>NC_085137.1:209153887-212028887 GCF_035046485.1 Aedes albopictus
GAAAATAAATAAAAAAGTACGTTTTCCCATACTAAATTCCATACAAATTTCAATCGCAATGCGGAATACGGGGACGCAACCAATCGCTCCCAAATTTTGCACAGTTGTTTTAGACGCTAATATAAATTGAAAAAGCTGTGTTCCGGGTTGATACGATCAAATTTAAAGTTTCTCCATACAACGTTGACCCACTCTAATGTGCATCATTGGTAAAAATTTGGGCTCGATTGATTAATCTTTCGCAAAGTTAGAACCGTTCGGGTAAAACACTATTTTTTAGGCAACTCATATTTGAGCTGTCACATCTCGGAAACCAGTGAACCGAATTGAATGAACTTTTGAAAGTACAGGGGATGGCCAACATGTTTGGGATAGGCAACTTTTTTTTCTCTCGCAAAAAAGTTCAACAAGCTATAACTTTTCATAGAGCGCATCGAAAAATCTCAAATTTTGACTGTTTGTCAACCTATTATGTGTGCATCATTGGTACAAATTTGGGCTCGATTGATTAAAATTTCGCAAAGTTCGAACAGTTCGGGTAAAACACTATTTTTCAGACAACTCATTTTTGATCCTTCATATCTCGGAAACCAGTGAACCGAATAAAATGAAATTTTGAACGTACACTAACAATATGTAAATGCTTCACAAACTATTAAAACACAGGTACTTTTTAAGCGTTGAAAAAAGTTATCATGGATTGACACTTTTTGGATTTTTTTCGAAAAATTGTATTTTTTTTTACATCAATGTCAATTAATTTTAGTATCGATATCCAAAGATTTTCCACTTCTGTTCTCAAGTTATATCTAATCAGATATACCCAAGCATTAGAAAAACGTACCTTACATGAAACAACAAATTTGTGCGTCGACCTTGTCGGCGTTCCCGGCGGTGACCCGCATTGAGTCCTTAGACGAACGTTCCTTCGTGTTGTTTCTGCCTACACTTTCGGTCAACTTTCACAAAACTGCCTTCTAAACACTCGCGAGCACATTGTCGATGTGGTCCAACAAGAAAAGCACTTGTAAAAAACGAAGTCACCAGCCCAGCAGCAGCCAACAGTTCGATTCCCAACCGGTTAAAAAAAAAACTTCCAGCACTACCAAAATAAACACAACAGATGACGTCATGAACTGTACAGTAGTTGGATCTGCAGGGGTGTATCATTTTTTAAGTCGGTAAGGCAGGGCTGTGAAATATTTCAGTTTTTATTATTCAGTGTATCATAAAATAAATGATAAAGTGATCATAATGTGTACAATTTGATGAAATTTTTGTTCGTGAAAATAGCCGTTTTTGAATGGTAACGATACTTAACAACCCATTCGGTCTATCATTCCAACTCCGGATATGGTTCCTGTTATCATTAATATGATTCACATTATCATTGGTTTATGATCCATTTTATGATTCCACGAATAATAAGAAAATGATTGATTGTATCATAACTGTACTGCCCATATTCGCATAGTCGATGTAAGCGCCACTGTACTTTTCAACATACTTTTGGAATTTTAACAATGAATGAATATAAAGTTCAAGATTTTTTCCGTGTTGATATCTAACTAAGGGTTAGATCTTATGATCTTTTGAATAAAACTGGTCACAAATATACACACGCGTTAGATATTAGCTTTTGTACGGTGGCATTGTCAATGGTGGTTACATCGACTATGCGAATATGGGCAGTGTATGATATCGTTTTATTCGGGAGGTTATTTTCGGACGTCAGCCTAATGGAATCGGTATGTACTTGTTACTGGGTAACATTTGGACAGAAGCGATGATCGTTTTGACATCCGGAATTAGTTCCTGGAAAGAGTGTTGTTTTTATTTTTGCTTCAACGGATGATGTATGGATGAAACTGGTAAGTAACTTTGAGGAACCTTCGATCCTTGTTATAAAAATTGATTCGGGATGTATTGGTACGGTTCTTTGTACGATTAGTATACGATCGTATACGAAATTAGAAAATTAGTCTATGATACGATCCTTGAAAAATTTGAGCTCCGAAAGTGCTGGTGCAACATAGCATGCCATACAGTATGCACTTTTTCAATTGTACTTTTAATCCGGTAGGTAACCATGAGCAATTTATACGATTGTCATGCATTGGGTAACACTTCCGGATGTTCGTTAGATATTTGATTTAAATATAATCGTCGCAGCACCAGATCGAAATCGCGACTCGCGCGACATACGAAGTTACAGATGAGAAGTAAAATTGAGCTGATTGTTGGCTTTGCGCATCATTCAGCTAATTTTTAAGAGCTACTATGCACTTATCCGGTGTGAAAGGTTATCAAGAATGATGATATTTAATTACGATGATGACATTTGCCAATGGAAGGCCGCCTCTGTGAAAATCCTGTGATTGAAATATTTTGTGATTTCGCTGCATACGGTATGTTTTGAGCCTGGTAAATCTGACAAATCTAGTAGAAATGTTGGGGAACATATAGATTCAATGTGAACACGAAAATTTCCGTTTTCATTTTTATTCAAAGTCTCAAAATGGCTTCGTAAACGAGGAGTGCGTGATCTGTTTATTTTTCGGTATCCGTGAGCCAATGCAAAAAATAAAAATTAACACAAATCTACACTGGGAAAACAATCTTCATTCCTTCTATGTGTTCGGGACATGGATTTTTGCAATGGGGGTAAGCAAATGTTTTCTATTAGTGCGACTCATACTTTTGATGAGGCACCATACAGCAGCGACTCATACAATTTAGCGCACATACTATTCATGCAATATTCATGCGCTAATTTGCCTGCGTACCCGATGGTAGCATATACTTTGGATGTGGTTTGGCACATGGATATTTGCCATTAAGGCGAAACTGGAAGCATTTTCTCATTTTTTCGGTTTCTGATTTTTTATTAAATAACGAAGCAATATTTTCAAAATCTGTTTTCGTGCACATGTAGAGTATGGATCAAGGTATCTCCTGAATTTTTTTGAGGTGGAAAATGTTTTCCATTTTTTCAGAAACCATTTTTTAGTGAAATTTTGTTCAAAAATGGTTTCTGCAAAAACGAAAAACATTTTCCTCTACAAAAAAAATTCAGAAGATACCTTGATCCATACTCTACATGTGCACGAAAACCGATTTTGAAAATATTGCTTCGTTATTTAATAAAAAATCAAAAACCAAAAAGTGAGGAAATGCTTCCAGTTTCGCCTTAAGCATGAGGCAATTTTCTTGAGTGTATTGATTTTGAACTAGGTTATGAAAATTGATTAAAAGGCATATATGGATCAACTGAAAATTTAAATCACACTTTCGAATAGGTTGGTCGGTGGTGCGGAGTAGCCATCGGACCTAGTTGGGTCAACTGAAAATTTAATTCCAACTTTCGAATAGGTTGGTCGGTGGTGCGGAGTAGCCATCGGACCTAGTTGGGTCAACTGAAAATTGAAATCCAACTTTCGAATAGGTTGGTCGGTGGTGCGGAGTAGCCATCGGACCTAGTTGTGTCAACTGAAAATTTAAATCCAACTTTCGAATAGGTTGGTCGATGGTGCGGAGTAGCCATCGGACCTAGTTGGGTCAACTGGAAATTGAAATCCAACTTTCGAATAGGTTGGTCGGTGGTGCGGAGTAGCCATCGGGCCTAGTTGGGTCAACTGAAAATTGAAATCCAACTACCGACTAGGTTGGTCGGTGGTGCGGAGTAGCCATCGGACCTAGTTGGGTCAACTGAAAATTTAAATCCAACTTTCGAATAGGTTGATCGGTGGTGCGGAGTAGCCATCGGACCTAGTTGGGTCAACTGAAAATTTAAATCCAACTTTCGAATTGGCCTCCTAAAGTGAGGTTAAGTTTGATGAAATCCCATTTCGTATTTTAGTGATTGAGTCGTTCCAGATAAAATATAATGTGGGATCGGGGTAGAAAAATTCATTTTATCGATAAATTTACCAAAAAATTGATGATTAAACTGATGAGGAACTGGTATTTCCCTTTCAAACTTCCAAATTTTCACGACATAACCTCTACTTTTAATCGCCAATAGGTTGGTCGGTGGTGCCGAGTAGCCATCGGACCTAGTTGGGTCAACTGAAAATTTAAATCCAACTTTCGAATAGGTTGGTCGGTGGTGCGGAGTAGATATCGGACCTAGTTGGGTCAACTGAAAATTTAAATCCAACTTTCGAATAGGTTGGTCGGTGGTGCGGAGTAGCCATCGGACCTAGTTGTGTCAACTGAAAATTTAAATCCAACTTTCGAATAGGTTGGTCGATGGTGCGGAGTAGCCATCGGACCTAGTTGGGTCAACTGGAAATTGAAATCCAACTTTCGAATAGGTTGGTCGGTGGTGCGGAGTAGCCATCGGACCTAGTTGGGTCAACTGAAAATTGAAATCCAACTACCGACTAGGTTGGTCGGTGGTGCGGAATAGCCATCGGACCTAGCTGGGTCAACTGAAAATTGAAATCCAACTTCCGATTAGGTTGGTCGGTGGTGTGGAGTAGCCATCGGACCTAGTTGGGTCAACTGAAAATTGAAATCCAACTTTCGAATAGGTTGATCGGTGGTGCGGAGTAGCCATCGGACCTAGTTGGGTCAACTGAAAATTTAAATCCAACTTTCGAATAGGTTGGTCGGTGGTGCGGAGTAGCCATCGGACCTAGTTGGGTCAACTGAAAATTTAAATCCAACTTTCGAATAGGTTGATCGGTGGTGCGGAGTAGCCATCGGACCTAGTTGGGTCAACTGAAAATTTAAATCCAACTTTCGAATAGGTTGGTCGGTGGTGCGGAGTAGCCATCGGACCTAGTTGGGTCAACTGAAAATTTAAATCCAACTTTCGAATAGGTTGGTCGGTGGTGCGGAGTAGCCATCGGACCTAGTTGGGTCAACTGAAAATTGAAATCCAACTTTCGAATAGGTTGATCGGTGGTGCGGAGTAGCCATCGGACCTAGTTGGGTCAACTGAAAATTTAAATCCAACTTTCGAATAGGTTGATCGGTGGTGCGGAGTAGCCATCGGACCTAGTTGGGTCAACTGAAAATTTAAATCCAACTTTCGAATAGGTTGGTCGGTGGTGCGGAGTAGCCATCGGACCTAGTTGGGTCAACTGAAAATTTAAATCCAACTTTCGAATAGGTTGGTCGGTGGTGCGGAGTAGCCATCGGACCTAGTTGGGTCAACTGAAAATTGAAATCCAACTTTTGAATAGGTTGGTCGGTGGTGCGGAGTAGCCATCGGACCTAGTTGGGTCAACTGGAAATTTAAATCCAACTTCCGAATAGGTTGGTCGGTGGTGCGGAGTAGCCATCGGACCTAGTTGGGTCAACTGAAAATTGAAATCCAACTACCGACTAGGTTGGTCGGTGGTGCGGTGTAGCCATCGGACCTAGTTGGGTCAACTGAAAATTGAAATCCAACTTCCGACTAGGTTGGTCGGTGGTGCGGAGTAGCCATCGGACCTAGTTGGGTCAACTGAAAATTTAAATCCAACTTTCGAATAGGTTGGTCGGTGGTGCGGAGTAGCCATCGGACCTAGTTGGGTCAACTGGAAATTTAAATCCAACTTCCGAATAGGTTGGTCGGTGGTGCGGAGTAGCCATCGGACCTAGTTGGGTTAACTGAAAATTGAAATCCAATTTCCGACTAGGTTGGTCGGTGGTGCGGAGTAGCCATCGGACCTAGTTGGGTCAACTGAAAATTGAAATCCAACTACCGACTAGGTTGGTCGGTGGTGCGGTGTAGCCATCGGACCTAGTTGGGTCAACTGAAAATTGAAATCCAACTTCCGACTAGGTTGGTCGGTGGTGCGGAGTAGCCATCGGACCTAGTTGGGTCAACTGAAAATTGAAATCGAACTTCCGAATAGGTTGGTCGGTGCTGCGGAGTAGCCATCGGACCTAGTTGGGTCAACTGAATATTTAAAATCCAACTCTGAAATGGGTTGGTTGGTGGTGTGGAGTAACTATCAGACAGAACTCTTAGAGGTGTGTTAGAACGTGTAAGAACTCGATGAGGTGTGTTAAGTTGTTGGATCTATTTACTCGTTTTGTTGCTTATGTGATTTTTTGAGCCTGGTAAGCTCAACCCAACATAGCATGCTCAAGATCAGACAGAACTTGTTGAGGTGTGTTAGAACGTATAAATTGCGAACTGTCGAGGGAGTTGTTGGATATTTTACCTGGTTTTGCTGCTTATGTGATTTTTTGAGCCTGGTAAGCTCAACCCAACATAGCAGCACGCCCAAGATCAGACAGAATTCGTCGAGATGTAAGGAAGTTATAAATTGCGAACTGTCGAGGAAGTTGTTGGATATTTTTACTGGTTTTGCTGCTTATGTGATTTTTTGAGCCTGGTAAGCTCAACCCAACATAACATGCTCAAGATCACACAGAACTTGTTGAGGTGTGTTAGAACGTATAAATTCCGAACTGTCGAGGAAGTTGTTGGATATTTTTACTGATTTTGCTGCTTATGTGATTTTTTGAGCCTGGTAAGCTCAACCCAACATAGCAGGCTGAAGATCAGACAGAACTTGTTGAGGTGTGTTAGAACGTATAAATTGCGAACTGTCGAGGGAGTTGTTGGATACTTCTACTGGTATTGCTGCTTATGTGATTTTTTGAGCCTGGTAAGCTCAACCCCACATAGCAATATAGCACGCCCAAGATCAGACAGAATTCGTTGAGATGTTAGGAAGTTATAAATTGCGAACTGTCGAGGAAGTTGTTGGATATTTTTACTGGTTTTGCTGCTTATGTGATTTTTTGAGCCTGATAAGCTCAACCCTACATAACATGCTCAAGACCAGACAGAACTTGTTGAGGTGTGTTAGAACGTATAATAGCGAACTGTCGAGGAAGTTGTTGGATATTTCTACGGGTTTTGCTGCTTATGTGATTTTTTGAGCCTGGTAAGCTCAACCCAACATAGCAGGCTGAAGATCAGACAGAACTTGTTGAGGTGTGTTAGAACGTATAAATTGCGAACTGTCGAGGAAGTTGTTGGATATTTTTACTGGTTTTGCTGCTTATGTGATTTTTTGAGCCTGGTAAGCTCAACCCAACATAGCAGGCCGAAGATCAGACAGAACTTGTTGAGGTGTGTTAGAACGTATAAATTGCGAACTGTCGAGGAAGTTGTTGGATATTTTTAGTGGTTTTGCTGCTTATGTGATTTTTTGAGCCTGGTAAGCTCAACCCAACATAGCATGCTCAAGATCAGACAGAACTTATTGAGGTGTGTTAGAACGTATCAACTGCGAACTGTCGAGGGAGTTGTTGGATATTTTAACTGGTTTTGCTGCTTATGTGATTTTTTGAGCCTGGTAAGCTCAACCCAACATAGCAACATAGCACGCCCAAGGTCAGACAGAATTCGTCGAGATGTAAGGAAGTTATAAATTGCGAACTGTCGAGGAAGTTGTTGAATAGTTTTACTGGTTTTGCTGCTTATGTAATTTGTTGAGCCTGGTAAGCTCAACCCAACATAGCATGCTCAAGATCAGACAGAACTTATTGAGGTGTTTGAGCCTGGTAAGCTCAACCCAACATAGCATGCTCAAGATCAGACAGAACTTATTGAGGTGCGTTAGAACGTATCAACTGCGAACTGTCGAGGGAGTTGTTGGATATTTTAACTGGTTTTGCTGCTTATGTGATTTTTTGAGCCTGGTAAGCTCAACCCAACATAGCAACATAGCACGCCCAAGATCAGACAGAATTCGTCGAGATGTAAGGAAGTTATAAATTGCGAACTGCCGAGGAAGTTGTTGGATATTTTTACTGGTTTTGCTGCTTATGTGATTTTTTGAGCCTGGTAAGCTCAACCCAACATAACATGCTCAAGACCAGACAGAACTTGTTGAGGTGTGTTAGAACGTATAAATTCCGAACTGTCGAGGAAGTTGTTGAATACTTTTACTGGTTTTGCTGCTTATGTAATTTTATGAGCCTGGTTAGCTCAACCCAACATAGCATGCTCAAAATCAGACAGAACTTGTTGAGGTGTGTTAAAACGTATAAATTGCGAACAGTCGAGGAAGTTGTCGGATATTTTTACTGGTTTTGCTGCTTATGTGATTTTTTGAGCCTGGTAAGCTCAACCCAACATAGTAGGCTGAAGATCAGACAGAACTCGTTGAGGTGTGTTAGAACGTATCAATTGCGAACTGTCGAGGAAGTTGTTGGATATTTTACTGGTTTTGCTGCTTATGTGATTTTTTGAGCCTGGTAAGCTCAACCCAACATAGCAACATAGCACGCCCAAGATCAGACAGAATTCGTTGAGATGTTAGGAAGTTATAAATTGCGAACTGTCGAGGAAGTTGTTGAATACTTTTACTGGTTTTGCTGCTTATGTAATTTTATGAGCCTGGTAAGCTCAACCCAACATAGCATGCTCAAAATCAGACAGAACTTATTGAGGTGTTTAAGCCTGGTAAGCTCAACCCAACATAGCATGCTCAAGATCAGACAGAACTTATTGAGGTGTGTTAGAACGTATCAACTGCGAACTGTCGGGGGAGTTGTTGGATATTTTAACTGGTTTTGCTGCTTATGTGATTTTTTGAGCCTGGTAAGCTCAACCCAACATAGCAACATAGCACGCCCAAGATCAGACAGAATTCGTCGAGATGTAAGGAAGTTATAAATTGCGAACTGTCGAGGGAGTTGTTGGATATTTTTACTGGTTTTGCTGCGTATGTGATTTGTTGAGCCTGGTAAGCTCAACCCAATATAGCATGCTCAAGATCAGACAGAACTCATTGAGGACTATTGTTGTATATTTTCTGATTTTACTGCTCCAGTGATGCTTTGAGCCTGGTAAGCGCAATTTGCAATAGCAGAATCAACATCAGACAGAACTCGTTGAGGACTATGAGCGCTTGCACGCTGACGTCATCATTGTCTCCTTCTCTTTCGTTCCTTCGGCGTCGGTCCATAAAGCCGTCCTTGCCCTCAAAAAAAAAATTGAGGGCAATGTTTACAAATCGTATGGGAATTCGATGAGGTTATGTTTTTGATGCAAGCCTCTATTGTTGTACATTTTCTGATATTGTTGCTTCAGTGAAACTTTAAGCCTGGTAAGCTCGATTGGAAATAACAGGATCAAGATCAGACAGAACTTGTTGAGGAATATTAGAAGAGGTTGTTGTATATTCCTGATTTTGCTGTTTAAGTGATGCTTTGAGCCTGGTAAGCTCGGTCTTCTTCTAACCTTGTAATACCATTTTGGCAATTGAAGGGTTGTTAAAATTTATCAGAGAGTAGAGGAGAAGGTGAATGTAGAGATGAGATGAAATAGGGTAAACTGTACGCCATATGGGTAGTCAGAGCGAAGTGTGTAAAAAACGCGATCGAAACGCGAACGTCAACAAACCGACTCAGTTTTGAAACGGATTTGTACGTGAACGATTGCATGTTGTCGTTTCACATAAACCGCGAGTGCTAAACAGCAGAAATTCCGGAATTCGCATTCGATTACGATTCCGGAATTCACGACAATATTAAAGTCTGAAGTGGGATTCGATTTTATGCATCCAGTCGAAAGTAGGAATAATGTGCATTGCTGGTTTGGTCAATGGGCACCATTACAGGTAAAGTAATCAAAACAGTTTCGTTCTTTGGAGACTCTTCAAATAACAATGCAATGTAATGCAAATTTTGCATAACACTGATGTTGGAAATAAAAACTTTACATCCGATTATTAGTTAATAACACACAATAACATAGGATCAACTATTGATGAAAATAAATAATAACAAAATTCGCAAGAGTCGAAAATCTGCATCAATGGAGCAACAGGTATGCAATTTTGACTATAACCATCTGGAGAATGCAATTAAAAGATAATTGAGGAGCGGACCTGGAGTGATGGTTAGAACACTTGACTATCACGCCGAGGACCTGGGATCGAATCCCACTCCCAACAAACTCGCAAAATGTGGGTTCTTCCTTCGGAAGGGAAGTAAAGCGTGGGTCCCGAGATGAACTAGCGTAGGGCTAAAAGTCTCGCTAATACAGATAAAAAAAAAGTGAATTTTTCTTCTATATCATTAAAACAGTAATATTCTACTACTCTGGACGAATGTTTAGCCGAATCTGTTGTGCTATTGCAACACAGGACTTAAATAAGTAGGAGCATCTGGGATAATATGCACTGTCGAGGCAAAACGCACTCCCTTGATTTTTCGGGAATTATCGGTTTTCGAGCTTCGAAACCTTGTCAGCCTAATAGAACGTTCTTATAAATGTGCACCTTGAAAATTTTACATATCTGCGTTACGTAATTAGTGAGAAAAATGAATAAAATAAAAAAATACAGGTTTCTGATGTGATTTTCCCGATCGTTTGTCGAACGATTTGATGGTTAAAACCGACAAAATATCTTAAACTGTTGTATTTTTTTAGTTAATTGGGTTATGTAGTGAACAAAATATTGCTATTTTCTATAGCCTAATTCATAGAGTTCATTTTTCTGAGTATAACGTGATTTTATTGGATTCTAATAGCTTTGCTTTGATGGTTAAAATAACAAAACAGTTTTAATTTTCGTGTATAGAATAACAGTTCAATCGATAAAATGACAGTTCGACCCGAACAAAAAAAAAAATCCCATACAAACTTTAAATGCATTTTAAAAATCGTTCCCGCACTCCAAAAATTATGAAATTTTGGATTTCGACTAATTTTTGGGTGAAGAATCCGATTATAAAAAAAAATCCGGATACCCCTAAAGAACCCAATTGAGGGCAATACTAAGCGTAGGAAGAATAACTTAAACAGTAAATGTACGTAAATTGTATATTTTAAACATTTTTATTTTTTACTCTTGATAGAGGCAATATGCACTCCATGTGTTGGGGTAAAACGCACCTATAGAAAACAAGCTGTAATAATATCTATGAGCGCTCTGTAAGTAATCGCAAACGAAATTGAGCTATTATTCGTCTTAAAACCTTAGAAAACATGCATTTTCTCTAAAAAGGGAAAAGACCTATAAACTCGACCCCCCAATGTTGTGGGTCGTCTTGCCCCTTTGTTTGAGTGCATCCTGCTCCATTATTGTAGTGCATTTTACCCCGAGCATGGGTGCATATTTCCCCGCATAAACATACGAAGCCGTAATGTTGGTCTTCACAAAAAAAACGTTATTTTCAAAAGCTGATCTATATTACGGCTGAAGTTTTGTTCGAGTTCGCTTAGAATGCGAGTATTTGAATGAATGCATGCAATAAAACAATAAATTATTGCCCTTTTATATGCATTTGGACGCATCTTCCTTAACTGGTGCGTATTATCCCAGAATCCTCTATTTTTTTTTTTTAATAATTTCTATGAAAACAAGGCAATTATATTATATAGTTATAACTATATCAAGCTGAAGAATGCTTGGTGCATTATTACTGACCAACTTTTGAGCTTTACCTTTAGTAGAATATAATATAAAATTCCAATACATTAACAACATCATGAAAATGTGCATGTTAAGTATGTGGAAAGTTATTTTGAGAATCGAATATCGAATTTTGAGAAATGGATTTTTATTGATGTTTTACGAAAACCGCTTCAGCTACACAATAAAAAACACTGTAGAAAGTTATGCAAAACACTGATAATGGTTTTATTGAAAAATAAAAGAGATATCGTACAAGCAAGTTGTCCGTTTTATAAATTGAGCAGTACTGTTTTATGAAAAGGTGATATACATCACACTTACATATACACTGAAACACAAGCAAGGGTAAATATAAACTCTTCAAATGACATGTTACCCCGTTTCCCTATTGTGCCTACAGAAATTGTTTTGGTAGTAAATTATTGTGTGGACGTATTGTATGATATGGCACAAAGGTACAATATACAAAAGGCATTGTGTTTGACATTATGCATAAGAAGTGTCAGACAATCATAAGAATGAAAAGTAAATAGATAATTAATTGTCTTTGATGACGATCTCAAAAGCTGGAACAGCACATGATGCGATGTGGAATCGTCGTCTGCCATTACAGTGAAATGCAAACACCCCAGTAGCTGGCTGATGGCCTCAACATGACATTTTTTGCCTAGACATACGTTTAGCCGAGGTAAATGAAAATTTGGTTTTCAATAGATATTTTTGCAATTTCGTGAGTATATTTCGAGGGTATACCCCAAGGCATTTAGGTTATGACGTGTTGGCACGATAATTGGCCTTGAAAGTTTATTTATTTGTCAAATTCAGAGAAATAATATTACAAAAATTTGTCCCGATAAGGGACTGTTCATAAACTATGTAGACCTAATTTTCGTCACCTCAGAACAACCCCATCCCCCCTCGTGGACTTTTGACCATTCACAAATTTTTAAAGTTGTATGGAGCGCAGACTTTGACCAGATCTCCCCTCCCCTCCAAAAGGTCTACGTGGTTTATGAACTACCTTAGGACCCTTAGGAGAAACGATGACAAATAAATTTATTTAGTGAAAATGCTTTCTGTGACCACTCAAATGTAAGCTAGATTAGTTGTTTGGAAAATATGGCACAGAAATATTATTGGAAACGTTGAAATTGAGAAAATTAAGTACATAGGTTTTCGGTTGGTTAAACATCAAAATGGGGTTGATAAAAGCCAAAATAAAAAGTTCTGTGTAGAAATAAAGACGTATCCTAATGCTTCTGAAGTATAACTATGTAATACTAGCATTACTAAATGAATTAGAAGACTGCCAAGTAAAAGAACCGCAAGAAGAGTCGGAATGTTTGTACCCTTTTCAGGACAGTTGGGTCATTTGCACCTAGCTGACACGTTCTACAGTGGCGAGGTTGGTTAAAAAAGTCGTCAAGAAGGGGTTAAAGCAGATATTCATACAAAAATGCATGACTTGATCAAACAATTGACTTATTTTATTCAATTTGAAATTTGAATACTTTGGGTGTGACGCTATTTCCATACAAAAAGTGTATTTATATTTATTTGAATCTGAAAAGTCAATGTAAATATTTGCATGGATTATGATGTATGATACTAGCTGACATTCTTGCTATTTTAAGGTGGCAGCCAACAATAGGAAGTAAGCAGCTGCGCTTATGCTAAAGTGCCGGTAGTGGCGCTTTTCTGATAAATGCGGTAAACGTGATAGCAGTGTAAACAAGCAGAAAAGTTTGCGCTACGGAATGATAGACGGCGCTCGTGTTCCATGTGTTTTTCACATATACAGCGGCGCCGC
Organism: Aedes albopictus; assembly: GCF_035046485.1. Taxonomy (NCBI): domain Eukaryota; kingdom Metazoa; phylum Arthropoda; class Insecta; order Diptera; family Culicidae; genus Aedes; species Aedes albopictus. The sequence goes on from NC_085137.1 coordinate 209,167,079, forward strand.
CTGGCACCTATCCACTCGAAACAACATGCGCAACACGGGTGGAAAATGCCAGTCAGAAAAAAAGAAGTAAACAACTTGAAATTTGTATGGTGATGTAATCAGTTCTCTGTTACTGCAATGAATCCAGAAGAAACGCGTAGGGATAATGATTTTGTTTCTAATTTGCAACTTTTTGCCCCAAGGCACAAATCGCTGCGATGCGGAACGAGTGCAAGCCAACGATTTGTCCATACAAGAAAAATGATTTTACTTTTAATGTGGTGGCGCCATCTCTGAGAAAAACAAGCTTTGATTTCTTACTATTACAATCAAATCGCTAGAAGTTAAGATTTTGATTATCAAACATGCTTATTCTATATGGAAAACGGCTCTGTCTTTATACTTATCTCTTTCACTGTACTTTTATTACAATTTTTTGAAACACTTCTTCTTCTTCTTCTTCTTCTTGGCGTAACGTCCTCACTGGGACAAAGCCTGCTGCTCAGCTTAGTGTTCTATGAGCACTTCCACAGTTTTTAACTGAGAGCTTCCTCTGCCAATGACCATTTTACATGTGTATATCGTGTGGCAGGCACGAAGATACTCTATGCCCAAGGAAGTCAAGGAAATTTCCTTTACGAAAAGATCCTGGACCGATCGGGAATCGAACCCGTCACCCTCAGCATGGTCATGCTGAATACCCGTGCGTTTACCGCCTCGGCTATATGGGCTCTTTTTTGAAACACCTCAGATGAAAATAACTACAACAAATCTTAATTTGGTAACATTTTCAATATTCTGACACATTTATATGGATGCATGTAAAACTAATATGGAAACACTTCCGAAAACGATCAAATTCACGATTACCAAGTCGATCTATGATCACAGAGAACAGACATTTAAGCTCGAACAAAAATACGTCGACATCGTGTGTAACGGATTTATGTATACCTCAACGCCACCAACGGAGACTGCTCCACTTATAAAGTCGATTTGACCCCACGATGGCAGTGTTCATCGTTGAAATACACTAGCCCACAAAACGACACGAGCGCCAAACGGCCAAAAACGACGAGCACTGGAAACTAAAATGACAACACAAAAATGTAAGTGATGGGACGCTAGCGCCACACAACAGGAGCATAACCACATACTCCGAAATGACCGTTACAAAGTTTTACACAAGGCAGAAAGCGAAGATAGACATCTGTTCTCTGTGCTATGATGTAGGTCACCATTTAAAATGATTGCGTTGGATATTTTTCAAAATTTGATAGTTTTTATTATGGAATTCTAAAAATTGTACAATTCGGCTAAACGAATGCCAAGGCATCTATTTTTCTTGTATTTTACGACCAAAAAATAAATAATATATTGTCTCATCCCATTGACTAATGCAAATTGTCTAGAAGATCATCCAAACAATAAAAAAGAGCATAAAATTGTTAAAGTTGCGAAAAAAAAAATGAAAAAAAAACTATGCCTCGGCTAAACGAATGTCTACCACTGTATAGACAGCCATCAATCATTGAAAAAGCCGATTGTAAATATATATATGTTCTACATTGATACATCTTGAATGAAATGATCAACCCTTTGGAATGTATAAGCTGTAGAAACAATGTTAAAGAGCAAATGTTCTGAATCGTGATATGTATATTTTTTTGGTTTATTCGATGTTTTTCTTGTCCTGACTAGCAATAAAGGGTCTGTTTGAAAAACAAGTTCATCCAAATGAAGGGGAACATATTGCTTCATAAATGTCCCAAAGATATTAAACAGATTTGAAACATATTGCAGACTACATCCCAAATTGGACTATCACACTTTTTATGGTACGCCTAAAAAGTGTGATAAAAGTGCACATTTGCCTCGGATCGTTTCGACGTTTTCGGGGCACTTATTCCTCCATTTACAAGGAATAAGTGCACCGAAGACCTCAATTCGATCCGACGTATCCCTGCGCTGTAATCACACTTTGAAGGTGCGTGCACACTATTGTGTCAGTCCGATTTGGGGTGCAGTCAGCAATATTTTTAATTTTTTTTATTTACAATAAGATCTTCCAAATGGTGAAGAAAAAGTAGTCCCAAGTAACAATTCAGAACGATTAATAAGCATGCCAGTTTAATAAACATTCTACAAAAGCGCCGACAGTTGAACAAGAGCATGCGTTGATCAAAGTGACGAACAAACATTACAAACGGTTAAAATAGAACTTTTGTTCATCAAAGAGATGTTAATTTAATAACTAGTCGAACAAAAGTTTAAAGAAAGTTGTTTAGGAATTACCGTCAATAGCATAATAATGTTGTAACAATATTAGAAGAAAAGCTTCTTCTAACTCATTAGATGACGTTGTTCCACATATGATTCTCAGTGGAACAAGTAGCTTAAGTATAGTTTAATAATACTTGCTTAGTCATTTTATTCAGTTGCTAATTAGTAGTGTAATAGTATCACTTCATAGTCATTGTTCGCCATGTTCACAATTATAAATCTGATCACTGTTTTTAAGCCCGCACTGGATTAAACATTAACCAAGAGAGTTGCAGCAGCAAATAATTTTATACCGAACATTCTTGAAAACATCACAACTTACCTTGAAAAATATAATGATGAACATTTGCGAAACCACTGAGCTTCAAAAACGGCAGCTGAAGCCCCTCTAACTACCATCGGCAGAAAGTTCTCCAGTGGCTCGTTTCTTCTGCATGACACGACGCGGATTGAACACTGTTTTCATTAGGCTCGAGATCCACTTTTTTCTTCCATGCTTTTCACTGAAATCACACATTTCCGATACGAAAAATGTTAAAAACTATTTAAACACAGCTCAATTGACTGGATGTTCAAAATGGTTAAAAAGTGTTTGACAGCTGGTAATTTTGCAAAACAACAACATCAGCTACACACAGCTACTGTTAAGCTCCAGTAGCACTGTAGATGAACAAACCTTGCTAAAAGGTTTACATATAAGCATGAACAAACGTTGCGGTAATGATTAATCAAACATTGATCAGCTTCAATGTTGATCTAGACAATTAGTCGAATATTCAAGCGATGTTTATTCAACGCATGAAAGGAAACGCGTCGACTTCATATTTAAATACTGCTATTTTTTTTTTCAAATCTTGTATCCCGGATTGGAGCAGAGCAGATGCAGACGACAGTGAAGCAGTAGATCCCGAGTTCGAGTCTTGTCATTGTTGAAAGTTTTCCATAAACATGTAATTAAAATGCACAGCTGTAAGTTACTTAAAGTTGTTTCAAGTTTAATATATGTAAAAAAATGAAAAATGGCAATTTATTTTTCTCCAATTAATTGGTACAGTAATATTGAAGAAACGTTTAACAAACATGTTTGCAGCATTTGTTCTATTAAATCTTTAAATACACATGATATCCATGTTTTGATTGTATTGCGATGGAATGATTGTTGTAGAAATCTTGTTTTTATGAACTTAGCAGCTAATTGGTAAAAATGGTTTCCATGATCTTTATTAGACGATTATACAAAAAAACATCATACAACTTGGTTTAATCAACGTTGAAGAAAAGCTTCTAATATTTTTGTATATAGCTGATGATTTTGACGTTGAACAACAGTTGCATAACCAAGGAACAATCATTGAAAAACATGCATTTCTCAATGCTTGTACAACGGTCGATGTTGAACAGATTCTCCATTTCTGGGCTAACAAGAGTTGAACAAAAGTTTCAGTTCCAGTAAACCAAATATTATTCCACATATGGTTTAATAACAATGGTTTGAGAAACCTTTCTTAAATTAATAAATGTTTCTTGGGGTGTTTTGTAGGTGTTCTGGAGAACTAAAGTGGGGTCATTTCTATGGAGGTAGGGTATGAGACTATTCAGGCAGGAGCACCTATTTTGGGTACTTGCTGCTATAACTCAATCAATTTTGAATCGATTGACTTGATTTTTGAAACACACTCAGGAAGGCGCAGTATCTAGCTATGATCAAAAATTCAAGTCAATCGGTTTGAAATTGACTGAGTTATAGCAGCAAGTGCCCAAAATAGGTGCTCCTGCCTAAATGGTCCCAGACCCTACTCCTCTTTGTGCACCGTCCCGAAAGGGACAATAATGACTCATTGCACCCTAGTCACCCATCATTACCCGCAAATTTCACGCTGGAGTTTATAGTATTTTTTTTTTGCATTCCGAAATTATTGGAATGTAAGAAATAATACATATAAACATATAATTCTAATAACAACTTTTCATTAATATTTTTTAAAATGGAATCGGTGCAATGTGATGGTAGAATAATGATGGTGAATAATAAAAAAAAATTACATAAATTAGTTAGAATTTGACACCTCTGAAGAGGAAATTAAATTCCTCTTATTTGAAGAGCAAACACAGTGATTTTGATAACATTATGTTGATCCGGTGTTCATTAGAGCTAACGGTTTTTTTATTAGTCATTCATTGAAAGAATCCTGTAAAATGATAGATACGACAACTTCCATCATTTTTCTTGTCATTCTAAATACTTGTGGCACATCGAAGATGTATTACAAGCATTAAAGCGGAAAACTATAGTGGAAAATAAAAATAAAAACACGGATATTAACTACTTTGATAAAATATAATTAAATTCTTGTCATTAATACTTGTAGCACATCGAATATGTTTAGCATTCGATGCAAAATCGGTTCTGGCGTCAATATAAACGCAATATTTCAAAAACCTATACGCTTTTAGAATGTCTTGCAATTAAAAAAAACACAAATATTGGAAAAATCAGAAATTTAAAAAATACATACTCCAAAAATGAAATTTTTTAGAGTTTTTATGAAAAATTGATATTTTTTTCAAAAACCATCCTAGCGGAACTTCTCAATGATTTATTTATTTTAGAAAATCGAAAAATGTATGTACCGCGAATGTACTGTCTTACCCCGCTGGTTCGACACGATTTAATACGACCTCGCTTATACGACACATGTCGAATTAAAAAGTGTTCAATTGTCACAGCGATGTACACTGTAAATGCAAAACAGTTTGATATTGCGCTTATACTCGCACCCGCAGCAGCTCCTATTGCAGCCGCTAATTTCGGAAATTCTGAGTTGGTACTATTCAACACCCAAACCGCCTGGAGACCAATCGGAATGAACTGAGGATGGCAACAATCGTAGAAAGAATGAGCTTTACATTTGCGCCACCGCAATATTATTTTGTTGAAATTATGTTTCATAACAAATCCGGAAATCAAAACAAAAACAAAAATAGAATACTCCATTGCACGGTGACGTCATCAAGAAATCGTTCTCTTTCTCTCCTTCGGGAAATCAGACAACAACAGGACCAATACCTGTCAAATTTGACAGGTACTGGTCCTGTTGTTTTCAAACTCTCTGAAAGAGCGAAAGAGATAGAATTTTGCCGTGAGGTGGTCTATTGCCAAATTTCAATGAGCATGGTGGTGTATAGGGTGACCACTTTGTCGAATTAAAAGTTCACCCTGGTTATTCGACAACAGTTGGTGTCGTATTAGCGGGGTAATACGGTATTTATTATTTTAAGGTTGAGCATCTTGACTTTTCGAACATAGAGGGACAGCCTACTCCATATATTCTTATTCAGCTTATTTATAGTTTCCTGGCCTCAAGCAAGCATCCTTTAGTTATCATGACTTTCCAGGTTCAACAATAAATTCCCTGGCATTCTTTGCCCTTCCAGGTTATTAAATCGGACGCAAAATGGTGAAGGGGCTTGAAAAATACCAAGTAATTTTGTATTCATTTAGGATGTTTTTTTTCTACTGCTGTATTCCTAATGCACTTCAATCCAAATCATATTCGCCCAATTTTCAATTGAAGGAACGTAAAAGCCCACGCACAGATGAACTCTTTTGATTGAATCTCATGTATAACTAACTGAAATTAGCTACACGGAACCAACTTCAATGTTATCAAGATTTTCACGGTGAGCAACGTAACGGTAGCATCTTAAACCGCGATGCAATTGCGCAACATGCATTAACATTAAATCGTGAATCGATTAATCGTCACACACAGTGTACCAGAATTGCACCGCAAGGCATTTATTTCTTGCTTTAGGGTATATGAGGTTTTATTTTCGTTTGAAATACTAGCTACTCAGCAGCTTCAATTATTGATTTTTACGCCCGAACGACACTGAAAGCGAAATTTTATTCCTAGAGATTTGCAAACCTACTTCAGGAATTATACAAAATGCTTTAAGCAATTCCTACGAAGCAACACAACAGTGCATTCACGTTTGCCCTACAGCCACTGTGACTGTGAATGAAAATGACTTGCAGCGGAAAACGTCACTACTGCTGCTGCCAAATGGAGGTTCGTGACCGTTGAATGTAAACTACTTTTCACATATGCCTTACGTGTAGCAGAGAAGATCAGGTTGCATTCTCACACGAACCAGTCAGTATACTAGCACCTGATTTGCGATTCTTTTCCTGTTACAATGAGTGATAACATTAAATCGTCGTTTCTCGTTCGTTACAGCATCGTTCATGCGCATATGCAATCGCAACGACCCTGAACTTGGGCAGTGTATCAAGGACTCTATTCAACGGCTGCTTCCAGAATTGGTGGTAAGTATACGTCGGTGTTGATGAATAAGCGATTAACAGCCACTAATCACTGCTTGCTTGAGGTTGGTTACTGACGTGGGAGTTTGTTACATTTCACGCATATTAAATACAATGTGTAGATCCCTAGATAAGTAAATTGTGGCATGTGTGAAGACATTTAGTTGAATTGTGGGAGATCTGGTTGAAATTATCTTAGTAATTAAACAAGGAGTGAATGAAATGAGCATGTCATATAACAATTATACTGGTTTTTTTTTCCAGCTACTGCTTCTCAAAGGGATCCCATTTGGGACTGGGAAGTAGTACTGCATCTCACAGCCGTACTAGATGCTGTGTTATTTGAGTCATCACTTTGCCTTCCAGTATGCCGGCTCGAATTAACAGTAGCAGATGTGGAAATTAGAACAATTCTTCAACTAGTTCACTGATCCTAATTATTGTAATCCTGAGGGAATCTTTGAAATAAACTCTGAAAACATCTTGAAATGAACCTCAATGGAAACCCAGAAAGATTTTTTTAAGGAATTCCTGAAGGACTCAATGAAGGAATCCTGGGAGGAACTCCTGAATAAATCCATGGTGGAAGCCCAGCAAAAATCACTGAACCCAAGTTCCGTAAAACGGGGTAATATCATTGATCAGCGGGGTAACATTGATCGGCTTGACCGGTCTCTTGGAATGTTCAAACTAACATTATTAATGGACTACCCGCTTGGCGCACAACCACAGTTGATCAGCAGGAGTAAATCAATTTTATTTTGTATGGTGAAAAGCATCTAAACTTGAATTACTTGAAATAGCTTACTTATACTGAAAAAATATTTGTTAGGCATAATAGTAGTCACCATTGTGCACAACCACTACCAAATATTTTTTCGAATAATGAATTCTACTTCGATAAATTTGACTTTAGATGCTATTCGCCATACGATATTTTTGCGATTTACTTTTAGCGATTTTTCGCGCATAGAAGCTAGCGCCACATTGGTCGATGCGGAGAGTAGGAAAACAGCCGACGTAGGTTATTCATTGAATCAGCTTCTGCCAACGAATGGTATTTTGTAATCTGCTATTATTGACCTATTAAATAATATAGAATCATGAAAACTGAATTTCATAAACATTGAAATAAATCGATTTTCCTTAAAACTGTGTTACTTAACGCAATAAGATACACTGTCAAACATGCAAGCTTGGTATGAATACTAGATACAATATTATGTTAGAAATCACTGTATAACTTCAATATTATATCCTAGAGTTGGATTTGATAAACGAAACTTTTATGAAAGTGCTTTTTCAATAAACTATACGATTTATTCAAGGTAGACAATCAATTTCATAAGTCATTGCATACCTTTAGGCGTTATTCGTGGTTTAGCGGATTTGAATCTTAAAATAACTCAAAAAGCACATAACTTGTAAGAATTTGGACAACATATTTGAAATCAACCAAATTTAGCAAGTAAGGGTATTTTGAACACAAACGAACATTGATCACTGACATACCCCAAATCAACAAAATCAAAAATTAGATTAAGGCCGCACGGGACGACGTGTATTTTTTCCTATCTTCCCTCTCTTTCTAACAATTTGCCTCGCGATTTTGAAGAAGCAAATATCAGTTTCCACTGTACTGACGTAGCTGAAACTTTAGTCGATTGTGCACCACAAGTGAGCAAATGAACGATCAAATTTCTGGTCAATAATATGAAGTAGAAGTTGAGATTTGCATCTTACTAACAACAGAGCAATGGCGGACAATTCAGCCACCGTCCCGTCCGGCCTTAAAAAGCTTATTTCAACCTATTTCAACATGTTTTAAACTCAATTTTACAAAAATGACGTATTATTAAGTCAAAAGACCCATAAGTTTACGTCATGTACGTTTACGTTTTGTGCAATAAATTTACGGCACAAGTAATTCTGATTTTTCCGTGTGTGTGCAAGCAAAGTGACTGTCCTAACTTCATTCAAGATCTACAACATTTCAAATGTTTTCATGAGTGTCTACATCCCAATAAACTCAGTAAACTTGAGTGAATGCAAGACATCTAGCAGAATTATAGGAATATCAATATCATTACTTTCTAATTCTGAGCTCAAGAACAGCTTCATCAAGTTCTTGCATACGAAGAAAATGTTTTTTTGCTGGGTTTCTAGCTGCACTCTGAATAGAGTTAAAACCTCTACACTAGACCCGAAGATAGAAAAGAGTACGTAATCTTTCAGAAGCAGTTTACCAGCCGTACGCGGAAAATGATATCCATTAATACACTGTTGTAAACTGACTCAGAAAGTTACGGTAGAAGATTGGAAAATTTTCAATTGGTCAGTCAGTCAGGACAGTCAGGATTTGCCTATGTAGGGTTATGGTCACACGGCTTGTATTTGTCTTCTTGTTTGGTTTTGTGGTAAGGTTCAATATGTTTTCCTCCTCGTTAAGTTAGTTGTAGTATGTTTGTTTTATTTTATTGAATCAGTCGAACCTCGTATGTTAAAATATAGTCGATCCTGTGTCAAATTGTTTTCTTGATTTCGCTAATCGTTTTCCACTTCTCTGTGTTTATCTCTTGTGTCCTTAAATCCAAAACAATGTGTTTAAGTGTTCGCACGTTAGCTTCGAATCTATCAGCACAATTAAGTGCTCCAAATCTCCTTCCCACTATTCATTCTTCGGTTGATTTTAATTGCTTTATTTAAGGAGAAACTTCAGAGAATATCGATATGGCTACCACAATGGCCGACTTGGACCCCTACTCACGTTTTCAAGAGCACCAATCTTGAAAATTCGTAAACAAATGCGCTCGATTTGGAAAAGCTGCCTCTTTTTGCAAGTGAGCAAAGCCAGGATAAACAGGTGCGGCTCGATTCGAGGCCTCTTACGTCAGATTTGTGCCTCTAAAGATTGTATGCAAAATTGCAATGGGATTTCTTGAAGTTTCACCTTAAAGAAAACATGACTAAGTAACATAGTAAAAATTTGAAAAAAACGACTATGACATTAATAAATTACTTATCAAAATCAATCGAGAAACGTGGGACAGAAAGCCCAAACAACATTTTGAAGTCAGCTGGCTGTAAAAGGTTAAAAGGAAATCTGTCACACATTCTATAATACTTTCATTAGGATTTGTAACGATCAACAAATCCAACCGACTTGGAACTATTGCTTGGGAATAGACTCTAATGAGCCCCGGCGGTTCCTCCGTGTTTATCGACCATGTCTGATGCATATGATCAGCCATACTCCATCTGCAGCAGCCGGTTCGTGATGAACCGTTGGAGGCGCATTAAAGTGTTAAAAAGGTGATATGTTTCACTAAAGAACACTACATTATACTTATGACACACATGTGATACAAGAATCACTGTGCAATTGCGCTTGAAATGAGTGCCAATCAGAAAATTCTCTCAGTTCAAGTCAGTCTTGTTAGAATTTTCTTGACACTGCGTCCCGTTGTACAGGAATCACACTCGCATCACATGTCTGTCCGGGGTATTACAATAATCAAAATGAAACTCCTTCACTTTAATACCGTCAACCCCTGCGAACTTGGCCAGGGTCTCATTAAGTTCTTGCATATGAAGAACATCTTGAAAATATTTTATAACGTTTCTTGAGCTTCCCAGAGGTATAGTCCATAGGATTGGTAATTTTGTGTAACTCAAAGTAGCAAAAACAAGCTGTTGTTACGGCTGTAGATCTCATGTTCTGGATTGCAGAACAGTTAGGATAACCTTGAATATTTCTGAAGTATCGCCTCTGTTATGCTATGATCTCATATAAGCCTAGCTGATCCTGAAACATAACTATATGTTACCAAAAAATAAACTCTTGCCGCTGTAGATCAAATATCAAACTTGGTAATAGATTGGATGACCTAGAATATCGCAACTGATGTTTAAATGTTTGCTTTCAGCGGATTCACTGGACATTATAGACTACATATCGCGGTTTTGCAGGATGTAAAAAGTTACTTCATGATGTAAACTCAAGGACAATTCATCCACTAGCACATTCGAAAAAAATATATTTCATTATCTTTTCCAATTTTATGTTTTCGGGCATCAAAACTATATAAATATGTTAACAAAGCTGTATAAGAGTATAATAACGCTTAATAACCTTTGAAATATACTGTCGAAGCGTCTAATAATCTTTGAAATATACCCTTTTTTCTCTTTATTCCTCAGAATGGCATTCCATCGATAGGTTTTCCAGCTATTGATCCATTCACCCAGGACAGCAACTACTTCGAGTACAAAAACCAGCAAATGCATGGTTCACTGCACCTGAAGAACGCCAAAACCTACGGCATGAGCCGTGCCCAAATCCGAGATGTGCGGGCCGCTGCCGGTGATGATACCTTCAACATGGAAGTCGACGTTTATTTCCCAAAGGTGATCACCGAAGGAAAATACAAGGGAGAAGGACGTTTCAACGCCATCAAGCTAGTGTCGAAGGGTTACTTCAATGTTACCACTAGTACGGTGTTTTCTTAGGTTTAAAACCAACGATCAACAATTGACATTAACCATATTTCAGCTGATGTCTCCACCACATGGAAAATCTCCGGCCGTACTACTCAGCGTCAAGGAGAGGAATATCTCTTGATTGACAAGTTCGACATGACTCCAGAAGTAGGCGATATGAAGGTCTACGCTACGGGTCTTTTCCCAGATCCAGGACTGAGTAAGGGTTTCTAACTATTATTATCTGAACAGTTGAAACAAAAACAAATCCTGTCATATTACAGACCAAGTTGCACTGGACTTCGTCAATCAGTATTGGCCATCGCTGTATAAGGAAATGCTGCCCGAAACACGTCATTCCTGGGAGCCAATGATGCTGGACATCATCAACAAGATGTTTAACCGTGTTCCTTATCGAAGGCTGCTGCCCAAAGCGTAAGGAGCATTCCTAGTTGCTCCTTTACCGTGTAGTATAGAGTTATTGTTGCGATTGTGATAAGCAGGATTTGTGCATTGCACATTGAAAAACAGGTGCGTTATTTTTAGCTACAAAATTAGTGGGGAATTTTATTGAAAACGAAAATACAACGAATTGTTACAGCAAAATTGTACTTACAAGATATTTTAATTTTGCGTATATCACGTGAGAGTCCAATTTGGTGTCTTCATAAACACCTGCCAGTTAAGCAAACACCAGTAAGTGGGATCGAGTACGCCAGGACAAACCTTGGCAGCATTGCATTGTAACTTATGGAATTTTAATTTAATAAACTACGACAAAATAGGACTAGTTTAGGTCAAACATTACTGCACCCATGAGAGAAGTAGGGTAACAGTCATAAAATTATTGATGTGCAAAGATGGGTTGATTTCAATGTGTCAACATTATTTGGTCGGTTGGCTTCTGTACGAACACGCAAGATTTCAATGCAGCGTAAGCGACGAACCCGCTAACTACTGAGCTATACAAATGGACGACAGACGCGAATGCGGGAGCTGATGGTTGCTTGTGAATAGGGTAAGTGTGCCCATCGTTGTGGTATTAAGGTAAATTCATTTTAAAAACAATGATCGTACCATCTAATGAAAAGTTGCAAAACGTTAGTTGGTAATTTTCTATCCAAATTTGCTTGGAAAAATATAAAAACTATCGTTTCTTTTTGTTTTCGATAATAAATCGCTTACCACAACATTAGGCACAATGTTCATATTATGGAGGTAAAATTTAATTTTGGTTTCTATTGTTGCGGTATCCCATTGAAATCATATGGGATTGTTGTTGTTTATTATTGATACTCCAACTGACCATTTTTGGTCTTATTGAATTACTTAAGCTAATTCACAACATTACAATCATCATACAACGAATCAATTCCAGGTAAATAACAAGTACATACATAATCAACAACTAGACACATAAATACAATTTATCATAGTATAACAAAGCACGAATCATATACAAGAAAAAAGAAACAAATAATTACATTAATCATACATTACTTTAAGTTTCAATATTAGTAGAATTCTGCGTTAATCGGTTTCCAGGTATCATTGAATCTATTAACAAATTCGCGAAATTTCACATTAGTCGGCCAAATCGTCTTATTCATTGCTATCTGTTTCCATCGTATATTCAAAACAACTTTAAAAGATATATAATCTAATTTTTCACATCGTTTCCATCTCGGTACAAGCTTTGTAACATCAATGCACTCGGGTCCAGGAGCACTCAGACTATTAGACACCAAACGAACGATATCATTTTCAGTTACGTTTCTATCAATGTTCGACAATACAAGCGAAAATGATTCGTCGCAGCTTTGATTGCACGTTTGAACGTTTGTATTGTTTGACGATTTTGGCGTAGAAGATACAGGCGGATTATCCGTGTGAAGAGTGTCAATAGTAGAAACTGGAGTAGAATGTCGCTGCATAGGAGCCAATGTACCAATGATGTCGCTGATTCTGGCAATCGCGTCGTTAATTTTCGTCACGGCGGTTTTCAACATTTCCAGCTCGACTGCAATTGATGGCATTGATTGGACTTGAGGCGGATTTGGAGTAGCATCACGGGCTTTGCAAAACTCATCCATGCATTCGTCACAAATCCAAATCATGTTTTGGGACAGCGCACACAGGTCAGCCGCACTAACACCAACACATGAAGCGTGAAACTTTCTAGCACATCTCCCTTCACAAATGGTGTAAATACCAGTCATTACATCGATGTCTGTGGTGCACTTCTTGCATTCCGTATTCATAGTAAAAACCGAAATCACAATGGCTTGTGTTCGAGTTGATAGCAATTAATTATTACTATTTCGTTCAATCCTTACGAAAAACGGCAAACTTGTTACTGCGAGCGGTAAAGCGTACTTTGAGATGTATCTTCCAGTACGGAGTTATATTTTAAAAACGGTTTTCAACGGTTAAATCAGCTAAGAATGCGGACCGACGGGAATAGTGTGAAACTCAAGCACAGATACAGACACTTACCGCAACATTAGGAACACTACCGCAACAATAGGAACACAGCAGCAAAAAAATTAAGAAAAATATTTTTTTAAATAGGTTTTTGGGCAAATCTTAAGCACACAAATGGTGCAATCTCATAATTTAAGCATAATACATCTATTAAAAATGCCTTTGGTAATATTTCAGTCGAAAAAGTGCTCAATTGCCACTACCGCAACATTAGGTACTACCACAACGAAGGGAACAATTACCCTATTCCTTGTTTTGGTTCACTTCTCAAGCAAAAGCGATTCAACGTACACCTTGGGGTGCAGTTTAAGCACAGTGGTCCAAAATATAAACTTCTTGGGTCATCATTTTGTCCCAACGGTGGGGTTCCAATTGGATGCATCCACACATACGAAAAATGTTATAAGCCCAGAACAAATCCCATTTTCTTCTTTTGTCACAATGCTCGTTAACTCATCAAGGGTGAGGGGATATAGCATATAATATTGTGACAAAATACCCAAACAATGGAGCAAAATCGTAAAAAAAAATCAAGAAATCACTGAATGGCATATATGTGTTTTTTTTATTTGAAAAAAGTAGAACATTCCACTAAGGTTGAAACGCCCCCTCTATTATGTCTATTTTTACATCAATATTATGAAAATAAATGTATATAACGTAAAGTGTTAGAACCTCCTCGAGCCACTGCTGCAAACCACCGATCGGTACGATCGATCAGGAGCTGGAGCAAATAAAAACAAAATATGCGAATAATGTCATCGCTTTAGTGCACCCTCAACAAAACCCATATTATTACTTGATGCTTTTCAACGTCTTCGTCGCAGATTCTACACCGGCAGTAACCTGGATGTTCTGTAGATCGCTATCTTTAGGAGATCTGTCGAAAGAATAAAATACATTACGCAGGGTGGGGGTTGGATGCATGCGCAACTACGTTTTCTACGCAACCTGAATTTACGATGTAGACCAGCAGGAACCTATTCGTGGCTGTTCGTTTCGTACTTCTAGTATGCATTCATTTTATTTCGCAAGATGCCTGAAGCCACTTGCAGAGTATTAAAAGATCCATTTAGTCTGGGGCGAAAGTTTATCAACCTATGGTTGACTTCTAACTTCTACCTTAATATATATGTACAAACCCAATTACTTTGAAAACTGTTCGATTTGCTTGACGTATTTATGTCCACCATTGTGATTGACTATTAAAGCGTAATATTTTGAATTGCTCCAAGCACAACTCACTTTGTTAAGCAAAGCAACTGGCCATAAAAACAGAAATGCAGACAAAGTAACACGAAATTAGTTCTCAAATTAAGGCAAAGTTCATTCACCCCATCCCATCACAACAATCTGGATGTGTATTTTTTCTTCTCCTTCTGGAATCGCACACCTTATCCAGTCGGCTATATTGAATTAATCATTCCATTTGTCAAGGTTGGTTACTTTTTTCTGATGGATATTTTTTGCACGCCTATATGGCAGCAAACGAGAAATCTTGAACGAAACTGAGTCAACCTGTTCTTACTTTGAGCCCAGTAGGACCACCATACCAATCTTCTTCTTCGTCGTGATTCTGCGTTTCCACTTGAAAGTTTGCCTGCTTATTGAACTATGATAATGTATTAACAGCATTTTTGAGTTTTTGAAGTTTCAATAAAACTCGAAAAACAAAAACAAGGATGCTGCTCTAAATTTTAACACAATTCACTGAGATTTTGTCCGTGAGGAGGTTGACTTTAACACCTGGGAAATTTTTTGAAAAAGTAGACATGCTTATTAGACAAGGTGTCATAAAAAGGACGTTGTCTTTCTCAGATACACACGTTAGCGTAGTTACGGTATTGCTGACTGCACTCCAAATTAGACTGGCACAATATAGTGTGCACACACCTTCAAAATGCGATTGTGACGCAGGACTACGTCGGATCGAGTTGGAGTCTATGGTGCATTTATTCCTCGTGAATGAAGGAATAAGTGCACCGAAAACGTCGAGATGATCCGAGACAAATCACACTTTTTAGGCGCACTAAAAGTAGTGTGATAGTCCAATTTGGGGTGAAATCTGCAATATCATTCGTAGATTGGTTAGTAACAAACCTCACAAGCTTGTCTAAAATGATCCTAGGAAAAAAGGTTGTGGAGTTCCCCTTTGTCCAATCTTGAACAAGCATTCCAAAAGCATGAATGTAATTATTCTCGGCCACGCCCATCTTTACCGTAACTTACTTAACGAATATGGAGAAAAGAACCTGAAAAAGCCAGATCTAACTCTTCAATACAGTATGGCTAACCTAGAATATCTCAGGGGTCTTCAGTTAGCCTAGTGGTTAAGGCTATGGGTCCAATCCGAAGACGGCGGGTTCGATTACCGTTCCAGTCGGGAAAATTTTCTCGACTCCCTGGGCATAGTGTATCATTGTACTTGCCACACAATGTACAAATTCAAGACCAACAATTAAAAAGGCCTCATCAACATTGCGTAAACAAACACGTTGTTTCTGTCGACTTAGAGCCTTCTGAAATCCATCCACGCATATCTCACCACCATTAATAGAAAGCTTGATGTTTCCGGTTTCTGCTAGTGGTGGTGAGGTGTGTGGGTGTAGCTCAGAAGGCCCTTAGTCGACAGAAACATTTTTGTTTACAACATGTTGATGCGGTCTTTTCAATTGTTGGTCTTGAATTCATGCAATGGTAGGCAAAGAAAGCCCTTCAATTAATAACTGTGGAAGTACTTCAAAGAACACTGAGTTGAAGCGAGGCAGACCAAGCCACAGTGGGCACGTATATCCATAAAGAAGAAGAAGAATAGCCTGGAATGTCTAAAATACAATCGGAATTCATTTTATTTACACGGTACAACTCACTTTGCGCCCACCACGATTTCTCGGCTACCTTACATCTGATTGAGCTATTTTTTGAGTGTGCTTGGGGATAAGTGGTTAAGCGGTTAAGTGGGAAAATTTCATGCTATGAGCAAGTGGAAATCCCCAAATTCGTTGCAAAAAAAAACGTGTACAGAAAAAAAGCCCTCTTGAAAAGGGTTGAAATAAAAGAGTTACATTAACCTTCATCCAGCCAACGTACATTTTCCACCTTCGGAAAAGCACAAAAATGGACATAACTTTTTTGTTTTTCGATGGATTTTGATGAAATTTTCACAACTTCCCGAAAAACTCTTCTAGTTTATGATGCCGGGGACATGGGTGCCTGGTCCACATGGTTCCGGAGTTATTCCGGATTGTCTTGGGGTACCAAAATTGGCCACATACTTTGCGCAACGTATATCTCAAGATCCCGATGAGGTAGAAGTATAGTGTCTTCGGTGAATTTGTTCAGCAGGTTAAGAACTAACTGGCAACGGCGACTTTGGTTCGCGATTCGGCCGCTAGGCGGCGCCAGTGTCAAAAATGTTCAAATCCTCATATCTCAGAAACCGGATAAGATAGAATGATGCTGTCTTCGACAAAATTCTTCAGCAAGCTCAGAACTATCTAATAGTAAAGTCTTTGGTTTGGGATTTATCCGCTAGGTGGCGCATTGTGTCTGAAAATTTCAAACACGTATATCTCGATACCCTAATGAGGTACAAGCATGCCGTTTTCAGCAAAGTTGTTCAGCAGGCAAAGAACTATCTGGCGGCTTTGGTTCGCGATTCGGCCACTAGGCGGCGCCAGTGTCAGTTCAAATTCTCATATCTCAGAAACCTGATAAGATAGAATGATGCTGTCTTCGGCAAATTTCTTCAGCAAACTCAGAACTATCTGATAGTAAAGTCTTTGGTTTGAGAATCATCCGCTAGGTGGCGCCAGGGTAAAAAATCTTCAAACATCTATTTCTCAGAAACCTGATAAGATAGAATGATGCCGTCTTCAACAAAGTTCTTCAGCAAGCTAAAAACTGTCTGAGTTTTTGATTCGTGATTTATGCGCTAGGTTATTCGCTACACCGTCTTTGACCCCCTGTAGACAAATTTTGTTACACCACAATATTACTCCGTTTTTTCTTCCGGGAATGTCTCCGGGAATTTCTACTGGAACTCTTCCGGGAATTTTTCCAGGAATTTCTCAGGGAATTTTTCTATGAATCCCTTTGGAAATGACTCCGGGAATTCTTCCAGAATTTTTTCCTGGATTTCCTCTTGGACCAACATCAAAAACTCCTGCGGAGATTCCTTCAGGAATTCCTTCGGTAATATCCCTAGGAATTCTTCTGGGAATTTCTCCAGGAGTTCTCCTGGAATTCCTCCGGATTTCCTCAGAGAATGTTCCCAGCAATACCTCCATGAGTTCCTCTGGGAATTACTCCATGAATTGCTCCGTGATTTTCCTCAGGAATTCTTTCAAGAATTGCTCCAGGATGGATTTCTCCGAGAATTTTTCTAGGAGTTCCTCCAGGAATGTCTCCGGGAATTCCTTCGAGAATTCCTTCGGGAATTTCTTCAGAAAATCCGCCAGGAATTGCTTCGGAAATCTCTTCAAGAAATTGTCCGGGAAATCCTCCAGAAATTCTTCCAGGAATTCCTCCGGGAACTCCCCCAGAAATTCCTCCGGAATTTTCTTCAGGAAAACTTCAAGTTTAAAAAAAAATCCACTTTTCACACACACAATTCAGCAACATCAAAAACTCCTGCAGAGATTCCTTCAGGAATTCCTTCGGTAATATCCCTAGGAATTCTTCTGGGAATTTCTCCAGGAGTTCTCCTGGAATTCCTCCGGATTTCCTCAGAGAATGTTCCCAGGAATACCTCCATGGGAATTACTCCTTGAATTGCTCCGTGATTTTCCTCAGGAATTCTTTCAAGAATTGCTCCAGGATGGATTTCTCCGAGAATTTTTCTAGGAGTTCCTCCAGGAATATCTCCGGGAATGTCTCCGGGAATTTCTTCGAGAATTCCTTCGGGAATTTCTTCAGAAAATCCGCCAGGAATTGCTTCGGAAATCTCTTCAAGAAATTGTCCGAGAAATCCTCCAGAAATTCTTCCAGGAATTCCTCCGGGAATTCCCCCAGAAATTCCTCCGGAAATTTCTTCAGGAAAACTTCCAGTTTAAAAAAAATCCACTCAGATTTTTTCTAGGAAGTCTTCCTTCAGGAAGTCTTTCGTGATATTTTTTTCAGAAAATCCTCTGAGACTTTCTCCAGCATTTCCTCTGAGAATTTCTCCAGGAATTCCTCTGGAAATTTCTCTAGGACTTCCTCCTTTGTTTTCTCCAGCAATTTTGCCGGGAATTTCTCCGGGAATTCCTTCGGGAATGTCTCTGGAAATTCTCCCTGGAATTTCTACAGAAATTCCACTAGGGGTTTCTTCAGGAAATCCTTTCAATTTTTTTCCTGGAATTCCACTAGGAATTTCTTTACGACTCCTTCAAGGAAATTTCTCCGGGAATTCTTCTCAGACTCCCATCAGCAATTCCTCCACTGATTCCTTCAGCAATTTCTCCAGATTATTTCCAGGACTTCTTTCGGGTATTTCTCCAGGAATTATCCCGGGGATTCCTCCAGGAATTCCCTCAGGGGATTCCTCCTGAGATTCTTCCAGAAATTTCCTTCGGGGAATCCCCCAGGAAGGAGGATTGCCTGAAGAATTTTCCAGATGAATTGCTGAAGAAATTGCCGGATGAATACGTAGAGAAATTTCCTGAGGAATTCATGGAGGAAATCCTAGAGGGATTCTCAGAGGAATACTTGGTGAAATTCTCAGAGGATTTCCTGAGAAAATCCTGAAGATTTCCTTCAAAAATTCCCGGTGGAATTTCATAAGAGTCTCCGGAGGAATTCCTGAAAGAATTCCCGGAGGATTTTCTGGAAGATTTCAAGAAAAAGTTCCCAAAACCATTCCTGGAGGATTTCCTGGAGAAACTCCCGGAGACATTCTCGGAGGAATTCCCGGAGCAATTACCGGAGGAATTACAAGATAAATTCCCGGAGGTATTCGTAAAGGAAGTCCTAGAGGAATTCCGGGAAAAATTCTCGAGGGGTTTTGTGAAAAAAAAAAAATCACGGAAGACTTCCTGAAGAGATTCCTGGAGAAATTCCTAGAGGTTTTTCTTGAACAAAAAAACGACAGTTTTCCTTAGAACACTCCCGGATATATTCCTGGAGAAACTCCTGGAAAAACTCCCGAAGAAATTTCTAGAGAAAATCTTGGAAGAAATCCTATAGAACATCCCGGAGGAATTCCTGGAAAAATTCCCGGAGGCACTCATGGACGAATACCTGGAAAAATTCTCAGTGAAATTTCCGGAGGAAATCTTGGAAAAAAGTCCGGAGAATTCCTGGAAAAAATCCCAGAAGAATTCCTGCAGAAATTGCCGAAGGAACTCCTGAAGGAGTTCCTGATAGGAGTCCTAGATGAAATCCTGGGGAAATTTCCGGAGGAATCCCCGGAGGAATTCCTGGAGGATTTCCTAGAGGATTTCCCAGAAGAACTTCTGGAGGATGTCTCCTAGAAGAATTTCTGGAAGATTTCCTGAAGAAACTACTGGAAGAAGTTCTTGAGGAATTCCCAGCGGAATTCTTGGATAAACTCCCAGTGGAATTCCCGAGAAATTCCTGGAAAAAATCCCAGAAGAGTTCCTGTAGAAATTCCCGGAGACATTCCCGGAAGAAAAAAAACGGAGCAAAAGAAGCAATATTGTAGTGCGACAAAACTTGTCTGCAGGGGGTCAAAGACGGTGTTAAAGTATCGCCTCTTGTACCACCGTACTCGACCGTTTACTATTCTGCCAAATGGCTTGCTGAACAACCAGATACGTCTTACTTCCTCTTAACTTTCGGAACAATTTGCTGCACGTTTTCCGTTTTTTGAGATAAAATTGTTTGAATGTTTTGATTGCTGGTGTCACCTAGCGTCGCCATTGCCGGATAGATCTCAACCTGCTGAACAATTTTATAGAAAACGCCATGCTTTTAGCTTATTACAGTAACAAGATACACGTGTTTAAATATTATACACAAGGTGCCACCTAGCGAATAAATCACGAATAAAAGACTCAACTATCAGACAGCTTCTAGCTTGCTGATGAACTTTGTTGGAGACGGCATCATTCTACCTTATCAGGATTCTGATATATAGAAGTTTGAAGATTGTTGACCCTGGTGCCACCTAGCGGACGATTCTCGAACCAAAGCCGCCATTGCCAGATAGTTCTTAGCCTGCTGAACAACTTTGCTGAAAACGGCATGCTTGTACCTCATTAGGGTATCGAGATATACGAGTTTGAATTTTTCAGACACAATGCGCCACCTAGCGGATAAATCCCAAACCAAAAACTTTACTATCAGATAGTTCTGAGCTTGCTGAAGAATTTTGCCGAAGACAGCATCATTCTATCTTATCAGGTTTCTGAGATATGGGGATTTGAGCATTTTTGACGCTGCCGCCGCCTAGCGGCCGAATCACGAACCAAAGTCACCGTTGCCAGTTAGTTCTTAACCTGCTGAACAAATTCGCCGAAGACACTATACTTCTACCTCATCGGGATCTTGAGATATACGTTGCGCAAAGTATGTGGCCAATTTTGGTACCCCAAGACAATCCGGAATAACTCCGGAACCATGTGGTCCAGGCACCCATGTTCCCGGCATCATAAACTAGAAGAGTTTTTCGGGAAGTTGTGAAAATTTCATCAAAATCCATTGAAAAACAAAAAAGTTATGTCCATTTTTGTGCTTTTCCGAAGGTGGAAAATGTACGTTGGCTGGATGAAGGTTAGTTTCATAATATCTGCTACCGATTGCGTCATCTGGAGTGTCCAAATGGAACCAATCCATTTCAACCCAATAAACCCGGTTTGGTGTTCCTGCTGTGCAGAAAAGTAGTTCAAGTAAGAGGATTATCGCATGTATCACGAAAAAGAAGTGAGTAGGATTTGGAATAGGAAATGCCAACAACGGTAGTCAGTCGTTAATGCACGCTATGTCTGAACCAGCAGATTATAAAAATTGAATGTACATCGGGTTTCTTTCCATAAAACATCAGTATTCAAGCTATATTTTCATTTGCAGAAGGTTTCAAAATATTCTATCGGGGAAATTTTGATTTTTCCATCTTTTTGACCGTTTTTCATACAAATTTGCTTGAAATCCTCATTTTCGGTCAATTTCTCTCCCATACAAAATGTATGGAAAAATTTTCACCGATAGAATATTTTAAAACCTTCTGCAAATGAAAATATAGCTTGAATACTGATGTTTTATGGAAAGAAACCCGATGTACATTCAATTTTTATAATCTGCTGGTTCAGACATAGCGTGAATGGTCACCACCCTAACAAGAACCAACAACATCCTTACGTGTACAAAACGTTTTACATGTGAGCCTTCATACCACCATCCTCTCCTGTTCGCTGATGAGCAGTGATTTCCCTCGCTTCGTCCGTTGAATGGCAATGTGATCAATTCGTCGTGTACACACCCACTGAAAGTCAATGCGCAAAAGAGCTACCGCAAGATTGAAACCGCGGCTTCAAGCAGCAACGCGCGCAAGGTGGCGCGAAGGAAGAATAGAGCATGTTATTATTTGCAATGGATCTGATCAGAACTCTTCCATACAGTGCGCAAGTGGCAGGTACTTACATAGCTACCAACGTGCTCTGCTCACGCTGTCAATGGAGCAATTTTGCTCTGAGCTTGAACTTGGAGCTTGGTTTATCTTACTTTACTGGGCTAGTTTGTTGTGGCGCGGAAAAAAGGCCCACAAGAGACTTGGTGTCGTTTATTTTTGCAGCACAGCTGTTGTTGTTGGTTGTGTACAGTGGATTCATACGCTCAATCCTGAAGTGCGATATAAACCGGGATCTGGACCGCCCAGTATGCGCATCAAGTTCCAGTAAGGAGTTCTGTACGTAGGGTGGCTACTATTGCAATTGCATGAAATGAGACGTATTGCGAATTACGCAAATGAAACAAGTTTAGACATGTAATAGTGTGATTAAAAAATATCGTTTTTGCTCCACGTCGCTTATTTGATTCGTAACCAGATACTATGCCTTCTCTCAAAATTTGAGCTGATTTGGTTAAAAATTGAGAGTGCACAAGCCCTTCAAAGTTTGTATGGGAATTACTATGGGAAAATGTTGTGTTTTTTCATTCAATCGAGCTTAGCACCTGATACCTGGAGGAAAATAGAGGAACGAAGGAATGCCAAAGCCGCGATAGAGCGAGAGAAAACACGAGCAGCCAAAGCCGTAGCTCGTCAGCACTATTCGACTCTCGAGAAGGAAGTAAAACGCTCATGTAGACAGGACCAAAGAGCGTGGGCGGACTCCTTAGCCGACGAAGGCGAGAAAGCCGCAAACACCGGCGATATCCGTCTCCTCCAAGATGTTTCACGTCGCCTTAGTGGGACTAAGATGAATGCTACGATGCCTGTGAAAGAAAGACACGTCTGGACAGTTACTAACCGACCCGGCTGAACAGTTGAAATGCTGGTTCGAGCACTTTGGAAACCTTTTTCAAGTGTCGGCCACGCCATCAACACCTCAGCATGATCCGCGAAGGATTCGACGCATTGCCCATGTCTATACCGAAGCTCCATCAGTGCAGGAGATAGAAACAGCCATCCGTAGCATGAAATCGAACAGAGCCCCAGGGGTCGATCGCATATCAGCTGAGACGCTCAAAGCTGACCCAGTACACAGCAAAAAATTTCTTGTGATATCACATCATTTTCGCTACATATCAGTCGCGTCGTAAAAGTGATGTAGAGATTACATTCCTTCCACGCAGCAAATTAGCCGCCGCAGCTTGAAAGTGGGTCTAGCAATCGCTATAGAGCCGAATCGATAGATGACTCATTTATAGGTAAAATATTGGCATGGATTCGTACACTGATCCGTTGATTGGGAGGCATATCTCTTACCTCTCGGCCATTTCACCGAGTTAGAATGTGTATGATAAAATATGATACTGCTTCTAGATATCTGCTGAAACGGGTTTGTCGACGCTTTCCGTTGGCAACCAGGGTGTACATGGTAAGTGTGATAATTGTTGGAAAACGATGTAATCGGGTGAAATTACATTAAAAAATGGATAAATCACCAGAATTTACGCGCCTGGATATTACAAAATTATTTGCTGTGTAGTATCACGAAACGGCAACGAAAGGTTGCCCTCAAGGAGGAGTCCTCTCACCACCACTAATGTGGTCCTTGGTTGTAGACGATCTTCTAAGACGCTTGAAGGAAAAAGGTTTCGAAGTTGTGGGCTTTGCAGACGATATAGTCATAAAAGTGAGAGGAAAATATGACGAAACTGTTTCGGAGAGAATCCAAAGGGCTCTAAACTATACACATTCATGGTGTATTAAGGAGGGCCTTAGCATCAACCCGTCAAAAATCGTAATTGTCCCTTTCACTAGGAGAAGGAAGATCAACCTAAAAGCTTTTCGGCTTGGAGGGATACAAATTCATCCTAGTGATCGAGTCAAATACTTGGATACTGGATGCTAAACTGAGTCCGTGGAATGCTCAAATTGAGTCCGTGATCGGTAAAAGGCAACAAGTGCGTTCTGGTCATGCTCCAAAACTATTGGCAGGAAGTGGGGCTTGGAGCAAAAATGATAATGTGGATTTATACTGCCGTAATCCGCCCAAAAGTAACGTATGCTTCGTCTGTCTGGTGGCCAAAAACAAAAGAGGCTACCACGCAATCAAAGCTTGCGAAAATTCAACGTCTTGCGTCCATTGCACACTGGGCCACGAGCGGGATCTAGCAAGTAAAAACCTCTAGCGTTTTGGGAGTACATTTTTTTGAGTTGGTGTCTTCGGAGACTTGTATTTATTTTACCTGTACTTTTATGTGGTGAAGAAAATTAGTTGGTAATTTAGCCGCATAGGTGGCGCTGCGATACTAACTTTTTTGTCTTACGTCCTAGAGGTTTTCCGTCTTCTGCAAAGTTGTAGAGCGTGCAAAAATAAGTAAAGTCTTCGAAGGCACCAAAGTTGTGTGACTTCAAATAAAAAAGTTATAATAAAAATAGTAAAATTTACGTAAAAATCACGTTTTCATTACCATTTTGGATGTTTATCGCAAATTTATCAATTTTAACACTTCACACGTGTTAATCAAAGTAGCCTACGTCTGATGATACCAACTGTACAATTTTTCAGGATATTTAAAATGTTTTTTTTTTCAAAATAGTTAAAACTACTATGATTTTTACTAGTTTTTTTCAAAAAGTTGCAAATTTCGACAAAATTTGATGTTTACTTCAAAATATACCATTCAAGATCTATTAAATCTGAAAGTTTGCCGAAGGTATACACACTCAATTTCGATTTCTCTGTTCGGTAATTTATTTTACGGGTTTTGAACCGTAAAATACAAAAGTTACTGAGTTTTCAGCATTTTTGTACAACGTAACTGACGTTCAGTAATATTTTTTTGACATTTTACTGAACACGGTTACAGTTTGTGCCGAGTGTTCAGCAAAGTTGAAGATTTACTGAGTTCAGTCAAATGTCAGTAAAAAGCAGTACTGACTTTTTCAGCATTGGTATCGTTTTTACTGAGCTTTCGTTAAAGTAAAATGTAAACATTAATCCGCGCGCGCTTCCAGCTGTCAAAAAGAGAAAAAAAGCTTTGATCATCAGAGTTGTCGCCCTCGCTGTCGCCATGAAACTGCTCTCATCATAATGTTACATTTTTAACATCGATTCCTGTGCCGTTGCCGCATGTTTGGTAAGTATTCGAAAATCCTCGGCACCAGAGAACTAGAATGGCCTCATGTGCGGACAATCCTTCAGTGACTTCGTTTGTGCAAGTGCTACATCAGATTGGATACATTTGACCGCATCTCCAGATGGAGCAACACTCGGACTCGATCATCGACTGGATACTTCCGCGCATCGAGCTTTGCCCTGAGGTCATTCCGGTTCTGCCTGAGTTGTCGTAGATTTTAAATACTTCCAAAAGCGGCCGGCAGCCAGCAGGTGCACATGAATCGGAAGCACCTATGTAATATGGACGGATTCAAAATGCATCGAAAATGGGACAGGCTGGGAGGGAACACAATATTTTCCGGAACTAAAAAACTCAGCAAGACCAATCCAATCAAATTTTAGATTACCGAAAATTCAGTAACGTGTATATCAGCTATTACTGACTAAATCAGTATTTGTTTGACAGATCGAAATGTTGTGTGTTACCGACTTTTCGGTACTCACAACCATTTACCGACTTAACTCTGCTGTTCAAAAACTCAGTAAAATTTTACCGACTTCGGTAATCAAATCTGAGTGTGTAATTTGGAGTTTTTGAGATATCTTGTTTTAAAATAATGATGTTTTTATACCTAAATTAACTTGAAAGAGAAGTAATTCTTTATTCCGGAGTTGTTCTGCCAGTAGATACTTACGGATCACCTTTCAATTAAGAGTTTCATGTTTACCCAACGCCCTGATTACTAAAAATTGACGTTTTGTGTTCATTTGTTTTTTTTGAATAAACAGTGCTCATATATTTATTGGTCTATTAGAAAAAAGAAAATATAATGGTTTTTGGCCCTGTGTGAGCAACATTGTTAACATTGATAAATTTGCGATAAACGTCCAAAATAGTCATGAAAACGTGATTTTTACGTAAATTTTACTATTTTTAGTATAACTTTGTTATTTGAAGTCACACAACTTTGGTGTCTTCGACGACTTTACTTATTTTTGCACGTTCTACAACTTTGCAGAAGATGGGAAACCTCTAGGACGTAAGACAAAAAAGTTAGTATCGCAGCGCCACCTATGCGGCTAAATTACCAACTAATTTTCTTCACCACATAAAAGTACAGGTAAAATAAATACAAGTCTCCGAAGACACCAACTCAAAAAAATGTACTCCCAAAACGCTAGAGGTTTTTACTTGCTAGATCCCGCTCGTGGCCCAGTGTGCATTGCTGTTACAGGAGCAATGCGAAGCACACCATCAAAAGCTTTAGATGCGATTCTCAATCTGCTACCTTTGCACGAGTACGTGCAATTAGAAGCAGAAAAAGAATTGCTGAGACTTGAACGAGTTGAAAAGTTTATGCCAGGTGATCTTGTAGGTCACCTGAGCATTTCACAATACTTCCAAAATAGGCCAGTAATGAAAATGATTAAAGACTGGATGAAACCTGTGGAGAACCATGATGTTCCTTACAAGGTGCACGAAACA
Organism: Aedes albopictus; assembly: GCF_035046485.1. Classification (NCBI taxonomy): domain Eukaryota; kingdom Metazoa; phylum Arthropoda; class Insecta; order Diptera; family Culicidae; genus Aedes; species Aedes albopictus. Next base: position 209,193,783 of record NC_085137.1, read on the forward strand.
ACCAGGGGGATGACGAAGGGCCCGAATCATCTACCCAGCATGCAATTCAACATGGCTTCCAATGTTTTTGTTTTGATTGCTTAATTCATGGAAAACATGCGCTGGAAACATCGACACTGCTTCGCTGCTACATATAATATCGTGCAAAGTGATAAGGAAAGAGAAACAATCATCAAAAACAACGATTTCGGTTGAAATGTGTAATTTCTGAAATAAGCACTAGCAACACACGAGCCACACACCCGAAAATCAGGAGCAAGTTAGGGTAAACCGACCAGAAAGTGGGTACCAAAACGCGCCGTACCAAAAATGATGTTGGGTGGAGCGGCGATGCACCGAGTTTGACAGCCGTGTCACCCCACTGGAAACAACTCGTGCAGATAGGGAAGTCGGAGGTCCCACTGTTCGTCAAGGATCAATCAAATTCTATACAGATGGCTCAAAAGTTGGAATAAAAACGGGAGCAGGAATCTACGGCCCTGGAATACAAATTTCAGTGGCGATGGGACACTATCCTACGGTGTTTCAAGCAGAGATTCTTGCTATTTTGAAATGCACAAATATCTGCCTTGAGAGAAAATACAGATATGCAAATATTTGTATTTTCTCAGATAGTCAAGCTGCACTAAAAGCATTGTGCGCTTACAAATGTACTTCAAAGCTTGTCTGGGAATGCATTCTTTCACTGCGCAGGCTATGCCAAGGGAATTCAGTAAACTCATACTGGGTTCCAGGTCACTGTGGCATTGAAGGGAATGAAATGGCAGACGAGCTTGCTAAAAGTGGTTCCAATTTACAGTTTGCTGGCCCAAAACCATTCTGTGGAATATCAAACTGTACAATTAAAATGGATCTGAAACGCTGGGCTGAGCAGAGGGTGATATCCAATTGGATGGATGTCAAAAATTGCAATCAGTCAAAACGATTTATAACACCAAATGCTTATAAAACCAAAAAGCTCTTAGAGCTCAACAAGAGAGCTCTATGTACATACACTGGCCTAGTAACTGGACACTGCCCGAGCAGGTCTCACTTGAAAAATATTGGCCATATTCAGAGTGATATCTGTCGTTTCTGTAATATGGAACGTGAAACCTCGGAACATCTGCTTTGCAGTTGTGGTGCTTTATACACGCGCAGGCAAAGATTTCTAAATAGTGGTTGCTTGCAACCCAGTGAGATCTGGTCTGCAAAACCTGGGAAGGTCTTGGAGTTTATCAATTCCATTGCATCTGACTGGGAGACGACGCGTCGAGGCAGTAGCTGATTACTTGACACATGGTAATTAGCTGGCTAGATGCGAATATCAAAACGGGACATGCCACAAAAGGGCAGCTATATTATCGCTCAATTAAAAATTAGAAATTAGCAATAAACTTGATGAAAATCGCCTAACACTTTGTATGGATGAAGCAATAAAAATTTCGGTTTTTGTTGAACAACTGACAATCCTATGGATATTTTTAAATAGTTTTTTGTGCAGATGATAAAAAGAAGGAACATCTCTCTGTTATTAAAGACTTTGATAGTTTTTAATATTATTTCTGTGAGATATTGGTTATTGCTATTTTTTGCCGTTTCAGTGCGCGTTAATATTTTAGTCTTAAGACGCCTTCTCTTTATTCCCTGAATACTTTACAATTTGGCGGCGAGAAGAAAAAACCAAAAATTAATTTTGTCAAGACTCCGGAGTTCAATATTGAAGATTCTTTGCCGTTATACGAGGAGCGTTTGAAGAGATTTTTCGTAGCCTATCAACCGACCAATCAACCGAATGGAGCGTACGTTACGAGATATAACCGAGTTGTTCGACCACCACGGCGTTAGGAGGGGAAGTAGTTGTGGCATAGCCATCATCAAGGCAACCCTGTACGTTTTTTTTGCAATTTCATGAATTGCTGCTTGAAGATAATTTTCAACAAAACTTTTTCATCATACTGCACACTGATGTTCATAGCCATGATTAAGAAAATCTGATCATAGCAGGTTATAGGGTATTGTACTATTTGGGCAGGTGTACCTATTTTGGGCACTTGCCGCTATAACTAAGTCAATTTTAAACCGATTCATTTGAATTTTTGAAATTTGACTTAGGGTATCGCGCCACTTGGGCGGTGGCTTCTATATTCGTCTGTTTTCCACTGTAACTCAGTCAATTTTGAACCAATTGACTTGAAATGTTGTACACGGGTAGATACTATACCTATCTCACCACATTCCAAAAGTTGTGTCAATTGGTTCAAATTTGACTGAGTTATAGTGGGAAACAGATGAATATAGAAGCCACCGCCCAAGTGGCGCGATTCCCTAGTTATAGCGGCAAGTGTCCAAAATAGGTACACCTGCCCAAATGGTACAAGACCCTACCGCACGCTATGTCTGAACCAGCAGATTATAAAAATTGAATGTACATCGGGTTTCTTTCCATAAAACATCAGTATTCAAGCTATATTTTCATTTGCAGAAGGTTTTAAAATATTCTATCGGTGAAAATTTTTCCATACATTTTGTATGGGAGAGAAATTGACCGAAAATGAGGATTTCAAGCAAATTTGTATGAAAAACGGTCAAAAAGATGGAAAAATCAAAATTTCCCCGATAGAATATTTTGAAACCTTCTGCAAATGAAAATATAGCTTGAATACTGATGTTTTATGGAAAGAAACCCGATGTACATTCAATTTTTATAATCTGCTGGTTCAGACATAGCGTGTACCGTGCAATTGTCACAATTTTTCAAAACTGCGTCCAGAAAGCATCAAAAAGTTCATCAAAACTGAAAATAGTGCTGTAATGGTTCATTACGCAACGCAAATCAGTGCTGTAATGAACCATTACAGCACTTATAATTTGGTATGGGAAAGTAGGCCTTTTCCTGGCAGACTTGCGTGAGGTAAAACAGCGTATTACGATGTGAAATAGCAAAAAAAAAAACGTTGTACGCAACTTGGTACAGAATGACGATTTTTACAGCACTCGTCGTAATTATCCAACTCGGCAAACCTCGTTGGATAAATGTACATACGACTCGCCTTCACCTTCTGCGTCTTCATCAATAGATGCCTGCGGTATATAATTCGTGCATGGTGGCCTCACAATAGTAAGAAATCAAAGCTTGTTTTTCTCAGAGATGGCGCCACCACATTAGAAGTAAAATCATTTTTTCTTGTATGGACAAATCGCTGGCTTGCACTTGTTCCGCATCGCAGCGATTTGCGCCTTGGGGTCATAAATCATTATCCCTACGCGTTTCTTCTGGATTCATTGCAGTAACAGAGTATTGATTACATCACCATACAAATTTCAAGTTGATTACTTCTGTTTTCCTGACTGGCATTTTCCACCCGTGTTGCGCATGATGTTTCGAGTGGATAGGTGCCAGGCGGCGCCGCTGTATATGTAAAAAACACGTGGAACACGAGCGCCGTCTACGATCGCATATAGCGTAACCTCTACCGGCAGTCTAGCATAAACTCAGCTGATTGCTTCCCATTGGATCTCCATCGTCGATGTCAAAAGCCGATAGTGACAGAAATTCGGGAGCGAAAGTGGAGGTGGGTCTACGCAGGGGCGGAAACGAAATCTGCAAGCAAGCTCTAGATTGGAACCCAGCAGGACATTACAGCAGACCCAGCGGCTCATGGCGGCGCAGCCTTAATAACGAAATCACGCAAGTTAACAGAAATTTGACCTAGCCACAGGTCAAGGCGATGGCGGGCAATCTCCTACGATGGAGATCTTTCAGTTCGGCCCTCTGCACCACCATGGGTGCCCAGGACTAAAAGTAAGTAATCAAGCGCTCCCAAATTTTGCACAGTTAGTTTGGATGCTTGCATGGTCCGAAAAAGCTTTATTCCGGCTTGATGCGATCAAATTTAAATTCTCACATACAACGTTGACCCACTCTAATAAACATGCAAAATGGTCATTGGCAGAGGAAGCTCTCAGTTAATAAATTGTGGAGGTGCTCATACAACATACAAGCTGGGAAGCAGGCTTTGTCCATGTTGGGACGTTACGCCAAGATAAAGAAGAAGAAGGACAACATTTCAAGTTTCTCTTGCTTGTTCGTAAGGGTTTCTGCTGATTTTGCTATCAGCTACGTGTTACCAGCAAATGAAGGCGCTTGGTTGTCGGTACCTATGCTCCCAATCCTACCTTCGGAAACCCACTAGCGACCATGCGTTTCCATTTTGTATTTCAACATTTCATTGTGAGAACACCCAATATGCAGTACTTTTTGTTTTTTAGCTTGACTTGAAACTGAATCTGACTAAAATGTCTGGCTTGCCATTAAGGATAAACATCAGAGGATACAAATATGGCTGCCACAATGGTCGACTTGGAGCCCTACTCACGTTTTCAAGAGTACCAATCTTAAAAAATTATAAAAAAATGCGCTCGATTTGGCCCCCTGTTGCAATCGCTTGCTCACATCAGGCCGTTGAATGCACCTGTTGGTGTGTTTGTGGGAAATGTTTATTTTTGGCTCATGGATCATGCATTGGTGCAAGGATGCCAGGTGTACAGCGATAGATTGTGTGAAGATTACTGTGAAGCGGCACAGTCCGCTTGGTTGCAAAACTTGTTGGCGTTATATGATAGATTGACGCTGTGCTGTGATGAAAGTTGGAAGGAAGGGAAACGGCTTTTTTTTTCAATCCGTTTCTGGTTCTAGCGATCGCTACGAACATACGAATATACATGAGATGTATATGTAGGAGAGAGAGAGAGTGAGAGAGAAAGTAGATAGAAAGATACAAAGTTGGAGGAAAGGGACGAGCCAGGGTGAACCCAGGACCTTCTGCATATGAATCAGAAGCGATAGCCACTAGACCACCCAGCTCATCTTTCTTTTTGCAAGTGAGTAAAGCCAGGATAAACAAATGCGGCTTGGTTCGATGCTTCGTTCGTCAGATTTTTGCCTCTAAAGTTTGTATGCAAAACTGAAATGGGATTTCTTGATGTTTCACCTTAAGTTGTTTTTAAAGATTTAACGTTGGTATTCTTTATAGCTCAATCGAAACAGCGCAACTCATTTGCACCAACTCAGGTTTTGGTGGATTGAGCTGAGATTTTCAGAGATTGATCAACTGGCTGCTATTAATTATATTATACAAGAGCTAAATTTTATATGATAATGATGCTCCAGGAGAAATTTTTAGATCGAATAGTTGTACTCTATGGGGGTGGAAGCTCAGGTAAAATATTATCTCCTGGGCGCCCATTAAAAACACCACCCCCGGCGAAGACTGGCGCTCGAGCCTAGCTATTTAGCACTGTAGTTGGAGGAAATGCCAATGCAGAACCCGTAGCTTCCGGGAAGGTAAGCCCAGCTCCCTGGGTTAGTGGGTTGGTGTCAGGCCCTGCGAGCCAGCCGTAAAAAGGACAAGCACCGGAAAATCAACAAGAGAAGAATGCGAACCGATACCAATGGCGACGACCACAGCGACGAAAAGGGACTTGCGATTGGAAGCTCGGCACGTGGAACTGCAGATCTCTCAACTTCATCGGGAGCACCCGCATACTCGCCGATATACTGAAGGACCGCGGGTTCGGAATCGTAGCGCTGCAGGAGGTGTGTTGGACAGGATCTATGGTGCGAACGTTTAGAGGTAATCATACCATCTACCAGAGTTGCGGCAACACACGTGAGCTGGGAACAGCTTTTATAGTGATGGGCGACATGCAGAGGCGCGTGATCGGTTGGTGGCCGATCGACGAAAGAATGTGCAGGTTGAGGATCAAGGGCCGATTCTTCAACATTAGCATAATAAACGTGCACAGCCCTCACTCCGGAAGCACTGATGATGACAAAGACGCATTTTACGCGCAGCTCGAACGCGAGTACGACCGCTGCCCAAACCACGACGTCAAGATCATCATAGGGGATCTAAACGCTCAGGTAGGCCAGGAGGAGGAATTCAGACCGACGATTGGAAAGTTCAGCGCCCACCAGCTGACGAACGAAAATGGCCTACGCCTCATCGATTTCGCCGCCTCCAAGAACATGGCCATTCGTAGCACCTTCTTTCAGCACAGCCTCCCTTATCGTTACACCTGGAGATCACCACAACAAACGGAATCGCAAATCGACCACGTTCTGATTGATGGACGGCACTTCTCCGACATTATCGACGTCAGGACCTATCGTGGCGCTAATATCGACTCCGATCACTACCTGGTGATGGTTAAACTGCGCCCAAAACTCTCCGTTATTAACAACGTACATTACCGGCGGCCGCCCCGGTACGATCTAGAGCGACTGAAGCAACCGAATGTCGCCACCGCATACGTGCAGAATCTCGAGGCAGCGTTGCCGGACGAGGGTGTGCTCGATGTGGCCCCTCTAGAGGACTGCTGGAGTACAATCAAAGCAGCCATCAACAACGCAGCTGAGAGCACTATCGGGTACGTAGAACGAAGTCGACGAAACGATTGGTTCGACGAGGAGTGCAGAGCGGTTCTGGAGGAGAAGGATGCAGCGCGGGCGGTAATGCTGCAGCATGGAACCCGACAGAATGTGGAGCGATACAGACAGAAGCGGAAGCAGCAGACCCGTCTCTTCCGGGAGAAAAAGCGCCGCCTGGAAGAAGCGGAGTGCGAGGAAATGGAACTGCTGTGCCGTTCACAGGAAACACGCAAGTTCTACCAGAAGCTCAACGCATCCCGCAAAGGCTACGTGCCGCAAGCCGAAATCTGCAGGGATAAGGACGGGAGCCTCCTGACGGACAAACGTGAGGTGATCGAAAGGTGGAAGCAGCACTTCGACGAGCACCTGAATGGCGAAGAGAATGTAGGCACGGAGGACCAAGGCAGCGGAGGAAATGACGACGCCAGTGCAGCAGAGGACGGGAACGAACCAACTCCCACGCTGAGGGAAGTTAAGGATGCCATCCACCAGCTCAAAAACAACAAAGCGGCTGGTAAGGACGGTATCGCATCAGAACTCATCAAAATGGGCCCGGAAAAGTTGGCCACCTGTCTGCACCAGTTAGTAGTCAAGATCTGGGAAACCGAACAGCTACCGGAGGAGTGGAAGGAAGGGATAATCTGTCCCATCCACAAGAAAGGCGACAAGTTAATGTGTGAGAACTTTCGAGCGATCACCATTTTGAATGCCGCCTACAAAGTGCTATCCCAGATCATCTTCCGTCGTCTTTCACCTAAAGTAAATGAGTTCGTGGGAAGTTACCAAGCCGGTTTCATCGACGGCCGGTCGACAACGGACCAGATCTTCACCGTACGGCAAATCCTCCAGAAATGCCGTGAATACCAGGTCCCAACGCATCACCTGTTCATCGACTTCAAAGCGGCATACGACAGTATCGACCGCACAGAGCTATGGAAAATTATGGACGAGAACAGCTTTCCCGGGAAGCTGACTAGACTGATAAGAGCAACGATGGACGGTGTGCAGAACAGCGTAAGGATTTCGGGTGAACTATCCAGTTCATTTGAATCTCGACGGGGACTACGACAAGGTGATGGACTTTCCTGCCTACTATTCAACATCGCCCTGGAAGGTGTTATGCGACGAGCCGGGCTCAACAGCCGGGGTACGATCTTCACGAAATCCAGCCAATTTGTATGTTTTGCGGATGACATGGATATTATTGCTAGGACATTTGAAACGGTGGCAGAACAGTACACCCGCCTGAAACGTGAAGCAGCAAAGGTCGGACTGGTGGTGAATGCGGCTAAGACAAAGTACATGCTGGTAGGTGGGACTGAGCGAGACAGGACAAGCCTTGGCAGCAATGTTACGATAGACGGGGATACTTTCGAGGTGGTAGAAGAATTCGTCTACCTCGGTTCCTTGCTAACGGCTGACAATAACGTGAGCCGTGAAATACGAAGGCGCATCATCAGTGGAAGTCGTGCCTATTATGGGCTCCAGAAGAAACTGCGGTCAAAAAAGATTCACCCCCGCACCAAATGTACCATGTACAAGACGTTAATAAGACCGGTGGTTCTCTACGGGCACGAGACGTGGACGATGCTCGAGGAGGACATGCAAGCACTCGGAGTTTTCGAGCGACGGGTGCTAAGGACGATCTTCGGCGGCGTGCAGGAGAACGGTGTGTGGCGGAGAAGGATGAACCACGAGCTCGCTGCACTTTATGGCGAACCCAGCATCCAGAAGGTAGCCAAAGCCGGAAGGATACGGTGGGCAGGGCATGTTGCAAGAATGCCGGACAACAACCCTGCAAAGTTGGTGTTTGCTAACCATCCGGTTGGTACAAGAAGGCGTGGAGCGCAGAGAGCACGATGGGCGGACCAGGTGGAGCGTGATCTGGCGAGTGTTGGGCGTGACCGACGTTGGAGAGCTGCAGCTGCAAATCGAGTATTATGGCGGCAAATTTTTGATTCAGTATTATCATGAATTTGATGTTAACTAAATAAATGAAAAAAAATGAGTTGTACTCTATATAAAACAAGCTATTATTAAGCTTTTTTCCTCTACTCGGGTATTGCCCAAAAACCTAATCCACATCCAATTCAGTTTCAAAATTTGCCGAAAGGTCGCCTGTATCCCAAACGCTGATCGATTAACCCACTGCCATTTTCGCTTAACCATCTCAAACCACCCTATCGTACCGGGCGGTAGGCAGCTAACAATCCAGCCGGCAGCAAAAGGACGGGCGAGATATGTGGTGCGTATATCCCCAAACAAGCGGGTAGCTTCCACACAAACGCGCAACCTGCAGGAGCTCGTGCGGCAGGCCGGTTGGGACGCCTGGGAAGACCGTGTGGAGACGTCCCGTGTGTATATAAATACATCATCAATAACCAATTCACATTACAGTTCTTTTTCAAACGGTTCCGAGTTAATGTCACGGACGGGCGTTCTCGGTGGAGCAACTCTGTCGAGCAAGTCTTGTGGTGCCCATCGAGGGGCTAGAGTTTCGGTTCGCTCCTGCGGGACATCGGGAGCAGTGAAACTAGTAGCCGAGGATTAGTTGGCGAATGGCACGCCTAAAGTGAAGACGGGAAAAGTGTGATCAACTTCGGTGTTGAGTGGTTTGTGCGGCTTCTGCTGGGAGCGCCCATGGTGAAGCTGAATAAACGGATTCGCAGATTCTAATGTGTGTCAGACTGGTGATCAATTAAGAAATATATTTTATTATTAATGGTGTCTTAAAATAAAACATTTCGAGAGGTGCAAGAATATAAAATGAAGTTATTTCTGGGTGTTCTGAGTGGACTAGTTGTGCTCGTCATAGCAGTAGCAGCAACCGAATCAACGGATTTAAATGAAGACTTGGACGACTCAGTCATTGTGGAAGGTGAGTGTTATGTTGTGATTCGCTTCAGCATATTGAAAATAATCATTGTGAAGACTACAAATTATGCATAGACAACCTAATTTACAATATAGTGTAAGTGACCCAACCTGTAATATAAGAATTATAAGAATTAACACTCAATTGGCTTCTTTAGTGGTGTTGAAATAATTTCATATTCGGAATCTGCACGCCAAACTGAGCAGATATCCAAGTTTTTATTAATTTTGCTGCCCGGGAACTTACACTCAGGCAACTGGACAAACGAATTTCATAAAGTAAACTTTATGAAACAGCGAGAAAAATAAAAAAAAATATGTTCATAGGGCAGCTATGATTTTCGTAACGATCATGCTGATTTTCATAGAACTAAATGCACTGGTATGCGTGGGACCGCGCATAACTTGCGAAAGGAAGGTCAGATTTGGGTCATCTTAGTTTTGTTCTGTTAGTTTTCACCCAAGGAAGGTTTATGAGGCAAAAAATATGGAAAAATTGTGAGTTTTTGAAAATTGATTTTTTATGCAATTCGCGTACGGGGACTTGGTCTTAAAACGTCAAAAAACGCAGTAGGCAAGACAAAGTTTGCCGGAGTCAGCTAGTTTTTATATAGATAGATAGATTATTATTAGTATTATTAGGTTTTTTTTTCTGTATTTGCCGTTGTGAACGGCACAGCAGCAGGATACTGAAGTTCTCCCAAATAATAGTAAAAAAATCTTATGAATCCTTAATTTCTTTGATTTTTTTGAACATAGAGCATCCCTGTGCCTGCCACATAATCCCCGGGCCCCCACATTTTAGGGGCCCCCACAATAATCATTTTGCTTGCTAAACATTAACAAAAACAAAGAAAAGCTTATTTGCTCATGGCATTTGTACCTCCAAAGGGCCTCCACGTCCGCTCTGGCCCCGGGCCCCCACAACCCTTAATCCGGGCCTGGCTGTTGGTAATTTGTGAGTGATTGAACTTTAAGCTTGATTATCTCGGAATAAACTATTTGGCGCTTAGTTCTGTTCAGCAGAACCCCGGCCAACTGTGGAAGTGCTCATGAATTCTGGGAAGCAGGCTTTGTCTCAATTGGGACGTTACGCCAAGAAGAAGAAGATACCATGGCAAGGTAGAAAATTAATGTGAGTTGAAGAAAGAGTGTATGCTTTAAGAGGCCTATCTTATTTAACCGGGTCACGGACAAGCATGGGAAAACTCATTCGCTCACCCGAATGCCGGCGATGCAAACTAGCAAAAAGAACGCCAACAACCCAATACTGAGTGAGAGCACGGCGCACTAAGAACGAACGCAGCACGAACGGCTCGCCACCGACGCCAACGAAGCGAATCAGGAGAGAAACAAATAGAGAGCGAATTGAATCAGCACGGTTACAGAAGTTACACAGATTTGTGTACTACTAGATCAGCCTCACCGCTGTGTCAAATGTACACAGATACTTTTCCGGCTCCAGCGCTGGCATGAAAACAAAATTAACAATTATTTTTGCATTGATCGATTCCTAATAATGCATGTCATCGTTCAGAGAAAATTAGTTATGAACTTTGCTCCCATACCAGCGCTAGAGCCAGAAAAGTGACTGTGTACATTTGACACAGGGGTGGAGGCTGATCTAGTAGTACACAAATCTGTGTACATTGTACACAAGCCTGTGTACATTGTACACAAGCCTGTGTTGTTTCGTTTTAGGGTGAGCTTTCATCGGTGTATACGAAAAGAACGTTCGCTCTCTCAACTACCGAGTGGCATTCAGCTGATTGAATCAAAACGCACTCACTGATTCAATTCCCAGTACTGAATGCTTCCACTGAACGCTAAATGAACGTTCCAAAACGAATGCTCTCGCACCCGAATCAGAACGCAAACATTCGTTCAATATTGGTTCGTTCGCCTTCGGCACTCAGATTCGGTAGCGATTCATTCGGCCGTCGTTGCTTGCGTCGCCCGGTGCTCGGCGATTAGAAAGAATGGGCAATGAAAGTGGAAAGATTCTGCATGGCTGGGGGAGAAGCACACTCGCATCAGATTGTGCGTGGATGTGAGTGAGGGATACGCAATAAATTAATGATTTTTTCCCATCCTTGGTCACGGATTTTCTACTCTTCAGCATTTGCCAACAATTCGAATAAAATTTAAAAATAAAAGGAATCGAAACAGTGAAGAAAACGCGAACACCTTGTAATGACGTAACCTATATGAAAGATCAATTTATCATTCACTTTCCCTTCCAGCGTGAATCATCCCAAAATCATTTCCGCGCTTTTGTAATGCTACCCAGTCCACATCTATTAGTCAATCATGCGTAATAATTTGCCCAAGTCAAAAAAAGCGCCACAAGCCGTTTTATCGCTTTCGATTAACCATGTACCTACCTAGATATTCAAATACAATTCATGTCAGGTGCGAGATCAGTCACCCCCATATAAAATTCCGATCCGCACATATCTAATGACTATGCTAATGGTGGTCGAAATTTTTGCCATCACACACCGCTTGGTCATCAGTCAGTCTATCACACCGGCGAAACAGTTCGCATCATGTAGGTGGCACTACGAAACCACCGAAACCGCAGAGACATTGAACCGCCAAATTCAACAGACAAAACATAAACAATCAAAACTATTCACCGCTAGTGGGATGGATTCGTGATTAAGTTCGACTGTCTGGCAAGAATAGCTGTTCATGGCCATAAATTCATGTGGCGACGCATGCTGAATTTAACGAGTTTCGCACAGATTCTCGTCGTAGGTAACTATATTGACACCTTTACATCGGGCGCAAGAAAGTAGAACCAACGTGATGTAATTCCAAGCGTGCGCCACCTTGTCCTCGAGCGTCTCCTCATCGCCTACCATCCGAAGGGAAGCACGTGGACGCGTCACGATATTTGCCGCCTCGCTGCTATAAAGTAGGCTCGATCTTTGCGCGCTTGAGGATTCGCTTGAAGAGTTGAGCCAGCAGCTAGGTTCTGAAGCGCGGTGTTTAGCACGCATTTGTTATTCTGTTTATGGCTTGCGATGAAACGTTGCCGATGGAAAGACCACCGATAGTGACCTAATTGGTAGACTTTCGCGACTCTAATGAGGAAGAAAGTGCGCAAGCTTATTTTTCTAATTAACCCGCATTCTTCGCGATGGGAAGTACAGTTATAATGGATTGTACTATTCTTTCTCATCTGGTTTCCTCTAGTCAATGGATATTCGTGAGATACAATGTTAAAGAGATCAGGTACACGTACTGGTTAGCCGGTTTGGCTATTCATTGTAAAATTTATAATTAAATCGTGATATCGTATACGCACAAACCCAATTATTATGGCTAATCCGAGATCAACTAGCCAAGGGAAATTTCGTTAATACAGATTTATTGATGTACAAGGGGGTCAAGCACCACTTTTTCTTCGCCGTTTTGCAGAACTACTCTTTTTCTATCGATTTTTACCTCTGCATACCTGGATTAAACAAATATTTATAATATTACGACAGATAAAACTTTTTCAACTTCTAGTGTGATTGTTTACTTTTTGTTTAACTTATTGTGGCGTTTTTCATAAACAATTCCAACCAAAGCTGAGGTTCAGAAATACAAGTTAGAGTAATAACTCGTTCATAATAGTTATTTATGTAATGAGTTGCAAAAAGTTGATTTTTTCAACGGTTGGAACTGGATCAGATTACAGTTTCAACCCCAACCCGACTTCGGTTTCGCTTGTACTAAAGTTTGTTTGACGTTGTTTGTTTACACATATTCCGCCAATCCAGTTCCAACCCAGGTTAAAAAAGAAAAACGGTAAGGTACCCCGGGGCAAGTGAGAATCCGGGGCAAGTGAGACCTACAGCTATATTTTTTTAAATTTTTTACTTTTAAGGCAAACATTCTTCATAGAAAACATAGGTATCACACCAACGGATACTTTGAATTAAAAAAATGTTATTGTTCTCACCATAAAGAGACCATATATGTTAGTGTTGTTCATATGTAATTTTCAATTCACTAAGTAAGATTAACGTACTCTACTACATTCGTCGTTCAAAAATAGAATAACAAATAAAGTAAAACTTTTTCAGTTTCAGGATAATATTTGGAGTGCTTGCCAATTATTTTAAGAAAAAAAGCTATAATTTATTTTCATATATTACCTTTTGTTAACTGCTCTCACTTACCCCAGTGCATTTCAGCATCTGGGGCAAGTGAGACCTATGAGAGTAAACAAACACAATTTCATAGTTTGATCTCGCTTTCTTCAGCCTAAGTCGAAATTCACACAAAAGTGAAGTAAAAATCGGCGTCTTAAGTAATCAATCGTTGAATTATACTTAATTACTTTTCTTCTGATGATGAAGCTTTTGTTTTAAATGGTAAAGTCTTTGATAGAACATGTTTTTTTTTCGAAATTATGTATTGTTTCATATTTTAGTTCAAGCAAATTCTATTATTTTTTCGTTTTTCGCTGCATAATGAGATTTTCTGAATGTTAAGGAACCGGCCATAAAGTATCAAAAAATTGGAAAACGACTTATGCGGAGTTTACTATTTCAAAATCTTTATTTAATGATCGTAATATTATGTAAGGGAAAACATAACATCTGTAAATGTTGAAAAACCTTTTGATGAGACTCATCAACTACGTAATATAAAAAGTAAATTTGGAAATCTTTCGGCATTTAACCTTAGGGCGCTTTTGGTATAAATAAAATCAATTTGTTTTGCACGAGCTGCTAGAGTTAAATCATTTTTTTTCTCAGTGGTTCGTTATTATATGTGTTACGTAATTTATGTACGATACCACAAAACTTTTCGAACATAAATCGCTAAATATAGTTATTCGCATAACATATTTATAAGTTATGCTACCTTGCATATATGCAGCAACTATATTAAGCCATTATTATAAAAAATCCGAATCGGTCCCACTTGCCCCGTGCTACGGTGTAAATGAAGATCTGTTCCACTTTTCATAATATGCATAATATACAGAATTTAAAAATTTTGAAACAGTTTTAATGCCCGTTACTAAGAAGAAATATACCAACAATGTCTTTTAGAACCATTGGAGTAATAAAATTATTTATGTTTAGAATTTTTTGGCTTGACAAAATCAAACTAGCATTGTTTTAGGTCCCACTTGCCCCGGGGTACCTTAATAGTTTTTCAAGCTCTAGCCGTGGAAACTGAGGTCAGGCTGAGGTTGTCAATCAAACAATTGCATTATGATTCATAATGCAACCGAAATGAGTTACATTATGAACCATAATGCAATTGTTTGGTATCGTACGGAAAAGTAGGCCGTTAACTTACCGAAACGGCAAGTATAAAATCAAATATTATAGTGCCGAGTTGCAAAAATAGTAGTTTAAGCAACAAGGTGCAGAATGAAGATTTTTACAGCACGAGTCGTACATTTATCCAACGAGGCTTGCCGAGTTGGATAATTACGACGAGTGCTGTAAAAATCGAGTTCTGCACCGAGTTGCGTACAACGTTTTTTGCAATTTCATAAATTACCGCTTGTGGTTAGTTTTAACAAAACATTCCCATCAAATTGCACGCTGATTTTCATAGCCTTGTTTAAGAAACTCTAATCATGGCAGATTATACTGTGTAGTTGTCACAATTCTCAAAACTGCGTCCAGAAAGCATCAAGAAGTTGATGAAACCTGAAAACAGTGCTGTAATGGTTCATTACGCAACGCAAATCAGTGCTGTAATGAACCATTACAGCACTGTTTATTTGGTGCGGGAAATTAGGCCTTTTCCTGTCAGATTTGCGTGAGATAAAACAGCCTATTACGATGAGAAATTGCCAAAAATTATTTACATCACATATTTTGAGGAAAAAAAACAATTGAAAAAAATGTGTAAAACCAATGCCGAAAAACAGCACGATTGTGCTGGTTCGTCCCGAAAGGAATATAGTAATCTAGTTAATCATTTAATTTAATATGACGAAATACAATTCAAAATAGTTGAATGACATTTTATAATATATTATATTTTAACTGCTCTACGTATGTAGATAGCCCTAGGATGGTGAGTCTTGTTCTGCATGCAGTTCTACTTAACAGTGAAGATTATTTGTATTACAACTCTGAATTTAACATACCGCTATATGAAGGGCCAAATGGGAGTGTGGCGGGTCCGTTAGTAGAGACACTTACGCGATTCCGCGGGATTTAGAAAATCTCCTTTCGAAAAGTATGATCCAACAAGGTGAATAATGAAATTTAATTACTTATCAAGCTTGCTACGGGATGGTTTGTTTCAAGAAGGACGCGTCAAATCCATTGCAACTGTTGGGATATAGAAGAGCCCATCTACAAGGATGTTACAGTAACTTCTCACCTCACTCCGGCTGACGACCACTCCGTCGTGTAGTTACAACTTCAATGATGCCCTGATGCACCCTCCCAACTCCATATAGTTATTTTGTCAGGGATGTAACTTTTTATGATGAAATATAATTTTTGCAATTTCTCATCGTAATAGGCTGTTTTACCTCACGCAAATCTGACAGGAAAAGGCCTACTTTCCCACACCAAATCAACAGTGCTGTAATGGTTCATTACAGCACTGATTTGCGTTGCGTAATGAACCATTACAGCACTGTTTTCAGTTTTGGTCAACTTCTTGATGCTTTCTGGACGCAGTTTTGAAAAATTGTGACAACTGCACAGTATAACTTGTTATGTTCAGATTTTCTTAAACATGGCTATGAACATCAGTGTGCAGTTTGATGAAAAAGTTTTGTTAAAAACTATTCTCAAGGGTAATTTATGAAATTGCAAAAAACGTTGTACGCAACTCGGTGCAGAACTCGATTTTTCCAGCACTCGTCGTTATTATCCAACTCGGCAAGCCTCGTTGGATAAATGTACAACTCGTGCTGTAAAAATCTTTATTCTGCACCTTGTTGCGTAAACTACTATTATGGTATAATATGAAATATAAATATATTATAATTTAATGTAAATGTGGTAACATAAACTAAAATATCAAATGAGGGATAATTTGGATGAGAATTATTTGCTGATGAGCAATTTCACAAGATTGAACATTATTATAATAATGAAATATCAAAGTGATAGATGATGGACAATAAATCACGAGTATAATGTAGTAAAGCATGCAACACAATGGAAGAAGTAATGATATATGAAATGATAATTAACATATTTCTCCACATTTTTGTCTGAATCCTTGCTGTAAAATACAATAGCCAAGACGCTTAACCAGTATCATTAAAAGAGTTTCCTACCAGTTATATCCATCAGGACAAATAGTAAAATCCAGCACTCGATATGATTTAAGAAATTTTCATTGGCATAATAATCACTGTTGAAAACTTGAAAGCAGCTTTGTCATTCAAGGCTGAAAACTCTACAGCAAAAATTGACTCTCTCGTGCAGATGTAGCTTCTATGATGCCCTGATGCACCCTTCCAGCCCTGTATAGCTAAAACGCCAATTATGAATGATCATGATGAAATATAATATTCAATAGTGTAATAGAATATGATGTAGCGGAATAAAAAGTTAAAATAAAATAAATTAAAAAATGAAATATAAAATTAATATATAACTAGCTGTCCTTGGAAACTTCGTTTTGCGGTTTATGATGTGTGGAAGTTAATTTTCATAAAATCTCAAATTTTCCATATTTTTGTTTCATGAATCTGTTTAGTTTGAAATTGACAGAACAAATCAAAGACGAAATAAATCGGTTCTTTCCCTGTATAGATTTGAATGAGTATGAGGGTAAAAAAACTTATAATAATAAAATGTCCAGCTATCATTGTTTCGGCCATTGCTTCAATGTACCTGCGATAAGAATATAATAATAATATTGTTAAAAAAGTTAATGATCTAATAATAAATAAACTAGCATTACATTCAGATGTAAAGTTGAATATGTGTATGTACTACGAACTTTGCAGAATAAAGGGTAAATTTTTAAAATGTTTACAAAATATTTGTTCAGAAGTCTAAAATATAGTTTTTCGTTCAGGAGTAGTTTAAAAAAAGACATAAGAAAAGTATTTTAGATTCTGAGAAAACACGAGGGCAAATAAGTCTCCTCAGCGATCAAATCTCCTCAGTCTCCTCTACAGGTTTCGCTGCTTCCAACTTGCAATAAGACGCACAACAGTAGGTATCAAATGAGTAATGTTATAGCGGTAAAACCCAAATTCGATCGTAATCGAACATCCCACCATTTCACCGTCCCGACAGCGACGAAATCCTCTGGGGTGTTATTTTTATACACGACATTCAACCGATCACTTCATGATCCCGATCGTACATCGTTTACGCGTTCAGTCTACTTAACACACATATGCCGGTAATCCGAGAATTGAGAACAAAAACAGGCCCCTGCTTGATATGCAAATTTATTCTGAAGCATTCCGAACGTACGGGGGAGTGAATGAACCCCAATTTTTGCATTTCATTTTTTTCACTTGCGGGAGGTGAGATTGATGCCTTTAAATGATTCATGACGTTGATTTATTGCTTGTTCTGATCGGTAAATGTGTCTGCTTTAATCCTTTCCTTTTATGCCTTTCTGTTATCTTTCAGCTAGTCAGCTTAGGCCGAGGCAGCCACGACATATTTGGCTAAGCACGCGAACTACAACATGGGCTCAAGCGCTAGGCGACGGAAGTCCCTGTCTAACCTCCAAGGGACATCTTGGGTTTTGCACGTCGTTCAGAAAATGCTATCCATACTTCAAAGTGCCTGATTTGAGCGTATGGGAATCATGGGTACTAGGCAACTATGATACTTGTAGTTACTTCAACGATGAAGGCAGACAAGCATTCGGAGTATGTTGTACCAATCCCATAACCCCTTTGCCTTCCACGGAAACATCCACCGAATCATCAGCGGCACCACCGGTGGTTGGGAGTGGTAACGAAGTTACCGGTGAAAGTCCCAAGCAACCTCCTAAAAACAACAACTACCCCAGTTGGCCACCGCCAGTTCCAACTCATCCTCCAGATCACACTGCCGCCACCCATCCGCCTTCGTTCACATCCTCAGTTGCTCCTTTTGTGACCGAAGCGACAACGAAACCAACAGCAAGGCCAACCAACCGACCAGGCGGAACAACCTGGCCTACGAAACCGAGGCCACCGTCGGAGAGCAATCAACCCACAAACCCGCCAATGGTTTGGCCTCCGCCAATTCCTACCCATCCTCCAATGCCACAGGTTGAGGTCACTACGACAAGGCCAAGCCCAGGAAATCCGGGCACGGGCGGAGGTGCAGCTGGTGGTAATGTGGGCTGTGGAGCTAAAAATGGAAACCCGGTAAGTGAATACTTTGCGGGGCTAAAGTTATTCTCTTAGGAAGATCACAACAAATTAAATTGCAAGCATTAAAGCTTGATCTTGAGCTTGATTGGCTGCCCGTATTCCAGTATCGTCTATATCCCTTTCGGGACGGGGCTCAAAAAAGTGAAATTTCCATACAAATTGCTCAACTTTGGCTCTCCTGAATTCTGACATTTCCTGAAAAATCAACAATTATTTTTCCTCATTTGAAAGAACTACTCTTTATCTTTCAATTTCTAACTTTGTCGAAGACCGCGAAGTGATCGGACGGCTGTGAAAAAAGTTATACCCTAGGCAAAGTGAGACGAAGCATTGAGATTTCATTATTGATATTATTCTTTTACATGTATTGAAAAAATAAAAATAAAGTTTATCCTCACTTTTCCTAGGGTGTAACTTTTTTCACAGACGTTGGATCACTTTGCGGTCTTTGACAAAGTTGTTTGGCATACAGTCACCTACGATAATACCAAAAGGGTTTGATTATTGAACGCTTACAGCGCCACCTAGCGGCAAAATTTGAGAACTTAAAATTTCTGCATTTGGCCAAGTTTTCCCATAAAAAATTCAAGCGTTTTGAGCGCCCCCTTGAGCGCCCCCTTAGGCTCAACCGATTTTGCTCAAATTTTGAACGTAGCTTCTGGGAGTCCAAAACAACTGATTGAGGAGGTAAGACTTGGCATTTTTCAAAATTTTTGTTTTTCATATAAGTGTGGGCCACCTTAGTGCGCAGGCTTTTTTTTACGATTTTTCATTTAAAAGTCATGTAATTTTACACTGTTTTACGTGACTAATTTAAAGAGCTATTCTGCCGCGAATCGCATATCTGTCCCATTTGCATAGGAAATCCAGCAAAGATGGGACTGATATGCGATTCACGGCAGTATTGCTCCTATGTGTTACGAACATTTCGTCCATACATCATTTTAGTGTAGGAATTCGTTTTCATTGACTAATTATCAAAAGTTTGCCACGTTGATACTAAAAATTGTACAGAATTTCCAGCACAAAATAAAACAAAGTTATTAAAACGTCATTACACTTCTTTATCTCATCAGCATCAGTTTCAAATTGGTGCAGACGGTTGAGCATGAGATTGTCGATTCGAAGATTCAAGGTTCGGGTCCAGGAATAGGATTTTTTTGCGTCTCGATTTAAACACCGTAGTGTCTTCGGCAAAGTTGTAGAGTATTGTTCTAACGATATCCTAACGGTATCTCTGGCACCTTTTCGAAGCAATTTTTTGAATTTCTGAGCTTTAGCTGTGAAAACGGCTAAAAAACACAAAATCGATTTGATACACCTTTAAATCTTTATCAATTTGGCTCAATTTTGGGCTGAAGGCTTGTTTTTGTATGTGGATTGATAATTTGATGAGTCACGGAGAATCGGAGAGAAAAAAAATTTCAAAGTGAACAGGTCTAATGCGCATGGTTGTTGGCCTAAGCTGCCCATTTTATGGGTCATTGACGACAATCGTTTAGAGGGAAGGGGGTCTGTAAAAGTGTGACAATCCATGTATTGAGTATACGAAAAAGCATGACAGAGGGAGGCAAGGGGGTTTAAAATGCCCGAAACCTGATGGACGTCATTTTTGAATGTCGTGAGCCCAGGTAAAAAATAAAAGTTCAAAAAATCGTCAACAGCCCATTTCTCAACAGAATTCAACCAAATTTTGAACACAAACTAGCACAACACTATAGTTTTGGAAATATACGGGATCAATATTTTCTTGGACTTCTGGACGGAGTATGGTCGGTGGGTCACTGGGTCAAGTCGGGCAAAAATAAGGCCAAGTACGATTTGCACCTCCATAACTTTCTTCTTAACGAAGTTTTTCAATGGAAGTTTGCACATCCCGTTGCCTAACGATAGTTGATGTTGCTACAGGTTCGAATTTGAGATTATCCGATAGGTTTCTTTTGAGTTCATGAGATATTCAACATTTCTGAACCATCCAAGTCTTCATTTGCGTTTGTTGTTTTCAAATGAAATTAAACACGAGATATCATTCCCTTATTGACCCCCTTATTGGTCATCGGAGACATCTTTAAAACATGTGTTGCCCTTGTAGTACTATTAATATTTCCTGAATATCTCGATGGATTGTCCGAATCCGTCCTTACAAAACATGAACACTCGAAATAATCACCAAGGATTATTTTCAATTATTTAAGTCGCTTTTATTTGCACCAATACTTGAACATCTGTATATTTGTTATATCAACGAACAGCACAAATTTTAGACGATTTGATTGAAGTCATGCCTTGACTACAGAGAACCATAGATGGACTACAATTAGACCTATTTGCATGCGGAAAACAACGGTTAGCTCCAGAAACCAATACTACATCGAGCAGGAGTAAGTAAAACTCTCGACTAGATTCCTGAGTACCCGGGATGGCCTAGTTGAAGTCAGGCCTTGAGTTTATTGAGCTGTAGATAAACTGTAATCACATGTTTCACCTAAGTGGAACCTCTGTGCACTATATAAACTCATATTCCATCATGTGTCAAAAAAGGTCTCGCACAACTATTCGTAGGAAAATTTGATGACCTTAGCGAAGTCATGCCTTGACTTCAGAGAACATAGATGGACAACAATGAGAGTTATTTGCACGCGGAAAACAATGGTTAGCTCCAGAAACGAACACTACATCGAACAGGAATAAGTAAATTCCTCGACTAGATTCCTGAGTACCTGGGATGGCCTGACTGAAGCCAGGCCTTGAATTAATTGAGCTCGATGAAAAATCGATGAAAATGCATTAGTTTCGTGAATATTTCTGCTGAAGTGTCAAGCAAATATTGTTTAGTTGGTCGGCGTTAGGTCAGAGATTAGCTAGATTTAATTATCAGTTATTAAAGACTGTAGAAAAAAATGTTATTGAGTTTGTTCCACTTCTGCGAAGCTCACAACGCAGAAAGATATGCTTGGTAGAAGAAATGAGTGCTTCGTATTCTACGAACAAAAAAAAATCGCTATGTATTCGTTAACAAAAAAAAAGATCATGATTTCACCTTACTATGCATCTTTCTAAATCAATGTCCCGCGTTGGAGCTCTGATCATCAGGTTACTTTACATAATGTTGAAATCTTGATAATTGAAACACCAACACCTCATAATGGAAATATATCTGCTTCTTTCGTAGGACACTGAGCGAATCGTTGGCGGCCACAATGCAGATCCGAACGAATGGCCCTGGATAGCTGCCTTGTTCAACAATGGTAGACAGTTTTGCGGTGGATCACTGATCGATAACGTTCACATTCTTACGGCAGCTCACTGCGTCGCTCAGTAAGTTTTACAAACTAAAGGTATATCCATATCCAATCATGTCAATTTTTTAACGGATTTGATTTGATTTCTTCAGTATGACCTCATTTGATGTATCCCGATTGTCTGTGAAGCTGGGTGACCACAACATCCGAATTACCACCGAAGTACAACACATCGAACGACGAGTGAAACGATTGGTGCGACATCGTGGTTTCGATTCGCGAACTTTGGTAGGTTTTTACTGGGTTTGAAACTCGAAACTGAGTTCAATATGGAAATCTTTGAAATTTTCAGTACAACGATGTGGCCGTGCTGACGATGGATCAACCGGTTCAATTTACGAAATCAGTTAGACCCATATGTCTTCCCACAGGAGGAGCTGACTCGAGAGGAGCTACGGCAACTGTCATTGGCTGGGGAAGCTTGCAAGAAAGTATGATTGACCGTAAGTTAACGATCAAGTTTCAACTAATCTAACGACATATTTTTTCATTGCAGATGGACCTCAGCCATCGATTTTGCAAGAAGTGAATCTTCCTATCTGGTCGAATACTGACTGCAGTAGAAAATATGGCGCAGCAGCTCCAGGAGGTATCATTGAATCAATGTTGTGTGCAGGACAGGCAGCCAAGGATTCATGTAGCGTAAGTAAAGTTTTGAGAATGAGTTTTGCTCTATTTTAAGAGATTTTTTTCATTTCGTAGGGAGACTCTGGAGGGCCACTGATGGTTAACTCTGGTAGATGGACACAGGTTGGAATCGTTTCGTGGGGTATAGGATGTGGGAAAGGTCAGTACCCAGGTGTGTACAGCCGTGTTACATCGTTCATGCCTTGGATTACGAAGAACACCCAGGACACATGATAAATAAAGTGATTCCCATTTATGGAATAATTTAACGTTGCTTCTCCCTACTGATGCCATTTAAATACGAAACAACTTTGTAAAAATATGATTTGTAGTTTAATAAATGTCTGCTTTTTAACAGACATATAGTGATTGCTGTACTACAAACAATAATTATTTTTTTTATTCGAATTCAAGAAACGACTGCATCCCAAACATCCCAAGAAAGATTAATAATGAATGTTCGGATCAAATATTTCAGACTCAATCACAGTTTTAGTAAATGGATTCGTAAAAGTTTTGTTTATTGTTATCTTTCGTAAATTATAATAATCAGTAGTCTGTTCTCTGTCATTCATAAGTTCTGATTTAGCTGTTCGACTACCGATCGCTTCACGCCCGCTAGCTAGCTTCTCTACAATTCAAATGCTTCCTTCGTCGTCACACGAATAAATATTGATCGATTCCAGTCATTTGTATAAAACTCATTAGATTAACGACTTGTTGGGTTCATAATTAACTATACTGAAATAATATTAACGCTTCTCCTGAAAAATGTATTTTCACGCACGATTTCTCAATACGACTCTGATTGTATGAAACATTTAAGCATATCTCTGGTGTAGTACGATTAACGAAACGGAAATATTTCATGGAATCTTCTTGGTGGTATAAGAAAAACGCTTAGAGATTATATATTTAAAAAATATCACGATTATTGGTTTTAGAGACAAATCACAAACGATTGAACAAAATAGTGTATCTTATACTGAAGAAACATAAATACATGACTTGTTTCCACAAAAAAAACACAGTTTCTGAATGATCTTAGCTAGTGAGTGAAACTAAAATGTGTTGAACGATTGAAGGAACATCAATGATTTGCTATCAGTGAACTAATAAAAAAAACAAATATAAAGAACACTCAAAAAGAAAGCTATTTCGTCGGCCGTGCATCGGTATCTTTGTGGTGCGAATCGAGAGTGAGAAACTTTTGTGTCAGAAGCGTATGTTCTCTTGTATTTTTTTTTATTCCACGCAGAATCCACCTTTTGGTTAGGACTTTAGGACAGCTTAGAGTATGACGGTGGTGAGAACTTTTTCCGCAGGAATTTCAAAATATACAACGGTAGACATGAGACAAGCGTTATCACCAGGACTTTCCACAGGAATTCCCACGACCAGATAAACTCCCAGTCTGCAGGGGACGCATGGTGAAAATGGCGCAAACAGAGAAAATAAAGGATAAACGGTTGATTTTGCAAGATATTATTGAATCAGACTTACCAAAGTATTCGTGCAGCACGGCTAATGAGATTATGTACAACACTAGACTGAAGAGTTCTGCCAGTACCATCAATCTGTAAAGAATATTGAAAGTGGTTCGTGAAATATATATGACTGGATTGGATTTGGATTTTTAAGACTTTCTTGGAAATGTTTTAAGTGGCCAATTTACAGAGCGTAGACTTTGGCGACACTTTGACTATCAGCTGGTTGAGAAAGGTAATATAATACGCAGTAAAACAATTGTAGCACTGGTTTTTGATATCGAGAATTAAAAAGAGTACTTACTTGTGCCACGTTCTGATGGTTAACGCAACCATAATTAGCTCGGTCAAGATCAGTGCGGAGAAACTAATTGCAACGATGTGTATAAACTCGTCTTCGAATAAAATCAGTGCTCCGTACATTATTACTCCTCCTGAAAGAAAGGACAACATTTACAAACGAGCCCCTACTAGTACATTTCATGTGACCGTTTACCTTGATAAATACTAATCAGCACCCACATGAAGAACGTCTTGTAACTTAAGCTCCTACCCTTGGAAAGTTCCTTATACAGCTCAGGATAGGTGAGTGCTATGTTTGCGCTGATGTCCTGATCCAGTACCAGGGAAAACACCGGGAACATCGTGTACAACGTCGCATAACCAACCATCAGGAAACCCTGATATAAGGCCACGGAGGACAGGTAGAAGACGGCCGAAAAAACGGCCTGCATAGTTGATATGATCAACCCACGATGTATTACAAACTGCGACAGGGCAGCCGAACGTTTGTACGATCGCCGTCCATGCACGATCAACAGCTTTGCAATGTGCGAAAACTGCGGTATACTGAAGTCCCCTGCCAACGAAGCCTGCTTACCTTCCCGGCCCTCTATGCCGATCCCTGCGTCGGCTTGCTGAATCATACTGACATCGTTGCCACCATCCCCGACGGCACACGTCCGTTTGCCGGAATACTTTTGAATTAACGACACAACCTGAGCTTTCTGCGTAGGGCTACACCGACAACAAACAACCGCCGGACAAGCGGTGGCCAGTTCCATGAACTCCGGTTGATAGTACTGTAGGCATATTTCGAGACTTTCCCCTGAGACGACCAGCGCACAGTCCTGCTTCCGTCGGAATTGATTCAACTCCAAGTGGGCATCGGTTCGGGTAAGAACACTTTTCAGCACGTGGATGTTCTGATTTCTTCCAACCAGGTGTGAACTCTTCGCAATGCAGGTCGCCGTTTCCAGCTTGTCCCCGGTCAACATCCAGATTTTGATGCCTGCATTTCTCAGCAGTTCGAGTGTTGGTCTAACCCTATCCTGCAGCCTGTCCTCTACACCCGTCAAACAAAGCAGTTCCATTTCCCGTTCCAAACTTTCAATGACAGCCGCCACTTTCGTTACTCGATCCGTTACGCTAACCTTAGCCGCGTTGTACCTTGTTTCAAAATCGGCATACTGGTCTTCGGTGAGAACCTTCTTGGCCACGACCAGCGTTCGTAGACCTTCTCGGGCCATATTACCGCTCTCTTCCGCAAGCCAGTCATTGTACTGCACGATGGCTGACATCACAACATCAGCCCCCTTGAGATAGAACGTAATTTCTCCGCTGTTCAGCTCCTTAACGATAATACCCATCCGTTTGTTCTCGCTGGTGAACGGGAAGGTTTGAAGGATTTGGTACTTCATTATACCTCCCGCTAGGGAATTCAGCGATGTCACACTGCCCGAGCTGGATGGCGAATTTAGGTCCGTTTTCGAGTTGACAGATAAATTGGTGACCGTTGTGTTGATGGAGGCATTTTCGTTCATTGAATTGCGCTGTGAATCCTTTTCGCGAACCTAGAAAAGTTAGAAGATAGGATAGTTTTAAAACGCTGTTGAAAATGAAGAGAGAATAAAAATAAAAGGATACTTTCGGTGATCTATCCGGTAAAGCAATAAGGACTATGATTGGAGACTTGGTACAGGAAATACCAGGACATTAATTGGTGACTTTCGCTGCACCAAAAGATGGCCAATCTTGAAACCAAATAGACCATTCCCTAATAGACGGCCGATACTTGACGGATGTCAATGATGTGATGACCTTCGGAGGGCTAAACATCGACTCTAATCACTATATCGTCTTCTTCTTCTTCTTCTTCTTCTTTATGGCTCGACGTCCTCACTGGAACTTGGCCTGCCTCGCTTCAACTTAGTGTTCTTTGAGCACTTCCACAGTTATTAATTGAAGGGCTTTCTTTGCCTGCCATTGCATGAATTTGTATATTGTGAGGCAATGACAATGATACACTATGCCCAGGGAGTCGAGAAAATTTTCCCGACCGGAACGGGAATCGAACCCGCCGTCTCCGGATTGGCAATCCATAGTCTTAACCACTAGACTAACTGGAGACCCCTAATCACTATATCGTAGTCAGTATGAATCGAGCACGATTATCAACCATTGCGTTGACTTGTATCAAGAGTGGCAAATTACTACCGCCAGAAGGTAAATGAATGGATAAGGGGAATCAACGTAGACGAAAACCTCAAAAATCTGTGAAAATTTATCCTCTGAGTAGTGATCATTGCAACGTGAGCAATACCCAATTAAACATTTTCAGTGCTATAAGCTTCAGTCATTTGCTTTCTGTTGTGTAATAATCGAATTGAAGCAGTCAATGCTGAATAAAACGGTAGCCAGTCAAATATAAACCATCCCAAGGAACAATTCAAAGTCATAAATAAGCATGCATGTTGAACTATTGCTGGTTTATAACATTCGCAGCTGAACAAAACCAAATGCTGAATAATAAGTTGAAATGATGCTATTTACATTGTAAATAAGCCAAAATGCAACACTTGGCACGTATGTGAACAGCAATTTAATTATAAGCTTAACAAACGTCAGCAATTTTTGTTTGTTCGATTTGCCCTTACTAGCTTTAATATAAGCTGAAGAAGAGCTTTCTTCTACGCGTTAAAAAGCTTATGTTTCACAATTTCCGATAGCTGATTATTGTGGTCTACATAAGTTGAACAAATGCTTTTGATGTTTAATACTTCAGCTATTGTGGGAACGTTCAATAATGGTTTAACAGTAAGCTATATAAACGGATTTATGATTTATTTGTTCGATTATCACTTTTCGTTTAACAACAGGTCAAAATTATTATAATAGAGCCGTACTGGAACGTTCCTCATTATTAAATATGTATTGATGTTTGTTGCACACCAATGCAAAATATTAACACTTGCTAATTTTCGTAGCAATTTCAAAGTTGCAGTCATCTTCACAACTTTTTTTTAAATGAAAAATTACAACCTTTCATAAATTTGAATATTGATCTTTCACATCTTTGTGAAGATGTTTTACTCTTAGCGAGCAGCTTATCAATTCCAGGATGGCGTAGTCGGCAAGGCATGCGACGGGTGATTAGGAGATCACGAGTTCAAATCCCAAGTTGAGAAATTTTTAGAAGAGCTTGTATGTTATAAATGTGTTTAAATGCGACAAATAAACATGTTTGGATCATAATTGCACCTCGCACTTCAATTTGTTTTTGTTTTATAGCTGAATACAAGTTTAATATGAGGCTGATATAACACAGATAACTTCCGACTGTAAAGCCTGTATCGCGCTTGCAGAAAAGATTGCTGAATAATAACGCTTGATTACAAGCTGTGATGAAATAATGTTAAACTGTAATTCAATCAAATGTGGAATAAATTGCCATTGCAATGTTGGTTAAATGAGTGATTGTTCCGTGGGATAAGCTAATACACGGCTACAAAACAAGCACCATACAACTACCAAACTCTGTTTTCTGATATCAATCCCTTGTCACTGGGGCTGCCTTGACTGCACTCTTTTCCAACTCCGGGAGATTTCCCGGAAGATGTGAAAACTTGAACAGAAGTTTTCATTAGTTATATAAGCTATCAGTCTGTACAACCATTATTGTGTTGAAGATGTTGTAAATAAATATAAAACATAAATATAAAAAGAATAGGAGTCTCCACTAACAAAACAGTTGCTTCTAAACAGTACAATTCGTAATACTGACAAATCCACAAACAGCAGCGCTTTGAAGGTCGTTATGCGATAACATTACAGCTAGAAGCTGTAATACAGAAATTGTTGGTATACCAATGCGACTTGTCGGATGTAAATATTATTGTCAAAACAAACTTTAAGCGGGATATACAGCAACTACACAAATACTTTACAGCTATCCATCTCTTTGTGTTGAAATTATTTGAAATTTTTTGAGTCCCAGCCAATAAAACAGCTGCTTTTGTACAGTACGTTTAGTAATGTTGCCAAATACACAGAACAGCAGCGCTGCTTCAGCCAGAAGCTGTGACGCAGAACCTGTTGGCGCAACCACACAGCTTGTTCAATGTAAACATTATTGCGTTTAACGTTTCACAAGCTTTTACAGCAAGATGAAGTTGGGTAAGGTTTCTTGTGGCACAATTATAAAACCTTGTCTGCAGTAAAACAAAACGGGATATTTTCTATGCTATTTATATACACTGCCCCCATTCGCACAACAGTCCTATGTGAATAGGAAACCCAGAAAACATGGGACTCTTATGCGAATAGGGGCAGTATAGCAGTGTGGCAGCGAGGACATCATCGGGACCAATGGATACGGAGATCGGGAGTTCGATTCCAAGTAGCGGCAAGTACTTTAATTATCCAATTTTAAAAGCTATAGTTCCAGTTCCACACAGGCATTGCATTACTCATCTGAGCCAAGAGATCATCTTTGTCTGAGGAAAGATGATATCCCTAATCAAAGAGTGCATTGGAAAGATTGCATCTTTCCATCTTTGGATGATCTTGGCATCAATTCGGACAAAAGTTTCAAGCATACCGAAAGAGAGTGAATAGAGGCATATTCCATTCTTTTTCAGTAGTGTGCTTTCAATGATAGTTGGTCATAATGAGGTTATTTGTCAGGCTATGCCCCGTAGGGTATGTGGGCCTAGTAGGACTATTTCCGTTCATTTTTCATTAAATCATGAAGTCTGAGACACGATTGGTTTGACAACATTGTGGACACTTGGACTTTGACCATTCCCACGGGGAGCCCGGGAATATCCGGTTTGTGGGACTAGCTTATTTTCCAGAATGAGGGCGGACGTTTCCAACGTATTTGGTTCGTTCAAATCCGTAACCCATTTGATTTACGTTCGAAAGTGGATTCTATCGTAAACAAGAATGGGAGTGAATATGTATGAATATTCAAAACAGAAGCAGATGAAGAGTTAAAAGAATTCATGTAACATTTTTGGTCGGTAATAACCCCAACGGAATGAGAAATAACTCCGGTGAACACGTGGGTGAAATGTTTTCATATGGCGATCGTTGGAAAATTAGACAAATCTGGAGGGAATGTCATTGCCTTCAAAAGAATCGATTGGAAAATGCCTATTTTCACAGTTCCTTCTAGATTCAAAATCCTTGAAAATAGACACTGGGAATATTTGTATATCTGATGTGAATTCACCGTGATTTTTAAAGAATCGAGCAGAATCATGTAGGACCTCAGACCTGCCTCGGAATGCTTATTTTATAATATCATTTACAGGGAAATTTGATTGCAGAGTCCACCAACGTCAGCTGATTTGAAAAAGTGAATGGGATGCTCCTGCAAGAGGAGAGGATCATGAATCATGATCCATTGGAACACGGCAAACAGTTCATTCTTCATAGACTGAAGCTGTAAAATATAATTAAGGTTGTTCTGGGAATTTTTACTTCAAAAGAAAGGGTTGACTTACTGTAGGATCGACATAAAAATCCGATTCAACCAACATTACATTTACTTAATCGTCGAGTTTTATTTCCGTATCAGGCCGAATCCATCTGCTGAAAAACAATGCTGACAGAACTGTTGTTAACGTTCCCTGTTGTTGTTCCCTGGCTACTAAGTTTAAAGATTGAATATCTGAGCGAAAGAGCATAAGATTATGATTTAAAGATCGATCCAAGAGCACTGAGATCGTATCCCACTTTTTGATCCTTATCTTTGCTCAGATGATCGAAAGATGAGATCAATTGCAATGCCTGGTTCCACATGATTGTGTCACGGTATCCATAACCTAATTATATTTGATCGATTAATTTGGGGATGCCGAATAACTATTATTTAATAACTGTGATAAGGCTAAAATAGCGCCTTCTCAAGATGTTATTCAGTTAGTGATTACATAGGAGCCGAGAAAAGAGCTATGACTAGGTGGCATAGAAGCTGCTTGCATGTACAGGGGATGGCCAAAATGTTTGGGATAGGCAACTTTTTTTTCTCTCACAAAAAAGTTCAGCATGCTATAACTTTTCATAGAGCGCATCAAAAAATCTCAAATTTTGACTGTTTATCAACCTATTATATGTGCATCATTGGTACAAATTTGGGCTTGATTGATTAATATTTCGCAAAGTTAGAACCGTTCGGGTAAAACACCTTTTTTTAGACAACGCATTTTTGAGCTGTCATATCTCGGAAACCAGTAAACCGAATTGAATGAAAATTTGAACGTACACTAACAATATGTAAATGCTTCACAAACTATTAGAACATAGGTACTTTTTAAACGTTGAAAAAAGTTATCATGGATTGACACTTTTTGGACTTTTCTCGAAAAAATGTATTTTTTTTACATTAATGTGAATAAATTTTAGTGTTGATATCCAAAGATTTTCCACTTCTGTTCTTAAATTATCTCTAATCAGATATATTAGAGCCTATTTAGATTGAAGGAAGAACACATTTCATAATTTTTGTGTGGTATTGTAAATTTTACTTATTTTCCTCTATATGGGTAAAAATTTCGACCCAATATATCTTAATTCGCCGTGAGAAAATATTACATTTTATAACGTCGTATTGAGTATCAATATATTGTTGATAAACGTTAAAAAATTCATTCAATTTGGTTCACTGGTTTCCAAGTTATGACAGCTCAAAAATGAGTTGTCTAAAAAATAGTGTTTTACGCGAACGGTTCTAACTACGCGAAAAATTAATCAATCGAGCCCAAATTTGTACCAATGATGCACACATAATAGATTGACAAACAGTCAAAATTTGAGATTTTTTGATGCACTCTATGAAAAGTTACAGCATGTTGAATTTTTTTGTGGGAGAAAAAAATTTGCCTATCCCAAACATTTTGGCCATCCCCTGTACATGTGGATGAAGTTCGTCAGATTCATTGGTATAGGCTTGCGTAGAAGCTTCCGTCCATATGTACAACACAGTAACTCAGCATCAAGCCGTAATGAAGACACTTTGTTGACGTTTACATTTGCAATAAATGTTAGCTGGGTACTTGTGTAAGAATGCATTAAATTCTGAGAACCTTGGTACAAATTTGTACGATAATAAAAAAAACCCTACGTGCCAGTTTGTGATCTAGTCAAAGATTGCAGCATTGCACAGTGTCAGATCCAAGCACGGTTGCAAAAATTCCGAACCTCCCAACGAACGTTAGTTTTTGTTTTTGTCTTTTCACCACACCGCTTCTGACGTTGAAGCCCCTGTCCTTCACGGAGGCAAATGAAAAGAGAATAAAAATTCTCTCGCCGCTCACACTGGGGAGACGGCGAGGTTCGAAAGCAACATTTTTCCGGTGACCGGCACTCAAACGACAAAAATTCACCACGCTTGCTTATGGGCGAGTCGCATTCATGCGGCCGGTGTTGACATGAAGCATCCATCAGCGCAGAGCGTGTGTTGATGATGGTGCAGTCATTACCTCCACAAAGTAGTTGAATTTTTCTGCGTTCACTTTCAAGTATCTCACAGCGGAGCTGAAAATGAATGCCAAAAGCATTCAGTTCAGCAGAAATTCATTCAATTGAATGAGATTTTTTCAACCCTGGATCCAAGACCTCGGTTTATCACCATTTTTTTTATCTTTATTATCGAGACTTTCAGCCCGAGGCTGGTTCGTCTCCAATTTTTATCACCATTATTGCGAATGTCTATATTGTTCGAAGACAGATACTCTAATAGTGACTCACCTCGACTGTTAAATATCCGTACTACCCCAAACCGTGTGATGTGCATTGGCGTCACAGCCAATGATGAACGATTTGTTGTTTTCTTTACAGAATTGAACAAATGTTGCGATCACAGGAGGATGTACCTCAGGAACATCACCAGGAAAGTAAGCTGAAGCCACAGCGATCTCAGTTTTACCCCTAGTCGTTGGTACCTCTATCATGACCGCAACAATGTCCCTTCTGATAAATTCTGTAATAGGATAGCATTTCAACGTTTTACGTATTAAGATAAAATCTTTGGTTTATTGGACCATGGCTCTTGAATAAGCGCCACTTCCAGTCCTTATTTTATAAACATTCGGCTCAACACAGCAGAAGCACCTTTTGCGTAATGAAGGTTTATCTGTACAAACTTGATTCCTGTCATGAAAATATTCATTTACCCATTTTTATTAAGCCTCGAAAATTGAGACTTAAGAAAAGAAACTGTTATGCGAGTGGGGGCAGTGTAGAAGTTGAGCCAATTGTGTCCTTATAACTAGCTTTTCGCAGCAGAGAAAGACTAATGCCTCCGTGGCAAGCCGTGCACAAAATGGCTGCTTGCGTTTGAAAAGGACCTAAGAACACTCAACCTTCAGGGGTACTGAAAACGAATAGCGGACTGTAACCGGTAAAGTGAGTAAAAATCTGTACCATTTAGTTGATATAAGTCTACTCTCAAACTTACCTGCAGTGTCATGTGGTTTAGATCCCTATTAATCAGCGTTAGTCCCACGGATTCGGTCCATTTGACCAGGGCTATCTCATCGGGGCTGGATGCTTGATAGGTTTTCTCCGGCAGTTTGACCGATTCTTGAGTCTCCACTGAAATCGACCGCGAGGGCGAGTTTCTTCGTTCCGATCCATTTAAACCGTTGCCTCCGTTGCCGTTGTCATAGACGGGCGTCACATTGTGACACAATGCGAGAGCTTTGACCGATTCCCAAATTCGCCATCCTTCCGGTTTTTTCAACCGAGGCTGATATTTGGAACTTTTGGCAGGCGATGTGTCCCCCTGCACCGATATGGTATTGTAAACGGATTGGATCGTGGCCGATACCATCGGGAATGTGTCCCTCCCGTAAGCGGCCGTCCCGACGTGAATCTTTTTGAATATCATTTCGTTCTGGGTCAAGGTGCCGGTTTTATCTGTCAGTAAGTACGATATTCGCCCGAGTTCTTCCGGGATCGTGGTCGAGCGAACCACAGTTCCTTTGATGTCCTCGTCATTCTGCATCTGGTAGGAGTAGAACGCTTTGCCCATATCCAAGTTGACTCGCAGGCTGATTGGGATGATGTAGGAAAACAGCAGTACAAAACGGAACATGTACCGGTACCACGGTCCGTTGAATCCTTTCAAGCACATCATCGCAAAGGAGAGCCCAATGACAGCGCAGAAAAGGACTTTCGTAAGGCCGTTTATTTCCAGATCAAGTAAGCCCACTTTCGAACGGGGTTGTGAGTTGTTCATTACGCTTCGGGTTTCTGCTCCGGTGTAGATAACGATGCCGACTGCCGTTCCGGATGCAACCACCGTGTTTGCCCATAGAGTGTTCTCCACACTAAGGCCCTCATCTTCTGAACCTTCGATCTAGAAAAGAGGAAACAATTACATAGTACCTAAACTTTGCCCATTCATGAATTTCGCATCTATAGAACAATATGCTCATACCTTAGAGTATGTTCCGATAAACGTATGGATGTCTCTTTGAGGTTTTTCCACATAGAGCGACGCACCGATGTTGAACAAGTCGTTATGCGTAGCTAGTTTTTGCGTTGCCGGCACTGCTAGTCGCAGCTTCCAATCGGTTTCACCTGAAAATTATCAAAAATCGATCATCGTTCACACCACTTCTCTAGAAATGACAAAGCTCACCATCCAACATATCCGTTCGGACGAAAACGGCGCCACTTTTGTCGCTAGTTCGCAGCAGTATCAAATCCGCCGGAACGCGTTCATCCTTCTCCACCATGATGAGATCGCCGACCTTCAGCTTCGATGAAGACACCAGTTCCGGTGGTTTGTCGGCACTGACAAAACGTTTGTATTTCTGGGAGTTAACCTCCCGGTCCCGTTGGTGCCGTCGCAGGTCATCGATAGCTTCACGACTTATCGTTACGGCCAGCACGAAGCCCAACGGACCCCAGTAGGTGTACAGATAGCCAATCCGAATGTCCGGAATGAATTGACTCACAGCCATGATCAGAAAGTAAAGATTTAAGAAGAACCGGAACTGCTCGAACAGCACCAGCGGGAGGAAAGTGAAGAAGTTGTATTTCTGATTTCGGATCTCGTTCGGGGGGAATTTCTCCGTCGACGGACGACCGATGTAGATGGTCCGAGGTTTCAGCTCCTTGGAAGCACACCATTTTCGCCAGGCCCAGCACCAGCAGCTGATAAAGACAAAGTAGGAAGGCAAATCACAATCAAAAGGGCAAGATTTCTGTGTCCATTATTTAATACAAGTTGATTAATTGAGCAGCCGCATTTCAACCACTTTTCATCAAACAAAATTTATAGGAAATTTAGGGAACATCGTTAGAAATCACTAGACATGGTGAACAATATTCTTAAGAATGTTTCAGGTCTAGTTATTGACAGATACTGTGCAAAATTATCAAGAAGAATTACTTGTGTTTTCCTCCTATAAGGACTGCTTGAATAACAAAATGGGCTAAACTACTAAGGCGCTGTCCATAAACTACGTAGACTCATTTTTGGCCATCTCAGACACCCCCCCTCCCCCCTTTGGCCGGAAACCCCCTCCTCCCTAAAAGTCCACGTAGTCGACGTAGTGGACAGCCCCAAAAGTATGAACTGTAAATTTTGGAATGAAAAAAACTTTGAGCACTTCTGACGGATTTCATCCAAAAAGTAATTTCTGGAAGAAACAAGTGAAGAAATGGAAATTTCAAGAAATATTTTGCCAAACCCTAGGAGATTATCAAGTTACAAGTCAGAGCCTGTATCCGGGTTATTCCTGGATGTCTGCGATGCGATGCAGTTGTCGAACGATCCATTTGTGGAATGAAACGCCGACATTATGGATCTTTTCTTAAAACAATAGTTTGAGCCTTGTAGAGGCTACAAATACAGATCTAACATCAATTTAGTTGATTAGATGTTTATAGATGTCGGGGGGCTTAAAGAGAGTGGTAGCACTTTGTAGGAGTAATACGTCACTTTGACTCTTTATTTCTTGAAAAATAAAAAAAATAATACAATCTGATTGTATCAGAACCGAAGTCAGAACTATGTAGTCAAATTCTGAAATTTGGAATTCAAAGTAGAAACACAAAAAAAAACAAATAATCATGCTAACAATTTTTGCCCATGCGAGAGGAAATTATGAACCAACAATCTCGTAAGTGGACAGGTGAAAATCGATACACATCGACAATGCACTTTATTTTTAGGTCACGGACATGACTATACCAACTGCACCACCCAGTAGCAGCTTCAAAAGGCGATAAAAATTTATTTCGAAATAACAACCCATCCATCCGGTTGTTATCTGCTCCATCCAGAAAACAGTTCCCAAAGATCCACTGAAAAACTAAATCGTTCCGATAGGCCAAACGCCATCATTGATTCGTCATCTTGTTGCCTATGCATCATCACAAGCATCTTACCTCAGCCAGAGACGACTTTTGCGACTCTTCTCGATGAGGGGAATCGTTTCCTTGGTGGTGACCGCTGTAGTCGATGGCACGTTCTGGGAAGCGGTGTCCATCGCGCGGATTACTTGTAGCTCATGAATTTTGGTGGATTTTTGTGTCGATTGGCGTGCAGCGAAAAAGAATAACAAATTTACTGAAACACTTCTGCAGACGGATGAGGTGCGCGCACCCTTTTGCTTTCGGTGTCTTCTGATGACTTCTACAACTTTTTGATGTATAAAAATGACGTTTCTGTGCAAATATTCGAAACCAACACGATCACAAACTGCACATACACCATTTTACGATGTTTGCGTAGAGCCAATGAAACTGATAAAACACATCCAACCAGATCGAGCCAGCTGCTGTTGTTTTTGTTTTCATCTTTTATGCTACGGTCGCACAAGCAAGAGTGGGTGGGGGTGGGGTGGGTGGTGTTTGGGGTGACAGCTTTGACAACCATCGATCGGTGGTGTGAGTGCATAAGGCCCAAAGAAAATAGTAAGGGTACATACAAGCACGTAGCGAGGAGAGATAGAAAGCTAGGGTAATCCTTTTTTTTCTAGTTTTTTGCAACATCAGTTCACATCAGGGGGAATCACACTTCCTTTGCTAACCGGATAACCGAAATCCGCATTTATCCGTTGCTAACCGTCGTTAACCGCGTCTAACTGCTGCTCAAATCCGGATTTTCCGGTTAGAAAAGTATATGTTATTCCCATTGATGTTTCTTGCGGATTTCCTTGCAGGATTTGGCACGTGATTTGTCTCGGGATTTCTCTTACACTGAAATAAATTTTGTTGTGGAAACTACCGATTCCATAATAAAATTACTAACCGTACCTATGATTCTCAACCGACAACATTTTCCAGTTAATTCCACTAAAACACTGTCAACTTAACTAGCAGTGCAGTTAACATTACCAAAAATAATCTTAATTTAACAAATGAATATTGTATTTTTAACCATGGTATGCATACTGTGTTGCAAAATGCGTGTCCTGGAAAAATTAACAATGTTTTGTTGTTGAGACGACTATGCTTTTAGTTGAATTTACTACAATGCATTGTAGTTTCAAGCATATTTCAGCTACCTTAACAGATTTTGTTGTCGGTTTGAGGATCATAGATACGGTTAGTAATTTTACTATGGAATCGGTAGTTTCCACAACAAACTTTATTTTAGTGTAGAGGTTTTCAGAGATGCTCCTTAAATTTCCTTATTATTATGGATTCATTCGGAAGTCATTTTTTTTTTAAATTAGTGTGCTAATTTTAGATTGTTTACAACATACATCGGAAGTGATGTATACACGGAACCAGAAATCAACCCAAATATAGATTATTTTCACTCATATCGGCTCTTCCGTGCGAGAACCCACATTTGGCTATACCGCAATAAAGCTCTCTGAATGGGTAGTTTCCATTTGATCCCGGCAAAAAATTACAATCCATCGCTATACGTTCTTTTTACTCAGCGTTGACTTTAGAAGTACCATAGTGGGTTGAAATAAACCCAATTTTGGGTAAACGGCAAAAAACCCACATTTGGCTTCTTGCACGGACATTATCGGCTAGGTAGCTGCTTCTCGCTCTGTTTTTGACAACATTGCGAGGGAGAGAGCGAGGAAATCACCCACTGCTGGGTAAAAAGTTCAAGCGGTTAACTTATTTTTGCGTTCTTTTAACGTATTTTTTAGGTAATCTGTTTTTCCCGTGTATGATAGTGCATCCAGCGGCGTCATGGTCGCGATTTTTTCCGCAGTCAAGTTCGCAGATTGTGAACAATCCTCGGTACCCACTTTACGTAATTTATGTTTAGTCCCTTACTGTCAGAGCTGTCAGATCGGTGTAACACGCTAAATATAATTGACACAAAAGGCAATTTACACGGAAAAAAATACACGGTAATGAATATTTATTGGGTACCGGACTGGACACAGAAAATTTAACGGTTTTCTTTGGTATACATCGAGGTCTTGAAATTAGTCTATGGTGCATCTTTAACTAGTGGTGGAAAGCATCATGCGCTTGACGTGTTTTTTGGTTCGCATCAAACATAATCTTTGAACACGCGCTCGCGAACCCAAAAGAGAGAACGGTTCACGATTTTCCGGATCGACGAACCAACACAAAACAATAATGTCGAACGAGCAGAATCTCAGTCGGTTCGCCAGAAGGATCACAATGTAGAACACTTGGCTTGTTGCCATTTTTTGTACACTTAAAGGTAATTATTTGGGTGTTTTTTGATTATACTGTTCAGGTGCCATTTCAATAAATGATATCGACGAAAAAGTTTACCAACATTTGATTTCATTACAGGAATATCGGCCACGAACCTCTAAAATAAAAAAGCATCGCGCTTGCAAAAGATGCGATGTACTCGTTGGCATTCGTGTCGTACGACCGTGAGCCACAGACGTACGACACGCAGAAAAATGGCGCTTGTTTAAAACAATAAAACGCATGGTTGATTTTCAAACTGAGAATTTACTTATTCCAAAGGTATATTTAATTGTTTTCATTTAGAGTTTATCAATAAAAACAACCGATTACCATCATTTCATATAATGTCAAAAATTTCATTTGTTTCAACAAAATAAAAACCATAAACATGGTCCGAAAGCACTCACACATCTATAAAATGCTTACCCCAACATCGCCACAACGAAGAAGGTGCAGCAAATCCATCACGCCAACTTCCAAGTGCAGCTTTGGCCGTGATGGATAACGCGCAGGTACTCACGACAGCATCCACAAAAAGTTGATCGGTTTCGCCTTTTTTGTCTTTTTTTTAGTCGTTCTCCTCCCCATCCGCTTACCGACGGTCTAAAAATAGATTTCCGAGCTGCTGCAGTTTCTGCCGTCACCTACACAATCACATTCCGGGTTTGTTAGCGGTTGATTTGAACTAGAATTTAATTGTGTTTACAATTTATTTTTCTGCGTGGAACACCATCGTAAAGCAAAGGTTTGCGATGCGACGGCATTTTTTTTGTAGCGCGTAAGCAAACGTTCGCGATCAATTTCCACCACTGCTTTGAACGTACACAGCGCAGTTCACTCGGTACTGAAAAAAAGTGTCGCTAGCCAAAACATCACTATTCGGTTTGGTGCTGGCGTGTTCTCCAAGATTATTCCCAGATTCCCGGATAAACTGATACGATTGATCAAGGCGACGATGGATCGAGTGTTGTGCGCTCGGTTGTGCGTAGCTCGAGTATCAGGGACATTCTCGAGTCCCTTCGAATCTCGCAGAGGGTTACGGCAAGGTGATGGTCTTTCGTGCTTGCTGTTCAACATCCCGAATAGAAAATTATGATTAATGGTATCATGCATATTATAAGATGTTCATTTGTAGTATAATAATGATATACATAATAATATATTTATGATTGAATGTTTTAAGTCTTCGAAATGAGATCATTCAAAACTTTCCAATTATCATAGTATTAATGATAATGATTCCTTCTATGATTCATAAATAATTTTTGATAATCTGTTTTCAATGAACTCGATCGTCGCAATCAATTATTAATGCTTTTCTGCTGCACTTAGATCGCAGGATCACAATCAAAACGTAAATATTGTAGCTTGTGAGAACGTACCTTGTGATCCAAGATCTAATCCGGCAGTGCTTGGCCAAAATATTTCAAATAAACACCAACACGGTAGCGTCTTTCCACGGTTTTGTGAAGAATATGTGAATATCCCATGCCGTTGACGGTATATTATGGTATATGCATTCCCGTGTGTACTCTCCGCCCCTCCGTCGTTACTGCACTGTTCACGAAAATAAGTCCAGCATCGATCCCAATGTCAAAGCTCGGGTCCAAGTTTGGTCAATCCGTTGAGAAGAATACTGTATTCATTCCTCCAAATTTTCCTTTTTCCTCCAGAAGATTCTTCCGATTTTTCCACGACACTAGCTGCTTCTCGCCTTTCCAACATTACTGGGTTTCAATCAACCGCAAGCACTGATTCTATTTGGTGTAGTGCGTAAGCACCACACGGGAAGCTACTAGAACAGCTTGAACACGGAAATCTAACGGTTCGATTCCCGATTTTCTAAATAAAAAACGCCGTGGAAGTAAACAATGATTCACGTTATCGTAGCTAAACTTGACAGTGTCCAGTGCCCGCAGGGGTGTACTTTTTTTCGGTCGGTAAAACAGATTGGTGAAATATTTCCGTTTTGTTTTTATTATTCACCGTATCATAAAGATGATGATAAAGTGATTGTAGCATGTATGATTTTGCAAAAATTTTGTTCGAGAAAATAAGCATTTTTGAATGGTAACGATACTTAACAACCCATTCGGTCTATCATTCAAACTTCGAATATCATATGAGCTATCATCAATATGATTTATGGTATCATTAGTGTACGATCCATTCTACGATTACATGTATAATCAGAAAATGATAACCTGTATTGATATTGTATGATACCGTTTTATTCGGGATTGCTTTAAAGGTTGTAATTAGGAGAGCGGGGATAAACACGAGTGGAACGATTTTCAGGAAGTCCGTTCAGCTGCTTGGTTTCGCTGATGATATTAATATTATTGCTCGTAAATTTGAGACGATGGCGGAAACGTACATCCGACTAAAGAGTGAAGCCAGGCGAATCGAATTAGTCATTAATGTGTCGAAGACAAAGTACATAATGGCAAAGGGCTCCAGGGAGGAGTCACCGCGCCCGCCACCCCGACTTTATATCGACGGTGATGAAATCGAGGCAGTTGAAGAATTCGTGTAGTTGGGCTCACTGGTGACCACCGACAACGACACCAGCAGAGAAAATCAGAGGCGCATTGTGACAGGAAATCGTGCTTACTTTGGACTCCGCAGAACTCTACGATCGAATAAAGTTCGCCGTAACACGAAGTTAACCATCTACAAAACGCTGATTAGACCGGTCATCCTCTATGGGCACGAAACATGGACCCTACTTGCAGAGGACCAACGCGTCCTTGGAGTTTTCGAACGGAAGGTGTTGCGTACCATCTACGGCGGAGTGCAGATGGAAGACGGGACTTGGAGAAGGCGAATGAACCACGAGCTGCATCAGCTGCTGAGAGAACCAACCATCGTCTATACCGCGAAAATCGGGAGGCTACGGTGGGCGGGTCACGTCATCAGGATGTCGGATAGCAACCCGACTAAAATGGCTCTCGAGAGTCATCCAAGGGATCTCCAAGGGAACCTCTGAAGATGGCATGTCAATGGATTGTAAAAAAATTCTCGCTAAATCCACGAGAGTGTGGAAGTAAAATTTTATTTTTCTACATTACGTATATATAAATCATTTTAACAATTGAACAGTTTCAAATATACTATTTGAGATGCGAACTCAAGAAAGAGGCTGGCGGAAAGAGGCTGGCTTTCCTTCAACCATGACCTTCAACGAAAAATTCTCCTGTGACCCCGATGACATCTGCCAGTTTTTTGCCGACAAGTTTGCCAGTATTTTCAACAATCAAGTCATTCCCGATCGTCAAATTCATCAAGCCGCTTGCAATGTTCCGGTAATGACTGGAAGTAGTCTATACAGACTTGACATCGACAATGCCATGATTTTCAGAGCCGCCTCGTAGTTAAAGTCATCGAGCAACTCTGGCCCTGACGGAATTCCAGCCGTTTTTGTGAAGAGGTTCATTGAAAATCTCCTGACTCCTTTGCAGTGCCCTTGTCAAGTGGTGAATTCCCGTCGGTTTGGAAAACTGCCGTTATGTTTCCCGTTCACAAGAAAGGTGATCGCAGGAACGTCTGCAACTATCGCGGTATCACATCACTGTGCGCAATCTCCAAGCTGTTTGAACTTGTAGTTCAAACCACTTCTCGCACATTGCAAACAATATCTGAGTGACGATGACGACCAACATGGGTTCATCTCAGGTAGGTCGACCTCGACTAACCTCTTGTGTCTTACCACGTACATTGCGGAAAGCTTGGCAGAGAGAGCCCAAACGGATGTCATCTATACGGATTTGTCTGCAGCCTTCGATAAAATCAGTCACGCTATAACG
Source organism: Aedes albopictus (assembly GCF_035046485.1). Taxonomy (NCBI): domain Eukaryota; kingdom Metazoa; phylum Arthropoda; class Insecta; order Diptera; family Culicidae; genus Aedes; species Aedes albopictus. Next base: position 209,235,557 of record NC_085137.1, read on the forward strand.
ATTGCTAAGTTGGAAAGGCTTGGTGTCGTCGGTAGTGTTTTGAGATGGATTAATTCGTACCTCGTCGGTCGTAAGCTAACAGTCACCGTCGAAGGCTCCGTGTCGAATGAGTTTCCGGCTCCATCTGGTATCCCACAAGGTAGCCATCTGGGGCCACTACTTTTTCTGCTATATTTCAACGACGTCAACTACGGAGTAGTGTGCGGTAGTTCGGCAGCAGCAAAGTTTCGCGCGCTGGCTTTGCTAGATTTTTGCGATTTTTTTCTTCTCTGCGGGGCTCCGACGACGGGACGCCAAGCAGTCAGTAGTGTGCGGTAGTTCGGCAGCAGCAAAGCTTAGCGCGCTGGCTTTGCTAGATTTTTGCGATTTTTTTTCTTCTCTGCGGGGCTCCGATGACGGGACGCCAAGCAGTCAGTGGCGTGCGGTAGTTCGGCAGCGGCAAAGCTTCGCGCGCTAGCTTTGCTAGATTTTTGCGATTTTTTTTCTTCTCTGCGGGGCTCCGACGACGGGACGCCAAGCAGTCAGTAGTGTGCGGTAGTTCGGCAGCAGCAAAGCTTAGCGCGCTGGCTTTGCTAGATTTTTGCGATTTTTTTCTCTCTTCTCTCTGCGGGGCTCCGACGACGGGACGAGTGTGCGCGCGCCGTGGTTCGAGTCGGTTCCGAATTTTTCGCTTCCCATCGGCGTTAGTTTCCAATACACTTTTAGTTGATAATGATAATAAATATTTTCTTTAATTTTTTGCATTTACACAAAAGAGTGAAAAATGTTAGTTCGGGTTCGCCGGTCGAGAAAAAATCCGGGCGCCGACAGGTGAGTCGCGTTCAGTGTATTTCTGTGTGGAATAGACTAAAGGTTTCTGCTCCCTAGTGGAGTGGAGACGCGCGATAGAATTTTCTTTTTGGCTAGTTCTTGCGTCGAAAAGTGGTCGGTTGTTAACGGCGGTTTGTGTATATTGATCCATTGCCAAATCATATCACCAACCATAGGTAACTCCCGGACTGACAATGTACCTTACCCTACTAACAAAAAATTCCTTCCTGAGACAAACGTGGAGATGCAGCGAGTCACGGTCTTTATAACAACGTTTGTCTTACTAACATTCCCTTCCATCCTCGATGACCGTAAGGACGTGGCCGGCGCCGTTATTGACCTTATTAAAGTTGAGAGCTCTCGAACTCTGTACATTGAGAATAGTAAGCTAGTCCCAAGCCCTATTCATTGGTTCCTTGTGCAATTTCGATTGCTCTGGTCAATCACGGAGTAGCAACTACGAATTGTGCGGTCATCTATGCTCATGCTCATGCTCATATATTTCAACGACGTCAACTACGCAATTAAAGGCCCTAAACTATCATTCGCGGACGATTTGAAAATCTACTTGAAGATTTGCTCTGTTTATGATGCAATACGTCTTCAGGAAGAGCTCAATATTTTTGCGGATTGGTGCGATTTGAATGGCACGGTCGTTAATCCAAACAAATGTTCCGTAATGTCTTTTTACCACATTCGCCAGCCGATCATCATCTCATATAAGCTTAATGGCTGTGAAACTCAACGTGTCGACCATGTGAAGGATTTGGGAGTAATCCTTGACACTCAGCTGACATTCAAACAACATGTATCGTATGTAGTAGAAAAAGCCTCCAGAACAATGGGTTTTGTTTTTCGCATCGCCAAGAATTTCAGCAACGTACATTGCCTCAAGTCGCTGTACTGTTCGCTCGTCCGCTCAACGCTAGAGTACTGCTCGGTCGTCTGGTATCCGTATCACCAGAACGGTATGGACAGGATCGAATCGGTTCAGCGCCGCTTCATACGTTTTGATCTCCCTCGACTTCCATGGCGGGATCCGTTTAGACACATATAACAGACGTTTATGCTTATATTGGCAATGTGTGTAAAAATGCTCAACAGCCATTTTGTATGTAACGAGCAGCTGAAACTCATGTAGCAATCATTTAGAGATGGCGCAGTGATCGATAGTCAGTGATCGCTTTCAAGATTGCATGCACTACGCAATTTTATATTCAAGATTGTATTCGATCTTGAATGAAACTGGAACTTTGAACTATTTTTGCATTCAAGTTAAATGTAATGTCGCAATAAGTTGAGTAGATGGCGGTAGTGCGCCAACGTATATCGTTTTGAACATTTACACAGGATTCTGCGAAAAAAATGTACTAGCATAAACATCTGTTGTCTGTGGTTTAGATTACCGAGCTATGAGAGTAGATGTCGTTTGATCCAGTGGGAAACTCTCCAAGCGCGCCGAAATATCGCCAGGGCTATGTTTGTGGCTGACACAATTCGAGGAAGAACAGACTGCCCAGCAATTCTGGCGGCAGTTGATTTAAACGTCCGTCCAAGAGCGCTACGAAACAATTATATGTTGAGATTACCGCTCCAACGAACCGACTACGGCCAGAATATCGCTATTCATGGTGCTCTTCGAGTCTTCAATAGGGCAGCAACCGGTTTCGATTTTAATGTGTCTCGTGCAACAATCAGACGTAATTTTTCTGTGATATTTTGTACAAATGCTGACGAATAGTGATTTTGTGTTTGTGTTATCTGTTGTTATAGTTGGTAGTATTAAATAGTTTTAACCATCATTGGGACAAAATTGTCTGTTGATGTAAAGAGAATAAATAAATAAAGACTTAACTGTTGATTTGTAAATTAACGCAGCTCATCCTAAATAATTTGGCTTTGAAGACGTGTAGACAGAAGTTTATTTCATGTTTTTTTCAGCAATATTTCTTCAAGAATTTTTGGCAAAATCGCTCTAGCAATCAACAGAGCGTTCCTGGATTTGTCTGAACCCGTCATCCAAAACAATATACCAAAAGATTCGTTAAGAAATTTCTAGTAAAGAAAACTTTGGGAAATATATACAAAAAAAAAACTAACAAAAAATTAATACATGGAGATATTTTTAAAAAATCCTGAAAAAACGTGAATAAGACGGGAAGAATTTCTGAAGTTTTTAAATACAGTATCTGATACAAACGTTTCTGAAGAGTTCTCAAAAGTATGAGCATGAATTCAAGTAGGATATTAGTTTAGAGAACACCGCCTTAAGGAAACACTGAAGAAATGCCAAGAGGGACACAGAAAATACCTCCCTCCCCAGAAATTAGTCTATGGTTATACTATAGTATAGTATAGTATACTATAGTATACTAAGAAATTCTAGATCAATCTTTGGGCCAAACTCAGGGAAAATTTCTTGAAGAAAATGTTGCAATTTTATAAAGAATTTCTTGCTTGTTTAAAATTCCTTCAGTATTTTTTCTATGATTTCTTCAGTTAATTATCCATGAGATCCGAAGGGTTTTGGCTTTGTTGTATCTTCGCATTAATACTAATATTCCTTGTTTGATTTAACTGACTGTTATGTACGGGCGCTTAACTCATTATATTTCATAGATTGCCAGATTTAAAGGTAAATGGTTCAATAGGGTGTTAGCAATCAGAGTGGATTAGAACGAGTTGGCGCCTACAATACAGCAACACTGACTCACACACTCCAATACTTACACTCACACATGCACCTACAACTAGCTGTAAAAGACCAGTGGGCGGGACAATGGTGCCTACCCAACAGTTGTAGGTGGGGTGTTTGGCTTAGCTACATGACTTGGTCCGGCAAGCCCATAAACATCAATTGGTAGACGTATTGTCTAGTGAAAAAACAACGCAGATGGGCAAATTCCAGGGGATGCGTTGATAATAGCAGAATAGGTAGCAGAATCAGGGTGTCCATTCCAATTCAATTTTCGGATTCCCGGATTTTTCCCGGGTGTGAACACACTCATACAAATTGATTATAATGTGCTCATTTTTTATTTTAAATTTTTTAGTTTAAAAATATTGAAGACTAATTGTGACGCGACCACAAAGTGTTCTAGGAAAAATGGTTTTTACTAGTCTTTTTGGAAAACTTTTGGAAATCCCCTTACTTGCTTTGAAATACTCATCTGGAAGTCTCTGTTGGCAATAATCATAAATGAATAAAAAAATGGATGAAAATGGCAAGAAAAAGTTTTTGATGAACTCCTTGGTTTTCATTTTTTTTTTCATTTTTATTAACGTGTCTTGATTTTAAAGGATATCATATCGTGTAGATATTTTTATAAGAATTATTTGTTCATTTTCCAAAAAATACTATTTTTATTGACATTTCTCAGACATGTTTTGCTGAAGATTGTTTAACACCGATTCTTCATAAAGCTTTTCCAACATTCGTAAAACTTATTAATAAGTAATAAGCAATTACCAAGAACTACGAAACTCAACATTTCCCCATTCAGGAAGTTCTCCGTAGGCTCTTAAAAAAAACTCTAAGGAAACCTATCAGAAATTTCTTAATCTGTCAGAGACTCTCTGAAATTTCACCTAAATTTTCATCAAATATTCTATCGAACATTCCTCAAGCGATTTCTTCATAGTTATGCCAAGGAGATCAAACTTCTGAGGAATCAGCCCAGATTTCTACTAAGAATGCCATTGGAATTTATTCGGGAATCGTTATTTTTTGAAATCTTTTATTATAACTCTTATTATATTATAACTTTCTAACTACAATTACAGAAATACACTATTTGGATGATTTTTCCTAATCTGGACGATAACTATTTAATGAAGATATAAAAACCTGCCAGTGAAATTAATCTTTTTTGTAGAAATAGCGAGCGATCGGTACTAGTTTTTTCTCATAATAAGAAAAAAGAACTTTCTGTAGAAGCTGTGTCAGCACAAAACTTACTCTTTCAGGCACTTGGAAACATAATATGGGTGAATAAAAATAAAACATTGACATTATATCGTAATTCTCATACATGATGAATTTGTGTTTTACCAATTTCAATCCATTGCTATTCATTCTGCTCTTAACGCTTTTCCAAATACTGAGCGCATGAGAATAACAAGTTAATATCCGATTGTCGGTAATAATTGGCCGTAAATTATTTAGTTTCTCATTCACAACTGTCTAACGATTTCTAGACCAAATGGCAAAAAAAATGTGAAAGCTGTTTTACTTCTGAAACCAAATCCTCAATCCTCAAGGAGTCCGTGGAAACAATTCTAAATGGATTTCTGATGCCATCTCTGATTGAATTTCTCAAGAAATTTGCGACAAAGTCTCTAGCCAAATTCCTTCCTTAATCTTTGGAATAATTCTTGAAAGAATTTTTAGAAGAATATATGAAACAATCCAAAGAAATTCCTGAGGAAATAAAAGTAGGACTCTCTAAAGAAACTCATGGAGGAATACCTAAAGAAACTGTTTGGGAAGACCCTGGTATTTTTGTTGAAAAATTCTCTTGAAATTTTTTTTAAAGAATTCTTTTTTCCTGGACTTATTTCTGGGGGAATCCTTGGCGGCACAAAAGACTAAAAGTCAATATTTCCTGGAAAAATCTAATGAGAAATTTCCGAATGTGTTTCTAAAAAAATCTTTGAGAATATTACTGAAGAAATTTCCGAATAAATTCTTGATAGAATCCGAAGAGAAATTCCAGAGGATGTTTACATGGATTAAAAAGTCGCAACAAGAATATTGTAAAGATCTCCTCTTCTTGGCGTAACGTCCTCACTGGGACAAAGCCTGCTTCTCAGCTTAGTGTTCAATGAGCACTTCCACAGTTTTTAACTGAGAGCTTCCTCTGCCAATGACCATTTTGCATGTGTATATCGTGTGGCAGGCACGAAGATACTCTATGCCCAAGGAAGTCAAGGAAATTTCCTTTACGAAAAGATCCTGGACCAACCGGGAATCGAACCCGTCACCCTCAGCATGGTCATGCTGAATACCCGTGCGTTTACCGCCTCGGCTATATGGGCCCTGTATTGTAAAGATATCCAGCCCCAAAATTAATATACCTGTTACTCCATTAACTCTGTGATTTTTTTCTGACTTCAGTCTTTTTCAGTCTCGCTCACCGTTAATACAATCGTGACCACTTAAAGATTTTTCCCGGTGCGTTTTACAATTTCCCGTGAATTTCCCGTATTTTTCCCGGTGATTTTAAATTCCCGGGTTTTTCCCGGTTTTCCCGGATTTCCCGGATGGATGGACACCCTGCAGAATTTTTATAAATTTTCGTCATGGTGCCTCGACAGATTTTCCTAAAATGAAATAAAGATGTCTAAAGCATTGTCCAGTTAGAATCCGGGCGCAAACGATAATTTATTGTGACGCTCTAAATGATCATAATCATATTTTTTTCACTGCAGTCTGATCATAAACAAGTACTCTATTGACGGTGAAAATTTTATCGATTTTCTTGCCAAGAGTGAAAAGTTATTTCAGATTGAAGACATGCGAAGGAAAAAAATCTTGCACAAACACGCTGAAAATTTAGGGTGGTCAGGTACGACAGTCGCGAAAAATGTTAATATCTCCAAAACCATTATGTGTGATGTGCTCAGATGTTGTTAGCCATGCCATGAGGAAGTGTCCAAGGAAGATTAAAGTTTATGTTCATGGATAAATCTGCTTGAAATTCCAAGATTTGCCAGGAAGTTCGAGCTCTGGACATCGTTTTCTCACATCACGATTTTGACACCAAATGTGTACAAAAATGATAATCTCAAGAATCGCGTGCTGCTTTTCAAAAATGACCACAAGGGATCTGAAGAGGTTTGAGCTACTTTGGTGAGCTCAAATTTCGCTTCATTAGAATTCACTGATAAGCCCTTAATTTCGCAAGAAGAGAAATATTTGGTAAAGTTTTTTTGGATTCCTAATCAGACTGGTAGAGGGTCTCAGGACGCTACAGAGATGACCCGATTGGTAAACAAATACGCCGAAGGGGTTGATGTTAAAATTTACTACCATTGTGCAGATTTTTAAGGAAACTATCACGGAAAAAATGAAAAAAAAATATTAAAAATTAAATTTAATAATTTTAATGATATTTTCCAAGAAAATACAGTAAATTATCTTTGTTTTGAGGGCTTAACCTTTTCTGTTTGTTATTCCACCTCTGAGATATAAGTGATTATCTGCGTCCGGATTCTAACTGGACAATGCCTTACTAGAAATGCCTCTAGATCAATGTGGTGGACCACTCTAAAAACTCCAACGTTAAAATCTTTTCTTACGGGAACTCTTTCTAGTAGCTTCTGATAGATGGATTACTCCAGCCATGGATTTCTAGTTAATGTTTGTATTGAAATTAATAGAAACAAATTTCTTTGTTTTTTTATTTTTTGAGAAATTTGTATTCAAAACATCAATCGTACCATATCCTAAATGCGTTTTAGTTACGCGCATGATCATATCCGTTATGGAATTCTTGGGGAAATTGTTGCAGAATTCCAGTAATTCAGAAGCGCATTCAATTAAACATTCCTATAGTTTTGTCAGAAACTTTTTTTAGTAATTTCTTTCGTATTCCTACAAAGCTACATGAATATTTAAAAGAAAAAAAATCAGGAATTACGAAACAAATTAGAATTTTCGAGATGAAAGAATTAACACAAAAAGAAAATGATTACAAAAATCTTAGGAACAATATTGCGCAGTTCCCACCCAACTGGACCCCTTTTACAGTTAGTATAAGTGCGGGATCGTGAATAAAACTGCGATTTTGCATCGAATCGTTTCGGTGTCTTCTGCGCACTTATTCAGCACTTTGTAATGCATAAGTGCGTAGAAGAGACCGACACGATTCGATGCAAAATCGCAGTTTTATTCACGATCCCGCACTTATACTAACTGCGAAAGGGGTCCAGTGGGGTGGGAAATGCGCAATATCAGAAAAGATCCTTAGAGGAATTCCGGGATGTACCCTGAAGGAGACCCTCGATGATTTCCTGCATTTTGTTATGGAATTTCTGAAAAATATTCGGGGTAGAGCTCGAAGTTTAGTTCAATTCTTTAAAACTAATAGATATTATAAGTTATGTCAGATGACCATTTATAAATGTAAGAGAATACTGGTATTTAATAAAAAAAAACTAAAAATTAATTATGCAAAATGAAGTTTATTACTACGACAATAAAGTACGTAGATGTAACAAAGCTGGTTTGGTTCAAAGCTTGCTAGATCAATTTCGTATTGATTTATTACTGAAACATATTGCCAAAGATGCAAGGGCACTAGGATTTATATCAACGGGAATAAACGTTTTTTCAAGCACTAAAATGGCTCAAGTCTCAGTATTATCACATGAAGATTCACAGAATAAAGTACGTCGCACGGTGTCAAAATTTCGATTATTTTCGAACTTTCATGTACCTCGGATTTTTCTTCATAACATGTCAGAATTTTGGCTATATAGTATAAATGGAAAGTTTGAAAATATTCCATCGGAGAAGTTTTGATTTAGCTAAGTTTTTGACAATTTTCCATACTAAAATTCAATAAATACTGTTTTAGCTCAAAAAACGTCCCATACAAAATGTCTGGAAAAATTGTCGCCGATGGAATATTTTCTAGTCTTCCGTTTATGAATATATAACCCAAACTAATCATTTTTGAAGAAAAATGCGAGGTACATGAAAGTTCGATAATAATCGAGATTTTGACACCGTGCGTCGAAGGCAATCTCACACAACAAAATCAGTCAACAAAATTTGCATGACGAAACAGCAAAACCAATTCCGCGCCAAATCCGCGCGAGAGCCGAATTCTAGGGGCAAATCCGCGAAATCCACGCTGTTGTAACAACCCTGGAATTCAGTGTGCTGGATAAATCTATGAATGTAGGAATGTTGTTCGTTTAGAAATGCATCTTGGCAATTTATTGTGCTCTGCTAGATATATTTTTAAATAATTTACCAGTAGGTTTTTGGAAAACTTCTAAAATAATATAATTTTGTATTTTTTAATCAAACCCATAGAGTTTTTGAAGAATTTGATAATGGAGTTCATTAAATAATTTTCAACCAATAGTCATTCCTGCCAAAAACTTATAAGAAGGAATTTTGGGGTCTTCAGTTAACCTAGCGGTTAAGGCTATGGATCTCCAATCCGGAGACGGCGAGTGCGATTCCCGTTACGGCCGGAAAATTTTCTCGATTCCCTGGGCAGAATGTGTCATTGTACTTGCCTCACAATATAAAATTTCATGCAATGACAGACAAAGAAAGCCCTTCAATTAATAACTGTGGAAGTGCTCAAATGACACCAAGTTGAAGAGAGGCAGACCAAGTCACAGTGGGGATAAAGAAGAAGAACAATTTTGGAATATTTCTCGTAAATTTCAAGCTGGCAGCTTGATGAAAATATAGTTGAAGGTATGTTATTACTGTATAGAATATTTTGTCTGAATTCTTCGAATCCCTGAAGGAAATTTTTACAAAAAAATGTTGGAAACATCTAAGAAAATTCGGGATGAATTTATTTGTTATCCTTAAAAATTCAACAAAGTAAAAATCAACAAAGATTTTCCCATTCCCAGCAATTTTCTGTTCTAAATAAATTCCAACAGGGCCAGGTTGCCAGGGTCAAACTTGGGATGATCTTGAACCTGATTGTAGCATATTGTAAAATATTTTATGCAATTCAGTATCATAATTTCTATTTTATCTAACTCATTTCGGTATTATAATGGTCATTTTTTCCGAACCGGTTCATTATGCAACTGAAATGAGTTGCATAATGAAAAATAGTTGCATAATGTTCATAATGCAACCCATTTCAGTTGCATTATGAACATTATGCAACTCAAATAAGTTGCATTATGAAAAAATCATTGCATAAAATTTTGTATGGAACTCGTTGCAAAACTCGATTTTTTCAGCACTCTTCGTATTTATCCAACTCGGCAAGCCTCGTTGGATAAATGCACGACTCGTGCTGAAAAAATCAACTTTTTGCAACTCGTGACATAAATAACTATTATTTCTTTATTGAAGCTTTATAAAAGCTGGAAATGTAGGAAGGAATTGTGAAAAAAAAACATAAAACTTACCAGCACAATTTCTTCAGAAAGTTCCCCAGCTTGAATGGTTCTCTTCGACGGCTCCGGTAAGATCGTCCGCCGTACGTTCGGCTTATCACCCGGCCACTGCCCGACGAAGGTTCGATTAGTAATTCTGCCTCTGAGTCACTGATTTCAAAGTCACGTAATTCCACATTCATCCCTTCCCCGAACACCAACGAGGCCACTCCCGTGGGACTTTTTTTTTCGGCGGAAATCCACTTGCCCAAGGCCCTTTGTCCCAGCTGCACTTGTCACCAAAGATTTTCTGCACGGATGTTCCGGCTGTCAAAAATTTTCACCACTGCTGCCTGCACCATATGCACTCAGGATTTCCACTCGCAAACCGCAACGCACTTCCTATTTTCTGGGCGGAACTATACTCGACTGCGCTCGCTGTTCGTTGTCATGCTTCGTTGACTTCGTTTCGCGATAAGATTATCGGAGAATTTAGATCACCAACCGCCTATCTCGAACGAGTTTTGTTTTCATTTCTTATCTTCGCGGACACACTTTTCTAGCTGATAAAAATTCGCGATGCAGTTTTCCTGACTGAAACACGATTCCTGGGCACTGCATACACAAACAAACGCGCATTTTTATGCTGCATGGCCCCACCGTTAAATATATGGAGACGCTGATCACCACGCACGGAAAAAATATAGCATTTGAGATTTTGAGGATTTTTAGCATTTTCAGGCGCTTAAAAGAACAAGTTTTAGTTCTTATTGGCAAATGGGTTTTCACATTTATCAATTTACTTTGAAATTGCGCATCTGAATAAAATTCAATATAAAAGTAGCTGGAAACAAATCCACTGAGCAAACAGTTTTTTTTTGAAAAAAAAACACCTCAAGAGAAAAATCTGTTAACGCTGACAACACTGGTCCAGCATCGCGCAGCTGCGAAACGTAAACAACACAGCATAAATTTCTCACGGCCACAACGTTTTGCACAACAAACAAAGTGCAACCCACACAGCGAAATTTTCCGCCTCGCAAGGAAAAACTGGCGACGCTCGGTTACATTCCGTTGCCATCGGTGTCCGCGAACGGTTCGCGTTGCATTTTCGCGTGTGCAAAAGTGTATCTGGCTTGCTGGCTCCCATTGTCATTGACAACTACCTCTGTACTCTGAATAGTGTTCTGGTGTGCTGGCCTTTCCTCCCAGTGGAGTGCAGTGACCTCGAAGTGAACCTAGAGAGAAGAATTCGCGCGCGCGGGATGTTCAACCTTCTCACGTCGAAGAAATCATCCGGAGCCGGGCCACTGCAGGGCTACAAGATCACCAATGTGGACCGGAGCAAGAAGTACGGCGTGGCCGCGGATTCGCTTCGGATGCTGAAAACGAAAGCCTCCGAAAAGTTCAAGGTGAATGACCTAGATAAGGGGTGCGGGAAATAAGGGCTTGCTGGTGTTGTTGTGTGGATAGCATTGCATCCTTATTTGGAACTGAAGTTGCCTTGCTGGTTAGGTTTAGGAGAGACTAGGGCTAATTGAATTCGTATGTTTTGACATAGTAAGCCTAGGGTATAACCAATTCACCATATCGTTCTCATAGGCATCGGAGCTCTACAGTCTTCGAAAAATCTTCCCAGAACTAATTATTGAGAAATTTTATTAGAAATTCTATCAGAAGCTTTGCTTGAGAGTCCATCTGAAATGTCATGGCAAAACAGCAATATCTGCTACATTTTCCGCGGAGTTTCTCTCTTTAGATTTTATACGTGCTATGGCTTCTCTCCAAACTTGGGAACTGTAGTAAGAAGTGGGTCTTCTGTATCCTCTGGGTCTTCTGAGTCTTCTTGGTATGCTAAGTCTTCTGGGTCTCTTGGGTCATCTGAATCTTCTGCGTGTTCTAAATATTCTAGGTCTTCTGGGTCTTCTGGATCTTCTGGGTCTTTCGGATCTTCTGGTTCTTCTAGGTTTTTTGGGTTATTTTGGTCTTCTGGGCCTTCTGGGTCTTCTAGGACTTCTTCATTTTCTTGGTCTTCTGGATCCTCTGGGTTCCCTGGGTCGTCTGGGTCTTCTTGATTGTCTGGGTCATTTGGGTTTTCTGGGTCTACTGGGTCCTCTAGATCTTCTGGGTCTCTGGGTCTTCTGAATTCTCTGGGTCTTCTTCTGGGCATTCTCGGTCTTCTGGGTTTTCTGAGTCTTCTGGGTCCTCTGGGTCCTTTGGGTCTTCTGGGTATTCTGGGCCTTCTGGGTCCTATGGGTCTTCTGGGTATTGTGGGTCTTCTTGGTTTTATTGGTATTCTGGGACTTCTTGATCTTGTAGGTCCTCTGGGTCTTCTTTTTTTTATCTGTATTAACGAGATTTTTAACCCTGGGCTAGTTCATCTCGGGACCCACCCTTTACTTCCCTTCCGAAGGAAGAACCCACATTTTGTGAGTATGTCGGGAGTGGGATTCGATCCCAGGTCCTCGGCGTGATAGTCAAGTGCTCTAACCATCACACTAGGTCCGCTCCACTCTGGGTCTTCTTTGTATTCTAGGAATTCTGGGTATTCTGGATCTTTTGGCTCTTCTTGGTCTTCTGGGTCGTCTGAGTCTTGTGCGGGCTTCTTGGTCTTCTAGGTTTTGGTCTTTTTGATATGCTAAATCTTCTGGGTCTCTTGGGTCTTCTGAATCTTCTGGGTGTTCTAAATATTCTAGATCGTCTGAGTCTTCTGGGGTTTTTGGGTCTTCTGGGACTTCTAGGTTTCTTGGGTCTTCTAGATCTTCTGGGTCTTCTGGGTCGTTTAGGTCTTCTGGATCGTCTGGATCATCTGAGTCTTTTGGATCTTCTGGGTTTTCTGGGTCTTCTAGGTCTTTTGGGCTCTCTGGGTTTTCTGGGCCTTCGGGATCTTCTGGGACTTCTTGGTCTTCTAAGTCTTCTGGGTCCTTTAGGTTTTCTTGGTTCTCTGGGTTCCCTGGGTCTTCAGGGTCGTCTACGTTTTCTGGATCTTATAGGTGATTTGGGTCTTCTGGGTCTTCCTGGTTTTCTGGGTCTTCTGGGTCCTCTAGGTCTTGTGGGTCTTTTGGGTCTTCTGAATTCAATGGGTCTTCTGGGTCTTCTAGGTATTCTGAGTCTTCTGGGTCTTCTAGGTATTCTGAGCCTTCTGGGTCTTCTGAATCTTCTGGGTTCTCTGGGTCTTCTGGATCTTCTTGGTCTTCTAGATTTCGTGGGCCTTCTGGGTCCTATGGGTCTTCTGGGTCTCTGGATCTTCTTGGTCTTATCGGTCTTCTTGATCTTGTAGGTCCTCTGGGTCTTTGTATTCTAGGGATGCTGGGTGTTCTGGATCTTTTGGCTCTTCTGGGTCGTCTGTCTTGTGGGGACTTCTTGGTCTTCTAGGTCTTCTGGGTCTACTGAGTCGTCTGGGTCTTCTGGGTATTCTGGGTCATTTAGGTCTAGTACCTCAAGAAGTACTAACTCCAACATTGTAACCGTAGAGGACCAATGATATAATAATCTTCTAGGTCCTCTGGATCTACTGGATCTTCTGGGTCTTGGTCTTTTAGGTCTTCTGAATCTTCTGGGTCTTGGTTTTCTGCATCTTTTGGGTTCTCTGGGTCCTCTAGGTCTTCTGGATTCTCAGGGTCCTCTGGGTTTTCTGAGTCTGAGTTCTGGGTCCTCTGGAGTCTTCTGGGCCTTCTGGGTCTCTGAAGCTTCTGAGTCTTCTTGATCTTATCTGTCTTCTGGGTCTTGGTCTTGTAGGTCCTCTGGGTCTTCTTTGTATTCTAGGGCTTCTGGATATTCTGGATCTTTTGGATCTTCTTAGTCTTCTGGGTCGTCTGAGTATTGTGGGGCTTTTTGGTCTTCTAGATCTTCTGGGTCTACTGGGTCGTCTAGGTTTTCTGAGTATTCTGGGTCATTTGGGTCTTGTACCTCAAGAAGTACTAACTCCAACATTGTATCCGTAGAGGACCACTGATATAGGGTATGTGTTCCATCATTAATCTCACGCTCCCATATTCATTGTTTTCATCCTATTCGAAAACAAGCGATTACGGCACCGATTGATTCCGTTCTTTTTATTTTCATGGGTGCTCACTTCTAACAAAAAATACAAAAATAAGAAACAAAACAAACAGCGCTTCAATCCTTTGTTTTTCGTAGGATGAAAATGGGAGCCACATGCTTAAGAAGGGAATCTAATAATCTTCTGGGTCCTCTGGATCTTCTATGTCTTTTGGTTCTCCGGGTCATTTGGGTCTTGCTTTTCTGGTTCTTCTGGGTTCTCTAGGTCTTCTAGGTCTTCTGGGTCTTCTGAATTCTCAGGGTCTTCTCGGTCTTCTGGGTCTCATGAGTCTTCTGGGTATTCTGGGTCTTCTGGATCTTCTGGGTCTTCTGGGCCTCTGGGTCTCTGCGTCTTCTGAGTCTTCTTGTTCTTGTAGGTCCTCTGGACCTTCTTTGTGTTTTAGGGCTTCTGGATATACTGGATTTTTTTAATCTTCTTGGTCTTCTGGGTCGTCTGAGTCTTATGGGGGCTTCTTTGTCTTCTGGGTCATCTGGGTCATTTGGGTCTTGTACCTCAAGAAGTACTAACTCCAACATTGAGGTCTTGTACCTCAAGAAGTACTAACTCGAACCATAGAGGACCACTGACATAATAATCTTCTGGATCTTCAGGGTCTTCTAGGTCTTCTGGATCTTCGGGGTCATTTGGGTCTTCTGGGTCTTGCTTTTCTGGGTCTTCTGGGTTCTCTGGGTCCTCTAGGTCTTCTCGGTCTTCTGGGTCTCATGAGTCTTCTGGGTCTTCTGAGGTCCTCTGGGTCTTCTGAGTCTTCTGAATCTTCTGTGTCTTCTGGGTCTTCTGGGCCTCTGGGTCTTCTGGGTCTCTGCGTCTTCTGAGTTTTCTTGGTCTTCTGGGTTCTCTTGGTCTTGTATGTCCTCTGGGTCTTCTTTGTATTCTAGGGCTTCTGGGTATCTTGGATTTTTGAATCTTCTTGGTCTTCTGGGTCGTCTGAGTTGGGTCTTGTACCTCATGAAGTACTAACTTCAACATTGAGGTCTTGTACCTCAAGAAGTACTAACTCGAACCATAGAGGACCACTGACATAATAATCTTCTGGATCTTCAGGGTCTTCTAGGTCTTCTGGATCTTCTGGGTCATTGGGGTCTTTTGGGTCTCCTTGTTTTTCTGGGTCTTCTGGGTCCTCTAGGTCTGCTGGGTATTCTGGGTCATTTAAGTCTTGTACCTCAAGAAGTACTAACTCCAACATTGTATCCGTAGAGGACCACTGACATAATAATCTTCTGGATCTTCAGGGTCTTCTAAGGTCTTCTGGATCTTCTGGGTCATTGGGGTCTTCTGGGTCTTCTTGTTTTTCTGGGTCTTCTGGGTCCTCTAGGTCTGCTGGGTATTCTGGGTCATTTAAGTCTTGTACCTCAAGAAGTACTAACTCCAACATTGTATCCGTAGAGGACCACTCATATAATACATAAACATCCTGTAAATGGTGGTGCGCTGTCGTGATTCTACAAAGTGACGTAAGCGCCATTCCAATTCCCGACGTCTTTTGCTACTCATCTGGTGAAATAATAACTCTGTGGTATGCCTGCTATATTAGGATGCAAGATCTAGTTGTAGTCTTACATCTTTGAAAGAATTTCGTTTGAGGATTGCGCTAAGAATTCTATCTGGAGATTTAAGATTTCATCAGAATTTCCTTTTGAAATTCATCCAGGAGTTCCTACAAGAAGATCTGTTTAAGAATCCCTTCTTGACTCCTCCAGGACTTCCTCTAAGAGTGATTTCTGGGAAATACTCCAAAGGGAATTACTGGATTCTACCTCAAGGAATCTCCATCTGTTATTGAGGAATCCGCAGATGGAACTCCCTAAGAAACTACCCAAGCGAAATTCCTGGGGTATCCTCAAAAGGATCTCCTGGAAAAATCCTCAGGAAGAACTTCTAGAATAATTCCTGCAGGTATCGCTAGAATGAACTCCTTGAGGAATCTCCAGAAGAGACTTTTGGAATAATCCACGGAAGAAACTCCTGAATTCCCAAGGAAAAATTCCTGGAAGATGGATCTCCTGGAGGAACACCTACAGGGAACTCCTGTGGAAATCTTCAAAAGAAACTCCAGGGAAATTCCCTTGCGAAACTCTTGGAAAATTATGGCCTTCGTGGCGCCAGCTGTTTGTGCGTATATTGTTAGCCACGGAACCCACGTCCCACTCCAGTCGGAGAAAACTTTTCGTGGAACGAAAAATTCTTTATGGTGCAACTGAGTGTCGTTTAAGTTGTCCATTGTCTAGTGTAAAGCTTTCAGACGCTTTGCAGAGTGTGCAAACTTTTCCGCAACCGTCAACCAACAGCAAAGCATACGCTTGACATTTCCGATGTTTTGTCATTGTTGAGACTGCTGTTTTCCTGTTGGATTATGCGTGCGGTAGAATTTTCACGCTTGGCAAAGCGTGCACGGAAAGGTTATAAGTAAGTCTGTACAGCCTCTGGCTTAAGACGGTGTGTAGTGTCTTAAAAAATCTTCAAAAAGTACGCCTGTATGAATCTCCAGAGCTTCTGGACGATTTTCTTGATGGAACTTCTGGAGAAACCATCAGAAGGAACTCCTGAAGGAATTCCCAGGATCAACTCCTTGAATAACTTTTGCAGTTACCGCTAGAATGAACTTTTGGAGGAATCCCAAAGGGGACTCTTAGAGGAATTCCGAGATGGAACTCCTGGAGGAATCTCAAGAAAGAACTCTTGGGAGAATCTCCAGAAGTTACTCCTGAAGGAATCCCACAGAGAGAACCTTTGGAGGAATTTGCAGAGGAAACCCCTGGAGGAATCTCCAGAGGAGACTCAAAGATAAATCTCCAGAAGGAACTCATATGAGACATCGATAGAAGGAAGTCTGGAATCCCTGGGTATTCCCAGGAAGGATACTCTTGGAGATATCTCCAGAATGAAGTTCAGGAGGAATCCCCAGGAAGAACTCTTGTAAGAACTCTAGAAAAATTTCTTAAGGTGAAACGGGACGCCCTGTTATTTTGCCTATCTTGCCTCTCTTTCTAACAATTTGCCTCGCGATTTTGAAGATGGTAATCTCGAGTTCTACCGCACTGAAGATGCTGAAAATCAATCAGCATATGCACTGCAAGTGAGCATACACAGTGATAGGTTTTTGTTGCAAAATATGAAGTAGAATCTGAGATTACCATCTTAGTAGCAACAGAGCAATGGCGGATATTTCTCCGACCGTCCCGTCCGCCCTTAAAGGAACACCTGGAGCAACCTACATACAGAACTCCTGGACAATTTTTCAGAGGTAACTTCTAGCAGAATCTCCAGAAGGAACTCCTGAAAGAATTTCCCCGGGAGTTAACATGTTTTTTTTTGTAAACTCTTCAGAAATCTCTTGTAGAGAAACCTCTAGCAGTTTCTTCTAGAGAATCCTCCAGTACATAGTTTCACCCGTGCTATCTCTGGCAGTTTCCATCAGGCGCTGTCCATAAACTACGTAGACTTTTTTTCGACCATCTCAGACCCATCCCCCTCCCCCTCGTAGACTTTTGTTCATACAAAATTATCGAAATTTGTATGAAGCGTAGACTTTGGCCAGAACCCCCCCCCCTCCCCCCTAAGAGTCTACGTAGTTTATGGACAGGCCCTCACCAATACCAGTCCTCTAACAATTCCTTCGGAAAATCCTCCAACTTTTCATACCAAGGAATCCTTCAGCATTCCTGACAGAGTTATAGCAATCTTTCCCGAAAAATCCTCCAGCAGTTCCATTCGAAAGTATGCAGTCAATTTATACAGCCACCGATTGCTTCTGGGAAATCCTCCTGCAATATGCTCAGAATTCTTCAGCAATTCCTTCTGAAAAATGTAGACAAGTAGTTATCCCTACTGAGGAATTCTCCGCCAATTCCTCTCGAGGAAAATTTGTTGTTTTCATCATGGAATGAACTAATCAGATTCATAACAATTGATTACGTTCGACTCGTGCTTACTTTTGCAACTCATTTTATAAATAACTAATGTAATATCATCTGTTCTCTAAGCCTATCGTTTTAACTCAAGACTTGTAGACATGCTGGGTTCCTATACTGGATATTGACCATCGATGATTTGAGAAAATCCTACAAGAACGATACATAATTACATAGGCAAAGTATATTTCCCCGATGCACTCTTTAATAGCTTCGTTCGATCAGAGAGCACTTGGGAAGGGCATTCCTATATAAGGACACAAGTGCGATACCTACTAGTAATTGTAACCGGAGCCTGAGAAAAATCTGCCCGCGCGTTTCGAGGTCAACGTTTGAGCGCAAGTGCACAAATTTGTTGTAATTGTTGTTGTTGCAATTGCTCGATTGCAAGTGCACCTGCATCTGTTATATATAGGTAGAAGAGAAACAAGCGTGCATTGATAGATACAGCAGACCCAACCGGATATAGAGTAGCGACACAAAAGGACATATACATAGCACGAAGGCCAATGACATTGACCCGGTTGATTGTACTCTGGGGGTATGTTTGTGTGTGTGTAGTTTATCTTACATTATGTATTTCAGTGATTGTTCTTTTTTTGCTTCCCCGGTTTACGTTGTCATGAACAATCTGATGATTGACCTAGTTTCGATTAATCAATTAACTGTATGGTTGAACATGTAACTGTTTCGCCTCATTTTTTAATGAGTTTCATTTGACATGGTTTTATATTCTTCGACACTACTTGTATTATGAAATATGAGCACGAACTTTGGACATATTTAGAAAGAATTTCAACTGTTTATTTATGTAGAAAGAAGAAGCTCTAGAGATCATGTTTAGTATTATTCAGTTGATTTTGTACGAATATCATTGAGATGTGAAGTAGCTAGTTTTGACTTGAAATATCCGGTTATATGTTCACCGGCCCTCTTAACTCAAAGTTCAAAAATTAAATGAATAGTTCATTACCATAAACCTTGTGCGCTTTAAAATGGACTCTTGTAAATTATAATGTTGATGTTATGTCATGGACATTTTTACAAAAATAGTAAATTCGGTCTTATCGATCAAGTAAAAACTTAAAATAAAGCCACCAAGGAAAACAAAAAGCTCATATGCGCATGCAACAGACTTTTAATTGAAACTATATCTCATTTCCCCAACCGTTTCCGTTCATTTTCAGCTGCAAAACTGTCGCGTCTATCTGGCAAGCGAAGGCGTCGAGGTGTTGGATGAGGACTATTTTCGTACCCTTCCGGCCCAGGTCCTGTTCGTGGTCGCAGAGAAGGACGTTATCGTAAAAACGGGTAAGTACCAGCAGTACCTTCTATCACTTATATAAAGCTGCAGCTTATTTTCTCTAAATGGCATTTGCACATAACTGAATGTGTAGGTATCGCTGTCTACGAACCCAAGTGCGAAATGTGTGACATTGACCTAATTCTGCCAAACTATTCCTTTTCCCCCATTCCCGGTGGCAGATTTCCAGCTTATGTATGACGCAATCAAGTCCACCCATAGCGAACTGCTGCAGGCTGGCTCGCTGGTCCAGGAGTTCGTCAGCAACAACCAAAGCGAGATAGCTAAACTGCTGCACAATGCCCAGCGCTCGCAGGACGAGCAAACGCTGAAGAGCCACCGAAGTGATCACGCGGAATGGTTTGAAGGTTTGCGAAAAATGTGTATACTAATGCACGCACATGGTGGTTGGTAATGGTTTTAACAGGGGTAACATGTGTAACCTAATTTGGTATTGTCTTGGTTGTAGATGTAAAAATGCACTAATTGTTTGTAAAGGGACAAAACAATATTTTAAACGGTTTAACCCTTTGGTGCTGGAATTGTTCCAAGCGTTATTATAGAGTTTTTTCTACGTTTATCTGTAGTTTTGGAGTTCAACAGTATAAAAAGGGTAGCACATGATGCAGAATATTTTTTTCTGGATATCCTATGCCATCGAAACTGTTCTTGTGTTTAGATCCTGAAGTCTGTGATTATAAATCTGAGTACTCTTGAACGCTTTTAACTCTTGCTTGAGTTGAAAGAAATTTAAGACGACCTTATGGAAATGTTGATTAAAACCAGCGAAAATTAAAGACGTCTTCGTGGATTTTATCGGAAGCCATGTTGAGACAACTCATGAGTAATGCTCTCGTGACTTTGAATGATAATTTAAAAATTCTCCTATTGCATTATTATCGAAGCGCGTTGCAATTTTTGGAATTATCTTGCAACATATAGGGTAGCAAACCACTTGGGCAGCGGTCGGTATTTTGGACACTATTCGCTATAACTCAGTCTATTCCAAACCAATTGACTTGACATTTTGTTCACGGTTACATACTATACGTATCTCATCGCGTTCCAAAAATTGTGTCAATTGGTTCAGAATTGGCTGAGTTATAGCAGAAAAGTGCCCAAAATAGGACCCCTGCCGAGATGATTCAACTTCCCTATACGATGAATTTCGCTTGGCAGTTGACAAACTTGTTCCCCTACGGAAATATTTCCATTTTGTGTTAGAAATTAATCCCGATTATAAAGTTGTAACATTGATTTTTATGAAGCTTTTTCCTGACTTAATTTAACTTTTTCTTCAACATATAAACTGCAGTAGGATTAAAAGCTATCATTTTTTGTCGTTTCATGGTGCACTCGAAGAGCTCTACAAGGAGATACCATTCCAGGGTGTCTACTACCTGGAAAAACCTGGAAAACCGGGAACCCTCAGGGAATTTTATTTAACAGGGAAAAACCTGGAATACTCAGGGAATATCTTGAGAACTCAGGGAAATTTCACGCCGATAAAAAAAAATAAATAAAAACCTGGTAGTAATCCATATAGAAATTTCGATACCAAGAAATTTCGGTACAAGGATTTTTTTTCCAGAAATTCCGTCAGGGTTTCTTTCTGGAACATCTTTAGAATTACCTCCTGGAATGTCTCTCAGGATTTCTTCCAAAATTCCTTCCGCATTTTTGACGCTATTTTTCTTGGTATTCCATTTTGTTTTTTTTTCGGAAAGGTATACTTCCGGATTCCTTCCAGGATTCCTGAATTCCAACCGATTTCTCCTGGAGTTTTTCTCGGGCATGCTATTTCTTTCCGGAGGTCCTCCAGTGTTTTGCTCAAAGAAATATTCGTAGGATTTCTACCAGAATTTGTCCCGAATACTCTAGAAGAATTTCTGTCGGGATAAATCGTTGAATTTCTTTCGGCATTCCTCATGGAAATTTTACACGATTTCTTCCGGTGTTCCTCTTGGGACTTCCCCAGAAGATCTTCCCAGAATTTCTTTCGGAGTTTCTAAAGGAGCTATTCCTGTGGTTTCTACTACAGTTCCTCCAAGGGTTTCTGAAGGAGTTTTCACGAATTTACTGCAAGAATTCCTCAAGAGATTTCTTTCATTTTTTTTCCTGTGATATCTTCAAATAATTGCTTTGGGCTTTTTTCGAGATGTTCTTCCTGGTCTCCTTCAGGAATTTCTTAATAGTTTTCGCGAGGTTTACTTTGATGTTTTACCTGAGATTCCTCTCGGAGTATCTCCTGGAACTTCTCTCAGATGATTCCTTCCGATGTAGGTAATGAGATGCTTCTCAGATTTCATCTGAATTTACCCTGGACTTCCTTCTAAGATTTTTTTTCTAGAGCGCCTTCTGGGATTTTCACAGGAGTTATTGCTCATTGAATTCTTCTCTTGCATTCTTTCAGAGCCAGGCTGTTCCTTGTAGTTGTACCAGATTTCTGGCAGTGATCCACCTGAGATTTTTTTTACAGATATTCTCTGCATTATTCCCAAATTTCTTCCAGTAATCTTTACCAGAAATTATTCCGAGATTCTGGATACTGCTTTAGAGATTTCTCCGAAAATTATTGCAGGGATTCTTCTACGGGTTTTCCTCAGAATGTCTCCTCAGATAACTTACGAAATACCTTAAAGGAAGTTCCTGGAGAAATATTCGAGGGAATTCAAATAAAATCTTGCGAAAAACTCCGCAAAATATTGTTGAAGAAATCTCGACAGGAATTTCAGGAGAAACCGGAGATAAAATGAGACATCTTGAAAAAAGTTCTAGCAGGGTTGTTACAACAGCGCGGTTTTCGCGAATTTCGCGGATTTCGCGATTTTCGCGAATTTGGCGCGGATTTTCCCCTAGAATACGGCCCTCGCGCGGATTTGGCGCGGAATTGGTTTTGCTGTTCCGTCATGCAAATTTTGTTGAATTTTGAACATGATTTTAGTCTAATTTGCATCATAGTTTTTCGTGTGAGATTGCCTTCTCTTTATCTACCAACCACGAATCCCCTCGACGAACTTTGTTCTGTGAATCTTGCATATGAAAATACTAAGAGTTGTAAGTGCTTGAAATAACTTTTATTCCCGTTGATATGAATCCTAGAGCCTAGAAATTGATCTAGAAAGCTTTGAACTGAACCAGCTTAGTTACATTACGTCTATGTAGTTTATTGTCGTAGCAATAAACTTTATTTTTAATACTTAGTTTTTACAACATATTTAAGTAAAACACGCTAGCACTTTGTCACCTTTATAAATGATGACAATAAAATATAATATCTATTGGATTTACAGGGATGAACTAAACTTTGAGCTGTATCCCAAATACTTCTTAGAAATTCTATAACAAAATCCAGAAAAACATCAAGGATCTTCTTCAGGGTGTATCTCCGGAATTCCTTTAAGCATCTTTTCTGATATTGTTCCTAAGATCTTTGTGAATGAAATTTGATCTTGTTTTTTTTGGTGAATGCTTTGAAAGTTCTCGTAATTTGTTTGTAATGCCTGGAAATTTTCTATAAAAAATCCTGTAAAAATTTCGAAAGGAAAAGAAAATTGTCGTAGAGTTTCTGACAAAACTATAATAATTATTAGTTCTAAAGTGGTACACGCTGGCTGTAGTGTATAACAAGCGCACATGGCATTGGAACTGAGGGGACAAATGAGCTGTAGTTACGCACATGAATATGGTACGATTGATCTTTTTAGTACAAGTTTCTCAAATAGAATATAAAATTTGATTCTAGGAAATTCATTACAAATATTAGGAATCCATGGCTGGAGTAATCCATCAATCAGAAGCAACTAGAATATATTTAACGTTGAAATTTTCAGAGTGATCCACCGCATATTTCTAGAGCCATTTTTTAATAGAAATCCTTAGATCATTTTAGAAAAACTATCGAGGCATCATGAAGGAAATTTTAAAAAATGCATGTAAATCACTGTGAGAATTAATGGTGAAAACTTTGGAGAATAGCCCTGGGGAATTTTTGAAGGAATTCACAAATAAATAACTGGAGAAATACCTGGAATTATAAAAAAACCTAAAGGTAGAAAATAAAAAAAAATGCATCATTGTCTTTCGGGAATTTTCCCAGAGTTTAATCCAATAGTTGTTGTAGGGATTTTTACCCTTCTTACACCCATAAGAAGGGTATAAATATTGCTCGAAAAACCGACTTTCGATCCGAGGCCCGGAGGGCCGAGTCTCATATACCAATGAACTCAGCTCGACGAACTGAGCAAATGTCTGTATGTGTGTGTGTGTGTATGTGTGTATGTGTGTGTGTGTATGTGCGTTACAAAAAAAAGTCACGCACGTTTCTCAGCCGTCTGTCAACCGATTTGAGTTCTCTTGGAAGCAAATGAAAGCTACTACATCCTAGTAGAACGCTATTGAATTTTTTTTCGATTGGACGTTTGGTTACCGAGATATCTCTCGAAGAGTACTTATGAGTCATACTTCTAAACTCTTTAAGATTTTTCACCAAGTGTATCATAATAAATATTTCGGCCGTTTGTCAATCGATTTAAGTTCTCTTGCCACCAAATGAAAGCTACAGCATCCTAGTAGATCACCCAGAAATTTTATTTCGATTGGACATTTGGTTACAGAGATATCTTTCGAAGAGTACTTAGGATTTATACAACTAAACTTTTTGAGATTTTTGATCAATTGTATAATAATAAATATCTTGTATAATAATAAATATCGTCTGTCAACCGATTTCGGTTACCCTGGCACCAAATGAAAGCTACAACATTCTAGTAGAACCCTATACAATTTCATTAGGATTGGACATTTGATTACCGAGATATCTTTCAAAGAGTACTTGGGAGTAATACAGGTTAACTTTTTGAAAGATTTTGGACCAAGGGTACCATAATAAATATCTCAGCCATCTGTCAACCGATTTGGGTTTTCTAAGCACCAAATGAAAGCTACAATATCCTTCTTGTATAAGATCCTGAAATTTTATTTCGATTCGACATTTGATTACTGAGATATCTTACGAAGAGTATTTCAATAAATTCTTTTTACCCTTCTTACACCCATAAGAAGGGTATAAATATCGCTCGAAAAACCGACTTTCGATCCGAGGCCCGGAGGGCCGAGTCTCATATACCAATGAACTCAGTTCGACGAACTGAGCAAATGTCTGTATGTGTGTGTGTGTATGTGTGTATGTGTGTGTGTGTGTGTGTATGTGCGTTACAAAAAAAGTCACGCACGTTTCTCAGCCGTCTGTCAACCGATTTGAGTTCTCTTGGAAGCAAATGAAAGCTACTACATCCTAGTAGAACGCTATTGAATTTTTTTTCGATTGGGCGTTTGGTTACCGAGATATCACTCGAAGAGTACTTATGAGTCATACATCTAAACTTTTTAAGATTTTTGACCAAGTTTATCATAATAAATATTTCGGCCGTTTGTCAATCGATTTGTATTCTCTTGGCACCAAATGAAAGCTACATCATCCTAGTAGATCGCCCAAAAATTTTATTTCGATTTGTTATTTGGTTACCGAGATATCTTTCGAAGAGTACTTTGAAGTAATATAGATTAGCTTTTTGAGAGATTTTTGACATTTAGCATGTTGATGAATATCTCAGCCGTCTGTCAACCGATTTGAGTTCTCTTGGCAGCAAATGAAAGCTCGTAGTAGAACGCTCTGAAATTTTATTTCGATTGGACATTTGGTTACCGAGATATCTTTCGAAGAGTTCTTAGAAGTTATACAACTAAACTTTTTGAGACTTTTAACAAAGTGTATTATACTAAATATCTCAGCCGTGTGTCAATCGATTTTTGTTCTCTTGGCACCAAATGAAAACTACAACATCCTAGTCGATTGCTCAGAAATTTTATTAGGATTAGACATTTGGTTACAGAGATATCTTTCGAAGTGTACTTAGGATTTATTCAACTAAACTTTTGGAGATTTTTGACCAAGTGTATCATAATAAATATCTCAACCATCTGTCAACCGATTTCGGTTCTCCTGGCACCGAATGAAAGCTATAACATCCTAGTAGAACCCTGTACAATTTTATTAGGAGTGGACATTTGGTTTTCGAGATATCTTTCAAAGAGTACTTGTGAGTAATACAGGTTAACCTTTTGAGAGATTTTTGACCAAGTGTATCACAATAAATATCTCAGCCGTCTGTCAACCGATTTGGGTTCTCTTAGCACCAAATGAAAGCTACAGTATCCTTGTAAAAGGCTCTGAAATTTTATTTGGATTGGACATTTGGTTACTGAGATATCTTTCGAAAAGTATTTCAATAAATTCCTTTTTTATTATTATATTCGTTTGTTATCTTGCATGAGCTTTTGACCAGTCTATGGGAAATTATTGTTCAATCAATAATGCTGACCTCATATAAAGTGTATACTAGCAGGTTATTGTTTTCAATAAAATTATAAATAACAAATTACAAATAAACAGGAATTCTATGAAAACTAACAATATGTTAAATGAAAGCTTTGAATTTATGTATTGTGGGAAAAATGCAAGAACTGGACAGCCAAAATAACTAGCTAATTTCAAAACTTATTAGCATAGTAGATATATCATTTTTGTCCTTTTTACACCATAACCATGAATATCAAGTACTTCGGAGCTAATTTATTCGACTGATTAAGAGATGTTAGACAAAGTCTATCTCGCTGATTTGCTTATCCATTTGTTAATCGATTCAAGATCTTTTGGCAGTTAACAAAAGATACAATATTCCAGAATATGTAAACCAATTTTTTTTTTGAATTTCATTCAAGATTCTAGAAGGTGTCTGGCATTTCTGGTAGTTTAGTCCATGGTCCATGATGCTATTTTGGAAACCAATCCACTAGATGCCAAATCCACAATATTTTCTAGAACTTTTGGTCCATCACACAAAATAAATATGTTAAATACAAATAATACAACAATAGTTTTAATAAGTGTAAGAAGGGTTCTGTTCACCATAGGTGGATTAAATCGGGTTTTTAATAGTATAACTGCGGAGGAAGGTATTTACTCTTTGTACAGGCATCTCCCCATGTGTTCCTCTTGGAATTTCTTCAGTATTCTCTTAAAACGCTCTCCATAAACTACGTAGACTCAATTTTGACCATTTCAAAACTACGCTCATAGACTTTGTTCATACAAAATTTTCGAAATAAGTATGAAGCTAAGATATTGACCAAACCACCCTTCACCCCCTAAAAGTCTACATAGTTCATGGACGGGCTCTAAAGTATTCTCCCTGGAGAATACTTATCGAAAGTTTATGTTTCTTTCTAGAAAGTCTCACTGGGATTCTCCAGATATTACTCAAAAATCTCAAAATTAATTTCTAAGAATTACCCTCACAGCCGGAGAATGTCGGGAATGCGTGCATTATGGTAGAAGCAGTTTAACTTTGGCTGTCTGCTCTTCAACAAGCTGAGATAGCCGAGAGAGCTCGGGCATGCTACTCACACGTCACACCCCAAGAATCTGAGTTCAATTCTCGCTCGGAGCTCAAATTTACTTTATATTTTCTAAGTCTAGCTGATCAGTCTGTGCGGCATTCAGCCGAAGATGTTGTCAAAAAAATAAATAAATAAATAAATATCTGCAATGTAATTTTAAGATCGTACAAAAATTTGCATCATATATGACGGGGTCCTTTTGTTACATTCGATCCGTCATAATTTTACAGTTTTTTTTTCGAACTGTGCATATTTAATATACACGTAATGAAACTTCACTTTCGCACTCTCGCGGATTTGGCGCGAATTCAATTTCACAATCGCGCGGATTTGGCGCGGATTTTAATTCTTCTCGCGTGGATTTGGCGCGGATTTTTTTCCAGGCTTCTCGTAACAACCCTGTAATAGTAATCCCGAGAAGAAATATTAAGGACATCCAAGGAGGAATTCTGAACACCTCATGGAATCCTGAAAGTATCTACGGTCTAAGTTCCGCGAGAAAACAAGAGAAATATCTGAAAACTATCGGTAAAAATCCCGATACAAACTATTGGATAGCTATCCCGGAAAACCACTGAAAAAGACACGGACACTGGCTTCAGCCGTCGGCTGTACCGATTGAACGATACTTAACACGGAGTGGCTACGGATAAGAAGCTATTTTCGTGAAAAATTTCATCGCTCGGAGCGGGAATCGAACCCTCATCCATCCGGACTCTAATCGCATGGCTACGAGGCTCAACCAATGACATTCTTGAAGAAATATTGAATAGTTTTGGATGGATCTTCAGGAGGAATCCAGCGAGAATCTCTGGAAGTATGTCGGAAAACTTTTGAAAGTAATATCGGGACGTACTCAAACAGATATGTCGTGAAAGATTCTTGCGGAAAGCCAGGCAGTTACTTTGTAAGAAGTTCCAGGAATTACGCTCAGAAATCTTGAAAGATTTCTGAAGAGCAGGGGAACTTACGTATTTTCGGCATTTTGTTCTCTTTGTTATGGTTTTTTTTTTAAACCTAGGTTTCAGCTGTTGAATTCAGAGCTGGCATCAAATCCTTCCCAACCAAGCTGAATATGATCAAGTTTCAGGCAATTTGGCCAACATATAAATCCCTTATGACGAAGAGAACCAACCTGCCGATGATACCCTAAGTCACCCTTTATATTATTTTTAGAAAATTTGCGTTATTTTTTTGATTTATAAACTTTTAAAATTTCATCTGGAAAAACCTGGAAAACTCAGGGAATTTCATTTTGAGTTTTGAGTAGACACCCTAATTCGCCTAGAGGACAACTTGTGAAGTACATACAACAGGTTTAAAGAGAATTTTATAATCAGCTCTTCAGGACTATCTTTGAATGTGCCTCTTTCATCTTAGGCATTGTACACAAATTACGTAACGCTATAGGGGGAGGGGGGAGTCTAGCTTAGCGTTACAAGCAATACAAAATATTTTTGGTTTCCATACAAAAAGCGTTACAAGGGGGAGGGGGGGAGTCTGAAATCGCCGATTTTAGCGTTACGTAATTTGTGTACCATGCCTTATGGCGGGTTTATTATTGTATTGACGTCGTTATGCAGAGTTATTTGGTTTCTGCTTGGTTTTAAAGAATGGTGTTGAAAAATTCCTCAAAAGCATTAAATATTTATTTTGTTACTTAGGTTACTCTTTATCCCGACTGGTAACATAACATAATTACATGTCTCGAAAATTGTTGTTGCAGACAAAACGGAATGCAAAAATCGACGTGTTAAATGATAGATCTTCAGCAGCGTTGCAGTGTTTGCCGACTCGAAGTTACCGCACGAAAATCGCAATGCAAGGCTTCAAAATTTCCAAGATCGTGGTTAACGATCTTTATCCTATTCTGTTCAAGTTGGGAGAAATAGTTACTTATGTCGCATGGGGTGGATTGTCGCAACCAATTAAAATTGCGACATTGTCATTATTGTTGCGTTGATGGTTGAATTTTGATTCAGTGGTGATGGTACAAATTTTTCAAATGGAGGAGAACGTGCCTCTGGAGCCGACCTACTGATACCTGATACACCCAGTCATATATACTTTCAACTAATTGTGCATTTTTACTGATTCCGCTCTATCACGGTGTAGAAATTATAATTAACCATTTCTAGATCTAGATCTAAGCATAGTCGATCAAGTAACAGTGTCTTGACAATTTGTTTAAGTCCCAAATGGAAGGCAAAGTGTACAATATTTTGCAATTTATCCTACTGCTGTTGACTTCTATTATAGTGATCTGTTGACATTTTTAGATTTTTACATTTTTGTATTTGATAGACGATTGGATAAGAGCAGGATACAGCAACTTCGACCAAGTTCAATCTCCCTCATTCAACAGGACTTAAAATTGAGTGATTTAACAAAGATTGTATTGTATCTCACACAATATTATACCGTTTTAACCTTGCAATTTTATCAAAGACTATTAATGTTAATTTAGTTGATTATCACTAATCTCAAATTTCAGCAACATGATAGCACCGCGAACTTATTCTTCAAAATACTAATACATCAGTAAAATGCACTTCCTTCACTTTAAGGAATCGATGAAAAGTCCGGTCAAACCAAGGAGGAGGTCATGCAGCGTCGCGGCCAGGACCGCATCCGAGGTTATTTCTACAAAACAAAAGACGAACTAACCAAATGCGCCATCTACCGACAGAACAAGATGGCCAAGGAGCTTATCGACGAAATGCTGGAACTGTTTCGTCAACTGTTGAGCGGTTTCGACTATTTTAGCTGTATATTTGACCGTAGCCACGCGCGGCGATTAGCGCAAGGCGCCGTTCCCAATTTGGTCCTTACCACCGATGAGCACCGGCAAAATCAAGGCGACGGAGATGAGGTCGACGCGTCAAGGATCATGCCAAAGAAAATGAAGCTGGCAATCGAACGGTCGCTTCAGACCGATGGCAATGCAATGGAAAAGTACCGGGTGGCTCTTTGCAATGCCAGGGGAGATTTCAGCTGCATGGGTCTGTGGAACGAGAAGACATGCAAGTACGAGGC
Source organism: Aedes albopictus (assembly GCF_035046485.1). Taxonomy (NCBI): domain Eukaryota; kingdom Metazoa; phylum Arthropoda; class Insecta; order Diptera; family Culicidae; genus Aedes; species Aedes albopictus. Next base: position 209,265,222 of record NC_085137.1, read on the forward strand.
GCACATTATCAATCCGTACGTCAGTCGGGAGAATATGATACTGTTTCAAGTGTGGAATTTGGACCACCAGGTGGAAATTCGTCGCACGGTTTTGCCATCTATTGTGGAAAACATGAAACGTGTCATCGAAAACGAGGCAGATGCAATCTGTAAAATACATAACCGTAGGGGTAAGAAACTTTCTGTGATAACTTATTTTATCGAGCTCTTTACGCTTGGGAACCTCAAGTTGGTTCATATTGTTTGCCACGACAAAAGTATCCATGATATGATCTCCAAGGGTAGCATTATCTGTGACAAATGTGCAGAGTACAAGTATATTAAGGAATTCCAAAACAAAATACGCTTCAATAAAAACGGTTTAAAGTATGGGCGCGGGATGGATTCAGGTGGAGAATATGAGAAAGCCATGAGGAGTTAAAGCACATTAGATAGTAGGCTTATGCTGTGGTAATATACATATCGTTGTGGGTGTTTGCGAACAGAGTTGAGCCTATCCTTGTTTTAACTCATACTGATAATGACATAACAACGATTTTTTTTTTGTCTGTGACAAAACAAAAGCCAACATTTGTGGCGTTTTTTTCAACTCTTGAATTATTATGATCCCAAAGTCAAAACTGTTTGATGCTATGCTTAAAAACCTCTAAACGCAGATGTACGATATTTATCACAATCTGTTGAAGTTGAGACAAACTGATTGTGACTTTGTCTTTATTGTTGTGTTAATTTGATTCAGTGTATTATATTGAATAGTCCATTTTACGAGCTGATTTTATGAATGAATTTTGACAGGAGGTAGCGTCCAATAACCCGTGAAAATCAATATCATCATCAACATTGTTGTCACTTCGTAAAATGGCTCATTAAATGAAGTTTAACCCTCCGATGGTCTCGTTGTATTTATATTGTGATCATGAATGATGCAAATAACTCTAAACTGCCATTCTAAATTCAAGCTAAACAATCTTTCTTACTGATGAGACGCATGCTAGTAAAACATTATAGCCGTAAAGGCATATAGGGTTAAACTGATTAAATGCGCGAGTGAAAGCAAGACAATGACAGACTGGACAAAATGTATCTTCTTGTGTATACGAATCAGGCATTGAAAAAGCTCAGCTCACGAGCAAAACTCAGCCAATTTCATGCTAACTTGATGCTCAACAGAAGGATAGGCCATGAACGTTCAGGCTCATTGATCTCAGGCGCTCATCAGTTAAGTGAGCTTTGAGCACCGCAGCTCACTGTAACAAAACTAGCTGAGCTTGGATTTATTTTGGAAAAAATATCTCATTTTCAATTATTTTTTTGTATACGAAACGTTTACCAATATAAACAGCAGTTTCATTTCGATGTGTCCCTTTCCCTGAGATATTTTCTACAGTCTATGATTCGACCGGATGTGACCAATAGGATTACCTCCAAAGGGCTCTACGCCTTTTTTTTCGTGGGTGATTATTTTGGGACAAAACTGGTCAACCTTAAGTTTTTGAAAACCGAATATATAGTACCTAGGCCAACTGTTGAACTTGCCTTGATCTTCAGGACCTTTATATGAAAGGAAAAAGTCGCAGATTACTCCCGTTAACTATTCATGATCGAACAAATCAACAATTTCGTTGGTATTGGTCTAACCAGCAGGGACCATTCCTCTCAGGCTCCGCAACCGCCGTAAAGAGAGATTCCTTGGACCATTAAGTCCTAATCCTCAAAAGAACCCTTTTTAGTGCGGCCTCGTACCTGTCCCGTCCCGCCCGTGTTCGTATCCCAATGTGTCAATGAAGGGAACGCCGTAGTCCTTCTGGATACTATCTTAGAAATCCCCCTCTGCTTTTGGCCTAATGAAACGGCAATTAGGTGTACTGAGGACCAAGCCACCAAGTCGTCGTCTTCCAATTCACCACCAATCATACCTCTAGTAGCAATAACGCCCTGTTACGTATCTGAGATCATTACCATAAATTTGCCCATATTTGCAATAATAGGCCGAAATAAAAAGCACAGAAACCGAATTTCAATAGCTTTCAATAGTACAAATTTTAATAAGACTTTGTAAACCACTCTCTTTCCACTAACTCACAAATCAATAAAAACTCAACAGTTTTTGCATCAGTTTTTCCGCGTAGCCCTCCTGCCGGTTATGACAGAAGTGACTGTTCGATGCATGAAAATAATTATGGTTTGCTTTGATTTTCGACTGGTGCAAAAGGAACCAACTAGAAAGGCGTCGTCAAGCAAACTCCAGCTCATTGTTTATTCCACAAGTGAGCCATCGTGATCGCTGATTTTAAACGAGTTGAGCATAACAGTTCGCTCACAGAACCCAGACACAGCGATCATGTTAGGCTCATGCTCTTTGAGCTCGCTCGCAAGTGCAATGCCTGATACGAATACAAAATGATCAATGGGCAAGAGAAGCTCCTCAATAATATCTGTGAAAGTTGGAAATCACTCTTCCCCATTTGGGGCGCAACACTAGATTTTTTTTAAAGAAGCCAATATTCAACTCGGGCCAACACCGCTAGCTATTATGGTTTCCCATAGCGGAAATCATCATAGTTACAGGTCGCAAGCCCTGGTAAAGTGTGGAACGTTTTGATGGCTGTGATCCCTGACCATCATGTAATCAAAATCCCAGGGATACTCAAGTGACCATACTGTTGGGTTGTGGGGGTTGCGTGTGTGGGGTGCATATATTGACAAGCATTGCTATGGATCGTTAGGGCTGAGTAGGAGCGGGGAATGGATCTACGATGGCTTAATTGCGATTAGACCTACTGGTATAGTCGTGGTTCAGCAGTGGTGGCGTCGATTTTCGCTTGTGTTCGGCCTAGGTGGTTTGTTTAGGCGGTGCGGATAGGTCTGTATGTACTTCGTACGGGCAGTGAGTACGGCTTCAGCATTGTGGTTACTTGGGTAGTGTAGGATAATTGGGTTTGGGACTGAGGGGGTCGTCATTGATTCTGCCGACACCATTGAGTGCTCATTGTTGGCGGTTGTGTTGGTGACGATTTCTTCAGCTTTATAATCTCATTTATACCACGCACAAACTTTGGGAAGAGGGACTGCTTTGTAATGCAAGAGAGGGATTTAAACTCTGTGCTACGGGTATGGTGAGGTCATGCAGATAGAAGCAACCCAGGTGACCGTGCGGCTCGGGTCGTGATGGATGCATGAGTGCATGTGTGTGGGGTGCGCTACCCTGTGGGTGCAGTTGAGTCCGGGTTGGAGTGGAAAGAGACCCTTCTTTACCATAGATCGGTTTCGGTTGTACGGGCGGGGTAGTGTTTGTCTTATTTGTGATGTGTTGTGCGTGATTTGCGGCCCGAGCTGCGTGGTTACTTGGGAAGTATTGTGCTCTGCAATCTAGATTTTGGTTTTAAGGTGAAGCTATGGCTGGGCTGTGCCTCGAATTTATTGAACGCAGGTCGGGAGAGCTGGTGGCGGTTTGTGCTGGAGGGTTTGCTCGATTGGCTATTCACTGTTGGTGGCCAGTCGATCGACTGTTTGCGCAGCCTGTCATTTGGTTCTTGGGGTTTGTGCTCTCGAGGTTCGGGGCGGTGCTTCATTGTATCTTCGCTTTAATACTAATATTCCTTGTTTGATTAACTGACTATTATGTACAGGCGCATAACTCATTCTATTTCATAGATTGCCAGATTTAAGGGTAATGGTTCAATAGGGTGTTAGCAATCAGAGTGGATTAGAACGAGTTGGCGCCTACAATACACCAACACTAACACACATACACCAATACTTACACGCACACATGCACCTACAACTAGCTGTAAAAGACCAGTGGGCGGGACAATGGTGCCTACCCAACAGTTGTAGGTGGGGTGTTTGGCTTAGCTACATGACTTGGTCCGGCAAGCCCATAAACATCAATTGGTAGACGTATTGCCTAGTGAAAAGACAACGCAGATGGGCGAAAGCCAGGGGATGCGTTGATAATAGCAGAATAGCAGAATAATAGCAGAAGAAGCCAATATTCAACTCGGGCCGTGAATCATTCGTAAACGGAATATGATACAAAAATAGGATTAGTTTTTATTCTCTCTACAAAAAATAATAAACAGAACCACACTTCTAGAACAGTTTAAAATTCATTCGACGATAACTTGTTTGCACGCTTCTAGCAAAGCTCTTGCCCAAATGGAGACGGCATGCGCGCCAGGGTCTGGAAAACTGTTCGGCTTGGAATTTTCCACCGAGGCACTATAGGCAGCACGCCCTGACTTTGGCACCATGTCCTGAGTGGCGCGAGCTGCTTCCTCACAACCTTTAGTGAAACTTTCTACACAAGCCAGAACCGGCAGATCTTGGGCGATGGATTGTCTCAAGCGTTCCTCGCCTTCTCGCAGGGGATCCAGCATGGTGCGATCTCCTAGCTCGGTAAAGGCATATTTGACGATTGTATCGTTTCCGGCTTTCAGCGCTTCACTCCAATGTTTGACGGAGATATGCTGATTGTCTTCCGGGGGTGTCATAAACGTAGAAGCAACCCCTTGAAGCAGCAAACTATACAGTGCCCCAGAGGATCCTCCCATGTCTTGCTGCAATATAACGCTAATCTGTTGAAGCATAATCCCAGGATGCTTAAGATCCAGCTTGTTTGCGATCAAGTGTTTCAAAATGGACTCGGCACCTTTCGCTATGGTACTACCGGTATCACCGTCTCCTAGTTCCTTATCGATTGTATTCAGCATTGCAGTGCAAGAAATGAGTGCTTCACAAACGTAATGAACGATGGTCTTAGCAAGCTTTGCGCCAAATTCACCGATTTCACAGGCAGTCGAATTTGGTTGGATTTTCATTGGCTGTAATGTGCCTACTTTGATCACTTTTGACGGTAATTTGTTGAATCTAGATTGGAATCCGAAAAGCGTCGACGGAACGTTAACTTCGTAGTTGAGGTAATCGAGTAGCTTCGGGGAGTATCCAAGATTGAGAACCGTAACTGAAATTCCAGCTTGATCAAGGGAAGTCAAATATGCTCCACAGTAGATCCGTTTGACGTTGTAGGAAGCGTCAATTTTCTTGGCTAAGCAGTCAATAAAAACTCCCATTAGAAATTCGGACGTGCCTCCTAGATTGTTCACCAGCAACACTACTTCTGAAGATTTTGGAACATTAGTGATCAATTTTCCGATGATAAATTCAATTATTTCATTAAAATCGTTGCTCGCTTGCATCTTATACACTCCTGGTTCACCATGAATTCCTTTTCCGATTTCGATGTTCTCCAGGATTCCTTCCTTCAACTCGAAGGTGAAACCTATCGTTGTCAAGTTTCCATCCGAAGCTAATCCTTTGCCAAATTTGTAAATTTCCTCAATGGAAAGCCCCATCTCCGCCATTGCGCCCAGTACTTTATGCACTAGCACAACTCCGGCCAAGCCTCGCTTTCCCACAGACTTCCTCACATTCCGATCTTCAATGGAGCAGTCTTCTCCTACCAGTAGCATTCTCACATCTCGAAATCCATAGGTCGCTCGTGCCAGTTCCAGGGCAATTCCAAAGTTCAACCGATCGCCCGTGTAGTTCTTCACAATGAAAATGGCACTTCCATCCTTATCACAAACCGTTCTCAAACAGTCCAGTATCGCCGTGACCGATGGGGAACTGAATACATCGCCACAAACGGCACCCGCTAGCATCCCTTGACCTACATAGCCGGCGTGGGCCGGTTCATGGCCGCTTCCACCACCAGAGATAAGTTTCACCTTGCCGTCCTTGAGAGCAGGTTCCAGCCGTGTGATACAATTGCGCTCTTTTAATAGTTGTAGCCCGCCATGCGAAAGAATGAGACCCTGCAGAGAGTTTCCAACATCGGATAGTGCCATGACCAAATGGATTGCTGGAATGCTTAAACATTTAGACATTGAAAATAGATGAATTTAGGCTCTATTTACTATTTAGACCTACCTATCTCGTTCCACAAGCTTTTATCTTTACTGCGCTTCTAGTGGAAGAAAACAGCTGTGTATGAGTTGCATTCGCATTATCATCAACTCGTTATTTGCAAATACAAACGAAAATGCAATGCATGTCACCTAGGATGTATTGTCTTGCGAACGTTATTCAATGTGTTTAATCCACATATGGACACTGTTTATACAGTAACAGTCGAGCAGTTGGCGACCTTTGTTAACACGACCTCTCTCTCTCTTCTTGGCGTAACGTCCTCACTGGGACAAAGCCTGCTTTCTCAGCTTAGTGTTCTATGAGCACTTCCACAGTTATTAACTGAGAGTTTCCTCTGCCAATGACCATTTTGCATGTGTATATCGTGTGGCAGGCACGAAGATACTCTATGCCCAAGGAAGTCAAGGAAATTTCCTTTACGAAAAGATCCTGGACCGACCGGGAATCGAACCCGTCACCCTCAGCATGGTCATGCTGAATACCCGTGCGTTTACCGCCTCGGCTATATGGGCCCTATTTTTACTTTTTTACACGACCACTTTTTTACGCGGACTGGATCAATCGCGTAAAAACAGAATTTATTGTATTAGATTTTGGGTATTATCGGCAGGTTTGTTCTTTTCGTCATGGTTTCCCATAGCGGAAATCATCATGACTACAGGTCGCAAGCCCTGATGAAGTGTAGAACGTTTTGATGGCCATGATCCCTGACCATCATGTAATAAAAACCCCAGGGATACTCGAGTGACCGTACTGTTGGGTTGTGGGGGTTGCGTATGTGGGGTGCATATTAGCCTGGTACACGGTTTATATGGGAAAATACAAAAAATGAAAAAACTCAAGCTCCTGTATACTTTTTGAGTTCTACTTTGGTCCCATATCAACTGTGCAAAATTTCAGACCGATCGAAAAAACTATATTTTAGCGCCCGCCATTCTTAGTTTTTCATACGATTTACTATGGGGAAATTTTACTCCTACAAAGAAAAATCGCTAGGAGTCACCCCTAGATCCCTAAAAATAATTCGATGAATGATTTCTGTAGAAAACTTCACTAGGAATCAGACCTCCGAAGACAGCAAACCGATGCGACGTTCGTGAAAAAAGTTATTAGGCCTCAACCGATCGATAAAATGACGAGATTTTATTATTTATTGTTATTCCTTACATGTTAAACCGCGTTTGCATGCCATTCGGTTTTCAGTCAATAACTTTTTCCACATGCCTTAGATAGCTTTGCGGTCTTCGGAGGGTTCGTTCCTCGTAAAATTTCCAGCAGAAATCATTCATCGATTTATTTTTAGGGGTTAAGGGGCAACCTGTAACGATTTTTCTTTGAAAAAGTGATTTTTCCCATACTAAATCGTATGAAAAATTAAAATGGCTGGCGCTAAAATATAGTTTCTCCGATCGAGCTGAAATTTTGCACAGTTGATATGGGACCAAAATGGAACTCAAAAAGTGTACAGGAGTAAAACGTCTTTTCGTGTCCCACGCTAGAGCATATATTGACAAGCATTGCTTTGGATCGTTAGGGCTGAGTAGGAGTGGGGGATAGATCTACGATTGCTTAATTGCAATTATACCTACTGGTATAGTCGTGGTTCAACAGTGCACAATGGGTCCAGAGCCGTATTTACGAAGACAAAAATGTTTGTGCCTAAACCATAAGTTTTAGATACATGGTGTCTTTGGGAAAGTTTCTTCTTATTTTTCAACTTTTTTTCTCATTATTGTAAAATTAGGGTGGTCCCTCTAGTTTCGCTGATCCAAACATCTGCCTCTTAATAGTTTTATGTACGTTCACAAAATGTTCTACAAAGTTGTAGAAGAACTTATTTGGAGCAAGTTTGCCGAAGAAATCATTATTCCATCTCTTATGGTTCCTAACTTATAATTTTTTTAAAGATTCATGTTAGGGTGATCCATGAATTTCAGTTTTCCTGAAATAACTTTTAATTCGTTCGTTTCTCGTGAATACGTTGTTCCGAGCACTTTGAGAACTATCAGCGACGCATATTTTTTCCAAAGAGCTCAAAGTTCTAACTCTCATAGTTAAAAAGATATTGGCATTTTTCTTCGAAAAATCACTTTTTTTTTTAAAGCCATATCTTAAAAAGGAGCAAATGGATTTTCAATCTTCCGGTTGCATTGGAAAGATCGTACTCTGTTCTATTTATGGTGAAAAAACTGTAGGTACCTTTTTTGTTTAAAGCTTTTTATTGAATTTTGAAAATACGATTTTTTTCATGGAAAAGCAGTTGTAACTTTGAAAATCGATGAGATACAAACTTGGCGTCTTCGACAAAATTGTAAGTTTTTGGCTGCTATAAAAAGGCCCAGAACAAAGTGTTGCGAAAAAATCAACACATAAAATTATATTGAGTAAAAACAGATTTTCATATGAAAAAATGACACATTTCAAGCAAATTCATCTCGTCTTTGTTAGATAGATCGAAGTAGCTTGGTAAATGGTCATCCATTTCATTGTAGAACCAATGTTTATTTATACTGTCATCACCATTTAGGCACAATGTTGATAAGATATTGTAAATCATGTAACTTTGATAGGCTTTTACGTTTACATGAACATATACTAGTGATTGACATTTTCACTATCCATACATTGAAGTGATGAAATTGAAATTGAATTGATGGAAATCAGCTCAAAATCACATTTTAAGTTGAGTTCATTGGCGAATTATGGATTATAAGCAAATTTAAACATTTTCGACATGGTTGCTTCGATCTATCTAACAAAGACTAGTCGAGTTTGCTGAAATTGTTCCGCTTTCCATATGAAAATCGGTTTTTATTCAATATAATTTTATGTGTTGTTTTTTTCGCAATACTTTGTTCTGGGCACTTTTAGAGCAGCCAAGAACTCACAATTTTGTCGAAGACGCCAAGTTTGTATCTCAGCGATTTTCAAAGTTACAACTGCATTTCCATGAAAAAAATCGAATTTTCAAAATTTCATAAAAAGTTTTGAACAAAAAAGGTACCTGCAGTTTTTTCACCATAAATAGAACAGAGTACGATCTTTCCAATGCAACCGGAAGATTGAAAATCCATTTGCTCCTTTTTGAGATATGACATTTTAAAAAAAAGTGATTTTTCGAAGAAAAATGCCAATATTTTTTAACTATGAGAGTTAGAACTTTGAGCTCTTTGGAAAAAATATGCGTCGTTGATAGTTCTAAAATTGCTCGGAACAAAGTATTTACTAAAAACGAACGAATTAAAAGTTATTTCAGGAAAACTGAAATTCATGGATCACCCTAACATGAATCTTTTAAAAAAATATAAGTTAGGAACCATAAGAGATAGAGTAATGGTTTCTTCGGCAAACTTGCTCCAAATAAGTTCTTCTACAACTTTGTAGAACATTTTGTGAACGTACATAAAACTATTAAGAGGCAGATGTTTGGATCAGCGAAACCAGAGGGACCACCCTAATTTTACAATAATGAGAAAAAAGGTCGAAAAATAAGAAGAAACTTTCCCAAAGACACCATGTATCTAAAGTTTAAGGTTTAGGCACAAACATTTTTGTCTTCGTAAACACGGCTCTGGACCCATTGTGCAGTGGTGGCGCCGCTTTTCGCTTGTGTTCGGCCTCTCTCTCTCTTCTTGGCGTAACGTCCTCACTGGGACAAAGCCTCCTTCTCAGCTTAATGAGCACTTCCACAGTTTTTAACTGAGAGCTTCCTCTGCCAATGACCATTTTGCATGTGTATATCGTGTGGCAGGCACGAAGATACTCTATGCCCAAGGAAGTCAAGGAAATTTCCTTTACGAAAAGATCCTGGACCGACCGGGAATCGAACCCGTCACCCTCAGCATGGTCATGCTGAATACCCGTGCGTTTACCGCCTCGGCTATATGGCTTGTGTTCGGCCTTGGTGGTATATTTAGGCGGTGCGGGTAGGTCTGTATGTACTTCGTACGTGCAGTGCGTACGGCTTCAGCATTGTGGTTACTTGGGTAGTGTAGGATAATTGGGTTTGGGACCGAGGGGGTCGTCATTGATTCTGCCGACACCATTAAGTGCTCATTGTTGGCGGTTGTATTGGTGACGATTTCTTCAGCTTTATATTTAATCTCATTTATACCACGCACTTCTTCTTCTTCTTCTCTTGGCGTAACGTCCTCACTGGGACAAAGCCTGCTTCTCAGCTTAGTGTTCTATGAGCACTTCCACAGTTATTAACTGAGAGCTTCCTCTGCCAATGACCATTTTGCATGTGTATATCGTGTGGCAGGCACGAAGATACTCTATGCCCAAGGAAGTCAAGGAAATTTCCTTTACGAAAAGATCCTGGACCGACCGGGAATCGAACCCGTCACCCTCAGCATGGTCATGCTGAATACCCGTGCGTTTACCGCCTCGGCTATATGGGCCCTTATTGAATATACCACGCACAGACTTTGGGAAAAGGGACTGCTTTGTAATGCGAGAGATGGATTTAAACTCTGCGTTACGGGTTGGGTAACCCGAGCAGAGAATGAGAACTAATTGAAAACAAATTTAGTTATTTAGATATCACGAATATTGATAACTGTTCCGGGGAAAATGGTTTCGTGGTCTGGGACAGCGATTTCTTCGGTTAAGCGAGACGAAAACACGAACGCGTTCAATCGGTACAACGTTTATTACTCAACTAATTCAGGGTACAAAGTTTGTTCGTTTTTCAGGTAATGCAAACAGAGGAAAAAGTTACACTGAAAGAAATGTGGACTGTATTTCAAAATTACCCAATCATACACCCCCCCTTGGATCGTCCGATTCAACATCTGGCAGCAGGCACACCTTCGCCACTGCACGTCGGTATTCGCCGCTGGAAGTTTTGACGGTAATCACCCTGACTATGCCGTCCTTGCCCGGGTGCAATGAAACGATACGGCCCATTTTCCACAGCTGTGGAGATAGATTTTCATCACGAAGCAACACCAAGGATCCTATCTTGATATCGAGAACGCCATCCTTCCATTTCTGCCGGGTCTGCAACGTGTGGAGGTAGTCCGTGGACCACCGGTTCCAAAAATGTTCTCTCATATTCTGCACGTGCTGCCACCTTGACAGCCTGTTGATCTTCTGTTGACTATACGACGGCTCGGTGATTGCCTGACCGGGACGCCCAATGAGGAAATGCGACGGGGTCAAGGCTTCCAAGTCACTTGGGTCGTCCGAAAGAGGACACAATGGACGCGAATTCAATACAGCTTCAGCTTCGGCTAGGAAGGTTGCCATTTCCTCGTAGGTCAATCGAGTTTCTCCAACGACACGTTTCAGTAGGTACTTCATCGATTTAACTCCAGCCTCCCAGATCCCGCCAAAGTGTGGGCTTCTGGGAGGTATGAAGTGCCAGGTGATCCCTTTTGCACTGCAGAAATCAGTTACCCTCGCGGCGTGCATTTGATCTTCGAACAGCTTCCTCAAATTTGCCAATTCGTGGTCAGCGCCAACAAAAGTCGTGCCGTTGTCAGAAAAAAGATCACTAGGAAGGCCGCGTCGACTCACGAACCGTTGTAATGCTCCAAGAAATGTTTCGGATCGTAGATCGGTACACAGTTCCAGGTGCACGGCCTTAACGGACATACACACAAATACACAGACGTACGCTTTGTAGAACTTCGGTTTGCGGCCGCTTTCCTTCAGCACAAATGGGCCAGCGAAATCTATTCCGGTTTTGGAGAACACTGGTGACGGCGTGACACGATAACTTGGTAGATCCCCCATGAACTGGTTCGTTTGTTGAGGCTTGTTGCGGTAGCATACATAACACCGACTAGTTGTTTTTAGATGTTCAAACTGGGGACTAAACTGTTTATTGGGTGGACAGATTCTAGGACTGATTCGAGAGATGGTGGACTAGACCGGACTTCGTTATCGGAATTAACTTTCGGAACTAAACACTTGTTATCGGTTTCAGAATAGACTGATGTCTTTATCATTTATTCATTTCCTCGAGCCCTTCGACTTATTTGAGCACGCTAGAGGAACGTGCGAAAGCAGAACTGTCAAGTGACAATGATCAAGGTGCTTATATATTCAGGTATATAACAATTCTTCCCTTTTTAACGAGAAAATGGTTTGATATTCAGAACTGACATTTGTCTAGATAAAATATACAAATTTCAAAAAACAGATAGTACAAATTCATTTAAATCTAGTATTTCATATTAATCCGGAAACCTATCATCAATTATACCAAAAATCTTCCGAACGAGTTGTTTTCTTGGACCGCTTCGATCGTCTCGGCTCAACGGGGTGCTCCACCCCGCTATCGGATCTTCGTCGTTTCCTCTTTCTGGCTCCACTGGGAGCTTCCGCTGTCGTATCGTCGATGATCGGCTCATCGTTGGGGGCCATTGAGCCTTCACTTCTTCTCGGTTCTTCACTCCTCGTGTTTTCGTCTCCATCGAATCTCGTAATTAGCATGTTTGGCCGTTGCCCAGAGTTATCTCCTTTGCAGATCCTAATTTGCGTTCGATGTGCTGTTAGGTTGACGCTTCCAATGCATATCTGTAAAATATTGGGAGAGTACCATTTAATGAATGTGGCCTTGACCCAACGTACATGAAGGTGGCGATTATTATTTTTATACCACACATCATCCCCAGCCATCAGATTGTCAAAGGCGTCCTTGGACTGCAAAGGGATTTCCCTGCTATTACGCTCGATAACAAGATCATCATGTGACTGTGGGATATCGAGTAGCTTTTTGTAGTATTTTTTGGGATTAACCAAATCTAACACTGTCTTTGGTTTGTACGAAAAAATAGTTTCGGACGGGAAATACCCGTCTTTTGTCAAATTGCAATTTCTAAAATTAAATAGAAAAAGATTTATCCGGTCATCCAGGTCTAACTCCATAACATCAGGATCCATTAGGTATCTCTTAAGGACTTCTTTAACTGTCCTTACCAATCTTTCAGCCTGTCCGTTACTTGAGGGATTATATGGTGGACTCTTGAACACTCTAATACCCTGTTTCTCTAGAAGGTTTACAAAGTTGTAGGAGTTGAAAGGAGGACCATTGTCCGATACTAAAACATCTGGCAATCCAAACCTCGCAAAATATGCTACCAACTTTTTTAATACTTTAGCCGTATCAGTTCCCTGTTTCATATACTCTATTTCTATCCACTTGGAGAAACTATCAACTATTAGCAGATAAGTCCGATGCTCAAAGAAAAAGAAATCTATATGAACTCTACTGAATGGTCTTGTGGTTGGTATCCTTTTGGATTCATTGTTAGGTTTATGAGATATTGTCATACTGCTACATGCATCACACTCGGTAACATATTTGTCTATATCGCCATTAATACCAAACCAATAAACCATTCGGCGAGCAAATTGCTTCATTTTCACAATTCCCAAATGGTTTGCGTGCAACAGCTTCAAAATTTGCTTTTGATAAACTTGGGGAATGACTACCCTATCTTTGTACAGAAGACAGTCGTCTACTAATTCTAGCTCAAAATAATTTGAAAATAAACATCTGTAAAAGGTTTATCGATTCTTTCAGGCCAGCCATTCAGCATGTAGCTGATTACTTTTTGTAAAAAATCGTCCTCTTTCGTTGCCTTTGCAATCATTTTAAAGTCGATTGGAAGGTCTTTACTAAAGTTAATGCTTTTTATTGCGTCTGTATCCAATTCTTCAGGCACTTCCTGCTGCAGAGGGAATCTCGAACAAAAATCCGCATTCCCTAACTTGTGTGAAGGTCTATACACTATGTCGAAATCATATATTGAAAGATCTAGTATCAGTCGTTGCAATCTCGTGACGTAAATTGAATTTTTCCCTTCTTTTCCAAAAATACCAACTAAAGGCTTATGATCTGTGTAAACAGTAAATTTTTGTCCATAAAGGTATTTGTGAAATTTCTTTACTGTACACACTAAGGCTAACGCTTCCAGATGCAAGATAGGGTACTTTTTTTGAGCTGAGTTTAATGTAAAAGAAGTAAAACTAATTGGCTTTTCCACTCCCTCTACTACGTGAGCAATTAGTCCTCCTAATCCGTAACTTGAGGCATCAGAAATAACGACCATTTCCTTTTTAGGATCGTAAAACTCCAAAAAATTTGCGCCGATTAATAACTTTTTACTTTCGACAAACGCTTTCTGACAATTGTCATCCCACGCGAAACGAACGTTGTTTTTCAGCAGATTGTACAAATGATGTAGCTGGGATGATAAATTTGGAATAAATTTATGATAATAATTTAACAGTCCTAAGTATGATTTCAACTCCGTTTCATTCTTTGGAGCTTTTGCGTTTTCTATAGTTAATACCTTGTCCGGACATGGTTTAAGACCCTTCGCGCTAATAACATGCCCCAAATGAGATAGTTCGGAGACAAAAAATTTACATTTCTCAAAATTAACTTTTATATTAGCCTTTGCCAAACGCCCCAACACAGTTAGAAGTTTGTTTTTGCACTCCTCAACGGATTTTCCGGCAATTAACACATCATCTAAATAACAAGAGACATGTTCAATTCCTTCTAATATTTTGTCCATTACTTGTTGAAAGATCGATGCACTGGAAGATGCACCTTGAGGTAATCTGTTATATCTATATAAACCCTTCATAGTGTTGATGATGACGTATTTCTTGGACCTTTCCGTTAACTCTAACTGTGTGTAAGCGCCTTCCAGGTCAAGGGCACAAAAAACAGTGCATCCCGCCAAATTTGCAAAAATATCCTGCGCTGAAGGTAAAGGGTAAGAGTTTGGAACAATGAATTTATTAATAGAAACTTTGCAATCAATAACTAATCGTATGTCGTCGTTTTTCTTCATTACTATGATTATTGGCGAAGCCCATTCACTCGTGTCGACAGGTGTGATAACTTTCTCCTTTTCTAACTTATCCAAATAATCAGAAACTTTGTCCTTTAACCTGTAAGGAACGTCATAAGCTTTTTTAAAAATGGGTGTTTCGTCTTTTATTACTAAATCTGCTTTAAATCCCTTTATAGGAAGCGAAAAATTTTTGGTAAAAACGTTTAGAAACTGTTTTTTAATGGTTTCCACATCAATTTGATTTGTTTTATCATATAAGTTATTTATTTGTAAGGAATTTGTGAAATACTGCCTCCAATCTGGATAAAAAATGTCCAGCCATGTTCGACCCAAAAGAGGATAAAAATCATTATCACAGTCTAGAACCAATAACTGCATAAATGCCTCTTTACCATTAAACTTTACAAAAACTGTTGCTTCCCCTTCAATTTTTAATTTTGCCCCATTCACAACAATTAGTTGTTCACTATAACTGCGCAAAGGATTGTTGAATTTCGACAAATATCGCCTTTTACTTATCACCGACACAGACGCGCCACAATCGATCTCCATTTCTAACTCTCTATCTTCAATGTTAACTCTCACCAAACATGGATTGCTAATTTTGTTTATGGACGTCACTAACATGCATTGTAATTCACCTGAGTCACTTTGATAATCTTCGTCATCCGAGTCATTCGTTCTCATACGTTCCAGCAGCTCCGTAATATGCCGATTCGCCGATGGACCCGGCTTGTATGATTCCACAAGGTTCACTGCATCCCGGTTGAGGTTCTTCAGCTTAAAACATTTCTTTTTAATGTGTCCTTTCACTCCGCAATAGTTACAGATCATTTGGGAATAGTCAGGCCGCTGCCATTGCCGTCCGAGACCTTGGGAATCTTGACGAGAGCTGCCCGCCCTGGGCTCGTAATTTACTCGTCCCCCACGGATTGATGGTCTAACTCCTAAACGGCTCTTTACTGGGCCCCTCCTGTTTCCAGTAGCTTCTACTTCCTGGTATGTCCTAGCGTTTTCATAAACATTGGCCAGGCGCCTCATAGCTATACCTTGCTGACCCCTAGGCCCTCCCTCAACATATGCCATTAAATTGGGAACATCATTGTTGTGCGGTTCGGCAGTTCCGGCGTTAGCACGTGCCACCTCCCACGTAGCAATAATTTTCTCAGCATTGTTAAGTGACAGTTTTTCCTCACTCAAAAGTTTTTGTCTCAGATTTTTATCTCTGAGGCCTGCAATAATGCGGTCCAATATAGCTACCTCCTTAAAATTTGCAAAACCGCAAAATTCGGCTTGCAATTTTAAGCTTAAGACAAAATCCTCCGTTGGTTCATCAGGGTTTTGTACTCTGGTACTAAATTTGTACCGCTGGACAAGGTCCGGATCCGTTTTATCGAGGCGATTCTTGAGTTTGGAAACTATGTCATCTAACGTTGCTTTTTCAAAATCTCCCGCCGGATATAGGAGTTTAATTTCCGAAAAAATAATAGGGCCACTCATGGTGATAAAATAAGCCAATTTGTTTTCCTCCTTAATGTTATTCACACTAAAGAAGTATTTCAACCGTGTGAACCAGTCGTTAAAGGATGTCCCTTTACGAAATGGTTCCAACCCAAAAGCCATACTGGTAGAGGCCATTTCTAAAATGTTCACACAATGTAAAGAATTCCAAACAATCAATTCAATAGAATTTTCAAACAATAGTGTATTGTATAAATAAATAAAGAATAAAAAAATATGCACACGTCGGAAAAGAAAAATATGAAGAAAAAAAATAAGGAACACAATGTAAAGCTCAATTATAATAAAATCCACACTGTGCGATACTCAAAACAGAAAATCACTCACCCTTTGGTTCAGCTATCTCAAAGCCACACCGGTTCACGGTATCACCAGCACAATGGCGTATTCGCGGTACCAATCGTCCACTTACGGTGCTCTGCTCGTCAAAATGTCGATACTACGCTGGACTGGTTCCTAATCGCTGAAACGCCGTAGTGAACTATTGAAATGTCGTAAGAATAAGAAGCGATTTGCAAAACTTTTCCCACCGCCGCAGTATTGTCTTGCTTTAGTTAAAAAAAAGAAAAAAGATTTTCTTAGAATGATTGATAAAACAGTTGAACTTGGATCACCCTATTCCCTCACTATGCGCAGAACGAAAAGGCCTTTTCACCTTTGTAAAAAATTCCACTGACGCTATCGTTTAAGATGGCCGACTCACAATGAAAAACTTTCTTTTCTATTCGTTTCACTTTTGTCGCGCCTTGGAATACTCACAATTTTTCTACGCAATAGCCGCCACCGGGAAATGGACTTCCTTCCGCAGAAGGTGATGACAGACGGTTCCGGTATCGCTATCCTCGAAACGTATGAATCTTCCGTCGGCTGTCCAGGATGTCACAGTTTGTCCAGGATCGATTTGGCACTTGCACACGCGTAATCGGTTGATTTTTTCTCGCCGTCACTTTTAGATGTTCAAACTGGGGACTAAACTGTTAATGGGGTGGACAGATTCTAGGACTGATTCGAGAGATGGTGGACTAGACCGGACTTCGTTATCGGAATTAACTTTCGGAACTAAACACTTGTTATCGGTTTGGAGTTTCAGAATAGACTGATGTCTTTATCATTTATTCATTTCCTCGAGCCCTTCGACTTATTTGAGCACGCTAGAGGAACGTGCGAAAGCAGAACTGTCAAGTGACAATGATCAAGGTGCTTATATATTCAGGTATATAACAGTTGTCTGTTTGACGATGGACTTCAATTTAACGGGCCAGTACTGTTGTCGTACAATGGAAACTAGACCGTTCTGTCCTACATGAAGGTTCCTTTCATGCATCTCACGAACCAAAATCTGGGTGACGTGGTGTTTGTCTGGCAGAAGGACCTGGTGTTTACCCTCGTACGGAATTTGGGAATATTTCAATCGTCCGCCGACTCGAATAACGCCATCTTGATCGACAAATGGCGCTAGCCCAGAATAATTGTTTCGCTTCATTCTTTCCATTTTCAGATCCTTGAGCAGATCAGGGAATCCTTCCTCCTGTACCAGCTTCACGATTGTTTGCGTTGCTCTGGACAATTCTGTTGCAGAGAGCGGCTCATTATTCCTGACCTTTGCTCGGGTATTATCGATGAATCTCCAGACGTATGCCCAAGCACGCTGCAGACGTGTGAACCTGCTGACACGTCCGAAGTAAAACGCTGGCTCTTTGACGATGTTGACGAAAACACGTGTTCGTAGCTCCGGAAGGTTCTCGTCAGTAACGGCAGGTATTTCTTCTTCCAGTAGTCGAGACTGTCGAAGCTCGGGAGAACCTCCCCACCATAGTTCGTTCTCTATCAGCGGCTCCGGAAGCATTCCACGCGATAATGCGTCTGCCGGATTACATTCGGATCTTACGTATCGCCACTCGTAATTCGGCGTTAGCTCGATGATGGAAACGACTCTGTTGCAAACGAATTCATTTAGCACCAACGGTGATTTCTTCAACCAGCTCAAGACAATTTAGGAATCTGACCAGAGCGTAACACTATCGAAGTTGACTTGTAATGCTTCCATCGACTTTCGCGTCAGCTGTGCTAGCACCAGTGCGGCACATAGCTCTAGGCGCGGTATGGTGACCGGTTTCAGAGGAGCAACGCGAGATTTGCTGCAGAGTAGTTGAACATTTATCTTACCATCACCTAGTACACATCGCACATAAAGGCAGGCGCCATATGCACGTTTCGATGCATCGCAGTAGCCATGAAGTTCGATACGTTTTGCATCACCAGGAATGAGACATCGCTTCTTTCGAATTCTCCGTACGGATTGCAGCTGAACACGGAAAGTATTCCAAGTATCCATTTGTTCGTCAGGCAGTTCGTCGTCCCAATCAAGTTTCAGTCGCCATAGTTCCTGCATTGTTAACTTTGCAATAGTTCCAACTGGTCCCAGGAAACCTAACGGATCATATAGTCGACCAATCTCTGATAGAACGATTCGTTTTGTTGGTGTGCCTTGGTTGATGAAGCTCGTCACATTGAATGCAAAGTAATCATCGTTGGGATTCCAAATCAAGCCCAGGGTTTTGATTGTGTTGTTCAGCTCTGACGACTCAAAATCCACTTTTTTTTCTTGCAGTTCATCCGGTATGGCTCGTAACACTTCAGGGCTGTTGGAGCAGAACTTGTGTACTCCGAAGCCGCCCCGTTTCAGCATCTCTTTCAGCTGCTCGTACATCTGAACGACTTCGATAGCCGTTCGCCCTCCAGTGATGAAATCATCTATATAGCTGTCCTTTTTCACTGCTCGCGCCGCCAGTGGAAAATCTTCACCCTCGTCTGCTGCTAGCTGTATCAAGCTTCTTGTGGCGAGATATGGAGCGCTGGAGCAACCGTAGGTGACGGTTGTCAGCTCGAACGTAGCCAATTGGGTTCTTTAGGGGTATCCAGATTATTGCATAATCG
The DNA here is from genome assembly GCF_035046485.1 of Aedes albopictus. Taxonomy (NCBI): domain Eukaryota; kingdom Metazoa; phylum Arthropoda; class Insecta; order Diptera; family Culicidae; genus Aedes; species Aedes albopictus. The sequence goes on from NC_085137.1 coordinate 209,284,433, forward strand.
GATTCTCCGTCCAAAAATTAGTTGAAATCCAAAATTTCATCATTTTTGGTGCCCGGAAACTATTTTTAAAATGAATTTAAAGTTTGTATGGAGAAATTTTTTTGTTCGGGGCGAACTGTCACTTTATCGATTGAACTGTCATTCTATCCACGGAAATTAAAACTGTTTTGTTTATTTAACCATCAAAACAAAGGAATTGGAACGCAATAAAATCACTTTATACTCAGAAAAATGAGCTCTTTCGATTAGGCTAAAGAAAATGGCAATATTTACTTCACTTAACAACCCAATTCGCCCTTGTCATTCAGCCACACGATCCGCTGGTACTGTCGATCATCTGGATGCACCTGTACCTGACGGTACATTTTAGGAACGTCCGCTGTCAAAACTACTTGGTGTGTACAAAATCTCAGTATGAGTGTGATTAAATCACTTTGCACTGTCGGACCCACTAGTTGCGTATCGTTTAAAGACACACCGCTTGTCGTTGCAGCAGATGCATCGAAAACCACTCTGGTTTTCGTGGTTGAGCTACTTTCTTTATACACCGCATGATGTGGGAGAAAGTAACCTCGGTCGGGATTATCGCTGACCTCTTGCATGTGACCAAGTTGACGATACTCATTCATGAACTCGGTATACGCAATTTGCTTTGACGGATTCTTTGAGAAGCTGCTGATTAATCTGCTACACCGGAGTTTGGCATATTCATACGAATCACCGAGCTGATTCTGGAGATCGTTGAAAGGCAGCCTCACTACGTACCTCCCTTCGCTGTTTCGGAAGTGTGTTTCCTCGAAATGTTGTTCTACGGTACGCTCCTCTGCAGTCATCTTGTTGGTTACGTATCCTGCTTCGAGCTCCCAGAATCTTGTCAAAGTTCGATTGATGTCTTCTTGGGTCGTGTTCATTTGGCAGATTCTCCTTCTGCGCGAAGTCGCCTGTACTGTCTTTACGGGTCCGCTGACAACCCACCCAAACGTCGTCTCAGCTAATACAGGAAAATCACTACCTATCTTCAGACGCCCTTGTCTCAGCACGTCATAAAAGACCTCAGCGCCAATTATCATGTCGACCTCGTCAGGAATATTAAATGACGGATCCGCCAGCTCAATACCAGCAGGGAGAGGCCACGAATGGGTATCTATCTTACCTGAAGGAAGTTCAGTGATGGCAGGGGTGACCAGGAAGTCGAGAACAGCAAAAAACTTGCCGTCCCTAGATGATACCTTGGTTTGGATGATCTGGTTGGTGCTCGTTGTCATTCCGTTAAGACCGCAAATCGCAATCGGTGGGTCTATAACCGACGGCTTGATGTTCAGTTTCTCCGCCAGCTTCTTCGTTATCAGGTTCGACTCCGAACAACAATCCAGCAACGCTCTACATGTTGTAGTCACATTACCGGATCCACTCACTAGTACTTTCGCCGTTGACAGGAAAATCTGCTTCGTCGTCATCTTCGATTGTGTACAGCAGGTTACCGTACGTGCCTCCACCGGATTTCCGCTGTCGGGTTCGATCTTCGTTTCTTGCGCTGGATTCTTCGGATGGCTGCTGTCGTTCGGCTTCTTTGGATCTTCAACTCGTTCGTTGTGTAGATAGCTGTGGTGCCGCTTGCTACAGGTCTTGCACTGCTTGTCCGTCTTACAGTCCATTGTGCGATGCCCGGCGCGGAGGCAGTTAAAGCACAGGCCCGCCCTTTTTACCTTCTCGAAGCGTTCGGGGATTGATAGTTTCTTGAAACTTTCACATTTATAGATATTGTGAGAGCCTGAGCAACATGGACAAGTATCTTTGTTGGTCTGCACAAAGACCTTTTGCTGCTTCGATTTCGCAACTGGCTGCGTTTGGCTCGGTTGCGCATGACTGGAAAGTTTCTGAAGAACACGACTACGATCCTTCAAAAAATCAATCAACTCGTCGTAACTTGGTTGATCATCACGGGACAACGAGGATTCCCATTGCTTCCTAGTCTCTCTATCCAGTCGTTTGTTGATGATATTGATTAACATCATTTCCGATAATCCTTCCACTGGAAGATCATGGTTTTTCAACGCATCGACGTGCTTACTGCAGGACTCAACCAATTTTCGCAACTCTTCTCCATTCTCTTTTGTGATTTTCGGAAGGTTGAAGAGCGCATCGATATGCGTATCTATGATCAAGCGTTGATCCTCGTAGGCATCTTCTAACATGCGCCAGGTGGAATCATAATCATTATTATTAATAATGTCCTGATCTATCTTACCCGACGCTTCTCCTATCAACGAATTTTTGAGGTGATATAACTTGATTGCCTGTGATTCATTTGGGTAGCGATTCATCACTGTGTGAAACATGCTTTTGAATGCGTACCAATTTTCCAACTTCCCATCGAACGTTGGGAGTGGTACCTGCAGGTGTGGCACACTGTTTACCACTTGAGGCCGTGGTTAAAGCCCGGAAGCATTGGCATTTTGCGGCAACACCTCACTGGCCATAGGCTTCTGCTGGTTGGCAATCATCGTTTGCACGTCAACGTAAAGCTGACCGTGTAGTACTTCAAAGTTAAGATATTTTTGTTTGGACTCACCTCGTTTTTCCCTAGGGAGTAGTGCAAGAAGCTCGTTATGCACTGAGTCAAACTCATCGTATGCTCGTTGAATTGTTTGCAGCTGAAGGTGAAGGTAATGGACGTTGTTTGCTGCCTCCGTTTTGATCGAATCCTGGATCCGAAGCAGCTTTTCGATTATTAGATCTTGACGATCCACAATATTTTCAATAGCACGATCCATTTCCGCCTTTTCCCTCTTATCACGTTCAACTTGTTTCTGATGAGCAACACTGAGCGTTGGATCCTGTCGCCTTTGACCTGCAGCGTTGACAGCAGCGAGCATAGGTAACTGATTCGCCACCTCAGCCGCCAGTAGCAACTGGTCCGATACCCCAGTGGCTGGTGTTTCACCTTCGTCACTACCTTTCTCCGGGAACTGCAGATTCTTCTTTGTAATTTCGGGCTTCTTCACTTTTGGTGTATCACTTTCATTTTCTTTTTGTATAGCACTCTTCGTTAATTTTTGATTCTTCTTTTTTCCAGTCATTTTTCGGTTATGCAGTCAAGTTTCGATTTTCACTTCACTTTTGTTTTCTTGGGTTGGTTATCAACCTCACTTTTTATTCGGGAAGCATCGCGCTTCGTCGTCACCGTTTACATAACCCCACTTTTTCTTCGAAAGCTCATCCGACAATCACAATTTCGAAAAGCTTTCAAGCTTTTGCCTTTGCCGACTTGGCCACAATCAACCATAACCTAACTTTTCTTCCGGAAAGCCGTGGGCTTTCGCACTCGGTGGCAGAGCACTATCTGCGCAATTATCACACTTGGCAAAGCTGCCAATCTCCCAATTCACTTCCCAAATGTTGGGTTTTCACAGGAAAATTTCCGTTTTCCGCATTATAGCGGATCGAATCACTTTTTCTTGGCCGAAAATATTCACAAAGGCTCGGCCTTGGGCTCGACCATTTGTGAACATGTCTTTGCACGCACGCCGCTATGGCATACAGCAATCATTTGCTACGCCATTTTGCACGCGGCAACACCCGGTGCAAATTCACTAAATTCCACTCCCGATCGGTAACGAATCCGTTTTAAACCACCGCGAAATCGCGAGCTGTCCACATCCGGTTCCGATAGGACCAAAAAATGTTCCGGGGAAAATGGTTTCGTGGTCTGGGACAGCGATTTCTTCGGTTAAGCGAGACGAAAACACGAACGCGTTCAATCGGTACAACGTTTATTACTCAACTAATTCAGGGTACAAAGTTTGTTCGTTTTTCAGGTAATGCAAACAGAGGAAAAAGTTACACTGAAAGAAATGTGGACTGTATTTCAAAATTACCCAATCAATAACAAAATGAGTTTTCATTTTGTATGACTTAGGTGTTAACATAACAAAAATGATAACAAAATAATGTACTGGAATATCTAATTGAAAACAGAATGAGTTCTCATTGATAAAAAATTGATATCTCATTTTGTAATCCGCATTTTACGACTTGATATCATACGCAGTTCTCAGGAGGTTATTAAATCCATAGGGTAATAACTACAAAATAATATCAAATTTAGTATTCATTTTGATATTTCATTAGGCATTAATTTACATGAATAAGTAAATATTTAAATGAGATTTTATTTTAACTTCGTAAGGATCTTGTGATTGAAAACGTGTTTTGTTTGATACGATATCATCAGGATATGGCACCCGGGACGATCTACTTTTGGTAGAAATGCAATATATTCTTTGTTTTTAAACATTTTACCCTGGATTTTTTTTACAGTCAAAGGGAATAGTTGTGCAGGATTTCGTGGAGTACTTCCTGGAATAAATCTCGAAGGAAATCCTGGAGAAATCTTTGGAGTGTTTTCTCGAGGAAAATTCCTAGAGGAATTCATGTTCCTGAAGGAATTACTGGAGTACTTGCTGGACGAATTTCTGGAATATATCCTGGAGGTTTTCCTGGACGGATTCTTGGAGAAGTTCTTAGCAGAAGTTTTGGATGAACACCAGGAGAAATTTGCTGGAGAATTTTTTTGGAGAAATTCCTGATGGGATTCTTGGAGGAATTCTGGGCAGAAGTCGCGGAGTAGTTCCTAGAGAATTACCTGAAAGAATTCTCGGAGGAATCCCTGGGGTTGAAAAAATCCTTGGACATATTCCTGGCGAAATACCTGAAGGGATTCTTGGCAGTAGTTCAAGACTTGAAGTAACCCCTGGTGAAATTCTTGGGGAAGGCCCTGTAAGATTTTTAGAGGAATTCCTGGAGGGATTCTTGAAATAATTCTAGGCAGATGTCTTGGAGGAATTCCTGGATGAATTCTTGAAGATATTCCTTGGGGAATTCTTGGAGGACTTCCTGGTGGAGTTCCAAGAAAAATTTATTAAGGAATACCTGAAAGAGTTCCTGGAAGAATTTCTGGAGTAATTCCCGAAGGAATTTCTTGAGGAATTTCGGGAGGAATTTTTGTCGTAATTCCTCAACAGTTTTCGGAGGTATTTCTGAGGAAATCCCTGAAGGAATTCTCGGACGAACTCTTAGAGCTATCTCAGGAGTTTTTTTTTTTTGGTGAATTATTAAAGGTTTCCTGAAGAAGCATAGGGGTGTTCATAGAAGAATTTGTGGAGGAATTTTTGAAAAACTTTTCAATAAATTCCCTGGAAGAACTCCACGAAGAATTCCTGATGAAGTTCCTGGAGGATTTCCTGAAGTAATTTCTGTTGGAATTCCTTGAAAAATTTATTTACGAATTCCTGGAAAAATGTCTAGAAATGCCTGAAAATAATCTCGGATGAACCCCTAGAGTAATTTTTGGACGATTTTCTAGAGGTTTCAGGATAAATTCTTCGAGGATTTTCTAGAGAAATTACTTGAGAGCTTCTTGGAAAAAAATCATAGAGGAATTCCTGGTGAAACTCTTGGAGGATTTTTTGGACAATTTCTCTGCAGAAGTCTAAGAGTAATTGTTAGAAGAATTCATAGAGGGATTCTTTGAGGAATTGGGTTTTTAAATTAAGAAAAATGTATTGATTTTTTGATTTTTTATAAAAGAGCACCTTTTTCTGAACCTGATTTTTTCAGATTTTTAGAACTTCATTTTGGTATGTAAAATCGATTTCGAAGAGATTTTTCGAAATCACCTTTTGACAGCTGGCCAACTGCTTGACAGCTCCGCCCAGTACAAAATGCGACGAGGGGTGATTCGACAAATCGCTCCCATACAAACGTCAAATTGATTTTTAAATAGGTTCCCGGGCACCAAAATTCATGAAAATTTGGATTTCGGCTCAGTTTTGCATGCAGATTCTGAATATGGACTTATCTCAACACCGCTAAAGAAGCCAATTCTTGGCAGAGTTTTTAGAGTGATATTTTTTTTTTTTTGAGATTTTACCCCTGAGGGCATTCATCTCACTTAGAGTGATATCTGGAGAAATTCCTGGAGGGATTCTTGTAGGAATTTCTGGTAGAATACTTGGAGGAGCTCCTGGAAGAATTTTCGAGGAATTTCTTTAAAAAATCCTAAAAGAATTCTTACAGGATTTCTTGGAGGAATACCTGGGAAGATTATTTGAGGAATTCTTTGCGAAAGTCTTGGAAGAATTCCTGAAGGATTTTTTGGAGGAACTACACCGATAAAGTAAAGAGATTCAGTAGAGCTTATGGAGCTTGAAGGTCTTAATTCCAGAATAATTTGGATGACGTAAATCACCAAGTGAATGTTGCTAAGTTATCAGAATTGGGTTGTTTAGTGAATAAAATATTGCTATTTTCTATAGCCTAATCGAAAGAGCTCATTTTTCTGAATATGACGTGAATTTATTGGATTCCAATTCCTTTGTTTTGATGGTTAATGTAACAAAACAGTTTTTATTTTCGTGGATAGAATGACAGTTCAATCGATAAAATGACAGTTCGACACGAACAAAAAAATTTCCCCATACAACTTTTAAATGAATTTTAAAAATAGTTCCCGGACTCCAAAAATTATGAAATTTTGGATTTCGACTAATTTTTGGGCGGAGAATCGGATTATGAAATAATCTGGATACCCCTAAAGAACCCAATTGCACTTTTTGGCTCTAAGAGTAGCGAAGATTATAGGTATTCGGCGAACATTCGCTACAATAAAAATATCATAAACAGGCTTATTCTGCGCGGCGTGTGAGGTGAGACGGACGGTTTCGTCTCACTTGACGTGAGATGACTAATATAAATCAAATGGGGCGAGTCGACTTTTGTCACTTTTGACAGGTCCATTGGACCCCAGGCGCCTTTCAGAGCTCGTCTTTGATGGAACACACTCAGCAAGGTGACGAAACTGAGGCCATGAAGGTATCCCTTTTAGGGTTAATGGACATTTACTCACTCATTTATATCAAAGTGTGAGAAAAATTGTAGCACTGTGGAACTCTCGTTATTTCCATATGAAAGTGCGAATGGTGCGGTTTTGAAAGACAATTCCCACCGTCTTGAGCCAATTTTAAAATATACTGCCGTGTGCAGCATAGTTGTCCCATGTTCCAAAACAGCAAACAAAGAAAAACGCGTTTTAAGTTTCAGCATTGTTTCCATCTCTACGGACAAGTGTAATAAAAACACAAAATGAATCCACCATCATAGCGTTAGAATTGGTATTTATCATTGAAGTTTGAACAAAAAGTTTCATAAACATACAATTTACTTTGATTATTTGAAGAAAAACTCTAGTGAGACTGTTATGCCGATAAATCTAGCAATTTTCGGGATTTTCTCGGCATAAACTGTCCCATGTCATGTGAGATGTTCAGCATAAGCTGTCCCATGTTGTAATTTTCATCATAAGCTGTCCCATGTCGAGTTTTGCAGCATAAGCTGTCCCATGTTGAATTTTACAAATGATATCAGGATTTCCGGAAAATGTTCAGGATTCCCTCAGAGATGCTCGGACAGCTTTTTATGCGTATAAACTGAACATGATATAGCTTTTGAGAAAAAATAAATGAACATGGGACAGCTTATGCTGCAAAATTGAACATGGGGCTGCATATGCTGCAAAATGGAACATGGGACAACTTATGATGACAAAACTGAACATGGGACAAATTGACTTGATGTTGTTTTCATGGAGTTTCCGAACAAAGTATACTAATCGAGAGTAGATTCTGAAAGTATATGCGAAAATAGACCTTTTGATGATCAAAAGTCAAAATCGCCAAAAAGTAACATGGGACAACTATGCTGCACACGGCAGAGAACTGGAAATAATTACCCTGTTGTTCAAATCTCAAAAATATTTGACAACATGTTTAGATATAGGGTGACCACTCATCTCGGTAAATGAAATTCCCGGTTATTTCTCGGCTTTTCCCGGTTTTTCAAGAGCTGTTTCCCGGTTTTAAAGAAACTTATTTATATGGTAAAATCGAAACACTGACATTTCTATTTTCAATTTTCTCATTTTTCTGAATTTGGTATGTGGTATGGAGAAACAGTTAATTTTACGGGCACCATTGCAAAAGATCCAACAATATAAAAATTGCCATCCATCATAAACATCCCGATTGAATTAGACTATCAGCTTAATGAAGCGCGTTCTAGGAGATTAATAATGTATGGCGGCTGTAAAAAAAAATAGAAATTATCATATATTTTTTTTAATTATCAAACATTAACATAATTTTAAAAACCATTACTGTTTAATGTTATGCTCTATGCTTCAACCCTTGAACTGTTCAACGCTCAAAATGCTATAAAATCATATGAAGGCGATTTTGTCGTACTAGAAATTTATGTATAATGTGAAAGTAATTTAACTTCAGAAGAATCACGAACAGAAAGAAAACTCAATCATTTCTTACTATCAGAGGCGATTGACCTCTGTTGTTAAAGCATCTATGACAGAAAAACAAATTCAACTAAGACCACATTTACTGCCTATGATCGTATAATTGTCCTATATGAATAGGAAACCCAGCAAAGATGGGACTGATATGCGATCATGGGCAGTTTAGTAAAGAACTCATATTTTCTCTACTCCTAACAACTTAGATTCAAGGATAGGATTTCCTTAACACCCTATGAGTTCTTAACACCTCCTTCTACGATACTAAAGGGCCGATTTCTTCACCCTGGCTTAGGCGTTAAGCCAGGTTTAACTATATGGGTAAGCCTTGCTTACGAGTTAAGCCGAGGTGAAGAAATCCGGCCTAAAATTCAGAAGAACTTACATCAATGTATTAGCATGACTATTACCCAGAATGATCAAATTGTAAATTTTGTCAATAGAGTACAGTAGTACAGTACAGTATTGAGGTAGATTAAACATTGTAAATATAATTATTTAATTCTCATGAAACATGTTAAACCTGCTTTTGAAATCAAATCTTATTATCATTGAGTTTTTGAAATGATAACAAAATAATATCTCAATTTGATATTAAATAAAAAAAATTGGAATGAAAACTTGTTTTGATTTCATTGTGTTATCAATAACAAAATTAGTTATCAATTTGTTATAGGTTTGTTCTCATTCCCTGCTCGGGAAGGTCATGCAGATAGAAGCAACCCAGGTGACCGTGCGGCTCGGGTCGTGATGGATGCATGAGTGCAGTGTGTGTGGGGTGCGCTACCCTGTAGGTGCAGTTGAGTCCGGGTTGGAGTGGAAAGAGACCCTTCTCTAACCTAGATCGGTTTCGGTTGTACGGGCGGGGTAGTGTTTGTCTTATTTGTGACGTGTTATGCGTGACTTGCGGCTCGAGTTGCGTGGTTACTCGGGAAGTATTGTGCTCTGCAATCTACATTTTGGTTTTAAGGTGAAGCTATAGCTGGGCTGTGCCTCGGATTTGTTGGGCGCAAGTCGGGAGAGCTGGTGGCGGTTTGTGCTGGGGGGTTTCCTCGATTGGTTATTTACTGGTGGTGGCCAGTCGATCGGGGCCCATATAGCCGAGGCGGTAAAAGCACGGGTATTCAGCATGACCATGCTGAGGGTGACGGGTTCGATTCCCGGTCGGTCCAGGATCTTTTCGTAAAGGAAATTTCCTTGACTTCCTTGGGCATAGAGTATCTTCGTGCCTGCCACACGATATACACATGCAAAATGGTCATTGGCAGAGGAAGCTCTCAGTTAAAAACTGTGGAAGTGCTCATAGAACACTAAGCTGAGAAGCAGGCTTTGTCCCATTGAGGACGTTACGCCAAGAAGAGGAGAGGAGGAGGCCAGTCGATCGACTGTTCGCGCAGCCTGTCATTTGGTTCTTGGGGTTTGTGTTCTCGACGTTCGGGGCGTTGCTTCATTGTATCTTCGCTTTACAGTCATGACCCGCTGGTTGGGGGCTTAATAGTTGGGTGACTTTTTAGTTGGGGCCCCGTTAGTTGAGCTGTCAGCCAACTAAAAAGTACCTGGATGTCATAATTCAATGTCAAACTGAAAATGACAACACTGAACGGCGGCTTGCGGTGAAAATTACTATTCTGAGGGTCAATTTAAATGCACAACGGCACTAAATTTGTGCAGACTGAATTTCGTTTTAATTCAACAGAATTATGTTTTCAATTTTACCATGGACTGGATTTTCAATTAAAAAAAGTTTCTGTTGGCAACCGGATTCGAACCAAGAACCTTGACATCACCAGGCTCGCACGCTACCACTCAGCTATCGAACCGGTTGATGTGAGAATAAACATAACGCACTCAAGAAGCGTTGGTGGGTCGATGATCATGTTTTGCCATGGTAAATTTAAAAACATTTTTATGCTTGTCATTACTGCAAGGCTCCTTTCAGTGAACCAATCTGTAATTCCGAGGGGCGAGCTAATGAGTTTTTGGTTTCTTAAACTTTACTGATAATCGAAAAGAATTTATATTTCATATTTCTTAAAAAAAGAAAGAATATGTACCATTACTTCGAAACAAATGCAAAACATCGGCAATCTTTATTTTGTCGATCGTTGAAAGCGTTTTGTGCTTGCTTTTGGTCCGGGCGGTTTCATAAACATCTATATTTTCACTTCACCGACTAAAAATGAGTGAAAATAATTATTTCTCGCATTGGCCATATATGTATCTTGCTCTGAATGTGAAACAAATTGAAAAATTTTCCTTTTTGATTTCAACCTAAACATGATTTAAAAAAACAATGAGCACGCCCCTTGTGCTGCTGTCACTTCACCCAACTAGCGAATCGAATTCGTTGGTTGGGTGGAGGTTGTGGCTCAACGAGCGGGTTCCGACTGTAATACTAATATTCGTTGTTTGATTAACTGACTATTATGTACAGGCGCTAAACTCATTCTATTTCATAGATTGCCAGATTTAACCCTCTACTTCCCATGGTTGCTATAGAGCACCATCGATTTTCGACGAACTCGAGACAAACGAAATCAGATGAATATGATGCAATAGTTTTTAGAATATGATTGTAATCTCATTATGTAAACCCAATTTCAAACTACTTGTTTCAATAGTGGAACTATTGATAAACAATCAGAATACCGTTGATTTACAATTAAATTTTTTTTCGTTGATTTCGGAAAATTTGGCCGATTTGCAATAACTTTTGTTCAAGCACTTTCTGCGGAAACGCTTTCTTGGCATAGAAAAAGTTGTTCAAAGTCGTGGGAAGGGAAGGGTTAAGGGTAATGGTTCAATAGCGTGTTAGCAATCAGAGTTGATTAGAATGAGTTGGCGCCTATAATACACCAACACTAACACACACACACACACACACCAATACTTACACGCACACATGCACCTACAACTAGCTGTAAAAGACCAGTGGGCGGGACAATGGTGCCTACCACAGATAACAGATGTTTATCCTAGAACAAATTTTAAATCAAAACGTACGTAAAAACGATAAAAACCATATTCTTTGTTCACTGCTTCCATCTATGGAACGAACTGCTGTAGTAATTGCTATCTGACAGGGACTACTTTCGCTTGTCATTTGCACTCAAGCGTTAAGAATGCGATCGTTGCGCCATCTCTAAATAGTTGCTAATTAGATTTCCTTATCGAAACGACGAGATTTTCAGCCCGAGGCTGGTTCATCTCCAAGCCTAGACAATACTGATTGAAAGACCCCCTGAGCGAGGCCCTGTTCGAAAGTGGATACGTCCGTAAAAACAAGAATGAGGGTGCATATTGTTACTGAAGAAAATGCTTTCTTTCCTAAATCAATTCACCAAAGTCTCTTGAACACAGAGTCAGTCATTTTGTATTGAACAATTATCAAGAAACATTTTAATACAAATAGGAATCAGTTTTAAATATTGTACAGAAAGCTTACCCATCTAAAATAAACCGAAAAATAAAAGTTATACCTTCGTCACCTCGCTTCGGTGGTGACTAGAACATAAACTCCAAATCCGGAATATCCACCTCCTGCAGATTGAACAGGAAGCTGGCTGGGAAGCCATCTTTTACCGTGGCTCTGTTCGACTTCGCCACCTCTGGTCGGGGAATTTCCAGCTCCGGCAGTTCCAACGGTTCTACCTTCAGCGGCTTCATGGGCTTTATTTCCCGCTTGTACGTGGCGCCATGGTAATCGATCATCTGCTCCAGCAGGTCCTCTCGTAGACAAGCTTCCTTGCCCCAACTGTATTCGGCATCCAGGGGGCTGAAAATGGGGAAGAGCGGGGCTGCAACATTTTGTCTTTTGTTGCCAGTCGGTTGGGTAACGGTGCTTTCGGACAATTTCTTCCGCGAAATGGACGAAGCAACGGGTTTCTGCTGCTGAAGAGATTTCTTGAGAGCGGATGCACCTTCGGACGATTGTTTTCCGGCGGTGAAATTGGGCCGCTTCGATGCGCTGCTATTAGTCAAATCTTTTAGGGCACTTTTGAACGGGGCTCGGGAGGCATTTTTGCCCGGCAAAGGCGTTTCTGAAATAATATAAGGCCAATAAACTTACATGATCCAAAATAAATACCGACTGTCGACTAACTGCCAATGTGGGAGTTTTCGTTGATGTTCCGTTGCTCGAGAATGTTGAACGCTCGCTTCGTGGCCATCCTGAATTTTACAGAATGTCTTGATCTGGCAAAATCTGGCTCGGCTGGCTACGATTGAACTTCTGAATAATGTAAATTTTTGATTCACTTTTCTTTTTATAAAAAAATCTTTTGAATTTTAATCTTTTGTGTAGCATTTAGCACTGCTGCAGGCTGCAGATGTTTTGTTTGGGCGCACAATCGGGATATGACAGACAAACGATGCAAACGATAAACGTTTTTTACTTGACCACCCTTAACTTTTTTCAACCAAATTTGTTAATGAAACCCGTCATTCAATATCGATCGCATTATACATCATTATTCAAATAAATATTTGCCTTTGAAAAAATATGGATGGTGAAACTTTTTTCCCGTTCTGGAGAGATTTTATTTGATTTTTAAAAATAAATAAAATCACTTATTAGGTATTTAATGCTTGCTTTTTGAATGATATTCGTCTCAGAGCACACGTTGATAGACTTTAGCGTGTTTGTGCTCCCAGTAGTGAGTAGGCGAAACTAATAACAATGACATTTCGTCCTCTTGTGGTGGATAGCTGAATCTCGAGATAGTACACAATAAAATTAAAATACTTCAAACCTCTATATTTTGGGATAAATTTATTTTTTTTTGTTAAGGAAACCGACATTGGGTGACTTTGGGTATTGACTGGTTTGCTGAATATCATACACTGAGAGACTGAAGTACTCTTTAAAGAGTACTTTTTCACCCATTTCGAGAGTAACTAGGTGAACTCATAAAAAGAGTAAACGGCATTTACTCTTAAAAGGGTAAACCGCTTGTACGTCAAATCAACGAGTGAATTTTACCCTTTTTCTAGAACGATTTGAAATTTGAAAAGAGTACAATTTACCCTTTTTTATCATTTTATGCGGACTTAGATTTTTGAACTTTTAAAATTATCAATCAAATAAAAAACAACACTAATTATATTTTGTAAATGTGCAATATTTATTCATTAATGAATTAAACTTTAATTCTTAATGACTAATGGTCATACTTTCGGCATCTGGTCTTTGGTCGATAAAATGTTGACTCCAAATTTGATCACTGAGCCCAAGGCTGAGCCGGTCCAGAACCACGAACATCCTAATAAAATGAAAAATCCTTAATCAATTCGTCACTTTCAGACATAATTTAATTTCGTTGCAATTACCCGAAAAAATCGTCAAACTTATCAGAATCACAAACATCAGTCTTGTGCGACTGGATGCGCCATGAAACTGTTCAACACATTTTTCACCCATTGAAGAGTAATCGGTCGGATCTATGAGTAGGGCAAAATTTACCCATTTCAAGAAATTGACAAGTACCCTTTATTTTGACAGCTCCATATACAAGCAAAAAAAGGGTACTTTTAACTCCTTAAAGGGTAATGCCGGTTTCGCAGTGTACACCGCGCGGCCTTTGCAATGTTCCAAACGCGCATTTGCACGAAATTCCACGCGGCAAATCCTCTTGGAAAGGAAAGCCGCACTTGAGCAAACGCCGCAATGTTATCTCCCATAAGAATGGAGTAAAAGGGGAGCGAAAAACGCGGCTGTTCATTTCCAAAGGGATTTGCCGCGTGTACTTTTGGGCAAATGCACTAATATCATCAGCAGGTTCATTCGAGGCTAAGCGGGTCAAAAATGCCCGAAAAATGATGGAAAAGCTTTCAAGCAAGTTCTGCTGGTGTTGCTGAAGCAGATGCGTAGGGTAATTCATGTATTTTGGACAAGCTGATGACAACGTTGGAAAAATTATTCTTTAAATTTGTTAAAACCAATAATATTCTGCAAAGTTAGGACTGTATCGGACTAAGGACTGTATCGGAGATTAACTATAAACGTTCAAGATACCCTATCTCGAATCGGGGTTGGTCTTTTTATTCCGGTTCTTCTACTAAATCTTTACAAATATAGGGTGACAATGGGTATCCACTTATCCGCGAGCGATAATGGCGGCGGCGAGCACAAATAACCGATTCGAATTTTGACGTTTCTTGGGGATCGTAATCGGTTGGCGCCATCGAACGGTGGGTAAAGGGGTGAGGAGGAGAATGAAACTGTTTTGACTTTCCCCCAAGAAACGTCAAAATCCGAACCGATTGGTTATGCCTACCGCCGCCATTGCCGCTCGTGGATAAGTGGATACTGCCATGTGCACTGCACATAGTTGTCCCATGTAAATAGGGATTTTTATAGATACATTATACCATCCTTACCAGCTGCTTCGAAGTTTTAGAGCTGATGAATGAAATCGTTAACTTCCCTTCACGTGGGAGCAGTTTCATTTCCGTTCTCTGCTATCAACTTATCCGCGAGCGGTAATGGCGGCGGCGGGCACAAATAACCGATTCTAATTTTGACGTTTCTTGGGGATCGCAATCGGTTGGCGCCATCAAACGGTGGGTGAAGGGGAGAGGAGGAGAATGAAACTATTTTGACTTTCCCCCAAGAAACGTCAAAATCCGAACCGGTTGGATATGCCCGCCGCCGCCATTACCGCTCGCGGATAAGTGGATTATCGGCAGGTTTGTTCTCTTCGTCATGGAAGGGTTTTCTCAGCCAAATTGCCTGAAACTTGACCATATGATTCAGCCAAATTGGGAAGGGTTTGAAACCAACTCTGAGTTCAATAGGTTTCAAAAAACCCCCAAAGACGAAGAGAGCAAAACGGCCGAGAATAGGTAATTTCCCCTAGTTAAGTTTAGAACAGCTTGAAGAAATGTAGAAAATGTGTAGTATTATTGAAAATATGGTTCTATGAGTACACCACACAAAATAGTAATCTGTACAAAATGCAATATTTTTATTTTTTTTAACGTTTCAAAAATTTGTAGCGAGAAAAATGTGTACGGGGAAAAATCCGGAAAATAATGATTATTACTAGCAGTTATGTACACATAACATAGTACTCAATACCGACTTTAAATTTTTTTTAATTTTGGATAGAAAAACCTCCATCATGTAGAAAATGGTCCTAAACACCTAAAACACCTACTTTTTGGTCGAACTTTGACGCTCTGTTTTAAATATCTTCAGAGATTATAAAATTCCGTTCTCTGGTAAAACTACCTGTTCATACATACATACATACATTTATTTGTTCAACATCATTAAGACAACAATCTTCATCTTAAGACATAATCAACAATAGTACGCCACAATACTCGGTTTGTGGCTGCTGCTCTCCATCCTCGGTCGCGCCCAGCGTAACCTTCGCCGTTACTTTACACTGTTATCACGTTTACCGCATTTATCAGAAAAGCGCCTCTACCGGCACTCTAGCAAAAACGCAGCTGATTGCTTCCTATTGTAGAAATATGTGTTGTCAAATAAGTAGATATGCAGACATGCAGCTAATACTCGCTTTTGAGAGAATTCAACGCTGTTTTTGCGGAAAATTTTCAAAAAGCTCCTCGAAACATTTTCAAATCCTATAAACAAAAAATCTTGAAATGTCAGCGAGTTTTAATGATTCAGTTGACATTCTGAACTTGTATTTCAATATTTTTGATATTTCTCAATTAGGCTGACACAAATTTTGATTTTCTCTTATGTCACCGCGCCCTCGGAAAATTTTGGTCGAAATTCAACATTTTGAGGAGGGACACCAATAAATTATTCAAGAAATTTTTAAATTTTAAGGTGAAATTAGAGTTGCACAGAAAATTTCTTAACAAATCCGATGAGTTTATAGATTTTGCCGAATTGTTTGGGTATTTCTTCGTCAAATACATTTATTATTTATTGTCCTCCCCCTTAGCGAGCCAACGAGTATTGTGACAAAAGAAGAAAATGAGATTTGTTCCGGCCTAATTTAAAAATCGCCCCCTTATTTAGTATTTTCGCCCCCCAAATTTGGTATTTCAAATTTTCGCCCCCTTCGGTCTGATTTTCGCCCCCTGGGGGGCGATATCGCCCACTTTGGAAATCACCGATGTAAACAAACAAAACATATTATGTTTAACAAAAACTTCATCGAAAACAAGTATTGAAAGACAGACTGGAAATGTTACTCATATATGACTTATGAAACATACTGAACATGTCATCATGGTACACATGTTTGCATATATACTGCAGAAACCCTCAATATGACTTCATAAGAATCAATATGTTTCGACAGAACTTAACCAAAACAAGTATTGGAAGTAAGACTGAAAATATTACTCTAATACGACTTATTAAACATATTGAGTCTGTTGAGGTGTAGAGGACATATCCTATAGTTCGTTCGTTATGTGGGTTGTCGATTTCGTGTAAATTTTTGTGAAAATGTGCTTCTACGTCGTACAAACTCGGAAAACAAAGAAATTAAAACCGATTTTAACTTTAGTGCCGTCAAAATGGGTGAAAAACAATGTAGTGTATTGGCCCCCGAACAATTTAATAACGCTGACGAAAAACAAAAATTCATTACCGGATGCAACAACCTGGAAGCAGCAGAAATGCAAAGTATTTGGCTAAGCGACTGCTTTCGATAGAGCAGAGGACACTATGCAAAAATTGGAAGCGCTGACAGATTCTGAGGATGCTGTTGATATGCCAATGGGGACGTTTAATATCAAGTATATTAAGGGGAATATAACTTCTGTTGATTTGGAATAGTAGTAAATCCGTTACTTTCATTGAATGGTAACTTCAGGATTATTGACATTTGTTACTTTTTGGGGTTGACCAAGTCGCAGATAAAACTCAATCAGACTTGTCATATTGCGACAAAATAAACGTTATTAGAACATATCCAATAACATTGATAACAACATAACAATTTTGTTTGAGAAGACAAAATATTTACTCAAATACGACTTTTTAATAAGAGATCATTAAAGACTTTTTTGGAAGTTTTTGGAATCATGAATATGACTTATACACGACAACATTTGTTTTGAAAAACTTTGAAACAACTGATATAGGACAAAATGATTAGTTTAAGACTTCTGATTATGTTTTCGGTGTTACTTGGGATGTAGCCTTAGCTCACGATAGTAGACACCAGCACCAGCTTGACCTTTGAGAAGGAAGCCATTAGTGTAACATAATGATGTCAATCAGATAAGAGGTCTTGGATCTAACACTGTGCAATGCTGCAATCTTTGAAAAGATCACAAACTGGCACGTGTCAGATGAGATTTCTCCTCCGGTAGCTGTTCGGTTTCCCAGATCCTGACTATCAGCCGATGCAGACAGGTGGCGTGGCCAACTTTTCTGGGCCCATCTTGATGAGTTCAGCTGCGATACCACCCTTATCAGCAGCTTTGTTGGTTTTGAGCTAGTGAATGGCATCCTTAAGGTGAAACGGGACGCCGTGTTATTTTTCCTATCTTGCCTCTCTAACAATTTGCCTCGCGATTTTGAAGATGGTAATCTCGAGTTCTATCGCACTGAAGATGCTGAAAAACAATCAGCATATGCACTGCAAGTGAGCATACACAGTGATAGGTTTTTGTTGCAAAATATGAAGTAGAATCTGAGATTACCATCTTAGTAGCAACAGAGCAATGGCGGATATTTCCCCGACCGTCCCGTCCGCCCTTAACATCCCTCAGCGTGGGAGTTGGTTCATTTCCGTCTTTCGCTGCACTGGTGTCGTCGTTTCCTCCGTCGCCGTGGGCTCCCGTTCCTACGTTCTCGACGCCGTTCAGGTGCTGATTCCACCTTTCAATCACCTCACGTCCGTCCGTCAAGAGGCCTCCGTCTTTATCCCTGCATATTTCGGCTCGCGGCACGAAGCCGTTGCGGGATGCGTTAAGCTTCTGATAGAACTTCCGTGTTTCTTGGGAACGGCACAGCAGTTCCATTTCTTCACACTCCGCTTCTTCCAGGCGGCGCTTTTTCTCCCGAAAGAGGCGGGTCTGCTGTTTCCGCTTCTGCTGTAACGTTCCACGTTCTGTCGGGTCCCTTGCTGCAGTATTACCGCCCTCGCTGCGTTCTTCTCCGCAAAAACCTTTTCTGCACTCTTCGTCGAATCATTCGTTCCGTCGATTCCGTTGCACGTATCCGATGGTTTTTTCGGCTGCGTCGTTGACGGCTGCTTTCACTGTACTCCAGCAGTCCTCTAGAGGGGCCTCGTCGAGCTCGCCCTCGTCTGGCAACGCGCCCTTGAGGTTCTGCGCGTATGCTGAGGCGGCATCTGGTTGTTTCAGTCTAGGTTGTACCCTTGCGGTCGCCGGTACCGTACTTTGTTGATGACGGAGAGTTTTGGGCGCAGTTTGACCATCACCAGATATTGGTCGGAGTCGATGTTGGCGCCACGATAGGTCCCGACGTCGATAATGTTTTTCCTTATTACCACAGTTGATTTATTCTGCCATTTTAAGCCCGTTGATCCCATATATTTAACACAAACTATACAATATCTACCTAATCCTGCAAACCCAACATGAAATACAATCTATAAAAAAAACACTACAGTTTCTCGACAAATGCACAAATTAAAAATAATGTTGGGATAATTGTAACTAAACGGTTACATCTGTTAAAAAAAGTGTTTCCTAAACATGTCCGTCTTACCTCCACCCCCCTACTGCCAACAGTACATATTAGTAATGCCCTAGAGAATAAAAGAGCTGTTATTTAGAAAAAAAAATAAATAAATAAATAAAGGCGTCAACATATTTTAATGAGTTTCAGCTCATGAATTTCAAATATTAAAATTAATAATCAATATATAGCATTAGCTTGAGTTTAATAGTTCAAGAAACAACTGGTTTCTGATATTCGCTTGGTTCTCAGTCAAACAACCGTAATGGAAAACATCAATCGGCCCATGCAGTGCACTATGATTTATATAACGACTGTTCTGGATTAAACCGTGTTAATTTATTGATTCCCGAAACACAACAATTTTACAAGCCCCCGGCATGGCTCTGGTGCGTGATAAAAATATGACACTGCAATAGTGAGCTCTCAGTCAGAACATCAGAGCCTCTTTTTTCGTCCACTATCAGTCCGAGCATGGCACCAGTGAAAAAATACAGAAAGCCTGAATGCGAAAACGAGCGAAGCAAAAATAATAAAAATTAAAACTATAACATCCATAAAAATGGATAAATCATAAAAGAATCGTGTAAATACAGCAGATTATTGAAGGCTGTCATTTACACCACTGCATTCGCACGCAGCATCCACTGGGGGGCGGCTGCCAAGGATTGTCGATTCGGGCTGGATTTAAATGTGGCGCTCGCCGAAAATGCGCGAGAAATTTGTTATGCCAGGAATTATCACCGAAAAGGGTAGATTATGACAGCTCCTACTTGGGGATAACGATACAGTGCGACAACAAATGTAAAAATGTTGCTCATAACCATTCAATTTATGAACACCGATATTTCAAGCTCAGAAAAGATAAATCGAATGTCTTTAGCTTTTCACGTTTGCCACCGGAAAGCTGATAAATAGTAATCAATTTATTGTTCCCAGTGCACCGCACCGGCATCCACAGCAGTCAGTGCCGTATGGCCATGGGCGACAGATTTGCAATCTTCCATTAGAAAATTTCACACGCTCGGAATCGCGAGGCACGTGATATTTTCACATGTGCCAAAAACACTATACACAAAAGTCGAGCCAAGGATCATACTCGTGCTCAAAATGTCTAACCCGTACCTCATCCACTTCAGAGCGGCGTAGCTTATAGGAGGAAAGGGAAGAGCAATGCGCCATCATTGGAAACATTGAAGCAGTGCACAGTGGGTTGGTTGTAAAATAAAAATTCCTCTATTTAGGTACATGTAATTCTATATATTTTTTTCCTTAGATACACTTACTACTACAGGTATGAAGCTACTCTATCACCAAGGAAGTCAAGGACATTTTTATATTAACTAAAAAATCCTGGTGCGCCCTTAGAACCGAATCCGCCGCCCTCAACATAGTGTGGCTGCGTTTATTGTTTCGGTATCAGCCCTTCCTTAGATACACACTTATTATCATTTCATAATATCATTGTGGTGAGCTCGTTCGTACCAGTAATATGTAATGTTTGTCGCCGAATCCAGTTATTTAGCTCATAGTCAACCGTAAACGAGCATTGAGAGTAAGGGAAGCTCATCCCACAAACTTTGCTCGTCCAGTCCACCCACACGCGCTGCACGCCACGCCGTGAAGAATCATCAAAATGAAAAACTACCCTCGAAATGAAGCGTCGATTTTTTTTCTCCACTCGCGTTCTCGTCACGACTACTGCTAGCTGATGGCGACGAGGACGTTTAGGAGCTGCTGTATAGCCACCGATGAAGTATAGCTACAGATATAGCTTTCAAAGCCACGCAAGTGCTGCTACCGAAAGAAGATGAGCCACGAACGGACGGGAAACGGTGGCAAACAATGCTCTTCTTCTCATTTCGCATACATACATCACATTTTTGAAGTGCGAAAGGCAACTCAAACGATTGAGCACTGCGTCGGATATTTTCCTTAACGAAATTATAACTCAAAGACTGTTTGTGGGATTTGAATATTGTCCGCAAAAATGTTTCAGAATAGTTTAAGGACTTATAAAATATACAGTAAATGATAAAAAAGATCGCGCATCTAGATGTTGCACAACTCAAATGTTTCAGAAACCTTTCTCGATGATTTTTAAAATTATTTTTCTGTAGAAAGCTGGTATCAGAAGGCCGGCTCCAGAGGCACGTTATCTTTCATTTGGGACGCCTGTGCCATCGCCATAAGAAAGTCTATTTCATCAACTACCTGAGGGAAAAGGAAGAAAATAAGGATTTGGAAGGAGATAGGGACAGGTGGGGAAAAGATGCCCTGGAAGAGGGTACTAACGCATAAGCGCACCACAATGCGTTCAAACAGCGCCCTGAAAAGGGCGAGCGTAGCCTTAGCTCGCTGTTGCAGGGTTGTTACGAGAAGGGTGGAAAAAAATCCGCGCCAAATCCGCGCGAGCTAAATTTGAATCCGCGCCAAATCCGCGCGATACTGGAAACAAATTCGCGCCAAATCCGCGAGAGCGTGAAGATATTTTTTTCTTTCTTCGCGTTATTCAAGGAAAATCCATTAAGCTGGAATGGACTAGTTGAGTGCTGGATGAAGAATAAACTTTTGATTCGTAAATCAACGCAACTCATGCTCTCTGAAAGTGAGTTTGTAGACATTTCGGCAAAACTCTCGTTATTTTTTTCCAAAAATATTTCTTAAAGATTCATTGGGCGATTTTTGAAAAGAATTTTCTAGACAAAATCTTAGGAGAAACATCCCAAGAACTAGGTAGTGTTTTCGTGGGAAAAATATTTAAAAAAAAAACTGGAGAAATTTTACAAGAAACTAAAAAAAATCTTTGAATTAAAGAGAATGGAACTTTCTTGGCTTGCTGAATAGTTTGGAGACAGTAACCCGAACTTTTTTTTAAAGAATTTTGGAAACCAGTATGAATTTGAGAAGGCTACTCATGAAAAATTCTCATAAGATCACTTCGAACTTTTTTTGAGTGATGCTTTAGTAGTATAGTGATGTCTTCACTGAAGAATTTTCCAAGGAGAATACCTGGTAAAACCTGAGAAAACGTCCCTTAAAATACGTAATCACTGGAAAAAACCTAGAAGGACAATGTTGACAATTTTCAAGTTTTACTTGCTGGACTCCTTTGAAATTCCTACAGGGGTTTCCCGGATTTTTTTAGGAGTTTCTCCAAGAACTTCTGCAGTAATATATCCAGGAATGCCTGCAGAGATCCCCCAGAGTTTTTCGCCAAAGTTTTTACTAGCAGTTTCCTCTAGGATTCTCTTCAACAGATTTTTTCCCGAAATAATCTAGGGATTTATCTAGAAATCTCTTTTCCAAATATATAGCTGGTGCCTTTCATTATTGTACCAGTAATTCGGGCAGATTACTATTACTCTTCCGGCTTCCGATGAACGGATATCTTTCGGACATTACATCCAAAGGAACACCGCCGCCGGCGGCAGATGATACGTTACGTCTGGGACGAATCTGGACCATACAGTGGGCTGATACTTACGATAAAACGGAGCATAGTTAATTCCCAGAAGAAGGCACAATATAGCGACCGAAACGTCGGATGAAAGCTTAAGAATCCGTTTTTGAGTTATTCCTCCAAAGACTGAACGCCATTTGGTCATACCTCTCAACATAACCAACAGTCGAAATTAAAAGGAATTGTTTGAAACAAAATTGATTTTTTTTTTGTTTGAGAAACTTGAATTTGAGAGAACTTGAAAGTTGAATAAAGATGCACATCTTACCCGCAATGGAAATATTGGAGGAATCGTTGCACAATTTCTTCAGAGAAATATTTTGAAGAGTTGATGAAATTCGTAAATGATTGCCGTAAATCAAAACGAAAACTTGCTCCAAATTCTTCACTAGTAGGATGTTGGGCTCAATATGGCCCAGTCAGGCACGCTGAACGTACACTACGCTATCGTAGTGCGAAAATTCTAACATCTTAGGAGGGCTAAACAAATATTTACTTTTCATAATTTTTAATTCAAGTGTCGATAACCATTCAAATATTTCGCTGTACACACTACAAAAATCATTTCCGCGCCAAATCCGCGCGAGGGCCAAATTCCATAGGTAAATCCGCGCCAAATCCGCGAAAATCGCGAAATCCGTGGAATTCGCGAAATCCGCGCTGTTGTAACAACCCTGCTGTTGTAAAGAGAGCCTAGCTCTTTACAACAGCGGGTTAAGAACAACAGAACATCCTGTAGATTAAGGTTTCTGAAGTCAGTTTCACTTAGTGAGTGTTAACCGAGTACTCGGAAACGTAATTGCGCAAAAACTGGAACATATCAAATTACAGTCGGGTCTCCTATTAGATGCTACCACTCACTTTACGCCCACCGCAATTTTTCAGCTGTCTTACATCCAATCTAGCTGAATTTTTAGTGTAGTTAGTGCCTACTATCAGGTATCAGTAGGTCGGCTCCAGAGGCACGTTCTCCTCCATTTGGGAAATTTGTGCCATCGCCATGAACACGAGCCTATTCATTATTTACCTGACGGAGAAGGGAAAGAAAAAGGATAGGACAGGTAAGGGAATAGGATCGTCATACACGCAAAAGCGTACAATGGGTTCACATAGCGTCCTGAAAAGGACATTAATAATGCATAAGCGTACCACAATGCGTTCAAACAGCGCCCTGAAAAGGGCGAGCGTAGCCTTAACTCGCTGTTGTAAAGAGAGCCTAGCTCTTTACTACAGCGGGTCAAGAACAACAAAATGTCCTGAAGATTCAGGTATCTGAAGTTAGTTTCACTTAATAAGTGTTTTCCGAGTACTCGGAAACGCAATTGCTCTGACAGATTTGTTAGATACTATTGCCACCCCTAGAGATGGCTCAGTACTATACAATTTTGTTTGTACTATTCCAGTATTGTTTGTGCTGAGTGGCAGCCCAGGTGTCAATCTGAAGCTTTACCCAACACTCCGATACCGGAATAGCTGGCTCAGGACTAATGAAGTCATGTGATGCTCCAGTGAGAGCTAACTCATCAGCCAATTCATTTCCAGCGATGGAAGAATGGCCAGGTACCCATACAAGGTGAACAGCGCTTGCTGAATTCAGCTCCTCGATTTGAGTTCGACAAGCGATAACTATCTTCGACTTGGGGTTGGCCGGAGCAAGTGCTTTAGTAGCAGCCTGGCTATCTGTACAGAAGTATATTACTTTGCCCATTAGGTGCTGCTGAAGTGCTGATTGCACTCCGCAATAAGAGCAAAGATTTCGGCCTGAAAAACGGTGCAGTGTCTACCAAGTGAATAAGACTGATACAGCCTTAGCTCACGAGAATAAACAGCAACATCTGCTCGACCTTCGAGAAGGAAGCCATCAGTGTAACATACGATGCCGTCTGAAATACTTCTCTTCAGATAACCAGATGTCCACTCTTCCCGGGAAGGGAATTTCGTGGAAAATGTCCTATATGGAAAATTACAAGCAATTGTAAGATCACTTGGAGCAAGGACAATTTTGTCCCAATTCACCAAAAGTGGAAACAACGAGGTGTGTGTTGAACTGCGGTTCACAGGAGTTTCCTCTAGTAAACCGAGTACCCATAGACGGTAAGTGCAAGAAAGTGCTTCTTGTTTGAGATGGATGTGTAGTGGGGCAACGTCAAAGAGAACTTCGAGCGCTGCCGTAGGAGTTGATGAGAACGCTCCAGACATCGCCATTAAGCACATTCTTTGCAGATGGCCTAATTTTGATTGGACCGTTCTCACTTCGCCCTTTTACCACCACACAAGACATCCATACGCCAATATTGGACGAACAACAGTTGTGTAAATCCATTTGATATACTTGGGTTTAAGACCCCAAGTTGTACCAAAGGTTCGCCGGCATTGCCCGAAGGTTGTATGGCTTTCTTGATTCTGAACTCAACATGAGGTGTCTAGGAAAGCTTGGAATCAAGAATGACTCCAACGTACTTTACCTGTTCAGTCACATTGATATCAGAATCAAAGAGACGTAAAGGTCGAACACCACTACGGTTTCGCTTTTCCGTGAAAAGAACAATAGATGTTTTACTCGGATTTACCGAAAGGCAACACCAACCCTCAACTACCTAAAGAGCGTTTTGCATCAGGTCGAAAAGGGTGCTGATGCACATACCGACTAACAATGTTAGGTAGTCGTCGGCAAAACCATAAGTAGGAAAACCACTATTATTGAGTTGCCTCAATAGCGTATCTTCTACGAGATTCCACAAAAGTGGTGATAAGACTCCCCCTTGGGGGCATCCACAAACACTCAATTTCCTAATCGCCGCTTGACGCAATGTCGCGAAGAGATGTCGATTTTTGAGCATTTGGTGAATCCAATTGGAAATCATTGGAGATATACCATGACCCCGTGCGGCTTTCAATATGGCATCGAAAGGCACGTTGTCAAAGGCACCCTCGATATCTAAGAAAACACCCAAGCAGGATTGCTTTTGAGCGAATGCCTTCTGGATATCGTAAACAACTTTGTGTAAAAGCGTCACAGTGGACTTTCCAGATTGGTAAGCATATTGGTTCACATGAAGAGGCACATTGGCCAGATAAACATCACGGATGTGATGATCGACAATGCGTTCTAAGTATTTCAGAAGAAAAGAGGTCAAACTGATAGGTCTGAAGCTTTTTGCTTCTTCATACGACGCACGACCCACTTTCGGAACAAACTTTACAGTAATATCCCGCCAGGATTTGGGAATATACCCTGTAGCAAAACTGCAAACAAGTAATTGTTTCAAAACATGTTTGAAATGATCAAATCCCTTCTGAAGCAAAATAGGATAAATCCCATCTGCCCCGGGAGATTTGAAAGGAGCAAAGCTATTAAGTGCCCATTCAATCGATTCTAAAGTTATGATACTCCGAGCCGAAGCTAAAGAATCATAACTACAAGAAAAGACATCAGGTTCATCCGAAGATGTAATATCCACACATCCGGGGAAGTGTGTACTGAATAAACATTCCAAAACTTCCTCATCAGAGGAAGTGAAATCACCATTTGGCAAACGAAGTTCGTTCACTTGAAAATCCTTAGATTTTGCAAGGATTTTGTTCAATCGACTGGTTTCACTCAGACTGGAAACATTTGTACAAAGGTTGTTCCAGCCGGATCGTTCAGCAGACCGAAGAGCTTTCTGGTAGGCCTTGCGAGCCGACCTGAAAGCCTCCGATCCAGCCGAACGTCGTCTGTTCCAACTCTTTCTACATTGTTTCCTGAGCTTAGCCAGATCAGAGTTCCACCAAGGGGTTCCTCTTGTGGTCTTCACAGACCGCAGAGGGCAAGCTTCTTCAAAAGCTTCCATGATGAAGGCCGTTGTAGTATCAACGGCTTCATCTAAATCACTTGGAGTGTCAATTGATGGTGAGTATCCATGAAATTTGGCTGCAATCAAATCGGTAAAGAGATGCCAGTTGGTTGACCGGGGGTTCCTGAAACGCAAAGTTTGCGAAGTAACATTCACATGTTCAAACAAGATGTAGCGATGGTCAGATAAAGATTCTTCATCTGACACATGCCAATTGATTAGCTCGTGACTAATTCTGCTAGAGCAATGAGTTATGTCTAACACTTCCTCTCTAGCAGATACCAAAAAGGTTGGGCGGTTACCTATGTTAAGTAATCTAAGATCTGTACTACTTAAGTATTCCATCAAACTAGAGCCTCTCAAATTGATGTCTGAGCTGCCCCTGATTATATGGTGAGCATTAGCATCACTACCAACAATTAGCGGAAGGCCTTTTGAAGTGCAGTATGCAATGCCTTGCTTGAAAGCATCCGTAGGGGATGGTTCATCATGCGGTAAATAAACCGAACAATAAATGTATTTCCTGTTGAGGTTTCCAACAGATACATCGATTGTGATAGCACATACATCTCTAGTAGTTAGCTCAGAGATGAGTGTTGCAACGATTGCGTTGTTGACAAGCACACATGCTCGAGGCATGACACGTGAGTTTGCCATTTCAATTTTACTGAAAGTAGCAAACACCGGATTCACAAGGTTTCCTAGATAGAAATTCCCTTTACGAAAGTAAGGTTCTTGGACTAACGCCACTTGGGCTGTACCATTTTGCATAAGTCTACAAAGATTGATCGTTGCTGTTCTTTTGTGCTGAAGATTGATCTGAGCTATCCTAACCGTAGCCACTACCCAAACTAGGCAAGATTAAACTCTTAACAATCACAGCACAAAAAAGAACAGCAACAATAAAGCCAGATCGGTATCGATTTGAGTGCGCCAAAGGCGAGGATGCACAGAATAGGGGAGACTGGGGAGACTTGATCCCTTTTTCTAAATTTACCTGAAACTTGAGGAAAAAACACAAAACTAGATCCGATTACCGTACAAAATGGCAGGTAAACATCTATTGCAAGTTAATACACAACAGAAGGCCTTTAAATTATTGTCAAAGTTTTCAAAATTGTGTTTTTATGGAGGCATGTCTTATGACGAATTTTTCAAAAATGGGTAACACTTGATCCCCCTTTGAGCACATGGTTTATTTAAAGGGCAAATAATTCCAGAGTCTTCCTATTCATTTTCTTTTGCAGTTTTCTTGTATTTTCGATGAATATGGAGTGTTTTAAATTGTAAGATTTCCTTCAATTTTTAAGGATATGCCGTATTTTCAAAATGGGGAGACTTGATCCCCCTTTTCATGATTTGTACTAAAGTTATAATTATCTGACACATTTTATCATTGAATAGACTAGAATTCCAAGTAAATAGAGGCTTCCGAATAGAATTTTATTTTTCACATGTATAATGTGTGTGTGATCCTCGAGGGATCAAGTCTCCCCATGTCACTGTTGTGTATACTAAGCTGAATTAATTAAAATATGTTAACAACAGCCTTATTTGGATAAATGAAATTGAAAGTATTTTATTTAAACTATGTGCTGTGAAATTTTGACACGATTTGGTTCAATATTCACAAAGTTATTGAGATTTTTCGAAATCACCTAAAAGATTTCTGTGGGACTGAAAACAAACCATCAGCCGTTAAAAAATAATGCAATGTACAATTGAAATCACTTGTAGTCAAAACATAGTCGTTTGTCCAGGAGTAGTTTTGGAAAAATTATGCTAGAAGAAAAATGATTTTGATTCCGAGCAAATATGGGGGGAACAAGTCTCCCCAGGAATCAAGTCTCCTCAGTCTCCCCTACACTGTGTAAAACACATAATGCGAAACCATATAGGTGAAAATTTAAACTAAATAATAACATCTTCATAATCCCGCCCTTATTCAGCCTCAAGTATGAGATTGAAGAAGGGCAGCTGATTGTCTCGGAGAAACACAAGGTCCACCGCACTATTGCTCCGGTTAGCGCAGTAAGGGCAAAACACTGTGGAGGGCGCCCTGGTGCTCCACAGGCTCCCTTAGCGATTAGGTTTTTATTAGACCCCCCCCCCCCCTAGCCATTCATTCCTAGGCACGGTAAACCTATAGCCGCATCACACCTTAGGGATTAGGGATCTTTGGGCACCAAAGCAGCTATCATTGTGCATAATCAGTACTAAATATTTTTTTCGAAAATTATGTTCCACTGCGAGGAATTCATCTTTAGACGCTTTTTGTCATTCATTATTTTCACGATTTACTTTTAAGCATATTTTCGTGCATAGAAGCTAGCGCCATATGGATTTATCCACGGTCTTATTTTTTCCCCGAGTTGATTCTTCTTTTCTTCTGCAAATGCGGGCATTATTTAAAATGACATATTTATGAAATTTATTGAATATAATATTTTTAAAGGGTGTCCACGATGAAATTGGCACACAGAAAATATTGTATAACTTTTGATTGCGTTGGCCAAAATAGCTAATTTTTTGACCATGAATATTATATTATGTGTAGCTAATACCATAAAATTTTCATCAGCCCCGTTGCCGTGCGGTTAGGGTCACCAAGCTTCTAATCGCACCATGCTATGGGGTGAGTATTCGATTCCCGCTCCGGGCGATGAAACTTTTCTCGAGAATAGTTTCTTCTCCGTATCACTGGTGCTTGCTTCGTGTGTCCCTTGTCTAGTGTTTAGGTTCATTCAGTCTGTACAGCCTCTGGTTGAAGACGGTGTCCGCGTCTTTTTCTTTTTCAAAATCGGTTGAGTATTGGCGCAGATATTGTCAATATCATAATATGAGATTTTAGAAAATTTTGGCACCCATTTCAAAAAATTGCTTAGGCTATAACTTTTTTGTTACCTCATCAAAACGTTAGAAAATTTCACTCGATATTCTTAACATAGTATCAATTAAGTGGTAAAAATTCGATCGAAATCGGTTCAGTACTTTTTCTAGTAAATATCCAAAGCTCAAATCGCTTCAAGGTAAAATTTAGGTACTTTTTCACCATTTTTAGTTCCGCGGGCACTATTTTGACTGTAGAACTGGTACTGTCCCGTTTTTTATAAAACTTTGACAGTGTAAAATTGTTGTGTTAAAATGTTTACAGTGAAAATTTCAGCCATATTTGTTGAGTACTTTCAAAGTAAGAGCAGTTTGAATTTCACTATACCAAAATCAGATCTGCTTATTGTGACATAGTGCGACATATATGGCTATAACTTATTAACGGTATGATCAAATTGAATGCAATTTTGACAAATTACTTCTACATACATACTTTACGTACATAAAAATTTTCATTGAAATCAGTTCAGCATTTTTGGCGCCAGAGTTGAAACGGCAAAAAAGTGATATTTTCCAAAATGTTTGCACAAGATTCTCAAGTGGCAATTCCCTTGTTTCAACGATATCTCCGCCAATACTCAACCGATTTTAATGAAAATTTTATGGTATTAGCTACTTATAATATACTATTCGTGGTAAAAAAATTAGCTATTTTGGCGAACGCAATTAAAAGTTATACAATATTTTCTGTGTACCAATTTCATCGTGGACACCCTTTATTGATTTTATTTAATTATGTTTAAATATTTATGAATTTATGAAAATGACGTATTTAAAATGACATACATATTCATGAACATCCACTGAAAGTTCACTGGATGTTCGTCGGATCTCGCCGGATGCAAGATGTGGGCAGTGATCAACATGACCCGCAGTTACCGTTTCACATCTTGCTGTTCGTTGGCGTGTGACGTCACCAACCATAGACAAGTTCATACACTCTTATGCGCCTCTCAAAAAGTTCCTCTACAATTAGCAGAATATTTTTAGTTATCTGAATTTCGAATTTCTATCTATTTCCAAGCGCAGTAAGCGCTTAGATTGTTTTACACATAATACTCATCTTTTGGAACAGTGCCTATTTCACATTATAACATCACGACTTTAGATCGCCACCACGTTGTATCAGCGAGTCCTGCATATATTCTCCATCCTGTTAGTCCATGCTGCACAATCTTGCTTCTCCACGGGCCAAGACTATGGCAAATGATTGAGAAGTAGATACGGGGCGTGAATAAAAATCACGATCTCATTCTGTTGGTGCTCACGATGAACTACCACGCCAGCATCCAGCAGATAGCCAAGAGCACACGTCAAGTTCACTACTGGCAAACATGCGGTGCAAAAGTCGTACCGACTCTCGAATCGTCGCCTATTTAGAAGTGAGTGAGTTGTTTCACGTTAGATTATGAATATGAATAAGCGGAATAGATTAGAGCCAAATAGAAATAGCACCACGTGAGCTTGTCGGCCATACGCAAAGGGAATTGCAAAACCGTTTCTAGATTGAATTTTGAACTTTTGCTTGCATTTGAGTTATCTTGTGCCTTCCTTGCCTTGTGAAAAGCTAGAGTCAAACGAAACAATATTATTTTTGAGGACCCAACTAAAACTTTTGCATTGGATGGATGGGTGCATAACCGGAAATGCGGCATCACACTCGCTCGTCAGTCGCTTGCCGAGGAAGTGACTCGTGATATTGATATAATTCAGCATATTTCAAAAATTAAATAAAAGTGATAAATTGTTAATGAAGAGCATGCATTTATCATTCCGGCACATTTCAGTTTGACAGATGTGATTCGCTATAGGCACCAACAACGACCCGCTAGGTCGTCGCGGAGAAGAAGGCAAAGTGGCAAACCACATTATGCTTGCCGCCACTCCTTTTCGGCGCCAGAATGCAGAACTTCAAGGGACATATGATAGGGCTGCCAGATGATAACAATTATGTTCATCAGACATTGTCTTTGACCAATTGACAACCCTACGCCGAACTTGAAGTCCTCCGGTTTTTGAACTGAAGAAAAATGCAGATTTGCGGGTATAGCGTAAATATTCCTGGTCTCTTGTTAGGATGTACCGTAAAACAGAGCTAAGCAGTCTAGATTTTAAGGATTTTGTACAAAATCTGTAAAATAAATTGAACACTTATAACATATAAGCACAGAGAAACAGACGTAACACTTAGAACAAATTATATTAAAAATCATCGTCACGAAATCGTAATCGTCCAATGCTAATCATGCCGTGTTTGGACAAGTCACTATTAGATGGCGGTAGTAAGTGAACGTCAAACAGGAGCAAAAACGATGCCAGTGCCGCGACTGGTCAATTGACCAACTACTGAATATTTGAATCAATTGTTAAAAAGATAATCGATGAGAAGTGAGTAGAGTGTTATTATTATTATTAATTTATTTTAAGGACCCTTTTACTGAATGGAAGTCATTCGGGTCCGGAGAGTAGAGTGTGACGTCTGTTTCTCTGTCATATAAGGGAACTCATTTTTTCCACCCGAATAGAAATCAAATCATTGTGAAACAACAATCACGATTCACTCATTCACTATCAAATGTATGCGTGTGAAAAGTCACACGTTCTATTCAGCAGGATTCTCTGGAGGAATTCGTGGAGGAGTTCTTGGAAGAATACCTGGAGGAAATCCTGAAGAATCCCGGAAGGAATTTTATGAGAAATTTCTTAGGAAATTCTAGGAGAGATTTCTAACCAAATTTCTAGGAGGCATTTCTGTTGGAAAAAGATATGAAGGAATCCATGTTTGCTGTAATTTCTGGACGAAGGAGTCCTCGGATGAACTAATATACGATTTTTGTAGAAAATTTTAACCCTTTATAATGCCGAGAAAACTAAACGAAATCTCAACGCGTACGCGTTTTATGGAAATGATTTTATGCATGACGTACAAAACCACATTTGTAGAAAAGAAACACTTAAAAATTTAGTTGGCAATATAGTTGCCATTGCCCGTTTATCCCAAATACATTGGTGGAAATATATATACTAGAGTTAATAAACTATAGAGGACGAATGTCGCTGGTGTTCCCTTTATTCTCGCCAGGCTTGATATTCCTCCTCGAAATCAAAAGAGTTTTGCAATATGCTCTAGAGCGGTGTTTTGCTTCTGCCTCGTCGCGAGGGAGCAAACGAACCAGGGTTGAAAAAATATCATTCAATTGAATGAATTTCTGCTGAACTGAATGCTTTTTACATTCATTTTCAGCTCCGCTGTGAGATACTTGAAAGTGAACGCAGAAAAATTCAACTACATTGTGGAGGTAATGACTGCACCATCATCAACACACGCTCTGCGCTGATGGATGCTTCATTTCACCACCGGCCGCATGAATGCGACTTGCCCATAAGCAAACGTGGTGAATTTTTGTCGTTTGAGTGCCGGTCACAGGAAAAATGTTGCTTTTGAACCTCGCCATTTCCCCGGTGTGAGCGAAGAGAGAATTTTTATTCTCTTTTCAATTGCCTCCGCGAAGGACAGGGGCTTCAACGTCAGAAGCGGTGTGGTGAAAAGACAAAAACAAAAACTCACGTTCGTTGGAAGCTTCGGAATTTTTGCAACCGTGAAACGAACCCCAAAGTTTGAGCTTATTTTCTTCAGGCAGTGAAATTTTGCCATTTTTCAGTTTAGTTAGGTTCAAGCTCTCGCTGCAACCAGACGTGTTTTTCAATTTCGCTTCGTATCGCTATTTTCGTTTCGCTTTTGGTCTCCCACTGCTGTGAGGAGAACGTATTTCGCGTCAGATTTCCTGGCGACAATAGAAACCTGTGCTATCCAACGCGTTAGCAACCATGACCGCCGTGCGTGCTCGCGAAAATACCTTTAAGGTAGATTTGTCGAACTTTCCGAAACGCCCGTCGTTCGAAGAAATCCATGGCTTTATCCATGAGACGATTGGTCTCACTGTGGAACAAGTGCTGCGTCTGCAGATGAACCACGCGCAAAATTGCGCACATGTGAAGTGCTGTGATTTGAAGACTGCCCAGGACGCGGTGGAGCGGCATGACAACCGTCATGAGTTCGAAGTCAACAGAACCAAGATCAGAGTCCGTTTGGCGATGGATGACGGGGGTGTGGAGATAAAAATCCACGACCTGTCCGAGAACGTGCGGAATGAAGACATTTCCGCATACTTGAAGCAGTTCGGAGATGTTGTTTCAATCAAGGAACAAGTTTGGGGAGAAAATTTCGCCTTCAAAGGCGTGTCATCCGGAGTACGAGTGGCCAAAGTTATTCTGCGCCGGCACATCAAGTCGTTTGTCACGATCTGTGGTGAAGAGACACTAGTGTCTTACCGAAACCAGCCACAATGGTGCAAGCACTGCACAAATCCATCACATCCAGGGAACACATGCGTCGAAAACAAAAAGTTGTTGGGACAAAAGGTCGACCTCAACAACAGGCTGAAAGTTGCGCAAAACAAGTCGAGCTATGCCAGCGTGTTAAACCAGCCTCCAAACGCAGCCTCGCTTATGCCTGAGTTCGTAGGCACCAATCTGAATCAGCTTAACGATGCCGCTCGCACATCTCGTGCACAAACAGTAGCTGATGAAGCAGCTACCTCCTCCGGCGCGAACGTCTCTGCACCCTCGAAATACCACGAACGAATGGACGAGAACGAAGGAATAGAGATTACCACGATGCCTGCTGCTGTGGCTGCTGTTGTTGCTGTTGATGATGCCCCTGCTACCGTCACCGCCCCCGCCGCCCCTGCCATTGATCACGCCGTCGACCCCGCCGCCGTCGTCACCACTGCTGCTGCCACCCCCGCTGCCCCGACTGCTGTTGCTGCTGCTTCTGTCACCCGTACGGCGGAAGATCAATCCCCCCAGAAGTCAATGAAAACTGCGCCCAGCCAAGTGAGTGCGTTCAAAATTCCCTCAAATCCGATCCCATCCAAATCTATTACCATGGAGATTTCCGAAAGCGAAAGCAATGAGTCGTCCACTGAGAGTGGACCATTCACGAAGGTCAAACGTGGACGAGGACGTCCAAAAAAACAGAAGCTGGACGCGCCTTCATCAACGTTTGTCGATTCTGCCTAACAAAACTAGCGACGATCTGAAAGTTATCCGATAATCCTGCTCAACTAATCTTGCAATATTAATATGTACCCTATTCCTTTCCCAATTATTAACCTCGAGTCAGCCGCGAGTATGTTCGGCTCCCCGTCTCATAATCAGTGAAAATGGATCATCCCGCCACTATCAGTTACAATATTGGTTCGATTAATATCAACGCTATCTCAAACGAAAATAAAATTGCTGCCCTCCGCTCTTTTGTTCGTCTGGTCGATTTGGACATCATTCTCCTACAAGAGGTCGAATCTGCAAACCTATGTATCCCCGGTTATAACATCGTTGCCAATATAGATGAGGCGAAAAGAGGCACAGCAATCGCCCTCAAATCCCATATACCTTATTCGAATGTCCAAAGAAGCTTGAACAGTCGTATTCTAACAGTAAAGATTTCAAATGCCGTTACAATTTGCAACATTTACGCACATTCTGGAACCCAGAATTATGCTTCACGAGAAAAACTGTTTAGAGAACAACTGCCTTTTTATCTCCAAAATTCCGCTGAACACATCATACTAGGTGGTGATTTTAACAGTGTTATTGATGCAAAAGATGCCACTGGCTCCAGTAGCTTCAGTCTGTCTCTCAAACAAATAGTCGACAATTTACATCTCTCTGATTCGTGGAATTGCCTCCATAGGAATATGGTCGCATATAGTTTCATTCGCCCGAATTCTGCCTCTCGCTTAGATAGAATTTACATTTCAAGGTCGCTTGTTCCGCATCTTCGCACTTCGGAGTTGTTCGTTACGTCTTTTTCAGACCATAAGGCATATAAGATTCGCTGCTGTTTGCCAAACCTGGGTAAACCACACGGTCGTGGGTACTGGTCAATTCGTGCGCATATCTTGAACGAAGAAAATTTGGAAGAATTTGAACAAAAGTGGAATCGTTGGTTGCGTGTTCGTCGAAACTACGACAGTTGGATGTCGTGGTGGATACAATTTGCCAAGCCAAAAATTCGTAGTTTTTTCAGATGGAAAACTAATGAATCGTTCCGTGAATTTCACGCTACTAATGAGTTGTTATACCGTAGATTAAGAGAGGCATATGATGAACTGTACCAAAACCCCAATGGAATAACAAAAGTTAACGAGATCAAAGCGAGAATGCTTCAAGTACAAAGTCGTTTTTCAAAAGCATACGCACGCATAAATGATAGATTTGTCTGCGGAGAGAAAATTTCAGCTTTTCAAATTGGTGAACGTTACCGAAACAAAACTATGATCAGTTCCATACGCCACCAAGAACGCCAACTTACAGAAGTTTCTGAAATAGAAAACCACGTATACGATTTCTTCAAGAACCTGTATACTGAGCAAGAACTCAATAGTAGCGAAAATTTTCCCACCAATCAAGTTATCCCTCTAGATTCCGATTCGAATAACGCCATAATGGACGAAATCACGACTGCGGAAATCTTTTTTGCAATTAGGGAAAGCGCTTCTAGGAAATCCCCTGGGAATGATGGAATCCCCAAAGAATTCTACTTGAAGGCCTTCGATATTATCCACCCACAACTCAATTTGATAATTAATGAGGCTTTGAGAGGAAACATTCCTGATGAGTTTGTCGAAGGAGTCATAGTGTTGTGTAAAAAGAAGTCGAACGACCAAACCTTGAAAGGATATAGGCCAATAAGTCTCTTGAACTACGATTACAAACTCCTTTCAAGAATTCTTAAGCAGCGTTTAGAAAATGTAATGGTCGAAAATAATCTTCTTACTGTGAGTCAAAAGTGTTCAAACTCTGACCGTACTATTTTTGAAGCAATCCATTCAATCAAAGATCGAATTGCAGAGCTCAATTGCCGTCGTATATCTGGAAAACTGATTTCGTTTGACCTAGATCATGCGTTTGATCGTGTTAGTAAGAACTTTTTAATGGTTGTGATGCGGAACTTCCGTGTGAATCCCAGTTTCATCGAACTCTTAGGGAAGATTATGTCCGCTTCAAGCTCTCGCATTCTCATAAATGGAAATCTCTCTCCCAAATTCCCGATCCAACGCTCCGTTCGACAAGGAGATCCCATGAGTATGCACCTGTTTGTCCTTTACCTCCATCCCCTCCTGGAAAAGTTACGCACCATCTGTAATCATCCCCTGGACCTAATAGTGGCGTACGCAGACGATATATCAATCGTTATAACGGACATGCGGAAACTAAACCTCATCAAGCAAGCTTTTCTGGACTTCGGGCGATGTTCAGGATCTCTTCTGAATTTCGACAAATCGTTTGCTGTGAACATCGGGACTCACAGTGGCGCAAGAGATACTGTTTGGCCACAGGTATGCGAATCAGTAAAAATTCTAGGGGTAACTTTCTTCAACTCTCAAAGGCAAATGATTGATTTCAACTGGGGCGAAGTCATAAGAAAAACGTCTCGGTTGATGTGGTTATTCAAACCAAGGAACCTAACACTGAAGCAAAAGGTCATAGTTCTAAATACTTTTGTTACATCGAAGCTGTGGTTCCTAGCATCAGTGATAAATATCCCAAATCAAGCGGTTGCACGGCTTACTTCGCTCATTGGAACCTTCATCTGGGAACGATACTCATTCAGGATCCCTATTGAGCAGCTCACGCTCCCAAATAACATGGGTGGTCTCAACCTGCATCTCCCGATGCACAAATGCAAAGCTCTACTGATTACCAGATTCCTTAAAGAACTACAACACACACCTTTTGCTAGCTCCTTCAATCACCACCTACAGAACCCACCAAACGTAACTGCTATTCCAGCCCTTTACCCATGCTTGAAGAACATTGCCAAGATGCTTGCCTACGTCCCTAGGAACCTCCTAGAAAATCCCACGACTGCAGCTCTTCACAACCATTATCGTGGGAAACTAAAAGTGCCAAAGGTTGTTGAAGAGAATCCTGGAAATAACTGGACAAGAGTTTGGAAGAACATCAGAAGCAAAGGACTAACATCAAAGGAACAATCATTGTATTACCTGCTGGTGAACGGAAAAATTCCACACACAGCAAAAAAATTCTTGTGATATCACATCATTTTCGCTGCACATCACTCGCGTCGTAAAAGTGATGTAAAGATTACATGCTTCCCACGCAGCAAATCAGCCGCCGTAGCTTGAAAGTGGGTCTAGCAATCGCTAGAACTGGATCGATGGATGAATCATATATAA
This sequence comes from Aedes albopictus, assembly GCF_035046485.1. Taxonomy (NCBI): domain Eukaryota; kingdom Metazoa; phylum Arthropoda; class Insecta; order Diptera; family Culicidae; genus Aedes; species Aedes albopictus. The sequence goes on from NC_085137.1 coordinate 209,321,892, forward strand.
ATAAAATATTGACATGGATTCGTACACAGATCCGTTGATTATGAGGAGTATCCCTTACCTCTCGGCTATTTCACCGAGTTAGAAGGATGGTGATAAATATGATACTGCTTCTAGGTATCTGCTGGAATGGGTTTGTTGACACTTTCCAGTGCCAACCAGGGTGTACATGGTGAGTGTGATTATAGTTGGAAAACGATGCAACAGAGCGAAATTACGTTAGAAATTGGATACGTCACCAGAAATTACGCGCCTGGATATTACAAAATTATTAGCTGTGCATGCTGCACTCCTGTTTCGGCAGAACCGTGCAGACAGCCCAACGTGTCAGCATTGCCCCAACATCGAAGAGGATATACAGCATAAATTCACCGGTTGTCGTCGAACGACTGCCTTATGGAGACATCTTCAACCACGGTTGGAAACAACCCTAGGTAGGAGGATAACGTTCAACGATCTTCGGATACCACAGCTAGAAAACGTTTCCAGAAGACAGAAATCGCAGGCGCTAAAGTTATTTATCAACTTTGTAAATTTTGTTTTAGATGCCAACCACGATTTTTCAGTGGAATCGTTAGATTTTGTTTTAAACTGTGCCTAAATGTACATTGTGTATGCGTCTAGTTAAATAAAGTTCCAATAAATGTGTTTAAAAAAAAAAAAAAAAAAAAGTCTACAAACAGCTCAAAAATTGTGATTGAAAGTTCAGGATTCCTTTATATTAGTGAAGTTCCTTCTGATGCAAGCTAACTGGACGTACCATCTTACAGCTTAATACATTTCTGGTAAATAATCAGAGAGGGGCCGATGATTCCGTGAATTCGAGGGGAACCTAAGGCACGGTAAAGGCTGGGTATGCTGCGCAATTTAGATCCCATTGTGATCCACTAGCCTCTGCCCAGCAACTCTTATCCCTACCTCCTCGCGGTACCGGCCGGAAACTACCCGAATAAAAAATACAGTAGAAAAACCGAACGTTGTATTGTAACACTACTATTTAAAACCATATTTTTACAATAGACACCACTGTAAAAATAAAAATACAAAAACAATAAAATGTAATGTAGAATCCAATACAGTATATTGTAAATAAGATTTTTACAATATACTATACGGGTGGTTAAGTATCGTAACAATATAAAAAAATATTTTTCTCCATATATATTTTTTTGCAAAACCATACATTATATTGTAAATGAATTGTTATAAATACTGATACGTGGGTTTTAATAAACCGTACATTGTATGGTACACATATGGTTTCAAACAATAAAATGTACCGTAAATATATTGTTTTCAATAGGAGGCAATCAGTGAAGTACTAGATTGAAAGTAGTGAGCTGGATTTTTGTATGGTGAGATGATCGATTCTCCATTTCTGCAATGAAATGGTGCAAACAGCGTGGGTTATATGATTTCTTGCCTAATTTGATGCTGGTTGAGCAAAAGTTTGAGTATCTTTGTTGTTGTATTATTTTTTCTTGCAACTTCAACAACACAGTTACCCAAACTTTTGCTCAAACAGCATCAACTTAGGCAAGAAATCATATAACCCACGCTGTTTGCACCATTTCATTGCAGAAATGGAGAATCGATCATCTCACCATACAAAAATCCAGCTCACTACTTTCAATCTAGTACTTCACTGATTGCCTCCTATTGTAGTTTCACTACTGATTATACATTTAATTAAATGGTTTTGGAATGGTTCTCTTTTGTTATGTTGTATTGGTTTACATTACATAAACCATATAATGTTATATTATCTTGTCATTTTCCTCCTGTTAATGGCATCTTAGGCTTACTATAGCATTATGAGAATGCGCTTTGGGAATTCTCCAGAGCGTTTTGGATAACCCTTCATATTGGATCGCCCACGTCTAAGTCTGAGTCGAGGTCTGAGTAGTCTCTGATTGCATTGACAGTTGAAGCTTAGGCTCCCATGCCCCACCAGCCAGATAACTGGGTTTCGCAAACTAAGCATTTGTGGCAACACTTTGAGCGGCATGATGGAACTATGCCGAGCGCGCTAAGTATTATTAGTTGCATGAAGTGGGTGACGAGGTACATAAGTATCATTACAGCGTGCTTAACCGTTATTGCAATATTGAGGTTCCAGTTTGACTAAAGTTTGAAATACACGGAAATACATAACAACTCATGAGAAAACTGTCAAGTTCGATTCAAGTATAAGTTAAGTTAAAAAGCGAACCTGCAGACGAACCTATATTAAAAGTCATTTCAGTGTTCAGTCCAGTCCATGTGTAAAAGATGGCTCTACGTCAAAGATAAAGTTTGTCAATCGCATTTGATTCGATTGTGGTCGAAGGCAAGTTCACATGAGAGAAGAGGAGAAAATTACCCTAAATGCAAATACAGAAATAATAGTGTTGAACTCATCCACTGATTTACGGTAATCTGACCTGCATCATTCCGGGTTGGTCTACATTCGTATTTCTCTCATCGCACTCTACACACCTAGCCCGCCATATCTCTTGGACCCCTGCTTGGACCTGCAGTTCTTAGAATAGGACATTTGGTTTACCACTGATTTAAACATGTTATTGATTTTCAGATTTTCAATTGATGTTTCAACTTATTCACTTTTTTCTCTTTCCTATGAAAGCTTTCCTTTGCATCAAAAAAGTCACAAACATCAACAAAACAAAGCACGGAAAAAATGTTAAACTGAATAAATCTGGTGTTCGATTTGAAAAGGTCGAATCTGCATATGAATCACAGCAAACATACGACTTATTCAAATCGAACACCAGAAATAATTAAAAATTCACGGAAAAATAATGTTTCGGAAAAGTGAATGGTTCAAACGTAAGAAAAACAGTATAATATATTGTTACATAAAAATCCAATGTAAATGTATAGTATAGCGAACCATTTCATCACAATACACTTCATTGTAGCTGGTACACTGTATGGTGCAGAAATGGTTTTCACCATACACCCTATGGTTAGTTTTTATCCGGGTATGAGCAACCTTAGGGAAGATCGGGTAACCAACCCCGGTGGGGTGGTCGTAGGCTAACAGGGAAGAGCTTCGTGGCCGAGCGGTTAGCGGCGGCAGTCGTTTAGGCGTCTCGTAAGCCTCGGAGTGTGGGTTCGATTCCCGCTCCAGTCGGGGAAAACTTTTCGTCGAACGGAATATTCTCCACTGGGCCACTGGGTGTTATGTGTTGTCCGTTGTCGAATGTTTGTAATGTTCAGTCTGTAGAGGCCCCAAGGTCGAAGACGGTGTAATTGTCTTTTCTTTTCTTTTTTTTTTTTAAAAAGAGGGGGTTTGCTTCGGCATACCTGAGCGTCTGTTCTCCAGGAGGAGCGGCTCACAACAGCGTCTGATTTCCATGTTAGGGGCGGCTGATTCATGTCCGAGTGCCAGGGATGGACTCTAAGCTCAACTGTGCACTATGGTCCTCCGGAAAGTAGGGAGTTTTTGTCAGGCCCTACGAGCCAGCCGTAAAAAACCATTGTAACGGAAAATCAGTAACAGAATAATACGAACCGAGACCAACGGCAACGACCCCAGCGAACAAAAAGGACTTGCGATTGGAAACTCGGTACATGGAACTGCCGATCTCTCAACTTCATTGGGAGCACCCGCATACTCGCCGATCTGCTGAAGGACCGCGGGTTCGGCATCGTAGCGCTGCAGCAGGTGTGTTGGACAGGATACATGGTGCGAACGTTTAGAGGTAATCATACCATCTACCAGAGCTGCGGCAACACACGCGAGCTGGGAACAGCTTTCATCGTGATGGGTGATATGCAGAGGCGCGTGATCGGTTGGTGGCCGATCGACGAAAGAATGTGCAGGTTGAGGATAAAGGGACGATTCTTCAACTTCAGTATAATAGGGGAACTAGGGGTAAGACGCCCACGTTAAGAAAGAGTTCAATTTTAGCCACGAAACACTTCATAATACACATTTTTTTGGCACTAACATGGAGCACCAACATGTTTCCTTCCAAATGGAAGAAACCATAAACCAGTTTTATGTTTTACTACTGAAAAATTCAAATTTGAAAAAAGTTTGATTTTCAGAATTTTAGTTTTAATGCGGGGTAAAACGCGCCACTAGCCACAGCTAGCACCAGGATGCCAAATTGTGTACATATACTTGCGCGCCTGGTTTATTGTCAATTGTTATTGTTCGTGAATGGTATACAGTCATTACATAATTATGGATCACCTGTAATTATGGGTCAATTCCATGTAATCGTCATAGTGAGCTGTTTTATCAATAATTACTACAAAATGACGCATGGCGGTGTGATTAGTGAACTTATTTATAGTAAAAATGTGCTGTTGCTTGGTTTCAACTTGTGTTCTACATAATTTGTGCCAGAATTTGGGTCTAAATGGCTATTTTAATGTAAATAACAAGGGGTGGGCATTTTACCCCACACATGCCTCAGAAGTTTGGACCCTTGTAAAAAAGTTGTATGGGTCAAATTCGATACTTTTTCCGCTTGGTACACAAATAATGGAAGTGTGCAAAACAGTTTGTGGGGATAGCGAGAAAAAAATCTTTTAAATGATGTAAAAAAGTGTAAACATTTGACAGGCTAAAACTACATCAAAAGCTACCAAAATCTTTTTTCGAAGTTTTTGTACAATTTTTTTAGTAAAAATATGTAGACTCAAATGTAAAGAAGCATTTTCATTCCTAAACGTGCACAGCCCACACTCCGGAAGCACTGATGATGACAAGGACGCATTTTACGCGCAGCTCGAACGCGAGTCCGATCGCTGCCCAAGCCACGACGTCAAGATCATCATAGGAGATTTAAACGCTCAGGTAGGCCAGGAGGAGGAATTCGGACCGACGATTGGTTAGTTCAGCGCCCACCAGCAAACGAACGAAAACGGCTTACGACTCATTGATTTCGCCGCCTCCAAAAATATGGCCATACATAGCACCTTTTTCCAACACAGCCTCCCTTATCGTTACACATGGAGATCACTACAGCAGACGGAATCTCAAATCGACCACGTTCTGATTGACGGACGGCACTTCTCCGACATTATCGACGTCAGGACCTATCGTGGCGCCAACATCGACTCCGACCACTATCTGGTGATGGTCAAACTGCGCCCAAAACTCTCCGTCATCAACAATGTACAGTACCGGCGACCGCCACGGTACAACATAGATCAACTGAAGCAACCGGATGTCGCCTCAGCATACGCGCAGAATCTCGAGGCCGCGTTGCCAGACGAGGGCGAGCTCGATGAGGCCCCTCTAGAGGACTGTTGGAGTACAGTGAAAGCAGCCATCAACGACGCAGCCGAGAGCACCATCGGGTACGTGGAACGGAATCGACGGTACGAATGGTTTGACGAAAAGTGCAGAACGGTTTTGGAGGAGAAGAACGCAGCGAGGGCGGTAATGCTGCAGCAAGGGACTCGCCACAACGTGGAACGTTACAAACATAAGCGGAAACAGCAGACCCGCCTCTTTCGGGAGAAAAAGCGCCGCCTGGAAGAAGCGGAGTGTGAAGAAATGGAAGTTCTATCAGAAGCTCAACGCATCCCGCAACGGCTTCGAGCCAAAATGTGCAGGGATAAAGACGGAGGCCTCTTGACGGACGGACGTAAGGTGATCGATAAGTGGAAGCAGCACTTCGATCAGCACCTGAACGGCGTAGAGAACGTAGGAACAGGAGTCCACGGCAACGGAGGAAACGACGACGCCAGTGCAGTTGAGGAAGGACATGAACCGACTACCACGCTGAGGGAAGTTAATTAATCAATTAACCTTAAGGATGCCATTTACCAGCTAAAACCAACAAAGCAGCTGGTAAGGATGGTATCGCTGCTGAACTCATCAAGATGGGCCCAGAAAAGTTGGCCATCTGTCTGCACCGGCTGATAGTCAGGGTCTGAGAAACCGAACAGCTACCAGAGGAGTGGAAGGAAGGGGTAATCTGCCCCTTTCACTAGAAAGGTGATCATTTGGATTGTGTGAACTTCAGCTTAGAATCGGGTCTAGTGGAAAAAGATTCTTTAATAGGCGTAGATTCAACGGAGCACACCAAGTATAAAAGATATTAAATATACAAAGAAATATATATATAAGATATTATACAAAGAAATATATATATATAGTTCAATTTTACTTTGATTAACGGTACCGAAAGTTGTGTTTGTGCTGCCTTTTTGCATTTATCCGGAGTGCACAATGGAGTCGGAACGAAAGAGTGCAGGCAGCTTGTGAGCTTGGAAAACTTTTTCCATTATCACCGCCACCACTACGACAGCGTGAATCGCAGGGTTTTCCTAAATGAAAGTGAGATGTGGGCAGCGGCGTATAACAGCTGATGATCGTTGTTCATCAAATATACATTCCGTTTCCTGGTTACACTCATGATCGTTGAGGATGAGACGCAGAAAAATGTTTCTTAAAATAGCAGCATCTAAAACGTACCAGCATCACTTGCATACTCGTTCGCTCACTTTGGTTGAGGTGGCATGGGACCCCCAGCAAGCATCACACTCAATGAGAGATGAGGGATTTTCAGTGATAAATTTTTCGATTATTCCTTGTCGAGATTAGACTATAGCAGTGATCGCAGTAGAGCAGAACTTTTCAATGCCGGCTCCACAGTGGATGATGGTGCTAGGATACCGCAATCCATCCGAGCGAGTGTAGGCCCGACCAAGGCTGCGATGGGAATAATATAAAGTACGACGACGACGATGAAAATTGATATGGCATGAATATTCACATTCTGCTTTATGATGGACGGCTCTTTTGGCGGGCATGTTAGTTTCTACGGGCAGGATTGGAGAGTGGATTTTCAGTGAATCAGCCGAAGTTCGACGCGATAGGCATCCGTTCCGTAGCCGCAGAAATTTTGCATGAAATTAGATTAAAATCTGTTCCCGCGTAATTTGTTCGTCAGACTTTGCGCCGTAGATTAATGGCACGAATTTTACCGTTGAGTTTTTGATATGCATCAGTTTCTTGGAAGAAATTCTTTCGTGGTGATGGTTCATATTGTTTCGAGAATAGAAAAGTAGAATACAATTATCAGCATCATTACTTTGTAAAGTGAAGCTCGCAGGTTTGTTTTATTAATTGTTGTTTTTTTTGTATTTTTGCCTTTTACGTTCACCAAAGTGTACTGAAAGGCTAAATGTTTACTCAAGTTATACAAATCAACCCAGTTTGACAAATTGAGATGATGTCTAGTGTATGTATGTATGACTACATATGTGCAAAATTCACTCACTTTTAAGGCACTCCCCATATGTCGATTTAACCGGTTTTAGCACGTCTAAAAATACTGACCAGTGGATTCAACCTGGAGCCCGGAATTTAATATGGTCCAGAATATGGTGGCCTACAACCCAACAAAAAAAAATGCTGTATAAAAGTGGAACAAACCACTCTTAAGGAAATTTCAGCTTGAGAAACTGTTGTTCAGCTAGTTCTGCTTTTTGGGAACTCAATATGGTGGCTGTTTTGTGATTTTTTAGGCTCTAGAACCATGCAAAATGGGCACAAGTATTATGGAAATGATGTCCAGAGTCCAGAGAATTCAAGTTGGCGCTCTGGATCCAATATGGAGGCCTGCAATTTAATATGGTGGCTGTTTTATGTACAGGGAATAGACCAGGCCTGCCCAACCTTTTTCGGCCGCGGGCCACTGGTGAAACTGCATACCAGTCGACGGGCCAGAAATTAAAATTCGTTAATAATACATTTTTTTATCTTTTCTGAGCGTGGCTAGATAATAGAAAAGAACTTTTTTGCAGTTTAATGTTTCTAATGAAATTTGAAAGGTTTTTTGATTTCTTGCAGAATATTGGAGCTTGACAAAATATTTAGGAAGTTTCAATAACATGTTTCAATGTAGTACCAGACGGAGCTATTGAATAGCACAAAAAATCACTGAAAGCTTCAAAAATTGTGATTTAATTTTTCATGTTTTTCCTAAATTAAGTTTAGCGAATTTTCACATTACACATTATTTCATTGTTAAGAATCTTTTACTTCAATTTTGTAGGACACTCAAAACAAATGCTTGCATATTTTTAAATCTTTTAAAAATTTTACAAAATATACTCTAAAAAGTCATTTTATTTTTTTAAATTATTAAAATACATTTCCATTGAAAAAGGAAAATATTCAGAATAATAATATCTCGGGCTAAATTCTATCATTTTTGTCCAATCGTGCCGCGGGCCGCATAAAATGTCCTCGCGGGCCGGATCCGGCCCGCGGGCCGTACGTTGGGCAGCCCTGGAATAGACAAAATGATCGGGCCAAGCACAAAATTTTCACTTTACAAAAAATGTTTAATTAGCTGTAACTTTTCGAAAAGTGCATCAAATAATCTAAAAGTTTCACTGTAAGTTGATCAACTAGCTGTGTATCAGTGGTCAAAATTTGCAAAAGATCGGGATGTTCGGCACGAAGTTAGAAAGATTCTAGAAAAAGGCATAATTATCCGATAGCCAACTTTGAGCTGTAATATCTCCGGATTCAATGAACCGAATGCAATGAAATTTTGACCGTTTATGACTTACATAATGAGCTATGAAAAACTTTTGACTAAACTTTTGACATCTCGCCGGGTGTTCTATGTATTTTCTCCGAAACTCCTCCAGGATTTCCTTCAAGCGTACCTCTAGAAATTTTTCAATGAATTCCTCCAGGAATAGGCTCCCAAAGTCCTATCGGGATTCTTGTTTTAAGCCACAATATATGGTTCAAGAGTACATATTTACTCATTTTTTGACGTTTTTATTAACCATAGTTTAAAATATATAATTTTTTATTTTTTTAGCCTTTTGTCTCGTCCCTAGCTTATAACACATACTTTGAGTGATTTTTTTACACCGTGTATGTCAGATAGGAACATTTTTGAATTCCCAGTGCGAAAAATGTCGAGCTCAATCACACAAGGTTGACCTCAAATGTCAAAGTAGAACTATTTACCATTTTACTTATTTCGAATTTTCTCATTATTCCTTTGTTTTTCAAGTTCGAGTAAAGTACAATACCGATTAGAATACCATGCTTGATCGTATTATTCAATTTAAGCGAGATTTCGTCTTTAATTTTAGGGCCTTATATCTCAAGAGGTTTTGTTAAGCATACCACCAGGGGTTTCCAGCTTTTTCTTCAGCTATTCCTCCTGGAATTTCATCAGAACTCATTGGTTTCCAAGATATGACAGTTCAAAAAAAAAAAATAGTCTGAAAAATAGTGTTTCACGAGAACGATTCTAGCTTCACGAAAAATAACTATTCATTCATTTGTTAAGTACCGTAAACCGGGGTCAAATTGATCAGCGGGGTGAAATTGATCATTCGGGTACTACATTGTAATTCCATACTAGGAATTCTTAAGCGTCGTAATGATCTTAAACTTTTTACGTTATCTGGTTCGTAGATGTCTAGAGATGAGGGTAGAATTTTATTTTTATTAGAAAAATGTTAGTTTGGCTTATTTTTTTGGGAATTTGCAATGTAATACTCATTTAGCTGAAATCATGGCTACTAAACAATCGATTGCCAATAGGACTTCCCGTAAATTCTCTGTTTTAACATTTTTGTGGAGACTTGGTTGGAGAGTTATGTAGCTAATAAGAACATGAAATAGTGAAAAAAAAGTTCATTTTATGTTGAAATCGTCATTTATTGTGACAGAAATCACTTATTTCAAATGAAATTGCCTACCTGTAGGCGTTTAAGGGGAAATTTCAAAATTTAATTTTGCATTTAAAGTAATAAATTCACTAGTTGTAAGATTTTAAACGCGTTATTCGGTTTTGGAAGGGTAAAATTAAGCGGACAAGGAAATTTTCCTTTCCAACCCATGCTTAATTGTATACTGATCAATTTCGCCCCAAAGTGGCATTTCCTATTTAATGATATTTAGAGTTATTTAACTTATAGTTTGAGTTTGTTGAACAAAATTCTGTCACGTGGTTCCATGGAGATCCACTGGGTACTGATTTTACAGAAATTATTTTGGCAATATTTGGAATTCCACTAATGTTATCCGCAAAAGTTGTTTTAAAGTGATCAATTTGACCCCGGATTACGGTATTACATATATCAAATTCAAGATTAAACTGAATCAACAATATTTCTTCATAATACACGGTTCGTGGCTGCCGTTCTCCATCCTTGGTCACGCCCGATGCTCGCCAAGTCACGCTCCACCTGATCCGCCCATCGTGCTCTCTGCGCTCTACGTCTTCTTGTGCCAACCGGATCTGTCGCGAACACCAACTTTGCAGGGTTGTTGACCAGCATTCTTGCAACATGCTGGGTTCGCCGTAAAGTGCAGTGAGCTCATAGTTCATCCTTCTCTGCCACACATCGTTCTCCTGCACACCGCCGAAGATCGTCCTTAGCACGCGTCACCCGAAAACTCCGAGTGCTTGCAGGTCCTCTTCGAGCATGGTCCATGTCTCGTATCCGTAGAGGACCACCGGTTCTTCTGGAGCCCGTAGTAGGCCCGATTTCCGCTGATGATGCGTTTTCGAATTTCACGACTTACGTTGTTGTCAGCCGTCAGCTGACGAATTCTTCTACCACCTCGAAAGTATCCCCGTCTATCGTAACATTACTACCCAGACGCCCAAGTAACACACTTGTCACCGAAGAGTCACGGCGGCGCAGGTTTTTGTTGCGCAGAAGTCACCGTGACTTACTTCTAGCAAGTAAGTATTTATTTGTTAGAAGTTAGTCACAGTGACTTCTGCGCAACAAAAACCTGCGCCGCCGTGACTCTTCGGTGACAAGTGTGTTACTTGGGCGGATCCAGTCGTGTTCGGTTCCGCCTACCAGCTTGTACTTTGTTTATGAGGCATGCACCACCAGTCTGACCGTTGCTGCTTCGCGTTTCAGGCGGGTGTACAGCTTTGCCACCGTTCCAAATGTTCTGGCAATAATGTTCATGTCGTCCGCAAAGCGCACAAATTGACCGGATTTAATGAAAATCGTTCCCCGGCTGTTGAGCCCGGCTCGTCGCATCACACCTTCCAGAGCGATGTTGAAGAGTAGGCATGTGAGTGACGTCACCTTGTCGCAGTCCCAGGCGAGATTCGAATGAACTGGATAGTTCACCCGAAACCCTTACGCAGTTTTGCACACCGTCCATCGTTGATTTAATCAGTCTAATCAGCTTCCCAGGAAAGCCGTTTTCGTCCATGATTTTCCATAGGTCTACGCGGTCGATGCTGTTGTATGCCGCTTTGAAGTCTATGAACAGGTGATGCGCTGGGACCTGGTATTCACGGCATTTCTGGAGGATTTGCCGTACGGTAAAGATCTGGTCCGTTGTCGACCGGCCGTCGATGAAGCCAGCTTGATAACTTCTCACGAACCCATTCGTTTTAGGTGACAGACGACCGAAGATGATCTGGGTAGCACTTTGTAGGAAGCATTCAAAATAGTGATCGCTCTGAAGTTCTCACACTCCAAAGGGTCGCCTTTCTTGTGAATGGGACAGATTACCCCTTCCTTCCACTCCTCCGGTAGCTGTTCCATGACCCTGACTATCAGCCGATGTAGACAGGTGGCCAACTTTTCTGGGCCCACCTTGATGAGTTCTGCTGCGATACTATCCTTACCAGCTGCTTTGTTGGATTTGAGCTGATGAATGGCATCCTTAACTTCCCTCAGCGTGGAAGTTGGTTCATTTCCGTCCTCTGCTGCACTGGTGTCGTCGTTTCCTCCGTTGCCTGACGAAGTGCCTCTTCCACCTTTCGATCACCTCACATCCGTCCGTCAAGAGGCCTCCGTCCTTATCCCTGCACATTTCGGCTCGCGGTATGAAGCCGTTGCGGGATGCGTTGAGCTTCTGGTAGAACTTCCGTGTTTCTTGGGAATGGCATGGCAGTTCCATTTCTTCGCACTCCGCTTCTTCCAGGCGGCGCTTTTTTTTCTCTCGAAAGAGACGGGTCTGCTGTTTCTGCTTCTGCTTGTAACGTTCCACGGTTTCTCGGGTTGCAGCGCTACCGCCCGCGCTGCGTTCTGCTCTTCCAAAACCGTTCTACACTCTTCGTCGAACCATTCGTTCCGTCGATTCCGTTCCACGTACTTGATAGTGCTCTCGGCTACGTCGTTGATGGCTGCTTTCACTGTACTCCAGCAGTCCTCTAGAGGGGCCTCATCGAGCTCGCCCTCGACTGGCAACGCGGCCTCGAGATTCTGCGCGCATGCTGAGGCGACATCAGGTTGTTTTAGTCGCTCTAGATCGTACCGGGGCGGCCGCCGGTACCGTACATTGTTGATAACGGAAAGTTTTGGGCGCAGTTTGACCATCACCGGATAGTGGTCGGAGTCGATGTTGGCGCCACGATAGGTCCTGACGTCGATAATGTCGGAGAAGGGCCGTCCGTCATCTCCAGGTGTAACAATAAGGGAGGCTGTGTTGGAAAAAGGTGCTACGTATGGCCATGTTTTTGGAGGCGGCGAAATCAATGAGTCGTATGCCGTTTTCGTTCGTCTGCTGGTGGGCGCTGAACTTTCCAATCGTCGGTTTGAATTCCTGGCCTACCTGAGCGTTTAAATCTCCTATAATGATCTTGAAGTCGTGGCTTGGGCAGCGGTCGTACTCGCGTTCGAGCTACACGTAAAATGCGTCCTTATTATAGTCAGTGCTGCGGAGTGTGGGCTGTGCACGTTCATTATGCTGGAGCTGAAGAATCGGCCCTTGATCCTCAACCTGCACATTCTTTCGTCGATCAGCCACTAATCGATCAAGCGCCTCTGCATATCACCCATAACGACGAAAACTGTTCCCAGCTCACGTGTGTTGCCGCAGCTCTGGTAGATGGTATGATCACCTCTAAACGTTCGCAGCATGGATCCTATCCAACACACCTCCTGCAGCGCGGTCCTTAAGTAGATCGGCGAGTATGCGGGTGCTCCCAATGAAGTTGAGAGATTGGCAGTTTCACGCACTGAGTTTCCAACCGCAAGTCCTGTTTGTTCGCTGGGGTCATTGCCTTTTGTCTCGGTTCGTATTATTCTGTTGCTGATTTTACATTACATTACATTACGGCTGGCTCGTAGGGCCTGACACCAACCCCCCACTTTCCGGAGGACCATAGAGCACAGTTGAGCTTTGAGTCCTTCCCTGACACTCGGCTGTGAGCCGCTCCTCCTGGAGAATAGACGCTCAGGTTTGCAGAAACAAACCCCCCCCACCCCTTCCCTTTCAGCCTACGACCAAAGTTCCCACCGGGGTTGGTTATCCGATATTCCCTAAGGTTGCACGTATTTTCCGGCCGGTACCACAAAGAGGTAGGGAGAGGAGTTGCTGGGCAGAGGCTAGTGAAACAAACAGGTTGCTGGATTGAGGTTGAGCAGATTGGATGGTGATACAATAAGGTGGTCTTCGCAGACACAGGGAAGTCAAGTTGGCTTCTGTGTTATGGAGTTTTTCGCTCTAAAATAATGGGTATTGAAAATATTTGGTAGGGGAAGATCTGGTGGGATGGTTAAAGCACGTGACTGTCACGCCGAGGACCTGGGATCGAATCCCACTCCCGACAAACTCGCAAAATGTGGGTTCTTCCTTCGGAAGGGAAGTAAAGCGTGGGTCCCGAGATGAACTAGCCTAGGGCTAAAAATCTCGTTAATACAGATAAAAAAAGATGTCCAGAGTCTAAAAATGATGAGCAAAGAATCCAAGATGGCGGCCTAAAATCCAATATAGCGGCCTTTCATATTTCACAGTTTTGAAGCCATCATAATTTCTTGTTGCTAAATGAAAAATTTAGGTTACTTGTTTTTAGGATCATCATTTGCAATAAATCATTCAATATCTGATTAATCAGGAAAAAATCCGTGGATAATGCCCGAATGACTCTCTAGCTGCAATTTCTACCGATCCCACTATCTATGGCATTGACTGAATACTCCATCCGTGGTAGGTAATATCCAAGATGCAATATTTTATTTCTGCTTCGATTATTTCGTTCATCAGCTATCACGCGTCTTTTACTGCAGGTTTACCCACACTGCAGTACCTACCTGCCTTCATTGATGCGGCCCAAATGGTTCACCTGGATCGGTTGCATTTGGTATTAATGTGTACTGACTGAGTCGGTGCGGTTCAGTTCGCTAGCTATAACCTAAATCAGCATATTGGCCTAGGAGGAGGATCAGCACATTATTGCTGTTCTGTTACTGGCAGCCAGTAGCAGCCAGCCGGTTTGCTGAACCAACGATTCGGTTTTCGGATTTTCTCATCTGTGCATATTCGGTTAGATTCACTTCGATTGAAAACCAATTATGGCGGAGTGCATTAAACACATTATGGTTATTAAAATATTCAGAGCATGTTTGCTTTTTTCTTTTTCTGTATAGGTTTTTCTTTGAAGGTGCTGTAGTTGAGTTGCAGGGAAATTCGTTGAAATGAAAGGAATACTTTTAGGTAATATTACGATTAAAATTGATTGATTGTTTCAACTTTTTGCAAAATGTTATTTGTCTAACTACCCAAGTAACAATTCCATCGCTGATTGGTTTTGTTTGATTTTTAACAATATTTTATTGCAGCAATAATTAAAACTCACAGTTTTATGACTGCTTTTATGAAAACCATTAATAAAATGTTTTATAGTATACTTGAAGATATCCATAAAGACAGATTTTAAGAGTAAACAAAACTTTCCGATATGTAAACCTTCTGGCAATCATTATTACCGCAATAAAACTGTTAAAACTCTCAACAGATGGCGATCCGTTCGATTAGTAACGACATCTGTTGGTGGAAAAGCAGAAACTTCGACACTGCTAGGTTTATTGCGGTCATCATAAAAGTAAACTTGCTTTCGTTTTAGGGTAAAAAATATAATTCGACACCTACATTTCAAAAGGGCGTAACTGCTTTTGGAATCATCACCTTCTTTTAAAGCTGTGTATCATGTGTTATGATTTCCATGTTTTTCACAACAAGTACCAGATGGGAAAAACTCTCCTCTTTCCGACAACCACGGTGGTTTGAGTGTGAGGGAGGCAGTACGACCTACAGCTTTGAAAGAAGGTATTACTTCCAAATGCAGTTACGCCCTTTTGAAATGTTTGTGCCGAATTTGGACATGTATATAATTTGGACATGCACGGCGATGTATGCCTTGTTCCGGAGAGCTAATAAAAGAAAATACTTCTCAATATCAATTATTGGATCAAATAGACCCTGTTCTGATGACTTACGTTGAAAATACGCTTAACAATTAAGAATTTACTTCAAAATTATCGAAAATGTAAATTATTTCACTAAAACCCATCAAATGCACAGGTATGCAAGACGACATACACTTCACAGTCACATACAATATTCACCCTAAAATCGTTGAATTAATAACTGTAAGAAATTTGAATGCCTTATCACAATGAAAAATGTTCAATAAAGAAGCATTAAGCAGCCAATCTCTTAACATTCATCTAGAACACTTAAAATAGGTGGTGTCCAAAATACATTACTGGTTTTCTACTGCAAATATGTTTTGGTCATCTGACGAACTACATGGGGTGCACTGCGATTGCATACTTGGAGGCGTATTCTGTGGGTCTGGCGATATTTTCTCGATTCTAAAAAAAAATTGTAATAGTTATCAAAATAGATGCCTGTTAAGCGTAAAAATGTGATTATTTGTAAGAAAATATTTGTTAATTTATGTTGCTTCCATGATTTAGCAGTATTCATGGCTAAACATTGAGATAACTGCCATGTCCAAATTATATATACCTGAGGGTGTCCAAAACATATATTCGGTGTCCAAAATGCGATTCTAACAGGCGATTGGAAATTGTGATTTTCTCAGCTTAAAATGCTTTCGTTAAGGTTTTTGTCACCTGGAACGCAAAGTACAATCATATTATAAGCGTATTAGTAACTTTGCAAAATAATCAATTGCTTTCTAAGAAAGCTAGGGGACGATTTTTCCAACGTTGTCCTCAGCCTGTCCAAAATACATGAATTACCCTATTTGCGCTGATTATGGTCGTCGCCATATTGAAGAATTAGCTTACGTGAATGAAAAATAGTTTATTTTGCTTAAATTAGCAATTAATTGGTAGTTTGCAATCATTTTCATAACATGCTCACATAAATAAACTCTCTCAGCTGAGTTTTCTTGTGATTCGGGATAGTTTTACTAAATTCACAAATTGATTTATTTCATTCCAAGATGATAATATTCACTATTTTCGAGGCGCATTGATTTTATGATTCAGCAACCCCAATATTCACGGTAAATTCGAATGCGCATAAGCCTACCAGCACAATAACTACTAAAATACTTTTTTGAAATAATCGCTTTCTACTTACGAATGATGTATCCTCCTGAACTTTACGTGCCATCGAAGAAGCTTCTCTGCATCTTGAGCTGTCATAGTTTTTGTTGAAAAAAAAAACAACAGCAATCGAGAATGGGAAATATTTAAACTAGGTTTTAAAACGGGTTTATTACTACTATTAAGGACTGTTCATTTTATAAAGAGGACACCTTATTCGTGTGATATCTTTTTTATTTTTCAATAAAATCATTATCGGTTTTTTTGCATAAATTTCCATAGCTATTCTACAGTGTAGGAAAAATATAACATTATACAAATTGTCCTTAGTTATGGAACTGAAGCGGTTATCGTTAAAACTCAATAAAACCCCATTTCTCAAAATTCTACACAACTTTCCACATACATAACTTAAAATTTTTCATGAACTTTTCAATGTGTTGGGATCTAATACTATTCTTCTAAAGGTAGAGTGTTATAGTTGATCAGTTATAATGCACCAAGCATTATACAGCTTTATATAGTGAGTTGCCTTGTTATCAATGAAATTGATAAAAAATACTTATTTAAGTCCAGTGATGCAATAACACTACGGAATCAGTTCAAAATTGGTCTAGTATAGAAGAGAATCGCATTCTAAATAATACCGAAGAAAAATATGCTTTAAAGTACATTCTTCATCATAAATTTAATACTTAATGATGGCCATAATGAAAAATTGCATACTTTTTGCTCCATAAATGCAAGTTTTTGATTCTAGAGAAGCTTATTATTAATTATTTTCAGCAAGGTCTGACCCTATGTGAGTATATACCTTATTTGAAAATAACTACATGTTAATTTTTATTTTCGACATCATTGTTAAGTTGTATTTGCAATAGAGTACATCGTTATTTAGAAGAACCTTCAAAGAACGAAGCGGTTTTATCTCCGGTAACTGCCATGAAGAACAGTAACCAAGCCAACAATACTATCAAGAAGCGGTTTTCTGCATTTGAAATTGCATTATTAGTACTTTCGACTAGATCCATTGAAAATATTCAAAATTTAATATTTTTATACATTTTTGTTTAACAAATAAATTTTATTCTGAAAATCGAGTCCAACTTGTAACTTTAATATCTTAACAACCATTATTCCGATTAGGTTTATATTTTGCCAGAATATGTATCACTCAAACTGCTGCAGCATGGCAAACACTTTTATGCAATTAAAAACGATACACCGATGTTTTACAGAAATTTTGTGTTTATCTTTAGTTTTTGGGAATTGAAAAATTGATCTCTCGAAACACTTTGCCACATTTCTATGAAGTTCAATAATATTAACCCAATTTATTTATGGTTATTATCTGCTAATATAATGCACTGAACAACTAACCAAGGCTGCTCAAATTTGAACTACGCGTTTTCTTTTTATAGCCTTGCAAAGTTGTCCTCTTTATAAAATGAACAGTCCTTAATGCGGTTTGCAAAACCTTTCCGAGAGTGGTCCACTTAGCCGGAAGATGCTCTTAAAGAGGCTATCAAGAGGTTTTGATGTATGATTCAGTTTTATTGCAAGTTTTATAAAATTAGTCATGAAGATCTCTTGTAGAGCTGAACAAAACTTAAAATGTTACTTGGGTATCCAGTACACTTTTGAAAGAAACATCTACAGGAGAAGGACTCCTTGCATATTTTTTGCAGAAATTTAATGAATTATCATTTGAAGGATACACAGCAAATATTTAAAAGCAGGTCTTCATCTTTATCTTCTTCGTGCTAGGTCCCAACTTTGACAAAGCCTGATCGTATGGCAAGTACAAAGTAATCTATGTCCAAAGAAATCAAGGAAATTTCCATTACAAAAAGTTTCTGGATCGACCGGGAATCGAACCCGTTACCCTCCGCATGGTCTTGATGAATACCTGCGCGTTTACTGTTACAGCTATATGTACCCTAGTTGTATCATTAAAGTGTAAAAGCCGATATTCATACACCATCTATCTTTCCTCAGCTCCATTCTGGGCCATATGAGCAATAAAAGCGGAGGCGGGAAACGCTATCCTGTGGCCAAGTCAATCGATGTTTTCGAGGCAAGTAAAGGGTAACCCATCTACATCAGTGGAGGCTGGCACACAGTTGGTAGGTTCGGTTCAGGTAAAACAGAGTCGGTAATTAGTGTGATGAGTGGAAAGTACCAGGCAGCAGTACCTAGCTGGAAAAACTGTTGGTACAAGCATTTCATTAATCAACTCACTTCAACGCTCATCTACCCCTCTTGGCGTGTAATATATGTAGCTATGCTTGCAGTTCTGTTTTTTTTTCTCGTATGTGAGATATGTAACGTTGATTTTTGGGAAAGTTGTCGATTAAGCACTAGGGAATAGTTACGTTCCTATGCAATGTTGGTTAGCTCCTACGAAATTGCCGAATGTACCAGAGCTGAACCACTTGTAGGATTTTCTTTTACCGATTTTTCCCCATACTTACGTGCGCATACTATAAGCAGAGTGAACAATCGCACTCAAACATATTGAGCAAAAGATTTACCATTCTTTCGACATTGTTCCCTCATATTAAATCATAACGGGTTGGCATCTAACATTTAAATTGGCCAAAAAGATAACACCCATAAATCAAGCTTTTAAAAGTCCCCCCACTGCTGCTTCCACCCCCTATAAATGCAATCAATGTTATCGAGTTTGGACCAATTTGAATCTTTATTAAATTTTCAACCATACATATGCGAAGCGGATGACGACGATGACGATATGTGGAACAAGCAAACAAAACATCAACAAGTATCATGATCTTCTTGGCAGATGGCGCAGATTGTGGACATCCCATATCCTGGAAGCACATTTCGACTGGCATCAGCACCCCACTTCCTCTCCATCAGCAAACGAGACACACAATCACGGTACGATTTCAGTTATTGGAAACCCGAAAAAGGGGGGAGAAAGAGACTATTAGGTTTTCTTTTCTCTGCCATTTGGACAGAATGTCAACAAATCGTACGATATGGAAAGAGGTACGGCAAAGCGAAGTTTTCTCATTCAGGATCAAGTCTCAAGTTTGCCCAGTCCATATTTGGTTGATTCCCTTCGTCGACAGTCGACCTGTGGTTCCCCCACAAACCGACCGCACGGTAAGTAAACGCAACAGAATTGAATGGGGATTTTTTGCTACCACCAACTACACCACCACCAGCACCGTCATTCAAAGTGATTGTGGGTATAGTGACGAACAAAACAATGAAACCAACTTGATTGATAAATGTTGCAAGAATTTTAAACACATATTATTTTGCTTTTTTTGTACAGTTTTATTACCTTTGATACCCAGTCGCCTGACCACCGAATTCTCTAATAGCGTGTATGACATGTCTTCATCGCTGTACGCGTTGGGAAGACTTCCGAGAGTACTGAAGCATAGTTAGCACTAGAACTTCGTAGTTGACGTGACTCTGCGACACGCTCACTGTTTCCAAAGAGGCAGGGGTCTTTGACAGCATCCGTGGACGTCATATTCAACCCTAGGACGGCTCGGTCTATAGCCTAGGCTTGGTCTCTTTCTGTGACTGTTTACACTAGTTCGTATCTCTTTTACTGGACTACTTCCCAACACTAATCAGTGCAGTGGTTGTCACGATGAACAGCTGACACTCCGTAACCCAATTACCACAAGCCATACACGTCTCGAAGGGTTTCGAACCGGTGGGAGTAGCGTCTGATCCGTCGCCTGATCTTTTGTTCGCCGAGTGAGCTTACAGGATACCTGTATATTCACCAGGTATCTGACGTTACTCTGTGCTTCTGGCTGGCGCTGAAACCCGGTAGAGAAGACCTCACTTGTGGCCGTTACCAGACTGGACAAGGTAGCAGGGACAAGAGTCCAGGGACTTGACGAACCCCCTCTTCGAACAACAGTGTGGACTTACCACCTTTGGCACTGGGAGGTGACCGAGCATACGGATTGCTCAAACGGAGTAGGCCTAGGAGCAGTGGCGGCCTTGCTGTGGGCTCTTCTGGACCTCTTCAAAAATTCCACATATCCGGAAGCAACTCTGTGCAAGTGACATGACACCGCTTCCAAAGTGTCACAGTCCAGTCCAGGAGTGTCTCGGGCATATCAGGAACGACGCCAGTAAGTTCCTGATTATGGTATACTGTTCATGTTTTTTAAATTCAGTAACAAATTTTGAAAACGATGTATAATCAATGGTGTAGCATTGATTATACGTCGTTTTCTAAATTTGTTACTGAATTGGTAAATGAGATGATACACGCTTAGGTAACGATGCACAAGTGAGCTGGTAGTGACGGCTCTATCCTCTTAGTAAGGTCGGGTGACACTGACTTACAACGGCGGCGGATGGGCTAATGTCGGCGCTGTCTTCCGTCCCATAAAACCGGGGCGTTGCCTTTAAGTACGTTCCTGACCTGTGCCCAGCTGGATGAAGCAGGGTGAAAGTAGATTCAGATGAACACTCCTGATTAACGCTGATCCGGCTCTGAGCTCAGTCCCTATAAAAGCCTGTGTCAACCAGGGATAGGGTGCGACTCAAAACTCTTTGCGTGCCGCACACTCTGCTACGAGACAGCACAACAAACCAGAAGGAGACGAGTACGCGCAATCGGTTGTGTGTTGCTCGCTTACTTTGCCGCGCGCTGGAGCTCTCCTGTCTCTCACGCTCTGTCGTATGCACTCTCTCGGTGCTTGTCTCCGTGCTTTGCACTTGGCTTGATACTACGCATGATTGGAAACATTTCGAATCAAATGACCCATCACTTGTCAGCCCTTGACAAGCTTAACAACTTTGCCGAAAACACAAACTCTTCAATTAATTTATTATTTGATTTTTTCTGTTTGGAGACAAGCACAGTCCCAAGCACCGCGCATTACTCCCTGCGCCGTAGAGCTAGTGCTGCGATTGTCTCTCGCACAATTACGAAAGCTCTCACTCATACGTCTCTTGTCTCTCGGCAAAATGGGAGACGAGCACTTGCGATTGTGTGAAACACACGCTTTTTTCGCACCGCACGGTGCATGCCGCCAATCCCTGGTGTCAACCCTCGAATGTCCTCCCTGCTTGCATAGATAACCAGAGTTGCAGTGAGCAACTCTAAGGGGGGCCACAAAAGCGCCACAAAAGTTCAACTTATTTGACGCAGTGGCTTAGTTTTCCCGTCAGTGGATAAAAAAGGGGGGCCCAACAGAAATGACGACTACTGAATCCATGAACAGTACCAATGTGATCGAAAGTGGAGAGGTAGAGGAAGCGGCGTTGAATCCGTTCGTGCGAGGAGGACTGGCAGAATCGCCACTACGAGGGGCTGGTGTACCCACCATCGAACAGAAGGCCGGAAGTTCCGACAATATCTACACTCAAACCTCCATTTAAGTAGGATCCAACAGTGGCCCAACATACGATAAAAATTTACCCGACATTGATCCGACATTCAACAATTTTTCAGTCTGGCGGAATTTTTTGGGTTTTTTGTGTTCCGTGCCCAGCTAGTCATTTGCATGACAATTCTCACCTGAGACCCTCCAAAACCCCCGAAAACGCCCCTGAAGTCCCTCCCCGCCAGAAACTCCCTTGAAAGTTCTCTGAAACTCCACATAACCATCAAATTTCCTATTCGAGTCACTCTCCCTAGTTAAACTTCTTTGCAACCATTTAGGTAATGAACTGAATCCATTTAGGTAATGAATCCATTTAGGTAAAAATTCTATTTAGGCAGTCCCGACTCATTACCTAAATGGAGGTTTTGGTGTACACCGTTTCGGGCATGCGGATTCTCCCGAATGCCCAGTGTGCAATGGTTTAGAGGAAACGGCGGAACACGTTTTGTTCGTGTGCCCGCGTTTTCGCACAATGCGTGACCGCATGCTTGCCACATGCGGGGAGGACACAAACCCGGACAACTTGGTCCAGAGGATGTGTAGGGATGAGTTTGGCTGGAACGCCGTTTCAACGGCTACTACTCATATCGTCTGGGAGCTACAGAGGAGGTGGCGCGTGGACTCGGAGAATGGCTAGTCCAGATGCAGTACAAGAGGTGGTCCAGGGGTTCGAAGTCGGTTTCGTAGGTCATACCGGTGCCCTGCGGTCGAGATCGACCTTTACAGCGATTAAGTGGCCTTGGAGAGGAAGTCCCGGTAGCGGTGCTGTCGTGGCGTCGGTCTACTGGGTTGGATCCGAGCCCGCGGTTGAAAAGGGGTCCCCGGTAAGGGTCGGGGCAGGTGGAGACCCTGCTGTCAGCAACCTTCTGGTGCAGCTGATAGGGCCTGAAGGGTAGTGATACCCTTGCCTTCAGCAGGTCAGATTGGGTTGCACGTGGGCATTAGTTCTTGATGTCTGCAAAGCAGTTGGGCGCGGGCGGGGTTGACCTTGCCCGCCTTCTGAGGGCAAAGGGAGTGGCGAGGACCACTCGGGAAACTGGCTAAGCGCCAGCATGTTACCGTGATGGACTCTCCAGAGCGAGTCATCGATGTTCGTTGCTGCTAGGCTACGCAGCTAACCTTCAGGGTGCGATGTGCACTAGCCCCTCTCTGAAGCAATACCTTCTTGGTGGTTCCGGAGAGACGTAGGGTTTGGTGACCATAGGAATGGTTTAGTGCGTACGAGGAGAGAGTAGTCCTGGCTTTTACTTTTGTTGTAGAACACGGCCTCAGCCCCACACTACCCTAACCTTCCTGTTAGGGTGTCTGTTGAGCAGATTATCCCCCTATGGTTTAGAAGAAAAAAAATGCCAAGTCTTAGTGGGGACGTAGAGCAATAAAGAAGAAGAAAAAGAAGACATGGTGTTCGGTACATCGCTGAAGTTAGTTATTTAAGGATGTATGCTATATATCTCCGCTACAAGCGAAGTTAAACATGATGATGGACCAATAATTTTGCCTATCACTGTAAGTATGTCGGTAGGTATCTCAGATCACGAGCATGGACAACCGAAAATTCCTTCCACAATGACCTTTGATTGTTATCTCTGCACTAGAGCACTAGTCTTCGAACGGGGCAGCACACTGTCGATGTGCATTCAATCCAATCCAATGAATGAATGCAAAAGACAACTGGGCCAGCCAGGGTTCTTCGCAGGGATGGTGCTGGGCCGGCCGACGACAGAAATACTCTTTTCTCCGGAATTGGGTAAATTGTTGATGGAAATTGAAAAGTGACTGCGTTTTGCCAAGGCAGACGTCGCATGATGGCACATGAAAGCGCAGCTGGAGAATGGAGACAGCAGACAGCATTGTAATTGAATATGATAATATGAAGTGCTGCAATACCTGGGAACGATCGTGAGCGGGTCGGATGCCTTCAGTGGCCGGTTCTTTCCATGTCTCTAGTATGGAGTTAGGACTGATGATGGTCGACGGAACTGATTGTGACATGTTGAAAATGCCCAAGAGCTTATTGAGTTTGTGGATCTTATCGGATTGTGAACAAGGGATTGTATTATTTATTGCATCGTTTTGCCTGTGAGGTTCTGGAATGAATGAAAGGGCATACCAACACAGGGTATATGAAGGTTTCGCTCAACGTAACGTAGTTTATTGGTTCACCCATTATTGATTGGAAAAGAGACAATATTTTGCTTACTTCTAAATGTAATCGAATTTGCGGAACACCCTAATAAAACCCTTTGCTTTAATGATTTGTTTCTTTTTCTCCTGCCACCATAACCGTTGTGCAGTCTCGTAGTTCACATTCAATTTAGTATCCCCGCATTGGCAAGCGCAAATCATCCGCGAAAATACTATACAGATTTGATTACCTCCCAAATTGGCAACTCACCGCGGTCCAGCCACGTAGTTTTGTTTGCCGGTTTTCCCCCGCTTCAAATGGAGAAGAGGAGCTTACACCGGATCGGAGAGTGCTTCAACAAAGCAACGCAATTTATAGATTTAGCTTGAATCGGCGCCGTCCGTCGGCGAAAAAAAAAAACTGCCAGTTCACGTAGGTACCGACCAAGTCTGCCCCAATACACGCGGGATTTTCGAAAGGGCTTTTCCGTGCGTTCAACGACCAACCATCGAACCGAAAATTCGCATTTATTGATAGGCTTTTATAAACTTTTGATTTCCCTCAAACCCTCAAACGTCGCTGGTAGGTTGGTCGCGCGGTGATGGGGACGCTTTTGTTTTTGCAGTCCATTAAAAAGGGACCCACACGCAGGCACGCCAGTTTCACGGCAGTAGTTCTCCCAAAAATGGTGTTACGGGACTACTTCATTGCATTACACTAGTTTACAAAATAAAACGAAAGTCGTGAACTTCTGTCAACGACCAACATTTTTGAAGTAAAATTTAGTGCTGATTTCGAAACCGCGCTTCAAAAAAATTTAAGTAGAGCAGTTTTTGAGTTTTTGCCCAATATCGAGTTTTACAATTTTTTAAAATATGGAATTTACTAAAATCCAAATATCTTGCGTTTTGTTCAATCAATTTCAAACCTTTTTCCATAAATTAAAAGCTGAATACAATACCATTCGATCATCTGAATGCAGGTTTTGTGTCAGATTGATGAAATTCAAGATATTGGCGAGTTTTAGGGACAATCTCCTTAAATTTTAGCAAAATTTCCAAAAATATATGAAGAAATGTACTTTTTTCAACAACAAAAAAAACAATTTAAAAATTCTTTCTCAACGTTAATTTGACATATCATATGTAGGCGAGTTACAGTAAAAAATTCAGCTCAATCGGAGCATTATTGATTACGGAGAATAAGATGTGTGAAGTGAGCGACTTTTCCTAAAAATAGAACAAAATTCGATTTCAAATCATCAACCTTCTATGGAAAGTCCAAAAAATTTCCGCTCTACTGTAATTTTTTTCCTTCACGTTTTCGAACTCAGGGCATGATTCTACTCCAAAAATGATCATCAGCTTACCGAGTTCAAAAATGCTGTAAACTAATGTTATTAATGGTTTGTTTAATTGTTGCATTAAAAATGAGCAGTGCTTAACCCTTTTGATCCCAGGTAAAATATAAAAGTTCAAAAAATCTCCAACAGCCCATTTCTCAACAGAATTCAATCAAATTTTGAACACAAACTCGCACAACTGTAGTGGAAATGTACGGGATCTTCTGGGCTTCTAGACGGAGTAAGGCCGGTTGGTCACTGGGTTAACTCGGGCAAAAAAAGGGCCAAGTACGGTTTGCACCACCATAACTTTCTTCGTAACGAAGTTTTTCAATGGAAGTTTGCACATTCCGTTGCCTAACGATAGTTGATGTTGCTACAGGTTCGAATTTGAGATTTTCCGATAGCTTTCTTTTGAGTTCTTGAGATATTCAACATTTCTGAAGAATCCAAGCTTTTATTTGCGTTTTTTGTTTTCAAATGAAATTAAACACGAGATATTATTCCCTTATTGACCCCATAGGTCATCGGAGACATCTTTAGAACATGTGTTGCCATTGTAGCACTATTAATATTTCCTGAATATCTCGATGGATTGCCCGAATCCGTCCTTACAAAACATGAACACTCGAAATAATCACCAAGGATTATTTTCAATTATTTTTATCGCTTTTATTTGCACCAATACTTGAACATCTGTATAATGTTTGTTATATCAACGAACAGTATAAATTTTGGACGTTCTGATTGAAGTTATGCCTTGACTACAGAGAACCATAGATGGGCTACAATTAGACCTGTTTGCATACGGAAATTCAATTAACATCTAAATTAACGACTCATGCAAAATATTTCGTTTTACCAAATCGAATTTGACCGTTTTAAGCGTTTTATGTTAGGTACGATATTTCCCATACAAGTCACCCTAGAATATATGCATGCAAGTTTACATATTGACATAAAAAGCTTAAATATATCAAATTTGATTTGGGAAAAGGAAATATTTTGCATGAGTCGTTAATTCAGATGTTAATTGACCAATTTATCCTTTGATTGCTTAAAAAATATATTTCCATGCTTAATGGCTTGCAGTCAGAAAAGCTCAAAATCACATATTTTGCCCTATAAATTGAGGTATAGCTCAAAATTGTGACTTGCTGGAGTAAATCTGAGCCCGGCTTCGGATTTAGCGGCCCAAAATCTATCAGACACATAAGTTTGCTCTTGAGACAAAAAAGTGTTGCGCTGTGCTATTAATGCTTGTAGCACATCGTAGATGTATTAGAAGCATTAAAGCTGCCAGTCCTACTGTGCAGCGTTGCAATAAATTCTGCAGACATCAATGAAAAGCTTGATTCTACATTGAAGCCATAGAATGGGGACATCTCGTACCAAGTGAACGTCTATAAATTACGTCACGCAAAAACTGCCCCTTTTCAACTCCCCCTTCCCCCTTTGTCACACTTTTTGTATGAGACCTCTGACATTTTGGGTTGCCGCACTTAACCGAACCACCCCCTCCCCCCAAAAGCGTGACGTAATTTTTAGACGTTCCAAACCGCTCAGATTCAAGTTCACAAAAAGCATGAAAATCGGTGAGAGTGACATAGCTAAGAAAGTTAATGTCACTCCTTGGTCCATGCTGCCCCAGGCATGTGGCACAGGCATTTATCGCTTGAGTCCTGGCCCTTATGCCTAGGCTCCATTACTCGCTCTCCGAAACGAAAGAAAAAAGAACAGATTAATTCACCTAATGATAATATTACATTTCTCGTCGAACGAGAACCCATTCAAATTTCAACCACATTGCAGAGCGTATGAAAATTTAGCTCAGTAATTTTAGACACAAAAAGGGGATTAAAAAAACTTTATTCGGGGTTGATGTGATTAAATTTTAAGTCTTCCATACAACGTTAACCCTACCTACTGTTTATGGTTCCGGAATACTACCAGTAGTTTTAAGTGTCGACTTTTAAAGTTAATTTTAATTTTAAGCGGTGCTACTCTTGATTTCGCCGCCAAAAGACGAATGGTAAAGTCCCAAACTATCGAGCACTCATCTCTAATGTCATGAGCATTGGATAGTTTTTGAAGAATTTGAAAATATTGATTTTGTATCTTGTTACAGCACTGAGTAGCTGCTGATGGAAAACATACTGAATTGATAAAGAACATAAAGGAGTTTAACCACTATAAAAGTCTGTTTATATAAACTTGGTAGTTTTTCGGCTTTCAGTCACAGAAAAAGCGTTGATTATTCTAAATCATTGCCTACGTTTCGATCCTATGGTTGGGATCTGGGCTCGATATGAATCAACTTGTGAAGATCGTGTTGATCACACGGTGGAATGTCGTTTGCATTGGGTTCGGGCACCGCACTTGTAACATTAGACTCACGGTTGCAAAAATTCCGAAGCTCCCAACGAACGTGAGTTTTTGTTTTTGTCTTTTCACCACACCGCTTCTGACGTTGAAGCCCCAGTTCTTCACGGAGGCAATTGAAAAGAGAATAAAAATTCTCTCTTCGCTCACACTGGGGAGACGGCGAGGTTCAAAAGTAACATTTCTCCTGTGACCGGCACTCAAACGACAAAAATTCACCACGGTTGCTTATGGGAGAGTCGCATTCATGCGGCTGGTGTTGACATGAAGCATCCATCAGCGCAGAGCGTGTGTTGATGATGGTGCAGTCATTACCTCCACAAAGTAGTTGAATTTTTCTACGTTCACTTTCAAGTATCTCACAGCGGAGCTGAAAATGAATGTTAAAAGCATTCAGTTCAGCAGAAATTCATTCAATTCAATGAGATTTTTTCAACCCTGATTAGACCAACCAGCACCCTGGTTGAGATGGTGGGTGGGTGGTACGTTAAACCGTTCGAGTCGCAACACTTGGCACTTTGGGAACACTTCTGTTCTTGTTCGCCAGATTGGGGTTACTGGCGAACAAGAACAGAAGTGTTCCCAAAGTGCCAAGTGTTGCGACTCGAACGGTTAAACGTACCACCCACCCACCATCTCAACCAGGGTGCTGGTTGGTCTAATGTTACAAGTGCGGTGCCCGAACCCAATGCAAACGACATTCCACCGTGTGATCAACACGATCTTCACAAGTTGATTCATATCGAGCCGTGATGAAGATCCCAACCATAGGATCGAAACGTAGGCAATGATTTAGAATAATCAACGCTTTTTCTGTGACTGAAAGCCAAAAAACTACCAAGTTTCCATAGATCCAGTCAGTCCCCGTAAGAAATCTGTTTATATAAGTTCTTTGTTGTGCTGTTATTGCGACGAGTTCAATCTGACTTAGTTTGGGTAGTGGCTGGTTAGGATTGCTCAGATCAATCTTCAGCATAAAAGAACAGCAACAATCAATCTTTGCAGACTTATGCAAAATGGCACAGCCTAAGTGGCCTTGGTCCAAGAACCTTACTTTCGTAAGGGGAATTTCTATCTAGGAAACCTTTTGAACCCGGTGTTTGCTACTTTCAGTAAACATGAAATGCTAACTCGCGTGTCATGCCTCGAGCCTGTGTGCTTGTCAACAACGCAATAGTTGCTACACTCATTTCTGAACTAACCACCAGAGATGTATGTGCTATCACAATTGATGTATCTGTTGGAAACCTCAACAGGAAATACGTCTATTATTCGGTTTTTTTACCGCTTGATGAACCATCCCCTATGGATGCTTTCAAACAAGTCATTGCATACTGCACTTCAAAAGGCCTTCTGCTAATTGTTGGTAGTGATGCTACTGCTCACCAAATAATCTGGGGCAGCTCAGACATCAATTTGAGAGGCTCCAGTTTGATGGAATACTTAAGCAGTACAGATATTGGATTACTTAACATAGGCAACCGCCCAACCTTCATGGTATCTGCTAGAGAGGAAGTGTTAGACATAACGCTTTGCTCTAGTAGAATTAGTCACGAGCTGACCAATTGGCATGTGTTAGATGAAGAATCTTTATCTGACCATCGCTATATCTTTATTGAACACTAGCTGGCCCGGCAAACTTTGTTTTGCTCGATTGTGGTGGTTTGACAATTGTTGAGGTGATTGCAGCACCGCACTCTAGATTGGTTTCATTTCGATCGTGTTAAATTTCTTCCCAACTCATAAAAAATCATTAATTTGAGAATTTTCTTACTTTTCTAGTTGATTTACGTAACTTTTTGTACATATAAACACAGACACCATGAATACGAATCGAACCGTGCAAGAGTCATGCTGATCGGTTCGTCCGTTCTTGAGTTTTGTTGCCTCAAAGGAACTTCAAACTCATTTTTATATATATAGATTTAAATGTTACTTCGCAAACATTGCGTTTTAGGAATCCCCGGTCAACAAACTGGGAACTTTATACTGATTTGGTTGACACTCCAAGTGATTTAGATGATGCCGTTGATACTACAACGACCTTCATTATTGAAGCTTTTGAAGAAGCATGCCCTCTACGATCTGTGAAGATCACAAGAGGAACCTCTTGGTGGAATACTGATCTGGCGAAACTTAGGAAACAATGTAGAAAGAGTTGGAGCAGACGACGTTCAGCTGGTTCGGAAGCTTTCAGGTCGGCTCGCAAGGCCTACAGGAAAGCTCTCCGGTCTGCTGAACGATCCGGCTGGAAAAACCTGTGCAAAAATGTTTCCAGTTTGTATGAAGTCAGTCGGTTAAATAAAATCCTTGCGAAATCTAAGGATTACCGAGTGAACGAATTTCGTTTGACAAATGGCGATCTGACTTCCTCTGATGAGGAAGTTCTCGAATGCTTATTCTGCACACGCTTCCCTGGATTTCTTCTTTATTTCTTTATTGTTTCTAGCATCAACAGGCTGATAGGTGCCCCAATGATGTTTAAATCTATCTTAATTACTACATTAATTAACAAAAATACATTTTAACAACTAATAGACAACCAATATGAAGACAAGCGCAACACATTACATTACTTTTTGCAAGAGACAAAGGCAAGTTAAATGACTTCCAACAATATTTACATATTAACCTTTCAAATTACAAATTTACTTTACAAATTTTACACCTATTCAAGATACATGATCCGTTTGATCAAAACTACATGCCGGTCTCCAAACATAGTTTGAATGGTTTCTAAATTCCCTGCATCGCATTTCAAGCGGCCAAGTTGTCGAATTTAACGCGATACCACTATATTTTCTATCCAAATCCACTTTGAAGGATATATACTGCATTGTTGCAGGGTCTTTCCATGGAGGAACAAGTCGTTTGATCGTCACTTTCTTCGATATATTCAGTCTTTTACAAACCAATTTTTCAATTTCATCCTCTTTGACGTCAGGCGCAATATTCGAAACAAACAAACTAAATTCTTTGCAACCAGAAGGCGATTCATCAAAAGAGTTACGCTAAGTGTGTTAGCAAAAATCACCGACTTCGGTAATATTTTACCGAAATCTCAACCGTTAAGTTTTTTACCGGAGAAATTCGGTGACGTTTACCGAACTTCGTTAAAATTTGACAGATAAACGATAACATTTTTCCGAAATTTGGTTATTTGTACAGAATTTCGGTAAAAAACCATTACCGAACGTTCAGCTGTTGAGATTTCGGTAAAAATTACCGAACGCGGCTGGCTGTGAACGTAGATGATATAATTTATTTTACATCACGGATTCCAGATTCAGCACTCACAACTTCGTTAACACTGCGGGAAATATCATTTTGTAGCGTATCTAATTTAGCTAGAGTATCGTTAATTTTAGATATTTCTTGTTTCAGCTGAACAATTTCATCCCGTTGGTTTTGAATTGGTTCCATATGCTTTACAACCTTACGAAATCTGACATTCTGTATTAATTGACGACAATTAACGCAAATCCACAAAATACTATCGTCAAGGCATGCGACAGCTTTATCGTATGAAAGGCCAACACATCCAGCGTGAAAGCGTTTCTCATCATCACAAAATCCTTGACACTGAATGGTTAAAACGTTGAGAGCAATTGGATTACTGCATTCATCACAAACGGTAAGCATGTTTGTACCAGTTTAGGGAACCCTTGCTTTCCGCAGCAACTGCACGAACTGAGGAGTAGATGGCGATAGTAGCCACGGCAAAACAATCGACTCTGCTATGATGATTGCGGGTCGACCAAGTGGAGGACGATCTGCGGATCCTACGCAGAGTGCGGAACTGGAGACAAACAGCCATGGACCGAGTGGAATGGAGGCGGCTACTATGTACAGCAGAGGCCACCCCGGCCTTAGCCTGACCGGTAAGGTAAGTAATGATGATTGCGGTCAGTACACACAGGCGATGACACAATACATCGGGTGATTAATTGTTTATCCAACGGCGAGATATGAAGAAAATTCACGGTTCAGGAACTAATGTTGTATGACTTACTGCAACAATGTTTGATTTATGACGAGTGAAAACAGAATAATCTTCGTGATACAATATTTTCGAACTATTTCTTCTTAAAATCGGATAAGTTTTCGGCAGCAATAGAAAAGACGTACAAGCTCAAACACGGTCACACACACACTGTGGATGTGTGGATATTACATCTTCGGATGAACCTGATGTCTTTTCTTGTAGTTAAGATTCCCTGGCTTCGGCTCGGTATATTGTAAATATAGAATCGATTGAATGGGTACTTAATAGCTTTGCTCCTTTCAAATCTCCTGGGGCAGATGGGATATATCCTATTTTGCTTCAGAAGGGATTTGATTATTTCAAACATGTTTTGAAAAAAAATACTTGTTTGCAGTTTTGCTACAGGGTATATTTCCAAATCTTGGCGGGATATTATTGTAAAGTTTATTCCGAAAGTGGGTCGTGCGTCGTATGAAGAAGTAAAGAGTTTCAGACCTATCAGTTTGACCTCTTTTCTTCTGAAATGCTTAGAACGCAATGTGGATCATCACATCCGTTATGTTCATCTGGCCTACGTGCCTCTTCATGTGAACCAACATGCCTACCAATCTGGTAAGTCCACTGTGACTCTTTCACACAAGGTTGTTTACGATATCGAGAAAGCATTCGCTCAAAAGCAATCTTGTTTTGTGTTTTCCCTCGATATGGTGCCTTTGACAATGTGCCTTTCGATGCCATATGGCCATATGCCATATGCCAAATTTTACAGTGTAGAAGCACATAAATAATACGTTATAATTGAAAATAGCATTCCAAAACTTTCTGACGGTACTGTGTCAAGAATCCACCATGTTGCATATCTGAAAATGTACTCGAAAATCTCACAAAAACCATAGATATGACTAAAACCTCCCTTCTTGTTTTCAATCCGATGGGAGGCGAATTAATTCATGAAGAGTGAATGTGTTTATTTCACCATAAATTTTGAATGGCACATGTATTTAAGTCATAGTGACCAAACATCGTGATGGTGAATTGCAAATGAATAAGGCTTGACAATTAGTTTGAGCCATTACCACCGATTGATAAAGAATAATTTTCCTGCTAGCAAAAAGTAAGTTCTTACGATGTTGCTGAGAACATATGTGATACTTAATTTTATGTTATAATAATGTATTAAAAAACATCTTTAGTAACATCGAAGATGTTTTATAAGCCGCCATTTTTTTCGCTTTTTCGGTGATATAAGTGTACGAAAATAAGTTTTTTGCAATTTCACATCGTAATAGGCTGTTTTACCTCACCCAAATCTGACAGGAAAAGGCCTACTTTCCCACACCAAATTAACAGTGCGGTAATGGTTCATTACAGCACTGATTTGCGTTGCGTAATGAACCATTACAGCACTGGTTTCAGTTTTGGTCAACTTATTGATGCTTTCTGGACGCAGTTTTGAAAAATTGTGACAACTGCACAGTATAACCTGTTATGCTCAGATTTTCTTGAACATCGCTATGAACGTCAGTGTGCAGTTTGATGAAAAATTTTTGTTTGAAACTATCCTCAAGGGTAATTTATGAAATTGCAAAAAACGTTGTACGCAACTCGGTGCAGAACGATTTTTCCAGCACTCGTCGTAATTATCCAACTCGGCAAGCCTCGTTGGATAAATGTACGACTCGTACTGTAAAAATCGTCATTCTGCACCTTGTTTCGTAAACTACTATTCCATATTTAGAACAAAACATGGACGTTTGTATGAATCATGTATTATATTCAGTATTGTAACAAGTTGTGTTACTTGGGATATTGGAAGCCGCACGGAGTCATGGTATATCTCCAATGATTTCCAATTGGATTCATCAAATGCTCAAAACCGATATCTCTTCTCGACATTGCGTCTAGCAG
Organism: Aedes albopictus; assembly: GCF_035046485.1. Classification (NCBI taxonomy): domain Eukaryota; kingdom Metazoa; phylum Arthropoda; class Insecta; order Diptera; family Culicidae; genus Aedes; species Aedes albopictus. The sequence continues at coordinate 209,355,311 of NC_085137.1, forward strand.
GGATTAGGAAATTGAGTGTTTGTGGATGCTCCCAAGGGGGAGTCTTGTCACCGCTTTTGTGGAATCTCGTAGCAGATACGCTATTGAGGCAACTCCAGTGAATCAAAATACAACCTTCGCGCAACATTAATGACAATATCGCAACTTGCATTTGTTGCGACAATCCACCCAACGCGACATAAGATTGTCCCAACTTGAAAATAATAGGATAAACATCGGACACCACGAGTTTAGAGATTTTTTAGCCTTGCATTGCGATTTTCGAACGGTAACTTCGAGTAGGTAACTACTGCAACTCTGCTGAAGATCTATCATCAAACAGTTTCGACTTTGGGTTTGTAATAATTGATTATTCACGAGTTGAAAAGTACGCAACAAATTCAGCTTCCGTTTTGTCTGCAACAAACATTTTCGAGATCATGTCATTATCTGTTACCAGGGATAAAGAGTAATCGTCGCGCCTTCTTTGTTGCTTGTTTTGTGCTTCTTTTGTTTGACAATTCTTTTCACTGGGCAACTCAATAATAGCGGTTTTCCTACTTATGGTTTTGCTGACGACTACCTAGCACTGTTAGTTGGTATGTGTATCACCACCCTTTCGACCTGATACAAACGCAAAGCGCCCTTCAGGTAGTTGAGGGTTGGTGTCGTCAATATTACCTTTCAGTTAATCTGAGTAAAACATTTATTGTTCTTTTTACGGAAAGGCGAAACCGCAATGGCGTTCGATCTTTGCATCTCTTTGATTCTGAAATCGATGTGACTGAACAGGTAAGGTACGTTGGAGTCATTCTTGATTTCAAGCTTTCCTGGGCACCTCACGTTGAGTTCAGAATCAAGAAAGCTTGTATGGCCTTCGGGCAATGCCGGTGAACCTTTGGTACATCTTGGGGTCTTAAATCCAAGTATATCAAATGGATCTACACAACTGTTGTTCGGCCAATATTGGCCTATGAATGTCTTGTGTGGTGGCAAAAGGGTGCAATGAGAACGGTCCAATCAAAGTTAAGCCCCCAGCCAACAAATTGATTCACATAACTCTGCTACAACTGTGCTAAGGGCCGATTTCTTCACCTCGGCTTAACTGGTAAGCCAGGCTTACCCATATAGTTAAACCTGGTTTAACGCTTAAGCCAGGGTGAAGAAATCGCCCCTAAGTGAATTCTTATCCATCCAAAACACATTGTATAAGATGCACCAAATATGCTCTATTCGCACAAATTTGGAGGCCATATACGTACATTTTGAGAAAACCACTTTGTGTTATACAACTTTAGACCAATTCATTTGGCATGTTATATAACTTCTTTTTATAACTTTACTTGGCAATATATACGATTTCATTTTCACATGTTCAAATATAAAAAAAAGTTTTCAAGCCTCGATTTTTATACCTGCAGCTCATTAATCGGATACCCTACCACTGTGTCAAATACTGACTGTTGTAAGAAGTGGAATTTGATCAATTAAAAATAATTAGAAGGCTGGTCTGAATGGCTACAAGTATCAGCATTGGGTGATAAAATTGTGCACTCAAACCCACCCAACAAATTGGTTGACGTTACTCTGTTGCAACTGAGTAATGCACATTTATTCGTTCAAAAAGGATTGTAATGCACAATATTGTTTTAATACATACAATTCTAGGCAAATTGATTCGGCGTATAATATAATTTCAAATATAACTTGGTTTGAGCCTTTAAATAATTTCGTTTTAACAAACAATAAAATAACAACAAGTCGAGTCCGGGTCTTGATCCGAGTAGTGATGAAAGTGAAAGCAAAGTGTGAAATTGATGTTGAATTTCTGCGTGAATTTCTTCAATTATGTTGGTGTCAAGCTGTGAAGAAGCTGAATGCAGAAATCGTTCAGGAAACAAAAGAAATATTTCCTTGAATAGTGCAGCTGCTGATCCGGGATACGGCTGGGCTGGTATTTGCATAGAGCTGCCTTGGAGCTGCAAGTGGGACATTCAGGTAGGTGAATGTAACAAAACTCGCCCGCATCTCTATTTATTTGAGTTAAACGATGCGCCTAGCGAAATATTGCCTGAAACACTTAATGATCATAATCCATTAGACCGCCTTACCGTGTAATTTCATTTTTACAAATATGACCCCATATATAATCTCGCATTTAAGATTACAATGGAGTCGCAACAAGTGCATTTGAAGTTGTTTAAGAATGTCAACTTGAAGTTACATTATTGTTAACGCAAAGTTGAAGTTGCTAATGCTGCCAAATGAAATCGGATAAAATTGTGGGATTCTTAAACGATTTCACCTAATCTGTTATTGCACCTAATATAATTCTAACTTAATTTGTTCAATAATATAACTTTAGACTTACATCCTTATACGACTGCTGGTTTGCTGGGCCGTCTCCAAAGGATGTGCTTACTGGCGATGTCTGGAGCGTTCTCTTCAACTCCTACGGCAGCGCTAGAAGTTCTCTTTGACGTTGCTCCAAAACACATTCATCTCAAACAAGAAGCACTTTCTTGCACTTACCGTCTACGGGTACTCGGTCTACTAGGGGAAACTCCTGTAAACCGCACATCAACACACACCTCGTTGTTTTAACTATTGGTGAATTGGGACAAAATTGTCCTTGCTCCAAGTGATCATACAATTATTTGTAATTTCCCATATAGGACATTTTCCACGAAATTCCCTTCCCGGGAAGAGTGGACATCTGGATATCTGGAAAGAAGTATTTCAGACGGCATCGTATGTTACACTGATGGCTCCCTTCTTGAAGGTCGAGCAGGTGCTTGTGTCTATTCTCGTGAGCCAAGGCTGTATCAGTCTTACTCACTTGGTAGACACTGCACCGTTTTTCAGGCCGAAATCTCTGCTCTTATGTGCGGAGTGCAATCAGCACTTCAGCAAAGTAATATCGAAGACGGCTAATAACAAGACAGACATCTACCCTCATGCTCCATATTCTCTGAGAACTTCAAGCACACTAGCGCCGCGAACGACTCCAGGGAAGAACATAATGAATAAGTGTGCGTGAGATGCTACAGCTTCCGTATACGTATTTGCATGTACACGCACACAATCATGCTTAATGTTCCTGTGAATCGTTAAGGGCGTTTCAACCTTGTCACCTGCGACAGGGTGGGAGCTGTCTGTCCTGTTATTAGCCGTCTTCAGTAATATACTTCTGTTCAGATAGCCAAGCTGCTATTAGAGCACTTGCTTCGGCCAACTCCAGGTCGAAGATAGTTAAAGCTTGTCGAACTCAAATCGAGGAGCTGAATTCAGCAAACGCTGTTCACCTTGTATGGGTGCCTGGCCATTCTTCCATCGCTGGAAATGAATTGGTTGATGGGTTAGCTCGCACTGGAGCATCACATGACTTCATTGGCCTTGAGCCAGCTATTCCGATATCGAAGTGTTGAGTAAAGCTTCAGATTCACACCTGGGCTGCCACTCAACACAGACAATACTGGAATAGTTTGGAGTCATGTCGTCAAACCAAATTGTATTGTACTTAGCCACCTCCAAGGGTGGCGAAGTATCTTACAAATCTGTCAAAGCAGAATTGCAGCATTCTGGTCAAAGCATTGATAATAATAATAATTCATTTATTTATCTTTTGATAATTTACAAACATAATTACAAATTCAACTTATTACCTATATCATAATTTAATCCATTCTGAACATTTTCGTTTGAATTCTTGAACACTTCGTACATTTTTTATTTCATTTGGTAATTCATTGAAAATTCTAATTCCTTTATAATATATCGACTTTTGTGTACTTGTCATTGTGAACGGCACAACACGCAAATCATTATTTTGTCTAGTCCTATGTGAATGAATATTTCGTCCTCTTACAATAATATTTGTCAAGTACTCTGGCAACATGTGTTTAGTCAATTTAAAAATAGTCGTCATTACATTAAAGATTATTCGTTCTTTTATTGAAAGCCACTGCAAAGCTTCCAACATACCTAATATTGGAGTGAGCTTACCGCAATTTAATATGTACCTCATAAATTTATTTTGCAACTTCTGCAACCTTTTCAAGTGTGTATCACTGGCTAAAAACAACACAGATGAACAATAGTCAATATGAGGCGCCACTAATGTTTTATATAAATATATTTTGCTCCAAAACGTCAATTGACTTTTCAAACGAACATTCAACATTCCATATTTTCTTGCTACTTTTTTAACTACATTATCTATATGCTCTTTAAATGACAATTTACAATCAATGTGAACTCCTAGGTATTTAAAAACATCTACTTTTTCAATTTCAATCCCTTCAATCTCTATTTTAAGTTCTGTATTGTTCAAATTCTTTTTGTTGCTGATTATCATTGACTTGGTTTTCTGTACATTCAGTTTAAGCTTTTTTTATTTTCAACCACTTGTTTAATAACGCTAAATCATCTTTTATCTTCCTAATAGCTATTCTCACATTCTTTTCGGCAATAAAAACAACTGTGTCGTCTGCAAAGAGGTTAATATCACAGTGTTTAATAGCTTTCTTCATATCGTTAATATACAAAATAAACAGAATCGGTCCTAAAGCACTTCCCTGTGGAACACCGAGCGGCACTAATTTTGATGACGAAGTGGAATTTCCATATTGACATATTTGTGTACGACTAGATAAATAAGATTCAAACCACTTGAGGACATTTCCTCCTATACCATATTTTCTCAAAGTTTTCAACATTTCTGTGCGAGATATGGTTTCAAATGCACGCTTGAGGTCCAAAAACAATACTACAATAGTTTTCTTCTTCTCAATCATTCGTTTCCATTTGTATAAAAGCAAGTTCAATGCAGATTCGCATGAATGGTTCTGCCTAAATCCAGATTGTTCGCTTATCAATATATTCCGCTCATTAACGTACTCAAGCAATTGATCTTTAACAATGATCTCCAATACTTTCTCGTAAATTGGCAGCATATTTATTGGCCTATATTCCTCTGCTTTTGTTGTTCCAGCCACCTTTGGAATGGGAACAACTGTTGATTGTTTCCAGCTACTTGGGAATTTGCCCTGCTCAAGAGAATCATTAATAATTCCTAGTAAATAATCTCCAGTAACCTCCAAAGAATCTTTCAGAACCTGTAAGTTTACATTATTGATACCTGATGAACTACCAATTTTTTCAATAGATTTACATAACTTATCATGAGAAATACTATGAAAAACATTAAAATTTTCAGTTAACTGTTCATTTTCACTTTCAAAGCAGTCACTTACATCTTCAATGCTGTCATTAATTTGCTGAATACTGTCTACAAAATAACTGTTGAACCTTTCGCATATTTCACGGTCATTGGTTACATTATCTCCATTGAAACTGATATTATTCACATGATTTTCTTTACTTTTCCAAAGAGATTTAAGAGTTTTCCATAGTCCCTTACTGTTTCCCCTGTTTTGTTCAATCTTCCTCTGCGTGAATGTTGCCTTCGCTTTTCTGATAGAATATGAATATTCATTCCTCAATACTTTATATTGCTGCCAATCGGCTTCATCCCAACTAGCACTTGCTCTCCTGTACGCTTGGTCTCTCGAGACTTGTAAATTTTTTAATTCAATCGTGTACCATTTTTTGCGATTTCTACATTTAATGTTTTTGACAACAACCAAGTGGCCAGCATTGACTGGCCACTGCCGACTTAGCTATCACATGGCGAATATTCAGCAAGCTGATTCATTTCCGAGTATTCGGTAAACACTTATTATGTGAAACTGACTTCAGAGACCTGAATGTTCAGGATATTCTGTTGTTCTTAACCCGCTGTGGTAAAGAGCTATAGGCTCTCTTTCGCTTTATGCGTTATTACAGTGCCCTTTTCAGGGCGCTGTTTGAACCCATTGTGGTACGCTTGTGCGTTAGTACCCTCTTCCAGGGTATTTTTCCTATTTCCCTACCTGTCCCTATCCCGATCCAAATTCTTATTTCCTTCCTTTTCCCTCAGGCAGATGATGAAATAGGCTGTTATTTTGGCGATGGCACAAATGTCCTAAATGGAGGATAACGTGCCTCTGGAGCCGGCCTTCTGATACCTGATACCTGATCGGTAAAATCCGAGCAAACACTGTATTTTTAGTGCCACACTTCTAAATCTCTCTCTCAGCTCGCAATTGCTGCCTGGTGGCTCCCTTCCGAAGGGGTCGGGCGTTGATTTGTGAGGGTAGCGGGTGGTGGGGTTTCGCTGGACTATTCATAAATCATCGTTCCCATCGGTCGGTGTTGAAGTTTTCATAATTTATTAGAGAGCTACTGGAGATCGCATTTTCCATCACTCAGACTAGCATCAACACCACCGTTCGATTGATATCGGCTGCTACTGTGCCTAAGGCAATCGCCATTGACTGTCGGTGGACCAAATAGCAAACGATGACGCACTTTCGCATCATTTGTTTGAAGTTCTTAAGTTCTGTGAAGGTGTTGAAATTTTAACCGACTTCGCTAACAGCGAATTAATAACGGTTTTTGATGGGTGAATGAAAAGTTTTCCTACGAACTTGTTCGCTCTTTTATGAAAGGAAGTAGTTGGAGCTTGTTTGATTTATGAGGGCAGTTATAATTTAATGAAAAGGATTTCGCATTCTTAATCCAATATTAGAACATTACGACCAAATTTAGAAAGACTGAATAAAATTGACGAAAAATTCCATCAATTAAAATCAAAACGTTTCTTCGTTATAAATGTCAGAGAATGTTGATCGACAAAAATTAGTAAAGCGATTCTATTTTGCCCTCAGCTATCCAAGAATAGTTCTGGCCACGAATAATAGCTCGCAATCGGTATAAAGTATGATAATACCATGTTCGGTTCTAGGTAGTCATTTATTTTATTGCTTTTCTATCAGTTTCAAACAATTTGCTTTTGAATATAAGTTCAATAATTCATTATAAATTTTAAATAAGTTTAAGTTTTTAAAAATTGCTTTTCAGTAAGATTCAAAGCAAAATTATATTATGCCATGGTTAAATGATATACATATATTTTAATAAGAAATATTTGGTTTGCCTTATTATATTTTTTCTATGTTCCTAATGATGTAGTGGTTGTTTCGTAGAAACATCCAGATTTACTTTGACCAGACCGTAGGTAGGGTGAGGTCCAGAACTTTCAGGCCACAGATCAAACTTTCGTACCCTCTCCCATCCAAGCTCGGGTTGGCCGAAAATTCAATTACTTTCGCTCATTCAGCTTCAAATTGGCGTAATGAGCGTCGGAGTGTTTTATACTTTTGGGAAGCAGCAGAAAACTTTTCCTCGCCTTCTGCTGACTGGTGAGTGCTCGAATGAGGTCCAGCACTGCGAAAGCGGAACGATGATGGAGGCTCTTTAGAAAATCAACGCAACACGATCAAATCGAATGCCTTTCACAGCAACTGCTTCATTCGCAGCCTCACTCCTTCTTCCGACAGATTGGAATTGTTTGCCGCTGCTTTATAACCTTCGTCAATGCCGAACGCAACTTCTGGAGGCGGCCAAACGGAAAGTGAGAGGACAAATTCGTTGAAGTGAATAAAATCGCTCCGATAATGACACTCCTTTTTCTCGCCCGTCGTAACCACACGGAAATTCGATCGGAATGAATGAGGCCCGAGAAGGCGAATTTTACCCGTGGGAGTTTGTGATTTTCGGTGATTGAGTGTTTTATTTCGCGTTTGCCGTCTATTTATCGACATGAAAAGTGATTGATTATCAACTTTTTCGTATTCTCGGCATTCCGTCAACGGGCAACCTTTCCCCCGGAATCTGCGTTGTCGTTGACGCGAGAAAGAGCACATCAGTAGATGCCGGCGTGGAAAAGTTTTGATTGCCGGAGTTCGGTTGGGCCTACTTCTCAATACACCTCGTCAAATAATTATCGGGTTTATCAATTTTCTAACCGAATTCAGCATGTTCTGGGGAATCACATTTTTTTGTTCAGTCAAGTGCCTTTTCTGAATAATTATGTGTTTGTAGTGCAGGTACAGTCGGGACTCTTATAACACAGTACCAAATAGTTGTCGCTCTCAGCCGTTTGTTGTAAGTCCTTTCAGCGGGAATGAGTTTTCGAAATTATTATTCTCTAACCGACAGTGAATATAAACATTTACTCGATTTTGGGAGAATATAATTTTCCAGTGAGATGGTTTTATTCTTACTAACAGTTGTATCAACGTATAAACCTTTTAACTCAATTTTCTCCATGATTAAACAGAGTTTGCTTTATGAGAACAGTAATAGGAGTCCCTGTCCAAAAGAGCATAATTGATGTTTTAAAATAGCTTGATAATTTTTAACTTACGTTTCGATCCTAAATATAACTTGTGAAATGATTCTGGGCTCTCAGATTCAGGTGTGAAGTGGGGTCAGTCGATAGAAAAATTGAGAGATTAGTGAAAAAAAAATACCACTTGTTTTGTTGAGATTCGAACCCACGACTCTGTTTCGCTACTCCGGCGCTTTAACCAACTATGCCACAGAACAAGTTACGATTCTGTGAAATAGAAAGTCAAACTAGATTCCAAGCACCACCCTACCCGGATAAAAACCTACCGTAGGGTGTATGGTGAAAACCATTTCTGCACCATACAGTGTACCAGCTACACTAAAGTGTATTGTAAAGGAATGGTTCGGCAAAAGCTTCGCAAATTGTAGCTACTATACATTTACATCCGATCTTTATGTAATCATATAGGGTCTGGGACCATTTGCGCAGAAGAACCTATTTTGGGCACTTGTTGCTATAACTCAGTCAATTTTGAACCGATTGACTTGATTTTTGAGACACGATCAGATAGGCACAGTATCTAGCAATGTTCAAAAATTCAAGTCTATCGGTTTGAAATTGGTTGAGTTATAGCAGTATGTAATTGCCCAAAATAGGCGCTCCTGCCCAAATGGTCCCAGACCCTATTATCCTGTTTTTCTTACGTTTAAACCATTCACTTTTCCGAAATATTATTTTTCCGTGCGCTTTTAATTATTTATTTAGTTTTAGATTTTTTTTCGTGCTTTGTTTTGTTGATGTTTGTGACTTTTTTGATGCAAAGGAAAGGAAAGAAAAAAAAATGAATAAGTTGAAACATCAATTTAAAGTCAATAAAATGTTTAAATAAGTGGTAAACCAGGTGTCTTAAGGACTGCAGATCCAAGAGATATAGCTGGCTAGGTAATTATAGTGCGATGAGAGGAATATGAATGTAGGTCAACCCGGAAAGACGCACGTCAGATTACCGTAAATCAGTGGATGAGTTCAACACTATTCTTTTTTTTTGTATTTGCCTTTTGGGGAATTTTCTCCTCTTCGCTCATGTGAACTTCCCTTCGACCACAACCGAATCAAATGCGATTGACGAAATTTATCTTTTTAACGATTTTTAACCTAACTTATATTTGAATTGAAATTGACAGTTTTCTCATGAGTTGTTATGTATTTCAAACTTTAGTGAAACTGGAGCCTCAATATTGAAATAACGTTTAAGCACGCTGTAACGATACTTATGTACCTCGTCACCCACTTCATGCAATTACATTAGTGGTCTAATAATACTTAGCGCGCTCGGCATAGTTCCATCATGCCGCTCAAAGTGTTGTCACAAATAATACTTAGTTTGCAAAATCCAGTTTCTGGCTGGTGAGACATGGGAGCGTGAGCTTCAACTGTTATCTAATGCAATCAGAGGAGGGGCTGGCGATGAGGAGAGGGTCACCGATGTGGAACTTTCGGAGATAGCAAAGTCTCTTAGCGTAGGTAAGGCCCCAGGTTCGGACGGAGTTCTAAACTTGGCCTTAACATAGCTATTGCAGTGGCTCCCGAGATGTTCAGATCTGCTATGCAGAAATGCCTGGCCGAGAGAGTTTTCCCAGAGGTTTGGAAGCGGCAGAGCTTGGTTCTATTGTCAAAGGCAGGGAAACCATCCGGAGATCTGTCAGCATATAGTCCAGTATGCTTGATCGGCATGGCGGGGAAGGTGCTCGAAAAGATAACAGAATCAACATAATATTGAGGCACTACGAGGGCACCGAAGGAGTAAATGGTCTCTCGAGCAACCAGTTCGGCTTCCGGAAAGGGAGGCGACCGTAGTCGCTATCCTGTCGGTTACAAAGATATCGCGGTGTATGCTAGCAAGCGCTAGATTCTGACTAGTATCGCCTCGGCCCGGTTTGGGGCACGACGCTAAGTACCAAAAGTTAACATGGTAATCAGGCTGTTGTGCCTGAGGATTACGAGCGCGTACCGTACCGTGTAACACGATGCGCTCTGCGTCATAACTGGTATGTTGCCTATCGGTATTCTTATCGGGAAGGACATGGAGTGCTTCGAAACGCAGGACTGCCAGATTGGCGTCCGTGGTCAATTGGTAGCTCGCGTGGGACAGTTGCACCAAAGAAAAATGGACCCACAGGTTGATTCCGAGGTTAGATAATTGGGTTAACAGGTGCAGTGGGACGTAACATTCCACCTGACCCAGGTCCTTTCGGGCTATGGTTCCTTCTGACATTATCTACACCGTTTCGGTCATGCGGGTTCTCCCGAAGTTCCGCTTTGTGCTGGTTTAGAGGAAACGGTGGAACACGTTTTGTGCGTGTGCCCGCGTTTTCGTACAATGCGTGACCGCATGCATGACACATGCGAAGAGGACACAACCCCCGACAATATTGTCCAAAGGATGTGTAGGGATGAGTTTGGTTGGAATGCCGTTTCAACGGCTATTAATTACACTATTTTTAAGCTACAAAGGAGGTAGTGCGTGGACTCGGAGGATAGTTAGTGCAGTCGCTATACAAGAGGTGGCCCAAGGGTTGGGAGTTGGCTACGTTGTAACGTTTTGAAGTTTTTATTCTGTTTAAGTAAAATAAAGTTTGAATTTAGTTAGATTAAATTGTTAAATTTTTTGAATATTATGATTTTGATTTTAGAATTTGTTTTTTTTTTTGTGATTCATTATTAGTTTTCATGATTATTTTAGTTAATTTGTAGCTTTTGACGTTTTTGTCTTTTTAAGTAAAATCTTATGTGAATTGGATTCGTTGAATTTGACTTTGAGTTTGAACCGTTTTCCATTAGTAGAGATTAACCGTTTCATATAAGGTTTGTGTCTAGGCTAAGTTAATGACGATTCATGTTATGCATCTTATAGGACTTTTTCGATGGCGCTAAATAGTTTTGCGGCCATGTGCGGTTTGAATTTGGCGCACTTGTAAATAATAGTTTGTAGATTGTATAGACGACTGTTTCTATAGCAGGAAATTTACTTGACTAGAGAATTCGACTTGACTCCATCACTTTCAGTTTGAGTCGGCTGGAGAACAGAAGCTAGCTTGAGCGACCTTCTGCCAGTTTTAAGTTTTGTTAAAGGTGTGTAGTGTTTTTGTAGTAATGTAGATTTGTGAAGTAGTGCCGTTTGAAGTGAATTTATAATTAATTGTCTGTTTTTCATTCTGTAGTAACTTAAATGTTGGATTTTGTCGCCAGGGGCAGATGCTCTGTTTCCTGTGCGGTTAATTGTTGTAAAAAAGGTAATTGTGAATTTGAATTCGTTTTAGTGTATATTGTTTTAACTCTGTGTTTCGTCCTTGGACCTCAGCGTCCAAGAGACGCTTTTTATTTTAGGCTTTAAGCCATTTCCGCTGCTCCTCGCCCGCCAAAACTGGCAGCCAAACGGAGTAGGGATCACGTCCGGCCTACCCGCGTACAGTTTACGTACGATCGGGCAGCGTACCGGACCGCCGACACTCCCCCTCCGCACCTTTAAACCGGCGAACGATAAGGAGAGCGTGACGTCGACGATTGGCCAGGAGAAAGCACCGTCGAAACAAAACCTGCGCAGGTACGTCAATCATGGCCATGATACACACACACAACACACACACACTTGACGAGCATTATGTGAAAATAATATACGTTTAAACGAATTCTTTTGTTTGTTGTTCTTGTTTTATTGTTTTAGTTCTTTGAATTAGTTACTTTTAATAAATTCATTTCAAACACTTTTAATTATTCGCGTGTAGTAGTTTATTCATTTTCTAGTCCTTTTTATGTAAATTCCCGTTATTGTTTCAGTTTATACGTTCTATGTATTAGTTTTTAGTGCGTTTGGGGATTTCAGTCGAGTTACGGCCGTTCGAGAAGCCCTTGAGAGTAGAGTCGTCTTATAGTCGGGCAAACCTTAAAATGAACCGGTGGTCTCTCGTTCGCGAGAGTGGCGCAAAAGCCACCGCGTTTAGATTCTCTCGTGCTTATTCGACGAACGGTTACAACGTATGTAGGTCTTACCGGTACCCTGCAGTCGAAATTGACACTTACGGTGATTAAGTAGCCGCGGGAAGGACATCCTGGTAGCGTTGCTGTCGTGGCGTCTACTGGATTGGAGGCGAGCCCGCGATTGGAAAGGTGTCCGCGGCAAGGTCGGATCAAATGATGGAGGTCTTAGTCAACACGTCTTCTGTGTGCCGGCTGATAGGGCCTTACTTGCGGGAAGGTCAAATAGCTGTGCACGCGCTACCACCCAAGTAACCATGACGCTAGATATAGAGCATTAATTTCGCTTTAAAGTATATTATATGACATGCGATATAAAGTTGTTTTGTCATATAGGTACCATTAAAGTAGGTTTAAAGTCGAAAGTGGCCCTACTATTGTTAATTTAAAGCAAGCTTTACTGTGGCGATTGCTAAAGCATATAAAATGCTTGTACCATATAGCTAATGCTATGAAATAGTATGGAATGCATACTTAAGGCATCATGTCAACAAAAGAAAAAAAAGTATTTTTTTCATTTTTCTGTCTATTTTTATCTTCTCATACCTGTTCCGATACTCTCACACTGATGTTTTTTTATTCTATTTCGGGAATTGAACCTAGACTGCTGAAACTGGACCGCGATGAAACTCGGATGCGCCAACGCTGTGCTACGACTACCATGTATTTTGCACCTGGAAAAATGTGCAACTTAAAGTAACGTATACTCAGCTCGTGCTTTATTGAGTTGTGTTTTCAGCAGCTCTAAAAAGTTGTGCCAGGGTCTGAATGCCATCAGTTATCTTACTCTCCCAAATTCATTCGAAAACAAGCGATTACAGAACTGATTGATTCCACAAACGAAGATAATATAAAGATGTGTTGATTCTGTTCTTATTGTTTTCATGCGTGCTCACTTCTATCATTTCTTTTATGAAATCGAGGCTATGTTAAATATGTTAAATAAGAAAACCAATATCTCAACCCCACATAATTTTTGTTCCCTCAGCATCTGATTGTCTTCAAGTCCCAAGCAGAAACCAAAAAAACCAGACGCAATATAAATTTTCAAACAGCTACTTCTGAGCATAATAATCCAAGTTCTACGCAGCAATCCATGAAAATTTGGGTTTGTTTTTCTTTTCTTTTGTATTGGTTGCGTTTCTAAAAATGTTTTACAGATTTTTTTCGAACTGAGTTTTTTTTTCTGTTTACAACTATGATAGCATTTGTAAAGACATATATAAAGTAATAAATCCTTGCATTATTGATTGCCATAAAGCTTTCAACATGGTAATGCAATGAAGCATTAAACAACGTCGCAATAGAACTATAGGGCACTGCACTGTTTTGATTTTGCATGGGACTTTGACGTTTCGTGGCCTTGTTGTTTACAAAATTTCTGTAAGAGTGAAAGAGAAGGAGAGATTTTCATGCAGTGCCCTATACCGAACTGTCAAAATCCTATAATGCTTCAATGCTTTCATAATGTAGAGTAAACGCTTTATTACTTGACAGGTGTAGAATAAAAGTTATCTCGCATTAGCTAAACTATAATACGATTGAATTAATGTTATGATATAATGCTTGTGGTTACTTGGGCAGTTCTTGATACTAAGGGACAAAGGGATTGATGAGGACTACTCGCGAAACTGGCTAAGCGACAGCATGGTGAAATCTTCAAAGCGAGTCATCGGTGTTCGTTGCTGCAAGCTACGCAGTAAACCTTGACGGTGCGATATGCACTAGCCCCTCTCTGAAGCAATGTCTTCTTGGTGGTTCCGGAGAGATGAAGGATCTGGCGACCATGGTACTGTTGTTTAGTGGATTGAGGAAAGAGTAGTCCAGTCTTTCACTTTTTTCATACACTGAAAAATATTATAACCCAAAGAATAAGTTTTAAAAACTCAAATTTGGCTAAACTGCTTAAAGTTTTAACTCAAAGTTGGGTTGTTTTCTCCCTCGCCCTACCGCAATGTTGTCGAAAACAAAGAGAGAAGCACCGACGCATCCGCTGCTCTTCCGTGGAAGAAGCCAAATTTGGGTTTTCTTGAATTAACCCAAATTTGCGTTATTTGAGGCCTCCGTTGGGTGAAAATAACTTACCACTGGGTTAATTTTTTTGCCGCTCTCAAACGAGAACTACTCACTCACCACTTTCGCTGTTTAACGCAAATTTGAGTTATTCCACGGAAGACCGGGATTGCGTCAAAACAACTTAAATATGGGTTGATTTGTAGTTCAGTGTAGAGCAAATTATCCCCCCATGGTTAAAAAGAAACAAAAATACTCGCAGCCCGGCCGGTGCCACGTAGGACGTAGGATTTGCTTGGATGATGCTAATAATCTCAATGGAATTATATTACGCGTTACCCAGCCTTTATCGTGCCATTATTTCCACTATGAAAATCTCGAAGTTAATACGATAATCCGTTAGATCGGCAAATCTCCATAACACAAAAAAATCGTGAATTTAATCATACTCAAGAATTTCCAAGCCCACTCCACCCAGGTGGAGATCAATTGATGTCGCAAACAGCGCGCAGTGATTTCCCAGCAACAAATCATCTGTTCTCCCACGAAGTAGAACGCCAAACTTTTCAATGATTAATTGATTTGTTTGGAAAATGTAAACAGCCCACTCTTCTGTGCGAACATTGCAAAATGTCGCTCATGCCAGGCAAGGGCGAGGGCATCAGGTATTACAGCTTGCTCAGTACCTACCTACCTACGGTTGGAACAGTAGGTCCCAGAATGCTGTGGGTAGCTGCGAGCTACTGCGATGTTCACTTGATGCCTTTTGACGAAACGTGAGCGACGACACAGTCTACAGCCAGTCTCGAACTTAAACTAACAGCCGACTTTTGGTTGAAAATAACATGTACAATTTTAAAAGTTTTTATGGATTATATATAAAAATATTCTGGGAATTGTTTAAAAGATATTATTTTGTGTTTTGCTTTTATTCAAAACTTCGATTTTCACATACCTAATATCTAAACAATAAATTCATTATTCAATATAAAGATAACGAAAAATACATCAAATTATCAAGTCAAATTAACAAGGTAAGCAATTCAACACATGTATCAAAGAAAATCTTGCCGTTCCCTCAATTTCGATCCTGCCTGTATAATATCCATCATGGTACAAAATCAGAACACTACACCATTCGAGGAAAAAGTGTTTGCCAAGCCAGCTTGCGTATTCCAGCAGAGCTGACTGCGAAGGATAATCGCTACGATTCATTAGCAAATTTCTGACACTACACGGAACACAGAAGCTCGGTACTAGGTCGGTAGGTACCACTTGGCTCGGCCTCTCTTTGAAACAATGAACGCTCATCTGCTGGAACAAGGCAAAGAGTCAGAAAGTGTTTGATTTCTGAACGAACAAATTAGACGTTCAAGATGTTTGCGTTCCGTTCGGAGTGGGTTTCCAGTAGCGGGTAGGTGTACCTACGGTGAACAAGCACACGTTATTGTGCTTTTACCCGATTGAGAGGTTAATGGAAAGCAATCGAGCTTGGATTATGTGAATTAGATGCGTTCTGTGGAAGCATGTGCCTTAATAAACTTCTTTTCTTGATTGACATTCTTTACGCTGATAATGGGTGAAAATGCCAGAAATTTAGTTGGTTTTAAGATTGAAAACTGAATAAAAATTTGAAAATCATCAATATGATTATATACAAATTTCAGTGATTACAGATAAACTGAATTTCATTCCAGAAGGGATACAATATCCGATTACTGTAATAATTACCTAATAAAGGTTGTTCGATTGCGATTAAAACACTCCATCATAAACAATGTACGGTACCGACGGCCACCTCAATACGATCAAAAACGACTGAATCATACTTCATGCGATATAGTGTGGCAAAAAGGTTTCAATGTTTCTAATTCTTAAAATAGTGACACCATATGCATGTATTATTTTTTAAACCAATGCTGCTGAATGAATTTTAAATTTCAATAACTACCTGAATATTCCTTACGATACTCCATACAACCTTCCTACTAACATTTACTTACTTTTCCTTTACAGATTCGCAGTTTATTTGCTTTCACTAGGCAATCAATCCACCTTCATTCTCGTGAAGTGCAGATGAAAGATTCAGCTGAGAATGATTTATGTATCGACATCATTCGCACTAATAATAAATCTTTCCGCGCATTCCAGCAGATCCGATGCTATCCTACACGCCTGATCCATTCCACTGCCCCCCTTCGTATAGCTTAGACCATCTAGAGAGCAGAACTTCTGTGTAAACGGTATCTGCAATAGCAATACAGACCGAAGATATGCACTGACTGCCTCTGTACCGGTGATGCCGCGAAGAGTAAAGTCCATTTTTCATTTACTCCACACTGCTGTTTGTTGACGAAGTCAGGAAGGACGGAACCAACAGCGCGCCCCCATCGCTGTTCCGCAGCCTCCCGCACTTGACCCGATCCGGCTGCTGCCGAGGGACTCGTCATAGTTCAGGTCCTTGAATTCTCACTCACTTCTCGTGTAGTCGGTCAGCCGATCAGCCCAGTACGGAAGAATCCACCGTGTTATATAGATTAGGGACCTCGTCGCTTCCTCTCCGTCCACGTGGATGTTGGTGGCGCGCTGGCAACACATGGCAAATATTATTTTATGCCGGATTTGTGTCCGTATGTGTCTATAGGTTCTCTCATTCGTCATCGGACATATCGGAAAGCAGCTCTGTGGCAGCTGATTTTTTTTCTTCTCTAGTTCTTCCTAAACTCGTACGAATGGTGGGCGAAAAATGATTGTGCTAATACCAACAATCGAAAAATAGGCATACAGTGGCGTAGCAAGGGGGCACTCCGGAACTACACTCGGGACTGAATTGGATGCTGCGAATGATCGACAGCCAAATTCGTTTCAACGATCAAGTGCACGTAACAACTGCAACAACCTTCTCCGTACTAGGCTTTGGCCGCAGTGAAGTAACGCTCTTCACCGACCCGTACTCACATCAATGGCAGATGAGAATCGCCAAATGTTTCATAAGTGGACTGCAAAACGGTGAGTCGATAAGGAGAGCGTTCAACAAAGCTCTGGTCCTCACAAGTTCCTACCTCATGCTTCCACGGGTCAAGCGATGACAAAGACCGCCAGCTAAGAGTTGTGTGCTTAGCTGGTAGTGCAGCCTGGGCACTGTTGTCCTTCTGACTTCAGCTAGATTGAGGAGGTACGTTCCGAGCGTCCGTTCACCACAGAGGTGCAGCTCAAACAGCGTCTGTTCTGGCATCCAGCGGCTGAGTAAGAAACGCTGCTCCACGCCCAGCTAGATCCAAGGTTGTAGCCCCATCAGCGTTGTCGTCCCAGTGTTGGTTGGGACGTTAAACAGAACTGGCACGATGGTCCTCCGGCGAGACAGGAGTGTTGGCCTAGGCCCAATAAGCCACCCGTAAAAATCGCCATTGCGAATAAAATGGGAGAAAATACGACTCGATACAATCGGCAAAGACCCACGCGACGAAATAAGGACTACGATTGGAAACTTGGAACATGGAATTGCAAGTCACTAGGTTTCGCAAGATGTGACAGGATAATTTACGACGAACTACATCCCCGCAACTTCGACATCGTGGCGTTGCAGGTGTTTTGTTGGACTGGAAAGAAAGTGTGGAAAAGCGGGCATCGAGCGGCTACCTTCTACCAAAGCTGTGGCACAACCAATGAACTGGGAACAGGATTTATAGTGTTGGGCAAGATGCGACAACGTGTGATCGGGTGGCAGCCCGGTTTTCGTGCACAATGCACATGTAGAGCATGGATCATGGTATATCCTGAATATTTTTGATAGTGAAAATGTTTTCCGTTTTTGCAGAAACCATTTTTTTTGTGAAATTTATTTAAAAATGGTTTCTGTAAAAACGAAAAACATTTTCACCACTAAAAAAATTAGGAGATACCATGATCCATACTCTACACGTGCACGAAAACCGATTTTAAAAATATTGCTTCGTTACTTTATAAAAAATCGAAAACCAAAAAGTGAGGAAATGGATCCAGTTTCGCCTTAAGAGTTAAGGGCCGTTTCTTCAACTACAACTACAGCATCATCAACGTCCTCTGCCCACACGAAGGGAGACCTGATGACGAGAAAGAAGCGTTCTACGTGCAATTAGAGCAAACATACGGTGGTTGCTCGCCGCGTTACGTGAAAATCGTTGTCGGCAACATGAACGAGCAGGTAGGAAGGGAGGAAATGTACCGACTGGTAATCGGGCGAAACAGTCTGCACGCCGTATCGAATGATAACAGCCAGCGATGCGTAAACTTTGCAGCTTGGTACGACGGCGAATACGAACAGTTGAAAAACGAGAAGGATGCAGCATGGGCGAGAATGCTGCAACACCGTACGAGAGCGAATGAGGCACGTTACAGACAGGCGCGGAACAGGCAGAACTCAGTCTTCCGGATGAAGAAGCGCCAGCAGGAAGAACGAGATCGCGAAGCGATGGAAGAGCTGTACCGCGCTAAGGACACACGAAAGTTCTACGAAAAGCTGAACCGCTCGCACAGAGGCTTTGTCCCACAAGCCGACATGTGCCGAGATAATCACGGGAATATTCTCACGAGCGAGCGTGAGGTGGTCGAGAGGTGGCGGCAGTATTACGATGAGCACCTCAATGGCGACGTTGCAAGTACCTAAGGTGACGTAGTAACAGATCTAGGAGTATGTGCACAGGACGAAAGACTTCCGGCCCCTGACCTCCAAGAGATTGGTCGGTTGAAAAACAACAAAGCCGCTGGAGCAGATCAACTACCAAGCGAGCTTCTAAAATAAAGTGGAGAATCACTGGTGAGAGCACTACACTGGGTCATTACCAAGATTTGGGAGGAGGAAGTATTACCAGAGGAATTGATGGAAGGTATCGTGTGTCCCATCTTCAAAAAAGGTGACAAGTTGGATTGCGGGAACTGCCGCGCGATCACACTACTGAGCGCTGCCTACAAGATACTCTCTCAAATGTTATGTCGCCGTCTATCACTGATTGCAAGAGAGTTTGTGAGGCAATATCAGGCTGGATTCATGGGTGATCGCTCTACAACGGATCAGATGTTCGTCATCCGCCAGGTGTTGCAGAAATGTCGAGAATACAACGTGCCCATACATCACTTGTTCATCGATTTCAAATCGGCGTATGATACAATCGATCGAGAACAGCTATGGCAGATTATGCACGAATACGGATTCCCGGATAAACTGATACGATTGATCAAGGCGACGATGGATCGAGTGATGTGCGTAGTTCGAGTATCAGGGAAACTCTCGAGTCCCTTCAAATATCGCAGAGAGTTACGGCAAGGTGATGATCTTTCGTGCTTGCTGTTCAACATTGCGTTAAAAGGTGTAATAAGGAGAGCGGGGATAAACACGAGTGGGACGATTTTCACGAAGTCCGTTCAGCTGCTTGGTTATGATATTGATATTATAGCTCGTAAATTTGAGACGATGGCGGAAACGTACATCCGACTAAAGAGTAAAGCAAGGGGAATCGGATTAGTCATTAATGTGTCGAAGACAAAGTACATGATGGCAAAGGGCTCCGAGGAGGAATCACCGCGCCCGCCACCTCGAATTTATATCGACGGTGATGAAATCGAGGCGGTTGAAGAATTAGTGTACTTGGGCTCACTAATGACCGCCGACAACGACACCAGCAGAGAAATTCAGAGGCGCATTGTGGCAGGAAGTAAGCACTTTGGAGTCCGCAGAACTCTACGATCGAATAAAGTTCGCCGTAGCACGAAGTTAACTATCTACAAAACACTGATTAGACCGGTCATCCTCTATGGGCACGAAACATGGACCCTACGTGCAGAGGACCAACGCGCACTTGGAGGTTTTGAACGAAAGATGTTGCGTACCATCTACGGCGGAGTGCAGATGAAAGACGGGACTTGGAGAAGGCGAATGAACCACGAGCTGCATCAGCTGCTAAGAGAACCAACCATCGTCCATACCGCGAACATCGGGAGGCTACGGTGGGCAGGTCACGTCATCAGGATGTCGGATATCAACCCGACTAAAATGGTTCTCGAGAGTCATCCGATCGGTACAAGAAGAAGAGGAGCGCAGCGAGCTAGGTGCAGGGATGGCCAAAATACTTTTTTCTCTTTTCCGTTCATCGATACCGCCAGTAAAATAAAAACAAAACAACGGCAGCACCAATACCATCAGACGCCGCGCCAACGGCAGTCGATTAGACGCTTGATGGTTTTCGCTTCCCCACGAAAATATTTATGAGCAGTCATGCTGAGGCGGGTGATTGCGAAAAATGTCAAATAGTTTCAACTGCTAATAACTCACTTGTTTGAATAAATAATTTAAA
This sequence comes from Aedes albopictus, assembly GCF_035046485.1. Taxonomy (NCBI): domain Eukaryota; kingdom Metazoa; phylum Arthropoda; class Insecta; order Diptera; family Culicidae; genus Aedes; species Aedes albopictus. The sequence continues at coordinate 209,375,903 of NC_085137.1, forward strand.
TCGATTTGCACAAATAGCTAGAGCACACTCCTAGCTTTGTGATGCATGTAAAGAAGTTTGTCTAGAAACGGTTTGAAACGCAGAAAAATGCGAAAACTGGAGAGACAGGAATTTTTGTCGTCGTTGTGCTCGAGTACTGGCGCTCTCGCACTTGGAAACCGTTTCGAGGAAGAAGGCTGCAGGAAAAAAAATGTTATGACATTTATTTTTCGAACAGTTTGAGTTTGGGTGGGCCTGTAATGTTCGTGTGGAAAAATGTCAAATGTACAGCCGGTAACCGTTTTTTCCAGTACATTTCTCATCCCTGGCTAGGTGGGTCGACCAAGTGGAGGACGATCTGCGGACCCTACGCAGAGTGCGGAACTGGAGACAAACAGCCATGGACCGAATGGAATGGAGACGGCTACTATGTACAGCAGAGGCCACCTTAGCCTTAGCCTGATCGGTAAAGGTATGTAAGTTCGTAAGTGGATAAGAGGAATCAACGGAATCTGCGAGAATCTATTGACGAAGTAGTGAGCACAGCAGTGTAGGAACTTATATATACTGCTCAAAGACGACCCAGACACGGTTGGTTTAATGAGGAGTTCCAGAAGATGGCGAATGAGAAGAACGTTGCCAGATGCCGGATGTTGGTGTCTGGTACCCGGCAGAATAGAGAGCGGTACAAGGAAATAGTATGAAGAGAGTGTCATTACTGAGGCGTAAAATAGTACACAAAATACCATACCGCGAAACAGAATGACAAATAACAAATTGTGCGACTGTTCGAGCCCGTATGAAGTTGATCATGAATATCAACTTCTTTTCTCGATTAGCCTAGATAGCTGTGTAGTGTCGGTGGTGGTTGTCTTAATTGGCTAAGAATAACACTACGGGCCGCCTGTTCCGGTAGTAAGAGACCACTAAATAGGTGATCCTTAATTCATGGTGTGATGCGGCTATATTTTTACCGTGCCTTGAAATGAATGGCTTAGGGGGTCTAATAAAAACCTAACCGCTAATGGAGCCTGTGGAGTACCAGGGCGTGCTCCACGATCAATCTTTGCAGATTTATGCAAAATGGTACAGCCCAAGTGGCCTTAGTCCAAGAACCTTACTTTCGTAAGGGGAATTTCTATCTAGTAAACCTTGTGAACCTGTTGTTTGCTACATTCAGTAAAAATGAAATGGTAAACTCGCCTGTCAAGCCACGAGCCTGTGTGCTTGTTAACAACGCAACCGTTGCTACAGTCACCTCTGGACTAACTTCCAGAGATACAGGGGATGGCCAAAATGTTTGGGATAGGCAACTTTTTTTTTCTCTCACTAAAAAGTTCAACATGTTATAACTTTTCATAGAGTGCATCAAAAAATCTCAAATTTTGACTGTTTGTCAACCTGTTATATGTGCATCATTGGTACAAATTTGGGTTCGATTGATTAATATTTTGCAAAGTTAGAACTGTTCGGGTAAAACACCTTTTTTTAGACAACTCATTTTTGAGCTGTCATATCTCGGAACCCAGTGAACCGAATTGAATAAAATTTTGAACGTACACTAACAATGTGTAAATGCTTCACAAACCATTAAAACATAGGTACTTTTTAAACGTTGAAAAAAGTTATCATGCATTAACCCTTTTTGAATTTTTCTCGAAAAAATGTAATTTTTTTACATCAATGTCAATAAATTTTAGCGTTGATATCCAAAGATTTTCCACTTCTATTCTCAAATTATCTCTAATCAGATATATTAGAGCCTATTTAGGTTGAAGGAAGAACACATTTAATATTTTTTGTGTGGTATTGTAAGTTTTACTTATTTTTCTCTATATGGGTAAAAAATTCAACCCGGTATAACTTAATTCGCCGTAAGAAAATATTACATTTTATAACGTCGTATTAAGTATCAATATATTGTTGATAAACGCTAAAAAATTCATTCGATTCGGTTCACTGGTTTCCGAGATATGACAGTTCAAAAAAATAGTTGTCTAAAAAATAGTGTTTTACCCGAGCGGTTCTAACTTCGCGAAAAATTAATCAATCGAGCCCAAAGTTGTACCAATGATGCACATATAATAGGTTGACAAACAGTCAAAATTTGAGATTTTTTGATGCACTCTATGAAAAGTTACAGCATGTTGATTTTTTTTTTGTGGGAGAAAAAAAGTTGCCTATCCCAAACATTTTGGCCATCCCCTGTATATGCTCTATCACAATTGATGTTCCTGTTGGAAATCTCAACAGGAAACGTCTATTGTTCAGTGTATTTACCGCATGATGAACCGTCCCCAAAGGCCTTCCGCTAATTGTTGGCAGTGATACTAATGCTCACTTCACATAGGCAACCGCCCAACCTTCATGGTATCTGCTAGAGAGGAAGTATGAGACATTGCGCTTTGCTCTAGTGCTGACCAATTGGCATGTGTCAGATGAAGAATCTTTATCTGACCATCACTACATCTTTTTTGAACATTTCATTGATGGCTTGCAAACTTTGCGTTTCAAGAGTCCCCGGTCATCAATTGAGATCTATTTACTGATTTGCTTGCGACCAAATTTCATGGATACTCACCATCCATTGACACTTCAAGCGATTTAGATGATGCCGTTGATACTAAAACGACTTTCATCATGGAAGCTTTTGAATAAGCTTGCCCTCTTCGGTCTGCGAAGACCACAAGAGGAACCCTTTGGTGGAAATCTGACCTGGCGATGCTCAGGAAACTATGTAGAAAGAGTTGGAACAGACGACGTTCAGCTGGTTTGGAGACTTTCAGGTCGGCTCGCAAGGCCTACAAGAAAGCTCTCCGGTCTGCTGAACGATCCAGGTTTCCGAGCGAATGAACTACGTTAACCAAATGGCGATTTCACTTCGTCGGATGTGGAAGTTCTGGAATGCTTTTTGAGCACACTGCTCCGGATGTGGGTATATCTTCGGATGAACCTGATGTCTTTTCTTGTAGTCTCAGCCTTCGGCGCGGAGAATGGTAGCAATAGAATCTATAGAGTGGGCACTAAGTAGCTTTGCTCCATTCACATCTCCTGGGGCAGATGTGATTTATCCTAATTTGCTTCAAAAAGGATTTGATCAAAGGATTTGAAAAAAAAAACTACTTGTTTGCAGTTTTTTTTTTTCCAAATGTTGGTGGGATATTATTGTTAAGTTTCTTCCGAACGTGGGTCGTGTACCGTATGAAGAAGCAAAGAGTTTCAGGCCTATCAGTTTGATCTCTAAAAAAGAAAGCAAAAGCATTGCCGATTTAATCTGGCCAACGTGCCTCTTCATTTGAACCAATATGCCTACCAATCTGGGAAGTCCACTGTGATTCTTTTACACAAAGTTGTTAGCGATATCAAGAAAGCATTTACTGAAAAGCAATCTTGTTTGGGTGTGTTCTTAAACATCGAGGGTGCTTTTGACACATTCCAGCGTAACGGGACACCGCGAGGAACTAACTTTCGTGAACAAATGGCGTCTGCAATCAATTATAATGTTCATGATCATATGGTTTAACAGGTTTTATAACAAGCTTATTAGATGTACTTGCTGATGCAATACTTGTTCTATGGGGTTTTGGTTCCAATTTACTTTATATAACATGTTACATTTCGTAACGGGACACCATCGCAGAAATCTTCTTTTTGAAATTTTCAATCTGAAATGCGTATATTAGCTCTGTTATGAAGTTTTGAATAATAGAGTCTTCTAGACATTTCTTCTTTAGATTGATGTGAACAATATTGCCGAAGTGAGTTTTACTGAGAAATGTATAGTTTTGGAAATATTCTTGATTTAGTTTTGGGAGCGCAGCGTTACGCTCGCGTGAAAACAGTGTTTTGCAAATGGTGTCCCGTTACGGCTAAAGTCATCTAGTTGTAGATTGAATGCTTTGCTAGATAGAATGTTGGTGTCTTCGGCAATATTTTTTAGACAGATAGTAGCTGTCCGGCAGTACACCAATAGTCCTTCAAACCCTCTCTGGCCCTATGGTGGCCATCGGAATGGGCCCTGGGGAACCAGTTTCGAGTTTTATTTAACCTTCACGTATCCGACCCTCTACAACTCATTTTCAAAATGCTGGCATTTCGCCAATTTTCATCCAATTATTTTTAAGTGACCCTCAATTGATCATAAATTGGAGCTAGTTTATTATACTCAAGTGGCCATGCAATATCCGGAACCATTCCGGAGATATTCCGGATTATGCTGGGGTGCAGGGGGTTGTAAAAATGACTAAAAGTGATTATTTCGTATGTTGTTGTGTTTGAACCATCGATTTCCAACGACATTTTTGTTGCGATTAGTGAAACACAACTGCTATAACCAGATTTGAATCAGTTGGCCCATCCGGATTCCCGTGACAGGTTCCGCGAGGCCTCATTAGGGACATTTCTGGCTCTCAACCTAAACATGCCGTGCGACATATCAATCTTCATGATTTCGAATGACTGAGTCAGAAACGATAGACCACAGACAAACAGACGTTAGACTGGCGAAATTTCTATCGACCATGCTTTTAACGATCATTTTATATCTTTATAGTTGTCGCTTTCACAACCAAAGCACTAGCGCCTTCTGTTGACGATATTGCACAACGCAGTGTTTCGTGAAACATTTCCACAGGTGATGGTAGTGTGAACTGGGCGATGATGTTCACGAAAATTGTTCTAGGTGTTACGTCTGTTTGTCTGTGGATAGACTGAAGTATGAAGGTTCCACGGGGGTGTCATCGGGAACATTTCTGGTTTGTAACCAAAACATGCCGAGCGACGTATCAATCTTCATTTCGAAAGAATGGGATAGAAAAAAATTACTTAAGTTTGTATCAACTGATATGGCCGCTTCGTAACATCTGGGGCAGGTTCCGCGGGGGCCTCTAAAACACAACACACACGAAATAATCACTTTTAGCAATTTGGCAAAACAGATCCCTTCCCCACCCCCTGACCCAGTACAATCCGGAATATCTCCGGAATGGTTTCGGATACTACATGGCCATTTAAGTGTAATAAATAAGCACCAATTTATGATCGATCGAGGGCGACTTAAAAAAAATCGAATGAAAATTGACGAAATGCCAGCATTTTGAAAATGAGTTTTCAAGGGGCGGGTACGTGAAGTTTAATTGTATCTCCAAAACTATGGTTGTGCGACGTATCTATCTTCTCGGTTTTTCACATTCTACATTATAATGATCCGAAGAAGATTCAATGATATCTATAGTACATTCTTCCAACAAAGTCTTTTCAAGCATATGTCGCATGTTGCTTTAATCCTTTATTGGAAGGCTCATGCGCCTTGGGATTAAAGGAGCCAATTTTCGCTGAAATAAATTTTACATTTTAAAGGGGATTTTTCTTTCATTCTATGTTAGTTTTGGGGAACCGTTGAACTTGCCGTTTGGTCAAAGTTAGAGAGAACAAAGTTTTTTTTTTGAAGGGGATGGGATTATGGGGGCTTTCCGTTGATATTTAGCTAACGACAACCAGTAAGGATACAAACAAACGGATTTCGAGAAGAAAAAAAGTTGTCAACCAAAACGACAAGACCTCCCTCTTTCAATCAACGGTCACTAATTTATATTATCACAAAAAGTAATGCTACGCCATTTTCGTGATGCATTTTACACTTTTTTTCAATAAGAAAATAAGCTTCAAAATATGTTTGTCGTCATAAAAGAAAATTATACGGTGATGTATGGGGTAAAGAAGGAATGCCAACCATCACTTCGGGATCTTCAAGTTTTGAACGCTGTGTGATTCTATAAACCTTTTTATACATCATGGTGGTAATTCATAGGACATGTTAAAAAGGTTATAGCTTTTAAAGAGTATGCTGTCATCACAAAACATAATAAAACATCACTTTTTATACTGATCCACCAGAATACCTGCCCTTTGTTTACGTAGTTTCAGTGGAGAGCTGAGAAGTGGGCTTTGTTCCAGTAGGGGCGTTACACCAAGAAGGATAATGAAAATATATACACCATATAATATCATATCATCATGGTTACAGATTTTTAGTTAAATATTTGATCAAATCAAACTTATTTATCCACTTATGAATGTCTTTAAAATTTTCGTAACGGGACACCAAATCTACGCACCCATTGTAACGCCTAAGATAACGCGTCGATCAAGGTAACCCATATGTTGGAAGAAAGGTCTCCACGAGTACTAAGAGAATCCTGAAAATCATTTTTCTAAAGCTAGTAATAAATTCGCTATTACAACAAATATACTGTTTTCGTAACGGGACACCATTAAATTGCGGCTATTGCAAAAAGTGCTTAAAACATATCAAAACCCATTTTTATGAAAAGTGTCCTTTGGGTGTATAAAATATACGTTATTATACTACATTAATAAAAAATAGTTATAATGTTTTCGAACTTTACCGTGCCAGCAGGCATATTTGAAAATTATCAATAAAAATTTTCATTTTTTTTACATAAAATGCTATTACTTCACCTAGCATTTAAATACGTAACTAGTCAAATTTCAAGTAAAACAAATGGTTTTCGTAAGATTGAATCTACCCTTTTTCATATGCTGGAAAGCTTGGGGCGAAACAATCACTTTGATATTTCACATCCTTGGCGTAGAGGTGCGTGGAATGTGTCTTTTGACAACGTGCCTTTCGATGCCATACTGGAAACCGCACGGAGTCATTGTGTATCTCCAATAATGTCCAATTGCTCCAAATGCTCAAAAATTGATACATATTACTTCTTGACATAGCGTCAGACAGTGATTGGAAATTCAGTGTTTATGGATGCCCTCAAGGGGGAGTCTTGCCACTATTTATGTGGAATGTTGTAGCAGATACGCTATTAAGACAACTCAATAATAGCGGCTTTCCTACTTATGGTTTTGCCGATGACTAGCTAACATTGTAGGTATGTTCATCAGCATCCTCTTCGACCTGGGGCCTGTAGCATAATGAAAATTTTACTAATAATATTAGTCTTGTAGCTTGTAACTTATAGTTTTCTGTTGCATAAAAATACTACAAGTACAAGTTACAAGTCCAATACTACAAGTCGGTTGGACAAATATTATTAGTGTATGTTGCATAAACAAACTACAAGTATAACATATTAGCTATGACTTGTACTTTTGATTACTAGTCTCAAAGGTCTTGTAAAATAATTTACAAGTTAGATTTCAAGTATTGCAGAAGTCATATTTAGTTTTGAATATATCGACTCACCATTTTGATGAACTCAAAAGATATTATTTATCTAACATGTCAATCTTAATTCCAGTTTTCGACGATTAAATTTGGCAGTATGTATTCGAAACTCATTGAAGAGAAAATTGCGTTGAAGTACACTTTGCATCTAAAATATAATTTCTGCTGAGTCTCTCAAGTTCTCCAAAGTTTCTACAATACCCATCTTTGATTGGAGGTTCTTGGTAAAGTTATACATGGTGTTAGGTTCATGAGTGCAAAACTTTTAAAGGGTGATAGAGGACCATAAATGGTGAAAAAAGTTGTTCTACGCATATGGTCAAATCTCAACCGCTACGTAGTTATTGAAACTTCTAACTCTAATCGTTTTCTTGCAATTTTGATTTAAATGTGCGGCACAGTGCACAAAAAAGTGCTTACCATGACGATTGCAAATTTATGATCTAGAATGCGACGTTTAAATCGAAATTGCAAGAAAACGATAAAAGATAGAAGCTTGATGTCGAAGAACGAATTGTAGAGTGGAACAGGGGCCACAACTTTGCCAAAGAAAGAATTTTAAATTATTACGCATTTTTCGAAGATAATTGACAAAAACAAATTGAAACACACTACTTTTGAGCTATTTACTCTAGAAAACTTAATTATTTAACTGAACCAATCGGTTCAAAGATGCCATTTGATAGAAAATTCAATAATCTTTCGAATAAGGGTAAAAAAATTGCGAAAAGTTTGACCATTTTCAAGCTATAGCCAGTTAAGGCAATAAGAGTCAAAAACATGGGGAGTTCAATAACTACGTAACGGTTGAGATTTGACCATATGCGTAGAACAATTTTTTTCACCATTTATGGTCCTCTATCACCCTTTAAAAAGTTTGCACTCAGGAACCTAACACCCTGTATATTATGGTCACTGCATAAGCACAGGTAAAGTTGCAGATGCGAAATAAATTTGAATCAATTGCTTGTATTGCGCATCATTAAGCTAATTAAGAGCTACAATATACATACACTAACTCGAATCGAATTGCGACATATAAAAGTAGGTAAAAGCTCAATTTTTGCATCCCAGATCACTTCGAATTTTAACAAGAAGCATAATACATCTTGGTAATTGTTTTTCAACCAGTACTATTAAATCTTTGGGACATTTTTCTAAAAATCTAGGTACTTGCAGTGCCATATTTTGTAAAAAATTCGTCAGAACGGCCGAAAATTATCCAAACAGCACATGCTTTTTTTCATCTATCGTATAAAGAATGCAAAACTTCGGAATAAATGAAGTTATTTCCGGACGTTACGCGGAAAATGCAGAATATAAACAAACATCAACTGCCATTTCAAATTATAGGTGAACTGTCGGATGAAGTTTGACAGGTAAATGAACCAAAACAACTTGTATTTTCATGGTCACTAATATTACAAGTGCTAATAATATTAGTAGAAAATTGAGCCTTTATGTAACACAAATTATTAGCACTTGTTATATTAGTACTTGTAACTTGTACAGTATGACCCATAAAAAAATGCGACAGTTTTCAAAGTCATCGTTCCCCTACTTCGAACTGATTAACCTTGCATGTATCTATTGGATAGTATAGTAGAGCCTCTAATCTGATAATGAAAAAGAGACATAAACTGATTTCATGCACTTACGTTTGGAAATATAACGTTGAACATATGGATGTCGAAATCGTCCACGCGCCAGAAGCCGTTTTTAAGGATATCATTTTCTTTCAATTGCTTTCAATCACATTCAATCAAATTTTATTTTCAAAATAGTACTTTTATGGCTGGATAAGGTCTTCAGGAGTTCGTTGGTTCGTCGGACAAGAACGAAAAAAAAAATATTTACTTATAAATTAAGAGACATTTTCTGGAAATTGAATTATTTGACAAATGATAATTTTTAGAAAATATAATGTTTTGAGCATGAAATTGTTTATAATTACTTAGTTTTTGCACCTTTCATAAAGGCAGGTTTATATGCCTTTATCGACAAAAAATTGTTTTGAAAAATGTTTAAACAGTATTTAGTTTTTTATTAATTTATCTTAAATATGGTTTTTAATATGTAGCACCTTTTTTAGTTTTTGTTTCCTTAACATTTGAAATTATTTTTGAAATATTTTTAAAACATGGGCGTATTAAAGAGTACATATTTCTTCATTGTTCTCATGTGTTTAAAAGTTTCTATCTTAGTTCATTTTGCTCTGAAAATTAGAGGAAAACTTGATTTTATTTAGAAATTGTTAACAATTATAAGGTATCCCATATACGTAACCAATGAACATTTTGACAAAAATTTTAGAGATCCTGTATGACAATGACCTCCTTATTGTATCCTTATCCAAAAAAGTTTAATTCATTAGGGTTATTTTATTAAAAATCATCAAATACCGCAAAAAAAATGGAATGTCGCATTTTTTTATGGGTCATACTGTAACTTGTAGCTAATATTATTAGCCCGATTATGCTACAGGGCCCTGATGTAAAGCGCTCTTCAGGTAGTTGAGGGTTGGTGTCGTCAATTTGAGCTTTCGGTAATTTCCAGTAAAGCCGTAAATGGCGTTCGACCTTTGCATCGCTTCGGTTCTGAAATCAATGTGACTGATCAGGTAAAGTACGTGGGAGTAATGATTGATTCCAAGCAGTCCTGGACACCTAATATTGGGGTCAAAAACCTAAGTGTACACAACTGTTGTTCGACCAATATTGACCTATGTGTGTCTTGTGAGGTGGCAAAAAGGCGAAGTGAAAATAAACCAATCAAAATTAGGCCAACTCCAAAGGACATCACCATCAAATGTCTGGAGCGCTCTCTTTAACTCCCACGGCAGAGCTCGAAGTTCTTTTTTGACGCTGTCCCACTACATATTCTTCTCAATCAAGAAGTATTTTCTTGAACTTACCGTCTTTCCGTACAATGTTCTCTAAGGCAAAGCCACATCATGAAAGTGGCTGAAGTTGGGCTGATACGATGAACAGGGCATGCTGAAAAAATATCGGATAACAACCCTGTTAAGCTTATATTAACCACAGGTCTGGTTGGCACAACAAGGCATGTATGTACCTATGAATTGCCTTTTTCCCCCGGACCGGAAACTTAACTTACTCTCGGGGTAAACCCCAAAAACCCAACTGCGCCGCTGCGTTCAGGGTCAGTGCTGTGCACATATGTGACGACTACTATCTCCCGAGGAGTCAGTTCGAATGTCCATATCCATAGTCGACATTGGCGCATTGAACGACGACGGCCGGCAACGTGGAAAGCCATGCCAAATGAACGAGTTTTGAAGCAGAGAGTCCGCACTGCCACTACTCTTCTGACACTTGGACTTAGGGGCTGTGGACGTTGGCAGCGTGCCGTGACCGATGGCGTTGGATTCCGATAGCCAGACAGTTCGTATGTTCAAACGTTGGATCCTATGCATTCGGCAGCCGTTGGACGTTTGCTTGCAGTACGTGAACCGAAAGCGGACAAGAATTGATTGAATATTTCGTTGAGAATTAAATTGAATGGAAAGATAAATATTAAATATTATTCCGATGATGATATTTGATGTATGCTTTCGCCTCGTGTCTATCGCACTGTTTGTGAGCTATTCTATAGGCTGACAATTGTGGAAGTAGATTTTAGTTGTAAAGAGAGGAATCAGAACCGCTCCTATTCCAATATGGAAAGTTGTGGCATTCGATGTTTATTCGTTATATCCTCCATGGCTTCTCTTATCCGTATGCTTGCCGTACAGTACCCATTGTGACGTTTGGGATGTGCTTTTGAATCTCGCACTCGTTGCAATATATATTTAAGTGATAGCTGAACCAACAATGCTATCATATTGCAACTACACTTGAACTATATGCTTGAACCGTGGCGAAGTTTGAGTGAGCAACTGCTATTATTAGCAATGTACTGATATCACGCGATATCAATTTAGAGTGACATAGGAGTGTCATTCCTTCTACTAAAATAAATTCTAACTTTTTATGTTTTGACTAACTTTTGAATTCATTCAAAACATTAATAGACGTTATAAGTCTTATTACCCGAGCAGATGAGAATAACAGCAGCATAAGAAAATGTGTTATTTTGGCAAAATAACTGAGTAATGAAATAAGTTATTTTCATGTTATCAACATAACAAAATATGTTATAAACTTAGCTGTCAGAAGCGGCAAAATAACAAAAATCATAACAAAAAAATGTTCCTGGAAGACCAATTTGATAACATGTTTTGTTAGTTCGATAACAACATAATAACAATGAATTTGGGAAATACATATTTCAATAACAAATGTTGTTATTTGAAAGTTATTGATAACAATCCGAAAGCAAAATTAGTTATGATTAGTTTGATGTCTTCTTCTTCTTCTTCTTCTTCTTTCTGATCGGTGGTGCTGTTCTTTTGTGCACCACCTACTAATGGACCAGCATCTGAGGCTATATGTTCAACCTATTTCTGTTTATACTCCCAATGGAGTTTACAATGCTTTTCTCAGTTCTGTTTTATCGACTCCGGTGGAGTTTACATTTTTCAGTTCTGCTATATCGACATGTTTTTCAATTTGACAGTTTTATTGTCCGTGGACTTCCTATTCTTTTTACGTCCGTAGACGGCTTCCCTTAATACTAAAGGGTGGAAGGGGTGGGAATCAAACCCATGACCATCTGATTATCAGTCAGACGTGTAGGCAACTACTCTACGGCCCCCCTCTTAGTTTGATCTCACATAGTAAAAGTTCGGACAACGGCACGCGTGTAAATCAAAGGGATATCGCTGTCCGATCACCTTTGCACATTTTTCAACGCCTTGTCACGCCCAGGCCTGTGAACGAAAACATTTTGTACTTTGTACACGTAAAATTCTGCATATTAGTAGTTCCGTGTCAAAAATTCAGCTCAATCCATCAAAGCAAACCATAGTTACAGCATCTCAAACATGGCCATTTTGTATGAAAATCGGCGTTCGTCCGATCAATTATGCACTACAGTGTACGTAACTAAATACTAAAAAAGGAACATAAAACAGGTCATAATTATCGAAGTGCTTATAAAATAATAAACTGAAATGCTCGTTCAGTCCTAATTAGAGGAACTAATTAGATCATACACACGGTATGCTGTAAACAATGGGTTGTAAACAAAATCTTGAATGATGTAGTTTCAATTTCAAAACTTGTTATTGTTGTGCTATTGTTTATTAAATATTTGTACACTCTCAATAGTATAATAATAAAATTTGTTCCATAACAAAACATATGATTAAAATATTATTTTATGGGTATATATCAATAGCTTGATCATAACAAAATATGATTGTCAAACAAAACATGTTATGGAAAACTTATGCCTTGATAAGTTAATAATAACAAAACATGATATAAAAACAAATTATGTGATTTGATAGTTATTAGTTTGATATTCCCCTCTGCTCGGGTAAAGCCTATCTTTGTTTAAATCGATAGCGTGTACTACCAAGCTGAAATTATATCGGTTCGATTCTCAGTATGTTTTAAGGTCCAAGCATCTGTCATCATTTTTCGGAAAATAAAAAGCAGTTTTTTCGCTGTAAATCAACACATCTACAATGAAAATATATTCACTGCAATCTATTCCTCATTTTGAGTACAGTGAATATATTTTCATAGCAAAGACTTTTGTTTTGAACGAAAAAACTGCTTTCAAATGTTTGATGAAGACGATGATCTCAATGACGAATTGTTCAACGTTAAAATAGCTTTCAATCATCCAATCTCGCTGTTCAAAAATATCATTTACCCAGGATCGTTGTTTTCGACTACATTCATATGTTAAGAGTGAATAAGAGTTGCAGTTGGGCAGCTGTCAGAAATCAAATTAAGAAAAAAACTCGGTTTAAAATACAAAAAAAGTTTCGAAAATTCTTTTTTTAATCTTTATTGACGATTTTTAATTCTAAGCTATTTCAACTTTAGACCCACGGCTTCACTTTTCTTCCAAAGGAAGAAGCCATACATCCCCCTCCTTCAATAATTTAAGGTAACTCCCTAAAGATATAAAGTTTCCAAGCCCTGTGCCAAACTCAGGTAACAATTTGATGCTATACAAACGTTTTTCCAACTATGTTGAAGCATGCTTCATTTGAACAAAAGCTGAGCACAAATGGTACAATCCTTTATTCAGCTCCTAAACATTTAATTTGGTGATTTTATTCAACCTTTAGCTGTTTTGAAGTTCATTGGAAGGCTGATTTAAGGCTCAATATGCGCTTAATCAATAACACTAATTTACAAAACAAAACGAAAGTCGTGAACTTCTGTCAACGACCGAAATTTTTGAAGTACCGTCGTTGGGGGTGAGAATGGGTCAAAAAAGGATACTCAAGAATTGTTTGTTAAATAACAAATGCAATTGAAGTCGGAATAACTTTTTATTTGGTATGTATACTCTCCTATGTGGTAGTGATAGTTTAGCAAGAAAGTATCACATTATATGAATTGCTTACTAAACTACAAATGATTGAAAATTGACCCAATCTCACCCCTTAGAGGGGGTGAGAATGGGTCAAAGTATTCGAAATCGCCTATCTAAGAATATAAGTTAATTTTATTGATCATATGTAGTAAACCTACTTAAAACACAATGTTATCATGACGAATAAAAACTTAGGTAATTTTAAAGGATGATTAATTCACCTAAAAGGGCTAATACAACCGAAAATTGGTTGAAATTTGATAAAATAACGTTTGTTTGCTGTATCACCATTTTTAACCATCATAATCATCCTCATTTAGAATTTCAACCTCCATGAGAAAAGGGCGCATTGAAAGATTTATTGTAAAAAAACATGATAGTTTTAGTATACTGCATAAGAAATGTTTAACCAAAACCTCCGTTATAAACTCTTATGTACATGATCATTGGCCTCTATATTGCTAAAGTAAATCACTCCATCTCAAGATAGAGGGTCGTATATTATGTTACACAACAAAAATGAGTAGAGAAGAAGAACGCTATTAAGTCTATTTTGTAAGCTTACGATATTGCAGTACACTACAGATTAGCTGATGATTAGAGGAGCTGTTCAAACGCATGGGTGTATTGTTATAAATTATTTTAGGCACTAAACGTATTAACAAACACGTGTTAGACACTTCTCGACATATTTTCGAGAGAAAGTGTGCTTTTATGAAGTTACGGTAAACATGGCACCACTCTAACGTCAAATGAGGACTGGATAACAAGTTGAATACTTAGTTAAGGTTATGTGCACTCGATAACTTGCTTGACCCAATCTCACCCCCATTCTTAATATTTAGACATGGGGTCGAAAATATTGAATTTTTAAATAAAAAGAGCAATGACAGCCCGCTTTTTCCATTGCATCAACCAGGTAATACCTACAGCTAACCACTTATAACAAAATTTATGGTTAGGTACTTGTGTTAAACATTACGAAGGAGAAATTTTTTCAGAGTGATTTACTTGTAGTTTCATCATATAAGTTTAGCCACAAATTTAACAAAAAATTATTATTGCTAAACATCTTATTCTGCATCATGACGTGTAAAAACATCTCCTCTTTGAAATAATATAAAGTTTTCAATAAAAATTAGCGATAGTTGATGAGCTTTTTCAAATTTTATGTTTCTCCGTTTTGACCCAATCTCACCCCCCAGACCCATTGTCACCCCCATCGACGGTACAATTTAGCGCTGATTTCGAAACCGCGCTTCAAAAAATTATAAGTAGAGCAATTTTTGAGTTTTAGCTCAATATCGAGTTTTACATTTTTTGCCTTTCTCGTACACTAAGTGTACTGGAAAGGCTATATGTTCACTCCAAAAATGACTTTTCGATTGAAGGCCCGGAGGGTCGAGTTACATATACCAATCAACTCAGCTCGATGAATTGAGGTGATGTCTGTGTGTATGTATGTGTGTGTGTATGTGTGTATGTGTGTGTACAAAAAAACTCACATCACTTTTTGGCAGTAAACCTTAACCGATTTTAATGACCGACGATTCATTCGACGGGGAATCTGGTCCCATTGTTTCCTATTGAAAATGGTTTGGATCGGTCCAGCCGTTCCGGAGTTATGGCCATTTAGGTGTTCCGGATCGGTACCCCAGGAAGGGGTCAGATATGAAAACGCTACAAACCCATCCATGCGACACATCAAACTACGGCATTTTCGATAACTTGATGAACGGTAAGCAGAAAAATTGTCTCAGACCATATCTGAACCGGTAGTGTCCCGGAACCGGTTCCGGGTGTCCCGCCGGAAGTGACCAAACATAAAAGTGCACTAAACCCATGCAAGCGGCATATCAAACCTCAGCTTTTTCGATACTCTGATGAACAGTAAGAAGGAATACATTCTTCTTCCATATTGGAACCGGTAGTATTCCGGAACCGGTTCCAGATGTCCCGCTGGAGGTGGCCAAGTATAAAAGTTAACCAAACCCATGCATGCGACTTATCAAATAGTGGATTTTTTGGCATCCTGATGAAAGGTAAGCAGGAAAATATTCTCAGACCATATCTGAACCGGTTGTGTTCCGGAACCGGTTCCGGGTGTCCCGCCGGAAGTGGCCAAATATGAAATTGAACTAAAACCATGCATGCGACATATCAAACCGCGGCTTTTTCGATAACCTGATGAACAGTATACAGGAAAGCATTCTCAGAACATATCGGAACCAGTAGTGTTCCGGAACCGGTTCCAGATGTCCCGCCAGAGGTGGCCAAGTTTAAAAGTTAACCAAACCTATACATGCGACATATCAAATAGTGGCTTTTTTGATATCCTGATGAGCAGTAAGCAGGAAAATATTCTCAGACCATATGTATCTGAACCGGTAGTGATCCGGAACCGGTTCCGGGTGTCCCGCCGGAAATGGCCAAACAAAAAAGTGAACCAAACGCATGCGACAAATCAAATCGCGGATTTTTAGGTATCTTGATTGGCAAAAAAAAAGTTTCCGGCCATATTTGGAACAACCGGTAGTATTCCTCACCGTTTAAGGGTGCCCCATCAGAAGTGATCAAATGTAAAGGAGAACCAACCCCATAAATAGCTGTTTTGGTAACCTGATGAACGGTTAACAAGAGAAACAATCATAGACCACACTTTGGAAAACCAATACTGTGCCGAAACCGGTTCCAGGTGCTCCACCGGAAGTGGTCAAATGTAGAACGGAACCAAACGCATGCACACCGCGCATTAAATATCGGCTTTTTCGATGACGCACAGAACGGTCAGCAAGAAAAGTCTCAGGCCTCTTTAAGACTACCGATAGTGTACTGGAACCACTTTCGAGTGTCTCGCCGGAACTGGCGAAATGCACAAATAAGTGTTTGACAGTACATCAAATAGCAGCTTTTTTTTTTAATACACGATGATCGATTCGTAAGAACATAGCCTCAGACCATATTTTAGACAACCGGTAGTGCCCCGAAACCAGTTCTGGGTGTCCCACTGGAAGTTGTCAAATGTAAAAGTGATCTATACCAACCCATGCATGAGATGAATCAAATCGTGTTTTTTTGGGTAACCTAATGAACGTTAGCAATGAAATAGTCTCAGACTATATTTGGGAGACCCGGTGTGCTCCGGAACCTGTTCCGGTACCGCATCGAAAGTAATCAAATGTACCATGCAACATATTACATCACGGCTTTTTGAATAACCCGAGGCACGGTTAACTATAAAATAGGCTCACACCACATTACAGACTACCGGTAGGGTTGCACAACCAGCGTTTGGTGCTTACTCACTACCTATCGCTCTTGTTTTCAACGGTCAATAAGATACAGCCCAATTGTTCAGAAAAAAATTGTGATCTGTGATTGTGTAAAGAGTTATAGCTTAGCTTGTTAGTATCGTCTTGATATTGATCAGCCTCCAGTGTTAGTGAAGGTGCTCAACAAAGTGCTCAAGCAGTCAACTGAGAAGTCTGATATTTTTCAGCCCTGCTTATACGTTGAACATAACGTCGGACTATGTGCAATCAATAAGTTTTAAGTCAATTCAAAGATGTCTTTGATAAAATGCTTGCCTTTCTATAAAAATATTCGGATTCAGAAACACTTTGACTTACGTTATCGAAAAGATTGTGAGAACATGTTCGACGAGAAAGGCACTATCACCACTAGGTGGATTCATTTGGGTTTTTTAAATATGGAATTTGCTTAAATTCAAATATCTTGCGTTTTGTTCAACTAACTTCAAATCTTTTTTCCATAAATTAAAAGCTGAATACAATACCATTCGATCCTTTGAATGAAGGTTTTGCGTCAGATTGATGAAATTCAAGATATTGCCGAGTTTTTGGGACAATCACCTTAAATTTTAGCAAAATTTCCAAAAAATATATGAAGATTTTTTTTTTAATAAGTAAAAAACAATCTAAAAATTCTTTCTCAACGTTTATTTGACATATTATATGTAGGCGAGTTACAGTAAAAAAATCAGCTCAATCGGGGCATTGATTACGGAGAATGAGATGTGTGAAGTGAGCGATTTTGCTTAAAAATAGAACAAAAATCGATTTCAAATCATTAACCTTGTATGGAAAGTCGAAAAAATTTCCGCTCTACTGTAATTTTTTTCCTTCGCGTTTTCGAACTCAGGGCGTGATTCTATACACCAAAAATGATCATCAGCTTACCGAGTTCAAAAATGCTGTAAACTAGTGTAATCAATAAAATTTATTTATTGTGTAAAAATCAATGAATTATAATTCAACCACAGACAAACAGACGTAACACTTCGAACATTTTTCGATTCAAATCATAGTCACGGAAACATATTCGCCTAATGCTAAAAAGATTAAGTTTGGCCGACCACCAACTAAATGGCGGTAGTGAGCAAACGTCAAACTCGAACAAAAACTATGCGAGCGCCACGGTTGGGCAGTTGGCCAACTATCAAACTTTGAAAAAGACCGTTAATCGATGAACGATGAGAATTATTAAAGTGTTACGTCTGTTTGTCTGTGATTCAACCATCGCTTAACAACAATGAAAATGTCGCAACCTGCATTTATTGCGACAATCCACCCAATGCGACAAAAGTTTATCCCAACTTGAACAGAATAGGCGGTAACTTCGAATCGGTAAACACTGCAACTCTGTTGAAGATCTACTACTAAACAGTTTCAATTTTGGGCTAGTATAAATCGATTATTCACGAGTTGAAAAGTACGCAACGAATTCAGCTTCCTTTTTGTCTCAAACAAAACATGTAGAGATCATGTCATTCTCTGCTACCAGTTGTGATAAAGAGTAAGGCGCGACTTGCTTCGTTTGTGCCTCTTTTGTCTGACGATTATCTTCCCTGGTAAAAATAAAAAAAACCTCCGTAAGCCTATGCATATCATTTGCTACTTTCTATTTCCAGAAGAGATGCTAAGGAATGTATAAATCAATATATGGGGAAACTAAGAATTCAACACGGACATCCTGGTTCACAGTCACTCACCTACACCACACACAATTGTACACATATCCTCGAAAACGAGAGCATTACTAGTTGTGTCTCAATAATCAACACCATAAGTTGAACTAAGCCCGTATAGAGAGGCTGAAGAAGCGAAAACTTGCTTGGACCAGCTGTCGAAAATTAATAATAATTATAGGCAGTCATCTATATAATGCTGATTGAGGAGGTTGAACAAGCCAAACTTTTGACCAATATTCAGCTGTCATTTTGTTCAGCTACTGACACCATTAACCGGCAAATGTTCAGCTAATACTCTCACTGTTCAGCATTATTGTTACTTGGGCATTGCGTTCAATATTAAAAGTATACATAGGTCACTTCTCAGAAGATTATAAATAAAAGAAACTTCCAGTAGAGTATGAACATTGATGGCCGTGTAATTCGTAGTTTCTACTCCATGATTGACTAGAAAAATCAAAAATTTTCATAGATTCGACAGGCACAGCCTGTATATGTGGGTTGTGGTTGGCTTACAGTTGTCCAGCTGTCAAAAGGTGATTTGAAAAAATCTCTTCGAAATTGATTTTAAGTTTCAGAATAACGTTCAAGAAATCTAAAAAAAAAACATAGTGGCGCAGAAAAAGGTGCTCTTTCGTTTAAAAATATAAAATCATTGAATTTTTCTAAATTTAAAAACCCATTAATGGGTTGCTTTTAAGCTGTCATGCTGGCACACATGTTATATCAATATCAATAGACCCATACGATACATCGCGCTACTAATCTTTTCTAAAAGTTATGCTCTGATATAGCGCGGGAATACATCCAAAGAGTATGACTCGCTCAAAGATGTCCACACAATGCCCTTATTTGAAGGGGGCAACTTGTGTTAGGTGCACAAAGGCTTCTATCGTAATGTATAAATCAGATACTGAAAAAACAGAGAGGGTTGTGAAGTTGTTGGTGAAGGGCAAGACAAAAAAAAACATCTTTGTATAAGACAATACATAATAGGACATTGAAAGTGAACCTCATGTATGAAAAGCAATAGTGCTATTGAGCATCATAAAGAGTATTCAACGGATGATGCTGTATGCATGTAGATGAGTATTGAGATTTTATTCCTGTTTCAAAAGGTGACTACATGATAGAAGTGATAAAATCCATAGAGTGGATTTTCTTTTATAAACTATCGACGCATGTGCTCATTATATTAGACGACAGTCTTACAAACCGCAGTTTACTTACTAATCAGAGTAAATTCTTTCCAATCATATAACTTGAAGTCCTACATCGGTATATAAAAAAGTTTCACATTCCTTGGATCAGATTACGACGTAATTTTAAACATACTTTCCTGTTGCATTTAAATATATGTTCGGGTAAATGTTCCAGCGTAAAGGAACACATGTTTTCCCGACATATTTCAGTCGGGCACCTGGTTGTGGTGGCTTGTGGTAAACGCGAAAAAGAAAGTTAAGACGATGAAAGCTCTGCCTCCTCAACGAAGGAAACGAGGTGCTGCACATCGAGTGCTACACGACCTCATACCACAGCTTTCGTGGTTTTACGTTCGCGCCGAGCCTGCAGGACCGCGGCGGAATATCTGGCGCGGCCGGTACGGCGTCTATTATTTGTTGCACATTCACCCATTTTGCCTCATTGGGCGCGAGAGTGAAGCGGTTGCTATTATTTTTACGGTTTCCTTTTTTCCGCTAGCTAAATAGAAAATAAAGCGCTCATGCGATTTCGCGCAGTGCTCTTGAGGAAACGACTAGGTGCTGGCAAAAAGTAACCGCATTCATCCACATAGGTTGAACTAAACCTTTTCTTTCGGTCAAATCTGAAATTACAAAATTTGTTATTCATACAATTATTTGAAAATGGAAACAATTGGGGTTTTTCAGGACATATTAGACATTGAAAGATCTCCATCCTGGGCTATTGAAAGCCATCGCCTTGATCTGTGGCCAGGTCAAATTTCTGTAGACTTGCTTGATTTCGTTGGTCAGGCTGTCCCGCCATGAGCCTCTGGGTATGCTGCTGCTGCGGTGTCCTGCTGGGTTCTAATCTAACGTTTGCTTGCAGATTTCGTTTCCACCCATGCGTAGAGTGTGACCGACCAACCTCCACTTTCGCTCCCGAATTTCTGTCGCTATCGGCTTTTGATGACATCGACGATGGAGCTCCACGTTGGAGATCCAATTGTGAGGCCACCATGCACGAATTATATACCGCAGGTATCTATTGATGGAGACCTGCAGTCGTTGAGTGTTCTCCACTGATACACACCAGGTTTCACTGGCGTATAGCAGCACAGATTTCACGTTCGAGTTGAAAATTCGGATTTTGGTGTGTCGACTAATCTGATTGTTTTCCATACATTTCTTAAACTCGCAAAAGCAGCCCTCGCTTTCTTGATCCGTGCACCTATGTCGATCTTGGTGCCACCACCGGTCGCCATTTGGCTACAAAGATATTGGAAGCTTTCAACATTCTCCACTGATTGCCCAGCTACCGTAAAGCTGGAAGGGTTGACCGTGTTTACATCCAACGATTTGGTCTTGTTGACGTTGATGGTAAAACCTGCCGCTGAGGAGCGATTGGCAAGATCATCGAGCTTGCTCTGCATATCAGAACGCCGTTGAGCTAGGAGAGCAACAGCATTAGCCAATTCGAAGCTATTTAGGTGCTCCATGGTAGGTAATGGGCTGCCACAGCAATCCACGATTTGGTTCACGGTCAATCGCACCTACCAGGATCTCGTCGTCGTCGATTACGTGAGGAACAGCAGCGGTGATAGTACATCCTTGCCTCACTACAGCAACGACCCGGATGGGATCGGACAGAACACCGTTGTTGTGCAGTACTCTGCACGAAAATGCCCTGTACTGTGCTTCAATGAGGCCGATGATTTTCTCAGGGAGACCCTTGCGCTTAAAGGCTTCGCCCATGAAACCCATGAGGACACTCACCACAGTCAAGTTGGCCAAGTAACCACAGCGTAAGGCACCAGGACGGCCCAGTCCCCCGCGAAGAGCACCGCCGCAGCTCCACTCGTCGGGTAGGGCAAACCAGAGTACCCAGACAACCAGTAATCGTATAAGATGTCAGCGTATAGTCAGCGTCAGCAGAGATAAAGGTATATGTGTCGGGAGTACCAGATTCTCCCTTCCTCTAAGCATGCCATCACGGGCCCCAACATCAACAATCGGCCGCAACAAAAACAACTGACCATAACCCACTACCCAAATGAATTAAATAAAAAAAAATGATTTAAATGCATCAAACTGCCTAATCAATTTGTTAGAAAGGGTTCCTTGTGCGTGTGCGTCCCCGGTTGTAGTGTCTACCTTGTACACGTCTGCTTCGTGCTTCCTCTGAGCAGGCGTAAGCCGACCCTCCGGAGACCCTTCCTTACGAAAGGTGAGCTAGTTTAGGGCGTTAGGAAGTCCACTGCCCAGACGTGTGGACGTCACAGGCAGGACACATTAGACTGCTATCAGAAGGCCGGTTCCAGAGGCACGTTATCTATCCGTCACGGCTGCTAAGTGACAGCTTTGACGTCCGTTCTTAGTATGTATGTTATTTGGTGTTATTCTCGTCCCGAGGTCCCCCACATACGCTACGGCCCCGGGTCCACATTCCTTAATCCGGGCCTAAAAATACCTGACTGTTTCCCTTCCGAAGTAACAACTCATGTTTTATAAGTTTTTCGAAAATAGGATTCGATCTCAAGTCATCAGCGTGCTATTCGCGTATTACACCAGGTCTCCTCAACTTATTAAGTGTGCTTGTTTCAGTGTTGCTGTTCATATTATTCTGATATTACAACTTTTCAATAGCACCAGAACCGCAATTCCCAACTAAATAGGGAAAAATATGAAATCCGACACGAAGTGTAGAAAGCAATCTAATTGCTCACGATTTTTTCGTTCATTTTCTGCACACAAAACTGTTCGTTAGCATGAAAATTTCCACTTCTTGTTCGGGTCGGTCGGATTTTTACTCCTTGTTGCCGCTGCCTGGAGCACAGATTTGAGTCGTCGAAGGAAACGCGATGCCACGCGGAAAGCGCTCCTCTCGTGTGGTCCACTCGTCGTAGGTACGATTTGTACATTCCGAACAGCGCGCGCGGCGGCGACGGCGGGATAGTGTCCAAAGTTTCGAAACCGTGCGTGGGGCGGAAGGGTGATGTAATGTAGAAAACATTTTGGATCAACAGGAAAAACACCAGACCAGAGCAACTGGGGAGAAAAAAACCGGTGCGGTGTTGTACTTGTGGAATGGCATAGATGTAGTACATGCTGCATAAATGCATACCCGGTGATTACAGTTTGGTTGAAATTTATGGAATAAATTAGTGTAATCAAGAGAGCGGTCTACAAAGCTTAGGAATGTAACCGGTTTGCGGTCAAGAATTGAATTACGTTTGGCAATGAATGCGCTTTATTAATGTGCGTGGTCAATGGGGGATCAATTGATATGACCGTGAATACATCATGTGATATTTTATCCGGAATTGCGTTTTCGTTTTTAAAATGTTTACATTTAGGAATAAACCAGCGACTCATTTTGCGGTTGTGAACCCTGCCCTTTCACTTTTTCAACAGCGGATTCATTTCCCAAATACTGACAAAGGCGCTGTCCATAAACTACGTTAAGCCACCCCTCATATACATACCGATCAGGCTAAGGCCGGGGTGGCCTCTGCTGTACATAGTAGCCGTCTCCATTCCACTCGGTCCATGGCTGTTTGTCTCCAGTTCCGCACTTTGCGTAGGGTCCGCAAATCGTCCTCCACTTGGTCGACCCACCCAGCTCGCTGCGCTCCACGTCTTCTTGTACCGGTCGGATGACTCTCGAGAACCATTTTAGTCGGGTTGCTATCCGAACTCCTGATGACGTGACCCGCCCACCGTAGCCTCCCGATTTTCGTGGTACGGACGATGGTTGGTTCTCTCAGCAACTCTATTCGATCGTGGAGTTTTGCGGAGTTCATAGTAAGCACGATTTCCTGCCACAATGCGCCTCTGAATTTCTCTGCTGGTGTCGTTGTCGGCGGTCACCAGTGAGCCCAAGTACACGAATTCTTCAACCGCCTCGATTTCATCACCGTCGATATAAATTCGGGGTGGCGGGCGCAGTGATTCCTCCCTGGAGCCCTTTGCCATCATGTACTTTGTCTTCGATACAATAATGACTAATCGACTAATCCGATTCACCTGGCTTCACTGTTTAGTCGGATGTACGTTTCCGCCATCGACTCAAATTTACGAGCAATCACTTGCCCTCTTTTATTTGTTTCTTTCGCGTGTTTGTTTACGAGAGTGAGTGAGAAAAAAGAAAAAGCTTCGCACGCTAGAGTGAGCAATAATATCAATATCATCAGCAAACCCAAGCAGCTGAACGGACTTCGTGAAAATCGTTCCCACTCGAGTTTATCCCCGCTCTCCTAATTACACCCTAAAGCAATGTTGAACAGCAAGCACGAAATACCATCACCTTGCCGTAACCCTCTGCGAGATTCGAAGGGACTCGAGAGTGTCCCTGATACTCGAACTACGCACATCACTCGATCCATCGTCGCCTTTATCAACCGTGTCAGTTTATCCGGGAATCCGTATTCGTGCATAATCTGCCATAGCTGTTCTCGATCGATTGTATCATACGCCGATTTGAAATCGATGAACAAGTGATGTGTGGGCACGTTGTATTCGCGGCATTTCTGCAACACCTGGCGGATGGCGAACATCTGGTCCGTTGTAGCGCGTTCACCCATAAATCCAGCCTGATATTGTCCCACGAACTCTCTTGCAATCAGTGATAGACGGTGGCATAAAATTTGAGAGAGTATCTTGTAGGCAGCGCTCAGTAGTGTGATCGCGCGGTAATTCCCGCAATCCAACTTGTCGCCCTTTTTGTAGATGGGACACACGATACCTTCAATCCACTCCTTCGGTAACACTTCCTCCTCCCAAATCTTGGTAATGACCCAGTGTAGTGCTCTCACCAGTGCTTCTCCACCGTATTTTAGAAGCTCGCTTGGTAGTTGATCTGCTCCAGCGGCTTTGTTGTTTTTCAACCGGCCAACCTCCTCCTCAATCTCTTGGAGGTCAGGGGCCGGAAGTCTTTCGTCCTGTGCACATACTCCTAGATCTGTTACCACGCCACCTTCGGTACTTGCAACGTCGCCATTGAGGTGCTCATCGTAATGCTGCCGTCACCTCTCGACCGACCACCTCACGCTCGCTCGTGAGAATATTCCCGTGATTATCTCGGCACATGTCGGCTTGTGGCACAAAGCCTCTGCGCGAGCGGTTCAGCTTCTCGTGGAACTTTCGTGTGTCCTTAGCGCGGTACAGCTCTTCCATCGCTTCGCGATCTCGTTCTTCCTGCTGGCGCTTCTTCATACGGAAGACTGAGTTCTGCCTGTTCCGCGCCTGTCTGTAACGTGCCTGATTCGCTCTCGTACGGTGTTGCAGCATTCTCGCCCATGCTGCATTCTTCTCGTTTTTCAACTGTTCACATTCGCCGTCGTACCAGTCGTTTCTGTGATTCGGAGTCGCGAAGCCTAGTGCTGTAGCCGAGGTACTACCTATGGCGGATCGAATGTCCCTCCAGCCATCTTCAAGTGTAGCTGCGTCAAGCTGCTCTTCCGTTGGTAGGGCCACTGCTAACTGCTGCGCGTAGTCTTGAGCCACTTCTACGTTACGAAGTTGCTCGATGTTGAGCCGCGGCGTTCGACTTCGACGCGTGGTAATAACTGTCGAAAGTTTTGAGCGCATGTATACAGCGACTAAGTAGTGATTCGATTCTATATTCGCACTGCGGTATGTGCGGATATTGGTTATATCCGAGAAGAATTTACCGTCGATTAGAACGTGGTCGATTTGGTTTTCTCTTTGATGGTCGGGTGATCTCCAGGTGGCTTTGTGGATATCTTTGCGGGGGAAGAAGGTGCTTCGGACTTCCATACCACGGGAGGCTGCAAAGTTTATGCATCGCTGGCCATTATCATTCGATGCGGCGTGCAGGCTGTTACGCCCGATTACCGGTCTGTACATTTCCTAGGAAGCGTTCATGTCGCCGACAACGTCACGCGGCGAGCAACCATCGTATGTTTGCTATAACTGCACGTAGAACGCTTCTTTCTCGTCATCAGGTCTCCCTTCGTGTGGGCAGTGGACGTTGATAATGCTGTAGTAGAAGAAACGGCCCTTAACTTTTAACATGCACATCCTTGCGTTGATCGGCTGCCACCCGATCACACGTTGTCGCATCTTGCCCACATCTTGGTGGTGTCACAGCTTTGGTAGAGGGTAACCGTTCGATGCACGCTTTTCCACACTTTCTGTCCAGTCCAACAAAGTTCCTGCAACGCCACGATGTCGAAGTTGCGGGGATGTAGTTCATCGTAAATTATCCTCCCACATCCTGCGAAACCTAGTGACTTGCAATTCCATGTTCCAAGTTTCCAATCGTAGTCCTTATTCCGTCGCGTGGGTCTTTGCCGATTGTATCCAGTTGTATTTTCTCCTATGTTATTCGCAATGGGGATTTTTACGAGTTGCTTATTGGGCCTACGCCAACACTCCTGTCTCGTCGTGCCAGTTCTGTTTAACGTCCCAACCAACACTGGGACGACCAGGCTGATAGGGCTACCACCTTGGATCTAGCTGGGCGTGGTGCAGCGTTTCTAACTCAGCCGCTGGATGCCAGAACAGACGCTGTTTGAGCCGCACCTCTTTGGTGAACAGACGCTCGGAACGTACCTCCTCAATCTAGCTGAAGTCAGAAGGACAACAGTGCCCAGGCTGCACTACCAGCTAAGCACACAACTCTTAGCTGTCGGTCTTTGTCATCGCATGACCCGTGGAAGCATGAGGTAGGAACTTGTGAGGACCAGAGCTATGTTGGACGCTCTTCTTATCGACTCACTGTTTTGCAGCCCCAACATCTATCCTACTGAATATGTATATCCCAAGTAGTTATCTAATTGTGGTTTCTTGTGTGATAAAAGTAGATAATCAGGTGATACTGGAGTAGCAACTACCGGTGGTTAATGAAGCTTAAGCTCAAGTTACATATGCACAAATTTCATCCCGACATGCTATGGTTCAGTTGGAGAGCTCAGTTGATTTCTTCCGACAATTCAGACGATCCGATAAAAGCAATCGAAAGCGTAATATTCCTCAAGCATCAGGACATCGTCCACCCGCCGAGTGTTTTATTTGCATAATTACACAAATCAGATAACGTGAAAAAAATCCTCTCTGACAGCTCATAAATCTATTGTTGTATGTATTCGAACGGCGGGAATGAATGCCATAAAAATTAATATTCCGAATTAAACAAGTTCCCGTGCCGAAGCGTCGGAACAACAGGAAAAAAAAAGCATTCCAGCAGACAGCATGGAGAGCAAACACACAAAACAGAAGCTCTCCTGCGAGGTTTGAATTTAAAAAATGAAGACAAGTGAAAAACTTCAACTTTCAGCGCGCACCAGCAAGCAAAGTTCATATCGTCATTAATCATTGCCACCGTTTCCGCTTAGTATTTGCGCGTTCGTTCGGTGGGCTCCCCTTGCCTACCGTTGTTGCGTTCTTGCTAGCGTCGTTTCCGCGGCGGCGTAGCCTCTCCGGGTTGCTGCAACACCTAGTCAGATACCTACCGGGAAAAACTCAAACACCATCAACCGATGCGATGTTGGGGAACGCGGTGTAAAATGCTTCGGTGAAAACGCCGATAGCGGCACCAAAAGCGACATAGTTGCACGGATCAAGTAGGCGAGAGCTGCTTTTGCTAGTTTTGTATGGAATAAAAACCAGATAAGTCGACGCCCCAAATTCCGATTTTTCAAATCGAACGTGAAATCTGTGCTGCTGTACGTCAGTGAAACTAGGTGTGTATCAGTGGAGAACACTCAACGGCTGCAGATCTTCAACAATAGATGTCTGCGGTAGGTATATAATTCGTGCATGGTGGCCTCACAATTGGATCTCCAACGTGGAGCTGCATCGTCGATGTCATCAAAAGCTGATGGCGACAGAAATTCGGGAGTGGAAGTGTAGGTGGGTCGGCCAAAAGGCACATCAAATGGTCGCCGGTCAAAGGTCTGATGGTCGAAAGGTCGAAATAAAACAAAAGAAAATACGATTTTCAAATAATTCAACGTGCATATGAACAGATGGGTGAATTGTTTATGAAATTAAAAAAACCAGCTCGGGTGAGATTTGAACTCTCACCCAATATAAGCTAGATAAGTGCTTTACCAACTAAGTCAATAAATGTCACGGCATTTTAGTAGCTATAAGTTAATTCAAATCTCATCGATCTACATCAAGCTAGATCAATTGTCGTTCAATGTGATTTAAAACAAAAAAAATCTTGGAAGGAGCGTTTTGGAGCATCCTCCTTCTGACTTTTCCCGTTCTGTTGCACTCTATCTGGCTGTATTGTCTTCGGGTCTCAGTCATTCCCATTTACAGAGAGTACGCAAATCGTTTTTTCACGCTGATTGTTATTTATTTTAGCATTTTTATTTGTTCTTCCCGGTTTCATTGCTATCATTAAGTGCGAACCTGGGTACAATGAAACAATTGTAATGCGTTCGATGTCCGACAGTCTGAACTAATAAGCCAAGATGATTTCTGGTGGAAAGCGTTGATAAGAATGGTATCGTTTTTCAATTGATGTCAGCAACTAGCGGATGCTAACTCGCTTGTTGAGGGATGGTAAATCATCTATTGATAGCTGATAGTTTTTCTGTCTTAGCATGAGGTATACGAACACCGCTTTTGGTCATTATACTTCGTTGAGTTTGTGGGTTGTGGCAATTGACAGATTAGAAAAAGTGGAAAATCGCATTACTTGATCACAAATTCACAGCACATGGTTTTCCGATGAAACTAATTGGACTGACCAGTCTCTATTAAGCGTATGCGTTGCGGTTAACATTGTCAAGCTGGAGAGCGTTGATATTGGTCACGTCTCGTTGATGGCGGAAGAACGGTAGGTGAAGATAATTTCCGGTAGAGAACCAGATAGCGGCCCCATCCGCGGATACTCCGAGACAGATCACAGACACGATGGCTGTTTGCAGTTAAGAAGAACCAGACGACACATAACGTCCGGAGAGAATGAAACATACGATTGCCCCAGTATGGCGGTCTATGATTCTCCATTTGGCGTATATTCAACGGTTGGAATTTTCGCCCAATATGTAAGCAACATGTAAGCAACGCACGGAGCTTTCGAGCGACGCGTGCTAAGGAAGATCTTCGGCGGTGTGCAGGAGAACGGTGTGTGACGGAGAAGGATGAACCACGAGCTGACTGCACTTTACGGCGAACCCAGCATCCAGAAGGTAACCAAAGCCGGAAGGATACGATGGGCAGGGCATGTTGCAAGAATGCCGGACAGCAATTCTGCAAAGTTGGTTTTTACAACAGATCCGGTTGGCACAAGAAGGCATGGAGCGCAGAGAGCACGATGGGCGGATCAGGCGGAGCGTGACTTGGCGAGCATCGGACGTGACCGAGGATGGAGAACGGCAGCCACGAACCGTGTATTATGAAGAAATATTGTTTATTGTTAGTTTTTTCTTGAATTCGATGCAGTACTCAATAAATGAAATGAATGAATGTACTCAACAAGCATGTAGGCTAATGATATAAACAGCTAACAATTTTGCATGCCAGTGATCAGTTCCCGGACAGATCCCAACAACTGTTCGAGCATGTTCAAAGAAAATATATTAGATAGCTAGTCATAGCCACTGAAGATTTGTACTACGTCATTAACATTTATATTTACACGTTGCTCGAGCTACAAACCACCAAGAAGCCAACTAAGGCAAACAATGAAATCATCCTGGTTCCGGTGTGTGCTTCACCGGTAGACTCCGTCGTTCGTAACCCGGCTCTTGCAGTGCAAGCTAAACAGAAAAACGCACCAACACCCAGGCGGCTGGAAGAGTTACGTTCTACCACAAACAGAAGCTTTGTAAGCCGTTGGGCAGACCGGTTGGTCGGCCGGTTCGACGAAGGGTATACCTAGGTACCTACATTTACGGACCGGCTCAGCTCAAGGAAACCATCCCCGCCCAGGGGCGGTTTACGTTCATAATCTAACCGAACACATAATAGAACGAATTCACTCCTTTTTGACTGGAGAGCATCAGCCAGCAGTTTATGGCAAACCATTTCGAAGGCTCAGACTGATGCAATTGCAAAATGGATCCATATCTGGAACTCAGCACGCCGTCGCACAGTGGGATCGAAAGTAGAAAAAGTGGAAGGATACATAGAATTCAAACAAACCAACACGTTGTTGAGTGTATGGCTGGGTTCATACAATAGTGCGAGCAAGGTTTTTTATTTGAAACAGTTGTCCGCTATGAACCAGGTAAATCGATTGAATGGCAACACCAAATTGGATTGCAACGAAAATTGCAAGGCAATGAAAATTGTTTATAACGCCAAATATCAAAAGTACAGAAAAGTTATTAAATCTAAATAACAAATCTCTGAGCATAATCATTGGGCTTTTCACAGGATATTGCCCGACCAGATATCATTTGAAAAAGATAAATCGATGTCAAACTGATATCTGTTGATTTTGTAACAGTGAAATTGAGACCTCAAAATATCGATTATGTGACTGTCCAGCAGTGTTGGGAATACTCACTTGCGAAAAGTTATACTCTGTTACCAACCGTTTGGGTAACAGTGACTTGTGTGGTGGAAAGGCTAGCTGTTGGTTCAGAGCATGTTATTGTTATTGTTTTTTTTTTATTGAATATTGTATATTTATATTATTTATTTAAATGTCTAAGTGTATAATAAATGTTGGTCTCCACAGGTTTGTGTTTGAGTTATGTTTATTTTACACTTAGTAGTTTAAGGTGTCTCTTTATTTATTTATTTGTTCATTCATTTATTTATTTAATTATTTTGTTCTGTTCATACATTCCGATTGTAGATTTGTTTATTATTCAGATGCTTTATTTATCTATTTATTTATTTATTTATTTATTTTTTATATTTTCTCCTTATTTATTTATTTATTTATTTATTTACGTATTTACTATTCAATATTAGATGCTTTATTTACATATTTATTCAGATTGATTTATATACAATTACTAGATTATTTATTTACAAAAAAAAAAGGAAAACAAGTGTCCGTCAGGTTTTGTTGAGGCATTGCATGTGGCCACAATCGGAATTTTAACTTAAATTCACAAGACACCTTGATTAATATAATTTGTTTAGAGTGTAAGTGGCTGTCATCATCATCATCTTCAGATCTGTCACCAAGATGAAGAATATCTGGATGGAATAAGGAGTGGGTCCAAGGGTGGTGGAAGACGCCCCCCCCTCTACACTCTCGCCACACCTCCGCCCCCTTATTGGGGACTATAAATGACATGGCGGAATTTGGAGAAGCTCTCTTATAATTTTGGTCCGGAGAAGTGATGGAAGTGACGGTCCGGTTTTGTCCGATCCTTTACAAACCGGTTTAGTTCCGCGAGTGATAAGTTCGTTATACCAAAAATTAAAACTTATCCCAACGACTATAACAAACTTAAACCCGGCAGCTTAAATACCCCACTATTTCTAAAGCAGTTTGTTTGTACGGGTCAGTATTTTGCCGCACCACGGACGATCAGTGAAGTGCACCGTGAAGATGCTGAGTCATCGAAAAGTCAGTGCTGATCGAGTTAGGCATGGCTGACCTTAACGTACATTTAGTTCCGAGCGAGTGCGTGGTGCATAATGGATGAAGTGTGATGTCAGGAAGAATTGTGTGGTGACCGACGAACTTTTGTGTGGTATTTCGTCAAGACTGTTGGTGTCGGTCGAACAATGGTGCACACTCGCTCGAAGACCACCAGCAATAAGCGCGCAGTGTACCACTTCCCGGACCCCAGAACTATGGCCGTACGCTTTTAAGGCCTTACCGTTAAACCCCCCCCCCCCCCCCCATGGTGAAATGTGATGGAAAAGCTGAAGCTGTTCAGAAGACGCAACAAGCTGAAAAGAAGAAACCGATGTAGTAGAAGAAGAGAAGCATGAAGAAGAAGCATGAAGAAGAATCCGGAAGCACCCAGCATCAACAGCAGCAGTTCATCGTAGCAGCAACGGCCGCAACGTACCGGTGAGCTCATTCCATTTACTCCCCCCCCCTTTTCTACATCATTCAATAAACACTCAAATCAGTAAAATTTAGTATTAATAAAATGTGTATGGCCCTCTGAACTACAGCTTATTTGTTTAATTTTTGTAATGTTAGAAATCTTGTTTTCCATTGTCCGTTCCACTTTGTATTGTTCGCCTTTTCACCACACCTACCCCTAGGAATTCTCCAAGACCACCTCAACGACCCTGAGATCCAAAAAGAGGCCTTGAGTGCCCACCCCGGAAGCAGCCGTCGGGTCAAGACCAGCAGCTTGGGGCTTTGGCCGATTCCCGTCTGGAATTAGCGAGCAGAAAAACCTGGCTCGAAGAGAATCGTTTCAACTCACTTACTTCTATCTCAGTCTAGAAGCATTCTATCAAAGAATGATGTTTGAAGGGCTTTTAGATTGTAGTTTAATCTAAAAGTTTGCCGAATAAAGTAAAGGTCGCAGACGCATACCAAAACCGTGAGAGAGCTGTGAGCACAAGGTGAGTAGAGATTACACGAATTTTACTCACCTCGTACTCACTACTCTCTCACTAATTTGTTATGCGTCTGCGACCTTTACTTTATTGGGCAAACTTTTAGATTAAACTACAATCTAAAAGCCCTTCAAACATCATTTTTTGATAGCATGCTTCTGGACTGAGATAGAAGCAAGTGAGTATCACTCTTGCAAGTGAGTATTCCCAACACTGCTGTTTTAGCAAGGAAGTCGTAAGTTCTTTTGAAATTTGGTTAAAAAAATCCAATCCAGTGCTAGAGTACGTTCTAAGAATCATACCAGACTGGCCTTGCATCCCCAACAAACGACGGTTACCCTAAATGGAGACTCGTCGTTTGAAAGAATACAAACAAATTAAACAGGGGTATACCACAATAGACCACAGTAGGGGAGACTGAGGAGACTTGATCCCTGGGGAGACTTGTTCCCCCCATATTTTCTTGGAATCAAAAACAGTTTTCTTCTAGCATATTTTTTCCAAAACTACATCTTGACAGACGACCATGTTTTGGTTACAATTGATTTTGATTGTACATTGCATTATTTTTTAATGGCTGAGGGTTTGTTTTCAGTCCTTCAGAAATCTTTTAGGCGGTTCCGAAAAATCCCAATAACTTTGTAAAAATTGAACCAAATCGTGTCAAAATTTAACAGCACATAGTGTAAATAAAACACTATTAAACGTATTTATTCAAATAAGGCTGTTATATAAATATTTTAATTAATGCAGCTTGGTATATACAACAGTGACATGGGGAGACTTGATTCCTCGAGGAATACACACACATTATACATGTGAAAAATAAAATTCTATTCGGAAGCCTCTATTTACTCGAAATTCTAGTGTATTCAATGATAAAACGTGTCAGATAATTATTATTTTATTACACACCATAAAAAGTGGGATCAAGTCTCCCCATTTTCAAAATACAGCCTAACCTTAACAATTTCAGGAAATCTTATAATTTCAAATTAACCATATTCATCAAAAATACAAGAAAACTTGAAATGAAAATGAATAGGAAGACTCTGGAGTTATTTTCCCCTTAAATTAACCATGTGCTTGAAAGGGGATCAATTGTGGCCCATTTTTGAAAAATACATCATAAGAATGCCTCCATAAAAACACAGTTTTGGAAACTTTAACAATAATTTAAAGTCCTTCTGTTGTGTATAAACTTGCAATAGATGTTTACCTTCCATTCTGTATGAAAAACGGATAAAATTTTGTGTTTTTCTTGAAGTTACAGGCAAATTTAGACAAAGGGATCAAGTCTCCCCAGTCTCCCCTAATGGTCGCAGTGCATAGTGGTCCACGAACCAGATTTACGAGGAAAGATGCATGCAGCGCCTTCAAATGATTTTTTAGACAAATATGGACTTCTACAAAGTTGTTCCTAAAAATAAGGCCCTCTTTTCAAAATACATGAAAATTAGGGTGGTTCATATTTTCAAAGAAATTGGTAACCAAACATTTTTATTTGCAAGAATAACTGTATACATTCTTCGGGAAAGTTGTAGATCTAGCAATTTTGAGCAAGTTATGTAGCTTTAAAATTGACCGATCTAGAGGTATTTTTCTAAATAAGCTTAGGGTGGTTCAAGAAAAACCGGTTTCTGGCGTTAACTTGTTCAGTTTCGATTTTTCATCAAAGTTGCCCAAGAAACACTTGTAGAGCATTTGAAGACGCGTCGTTTCATGCGCTGAGATGTTCGTTATCTATTTTGGTTCAAAAGTTATAGGCATTTTTCTTAAAAAATCATGGTTTTTTAAAAAGGTGTTATGACGGGTTGGGGCAATCATAAAAAATATCTTTTGCCCGCATTCAAAAGAAGAAATGTTGTTATAAAACAAATCAAAAAATTAGAGGGGTTTTATTTTTGTAACTCAAGTGAAAAATATTTGAAAAGTGCCTATTTTTTCTAGAAAATCATCAATATCTTTTGAACTTAATGACGTAGCAACATTCTCAGTGCACGAAAATGTGCGTTTTTGGAAGCTCTAAAAGTGGTTCTTAGGCGACTTTGACGAGAAATTTGAAACAAAAAAGATAAAGTAATAAAACGGTTTGTTCGAACGTCACCCTATGAAAACTATTGGAAAATGCTCCAAATTTGGTCAAAACAGTTAAAACCCTTTATCTTTTTTGTTTCAAATTTCTCGTCAAAGTCGCCTAAGAACCACTTTTAGAGCTTCCAAAAACGCACATTTTCGTGCGCTGAGAATGTTGCTACGTCATTCCGTTCAAAAGAAATTGATGATTTTCTAGAAAAAATAGGCACTTTTCAAGTATTTTTCACTTGAGTTACGAAACACCCCTCTAATTTTTTGATGTGTTTTATAACAACATTTCTTCTTTTGAATGCGGGCAAAAGATATTTTTTATGTTTGCCCCAACCCGTCATAACACCTTTTTAGAAAACCATGATTTTTTTTAGAAAAATGCCTGTAACTTTCGAACCAAAAGAGATAACGATCATCTCAGCGCACGAAACGACGCGTCTTCAAATTCTCTACAAGTGTTTCTTGGGCGACTTTGATGAAAAATCGAAACTGAAGAAGTTAACGCCAGAAAACCGATTTTCTTGAACCACCCTAAGCTTATTCAGAAAAAATACCTCTAGATCGGACAATTTTAAAGCCACATAAAAAGTGTCTTTAGCGAACTTGGTCAAAATGGATAAATCTACAACTATTCCGAAGAATTGCAAATAAAAAAAGTTTGGTTACCAATTCCTTTGAAAATATGGACCACCCTAATTTTTATGTATAATGAAAAGAGGGCCTTATTTTTAGGAACAACTTTGTAGAAGACCATATTTGTCTAAAAAATCATTTGAAGGCGCTGCATGCATCTTTCCTCGTAAATCAGGTTCGTGGACCATTGCGCAGTGGTTCAACCCCAACAAAAAAAGGTTCTTTTAAAAGATCAAACAAATAGAAATATTCGTAGAATTTAGATAATATGTTAACGCAGATAATGTCAGAACATGATTTTCCGGTGAAGCTAATTTGGCCGATACGTGCAACGCGAGAATAGGCTTGACAATTAACTCCACCAAGATGAAGCGTTGAGAAGTCCCAAAAAAATGACCACGTGGTTTATGGACAGCCCCAAACGTAATTCGCTCTTTATCCCTTTCGTGACGAACCAGCACAATTGAGCTGTTTAGCAATAATAGTTTTGCATATTGTTTTCATCTGTTTAGTCTTTGTTTTATGTGATGTGAACTTTTTCATAATTGAACCATTACTTATAGTTGTCTGTGTGCAAATAATCTTTTGTTTACATTGCATGTGAGATTTAGTACAGTAGACAAAAATTGTAAAACATGGAAAAGTTTTATCTGTCGTATTATTTTTGTTTCTGTTTTATCTAGATAACCAAAGCTAGAAATCGAAAGATAAAGAGTAGTTCTTTTAAACGAGGGACAACAATTGTTGTTTTGTTGGGAAATCTAAGAGTTCTGGAGAGTCAAAATTGAGCAATTTGTTTGGAGAATCCGCTTTGTTGCGCTTCGTCCCGAAAGGGAAATAAGATGCAGATTCTTCCGTTTGAGAAAATTTGAGGCAATGGATTTGGGGTCTTCTTCAGAAAACTTGTATAGAAATATCTACGGCAGCTTCTTCGGGAAATCATTTTCTAGTTTCCTCGTGACTTCCTTCGACAATTTCTTTGAAAAATTGGAATTTATCGGCACCTTTTTGAGCATTTCTCTGTCAATTACGGCAAGAATTTAATCTTTAGGCATTTCCTTTGTAAATAGATTAGCAAATTCCCTGTGTATTTTTCTCTGGTTATTTCTTTGGTGGAATTTCTTCGGCAATTTATTAGGAGATTCTTTCAGCAATTTCCTATTGGATCTGATCCAACAATTTCTGTGAAACTTTTTTGTGTTTTCTTGAGATTTTTGAAAACTACTTGATTTATTCCTTTAAAATTTTGATCAGTAACTCTAAGGAAAATTTCATGGTCAGTTGGTTTGGGAATTGATTTAGGGAACTTCATTAATTTGAAAATACTCACGGCATTTCTTTGGAAACTCTTCAGGAAGTTGCTTAGGAAATCAATCAGGATTGAGGGATTTTATTTATTTTTTCCCTCAGCAATTTCCTTCGGAATTTCGTCGGCAATCCGTTTGGTAATGTATTTGAAAATTCATTTTAGATTGCTTTGCGATAATTCCTTTAGGAATTCATTCGGCAGATACTTCAAAAATCCTTAGTTTATTCATTCGTAAATTCATTGGCCAGTTTTGAATTTTTTTCTGGTAATTATTTTCGGTATTCCGCCTGTAATTACTCTGACAAATTAAAAAAAAAATAAGGAATAACCTAAACAAGATTGGAAGAAGAAAATCTCTAAGAATTTGCCGAAAAATTTAACAGAGCAATTTCACAAACACGTTCGCATGGAAATAGCTGAAGGCATAATAAAGAATTTACCAAAGGTCTTTCTAAATGAATTGCCATGAAAATGGTCATGGGAAATCTCAAAGGAATTGCTGATAGATTTTACAAAGTGGTTTCCGAAGGAATTATAGAATATTTTTTTAATGGAATGGATTGGGCTCATGGAGCATGTTTACAGTAAATCAGCAGGAGTAAAATTATGTTATTGTTTATATCAAAAAGCATCTATGCTCGATTGTCTCGTAATGAAAAACTTTACCGAACAAAAAAATGGTAGGCATCAAAGCGGTCATCACTCTACACAACCGCTATCAAATGTTTTTATCGAATAATGTTCCCTTTTAAGAAATTTGCATTTAAATGTTATTCGCGATACAATATTTTTTGCGAATCACTGGCGATTTTTCGCGTATAGAAGCTTGCACCACATTGGTTGAAGGAGAGAGTAAGGAAACAGGCAACGTTATTAATTCATTGACATAGTATTTTTTTCGACAATTCTCCCAATGTGACATATGTTTGTCCCAACTTGAAAATAATAGGATAAACATCGTACATTAAGTGTTTGGAGATTATAAAGCCTAGCATTGCGATTTTCGAACGGTTACTTCGAATCGGTAAACACTGCAACTCTGTTCAAGATCTATCATCAAACAGTTTCGACTTTGGGTTAGTAATAATTGATTATTCACGAGTTGAAAAGTACGCAACAAATTCAGCTTCCGTTTTGTCTGCAACAAAAATTTTAGAGATCATGAACACGTTTCAAAAGTTGATAAATGATATTCATGTATGTATACCAAATCAAGGTCTGTCAACACTTCTCTAACGGGTTACTGTTGTTTTCCTCGGACCCGAAGAATTTTATGCAGCTCAGATCTCTCCTCACGATACTCATCGCATCCCCACTCGACATGCTCAATATTCTGGTAAGCCACGTCGCATACACAGACATTGCTTCCGGTATGTGCGTTTAACAAGTGTTGCCAGCTGACGAAGGTCTCCTGACGGGCCAATGCAAAAGCCTCGTAAATATCACCTTCGTAAATATTCACCTCGGTGGGCGCTAGACCTTAGCCAGAGAGTCCGCTTTCTCATTGCCCTGAATCGAAAAATTTGAAGGGACCCAAACTATGGTAACATTCCACAAAAGTTCAGCTTATTGGAAGCAGTGGCTTAATTTCTCCAACAGGGGAGAACAAAAATGGTAATGGTTTATGAGCGTTTGGATAACTTGGACTTGGTGTATTCCATTTAGAAAGTACGCTGACTGCTTCAGCGGTTTCATTGACCGATCAACCTCCAGGGAGCTTAGACTGTCAGACTTAGGGCTCAGGTGGAAGAACGCTAATGTACTGTAAGGCAGTGGTCCTCAGCCCTACCGTCTTCGTGGGCCAAAATTGAATTTAAGAAAGAGACTGCGGGCCGCTAGTCGTGCAAGAATTTGTTATCAGTAATTTACAGGATTTAACATCCCGGGCAGAGAAGAATTACAAAACAATTGCAAGTTTTACCATTTAAAAAGAATTACTGAATGGTAAAATTTGCAATTGGTTTGTTTGAAATAACTGACAAAAGGGCAAAAATAATAACTGGCATTGTTCTATGAAATTCCATAAAAATGTCAAATTTTGACATTACAATAGCAAACCAAGAACAAAAAAAAATTAAGGTTGAGAATTGCAAAATATACCATTATTGAGTTATTGAAAAGAGAACAATATAAAAATTAGTTATTCGTTGTCAACCAAAAAAAAAAATGAAAGTTACCATTAGGATAACCAAAATTCAAATGTTGTTCTTAATAAGTGCCAAAACTGCGATGGTTCATCACACTCGTAAGAGGTCAATTATATCTCACCAATTGCAAAATTTGTTATGATAGCAAAATAAGACATTCAGTAGTTTTTTTTTTCAAATTTGATAAATGACGAATGGCATATTTTGATATGATATCATATGATGCTATTGACATTTTGTTTTAAGTTCTTCATCAAGATTTCTGAAGGAATCTGTGCATAGTTTTAGGTGTTTTTGGATGAACTTCCAAAAAAGGAAAATATTATGAAGATGTTTAATTGAGTTTTTTGCTAAATTTCTTAGAAACCCAATGAAGACTAGAGGACCGTCTGAAAGAATTCCAAACAGAATGTTGAGAAAATTCTTTCCCAGACAGATCCAGGTAAAAAGGAGAAAAATCCAGAGGAATTTAGAACAGAGTTTAGCAATTTAGTTTTCATAAAATAATTATAGATGTAATTCTCGTAAAATAATGTACATATTACGAAATTCTGAGAAATTTTAAATTCAATGATAGATTTCTTAGCATGTTTTTGAAAAGCTTGTGTTCAACATTTCGTTGAAATTTATTATTGCTAGAGAAGTATCTTGCTAAACCCTGACATTTTTAGGCGGATTCAGATAACAACTTTGACAATACCTAAATTTAAAAGGAATTGCAAGTATAAATTCGGGAATATTTTTTGGAATATATTTGCAATAGAATTGCTAATCGCATCTTGGATTTTTTGAATAAACTTTGGAGAAAATTTACAAAAATAGGTTCAGAACCAAAAGTATATTGGAAACGAGAGGAAATAACGACAGAAATGACATTAGTCCTTCGATGTTTTTTTTTTGTTTTTATTGAATAGAGTATTCTTGGCGAAATTCTGCCAGAAAAGAAGTAAAGTGCAATATTCTCTGCAAAACTGAGTTGAGAAATGAAGGTGATTCTAATAGGAGTATTATGAACATTTTTTTTAATTGAGCAAATAACAATTTTGAATATATTCGGAGCAAAGTTCAGTATATCAGAAAACATATCAACATTTGATAAAATTTGTAATATATCTCGGATTATTGAAGCCTTCTACGGTTCGGAAAACTATTAAATATCCTTTCAAAATTGTGAAGATTTGATAAAATTCTTTGGTATATAAAGTAAGCTGAGTTTCACTTTTTTGAGAAAAGTCATTGGCAGTCGAAGTTTGGAGGTCCTTATTCATTCAGAGTTGACTATACTGACTCAGAAAAGTTTTGTAGTTTATTCATACTTCTGTTGAACAATTCTCCACGATTCATACATCAGTTTAGTAGTTGATAGTCATTCTTGTGCAAATTTTTAGATAAGTCAAAATTTCTGATTGTGATCATAAAACCTGCCAGTGTGCCACATTATAATTTATTTCAAAATCAGTTCGAAGGCCGCACAAAACCTACTCGAAAACCTCCCGAGCAGAAGAGAATAACAACAGCATAACAAAATGCGTTATTTTGGCAAAATAACTGCATAATGGAATTAGTAATTTTCATGTTATTAACATAACATATTGAGTTATAAACTTGTCTGTCATAAGCGGCAAAATAACAAGTCACATAACAAAAATTTGTTCCTGAAAAATCAATTTAATAACATGTTTTGTTAGTGGCAATAACAACTTAATAACAGTGAATTTGAGAAATATTTCAATAACAAATTTTGATATTAAAGAGTTATTGATAACATTCCGAAAGCAAAATTAGGGTAAAAACTAACTTTTTTTACTCATTTTTGGGTAATTATTTTAAGTGTGTTATTCTATTTTTAGAAAATAATAGGTCACATAAAAAAAATCGAATTCATTATAAAACTTACAAACATGGACGGGATTTGAACCTCCAATCCTGCTATCGTAAATTTTCAGTCGCCTTTACCAATGAGGCTATCACAGCACTTGCAGTGAGGGACGATAGAAGCTTTACTGGTTCTACGTATTGCCAGTATCCCCATTCCCCCATTTCATGTTTGCCAGTCGCAGGACAAAAATAGACAGAGATTTGAATGCAAGATCAAACAATGAACCTCTCTCTCTTACCAACAGCGCTATCGCGGTGCGCAGACATGTGCACTGTAACACTAATAACAGTGCAGTGGTGGCGTTCGCATGGCCCGTCGTCGGCTATTTCCATCAAGGAACAAAGAGAACGACGAAAAAGTTGCTAGTCGACTATTTATGATTGAGCTTCGTCATGGGGTGCATTTTGGCGGTGACAAAGATTCTTTCCAGACGGAGATGATTTTTGCCTTTCTCGTACACCAAGGTGTACCGAAAGGCTATATGTTCACTCCAAAAACGAAAATTTGATAGAGCCCCCGGAGGGGTCAAGTGTTATATACCAATCGACTCAGCTCGACGAGTTGAGATGATGTCTGTGTGTATGTATGTGTGTGTGTGTGTGTGTGTATGTATGTGTGTGTGTGTATGTGTACAAAAAAGGTCACCTATTTTTTAGATAGTAAACATCAACCGATTTTAACGACCGACGGTTCATTCGACGCGGAATCTGGTCCCATTGTTTCCTATTGAAAATGGTTCGGATCGGTCCAGCCGTTCCGGAGTTATGGCCATTTAGGTGTTCCGGATCGGTACCCCAGGAAGGGGCCAGATATGAAAATGCAACAAACCCATGCATGCGACCCATCAAACCACGGCATTTTCGATAACCTGATGAGTGGTAAGCAGAAAAATAGTCTAAGACCATATCTGAACCGGTATTGTTCCGGAACCGGTTCCGGGTGTCCCGCCGGGAGTGGCAAATATCAAAGTGAACCAAACCCATGCATGAGACACATCAAACCACGGCATTTTCGATAACCTGATGAGCGGTAATAAGAAAAATAGTCTAAGAACATATCTGAACCGGTAGTGTTCCCGAACCGGTTCTGGGCGTGCCGCTGGAAGTGGCCAAATAAACAATTGAACCAAACCCATGCATGCGGCACATCAAACCACGGCATTTTTGATGACCTGATGGACAATGAGCAGGAAAACCATCTCAGACCATATCTGAACCGGTAGTGTTCCGGAACCGGTTCTAGTCGTCCCGCTGGAAGTGGGCAAATATACAATTGAACCAAACCAATGCATGCGGCACATCAAACCACGGCATTTTTGATGACCTGATGGACAATGAGCAGGAAAACCATCTCAGACCATATCTGAACCGGTAGTGTTCCGGAACCGGTTCTAGTCGTCCCGCTGGAAGTGGGCAAATATACAATTGAACCAAACCAATGCATGCGGCACATCAAACCACGGCATTTTCGATGACCTGATGGATTATGAGCAGGAAAATCATCTCAGACCATATCTGAACCGGTAGTGTTCGGGAACCGGTTCTAGGCGTCCCGCTGGAAGTGGCAAAATATACAATTGAACCAAACCCATGCATGCGACACATCAAACCACGGCATTTTCGATGACCTGATGGACAATGAGCAGGAAAACCATCTCAGACCATATCTGAACCAGTAGTGTTCCGGAACCCTTTCCGGGGTTCCCGCCGAAGTGGTTTAATCTGAAAGAGAAACAAACCCGTACATGCGTCACATCAAATAGCGGCTTTTTAGATTACGGTTTTGAGTGGCCGGAAGGGGCCAAATGAAAAAGTAAACCAAATCCAGACATGTGACACATCAAATCGTGTCTTTTGCGATAGCCTGATGAACAGTTAGCTATAAAATAGCCTTACGTCACACTAAAGACAACTGGTAGTGTTCCGGAATTGGTTCCGAGAGTCCCGTCGAAATTGTCAAACTCTGCATGTGACACCTTCAATTTGCAGCGTTTTTGGTTAACCGATGAGCAGTTAACAAGACAATAATATTAGACCATATTTGGTTCAGCCGGTAGTTACCCGGAATCAGATCTGGGTAGTAAAATGTAAAATTTAACCAAACCCATGGATGCGGTACATCAAATCACGACCAGTCTTGTAAACATTCGACACTTTTTACTACCTTCATTTCGTTGCCGCAGTCGGGTGTCAGTCGGCATTGTTACATTCGTGCGCTATCGTTACCTCTTACCTACACACAACACGAGCAGTAGAACGAAGATCAATAAACATAAGAAAGGGTCAAATCAATGTTATTTGACACGATGACACGTGTCTAATTCTAGCTTTACGCATAGATTTTCAGCCAATTCCGATTATGAATGTTAATAATAGTTTATTATTGCATGTTGCATTGAATACGACACACACACAGCTAATCGCGTTCGGTAATTTTTACCGAAATCTCAACCGCTGAGCGTTCGGTAATGGATTTTTAACGAAATTCTGTAAAAAATAACAAATTTCGGTAAAATGTTATCGTTTATGTGCCAAACTCTAGCGAACTTCGGTAGAAGTTGCTACCTTTACCGAATTTTTCCTGTAAAACAAACTTAACGGTTGAGATTTCGGTAAAACATTACCGAAGTCGGTGATTTTTTCTAAATATGCAGATGGGCAACATAGCTCTTAATATGGAAGAATACAGGAATAACAAAAGCCGAACCGTCTCCCGAAGCCGCTATCGTGGTGAAGTGCATTCGTTTGACATTTTTGTTTCGAACAGTAGTTTGATTGCTTGTGTTGCGAATGTCGGAGACAAAGGAAGCCGAATATCGACGAAAAGGTCCAAATGACTGTGATCTCTAACAAGACTGATCACGACTTATTGACAACCTGATGGAAAAATAGGGTCAGACCACATTAGATTCCCGGTAGTGTTGCGGGTTCAGCTGTGGCTTCGAAAGTGGTTAGAAGTAAAAGTGAAGCAAACCCATTCATGCGATATTCAAGTTAGTTCCTATTTTATAGGATTTTTAATTCTTGCATTATGGGCATATTTTGTATGAAAATATGTCCAGAATTCAAAATTTGTAATCAGAAAACCCAAGCTGTGCGCTGTTTCACAAGGTCTGCAATTTGACTATAGTTTGAATGGGGAAGAATGCCGGTCTTCGTCCAAAACTGGTACAGGTCGGACTCGATTATCCGGAGTCGGGTTCAGAACGTTCGCAAACATATATCTCGGAAACGGAATGTTGAATCTAGCTGAAATTTTGACATTTTGTCAAACTAACCTTGATTAGTGTTCAGTAGAAATTTCAGCTTTGCACATAATTCCGTTTGTCAGATATAAGTTTTGGAAGGTTCAGAACCTGACTCCGGATAATCGAGTCCGATCTGTAACCAGAAAATCATAAACGACATGCCAAAATTCGATACGGCGACTATTTTATGTAATTTTAGGTGCAGAGTCCAAAAATGAATACCAGAACATCCAAGACGGTGTCTCAATGTTCAAGATGGCGGTTAGTTTAGTTGGGGTAGATATCCGGAGTCATGAAATGATGACCGGAAAATCTAAAATGACGTTTCAAAATTTTGCTGCTTCATGACACTTGTTTGGTTTGAGTTTTGGATCGTTGTCTTATATTTTCTGAATATTGGATGTTATGCTAATATAAAATGTATCCATATTGAGTAGATTTAGCAAGCAGTTTTCATTTTGTATTTATGTCAATGTCATCAACATGTCGCTCGAGTTTTGTTGAAAGGATGTTTTAACGCACGAGAAAGGCACCATCACCGCTAGGTGGATTAATTAGGGTTTTTTTTTGTTTTGTTCGCGTTGTGAGAACGGCGATTATACACGTACCTACGTGAGCGAAGGTAAAAGGTTATTATACCATATGCCGATATGATTACTTCTGCAGATGCTGTTTAGTTTTATTCTGTTTTAGATTATTTTTAGTAATGAAAAAAGATATTTATGACATAATGTCAAACAATATATGATCGAATAATAATAGATCGAAAGAAAAAAGTTATAATAGACAAATGCAATCATCAATTGAGCAGAATTGTCTGTATAGGGTTTGTGTTCCATCAGTAATCTCACGC
Source organism: Aedes albopictus (assembly GCF_035046485.1). Lineage (NCBI taxonomy): Eukaryota > Metazoa > Arthropoda > Insecta > Diptera > Culicidae > Aedes > Aedes albopictus. Next base: position 209,420,340 of record NC_085137.1, read on the forward strand.
TCCCAATTTCATCCTATTCGAAAACAAGCGATTACGGCACCGATTGATTCCGTTCTTTTTGTTTTCGTGGGTGCTCACTTTTAACAAAAAATACAAAAATAAGAAACAAAACAAACAGCGCTTCAATCCTTTGTTTTTCGTAGGATGAAAATGGGAGCCACATGCTTAATAAGGGAACCAATACCCTAGTTGACATTTTTATTGATTAGAATTATTTAGTAGGTACCATATTTGCTATCTCCACTAACATTAACACTAACATTCATTACTTCGTAATACATAGTCTGTTCGGTACTTTTTGACGTTATAATTAGAGGTTAGAATAGCAGTACTGTTAAAATTACATATAAATTCAACTAAGTTTACTCAATTTTGAGATAAAAAAAACTCATTTGCAGATGTATCACTTTTTGAAGCTAAAATTTTACTTAACCTAGGGTATCGCGCTACTTGGGCGGTGGTTTTCTTCGTCTGTTATTTTCGTCTGTTTTCCACTGTAACTCGGTCAATTTTGAACCGATTGACTTGAAATTTTGTACACGGGTAGATACTATACCTATCTCACCGCATTCCAAGAATTGTGTCAATTGGTTCAAGATTGACTGAGTTATAGTGGAAAACAGACGAATATAGAAGCCACCGCCCAAGTAGCGCGATTCCCTATAAGAATTGGGACTCGTAGAAAACTGATAGGAATTTGGCACCGTAACGGGACTGGGATATTGAAAGAAGGAAATTAATACAAAGATAAACATATCAATAGCTATGATGCTATATTTACCCAAAACTCAAATTATAGCAATGAATAAAATAAAAAATACGGAAGAGTCTGATAAAATTTCTAGAAGTTGCAATGCTTTTGTTTTTTACTTCATAATATGAAACAGCAGACAATAAAATAAAGAAGGTAAACTATGTATTGGTTATATCTGCGATAAATTTTCTCCGATTTTGACAATATTGATCTCATTTAATCCAGATTTATTTTTTTCATCAAAAACAAATCCGACTGAACCGATCTGGTCATCGTGAGTTAAGAAAAAACCCGAATTGCCATACACGTGGAATTTTTCATAGACCAGCTGCAATTGGCTTCTTTAGTGGTGTTGAGATAATTCCATATTCACAATCTACATGCCAAACTGAGCCGAAATCCAAATTTTCATGAACTTTGGTGCCCGGGAACCTATTTAAAAATCGATTTAAAGTTTGTATGGGAGCGATTTGTCGAATCAACCCTCGTCGCATTTCGTACTGGGCGGAGCTGTCAAGCAGTTGCCCAGCTGTCAAAAGGTGATTTCAAAAAATCTTTTTGTAATTGAATTTAGGAATCAAAATAAAGTTTTAAAAATCTAAAAAAAATCATACTGGCTTAAAAAAAGGTGCTTTTTCGAATAAAATCAAAAAATCAATATATTATTCTTAATTTAAAAACCCAATTGGTGATTGGTACAAATTAAGTACCTTACCAAGAAAAAAAAATGTTAAATTTAAATTTATACGTTCAATATGTAGTCCGTCCAAAGTCTTACACCGTACATCAAACCGTTTTTAATTAGATTTTGTTTTAGATTTTATAGAAGCATTTTAGAATCTTCTCCTGTGTGGTAGGTATAGGATTTTTCAAAACACCATCGTTCTTCTTCTTCTTCATGCACCATCAAATCATCAATAGCATATCTGCCCAGCCTAGGCCCAAAGTATTGACTTCAAAGTAATCATTACGAAGCATAAATGTCAATTTATGTTAATTTATGATTTTGCTTTGGCTGACCAAGCCAAGGTTGACCGTAGCATTTTCATAATTCAAATCTCAATTTGTTCATCGAGCACATGTTCTGTTGTGCTGCACGTGGATGTCAAAGCGTTTTCAACAGTGTAATTACGAAGCATGTTTCAAGAGAGACCATATCTTTTCAATACGCTAACTCCAACAACGCCGATATTAGAATAGAGGAGCTTAGAAGCAAAGGGGTGTGAGTTACAAAAACCCACTTTCGAGTAAATGAGCTTTGAAGTTTTTCACCAGTTTTTCATCCCATTCAAAATGTATGGAGTTTCAATATCAACCCAATTTTCTCTGATTTATTGTAATTTTTCTAATCATCATAAAAATAATCTTTATAAAGTTCCTGTGAACTTGAAATCTGAAGATTTTTTGATATGTTCAGCTCAAACTCGACAAAACGGTCACTTACACCTCTTTGCATCTGGGCCCCTCAATAGCATAAGGATATGTTCCAGAAAATTTGGACTTTTGGGAATACCGCGTAACCCAATCGTTCTATTCGCATAACCAATCAATAAAAAAAAGATTTCTTATTCAAACGAGTCGAAGTTCACTTAAATCGGTTCAAAGTTGAAAAAATATGAGTACTTTTCAGTTTTGAGGGTAGCCGGATACGCTTCCGGCATTCTACGCAATGAAAAACAAGCAAAACTGCAGCCCCTCAACAGCAATTGATTTTTTTTTTCAATTACATAGAATAAAGCTGTTTCCTTATAAGCATTTTCCGATCTTTTACCTGCTATTCATCGACCTTTTGCTCTACAAGCAATGAAAAAAACGAATACTTAATCAAATTTCTCATTTTTTGTAATATATGAAAAAAATATATTTTTTTCATATTCTGATATAATTATGTTATTTTTGCAACTGATTATTTTGTTCAGTTGCAAAAATAACAAAGTTATAACAGAGTTTGTTCTGATTTATTTGTAACAAAACTAGTTACAAAAGATTATAATATATTTTGTTATAATTTAGTTTGAAAAAGTTTGAAACAGTCCATGTCATAACAAAATTATAACATAATTTGTTAGTTATATCACATTAAGATATAATTATGATATATTCTTGTTATGTTCATCTAGTCGGGTATGGCCTCCACTTTAGCATCCTATTCTACATCATATATGACTTCGTGATGGCTGAGAATTCTATATATTTAGACCAACATGTGAGAATGCGAACTTCAGTTTCTCTCTTCCCTAATAGGTGTATTTTCAACTATTCATGTACCTATTTTTCAAATAGGTAGATCCGACTTCATCCTCTGGAACGACAGGGAAAACATGTGAAATACAAAATATTTCTGAAAAATCCCATTCAAAACCATCTACAATTTTGGATTCAGCTGTCTGTATTAGCTTTGTTCAAACAAGTTTACTCCATAAGTTTGACATTTTTATCATTGAAATTCACATGTCAAAGGCGGAATCTGGAACGTCCCTCTGAAAACCTTAAAAACCTTCAATATCGTCTGCTATGTTCTCGTTTAGCTGTATGCAGGGTACTGCGCCACTTGGGCAGTGGCTGGTATTTTGGGTACTTTTCAGCTACAACTCAGTCAATTTCAAAAATTTAGCAAAACCTCGCGCCGCCCAGCAGGGACTTTGTTTTGTACACATTACAGCACCTCCATGTCACGTAATATACCACACCTCTTATCAAATATGATACCGTAAGCGTACCATACTTTGCGCACCTAGGGCCTAACTTTGCGCACTTTTCCAAAAATCGTTAAACAGTTTTTCTGGTGCATTATGCAAACTTTTTCCCACGGAAAAAGTGATATGGGGCATGCACTTTGTCTCAGTTTGGATGTAATGATAAATGGAAGAGGAAGACAAATTGATGAGTGAATATGCAGTTGCTTTTCCTCAAATGCTGTAAATAACGTTGTAGAATGACGTAGGTTTTGTTTCAAAATTTGTTTTAGTTTAGATAGCAATACCATAAAATATTTGTGCACTCTCAATAATACAATAATAACCAAACTTGTTCCACAACAGAATGTAATATTGAAATGTTATTTAAGGGCTGCATACCAATTGCTTGGTCATAACAAAATAAGATTGTCCAACAAAACATGTTATGGAAACGTAATGCCTTGATAATTCAATAATAACAAAACAAGATATAAAAACAGGTTTTGTGATTTCGTCGTTATTAATTTGATATTCCCCTCTGCTACTGATATAAAAACAGGTTTTGTGATTTCGTCGTTATTAATTTGATATTCCCCCGGGCTACTGTGAAAAACTATCTGACCCCGTGGAATACACACAGAAAGGAAAGATTCTGGTATTCAGGCTTTCTCTCCTTAAGGCAAAACTGCAAGCATTTCCTCATTTTTTTGGTTTTCGATTTTTTATTAAATAACGAAGCAATATTTTTAAAATCGGTTTTCGTGCACATGTAGAGTATGGATCAGGGTATCTTCTAATTTTTTTACGCGGTAGAAAATGTTTTTCGTTTTTGCAGAAACCATTTTTTAGTGAAATTTTGTTCAAAAATGGTTTCTGCAAAAACGAAAAACATTTTCTACCGCGTAAAAAAATCAGAATGGTATCTTCTGATCCATACTCTACATGTGCACGAAAACCGATTTTGAAAATATTGCTTCGTTATTTAATAAAAACTCTAAAACCAAAAAGTGAGGAATTGCTTCCAGTTTCGCCAAAATCCACAAAGGAACTATCGAAGTTTGAGATGTTGTCGCGATTGGTTCTAACCGTAGAGTGGCTTACCTCCAGCGTCATGTACTAGTGGCACATACTCATAATGTACAAAACGATGTACTTTATTTCCCTTTCCCTCCATGATACTGTCATCAAATTGATAACTGCTACATCACTTCCTTTCTTTACTTATAGGGTATATGGATCATTCCTTGGCCTAATTTGCAAACCGCCTTGACAATTTTGACCATAACTCATGAATTAATAGCACTAGAAATAATATGTTGACCCTATTTCGCACTCTAGGCAATGCATGTTTCACCAATTCGAAGTAAACTAACGTAAATATTCAAGAATTTACTTAACTAAGTTGAAAAGATTCGATGTGATGGTATGCAACGTTGGTCTATGGTACAAAACTTGGCCTATTAGTGGATACAACGTTGGCCTATTGCTTTCCATGCACTAGAACCACTTATTATCTCATTTTTTTCAATATTTCTGCTGAGGTATTATCTCTGTTTGTTCACCAATTATACTTTCAAATTACATTATCGGAGCCAAATTTTCAAAAAACTATAAATAAACCACTTAAATTAAAGTTCTTTCTTTTTTAGTAACGAAAACAATGCAACCCGATTATTGTGTTATATTTTTACAGTCACCGCACGCAAAATCTATCTTTCTGTTCGTTCTTTCTGGTTCTTACGCAAGCAATGTTGTTGGCGCCACTTTATCGGTGTTTTTGACGTCACTTTACTGATGGGCCAAGATTTGGGTACATAGTGAAAAAAATGTCCTCAATATTCGGCCCACATGTAATTTGTAAAATAGTTATTATTCGTTAAAAACAAACATACAAATTCAAAATAGCATCTTTGACCGTCGCATCAAATGTTCAGTTATTGAAAAGGCAATTTGAAATATTCCAGAATCATGCCATTTATGATGATGTGTATAGACTACCCACTAAGCCGAAGAATCATGGCATCTACAAAAGCTAAACAAAGTGACATTTTCATACAATTTTAATACTCCAATGTGCTAAAATTGATACGAAATGTTACAGTTGTTTGGCGCAAAACTTTTCCGATATCCAGTTCGGCGTGTTTGTTTGAGTTTTTGGTTAACGTTAAGATAGGCCGAACGAGGGGACTATGCCAACGAAGCATCCCGATACCCTATTGTCCATTGTTCTTATAAAACTAAAACACTTAAAACTAAAACTTAACACTTGAGCATAGCTCTCACTTTCGCTCTCTAGACTTCCCCATCTAGACTTCCCTATAGACTTTTCATCTATAAACTAAATTCTATCAACTGACTTCTATAAACTCAACTATTAACTGACTACATACTGACTGCCCTCTGAACATAGTAATGTCTTTTATAAGTTGGCTTTCAAGTAATATTTATGACTGTACACGTCTGTTTTGGCTACCTAGTTCATACCTTTGGGTGTTAACGGACATTCGTTGAACCCCCACGTGACTCGCTATTTTCTATTTACGTTAACGGTAGTTCGTAGATTCCAATGTGCTCGCTCGGAGCGTTCTGAACTCTAGGTCTTTGTTTATCTTAACGGTGAACCGTTGATTCACATGTGCGTACTCGGGCGACACATTATATTTACTGTTTTTACATTCAAACGCAAACTTTATCGCTACTAGCGTAAAAGTGCCAATGTTCCACATAAGTGACAATTACATTATATCTACTGAGGAATCCTTATTAATATGGAATAGTAAGGGTGATAACGACTTAGGGTCGTTACAATAAATCGAGTTTGACGATTCTGTTCGAGCAGATATTTGAAGATTTCTATGAACAACGGATATACAACCTCGCATCGGATGAGGAACCGATACCACCTGAGGTTTACCTAATTGTTTGTTACCATATTCGACTCGATGAGATCTGCCCCGCCAGCTCAACATAGTAAAAACAAGAATGCCATGGAGTTCCACGATTTGTTGCCTCGAACAGTCAAAAGTATTGTGGACAATTAATACGTGTACGACTCCGTGGAGAGTTACGAGGCTGTTTAGTTATCCTATAAAACGCGTGCAAGATCATTTCGAGCTGAGCAACTGATTGTCATAAATACAGCAGCAAAGTCTTCACGATGCGGACAAATAAGGTGACATGACAACATGGGACGACGCTTCCAGTTTTTCGATGACCGTCTTAATAAGGCGTGGATTCTAAAAAAAGACAATCACTGGCTTCACAGACTGAACATAACTAACATTAGACAACGGACAACACATATAACACCCAGTGGCCCAGTGGAGAATTTTCCGTTTGACGAAAGGTTTTCCCCGACTGGAGCAGGAATCGAACCCACACTCCGAGGTTTACGAGACACCTAAACAACTGACGCCGCTAACCGCTCGGCCACGAAGCCCACAAAGAGTTGATACCTGAGGAATATCTGCTGGAGGTCCAGAGAATCTGTACCCCAAGCAGCACACCTGTCACAGAAGTCACGGCAGAGCTAGTTTTGGTTGCACTGAAGTCTCTGTGACTTACTTCTAGCATTATTGTGTTAGAAGTAAGTCGTAGTGAATAACTTCTGACGATCTACAATAATGGTGTAGGAATGCGTGCTTGTTTGAAGATGAAGATACTCTTGAGAAAAAATAGGTGTCACTTCTAATGTGATGTAGCTAGCTTAATTTATTTTGATATTTAAAACTCCTGTACATAATATTCCTGAGAACAAAATAATAATTTTGACCAGCAAAGTTCAGTAAACTATCTTCTTGTGCGCCAAAGAGCTAAGCCACCTCAACCAACACCAGTACTCTGTGATCCACCGCCGCCACCATTTGGATCTATTCCATGATGTTCTAGGTTTTGTGCGCCCTGTTGGAACTGCAGAAACGGTAAGCCTCAAGATGATACACCTGGATCTGGGTATACCAAGAGCATCAGCAGCGCAGAGTCGACGCGCGCCAGCCAGTCAGGGGTCATAAATCTAGCCGGAAGAAAGCGCTGCTGCTGCTGCTCTGTGAGGCCTTCTGAGTTTTGTGTGCAATTTGCCGGGAAACCAAGGCGTAGGAAGCCACCTTTCAGTTTTACGTTTCGCATCCCAGGGAAGCCGCACAACTACCTACCTACTATTCGGATCCTCTGATGGTTTTCCTTCACAGCACGGTCGGTCGGTCGATGGTGCGGCACCAACGACGATGCGCATAAATTAGTGCATCTGTTCTCAGGTTATTTACGAGTTGCAAATCAATTTTCTACAGAATTCACTGCCGATGCAAATTTATCGATTGTTAAACGAGGAAAGCTATTTGACTAGGTTGATGATGTCTGAAGTTGTGGCTGGTGTTGAGAAATTCGACTGTCTACAGATCAAATGACGAATAAATTGGCTTCGATCGGAGGCTTCAATGTGAGGTAGCAAGTGTTCAAAGTGGGAATCGTATTATCAGGTTCGATGATCGAACCCTTACTTATCAAATCCTTACGAATGCAGAATAAAATCTTCGATTTTGGCACAATAACTAAATTGATGATCGTTTATATTTCAGGAAGAATTTTCTTCAAAATAGCAGCAATCCATTGCCTCTTCACGCCCTTGCATGTGCGATACATAAATCGATTCCGGAATCAACCTTCCGACCCGACAGCCAGTTTTACGTGCCACAACGAACATGTTTGAAGGAGCAACTACGGTACAGCGCCAACCACGAACCAACAACTATCGGCGTCTGGTATCTTTTACACTCAAGGGGACCGGGATGACAAATTTTGTTTAACATTGTGACACGCGGTACCTAGGTACATGTGAAAAATGTCGGTGATTTATTTATCGCTGAATGCGATCGTATATCAAAATATTGAGGAGAATTTTTCACTTTGATGGTGCCACCGTCGGTCGTGTGTGCCACTGCTATTTCGAACTGGGCAAGATTGTTTTTCACTTGTCGAAACGTTTCGCGCTGACTGAGCTGGCCAATAAGTTTCTCTGATTACGCGGGAGCTGCTCACTTGATCCCTATTTTCAGGTATTGAAACCCGTTTGGCTTGTTTTGATATCCCTTGGTGGTCCAAGCGAGAAAAATGGTCAAAGGGATGATTTGCTAAGGTGAGTTTTTCGTAACAAGTGAGTTCAACAATTCCCAGTAAAAAGAACAAAAAGTAATCAATACAAAAAAAGAAAGGATTGTAAGACATAAGGTAGTACTGGAACGAAGTTTAGAAAAACGATCCCAAGGCTATCCTTTTGTAATATTGCCAACGGAACTCAGTCAATGAAGATGTCTCAACAGTATCCACTTCACTTATCCCGGAGTAAAATTTCTCAACACAGCACCTCACTCTGAGGGGTGCTCTCGATTACCGTTCAATGATGGTGTCCCACCAGTAGCAGCGGTTCATCATTCGCACCGTCGCCTTCGTCGGTGCCATACTTTCAACCACTTGAAGTTGTGCTCTTTTCATCAAGTGGTTTGACAACGCATAGCGAAACATCCTAAGTAGCCAGCTATCACCTACTAGCACCGTCGTCGTCGTCATTGTTGGGTATAGATTGGTACCGTTTTGGTGCAGCTTACGGACACGAGACACTTAGGACGCGGATTTTTATTTATTGCTAACAAATAAGGGACTGTTCATAAACCACGTAGACCAAAATTTAGTCATCTCAGACCCCCCATCCCCCCTCGTAGACTTTTGTTCATACAAAAAAATTGAAGTTTGTATGGAGCGTAGACCCCCCTCCCCCAAAAAGTCTACGTGGTTTATGAATGGCCCTAATCATTTTTGTGAGCGTTATGTAAGCGTCCCAACAATGATTAGAAATGTTTTTCCTTGACTTCAGATAGAATTTCCAACAAAGTGTTTCACCTGTAATTTTGACTAACCTGTTTTTTTTTTTTAAATAAGGCCTCTGTGCATATGTATCTCCCAGTGTTCAGCAGTGGTATTGTAACCCAATAGATTGAGCCCTGATGAACTCGAAACGCCATGCACGGGGAAAAGCGAATTTAGACTAGCAGTTTTTTTTTAACATTGAAGGGGCATTCGCGTAATTGAGATTTATTTATTTATTTATTTATTTATTTGACTATGTCTTCAGCAGTAGCTGTACACACTGAGTTGTTGTTTGTTTATTACCAGGGATTTTAACCTTTTATGGGTCATTCATCCCGTACACACTGAGTAATTATCCTATTATCTAATACTAGCTTAAAATCTATTTCTACTTAGGCGCTGTTCATAAACTACGTAGACTTTTTTTCGGCCATCTCAGACCCCCCCTCCCCCCGCGTAGACTTTTGTTCATACAACATTTTCGAAATTTGTATGGAGCGTAGACTTTGGCCAGACCCCCCGGTCCCCCCTAAGAGTCTACGTAGTTTATGGACAGGCCTTTATTACAAAATCAAACGATTCAACAGTGTTCAATAATTTAAAACATTTCTCTAAAGGATTGTTCTGACCAAAGAGCGTCCGATGTCCAGGGATCCAAAACGACAACCTTTGACGAGTACGGCGTACAGGTACTAAGAAGTTAGCTTGTTCCAGTAGCGAAGGGCAGTCGATCCGGTTTGTAACAATATCGTAAGCAAACATTCTTTGCAGGAATACTCGTCGATCTTTGAGGGATTCAAGTTTGATCAATTGGCGTCGCTGCTCATACGGGGGCAGCCTTAGCGGATCATTCCAAGGTAATCGCCGCAAAGCGAAACGGACGAAGCTACGTTGCACTCTTTCGATATGCATGATATGCACTTCATGATGTGGCGCCCAGATCTGGACAGCATATTCGAGCAAGCTGCGAACAAGCGCGCAGTACACAGCTTTTAGGGCATACACATCGCGGAACTCGGAAGCATTTCGACGAATAAAGCCTAACACAGCAAAAGCTTTCAGTGAAATTATTATAATGATTTTTTTTTTGGGGCAGCAGGGACGGATGTCCTGGGGCCTGACGCACCCCCCCGCTTGCGAGTCAGCCGCGTAGTTGTCGGCTAAGAATAAGACTACTAACCCCAATTCAAGGTGTCAAGCGACCCGTGCCGAGGAATGAGTGATCGAGGGGATGAAAAAGATGCTCGATCTTTAACGGAGCCTGTGGGGTACCTGGGCACTCCCCACAGTAAGCTGTCCCTTACCGCGTTAATGCAGAGCTCTGGCGTGGTGGACATTCTTTCTCGTGCAACTCGTGGGAATACATTATGAGCAAAAATTCTAAAAATATCAACATAGGTGGAAGTAGTGGTGCGATGAACCCCTTCGCAAGAAGCGGGTTGATGAGGTCTCCGACAAGGAGAAGTGAGGAGTCAGGTGCTGGAAGCTGCTTACGTAGCTCATGCGTGGGAGCTCCTGTCCACTCCACGGCAAGCCAGCTGGCGGAGGTCATGGACGGAGCGTGGTTGCTGAGGGCCATCAGCTAAGAAGTAGGAAAAGGACGGCCCGCATTAGAGGTTGCTGAGCACCAGCTTGGCAAACTCATCGACTTTGCGACAACTAAGTCGAATATAAGCAAGGACCTGAAAACGGCCTTGCTTAGACTTAGAGTGTCTGTCGATGAGGCCAAGCAGGAGCACGCGGTCACGTTGCTGGCTGCTGCAGCGGCGGAACCCGCAAAGGAGAAGGCGTCGAAGTTTACACAAACGGAGGCCTTCTCCTTTGCAGGTAGTCCGAAGAGTGTGGAAGCGAATGCTCGTGACAAACGTGACAAGCATTCGCAGAAGCGGGCGAGGCAGCCGTCAGGTGAGGAGCTGTCTGGCGGCGCCCGCAAGGTCAGGCGTATAATAACCCCGAAAGCCGGTGGTAATGCCGGAAAGTCGGACCCCAGCCAGGGGTCCCGGAAAGCTGGGAAGGGTGGTCCTGAAATGGCTGGCCCGTCCCGGAACGATGGGAACAAGGGGTTGCGACCATTGGTGGGCCCTCAGCAGCCACAGAGCAGGGCGATCCAAGGAGAGGACCCTCCTTGGACAAAGGTAGAGCGGAAGAGGAAGAAGAAGGTGAATTCGCAGGTAGAAGTGCAGGACGCCAAGCCAAGGCGTAGGAGGGCAGGTGCCAGGCGCGAGAAAGGCGACGCTATCGTCATCAAGACGGAACAGTCCAAGTACTCGGACGTCCTGAAGACGATGCGAAGTGACGCCAAGCTTGAGGGTCTTGGAGCCGACGTGCGCAGTATTAGACGTACTCGTACGGGCGAGATGATCCTGGAGCTGAAGCGCCAGAAGGAACACAAGGGCGCCACCTACAAGAGGCTGGCAGAAGAGGTCCTTGGTGAGGGTGTGCAGGTGAGAGCTCTGACACATGAGGCGACTCTGAAGGTCAAAGACATTGACGAGATCACCGAAGTGGAAGAGCTCGTCACGGCACTGCGGCAACAGTGCGATGTGCAGGTGGCCTCCGCAGCCGTTAAGCTACGGAGAGGGCCAGCAGGGACACAGATAGCTTTCTTTCAGCTACCTGTGGCGAATGTTAAAAAGTCAGTTAAAGTAGGGAGTATAAAGGTGGTGTGTATGTCATCTGACATTCCACGAGCCACCAGAGGTTTGCTTCAGGTGTCTGGAACCAGGACACAAGTCGTGGGACTGTAAAGGCCCCGACAGGCGCAAACTGTGTAGGCGATGCGGCGCTGAAGATCATAAGGCCCAAAGCTGCACGAGTCCGCCCATCTGCATGATCTGTGCCGGGAAAACCTCGAAAAACAGACATCCGATGGGTGGTCCAGGGTGCCCGGCCTTTAAGAAAGCCGCAGTGAACAACAAATCACAGTGCAGACTGCAGGTAACGCAGCTGAACCTGAACCACTGTGATGCGGCTCAGCAACTGCTTTGTCAGGCGGTTTCTAAGTGGGAGACGGATATCGCCATCATTTCGGACCCATACCGAGTACCCGCCGGCAACGGCAACTGGGCCTCAGATGGGACCAGAAAAATGGCGGCGATATGGACGACGAATAAATACCCCGTTCAGGAGTTGGTGTCTACTACCTATGAGGGCTTCGTGGTCGCCAAAGTAAACGGGGTCTTCTTCTGTAGCTGTTATGCGCCTCCGCGGTGGCCGATCGAGCAGTTCACGCAAATGCTGGACCGCTTAACGACCGTGCTAACAGGGCGAAGGCCGGTGGTAATAGCGGGTGACTTAAATGCCTGGGCCGTAGAATGGGGAAGCCGTTTCACGAACCAGCGGGATCAGATCCTGCTAGAAACACTGGCCATCTTAGATGTCGACTTGGCTAATGTCGGTACCAAGAGTACCTTTAGTCGAAACGGAGCGGAGTCAATTATTGACGTGGCCTTTTGTAGTCCTGGCATAAAAAGTAGTTCGAACTGGAGAGTAGATGATGGCTACACTCACAGCGACCACCTGGCGGTTCGCTACAGTATCGACTACAATAACAGCAGACAGCGGATAGAAGAAGAGGCGGCTAGGCCAAGGCCAAGCCCTCGCAGGTGGAAGACATCATACTTCGACGAAGGGGTATTTAGGGAGGCGCTCCGCCGTGAGCGAAACTTAATCGGTTTAGACGGCGACGAGCTGGTAGCGGTGCTCTCACGTGCGTGTGATGCGACCATGCCTAGGCGAGTCCACCCTAGAAATGGGAGGCCACCGGCTTACTGGTGGACCGACGCGATTGCGGACCTGCGCCGCGCCTGCCTAAGGGCTAGGCGGCGGATGCAGCGAGCACGATCAGAGGAAGAGCGAAACGAACGGCGGGTGGTGTTCGCCGCTGCAAAAGCCGCGCTCAAGACCGAGATAAGAGCAAGCAAAAAGGCCTGCTTTGAGGGTCTCTGTCAGAGTGCCAATACGAATCCGTGGGGTGACGCCTACAGGATCGTTATGGCCAAGACGAGAGGTGTGATGGCTCCTACAGAGCAATCTCCAGAGATGTTGGAGGGGATCATTGGAGGACTTTTTCCGCGTCATGATCCTAGTCCTTGGCCTCCTTTCGTAGGACAGCCGGGGACTGGGGCTGGCGATGAGGAAAGGGTCACCGATGTGGAACTTGCGGGGATAGCTAAGTCCCTTAGCGTAGGTAAGGCCCCAGGTCCGGACGGAGTTCCGAACCTGGCCTTAAAAGTAGCTATTGCAGAGGCTCCCGAGATGTTCAGGTCTGCTATGCAGAAATGCCTGGACGAGGGAGTTTTCCCAGAAGCTTGGAAGAGGCAGAGCCTGGTACTATTGCCAAAGGCGGGGAAACCACCCGGAGACCCGTCGGCATATAGACCAATATGCTTGATCGACACGGCGGGGAAGGTGCTCGAAAAGATCATCCTCAATAGAATGTTGCGGTTCACTGAGGGAGTAAATGGTCTTTCGAGCAACCAGTATGGCTTCCGGAAGGGGAGGTCCACCGTAGACGCTATCTTGTCGGTTACAAAAACCGCCGAGAAAGCACTCGAGCCTAAGAGGAGGGGAATTCGCTTCTGCGGGGTAGTGACTCTGGATGTAAGAAATGCATTTAATAGCGCCAGTTGGGCTGCTATTGCCGATGCGCTCCTACGTCTGGGGATACCGGAGTACTTGTACAAGATTCTCGGAAGCTACTTCCAGAATCGCGTACTAGTATACGACACACAGGTGGGTCGGAAGTGCTTTCACATAACCTCAGGAGTCCCGCAAGGTTCCATCCTGGGTCCGGTGTTATGGAATGTCATGTACGACGAGGTGTTGAGGTTAGAGTACCCAGTGGGAGTGGTGATTGTCGGATTTGCCGACGATATTACGCTCGAAGTCTACGGTGAAACGATCGAGGAGGTAAAGTTGACTACCAACCACTCGATCAAGGTTGTGGAGGCGTGGATGCGGTCCAGGAAACTGGAGCTGGCTCACTACAAGACAGAGGTGACGGTTGTTAACAACATGCAGTCGGCACAGCAGACGGAGATCAGTGTAGGAGAGTGCACTATCCTGTCAAAGCGCTCTGTCAAGCACTTGGGCGTGATGATCGACGATAAGCTTACCTTCGGTAGCCACGTCGATTATGCCTGTAAAAGAGCCTCCACAGCTATTGCGGCACTGTCCCGGATGATGTCCAATAGCTCAGCGGTGTACGCCAGTAAGCGCAAGCTTCTGGCTAGTGTTGCTACGTCCATACTTAGGTATGGCGGCCCGGCGTGGGGTACCGCGCTAAGTACTGAATGCTACCGACGGAAGCTGGAAAGTACTTACAGGCTTATGTGTCTGAGGGTTGCAAGCGCGTACCGTACCGTGTCACACGACGCTCTCTGTGTCATTACTGGTATGGTGCCTATCAGCATTCTTATCAGTGAGGACATGGAGTGCTTCGAAATGCGCGGCACAAGAGGCATACGCAAGACTGTCAGGATGGCCTCTATGGTCAAATGGCAGCGCGCGTGGGACAGTTCCACCAAAGGAAGGTGGACCCATAGGTTGATACCGAGGGTAGATAGTTGGATTAATAGGCGCCATGGGGAAGTTACATTCCACCTGACACAGGTCCTTACAGGTCATGGTTGCTTCCGACAGTATCTACACCGTTTCGGGCATGCGGATTCTCCCGAATGCCCAGTGTGCAATGGTTTGCGGGGAGGACACAACTCCGGACAACTTGGTCCAGAGAATGTGTAGGGATGAGATTAGCTGGAATGCCGTTTCAACGGCTATCACCCATATCGTCTGGGAGCTACAGAGGAGGTGGCGCGTGGACTCGGAGAATGGCTAGTCCAGATGCAATACAAGAGGTGGTCCAGGGGTTCGAAGTCGGCTTCGTAGGTCATACCGGTGCCCTGCGGTCGAGATCGACCCTTACAGCGATTAAGTGGCCGCGGAGAGGAAGTCCCGGTAGCGGTGCTGTCGTGGCGTCAGTCTACTGGGTTGGATCTGAGCCCGCGGTTGGAAAGGGGTCCCCGGCAAGGGTCGGGGTAGGTGAGACCCTCCTGTCTGCAACCTACGGATGCATCTGATAAGGCCTGAAGGGTAGTGATACCCTTGCCTTCAGCAGGTCAGATCGGGTTGCATGTGGGCATCAGTTCTTGATGTCCGCTCAGCAGTAGGGCGCGGGCGGGGTTGACCCTGCCCGCCTTCCGAGGACAAAGGGAGTGGCGAGGACCACTCGGGAAACTGGCTAAGCGCCAGCATGCTACCGTGATGGACTCTCCAGAGCGAGTCATCGATGTTCGTTGCTGCTAGGCTACGGCAGCTAACCTTGAGGGTGCGATATGCACTAGCCCCTCTCTGAAGCAATACCTTCTTGGTGGTTCCGGAGAGACGTAGGGTTTGGCGACCATAGGAATGTGTTTTAGTGGGTCGAGGAGAGAGTAGTCCTGGCTTCTACCGGCATTGTAGAAGACGGCCTTAACCCCACACTACCCTAACCTTCCTGTTAGGGTGTCTGTTGAGCAGATTTATCCCCCTATGGTTTAGAAGGAAAAAAAAGGGGAGTGTGTCTGCTAATAGCTAATAGCTAATAGCTGCGAACAGATCTAATTGGTATTAATCGCTTCTACCTGGCAACTCATATTCCTAGGTATCTCTCCGTGCTATCGGCCGGAAACTGCACTGTGAGCAACCTTAGAGTAAATTGGGTAATCACCCCCGGTGCGAATTTTGGTCGTGGGCTGACAGCGAAGGGAGGATTTGCTAACCTTACTTATTTTACCGATCAGGCTAAGGCCGGGGTGGCCTCTGCTGTACATAGTAGCCGTCTCCATTCCACTCGGTCCATGGCTGTTTGTCTCCAGTTCCGTACTCTGCGTAGGGTCCGCAGATCGTCCTCTAATTGGTCGACCCACCTAGCTCGCTGCGCTCCACGTCTTCTTGTACCGGCTTGTAGGTCTGCAAAACGGTGAGTCGATAAGGAGAGCGTCCAACATAGCTCTAGTCCTCACAAGTTCCTAGCTCATGCTTCCACGGGTCAAGCGATGACAAAGACCGCCAGCTAAGAGTTATGTGCTTAGCAACGCCCAGCCAGATCCAAGGTGGTAGCCCCATCAGCGTGGTCGTCCCAGTGTTGGTTGGGACGTTAAACAGAACTGGCACGATGGCCCTCCGGCGAGACAGGTGTGTTGGCGTAGGCCCAATAAGCCACCCGTAAAAATCCCCATTGCGAATAACATAGGAGAAAATACGACTCGACCTGAACGTCTGTTTTCCTGGAGGAACGGCTCACAACAGCGTCTGTTTTCCATTTTTGGGGCAGCTGGTCGATTCTCTGAATGCTAGGGACGGGCTCTAAAATAAGCTGTGCACTATGATCCTCTTAAAAGTAGGAATTTGAGCCCGGCCCTGCAAGCCAGCCAAAAAAAAATATGTAACGGAAAATCAGCAACAATAATACAAACCGAGACCAACGCACTATGGGGCGGCTTCATACCAACAGGTGGCCAAAAATATTTTCTCGTCAATTTCATAATCTCTTGCCCCTACTCGTAGGGTTTATGTCTAAAAAATATGAAAAACATGTTGAACAGGTTGTTTTAACACGACAGAACTTTTCAAACAGCATGAAATTATAAGTACATTGCATACTTTTAGGCGTTTAAGAATTTCAGTTTCTATTTACAAAATGCATTACAACTCGTTAAAACGCGCTTCGCTAAGAGATCCAAGACCAGATTTAGACTGCACTATGATTGATCTACCGAAAAAAGTGGCCATGACAACCAAATGTTTCCTCAGAGGTTTTTAATGGCCAATTGGGAGATTTTATATAGCAATATCTCAATCATCGCCGACAACTTGATTGGAATTGCAGAATAGCAGCTAGTAGCAGCCAAATATGATTTCAATGTCTCCCAGGGATCCTAAACAAAGACATAGAAGTAGTCCCAAAGCGAAACTTTGCGAAACTTTTTTTGTATGAAACGGTTTGTATGGGGAAAATTTGATATTTTTAATGTAGCACCATTTAATACTTTAACAATCAACCTTTCAACGTTTGATATATCATTCGACAGGTTTATAAACAACCTTCAAGAATCTGCTTTAAAAGTTTAACTTTTTTCATTTAAGCCGAAGATATTCAAAGTTGAACATTTCATGCATTTTATCAAAGGGCCCATATAGCCGAGGCGGTAAACGCACGGGTATTCAGCATGACCATGCTGAGGGTGACAGGTTCGATTCCCGGTCGGTCCAGGATCTTTTCGTTAAGGAAATTTCCTTGACTTCCTTGAGCATAGAGTATCTTCGTGCCTGCCACACGATATACACATGCAAAATGGTCATTGGCAGAGGAAGCTCTCAGTTAATAACTGTGGAAGTGCTCATAGAACACTAAACTGAGAAGCAGGCTTTGTCCCAGTGAGGACGTTACGCCAAGAAGAGGAGAGGAGGAGGCCAATGGTCTCATTCAGCTACCAATATCTCGATAAGTATAGGGATTGCCAAACTTATATTCTGGGGTTTACTGGTCCAAATGGTCTACTTTCAACTACCGAACCTAAATCTCAAATTGAATAAAGTCGATCTTCGATTTTTGGCCACTTGAATCCCCTTAGTGCAACGTTCCAGCAACAAAACAGAACTTGCAATTGGAAACTCGGTACGTGAAACTGTATCTCAATTTCATCGGGAACACCCTTATATTCGCTGATCTACTGAAGGGTCCCGGGATCGGTATCGTAGCACAGCAGGAGGTTAGGGAGGTGTGTTGGGCAGGATCCATGGTGCGAACGTTTAGAGGTGATCTTACCATTTAAATACCAGAGCAGCTGAAGAAACACACCCAAGCTGGAAACAGCTTAAGCTGAAATTCCATCGAATGGCCTGTGTGTAGGAACAAGAGTGGATTTTCAATATTGTGGATAATCAACCTGCACAGCCTTTACTTTAGACGCGTTTTACGAACAGCTCTAACGCGAGTATAACCGCTGCTCTAACCACGACGTCAAGATCATCATAGGGAACCTAAACGCTCAAGCGGGCCAGGAGAAGAAATTCTGATCGTCAAAGTTCAGCGCCTACCAGTTGACGAACGAGAACGGCGTTGACGCTCATCAATTTCACCGCCTCCAAGAACATATGTAGAACATTTTCCAACACAGCCTCCCTTATCGCCACACTTGGAAATCACCACAGCAGATGGAATCGACTCCATGACAATGATTTTTTTGCCCTTTTCCGGCTATAGCAGTCGGCCAGTATGTCTGAAATAGACGTAAAAATTTGAAGCATCTTAGGCAAAGTACATTTAATTGGAAAATCGACTACACCCGATTATTTTTTGCACGGGTCTGGTTTTTGCTATATCTCAGTCAATTATGATCCGATTTCCATGAAATTTTGTGCATACGTAGGCACGATTAGTACTACCCGTCAAGGGCGTAGCCTGCTTTTCGGTTTGGGGCAAGCACTCATGGCAAATTTGTTACTTACCTTACCGGTCAGGCTAAGGCCGGAGTGGCCTCTGCTGTACATAGAAGCCGCCTCCATTCCACTCGGTCCATGGCTGTTTGTCTCCAGTTCCGCACTCTGCGTAGGGTCCGCAGATCGTCCTCCACTTGGTCGACCCACCTAGCTCGCTGCGCTCCACGTCTTCTTGTACCGGTCGGATGACTCTCGAGAACCATTTTAGTCGGGTTGCTATCCGACATCCTGATGACGTGACCCGCCCACCGTAGCCTCCCGATTCTCTCAGCAGCTGATGCAGCTGGTTCATTCGCCTTCTCCAAGTCCCGTCTTCCATCTGCACTCCGCCGTAGATGGTACGCAACACCTTCCGTTCGAAAACTCCAAGGGCGCGTTGGTCCTCTGCACGTAGGGTCCATGTTTCGTGCCCATATAGGACGACCGGTCTAATCAGCGTTTTGTAGATGGTTAACTTCGTGTTACGGCGAACTTTATTCGATCGTAGAGTTCTGCGGAGTCCAAAGTAAGAACGATTTCCTGCCACAATGCGCCTCTGAATTTCTCTGCTGGTGTCGTTGTCGGCGGTCACCAGTGAGCCCATGTACACGAATTCTTCAACCGCCTCGATTTCATCACCGTCGATACGAATTCGGGGTGGCGGGCGCTGTGATTCCTCCCTGGAGCCCTTTGCCATCATGTACTTTGTCTTCGACACATTAATGACTAATCCGATTGCCTGGCTTTACTCTTTAGTCGGATGTAAGTTTCCGCCATCGTCTCAAATTTACGAGCAATAATATCAATATCATCGGCGAAACCATGCAGCTGAACGGACTTCGTGAAAATCGTCCCACTCGTGTTTATCCCCGCTCTTCTTATTACACCCTCCAAAGCAATGTTGAACAGCAAGCACGAAAGACCATCACCTTGCCGTAACCCTCTGTGAGATTCGAAGGGACTCGAGAGTGTCCCTGATACTCGAACAACGCACATCACTCGATCCATCGTCGCCTTTATCAACCGTATCAGTTTATCTGGGAATCCGTATTCGTGCATAATCTGCCATAGCTGTTCTCGATCGATTGTATCATACGCCGATTTGAAATCGATGAACAAGTGATGTGTGGGCACGTTGTATTCGCGGCATTTCTGCAACACCTGGCGGATGGCGAACATCTGGTCCGTTGTAGCGCGTTCACCCATAAATCCAGCCTGATATTGCCCCACGAACTCTCTTGCAATCGGTGATAGACGGCGGCATAAAATTTGAGAAAGTATCTTGTAGGCAGCGCTCAGTAGTGTGATCGCGCGGTAGTTCCCGCAACCCAACTTGTCGCCCTTTTTGTAGATGGGACACACGATACCTTCCATCCATTCCTCCGGTAATACTTCCTCCTCCCAAATCTTGGTAATGACCCAGTGTAGTGCTCTCACCAGTGCTTCTCCGCCGTATTTTAGAAGCTCGCTTGGTAGTTAATCTGCTCCAGCGGCTTTGTTGTTTTTCAACCGGCCAACTTCCTCTTCAATCTCTTGAAGGTCAGGGGCCGGAAGTCTTTCGTCCTGTGCACATACTTTTAGATCTGTTACCACGCCACCTTCGGTACTTGCAACATCGCCATTGTGGTGCTCATCGTAATGCTGCCGCCACCTCTCGACCACCTCACGCTCGCTCGTGAGAATATTCCCGTGATTATCTCGGCACATGTCGGCTTGTGGCACACTGCCTCTGCGCGAGCGGTTCAGCTTCTCGTAGAACTTTCGTGCGTCCTTAGCGCGGTACAGCTCTTCCATCGCTTCGCGATCTCGTTCTTCCTGCTGACGCTTTTTCAAGAATTGCAAATGAAATCCTTGAGTAAACTTCTGAAGAAACTGCTATGGGGATTCCTGAAAGAAGCCCTTGATAATTTCCTGATACCTGTATGCATTCTTTTCAAATTATCTTCCAAAACTATTCGCTGGAGGAATTCCTCCAGAAATTCTTGAAGTAATCACTGGAAAAAATTTCCTGGAGAAATCCCTGGAAAAAATACCGAACCAATCCCTGGAGGAATCCCTGGATAAATTCTGGAAATTCCTGGATAAATTCAGGAAGGAAATCCTAGAAAAAATTCTGAAGAAATCTCTTGAGGAACTCCTAGAGAAAATCTTAGAGAAACTTCGGAAGAAATTCTTGCAGGAATTCTTATAGAAATTCTCGAATGAATTCCTAAAGCAATTCCTGAAAAATATCTAGAGAGAATCCTGAAGGAATTTCTGAACAAATTGCTGGTGTCATCCCTGGAAGAATTCCTGGAGCAATTCGTGGATAAATCCAGCAGGAATGCCTGGAGAATTTCCAGTAGAAATTCTTAGATACATTTTTGGAGCAATCCCTGGAAGAATTCCTTGAGGAATTCCTGAATAAATCTCCAGAGGAATTCTAGAAGGAATTTCTGGCGAAATTTCTGAAAAATCCCACGAGTAGTTCCAGGAGGATTTGCTGGAAGAATCCTTGGAGCAATTTTTGAAGGATTTCCTGGAGGAATCTCTGGGAAAATCCCTGAAGAAATTCGTGGTGAGTACCTGAAGCAATCCCTGGAGGAATATGCAGAGGAAAATCTGGAGGAGTTCCTGGAGAAATGCCTGGAGGAATCTCTGAAAAAAAAAAAATCTGAAGAGTCTCTGAAGAAAACCCTAGAGGATTTCTTGGAGGAATTGCTGACATAATTTCTGAAAGATGTCCAGGAGCAATTCCTGGAGGAATTCTTGAAAAAAATCCTGGGGTGATTCCTGGAGGAGAAATTACTGGGAAATAATCCTGGAGAAATCCCTGAAGGCATTTCTGGAGGAATCTCTAGGGAAATTCTTGAAAGAATTACTGGAGGAATCTGTAGATAAATTCTAGGAGATTTATATTTCTATTTCTATTATTTCTGTACTTCTGGAGAAATCATCGAAAGAATTCCTGAAGGATTTCCTAGAGGATTCCTTGGAATTGGAAAAAAATGTGGAAAAATCTCTGAAGCAATTCCAGGAGGAATTTCTGGAATATTTCCTGAAAGAATTTCTGGAGAATATCCCTGGAAAAATTCGTGGAGAAATCCCTGAAACAATTCCATGAACAATTCCTTAAGGAATCTTTGTAAATATTCCTGGAGAAATGCCTAGAGAAACCATTTAAAAATTTTTGAAGGGATTTTGTAGAAAAATTCCTGGCAAAAATTCCTGTAGAAAAAATTGATAGTTAATAAACTCGAAAATAAAATAATGGTAAGCAGTTCTTGTTTGACATTCGAGGTCAAACTTGACGTAACGAAAGTGGAAAGAAAGACATTACTTTGGGTCACTTTTGACAGCAAATGTTCCTGTTTGACATACACGGTAAACCAAATTTACTCAAAATTAAGTGCTAAACAAGAAGTGTTGCAAAAAATATTAAAATTTTTTAAAAGTTATTTTATGGGCTTCACGCAATAGGAATACTTAGAAAATGAGTAAACATGTCGTATTACTCAACGCTTGATCGATTTTTTGCAGAAATTGAGATAGGCCTTTAGGAGCCTATTCCTGGATCAATTCCTGTTGGAACCTCTAGGAAAATCCCTGAAGAAAATCGTGGAGAAATCTCTGGAGGAATCCTTGAAGCAATCGCTGGAGAAGAAATTCCTGAAGGACCCCGAGGAAGAATCCTGAAAGCAATTCGAAGAGGCATTCCTAAGGGAATCCTTAAATAGTCCCTGGAGGAGTTGTGCTCAGAATTGCGATATCTCTTTTCGTTTTTTGAGAGCAATCTGTAAAACAAATAGGAAATACCTTAGCATAAAATTATTGAATTCAACTTTTTTTTGAGAATTTTCCTAGAAAAAATTGTATTGAGAACATGAATCTGCTCGAAAGCAGAATCTTAACGGTAGCGACGACGTCTATCGGAGCAGCAACAATACTATACGGATACGACCAATAGCTTCGCTATTTTCCCCCTTCTCAGCATGTCACCCGACTGGAAGTTGACGGCGTGGCATTTGATGAACGTCGTTTGCAGCGGTTGAAATCAATAAAAATGTTAAAGACTTTCGACAAACAGCCAAACAAACCACAACCAAAGAAGCACCGACCGAACTAGCGGAAACCTGGATGATATATTTGCACGTCCATTCTGGGGTACGGCAGCACCGCCACCCACCTACATACATTTGGGAATCTAGTGAGGAAGACTAGAAGATTTTACCGCGCGCAGACTATGTGCATTTCAATAATAATAGGGTAGAGTTTTCTAAACTGTGTCAAAATTAGCATATCAAGTGAGGTGTACTCCTGTAGCATTCCGCAGATCTGCACCGGCATCGAAAACACCGTCAGCATGGTTCAACACGGTCACCGTCGTCGGTGGAGGTGTGACGGCGATGTCTTCGTCAACAGTCCCGCGGAATAAGTGCAATCAGCAAGTGGTTCGCTCAAGGATGTTTTTCACGCGGTTTTGTGTGCACAGCAGTTAGATTCCCGCGAGGGTGTGCAAAATAGCTACTCGAGATTTGCGATATTATCGACACTTGAAGCGAGTGGTTATTGGCTTCACTCACTCGTGGGGTTAGGGGTGTGGAAAATTAATTCTAGTGGGAATCAACCCATTCAATGCAGTTCCGATGACAGGAATCATTCGAATGGAGAGGGTGGTGTGAAATACATAAATTCATGCACATATTTTTCTCAAGAAAGTTTTAAAAGTATGGGAAAAAGTGCATAAATCCGGAGCCAGAGCTGAGAAATATCAGTCATGTCAGCTGACTACTGATTTTGCACCACCGTCACTATCCCTGCAGGCCGATCAATATCAAAACGGTAGTGACCGGCAATGACTTGATACCATAGATTTAACTTCAAGATGTAAATGTGAGGAATAAATCAGTACATTTTTATGACGCCATTCGCTCCCCCACTTTCCCCCAGAAAAATTCGCCCGCTTCTTATTTCGCTTGAAGCGACGCTTATTTCGCCACTTCATCAAAGCAAACAAAATAAATTGGAAACTGGTAACCAAGATAACGAATTTTTCGTGTTTGTTTATTTTCATCCTCTGATACGTCAAGTATCCCTATTCCATCCTAATTTCACTCTGAGAGTAGTTGACGCCGCCCCAAACGCAGATGTACAGCCCGCGTCGTTAATGCTAGTACCGGTGATAAGACCTCTTTGGACCCCGGACTAAAGTACAATCCCAGATGAGAACCAGAAGATAACCTCAGACTGTTGGAATTGAGCCGACGGTAGTCTCCGGGATGGACACTCAAGACCTCTTTCGGATTCCGGGTCTCAGGGCGTATTGACAGAGTACGAAGTACATACTATTTACAAACTACTCACGGTAGTTCATGGGTACCTTATCTTGGTACCATAGACGAAAGGGCGTCGCTTTGTCGGCGGGAATATGGATTCAATAGTGATACCGAGGTGACGGAACAGGAGCGATTAGTATAGGGCACTGCATGAAATTTTCTCCTTCTCTTTCACTCTTACAGAAATCTTGTAAACAACAAGGCCAAGAAACGTCAAAATCCCATACAAAATCAAAACAATGCAGTGCCCTATAGCAGTTGTGTTACGGGAGGGATCCGTAGCATCCTCGATGATGTGGTACATCTGGGGAACAGTTGACTTTTCAGCGGCGTACTTGGGTCAAACTGGTCTGTTTTCACTGTCACTGGTCCAATTCATCTTGTAAGCGAGCACCCTGGAAACCATTCCGGACAGAGACGGGATCTTCAGTTGCTGAAGAGAAAAGAATATATACGATAATTCGGTAATCGGGTATCCGGGTAAGGATAGCTTTGAAAAAATTACTGTAACACTGTATCCCACGCTGTATCCACTAGCTGTTTACGAAATTTTGAACGGACGAAGGTAGCTATGATTGACAGCGCGAAGCGTCAAAAGCGCCGCCTTCTTGTGTCCATTCAAAAATGATGTACTGGGGGATTGGGGTCATTGAAAATCGATGAAACTGGAGTCACGGGCGAAATGCCAGTTGCATATTGATTGTTGTTGATACTGACCCGCACTCCAGAGCAATGTCATAGCAACTGAACTGATATTTTTGACGATTTTATCCAAAACTCAAAATGTTTAGTGACCAACATACAAAACTTGTTATTCTGTACCACATATTAAAGTTTCATCACTTTCAGTGTTTATTTTGATTTTTAAACGAATTTTGAAGATTGCCTATCAGTGATATCTACCCGCCATCGCAATCAGTCCAGTTATGATGGGAAAAGAAAAGTGACGATACTCAACAGAGCACACGCTGACTTGGATCGCAGTCAGCCTATCAAAATCGGCGGTTTACCTACCATTGATACTGACAGAGAGCAACTCTGTCCGGAGCAGTAAATGCTCAAGTTTCCAGAGAGATCAAACTGTGAGTTACGGGTTCGATTCCCGGTTGATGCAGGATTTTTTCGTAATGGGAAACATTCTTGACTTTCTTAGACATAGAGCGCCATCGTATCTGTGTCAAAAAAAAAAAAAAAAAAAAAGAATGGATGTTGGAGGACGAGATGAAAGATTTTATTGAGAAATCCCAGTGGAAATACCTGAAGTTATACCAAGAATGATTTCAAAATGAATCCCTAAAGGAATTCGTGAAATTTTTTTTGAGAAAAAAAAAATCGGGGGAATTATTTATTTGGAATTTGGAGAAAGCAAAAAGATCAATAAATCAAGATGGGCCCGGAGAAGTGGCCCCCTGCTTGTACCGGCTGTCCGCATCAGAGAAACCGAACAGCTACCGGATGAGTGGACGGAAGGAGTTATTTGTCCCATCTTACAAGAAAGATGGCAAGTTGGAGTGTGAGAATTTCCGAACATTCACAACCCTGAATACAGCCTACAAAGTGTTATCTCAGATTGTCTGCCTTCGTCTTGCATTCAAAGTAAATGAGTTTAGGAAGTTATCAAGCCAGCTTCGTGAACGGCCGCTCGACAACGGACAATAACTGCACCGTGCGACATATCCTCCAAAAATGCAGTGAATGCCAGGTCCTATCCAACAACCTGTTAATCGACTTCAAGAAGGCGTACATTGATATCAACCACACACATAGCGAATGGCTCATAAGGGTTTCCAGTGATCTATCAAGTTCGTTAGAATCTCGCCGGGGACTACGATAAGGTGATGGACTCTCATAACTGCTGTTCAACATCACCCTGGAAGGTGTTATGCGATGCGCGGGGCTCAACAGCCACTTGGCTTCACGAAATCACATTTCGAACGGTGACAGCACTAAAGGTCGGACTGATGCTGCACGCGTCGAAATCGTAAGGCTAGGAAGCAGTGTTACGGTAGACTGGGAAACATTCGAGGTGAAGGAGGATTTTTTCTACCTCGGGTCCTCATTAAGGGCAGGAAACAACGTTAGCTGTGAAATACGAAGGCGTATCATCAGTGGAAGTCGAACCTATTACTCCTGCGGTCGAAAATGATTCATCATCGCACCAAATACACCACGTACAAAACGCTGATAAGACCGGTGGTTCTCTACGGTCGTTAGACCTTGTCTATGCTCGAAGAGGACATGCAAGCCCTCCGGTGATCAGAAACCCAAGAGGTAGTTCCTCGTGTTATGTGGCTTTCGATCTACTAAATCAACCTTGACTGTGCACCCGTTACGGATGACTTCGAGAAGGGGGGGGGGGGGGGGTATATGAGTACTCTCTATTGGTTAGCGTTCCACCAGCTTCCGCCTTAAGTTGTCCTCTCTCCCTTGGAAGCATGGGTCCTGGCTATTACTGTAGACTAGCTGTTTTACTCAAGCTCCCGGTTGGGAAGGGGGCCAACTCAAGTTGCTGTTGGTTGGCCCGCCATTTTCTCTGTAGTTCAAGTACGATCCGGGAGACCGGTGGAAGTTACGGAATCCCACTTGTCCGAATCCGTACACATCTAGTGCAATGATATTTCTACCGAAGACATCCTGCATACTCGGTCTTTGCTCAAAGAAACCGTGGGCATTCAAAGAGCACATGCTTCGCAGTCTCGTTCCAGTCTGCGCATTCCATACATGTGGGTGGAGCCTGCATGTCCGAATCTGTGCAGATACCACCTAGCACTCATGGCCTGACAGAAATTATGTCAAGTTACAGTTCACTTTACCATAGGGCCTGCACGTTCATGTAGACCATCTACCCTTGCTGGAGGAATCCCATTCCCTCTTCCACTTCAGCATAGACGATGTTCTGGCGATTCGTCTCCCGTCTCTTATTTCGCGTCGCGTGAAGCACTCTTCATCCTCTGCCACCACTAGTGCTATGGGCATCAAGCGGTATGCGCTGACCACCCTAAAGGCACATCAGCCTGTAGGTACTCTGGAGTCGCTTCACGGTTTGGTTGACCACTAGCGCACTCGACCATGCAGCGGCGCCATTCCGTATTATGGAGACCTCTACTGTCCCGAACAGCTTATCGCCATCTTGCTCTTTTGCAAGCATATTGCACGTGGCTTCCGAATTTCAGCTTATCGTCGATCATGAACCCCATTTGCTTCAGTGAGCGCTTAGATCGTGCACTCGCCTGTGGTGGTAACCACTGCCTGGTTGTTCAGGCTTGTGATTGTTCACCATCACCACTTCCGTTTTGTGGTGTGCGAGTACCAACTGTCTCGACCTCATCCAGTCCTTCACTATGTCAATTGCGTGCGTAGCTGTCAGTTCCACTTCTTCTATCGACTCGCCGTCTACTATGAGGGTAATATCATCGGCAAGCCGACCAGCTTAACGTCCGATGGAAGTCTGAGACTCAATACGCCATCATACCGTGTTCCATAATACCGGCTCAGGTACCCATGAGGTACCCCACGGTGATGTTGTAGCTTCTCTCGCCTTCCTCGGTGCCATAGATTAGCAACCTGTTCTGGAAGTAGCTCTCTAGCGTCGGGTGCCTATGACCATCTTTGCAGCTATAGGTACTTTGTAACAACAACGAATCAAATCTAATTAGGCTTTCAAAACTTAGTGTGACCGACATTATAAATTTTATCAATCGACTTGGTCCAACAGTATACATCAAAACTAAGAGTAAAGCAGTAGCATCTCACATGTGGATTTCCCGTGGTCTTACAAGTAAATTCGCCTTGAACATTTTTGTGGCTCTCGTGTTTTGCATGTCGCACTTATTCTGTTGGTGATTTACAATCGCATTCGTTTTGCGCTACATGCATGCAGGATTTATACACAAAAACAAAAACCTCACCACACACAAATAGACAGCCACCCGCGGGCATTTCGCTCTCCGAGCCGCATGGTCTTCGCCCGCCGAGCAGTTCCAATGCTGACGACGACGCGCATAAGTCCCCACAGCTAGAGATGCAATTGTGTATTGTTTTCTTAATTCACTCGAAACCAAACCAGGGACTGCAACAGACCATGTGCAGCACCACCACGGTCGGTTTGGTATGGTCGGTTCGGTCATCATGATGGCATTGTACCTCTAAGCTGAATGGACTCTGGCGTGGGCCGTACACATACGTACATTGTTACTTTTTCGCATGTTTTCCGGCCTCGGTTGTTAACGCTTACGTGGACTTGTAATACGGGCTTTGTGGATGTTCTCCGCTTTGGAGAAGGATGCAGCCGACTAAGCTTACGCTTTCGTTTGGCTGGAGCTTGTTGGCGTATTGTTTGGGATGGGGCGAGAATGGCACTTCCATGACACGTTTTACAAAGCTAATTAAAGCCTGGGTGTTTGGATGCTCACACGATCGTAAGCTGATTGTTTTGGGATGGGTTTGTTTTGCGAATGAACAGTTTTGAATGGGGCTGACAAATGGTTGTGTGGATGCAATGAGCTGTGCGTAACCTTTCTAGTGGATGAGAATCAGGGCTATTAAATATCATGAACGAAATACGACAACAAAAACAAACAAATCTTTTGGAAAAATAGTCGATTGAGTCCTAGATGTGATGCTCTACTGGGTCCTTTTTGCACTGTTTTTAATTTTTATTTGTGGGTAACGTCAGAGCTGAGCGACACAATCAAATCTGGATATTTTGTGTAATTCAGATTCCTTAATGTCCCCACTTGAATTAAGGCTGCTTCTGATCTTAGCTTCTATGAGTACTTCCGCACTTCTCTAAACCTTGACGGGATTATGTACTGGCGTACACAGCAGAGCTATTGCACATCACTCGGGACAGTGTCATTATAGCTGTGGAGAATCTATGACAAAATTTCGAAAGACATAAGGTCGAGGGACAAAAGGTCGAAGGACAAAAGGTCGAATGGACAAAAGGTCGAAGGGACAAAAGGTCAAATGGGACAAAAGGTCGAATGGGACAAAAGGTCGAATGGACAAAAGGTCGAATGGGACAAAAGGGTTAATGGACAAAAGTCAAATTTGAAGACATGAAAAAGTGTTCAAAATTTGACAGAAAAACGACAACTTTAATTCCGATGACGTTGTGCACGTTCAGCGTGCCTGTCTGGGCTGGGTCATATCGACCCCAACATTCTACTAGGTTTTTTCAGACTCTAGTTTAATTTAAAAACACTTCACTAATAATGTTTTTAAATTAAACTAGAGTCTGAAGTAACAAGTTCTACTAAAAGCTCTAAAGTAATAGTAAAGAGATTCTACTAGGGTTAATAAAGCCAAACAGTCTATGCATTAGGGAAGGATAAATCTCTGGGTATTTTATGAGCAAACAAAATGAAATTATTTACTTATACAGTGCAATTCATAGGAACTACCTATCATTCCAAGAGAGGATGACCACTAAGCACAAATAGTCAATGAATATTTCTGCAGTAAAGCTAGGAAGAACAGCTATTGAATAAAAGAAGGCAAAATGTCTGATTGAAATATAAGCACCTAAAGAGTCAATAATTATTTCAGTAACATTCAGTAATTTAAGGAACAGAAGGAAAAATCCTAAACAAAAAATCTAACTAAGTTGCCATTAAATACTACATCAACACAACTTGAAAGAACAGCCTATAAACGATAGAAGGAAAAATTTACTATGGAAATGTTAATGGCTGAAATGCATATGATTTCTTTATGTTCTCTCAATGAGTAACAACAATAACTCATCAATTTTTTAATTTTATAAGTGAGATACACCAGCTGATAATTTGTTATTCTAAAATTTTTGTTCATTCGACATTTTGTTCCATTCGACCTTTTGTCCCATTCGACCTTTTGTTGCATTCGACCTTTTGTCGCATTCGACCTTTTGTCCCATTCGACCTTTTGTCCATTCGACCTTTTGTCCCATTCGACCTTTTGTCCCATTCGACCTTTTGTCGTATTCGACCTTTTGTCGTATTCGACCTTTTGTCCATTCGACCTTTTGTCCATTCGACCTTTTGTCCATTCGACCTTTTGTCCATTCGACCTTTTGTCCATTCGACCTTTTGTCCATTCGACCTTTTGTCCATTCGACCTTTTGTCCATTCGACCTTTTGTCCATTCGACCTTTTGTCCATTCGACCTTTTGTCCATTCGACCTTTTGTCCATTCGACCTTTTGTCCATTCGACCTTTGGCCATTCGACCTTTTGTCCATTCGACCTTCTGTCCATTCGACCTTTTGTCCCATTCGACCTTTTGTCCTTCGACCATTTGTCCTTCGACCTTCTGTCCTAAAGCCAGCTGTGGAGGCTATTTTACAGGTGTAATCAACGTCATCACACCCAAGTGTTAAACGGAGCGCTTCGACGTGATAGTGCAATCGCCTACACTGATCAGTGATCAGCGATCACCACTTACTGCTCCGACTTCCGGCTGTTCACAACCACCACCTCATTTTTGTGGTGAGCCAAAAGGTTGTAGGACAAAAGGTCGAAGGTCAAAAGGTCGACGGTCAAAAGGTCGAAGGGTTAAAAGATCGAAAGGTCAAAAGGTCGAAGGGTCAAAAGGTCGAAAGGTCGAAATAAGAAAAATACCTAGGAAAAAAAGACGAAAGGACAAAAGGTCTTTTTGTCAAAAGGTCTTTTGTCGTATTCGACCTTTTGTCCATTCGACCTTTTGTCCATTCGACCTTTTGTCCATTCGACCTTTTGTCCATTCGACCTTTTGTCCATTCGACCTTTTGTCCATTCGACCTTTTGTCCATTCGACCTTTTGTCCATTCGACCTTTTGTCCATTCGACCTTTTGTCCATTCGACCTTTTGTCCATTCGACCTTTTGTCCATTCGACCTTTTGTCCATTCGACCTTTGGCCATTCGACCTTTTGTCCATTCGACCTTCTGTCCATTCGACCTTTTGTCCCATTCGACCTTTTGTCCTTCGACCATTTGTCCTTCGACCTTCTGTCCTAAAGCCAGCTGTGGAGGCTATTTTACAGGTGTAATCAACGTCATCACACCCAAGTGTTAAACGGAGCGCTTCGACGTGATAGTGCAATCGCCTACACTGATCAGTGATCAGCGATCACCACTTACTGCTCCGACTTCCGGCTGTTCACAACCACCACCTCATTTTTGTGGTGAGCCAAAAGGTTGTAGGACAAAAGGTCGAAGGTCAAAAGGTCGACGGTCAAAAGGTCGAAGGGTTAAAAGATCGAAAGGTCAAAAGGTCGAAGGGTCAAAAGGTCGAAAGGTCGAAATAAGAAAAATACCTAGGAAAAAAAGACGAAAGGACAAAAGGTCGAAAGTTCGAAGGGTCAAAAGATCGAAAGGTCGAAATTGAAAAAAAAAACTAGGACAAAAGGTCGAAACACTATTCCTTCTTAGGAACTTCTTAGTCGACAATATTTCCTGACCGGAACAGGAATCCAACCTTTAATTACAGTGGGTTTTATAATAGTTGGCGTTTTCCTAGTACTAGTTTGTTGTAGAATGCATGATTCATTTGAACAATTATTGGCGTTACTACTATTAATTTTTCTTATAGAATTTAGCTTTTTTGCAAAGATAAGCTGTTCTTGATAGAAATGTTTTTTGGCAGTTGAATTATTACTATAATTTTCTTCAAATAGAATTTTGCCTTCTTTTAAACATAGGCTGTTCTTTCTAGTAGCGCTTCTTGACAGTTTTTGTCTACTTACTAATAATATATTCGTTTCTAAAATTTTGCCTTTTTTGAAAAATTGGTCGTTCTTTCGAGTAATCCTGGGAGGCCACGGTGGGGGGGGGGGGGGGAGTTAGGGTTAAAACCCCACCCCCCCAGAACCAAAATTTCTGGAACAAATTTTCAGTATAAAGCGCTTTGCGACGAAAAAATTTTCGGCTGCGCCGCTATTTTCAAACTACGAATACAATTGCTCATTACATTTTACAAAATGTAAATGTGTAATCGAAAAAGGTATCATTGACCGTTGAAAACCCCTCCCAGAGACAATTTCTGGCTACGCCACTGACCAGTACGGTTTCGCTTTTCCGTGAAAAGAACAATAGATGTTTTACTCGGATTAACCGAAAGGCCATATTGGCGACACCAACCCTCAACTACCTGAAGAGCGTTTTGCATCAGGTCGAAAAGGGTGCTGATGCACATATCGACTTTTTTTTCCTCCCCTGTTGGGGAAATTATGCCACTGCTTGCAGTAGGCTGAACATTTGTGGCATGTCCCGTTTTGATATTCGCATCTAGCCAGCTAATTACCATGTGTCAAGTAATCAGCTACTGCTACGACGCGTCGGCTCCCAGTCAGGTGCAATGGAATTGGTAACTCCAAGACCTTCCCAGGTTCTGCAGATCAGATCTCACTGGGTTGCAAGCAATCACTATTTAGAAATCTTATCCTGCGCGTGTATAAAGCACCTCAACTGCAAAGCAGATGTTCCATGGTTTCACGTTCCGTATTACAGAAACGACATTCTGAATATGGCCAATATTTTTCAAGCGATACCTGCTCGAGCAGTGTTCAGTTACTAGGCCAGTGTAAGTACATATGTAGAGCTGTCTTGTTGAGCTCAAAGCGCTTTTTGGTTTTATAAGCATTTGGTATTATAAATCGTTTTAACTGATTGCAATTTTTGGCATCCATCCAATTGGATATCACCCTCTGCTCAGCCCGGCGTTTCAGGTCCATTTTTATTGTACAGTTTTATATACCGCAGAATGGTTGTGGGCCAGCAAACTGTAAATTGGAACCACTTTTAGCAAGCTCGTCTGCCATTTCATACCCTTCAATGCCACAATGACCTGGAACCCAGTATAAGTTTACTGAATTCCCTTGGCACAGCCTGCGCTGTGAAAGAATGCATTCCCAGACAAACTTCGAAGTACATTTGTAAGCGCACGATGCTTTTAGTGCAGCTTGACTATCTGAGTAAATACACATAGGGTGACAATGGGTATTATCGGCAGGTTTGTTCTCTTCGTCATGTGGGGGTTTTGTCAGCCAAATTGCCTGAAACTTGGCCATATAATTCAGCTTAGTTGGAAAGGATTTGAGACCAACTCTGAGTTCAATAGGTTTCAAAAAACCCACAAAGACGAAGAGAACAAAACGGCCGAGAATAGGCAATTTCCCCTATTTGCATATCTGTATTTTCTCTCAAGGCAGATATTTGCGCATTTCAAAATAGCAAGAATGCCTGCTTGAAACACCGTAGGATAGTGTCCCATCGCCACTGAAATTTGTATTCCAGGGCCGTAGATTCCTGCTCCCGTTTTTATTCCAACTTTTGAGCCATCTGTATAGAATTTGATTGATCCTTGACGAACAGTGGGACCTCCGACTTCTCAATCTGCACGAGTTGTTTCGTGCAACTTGTAAGGAACATCATGGTTCTTCACAGGTTTCATCCAGTCTTGATTCATTTTCATTACTGGCCTATTTTGGAAGTATTGTGAAATGCTCAGGTGACCTACAAGATCACATGGCATAAACTTTTCAACTCGTTCAAGTCTCAGCAATTCCTTTTCTACTTCTAATTGTACGTACTCGTGCAAAGGTAGCAGATTGAGAATCGCATTTAAAGCTTTTGATGGAGTGCTTCGCATAGATAAAGGGTTTATACTGTTTTGACCAAATTTGGAGCATTTTCCAATAGTTTTCATAGGGTGACACTAGAACAAACCGTTTTATTGCTTTATCTTTTTTGTTTCAAATTTCTCGTCAAAGTCGCCTAAGAACCACTTTTAGAGCTGCAAAAAACGCACATTTTCGTGCGCTGGTAATGTTGCTACGTCATTTCGTTGAAAAGATATTGATGATTTTCTAGAAAAAATAGGCACTTTTCAAGTATTTTTCACTTGAGTTACAAAAATAACACCCCTCTAATTTTTTGATATGTTTTATAACAACATTTCTTCTTTTAAATGCGGGCAAAAGATATTTTTTATGTTTGCCCCAACCCGTCAAAACACCTTTAAAAAAAAACTATGATTTTTTAAGAAAAAGGTCTATAACTTTTGAACCCAAAGAGATAACGATCATCTCAGCGCACGAAACGACGCGTCTTTAAATGCTCTACAAGTGTTTCTTAGGCGACTTTGATGAAAAATCGAAACTGAAAAAGTTTACGCCAGAAAACCGATTTTTCTTGAACCACCCTAAGCTTATTCAGAAAAATACCTCTAGATCGGTCAATTTTAAAGCTACATGAAAAGTGTCTTCGGCAAACTTACCCAAAATTGATAGATCTACAATTTTCCCGAAGAATGTATACAGTTATTCTTGCAAATAAAAAAAATGGTTACCAATTTCTTTGAAAATATGGATCACCCTAATTTTCATGTATATTAAAAAGAGGGCCTTATTATTAGGGACAACTTTGTAGAAGACCATATTTGCCTAAAAACTCATTTGAAGGCGTTGAATGCATCTTTCCTCGTAAGTCTGGTTCGTGGACCACTGTGCAATGGACGCAATACGTTGAATTTTCGCAAGCTTTGATTGCGTAGTTGCCTCTTTTGTTTTTGGCCACCAGACAAACGAAGCATACGTCACTTTCGGGCGGATTATGGCGGTATAAATCCCCATTATCATTTTTGGTTTCAAGCCCTACTTCCTGCCAATAGTTTTGGAGCATAACCAGAACGCACTTGTTGCCTTACCGATCACGGACTCAATTTGAGCATTCCAGTTCAGTTTAGCATACAGTATCAAACCTAAGTATTTGACTCGATCACTAGGATGAATTTGTATCCCTCCATGCCGTAAAGCTTTTAGGTTGATCTTCCTTCTCCTAGTGAAAGGGACAATTACGACCCAAGTAACCATGGAGCTGTATATGGAACATTAAATTCACTTTATAGTGTATTATATGGTACGCAAGATAAAGTTGTTTTGTGGTATAGGCAGCATTAAAGCACAGACAAACAGACATACTACTCAAATCGAAATCATCGCACGATTTAACGGTCATTTTGAAAATATAGTGTGGTTCGGACTGTGCTCGTAAGTGTCATGGTGGCGCTGCTGTGCCACCGTCACCTCTAAATTTCGGAGAGAAATGAACGCGACGCTGATCAATGTTTACATAAAATGACTCAATCATGAACCTTCATTCATGTTTTATGAATGGATGACGGCTCGGGGGAGTCGTCACCTGCAAAATTGTAACATCGAGCCGAGGGAAACAACACCTGCAAATGAATGCTTCGGATTGAGCATTATAGATGGTGCTAGTGAGATGCCAAACGATGTTTTTGAAACAATTTTCTTCTAAGTAATGTGTCTGTTTGTCTGTGATTAAAGTAGGTTTAAAGTCGAAAGTGGCGCTACTATTGTTGATATAAAGCATGCTTTACTGTAGACATTGCTAAAGTATATAAAAGGCTTGTGCCATATATAAGCTGTTAATCAAACATAGCTAATGTGATGAAACCATACAGAAAGTGTATTTAAACTAACTAAAGAAAAAAAGAAAAACAATCTTCTTATACCATTTTCATCCAGCTCTCTTGTTCTGTTGAGTTTTTTTCTATTTCGGGAATTGAACCTAGACTGCTGAGACTGGATCACGATGAAACCCGGACGCGCTAACGCTGTGTACTACGATTACCATGTATTTGCACATGGAAAAATGTGCAATATAAAGTAAGGTATACTCAGCTCGTGCCTTGTTGAGTTGTGTTTCCAGCAGCTCTAAAAAGTTGTGCTAGAATGCCATTAGTTATCTTACCCACCCAAATCCATCCCATTCGAAAACAAGGGATTACGGAACCGATTGATTCTGTTCTTGATGTTTTCATACGTGCTCACATCTAACAAAAAAGATTCAATAATAAGGAACAATATAAATCGCGCTTCAGTGCTTTATTTTGGGTATAATGAAATCGGGAGCACTATGCTTAAGGAAACCAATACCCCATAACATTTTTTTCCCTCAATACCTGGTTTGCTTCATGTCCCAATCAGAAACCGAAAAACCATACATAACATAAATTTTCATACAGCAATTTCTGAGCATAATCATCTGAGTGCGACGCAGCAATCCATGAAAACTTTGGCTTTGGTTTTCTCTTGGGTTTTCTTTTGTTTTGATCGGTTCTGTTTCTTGAAGTATTTTCCGATTTTTTTCGTTCTCATGGTTTTCTTTATTTACAACGATGCAAGCTTTAGTAAATGCATATATGAAGTTAAAAATGCTTGCATTATTGGATGCCAGAAAGCTTTTAACATGGTAATGCAATGATGCATTAAACAACGGCCCTATAGAACTATATCGATCTGTCAAAAATCCATAATGCTTCAATGCATTCATAATGTAGATTAAACGCTTCATTACTTGACAGATGTAGAATAAAAGTTATCTTGCATTAGCTAATCTGTAATACGACTGAATTAATGTAATGATATAATGCTTGTGGTTACTTGGGGACTTTTGACGGGTTGATGCTAAGGCCCTCCTTAATACACCATGAATGTGTATAGTTTAGAGCCCTTTGCATTCTTTCCGAAACAGTTTCGTCATATGACTATATCGCCTGCAAAGCCCACAACTTCGAAACCTTTTTCCTTCAAGCTTCGTAGAAGATCGTCTACAAGTGGTGAGAGGACTCCTCCTTGAGGGCAACCTTTCGTTGCCCTTACTGTTATAGAAGAACTTCCCAGCTCAGAGGTGATTTTTCTTTTTGCAAGCACAGTATAAATCCAATGTATGATACATTGGCCGAAGTTTTTGTTCTCCATGGCACGCTTCATAGATGAATAGGAGGCATTATCAAATGCTCCTTCTATGTCCAAAAATGCGCATAGAGCTATTTCTTTTGCTGAAAACGTTTTTTCCACCTTTGTTACTAGCGAATGCAGTGCCGTAACCGTTGACTTACCAGATTGATAAGCAAAATGGAAGTCAGATAGGGGATGCTCTTTTATGTAAGAAGAATTGATAACATCCTTCAAAACCTTTTCCATAGTCTTCAACAAAACTGAAGAAAGACTAATTGGCCTGCATACTTTGGGATGCGTCTTGTCTCGCTTCCCCTTTTTTGGTATAAAGATAACTTTTACAAGTCTCCATTTTGATGGAACGTAATTCAATCTTAAACTAGCCTTGAACATCTCAATTAGTGATGGAACCAACACCGCTTCTCTGTTTTGAATCAGTGCTGGAAATATCCCATCAACTCCTGCTGAAAAGATCTTATCGCATTTTCCACTCTGGCCTTCGTGAAGATTTCATCAGCTAAATCTGAGGCGGTGTTTACTGTACTATTTGACTTCATTGAGTTTATACTAGGACATCCTTCACCTTCCAGAGATATAGTATCATTGGAATCCACACTTAGAACCGAACCTGGAAAATGGGTTTCCATAATTAAATAAATCCAAAGTTTCATGTGGAGTTTTATTAAATGCTTCATCGTCACGCTTCAGGTTTCTCAATTCATTTGAATGATCTTTTGCAAGCGTTTTCTGTAGTCTTGCAACTACAGGAGTGCGGTTTATGTTTTCACATGTCAGCATCCAAGATTTTCTTTTAGATTTTCGTATTTCGTTGTTGTACTCAGTCAGGGCTTTCCTGTACTGAGTCCAATCTCCTGTTTGTTTCGCTCTATTGAACACTTTACGAGAAAATTTTCTAAGGCGATCCAGTTTAAAGTTCCACCATGGCACGTCTCTAGTAGAAGACGATTGTATGGTGGGACAACTTCTGTTAAAAGGGAGCGGACCTGGTGTGATGGTTAGACCTCTTGACTATCACGCCGAGGACCTGGGATCGAATCCCACTCCCGACAAACTCGCAAAATGTGAGTTCTTCCTTCGGAAGGGAAGTAAAGCGTGGGTCCCGAGATGAACTAGCCTAGGGCTAAAAATCTCGTTAATACAGATAAAAAAAAACTTCTGTTAAAAGCATTGATGATACTTTTATTTACCCTTTGAGAAAATGATTCCAACTTTTAGGCTGAATCAATAGTTTCTCCCATTGTAAATGAATGCGTATTCAACAATTCTACATAATGATCCCAG
Organism: Aedes albopictus; assembly: GCF_035046485.1. Taxonomy (NCBI): domain Eukaryota; kingdom Metazoa; phylum Arthropoda; class Insecta; order Diptera; family Culicidae; genus Aedes; species Aedes albopictus. The sequence goes on from NC_085137.1 coordinate 209,458,435, forward strand.
TTTGTCTTACTGGGATTTCTAAATGCGGTTCTCGAATAATCTCCACCACTCCAATTGAAGATTATGTGTTTATGATCAGATAGAGAAGCTTCATCTGACATGTGCCAGTTTGTGATCTTGTCAAAGATTGCAGCATTGCACAGTGTTAGATCCAAGACCCCTTGTCTAATAACATTTGAGAAAGTAGGTTTATCACCATTATTGCAAATGTCTATATTGTTGGAAGACAGATATTGCGATTTTTTTTTTCGACTTAGACTTTGATGCGATAAATTTCGTCGTACTCATATTTCGCTTTCGATTTCGCTGCCAATCTCAGTCGCAGGGTTTTTCCAACTCGCCCGATAATGTGACAGTTTTCGCCGGCCGTCTCAATGTTTACCATTAAGGTCTTTTGTTCTCGGTCCACCAGCTGGTCATGTTTACACAACAAAATCAGCTAGTTCACCGATGTTTACGTTCATCCTTATTGTTCTCAGCTACCAGCTGTTTATGTTTTCATAACAAAATCAGCTGGTTTCGCCTGAATCGGGGAAAGTAGGCGAAAATGTGTCATAAATGTTAGGTTAGTACCATATTAAGGCGAGTTCAATTTCGTCGCCAAAGTCTGATTATTGAGCATGAGCATGAGCATTGGTGACCGTACACTTCGTAGTTGCTACTCCGTGATTGACCAGAGCTAGCGGAATTGCACAGAGAACCAATAGATGGGGCTTGGGATTAGCGCACCTTCCTCAATGTACACGTTCCGAGAGCTCAAACTTTTTTGGGTCAATAACGGCGCCGGCCACGTCCTTACGGTCTACCGGGGAAGGGAAGGAATGTTAATTTGACAACCGTTGCTACTAGAGGTTGTATGTACTACTGGACCCTCCACAGTTGTCACGGGAAAGAGTTTTTGTTAGTTGGCGTGATCAATAGTTACATAAATCAGGATTCGCTTTGGTAAGCGATGTAATGCATGTAACCGTGAGCATACACAAAACACATATACACAGAGTTGTGTCACCTCACAGTTAGGAAGAATGGTGAGTCCTTGAAAGTTCTGAGTAGGAATCTAGTGAATGTCTTATGAAACGAAAGAGATCTTGCGTCACCTCGCAATTTAGAGAACTGGTGAACCAATACGCAGTGATAGTTGCCTCTGATACCATGGACTCGATACATTGAGACAAAACTCTATGCCGACATTATCAGTGGCGGACCGCACAATTCAAGGGAAGAAATACTGAAACATATTGTAAAACAAAAAACTGAGGTCAGCACCTTGAAGTGCCGGACTGTACAATAATATAGGGAAATTTCATTGAAAAAAAAATTGTTTAGCGAGAATTTTGGCCGACACTTGAAGTGACGAACTTTACAGTGCTTGCTGCGTAAATTCTTGAAAGATTGATATAAGTAATATATACAAACTTGAATAAATAAATAATTAAAAAATATATACAAACAGAACTAGGTAGAGGAAGTGATAATTTGCAAGATGCAATTTTGGAAATTGACGAAAACAAAACACATGTCGACACTCATGGTGACGAACTATACAAATTCGATGAAAGAATATTGAACAGATACATACACACATACATGAAAATTAGACACAAGCTTTCATCTATTATGAATCAAGAAGTGAATGAAAATAGAGGCAATATAGAGGAGAGAAACAACAAGGAACAAACTCACCGGATTATCCCCTGCAGCACACCAGAAAGTCCCTCAGGCTATCACGCATGTTCACTCGTTCAAGCCACTCGCTGGATCTTCCGTTTTCTAGCTACTATGTTAAAGTGCCCTGGATAACGCGCGACACGAACTCAATACCGAAACACAAAACAAAAAAAAAAAAACTTTTCCCCAACTATCCCAACGACCACGTGCTACCCGAACTCAATGTTGACTCTACCTCGGGCTCGGAGAACGACGACGCACATGACACAAACCGACGACGACAGCGCGACATTTTTCTGCTGATTTTCGACGCCACCTCGAACACACTGAACTACTACGGGGAACGACGACGATAGCGCGACGGTACCGAACCGAAAAGAAGCAGAATTTTTCTGCTGACTTTCGACGCCACCTCGAACACACTGAACTACTACGGGGAACGACGACGATAGCGCGACGGTACCGAACCGAAAAGAAGCTGAATTTTTCTGCTGACTTTCGACGCCACCTCGAACACACTGAACTACTACGGGGAACGACGACGATAGCGCGACGGTACCGAACCGAAAAGAAGCAAATTGAATTGAACAAATGATGCGATCTCAGGCGGAGGTACCTCAGGAACATCACCAGGAAAGTAAGCTGAAGCCACAGCGATCTCAGTTTTACCCCTAGTGATTGGTACCTCTACCATGACTGCAACAATTGTCCTTTCTCATAAACTCTGTAATTTAACGTTTTGCGTACCAAGACAGCGGTTCTGGGAGAATCTTGTTGTTCATCATAAAATAGTTTACTATTTTGTGTCAGAACACTAAGAATCTTTCGTTTATTGGACCATGGCTCTTGAATAAGCGCCACTTCCACTCCTTCTTTTTTGAACCTTCGACTCAACACAGCAGAAGCACCTTTTGCGTGATGAAGGTTTACCTGTACGAACTTAATTCCTGCCATAAAAACTTCATTTACCCACTTTTATTAAGCCTCGGAATTGAGACGTAAGAAAAGTGGCCGATTATCCTTAGCTTAGCTTAGACTGACTGCACAGGTGGAGGTGGAATAATTGACTGGGAGTGGTCAACATTCTCACTGTGCACGCTTCAGAGACTCTCTTTAATGGTACAATAACGGCGCCGGCCACGTCTTTGCAGTCAGGTTGGAAGAAGGAAGGAATATTAGTAACAACCTTTGTTAAGTGAAGGACCGCGTTTACCGCTGCGACTCCACCAAAGGCTGCAGGAAGGAGTGTTTGTTAGTAGGAAAGGTATCGTTGGGTCTGGATTCACTTTGATAAGTAATACACTAAAACCCCAATTTACGCTCACTTCTTTTGCGCCAAACTCAATTTGCGCCCCCCGATTTACGCACTAATTCCCAAATAACGCTCCCCCCATTTACGCACTAATTCCCAAATAGCGCTCCCCCAATTTACGCTCCTTAGGCGTAAATTGGGGTTTTAGATATTCGGGAACAAGTAACATGTGATACATATGATACATAGAGGGTTAGGGTAGAGGGTAGGGTAGATGGTCAGGGTAGAGGGTAATGTTAGATGGTAGGGTAGAAGGTAGGGTAGAGGGTAGGGTAAAAGGCAAGGTAGAGGGTAGGTTAGAGGATTAGGGTAGAAGGTAGGATAGAGGGTTGGGAGAGGATTAAGGTAGAGGGTTGGGTAGAGAGTTGGATAGAGGGTTGGATAGAGGGTTCGGGTAGAAGGTAGGGTAGGTAGAAGGTAGGGTTGAGGGTAGAGGTTAGGGTAGATGATTAGCGTAGATGGTAGGGTAGAGGGTTAGGGTAGAGAGTAGGGTAGAGACTATGATAGAGGGTTAGGGTAGAGGGTAGGGTAGATGATTAGGGTAGAGGGTAGGGTAGAAGGTAGGGTGAAAAGTTATGTTAGAGGGTAGGGCAAAAGGTAGGGCACTGAAACCTCCATTTAAGTCGCTGCATGGCTGATCGAAAATAATTTTTACCGTACAGGCAATTACTAAACTATACAGTTTTATATTTTTTGACAAATCTCCTTTGTCATGCGAAGTGTTAAAAATATAAAAGCCTATAGTTTCGTAATTGCCTGCATGGTAAAAATTATTTTCGATCAGCCATGCAGCGACTTAAATGGAGGTTTCAGTGTAGAGGGTAGGGTAGAGGGTTAGGATAGAAGATAGGATATAAGGTAGGGTAGAGGGTACGGTAGAGAGGGTAGAGTAAAAAAAGAGGGTAGGGTAAAAGGTAGGATTGAGGGTTAGGGTAGAAGGTAGGGTAGAAGTTAGGGTAGAGGGTAGAAGAGAAGGTAGGGTAGAAGGTAGGGTTGATGATTAGCGTAGAGGGTAGAGTAGAGGCTTATTGTAGAGGATAGAGTAGAGAATAGGATAGAGGGTTTGAGTAAAGAGTAGGGTTGAGGGTTAGGGTATAGGGTTAAAGTAGAGAATAGGGTAGAGGGTTAGAGTAGAGGGTAGGGTAGAGGGTAGGGTAGAGGGTAGGGTAGAGGGGAGGGTAGAGGATAGGATGGAGGGTTAGGGAAGGATGACATGAGATGAGATGAAAGATGAGATGAGAGATGAGACGAGAGATGAGATGATAGATGAGATGAGAGATAAGATGAGAGATGAGAGATGAGAAATGAGAGATGAGAGATGAGAGATGAGAGATGAGAGATGAGAGATGAGAGATGAGAAATGAGAGATGAGAGATGAGAGATGAGAGATGAGAGATGAGAGATGAGAGATGAGAGATGAGAGATGAGAGATGAGAGATGAGAGATGAGAGATGAGAGATGAGAGATGAGAGATGAGAGATGAGAGATGAGAGATGAGAGATGAGAGATGAGAGATGAGAGATGAGAGATGAGAGATGAGAGATGAGAGATGAGAGATGAGAGATGAGAGATGAGAGATGAGAGATGAGAGATGCGAGATGAGAGATGAGAGATGAGAGATGATGATGATGATGATGATGATGATGATGGTCCCGCCACATACCCCTACAAAGGTTTGAGCTAGACGATATATCTTTAAGATAATTATTAATTATAATCAATGAAATCAGATTTGCAAACTAAATACGGTCTGATTCTTTTTACAGATATAAACAACATTATAATTTGTCATACTATACAGCAAAAACATAAATTTCAAAATACTGCTGCTCTCAACTACAGATGTTTGCAAGCGTTACTAGTGATCATGAAAGATCAGAAAATCAAAAATATTGCGAGGATTGATAACGTTCACGCGATGTCAAAACAGTCGGCAATATTCTCATTCTCAAGAAATTCCCGACATTCAACTAGACAACTCACTACTAATCTACAGAATGCTTCAACAGTACAAATATTCCACATAATAAATAAATACAAAAATGTCATTTATACCTGTCACCGCGCGCGAGACTCAAACTTTTGTAGACTACACAAAATAAGTTCAGTTAATAATACTACGTCAAAAAATATAAAATCCATCATCATCATCGGGGCGACCATTATAGTTTGTTCGTGCCTCCTATTACAAAAATATAAATTGTCCACACAAAATATCCGTTGGTAAACTTCGTCAAGATACACAATCTAGTCAAAAATAAAAAGTCAACAGAGTAGCTGTTCAAAAAGCTGCTTTTACGTGTGAAATACATAGTCTCTTAAACTGTGGTAGAGTTACTGCATTCGTGATGTGGTCAGGCATTGAATTGAAAACATTTATACCTTTATAATACAAGGAATTTTGTGAAGCACCATGCAAAAAGTAGGGTGTTCGTATTTGATCCGCGTTTCTAGTGTTATAACTATGAATGTCACTTCCTCTTTCAATTCGGTCACACAAATATCTAGGTAGCATACCATTCTTTAATTTAAAAATGAACACCAACGTTAAATACACAATTCTTTGCTTCACTGACAACCACTGAAGGGCGTCCAACAAAAAAGTTGAGGAAGTGAATCTGTTACATCTTAAAATCAACCGCATTATTTTGTTTTGCAAACGCTGTAGCCTTGATATTTGTGTTTCATTAGCTAAGAACAAAATGGACGGGCAGAGCTCAATGTGTGGAGAAATGATTGATTTGTACAACTGTATTTTACTAGCAATAGTCAAATCGTTTTTTAATCGACATAGAATACCATACTTTTTGGCTATTTTCTTGATGACATTGTCGATGTGAGCGTCAAACTTTAGTCTGTCATCAATAATCACGCCAAGATATTTAATTTCGCGCACGCGATCAATTGTCTCACTATCAATTTCTACAGAGACTTCATAGTTTACTCGATTCCGCGAAATGACCATGAATTTAGTTTTACTTATGTTCAATTTCAACTGTTTGTACTTCAACCATTTACTCAGAGAACGTAAATCTGCATTCATCTGTGAAACGGCTTCCCCTAGATCTTTGGCTGCAATGAATATAACGGTATCATCAGCAAAAAGATTGATATCGCAAAATCGTAAGACTCGCCGCATGTCATTTATATACATAATGAATAAAACGGGCCCTAATACACTCCCCTGTGGTACGCCAAGGCTGTTCGCCACGGGGCTCGAAATTGAATCATTGAAAGTAGTCCGTTGGGTTCTGTCACACAAATAGCTTTCGAACCATCTATATGCAGAACCCGCAAATCCAAAGCGCTTTATTGTTTTCAACAACAAGGGCCGAGAAATTGTTTCAAAAGCGCGTTTTAGATCCAAAAAAACAGCAACAATCGTATCTTTACGCTCTAGTTTTTCTTTCCATTTCGCTAGCACCAGATTCAATGCGGTTTCACAGGAATGACCTTCCCGATATCCCGATTGCTCTGGTACTAGCAAATTAAAACTATTTAAATATGATAATAGCTGGCCTTTTACAACAAGTTCTAAAATTTTCTCTAATGTGTGCAACATATTGATGGGACGAAACTCTTCGGCTTTAATCGTTCCAGCAACTTTTTGAATAGGAATCACCAAAGATTCCTTCCAAACGTGTGGCACGTGCCCAGTTTGTAACGATTCATTAATCAGGTCCAGCAGATTGTGTCCGATGACATCAAAGCAATCCTGTATAACTCTTGCATTTACATTATCTACGCCAGCCGTTTTGCCCATAGAAAAGCAAATATTTTTTAATTCTTCCAATGTTATAGGGTGAAAAGATTCAAATCTACTATTGACGTTAATTGGCTGTTTTAATTCATCAGGCTCATCTACTAATGCAATTGATTGATTAATAGATGAAACACTATCGACGAAATACTCATTAAATCTACACGCTATATTTTGTTCAGACTCTTCTAATGTGCCATTAAAGGTTATGGACCGCGGTTTTGAGTTACTAGGTTTCAACAAAGACTTTAAAATTTTCCATAACTCTTTGCTGTTGTTTTGATGCTGATCAATTTTCCTCTGAACATACTCGCAACGAGTTTGTTTAACTAATTGCGAGTATTTATTGCGCGCGACCTTGTACCTTCTCCAATTATTAAAACTTTCATTTCTACGCCATTTTTTGTACAGTTTGTCTCTATTGCGTTTAAGACGCAGTAGATCCAAATTATACCAGCTGTTTGTATTTTTGATTGAAACATATTTATGCTCTACTAGTTGATTGGTACAGGTTTTCAAGACGTCAGTTAAAACAGCTGATTTTTGATCTAAAGAACCGCCGATAGTATGAAAATCCACACTTCTTGCAACAAGACTCGACACCGCTTGTATCGAGTACTTCTTCCAACACTTTAATTTGACAACATTACAATCTACACTATCATTTTCGTCAATATTAATAACTAAAGTTTCATGGTCTGTTATTTTAAAATCAGGACTTAGAATAACACGCACAGAATCAAAATTTGAATAAACATGGTCAATTAGAGTTTTACTGTATTGGGCAATACGCGTAAAATCATGTACTTTTTGTGTAAGGTTATAAAAGTCTACTAGTCGTTTCAAATGATTCGAATTCGGATTGTCACACCAATTAATATTGAAATCACCAGCAAGTACATTACATTTACTTGAATCTAAAAACGTCTCTAGCCAGTTTTCTAAAATTTGAATAAAACGCTGGTCATTTGCACTAGGGGAGTGATACAGAACACCATAATTACCCATCTTCATGCCACGTACAACTGCAATGCCTAAGAACCAATTGCCTTCACAAACCTCGTTCAATAGAAGCTTGTATTGAACTGATTCTTTGACATAAATAGCAACTCCGCCAGTGTGTCTTGAATGTGAAACGCAAGCAGCTACATTATATCCCGGTATGCTATACTGATCAAATGCATTCACATCGATAATATGCGTTTCTGACAAAAAGACTAAGAATGGACGCTTTTCTTCTACAATCTGACGTAACTCTACGTAGTTTGTAGTTAACCCGGCTATATTAAAATACAAAATATCAAACTGGTTCACATTGCTACTGAAACTTGGTTGCTATTCATTGAAATGTTGGCTGCTTTTTTTCTTTCTATACAATTTCTTGAAAACTTCACATTCATGACTGAATGCACCGTGGTTATCGTCCAATTTAATATTACGCTCGATACTCATCTTGTTACAGTTAATACATTTCAAAACAGTCGACGTACACTCCGATGTCTTGTGACTTCCACTGCATCTAGAGCATGCTTCACAGTTTTTGCAATTCATACTCATGTGCCCAAATTCTCCACATTTGAAACATCTCAAGACATGGATCTCGGGAACAACACGGCAACGATCAAACCTAATAAAAACTTTTCCCGCCGTCAACAAACAACTATGAGTTTCTTTATCGACCTCAATTATCACATTATATTTATTATACTTAAGGTGTGGATTTTCATACATTCTAATAACTTTTATTTCATTGATAGCGATGTCTTCATTTTGATCTTTTAAGATCTGAATGAAGTCATCGGAGGAAAACTTTTCGCTCATGCCCTTCACTTTAAGCCTCGGCACCGATGAGGGAACAACAGCATTGTAGTTTTCACCCAAATCGCTTTGAATGCCATCTTTCACAACATTAACATTGTAGCCTGTTGCACACTCAGCAATAATAGAGCCATCTTTCCCGTTTCTAAAGTTACTGATTTTGTGTTTTTTCGGATCTAATTTATTATTCAAAATTTTGCGAGTATCCTCGCTACTCTGGTTGGACTCCTTAGGCTTGATCACAATGACCGGACGAGCCTTACGAGACACTTCTTCATTCGCAGTGCTTTTCTTCCTGTAACTTTTTTTCTTACTTTTAGTCCCAGTATTACTTTTGACTACATCCGCGAAACTAATACTTTCAACAAAAACATCATCAGACGTCGCGTCCGCGTCTTCCTGAACCTTTCGCTTTTTGCCTCTGGGATTCAGGCTCGGCTCCGAAGCCGTTCTTGATGTACCTTGCTGAACATTCATTGCAGCTACTTTTTTAGACGAATTGAATTCAAAAAATGAACATTTCATACTTTCCAACTCATTGCTCACAGATTTACTCAATTCAAAAACAGCCTTTTCCATAGCACTATTTATCTTTCTCCCCAATTCTTCCATCCCGGCCTTCAACGCGTCGTTTATCTGAGCAGCAATTTGCTCTCGAACGCCACTGATCGACTCAGAAATAGAAGAAATCTTCTTCATTTCCTCTTCGATCTTTTGGACGGTCGAAAGCGCCAAATTCTGCTCGCCACAACACTGGCTCGACAAACAATCATTACATTTGAATAGCAGATTTTCGTTCTCACTGACTAGCTTTGCTACAGCTTTCGTCAGAGGAGTGCACTTGTACTGGTACACTCTAGAACACATCGAGCAAGCTGTTGGTATGTCCGATGGTAGTATAGAACTACCGCATACACACTCAGCCATCTCGCTTAGCTTACCACATACACGATACTACAGACAAAACATGCACGCAACGCTAACACAGATGAGACAAACAAATCAAAAATTTACCAGCCGCCAGCCGATGCCGGGGCAAAAAAAAAAAATGCAAAATTAAACAAGCACAAGCACCAGAGGCAATTGCCTCCTACTTATCCTGCTTTAAAACACTGTTATGCTCGCGGTAGAAATAAAATTCAAGCGGCAAATCCACTATTTCACACAAAAAATGATATTAATTTATCACTGCACTGCAGAAACAAACTACACTGTTCACCATCATCTATGTAATGATGAGAGATGAGAGATGAGAGATGAGAGATGAGAGATGAGATAAGATGAGAGATGACAGATGAGATACAGTGGCTATCGGCCAGATGACATTCGGTCAAACGAAATTTGGCCAAACGAACTTAAACTCAAACTTTGCTCTTCTTCCCAGCACTTTCGGTTCATGAGATATTCACGTGGCCCGCAGGCTTCTTCCGTGCTCTCGGCTTATGCTCTAACTCTCTCTTTCAGCTGTCAAACGCTACAGAGAAATGAATATTCTCTCACACAAGCTGAATGACAAGTATCACTGAGTTGAAGAGTTGTTGCATTTGTATTTGCATATCCTCTTTCCCACTTCATTTTCTCTCAGCGCAGTAGTGTGCGGATGAACGCACTATTTTGTCTCTCACAGTTCAAGAGTGAGAAACTGTAATCTGTTGCTCAGTTGCGCCCGGAGAAAAACAAAAACAAATCTTTCGCCTGGACAACTTCAACCCAAAACATTTTTCGTTTCCTATTTTCTGAAAGAAAACGATGAAGTAAGTTAAAATTACATTACTTTTAATGAATTATATGTACTTATCTTCACCACGGGTGCTGATTAACGCTTCCTTTGACGCTGGTTCGTCATGTCAACAAAAAGGAAGCACCAGCAGGAAAAGAAAATCCTTCAACATCGCTGAACATTTTGATGAGGTAAACGACTCATGTGGAGCAAAAGTTGACATGAGATGTCGAATCCCGGACTGTAACATGCTGCTTACCTACATCAGTACCTATAGGTGTATACAACTTAGAAAGGCATTTGATTGGAAAACACCAGAAGCACGCCGAGTTCCAGGGCCTGATCAAGATCAAGGAAACTCCGAATTTCTTCGAAACTGCGTTCAATTGTCACTGCTTGCCATCTCCCGTTTAATATCTACGCAAAAAAGTGCTTCCGGGGACTGATTGATCCGATTGCCACGAAACTCCCTATTCCAGCATTAACTCAGACGAATGTTGCCATACTGTGTGCGTCAGTCAAAAAATGTTTGTACAAGGTTAGATAATGTACGTACAATTTAATAAACCAATTGGTTTGAAATTGAAGGAGTTCCCTTACCTGTCCTTTCCCATGTCCTATCCTTTTTCCTTCCCTTCTCCGTCAGGTAAATGATGAATAGGCTCGTGTTCATGGCGATGGCACAAATTTCCCGAATGGAGGAGAACGTGCCTCTAGAGCCGACCTACTGATACATAGGAAAATACCCATATCTGTTTTGCTCTAGAGGGTAAAGAGAAATTTGAACAGTGCTCCGAAGGTTACTGAGCAATTCATTTCATTTTTTCTTTGTGTCAGTGATGAGGGTTCGTCAGATCGTCCCACCAATCATGCTCTGCAAAATAGAGGAGGGTTCATTTATATGAGAGAGCGTTCATCTTCATTCTCTCAGTAACAGATTTTTATTGAACATATTGAGGCGGCTCACAAAAACAGAGAGACAATTGACTAGCCGTATCTTTTCGGTGAAGATGAGCAAAACAAAGCCTGGTGGCCCGTGACCATAGATTGGAAACCACTGAATTTTCAACATATCTGGAGGTTTGAGTGTTCGACTGTTTGAATGCACTAGATGTTGGAATTCTCGGCTATGCAGTCTCCAAACTCCTTGGAACGACAACGGGTTTAATTCGTCCCTACGTTTCGGCAATGTTTATTGCCATCTGCAGGGGAAAAATCATTTGGTTCGTTCTGTGTCTATAGTCTTTGCTAAGCGGAATGTCTGATTGGAATTTTTTGGTAGTCTGTACATGTGGTTGGGTTTTTTGAAAATTAATTTCACTTATTTTGTTGGCACTGTACTGGAGTACTCCAGTACAGTGCCAACAAAATAACTTTCGGATCTTGAGATCAGAGATACTGATCCTTGAGATGATCAATCCGAAAAACATTTGCTCTTCTTCCTAGCACTTCCGGTTCTTGAGATATTCACGTGTCCCGTGACCATAGGTTGGAAACCACTGATTTTTCAACATAGCTATATCAGAGATACTGATCCTTGAGATGATCAATCCGAAAAACGTTTGCTCTTCTTCCTAGCACTTTCGGTTCTTGAGATATTCACGTGGCCCGTGACCATAGGTTGGAAACCACTGATTTTTCAACATATTCATATCAGAGATACTGACCCTTGAGATGATCAATCTGTAAAACGTTTGCTCTTCTTCCTAGCACTTCCGGTTCTTGAGATATTCACGTGGCCCGTGACCATAGGTTGGAAACCACTGGTTTTTCAACATATCTATATCAGAGATACTGATCCTTGAGATGGTCAATCCGAAAAACATTTGCTTTTCTTCCTAGCACTTTCGGTTCTTGAGATATTCACGTGGCCCGTGACCATAGATTGGAAACCACTGATTTTTCAATATATCTATATCAGAGACAGTGCCTAAAAAATTCAGCCCAATGATGTTCAATCAGTGCGAAAACGCACACAAATAAACGAATGCAGTCTCCCACCAACATGACACAGAGAATGAACATGACAAAGAGAAAGCAAGACAATGAGAGCGACGCCTCGTAGTGTAATCAACTGTAGCTGAAGTTCTGTTTTGATCTTCAGTCCGAGCTCGGTGAATATGAATATGACTTTTTTAATTTAGAAATGACTTTTTGTGATTTTAGGCTATTTAAGGCACGCAAATGTCGATATGTTGCCCTAATTCTAGTAATTATGCTTGCTTTAAGTGAATGGTATGCATCAGCAGCACGTTTTGCTTTTAAATCGTGCTTAAACCAAAAAATATCAATTGAAGATGAATATGCTGACTTTGAATATCAGTCCGTGGTAAAAATTCAGCAGACAGCGAGGTAATGAATTTTTCATCGCTTGAACTTCAGAGAGTGGCGCAGGGGTTGTCGAGGCGATAATCAAAACAAAAACAAATCTACGACGCAAGAGCCTCTGGGCGTCGGTTGGGATGACTGTAACTTGACAAATTAAGACACTGATCAGAGATACTGATCCTTGAGATGATCAATCCGAAAAACATTTGCTCTTCTTCCTAGCACTTTCGGTTCTTGAGATATTCACGTGGCCCGTGACCATAAGTTGGAAACCACTGATTGTTGCAATACAGCTACATTGTGATAAGTACATACTCCCTGAAGTGCAGAATGCGAAAAACCTTTTCACTTTATCCTCACACCTTTGATTCTTGAGAAATTCGCTTGGCCCGTGACCGTAGGTTGGGAACCACTGAAATTAGCAAAACTTCTAAATTATTAATTGTAATTGAATAACTTATAACCTTTTCATAGGTTAGGAACTTTGTGATTTTGATCTTCACAAACTAATTATAAAACTGAAAAAAAACACTCCCCCGATTTACGCACTAATTCCCAAATAGCGCTCCCCCCAAGTTACGCTCCCCCAATTTACGCTCCCCCCGTTTTGAGCGTAAATTGGGGTTTTAGTGTACACCCTAAGGAATTTTTTCATAAAAATGAGTTTTGATATGTTTTAAGCACTTTTTGCAATAGCCGCAATTTAATGGTGTCCCGTTACGAAAATAGCACATTTGTTGTAATAACGAATTCATTACGAACTTGAGAAAAATAATTTTCAGGATTCTCTTAGTACTCGTGGAGACCTTTCTTCCAACACATGGGTTGCCTTGATCGACGCGTTATCTTAGGCGTTACATTGGGTACGTAGACATGGTGTCCCGTTACGGAAATTTTAAAGACATTCATAAGTGAGTAAAGAAGTTTGGTTTGATCAAATATTGAACCAAAAATCTGTACCCATGATGAAATGATATTATAGGGTGTATATATTTTCATTATCCTTCTTGGTGTAACGCCCCTACTGGAACAAAACCCGCTTCTCAGCTACGAAAACTACGTAAACAAAGGGCAGGTATTCTGGTGGATCAGTATAACAAGTGATATTTTATTGAGTTTTGTGGTGACAGCATACTCTTTAGATGCTATGGCCTTTTTAACATGTCCTTTGAATTACCACCATGATGTATTAAAGGGGTTTTAGAATCACACAACGTTCAAAACTTGAAGATTCCGAAGTGATGGTTGGCATTCCTTGCTTACCCCATTAATCACCGTATAATTACTTACATGACGACAAACATGTTTTGAAGCTTATGTGCTTATTGAAAATAAAAAAAAAATGCAAAATGCATCACGAAGTCTAGTGACTTCCCTCTTGTCGTTTTGATTGTCAAACGGATTTTCTTCTCGAAATCCGTTTGTTTGTATCGTTACTGGTTGTCGTTAGCTAAATATCAACGGAAAGCCCCAATAATCCCATTTATTCAAAAAACAACATAGTAATATCTAATTTCAACCAATCGTCGAGTTTAACCACAGACAAACAGACACATTACTTAGAAGAAAATTGTTTCAAAAACATCGTTTGGCATCTCACTAGCACCATCTATAATGCTCAATCCGAAGCATTCATTTGCAGGTGTTGTTTCCCTCGGCTCGATGTTACAATTTTGCAGGTGACGACTCCCCCGAGCCGTCATCCATTCATAAAACATGAATGAAGGTTCATGATTGAGTCATTTTATGTAAACATTGATCAGCGTCGCGTTCATTTCTCTCCGAAATTGAGAGGTGACGGTGGCACAGCAGCGCCACCATGACACTTGCGAGCACAGTCCGAACCACACTATATTTTCAAAATGACCGTTAAATCGTGCGATGATTTCGATTTGAGTAGTATGTCTGTTTGTCTGTGGTTTAACGGTTCCCCAAAACTAACATTGTTAAAAAGAAAAATCACCTTAAAAATGTAAAATTTATTTCAAATGAAATTGGCTCCTTTATTCCCAAGGCGCATGAGCCTTCAAATGAAGGATTAAAGCAACATGCAACATATGCTTGAAAAGACTGTGTTGAAAGAGTGTACTATAGATATCATTGAATGTTCTTCGGATCATTATAACGTAGAATATGGACAAACCGCGAAGATAGATACGTCGCACAACCATAGTTTTGAAGATACAATTAAACTTCACGTATCCGACCTCCGACAACTTATTTTCAAAATGCTGGCATTTCGTAAATTTTCATCCGATTTTATTTTGAAGTCGCCCTCGGTCGATCATAAACTGGTGCTTATTTACTACACTTAAGTGGCCATGCAGTATTCGGAACCACTCCGACGATATTCCGGATTGTACTGGGGTCAGGGGGTGGGGAAGGGGTCTGTTTTGCCAAATGGCTGAAAGTGATTATTTCGTGTGTGTTATTGTGTTTGAGAGGCCCCGCGGAACCTGCTCCAGGTGTTACGGAGCGGCCATATCAGTTGATACATAGGGTCTTGTACCATTTAGGCAGGTGTACTTATTTTGGGCACTTGCCGGTGTAACTAAGTCAATTTCAAACCGATTGATTTGAATTTTTGTTTAGTGTTAGATACTGCACGATACTAACTCTATACAAAAATTGACATCAAGCGGTTTGAAATTGACTTAATTATAGCGGCAAGTGCCCAAAATAGGTACACCTGCCCAAATGGTACAATACCCTACTTAAGTCATTTTTTTCGATCCCATTATTTCGAAATCATGAAGTTTGATACGTCGCTCGGCATGTTTTGGTTGCAAACCAGAAATGTCTTCGATGACACCCCCGTGGAACCTGTGCTATATGATCCGGGGTGGCAATATTAGTTGATACATACTTCAGTCTATCGTTACTGACTAAGTCATTCGAAATCATGAAGATTGATATGTCGCACGGCATGTGCATCCGGATGGGCCAACTTATTCAAATCTGGTTATAGAAATTGCATTTCACTGTTCGCAACAAAAATTTCGCTGAAAATCGATGGTTCAAACACAACAGCACACGAAATAATCACTTTTTGCCAGTTTGACAACCCCTGACCCCAGCACAATCCGGAATATCGTCGGAACGGTTCCGGATACTGCATGGACACCTGAGTATAATAAACCAGCACCAACTTATGATCAATTGAGGGCGACTTAAAAAAAATCGGATGAAAATTGACGAAATGCCAGCATTTCGAAAATGAGTTGTCGGGGGTCGGGTGCGTGAAGGTTTAATAAACCTCGAAACAGGTTCCCCAGGGCCCATTCCGATGGCCACCATAGGGCCAGCGCGGGTTTGTGTCCTGCTGGACAGCTACCATCTGTATGAAAAACATTGCCGAAGACACCAACATTCTATCTAGCAAAGCATTTGATCTACAACTAGATGCCTTTAGCCGTAACGGGACACCAATAGCAAAACACTGTTTTCACGCGAGCGTAACGCTGCGCTCCCAAAACTAAATCAAGAATATTTCCAAAACTATACATTCCTCAGTAAAACTCACTTCGGCAATCTTGTTCACATCAATCCTAAGAAGAAATGTCTAGAAGACTCTATTATTCAAAACATCATAACAGAGCTGATATACGCATTTTAGTTTGAAAATTTTAAAAAGAAGATTTCTGCGATGGTGTCCCGTTACGAAATGTAACACGTTGTATAAAGTAAATTTGAACCAAAACTTCTTAGAACAAGTATTGCATCAGCAAGTACATCTAATAAGCTTGTTATAAAACCTATTAAACCATAAGGTCATGCACATTTTATTCGATTGCAGACGTCATTTGTTCACGAAAGTTAGTTCCTCGCGGTGTCCCGTTACGCTGGAATGTGTCAGAAAGAGAATAACAAGGAACAAACTCACCGGATAATCGCCTGTCATCAATCGAACCAAAAATGCGAAACGAAAAAAAAAATCGGAGCACCGAAGGCAACGCGCGCGCGAATCCGGCCTCCAGTTGCCGAGCCGTCACTACACACACTGACTGAAGCCGGGTCTTCTTCCTCTGCTATCAATGGGATCAAAAAGCGCAAAAAGCAAATGGAAAAAACTAAATCGGGGTACCGAAAAAAACGCGCGCGCAAATCTGGCCTCCAGCTGCCGAGCCGTCACTACACACACTCGTAAGAAAAGTGGCCGATTATCCTAAAGACAAATAAGGTCCACTGCGTCATTGCTCCGTTTAGCACAGTAAGGGCAAAATACTGTAGAGAGTGCCCTGGTACTCCACCGGCTCCGTTCACGGTTAAGTTTTTAGCGTATCTGTTACCAGATTCCACAAAAGTGGTGACAGGGCTCCGTTTTGGGGCATCCACAAACACTCAATTTCCTAATCGCTGCTTGACGCAATGTCGAGAAGAGATGTCGTTTTTTGAGCATTTGGTGAATCCTTTTATAAGGTTTTTAAGGTTTTTCCAGTCGGATCGATCAGTAAACCGGGAAGCTTTCGTCGAACGTCGTCTGTTCCAACTCTTTCTACATTGTTTCCAGATCAGGTTCCACCAAGGTCGCCTTCACAGATCGTAAAGGGCAAGCTTCTTCAAAAGCTTTCACGATGATGCTCGTTGTAGTATCAACGACATAATCTAAATCACTTGGAGTATCAACGGAAGGTGAGTATCCATGAAAACCGCAACTAAATCAGTGAAGAGATCCCAGTTGGTTGACCGGGGATTCCTGAAACGCAAAGTTTGCGAAGTAACATTTGAATGTCCAATAAAGATGTAGCGATGGTCAGATAAAGATTCTTCATCTAACGCATGTCAATTGGTCAGCTCGTAACTAACTCTACTAGAGCAATGCGTTATGTCTAATACTTCCTCTCTAGCAGATATTCTATAGCAGATTATATAGGAATCAAGACAGACATTCAATCAAAAATTGCCATTTTCTTGGTCCAAACGTTTCGCAACTTTTTTTTCGCGACTAGTGCGTTGTGTTGGTAATGACAAGGAGATAGATGTGCAATACTTCCGAAATGATTCAGAGAACGTTACGTCGCGGCTAAGTTGTGCGAAGTCGGGTTTGGTGGCGGCCCGACAATACCATGTAGGTTGTACGGTTGCCTATGTTAAGCACTACAAGATCTGGTGCTAGTGCACATCGCATCCTTAAGGTTAGCTGCGTAATCTGCAGCAACGAATACCGAAGACTCGTTTATGCAAGTCAACCAAGGTTGCACGCGGGCTAGCTGAGCGTTTTTGCATGTGTATATCGTGAGACAGACACGAAGATGCTCTATGCCCAAGGAAGTAAAGGATATTTCCATTACGAAAAGCTCCTGAGCCGACCGGGAATCTTACCCGTAATCTTCAGCATGGTCATGCTGAATACCCACTGCTGTGACCATCCTGTACCTATGGTTTGCTCTTATGGATTGAGCACAAATTTTGACACGGAGCTACAGATATGATGACTTTTTCGTTAACGAAGTATCAAAAGTTTTCGTTCACAGGTCTGCACTAGGGTCTGGATGTTACAAGGCATTCAAAATGTACAAAAGTGATCCGACAGCGGCATCCCTTTGTTTTACACGCGTTTGTCAAAATTACACGATCCGTGGTAAAATTTGAATACATTTTTGTCGCAGTTCGATGAACTGATATTCATTATTGCGTCGAGAATTATGACAATTCTAATCACTTAAGCAATTCAGCACGGGAGTGAAACGGAGAATGAGATCTAGCAATTATATCGTACGAAATATGCAAAGATGCGAAATATTTGTTAACCACAGCACAAACTATGCAGTAACTCAAACTTTTTGACTATATCTAGGCAGGTACCCACAATGGATGAAATTTGGGCCGCCTTTCTTAATTCTATGATAAAAAAACAAGAGAAGCATAGAATGAAAAATAATAATTGATTAGAGTATTGGTTCACTGAAAAGAGCTTTGAAAACTGTAAATTTTAATTACCACAAGTACTGCACAAATGTGCAATTTAGTATTTAATGGTATCCTAGCGATTTGCATCTTATTGTCATCAAACAATTTATCCTGCTGGTCCCCACAGTAAGCTTTTGCAGTTTGTCTATGAAGAAATAAAATCAATTACACTCTACGAAGAAACACTCAACCTTCTAGTAAAGCAAAGTGCAGTCTACCAAGTCTCCCAAGTCGGCCGGGCACACTTGAATGTTGAAATGCAAACACGACACCCTTCTGGAATATTAATTCTCGAAGCATCTCTTCATCACTTTTCAAGTAGAATAAATTCTAATCCATGGCACTACTGGCTGGCTGGGGCACTTTACGGGGCATCCAATTACTGAACCATTTGTGATGAGGGGCACTGTGAATAGCACCAACAACCATCAGCCTGGACTATGGTTTTACTATACTCTGGTGCCCTATTTGAAGTGCATTGACTAATCACCTTGATTTATGCTAGCCTCGATTGTAACGGGTGGGTGTAGAAAGCGTAGGCAAGTTTGCTTCAAAGGTATGCAAAGGCGTTCTGGAAGCTTGATGCTATTCAGGGTTGGACGCGGTTTGTTCTACGATTTATTCGAAAACAAAATTATATAGAATGTGTCTTGCATACTAAAATGTCTGTACGGAATAGCAAATCAAATGAAGTTAAATAATAAAAAAATATCATACCATGGTAAAAATACAAAAAAAAAGTTAAAATTACGACCAACTCTGTTCACAGTGTGAAACATAACTTCAATCCCTTTATCTCCTTTATCCGCATGAAAAGGAATCAATGCGAGCCGATGAAAGTGTAAAATCTCTATGTGTATCGCCCAGGGGATCAATTATAAGCAATACGATGAACTTCTTTTTCTGCTGTAGAAATATCCTGTGAAGCTGTTATCACTTACTTGAATGGAATGGGAATTGAAAACACAATGTTGTTACTGTGTTGATGAATAAATTGTTGGTTCTTCTTGATTCACTAGAAATACTGAACTTTTTAATGAGGAGGATTTCTGTATAACGGCATAGCTTATCACCTTTCTTATGTATGGAGCAAATTATCCCTTTCAACTACACTGACATAGTCGTTTCCTCCGTTGCCTCGGTTACACGTGCCCACACTCTCCGCACCATTCAGTTGTTTATCGGAATACTGCTTCCATCATTCAATCACCTTTCGTCCGTCCATCAAGAGGCTTCTTTTCTTAATGTTGTACTTTTCGACTCGCGTAACAAAGCCATTTATGAGGAACTTAGGTGTTTCATGTTTCACATTCGGTCTATCATGTATCAGTAGGTCGGCTGCAGAGGCACGTTCTCCTCTATTTGGGAAATTTGGGCCATCGCCATGAACACAAGGGCGAAGCCAGCTTTTCGGTCAGGGAGAGGCAAGCACCCTTAACAAATATGTACCTACTAGCTTTTATAACTAAAACGCATCAGGAAATTAAAAATAATTAAATTCTATTCTAACAGCATTATTTAACCCTTCAGCAGTCACGCTGTTGTTTTTTGTACAATCCGTTGAAAAAAGCTCAACTGTTCTATACAAATAAACGTGGTGTTGGTAGCGGTGGCCAATTTCTGGAAGATTTAGGATTTTTATTTACTTGTGCATTATTTCTTCTGGAGCTCAGAATTTCTTTTTGTTAATATCTACAAAACTTTTGTAAGAAAAGTAAGCTGAACTCTTTTGGAAATTACGGAACTCTTTTGAGGACTAACTCAGAATTTTCTTCATGATTTGCTTTAACATTTTTTTTTTCAGTAGAACATAATGGAGACCCGAAGATTTTTTTTTTTCAAAATGTCTACACAATGTCGTCAATGACTAACCGGAGTTCTTTGAGTAATTAATCATCCAGTTTATTTATGCTTATTGGTAATCTTGGAATGTCTTGGATCTGTATTCCTTTAACAATAACTTTCAGTTGAATTGTTTCAAGAGCATCCTTGTCGAAAACTCCCTAATGATTGTTTTATTTACTCATATACTGCATATACTCATCTCAGGGCATTATCTTATAGAAATGTCAATTAACGTACTCCCGGATCGATCATTGGAATAATTTTTGAAGGTATTCTTGTAAATGCATTGAAACTATCACTGGAAGATGCTCTTGAGTTATTCCTGTGAGAATTCCTAAAGGGAATGCCTGGAGAAATTCTTGAAGAATTTCCTTCAGGAATTTCCGGAAAAGTCTCAGATAGTGGGATTTGTGAAAAATCCTTGAATTTATTCAATTCAATTCATTTCGGGAGGAACCCCTGGGAGAATTCTGAAAGAATCCTCTCTGGGTGAATTCTTGAAAGATTCCCTGGAGAAGTGTCCGCCAGCACTTTCGGCATGTAAGTACTTATATATATGTTCAAAGAAAGACACAGTGACTTCTGCGATAAAAAAACAAGCCCTACCGTAAATTTGTTCGTGGAATGTGTGTTGCAGGGCTAATTGTATCGCGTATTGAAAGAATTCCCTGAGTTAACTTCTGAAGAAAATGCTGGAAGTATTATTGAAAGAAGATCTGGATAAATTCCTCGTTCCTGTATGCATCCTTTTTAATTTATCTTCCAATACTATTCGCTGGAGGAATTCCTCCAGAAATTCTTGAAGCAATTTAAAAAAGTTATCAGTTAGTTCTGGATTAATTCTTGGGTACATCCCTGGACAAGATGATTGAAGGATTCCTTAAATTTCCGAATGAACTCTTGGATGATTTTTGCCTTTCTCGTACACTAAGTGTACTGGAAAGGCTATATGTTCACTCCAAAAATGACTTTTTGATAGAAGGCCCGGAGGGTCGAGTCACATATACCAATCGACTCAGCTCGACGAATTGAGGTGATGTCTGTGTGTGTATGTGTGTATGTGTGTATGTGTGTGCGTGTGTGTGTATGTGTGTATGTGTGTGTACAAAAAACTCACATCACTTTTTGGCAGTAAACCTCTACCGATTTTAATGACCGACGGTTCATTCGACGCGGCGTATAGTCCCATTGTTTCCTATTGAAAATGGTTCGGATCGGTCCAGCCGTTCCGGAGTTATGGCCATTTAGGTGTTCCGGATCGGTACCCCTGGGAGGGGCAAGACATGAAAATGCAACAAACCCATGCATGCGGCATATCAAACCACGGCATTTTAGATCATCTGATAAATGGTAAGCAAGAAAATTGTCTCAGACCATTTCTGAACCGGTAGTGTTCCAGAACCGGTTCCGGATGTCCCGCCGGAAGTGGCCAAATATAAAAGAGAACCAAACCCATGCATGCGACACATCAAACCACGGCATTTTCGATAACCTGATGAACGGTAAGCAGAAAAATAGTCTCAGACCATATCAGAACCGGTAGTATTTCGGAACCGGTTCCGGATGTCCCGCCGGAAGTGGTCAAATATAAAAAAGAACGAAACCCATGCATGCGACACATCAAACAGCGGCATTTCCGATAACCTGATAAACGGTAAGCAGGAAAATAGTCTCAGACCATATCAGAACCGGTAGCATTCCGGAACCGGTTCCGAATGTCCTGCCGGAAAGTGTCAAATATAAAAGAGAACCAAACCCATGCATGCGACACATCAAACCACGGCATTTTCCATAATCTGATGTACGATAAGCAGGAGAATAGTCTCAGGCCATATCAGAACCGGTGGTGTTCCGGAACCGGTTCCGGATGTCCCGCCGGAAGTTTCCAAACATAAAAGAGAACCAAACCCATGCCTGTGATACATCAAACAGCGGCATTTTCGATAACGTGATGAGCGATTAGCAGGAAAACACTATCAGACCATATCTGAACTGGTAGTGTTCCGGAACCGGTTCTGGGGGGTCCCGATGGGTGAATGCAAACTTTTTAAGGAGTGATGGAGGATCATAAATGGTGAAAAAAATGTGTACGCATATGGTCAAATCTCAACCGTCAGTAATTCAACTTTAAATGTTTTTAACTTTGCTTGCCTCAAACCGGCTATAACTTGAAAATGGTCAAACTTATCGCAGCTGCAAACCTGTTACCGCCACAGCACAATTGTGCTGTTTCGTCACAAAATGGATATAAAACTGAACCAACACATCATGCGACACATCAAACTGCGGCGATTTTTGTAATCTTTAGCATGGTTTACGAATTTTATGCGGATTCTGGAGACCAGAAACTCCACGATTTCGGTCCAAAAGTCAAGATGGCAGCCTAATGTTCAAGATGGCAGCTCCATATTCAAGATGGCGGCTGTTTAAAGGAGTTTCAGGCACTAAAACCATGCAATATCGATATATTTGGTATTAGGAAGATGTCCGGAGTTTAAAAATGGCGACCAGAATATCCAAGATGGCGGTCTAATATCCAAGATGGTGGCTCCAACTTCAAGATGGCGATTGTTTAATGGAGTTTAAGGACCTGACACCATGCACTATGGGTATATTTGATATAAAAAAGGAGTCTAGGTTTCAAAAATGGCGACCAGAATATCCAATTCGGTCTAAAATCCAAAATGGTGGTTCAACATTCAAGATGGCTGCTGTTTAATGGTGTATTAGGATCTAAAACCAAGTAATATGGGTATATTTGGTATGGTGAAGGTGTCCAGAGTTCAAAAAATGGCGACCACAATATCCAAGATGGCGGTTCAACGTTCAATATGGCGGCTGTTTAATGGAGTTTCAGGCTCTAAAACCATGCAATATATGTATATTTGGTATTGGAAAGATGTCTGGAGTCCAAAAATGACGATTGAAATATCCAAGATGGCGAGTCTTAGGACTTGAAACCATGCAATATGGGTATATTTGATATGCGGAACTCCAAAAATGACAGAGTATCCAAGATGGTAGTCTAAAATCTAAGATGACAACTCAAAACTCAAAATGTATTCTGTTTAACCCGGGAGCGGTCGCGTCGTGTACCGAGTACACGCACCATGAAAAATGCACGCTTGTGGTACACAGCATAAGCGCGGCGTCGCTGCAGGTAGTCAAAGACGCGACTGCTCGAAGGTTAATGGAGTTTCAGGCTCTAAAACCATGCAATATGGGGAAGAAGTCTGGAGTCCAAAAATAGCGACCAGAATTTTCAAGCTGATGGACTTAAATCCTAAATGGCAGCTCAAAATTCAAGATTGCTGCTGTTTTTTAAGAGTTTAAGGCTCAAAAATCAAAAACCAGATAAACGATATGATCTCTGATGCCATGAAATGGATTTCTGTTAAACGTATGAAAGTGCGATATTCATCAACATGTCACTTGAGTTGTGTTGAAATGTGTTTTCGAAGGCACAAGAAAGGCACCATCACCGCTAGGTGGATTAATTAGGGTTTTTTTATAGAACCTGGGAGGAAAATCTCATGAAATCACTTGAAGAATTCCTAAAGCAATCTCTGGATGAATTTTAGGAGCAATCCCTGGAAGACTTACTGGATAAATACCTGAAGAAACCCCTGGAAAAGTTGCTACAGGTCCTCCTCTTCTTGGCGTAACGTCCTCACTGAGACAAAGCCTGCTGCTCAACTTAGTGTTCAATGAGCACTTCCACAGTTTTTAACTGAGAGCTTCCTCTGCCAATGACCATTTTGCACCGACCGGGAATCGAACCCGTCACCCTCAGCATGGTCATGCTGAATACCCGTGCGTTTATCGCCTCGGCTATATGGGCCCTACAGGTATGCCTGGAGGAAACCCTGTAGAATCCCTGGAGGAATTTGTGAATAAATTCTGGGAGGAATCCTCTGCCGAAAACTTTTGAAAGATTTCTAGAAGAAATGCTAGATAAAATTATGGGGGATTCTGGAGAAATTCCTGGAGGAATTCTAAGAGAAAACGCTAGAATAGAATTTAAGGAAATTTCTTGAGGAATTCCTAGAGGAAATTTTAGAGATATTTCTGAAGGAATCTGTGAAACAATTCTTAGTGAGTTCTATGAAGCAATTCCTGGAAAAAATCTCTACAGAGAATCCTGCAAGAATGCCTGGAGGAACTTCTTAACATATTCCTGGCGTAATCCCTGGAGGAATTCTTGGAGGAATTCTTGGATGAGACCCAGCAGCAATTCCTGGAGAAATTCGAGGAAACATTCCTAGGTGAATTTTTGGAGCAATAACTGGAAGAATTCCTGGAGAAATCTCCAATGCAATTATGGTAAAATCTGAGAAAATCTCTTGAGAACTTCCAGGAGGATTTATTGGAAGAATCCTTAGAGAAATTTCTGGAGGATTTCCTGGAGGAATCTCTGAAAAAAATTGTAGAGAAATTCTTGCAGAAAATCTTGGAGGGATTGCTGACATTGGATGTCCAGAAGGGATTCCTGGAGATATTCTTGGATAAATTTCTGAAGAAATTCCGGGGATAATTTCTGGAGTAATTCCTGGAGAAGTTCCTATAGAAAATCCTGGATAAAATCCTGGATGAATGCCAGGAGTTATCCCTGAAAAAATCGTGAAGGTATTCCTGGAAATGTTTTTGGAAGAACTCCTATAGAAATTCTCTTTATAGGATTTTCTGGAAGAATTCTTGGAGGAATCTCTGGGAAAATCCCTGGAGAAATTCGTGGAGAAATCCCTGAAGCCATTCCTGCAGAAATTCCTAGGGTAATTCCTAAAGAATTTCCTGAAGGAGTTCCTGTAAATCCTGGAGGAATGCCTGCAGGAATTCCTGGAGGTATTCTTGTGGGAATAACTAAAGGAACGCCTAGAAGAATCTCTAGAGGAATTCTTGGGACAATTGATGGATGAATTTCTGGAGGAATCTCTAGAGGAACTCTGGGAAGATATCTGAAAAAAAAAATCCTTGAGAAATTCCTGGAAGAATTTCTAGAGGCATCCTGGAAAAATCCTTGAAGCAATTTCTGAAGCAATCCCTGGGAGAATTCTTGGAGAAAATCGTGGAGAAATCCCTAGAAAAATCCCAGAAAAAGTTCCTGGAGGAACTCTTAGCGGAATTTATGGTGGAATTCTTGGAGGAATCCCTGCAGCAATTTCTGTAAGAAAATCTGAAAGAATTCCTGGAGGAATCTCTGGAAAAATTCCAGAAGATGTTCCTAGAGAAAAGTCTGGAAGAATTTCTGATGGAATCCCTGAAGGATTTCCTAGAGAAATTCCAGGATAAATTGCTGACATAATTAATGAAGACAATCCTTCATTAGTTCCTGGTAAAATTCCTGAACAAATTTCAGGGATAATTTCTGGAGGAGTTCCTCGAGGAGACCCTGTTGAAATTCGTGGAGGAATACCTGCATGAATTCCTGGAGGAATCCCAGGAAGATTTCTTGAAGCAATCCCAGAAGAACTGCTGGGGAATTACTTGAGGAATTCCTGAACGAGTCCCTGAAACAAACCCTGGAGGAATATCTAGAAGAAATCCTGGAGGATTCGCTGAATGAATTCCTGGAAAAATCTCTGCAAGAATCCAAGGAGGAGTCCCTGGATAAATTCCTGGAAGAATGTCTAGGAGAATGCATGATGGAATTCTTGGAGGAATCCTGGAGAAATCTTTGGAGGGATTCCTGGAGGCGTCCTGGAGTCTCTAGGAAAATCAATGAACCCTTGAATTATTGCTGGATATATTCCTGTAGGAATATCCAGGGAAATTCCTGGTGGAATTTTTGGAGAAATCCCTGAAGCAATTCCTGGAGAAATTTCTGGAGGAATTTCTGGAGGAAGTCCTGAAAGAATGCATGGAGGAATCTCTGGAGGATACCCTAGAAGAATGCCAGAGGAACTGCTGGAGAAATCTTTAGAGGAATTTCTGGCGAAATTTTTGGAGGAATCTGTTGAGGAATTAAAAAAAAAAACTGCGCCGAAATCCCCACAGGAATCCCTGGAAAAATTCCTGGAGGAATTCCTGATTAAATTTCTTAAAGAATTTATAAAGGAATTACAAGTAATAATTTTTTAAGAAACCGCAGATGGTATTCTTGGAGAAAATCTGTAGAAGAAGAATTCGTGGAGGAATTCCTGTAGCAGTTCCTGAAGAAAATCACAGAGGAATTCCTGAAGAAACTCGAGAAAGAATCCCTGAAGCAATTTCAAGAGAAATACCTGCAGCAATTCCCAGAGTAATCCCTAAAAGAATTCCTGGAGAAATCCCTGAAGAAATCCGTGGAGGAATCTCTTGTGGAATTCCTGGTAGAATCCCCAGATGAATTCCTGAGGAAATCGCGAATCCCTACAGGAGTTCTTGGAGAAACTCCAGAAGAATCCTAGAAGCATTTCCAAGAGATATGCTTAAGGGAATCTCTAAACTATCCCTGGAGGAAGTACTGGATTATCTCGGAGAAACGCAAGGTCAACTGCACTATTGCTCCGGTTAGCGCAGTAAGGGCAGAATACTGTAGAGGGTGCCCTAATACTCCACAGACAGGCTCCGTAGCCCTTCAGGACGCGCGCCATTGAAAAAAGTAAAACACTACCAAAAAACCTCGCTCGTCGTATACAGCGCGAGTGCGGTGCAGTTTAAACTGCTTGATAGCGCGCGTCCTGAAAAGTTAGGCGGTTAGGATTTTATTAGAACCCCCCCATAACCATTCATTTCTAGGCACGGTAAGCATGAAGCCACATCACACCATGAATTAGGGGTCACCTGTCGAATGGCCTCTTACCACCGGAACAGGCGGTCCGTAGTGTTATTCTTAGCCAATTGTAACAACCGCTATCGACACTACACAGCTATCTAGGCTGATCGAGAAAAGAAGTCAATACTGATGATAATCTTAATACGGACCCGAACAGTCGAGGCTTCTTTTCTTAATGATGTACTATTCGACTCGCGTCACGAAGTCGTTTATGACGAACTTCTTGTAAAGCTTAGGTGTTTCATGTTTCGCATTCGGTCTAAGAACACAAACTCAAAAGGACACGGCAAAGTCGAACAGAAAAAGATGGAAAGAGTCGTTTCAGGTCGTGGCGAGGCAGCCATCAGCACAGCAGTGTACACTTAACGCAATTTTCTTTTTACTCACTGTACATTGTTTATGCCGGGAGAGTTTTAAATAGGAGCAGCTTGACCAGGTAGTGTTCAGAGTTGATTTTAGCTCCGAGATAGTCGATCATGTCGGGAAAGTTCCATACATCCTTCAGAATGTGATTTCTTGCGTAATCAATAAACAGTCCTTTATTAGCACTCACAAAAACATCTTAACAACTCCTCATAAAAATAAATTAGCCAACTTTAACGTGTGCACTAATGCATGAAATACCAATTTTCATTAGAGGTCATGATGCACATGGAAGTACCCTGCTGAAAGCAGTGCTCACCAAAATTTTAGTGCCCTTTTGATTAGAGGAATATTGCCTCATTCCTCATTTGTCGCACATGTGTTCCCAAAGAAACCACATGTGTTCCAAGTGCAAAAAAGTTACCGGCAAGGCAGTATCCACCAGGTCGACCACACCTCTTCACCACTACAGGCCATTTAATGGCTCCTTGGTACGGAACACATCAAACATGCGGCTCGTTCGTTCGTTGTTTTGCATGATGCAAGTAATGAGTGTAAAGATGAGAAAAAAAATCACACCAACAAAAGATTGAAGCTCTCCAAAGTTAGGATCCCAATGTGGGCCTTATGGAGCAGGTGGGGTTGGTATGGCAAGGGAAGCAGTGTATTGAATCTGACGGCAGCAAACAACGATCCTGAGTGAGGGAACACAGAATTGGGGGAGCTGATGGGAAATGCGTCTTTAGATTTGAAAATCGGCGTTAACATTTGTACGACAACAAGCCTTTTGTTGTTTCGGAGGTTTCGGAGGGTCTCAGGTGCGTTACTGGGAGTCAGAGGGGGGTTTCAGGGGGTTTTCGGAGGATTTTCAGAGAGGCGTTTTCGGGGCGTTTTTTGCTTAGGAAGATCTCAGGTGCGTTACAGTGGGTCAGAGGGGGTTTCCGGAGGCATTTCAGGAAGATTCAGAGGATTTTTCTTTTTATCGGATTTCAGAGGCGTATTATGGGATCTCGGAGGGTCACAGAAGCGTTACAGGATGTTATGAGGGAATTTAAGGTGCTCTCCAGTTTTTGACAATATTTTTTGGATCATTGCTCTCAGGTGAGTGCCAAGGGAATTTCAGAGGCATTTTAAAGCGAATTCAAGACGTTCCAGACTGATAACGCTTGTAGACCCGATGACCTATACTCAAGGAAGATTCTTAAACATACATCTCACCATTTGACAGCACATAATTGGGGGCAGCAGGAACAGGAGCCCAGGGGCTTGACGAACCCTTCCTTCTGCGAGTCAGGTGGGAGCCTAGGATTCTTTTCTAAGCGAATCATGCGAACCATATCCACACACCAGTGTGGACTTACCACTTTTGGCACCGGGAGGTGACCGAGCACTGGGCCGTATGAATTGCTCAAGCGGAATAAGCCTGGGCGAGGCGGGGCCCAGCAGTGGGCTTTGCTAGGTCTCTTCAGAAATTCCATACATCCGGAAGCAGCTCTGTACAAGCGATACGACTCCGCTTCCAAAGTGTCACAGCCCAGTTAGGAGTGCCTCGGGCACATCAGGAACGACACCAGTAAGTTCCTGATTACGGCATACTGGTCTTGCTTTGTACTGAGATGGTACTCGCTTAGGTAACTACGCACAAGTGAGCTGGTAGCGATGGCATTCTCTCCTCTTAGAAAGGTCGGGTGACACCGTGGGTGACACTGATTTAAAACAACGGATGTGTGTCCCATAAAACCGTAGCGTGGCCATAAAGTATGTTCCTGATCTGTGTCCAGCTTAGGCAACTAACTGGGTGGAAGAAGATTCAGATGAACACTCCTGATTAACGCTGATCCGGCTTTGAGCTCAGTTCCCATTAGGGCCTGGGCCAACTCTTGGGTGGCCTCCCTGCTTGCATAGATAACTACCTGTATCATTGATGACTACTTCATTTGCATTGAGGGATAGTGGCTCTATGGGGGGCCCAACAGAAATGAAGACTTCGAAATACATGAATAACAACAATGTACGAGATGAACCAGCCGAGGGCTGAAAATCTCGATAATAAAGTAATAATAATAGTAGCAACAATGTGATCGAGAGTGGAGAGGCTGTGGGAACGGCTTTGAAGCGGAGTGGAAGGCCACATCGCCAGGGACCAAAGTGTCTGATTTGCATGGTGAACAAGGGTCACATGACGGGCGGGCCTAAATGTCCAGGCACGCAAGGAGGTCGAACCAACCGACGATAATGCAGGTTACACAGCTAAACCTGAACCACTGTGAAGCCGCACAATAGTTGCTGTGGCAGTCAGTCTCAGAGTCAAGTACAGACATCGGCCTACCCAGACAACCAGTAATAGTATAAGATGTTGCATAAGATGATAAAGTGGAGGCCATATGCGTGCATGCCTCCATTTAGGCGCATGTAAAATGTACAGTGTACACATATCACCTCCACTTTAACATCTTATGCAACATCTTATAAGATTACTGGTTGACTGGGTACTATCGGACCCATACCGCATCCCTCCCGAAAACGGAAACTGGGTAGCGGATAAGGCCAAGCTAGCGGCGATCTATACAACCGATCGTTTTCCGATCCAGCAAATAATTTTCACGTCGTACGAGGGCTTCGCAATATCGAAGATCAACGGGGTGTACTACTGCAGTTGTTATGCCCCTCCCAGGTGTCTGATAGGCCAGTTCTCGTCTATGCTGGACTCACTAACAAGCGCACGAGTGGGATTGCCTCCCGTGGTCATCGGTGGAGACTTCAACGTCTGGGCGATTAAGTGGGGCAGCTGCTTGACTTACGCGAGCGGCTGGGCTATACTCGTATCTATGGCTAGACTGAACGTGGATGTCGTGAACGTAGGCGACAAAAAAAAATCGCGAATACACGCACAGTGACCATCTGGCGATTCGATACTGGGTGGAACACAGAAGAATACGGCCACAGCCGAAAGTCATCGACCGTCATCAGGGATGGCTGACCTCACGCTTCGAGAAGCCGACATTTGTGGAGTGATTGCTTATGGAGGGTAACATTGACGATCGACCCAGCGATGATCTAGTCGGAACACTAAGCCGTGCATGTGACGCCGCAATGCCAAGGCAATCCCGACCCAGAAATGGATGCAAACCGGTATACTGGTGGTGTCCAGAAATCGCAGAGCTTCGCGCATCCTGCCAAAAAGCTAGAAGGAGGATGCAAAGAGCTCGCAGCAAAGAGGGTAGAATGGAACGAAGTGAGGCCTACAGGGCGGCTATACTGACACTAAACATAGAGATTAAGGCACGAAAGCGGGCGTGCTTCGAAAATCTCTGCCAAGCAGCCAACACGACCCCTTGAGCTGATGACTACAGAATAGTCATGGCCAAAACGAAGGGCGCGTCAGCACCCTAAGAACGCTCCATTGAGATGCTGCAGAAGATCGTGGAAACGCGTAAACCGGTCATAGCAAATTTTCCATACATCAAATTTTTGAGTCAGCTGCTGAAGTAAACTGTAGGAGTTTGAATCAAGATATGTTAAAATGATATTTTCAGCATATGAAGAATTAGATGAGGTTAAAATACATAAAAAATAACAAAAATCAGCATTTTTGCAACGCATTAAATTGTCATATCCAACTTCCAGCCTTTACTGGAAAGAGCCATATTACCACGCTTTCCCCCACATGAAGACGACTAGCTGCTGCACCCGTTGCTGAAAGAAAAGTTAGTCGAAAAATTATGGCAACTGCATGGCAAAGTGTTATAGCTTTTACTTCCGCCGTTAACTATGGTCTCACAAATGATGGCGTAACGGCAGCAACCATCCAGGATGCCACATTGGACCCAACCTCCCCCTTCCACACAGGTCCATAGTTGCTCCCCTGTGGATCCTGGCCCAGCCCTACCGCTGGGTGCCAATTTGCAAGTCGGGCGAATCTAAGAAATTCCCGTTCCGGAAAAGCAAGCATACAGTAGTGAGCGAGCAGCGCGCAAGAGTTGAGTGAGTGAAGCCCGCTGGGAACGTAGATAAAATTAATTCATAATTCATCGCCACAATGTTCTGCCGTGAAGCTTTACTATCTACCGACGAAACGGAGCCCCGGCCAGGGTGTTGTTTGTAAATTTAATGAATGGAGTTTTCACGACCAGTGCCGCTCCGTTTAGAGGGGGCAACATCGCATCATCGGTGGGCCGGGAACACAAACCAGTTTTGGGAAAATGGGCGCAATGCAAGCTGGAGCACGTCGTCGTGCAGCCTTTCACCTTACTCGCCTCACTACCGACTGAGTGGTCCTGCTGTTGTTATTTTGTTCTTGTTGTTAACGAAGTTGGTAGAAGGCAGCTGTGTTTAGTAAGAAACAGATCGAATAGAGCGGGCGCGCGCGAAGTCAGAACAAGTCCTTCAATTATGCACGACGTTATCAGTTTAACGAAGGATAATCCACGGATGAAATTTTGTGCTGCATTGTTTTGTAGGGATAGATACGTTTGGCAAAATCTTTTCTTCTACTGTGCAAAGATATGGAAACCAATGAAGAAATTGAATAGCACACATTTTGTAGAAAACGTGCTGATTTTATGTCGAAATACTACTGGAATGGACGATTACGATAGTTTGTAAAAATTGGAACTTTGAGAGGTCACCTCATGTACACTTGCATTTGGATTGGATTTGCTTGGCCCTTAGATTGTTTTTTATCAAGTTTAATGTCCTCAAATGCCGCCCCGAAGTATTTTAGACACTGTATATTGTAACCTGTTACATATTTATTGATCAGTGAGAATTGCCATTTGCTAAAAAGCACATACATACGTACAACGTGTACACAAAATATCGATACATGCTGGCGGAAATGAAAAAGATTTTCACAGCAGACCACCGTACAGCGACGTATACATCTCTAAAGGAAATGGAAAAGCTGAAATACGAGATTTTTCACTCCCACTCATGAATAGCAATGTGGTGAGAGAAACATCGCTGAAACGCCGGAAGACATCCGGTTTGAAACTGCATTCACTAGCTGCAATCGGAGATGCGGCTACTACTGTTCTTGCTGCTGATGGTGTGCAACCGACCACGTTCTGATGATGGTGTGAACTACGAAACCTAGTCCGTCCGAAGAAGAAAGGTGACTGAAAGTTTATCTACGGAAGAAAGTGGTTGCAATTGAAAAGGCAGACCGGAGAATGTTGGCGGTACCTACAATTTCTAAATAACTAAATTCAATTTAGTAAATGAAGAAAAGCTTGTTTCTTCGAACCGAACATGCTCATCACAAACCAACAGTTAGCAGCGAAATATAGTGTACAGGAACCCACAGTACATAGTTGAAACTAGCAGGGTTTATATATTTTTGATCAAACATCTATCAGATGAAGTTTTTTGTTTCTAGCTGTTCTTCTCCGCTGTTGGCATGTTTAGAACTGGATATGGTATCAATACATAATTTGCTTGTGCGAATCTAATTTGCCGCAGCACTCAAGGCGAATCTATGCCAAAATACTGAAGAAAGCTGATGCACACATTCATTTGTTTAATATTAACACATACACTCCCGATCAAAAGTTTGGGGTCACCCCCTCAAAAACATGTCATTTTTTTAAGCCCATATCTCCGCCAATTTGCGTCCGATTTCAAAACCCAAGGTTTTATTCAAAAGATAATAAGTCAAAGAAACTTTAAACATGATTTAAAAGAAACTTTTGCAAAAAAAAAAATTGTATGTAAACTTAACCCAAAGTTGCCAAATTTTCTAAAAAATGGATATAAACTTACGGCAGTGTCGCTGGAAATTGGGTCGACCAAATTTTAAGATGAGAGCGGTAATAGAACCCATTTTCTATTAGCTTTCAACGGCTTTTTACAGAACTTAGCTAAAAAATCTAGAAAAAAAAATTAATAACTAAATTAACTCTTCTTGTCATCGACCAAAAGTGTGGGGGTCACCCCTCATATGATGTATCAGCCAAAAGTTTGGGGTCACTTTCGTAAAACATGGAAAAATGATTTGGTGATATCTTCGTCATCTATAGTCACATTTTAATTCTTTTTGGCTCATTTCAAACATAATTAACTAAATTTACGTTTGATGTCGTTAACTTAACGTATTTAACGATTTTTGTATATAAAAATGTTATGTAAAGTGAGGCAACTTAATGTTAAGTTTTAGTATGTATATTTCAACAAATATGTGTAGTTCAATGTCCATGCAGTAAGAATCATTCATTTTGTTTCAAATAAGCCAAGAAGAATTAAAATTGAATGAAAGATGACAAAGATATCAACAAATCACTTTTTCAAGTTTTACGATAGTGACCCCAAACATTTGACCGATACATCATTTTGAGCGGTGACCCCCAAACTTTTGGTCGATGACATGAAGAGTTTATTAACTTAATAACTTTTTTTTCTAGATTTTTTAGATAAGTTCTGTAAAAAGCAGTTGAAAGCTAATAAAAAATGGATTATATTTTTGTAACCTGCCTGTTCAGACATAGCATGCGATTCCTTATTGATGATTATGCTATAAAATTTATTTTGTTCTAAGTGTTACCTCTGTTTATCTGTGATAAAGTATAGGATTACTGTACTGTAGTACAGGTACTGTAACCCTACGTTCGTATTTCTTGGGTACTAAATTTGCTGTGCGCATAATTTTACTACTTACTGTTTTCATTTTTTCAGCAGTACATATTAGAAAATTTCTCATAACACGATTGCTCGTGGTAGGGCCAGTGGTAAAACGAAACAACATTGTCAAAGGCAACAAAATGTTAAGTCACGCTTGCCAGTTATTTTTTTGCAGACACGTCTCTTATTAGTATTAACAGATGTTTTGTAGCTTTTGCTTTAAAGATTGTTCTATGTGTTTCCTTCTTATTGTATAAAAGTTGTAACTTGTAACTTTTCCATTGTTTCAATATCTGTTTAAAAAGTTTATTTTCATTTCTCCCAGGTATACAATTGTTTACTCTTTAATTGATGAATGAATTAACACATTGCAGATTCAGTGCATATTTTATCGCAGCCTTACACCTGCTTCAAAAGCTTCAATCACTATAGACTGTTTCAGAAATTATAAATACACTAACGATTAACTGCCATTTCAATTTGAGCATAATATCCAAAAAAGTTTCTTCTAGCTCTTATTGTAAACATGCTAACGAAGCAAATAATACCAATTTTGTTGATGTTTCTGGTAAAAGTTAAAAAATAGGGCATTGTAAACTAGATGATTAAAATTTGAAGTTGCACAAAGTGGTCAAAAAGTGTAGCATAGTAGAAAAGAAAAAATCTCACAGATAAAATATTTAATTTCCAAACACAATAAAAATGGCTGTATCGATAATAAAAGATATTTCTCGATTGGTAAGAGTAATTTTTACTGGAATATTTGGTCAAGAACCACTATAACGGGCCTTCTCAATACAAAATTTTTTGTTTCAAATTTCTCAACAACACCAGTAGCAACAAACGTTAAGCAAACGAACGTCTTAATTACTGCTTACTGCATTCGTTTTTGTGGTATGACAAGCTTTGCCATCTGAAGGAACGAATGAGTTGAAAAAATATGTTTGTTTAGATTAAATGCGTTCAGGAAAGCTAAGAAACTGTGTGGTAGTTCTTATGTTCCGTAGAAAACCTTAAAAAATAAGAAACTTGATCTCCGTAAAAATGTTGTGGGAATTCCTTTATCGATTTTTCCCAAATTTTGATCAAGGCATTACTCAGACAACTTGTTGAGAAAGCGAATGTGATAAAAATTTAGATTATTTTTGGTATTTAGTGATAAAAAATGTTCAAATCATTAAAAAACACCTTTGTGCAAATGCAAATATGAAAAAATAAGTTATTTGTTAGAGAACTCGACTGTTGTTTAAAATATCAAGACAATTGAAAGGAAATATAAAATTATGGAGTACAATATGCTATACTCTGAAACAAGTTGGTAAAAATTATAAGAACAGTTCATTTAATTGAATAAACAAAGTGTATTTATAATTTCTGAAACAGTCTATAAAACGAAACAACACAAGGTACTTTTGATTGTGCATCGTAAGACTTCAGCTCCCACCCATTCATGGCTGCTGCCGCTGGTGCTGGTACTGTTGCTGCTGCTTTGAATTTCGCTCATCTTGGGGTAGGTACGTATGCACTCACATCTGGTTCGGAAAACAATTTCTCCGCCACAGGTTTTTCATCACCCCCCCGCCCGCCCCAAATACATGTGTTTTCACTCACTTACGCTCCAAAACCAGACGATGGCGACGACGACGACGACGACTACATACAACGTCGTTCTCTTCTACGATTGTCGAAGCGGAAAAAGCACTCAAAATGCATTGAATAAAATATGTGTGCCCTTGCCAATAAAGAAGCTCGATGGAAAGTGCCCTGTGACACCCCTCGAACTCCGAATGTATGTTGCGTCTACGGCGACGATTGGTTGAATTTATTCTCTTTTCGTTTTCGGTGTGGCAATTGACGGATATTGGCGAATGAGGTGTTGCGGCTCCGAACGAGGGGTGTTGCGGTTATACACTATTTATTACGATCAACCAAGTGAATTTGAGTGTAAAGGAAAGTTGGAAATTTCATGGTGACATGGTAACCATGTTAAGGCATTTCCGAAATCGATGCAACTACGGGCATTTACCATAGTTTGATATTTAAAAAACATCTACATTAGATTCTTAAAAAAAATATGTTAGGATTTGATTAAATAAATTAATCTTCGGAAAATTGTTATTATTATCATTTTTCTTTATTATCTAGATTTTCAGCCCTCGGCTGGTTCATCTCATATCTTTGGAAAAGATTGGTGCCTGAAACTTGCTAATAAACACTGCATTTAGACAAAATGCCAATGACGATCGCGTAGCCTTCAATAAAGTAAATCGCCACCCAGAGAACCAGGAGTTGTATAAGGATGCAGGCATTACATCGCACAAAGTACTTTTTAAGTTACTATCGATCATATGTACGGTGGAGGAACAATTTTCTCTCTTGTGTTGTTATTTTTTAATCTTATTGTGATATATTTGTTAAAGTCTTTTAAGCATATAAAGCAACTCATTGTATAAGGTATGACTACATCGCAGAAAAAAATGACGTTTCATTGTATTATTGAGATGCACATAACTTATTCGCATGAGTGTACGGTGCGAGTTTAGTCACAAAGAGTTAATAAATTCGCATAAATTCGTTCTGCGATGATTATACGACTTACTTGGTACTTTACCTAATTATGACAATTTAACTCGCATAGATTCATGAACAAAGACGCAGAAATGTTAAGATAGGGTATCGCGCTACTTGGGCGGTGGCTTCTATATTCGTCTGTTTTCCACTGTAACTCAGTCAATTTTGAACCAATTGACTTGAAATGTTGTACACGGGTAGTTACTATGCCTATCTTACCACATTCCAAAAGTTGTGTCAATTGGTTCAAATTTGACTGAGTTATAGTGGAAAACAGACGAATATAGAAGCCACCGCCCAAGTGGCGCGATTCCCTATACTCCGTAAAGTATGCATATAAACTAATATAGCGTGAATCGTCTATGTTGACATTATGTAATTAGTGATGTAATATGTACTAATAAAAGAGGTGCTGTTTGATTGCGAATGCAGTACGGAACAGCAAGAGATCATCCATAATTGTGATTGCGTTGCGTTGCGTTGCGTTGCGTTGCGTGGTAACGGAGTAATTCGTAGATTGCAAACTGAAAGTTGTCATGTTAAAACTTTAATACTCCTATTCTAATTGCTTATGGAATGCTGTTTGGGAAGGAACAGTTTTCCAATCAGAAGTTGAAGTAAAAAAACATGAAACTTCCATTGCCGGCCACGCCCATCTTCTCCGTTACGAGGATAGGAAAGGATGTGATGATATGACACCTACTTTAGGTGAGGTCTGCGGCTCACCGACGCCCCCATAGGTGTCAAGGAGTAGGATATTTGGAATGGGTTAATTTGGGATTCACTATAAGCGAGTGATGCGGCAAGATTCAGATTGTGTAGTGTATTTGAGTAGATCATGTAGATATGTTGGTGTGTATGTAAGTGTTTTAGTGTATTTAAACACCAACGTTGGGAGTGACATAGCTAAGAAATTTTGTCACTCCATGGGCCTTACTTCAGGGATGGGGCACAAGCATTTTCACTGTGTCCTGGCTAACAAGCCTAGGCTTAAGCGCCATTGATCGCTCTCTGAAACGAAAAGAATCACAATTTTGCCTACCTCAATTATCCTGTCTGTTGCGTAATCTTCGCTACGAGGATGGGAAGGGATAGTAGGGAAGAAATTGTGGCTTCATGGTCGTGCGGCTAAGGTCACCAAGCCTTTAGTCGCATCGTGCTGAGGAGTGCGGGTTCGATTCCCGCCGCAGCTGTCAGGAAAAGTTTTCGGCTGTGCCACTGGGCGTTGCATGCTAGTCCGTTGTCTAGTGTCGTGCTTCCTTCAAAGAGCAAATAGCTCACTGGAATGCATCAAACGTGTCCGTGTCTCTAAATGATATCTATTTAACGAGAGGCCAGCTACTCACCGACGCCCTCGTAAATAGAAAGGAGTTAGGATTTTGGTTAGGGAATGGTTAATATTCAGTACAAGTGAGTAATGCGAATACATTATTATTGTTGGGGTCGGTTTAGCTAAGACAGACCATTTTCGTCCCAGAAATGTATGATTAATAGATAAATCAGAAAGATCTCACCAGGTAAATGTATTGCTCCGGCTGGTCCATTAATCCCAACAGGAGCCATTGATAGCTGCCATCTTTTCGCAGCGCAGCGGTTACAGCGGCTAGCAAACAATCCAGAACGGTCGGTGACCAGTCCGGCCGGAAGAGCAGGAGCCACTCACAGACAATCTTCAGTCTTCTTCACTCTCGATTTTCTTCCCGAGATTTTCCTCCGCCGACGAGCGGTGGATCTTCACTTCTCAAGGCGTTTTCACCCAATTGAATCGTCCTTCACCGGGTCAACCGAAGTTTGAAGTCCTGTCCATTCGTCCCGTATGTAAATCCACCCGATCGCCGATTTGCACACTCTTTCTGACCGTAGAGCAAATGCACTAATGTTTTGCACACGTCTTTTTGTTTCACCAATTCACTACGACGCGACTGCCTTCCGTGCACTGATCCCACTCACTTCTTTTATAAAGTTTTGGGCCAACACAAATTTCATTTTGGAATGATAGGAAAACTGGAATTGTAGTTGAAAAAATATTACACGTCCTAGAAAATGTTTTGTGAGGCGTCTGCACGCGCGCACCGACTACTGTCAGAGAAATCTCAGAGAAATTACAGAGAAACTTACTACGGTGACTGCCATTTCTTCCGAACTGCGTACTGCGATTCAGAGATCATCCATAATTGTGATTATGTACTAAGTCATCCTTTTTGTTTTTCATGGTCCTGATAATCAACAATAAGTGGCACCATCTAGGAAAATCTAAGCATGGGAATTGGGGGCTATGCCTACTGCTAAATACCTGTTGAGAGCTCTCATGTTCTTTCAGGTGTTCATTCAACTTACCTTACCGGTCAGGCTAAGATATGAGTGGCCTCTACTTATAGTAGCCGTCTCCATTCTACTCGGTCCATGTCTGTGTGTCTCCAGTTCCACACTCTGCGAATGATCCGCAGATCGTCCTCCACTTGATCAACCTACCTAGCTCGCTGCGCACCACGTCTTCTTGTACCAGTCGAATGACTCTCGAGCACCATTTTAGTCGGCTATCCTGATGACGTGACCCGCCCACCGTAGCCTCCCGATTTTCGCGTTGTGGACGATGGTCAGTTCTCTCAGTAGCTGATGCACCTCGTGTTTCATTAGCCTTCTCCAAGTCCCGTCTGTACTCCGCCGTAGATGGTACGCAGTACCGTTCGACAACTACAAGGGCGCGTTGGTCCTCTGCATGTAGAGTCCATGCTTCGTGCCCATATACTACTACCGGTCTAATCAGCGTTTCGTAGATACATAGTTAATTTCGTTTGACGGCGAACATTGTTCGATCGTTTTGCGGATTTCAAAAAAAGCTCGATTTCCTACCACAATGCGTCTCTGAATTTTTCTGCTGGTGTCGTTGTCGGCGATCACTAGTGAGCCCAATTACACGCATTCTTCAACCGTTTCGATTTCATCACCGTTGATAGAAATTCGGGGTGGCGGGCGCGGTGATTTCTCTCTGGAATCCTTTGCCATTATGATGTGCATTCAAAGCTTTCTTGAAAATTTCTCAAGAATTCTCCTAGAATATTTTTTCTCAAATTTTTTACAAGGATTCCGTCAGACATTCCTTCAGGATCAGACTAACTTCGGAAATTGCTTCAGAAGTAACCCTCTCAGAAGTTGTACAAAAATATCTTCTAAGCGCTTATCTAGAGGCATCTCAAGGTTTGATTGATTGATTTGTCTTTATGTATTTCAGAGACTTTCAGCCCTTGGCCGAGCATCTCAAGGGATTCTTTCAGAAATTCCTTCAAAAATGTCTTCAGTAGACTGTCCCAAAAACAATGATACAAATTATCACCTCACTAGTGCTCATCAACTGTATATTTATCGCGTGCGATTGAACTGTGCACTGATCAGCGATGACCAGCAGCAAAGAGGTGGCAAAACGAACATGATGTAAATCACAAACGATTTTGCACACGTCTGACTGTGCCACCACACGCTCGCCCGAACAGCCGAACCATACCGAATAGGTTGGTTTAAGAAGCTACGGCACGAACGCTCGACACGCACACAGAAGCAACATTCGCATGTACCGATACCATACTAATAAAGCTTCCAGCCAACGATGCTTCGCGATAAGCTGTCGAAAAGCATCGAAAGCGATGAAAAGAGATGCTTGGCTAGAACGCAACGGCTCAACGGTGAAAAGGAAGAGTCAACTATGCTGATCAGTGTTGAGTCCGTTCATGTGCTACTCGTATGGAAGGTTGATTGAATAACGCGAGGATGGGTGAAAACGTATTCGTTGTCGAAAGCAAATCGCATCATTTCGCGAATGTTTTCATCAAATAGCAAGCTTGCCCAAAAAAAAATCGATGTTCGGAAAGTCAAGCAGCTCAATCCTTAAATCAAAGATTTGCATATTTGTAGCATTTTTGTAGAACATTTCGATTTTCCAAAAAATCGTTTAGAGGTTTCGCCAGGGCGATTTTTAAAAAATGGCCCTTTTTCATTTGTTTGTAATATTTTTTTCAACTTCTGAATTTTTGTATTTTTCTATGGACCTATAGACATTCTTAAAGGGTATTCTTTTATGAAATATTGTGATTATATTGACGGCAGAACCTTTTTTGTACTGTTAAAAGGTCTGGTTTTGAGGCATTTTTCTTCAAAATTTGCTAAAGACATACTTGTACTTTTTTTTTTATTTTCAATCATGGAAATTTCATCTGATAGTACTATTCATATACGTCATTTTTCTAAAAAAAACAATTAAATATCTTGTCTAGAAGCTGTGATATTACGCTTTTACTTAGTGAATGGACAATATTTCAAATATTTGAAAAATTTGTATGTTTGTCTTTGTGCCACTCTAATGTAGGGGAACTGCGGGCATAACGCCCCCCGGGGGCAAAACGCCTTCACGCGATTTCATCATATTGTGGGGGGTTTCGTTAGATGCAAGCAAACTAGAACTCAAACTGAGCAGGTTAAGCCCAAGAATGGCTGCTATTGTCAAAAGAAAAGCGTGAAAAACGACGATTTTCTACATTTTGAAAGGTTTCCTAATTTGCAGCGCACAGAATTTAAGACATTGCGCGCTGATTATATGGAATCAACCCGTGAAATTACCACGCGCCTCCTACTCCTTCATTTGCTGCTGGGAAGAGTTCGATGGAGCCCCTTGGTATTTCACAACAAGTCGAAGCGGGCGTTTTGCCTCACCCAAAAAGGCATTCTGCCTCCTGCAGTTTTCCGGCACCTAAAAAGTAACAATTTTTTGAAATTTTTTATTTGAATGGGAAATTTTATGGGCACGCGGGCCAAAAGTTGAAGCCTCTTAGGTAATGGAGTAAACTGCTCTCCAAGGCAGAATACCCAACTAACATTTTTGCTGTATAAGAGCTTAAACTAGCTTTCTTCCAAAAGCGTTTGCTCCATAAACTTTTATGCAGCTACTTTTGTTAGTAGGGTATGACCATAAAATAAGCATCATTTGAGGTTTATGGCCACGTATGCTTAGCCGGGGCATTATGCCCCTCTTTCCCCTATGTACACACTTAAAAATTCTGAAATTTGCACGAGACAGAACCATCAAAGAACGTAAAAATTTTCAAGACTGAATCACAAATTGGACTCAATTTTACGCGCATCACGTAAATACTGGTTGATTGCGTTAGATGTCACAAATCCACTTCTCCAGAAACGTAGAATCAGTATCATATTCATCAGTCACCTTCTAACTCTGTGAAATAGCCGAGAGGCTCACAATGAGCAGAATCCAGGCATTTTTAATATTTTACTTTTATATTATGTTTTATCATCACATCGGTTCTAGCGATTGCTAGACGCTAAGAAAATATTAGTCCTGGAAGACGTAAATTTACATGTTTTGACCTCTAAATGTGTGTCTTTGAAGACGCTTGTATATGTCAGGTTCAGGAAACCTAAAATTACATGATTTTTACAAGGTGTGTATATTAAAAAAGGTTAGGCTTAAAATAAAAGCTTTACTTGTGAGATGATTTAAACATAGATTGATTTTTTATTCTGGGATGGTTGGCAGTAGATTAATGAAAAGCTTTTATGTGAATAACTACAACAATGACGGGTGTCGTGAATACCCGAGCAGAAAGGAATACCTCACAAATTTCATGCAAAGAACAACCTGTGCTCTGAAACCTAACATTGTTATTATAACATTATTCTACAAAATGTTATGAGAACATCACAATAACAATTGAAGGTTTTTGAGCAGTTTTGTATTGATGTGGTATCTGTTGATTTATCAGTGAAATAACTGAATAACATGTTTTGCTATTACATCATGGAGATATCGAACAAATGCACAGCTTAATAACAAAACATGTTATTTCTTTGTTATTCACTACCTTTTGAATAACAAATATAGTACGCTAACTTTTAGGTATGCATTCATTATTGAAATAACATTACTTGTTATTTTCTGGGCCTTCTACATACAAAATTATGGCATTCGTTTTTGTTATTTTGCCTCCACCTAATGAAGGTCATGCCGAGATATGATAATATTTAAGATTAATACCATGATATGTTATTCAGTTGCTATTCTTTTCTCGTTTGAAGATAATCACCGGTCTGGATCAGCATGTTGTAAGTGTAAATTGTAATTGTCTTTTTTGTATGAAAATTGTGAAAATGTTCAATAAATGTTTGTTTTAGGCGTCTGATGATGGCTGAAGCGTAGTAAACCGAAACGCGTTACGCACAAGAAATACATGCGAGTTTCATTACAATTCAACGATAAAAGCCAATCAAACCAAATAATAGCTATTCTTTTCTGCACGGGTACTGGTAGCAACGAATTAAGTTCGAGATTATTTCATGGAATACCCGACTACTGCGCCCTTTCAATGAAGGCATATTGCTACCGCTTTGGGTTGAAAAGCGCCGGTCAAAGAAGAGCAAATTTTGATTCGTCTGAGGTAAAAGGCTTCAATTTTCAAGCGCTGGCAAGAAGTAAACTTTGATAACCAATTAGTCTTAAAAAGGTTATGCGAACCATCATAAAACCTTATACCTTTGATTTCGGTTTTATGATGGTTCTAATAATCTCTTCCAGTCTACTTGACTTAAAAATGTTACTTGGAATTGTTTTCTTGAATGTTATCAAGATTTCACCATTTTCAGTATCTAAGATTGAAATTTATTTTGTTTTTAGTTTTTCTCAAAAAATCAGAGTTCTCTAGTTTATTTTGTACATTTACCATGATGTCTTCAGGGAATTTATCTACTATTCTATTTTGAGAAACTATTTTAGGTTTTTAATTAGCAAAGCAAAATCAATATGCTTTCAAAGTTCTAGTAAAAGTTTTTTTTTGTCTAAAAGTCCTTTTTAAAAATTCCTTAACATGTTCACAAGAGAATGTCTTGAGGCTACTTCTAAGGATTTTCTACGCATTAATTTAAATATTTATTTTATTCCTTTAGAAATTCAAGATCTATCTTGGAATTTATTCCAAGATATCTAGGAATATATGGAATTTATTCCATATCTAGGAATTTATTAAGAAATTAGTCAAAAAATCATTCCTGATACTTGTTTAAGGACTTTTTTAGATAATCTTCCAAATTTTCCTCGAGGAATTTCAGCAGATATTCCCAAAAATTTTGCAGTGATAGATTTGCAATTTTTTCAAGGATACCTTCAGAAATTCCTTCACAGATTCCTTAAAAAAATATTCATAGTTCTATTTCTCAATACTACTATTCCACATTTAATTTTTTAAATTTTCCAGAGTATTCTTCAGAAATTCTGTAACTGAAACTGCAAATTTCCTCAGTAGTTTCTCCGTAGATTCCTATAAAAAATCCGGCAGCGATT
The DNA here is from genome assembly GCF_035046485.1 of Aedes albopictus. Taxonomy (NCBI): domain Eukaryota; kingdom Metazoa; phylum Arthropoda; class Insecta; order Diptera; family Culicidae; genus Aedes; species Aedes albopictus. The sequence continues at coordinate 209,502,441 of NC_085137.1, forward strand.
CCTTTAGAAATCCCTTCAGGGATTCCTGCAGAAATGCCTCTGATAGTTGCTTCAGAAATTATTACAGATATTTTTTAGAGAATCATCTATAGTTTTTTTTAGTAAATTAACTGAAGTTTCCTTTAGGAAGTATTGTATAGATTCCTATACAAAATCTTTCATTAATTCTTTCCGAAATTGTTTCATGTTCACTAGAGATTACTCCATAAATTTCTGCTAGAATTCCCCTAGAAAACTTTTCATGAATTTTCTCGTAAATTCCTCCAGTAAACCATATATTTGGACTTCTTTCAGAAATTTATCTGAGTATCCTGTTGGAAAATCTGTCATTGATTTTATTCAAAATTTCTCCAAAGGATACTTTGAAAAGCCTTCCATGGATTCCTTAAGAAACTCGAACATGGATTCCGTCAAAAATTATTTCAGAAGTTCTTCCAGTGTTTCACCACAAGTTCTTACAAGCTTTCCTTCAGGCGTTTCTTCACGAACTCCAAATTCCCAAAGAAAAAAATGGCGTGACCACCGATCCACAAACCACCGAAATCAATCTTTTCATGAAATTTTATAAAAATAAATTACTACAAAGTTTTACTAATTAACAGCGTCGAATTGTCGTGGGGCGCCAATCTGAATGCTTGCCAAGGGCGCCTTGGGACCACGCTACGGATCTGGGAACACCTAGGTAGATAATTTTCTGTAAACATCCCTAGAAAAGGATTTTAATGTTCGTTATGACTGTTGGTGTTTTTGAATCAGCAGATACAGGGGATGGCCAAAATGTTTGGGATACGCAACTTTTTTTTCTCTCACAAAAAAGTTCGACAAGCTATAACTTTTCATAGAGCGCATCAAAAAATCACAAATTTTGGCCGTTCGTCAACCTATTATGTGTGCATCATTGGTACAAATTTGGGCTCGATTGACTAAAATTTCGCAAAGTTAGAACCGTTCGGGTAAAACACTATTTTTCAGACAACTCATTTTTGAGCTGTCATATCTCGGAAACCAATGAACCGAATTGAATGAAATTTTGATCGTACACCAACAATATATAAATGTTTCCCAAACTATTAAAACATATGTACTTTTTAAACGTTGAAAAAAGTTATCATGGATTGACACTTTTTAGATTTTTCACGAAAAAATGTAATTTTTTTACATCAATGTCAATAAATTTTAGTGTTGATATCTAAAGATATTCCATTTCTGTTCTCAAATTATCTCTAATCAGATATATTAGAGCCTATTTAGATTGATAGAAAAAAACATTTAGTTATTTTTGTGTGGTATTGTAAATTTGACTTATTTTCCTCTATATAGGTAAAAATTTCAATCCGGTATAACTTAACTCGCCGTAAGAAAATATTACATTTTATAACGTCGTATTAAGTATCAATATATTGTTGATAAACGTTAAAAAATTCATTTAATTCGGTTCACAGGTTTCCGAGATATGACAGTTCAAAAATTAGTTGTCTGAAAAATAGTGTTTTACCCGAACGGTTCTAACTTCGCGAAAAATTAATCAATCGAGCCCAAATTTGTACCAATGATGCACACATAATAGGTTGACAAACAGTCAAAATTTGAGATTTTTTGATGCACTCTATGAAAAGTTACAGCATGTTGAATTTTTTTGTGGGAGAAAAAAAGTTGCCTATCCCAAACATTTTGGCCATCCCCTGTACATCCATCTAGATGGAGTATTTTTGACCTTTTTGGCATCTGCGGCAATTTTCAATGGAATACATTGTGATATATTGAAGAATTCTCTCACTGTGCTTCAAAGTTTTGTACAACACAAAAGTAAACAGCTTACTTTTTATCTAGTGATGTATTAAGATTAGATGGGGCGTCATCTTTACTTCAGAAATAAACCGTAAGCAAAGTTTCTTAACCAACTTCACACCAAGGTTTTCCTTTCAAAATATTTTTTTCAAAATTAATTCGTACATCCAGTGCTTTCGGCCGTTGAACGTACATCTTCATCTTATCTTCTCCGCAAAACCACATGAGTCTCCCCGCAGATTATCCCGTTCAGCAGTTGTGATGAGAGCCGGGCAAAAATTGCCACAGATTCCGCTTGTCATCCTCTCTGTGGCCTATCAGCTTTCATTCCATTTAACCCCATCATATGTAAGCTGTACTGCCATTCTGCCTTCCTCATATTCGGCGCTATTTCTAAATTATGATAAACTTTTTTCCACCGTCACTTTTCCGCAGTAAAAGAAATTTGAATAAATTAAGCTCCGTACGAGAGCGACCGTATGCAAGGACCCGGCCAAGATAGATCCCGTGAATGGAAGAATTAAAACAAGAAACAGAAAGAGAACCTAGGGAGATAGTAGGTATAGAGGCAAGCTTGCCGACCCGAGTGATAATTCATTTTCATTATAAAAATTGCTGGGAAAAAATGATTTCATCCAGTTTTTTGTGGATGCAACGAACGATCCACCTCCATTACCCGGGGAGGGAGGCAAAAAATCCTCTCTCAACGAGCGCCCGCCTTTTCATCATCATCGTGGCAATATTCCTTAGTCTCAGGACAATGTAGTTGGCTGTGTAGTATGCTCGGTGACTGGGTACCTACTGTTTCTTAGAAGCTGTGGCCCAATTCCGGGCGCGCTTTTCTGACTGTGGAAGCGGTTTGCTGGCAGCCTGACTGAACCCGTTCATCCCTGGCAATGGAGACTCTCGTGCTTTCGTAGATCCTTTTGATATCCAATGGTGTTATTAATTTATTTTATGGCGATATTTCCTCCTTTATTTTAAGCTGTGCCATTTAACATAACCTCCCACTAAGTGGTAAAGTGTTGGCCACTGATGCACGCTGGTTTTTTCTTTGCTCTGGACTCCAACGTTTCATACTTGGCTATTCACTACTGGTGTCACTGTGTTGCAGAGAAAACTTGGATTAAGGATTTTGAGAATATTTCCATGCTATTTTGTCCATGGCACATTTTAATATGTTTATGAACAATCAAAATTGCATTTTCACCACTTCTAGTTAAAGATATGCGGTGCGACAAAACAATATGTAGGGGGATTAGGGGCATAATGGACACCCTAAGGAAATGAGTATGTTAGGCCTGTGTAACAGACAAAAACTTTACATATTATCAGTTGACTTACAACTTTAACTTGTTTCCTACATATTTCAATCATTTACAGCTGCTAAAATGTCATTATTGTGAAGAAATACTGAATTGAAAACCGTGTGTTTTTTGGGGCTGGCAGGAAAGGTACGGGGCGAAATGGACCCCCATCGGGGCATAATGGACATTGGACACCCCTGCATATTTTATGCTGTATCTTTGAGAATATCGACCAGTTAAGTAATTTGCCTACGGGGATCAATACCACAGATATAATACTCCATCTTAGACGAATTTACATAACTTCAAAATTAATTAAATAAATTTTAGGCAAAAATAATCGGATTGATTTTTTTCAAACTTTCTAAAACGCCTACAATATTTAAATTGCTATTTTCAGTAAGTTCTGATCAAAAATATAATACTTCATCCATTGTTAAATCTGCGTATACATGTAGATAAGCTAACTGTGAGAATCTTTCTCTGTAATGATTATTCAACAACTGTATTCATTATTTGTATACACTTTATTACCGATACTTCAATATTACATACAATGATTCACATTCCAGACAACAATAACAACATCTCCACGTATGACAGATACTCAATATAAACATACACGCTAAACGTAATAGAGTAATACAATAATTTATTATGTGCATACCACAAGGTACCACATCTCGTTTTTCCTCCAGATCCGCAGCAAGGTCACTCCACGTTGTTTTCGCTTATAGTCTCATCAGTTGATGAACGTCTCGCTTCAGTCTCACATCAGAATTAGTAGTACAGTCATCCATTTGGTCATCCATCTCTGCTCGGAATTTTGGTAAATTACTTGGCCGTTACTTATGGTTGTACCTAAAAAGAAATATTATTTTGACCCAAGTATTTTCCCAAATCCCAAAATATTTTTAATACTGACTGTCAAGCTAAATATTACCTTTGCTGATGAATTAATTGAATTGCTTTCCTCTTCTCAAATGTTTTCAATGACAGGTAGCATGCAAACATTGTATACTGCCCACTGACTTTTTTTGACATGTCCTTTCATATACGAATCTCATACAAAAAGTATGTATATTCAGATTATTATTCAGACATTTTTTTAACTAATATGTCGGAACACTGCACGAATGTTACAGTGATACATTGGCGACGAGAACGGTGAACAATGCATGTGAAATTAGTTTAATTTCGGTTCGGGAAGTGTTGTCTTTGGAAAAAGAAAGAGATGAGTGGTGTGTGTGGTGCATTCAGAGTGGTGATGACCTCCAGGTGATGACTTGTGATTGAATTTCAACATTGGAATCAAAAAGGTAAATATTGTGTACTAACTGTTCAATATGAATCAAACAATCTATTTATACCTTCGACTAATGTCAATGATCAACCTGTGAGAGATTTTGATGGTGATCGGTATTGTTTAGTTCAAATCGATGACAATCACTATTGTCAGATAAAGAAATAAATAACTGTGAAAAAATCTAAGTTTTGTTGATTGTGATATTGATACTCGTTGAATGGAGTTGTTGTCCTAAATCTAGACTTAAATGGTGAATGATGAATGAAGTATTGATTTGTTAACCGGATGGCCGAGGAAGGCGTAGAGGTGAAACAATATTTTGAAATCAAATTTTGCCGTTGCTGTTACAAGCCAGTGAAGGCAATGAAAGCCAATGAAGGCGATAAAAGCTAAGGAGGCGACATTCTTGAAATAGCCGTAAAAGGCGGAAAGGATCACAGATAGAAAAGCCGATGAAGGCGGAAAGACTTTTCGAAAGCAGGAAAAATGTTATAGACAGAAGAGCCGACTAAGGCGAAAAACTGTCGATGGCGAAAAGATCCGTCGGAGAGTGAAAAGCCGTTGAAGGCGGTAAGACCTGCAAGACAGATATAGTCGATTCTTTGTAGAGCCGTATAAGGCGAATTGTGTTATTAAAAATTAAAGTACTGAAAACGCAACAGTGTCGTAAATTTCGTAAGAAACAGGATACCAGCCAACACAGATTTAAGGGCTGTTTTCAGGTCAGAAGGAATTTCTCGGCCTATCTGGATGCATGGGAAATTCTTTGGCTGAATGGCTCAAGAAACCGTTTTTTCTTCGATTGCAGTACGCAGTTGCGAAGAAATGATACAGGGGATAGACAAAATGATCGGGACAGGCAGAATTTTCACTTTCCAAAAAATGTTCAACACGCTGTAACTTTTCGAAAAGTGCATCAAATATTCTAATTTTTTTACTGTAAGTTCTTCAACTAGCTGTGTATCAGTGGACAAAATTTGGAAAAGATCGGACAATTCTTCACGAAGTTATGAAGATTTTTGAAAAAGATAAAATTATCCGATAGCCAACTTTGAGCTGTTATATCTCCGGATTCAATGAACCGATTGCAATGAAATATTGTCAATTCAAGACTTACATAATGAACTCTGGAAAACATTTGACTTAACTTGAAATTTAGACCAACCGAAAAAGTTATAGCAATTTTATATTTTTCACGATTTTTTAGTAAATTGGTCTATTTTTAATATGCATCCCATTACTTTTTCAACTTATTGGCGGCTATGTTGTTACTTTCCTTCAAAACGCATTTATATATAAGTCATTTAGAGGGAAACTAAATGAACTATAATTTGCATCTTGAATTTTGAAACGATGTTGATGTTTTGGATAATTTGGTGTTTTATTAGAAAAATAATCTAATCGTTATAATTTTCTCCCGTGTTAAGAATATTAAGTTAAGTTGATGGTTTTTCATAGCTCATTATATAAGTCATAAATGGTCAAAATTTCATTGCATTCGGTTCATTGAATCCGGAGATATAACAGCTCAAAGTTGGCTGTCGGATAATTTTACCTTTTTCAAAAATCTTTATAACTTCGTGAAGAATTGTCCGATCTTTTCCAAATTTTGTCCACTGATACACAACTAGTTGAAGAACTTACAGTAAAAAATTGAGAATATTTAATGCACTTTTCGAAAAGTTACAGCTAATTGAACATTTTTTAAAAAGTGAAAATTTTGCCTGTCCCGATCATTTTGTCTATCCCCTGTAGTTCAAATGGCAGTCACCGTAGAAAGTTTCTGCCAGGAATCATTGTAGAAGTTTCTTGAACGATTTCTCTTGAACTCCAATCTGGGCTTTATAGTTGAATTGAACCATGAAATTTCACACCAATTAAGTGGCAGCTGAGAAGGCGAAAGACAAAACTAAACTTTAAGCTGAGCGTGACTAGAAAAAGAGGAAGGAATAGTATTTACATATGTTCCAAATGCGAATATAACTGAGCAAATACTGAGATTGTTGTGGACCCACCTCAGGTGATATATATTAAAGTTATTGCTCAGTAAAGTATGATAAGTCTACGAGACGTAAAAAGGGTTGGCTCTTGAAACCAAATTAACATGAAGACATGATTTAACTAATGCTTACAAGACTAAAAATGTAACTTCAAGAAAATTAACATCAATGTGTGAGAACAATTAAACTGTCTTGGTAGTTTGCAAGATAGGAAGTCAAAATGACAGTTACAGCATTCGTTGAAGCTAGACGACATATTCAGAGCAGTTGCTAACCACTAACTTGTTAAGTATCATGCTAGTCAAATAACTAGTTGAATTGGATATTTAAATAAAATCGAATAATAAAAAAATGAAACTTTTCGGCCTAACTAGAAGTCTCAGGAATTCGAGTAAAAAGCGCTTTATAGTCTGAATGCCACTAAATGTTTATGCGATTCAAGTACAGTGAGTTCTTGAGTAATCACTTCTGAAGTCTTTGAATATAAAATGTATCGGGTGTGGTCAGGAGGGGCATTTTGACTTATGATTGCATAACACTGGATATAGTGCCATCTTGCCAAGAACTTTGGAACAAGTTAGAGAACAAGGTACAGCAGTACGCTCAACAACAAATTCTGCACAATAATTTCCTTACAGGAAGAGACAAATTTTGATCAGTTAAAGAAGTGTAGTCTATTTTACGAAACGACAACAGTGTTGATATTGATATTAACACTCACGGGCTTGGGCGCAACCTCCTGTCAAATTTTCATTCATGAAATGAGCGATCAGCTGATCCGAAACGTCTCGTAAAATGGCTCATTGAAACTATTATTGAGGAGAATAACGTACAGTATATCAAAAGCACAACATATTGGAATAATAAAAGATAATCATTTCTGTAACTACAGGAATAGATATATCTAATAAAAGCTGGATTATTAGGTTTGTTTTTCAGTCGAGCTTATTAATGCAAACAGGTACCATTTACTAACATGTTACCTTGTTTGAATTTTTAGATTTCATACACTGAAAAAAAAAACCGCAAATATTGTATGCATTTGTCGCACACATAGATTTTTGCAATTTGTCATAGATAACCCTTTTAATGTGTAGATACACATCTATATATATAAAAATGAGTTTGAAGTCCCTTTGAGGCAACAAAACTCACGAACGGCTGAACCGATCGGGATGACTCTTGCAGGGTTTGATTCGTATTCATGGTGGCTGTGTTTATATGTAAAAAAAAGTTACGAAAATCAACTTCAAAGAAGAGAAATTGTAAAATTACTGATATTGTCATGAGCGGGGAAGAAATTCAAAACGATCACAATAAAACCAATCTAGAGTGCGGTGCCAAAATGACTCCCCAGCAGTTGTCAAACAATCACAATCAAAATGGCAGTACAACGTCTGCCGGGACAGCTAGTAGTTTATATAAGGTCCATCGATTTTATGTGTGATCCAGCGTGGAAAACGAGTATGTGTGTACAAATAAAATTTATATATCAAATCCATGGATTTTTACCAATAAAAATGTGTGTACATGTATAAGTGATATTTGTGTTAATAAGTTCATTGAAAATTTGAATAAAAACGTGCTTCAAATTGTTTCAGTACATAGAAAGGAATCGTAGAGGCAAGCGTAAGAGCCATCATGACACAGACAATCATGGTCAGTGGTAGTGCACAGTGGTAGTCAGACTTGTAAGCGTTAACAAAAAAAATGAGGATGTATTTCATCGAAAAGTTGTGAAATAAGTAATATGATAGATTATGCTTTGCAATAATGCAGAATATTCTAGTCCGATCCAACGAACTGAGAATATTATCAATATGATGAGCATATGTAGAAAATCAGAGTTATTTAAAGATAAAAAGTTCTAAATTTTGACGGTACATTGAATGCGAATAATTTAGAAAAGGCTTGCTGAAATAGTTTCATTAGGTATCTAGAGTGAGAACATAACATGTTGAGGGGCTTTTGCAATATTTTGGAGGTACACCTTTAAAATAAATCCTACAGTTCAGAACCCAAAAGAGCGACATCAAAGGAACAAATTTTTGGTTTTGTAATGTTAAAATAAATTTGATTGAGCACGAATCACCAGTTAATGCGGGGAAATATGCATCGTAGAATGTAAACCTATTGAACGACCAAACCGTAAAAATAAACATTCAGCTTGAAAGGTAAATGGTAAATCATGAGAATTCCGAAATTATCGAAAACATGATTCCTAAAAACGTGGACACCCATATAAGTGAACCGTCGAAAAGTGCTCCAATAAGATGATCGATTTATTTTGTTATCTGGAGAAAATTGCTTTGTATATAATAATTGGCTACTATCATTACGTTTTCGGTTGGAAGCCTGGCGGTGCAAAAATTGATGTTTAACCTACTTATAAACATAGCAACTCGATTTAGATTAGTGCTCTTAAGTAACTTAACCCATATCCGCCCAGCGTCCTATTTATAGGACAGATGCCCCGAACGCCCAGCGTCCTATAAATAGGACAGTCCTTTGGATGTGAATATCTCCAGAATTATGCAAAATTTTAAAATACTTTCTTCAGAGAAGATGTTCTCCACACCCATAGCTTGCTCATAGTGAACAATATAGTTTGTGACTGGTTCACTAGGTGGCGTAAACAATGCTGCAAAGAATGCATATTGTCACGATCTGTGAGCATCATTTCCAATGCGAAAAAAAAAGTTATTTCCCTGGAATCTTGACAATGGTTAATAATTTACAATTCATTTCTTCGACAGATTTGTTTATCAATACATACAAAAGTTGATGTATGTATGATTGCATGTTTATTTCCTTGTATGTTTATATGTTTGTATGTTTGTCTATTTGTATGTTTATATGTATGTATGTATGTATGTATGTATGTATGTATATATGTATGCCGGAACATAGGCATAACTCTGAAATGCGTCAAGAAATTTCAATCAAATATGGTATACACATTCCTTAGGATGTGGAGGTGGTAGCAAGGATATTTAAATTCAAGATGGCGGCTTAGGTTCCAAGATGGCGGTCCAAACTTCAGAATATATGCTTTTTAACGACAATGCTGCTTCGGATACTATGCAATATGGGTATCTATCGAGCGGGCTTCACAAGTAGAACTCAAAAATGAATATCCGACGCCATTTTGAAATCAAAGATGGCAGGCCATATCCAATATGGCGGCCATGAAATGACAGTTTGATCTATAATACCATGCAACATGGGTATCTATCGATCGGGCATGATGAGTAGAAGTCAAAAATCGATATTTACGCCATATTGAAATCCAAGATGGCGGACCATATCCAAGATGGCGGCCACAGAATGGTAGTTTGAGCTATGATACTATGCAATATGGGTATCTATCGATCGGGCTTCATGAGTAGATGTCAAAAATCGACATTTGACCCTATTTCGGAAACCAAGATGGGTATCTATCGGTCGATCTTCATGAGTAGAAGTCAAAATTGATATTTGACCCTACTTTGAAATCAAAGATGGCGGACCATATCGAACATGGTGCCCATGGAATGGTAGTTTGAGCTATGATAGCATGCAATATGGGTATCTATCGATTGGGCATGATGAGTAGAAGTAAAAAATCAATATTTTACGCCATTTTGAAATCCAAGATGGCGGCGACGGAATGGTAGTTTGAGCTATGATACCATGCAATATGGGTATCTTTCGACCGGGCTTCATGAGTAGAAGTCTAAAAACGATATTTGATTCTGTTTAGAAATCCAAGATGGCGGCCACAGAATGAGAGTTTGAGCTATGAAACCATGCAATATGGGTATGTATCGATCGGGCTTAATGAGTAGAACTCAAAAATGAATATCCGACGCCATTTTGAAATCAAAGATGGCAGGCCATATCCAATATGGCGGCCATGAAATGACAGTTTGATCTATAATACCATGCAACATGGGTATCTATCGATCGGGCATGATGAGTAGAAGTCAAAAATCGATATTTACGCCATATTGAAATCCAAGATGGCGGACCATATCCAAGATGGCGGCCACAGAATGGTAGTTTGAGCTATGATACTATGCAATATGGGTATCTATCGATCGGGCTTCATGAGTAGATGTCAAAAATCGACATTTGACCCTATTTCGGAAACCAAGATGGGTATCTATCGGTCGATCTTCATGAGTAGAAGTCAAAATTGATATTTGACCCTACTTTGAAATCAAAGATGGCGGACCATATCGAACATGGTGCCCATGGAATGGTAGTTTGAGCTATGATAGCATGCAATATGGGTATCTATCGATTGGGCATGATGAGTAGAAGTAAAAAATCAATATTTTACGCCATTTTGAAATCCAAGATGGCGGCGACGGAATGGTAGTTTGAGCTATGATACCATGCAATATGGGTATCTTTCGACCGGGCTTCATGAGTAGAAGTCTAAAAACGATATTTGATTCTGTTTAGAAATCCAAGATGGCGGCCACAGAATGAGAGTTTGAGCTATGAAACCATGCAATATGGGTATGTATCGATCGGGCTTAATGAGTAGAACTCAAAAATGAATATCCGACGCAATTTTGAAACCCAAGATGGCGGACCATACCCAAGTTAGTGGTCACGGAAGGGTAGTTTGAGCTATAATACCATGCAATATGCGTATCTAAAGGGTAGATGATAGGGTTTGGGTGAATGATAGAGTAGAGGGAGTGGAGTAGAAGATTAGGGTAGAGGATAGGGTAGACGGTAGGGAGAAGGGTAGAATAGAGAGTAGATTTGAGGGTAGGAAAAATGTTAGGGTAGAGAGTAGGGTAGACGGTACGATTAAGCACAATATAGACTAGAGGGTACGGTAAAGGATAGGGCAGTGGTTATAGTAGAGGATAGTTTAGAGGGTGGGGCAGAGGACAGGGTTGAAGGTTATGATAGAGCGTAGGGTAGATGGTTGGAATAGAGGGCAAAGAAGACAGTAAGGTAGAGGCTAGAGAATAGGGTGAAGAATTGAGATGAGATTAGATGAGCTGAGGTTCTTTTTTGAGATACCTTCAGGAATTCTTTCCAGGATTTCTTCAGGCATTCCTTTCGAGAATCTTCTCAGGTTTATTCCCGAGATTCCTTCAGATATTGCTTCCGAGATTGCTGTATGGATTGCTCCGGAGTTCTCTTCAGGGATTTTTGCAGGCGTTGTTTTGGAAAATCCTGAAAGGATTCTGTTAGTTATTCTTTTCTGCATTCTTTCAGGGATTTGTGCTGGAATTCCTTCAATGATTCCTTTCATGATTCCTGCTGTTATTCCTTAAAGGATCCCTCCTGAAAAAAATCCGAGATTGTTTTCAGGCAACCCTAGATCATAGAGACATCTTCTATGGTTCTAGCAGAAATGCCTGCTCAGCTTCTGGCCGGCATTCCTGTCATGATTTCTTAAAGGAATACATCAGGTATTCTTTACGGGATTCCTTCAGGAATAACTTCAGGGATTTCTGCCAGAATTGCTTTAGAAAATCCTGAAAAGATTCTTTCAGAAATTTTACCCAGCATTCTTACACGGATTTCTTCTGGAATTACTTCACAGATTCATTTTAGTATGCTTTCAAAGTGTTCTGCCGAAACATATTCAGAAAATCCTTATGGAATCCTTTCTATGAACCGAGATCCTCGCTCGGGATTTATACAGCAATTCCTCCCGGGATTTCTTCTGTGATTATTTCAGGGATTCCTACCAAGCTTACAGTTGAGATTCCCTCAGAACTCTACCAGATATGACTCTCAGAATTCCTTCTGTGTATCCTCCCGGGATTCATTCGGGGATTTCACATTATCTTTTCGATGTAACTTTGATAGTGCTCAGAATAACACCATAAAATTCACATATTGTTCACGAATAAACAATCATGGAGTAGTACAAACATAAGTGGAGAAGCCGCGTAGGGTATATCTGGTTGAAATTTTATATCAAAACATGGAATGATGATGAACCTGGGCGTGTTAGTAGAATACCTATAAATACGAGACAACGAAGACGACCACATAGTTGAGGTCGAAATACGTATCTGTCAAAGGAGACAAATAAAATGGAACAGTACTTAACACGATTTTCTTTTTAAAATATAAAAAAAACTTCGGAAAAGTTTACGCATGGTGAGTACGTAAAGAGAGTTTGTGGGGTGCTGAAGGAAAAACTCAATTACTTTATTAGAAATAATTATCTGTGTAAAATCTAACTTCTTAAGTATTTTAACGTTTGCTTATGCCACACATAGTGAGCTCTCTTTATTTGATTTGTTAAAAAAATGAGAAATGTTGAACACTGCAGTCGAAACTACATGAAATTACAAGAACCATGCATTGCATACTTTTAGGCGTTTATCGGGTTAGATTTCTGCCCCAATTTATAAGTCCTTTTTCTATTCTTTTTGAGTGGTTATCATCTCTCTCACTTGTTTAGAGCTGCATTTTATCTAAACGGATCAGAATATAACGATAGCGTAGAAGTTGTGCTGAAGTAGAACTCAAGAAAATTATCAGATATTGAGGACCTACAATGAAGAATTTTTTTGGAACTACACCATAGACTTCCATTTTTTTCATCAAATCATGCTTATTTTATTGGAACTAGACCTTTGATACCAAATTTTTTTGAAGATTTAAATTGTGAGACACCTTGGGCGTTAACGGGTTAATGATGCGCAATACCAGCAACCGGTTCAAATTTACGTCACAACTGCAACTTTGCTTGTGCTTAAATGCGTGATTTCGATTTGGTACTGCGACGATGATGTATGTATTAAGAATTTGAGCTAATTATAGGATTACAACATGAAAAACAGAACAAAGAATGAATATTAATATTCTACTATACTTTCAAACAGCAAGTGCTGTGATAGCCTCATTGGTAAAGGCGACTGAAAATTTACGATAGCAGGATTGGAGGTTCAAATCCCATCCTCGTCGCCAATGTGAGAATCTTTCTCTGTAATGATTATTCAACAACTGTATTCATTATTTGTATACACTTTATTACCGATACTTCAATATTACATACAATGATTCACACTCCAGACAACAATAACAACATCTCCACGTATGACAGATACTCAATGTAAACATACACGCTAAACGTAATAGAGTAATACAATAATTTATTATGTGCATACCACAAGGTACCACACTAACAATTCACTTGTTTGTATGGTGAACACACTCAAACACTCGTAATACCTTATTTGCTGCTGCTTCGAAATTATAAGAAATCCACCATATGAAAAAAATATTTCAATTTCAATGATATTTTGGTTATTTTCAAGGAATATAAATGGTACTTTTGAAAAATATAACAATGACTTGTTCCTTTACACTTATGCATTAAAAGTTTTACATAAAAGTCAACGGTTTCGGCAAAAACAGGGGTGTCCATTTCGCCCCGGGTGTCCATTATGCCCCTAATACCCCTAACACTAAATTATTATGATGGTTATTTGTGGTCAGTTCAATAAAAATATCCCCAAGTTTAAATGGTATCCTTAATTTTAGGACTAGTTTATCATCAGATGCTCTCATATATCCGTTGTAATAAAATCTGAAAGTCCCATTATTTTGTTGTTTCGTATATCTGTTACTTTTGATGTAGTGAACCGAACTCAATCAATTAAATACAAATCAAAATTCACGTAACTTTATGGCGATTGTCAAAATTTAGACCACATCGAATCACACTGGCCATTTTGTATGAAAAATGGCTGGTGGTCTAATTGTTTTGTCCGACACTGTATGTAGGAGTTGTCCGGAGTCCAAACATGATGATCGGGAAATCTAACAGGGTGTAGCAAAATCAAAGGTGGCAAACCAAAATCAAGACGGTGGCTGTTTTAGGGAGCTTTAAACTCTAATACCATACACAGAAAAAATATGTAATTAAAATTCAGCGAGAAATCATGCACATAAAGGGAATGCTAGAGTTATTGCACTTTTACATGAGATATAATGTAAAATTACATTACCATCGTGTAAATTTCCGCCAACCATCATGGACTCCAACCGATTACATGACTATTAGCGGAAATTTACACGATTGTAACGAAATTTTATATGATATCTCATGTAAATAAGCACTAACTCTAGCATTCCCTTTATGTGCATGATTTCTCACTGATTTTTACATGAATGTCTTTTTTTGTGTAGGCAACATGGATCAATTCCGTATGGTAAAAGTGTTTTTAATCGATAATAAGTCCAAGGAAAGCGGCTGAAATCTTTTGAATAGCTTCTGAAACCCACTCCTCTGAAAATGCCTATGATATCCCCCTTGAGATCCCTAGAAACTAACCCCAAACTCTTCTGTTGTACGCTGAAATCCCCTGAGAGCCACTTAAACGCCTTGAAGCCCCCGTGTATGTATGCACTTTTCTGAGACCACCGAGAACACTCTGATACCGTCTGAAGCTCCTTGAAGCCACTTGAAACCTACTGTAACTCACTGAAAAACATTAGAAGGCATTGAAACCCCTCCAGTAACACTTCCGGAACTTCCTAAGACTTCCATAAACATAAACTCTCTTGAAGCTCCCTAAAACTCACTGGAAACCGCTTGAAAGCCATCAAAGCCATCCCTCTACAACCAAAATGAATCCCCAAGGATCCTCTATCAAATCTCCAGAAACGTTTTTGCAATCTCCCACTGAAACTAACTGAAATGCCTAGGAACGCTTTGTTACCCATTTGAAATCTCTCTTAAACCCTAATAAAACTCTCAAAAAACTTCTTTTGAAGCATTCTCCTGAAGCCCCCTGCTGCAGAATATGGTCCTGAACGATGAATCTGTTCTATATAAAGACGGCCTGACGTAGCATTGAACGTCCACCATGAGACGAACGAGTTTTGGGCGCTATCTCGCGCATAAGAAAATGATTCAGAACCGAGTTTGCTCAGGCAAGATTGATGCATGGGTGAGTTTTGAGTGTGAGCCCGAGCAGAAGAGAATAACAACAGCATAACAAAATGCGTTATTTTGGCAAAATAACTGCATAATGGAATTAGTTATTTTTATGTTATTAACATAACATATTGAGTTATAAACTTGTCTGTCATAAGCGGCAAAATAACAAGTCACATAACAAAAATTTGTTCCTGGAAAATCAATTTAATAACATGTTTTGTTAGTGTCAATAACAACTTAATAACAGTGAATTTGGGAAATATTTCAAGAACAAGTTTTGATATTAAAGAGTTATTGATAACATCCCGAAAGCAGAATTAGTTATGATATCAAACAATCGCACATGCTGTTGAATAGGATGCTTAAGTGGAGGCGATATGCGTACACTTTACCCGTGGTTAAATGAAATCATGTACGCATATGGCCTCCACATTAGCATCCCTTTCTACATCATATATGACTTCGTGTTGGCTGAGGATGCTACACATATTTAGACTAGCATGTGAGAATGGCGGAACAATCATTGCGAACTTCAGTTTCTATCTTCCCTCATAGGCGTATTTTCAACTATTCATGTAATCTTTTACCACAAATAGGTAGATCCGACTTCATCCTCTGGAACGACAGGGAAAACATGTGAAAATATAAAATATTTCTCTTATATTTTCAGCATTCGAATTTCGGTCCCCATACAGAGTACCTCGGATCATTATCATCGTTTGACGAATTCTTTTCAAGATTACGGCTCAGCTATGGATTATTTCCGGAAGAGCCTTTATTTAGATTTAAATATTGTTCATAATGTTTTTAGAAAAGATAAAGAGGTTTTGTGCCTTTTTGAGAACGATTTCACGCATAGTTTTCGAAATCACTCAAAGGGATTTTCTTTATTCCCAAATTTAGAATTAAAAATAAATAAATAAATAAAATATTTCTGAAGCATAACTCGCGAAATACTGTAAATAACGTTGTTGAATGACGTATCAGAAGGCCGGCTCCAGGCACGTTATCCTTCATTTGGGACATTTGTGCCATCAAAAATATACATTTAAAATACATTTTTGAAGTATAAGAATGAAATCAACCATTCTTAAGCAAACTTTAGCTTAAGAAACTGTTGTTCAGTTACTTCTGTTCCTTGGGATAGCATAAAGTATTTGTACACTCTCAATAATACAATAATAATCAAACTTGTTCCACAACAAAATGTAATATTGAAAAGTTATTTAATGGCTGTATACCAATAGCTTGGTCATAACAAAATAAGATTGTCCAACAAAACATGTTACGGAAACGTAATACCTTGATAAAAAATAATAACAAAACGAGATATTAAAACAGGTTTTGTAATGTTGTAGTTATTAATTTGATATTCCCCTCTGCTCGGGAGTATGTATATCAGGGTCTCCAGTTAGCCTAGTGGTTAAGACTATGGATCACCAATCCGGAGGCGGCGGGTTTGGTTCCCGTTTGGGTAGGGGACATTTTCTCGACTCCCTGGGCATAGTGTACCATTGTGTTTGCCTCACAATATACAATGCATTCATGCAATGGCAGGCAAATAAAGCCCTTCAATTACATAATAACTGTGGAAGTGTTCAAAGAACAGTTTCAGTAGGAACGTAGAGCCATAAAGAAGAAGAAGAATGTATAACAACGCTGGTTCTTAATTTTTTTTTTGAAACCTTGAAATCCATTTAGGCAAACATGCTATTTACCCGAGCAGAAGGGCATACCTTACAAATACCATGCGAAGAGCAGCATGTGCTCTAATACCTGAAATTGTTATTGCTGCGTTATTCTACGAAATGTTATGAGGACATCACAATAAAAATTGGAGGTATTTGAGCAGAGTTTGGTATTGATGTAGTATTTGTTGGTTTGGCAGTGAAAATAACCGAAGAACAAGATTTGCTATTACATTATGAAATCATCGAACAAATGGAACATTTAATAACAAGAAATGTTATTAGTTTGTTATTCAATTACTTTGGGATAACAAATACAGAACTTGAAATTTTAGGTCTGCATTCGTTATTGAAATAACAAGACTTGATAGTTTCTAGGTGTTATTTATACAAAATTTTGGTATTCGTTTTTGTTATTTTGCCTCTTATTACCACCTAATAAAGGGCATATCAAAGTATGGTAGTATTTAAGATAAATACCATGATATGTTATTCTCTTGTTATTTTCTTCTGCTCGGGTAGTCAGTCCCGTCTCAGTACCTAAATAGAGGTGCCAGTGTTTTGAATTTACTAAATAGATATTTAGTTGAATAATGTTATTCTTTCCACTCGAGTAGCGGCAAAAGCAAGCAGTTTTTAAGCACTCCCTGAATCACATTTGAACGCCTTGAAACGCTACAAAACCCTTCATGAATCCACCTCCGTAAAAAGTCCTGAATAGCCTAGAAACATAACTGACAACACCCCAAGATCTTTGTAAACTTGACCAGAACTTTCCTCAAGCCGCACGAAACCCGCCTTAAAACCTCTCTAAGGCCCTACTAGAGCCCCCCTATCTGAAACCCTCGGGAGCCTTCTTGAAACTACCAGAAGCTCTTATTAAGCCCCCCAAAACTCACATGAACGCCTTGACTTTTACCTTTAAGTTGTATCTAAAAGTTTTCCCAATAAAATAAGGTTCGCACACGCATACCAAAGCCATAAGAGAGCTATGAAGCTGACTCTTTATACGGTGAGTGTAAATTACACTCACTCCGTGAAGAGTCGCTTTCACAGCTCTGCTACGACTTTGGTATGCATGTGCGACCTTTACTTGATTAGGAAAACATTTAGATACAACTACAAGGTAAAAGTCCCCCATAAATTGTTTTTTGGTAGCTGAGATAATATCAAGTGAGTGTCCCATCTTTACTTCACGTAAACACCGAGAGCTCCGAAACCACCTGAAACCTCATAAAATACACTGAGAAGCATTTGAATGCCTTGATACCCTTGTGAAATCCTCTTGCTCTTCTCTTGAAAGGCCTTGATAACACAGCGCAACAAAATTTAACTATTTATCTGTCTCAAGAGCAAACTTATGTATCTCCGACAGATTTTGGGTTGCTGAATCCGAATCTGGGCTCAGATTTGCTTCAGTACGTCACAATTTTGAGCTATACCTCAATTTATAGGCCAAAATATGCGACTTTGGGCTTTTTGGATTGCACGTCATTAAGCATGGAAATATTTTTTTAAGTCATGAAAGGGTAAATTGGTCAATTTACATCTTACTCATGCAAAATATTTCGTTTTCCCAAATCAAATTTGCTAGACTTTAGCATTTTATGCTACACTGAAATAAATTTTGTAGTGGAAAATACCGATTCCATAGTAAAATTACTAACCGTACCTATGATTCTCAACCGACAACAAAATCTGTTAAGGTAACTGAAAAATTCTTGAAATTACAATACATTGTAGTAAATTCAATTAAATGCTTAGTCGTCTCAACAACAAAACATTGTTAATTTTTCCTGGACATGCATTTTACAACACAGTATGGTTAAAAATACAATGCTCATTTGTTAAATTAAGATTATTTTTGGTAATGTTAACTGCACTGCTAGTTAAGTTGACAGTATTTTAGTGGAATTAACTGGAAATTGTTGTCGGTTGAAAATCATAGGTACGGTTAGTAATTTTACTATGGAATCGGTAGTTTCCACAACAAAATTTATTTCAGTGTAGGTACGATATTTCCCATACAAGTCACCCTCCAACAGTTGCATGCAAGCTTACTCACTAACATACATAAAATGCTCAAATCTATGAAATTTGATTTGGGAAAACGAAATGATTTGCATGATTCGTTAGTTTAGATGTAAATTGACCAATTTACCCTTTCATTGCTTAAAAAAATATTTCCTTGCCATTATGCAATCAAACAAGCCCAAAATCGCATATTTTGCCCTATAAATTGAGGTACATATAGCTCAAAATTGTGACGTACTGGAGTAAATCTGAACTCAGATTCGGATTCAGCGGCCCAAAATCTGTCGGAGACACATAAGTTTGCTCTTGAGACAAAAAAAATGTTGCGCTGTGAATATTAGGGGGACTCCTCGTACTATTCAACCTCAAACTTACGTACAACGGTGAGTCGATAAAGAGAGCGTCCAACATTGCTCTGGTCCTCACAAGTTCCTACCTCATGCTTCCACGGGTCAATTAATGGCAAAGATTGCCAGCTAAGAGTTGTGTGCTTAGCTGGTAGTGCAGCCTGGGCACTGTTGTCCTTCTGACTTCAGCTAGATTGAGGAGGTACATCCCGAGCATCTGTTCAGCAAGGAGGTGCGGCTCAAACAACGTCCACCAAGGTGCACAGAAAAAAAATATGCAATTAAATTTCAGCGAGAAATCATGCACATAAAGGGAATGCTAGACTTAGTGCACTTTTACATGAGATATAATGTAAAATTATATTACCATCGTGTAAATTTCCGCCAACCATCGCGTAAACCATCATGGACTCCAACCGTTTACGCGACTATTGGCGGAAATTTACACGAACGTAACGTAATTTTACATGATATCTCATGTAAATATGCACTAACTCTAGCATTCCCTTTATGTGCATGATTTCTCGCTGAATTTTAATTACATATTTTTTTCTGTGTGGACAGGGAAGCTTAGGCCAACGACCTACTGTTTCCGAAACCCTAAACCCGGTTCACCAAACGATGCGGCCTTCTGCATCTCACTCCGGGGTGCTCAGGATTGAAAGTTAGTAAGTAACCCAAGAAGAAACCTTAAACTCTCTGAAACTGTTCTGAAGCTCAAACTCTCAAACTCATTAAAAACCCCTTCACACATCCTCTCAAATGCTACGAAATGCCTTAAAACTCTGACGCCCCTGAAGTTTGCCTACTGTGAAACTTAACACTAGACAACGGACATTACACATATTACGAGCACCAGTGGATGCGAAAATAACACTTTTCTTGCGAAAAGTTTCATCACTCGGAGCGGGAATCGAACCCTCACCCCCATGGCATGGTACGGTTATACGCTTGGTGACGTTAACCGCACGGCCACGAAGCTCCACATGTGAACCTTTATTATGCCTTGAACTAGACGTGCATGAATTTAAACAGGGCATTACAATTAAGAGGTTATTTTGTGCGCAAGAACAAGATTTTCTATGGGGGTTTTAAGGCTGAGCCAAGGAGGATACCAAGAGTTTTCAGGAAGAAGGTCGTCATAAGGCGTTTCTGGTTTATTTTGAGGGCTCCAGAGGGATTGAACAGCACTTTAGGTGGTTTCAGAGAGTTTGAGGCTCGTTTCAGAGGCATTTGAAGGGGTTGGGGGGTGTTTAAAAGGGTAACAGGGAGTTTCTGGGGCTCCAGAGAGTTCCACATCGCCCTCTTAATGCTAGAACTAGGTAACTCGTTTTGAAAAGTGCGGATAAAAATGACTGGTAAAACTTATCCTGGTATAAAACAAACTCTTTGTTGGTCTTAAAAGTTGAATTACTAGACCAACATTTGAAAAGGGCGTAACAGCCATTTCGAATTTCTGCTTCTCCCGTCCCTCCTAGGCTTACCCCCCATTATTCATGAAATCTTTTACCAGTAACAGATAGATCTGACTCCCCTCTATCTGTTAAGTTTTCATAAAAATTTTGAAATACGCCCAGGAGGGACGGACCAAGTGAGAATTTGCAATGGTTGTTCCGCCCTTTTCAAATGTTAGTCTAGAATTAATATGTGCTATTGGATTTTCAATTGACAAACTTGTGTTTATTGTGGTGTATGTTCAGATATGGACAAATTTCTTGCGATTTCGCAAAACCAGTTACCTAGTTCTAGCATTAAGGGGACGATATGGCCTTGAGAAGAAGTTCAGATTTATTTAAGGTGGATTTTCACTTTAAGCGGCATTTCAAAGGGTTCAACTCTTTGGAATCTCGCTGGCCTCGAACATTTCAGCTATGCTCGGTTTAATCGTAGTGGTCATATATATGGTATTTTCGTGAGTTTTTTGGTGGTGTTTTGTGTTTTTTGGCTGTTCAAGTGCTTGGTGAGTGAGTATATTGTATTATTTGATTTTCCGCCGACTGCTGCTGGGCGCGATGGAGTCATTTTTTATGCATAACTGTGGTGCCAGACCCAGAACAAATGATGCAATACCCACCCATCAGTTGCTTCGAAAGCCCCGCTTACAATCGAACTATAGCGAAGGAAGCAGGTTTCATCACCTGGCCAGGAAAATTATGCCCACCCAACGTTTATCAATTACGTATGTTTAAATCATAATGACCCCAAATTGTGCCTAGATACGTTTGGGTAGCGTATCAAATTTGTTGTGCAAGAGAAGATCGTATTGTAGTAACTTCCTAAGTTAGTTTTAATGCTTTCATTGGTAATTCCAAAAGGGTTTAAGATTACTTTATTGTGACATTATGCAATTCATCAAGTTTTAAGACCGATAATTGGAGACGTGCTTCGAAAGAAGTTTTTAAATGAAGTTTTAATGCGTATTTAACAGTTCGGTTACAATGACATTATTTCTTGTCAAAAAAGCAAGCAAATAGGTTTTATTCGTAGGACTTCTAGATATCTACAAACTGTTATAAAATTGCTTGTGTTGTTAAAGTTAAAACATAAACTGCTTCATAAAACCTAAAAGGGTTTACCAAATGACAAAACCTTAATAAATAATGTCTAAGAGTAGAAGGCATAGAAATTGTTACTTGGGGAAACATCTCAAAAAACGATCCTGCAATGCTTCCGTAGATACTCCAACCTAACCGATTTTTTATGGCACAGCTAGGTGAAGATTATCTAAGCCGATTATTAGCTTCGGTTGGATCGAATCATATCTAATCTTTCAATGGGAGGCCACGCAAGTGTGGATAGCGGCCACAGCTTCCTCCAAGAATGTGGTAGATGACCCCTCATCGATGAACGCAAATAGGGAAGTGGAATCATCTCGGCAGGGGTCCTATTTTGGGCACTTTTCTGCTATAACTCAGCCAATTTTTAACCAATTGATACAATTTTTGGAACGCGATGACATACGTATAGTATCTAGCCGTGTACAAAACTTCAAGTCAACTGGCTTGGAATTGACTGAGTTAGAGCGAAGAGTGCCCAGAAAACCGGCCGCTGCCCAAGTGGTTCGCCACCCTACCTACAACTTCTTTTTGTGTCCCTGAATGCAGTGCAACGGGCAGCACGCGAAACATTATTCTGCACGAGATGGTTGAGAAAGCTTTCAGGGAAAGTGGCGCGGAAGAAGCGTGAAGAAGGGTGTTATGTTTTTGACTACAACCTTTAATTCCACGCCCCTGCCATGACTTACACGGCCACTTGCCATGGCCGGCAAGGTACTGCACAAGCCGCGTTGGTGAACGAGTTGCCATCGTTCAACGATGCTCAGCAGCTTGAATTGAGGACAATCGATGTCCTTCTCTGTCACAAACTATACATAACTATACATAACTACTTTTTTTTAGCGACATCTAGGGTGGAGGCAGGCATTGAGGAGTGTGAGTTTAACAGACCCTTCTCCTTGGTTCGCGGTTGATCAGGCCTAAAGCTCCGACTGGTGCTCCGAAGTTCAAAGGTCACCTGACTTGCTGCTTCTACCAATCCAGTCATGAAGTCTGCGAACGTCGCTAAGGTGGCGTAAGGTTGTCTGCTTTTGAATATGGCCCAGCCCATTTTTAATGAACCAGGCAGCTTTTCTACAAACTCTTGCATCAGAACAGGATTGGCCAAATGTGTGTACTGCTTTGCTGCTTTCAGGTGGTCTACCAGGTTTTTCACGACTAGTCCGAACTCGACAACGGTCTCAAGGCGGTGGTGCCTTTGAGCTGGAGCACGATGAACTTTCTCGATTAGACTCCGATTAAGAAACTCTGGTCTACCGTAGAGCGTACTGTTTTGGAACAAACGCTGCTTGCGATTGACGAATCGAATCTTTGTGTTGCTCTGACACCTACAATGGAAGTTGCGGCGATGTATCCTCAGGGATAATTCTCAAAAAGTTGAGTTCGTCTTCCAGTCTTTCGGGGGAGCACTGTTGCAGACAAAGAGCCACTTGCTGTTCGGAATCGGGAATCGATTCGCTTCTACTGCTAAATTCGCTTTATTTATTTTTTTCTCTATCGGCTCTTTCCTAATCATCTGTTGCTTTTGTTGATACTCCTTTTCTTCCTGCAGTTTTCGTTGGCGTAGTTTCGCATCTTATTCCAAGAGAGCCTTCCTTTCCTCCAGTCGATGCTATTCTTCTTCCATCTCCTTTTTTTCTCATCATTTCCTGTAGGGGAGGAAGGGGTAACCCCGTCACCTTAAGCATTCGGAGTTTTTAAAATAAATGTAAGACGTAAATTGATATTTTCAGTACGCAGAATATTTGATTCACTAGTTTTTTATAAGACTTGTGCATTAGAATTGTCAAATTATGTTTATTCTCACGAACAATGTACATAACACAACCATTGTTGCTGCCAGCACTGGTCAGCAACCAAACGACAAAGTCGTTTCAATCGAAACGTTTCAAATAGGATTATATGTCAAGCGATATAGAAATGACAGAGCAAAAATATCATTCGTCATTGTAGTGCGAAGTGTGAAATGATTGAAATAATGCAGTCGCACAAACGATTATTATTTAAATACTTAGACTAAAAATTTGTTAAAACGAACTTATACTATTTAAACCTAAGTGTTCTAATCACAGGTTGAAGTCACAGATCGTAAGTTGTTTCTACAATTAATAGTGCTAGCTTGTATTTTCTATTCTAACCTAAAATCACAGATGAATTATTAAAACAACGCGAACAAGAAGTTCACCGTAAAATACGTTCCGAAACCGATTTTTGTAAGTAATGTTAAACTTATGTAAACTAAATCTAATTGGAATAAATATTTCAGCTTACAGCTGATTCACACCTACCCTGAGTTGTGAGCTGCTTATAGATATCGGCAATGACCCCTTGTTCCCGTAACAAAACTGTAAGAAAAATCGATCCGATGAGTGCTGATTGGGAAGACGATTTCTCGGCATCGCTACATTCAGCAAGAGCAGGAGACTGCGGCATCTATTCGCGCCCTGCCTCGTACGATTGTACTCAGATGACTCGCAGTTGTACACCAGCGAGTAAAACAACAACCAATCGCTACCGCTTCGATCTTGTATCCCTTCGGTTGCAACAACTGAAGGCAGAACGCGCGATACAGCTGCGCGAACTCGAAGCGGAAAGGCGAGCGATACAACAGGAAAGAAGTGCTATACAAGCAAAATATAGATTGCTAGAGAAGCAACTAGCCCTACAACGAAATGTGAGCAAATCCAGCTCCCGCAGCACCGCGATGTCCGCAATGGGATCAGAGAAACAACAAGCATCATCCAATGGTAGAGAACACACACCGGTGGCATACAATGAGGGAAAAGTAATTCCCTATGGACCAGTGGGACACATCTCGCTGAAACAGGTAGAATCGGAGGTGCAGCCTATCAAACAATCAACACGATCGAGGCTGCTGGCTACACGGGTGGACTCTCTACCTGATCTGCCGCAATCAAACGGGGTTCAGCAGCGATACAACCGCGCGTTTCCCAAAGTAGTCAACGATCAAAACAACAATTTGCCATCTATTCTTGCAACACCATCTAGGTCGAACCAGACCACGAATTCAACAGCTCCAGGTACTTTCATGCAGTTTGAAGTTAAACTGTACCAATACCAAAAGGTACTGGACCAGTCTTGCCTGCCGTCTTGCGTTACCGAGCAGTGCAAGCCGGGATCGAATATCAGCGGCTACATTCGAAGCTTGTCTAATAGAGAAAAGAACTCCATTGGGAAGCTCTCGCTCGTCATCAACGGAGCATGCTTCAGTAAGGAGTGTCCTATACACCATAAACAACCACGGCGTTCAATCTTCCGAATGGAATGGGGTGACCAAGCATTGCTGCTGTGGATGAATCCCGTTAAAATTAAACTGCAGCCAGATACAGGCCAGGGTGCCAGGATGTTCGCCCAGCTGGCTTCAGCGACCTACAGCTTGATCTCATCCCATTCGAATAAGCGACGAAACGTTCCTACGCTGATGATCTCCGGTTTAGACGATGATGTACAACAACACACGATCATTTATGCGGCGACGGCCAAGCTTCTATTTAGGTTTTGGAAGTTTACCATCACGATAACTCTGCCCGGCTGGTTCCACTACAGCGACAATTTCTCTAGAGATGAGTGCGTGGAATATTCTCGGTCGTTATCCAACGGCTGGACTAATCACCTTGGTATCAAAGCCGAAACAGACTTTCGTGGATCACTCGTGCTCCGTCGTATGCCACGAAATCTCTCCGTGAACAAGCGAACGAACATTAAGAGCAGCTTTACAATTGTGCAAATATCTGGTAAGCAACTGGTCTGTGATTGTATTGGTTTCATCAAGCATGTTGGCGGAATGGCACTTGGATACGCGAACGTTCCCCGTGAAATGCTGCAGAAGAAAGAGGTCCCGCTGAAGCAATGCCAGGGTAACAGTTACACAATTCACGACGATCGCTATCATCGACAACAGCTAGCCGATCAGAATAGGTTCTTGCAAAGGTCTGCTTCGCGGCCCGTACAACTCGTTGGCGGCATGAGAATAGGAGAGGCTCTCATTCCCTACGGCACTGCAGTAAGAGCCAAAGAATCTCAGAAATCAGCTGTCGCGGAGAGCGTAATGCAGATGGGAGAGTTGAGCTACTTGCCCACCCGACTGAAGCACAACCATGATCACGAGCATCTCTTAGGATGGAAGGCACATCATCACAAGCAATCGATTTTTATCGCCAGCGAGATACTGACCGACGACGGGAAAAAGGCGAGAAAGGAGAAATTATACGGCCGGCATGTTCATGTGAAGAACCTGGCTGTACTCTACTCGTCTGCGATAAACTACATAATCAGCATTGAACGGAAAGACCATACGGCTAACGATTTTCAACTACTAATAGAAAATTTCAGTATCAATCTTCTACTAACAACTTTCAATTCGGACGAAGAGTTTTTGCTATCGACTGACTACGGTTTGAGTATTCTACCGTTGCCTCGACCGGTCTTGGTAGTACCATGGTGCATCTACGGCGCGTGTATAAAATACGCATCGCAATTGAAGGAACAATTTTGCACCAGTGTGACAAACATTCACTGGTCAAAGCAACAACGATCAATGGGTTATACAGGTTCAAACAACGGCGTGAAGAACTAGATGCTCAAAATATTAAGTTGTTCTGCTGGAATCCAGGTAATCCACAACGTTATGACGATAGCCAGTCTAGTGCCTTTGACCGTCTAGGTGATAAGCATCAACACAGTGTAGTGTGTGGGGTTGGTAATCCTACTGATCGTGGAGAATGGTGTAGGAATAACAATTACTGGCTAAAATTTGGCAATCGAAGAGGTGCCAACAGCCGAGATAATAGGCCACTATCGTACCCACGTGGAGAGTTAACTTTCGAGCAGGAGAAGCGTTGGTTGAACGACCAAAATAATAAGGATAGGCAAAACGGTAGAAACCATAAAGAGTATGGCGAAAGGGGAAGTATCATGACAAAAGTAGCGGTGTTCGATTCGGAGATGCTGTCACGGAAACAGCTGAGAGCAAAGGGAAAAGTATTAGTAAAACTGGATCCTCCGGCCAGTGTTACGGGGGGGAGTATGTTGCTGCCAGCACTGGTCAGCAACCAAACGACAAAGTCGTTTCAATCGAAACGTTTCAAATAGGATTATATGTCAAGCGATATAGAAATGACAGAGCAAAAATATCATTCGTCATTGTAGTGCGAAGTGTGAAATGATTGAAATAATGCAGTCGCACAAACGATTATTATTTAAATACTTAGACTAAAAATTTGTTAAAACGAACTTATACTATTTAAACCTAAGTGTTCTAATCACAGGTTGAAATCACAGATCGTAAGTTGTTTCTACAATTAATAGTGCTAGCTTGTATTTTCTATTCTAACCTAAAATCACAGATGAATTATTAAAACAACGCGAACAAGAAGTTCACCGTAAAATACGTTCCGAAACCGATTTTTGTAAGTAATGTTAAACTTATGTAAACTAAATCTAATTGGAATAAATATTTCAGCTTACAGCTGATTCACACCTACCCTGAGTTGTGAGCTGCTTATAGATATCGGCAATGACCCCTTGTTCCCGTAACAACCATATTAAATATTGATGTTTTAAATTCAGTGCGGGTAAGACCGTCACCCCTATGGGGTAAGTCCGTCATACATATTTTTATAAAGATACTTTTGAAGATTTCAATTTTAAAATATTTTCAAGGCATTTTTGAGGTGCAGTGATGGTTTACCAATCATTGTACAGTCGATACTCTTATAAAATCACTGGTCGGGGGGCGCAATTGGAATCCGCTTAATAGGAGACTAAGCTTATGGGATTTGGGCTTTTCGGGGGTTTGGCCAATTATCTCGGGTGTGTTAAGAGATAGCGCAATACTTTATTCGGCAAAGTTTTAGGGCTTGAAAAGATCTACCATTTAGAACTTTGGTTCAAATGATTAGTTGGTAACTTGGCCGCCAGAGGCGCCACCAACAGTTTGAGGCTAAATTGCACTACAGGAACTATATGAGGTTGACAAGCAAACGTTACGATATGCGACAGCTCAAGACCCTGGTAATTAGGAATAGTGTCTTCGGAAAAATTATTGGATACGCCAATAACTTACAGATGATGAGTTACGAAGTTCGAAATTCCTCCACTGGGCGGCGCTAGTGAGCATGTAAATTTTTAAAACCTCATATCTCAGAATACAATAATTTAGAAAGTTGGTTTCTTCGGCAAAGTTGATCAGTATGACATAGACTTACATAAAACGGGACACGTGTTTCGGAATTCTGGTACTAGGCGGCGCTAGT
Source organism: Aedes albopictus (assembly GCF_035046485.1). Classification (NCBI taxonomy): domain Eukaryota; kingdom Metazoa; phylum Arthropoda; class Insecta; order Diptera; family Culicidae; genus Aedes; species Aedes albopictus. The sequence goes on from NC_085137.1 coordinate 209,530,655, forward strand.
GAATTTGCAATCGCTAAAAAAATCCACAAATTATGTACTAAGAAGGTCCAGAAGGAACAGGAAGAGTCCAAGCAGGAACTCCTGGAGAAATGCTAATAGATTTAGTTGGATAATTCAGGAACCGTAGGAAATACTGAAAAGAAGCCTTAGAAAAAATCCCGCAGGAATCCCAGGAGAAACCCATATGGGGTCGTCCATAAATGACGTAGTATTTTTGACGATTTTTGACACCCCGTTCCCCTTCCCTCGTAGCCTATTTTCCAATACGTAATACATGACTCGTAGCATAATCCGAGACTCCAACTCCCCCCCCCCCCCATAAAATGCTACGTCATTAATGAACGACCCCTATAGAAATTTCCACGTTTGGTCATCATTTTGTAGTTGCGTGGCATCTGATAGAAATGCCTAGCCAGTTCAACAAACATCCGGTGATCCGAAGAGCATGACGGTGTTACCCCGCCGATGAGTGACGGGCTTACCCGAAAAGGCCACTATTCTTAAATTACACCGTATTTGCTGAAAAATTTTTGAAACTGGCCATTCAATGAATCTTGACACTAAATTTTCTTCGTGTTTGACAGGTCAATTTTGGTATTATTTGTCTCAAAAGAGTAAAAATGGTAAAAACATATAAGGCGTGTGGCCAAAAAGCTACTAAATAACTGTTTCCTGGTAAAATCATTGGGGTGACGGGCTTACCCACCCTGACGGTGTTACCCGCTTTTGCCCTACCTCCAGTTCCTGCTCCTTCAGCAATTGCTTTTCTTTGACTAGTTTCATTTGGGCCGGCCTGCAGACGAGCGGCATGAATGCTCGAAGTCGTGCTGTTCGCGCTTCGAGAGAATTTCAATGCCAATTTGGTCACTTTATTCATCGGCCTTAAACCAGATCTAGCAGTTGACGAGTGTAGAGATATGCCTTCCTTTATGGATGCGAGACGACGACATATCGGAGACAGTTGTTTTTGCAGTCCAGTCCGTGCAAAGGTGGGGTTGGTTTTTCACAGTCCCGTCCACCCCTGCGCAGTCGAAATGCTGCCACAGTTTACAGCCGTCGCATGCAACCCATTTCTCGTCGTCGGCATTCGGCCTAGTGCAAGACTTACAGCTGTATCCTGCGGGCATCTGATGTTCTTCAATTTCACGACCCCGTATGTTAAAATCCTTGAAGATTTTGTTGAGGGGTAGGGGTTACATTTCACTAAACTCGAGAGCAAACTCCTTCGGTATATCGCTTCCAAACATTAACCGAATGCCACAATGCTTTATCGAATTACTTACGATTTTAGTGAACGTTTGTGGAACTCGGTAGAATCGTATCAATAGCCGGTGATTGTATGATTATTGATTACTATACAAATTCGAAATTGCACGTTAGTTTAAGTTCAGCAAAAACTTATGTTTACTAACATCGAATTCAATGATAGTTTGCTAACTTTAAGTTTCACTCGGTAATATAGTAACATTAGTTCAAGATAATAATTTGAAATGGTATCGTACACTATAGAAGTTCAAGTTCAAAAGTTAGGATGCAGATGACTTGCATGAAATTCCTTTTCCCGACATTCGGCCGTCTTGACGTTTGAACGGCCTTCTGTCATGCATGATGGTTTCCGGGCACGGCCGTCGGCGGTGTCACTGCATCGAGGGGTGTTGTTGGCACAATTAGCCCTATATAATTTTTGACAACTTTAGACCCCTTGAGAGACCACTGAGCATTTAGATACGGACTTCAAATCTTGACACGATCATTTCTTAGATAGAACGATAATTTGCCAACAACAAACAGTCAACATTCATCGATAATACCCCTTACAGTCAGAAGAAGCCCACTCTATAGAATGTTGTTAATGCCGCCCTATACACGGAAAAAAATCCATTCCCAAGACCATGAATATGACTCATAGTTTCCCGATATTTTTATGATTTTATGTTATAAATATACACCATGATTAAATTTTATGATCTTATGATTGATTTCACCATAACGCTATGCACCCGTTATTGTTTTGGCTTTCGACGACCAAAAATGGAAAATATAATCATGAAGCTATGATTAAATAAGCTGGGATCATGAGTAGCATTCATGAAGCCAGGAATAATTTTCATAAACCTGGATGCAGATCCTGATGCTTTACCACCGGATTCATAAAATTATGGTTTGGTGAGGTAGAACCATGCATAGAATTCATGGAATCAAAAAATACTTTTATGGTTCCGTCGTCGTCGGACCTCAATGTTTCGCAGTCAAATTCATAAAATCATGGTTGAGGGAGATGGAACCATGCATAGAATTCATGGAATTAAGAATTACTTTTATGATTCCGTCGTCGTCGGACCTCAATGTTTCGCAGTCAAATTCATAAAATCATGGTTGAGGGAGATGGAACCATGCATAGAATTCATGGAATTAAGAATTACTTTTATGATTCCGTCGTCGTCGGTCCCAAATGCTTTTAATTAGATTAATAAAACGACGCAAGCTAAAATCATAAGAAAATAAAATACGTGATATCAGAGCCCATTTCTATGATTTTGGGACCTATCCATCATCCTTTTTTCTATGAGCAAGCAGCACTTTTTAGTTGGCCTCTTGTTAGTGAAGATATGTAATGTTCAAATATAAAAGAGAACAACAATGATCGAACTCACCGGATAATCATATTTAGCTGGTTTATTATTTTTGTCTTTGGTACCTACATCCAACAGGCTAAGGATGCCCTCCAAACCACATCAATTGTTCTCTAGTTCACATCGCTTGCTGAGTCTCCGAAGTCGTCAAACGATGGATAAACCGGAAAAATAGAGAGAATTACCGAAAATTAACGCGCGATTCTCACTTTGCTTCACTCTCCGTACATAAACTCGGAACTACGACGGATGGCACAACGAAAACGCGAACTGGGCACTGTTTACTTTTTGCGCGTTTACTTTTTAGTCAATCAACTCCCAACAACCTGCCGAATCTTACGGGCACACTGTTTCGATGTTCCATTTCCTCATATATGCACATTTATTACTCTAACCAAATAAAAACTTTGCAAAAATAGCAGGTTCAACTTTTTCCACATGTATGTGCTGGACGATCGCGCGATTTATATAATTGCATATGGCAGATAAGTGTAACGCTAGGAAGCGACCATGAATATAATTTATGAAAATGCTTGTTTCTATTCATATTTCTGGTCAACTCATTCATGATATTATGAATTTTAATTATGATATTATGAGTTGGCAGACATCATAAGAACATGATTTTTTATTCATGGTTAGGGGAATGGATTTTTTCCCGTGTAAAAAGTTCTATGTGTTCCGTGACGACGTTAGTAAAGGAGAGGTGAAAGAACACTAACTGTAAACGATTCGTGAAACTAAACATAACATTATTCATTTTTATACTAATTTTATTTATCGATTAGCGAATGCAAAGTTTGAAACTTCATCTTACTTGCTTAGCTGTGTTTTCGGTACAAAACAACTTGATTTAATAAAACAACTAAAAAATGCCGTGTCCTAATGAATAATTTGCATCTCAAGCTTTTTCCACTCCAACTCCTCGGAATTCCTCGGCATGCAATTGTCTTCCTCGGATTCCACTCCAAATTGGTAACAGCGCAAATAGTTGAAGAAGCATATCTGAAATGAGTTTTTATCTTCTCACTATGAGCAGCAGCCTCCCAACTAAAATCCAACCCTTTCGGGATTTTCACGCCGTTTGCATCGCAATCTTATTTTGGAGCTTGCCCGGCCGGACGCAAGGAGATCTCAAGTGGACTGATCTGGCGTTTTTTTTTTCTCGGGATGTAGAACCGAGAGCCCGCTCACTCGCCCTTCAGGTCCTCAGGTCCAATGGGGGAAAAGGGCAGCCCGGGAATTGTTCTTGTCGAATCATATGCTTCAGCGCGCCACTGAAAAGTGCCGACATCGGTTGTCGTCTTCGTCTTCGCTGTCGTCACCCCGTGGTGGTCGTCGTTGCGAGATGAGCGCTGTGCTTGTGCAAGTAGCGCTTCGGATGAAAGGCTATGCAGTGTGACAGAAAAAAGATTGTTCAAAAGAAAGTTGCACTGAGGAGATGATATTTCATCTGAGCTGAAGAAGTTTTCTTCTGTATGGTAATTTTTATTGCAGTTGCAGTTTTTTTTTCGAGAGCAGTTTCTTCTTAGATATTACGTATTTGATTGCAAAGGAAGATGACCTGAATCGCACTCGGGTGGTAAAGTCATTCTTAAAATCGTGAATTCTTAGATACATTAGAGTAACAATAATCAACATGGTTTGTCAAGAATTCACTCAGATTAGGAGAAATAAAAAAGTGGGTTTCTGCATGCAACAATAAAACTAGCAATAGGGTTTCAGTACGATGTTCAATAACTGTGATGAATTAAATCATAAAAATAGGACTAGGAAACTTTGTCCCATCATCCCCTAATTTTGCAGTTGAATACAAAATGTCGTTTAATATTGACAAAAAAAAAAAACTTTGTGTTGCAAACCCCTGTGAGCTGTTACTGAAAATGGGTTTCTCATCTTTTAGAATCGTGAGGCACACAATGTGTAAGACAGGAAACAATAACTTCAATCAAATTTAACTATATCGACCGGCAATGCAATGCAGTCTAAAATCTAGAGTTAAATGACATTCAGTGCGTTAGTTTATCCTGCATTCACAATTTGTTTTTTGGATATTTTTTATTTATTTTTGACTTGATTTTTGAAACTAAGTAAATAGAGGCTTGCAGCAAAAACCTAACCTCATCAAATTCTCATACGATTTGTAAACATTGCCCTCAATTTTTTTTGAGGGCAAGGACGGCTTTATGGACCGACGCCGAAGGAAAAAAAGTGAAGGAGACAATGATGACGTCAGTGTGCAAGCGCTCATAGAATACTGCAAGATGACGTCACGAAGCCGTACACTGACAGTTCAGCGAGCTTGTTTACATGGACTTAGTCTCTGGCGGAGATCCGGCAAAACTGTTTTTCATTACAAATGCAGTAAAACGATAGTTAGACGATTGATTTTGCACTAGTAGAGTTGAATATAATCGATATTTCCGTATCACAATGGTTTCGGGACGAAAAACGTGAATTTAATTTTCGCCGCTGAACTGTCAAACAAAGTGAGGATAAATCAGGTGCTAGCAGTACCCTACATAAATAAATATGAAGCAATAAAAGGTAATGTAATCGACTGGGGTTCTACTGAACCGAGGCAAGCGTCTCATTTTCAAAAATTGAGTTTTTATCACAATCGATCAAACCTGACAAAGAATACTCGAGCAGGAGAAAATAGCTGAAGAATACCAAACTCAGGTAAGGAAAACCAAATACCTACAACCTGAATGAGGTATTAGGAAACCCTGCATAAGAGGTAAAATACCTAAAATAATAACTTATGTATATTCTGGGCATAAAACATGAATAATGGCCTCAGGTATGGCAATACCTAAATAATAATCAGCGATTTTTCCATACAAATAGCGATTTTTCCATAACTGAATAATACCTCAAGCAGTCCTCAACACCAAACTAATATCTCGTTGAGGTATTTCACCAATACCTAAAAAATACCAAAATAGGTTATTTTCAAGATCTAGGTAGCCGACCAATGCCTTGTCTTGGTATGATACCTGACTTTGGTATGCTGCAGTTATGTGGCAGTTATTCGTTTCTGCTCGGGTAGGAGATCGAAGTTACCTCTGTTCGCGAGCGGATGAGTGTTTTGTGATAGCAGATGATTTTTTAGATTGATTCAATTCAGTATAAATACGGAATAGTGATTTAATTCCAATGGGAGCGGATCTGGTGTGATGGTTAGAACACTTGACTATCACGCCGAGGTCCTGGGATCGAATCCCGACAAACTCACTAAGTGTGGGTTCTTCCTTCGGAAGGGAAGTAAAGCGTGGCTCCCGAGATGAACTAGCCCCGGGTTAAAAATATCGTTAATAAATATAAATAATAAAAATTCAAAGAAATAATAACTGTTTAAAATTGTGAAATGGTTAAAGTGGAATGTAAGCCGATACCGTTTTAGTAATTTAAGTTATTAAAGATATTTATGCACAGCAACATGCCACCTCCAAACGCAAGAGTACCGAGCTGGAGGAATTGGATGAGTGCAATATGTCGCACTTCTCGGTCACTTCGCCTGCCTAGGAAGACATCATCTCAAACAAGACATTTGGTGAGTTCATTCTGATTTGATTTGGTAGTCATGATGATGTAGATTTCTTTGGAACCACCACCATCAATCCAATCCCTTGACCAATCCCAACAGTAATAATCCAGCCGTATAGTGAATTCTAGACCAAGTTGCTATTTACGAGGGCGTCGGTGAGTCACTGGTCTCTCGTTAAATTGACGTCAACCCATCCCTACTATGTATCCCTTCCCACCTTTAGGTAGAATCAATTGTGTCTCTCTTCGTTTCAGAGAGCAATCAATGGCGTTTAAGCCTAGGCATGTTAGCCAAGACACAGTGTAAATGCTTGTGCCCCATCCATAAAGCAAAAAGGATCATGTAGTGACAAAATCTCTTAGCTACGTCACTCCAGACGTTGATGTTCAGACATACTAAGAAACATACACTAAAACACTTATGATTCGCTGTGACGATGCCAATCTTTTGAAAGATGCGTTTTGGTTTGTGTGCGTTGACAAGGAGTACAGAGCAAGTTACAAAGTTACTGGGTATTTGGATAAATATTTTCCGATGAGCTAGTTGCAAATTATTAAGATAATAAACAATATTTGATACAGAAGTTTAACAATGTTACAGTAGTTAATTGATAAAAAGAGGATTTTCTGTTCAGCCTAAATAACTGCGTCAATATTATCATGCGTAAACTTCTCTATCACCATGGGAATAGCCAGAGGGAGACAGAAGAAGGCCGTGGCTGTTTATTTTTTTTTAATTATTTAAGCCAACGCAAAAAATTCCGCTCAAAAATAAACTATTCTAATTATTTGGGATTTCATCAAACTTTTTTCTCAAAGTCCACAAAAAATTTCGTGTATTTCTCTAAGAGCACTCTCTCAGTCTTATAGAATTTTACCAATTAAAAATCCTGGTTGAATTTGTGATTTTTATCCATGGAATACAAAAACAACATGCCAAGTTTTTCGGATATGCCGAAACCGGCTCCAGTAGGTCAAAATTCATGAATTTTCACTAGTATGCAATTGAAATGAACGTCATGCTAGGAGCAAAAAAGCTGGGATTTCTTTATTAATACCTCCAGGGACATCTTCTGAAATTCCTCCAGGTATTTCTTCAGCAACTTCTTCTACTTCCGATAATGATTGTTTTTGGGCCTGTCCCAAGAAATGCTTCACGAATTCCTCGCGCTTTATTATTTCAGACATATTCACGGATACTTCTGCAAGGATGCATCAAAGCATTCCTCCAGGAATTTTCTCTTAGTTTCCTGCAGTGTCCTCATTATGGATTCCTCCAGAGATTCCTTCAAGAATATCTCTAAAGATTTTACCATACATTCCTCCCGGAAAAGTTACTCTAGTGCTTTTTTCAAGGTTTCCTTCAAGATTTTCTTCAGGGATTTCCAAAGGAATTTCACCATAGATCGTTTTAGGTATTTCTGCAAGTATTCATTCAGAGCTTTTTTCCAGGCATTCTTTCAGAAAATTTTACCAGATATTATTCAAAAAATAATGCAGAAATTCATTCACAATTTTGTAAGAAGAAATCCTGTAGGAGTCCATCAAAGGATTCTTTCAACTATTCGGCCAGAAATTACTGCAGACATGGATTGCTTCAGTGTTTTCCAGGGATTCCTACAGTAATTCTTCCCGGAATTCGTTTAGAAAGCTCTCCTAGAATTTCCTAAGAAATTCCTCATGGGATTGCTTCCGGGATTCCTCCAGGAGTTTCTTCAGAAAACGCTCCAGGTATTCCTACAATACTTCCTCCAGGGATTCCCTCAGGGGTTTCTCCAAAGATTTACTAGGAAAATTATTGTGAAGTTCATTCAAGAACAACTCCAGGCATTAATTTTAAAATTTCTCCAAGGATTTTTCCAGGAACTATTCTTATCATTCTTACATGAATTTTTTCAGCAATTCCACCAGCAAGTCATCCAGAAGTTGCTGCTGGAATTGTTTAGGGATTCCCCTACATATTTCTCTTATGGTTCATCCTGGGGTTTCTCAAGAATACCTTCAAAGATTCTATCAGGAAAAGTCACTGGGATTCCTCTAGGAACACCCCTACGAACTCTTCTTAGGATTCCTCCAGGATTTTTCCTCATTCCTTCTGCGAAGAATTCCTTCTACGATATTTTCAATACTTCTCCCTATGATTTCTTCAGAAAATTCTTGCAAGGATTCCTCTGAAAATTCCTCTAGGAGTGCTTCTAAACAATCCTTCTGGAAATCTTGTAAGGTTCCCCCGAAGATCCTCCAGATATTCCTCCTGAAATTCCTACAGGCATTCCTCCATGAATTGCTACAAGGTTTTTTGTTTTTTTCAGGAATTCTTACAAGCATGTCTTAAGGAATTTCTCCATGGATTCCCCCAGGAATTGCTCTAGCTAGGGCCTCCTTCAGGGATTTATACATGGATTTTTTCAGGCATCCATCCAGGAAATCTTTAAGGCATCCATCCAGGCATTTTTCTAGACATTCATTCAGAGATTTCTCCAGGAACTACTCTAGGGATTCCTCTTAAGATATCTCCAAGAACTTCTCCAGGGAATCCTCCTGGAATTCATCCCGAGATTTCTCTAGGGATTCCTCCAGGGATTTTTGCTGGGATTCCTCTAGGGATTCTGGCAGGAATTCATACGGGGGTTCCGCCAGGAATTTGAAAAGAAATTTATCTAGGGATTCTTCCAGGCATTCCTTCAGGCATTCGTGCGGGATTTTCTCCGTAAATTCCTCCAGGGATTCCTCTACGGAATCTTCCAGGGATTCCTCCAGGGCATTCTCCAGCGATTCCTCAAGTAATTTCTCCTAGATTTTTTTCCTAAGAACTTCTCCAGGAATTCATCCAGTGATTCCTCCAGAGCTTCCTTCGCAAATTGCTTCAGGGATTCTTCTAGGAATTCCTACTGGTATTTCAACACGAATTCCTCCAAGTATTCCTTGAGGCATTCCACCAGGGATTCCTCCAGGCATTCATCCAAAAATTCCTCCAGGCATTCCTTCAGAAATTTTTACATGAAATCTTTCAGGAATTTCACCAGAAAATCCTTCATGGATCGCTTCAAAAACTCTTCCAGGATTTTTAGAGGGTTTACTTTAGGAATTGCTCCAGGGATTCAACCAAGAATTTCTCCATCGGAGCTCTAGCGTGCGCAGCCTTTTTCTTTTTTCTCACACACTCTCGTAAACAAACACGCGAAAGTAACAGATAATAGAGGGGGCACTTTGCCCCCTCTTCTATCTCGTTCTTTCTTGCGTTCAACAAAATGAACGAGTAAGAAAAAAAGATAAGGATGCGCACGCAAGTGCTTCGGAGGTTACTCCAAGAATTCCTCTATGGAATCCTCAAGCGATCCATCGACGGATACCTCTAGAGATTTCTCTTGGAGTTCCTCCAAGAAATACTACAGGCATTCTTCAAATCATTTCTTCAGGAATTCTTCCAGGCATTTCTCCAGGAATTTTTCCTGAGATTGCTTATGAAATAGGGGACAATCAGTGAAGTATAAGATTTGTAGTAATGAGCTAAATTTGTGTATGGTGAGAAGATAAGTTCTCCGTTACTGCAAAGAAATAATGCAAAAAGCGTGGGTATTATAATTTATATGATGCTGTTTGAGCTAAACTTTCGGTAACTTTATTGTTGTTTACTCCATTTCTTGCAATTTAAAAGTTATCCAATGTTTTGCGTGGAAATTATAATCGTCATTTGATCCTCTCAAGCATGATCGCATGTTGCTCGCCTCAGGATATCCAACGTTACAACAAGCGCATAACCGAAAAAAAAACACCTGGAACCACCCCTGAAATCCTCTGAGACCACCTGAAGACATCCAGGTACCAAGCTCTCTATTCCCCGAGACCCCCAGGACGCACTGAAACACCCCTGCAACCCCCCAAAACCCCGGTGAGATCCCTGAAATGCGCCTAAAGCGCCTCTAAGAGTCCATTAAGCCACTCGAGACCCCCCTGAAACGCCCCTAAGAACTCCTGGTATCTCCTGGTATCCTGGTATCAAGAAAGATTATCCCCCCTGGTATAGTCTTTCTTGATACGCCTCTAAGATCTTCTGGTACTACGTGAAACCCCATGTAAGGCCCCTGAAACGCTCCTGTAATGACTCTATGGAACTCCCTTTAAACCCCCTAATATCCCTTGAAACGCTCCAGACGCCCTCTAGAATCCTTCTGAGACCCCCCAGACGACACTGAGATCCTATTAAACGCCCCCCTGAGATCTCCTGATACCTTCTAAAACACACTGGGACACTCTTGAAACGCCATTGACATCTCCTGGTATCCTCCTGAAATGCCCATAAAACTTACCTTTGCCCTTCCCAACAAACACCTTTGCAACACCGTTGCCATAAGATCCAGCATTATTAGATTTTATGCACAATACTGGTTCTGAATAACACTCCCTTTTTATACAGGGCATAAAAAGGTGCATAAATTAAAAGTGCATAAAAATTAACTGCATAAAAAGAGGTTTATAATAGGAATAATTATCGGATTCGTTCACAATCAAACGAATATTAGTATGTACGCTTAAGTTCATTTTAACTGCCCCACTGAGATCTGTCTTACACAAACAGTTGATGTTAAATCATGTTTCCGTTTCGATTTCCTATATTCATTAATTACACTAGTTTACAGCATTTTTGAACTCGGTAAGCTGATGATCATTTTTGGTGTAGAATCATGCCCTGAGTTCGAAAACGCGAACGAAAAAAATTACAGTAGAGCGGAAAATTTTTCGACTTTCCATACAACGTTGATGATTTGAAATCGATTTTTGTTCTATTTTTAAGCAAAGTCGCTCACTTTACACATCTCATTCTTCGTAATCAATGCTCCGATTGAGCTGAAAATTTTACTGTAACTCGCCTACAGATGATATGTCAAAAAAACGTCGAGAAAGAATTTTTAAGTTGGTTTTTTCTTATTGAAAATAATACATTTCTTCAAAAAATTTTGGGAATTTTGCTAAAATTAAGGAAGATCGTCCCAAAAACTCGCCAATATCTTGAATTTCATCAATCTGACGCAAAACCTGTATTCAGATGATCGAATGGTATTGTATTCAGCTTTTAATTTATGGAAAAAGATTTAAAATTGGTTGAACAAAACGCAATATATTTGAATTTTAGTAAATTACATATTTTGAAAAGTTACAAAACTCGATATTGAGGTAAAACTCAAAAACTGTTCTACTTTAAATTTTTTGAAGGTCGGTTTCGAAATCAGCACTAAATTGTGCTTCAAAAATTTTGGTCGTTGACAGAAGTTCACGACTTTCGTTTTATTTTGTAAACTTGTGTTATCGTTAATGTAATGCAATGCTTAATTTAAATTAAATTTAAATTAAATCTCAATTATCGAAAGTGCCTGCAGAGCAGCATCCCGTATGTTATTGTCAAATTTTTCCAACATGACACCAATCATTCCAAGGTACGTATGGAATACCGGGGTAAGTTGAAATGTTCGTGGTGACATGAAACATTGCACAATGGGAAAAAATAGGTATAAAAAGCAAATAAATTCAATATCTCTGGTCGGAGTGCATAGCTTTGAATGAATTTTTGACACAAACTGTACAAATCTCTCTAGTTTCAGATAAGGAGGGTGTCATTCGCCGCACGATGCGGGAAATCAGAGTATCAGGCCCGTTTTACCCCGTTATCTCTCCTTTTTACACCTTTTCAGAAAAATCTTGGAGTGAAAAATAAACGATTTACTTTATTCGTTTTTGTGTAAGAAATTCCATAGTACCGAATGGAGTGGGTTTAGCTCACCGCACAGCCTTAAAAAATGAAATATCTTGAAGTAACCCCAATATCATCTATTTCTTTGAAATTTCAAAGGCATCTCCGCCCGGAGTGGATCGCAATCGATAATAGCAGGGCCAACCCTATGTCAAATTGCCGATACTATGGAAGTTTTTACACAAATATGAGTTATTTCTATTTTGCACGCCAGTCGGGAATAAATGAGGATTTTGTCAAAAAAGTGTGTGTGAGAGAGAGTAAAACGAGAATAATATACTGATTTCCAGCATAATGCGGCGAATGTTACCCTCCTTATCTAAAACTATAGAGGTTTTCACAGATTGTGTCAAAAATTCATTCAAATCTAACCACTCCGACCAGAGATATTGAATTTATTCGCGTTTTATACCTGTTTTTCCCACTGTACATTGGGTCACCGTGACCCCAGACTGAATCACATTCAATTTCGGAACGATTCCTTCCTCTGCTGAACGAATTAATCGTTCAATGTTCATGCACCCTTCCTCATCTAACACGCCATGAAAATGAACAACGGGCACCAACTTGCCTAAATTTCGCTTAGTGTGTATCGCGCAACCCCTATCCAACAAACGCGCGACCGACCAGTTTCATTATTCTTGTTCCCGTGCGGCACCACCACACCAAGAAGGGTGAATATGCTACATCAAACTGCCTATGCTACACTAGTTCCCTATGATACCGGTCATGCGCAATGAGGGTCGCTGTAATGCGAAGGAAGGGATAGGCGATTGGCAATGTTGCAACATAGAGAATGAACAAAATTCGGAGGGGGTAAAAATTTAAGAAGTAGTTGCTTCTGCTGCACGGCTACTTTTGATGGACTTGGATTCAGTGTGCAAATGAATTTATTGGAATGATTTGCTTGCGAGTGATTTGGATTGAACGTGTACATTTATTCGGTCGGTCATGTGACTCGCTGCAATAAATTTAGTGTTTGAGAGTGAATATTATTAGCTGTGCTTGTGGTAGAACATACAGAATGAACGCGCGTCGTGCCCGAAGGCATGGATATTTTTCAAGAAATTCATTTTAGATTAGACAAAAAGGGATGTTTCTATCGGCAACACAGGTTACGCCATCTACACCCACCTTGGATGAACTTGATTAAATGATTTGGAAAGGATGCACTGCACGCACATTAAGGAAGGACATGGTTTTGCTTAGCCTAGGCATGGTAATTTGGGAGTTACTTTTTTCAAGAAAAATGTTCACTTCGCCCCCATCAACATAAATCAAGAAATAATTTTTCATAGAAAAATCAACAACACGGTGCACACTCGATTCCTGAGGAAAATCCCTTAATCTTTCAAGACGCGCATTTATTTGATACTGAAACTGCACAGCGCTCGCGCTGTATACGGAAACCGAGTTTTTTTTGCAAGAGATGTATTTTTTTTACAACGGCATGCGTCCTGAAAGGTTAACAATTCAACGTCCCAATCAACATGATCAGAAATGCTTTTCCTTCGAATTCGCAATGCTGTACAACGTACAATACGTGTTCATTTTAGAACCACAACAAACCATCGGAGAAATCAACTAAAAATCTCTTTGATTTGCACTAAAAGCTTTTGATTTAAGAATGATCTAAAAGTCAATATGTATATTTTACAGATAGTAGAAGTTGTTTCGCACAGATTCGCGATTTTTTATCAGATGTGACGTGCATACACCATAAGACACGCTCAAAGTCCAAGTATCAAACCTGGAGCTGAGGCAATTTTTGTTGTTGGTGTTGTTGTATTGAAATCTAAGCATTGCCAACAACGAATTGAACATTCAAACTTGCCTACCTACTGTTTGCATTTTTTCTGTTTTATAACAATTTATTTCGAACTTTTTTTTTGGTTTACACAAAATTAGGATTACTAACAACGGCTGGTATTTTTTTGGTACTGAACAAAGCTTTAACAACAATTTGGGAGTCATTTGTAGTCTCAGTAAATGGCTAAATTTGACTGCGTGAAGAAAATTAGCTCAAACTTATTGAAAAATTATAAGGTACACCGGTGCAAGTTGAAACGGGTGGGGCAAGATGAAACACGAAGTTTTGAAATAGATTTCAATACAATTTGGAAATTTATCCTTCACTAAAAGATTGTTTGAATCAAAAACTATGTGTTATGGCGATCAAAATGTATATCATCATTAGAAAACAGCATGTTAACCCACTGTTTCATCTTGCCCCACCCGTTTCAACTTGCCCCGGTGTACCTTAGATTTGGTAATTATTTTAAGAAATAATCAAATTATGGGTTGACATGAGTTGAACTACACAGTTAATATTATGGGTTAAGCACTAATTCACTCTAAAATCTGTTTTCCGGCTTTTTGTCGAAGTCAAAAGAAGAAAAGTACTTTAAACGGGCAGTGGCAAGAATATTGCCATTTAGATTTTTGGAAGTTTCTTACAAACACAAATAGTTTTGTACATGTAATCATATATATAATCATTTCCATAATAGTATGCGTTGACAACTTTTCTAGTGGACTTAGGGTGCCAATGGAATGTATGAGAAAAATTTAACCATCGAATTTCCAAAACGGGTAGTGCTCAAAAATTTCGTCTCCTCAAAATAAGTCCCCATGTAAAATTTCAGCTCAATCGGACTTCGCTAAGTGTTTCCCCGAAGCGGTCAAAGTTTGGCTGTTTTAAAACACGAAAAATATCCATGTACAGTGATAAATGAAAATTTCGAAATCGATTTTCTTTATGCCAAATGCCTTTAAAGTGCAAGAAACGTCAAGATCTGGTGTTACCTAAAAAAAAATTTTTTTTGAAAAAAAATACTTTTCGGACATTAGACAATTTTTGAGTTGGGGGAGTGAAATGAATTTGAAATGGAGGATTTGATTTTAGTTGCTGAAATATTCATGGCAATAGTACTGGAACATGTCTTATATCATTGTTGGCAACTGCTAGCATACTATATGCCATATTTCGTTAGGGTGGATCACTTATTTTGCATTAGGGTGATCCTTTTTGTAGAAATTTTAAAAAAATACACGCAGAAAAAACTATGGTAAAATTAAAAATATTTGAGGTAAATTCAAATAAATTGTTAATTTGTTCAGGCCACAAAAATAAAACTGTTTGGAGCAAATCGAACGTCATATTGGAAGCGAATGCAATCCATGTTTGAAACTAACATGCATCTTCTGACAGATTATGTTAGAAATGAATGTAATATTTTTTGTTTTTTTTTGTGGCAGGTCGACCTACGGAAATATTTGTTTTCCCATTAACCCTTCAGGACGCGCGCTGTTGTAAAAAGTACAACACTACCAAAAAACCTCGCTCGTTGTATACAGTGCGAACGCGGTGCAGTTTCGGAATGAACATGGATATTTTTGTTTCAAACGGACGAAATTTGTCTCCGTGTAAGATAATAATATTAAAAAATCTCTTATGTAACCGTAAGTCATTTTCAATATTGAATATACATAATATTTCATTAGGGTGGATCATTTATTTTTAATTAGAGTGGTTCTTTGAGATGGAAATTAGGAACAAAAAATTCTAGTAAATTTATCAGTCATATTTTTGTATAGTTTGAAACCATGATCATTTATTGACATGTAACACTTTGTTGTGATATTCCTAGACCATGGGGTTCCCAACCTTTTTCAGGTGGCGACCCCCTTTAAGAATTGTCAAAACATCTGGGGCCCAATAAACGTTTTTAGAAAAAATATGAATAAAATGAACGAAACCGATTTTATTTTGGGTGCAGTGACGTAGCCAGAAATGTACTGTGTGAGGGATTTTCGACGATCAATGATACATTTGTTTTATTCGACACTCACATTTCGTAAACAATGATGTCATGAACATTAAATTTGAGTCATAGTTAAAAAAAAGCGGCGCAGCCAAAACAGTTTTCATCTGAATGTGTTTTATACTGAAAACTTATTCCTGAAATTGTGGCTTTTGGGGGCGGGTGGGGGGTTGGCGGTATACAAAATTTGAAATTGGTATAATTTGCGCAAAATAGAAAAAAAAATTTACATTTTTTTTGGTAACATCGCGGCCCCCCTGGACTGGTTTCACGCCCCCCAGGGGGTCGCGGACCACCGGTTGGGAATCCGTGTCCTAGACCAACATGTGAAAAGGGTGTAACAAGCATTGTGAATTTCTGCTTCTCCTGCCCCTCCCGGACGTATCCCCAATTATTCGCAATGGTATTTGTGCTTCACTTGTTTTGCATAAGGGTGATCCCTTTTGTAGGAGAATAATTAAAAAGATAATAGTATTTGTATTTGATGGGCCCAGAATCAAAGGGGTGTAAGTGACCATTTTGTCGATTTTGAGCTGAGCATACCATAAAATTCTTCAAATTTCAAGCTTTCAGGACTCAAAATCTTTAAACCTCATTTACCGTCTACCCCCGTTGGTTTGACCGCATCTAATCTGAACACTTTTTAATTTGACCCCCTCTAATCTGCACATCGTTCAAACTAAAAATGGTTCAAACGTCATTCTGCTCATGGAACGGGGTGAAACGGAACGCAGAATAAAAACAAAACACCAAAGAGGGTTGCCATCAGTGTGTTTTTTGATGCCCACAGGGTTACTAGAAGTTCAAATTAAAAAATGAACCCCGTTGGCTTGCATGAGGTGTCGTTCAAACCAACGGGGGTAGACGGTACTCGTAAGTGGGTTTTTGTCACTTACACCCCTTTGCTTCTAACCTCCTCATTTGTATTGTATTTTCCATTATTATTAGCTTTATTAGGGAGATTTTCAGCCCGAGGCTGGTTCATCTCCTGTATTTTCCATTAGGGTTGTTCTTTCAGCTGGAAATTAAGAACAAAAAATATTTCCAGAAAATTTATCCAGGTAATACTTTTTGTATAGCTTCAAACCATGATTTCCTACAAATCTTTCGGTGACCTATCTATAATAAAAATACAATTACACCCTCTTCGACCTTGCGGCCTTTACAGACTGAACAATACTAACATTTGACAACGGACAACACATATAACACCCAGTGGCCCAGTGGAGAATTTTTCGTCCGACGAAAAGTTTTCTCCTACTGGAGCGGGAATCGAAGCCACACTCCAAGGCTTACGAGACACCTAAACGACTGACGCCGCTAACCGCTCAGCCACGAAGCCCACAAATAATGAGATAATAACTAGGCTCAGTGTACCAGTTATTGCTATAGTACCTCAAATTCGCCATAGTTGATTTTAATTTAATGATGCAAATCAAGAAGAAAAGAATCGTGAACAAAAGATCACGATCACAAAAAAAGGCTGCAATCATTCAAACTTCACAATTTGCGCAAATTGTGATAGAAATATTCCATTTTCCTTAACTTTTCTGCTTCCTTACACCCTATTTTGCCATATTGTACCAGTTATGACTAATCCCATAAGGAATGCATGTAAATAGTGCGAAGTAGAACCCATATTAACAAATGTGGTACAGAGTTCCTAACATTGGCAAACGTCGTGATAAATATGAAAATTAGTTTTGGATCCGTTTTTATATTTTTCCTGTAAAGTATGGAAACTAATCAATCATTTGACGTATCGGTGACATTCGTCGATCTTCTTCTTATTTTTGTAGAAATAGTTTTTCTTGGGTAGTGCGATAACTGGTACAGGCACCCTACCATATTGGAGAATTCAAACGGATGTTTGTAGAAGTCAACCGCTATCGATCACTAAACAAACTGAAACATTAGTTAATTTCAACTACCATAGGTAGTAAATTCAAACTAAACTTCCATTTGTGCCCATATCAATATATAATTCCGGTTGAATTAAACCAAAATTTGGTTGTTTTTTTACCAATCTTTTATCTCCGTGATGAATTCCTAAAAGAAAACTTGGAAAAAATTTTGAAGGAATCCCTGCAAAAGATTCTTAATGTATCGGTTGAGGATTTTCTAAGAAAACCCTAGCAGTTTTATGAAGATATCCCTGAGAAATTTCCGAAGGAATCCTTTGAAGATTGTTTGTATACAATCAAAAAAAGATTTTCCAGCGGAATACTTGGAGAAATTTTCAAAAGAATTCCATATTAATGGTTTTGTGGAGGAATTTATTAGGAAATACATGAAAGGTTTTCTAGGGGAAATCTAGCATAAATTTATGGAGCAATCCTTCGTGAACATGAAACAATTTCGGAAGGAATCAAGATTTTCTAAGCGCTATTTGGGCTTTCTTTTTTGCAAAGGAATCTATAGAAGACATTCTGAAAGAAACTTTGGTTAAAATACTGAAGAAATCAATAGACGATTGTTACGACCCCTCGGTCGACGCGGCTCACCAGATCAATCTTTTTTGAGCGTTACTACCTAACGATGATATCTGCAACCAGTGATGGAAGACAGTGAGGAATGCAGCTGAGTAGACACAAACGCAAAGCTATCCTACTCGTGAACAACAGAAGCCAGAATATATCCGCAGTTCCTTCATTCGCGAGCTAACGAAGCTGGTCGCACTCGTGATTGACTCACGAAGCAGCTCTGAACATTTTTCAATTTTGTGAAAAAACGAATTTACACGGCCGACAGATTAACTTTTCAGGAACAATAAAGCATAAAACACTACTATCTGATGGATAACTGCTTATTTTGCTATTAAAATCGCACTTAAAGGCAATTCCCGCATCTCCACTTGTTCTTCGCGAATAAAAATTCATGAGTGTTTTTGTTTTTGTTTTGCTTCATACTCGTGAAGCAAGCGGGTGCGAATAAACTCACACACGGCTTACTCTCGGCACCGTGAGTAAACCGTTTGTTGCTTTTACACTCGCGAGTTGATTCACGATGAGAGTGTTTCCATCTCTGTCTGCAACGCGCTTCGAACGAGAACGGATGACAGAATGCGAACGTCAAACGTGCATGCAGATCTGGTGAGATGGCAAAAACCCAAAAAGTTGAACTAAATAGTGTACATGCTGTCATGCTAATGTTATAAATTCTAATTTTTTGCTTATAATTACACTTAAACTAAATTTCTTCACATCGATATTAATCCTAACGAGGTAATTATGTCTTGAAATATAAATACATAATGTGAATTCTATGGTGTTACTGTTTCTAGACAGACAATTACTGTAAATTCGCCTAGCTAACCTATAGCAGATCTAGTTGATCTGAAGATCGGAATTCTTCATTGATCCGAAGCAACGTAAGTGGAACATTTTTTTTATCTGTATTAACGAGATTTAAGCCCTGGGCTAGTTCATCTCGGGACCCACGCTTAAATTCCCTTCCGAAGGAAGAACTCACGTTTTGCGAGTTAGTCGGGAGTGGGATTCGATCCCAGGTCCTCGGCGTGGTAGTCAGGTGTTCTAACCATCACACCAGGTCCGCTCCACGGAAGTGGAACATTTCAATGAATTTAAATAATTCGGCACCAACATTTCAAAAGGGCGTAACTGCATTTTGAAACAAACCCCTCTTTCACATCTGTGGATCGTATTTCAATGCCGCCATGCAAATCACCGCCAGTATAGGAAAGAAGAGCAATTTCTCTGTTTAGTAATGTTTGTGAGTATCGTGGGAAACTTAAAATATGACCCACAGATGTGAAAGTGTGGTTTGTTTCAAAATGCAGTTACGCCCTTTTGAAATGTAGGTGCCGAATTCTTACGTTCTAATGTTATAGTAGGAAATAGGTTGGAGCTAAAAGGAAGTCAAAGGAAGAAGATACCGTGAGCAAGTAGAAGTAGGAAGATTAGTGAACGAACTAAACGTAAGTAGTTGAATGAGGAGTTGTTAATTTGAACTAATAATTAAAATTTTAGGAATTTTTTAATGTTCGCCAATAAACATTAAGGAACCGGAATCCTCTGCTTTCTTCCTCTTCATTTCCGTTGACGGAACGTCAACAACGATTTTCTAAACAAAAATTTCGAGGAATTTATAAAGGAATTCTCAGAGGCATTTCTGATGGAATCCTTGTAGGAACAGATCTAAAGGTATCTCTGCAGAATTTTCTATAGGAGCCCGTGGAGGACTTGGTTAGGAAATCTTTTGGAGCATTTCTAATTAATCATTGAGGATATTTTTCAGGAACCTCTATAAGAATTTCTGAAGGAAACTGGATAATTTTCAAAGACATTCATTGAAGATTTTTCAGGAGAAACCCGGGAGAAAATTGTGAAATAAAAGAATTGCGAAATAGAAGCATGAAGCATTTATAGAGAAATCTGTGGATGAATTACTGAAGGTATCCTTGAAGAAAATTCATCACTGTAAGATTTTTTGACAGAATATCTGCTAAGATTCCTTGACGAAACTATGGAAAATTATTCAAAAATTTCTTAGAGAATTATCATAAGGTATTCTTCAAATAATTTCTGAATAAATTTCCAGACAATTTCCTGAATTTCTAAAGGAATCAAAGAAATATTCCAATGATTGCGAAGAAAATCCTCGTAAGCAGCGATGCCAGATGATTTTCTGTATCACTCGTTCAAAAATCTGTATCCCATACAAAACTTGAGTTAAAAATTTGTATCCTATACAAATAAAAAATCTGTATTTCATATAAACGCAATCTGTATAGATGTTAAAAAATCTGTATAATACAGATAAATCTGTATATATGGCATCCTTGCTCGTAAGTAACCTCAAGACAATCACCAGTAAGAAAGAAACTTTCACTAGAATTTTAAAAGTATGATGTTTTTGCTATGCTCTTAAACAAAAACAAAAATAGTTTCTCAAAACTTAATAATAGATAAATCCCCAAGTAACTTAATGGTAAATGTTCAATATAAACTAGAAAAAAACGTAAACACATCATCAAACTCAAATAATGATAATAGTAAAATCTTGAAAATAATCAAGAAAAATTAGCTACATCATATTTTCTTCTAGCCTTGCCCACCAAACATTATTGCTGCACAACGGCTGCATAAACCGCTCTTAAGCTTTATTTTAAAAATTCTGCCTGAATAAGCTGGCGGCCTTGGCGGGGGCCGCCGATCCGCCACAGGTAATACCTCGGCTGCAGCACTAGGCTTCACGACAGCATTACGAGTTGGCGACAGCATTATGATGAGCAACTTAATGGCGACGTTGCAAGTACCGAAGGTGGCGTGGTAACAGATCTAGGAGTATGTGCACAGGATGAAAGACTTCCAGCCCCTGACCTTCAAGATATTGAGGAGGAGGTTGGCCGGTTGAAATACAACAAAGCCGCTGGAGCAGATCAACTACCAAGCGAGCTTCTAAAATACGGTGGAGAAGCACTGGTGAGAGCACTACACTGGGTCATTACCAAGATTTGGGAGGAGGAAGTATTACCGGAGGAATGGGTGGAAGGTATCGTGTGTCCCAGCTACAAAACGGGCGACAAGTTGGATTGCGGGAACTACCGCGCGATAACACTACTGAGCGCTGCCTACAAGCAGAGCGTTCATGATTAACAAATATTTTAATCATGATTAATCATTGGTGATTAAAATTCAAATTTCGGTGATTATTGATTATGATTAATGATTAATTTGATTTTTGGGATGATTAATGATTATGATTAATGATTAAAATTGATTTTATCTGTGATTATTGATTATGATTAATGATTAAAAATGGCTCATTGATTAAAAATCATGATTAATCACAAAAAACAGGAAATGATTAAAATATAATTATTGTTTAAAATATTTTTGAAGTTCCAAAAGTAAAAGGTAACTCTGTCCGGGAGATTATTGAAAAAGTAATCAAGAAGAACAGCATTTGAACCAATTCAAATTGGATCATATATTTTATATGGTGAAAAATTTTTGGTGATGAATGATTAATGATTGATTAATTTTTTTTTCTTATGATTATGATTACTGATTAATGATTAAATTGCGAAATCAGTATGATTAAGATTAATGATTAATGATTAAATGAGAAATTTTGGTGATTATGATTACTGATTTTTGATTAATCTTAATCATTAATCATTAATCATGATTAAATTTATGATTAATCATTAACGCTCTGCCTACAAGATACTCTCTCAAATTTTATGCCGCCGTCTATCACCGATTGCAAGAGAGTTCGTGGGGCAATGTCGGGCTGGATTTATGGGTGAACGCGCTACAACGGACCAGATGTTCGCCATCCCCCAGGTGTTGCAGAAATGACGCGAATACAACGTGCCCACACATCACTTGTTCATCGATTTCAAATCGGCGTATGATACAATCGATCAAGAACAGCTACAGGGGATGGCCAAAATGTTTGGGATAGGCAACTTTTTTTTCTCTCACAAAAAAGTTCAACAAGCTATAACTTTTCATAGAGCGCATCAAAAAATCTCAAATTTTGACTGTTTGTCAACCTATTATGTGTGCATCATTGGTACAAATTTAGGCTCGATTGATTAATATTTCGCAAAGTTAGAACCGTTCGGGTAAAACACTATTTTTCAGACAACTCATTTATGAGGTGTCATATCTCGGAAACCAGTGAACCAAATTGAATGAAATTTTGAACGTACACTAACAATATGTGAATGCTTCACAAACTATTGAAACAAAGGTACTTTTTAAACGTTGAAAAAAGTTATCATGGATTGACACTGTTTGGATTTTTCTCGAAAAAATGTAATTTTTTACATCAATGTCAATAAATTTTAGTGTTGATTTCCAAAGATTTTCCACTTCTGTTCTCAAGTTATCTCTAGTCAGATATATTAAAGCCTTTTTAGATTGAAGAAAGAACATATTTAGTAATTTTTGTGTGATATTGTAAATTTGACTTATTTTCCTCTATATGGGTAAAAATTTCAATCTGGTATAACTTAATTTGCCGTGAGAAAATATTACATTTTATAACGTCGTATTGAGTATCAATATATTGTTGATAAACGTTGAAAAAATCATTCAATTCGGTTCACTGGTTTCCGAGATGTGACAGTTCAAAAATTAGTTGTCTAAATAATAGTGTTTTACCCGAACGATTCTAACTTCGCGAAAAATTAATCAATCGAGCATTGGCGTATCTAGGATTTTTCCCTAGGGGGTGCCTGGGGGGTGCCAGTTTCAGTGGCTTCCAGGTTGTTTTGCTTTATTTTTGTAAAAAGGAATACCGATCCACCCTTAACTTCTTAGTACAATGATATACTGCGTCGCGGGACAAATTTAGCACGGACATTTAAACGCGCTATTAAAATACAGTTTTTGTTTTTAATCCGAAACGTTGTACTGACTTAACACTCTCCCCGCTATGTGAGGATTGAGAACTTGATAACTTGATTTCGTATAATACATGGAATTAGTGGAATACATTGACTAAGAATACATTTCCAGAGCAATTAGTGTTTTCGGCAAAACAGTTGTTTGGAATTTGATACTAAAGCCTTTTTACGCCTCTTTTGAAAATTTTATCGGAAATTTTTTTGGAAATTTCTTCGGCAATTCCACTAGGAGTTTTTTTGGCTTTTTTTTTTTTGTTCTATTGGCAAATCTTTTGAAATGTTTTCTCGCGAGTTCCTCCGCCAATTTTCAGTAGCCTTCCAAAGCGATGTTTTGTTAATGTCAGCAATTCTATTGATATTTGCTCTTAAAAATTCTCCAATTACTCTTCTGGCAATTCCTTAAGGAATTCTTTTAGTGAAGCCTTTGGTAATTCATTTGACATTGACCTTGGGAACTTCATCACATTTTTTTGGAAATGTCTTCGGCAAGTCATTCTATTTCTGGATTATCATCGATTTTTTGGACATCCATTATCAATGCTTTTAAGTATTTATTCATCAACTCCTTCGAATACTCCTCGGGAGTTCTTGTATAATTTGCTTCTATAATTTAAATAAAAATTCTTTAGAAAATTTCTTCTAGATTTCACCAGTATTTATTTAAGGAATTCCTGCGGCAGATGATTTTGGAACACCTTCGGCTTTTTGGGTGTTACTTGCATTAAACATTTATTCGGGAATTTTATCAGCAAATTCTTTGGAAATCTTGGAAACTTCTATTATTACTTTAGGAACTTCTTCGGTAATAGGAAGCAATCAGTGAAGTACTAGATTGAAAGTAGTGAGCTGGATTTTTGTATGGTGAGATGATCAGTTCTCCATTTCTGCAATGAAATGGTGCAAACAGCGTGGGTTATATGATTTCTTGGCTAATTTGATGCTGTTTGAGCAAAAGTTTGGATAACCGTGTTGTTGAAGTTGCAAGAAATAAATAATACAACAACACAGTTACCCAAACTTTTGCTCAAATAGCATCAAATTAGTCAAGAAATCATATAACCCACGCTGTTTGCACCATTTCATTGCAGAAATGGAGAACTGATCATCTCACCATACAAAAATCCAGCTCACTACTTTCAATCTAGTACTTCACTGATTGCTTCCTATTCCTTAGAATTAATTCGGCAATTTTCTTAGAGATTTCCTTCGGGAATTTCGTTGGAAAAAATCTCTTGTGGTTCTTTAAAAATTCTGTTACTGCAATTACTTTTGGAATTCTTTCTAAATTTTCATCAAATTTTTTTTTTGATGATTTCGGAAAATTCTTTGAGAACATCTTCGATTTTTTTTTGTGAATGTTTGTGGAAATTTTTATAGAATATGTTTGGCAATTTTTTGTGAGATAGCATTCGGCCAATTTCTTTCAAAAGCCTTACTATTATCATCAGGAATTCCTCTGATAGTTCTTATATGAATTCTTTTGGCAACTACTTTGAAAGCTCTAAGGTAATTTTGATGGATTTTTTTCCGGCATTTTCTTTGGGAATTCATCAGGAAATTTTTCGTTAATAGCATAGGATTTTCTTTAAGCAAATCCATTTGAGAATTTCAGAATTTCCAGTTCAGCAATTTTTGGAAGTTATAAATTTAAATACAATAAAATCACAAAGAATTACAAAAGTAATCACAATAAAATTGCCTGAGAAATTTGCAAAATAACTGCAAGATTAATTGCAAAAACAATAACGGAGGAATAGCCATTGAAATATGAAAAAAAAAAATCAAAGAAATTGTTGATTGCATTCCCAAGAAACGTAACTAGCTGAATATCAGTTGAACTAAAGTTTGCTTAAGAATGGTTTGTTCCTCTCCTATAATTCTAACATGTTTGTCAGGTTCCAATGAAACTACCGTAAAAATTTTCAAAAAAAAAAAACAACCATGTCTAACGAACCTTCAAAGAAATGGCCATACTGCGGTTAAGAAAATACGGAGCCACCAGAACGCGATTTTTTTACACAAATTCATCTTTCATTTTGTCAATTAGCAACATTCTGTGCCTTTTAAATAATTACAAGTTTTTCCCTTACATTCCTATAAGATTTCACTAGAGATTTCTCTAGTTATACCTCCTAGGATTTTTCTGGAAATTCTACTATTCCTGAAATTCGTTTAGGGATTTCTCTAAAGATTTCTATTGGCATTCCTTCAGCTAAAATTCCTTGAAGAAGGCCAAGAGGAGTTCCAGGTGTAATACCATGTTTAATTTCTAGAGTAATCCGTGAATTTCTGGATGAGTCTTTAGAAAAATCCCTGGAACAATCAAAGGCATTTATGGAAGTATCCTAGGAAAACTGCCTAGAAGAATCCTGGAAAATTTATGGAGGAGACCAAGGAGGCATTCCTGAAACATTAGAAGCAGCAGGTATGGCTTATGGAATTCTAGGAAGAGTTCCTGGATGAAAGTCAAGATTAGTTCCTGGAGAAGTCCAACATGAAATATTTGGAGAAATCCCGGTTTTTTTTTAAGATTACCAGGAGGACACACCGAAGGTACTTCTGCAAGACTCCTAGGCGATTCCAGCAAGTTTTTGAAGGAATCCCTGGATAAATTCTTAGAAGAATTGTGGGAGCTATTACAATAAGAATTGCTGGAGGAGTCCTAGGAGGAATTGCTGGAAGTACCACAGCAGGAATAGCTTGAGAAATCCAGCTGAAATTCCTGGATGAAGGCCAAGAGGAGTTCCTGTAGGAATCCCATGCGAAATTTATGAGAGAATCCGTGGACAAAATATCTTGGATAAAAATTTCTGGAGGAATCACCGGAGGGTTTCTGAAGAAATCACAGGAAAAATCTCAGGAGGTATTCTTAGAAGGATTCTGTCATGTATCACTGCAGAAACCTCAACTGAAATCCTAGAAGGAATGCTGGAGAAAACTGTACCGGAATTTCTAGAGAAACTCCATCAGGAATGCCGGAGGAATCCAAAGAAAATATCCTTCGAATACATAGAGAAGTCCCTGCAAGAACCGCTAATGGTATTCTGGAAGAATCTATAGAGAAGGCTCTGAAAGAATCGCAGGAAGATTTTCTGAAAGAATCTCAGAAAGAATTCCAGCCATAATGCTAGGATAAATTCGTATAGGAATCACTAGGAAGAATTTCTGGAGGAATTGCTGGAAGAATCACAGGAGGAGTTGTTTGAGGTATTCTTGGAGAAAGGCCAACAAGAGTTTCTGCAAGAATTTCATGAGGATTTTCTGGAGGAATCTTTGGATTTTATCTCTAGAGGAATTCTTGGATGAGTCCTTGGAGAAATCCCTGGTGGAGCAACCAAAGGAATTTCTGCAAAAATTCCAGAAAGATTGTCTGGAAAGGGCTCAGCAAAAATGCCAGGAGAAAGCTCTAAAAAAGACAATTCACACAGAAGTAATTTCTAGAGAAATCCTAAAATCATAAATGCCAGGGGTATCTTAAAAGAAGTTCCTCTAACAAATTCCTGGAGGAATACCTACAATACTCCTTGAAAGAATCGGTAGAAGTATACTGGAGGAATCCCTGATGGAATCGCAGGAGGAATTTCTGGAGGAATCTCAGGAAGATTTCCCAAAAGTATTGCAGCAAGTAAGTATGCCAGGAGAAATCCCTAGAAGTATTTCTGAAGTCCTTGGGAATTGCTTGAAGAATTCCAGCTTAAATTCATGAAAGAAAGTCAATAGAAGTTCTTGGGAAATTCTGGAAGAACCTCTGTAGAAGATCCTTGATATATCCTCGAAAAAATGTATGGAAGAATCAATGAAGGGATTTTATAGAGAAATCTCAGGGAGATCTTCCGGAAGAACTTTCCTAGTAGAATTCCAGAAGGTACCACAGTGAGAATTTTTAGAGGAGAAGAGAAATTGTTAGAAGAATCGCAGCAGGAGTTGCTTGAGAAATCCTAGCCACAATTCCCGGATGAAGGCCAATATAAATGCCAGGAGGAATTCCATGAGAAATTTTTGGAAGTATCTCTGAACGAAATCTTTGAAGGAATTCCAGGAAGAATCACCGGAGGAGCTTCTGAAAGGATCCCAGAAAGATTGCTTGAATAATTCAACCAGAAATTCCTGAAGAAATCCTAATAGAAATTTTTGTAGGAATCCTTAGAAGAATTCCGAGAAGGATCATAGTTATAATTCCCAAAGAAATCCTAACAGAATTTGCTGGATCAATCTTTGCAGAAATTTCTAGTATGTGTAACCCCATCAGGACTGCCTAGAGTATCCTAAGGGAAGTTTATTGAAGAAATATCGGGGGGAATCCATAAAGGAAGATTAGAGAAATCACTGTACGAATAGATAGAGGTATTTCTGGTGGAATCTATGGAGAAGTCTGTTGATTGTTCTTACCAATATTCAAAACGCCAAAACGTACAACAGTTATGTAAGTAATTCCGGGTGCGCTTAAGTTTTGTTCAGATGAGCCATTAATAAATACTGGAATTATTGTGTAAAGTTTTAAATTTTAGGTGACTGTCAAGGATAAATTCTAGGGGGTGCCAAATTTGTTCAAGGGGGTGCCAGGCACCCCAGGAACCCCCCCTAGCTACGCCAATGCAATCGAGCCTAAATTTGTACCAATGATGCACATATAGTAGGTTGATAAACAGTCAAAATTTGAGATTTTTTGATGCACTCTATGAAAAGTTACAGCATGTTGATTTTTTTTTTGTGGGAGAAAAAAAGTTGCCTATCCCAAACATTTTGGCCATCCCCTGTATGGCAGATTATGCACGAATACGGATTCCCGGATTAAGTGATATGGTATGTGGGGGCAAGTTGGGTCAGGGGGCAAGATGGGTCAGTTCCGTTTTCAATCGCACAATATATGTTTTGAATCTTTCAATTATTTTCCCAGATGAACGACGGGAATACACAAAAAAGTGGTATATTGTTTTGAAAATTCTATACGTTCCTCGCACAGAAAAAAATAAAATATTTTTTCGTTATACTCCTTATGCTATTCATTCCATATAACTACGTGTGTTGTGTAGACGGGGCAAGATGTGTCATCCTAATTTTTCGGTATGTTTGCATAGTTTTTGAAAATGTTTTATTTTTCATGGAAAGGCTATTCTGTGACCTACATTATCGAAGCGATGAGAGCACTGAAAATTTGTGAACATATTTTTAAAATTTTCCGTCAAAAAATATAGGTTTTCAAAGTCCGTTTATGGCTACCCGAACAAAAATCTTCTAGTTCTGAGAATAATCTACCGATATGTTTCAAAACTTTCTTCATGTAATCTGTACGTCTGTGAAGCTTAGATGTATAGGGAAAAACTAGAAGATATAGTATTTTTTGTTTGAGGAAAATCGAGTTTTCTTATAGCTGACCCATCTTGCCCCCGTTAAAATGAGGTGGGGCAAGATGGGTCATGTTTTGAAAATTGCTTGTCAAGAAGCAGGTTTCAAGCTTTATTACCTTTTTATACTCTTATAGCATAGCTGACTAGTGTATCTGAGAGTCGTGGTAGAATACAGAGAAATGCGATTTATATTCAGAAAATTATAGGGATCCATTTCTTAGGTGACCCATCCTGCCCCCACTTACCATACCATTGATCAAGGCGACGATGAATCGAGTGATGTGCTTAGTTCGAGTATCAGGGACACTCTCGAGTCCCTTCGAATCTCGCAGAGGGTTACGGCAAGGTTATGGTCTTTCGTGCTTGCTGTTCAACATTGCTTCAGAGGGTGTAATTAGGAGAGCGGGGATAAACACGAGTGGAACGTTTTTCACGAAGGCCGTTCAGCTGCTTGGTTTCGCTGATGATATTGATATTATTGTTTGTAAATTTGAGGCGATTGGGGAAACGTACATCCGATTAAAGAGTGAAGTCAGGCGAATCGGATTAGTCATTAATATGTCGAAGACAAAGTACATGATGGCAAAGGGCTCCAGGGTGGAATCCCCGCGCCCGCCACCCCGAATTTATATCGACGGTGATGAAATCGAGGCGGTTGAAGAATTCGTGTACTTGGGCTCACTGGTGACCGCCGACAACGACACCAGCAGAGAAATTCCGAGGCGCATTGTGGCAGGAAATCGTGCTTACTTTGAACTCCGCAGAACTCTTCGATCGAATAAAGTTCACCGTAACACGAAGTTAACTATCTACAAAACGCTGATTAGACCGGTCGTCCTCTATGGGCACGAAACATGGACCCTATGTGCAGGGGACCATGAGACTTTTATGATTTTTTTTTGTATTGCAGTATCGCACACTATTTGCCTCGCAGATGCACTAATGTATCTCTTCTGTTGTTTCCAGATACATTCAAGCATGATGCGATTCAAGCATGGTTTCGAGAGACCTTACTTGTTGCATCATCCCTTCCTGTTTTCTCTCGTAAGTGGTAAGGATTTCCCATTCGGCACCGGTTCCTATCAATTTCAATTTGCAGTGCATACGAGTGAACCTACATCCCATTTGGCAGTTTCGTCCAATTTTCACTCAGCGTGTACATATCTCTCGGAGCGGTTTCCACCTGCAATGGCGCTCTCTCTGGCTTCTCGTTTTCCACCGATTTTCCGAGACCGCTGGAATTGCGAGTGGAGAGTGCCACTGAGCGAAAACCCGAGCTCGTTGGCAAATTCGAAGGAAATTTTCGCACGAGCATCCGAAGGACGAACCATTCAGTTACAATTTGTCACTGGTCGGCTAAACTTCACGACGACGACGACGACGACGACGGCGACGGTGAAAATCGAAAAAGACGACCGCAACGCGGAAGGAAACGGTTAAAGGCGCGCGTGATATTTTACGACATTTGCCAGCGCGGGGGGCTGAAGAACGGGATACGACGGATACCCCTGTGGGAACGGCAATGGATGATGAATGAGGAAATTCGTGGAGACACATCTACGGGTGATGTTTCGGTGTGAGCAATTTCCGCAACAAACGATTGGTGGGTTGTGCATCAGCTGACCTGAACTAGCAGCGATTAAGGGATCTGGCGGGTTGAGTTCGCTATACAGCTGAGCTGCAGTTGACCGTGGACTGTGTAGCAGGGATTGCGACACGGAGATATAATGCAGTGCTTCAGAGTCAGACAGTTCAGAACAATAAAAATGCATTTGTAGGGATTCGCTGGGGGATTATCGAAGGAAAGCTGAAGGCCGGAGCTCAGGGAAAGTGGAGATTTGCGAGAATGTCATAAAAAAGAAAGACGGATAAGCTCATCAAATTAAATCTGATTAATTGAAGGAAAATATTTCTCGCTGTCAGTTTTATGCTCCCCGGAGTATGAGTGAAATGAAATTCTCCGTGGAACCGAGGAGGACTACCCCAAGTGCAATCTACAATAAGTAGGTCATTTGTCTGCCTCCCAGAACGAAAGAAAAAAAAAAAAGCAACAAGCGACAGAACAAATCGACTGTACTCGGGACAAAGTGTGTGACCATTGTAGTTTGAAGCAGTGAGGATTAATTGAATTCATTAAACAGAATTAATCTATCCGGTGTGTCTTGCGGCAACTCCGGTCCCAATCCAGACTATAGGGAATCCTGCCTGCGTCACAAAAAGTGTGGCAATCGGTTGGGCAAGTGGAAAATAAGTAAATTAATATACGCTCCTTAAACAGGATTATCCGAGTTTTACCATCCACCCGTTGGCCATTTACCACCTCTCGTCGCTCTTCCTTCCTCATCTTGCCAACGTTTTGTGTTCGGAGAACTTCACCGACAAGGCGTGTGAAAACCGATAGCATTGTTTGGTCGAAGCAGAACCGAGAAAAAAAAGCGCGTGACAAAGTCTGAAGAAAGTGATTTTTTTCACCACCCCACCCACTCCCTTCCTTGCACCCACCAACCGGGAAATTCAAGAAGGCCTCGTTTGTTATAGCCCCATCGACAGTGGATCGTCTTTTTCCCCGGTTTTTTTTTTTATCATACCACGTTCCGTTCCATTTCTCCCCAAAACCGTTGTTCTCCACCGATGTGGTGTGCAGTAGCAGCACCAAGAAATTATGAAGCTCTTCGTGTGAATAAATTGTCTTCCTGCGATTACGACTACGAAGAAGCGACCGTGGAGTGGCCGGAAATGAAATTTAAGTGAAACGAGTCACCTCGTCGTCCAAGAGTCCGAGAAGGAAGGAAATCAGAAGCCAAGAGAGCACCATCAAACGACGACGACGACGACATCGACCACGACCAGGACGACAAGACGTCCAGAAGAAAATTGTTTTCATGAGTCGGTGCCTCTTCGCCGGGGTCAGGCCTTTGAAGAATGAAAAGTGAAAAATTATACCAGAGGTAAAATTAAGCGGAAAATCCTTTCCGTTTGTGCTGTGAAGCTGTGATTCAGTGGAAATGTTGGGAATGGTGGTGGTGTAGTGTTCCGTTCCGAAGCCTGGGAATATTGCTAGCTCGGGTTTTTTGTCACTTTGGTGTCATCACCATAATCGAAACAACAGCAGTCAGTGATAGAAGCGGCAGCAGCAGCAACGAGGGAGGACTCAAGCAGCGGAACGAGAAGAAAGGTTAATAAATTTGATTTACATAATTTATTTATGGCTTATGCATATTAAATGAGACTTGGGACGGGTACCGGTAATGAAGATCTGACATCTTTTTTTGTAGGATTTTCTAGCAGTTTAGTTGTTATAAGAGTGATTTTCAGAACTAATTAGAATAGAATTAGTTTGCCAAGTGAAAACGTGTCATATCTAATTACGAAAATAACATTTATCAACACGTACGTCCTCAATTCCCATCTAATCTAAAATCATGATATTTACATTGACAGTTTTTAAGATTTTTAATCATATCTGTTCATCAATCACAGTTTTTATATCTAGATTAAACATCTGGAGTTCACTTTTCAGAATCAGCTATGGTATTTTGTTTAATTGCATCTCGTAACATGTACACACTTTATGATTTAGGAAAGCTGATAAGGCTGACACAAATTTCGATATTCTCTTATACCCCTCCCCCCCTCGGAAAATTTTAGTTGGGATTCGACTTTTTGAGGGGGACACAAATAAATTATTCAAAAAAATTTAGGTGAAATTAGAGTTGCCGAGAAAATTTCTTAACAAATCTGATGAGTTTGGATCAAGCAAGCTGTGCTATAACCATCTATAACCGTCACAGTTTTGCAAGCTCTTACCGTGGAAACGGTGGCAACCAAGGTGGAAACTCAGATTGTTGATCAAACAATTGCATTATGATTCATAATGCAATCGAAATGAGTTGCATTATGAACCATAATGCAATTGTTTGATGTAGTGCGAAAAAGTAGGCCGTTTCGGTGCCAAAACGACAAGTGTAAGACAAGAATTTATAGTGCGGAGTTGCAAAAAAATTGTATGTAATGATTGTTTCATTATACAACTCATTTGAGTTGCATAATGTTCATAATGCAACTCAAATGAGTTGTATAATGAACATTGTCCAACTATTTTTTATTATGCAACTCATTTCGATTGCTTAATGAACCAGTTCGGAAAAATGTCCATTATGTCCAAAATACCAAAATGAGTAACATAAAGTAGAAATTATGATACTGAACTGCATAAATGACATTTCGAATGTAGTCGATGATATTGACCTTTTTTAAAGTGAGAGTGGTTTTTCCGTGACGTTCTTGTAGAATTGGTCTTGCCGCACAAGATTTTCATACACCATTAGGCGAATTTCGGCACATATTTTCTTAGAAGAAAAGAAAATTTTCTTGCTGGTGAGCAATGCAAGAAAATTACTTCTCTTCGAAGAAATTGTGCGCCGGAATTCAGCCACATATTTTGAGGATCAACTCGAGATGAGCTGAGCTATAGATGATTGATGTCGAAATGAAATTCCCATCATTGTTAAAAATTCCAACATTTTTCCCGATTTTGTTGGGGTCAGAAAGTGCTTCTCTCGATATTTTTCTCTAGTTTTGTAGAGCTTTTGATATTCGTAATGTTTCAAAGAGGGTTGGTAAAAAGAGTATAGTTTTATTTTAAAAATCTAAAAATGTTTTTGACGTCCATTATACATGATTGAATGCAGCTTTTATGATCAAGTGAAGTACAACCTAAATTGTATCAGTTTTTATGGTTTGTTTTTTTTCTTTGATTTGAAAAAAAACTATATGCAAACTTCAGAAGAAATTGTTGCTGTTGGTAGTCTAAACCATCATAAAACCAAAATAAAGGGTAACATATCATGATTATTGTTGTTATGATTTCTTTTCTCAGATATTTCGGAAGAAATTTATTTCGAAACATCCAAATGAGCTTCTGGCTGTGATGCTGGTGAAATACTTGAAAGAATTAAACTCATATTTGCCCAACGTCCTATTTATAGGAAATTATTTTGAAGTGAATATCTTGAAAATTACACAATATTCCAGCATACTGTCTACGGAGAAATTGTTCAGAACATCCATATTACGTACATAAGTAAATTTCAGAATTGGCTTACGCACACGTTGCTGCAAAGATTATAATGGCTGCGATTATTTTATCCATTTTACCAAGTAAGCTTAATTTGTTTTTCTGATACCTTAGTCATGGGTCAACATTTTAAGTAAGTGTTTTTGACGGAGTTTTTCATACGGAAGTTAATTGGTGGATTTGGTCATTTATTTTTACCGGATTTCTTTTAGGATTTGTAGAAGGATTATTTCAAGGATTATCACGGGAATTCATTTAGAAATTTATCCCGGGACTTCTTCCAACTTTCCATAATTTACCCACGGTTTCTTTTGAGACTGCTTCCGTCATTCCTGCTGGGTATACTGAAGGGATTCCTTAAATGTTTTTCTCCTGGAATGATTTCATTAATTTCTCATATGATTCACTTGGAGATTTCTGCCGTTTTTTTAAATGTTTTCTTGAATTTTCGTCAAGGTTTCTATCAGGGATTCCTCCCTGGATATCCCCAAAGATTCTCCCGGGGATTTATGAAGAGATTTTTCCAAAGCTTTCTAGCGGCATTTTTCCTGGTATTCATTCAGTGATTTTCCTGGGATTATCGGTGATCCTTCTCAGGTTTTCTTTGGGAATTTATCTTAAAAAAAGTCATGGGTTAGGATTCTGCTAGGTAGTGCTTCAGGAATTTTTTTTTTTTGGAATTCCGTTTTTAAATTCCTTCCGGGATTCCTTTATTGGCTCCTCTAGGGATTGGTTTAGGGATTTATCTAGGATTCCTTCCGGGACTCTTTCATAAATTATTCCCAGGACTGCATCAGAGATTGTTCCTTTCTGAATCCTTTCTGACTGGCTTCACAGACTCCAGGATCAATTCAGGAATTCCGCTCGTAATTTCTCTACACTCTCCTTCTGAGACTTGTTCAGATATTGTGCTTGTGATTCCTTGCAGGACTTGTCCTGGAGTTCCTTCCGAGTTTCGTCACGGATCCCTCCCGGCTCGGGATTCCTTCAGGAATTTCTCCCGGAATTTTTCTTTGGATTCTTTCAGAGATCTCTCTTGGGATACTTTCAGGGACTTCTATTGAGATTCTTCCAGGGATTACTCCCATATTTTTACGATTTCTTTACGGTTTCTGTATAGGTTACCTTGTGAACCCAGTTTGCTTGTTTCATTATAAATGAAGTGTCGTGCCTCGAGCATGCTATATCTTAGAATAACGTTAACAGTATGTTTCAACATTTCCTTATGGATGCCTTTAAGCAAACTCTTGTATTCAGCATCTGTTCGCTGGTATTTGGCAGTTTTGCTACGATGATTACATCATCTGAAGTAGCTCAAACAATAATTTGAGATGCTTTAGTTTGATGGATTACTTAGGTAGTACAGTTCATGGATAACTTAACACAGAGTTGCACCTAACCCAACTCTGCATGAGCAGAATTTTTCATGAGTTGACTGGTTCATGTGTCAGATGAGAAGTCTCCATTTGACCTTCTTTGCACTTTTGAGTGTTCCTTCGCAAAATTTGCGTATTCAGGCGATCCTGCTCAACAAACTAGGGAACCTGTACTAATTGGTTGCGATCACATTTTACGGATAACTCGCTTCCATTGCTACTCCAAGAGAGTTTCATTGTGGTTTTGTACCTACAACGCCCTCCATTGTGGTATACCATAACTATTGCTTTGAAAGAAGCTTGTCCTCTGCGGTCCGTGCGGACCACAAGAGGTGTTCCTGAATAGAACTCTGATCTGTTCAAGTTCAAAATATCTTCAGATAAACCATTCTTTTGTATAGTTACGAAACTCTAGCTTCCGCTTGAGATTTATAGCTATATAATCGACTTAGTGGGCCCTAAAAAGCTCTGCTTACTTCAAATATCCAGGTGCAAATGGGAGTTTGTCCCATTTTTCTCCAAAGGGATTTGAGTATTTCAAACATGTTTTGAACTCTTGTAGTTTGCTATTGGGTATTTTCATGGCATGAAATTACTCTATAGTTTTATCCCGAAAGGATGCGTGCGTTGTATAAAGAAGGAATGAGTTCCACATTCATCTGGTTACCTCGTTCTTTCTGAAATGCTTGAAACGCATTGTCGATTATTACATCTGTGATGTTCGTCTGGCTGACATGCCATTTCATGTGAACTCACATGCTTCCCAATTTGGGATGTCCACAGTGACTCTTTTACACAAAGTTGTATACGTTTTCAAGAAAGTACCTGCTCAAACGTAGTTTTTGCTTGGGTGATTTCTTGAATATTGAGGATGCTTTCGATGATGTGCCTTTCAATGTCATATTGAAAGTGGCATGACCTCACAAGCTACCTCCAATGAGCTATAGGCTCTCTTTACGCTTATGCGTTTTACAATGTCCTTTTCAGGGCACTGATTAAACCCGTTGTGGTATGGGCTATGAGCTCTCGTTGCGCTTTTGCGTTCATTCCCTCTTCTAGGGCACCCCTTCCTATTTCATCACCTTTCCCTTTCCTAATCCTATTCCATCCCTTGTCCCATTCCCTCAGGTAAATGATGAAATAGGCTTATATGTATGGCGATGGCACAAATGTCCCAAATGGAGGATAACGTGCCTCTGGAGCCGGCCTTCTGATACCTGATACCTCCTTCCGAGTTTCGTCACGGATCCCTCCCGGCTCGGGATTCCTTCAGGATTTTTTTTTTTGGATTCTTTCAGAGATCTCTCTTGGGATACTTTCAGGGACTTCTATTGAGATTCTTCCAGGGATTACTCCCATATTTTTACGATTTCTTCAGAAAATTTTACTGGAGTTACTTTAGGGATTTCTTCCGCATTTTTTACAGGATTTCCTCCCAAGATTCTTTCATTAAGTCCTCCTGGAACTCTTTCATTGATTCTTCTCGGGATACCTTTAGCAGATTCTTTCAAGTGGCCTTCCTGCACAGTAAATAATTTTGCAATATCCAAGCTTGTAATATCTGACGTTGTATCATTTTTCGCACGTAATCACACATGGTTACAGGAACAGGAAAGTGCCAACAAACCCGTTCCAGCTGATATCTTGAAACAGAACCATATTTATCATCCACTTGCTAACTCGGTGAAATAGCCGAGAGGTAAGGAATGTGACGGTTCGTAGTACCTTAGCAGGTTTTGGCACAAATTTCCCTAATGGAGCAGAACGTGCCTCTGGAGCCGACCTACTGATAACCTAGCAGGTTTGTTAGAGTATTCGTTAAATAAAATTCAGTAAAGTATTTGTGTTATGTGTTTCCACTTTGTACATATTTGCTGGTGATCCGATAAGAACGCAGCCTATAAATGCAACCACCGATATTCTGCAAGATCTCCCACTAGAGGACTGAGTCTGTCTAGCGAATAATAGTGGCCGTGGTAGCAAATTGAGGCCATAACTTGAATATAGATCCTAGATGGATCGTCACCATAAGATCGTCCATTTGCCCAAGTGTACCCCAACAGCATAATTGTAGCCGAAACTAGGATCAAGAGTGTGGAGGCGTATAAGGACACAGGTAAAACTTAAAATCTAGATAATCCAACGAAATGTTTAATATCTGGAACTACCACACTACCCTCTCACAGAACCCCGTGGTTTTACCTTGGTTAGGGTATTGGTTTCCTTATTAAGCATGAGGTTCCCATTTTCAACCTATGAAAAACAAAGGATTGAAGCTCTGTTTGTTTTGTTAATAATTTGTGTATTTTTTGTTGGAAGTGAGCACACATGAAAAACAAAAGAATGGAACCACTTGTTTTCGAATAGGATGAATATGGGAGCGTGAGATTACTGATGGCACTCATACCCTATATAAGAACAACAGAGGTGAAACCTCAAAATCGATCACCCTCCACCGTAGCGACATCCGACGTAGACTTTGGTAGGTGATGTTCCGGCCATCCGTTACACCCAGGCCAAAGACCTAAAGGAGGCTCATTCTCCGGAAGCCGAGGAACTTCCGGTTCATTTAGGCGGCGAAGGTCGCCAAGATGGTGGACCAAGATGGAGCTGTGGAATGACAGAGGCTGGCAGGAGTAGAAAGGGGACCCCAAGAAAAAAGGTCAGGTTAGCCTT
The DNA here is from genome assembly GCF_035046485.1 of Aedes albopictus. Lineage (NCBI taxonomy): Eukaryota > Metazoa > Arthropoda > Insecta > Diptera > Culicidae > Aedes > Aedes albopictus. The sequence continues at coordinate 209,568,268 of NC_085137.1, forward strand.
AAGAAAGTGGGTGAAAAGAGAGAAGATGATAGATAGCTAGGGAAAAATAGATAGGATGTGTATTGTGGTTAGACAAAAAAACAGAAGTGGGAAAAGGCAACTCAAGTGTTTTTCTGAATCCGCGAAATAGAAAGGATAAGCGTGCAGACCCTGGCATTGAAGGTAAATACAGAGTAATTTGTCCCAAAATTGCACATGGTCGAAAAGCTTGGGGGCTCACCCTGCAAATGATAGCTAAGGGTGTTAGAAACAAACTCTTGTATTACGGCAACTTTCAGAAATGACGTTTAGAGGTCGCCCGGCGAGATTTTGAAAAAAAAAATGGTCATTTTTCGTAATAAATTTCATAGAAATATTTTTTACCGTACAAAAATTGGCAATACCCCCTTTTTTATATTTTTTTCAGCTCGATATGGAGTTTGGATCCATATCGCCTTTATTCACTTTGCCACTGTTTCGTAGGCTGTTTCACTGGTCCAGGACTCATACGTCTTCGTGTGGAAAAATAATTGAGAATATCGACAGGAAATTAAAAATATGACTCAACATTTTGTGGAGAATATCTTTCAAAAATCAATAGGCAGTACGAAGCTTGTCAAGAGAGCTAGCTTTTTGAGAAATCTTTGCTAGTTAATTTCTATATGAAGGAATTGAATTAATGATGTCATCATAATTCCATAACACAATCAAGACAAAAACTTGTTGAGCATACGTGATTTTTTACTTTGTATGTGTTTTTGGCAATGGGGTTTCTCACTTTTAACGGAAACTGAGTAAGAAAACAAAGGAACTGATATGCAGCAAAAATGATGTGATACCTCAAGATTTTTATTTATTATCCCGAGTTTATTTCAGGGAATCTTTCTGAGATTGTTTAAGTCCGTGGTCACCAAAGTGCGGCCCGTTAAGTTATTTCTTCATTAACTTTTTTTAAATTCTGTCATAGATTTCTGGCGGGATTGCTTCCTAGTTTTCTCCTGAGATGCTGGAGATTCCTCTAGGGTTCTCTCATAGACTCCTCTTGAGAGTGTTCCAGGAATTACTTCAGCATTTCTTTTTTTTATTGCTGTTGGGATTCCTCTAGGGATTTCTGCTTGGAAACCTCCTCATTTTTTGGGATTTCTCCTGGAATTACTTCCAGGACTCGTCTCAGGATTTCTCATTTCTCCTGTGATTTTTTTCTGATACTGGATGCTCCAGATTACTTCATGGTTATTCTTCGAAAGTGTAGCAAGGCAGGAAAATGTCAAAAAATTGTTTAAAAAAATGCATTGCTATTATTTATAGATTATCCCTTTCGAAAAGATGCTGGACCAAACAGGAATTGGATCCAGACACACTCAGCTTGATCTTACTGAATAACACAGTTAAAACTTGATCAATCGAGAGTGGGAATCGAGAAAAAAATAGGAAACATTTTGGAGAAGTTTCTCTAACAAGTGGTGCTGCAATCTGACAATTGTTTTCAAGGTCTTTTTTCTATTTGTTGAGTATCATCTCTTTCACACGTTTACACTTGTCTTGTATACATGCGAATCAGAATACAACGATAGTATGAAAGTAGTGCTGAAATAGAGCTTGAGAAAATTATCAGACATTGAGAACCAATAATTCAGAATTTTCTTGGAACTAAATCATAAACTTTCAATTCTTTCGTGAAATCATGTTCATTTCATTGGAATATTACTGTTAGAAAAGCAAAGCATAGCCAACTGCACACATCCTGGGTTGGCTGTCGATCGAGTCGTTTAATGCGCCAGAAAAGATGCCTGGGAGTTGACATACATTTATTGAACGACCTTTTTGTTCGACACCTGGCCAGGTCCTTACGATCAGCGAGGATGGGGACTGGGGAGTAGTATGGGACACGCTTGTATGGAAAAAATAAATCCTCGCCCCAGTCGACTTTTTAGATTCCATTCAGGTCCCATATGAACTGTACAAAATTTCAGCGCAATCGATGAAACTGCGCAAGCGGATCAAAATTTTCATAGGATTTACTATGGGAAAAGTTACACTTTCAGAAAAAAATCCCAGATGTCGTCCCTTGTCTCCTTAATTCAAATAGATCAATGCTTCTTGTAAAAAAAAACATTTATGAAACTTTCTTTCGAAGACCGCAAACCAATTGGATGCTTGTGGAAAAAGTTATTGATTTATTACCGATAAGTGAACCAACGAACGGCTTTTTGTTTTGTTTTATCAGCAGCACCCGACCCCGACAACTCATTTTCAAAATGCTGGCATTTCGTCAATTTTCATCCAATTTTATTGAAGTCGCCCTTTAATCGATCATAAATTGGTGCAAGTTATTACGCAAAAAATAATGGAGCACTACAAATGCATATTAAAATATAACATATTATAGTGGAACCTTACAAATACGTAATAAACTAGGACATCACAAATGGACAAACACAACACAAAACAGATATTTTGCCCTGTTACCCTAATTGATAACAATTTCCGATGACAGGATGACGAGGTTTCATAAATGGGTAATTCTCGCTGAGACCGGCCCACTATTTACACCTTGTCTTCAAAAATGTTTAAAGTGTCGATTTTCTGAAAGCCCTCGCCTAAAAAGTAAGAAAATCGCATTTGGTTACTCAAATTGATGGACCCCCCGTTAGTTGGAGCCACAACAATTTTTGCAGACCCTTCGATTTTGGTCAAATGGTGGCTCACTTAAACCAATATAACTCGAAAGTCTCTCCAACAACCACCTCAAAACGAATTGTTGTTGAAAAGAGGAAAGATAGAACTACTATTTACAATAATAAAAAGTTGGGTCGGCCATATTGATTTTGGCCGCCATCTTGGATTTTTATACCAAAACATTTTTTTCACCATGAGGGCAACCACCGATTTTCAAAATTTTTGCATCAATTGAAAGCTGGGACATTTATACATAACATATCAAAAAAATTAGAGATGTCTTTTTCTTCTTTCAAAAGTTATCTGCAGTTGTGTAAATTACTAACGGGGGGTCCATCAATTTCAGTAACCAAATGCATTTTTCTTACTTTTTAGGCGAGGGCTTTCAGAAAATCGACACCTTAAACATTTTTGAAGACAAGGTGTAAATAGTGGGCCGGTCTCAGCGAGAATTACCCAAATGTTGTTGGTCCATCAGTCAATCCTGTAATCGTATTTTGTCTGGCAGGTTGCCTGCCTTTCGTTCGCAGCATTAGTTGCTTTCATATAGCTTGACTTTTGTCTAGGAATTTCTAATCCTAAGGGGGCACCTGAATCAGATTTTAATGTGAGACGTCTACACTTTGATGTCCCTGCTAGGGAAGGACCTACACATGTCTTCCAGTTATTAATTGCCCGAAATTACCTAAATGTACACACTAAGATCAGCTCGGTATTTTTCCCATCTTTTTACTGAGTTCTCAACAGCAGATTTAACTCGGTACGCTCAGTTGTTTCTTTTGCGGATATTCTGTAAATGAGTTACCGAGCTCAGATAATAAACTGTCAAAAGTTACTGATACACGGTAAATATCGTTACTGGTGAACGGTAAATACGATAACCGAGTGTACCGAGATAAATCTGCTGTTGAAAACTCAGTAAAAAGATGGAAAAAATACTGAACTCAGTGAAAAAATTACTGAGCTGGAACATCTGAATCTTAGTGTGTAGGCCATCCAAAATGATATCACTGATTTCTCATAGTGCCCTATCATTTCAGAGCACTATAAATGTGCATTAAACTTGCTTAAAAGTTTACAAGTTAAAAACGTTCGTACAGCATAATAAATAAAACTTGTAATAAAGTTTATTATACTCAAATGGCCATGTAGTATCCGGTACCATTCTGGAAATATTCCAGGTTTGTACTGGGGTCAGAAGGTGGGGGAGGGGTCTGTTTTGTCAAATGGCTAAAAGTGATTATTTCGTGTGGTATTGTGTTTGAGAGGCCCTCGCGGAACCTGTTTCAGGTATTCCGGAGCGGCCACATCAGTTAATACATACTTCAGTAATTTTCTTCTGCCCCATTCTCTTGAAATCATGAAAATTGTTACGTCGCATGGCATGTTTTGGTTGCAAACCAGAAATGTCCCCGATGACACCTCCCTGGAACCTGTGCTAGGTGTTCCGGAGTGGCCATATTAGTTGATACAGACTTCAGTCTATCGTTTCTGACTGTGTTTCACTGTTCGCATCAAACATTTCGGTGGAAATCGATGATTCAAACGCAATAACACAAGAAATTATCACTTTTAGTCATTTTGGCAACCCCCTGACCCAAGCGTGATCCGAAATATCCCGGAATGATTCCGGATATTGCATGGACACTTGAGTATAATGAACTAGCACCAACCTATGATAGATTAAGGGCGACTTAGAAAAATTGAATAAAAATTGACGAAATTCCAGCATTTTGAAAATGAGTTGTCGGGGGTCGGGTACATGAAGTTAATGAGATTTGCATATTTAACCAACCCCGAGATTATTTCGATAAAATTTAATCAAACACTCTGATGCATAATCATGGAGGGGCAGAATGTGGCCGCTTGCTAATGTTCCGAAGAAACCATTTTCGTAAGTTTCTCATTAGCGCAATCCGTGGTACACACACACGATTCTAATTACTTGCCTCAAATTATGGTTATTCTCTGACTTTTCTCTATCTATGAAAATAATCCTTGCCACGCACTTCACGTTACATAAGCAAATTTCCACCGCCCACCCCCTTGCTGTTGGCTTTGGTGAGGAATTCGAAGATTTGGTAACAAAAGCAAACTTCTTCCTCGTATGGAGATTTTCCGTTTGCTTGGTGCTGCCACAACGAACAACTTCCGGACGAAAGTTCTTCCTCTCGTACATTTTTTCCCTTCAGTTAGGAAGATTTCTGATTTGAAACACTTGCATGACCTCATCTTAGAACAAGTTTTACGGAAGAAACTTTCCGAATGGATAAATAGGTGATGGTTTGTTCTTGAACTTTGGTGGCTCTATCTCCACCGGGTAGTGCGCTGCGGTCTGGTAGTGAAAGTTTTACAAGAATTTGAGTAACTATTTTTATGAATTTGGGTTGAGTTTATTTTAAACTAGCTCATGTTTCGTGGGGGAACACTGATTGCCACAGACCAATTCAAGAATGTTAATGACTGAAGAATATTTTGTTTCAATTTGCATTATAAAATACATTTTTTTTTCTTTCACGCTTGCGAAAAAGGCATAACAATCGTTGACAATTTCTACTTCTTCATTCACTATTTATAAGAGGGATAAGTTTGTATAATTAAATACACCTAGAAGGAACGGGAGTAGCTGAAGTTTGAAATGTTTGTTCCAACCTTTTCATAAGTTGGTCTGAGCTGAGACTCCCATCAGTAGAAAATACCTATATCAATACGTTTATTTTGTAGATCTGCAGGATAACGACTAATTCGATCGAATGTGCTAAGAAATCTTACAAGATCTAATGGAAACTTCAATTTATGTTAACTTTTTCCCCAAATCCACGAATCTTGAAACAGAACTTCTTTGATGCAACCGCTACTTCCAAGAAGCATTTGATACGTCAAACTAAAAGCGGAAATCGTTTTCTCTACTTCCCTTCAGAAGTTTATCATTTGTGATTCTCTAACTCATGAATAAAATTCCACTAACGACCACTAGAGTTCAACCTTCTGACAACAGCAGCGGCGAATCATCTTCGGATAAGGAATAGTAGACATACATATGTGTGTGTTATAAGGTTGCCGCCCTCGTCGTGCCTCCAACACCTGCCGTGTCATTCCCTGTTTGGGCAAATAGGAGCAGAAAGTTAGACTCTTCAGACCAAACAAACCGGATCACGCTAATATTATTTAAATTACCCATAATTTCAGTCTGCCTAATGCGATTTTTCACCTGTGTGCACGTGCGTCCTTTGACTGTGCGCTTGCGAAGAATGGTTCTCCATTTTCCTATGGTTTACGCGTGGTCCATGGATAAATTGTTGATCAGGGGTTGCTAAATCAATAAATAAAAGCTATCGAAATACCAACTTGGTTCAATGAAATCCCGCAATTTCATTCATGTTTTCCCACATGCGGTGAGTGGATCAATCCACATTGTCGTCTATTACAGATTTCGATCAAATTTAGAAGGATAAAAAGGATCTATGACATTTGGTCGAAAGACATTTGGTCGAATGACGTTAAGTCGAATGACATTTGGTCGAAAGTACGTTTGGTCGAAAGGACATTTGGTCGAATGGACATTTGGTCGAAACCTATTTTGTGGAGGATCTATGACATTTGGAATGACGTTTAGTCGAATAATTTCTGGCTCGCATTGAGTTCAACTGCAACACTGCGTCAAAGAGCAGTCTATGTTTGAAAGAAGGAAAAATCTCTGATGAAAAAGTCTGCAGTTATAACATCTAAATACCAAAATGAATAACAACTTGTGTTCAAAAGGAGAAATTTCTTCTGAAACATTCAGCAGTTGGTACAGAAAAACGCAATGAAATTAATAAACGTGAGAATAGCCTATGTTTCAAAGAAGGAAAAAAACATGATAAAAAGGCAACAGCTAAAACATTCAAACACAGTACAAATACGGAACTTGAAAGAATAGCCTATGTTCATAAGAAGGAAAAATCATTGATTAAAATCACAATCATAATGTCCTCTCTTAGCACAAATAACAAACTTGAAAGAACATCATATGTTGAAAAGAAGGAGAAATCTTTGATGGAAAAGCAATATACACACGAAAACCCAATGCAATAATGAAACTTGAAAGAAGAGGCGAGATTAAAAGTAAGAAGAAATCTTTGATAAAAAATCAACTGCTTCAACAATGCCAACGAAAACTACACAAAGTTACAATATTTACTTTTGATTGTTTAAAATTATTAAACACGATCAAATTGCTATACGACTTAACGTTCATTCGATCATACGTAGTTTCAGCCAAATAAGTCCAGTAACATATAAATTAGGATACCGTCAAATGGGGTAACTTGCAACACTTTTCGACTTTGAAGCAATATCATTGAAAATCTAAACATATGAAACATACTGTAAAGCATCGTGTACACTAATTACCACGAGTAGAATACTATGCAGCAATTGATTTACCAGAATACGTTGCCACCTAATCAGGAGGTGCAAAATACATGCTTGTTGCAAGTTACCCCATCTGTGGGGTAACTTGCAACACATGACATGAAGCTAAGTAGGCTACCATTAAACTGCTCTTACATTCTAGTTCTTCTTCATATTATAAGTTTTTGATGTAAAGCGTGGAAAATGCTTTGAAAAGATATACACCAACCAACTGAAATATGTTTTTTTTTTAATTTAAAGGGTTGATAGTTATTATAAGCGCGGATATATGGTTTCACAGCAGGTTTTACGTCTCACAAATATTAAATATATGTAGAGCTCATGACTCAGTACTAGTTACAATATGTCAACAATGCTTAATGTAATTTGCTGAAAAGGTTAAGTTATTCATCGTTAGGTAATTTTCAGTTCGAAGTAGTGTATGGCTACTTAGCTAAAATAACATGATTTAAACACTCATTCAACTTTCTAAATATTAAATTTGGGCATTCTAGTGCAATAATTTATTATATTAGGTTCAGAATGGATGTTGGTGATTGTTTTAAGATCGTCCATAAACTAAATTAAACTTTAATCGAGGTGAAACATGATAAAATTTCAAAATATGGAAGTCCTTATCTTTGTTTGAAGGTTACGTATAAATAAAGATAAATTTGAGTCGACATTTGAAAATAAGCACGATACGTTATTATTGAATGATCCATTTCAATTATTTCTACTTGAAATATCGTGAAATGAAAATAAATTATAGAAAGTTTTGTTAATTTCAACTGTTGCAAGTTACCCCATAGTGGTCGTCGCATATGATAATGATTTTTTACATTACTTAGTCGATAACTTTATCAAACTTTTATCGTTTAGCTAAGCTTACTATTAGGTACCCTAACTGCAAGAAAGGTCATCAGACTTATCGCACTTACTATAGGTTTGAGGTAAAGCACGATTTTCATACTTGTTTTTATGACATAAAATGAGCAAATCCTTTTAACAGTGTAGCCAAACAATAAACAAAGAAACAAAATTATTTTTTCCACTAAAACGATCTTCGGTACACATAATTTTGATAACCGAAATGGTGGAGCATACTAGCTTTCATCTATATATATATAAAAATGTAGTGGCATACGTGGGACCGCGCATAACTTGTGAACGGAGGGTCCGATTCGGGTCATCTTAGTTTTGTTCTGTTAGTTTTCACCCAAGGAAGGTATATGAGGCATAAAACATGGACAAATTGAGAGTTTTTGAAAATCGATTCTTCATACATTTTGAACGGGGACTTGGGCGCTTGGCTAGAGACTTGAAACGTCAAAAAACGCAGTAGGCAAGACAAAGTTTGCCGGGGACAGCTAGTTATTATGTAAAAATAGTTCACATTTAATGTATGTCATCGTGTTGCAAGTTACACCGCTGTTGCAAGTAACCCCGTTTGACGGTACCGAAATCTATAATATTATATTCCACTCAAATCTCTTTTCATCAGTTAGTGCATTTTGACCAGATGTTCATCCGACGAATTGTCTATTCGACAAAATGTCATATGCCTCTTCATCCACAAAAGTGTCCTCCTCGAGCATTGTCCATGTCTCGTGTCCGTAGAGAACCACCGGTCTTATTAACGCCTTGTTCATGGTACATTTGGTGCGGGGGTGAATCTTTTTTGACCGCAGTTTCTTCTGGAGCCCATAGTAGGCACGACTTCCACTGATGATGCGCCTTCGTATTTCACGGCTCACGTTATTGTCCGCCGTTAGCAAGGAACCGAGATAGACGAATTCTTCTACCACCTCGAAAGTATCCCCGTCTATCGTAACATTGCTGCCAAGGCTTGTCCTGTCTCGCTCAGTCCCACCTACCAGCATGTACTTTGTCTTAGCCGCATTCACCACCAGTCCAACCTTTGCTGCTTCACGTTTCAGGCGGGTGTACTGTTCTGCCACCGTTCCAAATGTTCTAGCAATAATATCCATGTCATCCGCAAAACAGACAAATTGGCTGGATGTCGTGAAGATCGTACCCCGGCTGTTGAGCCCGGCTCGTCGCATAACACCTTCCAGGGCGATGTTGAATAGTAGGCAGGAAAGTCCATCACCTTGTCGTAGTCCCCGTCGAGATTCAAATGAACTGGATAGTTCACCCGAAATCCTTACGCTGTTCTGCACACCGTCCATCGTTGCTCTTATCAGTCTAGTCAGCTTCCCGGGAAAGCTGTTCTCGTCCATAATTTTCCATAGCTCTGTGCGGTCGATACTGTCGTATGCCGCTTTGAAGTCGATGAACAGGTGATGCGTTGGGACCTGGTATTCTCGGCATTTCTGGAGGATTTGCCGTACGGTGAAGATCTGGTCCGTTGTCGACCGGTCGTCGATGAAACCGGCTTGGTAACTTCCCACGAACTCATTTACTTTAGGTGAAAGACGACGGAAGATGATCTGTGATAGCACTTTGTAGGCGGCATTCAAAATGGTGATTGCTCGAAAGTTCTCACACATTAACTTGTCGCCTTTCTTTTGGATGGGACAGATTATCCCTTCCTTCCACTCCTCCGGTAGCTGTTCGGTTTCCCAGATCTTGACTACTAACTGGTGCAGATAGGTGGCCAACTTTTCCAGGCCCATCTTGTGTGTTCTGCTGTGATACCGTCCTTACCAGCCGCTTTGTTATTTTTGAGCTGGTGGATGGCATCCTTAACTTCCCTCAGCGTGGGAGTTGGTTCGTTCCCGTCCTCTGCTGCACCAACATAGTCATTTCCTCCGCTGCCTTGGTCCTCCGTGCCTACATTCTCTTCGCCATTCAGGTGCTCGTCGAAGTGCTGCTTCCACCTTTCGATCACCTCACGTTTGTCCGTCAGGAGGCTCCCGTCCTTATCCCTGCAGATTTCGGCTTGCGGCACGTAACCTTTGCGGGATGCGTTGAGCTTCTGATAGAACTTACGTGTTTCCTGTGAACGGCACGGCAGTTCCATTTCCTCGCACTCCGCTTCTTCCAGGCGGCGCTTTTTCTCCCGGAAGAGACGGGTCTGCTGCTTCCGCTTCTGTCTGTATCGCTCCACATTCTGTCGGGTTCCATGCTGCAGCATTACCGCCCGCGCTGCGTCCTTCTCCTCCAGAATCGCTCTGCACTCCTCGTCGAACCAATCGTTTCGTCGACTCCGTTCTACGTACCCGATAGTGCTCTCGGCTGCGTTGTTGATGGCTGCTTTGACTGTACTCCAGCAGTCCTCTAGAGGGGCCACATCGAGCACACCCTCGTCCGGCAACGCAGCCTCGAGATTCTGCGCGTATGGCGACATCCGGTTGCTTCAGTAGCTCTAGATCGTACCGGGGCGGCCGCCGGTAATGTACGTTGTTAATAACGGAGAGTTTTGGGCGCAGTTTAACCATCACCAGGTAGTGATCAGAGTCGATATTAGCGCCACGATAGGTCCTGACGTCGATAATGTCGGAGAAGTGCCGTCCATCAATCAGAACGTGGTCGATTTGCGATTCCGTTTGTTGTGGTGATCTCCAGGTGGAACGATATGGGAGGCTGTGCTGGAAGAAGGTGCTACGAATGGCCATGTTCTTGGAGGCGGCGAAATCGATGAGGCGTAGGCCATTTTCGTTCGTCAGCTGGTGGGCGCTGAACTTTCCAATCGTCGGTCTGAATTCCTCCTCCTGGCCTACCTGAGCGTTTAGATCCCCTATGATGATCTTGACGTCGTGGTTTGGGGAGAAAACAAGAACGATAGTGAGTATAATGAGACGACTCTATGAGGCTTTAGTTTAATCAAGATTTTGTTTCATTACACATATTTATCGCATGCATTGATTTTGTTCACTTTCGTAATACCGGCGAAGCAGTGGTTTCTAATGTTGTCTGAGCCTATTTTCTTGCTAACCGTTCCTAAAGTTATTAAAAAAGCCTCGGTTTGATGAGTCGCATGAATGAGTTTGGTTCACATCTATATTTGATCACTTTCGGCGAGACACCCGGAACTGATTCCGATACACTACCGGTTGTCCCAAATAAGACATGAAACTATTTTCTTGTTAATCGCTTATAAGATTATCGAAGAAGTTGCTATTTGATGTGTCGCATGCATGGTTTTGAATAACTTTGACATTTTTCCCACTTTCGGCGGGACACCCGGAACAGGTTCCGGCTGTCTCAAATATGGTCTGATACTATGTTCTCACGAATCCTTCATCAGGTTACTGAAAAAGCTAAATTTTGTGTACCGTCTTACCCCGCTTTTAAATACAACAATTTTTAATTCGTAGCCTTACTCAACTCATTCTACATTTGTCGAATTTAAAAACATCACAGCGATCTACACTGTAAATGCGAATGATCTTCATCAGCATTTCGAAAATGCTGCGGTTTGATGTGTCGTATCCGTATGTATGAGTTTGTTGCAGTTCTATATCTGGCCCCTTCCGGGGGTACTGGTCCGGATCACCTAAATGGCAACAACTCCGGAACGGCTGAACCGATTCGAACCATTTTCAATAGGAAACAATGGGACCAGCTACCGCATCGAATGAACCATCGGCCATTAAAATCGGTTAAGATGAAATAAATGAAATACATATGTTGTATGTGACTTGACTCTCTAGGCCTTCTATCAAAAAGTAATTTTTGGAGTGAAAATATAGCCTTTTTAGTATACTTAGTGTACGAGAAAATCAAAACCTTTTTCAAATAATGATTATCGGTGCACTGTTATGAGTGTTTTATGCGTTTGGTCGTTGCCGATAACGGAAACAAGGCAGAAAATCTGGTAATTTGAACAACTTGACAAATATACGTTTATGTATTTTATTTGAGTTTTAAATTTTCTCTGTAAATGTAGTGAACAATCGAGAATGTCTAATTCACTATCTTTCCAAAGTCTGTAATTGATTTTACTCACGCTTAGTGCGTTTTTACCCGTTACGTCCGGAAAGTGGTCCCGCACGGTAGCTGCTGCGTTTCCTATTTTAGTGCAGTTGAATGTAATTTTTGCATGCCTAGTTTTGTAGCATAGTAACTGATATTATTACCTTACCTACTATTTGTGATCTAAATCTGTGATACAAATAAGTTAAGTTTTAAACGAATTTTTAACATTTAATGCAAGGTATACACTTCAAGCGAAATCGCTCAAGTAATTTTCTTTCAGTGCATTATTTTCCCGTGACCGGAATGGTCAAGAAATTTAACACAGCAAGCCTTATTTGATTTGACGTTTCGTTTCAGCTCCGTACTAGGACCCGGAATAAAGCGACGCTTTATTATTTCTTGGGCGATTCCTTGCCTGAATTTTCCACGCATCGAGATAGGCCTAGAAATTTCTTGCGATCTGCGTACTACCCATAAGTCAGCTACACAATTCGGCTTTAGGTGCACAATTTCACTGCATTGAAATACTTCTAATTTTAATGATTCGGCGATATATCCGGGAATTTCTGCCATTTTCTACCTTCGTTTGCCTCGTTCAATTTAGTTGGAACCCAGAGCCCTTTCTGATATCGCTGAGTCTTCGAGAATTTCTCCAACGCTAGCACCAACGAATTTGCTGTATCGCCTGTGATCCGTACGTAACCAACAGATAACGTCCTTGAATCAGTCCAGAAAAAAAAACCCGCTTTTGCACTGTTATTCGATGCGTTATTCTCCTATACACTTTGCCAGACGTGTTACTACCACGGCCGCCTGAAGCTCTAGCCGTGGAACTGAAATGTATTTAAGCGGAGCAATACGAGTTTTAGCTGTAGGACGAAAGCACACTCAACAAAGCGATTCTCATCGAATCTGAGATAGGCGACTGCTGCGTAACCTTTCTCGCTCGCGTCGACAAAAACGTGCAGCTGGACATCGTTAGTCACGATTGATGATGATGTCATCTTACGATAGCATCGAGGAACGGAAACGGTTTCTACCTGATTCAATACCCTAAGACAGGCTCTCCATTTGTCCAGTGATTCATCGTCTATCGGTTCGTCCCTGCCAATTTTGGAACGCCAGATCTCTTGATGTAGCACCTTCAAATACATCAGTATATTCGCGAGGAGACCAAGCGGGTCGTAGACAGACATGAGAGTCCGTAGAACTTCCCGCTTCGTAGGAACTTGCTCTCCAGATAATAGCTCCTGTTGACACCGCTTTGGGATCTTGAATGTAAACGTATCGGTGATTGAATCCCACCATATGCCAAGAACTTTCTCGTTTGCCAAGTCTCCATCCCTATTTAGATACTTTTGTGGTGTTATCTGCTCGCCCATGGAATTCAGCACCTTCTGGGAGTTCGACAGCCATTCTCGGATCTCAAACCCACCTTCCGCGTGTATGTGCAAGAGCTTCACAGCTTCTGCTTCGGATTCGACACTGTCGTGCATATCATCCACATACAAATCGTCTCCACCGCTTCCGGATATTGGTCCTGGAATTGAGCTGCATTGATATTCTTGACATCTTGTGCTACTCGGTGAGCAGCTTGCACCGAACGTCATCACCTCCATCGCGTACGTTGAAGGAGCATTTCCGGGGATGCCATCATTCCACAAGGATCGCTGGCAATGCTGATCGATGGACTTGATTCAAACGGCGACCGCCGTACGATATTCACGAAATCGTTGAAAGACGTGCTGAAGCGGCGTAACCTGATCTGGTCCTTTTAGTAGATTGATTGAGAGAGTTGAGAGAGAAGTTTCCCACTTTGGCGGCAGCGTCCCAGACGATTCGCAGCTTACCAGGTTTGTTGGGGTTAACCACTGGGAAGATCGGTAGATACCACGAACGTCCTGAATACGTGATCTCTTCCTGCGCCGATAGCTTGCGAATATACCCTTTCGCAGGATAGTCCAGGATTTTTTTTCCTGAAGACTTTTGACTAATACTGGATCCCGAGCCATGCGTTTGTGTGAGCATTTATGTCGTTTTAGGGCCATGGATTTGTTCGACGGAAATTGAACATCTTCGTAGCGCCATAACAAGCATATCTCATGTCGTTTATTCTGTAGAACAGTGACATCAGCGGTTTCCCATTGAGTTGAACTCCGAGACTGTCGAGAGAGAAGTAATTTTCGACGGCTAAATGCAGTCCCTCGCACTGACAGATGTGGTAGCTGTACGAAACGTCGTTGATAGGGAGTGTTTGCCCTGACAACGAGCACAGTCCGTAGACTACCCAACCCAGCCGTGTTAGTGAAGCCGTCCGCTGGTTCTCGCTTCCCTCTCTAGAGTCAAAAGGGTACTCAAGCCTGGAGCTGTCAACTCCAAGTAGAATTCGGGGTTTTGTTGCACTGCATGAGTCGATAGGAAGATCAGACAGATATTGGAAATGCTTTGCTAGCTCAGTAACCGACATTGACTGTTCAGGAAGATCTAAGCTACGCACCGTATGTACCTCCGGAAGACGGAATCGTTGTCCTGGGTTTTCAGCTCTGGCAATGTCAGCCGAGAATACTACCGAATCTTGCTCGTATCTTCCTTGTCCCCTGTCCACGAAATGCACAGTGGAGTCTTCTCACTATTGAGGTTCATTTCCTTCCACAAACTGTGATCCATCAGCGTTGACGTTGATCCTGAATCAAAGAAGGCGTATGTTGTAATCGACCTTCCTTTACCGTGTAGGGTATTTAATTCGTATGTACTTCAAGAGCACGTTTGGTGAAGAGCGATGGTGCGCGTACAGATGCGTTTTGTACTTGAGTGCTTGCTAACGGCTTCTTAGGCCTGTCCATAAACTACGTAGTCTCTTTAGGGGGGAGGGGGAGTCTGGCAAAAGTCTACGCTCCATACAAATTTCGAAAATTTTGTATGAACAAAAGTCTACGAGGGGGGGGGGGCGTCTGCGATAGCCCAAAAAAGTCTACGTAGTTTATGGACAGCGCCCTTGTGTTTGCTGTCGTCGTGCAACAACCAGTGATGTAGAAAACTGCACCCATCCTGGTTGCATGGAACTTTCTTTTCGCAAGTATTGAAGTGCTTCGTCAAACGCTTCCGGCAGATTTTCTTTTCGTTTACCAACCCCTGCAAATCACTACTTAAATTCCAACTCCTCGCACCCGTTGAGAACCGCTCCCCGCAACAACTGCGAACCGAGAAGGTCGAGGAGTTACCTCATTCTTTTGGAAACCGGCGGCATAACAACTGTGCAGTGCGTATCGTGCCAATCTTGAAACCGTGAGTGGATGGTATTAAGCCGAGAGCTCTGGAAGCCCCTTTGCCATGCCGGCAAGCTGCTCCATTACGCACCACGATTGAATATTTCCCCCCTGGTGCGATTTTTCCGTTGTTGGCCGCGGACGGTTATCCGCTGCTCCTTCATTTTTTCGCCTTGAAAATTCCATATTAAAATAGCAACCTGCTGTCATAGCGGGCGGACTGGGAGGCATGAGACGAAGGGATAAAGTCGGATCTAAAGGGTAATTGCGGGGCGTGGCATTTTATTTACCTCCATTCGCATTCGCTTGCGGTGATCCTATTTGTTCAAAAGAACTCTGAGCTGGAAGAGACATGAGAACTATATCACAATTTAGTTGTTATTAGACAACGATTACTATATGATATCTGATCATATTTATGAAATGATAATATTACGGCGGTTTTATCATCATTGAGTGCAATTTACCAGTGCCCCTTGTGGATCAGACACAAGGTCTAATGTGTTAATGCAGTTTGACTGTATTAACGTTGGTTTAATTCCTGTCAATAATGTGTTTCCGTTGACAAACAATTGTTTTCTTTTGTTTCTCCCGATTTTTTTTAGTATGAAAGACAACCAAAATATCTAATAAGCAGAGAAGCAACAATTATGAAGTTCATTTCAATAAATATAAAAAAATAAACAATCGCAGCAGCAACAAGAGGTCACACAAAATTTAAAGCCATGTCATTTCTCCCAAGTCGGGAAGATCAAAAGCGAATGTACTTGATACCCACTTGGCTTCACTCCCCACTGACTGTGGGATATGTGCCGGTCGTTGTTTTCATGTTCCACGTATCCGGCGATAATCGGAAGGATCAAGGGGTGAGATTGTTTTCTTTATTATTGAATATGGGGCACCAGCAGACAGTCAGCCAACCAGTTAGCAGCCGACAAACAACCTAGCTAGGGGGCAATCGTACCACGCGGTTAAAGTCTTAATGAAGTCGCACGGTGGCGACGTGGCGCGGCGGTCTGTAATAATAAACGTGCAGTTCCTGGGTTGGGCGTGCTTTGCATATCTTCTTGTTGTTGCCCCGTATCGTGATGAAACAAGTCAGCATTTTATTTGTTCGATTGCTGTGGATGTGGTTACTTGCACTCGGTTGGGAATTGTATTTTTTTTTTATTGGTTACCGTTTACACAAGGGGTAATCTGACGTGCAGGTATTTATTAATTGAATTAACTGCAATCACACGGGTGCAATTATGTGTGTTTTGATTTCACCTTTGTTTAGAAGTGTAACCTAATGGTTTCGAGTTTTCTAATGGAATTGGTAGCTTAGTAAGGAACGACTCAAAAGGGTGAAATCACAGAAAGAGGGATATCTATATTTGAGTTTATATTTTTTTCTTCTTTTAACCAAAGCATCAGAATGTTCAGGCTCCTTTGGAGATGGAGATTTTTTACTAAGTGTATGTGTGTGATCCAAATTAATAGGCTAATCCAGATGACCCCCAATTGTAGAGGTGCTTGGTGAGATAAGGAGAAAATCGTTTGTTTACATAAAAAAGTCATTTTTTGTCGTCAAATTTTACTCATTTGTTGCTCTAGAAGTTGCTATTTTCCATTTGCAATGACTTACATTATCATCATTCTTGATGCCCACGCCGACAGACATCGGATTGACCAGCTAACAAAAAATCCGGAAGATTGCCCGCCGGAGGCATAGCAAGAGCTCCTCAAATTAATCACATAAATTGTTCGTAAGTACCTACCGGATCTATGCACATCTGAAAGAGGAGTAAATTTCCGTTCCAAGAAGTGCTCGTTTGTTTCTCTACGATGCGGAATTCGATACGAAAAAGTGAAAAAAGTGCACTTTGCCTGTAGATAAATCCGATAGGTAAATCCAACGGAAGCTAACGATCCCTCCGCATCTGATGGCAGGAATGAGAACCCTATGAAAAACGTGACTCCTCCAAAATTTTACACGGCGCAGCATAGGCAAAGTGCACTTTTTTCACTTTTTCATATCGAATTCCGCATCGTAGAGAAACAAACGAGCACTTTTTGGAAAGAAAATTTAATTCTCTTTCAGTTGCGCTTAGATCCGGTAGGTACTTACAAACAATGTATGTGATTAATTTGAGGAGCTCTTGCTATGCCTCCGGAGGGCGATCTTCCGGATTTTTTTTTAGCTGGCCAATCCGATGTCTGTCGGCGTGGGCATCAAGAATGATGATCATGGAAGCCATTGCAAATGGAAAATAGCAACTTCTAGAGCAAAAAATGAGTAAAATTTGACGACAAAAAATGACTTTTTTATGTAAACAAACGATTTTCTCCTTATCTCACCAAGCGCCTCTACAATTGGGGGTCATCTGGATTAGCCTATTCTCTCTGTCCGGCAATGGTATTGTGGATTTACCGGCTACTTGTATTCTACCGGTTACTTGAGTAGCCGTTACAAGTTAGCCGTTTTCATATAAAAATCAACTTGATTGTCAAAAGATGAATGTCGATCACGATCACGATCAATTCTGACTATACATGTCAATGGTTGCTCCTCCGTGATTGATCTGAACTGGTACCAGTTGCACTGAGATCCAACTGAATAAGGGGCTGGGACATTCCACTTATTCTCAAAGTGCAATTTTAGCAGCTCATGCATATTTGATCAATAACGGCGCCGGCCAAGTCCTTATAGTCAGCTGGGAAGGGAAAGGAATGTTAGAGTGTACTGGTTGTTGCTACTAGAGACCGAGAGCACTCTGCGTCCCCACAACCCGCACGGACTGGGGTATTTGTTAGACGGAAAGGATGGGAGATCTGGGAGTCACCGTTGGGTCGGTGATGCGATCCATGGATAGGGTTATTTACAGTGTTCGTGATAGATTGTGTAATGAATAAGGTGAATAAGGTCAAGCGGCACAGCACGCTTTGGTTGCATAACTTATAGGCGTTATATATACACTGTGCTGTGAGTGGAAGTTGGAAGGGAGGGAAACGACTTTTTTCAATTCGTTTCTGGTTCTAGCGATGGCTAAGAACATATGAATATACATGAGTTGTATATTAGAGAAGAGAGAGCGAGAGAAAGTGGATAGAAATATACAAAGTAGGATGAAAAGGACGGGCCAGGGATTGAACCGATGACCTTCTGCATACGAATCAGAAGCGGTAGCCACTAGACCACCAAGCCCGTCGAACTTGATTGTCAAAAGATGAATGTCGCTGAATAACTAGTGGCAACGCGGAATAGCGCATACAATAAAAATGTTTAAAAACATTTTTAAGTTACTCTTTTTATAAAACGGCTACCTTGAAGGCCATACTGAAGCGACCGATAGAATACAAGTAGCCGGTAAATCCACAATATTATGTATGGAAGTAAGCTTTCTGCTATACTGTTTTAATGCTATTGCAAATAGCTAAATCCAGGCGTTGAAAGGTAATAGCTCTATTGCAGATTCAGAGACCCATTTCAGAATGGCTGGAGAAACACGTTCATCAAGAAGTCACTTTCACTTACAATAAACCCCGTATTCGAAGATGTTTTAGGTATCGGGTCTTGCTCGGGATTTTCCGGGATTTTTGTCCCGGGAATCCCGGGATATTTTCCGGAATTCCCAGGATTTCCCGAAAATTAAGAAAATAGTAATAGTGTATGAAAGGCCATATTCTTTAAAAAATAAATAATTAACAGTACACTAAAACCTCAATTCATACACATGACTGAGGGTGCATAAATTAAAAATGAGCATAAATTAAAAAAGGAATAAAATGTGGGAATCTAGTTTGTGAGAACAAGTCGTGCTCCTGGGCATTTGAGGTGGGGCTAAGGGGGTTTCCATAAAGTTCCCAGAGAGCCCAGAAAAGCGGCTTCAGGGGCGTTTCAGGGGGTTGTTTCAGGGGATTTGGGGTGCCTTTTAAAGGCGCTCTGTCTGTTTTGATGGCGTTGTCATGGGATTACGCACCTGAGACGCTCCGAAACCCCCGAAAGCTCTTCCGTAACGCCTCTGAAACCCGCCGAAAACACTCTGAAACATCCTGAAATGCCTTCAAAATCCTCCTTAAACCCCCTCGGACCCCATGTAACGCACCTGAGACACTCCGAAACCTCCGAAAACGCCTCCATGCGGCCTCTGAATCCCCCCAAAAATGCTCTGAAGCTTCCTGAAATGCTTGCAAAATCCCTCTAAAATCCCCTCGGACGCAATGTAACGTATCTGAACCCCCAAAAACGCCTGCTAAACGCCTCCGAATCCCTCAAAACCCACTTGGACCCCATGTAACGCACCTGAGACCTTTGGAAACCCTCGAAAACGTACCTGTAACGCCTCGAAAACCCGTCGAAAATCGTCTGAAATTCTCTGCAATGCTTTCGAAAACCCCCTCAGACCCCAGAAAGCCCCCATGAGATCCGGTACCCCGCGGAAATCTCTTGCGGCTCCCTGAAAGTCCCCTGTGACTTCCATTCGCTCATCCCAATAAACACCCCCTGGCCGCCATTGCAATAGTTACCGTCATTATAAAATATTCTTATGCACAATATTGGTTCTGAAAAGATGCATAAATTTAAAGTGCATAAAAATAACATGCATAAATTGAGGTTTTAGTGTAGCAGATTTTTTAAAGATTTAAACATGTAAAATCTTTACAGGTGGAATATCCACCGAATTTTCTGGGAATATATGAAATACGTGTAGTTATTTCCGAGAGATTTCTTTAAAACTCTAGTACTAGTGGAAGCTAGATTGTCGAAGTACTACATACACAGTATACACATTTTGAGATGTTTCTGTAGAAATTCCATCAGAATAACGTGGGTAATATTTTCATGACTTGATCAATTGCTTAACGCATTTCCAGTAGAACTATGGCAAAACACAGATTTTTTGGAGCCTTATTAACAAGCTTATTATAGAGGAAAATGGTTAAATAACTCCTAACGGAAATTCTGCAGCTCTTTATTATGGAGTCTCTTGAATGTGCTTGACGATGTCGTAAAGTTATTTCCTTTAGAAGTCAAGGCGAAATATCTTGCCGGACTCATGGAAATTTGCTGGGCCAGATTTCCACTTGAAAGGAAAGATTTTCAAGAATTCCTGGGTTTATGTTATCAGCAAAAAGTGGGCATCCCGTATTCAATTTTTGTGCAAAGCGTACTCCAGCATTACACGCTAAACCGCTCAGTACCTAAACTGTGTAAGATCTGCTTATAAGCGCATAATTTCCGATTACGCGACTATTAGCGGAAATTTACACGAACGTATCGTAATTTTACATGATATCTCATGTTAATTTGTACTAACTCTAGCATTCCCTTTATGTGCATGATTTTACGCTGAATTTTACATGAATATTTTTTTCTGTGTAACCTGTAAAATTATGACGGATCGAATGTAACAAAAGGACTCCGTCATATATGATGGAAATTTTTGTGCGATCTCTAAATTACTGAGTACTGAGAGAGACAACGAGGAAACCGCCACAGCTGCGAGCAGTCGTTCGTTTAGCTGATGACGGAGAGTGGCTGGCATGATTTATAGCAGATGCATGTAAATTTAAAGCGAATATGCTTTTAAATCTGTAAACAAGCCGTCTGACCAGCAGTGGGCTGCTCGGCTGACGCTAAATGTTGGTGATTTACATTTTTATGCCGCAAATTTCAGTTTATCTTCAACTTACGTGATGTTTAACTTTCATATTTTTTTTTGCTGTGTGGGCAATAGCGTGGGACACAAAAAGACATTTTACTCATGTACACTTTTTGAGTTCCATTTTGGTCCCATATCAACTGGGCAAAATTTCAGATCGATCGGAGAAACTATATTTTAGCGCCAGCCATTTTAAGTTTTCATACGATTTAGTATGGGGAAAATCACTTTTTCAAAGAAAAATCGCCACAGGTTGCCCCTTAACCCCTAAAAATAGATCGTTGAATGATTTCTGTTGGAAATTTTACGAAGAACCAACCCTCCGAACACCTCAAAGCGATCTGAGGCATGTGGAAAAAGTTATTGACAGAAAACCGAATGGCATGCAAACGCTGTTTAACATGCAAGGAATAACAATAAATAATAAAATCTCGTTATTTTATCGATCGGGTGAGGCCTAATAACTTTTTCCAGGAACGTCGCATCGATTTTATGTCTTCAGAGGTCTGATTCCTTGTGAAATTATCTACAGAAATCATTCATCGACTTATTTTTAGGGATCTAGGGCTGACTCCTAGCGATTTTTCTTTGAAGGAGTAAAGTTTCCCCATAGTAAATCGTATGAAAAACTAAGAATGGCTGGCGCTAAAATATAGTTTTTCCGATCGATCTGAAATTTTGCACAGTTGATATTGGACCAAAGTGGAACTCAAAAAGTATACAGGAACTTGAGTTTTTCCATTTTTTATATTTTCCTATATAAACCGTGTACCAGACTAGTGGGCAATCAGTGGAGAATGTTGAAAGCTTCCAATATCTTGGTAGTCAAATTGCGTCCAATGGCGGCACCAAGATCGACATAGGTGCATGGGTCAAGAAGGCGAGGACTGCTTTTGCGAGTTTAAGAAACGTATGGAAAAAAACAACCAAATCAGTCGACGCACCAAAATTCGAATTTTTAACTCGAACGTGAAATCTGTGCTGCTATACGCCAGTGAAACCTGGTGTGTATCAGCGAAGAACACTCAACGGCTGCAGGTCTTCATCAATAGATGCCTGCGGTACATAATTCGTGCATGGTGGCTCCAACATGGAGCTCCATCGTCGATGTCATCAAAAGCCGAAAGCGACAGAAATTCGGGAGCGAATGTGGAGGTGGGTCGCCACACGCAGGGGCGAAAACGAAATCTGCAAACAAGCGTTAGACTGGAACCCAGCAGGACATCCAGAGGCAGACCCAGAGGCGGCGCAGCCTCAATAACGAAATCAAGCAAGTCGACAGAAATTTGGGCTGGCCACAGGTCAAGGCAATGGCTGGCAATCGCCCAGGATGGAAATCTTTCTATTCGGCCTTCTGCACCATCTAGGGTACCCAGGACTGAATGTAAGTAAGTAACACTCTGATAATTCCCATCGTACACTGATTTAACGGTCTTTTTCAAAATTTGATAGTTGGCCAACTGCCCAACCGTGGCGCTCGCATAGTTTTGTTCGAGTTTGACGTTTGCCTACTTTTTAGCATTGGGCGAATTTGTTTTCGTGACTATGATTTGAATCGAAAAATGTTCGAAGTGTTACGTCTGTTTGTCTGTGGATTTATGTTAGCTACGATATTTCTCATACAAGTCACCCTCCAAAAGTTGCATACAAGTTTACATACTAACAAGAAATGCTTTAATCTATTAATTTAAAATCTGGAAAACGAAATATTTTGCATGAGTTGTTAAAATAGATGTTAATTGACCAATTTACCTTTTGATTGCTTTAAAAATATTACCATGCTTAATGGTTTGCAGTCAAAAAAGCTCAACATCGCATATTTTTCCCTATAAATTGAGGTATAGCTCAAAATTGTGACGTGCAAATCTGAGCCCAGATTCGGATTTAGCTACCAAAAATCTGTCAGAGACACACAAGTTTGCTCTTGAGACAAAAAGAAAATGTTGGGCCGCTGAATCCGAATCTGGGCTCAGATTTGCTCCTACGCATCACAATTTTGAGCTATAAATCAATTGATAAGGCGGAATATGCGATTTTGGGCTTTTTTGACTGCAAGCCATTAAACATGGAAATATTTGTTTTCAAGCAATCAAAAGGTAAATTGGTTAATTAACTTCTAAATTAATGACTCATGCAAAATATTTTGTTTTACTGAATCAAATTTTATAGATTTAGGCATTTTATTTTAGTATGTAAGCTTGCATGCAACTTTTGGAGGATGACTTGTATGGGAAATATCGTACCTAACATAAATCACTTAAAACTATCAAATTCGATTTGGTAAAACGAATTTTTTTGCATGAGTCGTTGAATTAGATGTTAATTAACCAATTTACCTTTTGATTGCTTAATAGTAGTTTACGCAACAAGGTGCAGAATGACGATTTTTACAGAACGAGTCGTACATTTATCCAACGAGGCTTGCCGAGTTGGATAATTACGACGAGTGCTGGAAAAATCGAGTTCTGCACCGAGTTGCGTACAATGTTTTTTACAATTTCGTAAATTACCTTTGAGGATAGCTTTAAACATAACTTTTTCATCAAACTGCACACTGATGTTCATAGCCCCATGTTTAAGAAAATCTGATCATAACAGGTTATACTGTGCAGTTGTCACAATTTTTTAAAACTGCGTCTAGAAAGCATCAACAAGTTGACCAAAACTGAAAACAGTGCTGTAATGGTTCATTACGCAACGCAAATCAGTGCTATAATAAACCATTACAGCACTGTTATTTTGGTGTGGGAAAGTAAGCCTTTTCCTGTCAGATTTGCGTGAGGTAAAACAGCCTACAGTGTATCAAACAATTGTCCGTACAGTAATTTTTTGGTGAAAATAATTTTTCATTTAAATGTTTATAACTTTTTTATACGTCAATCAAAAACGCTGAAATTTTGACCAATTATAACCCATATATTAAAGTTCCATTGGTAAAATTTTGAGCGAGATCGAATAAGTTTTCTGAAAGTTATAGAACTTTCAGTAAAACTTATAAGATTTTTGAACATATTTTCAAAACATTATATCTCAATATGTACTTGATGAAACTTTTTCATTTTTTTTTGTGTTACAGCTTATACTTAAGGCTTTCATATGCAGCTTTGTTTGGGGTTTTATATTCACTACAAAAAATATGAAAAATCTATATATGTTCAAAGTGTCATTTGGAAATTTATCATATTTTGATCATTAAAAGTGCCAAGTGTTTTCAACTTTTTTAAACTCTCTTAATGTAATATTTTTATACAGGACCTACTAAACTACATATGAAGAGTAGGTCCTATTGATTTTTCGTTCAGTCCATGCACTTTTATTAGTGGAAAACGTTTGGCAGATTATATGTGCAAAATATAGTAAATTTTTAAACATCGTCAGCTACATAAGCACATTTTTCATATTTTTTGTAGTGAATATAAAACCTCTAACATAGCTGCATGTGAAAGCCTTAGGTATAAGACGTAAAACATAAAAAATTGAAAAAAAATCATCGAGTACATATTGAGATATAATGTTTTAAAAATGTGTTCAAAAATCTTATAAGTTTTACTAAAAGTTCTATAACTTTCAGAAAACTTGTTCGATCTCGCTCAAAATTTTACCAATGGAGCTTTAATATTTGGGTCATGATTGTTAAAAATTTCAGCGTTTTTGATTGACGCACAAAAAAGTAATAAACATTTGAATGAAAATTATTTTAACAAAAGAATTGCTGTACGGACAATTGTTTGATACACTGTATTACGATGAGAAATTACAACAAAAAAAAAAATATTTCCATGCTTAATGGCTTGCAGTCAAACAAGCCCAAAATCGCATATTTTGCCCTATAAATTGAGGTATACAGTGTATCAAACAATTGTCCGTACAGGAAATTTTTTGTCAAAAAAATTTTTCATTCTAATGTTTATAACTTTCTTATACGCCAATCAAAAACGCTGAAATTTTGACCAATCATGAATCATATATTAATGCTCAATTGGTAAAATTTTGAGCGAGATCGAATAAGTTTTCTGAAAGTTGTAGAACTTTTAGTAAAACTTATAATATTTTTGAACACATTTTTAAAACATTATATCTTAATATGTACTCGATGAAACTTTTTCAATTTTTTTTGTTTTACAGCTAAAACCTGAGGCTTTCATATGCAGCTATGTTTGAGGTTTTATATTCACTACAAAAAATATGAAAAATGTGCTTATATAGTTGACGATATTTAAAAAATTACCATATTTTGCACATATAATCTGCCAAACATTTTCCACCAATTAAAGTGCATTAACTGAACGAAAACTACATAGGACCTACTCTTCATATGTAGTTTAGTAGGTCCTGTATAAAAATATTACATTAGGAGAGTTTTAAAAAGTTGAAAACACTTGGCACTTTTATTGATCAAAATATGATAAATTTCCAAATAATACTCTGAACATATACAGATTTTTCATATATTTTATAGTGTATACAAAACCTCAAATGAAGCTGCATATGAAAGCCTTAGGTATAAGCTGTAACACAAAAAAATATTGAAAAAGTTTCATCGAGTACATATTGAGATATAATGTTTTAAAAATGTGTTCAAAAATCTAATAAATTTTACTAAAAGTTGTATAACTTTCAGAAAACTTATTCGATCTCGCTCAAAATTTTACCAATGGAGCTTCAATATATGGTTCATGATTGGTCAAGGTTTCAGCGTTTTTGATTGACGTATAACAAAGTTATTAGCATTTGAATGATAAATTATTTTGACCAAAAAATTGCTGTACGGACAATTGTTTGATACACTGTAGCTCAAAACTGTGACGTGCTGGAGCGAATCTGAGCCCGGATTCGGATTCAGCGGCCAAAAATATGTCAGAGACACATAAGTTTGCTTTTGAGACAAAAAAAAAGTTGCGCTGTGTTATCAATACAAAAAAATGACCTCTTGAGTAAAAAATAGAAAAAAAAAATCGCATGATTCTTCTGCATAAGGTACCCTGGGGAAAGTGGGACCTAAAAAAGTGCTAATTTGGTTTTGTTAAGCCAAAAAATTCTGAACATAAATAATGGTTCTGAAAGACATTGTTGGTATATTTCTTCTTATAAACGGGCATTTAAACTGTTTCAAAATTTTTAAATTCTGTATATTATGCATATGATGAAAAGTGGAGCAAATCTTCATTTACACCGTATCACGGGGCAAGTGGGACCTATTCGGAATTTTTGTACAAATGGCTTAATAAAGTTGCTGCATATATGTAATGTAGCATAAATTATAGATATATTATGCGAATAACTATGTTTAACGATTTATGTTGGAATAGTTGTGTGGTATCGTGCATAAATTACGTAACACATATAATAACGAATCACTGAGAAAAAAATGATTCAACTCTAGCAGCTCGTGCAAAACAAATTGATTTTATTTATACAAACAGCGCCCTAAGCTTAAATGCCGATTTCCAAACTTGCTTTTCATATTACGTAGTTGATGAAACTCGCCAAAAGATTTTTCAAGATTTACAGATGTTATATTTACCCTAACATATTTTTACGATCATTATTTTTAACGATTTTTAAATCGTGAACTTTGAATAAGTCGTTTTGCAATTTCTCCATACTCTATGACTGGTTCCTTAATATTCAGAAAAACTTATGATGCAGCAAAAAACGAAAAAAATTATGGAAATTGAAAAAAATATGAAAAATAGATGATTTTTGTTCTACCCAAGACTTTACCATTTTAAACAATAGCTTTATCATCAGAATAGAAGTAATTAAGTGTAATTCAACGATTGTTTACTTAAGACGCCGATTTTTACTTCATTTTTGTGTAAATTTCGACAGATGCTAAAATGCACTGGGGCAAGTGAGAGCAGTTATCGAAAGGTAATAAATGAAAATAAATTACAGCTATTTCGCTTAAAATAATTTGCAAGCACTCCAAAGATTATCCTAAAACCGAAAAAAGTTTTACTCTATTTGTTATTTTATTTTTAAGTGACGCATGTAGTAGAGTACGTAAATCTCACTTGGTGAATTGAAAATTACATATGGTCAACAATAACATACAGTATCGGACAATAAAAATGCACCAAAGCTGTTTTCCCATACAAACTAGTCAACTTTAGATTGCCATATCTCAGTTGTTTCTCAACCGATTGTTTTCATTTTTCTGTGACGAACTACAAAACATTCCAATTTTTAAAAACTATTGAAAAAGTTCAGAGATAACTATTGACACAAAAGTTACAGATAGGTTGATTTTTGACAATAAAAATGCACCAAGACAAAAAAATTCATAGCATAAAATGCTGAAGTCAAATCATGTTGTTCTCTTCAAAAAAAATTTATTCGTCATCACACAAGAAAGATATTTGCCGAAGACACCAATGTGTTATGACGTAACCGTTTTTTGCTATAAACTTTTTTGTCTTGGTGCATTTTTATTGTAAAAATTCAACCTATCTGTAACTTTTGTATCAATGGTTATCTCTGAGCTTTTTCAATAGTTTTTAAAAATTGAAATGTTTTGCAGTTCGTCACAGAAAAATGAAAACAATCGGTTGAGAAACAACTGAGATATGGCAATCTAAAGTTGACTACCCAGTAAACCACTTATCGTATAAGGACGTGCGCCAGATATCGCTTATCTATTCAACGAAAATCAGAATCCTAAAAGATGCTATAGCTTGCTGATGTTTTGTCCAAAACCAGTTGTATGAAAATCACCATTGCGATGCGTTTACAACAGTCTGAGCAAAGTACAAAACCAGCTGTAAATATCACAATTTAAACTCGCTTCGAGTTGTATTGCCTGACATCATATATCATGTCAGATGATTGACTAACATAATCTCGAGTACTAGGTGCAAACCATCAACCAATCTTGTCTCTGAAAATTAACAATCGATTCCAATCACCTTGCTTAGATTCCTTAACAAAATATAAATAGGTATGTGATGCTGCGTTTAGTTTCGTGATGATTTGACTGGAATTAGATCACATCATGGTGATTTTCATTGGCGATGGAAGCCGGTTGTTCAAAATAGAATTAAGCAAATACGTATCAGATAGCAAGCCTGTCTTCATCTGGCCATTATTGGGCTTGTGCATCAGACATAAATGAATGTAGGTACTTACTCTTTGTCGCATTTGCAGGAGAAAAAATCCACCAGCAGGCCCCCCACTAATAGAAACATTCCACTTCTGTAGCACCTTCTCCTCCTGCGCTGGTTCTTGCCCAGTACTCGCGGTACGATGTATGCTGATCTGTAAAGATTTTTGATGCTCCGTCTGTCGCTGGATGTTCACCAATTTCGCGGCAGAAGGGATGCCTTTTCTAACCTTCCGGAGTGATACCGTTCCAGCACCTACCTGCATGCAAGAACAATTACTTCCAGGTCATTCTTCAATCAGATGTTTGCCAAGCGAGACAGGCACTTCATCCGGTAGTCTTCCGGCCGGGTGGTTTGCAGATGGTATCAAACAATGCACCCCTGGTGTGATCAATCCTTTTAGAAACCGATAGTCACCGGACAACGTCGAATTCCGTAAAGAAAAAGATAATTACAAAAACTCCGCAGCGGCGGCGGCGGCGACGACGACGTGGACGTAAACAAGCCTAGTCGGAACTGGCGCGATTGAAACTCACTTAAAATTGTATAATCTGACAGTTCTATAAGGTTCATATCAAATCAGCAATGTATGAAATGGAATCGCAACGACTTAGAAATAATTGCTTCCAGATTTCGTACCAGCATTTTAAATAAACTAATTAGGAAAGCGTCACGAGCTAGAGAGCTTGATTATATTGGACTAAAAGCACACTACATTCATGTAAAATGAGCTGGTACAGTGGTATAGTATCGGACTGTCAATGTCGAGGTTTTGGGTTCGAGACTGGTTTTCAATTTTTTTTATATATTTACACCGGCAATTTGAATCATCGTATTACCAATCAATAGAAGTCGGTATTTATCCTTTCTCTGGTTATATGGGGCATCGCATTACTGATCATACGAAGTCGATTGAAGTCGCCAGAAGTATCTATATGGCCTCCACTTTGGTACGCATATAGCAGTTTTGTGCACTTTATACGATTGAATTGGTTTTTATATGGTGATGTATAACACAAATTAAACCAACCAAAATGTTTACTGGGTAGTTTGTATGGGAAAACGGCTTTGGTGCATTTTTATTGTCCGATACTGTATATGGTCTCTTTATGGCGAGAACAATAACAATTTTTGAATTAAAAGTATTCGTTGGTGTAATACCTATGTTTTCTATGAAGAATGTTTGCCTTAAAACTTAAAAATAAAAAAAATATAGCTGTAGGCCTCACTTGCCCCGGAGTACCTTACGTGTTTTATTTTTTGAAAATCTTGTTTTTTTTTAATCCCGAGAGCTATCCCATTAACTCCTTGTGTGAGTGTAGCTTATCTGGCGATACAGGAGTAGCATCTACGGGTGATCGATGAAGCTTGAACTCAAGCCTTCTTTGTCGTTCCTTGCAAATATTCCATGTTATATGTATTTCCATTAAATTTATGTCAATTTCTAATCGTAGCTTCAAATGCCACATAATAACGAAGGAACTCCCGCAGAGAAAGTTTCCGTGAAATTTCCTATAAGCATGAGATCACGAAATCGATGTGTACTTCCATTCCAATTTCTCAATAGCAAACAGAGGAAAAAGTGGAAACGCACGTGACCCGCCTCCGTTGGTTTGCTTCCCAAAGCCGCCACAAACACACGAACATAAACTTCCTAATCTGATCTGATCTCCCCCCTTTCCGCTTTCTTCCAATTGGCGCGGGCTCTATGAGAAAATGTGCTACCAAATGCACGTCTCTTACGTCTCACGTTCGCCGACCATGCCACCAACATCAGGCGATGATGGCATTCTGCACAGTCTGGAAAAGTATGTCTGGTGTGGTTTGGCGCGGTTGGAGGGAAATCGAATCTTCATCTTCATGTCCCTAGGTCCTGGGCGCCGCACCACCGCCGCGAACAGCCGTTCAGAAATCCTCCGGTTTTCCTTAATCACCCTTCAATGGTGGGTGGGTGGCAGAGGAAGAGAACTCGGTCGGTCGGGTGGCAAACAACAGAAGAAAAGCATTCTCACGCGAATTTCCAAACACAGAGCAGACCAACAAAAATACAACGTTGCCTTGCCGGCTGATAATGGTAACCGGAGGAGACCGAATGTGCGAAGGAAGGGACGAGAAAATCGAACCAACTATACGAAGGACACACAAAAACTCCGGGGAGACAGAGCGCACCAAATGTCTTTAGATAAATTGATCGAGATAAGTTTGCGCCTTTTTTCACTCCTCTCGAACACTTGCGCCGTTGCTGCTACTACTGCTGCTGGCTAAAGCCAAACCATACAGGCACCCCCATCCATTTGGATCTCCGTGCACGTTCCGGCTGCTTTTGCTGCCTTCGGGGATGATTGCGGCGACGGCGGTGGCGACGACGACGGCCTCTTGAACCGACTGTTTGGGGGTTCTCGTTTGAAGAATTTGCAAAAATGCTCACGATCCTATCTGACTTCGATGGGAGAATGGCGCTGCTCGGCTGATGGAGTGAATTCCAAAGAAGGCAATATTGCTGCTTAAAAGGATTGAACGATTGGAGATAGTATTTTAAGGCTGGAGAT
Organism: Aedes albopictus; assembly: GCF_035046485.1. Classification (NCBI taxonomy): domain Eukaryota; kingdom Metazoa; phylum Arthropoda; class Insecta; order Diptera; family Culicidae; genus Aedes; species Aedes albopictus. Next base: position 209,598,768 of record NC_085137.1, read on the forward strand.
AGTCTTTTGAGATTGGAAGATTGATTCGGAATATCTGGGGAATTTTGGATGACACTAAAGTGTTACATACTTGAAAACCAGCTGGAAATGTTGATCCAGGAGTCACGTTGAAAATGTCTAACTTCAGGGCCTAATTTAATTCTGTATAGTCAAAGAATGTATGTTTTGAACTCCTTTGCAATTCAGCGGTGAATCGGTTTTGTCTACTTTCCAAATTTTGAGCCACACATTTTATGTCTTTTATTGGTTGTGGTTGAAAAAATATACTTCTTAAATTGTGTTGGTCTTAGCCACCAAATCGAATATACGGGTGAAAATGAATCATCCATATGCTCACTCGCAATGGATGTGATGACATTTTTTGAGTTGTTTGGCTGTATGACTTCTTATTCTAATGCGATGCAAACAATCACTGAACAGCAATAGGTCAATGATGGCACAAAATTCCCAAATGGAGCCGAACGTGTCCCTGGAGCCGACCTACTGAAAAGGTATTGATCCTACGATCCTCACAAGCCCGTGCACAAGGGGGGGGGGGGGGGGGGGGTTTGGGGGTTAAACCCTCCCCATTACTCACGCTTTATACACTAGGCGCCCCTCCGCCTTTTGCCAAAATTGAGAAAAACCCCTCCCTTGGCAGCACTTCTGTGCACGGGCCTGGATCCTCAAATATTTCTTTGTGTCAAAGTATAGCTTATGTACATATTTTCAAATTCGAGCTGAAATATGTTGCAAGAATTCCAGAATTTGTTTTCAGGATTCCTTAGTTCTTATATATGTACACTGGAATCTCTTTTTATGTCATTGACTTGGGAGTGCTTAAATTGAATATGTGTTTAAATTAAAAAATAAAAAGAGAGAATTTTGTGCATATATTAAGCCTGGGCTTTGATCATGAAATCTAGTTCACGCAAACAGGTCTTGCTCATGGGAATTTGAAAGAGAGTTTGCGGTATTTTCCAACTGGGGCACCAAAAAGGAGATTCCAGGGGGCTTAGGGACATTTATAGGGGCTTTGGAGCGGGTTGTTTTGCCACTGCTGCCGCAACCTCGCTGGCCTCTCCGGCTCCAAAGTGTTAAGAATGATTCAGGAGGGTCTCAGGAACATTTGAAAAGCTTTACAAGGGGTTCAAGGCGCGTTTCAAGGCATTTCAGAAAAAAAATCTGGGGGTTTCAGTTGCGTTTCAATGGCGTTCCTAGAGTTTTCAGGAGAGTTTGATAGCATTTCAAGGGGTTTTCAAGTGCGTATCAGGTAGTTTCTAAAGCCTTTGAAAGGCATTACGGAGGTTTTGAGGGCGTTTCGAGGCGTAACAGGTCAGGGTCATATCACAGAGGTTTCAGGAGCAGCCATAAATCAAATGGGTTCCAGGGGCATTTTAAATAGATTACGGGGATTTCAATGGGATTATGGATGTTTCAGGGGCGTTACAAGGCATTTATGGGGTGTTTCAAACGTTTTTGTAAAGATATCTCTGAAAGTCCCTTGAAACTTCCTGAAATGTCCTCGAACCCCTTGTAACGCATCAGAGAGCCTCAGAAACTCCAAAAATTGTCTGCGTAACCCCTCTGAAATCCGCACAAACTGCTCTGAAACTTTCCCACACCCCTAAAACGACTCTCTGAAACCTAGTATGAAAATCAATATCCCCGCATTACATGAATTTTTTGCAGTTTTCGGAATCACTGGAACTTCAGGACTGCTTCGCGAAACTGTCATTTCACACTCCCATTATCCTGATTTGCATTACAACCATGGTGTCATATAATGTATTCAAGGCAAATAACATTCATGCACCGAATGTAGTGCGTGACGGTAGTATGCAACATTAGCCATGACGGTAAACGCATTACAACGATAGTAAGTAGTAAAACAGTACTGTACGGTTCACTGCCTGAACCCCCAGGGATCCTCTGAAACGCCCCTGAGACTCCTTGAAGCGTCCCACTGAACTGCTGACATGCCATTGAGATTCCCTTAAACGCCCCTGAGACCTCTTGGTCCTCCTGAAATTCCTCTGAAACACCCCTGAAGCTCCCATAGAACCATATGAGACCGTTTGAAGCGCCCCTGTGGACCCTTGAACCTCCCTGAAACCCCATGCCCTCCCTGAGAGGACCCTGCAATCCCTAAACGCCCCTGAGACGTCCTGGTACCACCTGAAACCCCATGGGAACCCCATGAAGCACCTGTGAGATCTTCTGGTACCTCGCTGAAGCTCCTTTGCAACCTCATGTTGCTCTCCCTATAAACGCCCCTTGTATCAGATCTGATTTTGATTGATTTGTCTTTATTAAAGAGACTTTCAGCCCTTGGCTGGCATCATCAGTTCTGAGAGGTTCTGAGTCCAAGTATAAATGACAGCTCTAAGGTATGCTAAGGTATGTTATGAAATTCCATTTACCACTATTTACTACTACTGATACAATGGAGGATCTGGCATCACCTAAGAGAACTGTCATCTATACTTGGGTTCTGACGAAGACTACTTTATCGAGAAGACATGCAACTCTGTTATTTTCCCATACTAACGGCAAGTGTCACCGACGTCACCGCCGCCTGGTGAGCTAAGGTGGTACCTTTGTGTAAAAGTGTAAGAGTGGTGGTTGGTGCGAGAATGAAAATTTACACACACTTTCATGATTAGTGCCACCTACATCTGGGGTGGCGCTGCAAGCAGTGACTCCCGATTTTCAGCAGTGCTGCAAGTCTTCTTGATAATGTGGTCTTCGTTTCTGAGTAGCTCTCCCTCTTTTTATGCAGGGCATAATAAAAGGTGCTAAAATTTAGGTTGCGGGTTTTCCTAAAAAAAATCAAACAACTGAAATAAATACCCATTTTTTTTCTTCAATTACTTGAGACTTACTACATTTTAAGTTATAGTTTAAACTATGCTAAGAATAAAAAAATGGAGCCTCGTGAACAGTTTTATTCCGGTGGACGTCTGGATCAGCTAGGCTAAAATTTGTACCTATAGCCTTCCCATTACATAGTTGGATTTGACTTAATTCATCTGAAAAGTGATTAGTTCCATGTATCATTGCATATTACGTCGAGCCAGAGGGTTAAGATGTATATAACTAGCGTACAACTTTTTAAAGGCATTGAAAACATTTTCAAATTTGAGTCATATTCTCTGTGCGCTTGGATAAGAGTCCAAGGCACGATAGGTGTAGAGTTTTTTTTTTCCTAAGCATCCACATGAGCTTCAAAAAGCAAGAGGGTGACTTTTACAAATTTTACAGATATTAAAGGTCTTCTTAAATACCCTGAAATTAAATACTTTATTATCTATAGGCTTTACAGACTACCATCGAAAAATGCCAATGATACTCATGGTGAATATCACTCGGCATTTTTCGAAAGTAGTCCGTGGCATTTACCTTAAATGTTCATAAAAGAGTGGTTTTTCCGTGACTTTCTTGTAGACGTGGTCTAGCCGCACTAGTTTATCATATAACATATTCTCACATTCAGCTTCTAAAATGAGCTGGATGTGGTTGAATTTAGATATGTTGAAATGACATTTTCAGCACTGCAACAACACTGGTAGTAGTCTCTAATGTGGTTTGAGCCTATTTTGTTACTAACCGTTCATCAGGTTATAAAAAAGCCGTGGTTTGATGTATCGCAATAGTTTGGGGTTCACATTTGCATTTGGCCATTTCCGGCGGGATACTCGGAAATGGATCAGGAGTATCCGGCGGGATACTCGGAAATGGATCAGGAACACTGCCGGTTGTCCCAAATATGGTCTTACACTATTTCATTTTCATTAGGTTGTTGGAAAAGCAGCTATTTGATATGCCGCATGTGTGGGTTTGGTTCACTTTTATATTTGGACACTTTCAACAGAACACCTAGAAGAGAACTAATCCTGGAACACTGCCGATTGTTTTATAGACTGTTTCAGAAATTATAAATACACTTTGTTTATTCAATTAAATGAACTGTTCTTATAATTTTTACCAACTTGTTTCAGAGTATAGCATATTGTACTCCATAATTTTATATTTCCTTTCAATTGTCTTGATATTTTAAACAACAGTCGAGTTCTCTAACAAATAACTTATTTTTTCATATTTGCATTTGCACAAAGGTGTTTTTTAATGATTTGAACATTTTTTATCACTAAATACCAAAAATAATCTAAATTTTTATCACATTCGCTTTCTCAACAAGTTGTCTGAGTAATGCCTTGATCAAAATTTGGGAAAAATCGATAAAGGAATTCCCACAACATTTTTACGGAGATCAAGTTTCTTATTTTTTAAGGTTTTCTACGGAACATAAGAACTACCACACAGTTTCTTAGCTTTCCTGAACGCATTTAATCTAAACAAACATATTTTTTCAACTCATTCGTTCCTTCAGATGGCAAAGCTTGTCATACCACAAAAACGAATGCAGTAAGCAGTAATTAAGACGTTCGTTTGCTTAACGTTTGTTGCTACTGGTGTTGTTGAGAAATTTGAAACAAAAAATTTTGTATTGAGAAGGCCCGTTATAGTGGTTCTTGACCAAATATTCCAGTAAAAATTACTCTTACCAATCGAGAAATATCTTTTATTATCGATACAGCCATTTTTATTGTGTTTGGAAATTAAATATTTTATCTGTGAGATTTTTTCTTTTCTACTATGCTACACTTTTTGACCACTTTGTGCAACTTCAAATTTTAATCATCTAGTTTACAATGCCCTATTTTTTAACTTTTACCAGAAACATCAACAAAATTGGTATTATTTGCTTCGTTAGCATGTTTACAATAAGAGCTAGAAGAAACTTTTTTGGATATTATGCTCAAATTGAAATGGCAGTTAATCGTTAGTGTATTTATAATTTCTGAAACAGTCTATAGGCATATTTTAATTCTAAATCATTCATCAGGTTTTAGGAAAAAAAAAACACGATTTGAAGTATCGCATGGTTTTGGTTCACTTTACATTTTGCCAAATCTGGCGGGACACCCTGAACTGGTTCCGAAACACTACCAGTTTACCCAAATATGGTCAGACACTATTTTTTTACTGACAGTTCATAAGGTTTTTCAAAAAGATGCTATTTGGTATTCCGCATGTATGAGCTTGGTTTTTACGTTTTACCAATTCCGGTGGGACAATCGGAACCGGTTCCGGGACAGTATCGATTGTCCCAAAAATGGTCTACGACTAGTTTCTAGCAAACTGTTTATCTGATTTCATAAAAAGCCGCGATTTAATCATTGGCGTCACTAGGTGAAATGCCTAGGGGGGGAGGGGGGGAGTGTGGTGGGGTTGGACTTAAGAGCCAATTCAAATATCCAGGGGAGTAATTTGAAGATTTTCTAGGGAGGGTCTAAGCCCTCCCTAGACCCCCCGTTTTTACGCCAATGGATTTAATATGTCGCTTGCATGAGTTAAGTTCATTTTTACATATGATCAATTCCGGCGGGACACCCGGAACACTGCCGGTTCAGATATGGTCTGAGGCTATTTTCCTTCTTACCGTTTATGATGTTATCGGAAAAGCTGTAATTTTATATGTTGCATGCATAAGTTTGTTCACTTTTATATTTGGCCACTTCCGGTGGGACACCCGGAAACGGTTCAGGAACACTAGCGATTCAGACATGGTCGTACACTATCATCGGGATGTACGGGACCCACACTTTCCTTCCCTTCCGAAGGAAGAACTCACATTTTGCGAGTTTGTCGGGAGTGGGATTCGATCCCAGGTCCTCGGCTCATTCAATATTTAATATAATAACTTTTTTCAGAAATATGTGTATCGTCACACTTTACAAAACATTTCTCCCTCTTCAAAGAGTGACGTTATGTATTTATAGACGTTTCCTCTTAAGAAATATTCCCAGGAATTCCTTCTTAAATATATCCAATAATTCTTTTGGTTCCATTTCATCGGCATTTTGAAAAAATCATTCTGGAATTCTGGAATAAATTTATCCAAACAGGTTATGTTCACGCCAATGTGAACTATATTCAGGATCCAATTTTGGCCAACGAACTTTACCATCAACACCCACTGTTCGTTACATCATATTAACGACTATGGATCCAGCTGTCGTTCTTTTCATCCGATCAAGAGCAGACCAGCGAATATTATGTTTCCAGTTCAAAACCGAATAAGCGACATTTTTCTTTGACTTCCGCTGCTTTTGCCTTGCGTTGGACACAATGTCGGAAGTGGGGCGCTGTATAGTGCACCAGGTGTACAATACAGCGCCCCACTTCCGACATTATGTTTAACGCAGGGCAAAGGCAGCGGAAGTCAAAGAAAAAATGTCGCTAATTCGGTTTTGAACTGGAAACATAATACTACCTGGGTTGTTTCAACGCTGATTCGTTTGAAGCTCGTCCTAATCGGACGGTACCTCCCCACATTGCAATCTACCAGCCGCACTAGTAAATAGCATCTTGAACTCGTGCTACCGTTCAAAGAGGACTGTTTTCCGTTGGTGTTTTTACTTCGGGTCAAAATTGGTGCTTCCGACTGTGAGGTACATTTCCAACAATGGGTAGCATACGTGTACCCATCCTCCGAATGCCATCAACACCTGCATTCACCACGTCAAAATGGTGGAACATCTGCTTCCAAGTCTTCTTCTAACGCAAACCAAGTTGTTGAACATTAGTGACGTCATCAACTAAATCAATAGTCGAAGCAAAATCCCATCATCGTCTGCGGTTCGAGCAGAATTCTTCACCAATTTACACCAATTCATCATCACATGGCACGAGGAACCTGCCAATGTGCATCAGTCGCACTATGGGAAATTCGTCTTGATTTTTCAGGGATTATCGGTTTTGAAAACTTTGAAAACTTGTCAGTCTAATAGAACGTGCTTATAATTAAGCACTTGGAAAATTTAAGGTGAATATATAACAAAGCCACACATCGAATTTTCAAAAGCACAAATCTGAAGAACTGAGTGTTAGTTTGCGCTGAAAAGTTGATCGATTGGTCACCACCAGCGGATCATCAATCGATCAACTTTTCAGCGCAATCCGTCTTTTGGTTCCTCAGATTTGTGCTCTTGAAAATTCAAGGCTTCGTTATATATTCACCTTAACACATTTGCATTACGTAATTATAGTGAGAAAAATGAATAAAATCAAAAAGCAGGTTTCTGATGTAATTTCCCCGATCGTTTGTCGAACGATTTGATGGTGAAAACCGACCAAATATCTTAAACTGTTGTGTTTATTTAGTTAATTGCGGGCAATACTAGCCGTAGGAAAAATAACTTAAACAGTAATGTACGTAAATTATATATTTTAAATGATTTTATTTTTACTATTAATTGAGGCAATATGAAATATGCATTTGTTATGGCGAAACGCACCTATAGAAAACAAGCTGTAATAATATATTTGAGCACTCTGTAAGTAATCGTAAACGCAATTGAGCTATTATTCGTCTTAAAACCTTAGCAAACATGAATTTTCTCTAAGAAGGAAAAAGATTTATAAATTCGACAGTGCGTCTTGTCCCATTGCTGTAGTGCATTTTACGCCGAGCATGGGTGCATATTTCCCAACATAAACATACGAAGCCGTAATATTGGTCTTTACAAAAAACGTTATTTTTAAAAGCTTTACTATATTAACCCATTTTCGCCCAGTGTTCTATTTATAGATCAGATGCCTCAAACGCCCACCCAACAAACATTATTGCTGTACAATGGTCGAATAAACCGCTCTTAAGCTTAATTTTGAAAATTTTAGCTGATTAAGCTGTTATTTAGCTATAATTGTTACTTGGGCAGTGATCTATTTATAGATCAGTAACTTTTGTGATAACTACGGAGAAATGAAGCATTTTGGAAGACTGGTATCTTCAGCAAAGTTGTTCAGGAGATCAAGGACTCTCCGATAGTACGTAATTTAGTACGCATTCGCTCCAGTAGGCGGCGCTAGTGATCATGAAACATTGTGCTTTGATAGATGTTTCGTCAACAGCCATTGCCAATATCGTCGCGTTCGTACAATGAGAATCCAACTACATGGAAGAATTTCGTCTTCGGCAAGGTTGATCAGTACATCAATAGCTATCCGAAAGTGAACTAGTTGGTTCTGGGTTTATCCGTTAGGTGGCGCTAGTGATTCCTAAAAAGATTAAACCTCTGTATCTCGAGAATCCGACTACATAGAAGAATTTCGTCTTCGGCAAGGTCGATCAGGACATCAAAAGCTACCCGATAATGCACCTGTTAGTTCAATGCAAATCAGCTAGGTAGTGCTAGTGAGCCCTGAAAATTCTGAACTTCTGTATCTCGAAAATCAGACTACATAGAAAATTTTTGTTTTCGGTAAGGTCGATCAGGACATCACAAGCTATCTGATAGTGAGCTAGTTGGTTAAAAGCTTATCCGCTAGGTAGCGTTAGTGAGTTTAAGAAATTCTCAGCTGCTGAATCTCGTTCCAGGTTTATCCGCTAGGTGACACTAGAGAGCCCTATAAATTTAGAAATTCCGTACCTCGAGAATCAGACTACATAGAAGAATTTCGTAGTCGGCAAAGTTGATCAGTACATCAAGGCCTAACGGATAGTGAACTAGTTGGTTCTGGGTTTATACGGTAGGTGGCGCTAGTGAGCTCTAACTTCTAACTTCGAGAAGATCGATCAGGACATCAAGAGCTCTCTGATAGTGAACAAGTTGGTTGTAGTTTGTGGAGTTTACGTCACCGTCGAATCTTATATATAGCGATTGTAGATTATATTCGGTGAAAACGGTGTTTTCGAATGACGAGTGCTAAGGATAATCTTTGGCGCTGTACAAGATAACGGTGTGTGGCGGCAGATGGTGAGCCACGTGCTCGCTACGCTCTGCGGTTGCCAAAGCCAGAAAGATACGGTGGACAGGATATACTACTAGAATGCCGTATATCAACTTATTATATATAGAAATTATTAGAATGATGCATATTGGAATGCCTCAAAACTGTTGAAAACCATCCATTGATAGATTCTTTTTTTTAGGTATTACTAATGTAAACCCTTTTTGGAACATTTCAAACTGTATTTTTTTTGAGAGAATATCAACTATTCCTTGCATCATGATCAGTCATCTAAAATAAATTTACAAAGCTCATAGAAATAAGGTAGAAACGCAAAAAAAAAAGAATAAAATATTTTTTCAACATTTTACGTGCATATGCCCCACTTTGTATTAAACCGAAAATTTCACCGTAGATCTCCGTTTAAATGACTACAATAACTTTCTTTTATGGGGTTGAGGTACTGAGCTTGCTGAGCTTGAGCTTGATTGACCGCCCGTGGATGCTACTCCAGTATCGCCAGACCAGCTACACTCACACAAGGACCAATGAGATAACTGCCGGGGACTAGCAGGCATCTTCAGTGTGTGAGCGTTGGTGATCTTCGATTTTTAGGCGATAATGGCGCCTGCCACGTCAGGTTGCAGGTCAATGTGGGGAAGGGGTAAGGAAGTGATGATTGCAATCGTTTGTATCCACATCTGACCGAATATACCTCTGCGCCAGCACAAATTCATGCGGATGTTGGAGTGTTGGTGGGAATTGGTTGGCAGAAGGTTCACACATTGGTGTGTGGATACCAGGGGAAGGTGATAGAATTGTGTGTTTTTATTATTTTGAGGATGTGCGGCACAGTTCGCTTGATTGCATAACTTGTAGGCGTTTTCTAATAGGATTGTGAGTGACACTGTGCTGTGAAAGTTTGGAAGGAAGGGAAACGGCTTTTTTTTTCAACCCGTTTCTGTTCTAGCGACGGCTATGAACATGTTTATATACATGAGTTGTATATGTAGAGAGCAGAGAGAAAGTATATAGAAAGATACAAAGTAGGAGGAAAGGGACGGGCCAGGGATTGAACCCAGGACCTTCTGCATATAAATCAGAAGCGGTAGCCACTAGACCACCAAGCCCGTTTTTTCTTTTATGGGGTTGAGGTACTCCAGAAAAAATCAGACATCTACTGTGATTGTGGCATAATTCGGGCGTTAAGGCTTAAATTTTGTTCGATATCGCTTAGAATGAAAGTTTTTGCAATGAATGCATGCATTAAAGCAATAAATTATTGCCCTTTTAAATGCATTTGGACGCATCTTTCTTAACTGGTACGTATTGCCCCAGAATCCCCTATCTGCTTTTCTTGTAAGGGCAACATCCATTTATTACGTAACGCTAAAATCGACATCCCCTCACCGTAACGCTTTTTTGTATGAAAAACCCGAAAAATTTTGTATAGACCGTAACGCTCGATCATACTTCCCCCTACCCCTAGAGCGTTACGTAATTTGTGGATGGCGCCAAGTGAGCATATGCAGCGTGGTTTGATGCTTCCTTCGTAAGATTTGTGGGTCTTAACCAACTTAATGAACAGTTTGAATAGGATTTTTTGATGTTTCATCTTAACATACACCATAATAAACAAAACTTTGTTTATTGAAACTTTGAAAACAAAATGATTCAGTTTTTAAGACCCACAAAGTGTTTGTTTTGTAGCTGGATTAATTTTAACAGCCATTTTTACCCACATTTCCGAAAACGAGTTACCTAGTTCTGACATTGAGGGGTCGGGTTGATATTTGCGTAGCCATTCGGCAACGGCAACCTGGCGTTTTCCCATGCGTACTTTTTCTCTTCGTTATTACCCATCACCATCTGGGAAATATTTTCCTATGTCGCCTGCTCCATCGCGGTCGATGCGGTTTTCTTCGGTTGCGACGCTTTACCAAAAATTAAAGTTCCACAAATTATATGTCGTGTAAAATTGGTATGCTGGGTGAGATGCTGAGCCGCCATACTAGGACCAACCAAGTGTCGAACCATCGACCACGACACGGGATCGGGATAGAGCCGCAGCAGCAGGAGTGCCATCAGTAGTAGTGCTCCACCGCACCGCACTCTGTTTGTTTTATGTGTTTTAAAGTGCTGCTATTCGATATCTGCGCCATCCCCCCCTTATGTCACGTTTGGCGCGAGCATGTCTCGTTGGTCGTGTTGTGTGCTGCGGCTGCTGTCGTTGATGATGATGATAGTCATGAATGGGGGCGGTATGGTATTGCCATTGGGGTGGTGGAACCGTCCACATGGCGAGCGCCAGAGATGGTTCAATAATGGGGTTAAAAAACGCCCCTCGGCAGTGGAGGTGGTGTCTGTTTACTTATGGTTTCATTATTTATGTATTCGATTAGGACGAACAATTGAAAAGTTCAATCATCGTCGGATGGGGCAGCCTATGGAAACTGGGCGGTAACAGTGTTGGAAAGATAATTTAGAATGTTTTGATTTGATTTAATAAGATTTGCTGCTCTGAAATGTTGATACTAATTCGGCATAGTCTATTTTACGAAACGCCAACTGTGTTGATATTGATATTAACACTCACGGGCTTGGGCGCGACCTCCTGTCAAATTTTCATTCATGAAATGAGCGATCAGCTGATCCGAAACGTCTCGTAAAATGGCTCATTGAATCTTGTGATGTTTCACCTCAAAGCAGGGATGCCAGATAATTTACTGTATCACTTGTTAATAAATCTGTATACCATTCAAAATTCAGGTGAAAAATCTGTATCCTATAGGGGCTGTTTATGAACCACGTAGACCAAAATCACGTCATCTCAGACCCCCCTCCCCCCTCGTAGACTATTGTCCATACAAAAATTTTGAAATTTGTATGGAGCGTAGACTTTGGCCAGACCCCCACCCCCCTCCCCCCAAAAAGTCTACGTGGTTTATGAACGGCCCCATACAAGAAAAAACTTGTATTCCATATATAACGGAATCTTTACGGGGTCTCCAGTTAACCTAGTGGTTAAGGCTATGGATCGCCAATCCGGAGACGGCGGGTTCGATCCCCGTTTCAGTCGGGAAACTTTTCTCAACTCCCTGGGCATTGTGTATCGTTGTACTTGCCACACAATCTACAAATTCATGCAATGGCAGGGAAAAGCTCTGTGGAAGTGCTCTAAGAACACTAAGTTGAAGAGAGGCAAGCCAAGTATCCAATGCGAACGTCGAGCCACAAAAAAGAAGAAGAAGAAGGAATCTTTACAAATGCTTGAAAATATATGGCATTCCTGCCTCAATGCTGCTTAAATTAGATGGAAATACATGCAATGTTACACTTAGGGTATGTGTGCCATCAGTAATCTCACGCTCTCATATTCATCCTATTCGAAAACAAGCGATTACGGCACCGATTGATTCTGTTCTTTTTGTTTTCATGGGTGCTCACTTCTAACAAAAAATACAAAAATAAGAAACAAACCAAACAACACTTCAATCCTTTGTTTTTTGTGGGATGAAAATGGGAGCCACATTCTTAAGGACAAGGTATTTGGAGTACATTGCTCAAATTTTCAAGAGCACCGTTTTTTAGAACCGTTGAACGGATTTGGATTAAAATGCATCACGCTGTTGACAACCACTGAACAATTAGCGTGATGCATTTTCATCCAAATCCGTTCAACGGTTCTAAAAAACGGTGCTCTAGAAATTTTGATCTATGTACTCCAAATACCTTGTCCTTAATAAGGGAACATTTTTTAAACTAAAATAACATAAATTTATGCCAACATTACTGGCAACGCTGCCAAAACCCATTCCATTGTTTCACCCACTTTGGTTGCATAATTATGTTGAGGTGGATTATTATTAATCAATCAACAACAAAAAAAAAGAACGTGCAGAAAATGCTTCCGGGGAGATAACAAATTAAGATTATGAATCGGCACGAATGTATTTTGATTGCTCGGAGCTTATCCATTAACATTCAACACCCTGCTCTGGTCCTGCGCCAGGATAAGCAGAGCGCCAGCCTCGATGATAAATTATCATATCCCGATGATCCCATCGAACTTTGCGCTCAATCCTCCGGTGGGTGGCTGTTTATTGAATGTTGCAGAATCCCTTTTTATTGAGATTGGATCATCGGGACACCATTGTCAATTTCTTGTGCTAATTTTCCCACACAATAAAAATACTGTACCACCAGGCAAAGCAGTAAATCATGCCAAACTCATCCATTTTCGTCATTATCGACTAGTTGCTGCCCAACGCCAAAACCAATAAATCACGACCAGCGGCAACAGAATCCTTTTTCGAGAAGATTTTCATACGGGGTTTTCCATGTATTACGGCGTGCTGGAAGTTACAGTTGTTGCCTTTTTTTTAATCATTTGTGTGGGGGAAATTCCATATTGTTGACGGTCCATTGAAATTCTCCGCATTACAACAGCATGGCGTAATTTGTGGAAGGCGCTAAATTTATCGCATACCAGCAAAACCGACAAACAAGTTCACGCATCCATGTGGGGAACCCTTGTCACGCATGTTGTTCGGTTACCACGATAAAACTCTGTTCGAGCATGTTATTTATATTCGATTTTTTTTATTCTCAGTTTGGCCAGTTTTTTACGCGTCCTTTTTCCAAGTAGAACATGAATGGGACGTCAAACGTTGGGAGTGCCTCATTCATGCGATAACATGCTAGTGTAAATGATGTGTAGGAAACAGTGCAGTGTACGTCAGCAGGAATGATTGTTACATTCGATATCTTACGATACATTATGTTTCCAATTCTTTGAGATTTATTTTTTAAAGGAGGAGGTATTTCAAAGTAAAATATATATATTCAACATAAATTGGTGGATAAATGCATTTCTTCTTAGGTACACAGAAACATCTTTTTTTCGATATCAAAGCCCTTAATGAAACTTTCAAATATAGAGAAACAAAGTAGTTCTATCAAATCCGTGAACTCGATTGAAATACCCATTTCAAATACGGTACGATCCAATAATTCGATAACTTTACGCAAACCAACTTCAATGTAATGAACTGGACAAATTCCAGAAGATATCATCCGAGAAACTTCTTGAGGCATGCCTAGAGTATTTGCAATGAAATCCCTGCGATAAATCCTCGAAGATATTCTTGGTGTATTCTCGATGACCCATCGACAGGAGGACTAAATCGGGCGCCAGTTCAACACACGCTGACTGGAAAACGCTACGATGAAAAGGTCCTTCGTCGAGGAGCAGGAGAATCGAACTGCGGGTATTCCGGAAGGTGAAAGCGTAGAAGATTACTGGAGCGCCATCAAGAACGCCTTCATCGACACCGGCGAGAATAATTTGGGTGAGCTACGCACTCAGAAAAAGCAGTGGATCACAGATGACACCTGGAGGAAGACTAAATCCCTGAAATTATTCCTGAAGAAATCCCGTAAATAATACCTGATGTAATCCTTATAGAGACCATGACAGGCATGCCGGCCAGAAGACGAGCAGGCATTCCTACAAGAACCATAGAAGATGTCTCTATGATCTAGGATTGCCTGAAAACAGTCTCGGAAGAAACATATATTTTTTTGGTAGGAATCACTTAAGGAATAACAGCAGGAATCCTGGAAGGAATCTTTGCAGGAATTCCAGCACAAATCCCTGAAAGAATGCAGAAAAGAATAACTAACAGAATCCTTTCAGGATCTTCCAAAGCAACCCCTGCAAAAATCCCTGAAGAGAACTCCGGAGCAATCCATACAGAAATCTCGGAAGCAATATCTGAAGGAATCCCGGGAATAAACCTGGGAAGATTCTCGAAAGGAATACCTGAAGATATCCTGAAAAAAATTCCTGAAGGTATCTCAAAAAAGAACCTCAGCTCATCTAATCACATCACAATTCTTCACACTACTCTCTAGCGTCTACCTTACTGTCTGCACTTCTTGGGGTTTGCGCTAACGTAAGAACCTCGACAACACTTATAACACGCGACACGAGACAGACACAACACTTATTATTCTTACAAAACGTTAAAAAGGAGATATAATTACCTTGTTGCCCATCGACAGGACGATGTCCGACTGATTACGGTGATAACTAATACTACAATCCTACTGTGTGCAGTATTCATCGTGAAGCATTGTATATTACTGAATTCTCAGCTTTTTCCACTTGACCGTACCCTCTAGTCTATATCGTGCTTAATCGTACCGTCTACCCTGCTCTCTACCCTAACATTTTTCCTACCCTCAGACCTACTCTCTATTCTACCCTTCTCCCTACCGTCCACCCTATCCTCTACTCTAACCTTCTTCTCCACTCCCTCTACTCTATCCTTCACCCAAACCCTCTACCCGACCGTAGGCTCCACCCTTTATCCTACCCGCTACCCTACCATCTACCATGACCCTCTACCCTGTGTCTCATAAGGCCCAATCGGTAGATACCCATATTGCATGATATTATAGCTCAAACTACCATTCCGTGGCCACCATCTTAGGTATGGTCCGCCATCTTGAGTTTCATTTGAGTTCTACTCATGAAGCCCGATCGATAGATACCCATATTGCATGGTTGCATAGCTCAAATTCTCATTCTGAGGCCACCATCTTGGATATGGGCTGCCATCTTGGATTTCGAAATAGAGTCAAATATCGTTTTTTGACTTCTACTCATGAAGCCCGATCAAAAGATACCCAAACTGCATAGTATCATAGCTCAAACTACCATTCCGTGGCCGCCATCTTGGATATGGTCCGCCATCTTGGATTTCAAAATGGCGTTGAATATCGATTTTTTACATCTACTCATTATGCCCGATCGATAGATACCCATATTGCACGGTATCGTAGCTCAAACTACCATTCCATGGCCGCCATCTTGGATATGGTCCGCCATCTTTGATTCCGAAATGGGGTCAAATATCGATTTTGACTTCTACTCATGAAGCCCGATCGATCGCTACCCATATTGCATGGTATCCTAGCTCAAACTACCATTCCGTGACCGCTATCTTCGATATGATCCGCCATATTGGATTTCAAAATGGCGTAAAATATCGATTTTTGACTTCTACTCATCAAGCCCGATCGATAGATACCCATACTGCATGGTATTATAGATCAAACTACCATTCCATGGCCGCCATATTGGATATGGTCCGCCATCTTGGATTTCAAAATGGCGTCGGATATTCATTTTTGAGTTCTACTTGTGAAGCCCGATCGATAGATACCCATATTGCATAGTATCCGAAGCAGCATTGCCGTTTAAAACATGTATTCTGGAGTTTTGACCGCCATCTTGGAACCTAAGCCGCCATCTTGAATTTCAATATCCCTGCTATCACCTCCACATCCTAAGGAATGTGTATACAGTGAGGATTCGCTCGTTGGGTCACGACTGCGCCCCGATTAGCGAATCTTGTTCGTTCGTTGGGGCAACTGACAACTGATTAAAATGCTGTAGACACACGCAAGTGACGAGAAATACGTCACGAAACACTCACATCGTTTGTGCAAGTATGTATATAGGAGCTGCGATGCGACGGCGGTCAGACGTCAAACTTATTTTGACATCGATTTTGACATTGACAGTGCTTTTTAGTTGGGTTTTGCCCCAACCAGTGAACATTCAACTATCGAGACAGCCCATCTAACGAGCCGCCAACGAACGAATCGGGACTGTACCAAATTTGATTGAAATTTCTTGACGCATTTCAAAGTTATGCCTATGTTCAGGCATACATAAATACATACATACATACAGACATACAAATCTGGAGCTCGATTTGAATAGGTCGTATGTGCTTTTGTCGATATAAAATTCGATCAGTTTATTTTAGTTATTGTAGCAATATGGAAGATATTTTTGAGACTTTCAATGATGGAACTGAAAGCTTATTTTGTGAGGATTCTGCTGTATGTATCAACTTTGTTCAATTTCAACGGTTTTCGCTACAATAAGCGAATCCAACTGATCGAATTTTCAATCGACAAAAGCACATACGACCGATTCAAATCGAGCTCCAGAAATAGACAAACATACAATCATACATACATCGACTTTTGTATGTATTGATTAACAACTCTGCCAAAGAAATTAACTGTAAATTATTAATCATAGTCAAGCTTCCAGGGAAATAATTTTTTTTTTCGCATTGGAAATGAAGCTCACAGATCGTGACAATATGCATTCTTTGCAGCATCGTTTACGCCACCTAGTGAACCAGTCACAAACTATATTGTCCACTATGAGCAAGGTATGGGTGTGGAGAACATCTTCTCTGAAGAAAGTATTCTAAAATTTTGCATAATTATGGAGATATTCACATCAAAAGGACTGTCTTATTTATAGGACGCTGGGCGGATATGGGTTAAACGCAAAGGGTGATGGGGTGTGAGGATGTAATGTCCTGCCGATGTTCAAGGATCATTTTTGAGGTCCTTTTGGATCAATCCTGGTGACCGGACTTCTTCCCATTTAATTTTATTAGAATTTTTAGATCACACCCCATCACCCTTTGCGTTTAAGTGGATGAAAAGTCGAATATTGAGGAATAATCAATTATTTCGATTTTTTACCTCAAACAAATCGTAATAAAATCAAATGGGAAGAAGTCCGGTCATCAGGATTTATTTTTAAGCATATATAATTTCAACTGACCTATTGGTCTCATTGAAATACCTAAAATTAATTACACAAATCTTTCAAACATAACATAGCATAAAACTTTGCCTTCAGCTCCTTACACAAACAAAACTTGAAAAAAAAAACACGGAATGAACTTGACAATCAACATTGCAAACATATAGCACTAAAACATAGTTGTGAATTCAACAGCATTATCAGTGACATTTTTAACATTAAGATGTTGCTGCCCAAACAGTCAATCGGTTTTCAAATTCTCGATATTTAAGTCCTACAGGCCAAGTTTCAGGATCCATAGCCAAGCACTTTAGTTTCGAATCGAATACGGCTTTGAATGAAATGAAGTCCAAATCGTCAAGTGAACATCCCTTGGGCAGTAATTTCCGAATCTTCACGTTCTTCCGATCGTTGATATGTATTCAAGCATTCACATACAAGCTGCTGTACGTCTTCTTCCGTAGCGTGGCGATCAACGTTGGTGAGGAACAAAGAAAACACATCGCTGAGTTGACCACTGTGGTTTGTGAGCTCACTTGTATCCCTAGTGTAGCTGACTTTTGTTCCGTCTAATAAAATAGAGCTTGCGTTCGGAGGCGATGGTACGTATGGTACGGCAGTTGAGTGCAGCTTCTCGTTAAAAGGTTTTTGATGATGAGGTACAAGTGTAGCAAGGGTGTCGAATATCTCTTCCACTTTCGCTTTCAGGTCCGCAATGTCAGATTTAATTGCATTTGTTTGGCTATTCGAGTCGTCATTGATCTCAGCTGATATGGAGATATCTGCGTCACGGGTCGCGCAATAATTAGCCAAGCAATCATCACACATCCATAAAATGTTTTTCGCGAATAGTGCACACACGGTCGGTTCGGCTAGTCCTACACATGAAGCGTGGAATCGTTTGGCACACCTTCATTCGCAAATTGTGTAGCGTTCACTTTTGCGATCAATAGCGAGTGCACACTTTTGGCATTCCATGGCTGGCACTCACGATTTCTTACGGCTTTTGGCGCAATTGTAGTCCTGAATATTTATGATAATTCAGAATAATGTATCAAATCTTTGAAGCTTTTCAGACAGATAACTCTATCACGACAAAGTTGCTTCACGAGATTTCACGATGCACAGAGATAACTATTTTAGGCGTTAAAATTCTGCTGTAATTAGCAAGCAATCAGCAGCACACGAAAAAGACGTTCAGTTCGCGATCGACACTTCTGAAGGATTGATCCAAAAGGACCAAAATGATCCTTGAACATCGACAGGACATTACATCCTCACACCCCATCAACCTTTGCGTTTAAGTGGATGAAAAGTCGAATATTGAGGAATAATCAATTATTTCGACTTTTTACCTCAAACAAATCGTAATAAAATTAAATGGGAAGAAGTCCAATCACCAGGATTGATCCAAAAGGACCTCAAAAATGATCCTTGAAAATCAACAGGACGTTACATCTTCACACCCCATCACCCTTTGCGTTTAAGTGGATGAAAAGTCGAATATTGTGGAACAATTAGCGATTTCGACATTTTCCATGCATAATACGTTGAACAAGTCGACGAGGTATAAATCAAGAATAAAGAAGCATGATGCTGCTGGATTCCTAGGAAATATCCTTAAAAACTATCCTGGATTATTGCTAGGATTCTATTCGAAAATACAAAAAGCGCTGGACGATCGGATTCCTTCAATTCGCCTCATATGCGGAAAACGCCTAAATGTATGTAATTCCCTGAAGGGTGGTTTGGCGCCGGGTAACAAAACCCATCTGCCGTTGCGCTGCTTTCACTTTTCATCCTATCATGGTAGAATGATGAGCACGAGGAGGCTGATATGGCTGTTGGTTGTTCCTGTTTCCAGTCCGATTGGGAATCCATTATGAGTTGCCGTTCGCCGATGTCCAAGTATCTTGGTCCATTTGAGCCATTGGCTCTGAAGAGGGTCAGTGTCAGCTGGTCTCAGAGGGGAAACAGCAACTGACGAAAGTGCCGGGGCTGGGATCGAACCCATGACCATCTGCTTATGAAGCAAACGTGTAGCCACTACGCCACGGGCCCCGGCTAAACCACTACCATGTCAGTGTTAAATCGTAAATATAAAAATGGATCGTCTGCCGAATAACAGGGTAACGGAATCATCGATACCGACCTCTATTTGGCGCAATTTTCAACACGTTTGATTACTACACCAGGAAGTGCAATTGCGTGAAGAGTGTTCGCAGTAGGAACTACTCATCGTTACCCAGCGTTGTGAGGAATTCCGTCGGTGTTTTTTTGGAACTGTTTGCCACATTTCAACTGTGCACAAAATTACGACTCGCAAAACAATTATTAATGAACAAGTTGCAAAATGATGATTTTTTCAGCACGAGTCGTACATTTATCCAACGAGGCTGACCGAGTAAATAAATATTTCCAGAGTTCCTAAATTAATACCAATAGGAGAAGATAAATTGCTAAACTAATACGAAGAAGATTTCTGAAGGAATTCATATAAAAATCCTTGGATGAGTTTCTGAAGATATTTCTGAAGAAATTCCTGAAGATTTTCAGAGGAATTCATAAATGAATCATCGGAGGAATTCATTAATGAATTCCCGGAGAAAAACATAAGTAAATCCCCGGAGGAATTCCTGAAGCAATTCCTGGTGAAATTTTGGAAGGAATCCTGAGAAGTGATCTCGGGAGAAATCCTCGGAGAACTAACATTCTAGTTCCTTAGATTCAGGTGGAGTTTTCGAAGGAATGCTTGAAGCAGTTTCTATATCAATTTTTGATCCGGCATATGTGTTTAATTGTTACAATGTCAACAGGTTAAAACACCCCAATGACAAATCTTAATAAACTACAAACAAAAAGAACAATCATTTTACATTAAACAGATAGTGCACGCAAAAAATTGTCTCGTATCTTAGCTCTACTTAAATGGAAATCAAAACTAGAAAAACAAATAACATATACCCGACACATACTCCTAACAGGTTCGTTCATCCCATAGTTTGTCGAAGATCTAATAATGCGCAGAAAATCACTAGAACGAAGAGCGCGCCTTCTGATGTCCACGTTCAGTTGATTCAGCAGCTCCGGACAATCAATGTTCGATGTAAGTAGATCACTTACAAAACAGGCCTTCGCAACATCTCGGCGAACACTCAAAAGGTCAAGATGGATGAGCTTGCAGCGATCCACGTAACTCGGAAGATTGACGGGGTCATTCCACTGGAGATTACGTAGAGCATATCGAATAAATTTTCGTTGGACACTTTCTATTCTCCGTATTCCATTCTGGTAGAACGGGGCCCAAACTACAGCTGAGTACTCCAACGTCGAACGTACTAAGGCGCAGTACAATGCTTTCAGACAGTAGATATCTCGAAAATTTTTGCCAAATCGAAAAATGAATCCCAGTTGCGATGATGCCTTCGATATTATATACGATACGTGTTCCTTGTATGTCAATTTAGAATCTAGGATAACTCCTAGATCCTTAACTGAGTTTTCTCGCTGAACTGAGGCGCCGGCCAAGACATAATCGTGAATATATATTGATCGTTTCCGACCGAAGGAGATGACAGAGCATTTCGAAGGGTTTAGAATCATTCGGTTGCGGTCACACCACGCTGCAAATACTTCCAATTGCTGTTGCAGATGTTCAGCATCTTTAGGCTTAGTGATAACGTAAAACAGTTTGAGGTCGTCTGCAAAAGACTTTTTCTCGCATTTTAAAATGAAGTTCAAGTCGTTCATGTATAGCAAGAAGAGAAATGGCCCAAGGTGACTACCTTGCGGTACTCCGGAGGTTACACGAAACAATGACGAACGGTGGTCTCCAATCCTCACTTGCATAGACCGTCCGGTTAGGTAAGAGCGTAGCCAAACAAGAAGATTACCGCAAATTCCCAATCGGTCAAACTTTGCTAAAGCAATTTCGTGGTCCATTTTGTCGAAGGCCGCAGACAGATCCGTGTAAATGGCATCAACCTGGAGGCCCTTTTCCATATGACGGGTTATGAATGAAGTGTATGAAACGAGATTCGTACTTGTTGAACGCTTGGGAACAAATCCGTGTTGATCAGGCGAAACGTAGTGCGAACATTTCTGTGATAGGAACTCTAGGATAATCAACTCAAACAGCTTTGAAGTTGCACACAGGGCGGCAATTCCTCGATAGTTTGATATGGTGCGTTTGCAGCCACGCTTGTGTACTGGAAAAACATACGATTCCTTCCAACATGTGGGAAATACCCCAGTTGCCAACGACAAGTTGAAAATCAGCGCCAAGGGAGATGCAATTGTATGGATGCACTGCTTTAGGACGACGGATGGAATGCCGTCAGGACCGAAGCCGGTTGATCGCTTCAGACGCTTCGCAGCTGCGTAAATCATTTCGTCGGTTATCACATGATGCGGGCCGATGGACGGTTGAATGGGCACGTTGGAAGCTGCAGCGATAACATCTTGGTTGCTAGTCGGTTGATTGGAGAAAACGCTGCTAAACTGTTCCCGAAAAAGAATGGCAATTTCTTCTGTTGACGAGGCCTCTGAGATTCCGTTGGTCATAGAACATGGTAGTCCGGTTTCCTTACGTTGGTCACCCACATATCGCCAAAAACTTTTTGGATCCGACTTCAAACGACGTTGCAAACGATTTTGGTGGAGTCGAAACAATCGCTCATTTAGGCGCTTATATCGTTGATTGGCACGTAGGTATCTAGCCCTCGAAAAAGCAGATTTGTTTTTGCTGAATTTTCTCAATGCTTTCCGTTTTTCCCTTTTTAGTCGTCTGAGACGAGCGTTTGACCAAACCGGATGAGTTTGTTTCCGATGAAGCTTTTTCGGAACGAACTGGTCAATAGCATACAGTAGAATACAGCCAACGGTAGAAGCAGCTCGGTTAGCATCAGCATCACGAAGTGCGGAGTTCCAATCCACACTCAGAAGAAATGAGTTCATGTTGACGTAGTCAGCGTTACCAAAGTCGTAGAACAATGTGTTTGCTTCAACATCCTTGAACGTGTTTTGGGCTCGTATTCTCAACGAGATTTGAAGAGGGGGATGATGCCTGCATATTTTTACCAGAGTAGATGGAGCTCGGATAATGTTGCAGTATGAACTTATGTCTTCACTCGTAAAACAAAGATCCAGAATCCAGATCCAGGTTATTGTCGTTCTTAACTCCATTCAGCTGTTTTAGACAAGCAGTGCTGTAACCATCCAGCAAAAATCCAGACGGAACGCTACTGCTAGAGCGAGCAACATCGGGATAGTAGAAGCCGTGGGTATTCCAATTCCAGTTGATAAACCGAAGGTTAAAATCACCGACAATAATGATGTTGTCATTAGGAAGCTTCTGACTAATAATCCAGTTCAACGACTCGATGTGCTTTTCGATAAGGTTAACATCGTTGATGCGGTCAGGTGGAAAATATACGATGCAGATATACGTGTTTACACCGGACAATGATGCTGCCACCCAGAGCTGCTCAACTGCACAACTATCCGGGTGTGCAAGCAAGCGCGATTTATAACAAGAACGGATGGCAAGCAAAACTCCGCCGCCAGATCGCTTGTTGCTATTCGACGATGAACGATCGCACCGGTAGACGCAATAGGGACAATTTCCTGAAGAAATCCCGGGAAAAGTATTTCAAAGTGTTCAAAGAGACGAATTTCTGAAAGAATCCCTGAAGAAATTTCTGAAAGAATTTTTTGTAGAATTTCCTAAGGATTTCTAGCAATAATTCCCGGAGTAAACCTGAGAAGATTTCATGAGAAATTCTGGAAATAAGTTCATAAGTTACACCAAGAAAAGTTTCTGAAAGAAATTTTGAGGAATTTCTGAAGGAATCCCTGGGGAATTTTCTCGAGGTGTTTCTGGAGAAATTCTTCTATGCATTTCTGCAGAAGTCTCTGTAAAAATTTCTGAAGAAATCGTGACAGGTATTATTGAAGCATTTTTTCGAAAGTCCCCAAAAGTCGCTTTCGCAATATCTCAAAGGAGTACTGAAGGAATTCATGAAGGACTCCGCAGAGAAATATTTGGAGGAATCCCTAGAGGAAAACCTGAAAATAAAAATCTGGAGTTTTTTTTAAGAGGGTCGTAAGTTCATAAAAAATGACCATGTGATTTATAAACAGCCCCAATCAATGATTTTTTTTTATTTTTATTATTGTGTATTTTAACTTAAGCTAATTCTTCACTACCCAATCAACGAAATGGCAAATGAACCTCCGTGATTGCATGACCTCTCTGGCATTTCATAGCTACACAATGTAAATTGTAATAGGCATTAAAATCAGACATTACTGTATCATGTAGGAAAATCACTGACGTCACTAGCCACAAAGCTTGTTAGCTCACAAAGACATTTCAATGGCTTTCTTGGGCATAGAGTACTTATATTTGTGCCTGCCTGACGATATAAAAATGCCAAACTGTATAAAGAAAACTATGTGGAAGTGCTTATAGTACACTTATCTGAAATGCAGGCTGTGTCCATCCCAAAAGGAAGTGGAATATATATTCTTATAAAAATGGTATTTTTTATTATAATATGTGCAGAAAAATTCAAGCAGTCCAGTATACAGTTCCGTTGGCGAAAAACTTCTTGAATGCATTCTTCTAAAAAGTATGTGATCAATTTGGTAGTTTTAAATGAATGTGAAGATATAAAGAAATTTTGCGTCTGTGAAAGCTTAAATGAAAGAGTTGATTCCAGCTAATCATCACGTTGCAATGTATTGGTGCTTGGATGTGACCTTCTTCAGGATTCGATTTGAGCTAGAATTGAGTCCTGAATTACGTCCCAGCCAAGGATCCTAATCGTCGGCGAAGATTGGGTAGAATCAACGCTTTTATTTAAGATTGCACAGCCGAAAAATAAAATTTCGTAATATTAACTGTCGTTCCCAATAGTATGGAAATATAATATTTTACCCCAACTACGCACTGTATGTCTATAACCAATTTACATCATATACACAATTTAGCCCCATAATAAAATTCAATATCGAATAACTCCAAATGGGCACTGTAGTGTAACATCTTCGTTAGCATCCAAAGAATGGCACTTTGAGTCAAATAAAATACAACACAAAAAAACGATACTGGTGTGCGCCCAACCCAGTGAAGCGAAGCAGTACGGTTCATCGCCTCGAACATCCTGAAATTCGAACGAACTTCACTCTGCCGCGCAGCCGACAAAAGTGCCCCGCAGGATGGGAGCTGTTCGTTATCACACGCCGGCCCGGTTCACCATCGCCGACGCGGAGGCATCTCCATAGGTGGTCTGTCTGTTCTGTACCTACTTCACTCTAGTGTTTAGCTCACGGCAGTGTTTAGATCTCTGGTCTGGTGTAGCCGGTTGCCGCAGCCTATCCGGGTACCATCCGACATCCGTACCATTCATTGACTGAGGAAGGTGCTGTGTAAAGATGTTTTGTAATACATTATTGATTTGCATCATTCTGCTCTCTCCCCCGGTGTACATATTGGCTCCTTCTGGCAGACACTATGTTTTTTTTTCGTTTGGTGAAGTCAGAGTTTTCCACTAAAGCCGTCGTCCTTCAATGTTCACTGAGTGGAAATCCTCGTTTCTGTCAGGGTTGTGGGAAGACCGAACAAACGGAGAGTGGGAAACAGATACTGCCTTTCATCCATTGACAGTGCTCCATGACCTTACATATCGGAAGAAAGGTAAAAACGATGGGATAATACACCTTCGTTTCATGAAGTTCAGATCGTCTGCGGTCAGCTGGTGGGTGAATTTTAACGATTTCGCCTACTGGAACATTTGCTACAACTTTATATGTGTTATGATATAATTTTTAAAAATAACTTGCTTGTCCCGCAAAATGTGTTGTTCTATTGCATTTTATCTACATCACATCCCAATGGGTATTTGACAAGGCATGCTGTCAGTGTATGGACATGGACACCGATTATGAAATGCGCGAGGTGTTACTAAATAAAACCGTCTCAGAAAAACCATGTTAGGATCTTCTATAGATAACAGTGCAACGATAGAATCGCCATCAAAAGTTATTTTACCAATTAACAAATACGAATTTTTGCCAGGGTGCTGCCACAACCTGTTCTGACTAATGATTCAGGCTGAGGTTCATTATTGAACAGGTGTTATGTCTGCTTTTCTTACTTTCCAATACCATATTTCTGACTTCTTGCAGCTTGTCATTGAAAGCATTTCAATTGTTCCATACACTTGTTCAACATACCCAATGAATGGAATTGTTTCGCAATTCTTCATTCAAAGCATTCACTAGAATTCGCTCTCCCTTCCCTATTCAACCTCAGGACAGGTCTGAGATGGATCTAATAAAAAGCTTTCCGGTCGGAAACATGCCATTATTCACCGACCGTCGTCGAATTGACTAAAGCAGACATCCCTCCCGCCCGGTTCATAAATCCCCATGTGCGAAAAAATATTCGCATGTAAGCCGGTATCAAGTTCAGATTCGTTGTACACGACATCAATTACCATGGATTTCCTATTCATGGTTCAGTGCCTTTCTTCTTGCACTCCGCCCAGGGCAGGACCATTCACACTCTCCGTGTGTGGTTCGATCCAGGCGGTGCCCCCGTTTCCACCACCTTTGTGTGCCTCAGTGCAGAATTGATACTTATCAGGGTGTGACATGTATTGGGGAAATTCTCAAAATCGAAAGTTTCTGTACTGTAGCAAACCGCCAGGTGATCGCTGTGAGTGTAGCTATCGTAAATCTCCATTTCGAACTACTTATTAGGCCAGGACTACAAAAAGTAACGTCAATAATTGACTCGGCACCATTCCGACTAAAGGTACTTTTGGTACCAACATGAGCCAGGTCGACATCTAGTATGGCCAGTGCCTCTAGTAGTATTTTTTTTTTCTACAACACTAGTAAAAGCCAGGACTACTCTCTCCTCGACCCACTAAAACACATTCCTATGGTCGCCAAACCCTACGTCTCTCCGGAACCACCAAGAAGGTATTGCTTCAGAGAGGGGCTAGTGCACATCGCACCTTCAAGGTTAGCTGCGTAGCCTAGCAGCAACGAACATCGATGACTCGCTCTGGGGTGTCCATCACGGTAAGATGCTGGCGCTTAGCCGGCCTTAGCTTGGAAGGTGGGCAGGGTCAACCCCGCCCGCGCCCGTCTGCTTTGCAGACATGCCCACGTGCAATCAGATCTGACCTGCTGAAGGCAAGGGTATCACTACCCTCCAGGCCAGTGATTCCCAAAGTGGGCGAAATCGCCCCCTTGGGGGCAAAAATCAGGCCCAGGGGGGCGAAAATTTTAGGAATACAAATTGGGGGGCGAAAATACTAAAATGGGGGGCGATTTTTTCAATGATTGGAAAACTTCGAAAGTATTGAATTACAAGTCGAGAAAGTGAACTGAATCATAAAAACTCCCTGACATTCAAGCTTACAGTTCAAGTTTTGTCTAGGATAATAAAAACATGCTGTGACTATTAAACAAAAGCATCGACTTAATTTTACAGAATTATTGGTATTCATGTGGACTCTTTAACAAAATTTCTAGACAAGACCGCTACACGTATTTCTGAAGGGTTTGTATGATTCTGGAAATCTAAA
Organism: Aedes albopictus; assembly: GCF_035046485.1. NCBI lineage: Eukaryota > Metazoa > Arthropoda > Insecta > Diptera > Culicidae > Aedes > Aedes albopictus. The sequence goes on from NC_085137.1 coordinate 209,625,792, forward strand.
TAAAAATAAACTTGAAAACTGCTCTAATAAACATTCGCGAATCGTTTTTTTTTTTCGCGAATTGATGAGAAAAATTGCATTTCGATAGAATTTTCAAGCAAAAACATGAATATCAGACCAATTTTAGAACATTTTGCTGATTAAATTCGTATCACAGTGTTTACAAACAACTGTGTTCGAAAATATTTCAGAGAAGCTTCTCGGAGGAATTCCAAATTTTACTGAAGTTAATTTGAAAAGATTCCAAAAATTCTGCGTAAAATTCCATTTAAATATTCCTTTTAAATCTAGTCATGAATGCTGCATATTTATTTATTTGATATTTTTTTAGAACACAGAAAGCATTCAAATTTATTCGAAGCTCGTTGATTTGAATCTGGAGAAACGTAACTACATTTAAAAATACACCAATATTTATTATTATTATTATTCTTCATTATCGAGATTTTTAGCCCTCGGCAACACGCCGATATTTTTCTGAGCTGCACTTTCACATAACATATGTTTATAATTGTTTTCAAATTCTCCACCAGTCTTATTTGGCTACTTGTGACCAAACATTGACTCTCAGTTGTTGAAAAAGTCCTTTTAAGAATGATAATGATAAAACATCTGGTAGGAATATCGAGTGTTCATATGCGTTTACAGTTCGTTCTATTTCGATTAATAAATGTTCAATTAACAACGGTTTGAGAAGTAGGCATAAACACGATTTCAATTTTTTGTAAGTACGAAGAAAATTCACTATATTTTTAGTTTCAAATTCGGAAAAACAACGCATTTACAAAACAATTTAATGAAAATGAGAGTGACATAGATATATTTATACTGAATGGCACTGCTAGATTTGCCACAGTAGCGCTTTTAAAGGCTTTAGCTAAGCACAGTTTCAGCCTTCTGTTAAAGAAAAAAAAATTCGCACTTAGGGGGGCGAAAATATTTTTTTGAAGCTCTAAGGGGGCGATACCTACAAAAAGTTTGGGAAACATTGCTCCAGGCCCTATAAGCTGCACCAGAAGGTTGCTGACAGCAGGGTCTCCACCTGCCCCGACCCTTGCCGGGGACCCCTTACCTACCGAGGGCTCGGATCCAACCCAGTAGACCGACGTCACGACAGCACCGCTATCGGGACTTCCTCTCCACGGCCACTTAATCGCTGTAAGGGTCGATCTCGACCGCATGGGCCCCAGTATGACCTACGAAGCCGACTTCGAACCCCTGGACCACCTACTGTACTGCATCTGGACTAGCCATTCTCCGAGTCCACGTGCCACTTCCTCTGTAGCTCCCAGACGATATGGGTGATAGCCGTTGAAACGGCGTTCCAGCTAACCTTATCCCTTCACATCCTCTGGACCAAATTGTCCGGAGTTGTGTCCTCCAGACATGCGGTCACGCATTGTGCGAAAACGCGGGCACACGAACAAAACGTGTTCTGCCGTTTCCTCTAAACCATTGCACACTGGGCATTCGGGAGAATCCGCATGCCCGAAACGGTGTAGATTCTGTCGGAAGCAACCATGACCTGCAAGGACCTGTGTCAGGTGGAATGTAACTTCCCCATGGCGCCTATTAATCCAACTATCTACCCTCGGTATCAACCTATGGGTCCACGTTCCTTTGGTGGAACTGTTCCATGCGCGCTGCCATGTGACCATAGAGGCCATCCTGGCAGTCCTGCGTATGCCTCTTGTGCCGCGCATTTCGAAGCACTTCATGTCCTCACTGATAAGAATGCTGATAGGCACCATACCAGTAATGACGCAGAGAGCGTCGTGTGACACGGTACGGTACGCGCTCGCAACCCTCAGACACATAAGCCTGTAAGTACTTTCCAGATTCCGTCGGTAGCATTCAGTACTTAGCGCGGTGCCCCACGCCGGGCCGCCATACCTAAGTATGGACGTAGCAACACTAGCCAGAAGCTTGCGCTTACTGGCGTACACCGCAGAGCTATTGGACATCATCCGGGACAGTGCCGCAATAGCTGTGGAGGCTCTTTTACAGGCATAATCGACGTGGCTACCGAAGGTAAGCTTATCGTCGATCATCACGCCCAAGTGTTTGACAGAGCGCTTTGACAGGATAGTGCACTCTCCTACACTGATCTCCGTCTGCTGCTCCGACTTCCGGTTGATAACAACCGTCACCTCTGTCTTGTGGTAAGCCAGCTTCAGTTTCCTGGACCGCATCCACGCCTCCACAACCTTGATCGAGTGGTTGGTAGTCAACTTCAGCTCCTCGATCGTTTCACCGTAGACTTCGAGCGTAATGTCGTCGGCAAATCCGACAATCGCCACTCTCACTGGTTACTCTACCCGATCAGAAAGGCATTACAAAATTATAACCGATTGAGTTATTTATTTCAAAGATTTTTCATAACAGAATGAGTTATAAAAATCGCCGGTTAGGTGTTAAAATAACAAAAATTATAACTGAAATTGCTCTAGCCATAACATAATTATAACAGGTGTTGATACAATTTTAACAAATTTATAACAAAGTGAGATATAAAAAATATTGGAATGATCAATAAATTATAACACATTTTGTTATAAATCAGATATAAATATATTGGGTAAAAATTAAGTTGGGTAAAATTTAACTCATTTTTTGGGTAATTTTTATTAAGAGTGTTATTTATTTTAAGCGCAAAGTTTTTTGTATAAAAAACTTGCCCCACGTAGTATATATATAAAAAACCCACACCCAGACGGGAATCAAACCAAGGACGCCAACCTTCACCTGCAATCCGGCGCCTTTATCAATGAGGCCATTGCAGCACTTGAAGTGAAGGGCGGTATATGATCAAGTGGTTCTTCGTTTTGGCGGCTGGTCTATAAATAGACTTATTTGTCCAACGTACAGGGGAGAGAAAATATGACGTCACATAAAAGTGTTCTTGATACATTTTATCGCAATTACGTCATCTTAGGATATAATAACAAAAGTGGATATAATTTAGTTATAATTGTAACTCAAGAATTTGCTCTGCATTTTGGCTTGCTTCACCTCATGATTCAGACCAGAAATAAATGTCGTATCTTCATCAAAGTTGTAGAGATAGTTAATGGCTCTTAACAGTGGAAAGAGTGGCATATAATTTCACCTTCTCTTGGTGCTTGCGAGCAAATAAATTAGAACATTTTGACATATGTTATTAAATAATTATCTAATGTTCCTCACCATCAAGGAACTTTTTGCCTATGGCAAAGTTATGCAGTAGTCTGTTGATTAGAACTTTCACTGCTTTGTGGCGTTAGTGTGCATTTCTGTGAGATTGTCAGATTTAGATGGCTTGTGAATTAAAAAATAAAGTATTTAATGCACAATTTTAACATTACATGGTACAAGAATTGACATACTGATGCAATTCTGTGGCGTTTGCTTTGCCTCGTGACCTCATATAATGTTTTCATTTTCAGCAAAAAAGAGTTTAAACAAGAAATTCTTCCACTAGTTGAAAACACCTGTTCGGCATTTGCTTCGGCATTTGCTCAAGATGCATGACGATGTCCATATCGGTAAAAAAGAAATAGCCTTCTGCTATTGGTTGGTTTTCCAAAAGCTTTTAATAGAGTTTCTTATTTTGAACTACTGCACGGGTTATCACATCTATTTGATTTCAGTTGAGATTCTGTTTTATTGAGTAAATCCTATTTGAATAACCGCTTTCAAATTGTGGTAGTTAAAGGAAATCATTGAAGCCTGATCGGTACTCTATCGGTAGAGCTACAAGGATCGGTTTCAGGACCATTGATGTTAGCCTTATTTATCAACAGCCTTCTTTCATCTTTGAAAGTACATGTTTGCAGATCATAGGAAGCTGTATTTCTACTGAATTAATATGGACGTTAATTGCATGGCAATGAAACGTGTCCCAACTAGAAATAAATTTCAAAGCTCCACAAATAATTTGTAATCAATCAATTCTTCAAAAACTAAGGTGATTTTCATTTGCAGACGACTAATTGATCCAGTTGTATCATGTTAATTCAATAACAACAATAAAACTTCTAATTTTAGAATAAAAACTTTCATAGAGTACAGTGAATATATTTTCATAGCAAAGACTTTTGTTTTGATCGAAAAAACTGCTTTCAAATATTTGATGATGGCGATGATTTCAATCACGATTTTTTTGTTGTTTTTACTAATGTGTATTTTAACACTAAGCTAATTCTATACACTTTAATGACGAATTGTTCAACGTTTACCAGCCGCAGTTTATCGCGGAAACATTGCGCCCGTTTGATTTGTACAAGGCGGCTGATTATACGTGACAGCTCCCACCCGGCGGCTGCAAAAACAGTTTTAGACAAGGTGCACACCGTGTACAAACCATAGGTGCGCGGTCTAGCGCGATCTAATACTGCGCGTTTCGAACGCAGCTGGCTGAGAATCCAAGATTAACGCGGCAATATCTACCTGGGCTTTTTTAAAGGTTTAGATCATGATTCAAACGTGTCAAAAATACTACATTAGTTTATTTAAGGTTTGAATTTCAATTTGTGTTAGTGAATTTGAACCTAGATAATCAAGAAATCGATTTTGAACTTCCAATAAGGGATAATCCTCAATCTACAAGTACAGGGGATGGCCAAAATGTTTGGGATAGGCAACTTTTTTTCTCTCGCAAATAAGTTCAACATGCTATAACTTTTTATAGAGCGCATCAAAAAATCTCAAATTTTGACTGTTTTTCAACCTATTATATGTGCATCATTGGTACAAACATAGACTTAATACTACAAATTTGGGCTCGATTGATAAATCTTTCGCAAAGTTAGAACCGTTCGGGTAAAACACTATTTTTCAGACAACTCATTTTTGAGCTATCATATCGCGGAAACCAGTGAATCGAATTGAATGAAATTTTGAACGTACACTAACAATATGTAAATGCTTCACAAACTTGTCAAAAATCATGTATTTTACAAGCACAGTAGCACCACACAGCGGCGTAACTGCGTACCAAACACCACTTGTAAAATGTTCATTTGATATAAACTGCATTTTCAAAATTATAACTGAGTTTGTTATAATGTTCATATAAAGATGATCAAAATGAATTAATTTGTATTATAACTGACTTTGTTATAGTTCTGATATAATTAAATCTGGGTTTCAAATCCTTTTTGTCAAATATATCTAAATATAACAAACGTTGATATATCTATCAACCGCTGATATAAATTTGTTACATTTTTGTTATGCCTTTCTGATCGGGTAACCTCAACACCTCGTCGTACATGACATTCCATAACACCGGACCCAGGATGGAACCTTGTGGGACTCCTGAGGTCATGTGAAAGCACTTCCGGCCCACCTTCGTGTCGTAGACTAGTACACGATTCTGAAAGTAACTTCCGAGAATCTTGTACAGGTACTCCGGTATCCCCAGACGCAAGAGCGCATCGACAATAGCAGACCAGCTGGCACTATCAAACGCATTCCTTACATTTAGAGCCACTACCGCGCAGAAGCGAATTCCCCTCCTCTTAGGCTCGAGTGCTTTCTCGACGGTTTTTGTAACCGACAAGATAGCGTCTATGGTGGACCTCCCCTTCCGGAAGCCGTACTGATTGCTCGAAAGACCATTTTCGCCCTCAGTGAACCTCAACATTCTATTGAGGATGATCTTTTCGAGCACCTTCCCCACCGTGTCAATCAAGCATATTGGTCTATATGCCGACGGGTCTCCGGGTGGTTTCCCCGACTTCGGCAATAATACCAGGCTCTGCCTCTTCCAAGCTTCTGGGAAAACTCCCTCGTCCAGGCATTCCTGCATAGCAGACCTGAACATCTCGGGAACCTCTGCAATAGCTACTTTTAAGGCCAGGTTCGGAACTCCGTCCGGACCTGGGGCCTTACCTACGCTATCCTCAAAGGGACTTAGCTATCCCCGCAAGTTCCACATCGGTGACCTGCTCCTCATCGCCAGCCCCAGTCCCCGGCTGTCCTACGAAAGGAGGCCAAGGACTAGGATCATGACGCGGAAAAAGTCCTCCAATGATCCCCTCCAACATCTCTGGAGATTGCTCTGTAGGAGCCATCACACCTCTCGTCTTGGCCATAACGATCCTGTAGGCGTCACCCCATGGGTTCGTATTGGCACTCTGACAGAGACCCTCAAAGCAGGCCTTTTTGCTTGCTCTTATCTCGGTCTTGAGCGCGGCTTTTGCAGCGGCGAACACCACCCGCCGTTCGTTTCGCTCTTCCTCTGATCGTGCTCGCTGCATCCGCCGCCTGGCCCGTAGGCAGGCGCGGCGCAGGTCCGCAATCACGTTGGTCCACCAGTAAGCCGGTGGCCTCCAATTTCTAGGGTGGACTCGCCTAGGCATGGTCGCATCACACGCACGTGAGAGCACCACTACCAACTCGTCGCCGTCTAAACCAAGTGAGTTTCGCTGATGGCAGAGCACCGTCCTAAATACCCCTTCTTCGAAGTATGATGTCTTCCACCTGTGAGGGCTTGGCCTTGGCCTAGCCGCTCTTCCTCTACCCGCTGCCTGCTGTTGTTGTAGTCGATACTGAAGCGAACCGCCAGGTGATCGCTATGAGTGTATCCATCGTTTACCATCCAGTTCGAACTACTTGTTAGGCCAGGACTACAAGAAGTAACGTCAATGATTGACTCCGCTGGTTCGTAAAACGGCTTCCCCATTCCACGGCCCAGGCATTGAAATCACCCGCTATTACCATCAAGAATCTGCGTCAAGAAAAGCTACAGAAGAAGACCCAGTTAACTTTGGCGACCACGAAGCCCTCATAGGTAGTAGACACCAATTCCTGGACGAGGTATTCACCCGTCGTCCATATCGCCGCCATTTTACCGGACCCATCCGCGACCCATTTGCCGTTGCCGGCGGGTTCACGGTAAGGGTCTGATATGATGGCGATATCCGACTTCCACTCAGAAGCTGCCTGACAAAGCAGTTGCTGAGCCGCATCACAGTGGTTCAGGTTCAGCTGCTTTACCTGCACTGTGATTTGTTCCCTGCGACTTTCTTAAAGGCCGGGCACCTTGGACCACCCGTTGGATGTTTTGTTCGTGGATTTCCCAGTACAAATCAGACACGTGGGTGGACTCGTGCAGCCTTGTGCCTTATGGCCTTCGCCGCCACATCTCCTACACAACTTGCACCTTTACAGTCCCTTGACTTGTGCCCTGATCAAAGTACCGGTAGGCGGCGCCCTTTCGCTCCTTGTCGCGCGTTAGCTCGATAATCATCTCGCCCGTAAGAGTACGTCTAATACTGCGCACGTCGGCTCCAAGATCGTCGAGCTTGGCATCGCTCCGCATCGCCTTACCTCTAGCAGTATCTGATTACGCTGGTTCGTGCAACGGCATCCCCCGCTATTATCACCGGCTTTCGCCCTGTCCGCACGGTCGTCAAACTCCGGTCCAGCATCTGTGAACTGCTCGATCGTCCCGATCGCGGAGCCGCATAACAGCTACAGAAGAAGACCCCGTTTAATTTGGCGACCACGAAGCCCTCATAGGTAGTAAACAACAACTCCTGGACGGGGTACTTACCCATCGTCCATATCGCCGCCATTTTTTTTTTGGATCCAACCGCGACCCAATTGCCTTTGCCGGCGGGTACTCGGTATGGGTCCGCTATGATGGCGGTATCCGTCTCCTACTCATAAACCGCCCGAAAAAGGGGTTGCTGAGCTGCGTCATAGTGATTCTGGTTCAGTTGCGTTACCGGCACTGTGATTTGTTCACTGCAGCTTTCTTGAAGGCCGGGCACTTTGAACCACCCGTTGGGTGCCTGTTTTTCTCTGATTTTCCGATACAAATCAGAAAAATGGGCACAAGGCTGCAGCCTTATGGACTTCGGCACAGTTTGCTCCTGTCAGGACCTTGACCGTGTGTCTACGTTTTCGCACACTGCGTGACCGCATGCTTGCCACATGCGGAGAGGACACTACTCCGGACAATCTTGTTCAGAGGATATGTAGGGATGAGTTTGGCTGAAATGTCGTTTCAACGGCTATCACCCATATCGTCTGAGAGCTACAGAGGATATGGCGCGTGGACTCGGAAAATGGCTAGTTCAGATGCGTTACAAGAGGGGGTCCAGGGGTTCGGAGTCGGCTTCGTAGGTCATACCGGTGCTCTGCGGTCGAAATCGACCCTTACAGCGATTCAGTGGCCGCGGAGAGGAAGTCCTGGTGGCGTTGCTGTCGTGGCATCGGTTTACTGGGTTGGATCCGAGCCCGCGGTTGGAAGAAAAGTCCCCGGTAAGGGCCGGGGCAGGTGGAGACCCTGCTGTCAGCAACCTTCTGGTACAGCTGATAAGGCCTGGAGGGTAGTGATACCCTTGCCTTCAGCAGGTCAGATCTGGTTGCACGTAGGCATCTGTTCTTGATGTTTGCAAAACAGTTGGGCGCGGGGTTGACCCTGCCCGCTTTCATGCTACCGTGATGAACTCTCCAAAGCGAGTCATCGATGTTCGTTGTTGCAGGCTACAGAATAACATATAAAATTACCTAAATCTGGATTAGAACTTGATACCTGTCGATTGCCAGCCGCATGCCTTCCTATCTGCGCCATCCTAGAGATGGTGAGATGCAGCAACCAAAGCAAAACATAATCTTCCCATGACTCAATAATGATCACTCCTGAACTTGTGTTCAGCAGTGGTGAATTAGCACAGCACGTGGTAATCAACTGAACAACGCCTTATACTCAACAGCTGTTCAGCCCAAAACGTGTTTTCCATTCTGATTTCGCTGTCAGTATTTTTATCGCACGGTGAGAAAACTTGCATCGAATGCGGCCAAAAAGTGTTGATCCTTATTGAAGATATAGTTTCCAGACGAACTAATTGCGATATGAATATGTTTTTATTTTTATTATTTAATATCTTTAAAAATGTATGACAATATGTGGAGCGGCATGGTCTTGGACATGGTGCATTCACAGCATCTGTTCAGGTAATCTACTCATGCTCACTAGAAGATTCGTTAAGCAATTTTTTTTTCATTTATGCTTTTGTCCTGGAATCTTGATATTATGTTCAATAAATAGTGCATAAGGATGTTTAGAGATACTTGAAATGTGTCGATTTCTGAATGCTGTTTGCTTATCTAGGTGACTGTGGGAACAATATTCAGTAAACACGACAGCACTGAAATGTCAAATGCATCGATCCAAGCGTCTCGTACAATCGAGCTGCTGCGGAAGATAAAAAAATATAATAATTAAGGTACAAGACATCTTGTTACAGACTAATAATAATAAATAAATGCCTCATTTTAACGTTGATTACGTCTCTTGGCACTCAATGTTAAACAACATAATTCTATTCTGTTTTATTTTATGTGATTCGTTTCAAATTTTGGTTCTTTAATAACTTGGTTGTCTAAACAGTTTTAGCCATGATTTATCCCTTAATCCGAACAAAGTTCCGAGTCAAACTATGACGGGCTGAAGGCGTTTATTTGACAAGTGAAAAGCACAATGTTCAGGAGCATATGCTTATCGATAAATCAGCTTAATAAGATGCAGACAAATATTTTTTTAAACTCTTTTGTTAAGGAATCAATGCTTGTCGAATAAATTTGTTGTTAAACTTTTGAAAAGTGTTTTAATTTATCATTGTTGATATCGATGAGGAAAGTCGAACATTGGCTATTTTCTCAATTGAAAAATCATTTAAACAGTAATGTGTAGAGCATAATTTTAGTTCAGCTATCATTACCATTATTAAGCAACAATTCAGCAAGCTTGCTTGTTTGTGACTTGCAATTCGACAATGATTTTTCATAAGGGCCTAACTGACTTGATCGATTTCTCTTCGTCGACTCTCTCTTTCGCTAATAACTTGATGAAAAAGAATAAAATCATTAATCTTTTTGTTTCTATAGCAAGATGTAGTCATCTCCTTCGCATTTCAATCAAAAAAATTTGGGAAAACTCAATACACATTCTGTAAGAACACAAAGAGAGGATCGATGAAGAGAAATCGAAAATGTCAGTTAGGCCCTTATGAAGAATCGGTGTCGAATTGTTAGTTGGGTGATGTTTAGTGGGCCAAGGAAAGAGTAGTCCTGGCTTTTATTTTTGTTGTTGAAAATGGCCTTAACCCCACACTACCCGAATCTTCCTGTTCGGGTGTCTGTTGAACAGATTTTCCCCCTATGGTATGGAAAAAAAAGGGCTTTGACTTGTGTCATGTGTTTGCTGGGAAGAGCCCTCACTTCAGCACCATCGCCAAGGATCTCTTCCGTCAGACTTTTGTAGACGGCGCTCTTGCGTTCCTATAGCTCGTTGAGCTCGAGGTGCATTTCACCTGTACGAGTACGTCTAATATTACGCAAGTCGGCTCCCAGATCCATGGCGTCGCTCCTCGTCGCCTTCAACCTTCAAGACTTCCGAGTACTTGGACTGTTGAACAGTCACTGTTCAGTAGGCTGCGGCTTATTTTTCAAAAGGAATCCGTAAGCTCCTTTGGATTCAAATGACACAAAAAGAGAAACCTCTTAGTTTAAGCCAAAAATATTGAGATTTAGATGTCGCGCAATCGCTTCAAAGTTAAATTTTCGAGTAATAAAAAGGTGTTTTCACTTCAAGTGCCACAACTTTCTCAATTTTCAACCGATTTTCAATCTTTTTTTTTATGAATTTCTCACTAATTTGTTCAGTCTTGATGACGAGCCCGTCGCCCTTCTCTCGCTTGACACCTGCCCTTATATGATTCCTAGTCCTGGTGTCCCTAAACTTCTGCATCTCTTGCGGGTACTTCTTCTTCCGGACTACTTTAGTCCAGAAAGTGGCCTTTCGCTGACCCGCTTTAACTTGTGGTTGCAGAGAATTGATCTCGGATGGGCCGGCCTTTCCAGGTCCATACTTTCCGCCTTACCGGGACACCTGACTGGGGTCCGACTTACCAACTTTACTACCGGCCTCCGGGATTAACAGCCGCTTAGCCTTGCGGGCGCCGCCTCGTAGATCCTCACCTGACGGCTGCCTCACACGCTTCTGCGATTGCTTGTCGTAAGCAATGGTATCAGCCACACTTTTGGAGCTACTCACGAAAGCGATGGCCTCCGTCTGGGTCTTGGTGGTCTTGCTTGGCTGCCGTTATTGCCTTTCGAAGTCCCATCAGGGCCTGCTGGTGGACGCAAAGTCAATGTTAGTGTCAAGCTGTTGCTGAGCCACCTGGTATCGTCATCGTCGCGCCATCGGTCAACTAGATTGGATCCGGATCCGTGGATGGAGAGAAGTTTCCTTCGATTTGGATTTGACGACTACGCAGTCATTTCTCATCTAAACGAGTTGTTATCTAACCCGACGTTTCGACACTTTGGATGGTGTCTTCTTCAGGGGAATGATACGTTTTTCGTTTTTTTTTCAATGTGATTTTGTCTAATTCTAACTGTCGGGTGTTTATGTATGAAGTGGCGAAGATTAGAGCAGAATTTGTGGGGGCGAAGCCTAGTGCTTTTACTCTATCAAATTTGGTATTGATCATTTCTTCCTTAATGACTTTTCTAAACGTAACATCGTTGCAGCAAGTCTACGCAACTAAACTAAGGGTGAGATGTGCACCAGCCCCTGTCCGAAGCAATACCTTCTAGGAGGTCCCAAAGAGACGGTGGACTTGACAGCAATGGCAGTGCTTTAGAGTTTGTAAAAAGTAGTCGTTTCGTTACAGCGTGGGAAGATGTTCTAGTCCCTCACTCCCTGTCTTCCGAGGTGTCTGCTATCGAATGCCTAGTGAAGAAAAAAGCGAAAATCTGACAAGCTGAAGAACCAGATCTTATTTACTAACTTTATCTTGGGATAGCCCGGCATATGAGTGAATTTCAAATTGACTTCAGACACTTTTACTGCCGTTCTACGCCCGATTGTCCCATGTTATATGGGTATCCTATATAACATGGGACATCTATGCGTAGAACGGCAGTTTATAGCTCATATGAAAATGTACCACCGCCCAATAAACATTGTTGCTGTACAATGGATGAATAAACCACATTCAAGCTCAATTTTAAAAATTTTAGCTGAATGAGCTGTTATTCAGCTATTATTGTTACTTGGGCGTCTTCGTGAATATCTTTCGAGTTAATGATTGTACCGTAAACCGGGGTCAAATTGATCAGCGGGGTGAAATTGATCACTCGGGTACTACATTGTAATTCCATACTAGGAACTCTTAAGCGTCGTAATGATCTTAAACTTTTTGCGTCATTTGATTCGTAGATATCTAGAGATGAGTGTAGACTTTCAATTTTTTAGAAAAAGTTAGTTTTGCCTTATTTTTTCAAGGAATTTGCAATGTATTTTTCATTTAGCTGGATCATTGCTACTAAACAATCAATTGCAAATAGGACTTCCCGTGAATTCTCTGTTTTAACATTTTTGTGGAGCCTTGATTGGGATGTTATGCTGATCAGAACATGAAACAGTTATAAAAAGTTCTTTTTATGAAGAAATAGTCAATTATTGTGATAGAAATCACTTATTTCAAATGAAATTGCCTACCTTTAGGCGTTTAAGGGGAAATTTCAAAATTAAATTTTGCATTTAAAGTAAAAAATTCACTAGTTGTAAGATTTCAGACGCGTTATCCGGATTTAGAAGAGCAAAATTAAGCGATGAACGATATTTTACGTTTCAACCGATGCTAAATTGTATACTGATCAATTTCGCCCCAAAGTGGCATTTCCAATATTTTGATATTTGGAGTTATTTAACTCATATTTTAAATTTGATGAACAAAATTCTGTCACATGATTCCATGGAGATCCACTGGGGGTACTGGTTTTACAGAAATTCTTTTGGCAATATTTGAACAGGCACTGATGTTATTCGCAAAAGTTGTTTTAAAGTGATCAATTTGACCCCGGATTACGGTAACATGATTTGGGTTTTTTTTATGGGTCTTTAAATACAGTACATACCTAGTTGAATTCCGAAGTTGAATTCAGGACGCACGTCATTTCGAACTTAACCATCTAGCGCCACCGTTCTCAAACTATGGGTCGCTCCATAAGAAATACATGCGTCGGTAAAGAAGTTTGAGAAAAGCTGCCCAGAACGCATGTGCTACGTACAAGGTTTTCACGAGGTTTTAGTATTGGTGCTCTACTTCCAACAACGACGCAGGCGCTGATAGGTTAATTACCACACAACGCCAGCAAAATTTATCGTGAAACCACCAAACCAACAAAAACACAAATTCCCGGTTTCAAGAAATTACACAAGCCACGCTTCACCCTAAAAACCCATCCGTCGCAGCTTTCACACCCGCCCGCCGAAGAAAGCCTACTCGGAAGCCGATCGCTCCCAGCTGCCAGTCAGCCAACGCAACGCAACCATCTCCAACAACGAACGAACGGGAGAATGAACGAAAAGCGGCAGACTGTGCTGTGATAAATTTCAATCTTTCAATTATTTATAAGCATCGAGAAATGTGTTTTTCCGTTACCGTTGATAGATTAAAGGGAACCCCGACATGCCTGACAGGGAGTGCTTCTCGGGTGAGTTGCGAGGACCGGTCACACCGGCTGTGTGTGGGGAAAGGGTGAGCTTATGGGATGCGGGAGAGGGACGCCGTTCTCGAAGATGGAACGGAAAAGCTTGTGGGTTTTACACACAGCACAAGAGATGAACGTATTATCACAGGCACAATTTAAGGCTTTACGGATTTTTTTCTCGCCCTAAACGAACCGAAATATCGACGGTATTGGAAGGAAATCCTTTTCAGCCTCCGGAGTCATCCATACTTTACTGTGAACGTTCGAGAGAAAGAAAAATAACCTTTTGGGCGCTTGTGCGGGGGAGGATGAAATAATGTGCAACTTTGCTTCGGTGCGTGTTCGGTTCTTCTGGGTAGCAAATGCGATCTCCGGTTGGTTCTTTTGAAGGAATTTTCGATTTATTCAGTACCGGGGACGGGATCTACGGTGGAAAATCATTCGTAGTGACTTGCGCTTTTACTTTGGGCTTCGTTTTTTGAGCGGTCGGATATTGGAATTTCGGTATCTTGAATGGCGAGCGAGGTGGTGCCCAGATCGACCCCCACGTACAAAGTTTAATGGAGGGTTAATTGAAAGCCCTAGCCCAAACGTGGCGCATCACCATCAACCGGCTCGGATTGATGCCTAGATGGGAGCTGATCAGTTTCTATGGTAATTAATAAGAGCTTTATAAAAACGCAGTCCCTCGTTAGCGGCTAATCTTGTGTGTTTTGTAAGGGTACGCGGGTACGCAAAGGGCAAGTTTATTGAAGTCGATGCGAAACGAAATAAATATTTTTCATTGAATCAGTTTCCTTTAACGAATGATGTTTCTTAATTTACCATTATTTATCTACGGAAAGACATGGGATTTTTTAGAATAAAGTTTCATAAACTTATAAAAAGGTCGGAACCAGCGCGCAAAATATTCGAGCAGATACGCTGAAGTTCACCGTTCTTCTTCTGTCATTCATTTCCCTGCAGACTGCAGTGCATGTTGTTTTAGTCGCGTTCACTACCAATCGCGCTTTTTCTGCTTCACGTTTCAGGTGGGTGTATAGTTTTGCTAGCCTTCCTAATGCTGTAGCAATATTTATTTTATTTATTTAGGTAGGTCAGGGCACTTCTGAATGATTTTCCGTACGGTGAAGATCAGGCCCATTGTCGACCGGCCATCGATGAAGCCGGCTTGATAACTATCCAGCTCATACGTTTAAGGTGACAGACGACGAAAGTTGATCTCCACTCCTCCAGTAGATGTTCAGGTGGCCAACTTTTGTCTGTCCGTCTTCATGAGTTCAGCTGCGATACTTTTCTTACCAGCTGTATTGTTGGTTTTGAGCTGCTGAACAGCTTCCTTAACTTCCTTCAGCGGAGTTGGATCGTCCTCTGCTGCACTGGTGTTATCGTTTTCTCCGCTGCCGTGATCTCCCGTGCCTACAGACTTAAGGACATATATGAACGAATCCAAAGATGGCCGTGAAAATGACTGCCTTGCAAATACCGTAAGCACGGATCTCGTCATCTAAACAACATACAGACCTGAAAAAGCAATGAGTAGCCTTGCTCACTCGTGGTAAACATTGAGTAGCATTTTCATTTTCGGGCATTTTGTGGATGACGAGATCGGTGCTCTCAAAAATGCTAGTCAAAAATGCACCTGGACGCGCTCCCAGTTCACCTTAATTCAGATTGCTTCAGATCAGCATTTTTTCATTCTTTTACCGTGATTTGCGCAGCCGAGCAATCAGCAAACAACAATTTTGCTAGGATCTCAGCAATTTGACAGTTCATTGCTGGTATTCAGCAAATGTTTGCTGAGAGTCAGCTAACAAACGTCACTTTTTGCTGGGATATCAGCTAATCATTTTACTGAGTACAGGGTTGTGTGCGTTTTTGCCGAGCCCGCAATTCTATTTTGAGTGTGTATTCTCCACGCCATTCAAGTGCTCATCGAAGTATTGCTTCCGACTTTCAACTATATCACGTTCGCTCTTCAGACTGTTCCCATCTTTATCCCTGCAAACTTCGACTTGCGGAACGAAGCCTCTGCGGGATGTGTTGAGTAGGCGTTCTGTTGAGACTTCTCTTTGTCTTCCCAGGCAACCAGTTATCGTAAAAGATGTTGCATAAGATGCTAAAGTGGAGGCCATATGCGTGTTCTTCTAGGGTTAACTTCAGAACATCCTACAGGAATAGCTTTAGAAATACATTTAGAGATTGATTCAAGAGCTCCTGCAGTACATTTGCCTGCTATTTCTCTGAAATTCAATTCATAATTTCTTGTGAGTGTTTTTCCGAAATCCCTTTCAGGGGTTTCTTCGAAACTCCTCCAGGAATATTTCCTACAATTCCTCAAAAAGTTTCTCATAAACCAAAGTTTCTCAGAACCATCTCAAGGAGCTCCCCCTGGAATTCCCTACGGATTTATCCATGAACTCCTACAACGATTGCCTCAGAAATTTCTCCAGAGAATTTTGTTCAGCAAAATCTTTAGGAAATTTTCAAATATTTCATTTTGGAATCTCATTGAGGTATCTCGAGAAAATCCTTTAGAAATTTCTTCAGTGAACATTTGAAGAATTACTCCAGCATTTTTGTGTAATTTCATAAACTGCCGTACTTCTGCAAAGTGACGCAAGCGACATTCCAAACTTCGACGTCTTTTGGTATATATGTTGAAATAATAACACTGTAGTATGTCTGCTATATGAGGATGCAAGATTTAGTGGGAATTTAGCATCAAGGGAAGAAAACATAGCGTACGATCAAGTGCTTGATGAATAATAACCAAAAATGTATCAAAATAGTCAATGTTGCTTACGTCACTTTGCAGAAGAACGTCAATAAACTACTTTCGTAAAAAATTCGTTCAGGAATAACTGAGAGGATTCCAGTAGGAATCTTTGAAGGGCTCTCTGGAGATATTTCTGGAGGAAATGCAGAAGGAATTCCAAACAGAAACTTTCTAGAAATTTCTCCAGTTAGCCCTGACCCTGAAATTTTGAACTCTTGAACTCTTGAAAAAATTCCCGAAAGATGAATTTTTGATAACAAAATTCCAAGGAAAATTTGCTGAAGGAACTCTTAAATAAATCTTCTTTCTAATTCCTGTAGAAATCCTTTAAGATATTCTTATAACAATCTTTGGATGAAAATATGAAAGAATTTCAGAGAAATTCCTAAAGGAATTCTAGACGGAGTTGCGGAATACCTAGAAAAACTCAATGAGAAACCTTTGGTGGAATTCCTATATGAATTTTTAATATTTTTTACAAAAATTCTTGAAGAAATCCTTTACTAAAATTCATGAAGGATTTTTTGGAAGAATTCCCGGAGAAATTTCTGAACGTATTTTGACAGAATCTCTAAGAAATTGTGAGAAGAAACGTCTATTAAGATTTCCAGAAAACTCTCATGGAAAATTTGAAATGGAATTTCTGTAGAAGTTTCTTGAAATTATTTCTGAAGAAATTTCCGAGTTCTTTGGAGAATCCAAGTAAACATTCTGGAAGATATTCTTAGAAGAAATCTTCGAGATTTTTTAGGGAAACACATGAAGTAATATCCGGAAGACCTCTTGAAGAAAAATCAGTATGCATTTCTGCAGAAATCTCTAGAGAAAAATTAGCTGAAATCAAAAAAAGAATCTGTCATGAGCTTCGGTAATTCCTGGAGAAATTCCTTGAAGAAATTTATTGGAGAACTCCTGACATATTTTTTGAAAGAATCGTTACCTGAAGTTGTTACTACCTTTGACGCCCACGCGTCTGTGGCATGGACGTCCGTACGCCCTAGGCTAGCTCACCTCTCAATTGCCTCTCAGGGTCGGCACACGTGCTTGAAGATACTCACCGTAACAGACCTAAACGTTCTCAACCTGAAAATCTTTCTTTCGGTATATGCACAAAATCTAAGACAAATTTTGAATTCTTGATAGCAACCCAATAAAACTTATATTCATTTACGTTCGAAAATCTCTTCTATACTAAAAGCCTAATTCTTGCTCACTGCTCGATTACCTTGATGATGGGGTTTCTGTCGCCGTCGTCACGTGTCGTGCTCACCACCGTGGCACCGTTGGTCGCTGCGTGTCGTTCAGGAGCGCTTCACCCGTATCAGGGCCGGAATTTCGTCCCGGAGAGGGAACTTGAAGCTTGGCCGTTCAAAGCAGATGGCCACGGTCGTTAGTTGACGTACGACCCGTTCAGCGTATCTGGGAGCAACACTTCACTGCACAATCACTGGTTTCTTCGAGAGGAATTATCTAGCTCACGGTCGCGACACCTTGTCTTACCGGTCCACTCACTTTACGGACAGTTCGTAGTGTCGACTTCACTTTACAAACCGGTAGACGACCTCTCCACTAAACTGGCCTCAACGTTGGCAATAAGGAGGTCCAGTTGTCACCAGGTGACCACTAAAGCACACTTCGGTAACGTTTATCGCGAGCTAGATTGTTGGAGAATTATCTCCTAAAGTCTTTTAGGTTTCTACCGGCGGGGTGATATAATCTCTACCCACTGACTTCACTGTCCGAACGTTAAATACTGTTCGATTAACCTTCGATTCTCACTTGCTGAACACTTTGTATTACAAACCTTCACTATCGTTGCTTCCCAGAATGATAAAAGAGGCCCGCCGATGGGTGGCAGGAGCTTATATACCCAAGAGGTAGAACTTTTGGGCAACGCGCGATGATCATCCGATTTTCTCATTTTCCTCCTCCTACAGCATCCAAAGTAGGGTGTGGTGGTTCAACCGCGAACCAGCCTCCCACCCATACATCGAGCAGTCTTCGAGTTCCCATGAGCCAGGCTTAGTCGAGCAGTTATGAGTTCTGAGCTACCTACGCTACAAATCGACTTCGAAATGCCCTATCGGAAAATCCTGGGTGCTAGTACTTCAATTAATTTGAATTATTATGGTTGATGATCTTGACAATAAGGTTGATAATCAAATAGGTATAAAGCAATATGATTTAATTTATATAATCCAACAGTTTTTCGTCTTCTTCGATCACAATACAAATGGCTTTTGAATAATCAAACAAATACCGAAACAGATTCTTTTTGTTGAAACATTTGTCAAATGTTACAAAGTTGAAAGGAATATTTTGGGAAGTTTTTGAAGAAATTAATGAAGAGTTTTCTGAAAAGATTCTGAACTTTTAATTATCTAGAAAAAAAAACCTATGTAAGAGCATACTTGGAAACTTTCAAACAGAATCGCCGAAGAAATATTCCATGGGGAAATCTCTTATGAATGAAAGGTTTTCTAAAAAAAGTTGTTGGTCAATTTTTTGCAGGTTCCTTGAGAGGAAGTTTTGAAGAAACTTATGGAATAATTTCTGAAGGGAATTCTGGAGAAATTTCTGGAAAAAAAATATGGGAAAAAGGAGATGTAGAAAATCTCTGGATATAATCATCAGAAGAATTCCTGAAAAAAAAAACCCAGCATTATTTTTCATGTTCATAAGTTTATTACATTAAATATTCAGGGAATCTTCCGAGGAAATTGAAAAGAAGTAACCAATAATATCGACGAAAATCCTCCAACATTGTTATACGTAAATTGCCATAAACAGCTTCCTAGAGCTACTCCAGGAATATGTAAGAGAATGTATTTGTAGGCCTCATGAGAATACCGGCAAGAATTTCGTTGATTTGCCTTACAAAAGAAACTCGTTTTTTCACTTACGGGAAAAAAGCAAGGATTTTGAAAGTATTGTTATGAAAATCATAAACAGAAATCTTAATAAAAATATAGATTCATAAAAGAAATAAAGAAAATACACCAAAATTTACAAACTCTTCAAAATTAACCCATATTTTTTCTATCAAGTCTGAACAGGTGGTTCGTGAAATGCTGGCGAGAAAGCAATCTTTGCCGTTTTCTCATCGGCGGGCATGGGAAATTTTGTTCGGCGGCGCGTCGAATCAACTTAACTGGCAGCGGCGGCGCGACGCGGTGGCGCATACGTCTTATACCAACGTCAAGATAATACGGAATGCCATTCTGTTTTTCCTATTTTCCCTGTCTTTTTAGCAATTTGCTTTGTGATTTCCGTAATTATGATTTCTGTCGCACTGAAGTGGCTGAAAAACATTATTTAATTTTTTTTTTTGTAAAAACCACGTAAAAAAGTCAAGTCAAGGTAGATGTGAAAAGGTTTCAGCGATTTCAGGAGGTTCCAGGTTGTCTCAGGAGGACTCCTAGGAGCATTTCAGGTGTGTTTCTAGGAGTTACAGGGCTATTCAGGGAGGCTTCAGAGACGTTTCAGAGGTTTTCAGGGGGTTTCAGGATGATTCAGGGGGGTTGTTGGGGGCTTTTCAAGAGGTTTAAAGCGTTTCAGTGAGGTTTCAGATACGGTTTAAGGGAGTCCAGGATGTTTTAGAGACGTTACATGTGGTTCGAGGGAGATTGCGGAGGAATTTCAGAAAGTTTCATAGGAATTTCGGCGGGTTTGAGAGACGTCACAGTGGCGTTATCTCCGAAACCGTTGAAAAAGCATATGTGACGCCTTTGTAACGTCTCGGAAATTCGCCGAAAATCTTCTGAAGCTTCTTGGGATTCCTCTGAAATCCCCCTGAAACTCCCTCAAATTCATGTAATGCACCAGAAACCCCACAGTACCCCTGAAAACGTATATGTAACGCCTTTGTACCATCTCTGAAACACGCCGTAAATCTTTTGAACTAGTCTCTGAAGCTTCTTTAAATTTCTCCGAAATACCCTGAAACCCCTCCGAACTCCATGTAACGCTTTCTTAAAACCCTCCAAAACTTCCTAAAACGCCTATGTGTCGCCTACATAATGCATATGTGACGTCTTTGTAACGCTTCTGAAGCTCGCCGAAAATCCTCTGAAACTTCCTGAAATGACTCCGAAATCCCTCTAAAAGCCTCTCGAACCCCATGTAACGCACCTTGAAACGCCTCTAACACCCCCCTGCCCCCTGACACATTCAGAACCTTACTCTCGTTTTACGTCAATTGATGGGTTGTTGACACCTGTCTTTCGTTGCAGTTATCGCACACTCGCAAAGAACATTGAGTAACATTTACAGCCCATGTCTAGGCTTTTGCTCACAAAAACGTGAGGTAAGATACATCACTTAGAAAGTGAGTGCAAGGGACACTAGCCTTAACATTAACTTCCAGGCAGTGCTGTCATGGTAAAATGAGAGCTGCTTACTCAAGATTCCCAAATCTCAGCGCCCCTACACTGGTGAGCCCCCACAGAAATAACTTCCAGTAACTGAAATTTTTCGCGACTTTTTGCCTTTCTCGTACACTAAGTGTACTGGAAAGGCTATATGTTCACTAAAAAAAAACGATTTTCCGAAAACAGGCTCAGAAGATCAAGTCTCATGAACCAATCAACACAGTTCGACGAATTGAGCTGTATGTGCGTATGTATGTGTATGGCTGTGCGCAAAATAAGTTCACTCGCATTTAAGGCACTTACCATTGGCCGATTTTCGAATTATAGCTCGAATCAAACCGGAATTTTATCGCATTGTTTGCTATTAAAAATGGTCCGAATCGGCCAACGCGTTCCGGAGTTATGGTCATTTCAGTGATGCGGAACAGCACCGTTAGAACAGGCTGTATATGAAACTGATCCAAGCCCCATCTTGCGACATATAAAACTGCGGCGATGTTTGTAACCTTAAGCATGGTTGACGAATTTTGTGCCGAAAACATCACTGGAGACCAGAAATTCAAGATGGCGGTCTAATATCCAATATGGTGGCTCCAAATTCAAGATAGCGGCTGTTTAACTCTTATGTGGCCGACAGAGCGCCCATTTAAAAAGCACAGTGTAGAAAAAAGCAAAAAGTTTGTTGGGCACATAACGATTAATGGTGTTTTAAGCTCTAAACCATGCAATATGGGTATATTTTGCATGGGGAAGATATCTGGACTCCGACCTGAGTATTCAAGATGGCGATCTAAAATCCAAGATGGCAGCTTTAAATTCAAGATGTCGGCTGTTTAATGGTGTACAGGTCGGACTCGATTATCCGGGTGACTTCAAAATTATTTCACCCCGGATAATCGAATCACCCGGATAATCGAGCCATGCTTCTTTTCTTTTATTTTTAATTTTCTTCAATCAAAAACTGTTCGTTAAACATAGAAGCTAACATATATGACGTTGTAGTGCCTAAACTCAACGTCTGATATTATTATAACCATGTTTTCTAAAAATGAAATTTAAGCTGAAAAATGTGAAAAAAATCAAAACAATTTTCAAATAGGCTAAATCCTATTTACATGTGTTGTATTTGATGTTTATCACATATTTAGACATTGGGTAATCTAAAAATTTGTAAACAAAGCAAAAACAAAGTTTTCCCCGGATAATCGAGCCATTTTTGCCGGATAATCGAGCCCCGGATAATCGGGCCCCCGGTTAATTGAACCCCCGGATAATCGAGTCCGACCTGTATTAGGCTTTAAAACTATGCATTATGGGGACTAAAGCTATTCATTGGTATGGGGAAGATGCCCGGAGTCCAAAAGTGGCAATCAGATCATTCAAGATGGCGGTCTAAAATCCAAGATGGCGGCTCTAAAATCAAGATGACGGCTATTTAATGCTGTTTTTGGCTCTAAAATCTTGCATTATTGATATATTTTGCATGGGGAAGATGTCCAGAACCAAAAAAGTTGGTCTAAAATCCAAGATGGCGGCTCTAAATTCAAAATGGCGGCTGTTTAATGGTGTTTAAGGCTCTAAAACCATGCATCATTATGGCTATATTTGGTATGGGGATAATGTTCGGAGTCCAAAAATGACAACCAGAATTACCAAGATGGCGGTATTAAATCCAAGGTGGCGGCTCCAAATTCAAGAAGGCTTCTGTTTATTGGAGTTTTGGGCCCTAAACCATGCAATATGGGTTTATCTGAAATGGGGAAGAAGCCTGGAGTCCAACACTAGCAACCAGAATTTTAATGATGACGGACTCAAACCCATAATGACGACTAATTTTTTGCGTTTTTTTTTTAGTTTTCAGTTTAAGGCTCGAAGAAAATTGGATTTTTGTTAAATATGAAAGTGCGATATTCATCAACATGATGTCACTTGAGTTTTGATGAAATGGGTTTTCGATGGCACGAGAGAGACGCCATCACCGCTAGGTGGGTTAATTAGGTTTTTTTTCCTATAACACGGTCCGACAATTTTTTTGCCCAGCTCTAAATTTCACCTTTTCTGATTGCTCCCGACTAGAAACTCATAAATCCGAAGTTTTGACCATCCCCCTCCTGGGAGAGGGGAGGGGCATGGATTTGAAATTTTGAAAAATCGAAAAATTTCGATGTTTTTCGATCGCCATTTCAGCTAAATGCACGATATCGAAAAAGGAAAAGGTTGACAACGGAGCTTTAGGGGTTGTGCAACTACCAACAAAATTTCACGAAGATCCATCAAGCCATTCTCGAGAAACGGTGTTTTTACGAAATGATGTTTTAAAGATTTCTTATATTGCACGCAAAGAATCCAACTACTATATGGCACAATTGTTGATTTAACCATGTCGTTTAGCATCATGGTGTCTTCGAGGAAGTTTTCCACTACAATAACGTGCTTCTTTTAACCTGTTGGTAAAAATGATCAATCCCCCTAAAAGTGAGATAGAAAATTTACTTTTTGAATTTTTCAAGATACAAGGTTGATGTCTTCGCAAGAGTTGTAGAAAATGCTGTTCTGAATAACATTGTCGAAGACGCCAAATTCGTAACTCCGTTAGTTTTCAAGATACGTTACGTTTTTATTACCGGCGGTCTCTTGAAAGTTTTTTTTCCGCAATAACTTCTTTCACTTTTGATTCCACAATTCTA
Source organism: Aedes albopictus (assembly GCF_035046485.1). Lineage (NCBI taxonomy): Eukaryota > Metazoa > Arthropoda > Insecta > Diptera > Culicidae > Aedes > Aedes albopictus. The sequence goes on from NC_085137.1 coordinate 209,649,125, forward strand.
TTCTCACAGTCTCCAATAGGTCAATCATTTTGACTTTCTAAAGGAGACAATTACTTGTACTTTCGCATTTGTATGAGGTAATTTGCTTACAATTGCCTATAAAGTAGTGCGGGGCAAAAGTTCGCACCTAACAGTCTCCACAAAATAACTATTAAGCGGAAAGACAATAATTTCGTTTTTCATTGCTTAACGATTCCCCATCATGTAACCTTCAAAAAATAGCACAAGATTTTATCGAGGTCTTTCTGTAGCTCTAGTAATAAAACTTTTAATGCAAGTACTTCAATGCGAACATTTGCCCCATACTTGGGGAAAAAGTTCGCACATGATAAAAGATAGTTTAATGGTACAAAGTTCCAAGTTAATTCATGTTTATCCTCTCACTATAGCCACGAAATGTGTTTATTTCTATTTATAGCATACAGGAATACGGCTTGGTTTTCAGTTTTTGTATACAATGTATTTAATGAATACTTCCAAATGCTATAATATAATAGTTGTTACCCAGACAACCAGTCATCGTATAAGGTGATAAAGTGGAGGCCATATGCGTGCATGTCTCCATTTAGGCACATGTAAAATGTACGCATATCGCCTCCATTTTAACATCTTATACAACATCTTATACGATGACTGGTTGACTGGGTAATAACCCTAGTGTGGCCAACATGATCCTGGCTAGCTTTTTCGAATTCAATTTTCAATTTTTTTGATGATTAATCTAAAAAAACGTAAATATATACTAGAGTGCTTGACCAAATATCAAAGCGAGGAGGTGCGGGAAAAGAGATATTCTAAACATAATACCCTACATATCATACCCATTGACACATGGGCCGGGACGAACTGCTAGACTTTCCTTCCAAAGTAAGACGTGATAAGAAATTTTTGTCTCACCGACTGAGGTGAGAGGTAACCAACCATGCTCACCACTATACGCGACGGCCAAATTATAAGTTTTTGATTTATGCAAGAATGTAGAAGTTTCTTCAAATTTTTAATGCTTTTTTAATATTGGAGGTCTAAGTTTTTCTTAAGATCAAATTATCAACTTGTTATTTTTTTATATAAAGCAATGAATGTCCACAAATCTCTGAATAGTTTTTTTTACTTGTAATATCATACATTTGTGTTTAAGACTAAAATCTCGTATCCTTTTATTTTTTCGTAATTATGGCCGTTTTTATATGAAAATACCATATTTTCAAAATTTACTTAAACACCTTAAACAAAAAAAAAAATAATTTTTTAGTTTCTTCGTCATTAAAAAATGAAAATTAGAAATTTTGAACAATGCTAATAAATTGAAAATCAACTTGAACCATCATAAGATAAGAAGTGCCAAAAAGAAAAAAAGCCATTTTTAGAAGAAACCCAAAGATAACTTTCTTAAATTGGATTATTAAAAACTCTCTAATTTTACATAATATTGACAACATAGCTAAATCTAATAGTTTAGATGTAAAGCTTTTAGTTAAGCTATAGATACGGCACTGGACCATTGTGTAGTGGTTCATTGTTCCATGGTAAAAAAAGAAGAAGAATGTGGATTAATGCCACGTGTTCAATCGATTGACTTTTGTGCGGAGCCGTGCTATCTAGGTGGCCATGAAAACAAGTACATTCTGTGTAAACATGGCACCGCCCAAACGCCAAATAAGTGAACTTGTGCAAAAGTTCATATTTTTTTGAAATTCAGCCATTTCATAGAAAACCACGTGGACGTTATATTTAATGGGTTTGTCGTTCTTTGGAAAATATAGGATCATATTTTATTTTTATGTTGACATAACAGTTATTAATTTTAACCCTTTGGTTAGGGAACATTTTTGTACTTTATAGCTAATGGCTAGGATTGTTTAGCATATCTGAAAATAATTTATATTGTCTTCTAAAGCGTATTTCTTTTTTTATCATCTAAAAATTTATGTTTTCGCGACCTCTCAGCCCAACAAACATTTTTGCTCTACAAACCACTTTTAAGTGAACTTTGGCTTAAGAAACTGTTATTCAGCTAGCATTGTTTCTTGAGAGATGTAATTGTTTCTTTTGTATTAAATAACGACTATTTACATGTTACAAAATTTTCCCTAACCATTCTATCATTGTAGAATAGTTTTGCGGAATTGAACACTAGCATTATTTTTCCAAAAGTTATACGAAAAATGAAATTTTCCTGAAGAATATTTAAAAACCAAAACATTTCAACAGTAATCACAAAATCTCAGAATATTTTTGACTCAAACAATGAGAACTCAAATTGGCTTGAAGCAAAAATATAGTAGTGTACGAATGTTAAAAAAATAGAAAAAGAGAAATTCATAAAATCACGAATTAAAAAGTATTTTCAACCAAATCACGTTTAAGTCGATTTAAAAAGACGAATAATGATGTTGAGATCCAAATTAAAAAACACATTCCGTTGCTATAGTGAAAATATAAACATAAAATAACTTGAAATAAATGGACTTTGTACCATTAAACTATGTGCGAACTTTTTCCCCAAGTATGTGACAAATGTTCGCATTGAAGTACTTGCATTAAAAGTTTTATTACTAGAGCTACAGAAAGATCTCGATAAAATCTAGTGCTATTTTTTAAAGGTTACATGATAGGGAATCGTTAAGCAATGAAAAGCGAAATTATTGTCTTTCCGCTTAAATGTTATTTTGTGGAGACTGTTAGGTGCGAACTTTTGCCCCGCACTACTTTATAGGCAATTGTAAGCAAATAACCTCATACAAATGCGAAAGTACAAGTAATTGTCTCCTTTAGAAAGTCAAAATGATTGACCTATTGGAGACTGTGAGAATAGAATTGTGGAATCAAAAGTGAAAAAAACACTTTCAAAAGACCGCCGGTAATGAAAACGTAACGTATCTTGAAAACTAACGGAGTTACGAATTCGGCGTCTTCGACAATGTTATTCAGAACAGCATTTTCTACAACTCTTGTGAAGACATCAACCTTGTATCTTGAAAAATTCAAAAAGTAAATTTTCTATCTCACTTTTAGGGGGATTGATCATTTTTAACCAACGGGTTAAAAGAAGCACGTTATTGTAGTGAAAAACTTCCTCGAAGACACCATGATGCTAAACGACATGGTTAAATCAACAATTGTGCCATATAGTAGTTGGATTCTTTGCGTGCAATATAAGAAATCTTTAAAACATCATTTCGTAAAAACACCGTTTCTCGAGAATGGCTTGATGGATCTTCGTAAAATTTTGTTGGTAGTTGCACAACCCCTAAAGCTCCGTGGTCAACCTTTTCCTTTTTTGATATCGTGCATTTAGCCGAAATGGCGATCGAAAAACATCGAAATTTTTCGATTTTTCAAAATTTCAAATCCATGCCCCTCCCCTCTCCCAGGAGGGGGAGGGTCAAAACTTCGGATTTATGAGTTTCTAGTCGGGAGCAATCAGAAAAGGTGAAATTTAGAGCTGGGCAGAACAAAAGTTGATTTTTTGTCGGACCGTGTAATTATTGCGGGAGGGGAATTCTTGCAGGTATTCCTTCTGTGAGTTCAGCAATAGTTCTTCCAAAAATTCCTCCAAATATTATATTACAGTTTGTTCTTTCTCCTGTACTGTTCAAGCAATTTCTCCATGGTTACCTCCAGGGTACCACCGGAAATTCCTTCAGCGATTCTTTCAAGATTTATTGAAATTTTCCGTTTTTTTATAGAGAGAAGGTTTTGTAGGATTTCTTTGAATGATTCAAGCATGGTTCGTTCAGAAATTCTTCCTGCGATTTCTTTATCAACTATTAGGGAAATTTCTTAAAGAATACCTGCGGAATTTCATGCATGTATTCTTTCATGTGTTTTTTTCAAACATTTCTGTAAGAATTCCTTTCAGAAATAATCTGAAAATTTCTCAAGAATTCTAGTAAGTTCTCCAAGGCTTCTCAAGGAGTTGCTTCAAAGATTTCTTCAAAAGATGCAATTCCACGAAAAACATTTTGACAGAGATTTTTAGATTATTTCAGAGATTCATCAGAGGATTAAATTTTTGCATGTTACTTTTTCAGGATTTAATGTTGAAATTTCTCCGGATTCTCTTTAAGCCTGATTCTATACATTCAAAGATTCCCTCAGGAATTCATATGAAATTTTGACAAGAACATTCTCAAGAGATTCTGAAAGTTCCTCCATGTATTCTTCCAGGGATTGCTTTTGGTTTATTGAGACCTTACATCAGGTATTCTTTCATTTTTTTTTCCGGTGATGCTTTAGACAACTCTCCAAAAAGCTCTCGGCGATTCCTACATAAATTACTCCGGAATTTATTCCCTGGAATTTTTCAATGAGTTTATCAAGAAATCCTTCTATGAATACCTACAGAGGGTTCTCCAACACTTCCATTAATTCTTTCAGATTATTTCAAAAAATATTTATTTTTTTCTAAAAATTATTCAGAAGTTCTATAATTTTGTTTTCAAGGATGTTTTTTTTTTGTTTCTGCAGGACTTCCTTCAGGAATTTTTCTCTAGAGATTGTTATGTAACAATCCAGAAGAAATTGTATATGAAATTCTTCTATGAATTCCTCCAAACTCTTCCAGAGATCCATCAGAAATTTATTGATGGTTTTGTACAAGAATTCCACCAGCACTTGTGTCTGCAATTTCTGCAGGAATTGTTTAAAGATTCCTTCAGAAATTTACCTAAGGACTTCTCTCAGAAATATCTCAGATTTTTTCCTTGAAATATCTTTCAGAGTTATTCAAGAAGTTCTTCATGATTTTTTTTTCTAGGAAATAAGGAGGTATCTTAAGGAGATTCTTCAGGCACTTTAGTAGGAGATATTATCCAAGAATAGCCCCAGAAAATTTTCAAGAATTTCTTCTAGAAATCTCAAAAGTTATAACAAGGATTTTTTTAACGAGAGAATTCCATGTATTTCTTTAGAATTTCCTTTAGAGATTCTTTCAAGAGTTCTTTCAGGCAATTTTGTGCAACAATTCCTACATGAATCTTAGAAGGAACCCCAGAACATATTTCTTACGGAGCCACAGTGAGCAATTTCCAAAATAAAATCGTGTAGGAAATTCTGCAGGAATACCAGAAGTAGTTTCTCACGGAATTCTTAAAGGGACCCTAAGAAGAATTTCATAAATAATCTTTGTAGAAAATTGTCGATGAAATTCTGTAAAACTCCATGAGACAACTGTTGAAAAAATCCTGCACTGAAACTTTTGAAGAAAATCCTTCAACTTCGAAGAAGACTCTGAAGATAATTTTAAATGTATCCCAGACGGAAAATCATTAGAAATCCAAGTGGGAATTTCTGAAAGAATCTCTGAATGATTTTTTGAAGAAATCTGCAGCAAAATTTCTTTTTAAGATCTCAGGAAGCACTTTCGAATGGATCTCCATAGGAATATCTAAAAAAACTCTTTGAAATTTCTGAAGAAATCCCAGAGGAAGTTTTGAGAAACTTCTTATGAAAATACTTGGAGGAATTCCTCGGAAAAGCCTTGGGCGGACTTTCTAGAAAAGTTTATTGAGTAATCTTTAAGAAAATTTCTTAACGAGTGTGTGAAAGATTTTCTAAAGAAATTTTTGTTGAAATTCTAAGGTTACTTTTTTAAATAAATTCCTCAAAGAATTTGCAAAGAAATTCTCTCTTAAGGAAATGCCTGAAGAATTTATTGAGAATTACATGGAGAAATATTTGGAGAAAATCCTGTTAAAATCTATGTACAAACTTCTGGAGGAATTCCTGCAAGACTTTCTGAAACCTTTCGAAAAAAAAAAGCCAAGCAACAATTTTGGAAGCATCCATAGAAGATTTATTGATGGAATCCTTGGACAAATTTATAAAGGTATCTCATGAAGTAAATTTCAGCAAAGAAAACAAGAAAAATTCCTAAATAAGTATGTGGAAGATTTTGAAGAGAAATCTGTGGATAAATTTCTCGAGGAACTCTGAGCTTTTGATTTTCTGAAGGAATCGCTGAAAACGTTTTTGAATAAATCCGAGGATGATTTCCTAAAAGAATGCAGATTTTTGAGAGAATTGAAGGAGAACGGTTTTCTAGAAGTGTTCTTGGAGAAATTTTTGGCCTATTCTCTAGATTGAGATTGATCTCTAGATCCTCTAGATTGATTCTAAATGAAATTCTAGACCAATTTCTGCAGAAATCTATGGTAATATTCGTAGAACAACTTTCAAAATAAATCCGTAAAATACTTTCTGAAAAAAAAAATTGATCCTCTAATACTAATTTTTTTTTATTTTGATCCAAATATCATTTTTCATCATCTAAAATCGATTTAAGCATGTTTTGGAAGATGATTATTTCTAATTCTCGATTTAATGAATTTCGGTTTTCAATATTTCATTTTTTTTATTTTTGAATACCCCCAAACTTTTCCTGGAAGCCTATTTGGAATACGGATTCTTTTGAAATGAAAGCAGTTTTAGCTTTTATGATTATTGTTGAGATATTTTTATTTTTTTTCATGGAAAATTTTATCTTCCGTGTCATTTTAAGCAAAATAATTTTAGAGTGTATTCGATTCCCTGAACCTATTTATTTATATTTGAATATGTTACTTGTAGCGATACAATACAAACTAATCAGTTACTTCTAAAAGGTGACTAAAACATCAATTTTTGAATGATTTAAAAAAATGTAAATACACTTTAAAAGACACCAAAATCATTTTGAGATATACAGAAGACTCCTAAATATCTGCCAAAAATACAAAAAAAAATATTGTCCACGATACAAAAAATACAAAAATGCTCAAACTATACCCCGTCTAAAGGCGGGGTTGGGTATTAGAGGGTTAAAAGATTTTCTAAAGGAATCTATGGAGAAATTTCGGGATGAATCCAGAGAGAAATTTTATATTTTTTTATTAAAATTCTCGGAAAATTTTCCAAAACGAGTCAGTTTGGGATTTTTTTGATTTTTTTTTATAAAAACCGAAGGAGTGATGTCTAAATATATCCATGAATTGTTTTCCAAATGCATGCTTTGATAAATTTCTGGAGAAATCTCTCAAAGAATTTCTGAAGGAATCACTAGAGGATTTCTAAAAATAATCATAGCGATATTTCTGAAGCAATCTTTGCAAGGATTTCTAAAATAACCTATCGGTGAATTCTGGAGAAATAGCTAATGAAATATCTGAACAAATTCCTGTAAGAAACTCTAGAAAACGTTGGAGAAAATTTAGGTATGAATCTTTCGGGAAATTTCGGGAAGCAGTGGCGTAACCAGAAATTGTCTCTGGAAGGCGTTTTCAACGGTCAATGATTCCTTTTTCGATTTGACAATTACATTTTGTAAACATTAATGAGCAATTGTATTCGTAGTTTGAAAATAGCTACTGAGAATTTGTTTCACAAATTTTGGCTAGGGGGGATATTAAGTGTTGGTTTATCCCTAAAACCACCCCATAGCTACGCCAGTGTCGGGGAGTAATCCATGGGCGCTCATACTGATAGGGAATTAGTTTTGTTTATTTTTTTTATCCCAAGAGCTGGTTACTCAGTGAGCAACTTGGAGTAACCTCGATGACACCACTGCTTCCAGGAAGATTGGAAGCAATTGGCTCTGGAATGGCTCCAGAAGAAAAGTGTTCTTCATTCTGCATAGAATAGAATATCGGAACGAATAGCCTCATACATCATCTAATTTCCAAATGCTACTGTGAATTTTGTAGTCATGTAATTTAAATAGCCTCGATATTATTTATTAATTGTGACTAATTATATCTTTCCACATTTTGTTGTAATATTTTCTAATCTCTATTAAACTTCTAACTGTTTCTACTATGGAACTATTTACTGATGAAAATAATGTATTCCAGAAGCACAAATCAAACTACAATCAACGCTTTCCTCCCTTCCCTACAAATGTTTAATCGAAAAAATCAAACCCATCCAATCAAACATCAAACCGGTGGAATTAGTTTAATTTTTTACACCAGTTAGCGATTGTAGTGCCCATGGGAAAAAAGCTTTTTTTTTTACCCACTCTCGCCAAGTTCATTTCCAACAACGTTGTGCCGCTCCGGTCGCCACGAAAAATCGTTGGTGGCTGCACGTTCTGGAACAACACATAGTGACACGTCGTCGGCACTCAGCAGGCACACTACCTACAAGCTTTATGCAACTTTTACGCGACCAAATAAAGTGATGGGAGGAGGATGAGACCCCACTAAAGCCCCACAAATACCGCAATGCATACCAAAATAGAGCATCATCACACAGGCAGAGTCGCACACCAAATAGTGTGTATGTAGCAAGTTGAGCCGGCATCCGGGTGCAATGGGTAAAAATGAAAGGTTTTTGCGACGATTGAAAGAATATATGGTTTTTTGGCTGTCTATGAGTTGGGTAAACTCGTTTGTCTTTGCAAAATTTTGAATTTCCTATAGATTTTAGCTTGACCACTCTCTGCGCCTTAGAGTCTATGTACCCTTTTAAGCGTCTGCTAAATTTTAAAATTAAACACATAAATAAGAAAAATTGTCTTCTACAGAATTTATAACAATGCTATACACAGTAGGCCTAGACGTTTAATGCTAGTCATACATCACCGATGTGTTGCAAGCATTAATAATGTCAATCAAAAATATTGAAGTAAATAATTTCATCATTATTTTCAAGGATTATACTGGTTCATAAAACAACCTACCAAAGGCAACCCACAGGGCTGGGTAAGATTGAAGTGCAAAAACAACGAAACGAAACGCCACCCGGGAAAAATGTGTAGACAGGCTATTTTGCTATGTTTTTCAATTGGTGTAAGCCACGACGCGGGAAAATATTGATGTTTCCTATTTTTTCCCCCTGTTAGTTTAGGATTATTGATCCACAAGCAAACTATATTGCCCGGCCGTGTTGCGTTGGTTCCGAGGCTGGTTGACGCTTTTTGGTATGCAAAAGCTTGCGGCAAATCGCGGAAATTATTTGATTCTGCACACTGCACTACTGGCCTGCACGGCAAACACGCGGCATCGGATTAAAATATTTTGTGTTGGGTGCGACTTTAGCTGCACCTCTGTGAGTGGAGGAGTAACGGCAACAATGAAAATGTGCGTCCCCATAAAAGGATTTGTCGTTTTACGCATAAATTCCACATAATTTTAAGCCATACCATAAATTAATTTGCATTGTTGCCTTATTTAATCACTAGACTATATCTGTACCTGAGTACACCGTTTTTGCCTTCTTCATAGCAATGCTCTAATAAATTATTTAAAAATCACTCACAATGAGAAACAGCGTTTACAAAGATCCATCACTATTTATTATTCGTAATTTTGAATTAAATTTAATTAATCGAAATAATAATCAGTTCACTCGCTAGAAGTTATGTACAAGACTCGTGCGCACGAAGCCGTTGCGTGATGCGTTGAGTTACTCGTAGAACGTCAATGTTTCTTCCGTGTTTTCTTGTTTTTTCCCAAATCATGTTAGCTCTTTCTTTTCTTAGTCATGTAAACTTAGTGATATGATGGTTTACATGAAATATCATGCAAATTTCTGTTATATGTCATGTAAACATTCTGAGTCTTGCTGAATTACATGACATATAATGGAAATTTACATTATAATTCATAACATTTACATGATATGTCATGTAAACTTCTGTGATATCCCACGCTGCAGTCATGTGCATCATATGTCACAGAATTTTAGACTCTTCATTTGATCTGTGTAGGCAGGGCCGGATTTAAGGGGGGGGCAGGGGGGCCATGGCCCCGGGCCTGCACATTTCAGGGGCCCCCACAAAAAACCCACTTAAGTAATAAAGATATGGAACAAGAAATTCATTACTTCATGAAACATTTTTAGAATGTTATTTATCATGAGAACAGGGCAAGGTATGTTTAAAAAATATGTATTTTTGTTGGCAAAAGGTTAATGCAACCATAACAAATTGCAAATGCTCCATAGAAAATCAAAAAGCGCTCCATAAAGAATGAACATATGTTCCATGAAAATGTGAAATGTTACCCATAAATAATTGAAAACGTTCCATACTTTATAAAAAATGTACCGGTAAAACAAAAAAATTTCTCATTAAAAGTGTAATTTTGCACCAATAAATAATACTGAAATGCTCCATAATAAAATACAAATGCTCCATAGAAAAATGCAAACGCTCCATAAAAAATTGAAATTGTACCCATAGAAAATTGAATATTGCTCCATAGAAAAATTAAATTGCACCATAAAAAATAGAAATTGCACCATAGAAAATATATGAATGCTCCATAAGTATTAGCAAACTGCACCACATAAAAGACAATTTGCTCCCTAAAAAATTGAAAATTCTTCATAACTTTAAACATTAGCACCACTAAAGCAGTGCAATGTAAAGTAATTCAGCCCTGCCGAATTAAATTATAAGAATATGCTATCTATGGAGGATTTTCAATTTTTCATGGAGCAATTCATATTTTCTATGGTGCAGTTTGATAATACTTATGGAGAATTCATATATTTTCTATGGTGCAATTCAAATTTTTTATGGTGCAATATTCAATTTTCTATGGGTACTATTTCAATTTTTTTTGGAGCGTTTGCATTTTTCTATGGAGCATTTGTATTTTATTATGGAGCATTTCAGTATTATTTATTGGTGCAAAATTACACTTTTAATGAGAAAATTTTATGTTTTACCGGTACATTTTTTATAAAGTATGGAACGTTTTCAATTATTTATGGGTAACATTGCACATTTTCATGGAACCTATGTTCTTTTTTAATGGAGCACTTTTTGATTTTCTATGGAGCGTTTCTGTTTGTTTATGGGTGCAATAAATAGGCTACCATTTTTGTTTGACACTTGTTGTCAATTTTTCATGTGATTAAGTCAGTCTTGTGTAATTGCATAAGATATGTTTCCGGAAATCTTGGAGAAAGTATTTGCCTGAATTCTGGAGAATCTTCATTATTTTTCGAATGGAGCATCAGCAAGTGCCTGAAAATTCGTGTTTATTGAAAATTATTGAAGTTATTCGGAAGAAGAGCATAAGAATTGAATAAATTTTCTTGTTTGTTTCTTCCGAATATTTTCAAAATTATTTTGAAGAATTTTCCACAGAGTCCCTGGATTAGGGATAGCAAAAATACTTTTTTCTCTTTTCCGTTCATCGATACTGGCAGTAAAATAAAAACAAAACAACGGCAGCACCAATACCATCAGACGCCGCGCCGACGGCAGTCAAGCAGACGCTTGATGGTTTTCGCTACCCCACGAAAATATTTATGAGCAGTCAATATGAGGCGGGTGATTGCGAAAAATGTCAAATATTTTCAACTGCTAATAACTCACTTGTTTTAATAAATAATTTAGCGGTTTGAAACGCAGAAAAATGCGAAAACGGGAGAGACAGAAATTTTTGTCGTCGTTGTGCTCGAGTACTGGCGCTCTCGCGCTTGGAAACCGTTTCGAGGAAGAAGGCTGCAGGAAAAAAATGTTATGACATTTATTTTTCGAACAGTTTGAGTTTGGCTGGGCCTATGATGTTCGTGTGGAAAAATGTCAAATGTACAGCCGGTAACCGTTTTTTCCAGTACATTTCTCATCCCTGCCCTGGATAAATTGCAGAAACCTCTATTGGAATTTGAAGATTTTAGGGCTCTAGTGTTTGATTATATTTAACAAATCGAATCCCAGAAATTTTGAAACAGATTTTAAGTTCATTCAGACACTTTTTGGGTGGATTACACTAGTTTACAGCATTTTTGAACTCGGTAAGCTGATGATCATTTTTGGTGTAGAATCATGCCCTGAGTTTGAAAACGCGAAGGAAAAAAATTACAGTAGAGCGGAAATTTTTTCGACTTTCCATACAAGGCTGATGATTTGAAATCGATTTTTGTTCTATTTTTAAGCAACGTCGCTCACTTCATTCATCTCATTCTCCGTAATCAATGCTCCGATTGAGTTGAATTTTTAACTGTAAATCGCCTACATATGGTATGTCAAATAAACGTTGAGAAAGAATTTTTAGATTGTTTTTTTCTTAATGAAAAAAATACATTTCTTCATATATTTTTAGAAATTTGGCTAAAATTTAAGGAGATCGTCCCTAAAACTCCCCAATATCTTGAATTTCATCAATCTGACGCAAAACCTGCATTCAGATGATCTAATGGTATTGTATTCAGCTTTTAATTTATGGAAAAAGATTTAAAATTGATTGAACAAAACGCAATATATTTGAATTTTAGTGAATTCCATATTTTTAAAAGTTGTAAAACTCGATATTGAGCTAAAACTCAAAAACTGCTCTACTTAAAATTTTTTGAAGCACGGTTTCGAAATCAGTGCTAAATTGTGCTTCAAAAATTTTGGTCGTTAACAGAAGTTCACGACTTTCGTTTTCTTTTGTAAACTAGTGTTATTTTGAAGAGTTTCGGATCGAATTTTTTTATCAAAATATGGTTGTATTTCATTTATGGCGAACTCTTGAAAAAATCCATAAATTCCTTAAGAAGTTTGCAGGAGAAATTTGTGGAGATTTCTTTACAGAGAGACTTATGCAGACACTTAAAATAGTTCGACTGATGTGAGAGATTTTAGCTACTTCTATCGGCACTGCAATCTTGGGGAATCAAAACTTATCAAAATGTAAGTCAACCAAAACTAAACCAAAATTCCCCCACCAAAAAAGATCCCATTACAGTTTCCCTTCGAAGAAGACTTGAAATAGAGTCGAAACGTCGGGACGAATCTAAAGCATTCGTTTTAAATCTCCAAGACTGCAGCGCCGTCTGCTGCAAATTTTTTTCTGTAAAAAATAGCCTGCGATTTATTTGTTTATTTACTAGTCTTCGAATACATCGTACAGACAGTTAATACTATGAACTAGAACTTACCCTACTTTTAAACATATGCTTAGTCACATTAAAATCAAAATTTACAGACACTTCATTAAAACGACGACAACAAACATCAAATGGATTATTTTGTCCAAAAAGAGTACGATGAAGGGGATTACGAAGAAAGTCAGCCCGTCTGGTTCTTCTGGGCGGAACGTTGAGAAGTATGTTGCTCAGCAGTAACAGGCAGTCCACATTGTCACGCATGATGTCAAACACAAAGAGGCGCTGCAATAAAATCCTCCTACTTTCCAAGGTTGGCAGGTGTATCAAAGCACTACGATGTTCGTATGGAGGAAGTCGAATGGGATCATTCCACGGCAGTTGACGCAGTGCGAATCGAAGAAAGTTTCGTTGAATACGTTCAATGTGGTGTTTATGAACGGCATGGTAGGGCGCCCACACGAGCACGCCGTATTCTAGTACACTGCGCACTAGTGTGCAATACAAACTCTTCAAACAGTACACGTCCGTGAAATACTTTGTGTTCCGCTTAATGAATCCAAGAATTGCAAATGCCTTTGCAATCGTTGCTGCAATGTGTTGTGCAAAGTTCAGCTTGCTATCCAACAGCACACCTAGGTCCCTGACAGCAGTCGAAACCGATTTTACTTATTGAGCGGCAAAACGAAATCACATTACATTTCCGGATATTTAATTCCATTCCATTGAGCAGGCACCAGTTCGATAAAAGATTACATAAAAGATTTTAAGGAAATTTAAAAGAATCACCATGGATTTTCGCGAAAATTCCTTCAACAATTTCTATAAGAATTTCTGCTGAAAAATCACTTTAGAATTTCCTTTGCTCCATGAAGCTTCACCAGAAGCTGATTTCAGAATTTTATTGGGAGATCGTCAGAAACTCTCGTAGCAGTCACGTTGTGCTTACGTTCCACAAAAATCACGATGATTCACTAGCAACTCTTTCTTAGATTGCTCCAAGGTTTTCGCTAGAAACTTTTTTTTAGAGATTTCGATCCTAGGAATGCGCGCAGCCACAGTTGATCAGCAGGAGTAAATCCATTTAATTTTGTATGGCGAAATGCATCTAAACTCGAATTACTTGAAATAGAAAGCTTTTCCCGAAAAAATATTTGGTAGCCTTAATAGTGGTTACCATTGTGCACAACCACTACCAAATATTTTTTCGAATAATGTGTTCCACTTCGAGAAATTTGCCCTTAGATTGTATTCGCTATACAATATTTTTGCGATTTACTTTTAGCGATTTTTCGCGCATAGAAGCTAGCGCCACATTGGTCGATGCAAAGAGTAGGAAAACAACCGATGTAGTTAATTCATTGCGATACTTTAAAAAAAAAATTTCAAAAAATATAAAAATACTTGCATTTTTTCTAGGGACTCAGTTATGAATTACGACTGAATCTCTGGAATCTATAATGTCACTAGTACACTTGCGATAATGATATATTTGTTTATCATAGTTTTCAAGCTAGATCTTTAAATCTGTATCTCTGTTATGAATGAATTTTAGTAGATGCATAGCTTATTATCCAAGATTCACATTCTTCCACAGCGACACTAGTACATTTGTGTAGGAGTTATTAATATTTTTCTCAATTTTTTGACAACCTTTATGAGAAAAAAATATTTTCTCTGAAAAAAAGGGCCCCCACAACACTGTGGCCCCGGGCCCCCAAATTTGTAAATCCGGCCCTGTGTGTAGGGATTGGAGTTTCTGGGCAAAGGCTAGTGATCTCAATGGGATCTGTATTTCGCGAATTACACAGCCTTTACCGTGCCAGGGAAGGGCGGCAGAAATTCTTGAAAAAACTACAGTAGAAATCGCAGGAGCAATTGTGCAGAATTTTACAAGAAATACCAGCAGGAATCCCAGGGTTTGCTTTGGAAAATGTACTGGGTCCCTCCAGACAGTAAACCGGTTGGTGTTAGGCGCAGGGACTTGGCCGTAAAAAAAACCAAGCACCGAAAAATGAACAAGATAATACCGAAGAACCGAGACCAACGGCATCGACCCCAGTGAACGAAAAGAACTTGTGATTGAATGCTCGGTTCGTGGAACTGTAGATTTCTTAATTTCATTGGGGGCACCCGCAAACTTGCCGATGTACTGAAGGACCACTGTTCAGCATTTTGGACTACAGGAGGTGGGTTAGACATGATCCACGGTGCAAATGTTTAGAGGTTACCATACCGTATACCAGAGCTGCGGCAATTCACGCGGGGAATTGCTGGGAACATCTTTTATCCAGCTTTTTACGCTTGATGAGGGGTGACTATTTTTTGACAGCCCCTGCAGCAACACAGTAGCCAAAAATTTCAGTTCATTGCTCCCGAATTGTCAAAAATTTTCACTATGAACTATTTCAGCTAGTAGTAACGTTTGTAATGAATTAAAACATTATTTCTTTTTAGGATTGTGATCGTTATCCGCCACAATCAACCGTAGAATCAGTTGATACCGAGGAGCTGCAATTCTTTGTTACGCCCGCTCAGCCCCATGAACTCCCAGGCGCAAATATTCCACCGAGGCTTCGCGAGAAGGGGGAAAACAATGAATTAGGATTGATGGCTTATATTGGGAGAATTCCATCGTCCCTACGGGCCCATGTCCGCCCTATTACACCTTTAATTACTAGTAATTCATGTATGGTGTCAATGTGGAGCCCTGATGATAATACCTGGTGCCCTGCCGCCCGGTCGTCCAAACTTCCGTCTAGCCCTCGTGGAGTGGCTTCACCGACCGGAGTTGAACGAGGGGCTCTCGACTGTCGACGTGGCTTTCCTGGCACGATTTGTCCACTGGGCTCACATACGGATACGGGACATTTTTGCTTCACATTCTACCAGGTTCTCTTCCGAAACCTGAACTTTCCTTCAGTTTCCGTCTGAGGTTGAGGGTGTGTAGTCTGAGTCTCCGAACTCAACTCAGGAGTGTTTAACCTCGCCGTCCGTATAAGATTTCTTTAGTAATTTTAGTAACGATCCAAGAATTTCCGACGTTGTTCTGGGAACTTCCACCGGGGGAATCCGGTAGGAATTTCCGGAGTAATCATCGGTGGAAATCCCTGCAGTAATCGTTGGTTTGACTTCCTGATTAAATCATCGGTAGGAATTCCTGGAGAATTCCCCGCTGGGAATTCCCGGTGGAATCTTCGGTGAAAAAACTTGGATGAATCCCTGGTTGGAATTGCTTTAGGAATTCCCAGTAGGAATTCCTGGAGTAATCTCCTGGAGGAAAAATTCTCACTCAATTCTACAGTAGTTTGTTCCGAAAATTTCGCCCACTACCAATGAACCAAAAATCATCTAACAAGTCATTTTGGAGAATCTTCCTTACTGGAGTATCCGCCAGAAATTGCTTCTGGGGAATCCCCGAGCAATTTCTCCTTAAGCAGTATCTTTTGGTCAATCTTCTATCAGATCCATCCAAAAATCTAATCTGCTGGCGATCACTTGATGTATTTATAAAGTTTGTTGTGGCGGTAGCAATGGTAACAACAGGTGAAAATTTTAGACAAATCTGGAGCAGTGAACTGAAATTTTCGGCAACTGTGATGCTGCAAGGGCTGTCGGCAAGAATTGTCAAAAATGAATCACCCCTCACCACAGCGTAAAAAGCTGGATAGTGATGGGCGATATGCAGGAGCGCGTGATAGGTTGGTAGCCGATCAATAAAAGAATGTGCAGGTTGAGGATTAAGGGCCGATTCTTCAATTTCAGCATAAGTGACGTGCATATTAGCGTGGTTCAAATAATCGTTTTTGCTCCACACCGCTTATTCGATTCCTACCCCGATTATATGCCCCCTCCAAAAAATTGAGCTTATTTGGTTGAAAATTGAGACTGCACAAGCCCTTCAAAGTTTGTATGGGAATTACTATAAGAAACCGATGTTTTTCATTCAACTCACCGTAGCATTTCCCCAAGTGCCCTAGTGGGTTAGTTGACCCTTGGTAATCCTAGGCGACTCTATCAGCTACAACTTTGCCGAAGACCGCATTCAAAACGGGCACCTCATTAATTAGTTACCGTTTTTTATCCAGAATCCTAATCTCTACTCATGATGGATAAACTATTCGGTGGGCATCACTGCATTTTGCAGTGAAACATAGTAGCCATGATTTCAGTGTGCTATCTTTTGCGCCATATGCAGCATATCCCTCACTGCTGAATCACTGATGACGATATTTTAAGCATTCTACGCGCAGCTGAAACGCGAGGACGATCGCTGCCCAAGCAATGACATCAAGATCATCCATAAGACACCTAAACTCTCAGCTAGGGCAGGAGGAGGAGTTCAGGCCGACGATTGGAAAGTTCAGTGCCCACCAGCTAACGAACGAAAATGACCATCGACTTATCGATTTTACCGCTTCCAAAAAACATGTCTTCAACATATGCACAGAATCTCGAGACAGTGTTGCCAAACAAATAGTCGACAGAAGAATGGCTCGACGAGGAGTACTGATTGAGCTACCTCGAGAAGCCAAGTGCCAGGAAATGGCACTGCTGTGTCGTTCTCAACCCAGTTCACCAGTGATCGTTTAAGATGTTGCATAAGGTGAAAAAGTGGAGGCGATATGCGTACATTTTACATGCGCCTAAATGGAGGAATGCACGCATATTAGGGTGGCCCACACTTATATGTAAAACACAACTCTCGAAAAACTCCAAGTCCAAGTCTTACCTCCTAAATTAGTTGTTTTGGATTCCCAGAAGTTACGTTCAAAATTTGAGCAAAATCGGTTGAGTCTAAGGGGGCGCTCAAAACGCTCAAAGTTTGTATGGGAAACTTGGCCAAATGTATGCAGAAATTTTAAGTTTTCGAATTTTGCCGCTAGGTGGCGCTGTAAGCGTTCAATAATCAAACCCTTTGGTATTATTGTAGGTGACTGTATGCTAAAGAACTTTGTCGAAGACCGTAAAGTGATCTGACGGCTGTGAAAAACGTTATACCCTAGGCAAAGTGAGGCAATGTATTAAGATTTCATTATTGATATTATTCCTTTACATGTATTGGAAAAACTCCAATAAAGTTTATCCTCACTTTACCTAGGGTATAACTTTTTTCACAGACGTTGGATCACTTTGCGGTCTTCGACAAAGTTCTTTGGCATATAGTCACCTACAAAAATACCAAAGGGTTGGATTATTGAACGCTGACAGCGTCACCTAGCGGCAAAATTGGAAAACTTAAAATTTCTGCATACATTTGGTCAAGTTTTCCCATACAAACTTCAAGCGTCTTGAGCGCTCTCTCAGGCTCAACCGATTTTGTGCATAGACCTAAATATCCCACACACTCCGATATTAAAATTTAATTCAAATGGAAAAAGTGCATTTCACCCCACACTCTTATTAGAACAGCTGCTCGTGTGTTTTGAATTCAATCTACGCTAACAGCAATGCTCATCGTAGGTCATCTACCTTCGCGCGGAATTTCGGAAGCAATGAAAATCGCACCATACGTTACTGACCTAGTTTTTATGAGCCATCATCGACCGCTGGTGGCCGTTCGCGATCATGATCGAACACGTTGGGTCCGGTCGGTGTGGTGCAGTTTTGATTATGCTTGGTTGGGTCGACGACGATGACGATGATGATGGTAATGATGGTGATGACGAGTAGGATAAGTAGAGTTCTAGGTTTTGGACTTTGAGTATTTACTTTTGGTATGGTTTTGGATACGCCCAAGTTGGTTCGGGCATTGTTAGGAAGTATCGTGTCTATTTCGGCAAGACGAGAGTGATGGTAGGAGTTTTAGACACGCCCAAGCTGGTTCGGGCATTGCTAGGAAATTTAGGCTATAAATACTGAGGCTTTGGCTTCAGTCGGAGAGTTCAGTTTCAACATTAGAGTAGGCAGCATATCGGATAAGTCTTGAGATCCCATGTGGGACACCTCTAGATAAAGCCTGCGCACTTTAGAATCGGTACGCTTTCTACCGGCTGCAGATCAAAAACGGTTTAACCTAGAAAAAAATGTTGTAAGAAGCAAATGAAGCTTATTTATTGTATTTTGTAGGAAAAATATGAAAAAATCAGTTTTTATTTCCTCAAGATAAAATTTTGACCTGATTGTGAAATTCATGCCATTTTATTCTGCACAAACCAATATTCGTCAATATTTCAAATTTCACAGCTTACGGGCTGATATTTCCACAAGAAACAAAATTATACTCATCAAACATATGCTCAAAACAAGTTACGACATTAAACTCTTGACAAATATGGTTCACAAGACCATAATAAACTTATAGCCTTATTGTCCATTCACGCTATATTCAAAACATAATTTTACTCAAACTTTTTTTTTATGAAAAAATATTTCCTGGGATCGTTTTTTTGGATCTACAATTCCCCAATTCAAGTGGCCCAACTTAATTCATATCGAAACCTGGATTATTTTTGGAATTATTAGCAGTTGACCCTCACAGTAGTCGGAAATTAACAGTCATAAGGCTAACTCCTCATAATAAGCCTAAAATAAGATAGTTTTCATGGATAAAACACTAAAAACCATATAGATTATGGAACTATAGATGTAATTCTATGATCACAAGTAAAAAACTTTTGAATAGATTCAGTTTTATTTAAAAAATCGTTAGATATTTCACGCCATCAAAACACGTCCAATGAATTTCGTCAGCAATAGTCCAAACAGCTTTCAAGCCACGATTATTTATATTGTTCAGCATCAAATCATTGGTTTCTTGTATACCAATACTATTCGTATAGTATCCTTCCCGTATGCGTATTTGCCGAACTAAAGCTTATGCGAAAACAACTTTTTTGACCTTAAATATCTATGCAAGTCTTTGATTTTCCATAAAACCCTTCAAATGCTTACCATAGCTATATTGGAAATTTTAAAACACTCATGGAATATTTTACCTCCCTTAATCAACAATCATAATATCAAGAACTATTCTATACTGCGTAATTGGTGGGTTTGATAATTATATATTCCTACACAAATCTTGAATCTGACGATGATTGGTTTTTGCTCAATGTGTGCAGAAAAAACTGGCACTATTTACGAATTCAGATCAATAATTCATCTAAAAATATAAAAACAGCAAATTTTATATTTTTCCTACAAACAACAATAGATAAGCTTCAATTGCTTCAAACAATACTTTTTTCCAAGTGACACCGTTTTTGAGCGGTAGCCGGTTGAAAGTGTACCGATTCTAAAGTGCACAGGCTTTACTGTCCTAAGGCTGTAGGTAGGACTTAGTGGTCGGGTCAAGAAGAAGCTAGAAATATCTCTAGATTGTTAAACTTAGTAGTTCGGTGACAACGTTAACGCAGGCAGCACATCGGATAAGTCTTGAGCTCCCATGTGGGACACCTCTAGATACTGTCCAAATAAAGTCAGTAGTTAAGTCAGTTTGTGAACAGTTCAGTGACAACGTTGAAGAAGACATTTCGGTTGAATTCTACCGCGGATCAGAGTTAGAATCGAGAGTTTGAGTTAACAATTGGGACGAGTTAGTTGATTTAGCAGTTAACAGTGAATTCATTCATAACCGTATTTGTGTAATAGTGTTTATTTAGAAGTTAAGATAACGAAATAAACTGTAAAATCAATTACAGTAGTGAAAAACACGGACATTGTGTATAAAAGAGATATCACATCCTTGTGTATAATAGTTTTAGAAGAACCCCAGAAACAACGGGGCGCTTAATTTGCTCAAATTTTGAACGTAACTTCTGGGAGTCCCAAACAACTGATTAATGGCTGCCTTGACTGTACTCTAGCATTTATTTTTTTGCGTTCCATAATTGTTATTATAAGTTTATTGTTACTGTAGCATGACAATAAGTTGTGAATCAATTTTGAGCTCAAGTGAGTCGTTCAAATATAACAGCTTAGGGAGGGAAATGGAGCATTTTCCCTATTCATCATCTGGTGACGTTGCTCATTACGCTCCACTCCGATCCGGCGTGTTTCACAGTATGTATCGTTATTCGTCCGAGCTCAGTTTAGGCGCCTTTGCGTGAAAACGCTTCCGGTTGTGGTATGACCCAGCCCGAGACGGCCACCCACTTCATCCGTTTCCAGCCCACGATACTCTTCGATGAACATACATTAGAAGTCTGCCATCTATAACGAACCATGCAAGATGCGATGATTACCGCAGGCAGCCTATTAGGGTGGCTCTATATAATGCATAAATTTCATCGAAATGAAACCATCGCCGGCTTCCGCTCTGGTCGCCGTGCCCGCGTTACGCAAGAAAGTAAACTCACTTCCATGTGAAAGCAGCAAAATATGCCAACGGAAATAGTTTTATGAATATTAAATGATCCTGCTTTCCGCGCGCACGTCGAATGCCGTACAACCACTTGCTGATGTGCTCGTGCGTCCGTCCGACGACGACGGTCGTCGTCGGTCCATTCCTACCGAAAGGTAGGAACCGTTGCCGAAATGGTTGTGGCTGTCGCGGGACTTCCGCCACGTGAATATTGCCCGTTTTGTGCGGGAACGAGTGCCCCGGTGAAAACGATGCTCGGTACCTACCATCCATGGCTGGGTCTGGGTCTAGGTACCTGTGGGAGTGCTGGCGTTGGCGTTCAAGAGTGAGCCACACCAGAATTATACAAAACATCCCGGGCTCGTACTTTCAATTTGCCGTTCTTTGCCCACGCAAACACACAGCGTTTCCGCGTCCTTGGTAAACCATGTCAGCTCAGGTAGCGCGAATACCGCGGTTCGTTACTAGCAAAGAGCCAGTAGTAGTTATACACGGCAAAAACAGATTACCTAAAAAATACGTTAAAAGAACGCAAAAATAAGTATACCGCTTGAACTTTTTACCCAGCAGTGGGTTGTTTCCTCGCTCTCCCGCTCGCATTGTTGTCAAAAACAAAGCGAGAAGCAGCTACCTAGCCGATAATGTCCGTGCGAGAAGCCAAATTTGGGTTTTTTGCCGTTTACCCAAAAGTGGGTTTATTTCAACCCACTAAGGTACTTCGAAAGTTAACGCTAGGTAGAAAGAACTTTGCGATGGGTTGTAATTTTCTGCCGGCATCAAACGTAAACTACCCACTCAGAGCTTTAACGCGGTATAGCCAAATTTGGGTTCTCGCACGGAAGAGCCGATATGAGTGAAAAGAACCTATATTTGGGTTGATTTCTGGTTCCGTGTAGTAGGTATTCCAGTCGAAGCGAAGCAAGTAACACGCGACTACAAGCGGCGTGGTTCGGTGGTTCACTGATGGCGGTAATACGCTGATGGCGATGATGATGACGATGATGATTATTGTTACGATCGATAGGGGACCCGTTGAAAGATGCGGAAAGTGTTTTGGTTGCGTGACGTCAGGTTCAGGTAGCGGTTTTTACGCCCAGAGTTTATATGCAATGGTACCTACCTACCACCGTCGAACTCAATTTGGTCGACAACGACAACGACGACGCAGTCAGCGAAACTTGGTGAATCCAAGCGTCCTCAGAATGGTACTTCCGTTTAAGTAAAGTGATACTTAGGTTCTGTGCTTGCACACGAATCGTGATTTGTACTCGTGTAATGTCATGCTAGGCATAGTAAGAATTGCTGTGTTTAAACAGCCTTGCTTGTGACCTTAAATGGGTATGAACGTTTACAGGACAATTTATTGCAGCACTTAAACCCTGGTTTTTGATACTGTCTAGTTTCTAAATGTGCCATAATTTTCTGCATTTTTAAATGTTTCATAAAATTACAAATGAAATAATCAAAGATTACCTTGGAGATTTCGACGTTTACGCAGCAAAATGTATTAATTCGGTTTACGCTACTTAGTGAATCCCCTTAAGGACAAACGTCTTGACATCCCGCTTCAACAGTGCATCAAAACTTCAAACGCACAAATCTCAAGAAGCAAGCTTCACATAACAGTGCATTTTATTATTCTGTTCTTGCTCACTTGCAATAAGCTTGAAATAAGAAGATCAGATGCGTTGGTTTTGTTTACGTTGAGATTTATGCCGGCTAAAATATAAACGACTCATAAGAAAGTGATCATTCTTAATAAATAATTACGAAAGTCCCAGTGAAGAAACAGGGGTGCAAGCAGTAATAAATAACAAAAGTTCCATAAACAAATTAAAAAATGCATAAATAAATCAAAAGTTTCCATAAATAATTGATGTTTGAGCAATTAAAAACGTCAAAAATGCAATGAATAATTCAACTGTTGCAATAAAAAAAGCCAATTTTCCCACCAAAAAACTTCGAATTTTCCATAAATAAATTAATTTTTTCCATAATAAATTAGAAAATTCACAATAAAAAATATCGAAAAAGCAATAAATAATTCAAAAAGTGCAATAAACATAAAAATAAATTACCAATAAAAGTCAAAAAACGAGCAATAAACGTAAATGCATTTTGAGGCATAGAGGATTGAGGAACTGAGGCGGCAGAAGGCCGCCGAAGTTTCCGATATCCGATGCACCGTAACTGCATCGTTTCGGTTCTAGGCAAACCACAGATCCAAGAATTTGCCCGGTATAATGCAAACATAGATGTTATCCCTTTTTTAGGTCCGACGAGCGATAGCGAGTTCGGACAGCAAGCAATTGCTCGATAAATTGCAATCATAGTTACGAAAGCTTTTCAGTCGTTTCAGTCATATAAGTGCGAATCAGCATTTCACTGTCTCATACTTTCCTGCATATGTTTTTCATGGAAAATTTCGTCATTTTTTATTGCATTTTTTGAATTTTTTATTGCTTTTTAGATATTTTTTTATTGTGAATTTTCTAATTTATTATGGAAAAATTGAATTTATTTATGGAAAATTCGAAGTTTTTTGGTGGGAAAATTGGCTTTTTTTATTGCAACAGTTGAATTATTCATTGCATTTTTGACGTTTTTAATTGCTCAAAAATCAATTATTTATGGAAACTTTTGATTTATTTATGCATTTTTTAACTTGTTTATGGAACTTTTGTTATTTATTACTGCTTGCACCCCTGTTTCTTCACTGGGACTTTTCGAATTATTTATGGGAAATTGTGTATTTATTATGGAACGTTTAATTGTCTGCCATTTATGCCCTCGAAATCGTGAGTAGGTGCCAAAGTCGGCCATTGTGGCGGCCATGTTGGGATTCTAACAAGTCTGTCCTTAATGTTTGATCCTGACTTCGGCTATGGTACAACACTCAGTTAAATAGCAAGTGTGTATTGAAGTCAACGTCCGGTTGACAACCGACCAGATCTTCACCCTGGGGGCAGCAGGGACAAAAGTCCTGGGGCCTGACGCGGCACGCGGCACTCGCGTTGCTGACTGCTGCAGCAGCGGAGCCTGCAAATGAGAAAGTGCCGAAGTTTACCCAAACGGAGGCCTTCTCCTTCTCCAGTCCGAAACAGGCGGAAGCGACTGCTCGCGACAAACGGGACAAGCAATCGCAGAAGCGGGCGAGGCAACCATCAGGCGAGGAGCTGTCTGGCGGTGCCTGCAAGGCTAGGCGAATCATTACCCCGAAAGTCGGTAATAATGCCGGAAGGTCGGACCCTCCCGGAAAGCTTGGAAGGGTGGGCCTGAAAAGGCTGACCCGTCCCGGAACGATAGGAACAAGGGGTTGCGACCGCTGGTGCTGGTGGGCCCTCAACAGCCACAGAGCAGGGCGATCCAAGGGGAGGACCCCCCTTGGACGATGGTAGAGTGGATGAGGAAGAAGAAGGCGAATCCGCAGGTAGTAGCGCAGGACGCCAAGCCAAAGCATAGGAGGGCAGGAGCCACGCGCGAGAAAGGCGACGCAATCGTCATCAAGACGGAACAGTCCAAGTACTCGGACGTCTTGAAGACGATGCGAAGCGACGCCAAGCTTGAGGGCCTTGGAGCCGTCGCACAAAGTATCAGACGTACTCGTACGGGCGAGATGATCCTGGAGCTGAAGCGCCAGAAGGAGCACAAGGGCGCTGCCTATAAGAGGCTGGCAGAAGAAGTCCTTGGTGAGGGTGTGCAGGTGAGGGCTCAGACACATGAGGCGACTATGAAGGTCAAGGACATTGATGAGATCACTGAAGTGGAAGAGCTCGTCACGGCACTGCGGCAACAGTGCGATGTTCAGGTGGCCGCCGCAGCCGTTAAGCTACGACAAGGGCCAGCAGGGACACAGATAGCTTTGATTCAGCCACCTGTGGCGGACGTTAAAAAATCCGTTAAAGTAGGGAGCATAAAGGTGGGCTGGTGTGTATGCCACCTGACATTTCACGAGCCACCAGAGGTTTGCTTTAGGTGTCTGGAACCAGGACACAAGTCGTGGGACTGCAAAGGACCCGACAGGTGCAAACTGTGCAGGCGATGCGGCGCTGAAGGTCATAAGGCCAAAAGCTGCACGAGTCTGCCCATCTGCATGATCTGTACCGGGAAATCCTCGAACAACAGACATCCGATGGGTGGTCCAAGGTGCCCGGCCTTCAAGAAAGCCGCAGTGAACAACAAATCACAGTGCAGTGCAGCTGTGATGCGGCTCAGCAACTGCTTTGTCAGGCGGTTTCTGAGTGGAAGACGGATATCGCCATCATATCGGACCCATACCGAGTACCCGCTGGCAACGGCAACTGGGTCGCGGATGGGACCAGAAAAATGGCGACGATATGGACGATGAGTAAATACCCTGTCCAGGAGTTGGTGTCTACTACCTTTGAGGGCTTTTTGGTCGCCAAAGTAAACGGGGTCTTCTTCTGTAGCTGTTGTGCGCCTCCGCGGTGGCCGATCGAGCGGTTCACGCAAATACTGGACCGCTCAACGACCGTGCTAACAGGACGAAGGCCGGTGGTAATAGCGGGTGATTTTAATGCCTGGGTCGTGGAATGGGGAAGCCGTTTCACGAACCAGCGAGGTCAGATCCTGCTAGAAACACTGGCCATCTTAGATGTCGACTTGGCTAATGTCGGTACCAAGAGTACCTTTAGTCGAAACTGAGCGGAGTCAATTATTGACGTGACCTTTTGTAGTCCTGGCTTAACAAGTAGTTCGAACTGGAGAGTAGATGATGGCTACACTCACAGCGACCACCTGGCGGTTCGCTACAGTATCGACTACAATAACAGCAGACAGCGGATAGAAGAAGAGGCGGCTAGGCCAAGCCCTCGCAGGTGGAAGACATCCTACTTCGACGAAGGGGTACAGTCCGGATTCGCTGGTTGGGTCACGACTGCGCCCCGATTAGCGAATCGTGTTCGTTCGTTGGGGCAACTGACAACTGATCAAAATGATCTAGACACACGCAAGTGACGACAAATACGTCACAGAACACTCACATACTTGCGTAAATGTTCTGTATACAGGAGCTGTGATGCGACGGCGGTCAGACGTCAAACTCGTTTTGACATCTATTTTGACATTGACAGTGCTTTTTAGTTGGGTTTTGCCCCAACCAGTGAACATTCAACCATCGAGACAGCCCATCTAACGAGCTCTCAACGAACGAATCGTCACTGTATTTAGGGAGGCGCTCCGCCGTGAGCGAAACTTAATCGGTTTAGACGGCGACGAGCTGGTAGCGGTGCTCTCACGTGCGTGTGATGCGACCATGCCCAGGCGAGTCCACCCTAGAAATGGGAGGCCACCGGCTTACTGGTGGACCGACGCGATTGCGGACCTGCGCCGCGCCTGCCTACGGGCTAGGCGGCGGATGCAGCGAGCACGATCAGAGGAAGAGCGAAACGAACGGCGGGTGGTGTTCGCCGCTGCAAAAGCCGCGCTTAAGACCGAGATAAGAGCAAGCAAAAAGGCCTGCTTTGAGGGTCTCTGTCAGAGTGCCAATACGAACCCGTGGGGTGACGCCTACAGGATCGCTATGGCCAAGACGAGAGGTGTGATGGCTCCTACAGAGCAATCTCCAGAGATGTTGAAGGGGATCATTGGAGGACTTTTTCCGCGTCATGATCCTAGTCCTTGGCCTCCTTTCGTAGGACAGCCGGGGACTGGGGCTGGCGATGAGGAGAGGGTCACCGATGTGGAACTTGCGGGACAGCCAAGTCCCTTAGCGTAGGTAAAACCCCAGGTCTGAACGGAGTTCCGAACCTGGCCTTAAAAGTAGCTATTGCAGAAGCTCCCGAGATGTTCAGGTCTGCTATACAGAAATACCTGGACGAGGGGGTTTTCCCAGAAGCTTGGAAGAGGCAGAGCCTGGTACTATTGCCAAAGGCGGGGAAACCACCCGGAGACCCGTCGGCATATAGACCAATATGCTTGATTGACACGGCGGGGAAGGTGCTCGAAAAGATCATCCTCAATAGAATGTTGAGGTTCACTAAGGGCGAAAATGGTCTTTCGAGCAACCAGTACGGCTTCCGGAAGGGGAGGTCCACCGTAGACGCTATCTTGTCGGTTACAAAAACCGCCGAAAAAGCACTCGAGCCTAAAAGGAGGGGAATCCGCTTCTGCGCGGTAGTGACTCTGGATGTAAGGAATGCGTTTAATAGCGCTAGCTGGTCTGCTATTGCCGATGCGCTCTTGCGTCTGGGGATACCGGAGTACCTGTACAAAATTCTCGAAAGTTACTTTCAGAATCGTGTACTAGTCTACGACACGGAGGTGTGTCGGAAGTGCTTTCACATAACCTCAGGAGTCCCGCAAGATTCCATCCTGGGTCCGGTGTTATGGAATGTTAAGTACGACGAGGTGTTGAGGTTAGAGTACCCAGTGGGAGTGGAGATTGTCGGATTTGCCGACGACATTACGCTCGAAGTCTACGGTGAAACGATCGAGGAGGTGAAGTTGACTACCGACCACTCGATCAAGGTTGTGGAGACGTGGATGCGGTCCAGGAAACTGGAGCTGGCTCACCACAAGACAGAGGTGACGGTTGTTAACAACTGGAAGTCGGAGCAGCAGACGGAGATCAGTGTAGGAGAGTGCACTATCCTGTCAAAGCGCTCCGTCAAACACTTGGGCGTGATAATCGACGATAAGCTTACCTTCGGTAGCCACGTCGATTATGCCTGTAAAAGAGCCTCCACAGCTATTGCGGCACTGTCCCGGATGATGTCCAATAGCTCTGCGGTGTACGCCAGTTAGCGCAAGCTTCTGGCTAGTGTTGCTACGTCCGTACTTGGGTATGGCGGCCCGGCGTGGGGCACCGCGCAAAGTACTGAATGCTACCGACGAAAGCTGGAAAGTACTTACAGGCTTATGTGCCTGAGGGTTGCGAGCGCGTACGGTACCGTGTCACACGACGCTCTCTGCGTCATTACCGGTATGGTGCCTATCAGCATCCTTATCAGTGAGGACATGGAGTGCTTCTAAATGCGCGGCACAAGAGGCATACGCAGGACTGCCAGGATGGCCTCTATGGTCAAATGGCAGCGCGCGTGGGACAGTTCCACCAAAGGAAGGTGGACCCATAGGTTGATACCGAGGGTAGATAGTTGGATTAATAGGCGCCATGAGGAAGTTACATTCCACCTGACACAGGTCCTTTCAGGTCATGGTTGCTTCCGACAGTATCTACACCGTTTCGGGCATGCGGATTCTCCCGAATGCCCAGTGTGCAATGGTTTAGAGGAAACGGCGGAACACGTTTTGTTCGTGTGCCCGCGTTTTCGCACAATGCGTTACCGCATGCTTGCCACATGCGGGGAGGACACAACTCTGGACAATTTGGTCCAGATGATGTGTAGGGATGAGTTTGGCTGGAACGCCGTTTCAACGGCTATCACCCATATTGTCTGGGAGCTACAGAGGAGTTGGCGCGTGGACTCGGAGAGTGGCTAGTCCAGATGCAGTACAAGAGGTGGTCCAGGGTTTCGAAGTCGGCTCGGTAGGTCATACCGGTGCCCTGCGGTCGAGATCGACCCTTACAGCGATTAAGTGGCCGGGGAGAGGAAGTCCCGGTAGCGGTGCTGTCGTGGCGTCGATCTACTAGGTTGGATCCGTGCCCGCGGTTGGAAAGGGGTCTCTGGTAAGGGTCGGGGCAGGTGGAGACCCTTCTGTCAGCAACCTTCTGGTGCATCTTATAGGGCCTGGAGGGTAGTGATACCCTTGCCTTCAGCAGGTCAGATCGGGTTGCACGTGGGCATCAGTTCTTGATGTCTGCAAAGCAGTTGGGCACGGGCGGGGTTGATCCTGCCCGCTTTCCGAGGACTGGTTAAGCGTCAGCATGTTACCGTGATGGACTCTCCAAAGCGAGTCATCGATGTTCGTTGCTACGCAGCTAACCTTGAGGGTGCGATATGCACTAGCCCCTCTCTGGAGCAATACCTTCTTGGTGGTTCCGGAGAAACGTAGGGTATAGCGACCATAGGGATGTGTTTGGTGGGTAGGGGAGAGAGTAGTCCTGGCTTTTACTTTTGTTGTAGAAGACGGCCTCAGCCCCACACTCACTTAGACTACAAGAATGCTACACGTACAGAAACCCCGTTAAATGGTGTTAGGTTATTGAGCCAAAGGTCAATTGGTAGAATGAGCAATAGACCTACAAGTAATCAAGTTATCTTTCAAACACAGGTTGTTCTTTCAAGCTGCTTATATTGCCAACTTTATCAGAGATTTTTTTCAGCGGTCCCGATCCAGAACCAAATAAATTCGACGGATGGATGGTAAAGCTTAGAAAGCGTTCAAATCGACAAGAAAAAATTATAGCGGAGTATAGAAGAAGAATGTGATGTTGAGTTGTAATTTTAATATACATGGTGTTAGGTTCGTGAGTGCAAACCTTTTCAAGGGTGACAGAGGACTATAAATGATGAAAAATATTGTTCTACGCAAATGGTCAAATCTCAATCGTTACGTAGTTATTGAACTTTCCATGTTTTTGATTATTATTGCCTTAACTGGCTATAACTTTAAAATGGTCCAACTTATCACAGTTTTTTACCCTTATTCGAAAGATTATTGAATTTTCTATCAAATGGCATCTTTGAATCGATTGGTTTAGTTAAATAACTAAGTTTTCTTGAGCAAAAGAGCTATAAATAGTGTGTTTTAATTTGTTTATGTCAATTATATTTGAAACATGCGTTATAAATTAAAATTCTTTCTTTGGCAAAGTTGTGGCCTCTGTTTCACTCTATAATTCGTTCTTCGACGCCAAACTTCTATATCTTATCGTTTTCTTGCAATTTTGATTTAAATGTGCGGCACAGTGCGCAAAAAAGTGCATACCATGACAGTTGCAAATTTATGATCTGAAATGCAATGTGTAAGTCAAAATTGCAAGAAAACGATAAGAGATAGAAGTTTAATGTCAGAGAACGAATTGTAAAATAAAACAGTGGCCACAACTTTGCCAAAGAAAGAATTTTAAACTATTACGCATTTTTCAAAGATAATATTGACAAAAACAAAATAAAACACACTACTTTTGAGCTATTTGCTCTAGAAAACTTTTTTTTTTTCTCTGTTCGGAACATAAACCACTGCGACCAATATTTGATCTATTGTGGTATATCCCGTGTCATTTGTACAGTGCATGTCGTATTACTTTATCACCATTGAAGTTATAAAGTATTCGGTTTTATTACAGTAGTCATTTTCAACTTGATCGCAAGGGAGGATTCTGATTGATAGGTTCCGCTTTGAACACGCTCCTTTTTCAGTCAAAATCGGATCCCCTAACGATAAAGTCAAGAAATGATACCGATATTGACCATGCATCGGAACCCTAGTCCTTACTGTTTCAAACTAGTGAACACCGAATAAAAGATTAGGAATACTAATCCATTTGTCCCTGTTTCAAGGTCTATCTCGGCCACACCTAAAACCGAGACCTATCACTTTCAACAAGGTGTAAAATGTAATAAGGACCAAAGTGTTTTCCTTTGATTACTAAGTTATGCTGTTCTACTAGTTGGAAGCAGTTAGGACTAGGGTTCGGTTTGGTAGATCTTTCACCGCAACGCAACCCATAAAGGCGACCTACCCACGCTACGGGCTCCGTTAAAGATCGAGCATATTTTAAACCTCCTCAACCATTCATCCCTCAGCATGGGTCGCCTGACACCTTGGATTGGGGTTACCTGTTTGGTGGACTTTTACCCCCGGAACAGGTGGTCCGTAGTGCTATTCTAAGCCGGCAGCTACACGGCTCTAGAAAACTTAGTTATTTAACTAAACTAATCGGTTCAAAAAAAAAAAAAACCATTTGATGGAAAATTCAATAATCATTCGAATAAGGGTAAAAAAAACTGTAATAAGTTTGACAATTTTCAAGTTATAGCCAGTTAAGGCAATATGAGTCAAAAACATGGGAAGTTCAATAATTACGTAACGGTTGAGATTTGACCATATGCGTAGAACAATTTTTTCACCATTTATGGTCCTCTATCACCCTTTAAAAAGTTTGCACTCAGGAACCTAACACCCTGTATGTATTTCATTTGGCACGAATTCCCCAGGGGTGCAAAGTGTCGATAATAAAGCAGAAAAAAAAATGTCAAAAAATTCACGTGAGAATTGATTAAAGATTTCAAATTTTACACAGGTCAATTAAAATTTTTACAACGCGTGAGTGACAATTTAGCGGAACTGTCTGTCAAGTGCTGTCAACCGATTTTAGCAACATCAAATCCGCTAAAAACTAGTTAGAACTGTTTCCCAAATTTAGTTCTGACCTACTTTTTCAGGCTTCACTAGCCTTTCCTATTGCGTGCCTATCATCCGTTGCGAAAGCGAAAACAATTTCCAATTCATACATTCCGGCATCCATCAGAGCAATGCCACCAAAAAAAAGCCCGGCGAGTGGCAATCGTAAACTCATCAACCATTTCCACGTTCCAATACCTATACCTACTCAGCAGCCTAGCATTCCCCACGTGGTGGTGCGGTGCAAACATACTCCTGTTCAAATACCACCAGTCAGTGTGTTAGGAGGAGGAACTTGGTGTGATCAGTGTGTGGTGCTAGCAGCAAACGTCGACACCGACGACGACGACGACGGTGATGACGGCTCGTCGATGTTACACTTTTGTTCACGTGACAGTTTTTTTTTTTGTTTCGGGTCGTTTTGCTCGCACAACTCCAATCAGTTCCCGCGAAAGAAGCACACGAATTTTCCATCAATCCATCTATTTGACGAATGCCCCGTAATTTCCCATCACCTACTTCGCCGTCTCCGTGGTCGTCATCGGCAGCAGCACACCACATCGCGCCCCAATTGATGGGTTTCTTCCCAGAAGGGAGTCATCCGTGAATTCGTGGTGATAGCGCAACATAACCTCTGACTACTGTCACGCTAAATAGTTTTAACAGACGTATGTGACCTCCGGTGAATCGCTTGTACGCAGATCGTAAGCAATTTCTTGGCCCATCTCGATGCGTGGAAAATTCAGGCAAGGAATCGCTCAAGAAATGGGCAAGCTTTGCATTTTTCTTGACCCCAAATCAAATGGAGCTTTCTGTGGTCAAGAAAAAAAAATCCACTGAATTCAAATTACTTGAGTGATTCCGATTGAGGTATATCATTAGAAACATATTTTATAAACTGATCTCCCTGGTCACAACTAAGTATTTTTCTATTAATTTACGATAACTTATTGATCCTCTGTTTATCACATTATTGTAATATTACTGGGTCAATGTATTGTACTGTTTTAATAGTTAACCCATAATTGTGCTTATTATCCTACTGTGGGGTTTCATGTTAAACATTTAAAATTATTTTATAATTACTATCAACACATCTAGCCATTTTTTTTTCAATTTAAGCTAGAGTCTAGCTAGATCATATTTTGAATAGTGATTTCTAGCGTGTACTATAACTTCGGCGTACTGTGCGTTGAAATGTAGTACAATACCTCGAAAGGTGGAAAAGGTGATGGGGGGACATGCGAATGCTACGTATGTAGGTTTATTTTTTTATATATATGAAGCTTCGTAGATTGATCAAATCTGTATCGGTTCGGGGAGGATTGGAAATTAGGGTGCCATTCGAAAAAAAAAGTTGGGCCAGTTTCGCAGAACGTTTAGAGCAAGTGCTGGATTTCAAAACCTATGTGATTGTGCTAAGCAATCCCTTGAGTATTTTATTTTAAGTTATGTTCCTTTTCTGTAACACCAATTTAAATATAGTTATTTATGTTGGATAAATACGAAGAGTGCTGAAAAAGTCGAGTTTTGCAACGAGTTCCATACAAAATTTTATGCAATGATTTTTTTAATAATGCACCTCTTTTGAGTTGCACAATGTTCATAATGAAACTCAAATGAGTTGCATTATGAACATTATGCAACTATTTTTAATTATGCAATTCATTTCAGTTGCATTATGAATCGGTACGGAAAAGTTGGCCATTATGATACTGAAATGAGTAGTATAAAATAAAAATTATGACACTGAATTGCATAAAATACTTTTATGCAATTCAGTATTATAATCTATATTTTATTAAACTCTTTTTGGTATCATAAAAGCCAACTTTTCTGAGCTGGTTCATAATGCAACTGGAATGAGTTGCATTATGAAACATATTTACAAAATGTTCATAATGCAACTAATTTCAGTTACTTCATGAACATAATGCAACTCAAATGAATCATTGCATAAAATTTTGTTGCACTCGTTGCAAAACTCGAATTTTCAGCACTCTTCGTATTTATTCAACTCGGCAAACTTCGTTGGATAAATGTACGACACGTGCTGAAAAAATCAACATTTTGCAACTCGTTACATAAATAACTTTTAGATGTTTGCTGAAATTTCTAACTTAAATCTTTTTTTTTGTCTCGTTTCAGGTATTGAACCGAGGAATCACATACGGGTCAAATCGCTGCTGGTATTTAACTACGGAGCAGTGTCCTGTTAATTAATACATAGCTACGTGAGACGATTGTACGACATTTCTCCGAAAACCAGTTCCCCGAATGAAGTTTCCCCGAAAGTTTTTTTCCCCGAAAAACGACTCCCCGAACGAACCGTTTCCCCGAAATATTTATAAACCTGTTTTTAGTATTGGTTTCTGATGACTTTCATGATTAATTGAAAATGACATGGTACTCAACTAAGAACACGCTCATCATAATTTTCCCTTCTTTTATTCATAGGTTGTTCTTTCTATTTATTTTTCAATATTCAATCGATGAAAACACCCTTTAAACGCATAATACCTTCAAAACGAGTCATCAAGATTGTGGTAGTAATCTGCTCAAGTTCTTTGTCATTGTAAAACACATGATCCAGATAACTTAAACTTTAAGTCTTAAATTATTCTTGCTTGCAAAAGAAGTCTATGAGCATAGAGAAGTCAGTGAAACTCAATTTGATTGACAAATAGATTTGAAGCTAAGCACTCTTCAGATTTTGTTTTGTAAATGAATGGAGCAATCATGACCGAAGTAGCATTTGAAGTTGACATTTCTGCAGAACATATTAGTAGTTAGGCTGCCGACAATATTTTGAAAGAACAGCATATGATGGAAGAAGGGATAATCTTTGATGAGGATTTCTACTATAACGACTATAGATACATGTACTAGAACAGTTGGCCACAAAGCCAAAAAATAAAACAAATATATCAGCAGTCAAATAACTGATGATTAATTGAGCAGCTCAACTTGAAAGAACAGCCTATGTTTGAAAAAAAGGAAAATTTAATTAAATGAAAGGTTATAAATTGAGCCAAAAAGACGGTGCTGGATCATAAGACAGAAGTATGTCAGGCCGAAGTACGTTAGGCCGCAGTCCGGTTGAGTTGAAAGCCATGAAAAAAAAAACCCAGTTTGATAATATATAAAACCCATCATTCAAAAGAATAGCTGACTTCTCAAAGAAGGTAAATCTGTCATGAGACTTCAGTGGTTTAATAAATTACTATCGTCAATAGGCTATGCAATATCACAACTAAAAACAACTGCGTATTATAAAAAGAAGCGAAATTTTCAGTTGGAATGTAAGCAGAGTGATCAATTAATGATCAGTACTTCAGTAGCAGTATAACATCAACACCAAGAAATCATCTGAGAAAAGGGAAAAGAATATTTTAAAATCATGGAAGTATCCATAGATTGATCTAGATTCAAGTAATGTAAAAAACTCAAGGGAATCAAACATATTCTAGGAATTCGAAATCAACATCGTTAACATCGTAAATGAAGAAAATTAGGAAGACGGCCTACTGACCCGTTCGACCATATGAACTTCAGCTTAGCAACTCATTCGGTTTAACGTACTTCGGTCTGACGTACTTTGGCTAAGCGTACTTCGTCCTAAAGACCGGATCCCCCTAGTTGTGCATTGGATCAATGTTAAATGGCATATACAATAATCTTTTCGGGGAAACGGTACATTCGGGGAAACATTTTTCGGGGAAATAGTACATTCGGGGAAAAAGCTTTCGGGGAAACTTTATTCGGGGACCTGGTTTTCGGAGAAATGTCATACAATCCGTGAGACCAATGCCCTTTTGGTCTCCATTTTCTTATTATCTTCAATCCGTTCCAAACATTAATAGTTTTTTATGTAACGAGTTGCAAAATGATGATTTTTACAGCACGAGTCGTACATTTATCCAACGAGGCTTGCCGAGTTGGATAAATATGACGACTGCTGTAAAAATCGAGTTTTGCAACGAGTTGCATACGACATTTTTTGCAATGAGAAAAAAAATCGCTTTAATATGACCATTTCCATCAGTATCATCATGCTTCCTGGTGGTTGAACGGGATCACCCACGTGTTCCATCAAGCTAGACGCAAAACTTGATTCAAGCAAGCTGTGCTATAACCGTCACAATTTTTCAAGCTCTTGATGTGTAAACACAGGTAGTTGCCCATACAATTGCAACAGAAATGAGTTGCATTATGAATCATAATGCAACTGCTTTTCATAGTGAGGAAAAGTAGGCCGTAGTGACACTAAAACGATAAGTATAAAATTCAATATTATAGTGCCAAGTTGCAAAAAAAAAAACTTTCATCACAGCAAAAGCTCAATTTACGCATAACTTACTTGCGCCAATATCAATAACACCCCCCCCCCCCACTCTTCCACGTTTACACACCAATTTCCAAACAACGCTCCTTATACGTAAATTGGGGTTCTAGCTTCTAGGTATTCGGGAACAACTATCATGTGTCGATACATATACACTCCCGTTCAAAAGTTTGGGGTCACCCCCTCAAAAACATGTCATTTTTTTTGGCCCATATCTCCCCCAATTTGCGTCCGATTTCAAAACCCTAGGTTTCATTCAAAAGATAATAAGTCAAAGAAACTTTGAACATGATTTAAAAGAAACTTTTTCAAAAAAATTTGTATGTAAACTTATCCCAAAATTGGCAAATTTTCTAAAAAATTAATATAAACTTACGGCAGTGTCGCTGGAAGTTGGGTCGACCAAATTTTAAGATGAGAGCGGTAATATGACCCATTTTCTATTAGCTTTCAACTGCTTTTTACAGAACTTAGCTAAAAAATCTGGATAAAAAGTTATTAAGTAAATTAATCCTTGATGTCATCGACCAAAAATTTGAAGTCACCCCTCAATATGATGTATCGGCCAAAACTTTGGGGCCACTTTCGTAAAACATGGAAAAGTGATTTGGTGATATCTTCGTCATCTATAGTTCAATTTTAATTATTTTTGGCTCATTTCAAAGATAATTATCTAAATTTACGTTTGATGTCTTTAACTTAACGTACCTATTTAACGATTTTTGTATATAAAAATGTTATGTAAAGTTATCACATTTTACCACGCTTCAAAAAATGAGGCAACTTTACGTTAAGTTTTAGTATATAAATTTCAACAAATATGTGTGGTTCAATGTCTATGCAGTAAGTATCATTCATTTTGTTTCAAATAAGCCAAGAAGAATTAAAATTGAATGAAAGATAACAAAGATATCAACAAATCAGTTGTCCATGTTTAACGATAGTGACCCCAAACTTTTGGCCGATACATCATATTGAGGGGTGACCCCAAACTTTTGGACGATGACATTAAGGATTAATTTACTTAATAACTTTTTTTCTAGATTTTTTAGCTAAGTTCTGTAAAAAGCAGTTGAAAGCTAATAGAAAATGGGTCATATTACCGCTCTTATCTTAAAATTTGGTCGATCCAACTTTCAGCGACACTGCCGTAAGTTTAAATTCATTTTTTAGAAAATTTGGCAACTTTGGGTTAAGTTTACATACAAAATTTTTTGAAAAAAATCTTTTAAATCATGTTCAAAGTTTCTTTGACTTATTATCTTTTGAATGAAACCTAGGGTTTTGAAATCGGACGCAAATTGGCGGAGATATGGGCCTAAAAAAATGACATGTTTTTGAGGGGGTGATCCCAAACTTTTGAACGGGAGTGTAAATACTCAGAGTCATGCTGAATTACATGACATATAATGGAAGTTTACAAGATATTTCATGACTTTTACATGATATGTCATGTTAACTTCTGTGATATCCCACGCTGCATGTGCATCATATGTCACAGAATTTTACACTCTTTTTTCGATCTGTACAGAGAAAACTGTTGTGATGTACGAGCGGGACTATGGCACGAAGATGCGGAACCTACTATCCGATGGAACAACGTACAAACGGCTGACACAGAATCCAACACATCGATACCATAAACAAAATAACAACATGGTAGATCGACTTGCAAATCTCTCGCTTATCGATGATCGAACAGCCAGCCAACTTCGAAGCAGATCGCCGGTATGCCCGCGGATATACGGATTGCCAAAGGCTCATAAGGAAAGCCTTTCTCTTCGGCCGGTGGTACCAAACATCGGACCTCCGTCATATATGCTGTCCAAATTCGTCGGCCGAATCATCCAAACATCTGTTCACAGTACGTACTAGCGTTGGGCAATTTGGAATCGATGTTCGCAACATCGATGTTTTTGTTCCGATTAATCGATTTTTTAAATCGATGTTGAAGTCCCAGGAAATCGACCGAATCGATTTTTTACATTCGATTTTTCTTTCGATTCAAAAATATTTTTTTAAGAATGCACTGTAGAGTTTAAACATTTAAAAATGTACATAAAATCGAGGTAAAATGTACATAAAATCGAAGATCTATATAATCTAAGGTTTACTAAATCGAGGCATACCTGTATATCTCAGGTTTCTTGGGCAATCCCTCCCATGAGTGTAAGTAAATCTTTTTCAGGATTCTGGATGAATTCCTCGTATGATCTAGACCTAGAGAGTCCCTTCCAGGGCTCTAGTGCATCCTTCTCGTTCTCAGGATTCTAGGTCAGTCCATCCCTGGATTTCGAACATTATTTGAATCCCTATCAGGCTTCTAGATGAACTTCTCTTAAAATGTGGAGGATACCTCTCAGGGTTCTGGGGCAATCTCTTTCAGGATTCTAATGGGATGTCTTTCATTACTTCAGGAGAAATTCACTCAGGATTGTAGCAGAATCCCTCTCAGGATTCTGAAAGAATCCACCAGGGAGTTGTGGGGATATCCGTCTAAGCATTCAGGAGAATCCCGGGGAAAATCTTCTCTCAGGAGTCTGAGGCAATCCGTCACAGCATCCAGGGAGAATCCATTTCGGGAATCTGAAGAAATTCCTCAGGATACTGGAAGGATTCCTCTAAACATTCTGAGAGAATCCACCTCAGAAAACTGGAATAATTTATCCCAGGATTGTAGGGAAATCCTTTAGAATTCAGGGAGAATTCCAATTGGAAGAGCCTTTTTATCTTTTCTGGGATAAGGGCTCTCAGAATGCTGGTGTGATAATTATCAGCATTTTAAAGGAATCTCTCAGAGAATTTTAGATGAATTCTTTAGAAAGAGTCCTTTTAAAAGTTTTGGATGATTTTTTCTCAACAGTATTGTATAAGAATATCTATCAGAATTCTAGGGATTCTTTGGATTTTAAGGGAATTCATTTCAGGATTTTTGGGTATTTCTTACCAGGGTTGCCTACCAAGGGGGAAATCCCTTTCAGTATTCAAAGAAGTTTCTGGATGATCTGGGTTGATTCCTCTTAGGTTTATAGAAGACCCTCAATTAGGATCCCACTCAGAATTCTGAGAAAATCTTTCTCAGTATTCTCAGAACTCCTCTGAGACTTCTTGGAGAATCATACTAAACATTCTCAGAATTGTGGCGAAATTCCTCTCAGAATGCTGGGGAAATATTTCTTAGGATTCTAGGGAAATCCCACACAGGATTCTAGTGGTATCCTTCTCAGGATTCTGCGTTAGACTCTTTTAAGATTCTGGAGGAATATCACTAAATATTCTGCGGGTACTCTTCCCAAGATTCTCTGAAAATTAGGCTTTTTCGGGTAATCCCCGTCAGGATTCTGTGGAAATTTCTCTCCAGATTCTGGGAAATTTGTCTCATGATTCTGGAGAAATCCTTGAGATTCTGGGGCTATATTTTTCAAGATTCTAGGGCACTATTTTCAGAATTATTAATTATTGATGAATATCTCACGAGATTCTGGGCAGAATTCTCTAGACAAATTTGGATTTTGGAGAATCCCTCGCATATATTTTGTGATTCCTCTTAGGATTCAGATGAAATCCTTCTCAGAATTCTACGAGAATCTCAGTGAAATTATGTTTTCTGCGTTCTGGAGCAGTTGCTCCCAGAAATGAATTTCAGGATTTTGGGAGAGCCCCTCTTAGTAATCATAGAAAATCCCTGACAAGATTACGGGAAGATTCTCTTCAGATTCTGGTGTTACAATTTAAAGTTTTGTAGAGGAATCACTCTCAGATTTCTGGGACAATCCTCCCAATTTCAGGAGTTTAGGGAAGTCCTTTCAAAGATTTTGGGGAATGTCTTTCAGGAATCTGCGCTGTTTTTTTTCGGTATTATGTGGGAATTCCTTTCTAGAAGTTTTTTTAATCTCTTCAGGAAGAATTCTTATCAGATTTCTAGAAAAATCCTTCTTAAGTTTCCAGATATATTTCTCCTTAGAATCTTAAAGAACCACTCTTAAGATCTCTCTCAGGATTCTGGAGGAATCACTCGTAGAGTTCTGGGGAATACCTTTCGGGATTCTGGCAGAATTATTCTCAGCATTCTAAAGAACTCAGAATTTTAGGGGAATTTCGGGAGAAAACTTAAAAGGATTCTGGAGGAATTCTTCTCAGGGACTCGTATCTCCCAGAATTTTGGGATTGTCTATCATAGGTTTCTTTGGCAATCACGCCCAGTATTTTGAGGGAACCTTTCTCAAGATTCTGGAGCAATCTTTTAAGTTTCTTGGGGAATTTATCTTAGTATTCCGAAAATCTTTTGTGAGAATCTCTCACAAAATTAGTATTCTAGATGAATTTATCTCAAAAAATGTGGAAGAACCACTCTTGGAATTCCTTACAGTGTTTTGGGAGAATTCATCTTAGGATTCTGGTAATCCTTCTTAGGATTCTGGAACATTTTGGGGGAATCCCAAAGGAAAGCATTTTTTAGGATTCTGAGATAAGTTATTCTCTCGGGTTTCTGAGGCAATCCGCCTCATAGATATGGAGTAATCTCTCTCAGGATTCTAAGAAAATCCTAAATTCAGAGAGAATTCCTACCAAAATACTGGAAAAGTCTTGTTTTCTTTTCTAGCTAATGTCGCTCAGGATTCTGGTGTAACCATTTTCAGCATTCTGAAGCCATCTCTCTCATAATTGTAGAGGAACTCCTTTCCGAATTCTGGAGGAGTCTCTTTGAAGATTCTGTGGGAATTTTTCTCAGTACAATATGGGAATACTTCTCAGGATCTCAGGATTTTTTTTTTCGATTTAAAAATATTAAATCTATTTTTTTGTCTCAACGTTTAATCCATTTTTGAATCAGTGTTGCGAAATGTTCAGTGCAATCTCAAATTTGGATAATGAATTTAATTCGGAAAATAAAACATATCAGGAACTTCAATTAATATTTCAATTGTAATTGTAATATTTCGACACCGATTCATGTTGCTATAGGTGAATCCAAATGGTCCCCCATTGTAGAGGCGCTGAGTGAGATAAGGAGAAAATCGTTTGTTTACATAAAAAGGTCAATTTTTTGTCGTCAAATTTTACTCATTTTTTGCTCTAGAAGTTGCTATTTTCCATTTGCAATGGCTTCCATTATCATCATTCTTGATGCCCGAGCCGACAGACATCGGATTGGCCAGCTAACAAAAAATCCGGAAGATCACCCTCCGGAGGCATAGCAAGAGCTCCTCAAATTATTCACATAAATTGTTCGTAAGTACCTACCGGATCTAAGCGCATCTGAGAATCAAATTTTCTTTCCGAAAAGTGCTCGTTTGTTTCTCTACGATGCGGAATTCGATATGAAAAAGTGAAAAAAGTGCAGTTTGCCTATGCTGCGCAATGGCAAATTTTGGCGGAGCCCCTCTTTTCATAGGTTTCTCATTCCTGCCACCAGATGCGGAGGGATCGTTAGCTTCCGTTGAAGTTGCCTATAGAAACAAAAAGAATAATTATTTTGTTTGTTTTGATCAAGTTATTAGCGATAAAGAGAGTCGACGAAGAGAAATCGACCAAGTCAGTTAGACCCATATGAAAAGTCATTGTCGATTTTATAATAGCGAATCGATTTCAAAACATTGATTCAATGCAATCGATTAAATCGGTGAATCGATTTTGCTGATCCGATTCGAATCGATTCACAAAAATCGATGTCTCAGCCAGATTTGCCAATGCTATATGGAACCCCTTTTAAAACCCCTCTGGAATCTTCTGAAAACCCCAGACACTTCCGAAGAACCCCTGAATTGCCTTGGAGACCCCCGGGGTCTCTGCTAAAACCCCCTGAAACGCCTCATAGACCGGCTGAAACGCCCCTGCGTCCCCTGGAACTCCCTGATAGCCCCTAAAATGACACTAAGACCCCCTGCAATACTCCTAAGACCCCTGAGAAATTCGGCTTGCACTTAGCGTGGGGCTTCTTAAACAATTATGAACAAAGTTAACTACTTTATAATGATTGGATTACAACAAGTGGACATGGACATCTAGCTATGTGCTGCTGCAGTTATTTTCTGGTTTTGATGATGGTAGCCTTTCTGTGAAGGGATACGTTGATTGGCGTGCAGTTTTTTACGCCGCCGCTGCCGCCGATTGCCACGCCGAAGCTTCCAGGATCGGCTTCAAACAACAAAACCATAAACGTTTTCCACCAGTGCGTGGGTGAAACACTCCTTTACCAGTCCCCGTTCAAAAAATATCCTCTTCTTTTTTTTCTTTATGGCTCTACGTCCCCACTGGGACTTGGCCTGCCTCGCTTCAACTTAGTGTTCTTTGAGCACTTCCACAGTTATTAATTGAAAGGCATTCTTTGCCTGCCATTGCATGAATTTGTATATATTGTGAGGCAAGTACAATGATACACTATGCCCAGGGAGTCGAGAAGATTTTCCCGACCGGAACGGGAATCGAACTCGACGTCTCCGGATTGGCGATCCATAGCCTTAACCACTAGGCTAACTGGAGACCCAAAAAACATAGTTGATTCTTGATAACTTGGGGAGCCGCACGCCTATTCACACCGCCTATTCGGGACCCTCTGAGAACCCCTGAAACAACATGAGACCTCCTGAAAGTCTCGTAAAATAATTTCATTTCATTCTCACACTTCCGATTCTTGAGAAATTCGCATGTCCATAAATTGAAAACGAATGATATTTGCAACACATCTGTATTGCAGATAGTCCTTCTCGAGATGACCAATTCGAAAAACACGATCACTTCTTCCTAGCACTTTTGGTTCTTGTGAAGTTCTTGAGGCACGTGAACTTAGATTGGAAACCA
Source organism: Aedes albopictus (assembly GCF_035046485.1). Lineage (NCBI taxonomy): Eukaryota > Metazoa > Arthropoda > Insecta > Diptera > Culicidae > Aedes > Aedes albopictus. The sequence goes on from NC_085137.1 coordinate 209,691,649, forward strand.
TTGACTTTTGCAAAACAACTATATTATAATCATTTCCATCTTGGCACCAAACAAAACTAAGCTTTCATTTGGTGGATGACTTAGCGATGTTTTATTATTTTGTCACAGACATTGTGACCACTATTGCTTCATGAGAAAATCTTCTGGGCCGTGACCCCAAATTGGGAACCACTGGACTTTGTTATACAACTACATTGTGATAAGCACTCTCTGAAGTGCAGAATCCGAAAACCCTTTTCACTTCATCCTGACCTCTTCGATTCTTGGGAAATTCGCTTGGCCCTTAGCCATAGGTTGGGAACCACTGAACTGAGCAAAACTGCCAAATTATTGAGTGTAACTAAATAACGTATAACCTTTTGGCAGCGTACACACTCAAAACAGATTTGCGGGCTCGGCAAAAACGCGCACAGCCGTCTGCTCAGTAAAACTATCAGCTGATATCCCAGCAAAAAGTGACATTTGTTAGCTGACTCTCAGCAAAAAGATTGCCGAAGCTCAGCAATGAACTGTCAAAATTGCTGAGATCTCAGCAAAATTGTTGTTTGCTGATTACTCGGCTGTGCAAATCTCGGCAAAGTAATGGAAAAATGCTGATATCCCGGCAATCTGAATTAAGTGTGTAGAAACTTTGTAATTTCGTGTATCTTTGTAACGCTCCCCAGATTTATGCATTAATTCCCAAACAGTATTCCCACAACCCAAGAAAATCGATACGCTGGGACCTTTATATCCCGAGCAGGAATGAATAACTGACACATAACTGGAGAATACCAAAGTAGGGTATCATACCAAGACAAGGTATTGGTTGGTTATCCAGGTATAGAAAATAACTTATTTTGGTATTTTGTAGGTATTGATACAATACCTCAATGAGGTGTTGAGGATTGCTTGAGGTATTATTCAATTATGGAAAAATCGCTATTTGTGCGGGAAAATCGCCGATTATTATTTAGATCTTGCCATACCTGATGTCATTATTCACGCGTTATGCACAGAATACACATCAGTTATTATTTTAGGTATTTTACCTCTTATGCAGGGCTACTTTATACCTCATTCAGCTTGTAGGTATTCGATTTTCCATACCTGAGTTAGTTATTCTTCAGCTATTTTCTCCTGCTCGGGATGCCGGTTACTCAGGTTATTGAAAACTCAGGTTTTCGGTTACTCAGGTATTGAAAACAGCTTATTTTGGTATTTGATGAAGAAACTTAGTTCGTGAGAATAGGTCTTGCTCTTGGGCATTTGAGACCGCACCAAGGGTTTTCCAGGAAATGTTGAATTTTTTATCATAGCTAGATACCTACTGAACGTATCTGATCGTTTTCCAAAAATCAAGTCAATCGGTTAAACATTGATTAAGTTATAGCAGAAAGTACCCAAAATAGGTCCCCCTGCCCAAATGGTCCCAGACCCTACTTAGAAAGATAGTGACTTCGGTAAAATTACAAGGCTGACTCCGGGAACCATATTTGATTTGTTGACTGTAAATTAGGAGAACATTTCCTTCTCTGGATATCGTAGTTTCCATAATTAGTATATCATTACCATCCATTCTCTTGCATCCTCATGGAGCCTTTCTACATTGTTGCGTCCGATTCGGTCGAATAAAGGTACCTTTTGTTAACATTCGGATAATTATCATTCCAGTAAATGTCAAAAAATCGTCTCCTTCAGCTGAGGATTTCTAATTTACCCAATATGAATGGTATCTCAATATTTTGCGGCATTTATAACTATTTCATAAGCATAATGCACTTCTCGTTATCACATGGCAGTCGCTTCCATTGCATAGTTATCCACTCCTTCTCTTCCTTGATTGTCATTTTTGCCGTTGAGTTTCCTCGACATGATGTACAATAAGCTGAATTAGAAAAAAAAATCATCATTGTTGGTTAATGAGCATACTTGAATCCAGATGTTCACTTACACGTAGAATCCTAGTGAAATCAGCAGAAAAGCTTCGCTTAACATAAAGATGGCACCAATGAAGACCTCTTTGCTACTGAAGTACACAAGACTGTAGATTGTTGGATAAATCATGGATTCAATAGATGAAATGATCCCCATGATCGAGTTAATTTTAGCTGCAATTAAATAAATATTATCATAATTAAAGTAAAATATAATCATTACGTTGCCCTACCAATTTCGTTCTGCTCAACCAATTTGGAAACAATACTGAGAATAGCTACGACTTTGCTTCCATCGAATACATCTATTGATGTGGCTACGTAGAATAGAGTACCGATCCCTGCGGTAGCTGCGTAAGCCTAGAATCATGTTGGAATACTCATTCAACAAACGTCACACAGTTATTCGCCAAACTGCTGCTCACCATAATTGGTTTCGCTACCAAAGTGAAACAGACTGAAAATACGCAAATGAGGTGGTCCGAGACACCGAAGCGTTTACCCAGCACTCCTATTGCCAGCAAGGTCCCCAGCAGGGTAGTAAGCAGGTCATATGCATTCCACATGCCCAGATTTGTGGCCCAGTTAAACCTAACCTGTGCAATGATTTGGGATGGACTAACGTCTCCTGCTGCTCCAAAGTTCACGAAGTACACCACCAGCGTCAATATCAGTAATTTGCGGATGTTGAAGTTTCGCTTCTTCGTGAGGACTGTGATACAATCTGTCACAAGGCTCAAGTCGAAAAGCTTCCACACTTTCGGTGGTTCGTTTTGGACGGTGTCCTCTTTGGGTGTGACACCTGAATCAGCAACAGTATCCACCTTGGATGGTTCCTTCAGGACTAACAGGCCATATAAAAGTGCAATGGAATGTGTTACAGTACACAGCATACACAATTCTGCAATGATAGAAGGTGTTGAACAACTAGAAAATATTCCTTCCACAGATATCAATACTAATAAATCCAAGAGCTTTGAATATGAATCCGCTGAAGAAGTTAGCAATAATGGGAACAATGGTCATTATCACATGTGTACAAGCAAATCGAAATGTTCGCTCTGACTCGGTGGTCACCAACGTTAGGTAGCTGTAAATTCCAGTCAGCACCATTGCACCTCCTCCGCCGAGGTGGCTAATAAGCTGGTGTAGAATTCCAGTGATCTCCAGGGGGATTTCACGCATAAAGATGGCACAGACGATGAGCGCTGAAAAAAACATAGAATCAAACATTTGGAAAACAGAGCTTTGGATATTTTTTTTTTTTTGCTAGGTTTCTAGCTGCACTCTGAATAGAGTTGAGACCTCTACACTAGACCCGAAGATAGAAAAGAATACGTAATCTTTCAGAAACAGTTTGCCAGCCGTACGCGGAAAATGATATCCATTAAGACACTGTTGCAACTGACTCAGAAAGTTACGGTAGAAGATTGGAAAGTTTTCAATTGGTCAGTCAGTCAGGATTTGCCTATGTAGTGTTATGGTCACAAGGTTTGTGTTTGTCTTCTTGTTTGATTTTGTGGTATGGTTCAATATGTTTTACTTCTCGTTAAATCAGTTGTCGTATGTTTGTTTTTTTTTCATCGAATCAATCGAACCGTGTATGTTAAGATATAGTCGATCCTGTGTCAAATTGTTTTCTTGATTTCGCTAATCGTTTTCTACTTCTCTGTGTTCATCTCTTGTGTCCTTAAATTGTCATCGTTCCAAAGCCCACATAAACATGAAACTGAACTTCTGATATTTTTCTGTTGGTGTCATAATACCATCTAAAAGATAAACAAAAATACGCCAAGTTGGTCAGTTGATTGCAATAAAATTTTAAAATAATAAAGATTTCATTTCAACTTTCACCTCGCTACAAATACTATGAAAAATATTCAAATTCGTTCAATTGTCCTATCGGTCATACCTAGATAAACCATGTCATTTTCCCAAGCGTAGCCTAGAAATGTCAACCTAGTATACACAAGTAACGTTGCTCAATTAATAAAAAGCAGTCAGTTTTTGTCCAAAATGTCACGTCGAACGCATTGACGTCAAAAATGCGTTTAAGTGTTCGCACGTTAGCTTCGAATCTATCAGCACAATTAAGTGCTACAAATCTCCTTCCCACTATTAATTCTTCGGTCAATTTTAATTGCATTATTTAAAGAAAATATGACCAACTAACATTGTAAAAATTCGAAAAAAACGACTATGACATTAATAAATTACTAATCAAAATCAACCGAGAAACGTGGGAAATAGAGCCCAAACAACATTTTGAAGTCAGCTGGCTGTAAAAGGTTCCAAGACCTGTCACAAATCCTATAATACTTTTATTAGGATTTGTAACGATCATCGAAACCTTCTCAAATCCAACCGACTTGGAACTATTGCTTGGGAATAGACTCTACTAAGCCCCGGCGGTTCCTCCGTGTTTATCGAGCATGTCTGATGCATATTATGGCTGATCATCCATCTGCAGCAGCCGGTTCATGATGAACCGTTGGAGGCGCATTAAAGTGTTAAAAAGGTGATATGTTTCACTAAAGAACACTACATTACAATACAATAATCAAAATGAAACTCCTTCACTTTAATACCGTCAACCCCTGCGAACTTGGCCAGGGTACGAACTTGGCCAGGGAAAACAGAGCTTTGGATATTATACCATAATTTATGCAGTTCTGATGGTGCATTAAAATTAAATGCTAATGTGGCTCATTAACTTAATATTATATTTTGTCCCAAGCAGAGGAGAATATCAAATTAATAGCTATGAATTCACAAAACCTGTTTTTATATCTTGTTCTGTTATTATGTAATTATCAAGGCATAATTTTTCATAGCAAATTTTCAAGCTATTTATAAACATTCACTCAATTTCATTTTAATAACATGTTTTGTTGAAGTACAAGTTTTGTTATTGTTGTACTATTGACCAATTATCAACAACAGCACAACAGTAACAAGTTTTAAAATCGAAGCAACAATTCGATAATAATGACCTGTCCTTTTGTTTTGTTCCATTTTTGTATACAGTTAGGACGGACATTTCTGAGCAAATCCTCTGAAAATTCCTTAAATAATATTCGAAAAAAAAAACACTTGGAAGTTCCCTTCGATACCCTGGAGAAGTCTTCAATAGAACTCCTGGTGCAATCTTCTAAGAAATTCCAAAAGTAATTCTTCTGAGCAGTTTTAGAATTCTTGGCAAAATCTTTTGAAAAACTCCTGGTGAAATTCTCAAAGAAATTTTCAGAGACATCTTAAGATGAAATTCGGGTCAAATAATTACACGGCATTCTGAAGAAATCCTTGAAGGGATTCTGTTCATAATTCTGGAGGAATTTCTGTAGGAGTCTTTGAAAATCTGTGAATGATTTTGTAGAAGAACTCTCGGAAAAATTTCTGGGAGATTTTTTTTTACATTCTCTTAGAATGAATTAAAAACTGAATATAGTATTTTTCGATCATTTAAAGAATTGTTACTCATGTTATTGGTGGGTTTGTGAGACAAAGTGAATAATTTTATATAATAAGTCAGCCATTTCATAGAAAAACGATATAGTGCATCTCCGATTGTCGTGAAACTTGGTGGGCTTGTAGTTCTTCGGAAATAATTAGACTCGTATTTTTTTTTATTTCGTCATTAGGGTGACCAATTTTCATATAGGGTGGTCCAAAAAATCAAGGTTTTCCAAAACTAAAATTTTTCAAAAAATCGTAACTTTTGAACCATTTGACCGATTTTAAACTTCTTTTTTTTTTGTTTGAATGCAATTGAATTGCAGTTTTCAGGAAAAATACGTTAAATTAGCTAAAATGTAAAGAGTACTATAAAATATGCAAATATATTAGTTTTTTCGGGTTTTCATGGTCTCGGGACCAGAGAGGTACCCTGGTTTTATACTTTTATCAGAAAATTCAGGAAATTTGGCGTAACATATCAAAAAATGTAAGTTGTTTTGATTTTGAGATATGATTTTTTGAATATAGAGAGTCATATATTTTAGTACTAGCTACTCTAAAATTGCTTGAAAATGCAAATTCTCATAAAACTATGCATAGTTTTGCTTTTTAAAGTGTTTCCTGGTGGTTTTGGAATCCATAATATTATAAGGAATCAAAATATAATCAAAATTAAAAAAGTGTCTTGTATGGGAAAATTTGACCTTTTATTTTCAAAAAATCATATCTCAAAAACTAAAAAACATACATCTCTGATTTTTTGATATGTTACGCCAAATTTCCTGAATTTTATGTTTAAAATATAAAACCAGGGTACCTCTTTGGTCCCGAGACCATGAAAATGTGAGAAAACTTATATATTTGCATATTTTATGATACTCTTTACATTTTAGCCCCTTTAACGTATTTTTCCTGAAAACTACAATAGCTTTCAAACAAAAAAAAAGAAGTTTAAAATCGGCCAACTGGTTCAAAAGTTACGATTTTTTGAAAATTTTTAGTTTTGAAAATCATTAATTTTTTGGACCACCCTATATGAAAATTGGTAACCCTAATGACGAAATAAAAAAATACGGGTCTAATTATTTCCGAAGAACTGCAAGCCCACCAAGTTTCACGACAATCGGAGATGCACTATATCGTTTTTCTATGGAATGGCTGAAGTATCATAATTTACTTGGTTACGATTTTGATATCATAACAAATTTCACTTTCCGATCATTATTGATAACATATTAATATCAAAATTTGTTATTGAAATATTTCCAAATTCACTGTTCTTAAGTAGTTATTGAAAGTAACAGAACAAGTTCTTAAAATGGTTTTCCAAGAATATTTTTTTTTTGTTATGATATTTGTTATTTTGCCGCTTATGACAGACAAGTTAATATTTAACATAATATGTTAATCGATTCTATTATTCAGTTATTTTACCCAAATAACACAGCTCCTAATGCTGTTGTTATTCCCTTCTGCTCGGGGTGCGGCACTTTTATTAGGCAATTGATATGCAGACTGAATAACGTCATTTCAATAGATTTTTTCGTCTCAGCTTAGTTTTCTATTTCTATAGAAAATTTTAAGTTAAGTAGAACATTCTACATATTGTTGGTAAACATTTTGTTAAGTCCATTTAATGGTGCAGTACTCACCAATCAGACTGACAATGTCCGCAGCTATTGGGATTACTATGCAAGGTTTCCTTAAACCAGCTCGATCACTCCAGCTACCGGCAAACAGTAATACAACAGCTTGTATAACTCCAGCTGTAAGATCATCGTTTCAATCAATTAATTCGTTCCAGAAAACTTACGTAATTTTTGAATATACTTATTATATTTCTGTACGAATTCAGTACAAGCAACGCATCACCGGCTTCGTCTTTCGCAGAGCAAGCCACGCGGCTAAACTCTCCTTGATCCATGGTGTAATTTACTAATTCTGGAACCACGGATGATTGATTCTTATCTTTACAGGCATTGGTTCCTTCCAGCTGAGGAAAGTATTTACACACCTCTAAATCATAATCCGTCTTAGTTGCACATGCCTGAAATTAAGGATTATCAACAATCATATTCGGACTATACACAACTTCCAACGTTCATACCTTCTCCAGCTCAAAGTTCTTCAACCCCGTAAAGAGAATACCATACCCAAATAGGAAAAATATTATCACCGGCTCGATCGTAATGTTGGATATAAGTCTTTTATAATGCGCTTTTATCACTTCAATCATTTCGACTATTTAGATGCGCACACTCTGCTCTGCAACACTGCCTTACAAACTAAATGGTACAATGTAGGACCTGTTCATTCCACAACCGCGTTTCTAATGATCATTCTTCGCTATCATGCGCGGTTGACAAAATGAAGCATCGAGCGTTGAGATCGTTGGTGACCGTTCAGTTGGGTGTTCCGTTGTGTGACATATTCCGTTGTTCTTACCGCCGTGAATTGGGTCAGCGTTGATTTGCTTTTTCCACACATATTTTCGAAGCTCAATTAATGCTTTTTAGCGGCAGGGATTTGGAATCTTCTATTTTTATTGTCACACACTATCAAGCGGTCAACTTCATTGATCAGATCAATGTTGCTCCATTTTACGGTAGCTTGTAGCAAGTTGCTCCAAAAACTTGTTTGACTGTGGGGTCACAGTGAGCGAAAATTAAAAGGAGATGCGACTTCGAATTTTATTGGTGCGAAGAGACAGGAAAAGACCGGTTTAGTTTAAATGTTCTGAGGTTAGGATAGTTATACTCAATATTGAAATTTTCGTCCGTTAAAATCCCATCAAATATCTTCAACCTGCATGATTAAGTGAGATACCGGGTATGCTGAAATTCAATTTCATATCATTGTATTTATACTGCTGAACTCTTTGTTACCGTCTTCAGCCTGAGATGATCATGAATATAAATTAGACTGTCTTTTCAATATTCTGTTTGATATTCTTATTGTTGAGTCTGTTTCTCAAGCTGGTGGTCTATAATTAGTTTCACATTAATTACCTAAATCTTTATTCTATCAATAGACCATTTTTACATTCGTTTATCGTGTGGTAGATACACGGATAATATATGCCAAAGAGTTACATGGCCGCTTTAGGCACGAAATGATCATACTGGGAATACAGTTTATTGACAGTTGTTTGATTTTTTTGTTTAAATTTTTCTTTCTTTTTTTTTGTTTTTAAAAAAATCTAAAAGCGGTATCTTTCAAAACATGCGTCATTCCACATCAAGTGTACACACCGCATGTTTTCGACCATCGCGGATTTTGACCAAATTTTGTTGGGCTGTTTGTTTAAAAGAAGGAAGAAAAAATCTAACTTTGGTGCTGAACGGATCACCCCTCGGCTCGTGGCAGCACCCCTCATCTTTGCGAGAAAAATCCAAGTTTTCTGTTCTTAATTTATAGCTTTGAAACAACAATACACATTTTTTACTTCCGGCTTTTGTCAGAGGAATCCAGAAAAATATTATTTTTTAGATACAGTGTTGCCAAACATGTTATTTTTTAATTTTAAAAATTTGATTCCATCGTGTTTATCAGAAATTTTCCAATCGAAAACGCATACCTACCCGAGGTTTGGCAACACTTCTGTCAACTTCAATGTTTACATAGGAAGAATGTCAATTGGAATTAGGATCAAAATATACAAAGCTTAAACAATTTATTGTTGTCCATTCCAATAAATCCATTGATAAATTGGCAACACTGCCATATTGTTTTTTGCATAATTTTGTACTGTCCTTGATCTAAATCAGCCTGAATCACCTTTAAATTGTATCAAGACAGAACAGTGCGAATGTACTCTAAGGTGTAGTATATAGCCGCTAGCTCAGCAATGTATACCGAACATGGCTTTTAAAGCATGTAGGTGGCGCTATGAAATTCGTTGTAGACACCGAAACCACTCGAATCATCGGTTTTCGAATCGTCTGTGAAGAACTATCTGTCCCCGCTTACATGCCCGAACTTACTTGAAAAAATTTGTGGAATACACACGGAACGAAAAGAATCTGGTATTCCGGTGATCTCATCCTTCATGGACAGATCAAGATCTACAGCTAATTCGTGAAACTGTCAAGTCACCATGAGCAAAACTCATCTGCTTCTCAAATAGCAAATTATACAAAAAGTTGTTCAAAATTGGTGAAAGGCCACTTCCGTGTAGTTTGTCAGAGAGAGCATCGACACAAACTGAATCAAAAGCTCCCTTATATCCAAAAACACTGAGCCCATTTGCTGCTTTTGAGCAAAGGCAAGCTGAATTTCTGAAGTAAGCAACGCAAGACAGTCATTCGTTCCTTTGCCTCTTTTTTTTTTTTTTTTCCTTCTAAACCATAGGGGGATAAATCTGCTCATCAGACACCCTAACAGGAAGGTTAGGGTAGTGTGGGGATGAGGCCGTCTTCTACAGTGCCGGTAGAAGCCAGGACTACTCTTTCCTCGACCCACTAAAACACATTCCTATGGTCGCCAAACCCTACGTCTCTCCGGAACCACCAAGAAGGTATTGCTTCAGAGAGGGGCTAGTGCATATCGCACCCTCAAGGTTAGCTGCCGTAGCCTAGCAGCAACGAACATCGATGACTCGCTCTGGAGAGTCCATCCCGATAGCATGCTGGCGCTTAGCCAGTTTCCCGAGTGGTCCTCGCCACTCCCTTTGTCCTCGGAAGGCGGGCAGGGTCAACCCCGCCCGCGCCCTACTGCTGAGCGGACATCAAGAACTGATGCCCACGTGCAACCCGATCTGACCTGCCCGCAAAGGAAGGGTATCACTACCCTTCAGGCCCTATCAGATGCACCCGTAGGTTGCAGACAGCAGGATCTCACCTACCCCGACCCTTGCCGGGGACCCCTTTCCAACCGCGGGCTCAGATCCAACCCAGTAGACCGACGCCACGACAGCACCGCTAACGGGACTTCCTCTCCGCGGCCACTTAATCGCTGTAAGGGTCGATCTCGACCGCAGGGCACCGGTATGACCTACGAAGCCGACTTCGAACCCCTGGACCACCTCTTGTACTGCATCTGGACTAGCCATTCTCCGAGTCCACGCGCCACCTCCTTTGTAGCTCCCAGACGATATGGGTGATAGCCGTTGAAACGGCATTCCAGCTAATCTCATCCCTACACATTCTCTGGACCAAGTTGTCCGGAGTTGTGTCCTCCCCGCATGTGGCAAGCATGCGGTCACGCATTGTGCGAAAACGCGGGCACACGAACAAAACGTGTTCCGCCGTTTCCTCTAAACCATTGCACACTGGGAATTCGGGAGAATCCGCATGCCCGAAACGATGTAGATACTGTCGGAAGCAACCATGACCTGTAAGGACCTGTGTCAGGTGGAATGTAACTTCCCCATGGCGCCTATTAATCCAACTATCTACCCTCGGTATCAACCTATGGGTCCACCTTCCTTTGGTGGAACTGTTCCACGCGCGCTGCCATTTGACCATAGAGGCCATCCTGACAGTCTTGCGTATGCCTCTTGTGCCGCGCATTTCGAAGCACTCCATATCCTCACTGATAAGAATGCTGATGGGCACCATACCAGTAATGGCACAGAGAGCGTCGTGTGACACGGTACGGTACGCGCTTGCAACCCTCAGACACATAAGCCTGTAAGTACTTTCCAGCTTCCGTCGGTAGCATTCAGTACTTAGCGCGGTACCCCACGCCGGGCCGCCATACCTAAGTATGGACGTAGCAACACTAGCCAGAAGCTTGCGCTTACTGGCGTACACCGCTGAGCTATTGGACATCATCCGGGACAGTGCCGCAATAGCTGTGGAGGCTCTTTTACAGGCATAATCGACGTGGCTACCGAAGGTAAGCTTATCGTCGATCATCACGCCCAAGTGTTTGACAGAGCGCTTTGACAGGATAGTGCACTCTCCTACACTGATCTCCGTCTGCTGCGCCGACTGCATGTTGTTAACAACCGTCACCTCTGTCTTGTGGTGAGCCAGCTCCAGTTTTCTGGACCGCATCCACGCCTCCACAACCTTGATCGAGTGGTCGGTAGTCAACTTCACCTCCTCGATCGTTTCACCGTAGACTTCGAGCGTAATATCGTCGGCAAATCCGACAATCACCACTCCCACTGGGTACTCTAACCTCAACACCTCGTCGTACATGACATTCCATAACACCGGACCCAGGATGGAACCTTGCGGGACTCCTGAGGTTATGTGAAAGCACTTCCGACCCACCTCCGTGTCGTAAACCAGTACGCGATTCTGGAAGTAGCTTCCGAGAATCTTGTACAAGTACTCCGGTATCCCCAGACGCAAGAGCGCATCGGCAATAGCAGCCCAACTGGCGCTATTGAATGCATTCCTTACATCCAGAGTCACTACCCCGCAGAAGCGAATTCCCCTCCTCTTAGGCTCGAGTGCTTTCTCGGCGGTTTTTGTAACCGACAAGATAGCGTCTACGGTGGACCTCCCCTTCCGGAAGCCATACTGGTTGCTCGAGAGACCATTTACGCCCTCAGTGAACTTCAACATTCTATTGAGGATGATCTTTTCGAGCACCTTCCCCGCCGTGTCAATCAAGCATATTGGTCTATATGCCGACGGGTCTCCGGGTGGTTTCCCCGCCTTTGGCAATAGTACCAGGCTCTGCCTCTTCCAAGCTTCTGGGAAAACTCCCTCGTCCAGGCATTTCTGCATAGCAGACCTGAACATCTCGGGAGCTTCTGCAATAGCTACTTTTAAGGCCAGGTTCGGAACTCCGTCCGGACCTGGGGCCTTACCTACGCTAAGGGACTTGGCTATCCCCGCAAGTTCCACATCGGTGACCCTTTCCTCATCGCCAGCCCCAGTCCCCGGCTGTCCTACGAAAGGAGGCCAAGGACTAGGATCATGACGCGGAAAAAGTCCTCCAATGATCCCCTCCAACATCTCTGGAGATTGCTCTGTAGGAGCCATTACACCTCTCGTCTTGGCCATAACGATCCTGTAGGCATCACCCCACGGGGTCGTATTGGCACTCTGACAGAGACCCTCAAAGCAGGCCTTCTTGCTTGCTCTTATCTCGGTCTTGAGCGCGGCTTTTGCAGCGGCGAACACCACCCGCCGTTCGTTTCGCTCTTCCTCTGATCGTGCTCGCTGCATCCGCCGCCTAGCCCGTAGGCAGGCGCGGCGCAGGTCCGCAATCGCGTCGGTCCACCAGTAAGCCGGTGGCCTCCCATTTCTAGGGTGGACTCTCCTAGGCATGGTCGCATCACACGCACGTGAGAGCACCGCTACCAGCTCGTCGCCGTCTAAACCGAGTAAGTTTCGCTCACGGCGGAGCGCTTCCCTAAATACCTCTTCGTCGAAGTATGATGTCTTCCACCTGCGAGGGCTTGGCCTTGGCCTAGCCGCCTCTTCTTCTATCCGCTGTCTGCTGTTGTTGTTGTAGTCGATACTGTAGCGAACCGCCAGGTGGTCGCTGTGAGTGTAGCCATCATCTACTCTCCAGTTCGAACTACTTGTTAGGCCAGGACTACAAAAGGTCACGTCAATAACACAAGTTTACAAAATAAAACGAAAGTCGTGAACTCCTGTCAACGACCAAAATTTTTTAAGCACAATTTAGTGCTGATTTCGAAGCCGACCTTTAAAAAAATTAAAGTAGAACAGTTTTTGAGTTTTACCTCAATATCGAGTTTTGTAACTTTTCAAAATATGTAATTTATCAAAATTCAAATATATTGCGTTTTGTTCAACCAATTTTAAATCTTTTTCCATAAATTAAAAGCTGAATACAATACCATTCGATCATCTGCATACAGGTTTTGCGTCAGATTGATGAAATTCAATATATTGGCGAGTTTTGGGGACGATCTTCTTAAATTTTAGCAAAAATCCCAAAATTTTTTGAAGAAATGTATTTTTTTCAATAAGAAAAAACCAACTTAAAAATTCTTTCTCGACGTTTATTTGACATATCATATGTAGGCGAGTTACAGTAAAAATTTCAGCTCAATCGGAGCTTTGATTACGAAGAATGAGATGTTTGAAGTGAGCGACTTTGCTTAAAAATAGAACAAAAATCGATTTCAAATCATCAACGTTGTATGGGAAGTCGAAAAATTTTCCGCTCTACTGTATTTTTTTTCCTTCGCGTTTTCGAATTCAGGGCATGATTCTACACCAAAAATGATCATCAGCTTACCGAGTTCAAAAATGCTGTAAACTAGTGTAATTGACTCCGCTCCGTTTCGACTATAGGTACTCTTGGTACCGACGTTAGCCAAGTCGACATCTAAGATGGCCAGTGTATCTAGCAGGATCTGACCCCGCTGGTTCGTGAAACGGCTTCCCTATTCCACAGCCCAGGCATTAAAGTCACCCGCTATTACCACCGGCCTTCGCCCTGTTAGCACGGTCGTTAAGCGGTCCAGCATTTGCGTGAACCGCTCGATCGGCCACCGCGGAGGCGCATAACAGCTACAGAAGAAGACCCCGTTTACTTTGGCGACCACGAAGCCCTCATAGGTAGTAGACACCAACTCCTGCACGGGGTATTTAGCCGTCGTCCATATCGCCGCCATTTTCCTGGTCCCGTCCGAGGCCCAGTTGCCGTTGCCGGCGGGTACTCGGTATGGGTCCGAAATGATGGCGATATCCGTCTCCTACTCAGAAGCCGCCTGACAAAGCAGTTGCTGAGCCGCATCACAGTGGTTCAGGTTCAGCTGCGTTACCTGCACTGTGATTTGTTGCTCACTGCGGCTTTCTTAAAGGCCGGGCACCCTGGACCACCCATCGCATGTCTGTTTTTCGAGGTTTTCCCGGTACAGATCATGCAGATGGGCGGACTCGTGCAGCTTTGGGCCTTATGACCTTCAGCGCCGCATCGCCTACACAGTTTGCGCCTGTCGGGGCCTTTGCAGTCCCACGACTTGTGTCCTGGTTCCAGACACCTGAAGCAAACCTCAGGTGGCTCGTGGAATGTCAGGTGACAAACACACCAGCCCACCTTAATACTCCCTACTTTAACGGACTTTTTAACATCCGCCACAGGTAGCTGAACCAGAGCTATCTGTGTCCCTGCTGGCGCCTTCCGCAGCCTGACGGCTGTGGCGGCCACCTGAACATCGCACTGTTGCCGCAGTGCCGTGACGAGCTCTTCCGCTTCGGTGATCTCGTCTAGGTCTTTGACCTTCAGAGTCGCCTCATGCGTAAGGGCCCTCACCTCCACTCCATCTCCAAGGACCTCTTCTGCCAGCCTCTTGTAGGCGGCGCCCTTGTGATCCTTCTGGCGCTTAAGCTCCAGGATCATTTCGCCCGTACGAGTACGTCTGATACTGCGTACGTCGGCTCCAAGACCCTCGAGCTTGGCGTCGCACCTCATCGCCTTCAAGACGTCCGAGTATTTCGACTGTTCGGTCTTGATGACGATAGCGTCACCTTTTTCGCGCCTGGCACCTGCCTTCCTACGCCTTGGCTTGGCGACCTGCACTTCTACCTGCGGATTCCCCTTCTTCTTCCTCTTCCGCTCTACCTTTGTCCAAGGAGGGTCCTCTCCTTGGATCGCCCTGCTCTGCGGCTGCTGAGGGCCCACCATTGGTCGCAACCCCTTGTTCCCATCATTCCGGGACGGACCGGCCTTTTCAGGCCCACCCTTCCCAGCGTTCCGGGAACCCTGGCTGGGGTCCGACTTTCCAGCGTTACCACCGGCTTTCGGGGTTATTATACGCCTGGCCTTGCGGGCGCCGCCAGACAGCTCCTCACCTGACGGCTGCCTCGCCCGCTTCTGCGAATGCTTGTCGCTTTTGTCGCGAGCATTCGCTTCCACTCTCTTCGGACTACCCGCGAAGGAGAAGGCCTCCGTTTGTGTAAACTTAGAAGCTTTCTCCTTTGCGGGTTCCGCCGCTGCTGCAGCCAGCAACGCAACCGCGTGCTCCTGCTTGGCATTATCGACAGACGCCCTAAGCCGAAGCAAGGCCGTTTTCAGGTCCTTGCTTATATTCGACTTAGTTGTCGCAAAGTCGATAATTTTGCCGAGCTGCTGCTCAGCTACCTCAAATGCGGGCCGTCCTTTTTCTGCAACTTGGCTGATGGCCCTCAGCAACCATGCTCCGTCCATGACCTCCGCCGGCTGGCTTGCCGTGGAGTGGACAGGAGCTCCCACGCTTGAGCTGCGTAAGCAGCTTCCAGCACCTGACTCCTCGCTTCTCCTTGTCGGAGACCTCATCAACCCGCTTCTTGCGAAGGGGTTGATCGCACCGCTACTTCCACCTAAGTTATTTGATTTTGAATTCTTGCTCATTGTTCCCACGAGTTGCACGAGAAATAATGTCCACCACGCCAGAGCTCTGCATAACCGCGGGGGGGGTGCCCAGGTACCCCACAGGCTCCGTTAAAGATCGAGCATCTTTTTCACCCCCTCGATCACTCATTCCTCGGCACGGGTCGCTTGACACCTTGAATTGGGGTTAGTAGTCCTATTCTTAGCCGGCAACTACGCGGCTTTGCCTCTGCGGAAACCAAATTGTGCATCAGACAACATGCCATTCGATTCAACCCATTTGTCCAGTCGAAAGAGAATCATCTTCTCCAACAACTTCCGTAGACAAGACAACATCGCGATTGGACGGTACGAATTATGATCCGACGCGGGTTTCCCGGGTTTTTGAATAGCTATCACTCTCACTTGCCTCCAATCATCCGGAATGATGTTGTTATCCAGGAACTGATTGAACAAGTTCAACAAGCGCCTCTTAGCGACGTCGGGGAGGTTTTTAAGCAAGTTGAACTTAATTCGATCCATTCCTGGAGCGGAATTGTTACATGAAAGAAGAGCAAGTGAGAATTCAACCATCGAAAACGGCCATGTCGTCTCTATCCTCGGAAACATCACGAATTATTCGCTCCACGGGTACGGAATCTGGAAAAACTTTTTTTGTGAACTTGAGAATCCACCGAGGAGAGCTTTCTCGATCCTCGTTTACCGACGACGCGTTACGCATTCTTCTCCCGACGTTCCAAAGAGTTCTCATTGATGTCTCGCGCGATAAACCCTCGACGAACCGACGCCAGTAACCGCTTTTCTTCGCCTTGATCAAGTTCTTGAACTTGCTTTCAAGGGAAACGTACTGCTTAAAGTTTTCGACCGAACCGCGTTTCCGAAACTCTTTGAATGCAGCGGATTTCTCGCGATAGATTTCTGTACACTCGCTATCCCACCACGGATTGGGGGGTTTCCTGCGAGCCGAAGGACCTGGAACTGGCCGACGTTGTGCCTGCAGCGCGCTACTGATGATCAGTTCTGATAGAAACTGATACTCTTCCCGCGGTGGAAGAATTTCTACCGATTGCTCACCGTCGATAATTGCTTCCGCGTACTTTCCCCAGTCAATGTGTTTCGTGAGGTCGTAGGAAATGTCAATAGATGGAGGTTGACGTGAACCATTGGAAATAGAAACAACGATCGGAAGGTGATCACTACCATGGGGATCCTGGATAACCTTCCATGTACACTCCAGCGATAGTGAGCTCGAACAGATTGAGAGGTCTAATCGGCTGTCTCTAGGATTGCCATCTTTAGCTGGAGGTGCCACTCGCGTAACTTCTCCGGTGTTCAAAATTGTCATGTTGAAGTCGTCGTAGAGGTCATATATCAAAGTTGAACGGCTGTCATTGTACAGTTCCCCCCAGCCTGTACCATGGGAGTTGAAATCTCCCATGAGCAGCCGTGGTTCAGGCATAACCGGGCAGATGTGGGCGAGATCCCTGCGAGATATCGCAGTTCTCGGTGGAAGATATATGGAGGCAACACTGAGGGTTTTACCTCGGATTGTCACCTCACATGCGACCGCTTCGATGCCTGTCATCGGTTGAAAATCGACTCTGTAAAATGAGTGCTGCTTTTTGATCCCTAAAAGCACCCCTCCGTACGAGTCGGACCGATCACGACAGATAATGTTGAAATCGTAAAAAGGTAAGGTTACATCGGGTGTCAGCCATGTTTCGGATAGCGCAAAAGCATCGCATTGTAAATTGTTAATTAAAAATTTGAAAGCGTCTATTTTGGTACGATACTACGACAGTTCCAGTGTAGCACAGAAATCATATCTTCGACCTCGGTGGTTAAATTAGCCATCGAAAGATACGAATGTCGCAAGGAGGGGCATTTTAGAAGCCAACTGCTTCAAAAGAGGAGACACACAAAAAAGAAGTGCTTTGACAATGCTCTTCACTGAGTCAGAAGCATTAAAGAAGTTAAGGACGATGACTACGATGCCAGAAAGCGTAAACATCGGAGCACCAAGAGGTTGTTCCTGGTTTTTCGAATGCTGTCCCTCTGGCTGAGAAGTCGAAAAAATTGGGACATCTGGGATTTTTGATATTCCCGGGAGCGAAGGAAAGTCTCGTTTATCTTGGATTTTGAATCCAGGAGGTGAACGTTTGTTACCTTTTTTAACACTCTTAGAATTTGTCACGGTGGGTTGGGGGTCACTGCTAGGCAGATTCCGAGGTTTTTTGGTGGGTCTCTGGAGCCTCACCCGTTTCCTCGTTTCACCCTTAAAAACAAAGGGAACCCCGTCCCCGACCTCAGAGTCAGAGCCCTGATCATCGAGAGACAAAGACGAGTAGATGTTGCGTGATTCAACGACCGGAGTAGCTTTTCTCAGCATTTCGGCGTAGCTTCGCCTTGAACGCTGCTGCAACGATCGTTTTTGATGTTGTTTTCGCTGTATGTACTTCGGGCAAACATTGAGATCGTGTGGACGGTCGCTACCACAATAAACACACATGGGCGGCGTTTTACACGCACCGTCCACATGTCTCTCCCCGCATGTTGCACAGCGAGGTTTATTGCTGCAGTACTGGCCGGTGAGGCCCAGCTGCTTGCAATTGATGCAATTCATTACCTTCGGTACATACAGCCTCACAGGTAGCCGAAGTTTGCCAATCACCAGCAGATCTGGTAATGCAGATCCGGAGAAGGTCACACGAAATTCTTCAGATGATGTGTAAACCTTCTTCTCGCCCTCCTGGGATACCGTATGCAGTTGCCGGCAATCCAGTATCTGGACAGGAGGTAGAGAAGGGTTATGGAAACGACCACAGCCTTGCATGATCGTTTCGCAGGTCAAAGATGCGTCGGCGACCTTCCCCGAAATCTCTACCTGGGCGCTTGGAAGGTAAACGAAATACTCAAGAGTAAACAACTCGCAGGCCACAATCTCGTTAGCATGTTTTCGGTCGCCTACTGTCACCCGAAGTTTAGCTGTACCGACCATGTCAATGGAGACAACGGAAGAATACCGCTTAGTCAGATCCTTGCTGATTTGAACGGTGTTCAAACGTTTGCCTTTGGTCGAAAAAAAAAACAACATATGGCCCGCCAAAGTCGGCAGGGTAGGCCTTGAGGCGGGGGGACGTCGAAACAGATTTACTGTTGGTGTCCATTGGAGAAGCACCAGGGTGAAGGGGGACAAAGGGGTTAGCATTTATATCGCCTTGTTGGCTCGAGAAATCCGATGCCAATAACAAAGCTTCGTTGATGTGGTACGATGTACCCCCGCTATCATGATCATCGCCCATTGTGGCAGCTAACTACCACCACGGGGCACTCAAAAATCTTAAAATAGCACTTATCACGGGGACGACTTAATCAAAAAAAAAAAAAAAAACAAGGGACAAAATTAACTGTACAGGGGAAGTGAGGAAAAAAAAGAGAAAAAAAAAACTGCTTATATATCAAATTTAATCTAATCAAAGAGACAGTGGAGAGGGGGGAACAACGAGGGGTAACTTTGAATTCTTAGCTTTGTGCTCTGTTTTGCCACTGCACTGGCTCGACGACGACAGCTCCAAGCGATGGGATCGCCCGCACTGGGAGGAGGCGAGCGGTGTGCGGCGGTTGAACGCTCTCTGCTCTTCTCTCGGTGGGCTGCTGCTGTCGACGACGATGAGCTTGGGTACTCACTGGAAGAACCCGATCACGGCCGCGCGAGTGGCGCGGTATGCGGGGGGTGCTGCACTGATGTGCTCGAAAATCGGTCAATGCGCCACGTGATATAATGAAAACGTGAACTTTACTCAAACCAAACGAACTTTTGCGGCAAAATTTGTGGCCTAGCCAACCACACGCGTCCCACTAGGGATAATCACTTGATAACTTGATCACTCGGAAACAATAGCACGAAAATAGCCACCGAACTGAAAAGTATCGGGAGACAAACCGGACGAACGAAAAGTTGCGACTGTCTCGCACGAACGGTCGCCAAAGAGTGATCCCCAACTTTTGTATGGGAAATTTAGGAATTTTGTATGAAGCGTAACACAGCGCTAGACTCCCTCCCACTCCCCTTAGAGTTACGTAATATTTGAACGAACCCTAAGGTACTTCATTCCCGATCCATGGATCGTTCAAAATGAAGAGCAGTGCGATTTGCAGCAGCACCATCAATAAACCTTCCCCTGTTTGATGCAGGCATGGTTTGATTGATTCACAGCAAAGCGCTGAGATGCCGTGATGCTTAAGATGAAAACACTAACGCCACCAAACACCATATTGCCACAGTCAGTGCTGAATTGAAACATTTCAAGTGGTGAATTAAATTAGTACGGGAAACTAACGGATTGCAGCGCCACGATGTGTAGCCAGCCCGGGCGATCCGTCTCAAAACACGTGGCTTAAGCGCCACTCCACAAGGGAGACCACATGCCCAATTTTAATTTGCCCGGATGAGACTCTCCTGAGGGCGAGTCCATTTAATATTCTAGAAAGGAATTTTACGGATCGTTCCAGCCGGCATACGAACCAAACGACCGAACGGGTTCACCCTATTACCACAACATGACTATTAATCGCGAAGGCACTCAGAGAATCCGGTGAGAGAATCACGCATGCTCAAAGTGAGAAAACATTCGCGGTTGCTCACCAATTCTCATCACTGGCAGACAAGTCACTCGATGCGATACGCATCAGCAAATAAGAGACGGACTGAGAACCCCATCAATCAAACTCCTAATGGGAGGACGGGAACGACAACAAAACGCGTAGTGACGTGCAATACATGGCAATAATCAAACACTAGGGATATTACACTCAGCCAAATAACCTTCAGATTTCCATAAGGCCAAACTTATGAAACGGCCTTTAAATAATTCATAATGATTCGGATGAATTTCATAAGATCACGCTATGACGTAAAATCGTCTCACAGCTTGGCTTTTATTCATGTTCAGCAACATGATATTCTCAAGCGTCGGTAGCCGTGTGGATAAAACACGGGCTCGGTGATCCCGACGTTCATGGATCGAATCCAGTCTGCATCATTTTAAGATTTTTTTGTTCTTTTCATAAGTCTATCTTATGAAATTTGTCATAGCAAGCACGGTCTATTTTCATAAGGTATTCTTATGGCATCAATAAGAATTAGTTATAGCAAATTTTCATAAGGTATTTTGATGAATTGCGCTAGTTTTTTTCGCTGAGTGTACGGTAACACTTCATACTAACATTTATTGGAGCTAGACGCTACATTACGGTTTACGAATAACAAACTATATTTCACATTTTTACATTCTTACATGCTAGTATTTATTTGGGTATTCGTGTGTAGGTGTTCGTTCTCTCTAGCTACTGTCTATTGTGTGTGCGAGTTCTCTCCCTAGATTATATCTATCTACAACGTGCTCGTGTGCACATGTGTTCTGTGTGACGTCACGACCTTTGGCGGCGCATCTGCGGGCTAGTCTGCGCTCCTGGTGTGACAACCGGATCTGGGCGGCGGCAATTCGTCACGCACGCCCGACGATCTCCAAACTTCTTACGAGGCCTTAGCAGCACATCGTCTTCAGTCTGTGACTGGCAAAAAAGAACTCCGAGGCGTCCTCAACGGACGCCTCACTCCACGCAAAAAAAGAGGTTTGTTTCGACTCACCGACTTCGCTGGTTACGTTACCGCTGTCGTTGACCTGTGGCCCAGGTCAGTGCCCCGTCCAAGACGAGCGTGTTCAACGGCGATCTGCAATGGCCACTACGCTGAATGGCGAATCGCGCATTGTCGCAAAAAGGTTGGTGCGTGATGCAATGGCGGCCGTCGCAGTCTGTTTGGCGGGCCAATCGCTCTGCGAAAGCTGGCAATGAGGTCCCCTGCGCCTCATTCGGACGATGGGTTTACGGATCGTCCGACTTCCGGCCGGTTGGCCGGGAAGGTTTCCGTTCGTTGGGGGAGTCTGCGCGGTTGGGTGCGGGTAGTTTCGGTGCGAATGAAACAGCCTTACGGCTAGAACGAACACTGAGCACGAGCATACCATGGCACATTTAGAGCACAATTACCTGTTCTTAATTGCTGCTAAGCTACTTCGCACACAATACCTACACTACGCACACTTAGTACAACTAGAGGACGAACCAAATATATTTAATTAATTAAACATGCACTAACGTCACTTTAAAAATCTCTACTTTGCTATGGGCAACGAACAAGTTACAAACGCGCACACTTCTTATTGGCTGGGTAGTCACGGACGAAATGATAGAGTCTGTGATCCTCAGATTAAGACCAGTGAATTCTCGGACGAACCGGAAATTCGTCATTTCCCGAAAACTCATCGTACACTTTCGTGATCGCAAGTCACGAAGGATAACTCGATACGATGGTCGTGCTGCTGTCCCCTCCCAACCTTTCGAAGACAAAAGTGAGCCCGCCTCAGGAGAGATTCAGCAAAATGTTCGCAACCTACGATTGCCTACGCTAAGGGAATTCAATTCATTTACGCTCAATATGATTGAGATTTTATAGTCTGATTATCGACAGACAATTATATAATATTTACAAAATTTACAATAGAATAAACACAAAAAATATATACAAATTTCCAGACTGCTACAGATGTTGCCACTTGTGTTGTCGATTTCAAATGGCCGTTAAATTCCTTACACAGTCTCGGAACTGGACTTGGATGTCTGTTCTCTGTGCAATTGTATCTCACAAATGGGTAACGGGAACAAAATGTGCATTTTTTTCGCGCAAGCATATTGCATATAAATCAACAGTTGTGTTGTGTTTGAAAACTCTTATAATCCTTTTCTCGGAAATTGAGAGCTGTTCCAAACTTAAGTGCCTTAAGGTGAAACATCAAGAAATCCCATTGCAGTTTTGCATGCAAACTTTAGAGGCACAAATCTGACGAACGAAGCATCGAACCAAGCCGCACTTGTTTATCCTGGTTTTGCTCACTTGTAAAAAGAGGCAGCTTTTCCAAATCGAGTGCATTTGTTTACGAATTTTCAAGTTTGGTGCTCTTGAAAACGTGAGTAGGGGTCCAAGTCGGCCATTGTGGCAGCCATATTTGTATTCTCTGAAGTTTCTCCTTAAATTGTCCGCAGTTTCAGTCTGCACGGTATTATGCGTTGCGCGAACATTTGTACGCGCAAGCGCCCATACATCTCCGCATGTAAGAAAGATCATTTCGGTGTTTTCGGCGCAGTATTCCTTGGCAAATTCGCGCATTTATTGTAGAAGACACCATAACGATTAAACATACCAGCGGAGGTCTATTAGCGATTTTGCACCTTTTTCGCTCTCTATTTTCTTGCAACGGGTAATAGTTGCTGTTGTCTAAGTTCGCACCGAATAGAACCATCGCCGACAGCACACAGATCGTGGTGGAATGAATGCCACGACGAATTGCGTTTGCTTCGTTTGCTTGAATGCTTTTCAATTTGGTCGTGTTGATTTATTCGTTCGTTCCTTCATTCACGTTGCTTGAATTGTATTCACGATGCGAAAATAGAAAATGAACAACAGCGAATTTTGGATCGCGAAGTTGCTTAAATGAATGCTCGCGAAGAAGATCCATTGCAACATTGACCGAAGTTGATGATTGTGGTTTCAAAACTGTAAATTAAGAAAAGGATGGAAAAACTTGGATTTCTCTGTATGTATTACTAAAAACGAGGGATGCTGCGACGGGTCGAGGGGTGATCAGATGGGCACCAAAACTTGTTTTTTTTTCCTCCATTTGAAACAACATTCCAACAAAATTTGGTCAAAATCCGTGATGATCGATAACACGCTTCCACTTTTTCTCGGTCACTTCATATGGAATGACCTGTTTAAATCAATTTATAACTGCTCGGGGTTCTGCTAAACCGAACTAAAGATTATTTTTTTAAATCAGTTTTCTTAACCATTGGATGAATAAAATGATAATCTTTCTGCCATGTGAAAACCCTGTAGTTCTAACAGCTCATCGTGAGAGAAGTTCAGAATTTCTACATACAGAATATGTATATAAAAAATTAAAAAAAAAATGAATACTTAGAGAAAATTAAAATGATCCATGGAGGTATACCTAGGGTTTTCTTGAATAAATCATTAGGAGAGACTTCGGAAGAAATGTTTGAAGTAATAGTTATTTCAATGTTAATTCAATTGGAAGAAAGTATAAGTAGTAGGTATTTAGAAGAACTTTTGATCGAATTCTTCTCAGAAACCCTTGAAAGAACAGCCGTGGGAATTGTTTTAATGTTTGCCTGGAAGAAATATAAGTCCAAAATATGAAAATGTTGATTGTCAGTTAAGAAAATATACAAATATGTGTATCTCATCTCAAAGTTTATTACTGGGTATTCGAGGGTTGATTGTGGTATTTCAGAACGTTTCAGGGTTTTCATAGACATTTCAACGCGTTTCAGGAGGCCTTAGTTGGAATAAAAGGATTTCAATGGATTTCAGAGACTCTCAGGGGGTTTCTTTGGAGACGTTCCAGAGCGTTTCAGAGAGGATTTACGGTTGTTTCATGGATAGTCAGGGAGATCTCTGCTTAGTGGAGTAAGGATGGTTTTCAGAAGCGTTTCAGGGTATCTCATGGGCAGGGATGCCAGATATTTTTTTGAAAAATCTGTACCGCTATTTCCAAAAATCTAATAAAAAAAATAATTTCCAAAAATCCATACAAAAATAAAATAGCTACTCTAGCTCCAAAATCTGTATTTTATATAAAACGAAATCTGTACGGATGCTCAAAAATCTGTATAATTCAGATAAATCTGTATATATGGCATCCCTGCTCATGGGGTTCCAGGGGGTTTTGAGAGTGTTTTTAGGGATGTAGGGGATTTCACAGTGTTTCACAAAAGGCGCTTCTGTGGGATTCAAATACATATCAGGGTGTTCTAAAAGCTCTCAGAGGGTTTTAGGAGTTGTCCTGACCGTTTCAGGATGTCCCAAAGGTCTTCAATGGTGTATCGGAGAATCTCAGGAGGATTCAGAGGTATTTCATGAGGCTTCAAAGGCACCTCAGGGTGTTGCTGGTAATTTTCATGGAGCTCTTGAAGGCAATCCAAGGGGTTTCAAATAGTTTCTTAGGTTTTCAGGGCACCAGTTTGATATAGTAGAATTAAAATAGTACAAGTGCAGCTGCCGATTGGATCGCTCACGTAGTGCCCTAGTGGACAAAAGATCTGCAAATTAGCTGTTCTAGCGATGGCTATGAACATTTGCATATGCATTAGCTGCATATGCAGTAAAGATGCAAAAAGTCAACAAAGAAGGAGGAAAGAAACGGGCCATGGATTAGACGCAGAATCACCAGTCCCGTCAATCCAGGAATTTCCTACTGACAATTTCATGATAAAAGTTACGAACAATTACCTGATACTGCATTAAAACTCTGATACCGTAAAATAAATCACAAAGGCATTATTTACCCCGGAAAAGTCAATTTTATTGGCTCTGCTTCAGTTTATTACGGACGTGGGTGTTGAAATGGGTGTTAAAAAGGTGTATGACATTGCGTGTCTTCTTATAAAACTCTAACCACTTCGCCCACTAATGCGGCAAATCCCACCAAACTAAGAAAATACGCCTCCAGTCGAATCACCGCTGTCCTGGCCCAGACTGACTGACTGACTAACTGGCCGCGGATTAGCGAACGCTCCGATCGCTCCGGTGAAAGAAGGGCTTGGAAATGCGATACGATAATGTTTTTGTCGGATGTTTTTCATTACCGACCTGCACAAACACACACACATACACACACACACGCGCACCCATCTATCCATCCATCAATAAGGGCTGCGCCTTTCTGTCCATAAAACCCAGTGAAGTGAACGGGTTTTTTTTTCTGACTACAACACCACTGACTGTTTATGCGGCAAACGCGCGCTCTGTTCGGAAGCTTACGCGGCTCGGCTCCGTGAAGCATGAGAATTAATTGGAACTTTCGCTCCACGGGAGTGCCATGGCGCGTTATCCTACCGAGCGGCCAAACAACCGCCCATGGAGGGGATCGGTGTTGAATGCATTTTTCAGGATCACCGAACCGTTTATATGTATCAGGAATATTGATTAACAAGACTTTAGAGTTTCAAAGGTGTTCCGATTGTGTCAGAAGTCTTTCAGATTTAGTAAAAATCGTACTGCAGCTTTTGAGCCCTACTCGTCGCAAATCTCCTGGATTTATATTCCTCTAAGAATAAAGCTTCAGCGATGTTGTTCCGAGTGCATTCTTGCCGGAATTTCTCTAAGAATAGTTTTATGTACTCATATACGGCACATATTCACCACAGAGAATAATCCTAAAGAAATGTGAATTGACGTATTCACGGAAGGATCCTTGAAGGATTGTTGAAGTTAATCTCGTAAAAGTCTTATAACTATCTTTGAAGGAAACACGCGAGGTATCCTTGTACGAATTACTGAAAGAAATCCCTAGAGAAATTTTTGAAGAATTTCCTAGAGGTATTTGCGGAGAACTCTTGAATGATGGAATCTTTGAAAAATATCTTGACTTTACCTGAAGAAATTCCTGGACGAATCGCTGAAATATATTCATAAAGAAAAATTCATAGAAATTTAAGAAGGGATTCCTTGAAAAATTAAAAAAAAAATCCAAGAGAAATCTCTGGAAAAAAAGCCCTACACAAACTTCGGAAGAAGATCCCTGGTGAACTCCTAGCGGAATCGCTGGCGGAGCTTTTGAAAAAAATCATTCAAAGCTTCTTGAAGGATTTCTTGGAGAAAGGAAAAGGAGGGTTATTCTTCAACGAACTAATGAATGGATTCCATTACCATTCCCTGGATGAACTCCTGGATGACTTTTTGTAGAATTTCCTAGTTCCTGTAGGTATCCTTTTAAAATTATCTTCCAATGCAAATCGCTAGAGAAATTCCTCTAGAAATCCTTGAATTAGTTAAAAAAAATCTTCGGGTGTTCCTGGAGGCATACCTGGTGAAATTTTTGAATGACAAGTGATGGAAGGCTTTCTGAAATTCCTGAACGAATGCCTGATTAAGTTTTTATTAGAGATTCCAAGAGGAACTTCTGAAAGAATCACTAGTGGGATTCCTAAAGTAATTACTGGAAGAATTCCTAAAAATCCTTGGAGAAGTTCCTGGAGGAGCACATGGAGAAATTTCTGAAGGAATTGCCTGGAGGAATTTCTGAAGGAATTCTTGGAGCAAATCCTGGAGGTATAGGTGCCTGAAGGAATATCTGGACAAATCTCTGGAGCAATTCCTGATGGAATTGCCGCTGGGATTCCTGGATGAAATCCTGTAGGAATCCCTGAACAAATTCCTGGAGGAATCCCTGGAGGAATTTCTGGAGGATTTCCTAAATTTTTCTAGAGGAATCTCTGGAGAAATATCTGGATGAATTCCTGGAGCAATCCCAGAAAAGATTCCCGAAGAAATCTCTGATTGAATTTCCAAAGGAATTCCAGGAGGACACCACAGAGAAATTCGGGGAGATATCCCTGACGACATTTTTGAAGAAATCCCTTGAAGAATTCCTGGGAGAATTCCTGGAATTCCTGAAGGAACTCGCGGAGAAATTCCTGGATATTTTTTTGGGAGAAATTCTGGAGAAATTACTAGAGGAATTTCTGAAGGAATCTGGAAGAATTTTTTCAGAGACCCTGAAGCGATTCCTGGAAGAATCTCTGGGAAAAGTCCTAGGCGAAGTCCTGTAGGAATTTCATGATGAATCCATGAAGAAGTTCCTAGAACGAGTCTTGGAGCAATTCGTGGAGGAACTGCAGAAGAATCTTTGAAGAGATCACTAGAGAAATCACTAGAGAAGAAATTATTGGATTTATTCCTGGAGGATTCTTTGGAGGATTTCCTGTAGGAAAACTTGGAAAAATTCCTGGAGGAGTTCCTGGAAGAATTTTCGAAGGCATCCATGGTGGATTTCCTGGGAGATTTGCTGCAGGAATTCATGGAGGAATTCTTGGAGGAATGCTGGAGGAATTCTTGGAGGAGTTCTGGAGGAATTCTTGGAAAAATTTTGGAGGAATTCTTGGAAGAATTCTGGAGGAATTCTTGGAAGAATTCTGGAGGAATTCTTGGAAGCATTCTGGAGGAATTTTTGGAGGATTTCTGGAGGAATTCTTGGACGAGTCCCTGAAAGCATTCTAGGATAAAGTCTTGGAGGAATTCCTGGAGAAATACCAGGAGGAATTCTTGGAAAAAATATGTTGGAATACCTGAAAAATTTCTGGAGGAATCTCTTAAGGAATCCCTGGAGGAATTCCTATAGGAATTCTTCGATAAACTCTGAAATGATTTTCTTTAGAAAAAATCTGGAGAAAGCCCTCAATGAATTCCTGGAAGAGTCGCTGCAGAATTTTTTTTGAGGAATATATGAAGGAATGCCTGGAGAAATTCCTGTACAAATTTCTGAACAAATTCCTGGTGGAATCCCCCCCGAAATTCCTGGCGAAAGCCTTGAAGGAATCCCTTGAATGATTGCTAGTAAGTCTCTGAAGATATGCCTGCAAAAATGCCTGGACGAATCTCCGGAGTAATTCCTGGAGGAAACCTCGGAGCAATTTCTGGAGGGATCCTTGAAGAAATTCGTGGAGACGTGGCTGTAGGATTTCATAGAGATTTGTTTAGAAGAATTCCTAGAGGAATCTATAGAGGAATTCCTGTACAGCAAAAAAAATCTTGTTATGTTACATCATTTTTGCTGCACATCAATCGCGTCGTAAAAGTGATGTACAGATTGCATCCTTTCCACGGAGCAAAAAATCCGCCGTAGCTTGATAATGGGTCTAGCGATCGATAGAACCGGATCGAACGATGAACCATATATAAGAAAAATATTGGCATGGATTCGTACACTGATCAGTTGATTGTGAGGCATATCCAAGGGCATATCCCTTACCTCCGAGTTTTCTAGATTGATTAATAGATGATTAATATGATACTGCTTCTAGGTATCTGTAGGAATGGGTTTGCTGACACACTCCGGTGTCAACCAGGGTGTACATGGTGAGTGTGATAATTGTTGGAAAATGATGTATCGGAATGAAATTACGTTCAAAAATAGATACATCGCCAGAAATTACGTGCCTGGATATTACAAAATAATTTGATGTGTGGAATCGTTGCATGAACCTCTGAAGGAGTTTTTTTTTTATTTTTTTTTATCTGTATTAACGAGATTTTTAACCTTAGGCTGGTTCATCTCGGGACCCACGTTTTACTTCCCTTCCGAAGAAAGAACTCACATTTCGTGAGTTTGTCGGGAGTGGGATTCGATCCCAGGTCCTCGGTGTGACAGTCACGTGGTTTAACCATCACACCAGGTTCGCTCCACAGATGCGTTTTTAGATTTCTCAGAGGTATTTCTGGAGTAATTCCTGGTGGAATCCCTGGAGCATGGTTTCCCAAACTGTGGGTCGCGACCCCCGGGGGGGTCGCCGGTGTTCATCCAGGGGGTCATGAGGGCAGAGCGTTAATGATTAATCATAAATTTAATCATGATTAATGATTAATGATTAAGATTAATCAAAATCATTAATCATAATCACAAAAAAATCTCATTTAATCATTAATCATTAATCTTAATCACACTGTTTTTGCAATCTAATCATTAATCAGTAATCATAATCATAAGAAAAAATATTAATCAATCATTAATCATTCATCACCAAAAATGATTCATCATATAAAATATATAATCCAAATTAAATTGGTTCAAATGCTGTTTCATATAATATAATTTATAATTCTTCTTACAAAAATCTCCCGGACAGAGTTACCTTTTACTTTTGAAACTTCAAAAACATGTTAAACAATAAATATATTTTAATCATTTCCAGTTTTTTGTGAATGATTAATCATGATTAATCATGATTTTTAATCAATGAGCCGTTTTTAATCATTAATCATAATCATTAATCACAGATAAAACCAATTTTAATCATTAATCATAATCTTTAATCATCCTAAAAATCAAATTAATCATTAATCATAATCAATAATCACCAAAATTGGAATTTTAATCACCAATGATTAATCATGATTAAAATTTTTGTTAATCATGAACGCTCTGCATGAGGGACAGTAAAATATTCTATTGTAACAGACAACAAATGAGAGAATTTCTATGGGGAGTCACGAAAACTACGTCAGCTGGCAAAAGGGGTCGCGCGACCTCAAAGTTTTGGAACCTATGCCCTGGAGGAATACTAGAAAGAATCTCTGGTGGAATTTTTGAAGAAATCCCAGGAAGAAGTACTGAAGAAATCGCAGAAGAAATTCATGGAAAAATCTTGAAGGAATCCTCAGAAGAGCTCGTGAGGGAACTCCGCGAGGAATCCCTGTAGCAGTTCCTAAAGAAATCCCTGAAGGAATTCCTGAAGAAATCTCAGGATGAATCCCGAAAGCAATCTCAAGAGGAATTTGTAAGGGTATCATTTGACAATATGTACCTGTAGGAAAACCTAAATGAATTCCTGAAAGAATTTCAGGAGGAATCTCTGTAGCAATCATAAGAAGAATTTCTGGAAGAATCCTTGGAGGAATTTTGAAAATAAATCCTGGAGTTGTTCCTGAAATAATTTCAGAAAAATTTTCCGAGTGAATTGGACGAAAACCTGAGGGAATTCCTGAAGGAATTCTTGAAGGAATCCCTGGAAGAAGTCTTACAGGAATACCTGAAGGATTTCCCGGAGAAACCCCAGGAGGAATATAAAATTAAAAACAAGTACGAAAGTATGACTGAAGCAACCGGATGTCGCCTCAGCATACACGCAGAATCTTGAAGCCGCGTTGCCAGACGAGAGCGAGCTCGATGAGGCCCCTCTAGAGGACTGCTGAAGTACAGTGAAAGCAGCCATCAACGACGCAGGCGAGAGCACCATCGGGTACGTGGAACGGAATCGACGGAACGAATGGTTCGACGAAGAGTGAAGAACGGTTTTGGAGGAGAAGAAGGCAGCCAGGGCGGTAATGCTGCAGCAAGGGACTTGACAGAACGTGGAACGTTACAAACAGAAGCGGAAACAGCAGACACGCCTCTTTCGAGAGAAAAAGCGCCGCCTGGAAGAAGCGGAGTGTGAAGAAATGGAACTGCGGTGCCGTTCCCAAGAAACACGGAAGTTCTATCAGAACCTCAATGCATCCCGCAACGGCTTCGTGTCGAAATATGCAGGGATAAAGACGAAGGCCTCTTGACGGACGGACGTGAGGTGATCGAAAGGTGGAAGAAGCTCTTCGATCAGCACCTGGACGGCGTGGAGAACGTAGACACGGGAGCCCATGGCAACGGAGGAAACGACGACGCCAGTGCAACAGAGGACGGAAATGGAACAGCTCCCACGCTGAGGGAAGTTAAGGATGCTATTCATCAGCTCAAAACCAACAAAGCAGCTTGTAAGGATGTTATCGCAGCTGAACTCGTCAAGATGGGCCCAGAAAAGTTGGCCACCTGTCTGCATCGGCTGATAGTCAGGATCTGGGAAACCGAACAGCTACCGGAGGAGTGGAAGGAAGGGGTAATCTGCCCCATTCACAAGAAAGGCGACCATTTGGAATGTGAGAACTTTAGGGCGATCACTATTTTGAATGCTGCCTACAAAGTGCTATCCCAGATCATCTTCCGTCGTTTGTCACCTAAAACGAATGAGTTCGTGGGAAGTTATCACGTTGGCTTCATCGACGGCCGGTCGACAACGGACCAGATCTTTACCGTACGGCATATCCTCCAGAAATGCCGTGAATACCAGGTCCCAACGCATCACCTGTTCATCGACTTCAAAGCGGCATACGACAGTATCGACCGCGCAGAGCTATGGAGAATCATGGACGAAAACGGCTTTCCTGGAAAGCTGACTAGACTGATTGAAGCAACGATGGACGGTGTGCAAAACTGCGTAAGGGTTTCGGGTGAACTATCCAGTTCATTCGAATCTCGCCGGGGACTGTGACAAGGTGATGGACTCTCATGCCTACTCTTCAACATCGCTCTGGAAGGTGTGAGGCGACGAGCCGGGCTCAACAGCCGGGGAACGATTTTCACAAAATCCGGACAATTTGTGTGCTTTGCGGACGACATGGACATTATTGCCAGAACATTTGGAACGGTGGCAGAGCTGTACACCCGCCTGAAACGCGAAGCAGCAAAGGTCGGACTGGTGGTGAATGCCTCAAAAACAAAGTACATGCTGGTTGGCGGAACCGAAAACGACCGGATCCGACTGGGTAGTAATGTTACGATAGACGGGGATACTTTCGAGGTGGTGGAGGAATTCGTCTACCTCGGATCCTTACTGACGGCTGACAACAACGTCGTGAAATTCGGATTCACATCATCAGCGGAAGTCGGGCCTACTACGGGCTCCAGAAGAAACTGCGGTCGAAAAAGATTCACCCACGCACCAAATGCGCCATGTACAAAACGCTAATAAGACCGGTGATCCTCTACGGCAGTGGTCCTCAGGCGTACTATCTACGCGGGCCACAATTGAAGTTCACAAGAAGGCTGGGGGCCGCAAGGCATTTAAAAAATTATTTTGATAAAATTTTAATAGAAGGTTTCACTTCGATGTACAAGCCATCCTTTATATTCATCAGAATAATGTTTTAGAGTCAAAATATATGTCTTTTTATATTTTTTGGGCATAATAATTTTGCAGATAAAAAATATTTTTAAAGTTACTGATTTAAAATAGCTTTTTGTTTATTTGTATCTTTTGCTTGGGAATTAATTCTTTACTTCTTAAAAGGGCTTTGATAAAAGTGTCTGCTTTTAGTTTTCGAAATCTTTCTAATATATTCAAAAATCAGATCGCGGGCCGCACTAAACCTTCTCAAGGGCCGCATGTGGCCCGCGGGCCGCAGTTTGGTGACCACTGCTCTACGGGCACGAGACATGAACCATGCTCGAGGAGGACCTGCAAGCACTCGGAGTTTTCGAGCGACGCGTGCTAAGGACGATCTTCGGCGGTGTGCAGGAGAACGGTGTGCGGCGGAGAAGAATGAACCACGAGCTCGCTGCACTTTACGGCGAACCCAGCATCCAGAAAGTGGCCAAAGCCGGAAGGATACGATGGGCAGGGCATGTTTCAAGAATGCCGGACAACAACCCTGCAAAGCTGGTGTTTGCAACTGATCCAGTTGGCACAAGAAGGCGTGGAGCGCAGAGAGCACGATGGGCGGACCAGGTGGAGCGTGACTTGGCGAGCATTGGGCGCGACCGAGGATGGAGAGCGGCAGCCACGAACCGTGTATTATGGAGAAATATTGTTGATTCAGTTTTATCTTGAATTTGATGTAATACTAAATAAATGAAAATGAATGAAACTAACAAAACAAGTTATTGAAATGGTTTTCCAGGAACATTTTTTTGTTATGGAATTTGTTATTTTGCCGCTTATGACAGACAAGTTCATAACACAATATGTTATGGTAATAACTTGAAAATAATCGATTTTATCATTCAGTTATTTTCCCCAAATAACACAGCTCCTTATGCTTTTGTTATTTCCTTCTGCTCGGGAATGCTTCAACGCGTTTTAGGAGCGTTCAGATGTGTTTCAGAGCGGCCCTAAATATATGAGTTGACCATCCACAAAAAGTAGCCATTATTCGTAAGAGAGGCTCTTAAAAACTTCATCCTTAAAGACGCTGTACGGATTATTGACACGTCGTTGAATGGTAGCGGCGTACTGATTGTTGACAAAGAGTGTCAAAATGCGCCAAAATACCACTAGTAATTTTTGGGTAACGAGGTTGGTAAAACGTGTCGCCCTGAAGACTCCTGACGAATCTTCTCCCAAGAGACGCATCACACACCATGCTCCTCAACTTCCATCGGCATCACCATCAGTCCATTGTAGTAGCCCAGCCCCGGAACGATAAGTGGTTCCATATAAAACAGCTGGAAATCGACAGGATCTGTCGCCGTTGACTTTCCAGTCCCAGTCCCAGTCCTAGGATAGATTCGAGTGGGACAACGGAACAACAGAAGCACAGAAGCACGTTGCGAATATGGGTGATGGTTGTGATGGTGGTAAAAAGGTCGTCACCATCACCATCGCCATCATCATCATACGGTTGGGCGGTCGTCGGTGGCGGCACCCGGTCCTTCAGTAACTAACCAACATAAGCTTTCGCACCCCGACTAGGCGGTTCGATCGACCAGGTGACGGACGGTCGAGCGGACGAATCCAAGGGCGAAGATGAACATTTTACGATGATTAGCAGCCATCAGGTTGACCGGATTGATGTGGGCAGTAGCAGTGGTGTGTGGTGGACGGACAGTATTGTTCACCGTTGAGGCAATATGTGTTCTAGGAGCAATTAGTTTGGTCTGTGAGCAGCAGATTATGGCTCTATTTACCGCAGTTTTGGGTTTGGTAAAGTCGCTGCCATCAGCACTCGCCTATCTCTGAAGTCAGACATTCATTTTATGATTATGGGGTAAAGGCAGGGCACAATTTGTCGTTATTGCTGAGCCATCTGTAAACTACTTTGTTTTCTCTAGAGAGAAGATTGCAGAAAAGGTCGTATGTTTATCATCTTTAGAAGACATATATATTTTTCGAAAGCAAATATTTTTTTTATATTTTCGAAGAACAATGCCAACATTATGGTGAAGTTTTTGAAAGTTTTGAAAAGGCTTTTTCGTTGTTGTAACAACGCATGGGTGTCAATTTGACTTATCTTGATGGTCAAATTAGACTTTTATTAACAATATAATAGTTTCAATGATCACGACAAGAAATAAAAAAATATAAGTATTTGATAGTCGGTCAGATTGAGTATTATACAGGGTGTTAGGTTCCTGAGTGCAAACTTTTTAAGGGTTAAAGAGGACCCATAAATGATGAAAAAAATTGTTCCACGCATATGGTCAAATCTCAACCGTTACGTAGTTATTGAACTCCCCATGTTTTTAACTCCTTTTGTCTTAACTAGCTTAATGCACGAAGAGGGTTAATTTATTACGCATTTTTCAAAGATAATTGACAAAAACAAATTAAAACACACAACTTTTAGGCTATTTGCTCTAGAAAACTTAGTTATTAAACTAAACCAATTGGTTCAAAGATGCCATTTGATAGAAAATTCAATGATGTTTCGAATAAGGGTAAAAAAACTGCGATAAGTTTGACCATTTTAAAGTTATAGCCAGTTAAGACAATAGAAGTTAAAAACATGGGGAGTTCAATAACTACGTAACGGTTGAGATTTGACCATATGCGTAGAACAATTTTTTTCACCAATTATGGTCCTCTATAACCCTTTAAAAAGTTTGCACTCAGGAACCTAACACCCTGTATAATGGCCTGAATTCCGGAGATCAATGAACAACAAAACATCGATTATTACAAGTTTGAAATTATTGATTGAGTATATTAAACTTTGGTAGCTGAATATTGAACATGTTTTCTTCTGCTTTTCACCTTGTTTTAACGTGACATTGGGACAGAATCTGCTTTCGTTACCTACATAGTGTTCCATGTGCATTTCCACAATTATTACCAAAAATGTTTAACCCGCAAACACCCGGGACGATCTACTTTTGGCAGAAATGCAATGTCTTCTTTGTTTTAAAACATTTTACCCCGGAATTTTTAAAGGGGAATAGTTGTGCAAAGAAATGCATGGTACCTCCCCCCTTTGCACCCTCCCCCCTTTTGCGGGGAGGCGAAAATACGTGGCTTTTTTTTGTATTTTTTATAAATTATACATGTTTTTGCTGAAATTTCATCGTTTTGCTTATCATCCATAGTTTTCACAGATCCTAGACATGCAATGTTTTACTACCCATCATAGTCTGTTGAAGTTTTGATCCCAGAGCTATTCTAAGGCCTCCAAAGTACTCCGAAGTTTGTGACACAAATCTAACATTCTCAACCAAATTTTATACACGATGAGTGATTACAGAACATTGTCTACGGTACTCAAAAAGCCTCAAAGTACCCCTCGAAAATTCATGGTACATAAATTGGGTGATCTAGGTCATCCAAACTACTCTGGAATTCATTTTCTTAAGATCTAAAACATCTACCATCGTTTGTGTTTACTCTGTCCAAGAAATTTAGACACGTCGATGTCCATTACACCTCACAATGCTATGAGCAACTTGATATTGTGGTAGTTGGACATTCCGTGAAATACAAATGGCCTCCAATACACTTTGAAGTTTGGCTTACGATATCTCCATACTGTCTCATGCTTTAGTTGTGAAAAATTTTCGTGGAATATAGTCTATAGTGCTGATGGAACCTCGGTGCACATCTATAATGCTTTTGGTACATTCATGGGATATTCCAGGCTATTTAAACTATTCTGGAATTAGGAACTTCAACGTCTACAGGCTCTGCTATTATTTTTCTTCACTCTATCGGTATAATTCTTTCACGATTGTGTCTGTTGCACCTCATTATATTACGAGTATCTGTATTTGTTGCTATTTGGGTGTCCACTGGCATACAAATGGATCCAATATATTTTGAAGTATGGGTCGCAATATCCGTAAATCTTAGGATATTTTTATTGTAGCGAATGCTCGCGCAATATAATCTACGTTACTCTTAGAACCTCAGGGTGCAATTCTGATAACTAAGCAACATTCACTTGGTGATCTAGGTCATCCAAACTATTCTGGAATTAAGACCTTCAAGCTGTACACTCTTGTATCTCTTTACTTTGTTCTTCCACGATTACCTCTGTTGTGTCTCGTAATGTTTTGAGTATTTTTTTTTGTGTTGCTTGTGCATACACTGACATACAAATGATCTTTATGGTATTTGAAAGTGTTGGAAATTACCCAAGCATTCCTCTAGGCGTTCCTTGGAAATTCCTCCAGGAGTCCCTCAGAAATTCATCGTGATGTTCTCCGTGAACTTCTACGAGTTCCTAGGGAATGCCTCAGGACTTCCCGTTAAATTCTTCAGGAGTTTACCAGCAGTTTCTCGAAAGTTTATTCAGGAGCTATGCTGGAATTCCTTCAGGAGTACCTCAGGAATTACTTCAAGTACTTTTCGAAAAATCCTGCCAGAGTTCCTCGGGAATTCCTCCAGAAATTCCCCGAGGATTCCACGGGAGTCCTCCGAAGATTTCTCCAGGCATTCCCTTAAAACTCCTCAAGGAAATTTTCTCAAGAGTTCATCCAGAAATTTCTCCTGGGATTCCTCCAGGAAGTTTTCCAGGGATCTTTCCAGAAATTTTCTTAGGAATTTCTCCAGGGATTCCTCCAGCGATTTCTCTAGAAATTCTTCAAGGGATTCCTTAAGGGATTTCTTCAAGGATTCCTTCAGGAATACCCCCAGGGATTCCTTCACGAATTCCTTCATGAACTCATCAAGGAATTCAGTCAGGTATTCCTCCAGGAATTCCTCCAGAGATCCTTCAGGAGTTCATCCAAGATTTCCTCCAACAACTAATCCAGGGACTTCTTCAGGATTCAAGAGATTCTTCCAGAAATTCTTCCAGAGACTTCTGCCAGGGAATACTCCAGAAATTCCTCCAGAGAATTTCTCCGAGTAATCTTCCCGGGTTATTTCTCCAGAAATTCCTCCAGGAGTTTCTTCATGAATAACTGCTTATTTATGTATGAATTCATCAAGGGATTCCTTCAGAAATTCCTCCACGGTGTCCTCCAGAAATTCTTCCAGGAGTCCCTCCAGGAATACCTCTAGGAATTCCTCCAGCAATTCCAACAGGGGTTCTTCCCGGTATTTCTCACAGGGATTCCCCCTTAATTATTTCAGGGATTCCATCAGTCATTCTTCCAGGGATTCCTCCAGGAATTCTTCCTGGATATACTCTAGGATATGTTCCAGAAATTCCTTCAGCAAATATTTCAGGAGTTCTTTCAGGAATAACTCCAGGAATTTCTCCAGGGATGACTCTACGAATTCCTTCTGGAATTCGAATTGTAATTGTTCCGGGAAACACCCCAGGAATTCCTTCGAGAAATATTCTAGGAATTCCTCCAGGAATAACTGCAGGAATTTCAACAGGAATTGCTGTAGGAACTAGTGTAGGAATTACAACAGGAATTTCTCCAGAAATTCCTTCAATTCCAGTTCTTGCGTGAAATACCTCACGTGAATTCGGAATTACTCGCATGAATTACTCCTTGAATTCTTACAGGAAATTATTCAAAAAAATTAAAAAAAAATCCAAATTTCCTCGCAGTTTAAGGAAAACCTTAAGGAATTCCTCTACGAATTTCTCTGGGAAATTCTTTAAAAATTCCTTCACAAATTACTACATGAATTCTTGTAGAAAGTACTCCAGGAATTCCACCAGGGTATTCTCCAGAAATTTCTTCAAGAAATTTCTGAAGAAATTCTTGGAAGTATTCTTGTAGGGATTCTTGGAGGAATTCCTGGAGAAATTCCTAGAGAGATTCTTGGAGGATTTCCTGAAGGAATTCTTGGAGGGATTCCCGGGGATATTCCAGTAGGCATTTCTGGAGGAATTTCTGAAGGTATTTATTGAAAAACCCTGGAGGTTTTCCTAGAGAAATTTATAAAGGAACTCCTGGCCAAATTCCAGGACGGATTACTTTAGCCAAGGTCTGAAAGTCTCCTAAATAAAGACAAACCAATCAATCAATCAATCAGGACGGATTCTTGGAGGGATTTTGACATAAATATTGGAGCAGGTCTTGGATAGATTCTTATTAGACCTAGCTAACACAAAGTCTTATACAGGGGATGTCCAAAATGTTTGGGATAGGCAATTTTTTTTCTCCCACAAAATAATTCATCATGCTGTAACTTTTCAAAGAGTGCATCAAAAAATTTCAAATTTTGACTTTTTATCAACCTATTATATGTGCATCATTGGTACAAATTTGGGCTCGATTGATTAATTTTTCGCGAAGTTAGAACCGTTCGCGTAAAACACTATTATTTTGACAACTATTATTTGAACTGTCATGTCTTGGAAACTAGTGAACCGAATTGAATGATTTTTTTAACGTTTATCAACAATATATAGATACTTAATACGACGTTATAAAATGTAATATTTTCTCACGGCGAATTAAGTTATACCGGGTTGAAATTTTTACCCATATAGAGGAAAATAAGTAAAATTTACAATACCACACAAAAATTGTTAAATGTGTTCATCCTTCAATCTAAATAGGCTCAAATATATCTGATTAGAGATAATTTGAGAACAAAAGTGGAAAATCTTTGGATATCAACATTAAAATTTATTGACATTGATGTAAAAAAAATACATTTTTTCGAGAAAAATCCAAAAAGTGTCAATCCATGATAACTTTTTTCAACGTTTAAAAAGTACCTATGTTTTAATAGTTTGTGAAGCATTTACATATTGTTAGTGTACGTTCAAAATTTTATTCAATTCGGTTCACTGGTTTCCGAGATATGACACCTCAAAAATGAGTTGTCTGAAAAATAGTGTTTTACCCGAACGGTTCTAACTTTGCGAAAGATTAATCAATCGAGTCCAAATTTGTACCAAAGATGCACATATAATAGGTTGACAAACAGTCAAAATTTGAGATTTTTTGATGCGCTCTATGAAAAGTTATAGCATGTTGAACTTTTTTGTGTGAGAAAAAAAAGTTGCCTATCCCAAACATTTTGGCCATCCCCTGTATGATGTTGAATAGGATGCTAATGTGGAGGCCATATACGTACCTGCTTCCATTTAACTGCTTGTAAAATGTGCGTATATCGCCTCCAGTTTTGCATCATATCCAACTTCATATACGATCTAGGGAGTTCATGTTGGACTTCTTGAAAGAACTTCTGAAAAAAAAAATCCTTGAAGGGATTCTCGGTGGAATCCCTGGAGTTGTCCCGGGAGTATTTTCTTGAGGAATTTCTGGTGGTTTCCTGAAGAATCTAGAAGGAATTCATAAAGGAATTTCTGGAGGATTTTTTAAATGAATTTCTAAAGAAATTTCTTGAAAAATCCCTGGAGGAATTTGTAGCGAAATTCCTGAAGGAATTATTGGCAGATATCTTCACTTTTTCAACTGCTCGTATTGCAACGCCTGGGTCGATTTGTGAAACATTCAACACGTTATTCTTTATTATTTCTGGAGTAGAACAGCTTCCATAAGAAACATTGCAAGGAATTCTACGGTAACATAGAGAATTGGACATCACGTGCGGCCCGCGGGCCGCACTTTGGTGCCCGCGGTCTTAGAGGGTTCTCTGGTAAAATTCTTGGAAAAGGTACAGTAGGATTTTTTGGAATTCCTGGAGGGATTCTTGACAGAACTCTAGACAGATGTCTTGGAGGAAAGAATTATACCGATAGAGTGAAGAAAAACAATAGTAGAGCCTGTAGACGTTGAAGTTCCTAATTCCAGAATAGTTTGGATAGCCTGGAATATCCCATGAATGTACCAAAAGCATTATAGATGTGCACTAAGGTTCCATCAGCACTAAAGGGTGATACGGTCAAAATTTGGTCACACATTTTTTTTTTTTCATAACTTTGGACTGCGTACACCAAAACAGCTGATTTTTGTACCAGTAATGCTACATTATATGTAGCTTATACCATAAAATTTTCATCAAAATCGATTGAGTATTGGTTGATATATAGATAAAACCATCGACCTACCTTTTTAACATTTTGTACAAAGGCGCTCCATAGTAAATTCTCGGAAATTTAAGGTCAGTAAAGCACAATTTTGATTATAGAACTACCAATACTGCTCCGATTTTTATCAAAATTTTACAGTATAGTACTATTATGAAAATATGTTCTTAGTAAAATTTTGAGCCATTTTGTATGAATACTTTCAAAGTTGTAGCAGTTTGAATATGAAAAAACTGACTGGGTGCCACTTAAGCAAATATAACTTTGTAACGGCTGGATCAAACTGAATGAAATTTTTACACGAGATTTTGATATGCATACTTCACATACAGAAAAATTTTCATTGAAATCGGTTTAGTATCTCTGGCTCTATAAATAAAACAGTAAAAATGTGTGAATCCTTTTTGCACAAATTTTAAAATTGCAGATATCAAGGTTCAAAACTATCTCCGCAAATACTGGACCGATTTTGATGAAAATTTTATGGTACAAGCTATATATAATGTACCATTACTGATCCAAAAATCAGCTGTTTTGGTGTACGAAATCTGTAGTTATGAAAAAAATTGTGTGACCAAATTTTGACTTGACTTGAAAAAAATTGACAAAATTTGACCACCTAAACAAATATAACTTTGCAACGGCTGGATCAAATTGAATGAAATTTTTACACAACATTTTCATATGTATACTTTACATACAGAAAAATTTTCATTGAAATTGGTTCAGTATTTCTGGCTCTATAAATAAAAGAGTAAAAAGATGTTCTTCTTTTTTAATCCTCTTTGTACAAAATTTTCAAATTGCAGTTTTCAGGATTCACAATATCTCCGCAAATACTGAACCGATTTTGATGAAAATTTTATGATATAAGCTACATATAATGTACCATTACTGGTACAAAAATCAGCTGTTTTGGTGCACGCAGTCTCAAGTTATGAAACAAATTGTGTGACCAAATTTTGACCGTATCACCCTTTATAGACTACATTCCACGAAAATTTTTCACAACTAATGCATGA
The DNA here is from genome assembly GCF_035046485.1 of Aedes albopictus. NCBI lineage: Eukaryota > Metazoa > Arthropoda > Insecta > Diptera > Culicidae > Aedes > Aedes albopictus. The sequence goes on from NC_085137.1 coordinate 209,732,853, forward strand.
GACAGTATGATGATATCTTAAGCCAAACTTCAAAGTGTATTGGAGGCCATTTGAATTTCACGGAATGTCCAACTACCACAATAACAAGTTGCTCATAGCATTGTGATGTGTAATGGACATCAACGTGTCTAAATTTCTTGGACAGAGTGAACACAAACGATGGTAGATGTTTTAGATCTTAAGAAAATGAATTCCAGAGTAGTTTGGATGACCTAGATCACCCAATTTATGTACCATGAATTTTCGAGGGGTACTTTGAGGCTTTTTGAGTACCGTAGACAATGTTCTGTAATCACTCATCGTGTATAAAATTTGGTTGAGAATGTTAGATTTGTATCACAAACTTCGGAGTACTTTGGAGGCCTTAGAATAGCTCTGGGATCAAAACTTCAACAGACTATGATGGGTAGTAAAACATTGCATGTCTAGGATCAGTGAAAACTATTGATGATTAGCAAAACGATGAAATTTCAGCAAAAACATGTATAATTTATAAAAAATACAAAAAAAAAGCCACGTATTTTCGCCTCCCCGCAAAAGGGGGGAGGGTGCAAAGGGGGGAGGTACCATGCATTTCTTAGCACAACTATTCCCCTTGCCTATAAAAAAAATTCCGGGGTAAAATGTTTTAAAACAAAGAAGATATTGCATTTCTACCAAAAGTAGGGTCTGGGACCATTTGGGCAGGAGCACCTATTTTGGGCACTTGCTGCTGTAGCTCAGTCAGTTTTCAGCCAATTAACTTGAGTTTTGGAATACGATAAGATACGCACAGTATCTAGCCCTGTACAAAATTTCATATCAATTTGTTTGAAATTGACTGAGTTATAGCAGCAAGTGCCCAAAATAGGTGCTCCTGCCCAAATGGTCTCAGACCCTAGATCGTCCCGGGTGTTTGCGGGTTAATTTTATAATACCGGAAATCAAGGGAAATGTGCATTTTATAGTTTTAATTTGTACAATTCCCAAAACTTTAAATTTAAACGAGTTAACCTTCCGATTCATACATACGTAAGAAGTTGGTGCAACACCGCACCGTTTCAGACAGACAACCAAGAGCTTTAAAAGAGTCACCTTGTATCCATGATACTAACATGGCATTGATCGGCTGTACTAAAGGCTTTTTGTAAAGAGTGGAGTTTTCCAACGCAGGGAAATAGTTACCACGTTGCACGTCTCTTCTTCTCATTAAAACAAGCAAACAACAAACAGCACCATCGAAAGAGCGTTGCTGTTGCTTGCGTTGTTGTTGCTCTCAATAGTCGAGCCCAATCATGTTCTTCCCTTACAGTGGCTGTCTGGCTTCCACCGTGTAGGGGAAAGGGGTTTATAATGGTATAGCTAAAAACTTACTTCTGAAATGCTTATTCAGCACTTTTTCGACTAAATAAGAACAGCAGAACTGTTTTGGTAGGCTCCGTCTGACAAGGATAGGAACACTCACTTGCAAAGAGTTACAGTTAGTTGCAGTTTTCTCAGCTCAAAAGCGTGCAATCAAGAAACGATGCATGGACGACTTTTGCTTTGTAGTTTTGTCTAAAAGTTTGCCGAATTGAGTAGGGGTCGCACACGCATAACAAAGTCGTGAGGGAGCTGCAAAGGCAACTCTCCACGAGGTGAATGTAAATTTCGCTTATCTCGTGGAGAGTCGCTTTCACAGCTCTGTCAAGACCAGGCATGGAATCCTCCTCAGAGCAAAACAAGAGAACAAAAAATCTGCTCCGCGCTCCCGCATTCAAAGCTAGAGCGTTTTCTCTCGTTTTGTTTCAGCTTCCTGCTTGTAGCTTGTGACTCCGAAAAACGTGCGGATTGATTGCTCAAAAAAGTGCGTTTCCTCAAAATTGAGGCACTTTGTGTACGCCGGGAGTAAACATGAATATGTTTGTGATAACAAATCATTTATTAACAATTGCACAAGTATTTATATGTGCAATTATGACATACCACCCGATCGGCGAGCTCATACTGCGAACAACGCCATAAAAATAGTCCACCAACTTACCGGGTTGCTCAAAAATGAGGCACAAAAAAGTTACACTCTGTGTTGATTCAAGTGGCTCGAAGTTTCTCTTTGTCTCGCTCCCGTTCTCTCTTTGTGCATCGCTCCCGCACAAACGACTTCGGTAGGAACGCACAAAGATAAAAAAAAGCAAAAACGTTCATTTGAGGCACATTGTGGGAGCAAATAACAAGCCTGGTCAAGACTTTGGTATGCATGTAGGACCCCTACTCTATTCGGCAAACTTTTAGACAAAACAACAAGGCAAAAGCCGTCCATACATTGTTTCTTGATTGCACGCTTTTGAGCTGAGAAAACTGCAACTGAGTGTAACTCTTTGCAAGTGAGTGTTCTCATCCCTGCCGTCTGGCTAGCACACCTATTCATGGGATATCTCATGACTCGCAATAAGGCAAGTCCAGTCCACAGTCAGTGACTCCTAGTACGCCTCCTAGTACGCTCAATACTCGCTACCTTAGCTGATGGACCTTAGCTGAAGATTTTTGAAGAACCGTGACAACCTTATCATGGCATCCCTGTCCATATTGATAACCATGAGATCAATAGACGACTACACACGACGAGTGGTGGATGCGGATAGGAAGGGGGCAGAAAAGCATGGACGAAGATAACGACAACAACATCAAAGCAGCAGCTGCGGCAGTTGCGAAGCACATGGAATTTACACCATGAGGGATCAATGCGACTTTGACGCTTGGAAGGCAGACACAGCCGATGAAGCTTCCAGTAGACGCAGTCAGCAGAGCGATGACAACCGTCAAATCTAATCTGGTTGCTCAGCATGTCCACTGAGGATTTCCCAGTGACCGGAAAGGTGCTACAAGTGTCTGGAATAGAGCCACCTGGCGGAACGGTAAGCACATAGACAAAAGTAAGCTGTGCACGTTATGCGGCCCGGTATAGTATTGGAGTAAGGCCACGGAGTCAAAGCTCTCAGAAGAGAAGATCAGGTGCCGAGTTTGAGGAGTTAACGGCAGCACTGATACGAGCGTGCAACACAACCATGCCAAGATAGTTCGAGCTGAACCAGAGACGTAGTCCGGCATACTGGAAGAATGAGGCACTTCCCCGATCAGAAAGGCATAACAAAATTAAAACCGATTGAGTTATTTATTTCAAAGATTTTTCATAACAGAATGAGTTATAAAATTCGCCGGTTAGGTGTTAAAATAACAAAAAATATAACTAAAATTGTTCTAGCCATAACCGAATTATAACAGGTGTTGATACAATTTTAACAAATTTATAACAACGTGAGATATAATAAATATTGGAATTATAACACATGTTGTTATAAATTAGATATAAATATATTGGGTAAAAATTGAGTTGGGTAAGTTTTAACTCATTTTTTGGGTAATTTTTATTTAGAGTGTTATTTATTTTTAGCAAAAAGTTTTTAGTATAAAAAACTTGCCGTACGTAGTATATAAAAAACCCTCACCCAGACGGGAATCGAACCAAGGATGCCAGCCTTCAACTGCAATCCGGCGCCTTTATCAATGAGGGCATTGCAGCACTTGAAGTGAAGGGCGGTATATGATCAAGTGGTTCTTCGTTTTGACGGCTGATCTATAAATAGACTCATTTGTCCGTACAGGGGAGAGAAAATATGACGTCACATTTAAGTGTTCTTGATACAATTGATCGCAATTACGTCATCTTAGGATATAATAACAAAAGTTGATATAATTAAGTTACAATTGTAACTCAAGAATTTGTTCTGCATTTTGGTTTCATATCATGATTCAGACCAGAAATAAATGTCGTTTCTTGATCAAATTTGTAGAGATAGTTCTTCTTCTTCTTCTTCTTTATGGCTCTACGTCCCCACTGGGACTTGGCCTGCCTCGCTTCAACTTGTGTTCTTTGAGCACTGCCACAGTTATTAATTGAAGGGCTTTTTTGCCTGCCATTGCATGAGTTTGTATATAGTACAATGATACTCTATGCCCAGGGAGTCAAAAATTTTTTCCCGACCGGAACTGGAATCGAACCCGCCGTCTACGGATTGGCGATCCATAGCCTTAACCTCTAGGCAAACTGGAGGGATAGTTAATGGCTCTTAATCAGTGAAAATAGTTGTATACAATTTCACCTTTTGTTGGTGCTAGTGAGTAATTAAATTAGAACATTTTGACACGTGTTATTAAATAATTATTTAATGTTCCTCACCATCAAGGATGTTCCTGCCTATGGCAAAGTTATGCAGTAGTTTTGTGGTTGGAAATTTCACCGCTTCGTGGCATTAGTGTACAGTTCTAGTGATTGTCAGATTTAGATGGCTTGGGAAATAAAAAAATAAGTGAAAGTGTTTAAAGCACAATTTTAACATTACATGGCACAACAATTAACAAGCAATTCTGTGGCGTTTGCTTTGCCTCGTGATCTCACATAATGTTTTAATTTTCAGCAAAAATAGTTTAAACAAGAAATAACCCCACTCACATATTCGAGCATATGCTTCGAAATTTTCTCAAAATGCATGACGATGTCCATCAACATTTTGGTAAAAAAAATGAATAGCCTTCTGCTATTGAATGGGTTTTTAAAAGCTTTTAACAGAGTTTCTCATTTTGAACTACTGCACAGATTATCACACCTATTTGATTTCAGCTGAGATTCTGGTTCATTGAGTAAATCCTATTTGAATAACCGCTTTCAAATTGTGGAAGTTAAAAGAAATAATTGAAGTCCGATCGGTATTCTATCGGGAATGCCACAAGGATCGGTTTCAGGACCATTGATGTTAGCCTTTTTTTTCAACGGCCTTCCATCATTTTTGAAAGTTATCCTCATGCTTGCAGATGGTAAGAAGCTGTATTTCTATAGACGTTAATTGCATGGCAATGAAACGTGACTAACGACATGGTGTGATGAAATTAGATATAAATTTCAAAGCTCCACAAATAATTTGTTATCAATCAATTCTTCAAAAACTAAGATGATTTTAATTTGCAAACGACAAATAGATCCAGTTGTATCATGTTAATTCAATAACATTGATTGAACTTCTAATTTCAGAATAATTTATTAAAATAATCTTGAATTGGACTACAAACTGCAAAACCTATGAAGGATTCTGAAACTTAAAACTTACTTCAGGAATGTTAACAGTTTTAATGAAAGTCATCCTTTTCATGTCCATTTTGTTGCCTCATTTATTATAGCTTCATATGAGTGTTGCATTAACCTTAGTAAGATGTTGGGGTCAATATGACCCAGACAGGCACGCTGAACGTGCACTGTGCCATCGTGCTTCGAAAAACCTAACATCTTAGGAGGGTTAAATCACTGCATACGTTGGGCAATCAATTTGACTAGATACTCTAGTGTGGCTCACCTATGTACATTGTACAATGACAACTGCTGGGAGACTCATTTTTATTTTTTTTAACTACGTTGTTGTGCGATTCTATATAGAATCATTCACCAAGGACCTAAATATTGTGGCCTCATCACTAAGATACTGATAATCTTATAGCTTAAGCACCCGTCATCATTTTTCGGAAAATAAAAAGCATTTTCTCGCTGTAAATCAAAACATCGACCATGAATCTATCTGAGCTTTCTTAAAGGTCTGGATCATGATTCAAACTTGTCAAAAATACTGCATTATACAGGCACAGTAGCACCGCACAGCGGCGTACCTGCGTACCAAACACCACCTGTAACATGTTCATTTGACATAAACTGCATTTTCAAAACTATAACTGACTTTGTTATAATGTTCATATAAAGATGATCAAAATAAATTTATTTGTATTATAACTGACCTTGTTATAATTCTGATATAATTAAATCAGGTTTTCAAATCATTTTTGTCAAATATATCTAAATATAACAAACAGTGATATATCTATCAACCGTTGATATAATTTGGTTACATTTTTGTTATGCTTTTCTGATCGGGTCGTGACCTCCGTACAAAATGCCTCAAAGCCAGGAGACGAATGCAAAGAGCTAGAACTGACAGCGAGAGGGAAGAACAAAGAGTAGTGCTGCGGGCCGTGAAAGCTACTTTGAAGGAAGTGATCAAGTAGAACAAGAAAGATGCTGATGCAAACCCGTGGGGGACACATACAGAGTGATGATGGGCTAAATCAGAGACCCAGCGGTACCCGCTGAAACATCTCCAGTTACGATAATGGTGATCTTCGAAGTTATTTTAGAATGAGCCTACGATTTGGCCGCCGACACTACACGGCCATGCAGGTGAGGAGAGAGTAAGTATCACCAACGACCAGCTCATTGCAGCGGCCAAGAAAATGTAGGTGAATAACCGGACACCCAGACCGGATGGTATTCTAGAGATGGGCAAAACAGTTCTTTTAAGAGAACCATTCTCAATAGAACGGTTCCTTAGAAAGAACTAGTTCTTTTGAACCGTTCTTCCGTTCAGTAGTTTTGTTAATTGTTTTTTGAACTGAAGTTCGAAGATTGTATGTTGCCGTGTTATTTACGTGACTACATAAAAAAGCAAATCCATTTTCGCAAAAATATTTAGGATTTGTGAAACTGAGCATTGAACCAATATATATCAACTGCCGTTTTTCGAAAGGTCGACGACTTCCAGACGAGCGGAATCTTCTAACTTACTTCTCACAAGGTAGTGTCATCTTAGTAACAACTCGAAAACGCTACTGTAAAACTCCACTACATTTAATTGAAAAAAGAACAACATATATATATATAGCCTTAAAAGCTACATCCCATTCTCCCCACTTAAGCTAGGTACACGCAGAACTCGATGTACTCAGCGCAACGAGTGACTTTCACGCAGCGACCGAAAAGACAAAAGAATTTTCACGCAGATTTGTGTAACACCGGATCAACACAAAAAATGTGCTGATCCGGTGTTACACAAATCTGCGTGAAAATTCTTTTGTCTTTTTGCTCGCTGCGTGAAAGTTACTCGTGCGCTGTGTTGTTTCATTTAAGGGTGTAGGTTACCTAGAATTTTCGCATTCTTCTGCCCCGGTAGTTATGCTTCCTATGGTTAAAACAAAACAATTTAGCGCAAAGGGGGCTGTCCATAAACCACGTGGTCAAAGACCATTTTGGACGTATGGACGTATGACCACGCGGGGGGGGGGGGGTTGAAAAGTCCCAAAAAAATGACCACGTGGTTTATGGACAGCCCCAAGCGCGGTACACTGAAATAATTCTAAGAGCCTATTGACGGGTTTCGCGCCAACTCGAACAAATGTTGGCAGCACCCTCTCAGATTACAACGAAACTTTCTTGGTGTGTAGACCTTGCCCAGATAAGCCACTTTGCATACTCATTTTTCTAATTTTTTTTCTCGACTGACTTTTGAAAAGGGCTAAACTTTTTTCATGGATTTTTAAAAATGTTTTTAATCAAAAGATGACTACTCCTACAAAAAAAGTGTTGTATGGGTGATTATCACAAAATAAGTCAAATTTAAAAAAAAATACTGAAAAAAATCCAAAACGAGCCCTACACTGAAAAAAATCATTTCTAAAAATTTAAAGTTGATTTAAAAAAACACCATTTTTGATTTTGATGAAATTTTGTCTCAAGACAGGTAATTATGTTCCCTACCAACCGTCCATACATCACAAGATGGGCACTTTTAAGGAAAAAAAGTTTTTCTAACAAAAACTTTTTCTTGTTCGAATGATTTTTTTTTTCAGTGTATTTTGTTATCAACAATAAAACCAGTGAAGGCCATAACAATCCCAGAATCCAATGAAACTCAATTTTCTAGGAGATTTTGTGTTATTTATTCAATCATTTGGAAGGGTTTTCCCATAGACTTAATATTCACAGTTTTGTACATATCTACAAAAATCATATATAAGCCTCTTTGAGCGACATCATCAAAAGTCGTTTTTGAACTTGTTGTTTTTTTCCATTTCGAACCTCAGAAACAAAATCATTTGTTCCTGGCATTGGCCTGCTGATATCATTATCATCAAAAAATTCTCTTACTATTTGTTTTGTATCGTCATCAATACCATGCCCCCTTCATAAACAAGATCCTTCACCTGCCTCGCCATATACATTGGTGCGTTAAACTCTCTTGTGATTTTATTTACCGACCAAGACTTAGGAAGTACAGATAGTATTTTAATCTGTTCGCTTCTGTCAGTTGTAGGGTGATTGAACTTATCCTTTAACTGCATAATTATCTCGTCATACGCCTCCACTTTGCCAACATCCGTTGAATCTATTCCGAAGATATTTTTTCGAACTGATTTCGTAATCTGCAATGATTTGTTTATGCGATATTCCATACTTCTCATGTTTCTAGATGAGATTGGCGATAAACTCAATGTTTCAGCAATGGTATTTAACTTCTCAATATTATGGGGACCCTGTAGTTGATCTGTTGACGGAATTGACTCCAATGATGGAATAGATGGTACCATATCTGTAAGATAAAAGTTAAGGTTAACAATATAATAATGAATGCAGTGGAAAGTTAATGATAGTTATTTATGCAACGAGTTGCAAAAATGATTTTTTTTCGCACAAGTAGTACATTTATCCAACGAGGCTTGCCGGGTTGGATAAATACGAAGAATACTGAAAAATGTAGTTTTGCAACGAGCTGCAAAATGAGTTATATAAAAGAAGCTAACACGTTGAAGGCTTACTTACCCAGCTCGTGTTCGATTTGTTGACCACTCGTTGACGGTTCTGGTTCTGGAACATCATGATGTTGCTGCCCACTAAATGATGGTTGCATAGTTTCGTCGTTTCCATCCGATCGGCGTTTTTTCGTATTCGGGCTTCTGTTGTGACTTATCAATCCACGACATGACTCACAAATACTCATCGATTCGTCGATTTCACGTGTAGGGTATTGGTTCCCTTCTTAACCGTTATGTGTCCGACAATTTTTTTGCTTTTTTCTTCACCGTGTATTTCAAATGGGCGCTGGGTACCCGGGTACCCCGTCGGACACATAAGGGTTAAGCATGTGGCTCCCATTTTCATCCTACGAAAAACAAAGGATTGAAGCGCTGTTTGTTTTGTTTCTTATTTTTGTATTTTTTGTTAGAAGTGAGCACCCATGAAAACAAAAAGAACGGAATCAATCGGTGCCGTAATCGCTTGTTTCCGAATAGGATGAATATGGGAGCGTGAGATTAATGATGGAACACATACCCTATATCCCATGGAATGAATTTTATCTATCAATCTTAATGACATGCCCCGTAGATTATGACGGTTGCACTTTGGATTGTTTATTTTTGCACTGCACTTGAATTTTGATTTATACGATTGATCCATTACTTTTCAGAACTGCCTTTAATAACCAAAGAGAAGTAACACGTTGAATGATACCGATTCATTTTCTTGTTTTGTTCATATTTGCTTTAGCTTAAAGTGACCAGATATATTTTGCTCTGATGCGGGACACAGTTTTATTAAACCAGGATATCGATTACCTGGAAAGCCAGGGATTGTTAGGGAATTTATTTCTGGGTTTGGAAAATCAGAGAAAGTCAGGGAATTTCACGGGGAATTTGGTTGATGATCAGGGAACTTTTTCACGACACTCAGGGAACAAAGTATTAGATCTCAACAAAGAAAATTATGGAATTTGGAAAACTAGCATTTTTTTTCTAAATGTTTGAATTTTTTTCATGGAAAATTTCTGCCAAACCATTGAAGAGATAGCTGGAGAAAATTCAGGAATGAGTTTTTGACAAAACTATGGGAATTTTTTAGTTGCATTCAAATGTAAAGTACTGGTGGATTAGGCACCATCCACAAATTACGTAACGCTCTAGGGGGAGGGGGGAGTACGGCCGAGCGTTACGGTCCATACAAAAAATTTAAGATTTTCATACAAAAAAGCGTTACGGAGGGGGAGGGGGGTAAAAAAATGCCGATTTTAGCGTTACGTAATAAATGGATGCTGCCTTACTGGAGAACATTTTCCAAAACATTTCTTGGAAAGTATTCTGAAACAATTCTCCAATATTTTCATCACAAATATGAAGTGTATACAGCTTTATAGCTTTATAAAACTTTATAAGAATATACGTTTCTAAAAAAGATATTTGTACCACCGGTGGAGTTTGCAGAGTGATCCACCATATACTTCTATAGAAATCCTTCGATCATTTCCGAAAACCCCCGGAAAAATCTGACAAGGGGAATCCTGTATGTAATCTTCCACGAATCAAGTAGCCATGTAGGCATGTTTCTCTTAGGAGTTTTTCTGACGGGTTCTAACAGATATTTCTATAACAAAGCCCTGTGGATTGTTACTATAAATTCATTTGAAATTTTTGAAAAAAAAAAAATATGAACAAAAGTTCTGGTGAGACACTTTTAAACTCACTTGCAGAGATTCAAAAATGTTCAGTCAGCTCTCAATTAGTCCACTTCAGTGTGAAGTGCTTATGAAAACCAAATTTTACCTTCATCCTTCTCTCAACAACTCTGCCTTTACTTTATACAATGTCAGATTAAAATCCTCAAAATTCTAAAACAATTGTAACCCTGGTTAAACTTTGTTTTTGCTATTTACATTTGTCTAAACTCTAAAGATTGTATGTCAAGAAAATGACATTTTAACGACATTTTAATTGTTGAAATCCGGGACATTTCCGGGACACTTTGCAGTGCGGGACGACTAGCTTGAATCCGGGACTGTCCCGCACAATCCGGGACGTCTGGTCACTTTAAGCTAAAACGATAATTGCATAGGCATTCCGACGTTCCGACGTTCCGACGTATATTTCGTCTTCTTCAAAGGTTTCTACATATGTATATAGTGTTTGAAATTTTTTTCGATCAATTTTAATAAGTTTTGAAAAAATTGTCGACTAGTGTAATGTAACTTACAGAGGCTTCGTTTTGTTGTTTTTGTGTGTGTCTTGCTTGACTTTTGACTATCTACGAATTTTGGATTAGGTTTGGTGATTGTTTCAATATTTCGCATTCTTTTTGCCTTTCTCGTACACCAAGTTGTACCGAAAGGCTATACGTTCACTCTAAAAATGAAATCTTGATAGAACCCCCGGAGGGCCAAGTCTTATATACCAATCGATTCAGTTCGACGAGTTGAGGTGATGTCTGTGTGTGTGTATGTATGTATGTGTGTGTGTTTTTTTTTCCTCCCAACCTCCCGAGCAGAGAAAACCGCTTGGAAAAACTCTGCTACACCTTGTCGCCTCGATCCCCCTGGTACCACTGATGCGACTGCTTCAGGGGGGGCAATGCGCTCATGCGCTCTTCTTCTTCTGTGCTCATGCACATTTTGTCGCTTCTAAATTTGTTATTCTAATCTTTTTAGTATTCGTACCTAACCTATTGCCATTCAGCGACACAGTTGGTACAAACATACACCAAATTTGTTATTCTAATGCTGTCCGTGTGCCATTTAGCACTCCGGCTTTTCGCGCACGACTCGGATAGTCCCCGACGGTGGATCTACCCTATCCGACGAAGAGTTCCCCGACACTGAAACTTCTTCCGTTACCGATACTTCCCAGGCTGGTGCCAAGGTCGGTTCTGAGATTCCGGTTGGAGACTGGCTTCCGGTTCACAGGCGCCCTGACGACCAAGCACCGGTGCTTTTTCGCGGTCTACTCGGTCTAGTCCCCGGCGGTGGACGGACCTAGCCTACTCCGACAGAGAAAGACCCCGACGGTGGAAGTTCTCTCGACACCGATGTTTTCAACCCGACCAGTAAGGTGCCGAAGTCGGCCCGGCGATTCCGGTTGGTGGTAGACTTCCGGTTCACCGGCGCCCCGACGACCTATAACCGGTACTACGCAACGAACGACTCGGTCAAGTCCCCGGCGGTGGATCAAGCCTACTCCGATCGCGACCCAATACTCTTTGATCTTCGCGCCATCTCCGCTGGAGAGCTGACATGATCCGCGTGACCGCTCTGTTCACCGCATTCCATACGGTTTCGTCCTGACACATTCTCTCTACTACGTTGTTGGGACTCAGATTTCCAGCAGCGCTCGCTAGCATGTCACCACGTACTTCTTCAAATCGCGGACAGTCGAATATCACGTGCTCCGGTGTCTCCTCGTTGTTTGGGCATGTCGGACAGAATGGGGACTCTGCATGGCCGAATCTATACAAATACTGTCTGAAGCATCCATGACCTGACAAGAACTGTGTTAGGTAGAAGTTCACATCCCCGTGTTTTCTGGACATCCACACCGACACATCTGGGATAAGCCGGTAGGTCCATCTACCCTTCTCCGCGTCATTCCACTCTTGCTGCCACTTAGCCAACGAGTCCGCTCTGATTGTCTTCCTCACGTTTGCAGTGCCTCTTCTCCGGTAACACTCTACATCCTCTGCCAGGGTGATGTGTATGGGGACCATCCCGGCGATAATGCAGACTGCTTCCGACGATATCGTCCTGTACGCGCTCGCCACACGAATAACCATGAGCCGAAACGTGCTCGAAAGTTTTGTTCGATTCCGCTTCAGTTTCAGCGCTGTAGCCCAGGCCGGAACTCCGTATCTAAGTATCGAAGAGGATACTCCCGCCAGAAGACGTCTGCTGCTGCTGCTCGGTCCACCGATGTTCGGCATAATCCTGGATACAGCATTAACAGCTTTCGCTGCCTTCTCACAGGCATAGTCGACGTGGCAATTGAAATTCAATCGGTCGTCCACCATCACGCCCAGGTGTTTTAACGCACGCTTTGACGGGATAACATGTCCGCCGACGTTAATTTCGGAACGTTGAACTGCTTTACAGTTGCTGACTAGCACTACCTCTGTCTTATGGTGAGCCAACCGCAGCTTTACTTGACTCATCCAGGCCTCGATGGAACCGATCGTCTCCGCCGTCAGCATCTCTACTTCTTCCAGGGTCTCACCGGTTATCGAAAGGACGACGTCATCCGCGAAACCGACGATCTCGACTCCTCCGGGTAGTTCAAGTCTTAACACTCCGTCATACATAATATTCCACAACGTTGGGCCGAGTATGGAGCCTTGTGGTACACCCGCCGTGACTCTAACCGATCTCTGACCCTGGTTTGTCTCGTAGACCAAGACACGATTCTGGAAGTAGCTTTTCAGAACCTTGCACAGATAGTCAGGGACCCTCATGTTGTGTAGTGCAGTGGCGATGGCTTCCCAGCTGGCGCTATTGAATGCGTTCTTCACGTCTATAGCTACCACGGCGCAGTAACGATTACCTCTTCTCTTCTGCTTGGAGGCTTTCTCCGCATTCGCAATGACTGTCCGGATTGCATCCACAGTCGACTTCCCTTTCCGAAACCCGAATTGCCTATTAGACAGACCGCTCTCGCTTTCCGTACACTTTATCAGCCTGTTCAGGATGATTTTCTCCAGGAGTTTGCCAAGCGTATCCAGCAGGCATATCGGTCGATACGATGCTGGGTCTCCTGGCGGCTTGCCAGGCTTTGGCAGCAACACCAGCTTCTGGATCTTCCAAATGTCTGGGAAGTAGCTATCCACCAGACATTTCTGTATCGTTATCCTGAACATGTCCGGAAACGCTTCGATCGCCGCTTTCAATGCCATGTTGGGGATACCATCTGGACCAGGGGCTTTCTTCACTTTTAGTCCTTTGGCTATTGTAAGGAGTTCCTCGTTAGACACCCGGTTTGCGCCGGCAGCTACTTGTATGTGTGTGTGTGTGTGCGTGTGTATGTGTGTATGTGTACAAAAATGTCACCTCACTTTTGGATAGTAAATATTATCCGATTTCAACGCTTTAGGTTTCAATCGACGCGGAATCTGGTCCCATTGTTTCCTATTGAAAATGGTTTGAATCGGTCCAGCCATTCCGGAGTTATGGCCATTTAGGTGTTCCGGATCGGTACCCCAGGAAGGGGCCAGATATGAAATTGCAACAAACCCATGCATGCGACCCATCAAACCACGGCATTTTCGTTCATCTGATGAACGGTAAACAGGAAAATAGTCGCAGACTATATCTGAACCGGTAGTGTTCCGGAACCGGTTCCGGGTGTCCCGCCGGAAGTGGTCAAATATAAATGTGTACCAAACCCATGCATGCGACACATCAAAACGCAGCTTTTTGTATAACCTGATGAACGGTAGACAGGAAAACAGTCTAAGACCATATCTAAACCGATAGCATACCGGAACCGGTTCCGGGTGTCCCGCTGGAAGTGGTCAAATATAAAAGTGAAACAAACCCATGTATGCGACACATCAAATCACCGCTTTTTCTATAACCTGATGATTGGTAAACAAGAAAATAGTCTCAGATATCTGATCTGGTAGTGTTCCGGAACCGGTTCCGGGTATCCCGCCGGAAGTGGCCAAATATAAAAGTGGACCAAACCCATGCATGCGACATAACAAATCGCAGCTTTTTCTATAACCTGATGAACGGTAAATAGGAAAATAGTCGTGCACTATACCTGACCGGTAGTGTTACGGAACCGGTTTCGGATCATATCTGAACTGGTGGCATCCCGGAACCAGTTCCTGATGTCCCGCCGGAAGTGGCCTAATTCATACATGCGACACATCAAATCGTAGCCTTTTCGATAACTTGTACGATCAGCAAGAAAATAAGCTTAGCCCACATTAGAAACTACGGATAGTATTCTCGAGGTGTCTCGCTGAAAGTGGCCGAATGCAAAAACAAACCAAAAAAATATTCGCGACACATCAAATGGCATTTAGGGTATCCTGATGAACGGTTACAAAGAAAAAATATCCCAGACCATGCTTGGGAGAACTAGTAGTGTCCCGGAATCGGTTCCCGGTGTCCCTCCGGATGTGGTCAAATGTAGAAGGGAACCGAACTCCATGCATGCGCTTCATCAAATCGCGGTTTTTTCGATATGCTGATGAACGGTTATTTAGAAAATCAGCTGAGATTACGTTCCACAACCGGTTTCAGATATCCCGCCGGAATTGGTCAAATGTAAAAATGAACCATGTAAATTTTCCGGAACCGGTTAAGAGTGTCCCACTGGAAATGGACATATATAAAAGTGGATCAAACCCATGCTTGCGGTATGAAATCGCTTTTTTGTCAGTAACCTGATGTCATTAAATCACACAATTTTAGTTCCTGAGACGTAAATCTACAGTAGGATGGGTCAACGTTATATGGAAATATTAAAATTTCAGCCCCGAACATTCTTTGAAATCTTTATTTGCGTTTAAAATTACTGCGCAAAATTTTGATGCGACTGGAGAGCGAGCTCTGTAATGTGCACAGATCGAAAAAAGAGTGTAAAATTCTGTGACATATGATGCACATAATTGGAGCGTGAGATATCACAGAAGTTTACATGACATATCATGTAAAGTTCATGAAATATCATGTAAACTTCCATTATATGTCATGTAATTCAGCATGACTCTGAGAGTTTACATGACATATAACACAAATTTACATGATATATCATGTAAACCATCATAACATTAAGTTTACATGACTAACATGAAGTTTACATGACGTGTAAATTTCATTATTTTTATCTGTGTGGTTTATATTTGAATGTGATATAACATTGGAAATTCATATTACTACATAACGAATTTTACATGGATCTTGTAACCAATGATAACAAAATATAGCATAAAGTGTGCAGATTAAACTTTGTCAAAATGATCTGTGAAAAAGTTAAAAATCCTGGCTAGTAATTGTCATCTTGGTATGAATCAGCCTCCAGTGAAGATTATCAAGCAGTCAACTAAAAGGTCTGATACTTTCGGCTCTGCCCATACGTTGAACATAACGTAGGAGTAAGTGCCCCAATTCGATGATGACCTTGAATTTGTAAGTAAAGTATTCTCATGATTCAGAAATTCGTAGGTGGTACAGTGCCAGATGGCTGTTATGAGCATTTCCTCCTTCTCGTCCGTTACCAAAGCACAGAGATTTGGGCCCCAAATTTTGGGGCTGATCACTGACTCTAAGGCAAGATTGATTGCGTCGACGGAAAGATTATTAGTACATATTCGACGAGAAAGGCACTATCACCACTAGGTGGATTAATCTGGGTTTTGCTTATTCAACCCATGCATATCAGTATGTGCGGCCTTCACTGTTTTTCAGTATTTCTCTGGCGATGCTTTTTATAGCTTACGCCCGCGCTTATGCTTTCTACAAAAACACTGCAGAGAAAAACCATGGGATAAGCAAACAAGAATGCAAAATATTGTAACAATCACCAAACCTAATTTTATCTAACTTAGCCGTACCTAGACGCCATACAAAATTCGTAGACAGTCAAAAGTCAAGCAAGACACACACAAACAACAAAACGAAGCCTCTGTAAGTTACACCACATTAGTCGACAAAATTTTCAAAACTTGTTAAACTTAATAGAATTTTTTTCCAAACACTATATAGAAATAATTTAATCCTTGAAGGAGACGAAATATATGTCGAAACGTCGGAATGTCGATGCAATAATCGCTTTAGCTGTCTAAAAGACTGAAAGAGCCGAGAACTACCAAAAATTTGCACAAACAGTCGAAAGCATCCACCAAATTGCAAAAATATATGTATTTTTGGTTGAAACATTCCGATTCACTACCCCCTAGTGTTCCGGATGTGCGTGGCTTCTTGGTTTCATTTCCCTGCTCCGAAGGTGTGTAGGCTGGAGGTAGTTGCTGTTTCACTTTTACACCAGGAAGTCGAATGAAAATCTCGTTAAGCATGGAATTAAAACAATTTTATAATTTGTTTTCAGAACTTTTGCAATTATATCGCGCTTTATTATTTGCATTTGGGTTCGTTGTTGGTGGTGTCTAAGTGCCAGCGAGGCGAACGGAGCGCATTGGTACCAGGAATGTTAGTGCGCGTTTTAGATAGCGCGATAGAAATCGGAAAGTTAGCCGAAAGACAAGCACTTCCGGAACCAGTGGAACACGGGGAAAGGAAGACGACAGGAATGCAGTATGTGTGCCTGTGCATGCAGAATGGTATGCGGAGCAAGTGTGGAAAACAACTCCTGGGAAAACTGCAACCACTTTTATGGAAGCGATGTAACGGAAAAGAGTGTGTATGGCTGAGAGAATGCGAAGCCCCGGCACGTTCCACGGTGGGATATGCGATAATTGTAACTCTCGCACGGTCGTGTTCAACTAAACTAGTTTCCGGTTCGAGACTCTGCTGATCCCGGAACGTGGCGAAAGTTGGCGGCGAAGTTTGTTCCTTCGTTTGTGTGTTGCCTGAAGTGTCGGGAAAAGTCGGTGTTTGTAGTTCAGAAACGGGCAAACTTTAAATTGCGATACGAGGTGAGATTCCTCCACATGGGGGAATGCATGAGCTGGTAATCTGCCGGCAATGGATAACGCCGACGTTAAGTGAGTTTATATTTATGATTAAACATTGAATTGTGAGGGTTGCATTGGGAGTTAAAACAAACAATCTAAATGGTAGTCATATCAAAGAATGCCTACATCACTTGAAAACATTAGCCCCATCACTCACATTGGTATTATCTGTTCCTCAACTTTATATTGCAGTTATTTGACAGATTCCACGACTGGTATTCCTTCGTTAAAATAGTTGATACTTTCTCGTTATTGGCTTGTTTGAGTAGCACATATAAGTTAGGTATATTCAATCGCATACCTAGTACTGACTTGGATACTTAGTAGTCTGCAATTCAAATCAGGATCTCATGGCTTCCTCTACATGTGTATGGAAATTAACCTTATTGGCGACACCAAGCCTCAACTTCCTGGAGAACCCTTTCCATCAGGTCGAAAAGGGTGCTGGCACAAATATTACAGGTGGCAATGTTTGGTAGTATTCAGCACTTTTATTGAGTTGCCTAAAAAGCGTATCTTCTACAGGATCCCACAAAAGCGGTGATAGACCTCCCACTTGGGGGCATCCACAAACACCGTATTTTCTAATCGCTGGCATCGAAAGGCACGTTGTCAAAGGCATCCTCGATGTCTAACACCCAAGCAGGAGTGCTTTTGACCGAATGCCTTTTCGACATGGTACGAAGATGTATTATCAACACATCCGAGGAAGGGTGTGTTGAAGAAACATTTTAAAGTGTAGTTACCATCTGGAAAATTAATTTCCTTCACTTACTTTTTTTTTTAGATTTTGTTTAAGCGATTTTTCTCACTTAATTTGGAAACATTTGTACAAAGGCGAAGGACGTTGTGGTATCAACAGCATAACCAAGTTACTTGGAGTTCTAGTGTTTGGATTCCTCCAAAGCAAAGTCAACGTCCCGTAAACAAAAATCGGCAGCGAACAATGCACAAAACAGAACTAATGTAGAACACAAGAGCCCAATGGAAAATACCGTACATCAATTGCAGTCCGAAATATCGTCGCTCAAACAGTGCTTCAGTGACCTCAAGTTGTCTTTAAACAGTTGGCTGCCAAAGGACCGATGCCAGCATCGCTATGAAATCTACTGCTACACCGCAAGTAAACGTCAATCCAGGAAAAGCTTCATCATTAATTGCTAACGGATCCTCTGAATTGCTCGTTGGTTCAGAAGCTGAATCTGCTCCAATTGGAAGTCGCAAGCTCTGGATATCACGGTGTGTCTGGTAGAACAAAATTATTTAAAAAAAATCGGTATCGCTAAGACACCCACCAAATGAAAGCTAAAGGTCCCCCCTTTCATTTGAGGCTAAAACAAGAAAGTTCTATCGGCGATCCTAGAACATTTTTTTTTTCTTTCAAAAATTTATTACTATGAGACTTGCATTTTCTTCCTTGCCACCTTGAGTGTAACCTAATGAGCTCGTATAAGGTCGCTCATTAGTAACGTATCATACAAATAGAGTAAACGGGTAAAAACATAATTTTTTTATACAAAATGTTGCCCAGACAAGTGTAAACAAATATTGAAGAGAGTTGTAATAGAATTTTGCCAATATTTAGGTATGTGAGTTAACCATCTTCTCCTTATTGAACATGTAGAAGAAGTTATTTCGACTGCCATTCTCCTCGTTTTTATCGACAGTACCTCAGGTTCGAAAAATTTTACAGTCGTAGTAGGCCATGACTTGGATGTCAATAAAAATAGAACAAAGTAGCTCGGATAAAATGACCACGTGCCGAGTCCGGTATTCGTTCATGTTGTGTTACTTTCTGGTACTTGTAATAGCATTTAACATTTTTCGCGAATTAGAAGGATTGCTGTGTGGTATATAATTAGGTAATGAATCATAAAAAATATAATAAATTAAATTTCAACATAGCTTTGCTCCAAACTTATAGAGAAACAACTACGACATGAAATCATAAAGTTATGATGAAAATCGTACCAAGGTGTGCATGCTGTGGTCGAAGAAGCTTTTTCTGTAACCATTAATATCATTGAAGGTAGTTGATGTTCACTGATTTAGATATTTGTTTTATATGGTTGAGCATACAAATAATAGACAGAATAAATTAGAAAAGTCTCAACTTGTTTTTATTTGTATTTGCAGGTTATTGATATTATTGAACAACATTTTGTGAAATATACCAGATGTAGAAGTTGGTATTATCCCTCGATAATATATCGCAATTATTCATTTAAAGTTTATTTGTTCAAAGATGAGATCATACCCTTTAGAATTACTCTCTTTAAGTATAAATATAATTTAAATCTTCTACGCGGAGCATCGATATTTGCTGTAATTGTGAAACATGTAGTACTGCAAGAACTACAGTTTCTCCTTAATTAACGGGCAAACGTAGCTGACTTAGCACTACTACCGATGATGCAAAAAGATAGTGCTCGTTGCAATTCTGCTAAAGATGCTAAAAGGAGATTTAATATTTGCATTGACAATGCAATCACTGTACTCCATTCTCCTGCAGCAATACAGTGAATACATTCTTAGAATATTATGAAAAAGTATCTATTTCACCAATAAACTAAATAAAACAACACAATTTTTATTTCAGTTTTGCTCCATTATTGTAGGCCCACCAATCTCAAATAATGGGTCGTGACCCACCTGCGCCATAAGAAGTACACGCGTTTTAAAGATTTGATTCCAGAAAATATTAAGTTGCGGTCATCTTAGGATTCTGGAAAGTGTATGTCGTCTTGTAATTAATTGTAGTATAACATGTTCAGTTTGCAGTTTTAGTCAATTCGTGGTACTTGGAAGACACAGCCATTCCCTTATATCCCAGACAGGAAGACGTAACTCTTAGAGAAAATTCATTTTTTTTTCAACTCGGATATTTTTAGCTGTTCTTTTATGAACACGCTTCCACCTATAGAGGTAATCACGTTCAAATGTATGCGGGCCTTTTTTGTAGATGTAGTTGTGAAACTGCGAGGAAAATATTTGCACTCTTGCCCCGGACGTTGGTTTTGTCATTATTTACCCGTTTTACCCAATTCGATTGGGTAATATTTGCATATGCAATCTGAATAGCCTTTCAATCAGCGTACACTTTTGTGTGAGGAAAAATTTGCGCTAGTGTTCGTGTGTTGAAATGTCACTTATCTCTATTGGTAGAACCGCGTGAGACACTGTCGGCCATGATGGATTGGGATTTGACGTTTGCCTAATACGCTCACTACTATGCATATCATCGTTTGTATCATTCAGCAACGTGTACATTCGCAAACATCAAAGCGATCGAACATTAGCACCTCTGGTGAAAGGATCGCGGAAATCAAACGAAATTTGAATTCATCGTTAAATGCGTGTGCCAAGCCCTGTGAAAGAGTGTTACGTCTGTTTGTCTGTGCTTGTATCGTGCATTGCTCAATATAGATAATAATAAAATTCGTCAAATAATTGAAATTTTGTCAAATGCACGCTATAAGGAGGAACACGGTGATATAATAATAATTACCAGTATTAGAGCATGACGCGGTACACATGTAAATTTAAATTTGATGATTTCATCATCTCCACCTGCTTGAAACTATTACAATTTTTCATGCATTACTGCCCATAACCACGAGGCTGACTACTGTTTATTGGATTCTTTTATTCACTTGGGACTATTATGCTTTTTTTGGGAAGTGTAATAAACATCATATAAAAAATCTTACGTCGGAAAGCCATGTTGGCAATGGATAAACTGTTTTTCGTTGTTACTTAGTACCGTAATCCGGGGTAGCATTGATCAGAATTTTCGATCTTTCTTAAATAATTCTCTTGTTAAAGCAAATGTTACACGTTGTATATTTTTAAAACAAGTACTGGCCCTCTGATTATGTGTTAAACTACTCGGAAAAGTATTGTAAAACTTTTAAACATGTTTAAATAGACTTTTTAAACTAATTTTTGATTTTGCTGATTTGGGGTAACATTGATCATGTCAGTGATCAATGCTTGTTTGGGATGAAAATACTCTTACTTACTAAATTCGGGGTCGCTGATTTCGAATATGTTGTTCAAATTCTTACAAATTATGTACTTTTTGAGTTATTTTAAGATTAAAATCCTTCAAACCGCGAATAACGCCTAAAGGTAGGCAATGGCTTAAGGATTTGATGGTCTACTTTTAATAAATCGTATATTTTACTAAAAAAGAGCATTTTTATAAAAGTTTCGTTTATTAAATCCAACTCTAGGATATCATGTTGAAGTAATACAGTGATTTCGAACCTCATATTGTATCTAGTGTTCATGTTATGCATGAATGTTTGACCACGTATCACACTGCGTTACGAAACACAATTATGGAAAAATCGATTTATTTCAATGTTTATGAAATTAAATTTTCAAGAATTACATGTCATTTAATAGCTAAATAATAGCAGATTACGATATACCATTCGATAGCAGAAACAGATTCAATGTAAAATGCTTGTTTAAACATTTCATGAGGTCCGTCAAGCCGATCAATGTTACCCCGCTGATCAATGATACCCCGTTTTACGGTACTTTGAGAAATTACGAAAAAATATCATACTATTTCAAAAAAAAAAAATTGTTCTAGACCCGCCGATAGAACTTTCTCATTTAAGGCTCAAATGAAAGGTGGGACCCTTAGCTTTCGTTTGGTGGATATTTTAGCGATACCGATTTTTTTAAAATAATGTTGTCCACCAGACACACCGTGAACATGTTTCGGTGTGTTACCAAATGGTAACTTTGTGTATTGATTGATGGTGGGGGAATGTAGGGAGAAAATAATAAAAGCTAAGTTTAACGCTCGTTTTAAATGAGGGGGCGTCAGGCGTATCGCCGCGATGCGCAGCACTCCGCGACAATGCGTGTGGAAAAGGTGGTGAATTTCGGCATCCACCTGAAGTGGGCGGCGATATGGGCGGAAACACCGAGAGTGCTGAAAACTCGGATCCTTTTTATCGACGAGTCGTGATAGTTATTCGAAGGGTATGCCTCCGTTTCTTCCCACTTCTAAACGGGAATCTGGATCTTGAGCCAGCACCACGCCACGTGCGGCTTACGGCATGCAGTCGCCCGACGACCACCCGCGGCGGCCAAGGGCGGCCCATCAGTCCCGATAACCTTGCGATGGAGCCCCGACGACGTCGCCCGTGAGGGCACTCCTTGGAGTGCCTACCGAAGTTAAAATCGACCGTGCCACTCGCTGTTTCGCCCGCTCGTTCCGCCGGCCAGACAATTACATCCGCCGGTCAGTGACAGGCACATCCGCGTGGAACTGCCTCGTGGATCCCACGTGGCCCGCCAACCGCAGCGCTCTTTGGTTCTTCCCCGAATGTTCCGCCAATCCGGCGAGGTGAATCAAGCCCAGCTGTTCAGCACACGCAGCCGATTTCCGTGAGTACTTTCGGCCGCTCTCCAGCCACCTTCCGGGAATCTGAAGTTTGTTCCGGTTTCGACCGCTCTTGGAACCGAAAGCCTTCGAGGACGATCCCAGTTTCGGCCTGTACCTGGATGCCGAATGCTGCGCAAGAGAACTGCGCCCTTCTTCCGCCCACCCGATACCGCGGCCCGGAGCACCCACCGGCGACACGATCGACCGTCGACGGAATCGGTGTACCTGTGCACCCCCTTCAGCTGTGCGACGCCCCTCTGGAGGAAATAAATTTGTAAAAGGTAATTCCCATAATTTTTTCTAGGACCAACCCCACCGAAAGCTCCCCCATCCGAAACGCCCTGGGACTCGGGAGTCGGAAGAGGCCTTGAGTGCCCACCCCAGAAGCTGCCGTTGGCTGGACCAGCAACTTGGGGCTTAGGCACGTCCCCTTCAGGGACGGCGCAAGAAACTCCCGGGGTCAAATATAGTTTCAGGTGGATGCCATGCGTTATATGGTCGCCACTTCGTAGCAAATGCAGGATCCACCTGATGTTGTTAAACTGTTGCCGCGTTGGAGCAATTGGGAACATCTGAGCTACATTTCGTTTAAAGTTGGTGTCGACTGGAACCTCAGGGAAAAGGCCGCCTTGGAGTCAACATGGCCTGCGGGACTGATGTATCGGGAATTCGTGCACTATGGACGCTAGTGGGAGCCCTAAGTTATGTTAACATTGCTTTCAATTTGATTAAGTTTATGTCGTGTGGTGTTAATTTTTGTTTAAATGTTTGTGTACCATTACTGCTGATTTTGTTCACTGAATTTATAATTTGTTATTCAATAAGTATACTATTACTGCTGAGTTTGTTCTATAAATTGTTATTTGTTAGTTGATAAGTGCATAATCATTGGTGTTAAATTGGCCTGTTGATTGTAATAAATAAATAAATAAATAAATAACACATTCCGAAGCAGTTCCAATGGAAGGTAAATTTGGCCGCAACCATATCAACGAATTTCTCCCAGCTTGTTGAACGGGGATTTCGAAAACGCAAAGTTTGCGAAGTTACTTAACCTACCATCAGTCGATTGCGTGTACCGTAAAATGGGGTAACTTTGATAGTTTTTCAGCGAATTTTCTCAATATTTTTACATGTAACAGTATTTTCCCGAGTTTTATATTTTTAAAACAAGTACTGGGGTATCAGTAATCAATTGCAATTAAAAGATTCGATAACCTGAAATATTTTAGATAACTTTTAGTTTTTCATATAACCGAAAATTAGATTTTCATTTTGGGGTAACTTTGATAATGCCCTAAAAACACATCAAATCTCAAAAAATAATCACAGATTGAAATCTTAAGCGTATGAACATGATGAGAGAAGGCTTGTGGCATATATTAGATAGAATTTGTATATCAAAACATTGATATTTTACTAAATTCTACATATAAAAATGAGTTTGTGGAGTATTGAGTGCAAAACACAATAAATTTAGCTAGCAAAAATCATTATCTTTGTAATAATGAATGCTTAACGGTACATCAACATATGATTACATGCTATGCATGGTTAGTTTTCTTTTTTTGAGTAGTTTTTTAATGTTTTATTAACAAATTTTGAACAACACATATTTATCTCTATGATATTACAAGGGCATTGTATACTTTTAGGCGTTTATCAATGTATGGAGATTTATGTCACATTTTACAAAATTGCTTCCATTTCATAAAAACACACTTCGTTAAGAGATTCAAGGCCAGATTTGGAATCTACTATGATGAATCTATCGAGAATAAGAGTCCTTTCATTAAAAAATAGTTTTAACGAAGTCGTATAGCAGTTTGTTTGAAGGGGTTGATAAATGACAAAAATATCAACAATTTTTATTTTTTGTCCAAAAAGTTGTATATAAACTAGATTTTAATTAAAATACGTCTAAGATGAACTTTCATATGTATAGAATTGATTTACGTTTACCTTTTTCTTAACTGGTTTAAGGAATTATAGTTATAAGATAAATTACACAATGCCTGCCGTACTATCAAAGTTACCCGCATTATCAAAGATACCCCGTTTTACGGTACTGAGTACACGCGTCTCAGAAAAATGCAAAAAAATAATCGAAATTCGCACCAAATTGAACCGGGTGTTGGCCCTATTCCAAGATCCACTCTTCTTCTTGTTAGTAAGGCAGAAACAAGACGAAAAAATGCACGGAAAGTACCGTAATCCGGGGTAACATTGATCAGAATTTTCGATATTTCTTGAATAATTCTCTTGTACAAGCAAACGTTACATGTTTTATATTTTTAAAACAAGTACTGGCCCCCTGAGTATGTGTCAAGCTACTCGAAAAAGAATTACAAAACTTTGAAGCATGTTTAAATAGGTTTTTGAATCTAATTTTTGATATTGTTGATTTGGGGTAACATTGATCATGTCAGTGATCAATGTTCGTTTATGTTGAAAATACCCTTACTTACTAAATTCGGGGTCGCTGATTTCGAATATGTTGTCCAAATTCTTACAAGTTATGTACTTTTTGAGATATTTTAGGATTAAAATCCTCCAAATTGCGAATAACGCCTTATGGTAGGCAATGGCTTAAGGAATTGATAGCATACTTTTAATAAATCGTATATTTTATTGAAAAGTAGCATTTTCATAGAAGTTTTTGTTATTAAACCTAACTCTAGGATATCATATTGAAGTAATACAGTGATTTCGAAGCTCATATTGTATCTTGTATTCATGCAATGCATGAATGTTTGTCTATGTATCTCATTGCGTTGCGAAACACAGTTATGGAAAAATTGATTTATTTCAATGTTTATGAAATTCAATTTTCATAAATTACATGCCATTTAATAGCTAAATAAAAGCAGATGGCGATATACCATTCGATAGCGTAAACTGATTCAATATAAAATGCTTGTTTGAACATTTCATGAGGTCCGTCAAGCCGATCAATGTTACCCCGCTGATCAATGATACCCCGTTTTACGGTACTCGAAAAATACGTAATTCTAACCTCACATTTTGAATGTGTACTCAGTACACCGGCGCGACCGCTGGTGTAACTTTTTTTTGAACCAGACCGTTACACGAGCGGTCGCGTCGTGTACTCAGTACACGGCATACGCTTTCAATTATGGTTTATATGCTTTACTAGATACAATGTTGGTGTCTTCGACAAAAATGTCCAACTGGATAATGGGCGTCTGATAGTGGACATGTGGAACCGGTCAACACGATCTGGTCCTGTCCCGGGTGTCGGAATGGCCCTCGCGGGAACCTGTTTCGTGGACATTTCAGTTATGGCACCAAAACTAGGCATGCGACGGCTCTATTTTCATGATTTTTCATGTACATCATCTTAGTAACCGTGGAAAGTACCAGTGCCCTTCCTTGGCCAACTCGTGGCCACCGGAATGTACCCTGGAGGAACCTGTTTCGAGAACATTTTGATCATGACACCAAAACTAGGCATGCGACGGCTCTATCTTCATGATTTTCCATATCAATCATCTTAGTAACCATGAAAATGACTAGTGACCTCCCTGGCCAACCCGTGGCCACCGGAATGTGCCCTGGAGGAACCTGTTACAAGGACATTTTGACCATGACGCCAGAACTAGGCATGCGACGACTTTATCTTCATGATTTTTCATATCCATCATCTTAGTAATAATGAAAATGATCAGTGACCTCCCTGGCCAACCCGTGGCCACAGGAATGTACCCTGGAGGAACCTGTTTCGATGACATTTTGACCATGACGCCAAAACTAGGCATGCGACGGCTCTATCTTCATGATTTTCCATATCCATCATTTTAGTAACCATGAAAATGAGCAGTGACCTCCCTGGCCAACCCGTGGCTACCGGAATGTACCCTGGAGGAAATTGTTTCGAGGACATTTTGACCATGACGCCAGAACTAGGCATGCGACGACTTTATCTTCATGATTTTCCATATCCATCATTTTAGTAACCATGAAAATGACCAGTGATCTCTCTGGCCAACCTGTGGCTACCGGAATGTACCCTGGAGGAACCTGTTTCGAGGACATTTTGACCATGACACCAAAACTAGGCATGCGACGGCTCTATCTTCATGATTTTCCATATCAACCATCTTAGTAACCATGAAAATGACTAGTGACCTCCCTGGCCGTCCCGTGGCTACCGGAATGTACCCTGGAGGAACCTGTTACGAGGACATTTTGACCATGACACCAAAACTAGGCATGCGACGGCTCTATCTTCATGATTTTCCATATCAACCATCTTAGTAACCATGAAAATGACTAGTGACCTCCCTGGTCAACCCGTGGCCACCTGAATATGCCCTGGAGGAACCTGTTTCGGCTTTGACGCCAAAACTAGGCATGCGACGGCTCTATCTTCATGATTTTCCATATCCATCATTTTAGTAACCATGAAAATGATCAGTGACCTCCCTGGCCAACCCGTGGCCACAGGAATGTACTCTGGAGGAACCTGTTTCGATGACATTTTGACTATGACGCCAAAACTAGGCATGCGACGGCTCTATCTTCATGATGTTCCATATCCATCATTTTAGTAACCATGAAAATAAGCAGTGACCTCCCTGGCCAACCCGTGGCTACCGGAATGTACCCTGGAGGAACCTGTTTCGAGGACATTTTGACCATGACACCAAAACTAGGCATGCGACGGCTCTATCTTCATGATTTTCCATATCAACCATCTTAGTAACCATGAAAATGACTAGTGACCTCCCTGGCCAACCCTTGGCCACCGGAATATGCCCTGGAGTAACCTGTTTCGGCTTTGACGCCGAAACTAGGCATGCAACGTCTTTATCTTCATGATTTTCCATATTAATCATCTTAGTAACCATGAAAAGGACCAGTGACCTCCCTGGCCGTCCCGTGGCCACCGGAATGTACCCTGGAGGAACCTGTTACGATGACATTTAGACCATGACGCCAGAGCTAGGCATGCGACGACTTTATCTTCATGATTTTCCATATCCATCATCTTAGTAATAATGAAAATGATCAGTGATTTCCCTGGCCAACCCGTGGCCACAGGAATGTGCCCTGGATTAACCTGTTTCGATGACATTTTGACCATGACGACAAAACTAGGTATGCGACAGCTCTATTTTCATGATTTTCCATATCCATCATCTTTGTAACCAAAAAAACTGTGAGTGACCTCTCTGGTTAACCCGTGGCTACCCGCCATGCAAGGGCTCTATCTCCATGATCTTCAATTTTTTTTTGTGTAAATTCCGTACTGGGGCGAAAGCCTGATTCTCAGCTTAGTGTTCTATGAGCACTTCAAGAGTCATTAACTGAGAGCTTCCTCTGCATATAATCATTTTGCATGTGTATATCGTGTGGTAGGCACAAAGATACTCTATAACGAAGGAAGTCACGAAAAAATCCTTTACGAAAAGTTCCTCTACCGACCGCGAATCGTACCTGTCACCATCAGCATGCTTATACTGAATAATCACGACTTCACAACTGTGGCTATAGTGGTTTTCTATCTTCATGATATTTCATGTACATCATCTTTGTAATCGTAAACAGTGTCAGTCATCTCTCTGGTTAACTTCTGGCCATTGGAATTTGCCCTGAAGTAACCTTTTCCGAACAAATTATGCCCAAGTTGCCAAAACAAGGCATGCTATGGCTTTTCATGTTTTTTTTTTTCGTATTTTTTCATCTTCGTTACCAAAATAGGACCAGTGACATTCCTGTTACACTAGTGGCCACTGGGGGTAACGGTTACCAAGACAATGAATATAAAAAATATGAAGTTAGAGCCGTCCTCTAAGACATGTTCCGGTGACCACGGGTTTATGCTAGGTATCGCTCAAGTAATTTCTGTTCAGTGCATTATTTTTGTCTTTACCGGTACGGTCAAGAAATTCAGCACAGAAAGCTCTATTTGATTTGACGTTTCTTCTCAGTTCCGTACTGGATTCAAGAAAAATCAAAGCCTTCCTCATTTCTTGAGCGATTCCTTACCTGAACTTTCCACAAATCCAGATAGGCAAAAAAAACTTGCGAACTGCATACTTCTCATAATGCAAGGACGCTGCACAGTGGTTCCACCATAGGTCTAAAACTTTGATCACAATCAACTGTGATATCATTATGGTAACATAAAGTTTATTGATGATTTAAAAAATTTCAGTCGTTTGCATTCATTACTCTACCATTCAGCATGTATTTAGTTGATTGTGTTCGATTTTTATATGGTTGAAAATAATGTGAATGTAAAATTTAGATGCCATGCTTTATCATCTTATTTGAATAAGTGTGACTGGCTAATGATTTTTCAACTAAGTCTAAAAAACTGAAAATTTTAAACAAGCCGGAAAAATGGTTCCTTTCACGATCTCTTCGGACGTTCTTTTGTAAAGCTTCCCTATAATATAAAACAATAGCCGGGGCCCGTGGCGTAGTTGGTCACACGTTCGCTTCCCAGCCCCGGCACTTGCAATTTTTCGTCAGTTGCTTTTCCCCCAAGAGCAACTAACACTGACCCTCTTCTGAGCCCCATGTCTCAAATGGACCCGGATACCTGGACATAGGCGAACTGCCACTCATAATGAACCCCCAATCGGACTGGAAAGGAACAACTGCCATCCATCATCATTCTTGTGCTCATCATTCTACTAGGTATAAAGTAGAAAAAGTGCAACCAGAAAGGCAACCATTTCGATAAAGTAGAATAGAATCTAGGCGCTGCACAAAATGTAAGTGCAGCTGTCAATTGAAATTGCTCACGTAGGGCCCCAGTGGACAATAGAGCTGTAAATTAGGTTAAGTAATTAAGAATAAAAAAAATATAAAACAATAATTTTCTGACGAGTTCAGCTGCGACCGTTTGCGACTAGATTAGTCACTTAAGAGTCGTACCTTTAATGCACTGAAAACTGACAGCTTATACCCTCTCTATACATAACATTTCACTATTCTTAAGCAGCTGTGAGTACCGTGGATCGCTTAAACTAATATTAGTATACAGTCATACCTCGATATAACGTAACAACAAAAATTATATTATTCACCCAACAATGATTTCAACCTTTCTTACATGTTTCTTGATCGTTGTATTTTATCTACCTATCTTCAAAAGTCAATTTTATAGCATACCTTTTTAAATCCAACTATTTAAACCAATATCGCATAAAACAAGATTCTTTTCCATTTTTACATCTCGAACTGCTCAAGCGTCAAACATTATCTGTTCATGTGATTATAAATAAATCCCCTAGCAGGTTGCGTTGGAGTATACATCATTTCATTTACAGCAGTGGAAAATGCAAAATTTCCGATCCTCTTGGGATTTCTCCAAAATTCACTCGGAAATTCACCCTTCTTCTTCTTCTTTATGGCACGACGTCTCCACTGGGACTTGGCCTGCCTCGCTTCAACTTAGTGTTCTTTGAGCACTTCCACAGTTATTAATTGAAGGGCTTTCTTTGCCTGCCATTGCATGAATTTGTATATTGTGAGGCAAGTACAATGATACACTATGCCCAGGGAATCGAGAAAATTTTCCCGACCGGAACAGGAATCGAACCCGCCGTCTCCGGATTGGCGATCCATAGCCTTAACCACTAGGCTAACTGGGACCCAGTTAGTTTAATGGGGGGAGTTTAATGAAATACCTTCTGTGGTTTATCCTGAAATTCTTGAAGGAGTTCCTCTAGAGTTTTTTTTTCCAAAGATTCAAACTTTTCCATTTACTCCTACTGGCTTAAATCTGCTAGAATTTCTCTAAAAATGGCTTTGAAATTACTCCAAAATTTCTCGATATGATTCCTTCGGGAATTTTTCCTGGTGTTTCTCAAGGATTCCCCATGGGATTCCAGGGATATTTGCAAGGATTCATCCTGCCATTCCCTTAAACATTTCTACTGGGATTCTCCCAGTCATACCTGCAATGCTCTAATACTTTAACTATTCCTGCTCAAGAAGTATTTGCTAGAATTTGCTGGAACTTATTCTGCACATTTTGAACTCTCTTCTAAAATTTTACCAGGAATTTCACCGGTAATTCTTCTGAAAATTCATGCTAAGATTTCGCAAAACCTACCAGGAATTTCTTCAGAGATTCAATCAAAGATTTCTGGTTCCAGGAAACCCTGTTGAATTACTCTAGGGATGCCTCATTTTTTTCAAAGTACTTCTTTTAATGATTCCTTTCGGAATTTTCCCTTTTCCATGGATTCATGCTGTGATTCCTCTAGAAGTTTCCTTCGAATTCCTCCAGAAATTCCCACTGGTACTTCACCTGGCATTTCTACATAAATTATTCAAGTGATTAATTCATGAATTCCTTTAGGAATTTTACCAAGAATACCTTTGCATATTTCGGTAGAAATTCATCCGGGGATATATCACGGAATTTCACCAGAAAAATAACAAGAAATTTCACTAGGGATTTATCACAGAATTTGTTAAGCTATTTTCTGCGGGGTTCTTCTAAGACTTGCCCCGGCGTTATAACTCGCAGTATCGCATGAAACCGAATTTGCTTCCACTGCTGTCTACTGTCATGTCTTTTGGAGTTTGAAGGCTATGTATGCTTCAGTAGGAATGATATGTCAAGAATATGTACAGTATACTGCAGTAGACGTTCAGTCGGTGCGAACGGTTTAACTGCAATGCTTTTTACCTGTAAGTCAGGTAAGTGCAACAAATTTGGAGTTATCGCACCGCCAAACGTCAAACTGGTGTGCCATCCCAAGTAACCACGGTGCTGAAGCCTTATTGCATGCAGCTATACGGTGTATTTAGAGCAATCATTACTTTACATGCAAACTTAAGGTTGATTTAAAGTGGAAATGAGCAATTATAGAATCAAATTAAGATTATACTGGTATAACCTACATTCCTGTGGCCACGGGTTGGCCAGGGAGGTCACTGATCATTTTCATTATTACTAAGATGATGGATGTGAAAAATCATGAAGATAAAGTCGTCGCATGCCTAGTTCTGGCGTCATGGTCAAAATGTCATCGAAACAGGTTCCTCCAGGGTACATTCCTGTTGCCACGGGTTGGCCAGGCAGGTCACTGATCATTTTTATTATTACTAAGATGATGGATATGAAAAATCATGAAAATAGAGCCGTCGCATGCGAACTGACACCAATGCACAATGGCCGAAAGCCGGACAAAACCTCAAAAATCGACTTCATTTTTTTATTTTTCTAATATTTTTCTTCCATTATAGATACTTCAACTAAGAAAACCCCAAATTTTCACGTCATTTGGTTGATAATTGACTCTTGTAGATTTTTTCAAAGTTGAGGTTTTGTGTACCGTAAAATGGCATAACTTTGATAGTTTTTCAGCGAATTTTCTCAATATTTTTACATGTAACAGTATTTTCCCGAGTTTTATATTTTTAAAACAAGTACTGGGGTATCAGTAATCAATTGCAATTAAAAGATTCGATAACCTGAAATATTTTAGATAACTTTTAGTTTTTCATATAACCGAAAATTAGATTTTCATTTTGGGGTAACTTTGATAATGCCCTAAAAACACATCAAATCTCAAAAAATAATCACAGATTGAAATCTTAAGCGTATGAACATGATGAGAGAAGGCTTGTGGCATATATTAGATAGAATTTGTATATCAAAACATTGATATTTTACTAAATTCTACATATAAAAATGAGTTTGTGGAGTATTGAGTGCAAAACACAATAAATTTAGCTAGCAAAAATCATTATCTTTGTAATAATGAATGCTTAACGGTACATCAACATATGATTACATGCTATGCATGGTTAGTTTTCTTTTTTTGAGTAGTTTTTTAATGTTTTATTAACAAATTTTGAACAACACATATTTATCTCTATGATATTACAAGGGCATTGTATACTTTTAGGCGTTTATCAATGTATGGAGATTTATGTCACATTTTACAAAATTGCTTCCATTTCATAAAAACACACTTCGTTAAGAGATTCAAGGCTAGATTTGGAATCTACTATGATGAATCTATCGAGAATAAGAGTCCTTTCATTAAAAAATAGTTTTAACGAAGTCGTATAGCAGTTTGTTTGAAGGGGTTGATAAATGACAAAAATATCAACAATTTTTATTTTTTGTCCAAAAAGTTGTATATAAACTAGATTTTAATTAAAATACGTCTAAGATGAACTTTCATATGTATAGAATTGATTTACGTTTACCTTTTTCTTAACTGGTTTAAGGAATTCTAGTTATAAGATAAATTACACAATGCCTGCCGTACTATCAAAGTTACCCGCATTATCAAAGATACCCCGTTTTACGGTAGTACTTTACTAGTGTTTATTGTCTTTATTTTATGAGCTTTCTTCATGAGCTCGTTGTAAAACTTAGGAAGATTTGGATAATGTGACAATACTTTTCATGTTTTTGGGTATGCATAACCATGATATTTCAGGGTTTAATTGGAATCCAATCACAAAATTATTATGTTTTTACAACATGCAAAAATATCGACTTTTATGAAATTTTGGAGAAAAAATTCGTATGAAAGAGATCCAGTACTTGTTTAGGAAACATCAGAAAACGACGCCGTATCCTGGATCTGACGTGCAATTTTGTCTTATTTTTGGCTATATGGGTCACTGTTTGCGCATTTTTGCGCTAAGTGCGAAAAAAATATTTTTTTTTCTATCATGTCACAATGGAGTCGCATGGTTGTGAAGGAAGTGCATTTATTTTAAGTTTATATTTTATCTTAACATAATTCAAATTCACTTCAGAATACCTACTAACAATTTGGTGTAATCCTCATTGTAGTAAGAGACCTTAACTACGTCACGTGGTCATAAGGGAAGGAGGGCATAATAAGGAGGGGGAAGGGTGATAACGTGATGACCACAACTAACTTTTTTTTTTTATTTTTTTTTTATTTTTTTACAGTTCAAAGCAGCAGTCGTCTATAATATACATTTGAGGAATTCAGTAAACGGCTTAAAGCCCTACGTTAAATATTTTTCTGCGTAAACGTCGTGATCACCAATCTTTGATTATTTTAATTGAAATTTTATGAAACGAAAAAAACTACGCTCCTTAGTGAAACCCCTCAATTTTTTTTTTCAAAAACTTGAAGTTTTTATTAAATGTTATTCAAGCGTTTTCGTAGAATAAATTTCTACTGAACGACAGACAGAGTGATATAGGTTTTGAAAATGTTGCTGGAAATCTACTATTCATCAATATGATTACCGATCTCTGATGATCGTTTATCAACAACTCCCTCCAATATTGCGAGTATGTATTGCCTATTCTTTATATATAGGGTTATTTTGGTTACTCGACAAGTAATAACAGAGATCAATGTACATAACAACCTAAACTCGGACGAGCATATATGAAGTCGTTGAAACGAGATTTGATAAAAAGCAGTTCAAATGTTACGCAGTACACTATATCAGACTATCTGACCCCATTTTACTTCGTTAATTCACCTCCGTTTACCCACCATAAAACGTCACGTGGCCTATGGAGGATCCCCAAGAATAGACCACGTCTTGTCAGCCAACATTGTGTGTATCTAAATTTTTGTTGTTGTTGTTTTTATTTATGTGTATTTTAACATCACGCTAATTCTACACTTGTATCTTAATTGATCCACGTAGGTAATCAATTTTTTTAAATGATTTATGTAGTTTTAAAGGTTTTGGACCACCCTAATAGCAAAAAATATACAATTATAGGTAGTTTCAATGCCAATACATGATTTAAGAACCAGCAAATCAAAAAGTTAATCAAAATCTACGTTCAAAAAACACATCGTGTTAGCTTATTATCGATAACTTTTTACATGCTTCCCATAAACAGTAAATTTCAAAATTTTGATCCACCCTAATACATTAAAATCAAAATATATGAAAAGTTTCATATCAGAAATAGGTTTAGGGCACTATAATCATCATAACCTGTGAATTTTAGCCATTTCTGTTGACATTAGAGGTTTTGTCCGACCTTTGTATGGAGTCCCGCCACTGTGCAATGTCGACGTCCACAGCGACGAAAAGGGACTTGCGATTGGAAGCTCGGTAGGTACGTGGAACTGCAGATGTCTCAGCTTCATCGGGAGCACCCGCAGCCGCATATTCGCAGATATAACAGCGATGGGCGAGATGCAGAGGCGCGTGGTCGGTTAGTGGCCGATCGACGAAAGAATTTGCAGGCTGAGGATCAAGAGCCAATTCTTCAACATCAGCATAATAAATGAGCACAACCCTCACTTCGGAAGCACTGATGATGACAAAGACGCATTTTACGCGCAGCTCGAACGCAAGTACGATCGCTCCCCAAATCACGACGTCAAGATCATCATAGGGGACCTAAATGCTCAGGTAGGCCATAGGAATTCAGACCGACGATTGGAAAGTTTAGCGCTCACTAGTTGACGAACGACAATGGCATACGTCTCATCGATTTCGTCGCCTCTAAGAACATGGTCATTCGTAGCACCTTTTTCCAGCACAGCCTTCTTTTTCGTTAGATCACTACAGCAAACGAAATCGCAAATCGACCACGTTCTGTTTGATGGACGGCACTCCTCCGACAATATCGACGAAAGGACCTATCGTGGCTCTAATATCGACTCTGATTAGTACTTGGTGATGGTCAAACTGCGCCCAAAACTCGCCGTTATTAACAATGTACAGTACCGGCGACCGTCTCGGTACGATATAAAGCGACTGAAGCAACCAGATGTTGACATCGCATATGCACAGAATCTCGAGATAGCGTTGCTGGGCGATGATGTGCTGCCCCTCTGGAGGACTGCTGGGGTACAGTCAAAGCAGCTATCAACAACACAGTCGGGAGCACTATAGGGTACGTATAACGGAATCGTCGAAACGAATACGAAACGAGAAGGACGTAGCGCAGGCTGTAATGCTGCAGCATAGAACTCGACAGAATGTGGAGCGATACAGACAGAAGCGGAAGCAGTCCCGCCTCCTCCGGAAGAAAAGCGCTGCCAGGAAGAAGCGGAGTGAGAGAAAATGGAACTGCTGTGCCGTTCAAAAGAAACACGAAGGCTCGACCAGAAGCTCAATGCATCCCGCAAAGGTTTCATGTCGAAAGCCGAAATCTGCAGGGATAAGGGCGGGAGCTTCTTGACGGACAAACGTGAGGATATCGAAAGGTGGAAGCAGCACTTCGATCAGCACCTGAATGGCGAAGAAAATATAAGCACAGAGGATCAAGGCAGCGGAGGCAATAACTATGTTGGTGCAACAGAAGACGGGAACGAACCAAGGATCTGGAAAACCAAACAGCTGCCGAAGAAGTAAAAAGAAGGCATAATCTGTCCCATCCACGAGAAATGCGTCAAGTTATTTAATGTGTGAGAGCTTTCGAGCGATTAATATTTTGAATGCCGCCATGTCTATAAACTACGTAGACTCATTTTGGGTCTTTTTAGAACCACCCCCCCCCCCCCGCCTTTCTCTCCGTAGACTTTTGTTCATGCAAAGTTTTCGAAATTTGTATGGAGCATAGACTGCCCAGAACCCCCCGTCTCCCCCAAGAGACTACGTAGTTTGTGTACAGGCCCAAAGTGCTATCTCAGATCATCTTCCGTCGTTTTTCACCTAAAGTAAATGAGTTCATGCGAAGTTACCAAGCCGGTCGACAACGGATCAGATCTTCACCGTACGACAAATCCTCAAGAAATGCCGTGAATACCAGGTTCCAACGCACCACCTGTTCATCGAACTCAAGGAGGTATACGACAGTATGGGGAAGCTTACTTCTTCAGTGTCGAGTGCTCGACTTGAACACTCAATACTGAAGTAGTCTGTAAGTCGCAGACGAAATAGGCCTATCTGTCCGAAGATATGCAAAGTAGTGGAATTGAAAGGAATTTGCTCGTCCTTTTCTAGTTTTTCTATAAAAGTTTTTTTTTTTTTGTTTTGTTGTGCAAAAGTGAATAGTAAAGTTTTTTTTAAATTGTTAACTAGTGAACAGGTTCTACTAAAAGTTCCACAGTGTTGGTGAAGGTTTCAATTTAGTTCGAACTGTTTAAGCGTGACCATACTTCAAGCGAGACTACATACCACGTATTACAAAAGCGATTAATCTGCATTGTGATTACTCCTGATTGCTCTAGGTCATCCATTTTCAATTTGCAGAACTTCACAACCTTATGACCCACATTTACTCATCAGCAGTAAAGCACAACAGTAAACTTGAGCGTCGTCGGGGAGCGCATTCACCCACCGTAGCAGTTCAAGTTTTCCTGTTTTCAACGAGCAAACTCTCTCTCTCTTTTTCCGCCAACATTTCCCATGGCTCACGGACATTACGTTACACTTCGTTCAACAAACTTCCATTAATAGCACGAGCCGGTGAAAGTTTTCCGCTGCTTCCTGTGTCTAGTTATCCCCATCCGCCGATATTCTTTCTTCCACTTGTACGCTTTACTTTTAATACTGGACACAAAAAATCTCTTTATTACAATTCATTCGAAGAAACCGGTTGAAAGCAGGACGAAAGAAGCTCAAATTATCGTTTGCTTTATCGTTAGGACGTAACAGGAATTGTATCTCTGAAGTAAAGGTTCAAGGTTTCGTTGCAATATTCTACACTTTTTATACTAGACAAGCATTGTTAAACATCTAGCAAGTCTTAACTCGTTAACAAAATATACGTCCCTATGATCAAACAAGCATAGGAAACGTGTGGTACACACCCTACCGCTCGTGTATAAACAAAAGCACAAACACACGTAGGTACGGCGCGGCAGCACACTTCCCGACAGACTGCTGTTTTCCAACTTTGCAGCGCCATTCGTAACCTATACCCGGACATCCGGATGGAAGCTTTGTCTGAAAAATTGGATTATCGTGAAAGTTTTACGGTTGTTGGGAATGTTTGTGCTCGCCGTAACGTACGCTCGAATCTGCTGCACGAGCTGTTCGCTTAAAAATATTAACTCGCCCGGACTGCTTCACGGTTTTCTTTCGCTGTTGAAAAATGAAAATATTTTATTATACTTATTATTTTGAATAGTTTAAATAACATGACTTAATCAGTCCGGAGTAACATTGACCAGAACTTTCGATCTTTCTTGAATAATTCTCTTGTTAAAGCTAACGTTACATGTTTCATATTTTTGAAACAAGTACTAGCCCTCTGAGTATGTGTCAAGCTACTCGAAAAAGTATTGTAATACTGTACTGTACTGTACTGTACTGTAGTACTGTAATACTTCAAAGCCTATTTAGGCTTTTTGCTCTAGTTTTGATTTTGTTGATTTGGGATAACATTGATCATGTCAGTGATCAATGTTCGTTTGTGTTGAAAATACCCTTACTTACTTAATTTGGGGACGCTGATTTCGAATATGTTGTCCAAATGCTTACAAGTTATGTACTTTTTGAGATATTTTAGGATTGAAATCTACCAAACCGCGAATAACGCCTAAAGGGAGGCAATGGCTTCAGGAATTTATGGCCGACTTTTCATAAATCGTATGGGTATTTCATTGAAAAAGAGCATTCTCATAAAAGTTTCGTTCATCAAATCCAACTCTAGGATATCATATTGAAGTAAGACAGTGAATTTGATCCTCATATTGTATCTAGTTTTCACGTCAAGCATGAATGTTTGACAATATATATCATTGCGTTACGAAACACACTTATGGAAAAATCGAATTATTTCAATGTTTATCAAATTCAATTTTTTTGAATTGCATGTCATTTAAAAGCTAAATGATAGCAGATTACAATATACCATTTGATAGCTGGGTAATTCTCGCTGAGACCGGCCCACTATTTACACCTTGTCTTCAAAAATGTTTAAGGTGCCGATTTTCTGAAAGCCCTCGCCTATAAAGTAAGAAAAATGCATTTGGTTACTCAAATTGATGGACCCCCCGTTAGTTAGAGCCACAACAATTTTTGCAGACCCCTCGATTTTGATCAAATGGTGGCTCACTAAAACCATTATAACTCGAAAGTTTCACCAAAAACCACCTCAAAACGAAATGTTGTTGAAAAGAGGAGAGATAGAGCTACTATTTACAATAATAAAAAGTTGGGTCGGCCATATTGATTTTGGCCGCCATCTTGGATTTTTATACAAAAACATTTGTTTCACCATGAGGGCAACCACCGATTTTCGAAATTGTTGCATCAATTGAAAGCTGGGATATTTATACATAGCATATCAAAAAATTAGAGATGTCTTTTTCTTCTTTTAAAAGTTATCTACAGTTTTGTAAATTGAGCCACGCTTTCTCCATACATTTCCATGCGCACCGGCAAAGACATGCAACAGCATCCGAGTTTACGCCTGCATGTATACACAAAGGCGCGTGGTGCAAAATTTGGCCAAATCGGAGCTTCGTTTCCGTTTTTGACTGTTTCTCAATGATGCGGGCATTGTTTTTATAACTTTTTTAGTGTTTTGAAAAGCTTAAACCTTCAACTTTCTATTAGTGGGTTCAGAATTTTGATTCTTATTCGTTAACACTGCGAAAAAACGCTGCATTTATGTAAACGGTCGGCACCGGGCCCAGTGCGCAAAAGTGGCATGATTTACGAAACGGCAGATAACTTTTGAAAGAAAAAAAAGACATCTCTAATTTTTTGATATGTTATGTATAAATGTCCGAGCTTTCAATTGATGCAAAAATTTCGAAAATCGGTGGTTGCCCTCATGGTGAAAAAAATGTTTTTGTATAAAAATCCAAGATGGCGGCCAAAATCAATATGGCCGACCCAACTTTTTATTATTGTAAATAGTAGCTCTGTCTCTCCTCTTTTCAACAACATTTCGTTTTGAGGTGGTTTTCGGTGAAACTTTCGAGTTATAACGGTTTTAGTGAGCCACCATTTGATCAAAATCGAGGGGTCTGCAAAAATTGTTGTGGCTCTAACTAACGGGGGGTCCATCAATTTGAGTAACCAAATGCATTTTTCTTACTTTTTAGGCGAGGGCTTTCAGAAAATCGGCACCTTAAACATTTTTGAAGACAAGGTGTAAATAGTGGGCCGGTCTCAGCGAGAATTACCCAGCTGAAACTGATTCAATGTAAAACACTTGTTTGAACCTTTCATGAGGTCAGTCAAGCTGATCAATGTTACCCTGCTGACCAATATGGTACTCCGTTTTACGGTACCCTGTTAAGCTCACCTCGTGTTCCTTGTGTTTAAATTATACGTTTAGATTTCTACGAACTAACACTTTGTAGTGATTTAATGGTTAAAATCAATCTTCTACACCATAAAACGCCTGAAAGTAGGCCATTTTAAGCCATTTCTAATTGAACATTGACCGTTTTGAATACGGATCCGCACAATTGTGCTGGTCCTTGACCTCAAAAAGTACTTAGGTGGATAAAGTAGACGAAGTAAAGAAAGTTTTATTTTAGAAGACGTTTAGTTTATAAGAGAAAAAAATGAGGTAATCAGTCTTTTATGGTCCGTTCCGAAAGGGATATAGGTTGCATTTTATTCAAATTGGCTACTGAACAACTTCGCATCACCCGAGAGAATGAAAGATACTCGCGGCTGCCATTGGCGAATCTAGACTTCTCTTTCTTCTCATCCATCCTCCTTGATAAACACGAGAAAGAGCGGTCTGCTTGTTCACGCGCGTTGAGTTTGCTGCTGGATTCATTCATTAATTTAGTTAACATTAAATTCATGATAATACTGAATCAACAATTTGCCGCCATAATACTCGATTTGCAGCTGCAGCTCTCCAACCTCGGTCACGCCCAACACTCGCCAAATCACGCTCCACTTGGTCCGCCCATCGTGCTGTCTGCGCTCCACGCCTTCTTGTACCAACCAGATGGTAAGCAAACACCAACTTTGCAGGGTTGTTGTCCGGCATTCTTGCAACATGCCCTGTCCACCGTATCCTTCCGGCTTTGGCCACCTTCTGGATGCTGGGTTCGCCGTAAAGTGCAGCGAGCTCGTGGTTCATCCTTCTTCGCCACACACCGTTCTCCTGCACACCGCCGAAGATCGTCCTTAGCACGCGTCGCTCGAAAACTCCGAGTGCTTGCAAGTCCTCCTCGAGCATGGTCCATGTCTCGTGCCCGTAGAGGACCACCGGTCTTATAAGCGTTTTGTACATGGTGAATTTGGTGCGTGGGTGAATCTTTTTCGACCGCAGTTTCTTCTGGAGCCCGTAGTAGGCCCGACTTCCGCTGATGATGCGCCTCCGAATTTCACGGCTCACGTTGTTGTCAGCCGTCAGTAAGGATCCGAGGTAGACGAATTACTCCACCACCTCGAAAGTATCCCCGTATATCGTAACATTACTACCCAGACGGATCCGGTCGTGTTCGGTTCCGCGTACCAGTATGTTTTTGAGGCTTTCACCACCAGTCCGACCATTGCTGCTTCGCGTTTTAGGCGGGTGTACACTGTACAGCTCTGCCACCGTTCCAAATGTTCTAGCGATAACGCCCATGTCGTCCGCAAAGCACACAAATTGACCGGATTTGTGAAAATCGTTCCCCGGCTGTTGAGCCCGGCTCGACGCATCACACCTTCCAGAGCGATGTTGAAGAGTAGGCATGAGAGTCCATCACCTTGTCGTAGTCCCCGGCGAGATTCGAATGAACTGGATAGTTCACCCGAAACCCTTACGCAGTTTTGCACACCGTCCATCGTTGCTTTAATCAGTCTAGTCAGCTTCCCAGGAAAGCCGTTTTCGTCCATGATTCTCCATAGCTCTGCTCGGTCGATACTATCGTATGCCGCTTTGAAGTCGATGAGCAGGTGATGCGTTGGGACCTGGTATTCACGGCATTTCTGGAGGATTTGCCGTACGGTAAAGATCTGGTCCGTTGTCGACCGGCCGTCGATGAAGCCAGCCTGATAACTTCCCACGAACTCATTCGTTTTAGGTGATAGACGACGGAAGATGATCTGAGCACTTTGTAGGCAGTATTCAAAATAGTGGTCGCCCTGAAGTTCTCACATTCCAAATGGTCGCCTTTCTTATGAATGGGGCAGATTACTCCTTCCTTCCACTCTTCCGGTAGCTGTTCGGTTTCCCATATCCTGACTATCAGCCGATGCAGACAGGTGGCCAACTTTTTTGGCCCCATCTTGATGAGTTCAGCTGTGATACCATCCTTACCAGCTGCTTTGTTGGTTTTGAGCTGGTGAATGGCATCCCTTATTTCCCTCAGCGTGGGAGTTGGTTCATTTCCGTCCTCCGCTGCACTGGCGTCGTCGTTTCTTCCGTTGCCGTGAGCTCCCGTTTTTAGCGGCTGTTCGAGTCCGTATGAAGTTGATCATCAATATTAACTTCTTTTCTCGATCAGCCTAGATAGCTGTGTAGTGTCGGTAGCGATTGTCTCAATTGGCTAAGAATAACACTACGGACCGCCTGTTCCGGTGGTAAGAATCCATCAACAGGTGACCCCTAATTCATGGTGTGATGCGGCTTTATGCTTACCGTGCCTAGGAATGAATGGCTAGGGGGGTCTAATAAAAACCTAACCGCTAACGGAGCCTGTGGAGTACCAGGGCGCCCTCCACAGTATGTAGCCCTTACTGCGCTAACCGGAGCAATGGTGCAGTGGACCTTGTGTTTCTCCGAGACAATCAACTGCCCTTCTTTAGTCTCACTTGAGGCTAAATAAGGGCGAGATTATGAAGATGTTGTTAATTAGTTTAAATTTTCACCTATATGGTTTCGCATTATGCGATTTACACAGTGTATTCTGTGTATCCTCGCCTTTGGCGTTTTCCAATCGATACCGATTTGGTTTTATTGTTGCTGTTCTTTGTTGTGCTGCTGTTGCGAAGAGTTTAATCTTACCTAGTTTGGGTAGTGGCTACGGTTAGGATAGCTCAGATCAATCTTCAGCATAAAAGAACAGCAACGATCAATCTTTGCAGACTTATGCAAAATGGTACAGCCCAAGTGGCCTTGGTACAAGAACCTTACTTTCGTAAGGGAAATTTCTATCTAGGAAACCTTGTGAACCCGGTGTTTGCCACTTTCAGTAAACATGAAATGGCAAACTCGCGTGTCATGCCTCGAGCCTGTGTGCTTGTCAACAACGCAATAGTTGCTACACTCATCTCTGAACTAACCACCAGAGATGTATGTGCTATCACAATTGATGTATCTGTTGGAAACCTCAACAGGAAATACGTCTATTGTTCTGTGTATTTACCACATGATGAACCATCCCCTACGGATGCTTTCAAACACGTCATCGCATACTGCACTTCAAAAGGCCTTCCGCTAATTGTTGGCAGTGATGCTAATGCTCACCATATCATCTGGGGCAGCTCAGACATTAACTTGAGAGGCTCCAGTTTGATGGAGTACTTAAGTAGTACAGATCTTGCATTACTTAACATAGGCAACCGCCCAACCTTCATGGTATCTGCTAGAGAGGAAGTGTTAGATATAACGCTTTGCTCTAGCAGAATTAGTCACGAGCTGACCAATTGGCATGTGTCAGATGAAGAATCTTTATCTGATCATCGCTATATCTTTTTTGAACATTTAAATGTTACTTCGCAAACATTGCGTTTCAGGAATCCTCGGTCAACAAACTGGGATCTTTATACTGATTTGGTTGCAGCCAAATTTCATGGATATTCACCATCCATTGACACTCCAAGTGATTTAGATGATGCCGTTGATACTACAACGACCTTCATCATGGAAGCTTTTGAAGAAGCATGCCCTCTACGGTCTGTGAAGATCACAAGAGGAACCCCTTGGTGGAACTCTGATCTGGCGAAACTCAGGAAACAATGTAGAAAGAGTTGGAACAGACGACGTTCGGCTGGTTCGGAGGCTTTCAGGTCGGCTCGCAAGGCCTACAGGAAAGCTCTCCGGTCTGCTGAACGATCCGGCTGGAAAAACCTTTGTACAAATGTTTCCAGCTTGAGTGAAGTCAGTCGGTTAAACAAAATCCTTGCGAAATCTAAGGATTTCCGGGTGAACGAACTTCGTTTGCCAAATGGCGATCTGACTTCCTCTGATGAAGAAGTTCTGGAATGCTTATTCAGCACACACTTCCCTGGATGTGTGGATATTACATCTTCGAATGATCCTGATGTCTTTTCTTGTAGTTATGATTCTTTAGCTTCGGCTCGGAGTATTGTAACTATAGAATCGATTGAGTGGGCTCTTAATAGCTTTGCTCCTTTCAAATCTCCTGGGGCAGATGGGATTTATCCTATTTTGCTTCAGAAGGGATTTGATTATTTCAAACATGTTTTGAAAAAACTACTTGTTTGCAGTTTTGCTACAGGGTATATTCCCAAATCCTGGAGGGATATTACTGTAAAGTTTATTCCGAAAGTGGGTCGTGCGTCGTATGAAGAAGCAAAGAGTTTCAGACCTATCAGTTTGACCTCTTTTCTTCTGAAATGCTTAGAACGCATTGTGGATCATCATATCCGTGATGTTCATCTGGCCAACGTGCCTCTTCATGTGAACCAACATGCCTACCAATCTGGTAAGTCCACTGTGACTCTTTTACACAAGGTTGTTTACGATATCGAGAAAGCATTCGCTCAAAAGCAATCTTGTTTGGGTGTTTTCTTAGATATCGAGGGTGCCTTTGACAACGTGCCTTTCGATGCCATATTGGAAGCCGCACGGAGTCATGGTATATCTCCAATGATTTCCAATTGGATTCACCAAATGCTCAAAAACCGATATCTCTTCTCGACATTGCGTCTAGCAGGGATTAGGAAATTGAGTGTTTGTGGATGCCCCCAAGGGGGAGTCTTATCACCGCTTTTGTGGAATCTCGTAGCAGATACGCTATTGAGGCAACTCAATAATAGCGGTTTTCCTACTTATGGTTTTGCCGACGACTACCTAACATTGTTAGTTGGTATGTGCATCAGCACCCTTTTCGACCTGATGCAAAACGCCCTTCAGGTAGTTGAGGGTTGGTGTCGCCAATATGGCCTTTCGGTTAATCCGAGTAAAACATCTATTGTTCTTTTCACGGAAAGGCGAAACCGTAATGGCGTTCGACCTTTGCGTCTCTTTGATTCTGAAATCGATGTGACTGAACAGGTAAAGTACGTTGGAGTCATTCTTGATTCCAAGCTTTCCTGGACACCTCACATTGAGTTCAGAATCAAGAAAGCTTGTATGGCCTTCGGGCAATGCCGGCGTACTTTTGGTACAACTTGGGGTCTAAAACCCAAGTATATCAAATGGATTTACACAACTGTGGTTCGGCCAATATTGGCTTATGGATGTCTTGTGTGGTGGCAAAAGGGTGAAGTGAGAACGGTCCAATCAAAATTAGGCCATCTTCAAAG
This sequence comes from Aedes albopictus, assembly GCF_035046485.1. Taxonomy (NCBI): domain Eukaryota; kingdom Metazoa; phylum Arthropoda; class Insecta; order Diptera; family Culicidae; genus Aedes; species Aedes albopictus. The sequence continues at coordinate 209,777,846 of NC_085137.1, forward strand.
GATGTGCTTAATGGCGATGTCTGGAGCGTTCTCTTCAACTCCTACGGCAGCGCTAGAAGTTCTCTTTGACGTTGCCCCACTACACATTCATCTCAAACAAGAAGCCCTTTCTTGCACTTACCGGTTACGGGTACTCGGTCTACTAGAGGAAACTCCTGTGAACCGCAGTTCAACACACACCTCGTTGTTTCCACTTTTGGTGAATTGGGACAAAATTGTCCTTGCTCCAAGTGATCTTACAATTGCTTGTAATTTTCCATATAGGACATTTTCCACGAAATTCCCTTCCCGGGAAGAGTGGACATCTGGTTATCTGGAAAGAAGTATTTCAGACGGCATCGTATGTTACACTGATGGCTCCCTTCTCGAAGGTCGAGCAGGTGCTGGAGTTTATTCTCGTGAGCTAAGGCTGTATCAGTCTTATTCACTTGGTAGACACTGTACCGTTTTTCAGGCCGAAATCTTTGCTCTTATGTGCGGAGTGCAATCAGCACTTCAGCAGCACGTAATGGGCAAAGTAATATACTTCTGTTCAGATAGCCAGGCTGCTATTAAAGCACTTGCTTCGGCCAACTCCAGGTCGAAGATAGTTATCGCTTGTCGAACTCAAATCGAGGAGCTGAATTCAGCAAACGCTGTTCACCTTCTATGGGTACCTGGTCATTCTTCCATCGCTGGAAATGAATTGGCTGATGAGTTAGCTCGCTCTGGAGCATCACATGACTTCATTGGCCCTGAGCCAGCTATTCCGATATCGAAGTGTTGGATTAAGCTTCAGATTCACACCTGGGCTGTCACTCAACACAGACAATATTGGAATAGTTTGGAGTCATGTCGTCAAACCAAATTGTATAGTGCTGAGCCATCTCTACGGGTGGCGAAGTATCTAACTAATCTGTCTAAGCAGAATTGCAGCATGCTGGTCAAAGCATTGACTGGCCACTGCCGACTCAGCTATCACATGGCGAATATTCAGCAAGCTGATTCATTTGCCTGTGATAGCTGTGAATCCGATTATGGAACTTCGTATCATTTGATATGTAACTGTCCAGTTTTCGCGCAACTGCGTTTCCGAGTATTCGGTAAACACTTATTAAGTGAAACTGACTTCAGAAACCTGAATCTTCAGGATATTCTGTTGTTCTTAACCCGCTGTGGTAAAGAGCTATAGGCTCTCTTTCGCTTTATGCGTTATTACAGTGCCCTTTTCAGGGCGCTGTTTGAACCCATTGTGGTACGCTTGTGCGTTAGTACCCTCTTCCAGGGTATTTTTCCTATTTCCCTACCTGTCCCTATCCCCATCCAAATCCTTTTTCCTTCCTTTTCCCTCAGGTAGATGATGAAATAGGCTGTTATTTTGGCGATGGCACAAATGTCCCAAATGGAGGATAACGTGCCTCTGGAGCCGGCCTTCTGATACCTGATCTCACATTCCAAATGGTCGCCTTTCTTATGAATGGGGCAGATTACTCCTTCCTTCCACTCTTCCGGTAGCTGTTCGGTTTCCCATATCCTGACTATCAGCCGATGCAGACAGGTGGCCAACTTTTTTGGCCCCATCTTGATGAGTTCAGCTGTGATACCATCCTTACCAGCTGCTTTGTTGGTTTTGAGCTGGTGAATGGCATCCCTTATTTCCCTCAGCGTGGGAGTTGGTTCATTTCCGTCCTCCGCTGCACTGGCGTCGTCGTTTCTTCCGTTGCCGTGAGCTCCCGTGCCTACGTTCTCCACGCCGTTCAGGTGCTGATCGATTGTGCTGGTCCTTGACCCCAAAAAGTACATAGGTGGATAAAGTAGACGAAGTAAAGAAAGTTTTATTCTAGAAGACGCTTAGTTTATAAGAGAAAAAATGAGGTAATCAGTCTCTTATGGTCCGTCCCGAATGGGATATAGGTTTCATTTTATTCAAATTGGCTACTGAACAACTTCGCATCTTCCGAGAGCATGAAAGATACTCGCGGCTGCCATTGGCGAATCGAGATTTTTCTTTTTTCTCACTCATCCTCCTTCATAAACACGAGAAAGAGCGGTCTGCCTGTCCACGCGCGTCGAGTTTGCCGCTGGAGTTAGGTACTGAATCTTTGCCGGATTGCTCGTCTCTGGTCGTCAAGCTGCTTTGTTTGGTTCCGTACTTGTCTGGAACCCTTCCAATAGTTCCCGGCACCTTTCTACTTGCGCCCCCAGATCTACTACTACTTCAGGTGTTGGATTGGCGTGATGCTCGCATTGCTCAATCAGGTTCCTGAGCACCCGCAGGGCAGTTTAGGGATCCTTCCTTGTTTTAAGGATTTCACCGTGCTCCGATCCAGGGCAGAAAGGGGAATTGACACCACCACTGATCTTCCTCCAGTTCATGTGTTGGATTGGCGCGAATCTCGCACCGCTTAGTCAGGCTCCTAAAGGCATCTGACGATTTTTTTCTCATTTTCAACAATTTCACCATGCTCGGACCCAGCACAGAGAGGGGAATCGTAACTGGTGCGGTGGAATCCGTAGTTTTGACGGTCGACGGTTTTGATCGACCAGCCGCCTGTAGCATGGGCACCAGGAGGGGGTGGTGTTAAAAGAGCCATGGATGAGGGGGGCGCCAGCTCGTTGTTTGCACCGCCAGATAGACTGCGGTGGCTCGCTGTTTCCTCCCCGTCCGTCCAGCACCTTCTCGATCAGCAGCTGTTGCTCGTTGTGATGACGTCGTTGCAGCTCCAATTCGACCCGTGCTCGGTCCAGCTTCTGACGCTCCACCAGTTGGCTCAGGCACGGTATTCGTTTAATGTAATGTACATAATGCGTTCATTGTGTTCTTGTTTAACTTGTCAATCTTCACTTCATTCAAAATAACATTTATAGGGCTCTAGAAGCATAATTCCAATCAAGATTCCAATGATGCTTCACTTCGCGATTTCGAGGTAGGGTATCGCGCTACTTGGGCGGTGGCTTCTATATTCGTCTGTTTTCCACTATAACTCAATCAATTTTGAACCGATTGACTTGAAATGTTGTACACGGGTAGATACTATACCTATCTCACCGCATTCCAAAAATTGTGTCAATTAGTTCCAATTTAACTGAGTTATAGCGGAAAACAGACGAAAATAGAAGCCACCGCCCAAGTGGCGCGATTCCCTACCGTAAAACGGGGTATCATTGATCAGCGGGGTAACATTGATCGGCTTGACCGACCTCATGACATGTTCAAACAAGCATTTTACATTGAATCAGTTTCTGCTATCGAATGGTATATCGTAATCTGCTATTATTTAGCTATTAAATGACATGTAATTCTAGAAAATTGAACTTCATAAACATTGAAATAAATCGATTTTTCCATAACTGTGTTTCGTAACGTAATGAGATACATGGTCAAACATTCATGCATGGCAAGAATACTAGATACAATATGAGGTTTGAAATCACTGTATTACTTCAATATGATATCCTAGAGTTGGATTTGATAAACGAAACTTTTATGAAAATGCTCTTTATCAGTAAAATATACGATTTATCAAAAGTAGGCTATCAAATCCTCAAGCTATTGCCTACCTCTAGGCGTTATTCGTGGTTTGGAGGATTTTAAACCTAAAATAACTCAAAAAGTATTGAACTTGTTAGAATTTGGACAACATATTCGAAATCCCCAACCCCAAATTTAGTAAGTAAGTGTATTTTCAACACAAACGAACTTTGATCACTGACATGATCAATGTTACCCCAAATCAAAAATTAGATTAAAAAGTCTATTTAAACATGTTTCAAAGTTTAACAATACTTTTTCGAGTAGCTTAACACATAATCAGAGGGCCAGTACTTGTTTTAAAAATATAAAACATGAATATTTGCTTAATTAAGAGAATTATTCAAGAAAGATTGAAAATTCTGATCAATGTTACCCCGGATTACGATATAGTATCCTTGGAGGTTTCAGAAGAAGTCTGAGCTTCATCTAAGGATGAGCCCAATTCGTCACAATTCATGTCTGAAATATCTCGCTCCAAGATTTCTTGGGACCAGATGACTTGTTCGTATACGTTGCCATCTGTCCATGACTCGCTGGAATGCTTCGTTACCTTTATGTTCGGGCAACAAGCACTACCACTTGCACCTCCATTGTAGGTGGCCGTTACTTTTTGAATAGCAAGCAGAAATTCATTAAATTAAGTTTTTTTTTCAATTCGTAGTGATGAATAAATTATTTTTTTTAATATCACTACTTTCTTGGTCGGTTTCCAGTACTTCTCTGCTAGACCTGCTGGTGGATTTTGAGATGTTTTTTAACCCCGTTATGCCGGTAGAATTGGCCAAGCCGTTATGAACAAAAAGTTTTGCCGATCATTAATTGAAACTTATCCGGGCAATCTTTGTAAACGTCATAATACATTCTGATTTATCGACCGTATTCTATTTATAACTTAATAATTTTATGGCTTTATCGGTCTTTTTCTACTCAGAGAGTAGAGATCAAAGTGGATAATAAAAATGATAAATATGATAGAATTCGTTAGGTTGCGATTAAGTATGAACATTTTTAGAAGGTGCAAATAGGCATGAAGACCATGTATTGAACGAATACATCAGACACCCGTCTGCTTATGTATTGTTCTCTTTTCATCGCAAGTTCTACCGATTGGTAGCTTTTTGCGGAATTCACACTTCCGTCCAAAGGGGTATGCCCATATCGTGGCGAGTTCTTCCAATTAGCTGTATTCGATCTTATTGGATAGAACCCTTTTCTTTTAAGCCAAACTTTATTATATCAACATTCTGATTTATCCACCGTATTCTACATATTTATAATTTCAGTTTGTTATTTTTGGAAATGGTATATGGCTACCAATCGCATGTCCCTCTCGATCGAAAGTATTGTACTAGCCGGTAAATTTTCAAGGCACGGCACGGAACATGCATGAATTTGGTTTGGAATTGATCCAAAATCCTGTTGTACAGCTTCCTATTGAGAAGACGTTGCCCCCATTTCCTTGAAGATCGACAACTTCGCGGTTGGCCACGAACGATTTGGGACGCAATGTTGTCGTAACTTGAACTGTTATACTATTTGTTGAACCTTTACTTCTTGTAGTTTGAATAACAAAAAATGCCAGTCAAAAATCATTTATCCGTTCTAGAAGCAGTTGAGAATAAACGGTTACAGTAACTTTGGCAAATGTTATGGTTATAGTGTGCCCATATTTAAAACATTCCCTTACATGTACCAACCAGTCACCTGTCCATCGAAATTTATTGACCTGTCCCTCATTTTCGTTTCAGGTAATTGGATTCACCAGATGACGCAAGAAGCCCACCCTCTAGGCCGAGGGCCCGGGTCAAAACCTTATCGAACCGCCCGTAAGTGGCTACCTATTTTACTCTTCAAGCAGATCCCAATTCCCACGGCAGCAATCCATCGGCGGATATAAATTTCACACCCCGGTCTCTGATGAAGCTATAAATAGGAAAGCATCTTTTGGCAGCCATGTGCCGTGCCGGTGGAGTGGCGGAAGGCCAGACAGACCAGTCAGTCGGTTCGTCACTCCGGGGATCGGTCGTCCGTCGTGGGTTCTGTGAAAACCCTGTTTATTATTGCGGCGGATACTTAAATCAACATCAAGATGGATTAGATTCTCGTCCGTTTCACGGCTCGTTGTTTTGCGTGGCCTGTATAATCAAAATGCCTCGAAGGAATGGACTGCAATATTGCGTCTACCTGAGTTGAATCAAATTGAGGTATTTTGAAGCAAGTGTCGAAAAAATAGAATCGTTCAAAGATTGATCAATTAGACCCCTCATCTACTTCATATGTAATATATGTTTTCCTACAATATACATTTTTCCAGGTTTTCCTACAATATACATTTTTCCAGAGAAGTACACTACCCAAAACAACACTTCTACGTTGTTCGCGACAATTCGCAGAACGATTTGGTTTTAAATTGAGCTATCCCCGGAATCGATTTGATTAAATTCTAGATTATTCCTGCGTCAACAAAGTTCCATGATTTACCGCGTTCCACGAGCTTGATTGAGCACTCAAGTATTCATCCATCAATTTCCTGCACAAACAACTTTCCAAATCTGTTCGCCTATCAAGAGAGTGCGAGGAAATATTTCCCGAAAAAAATACGGAGGCCTTTCGGGCAATAAATCATGATGAAGTGCGGAGCGATTGACGACGATGCGATGTGGCTCTCCCTCTGGACCGACGCCGACGACCGGGGCGTAGCGCAGCACCCACGTCCTAAGCGGTGCGGTGGTGAGCTTGTTTGTGTGCGTGTACCCGCGGCCCGGAAGCGCCCACCTATTGCTTCCAGGTTAACCAGATCGGTTACAACAAATCTCCAAATCCGGCAACTTTCGCCCGAGGCACAAAACAACATCAAAACGTTATTGGTCGAGTAGGTAGTAGGAATAGTGATAGCTTCCAGCGAGAGTCATGTCGGAATGTGGCATTTGGCCTCATTCCAAAGCTCGGAGGTGATGGGGGAAGAGGAGAATGACGACGACGACGACGGGCAGCTATGAGAAGAGAAAGATGCTGGCACACAATGATGTAACAATTTATTATTTTACGATTCGAGCAGCCGTAAACTTGAGATTCGATGTTGAGGCACAATTTAACAAGGGTGATCAAAACAGGAATGAGGGTCTGAGGGCCGAAGAGGAGCAATATGGGAGTTGATTGGTATCTAATAAAGAGAACGTTTGTGTTGAAAATAACGTAACTACTTAATTTTGGAGCCCTTGTTTCGAATATGTTATGGGGCCGTCCATATACCACGTGGACAGAAAATTCATGGTTTTTGACCCCCTCCCCCCTCCCCATGGACAAACGTGGACTTTTCATTGACCCCTACCCCCATCCCCCAATGTCCACGTGGACATCCGAAAAAAAAATGTTTTTTTTTAATATTTCTTAAATAAATGGAACAAGTGATTTTGACAAGTTTTTTTTTTAAATATTTTTTTTTCTTCGTAAACATTGTCTTAAATATAATATAATTCAGCATTAAGCTTGTACACTCCCGCTCCAGTCAGTGAAAAATGTTCCTTAAACGGAAAATTCTTCCCTGGATCATTTCGTGTTTCGTGTGATGTCCATCGCCTAATGTTAGTGATTGTTCAATCTATGCTTGAAGACGGTGTTTTTTTAGAATGTTTGTTCAATCTATGATTGTCTGATTGTTTTGTTAAGATAAGGTGTTTTTCCTTTGATTTTTGTTGTGATAAGATTATTTTTCTTAGATTCTTACAACAACAAGAATTACAGCAAGTTTTCAAAAATGCTAAGAGTATACCGTCGTGCGGGGCTACTTTTGAAATGCGGGGCTACTTTGGACATCTTTGAATACGATTTTTGACGTTGAATAACGTCGTTCGGCAAGATATGGGGGTACAATTCAGAAAACAGAAAATTTGAGCATGTAACGAAAAGTGGTTAGGTTTTGACCGCTAATAACATTGTCAATTCTTGATGGATTTTCAATCTTTTTGCATGAATCTATCAGAAATTTATTTACGCGTCGAATCCATGCTAGGTATATATTGATTTTCAATAGTAAACTATTGAAAATTTGAGAAAAGTGAACCCATGTTTTATCCAGCCAATCACGTTCGAGCACAGTTTTGGATTTTTCCGTCGACCGCCGAGCAGTATAAAAGATAATCTTCTTCTCCTCTTCCTTCATTCTTCATCAATTCGTCGACGGGAACGCATCGGCGGAGAGCTGTGCAGTTTGCTCCGTTTGCGTTTTCGTTTAGTGTTCTTTTGCAAGCCGAGCGCGGTGGTCGGTGCGCATCTTCGCGGCAGCACGAGTGGAGTCGCCAAGCGGATTAGAGACGGAGAAGCACAGCTCGGTTTCCCTGTTTGCATTTTCGCTCTGCATTCTTTGTCATGCAGAGCGCGGTGCCACCGCAGCGTTGGTTGCCGACGGTTGTGTGTGGTCGTACGGTGCGCGGCAGACAATTGGAGTCGCCAACCAGATTAGAGGACTTTTCATCATTGAACAACATCACCGCTACTGTTCCGAATTTGGAAACATACGGAATTGCATCTCCAAACGCACTTGCAATTATTTTGCAAATCCAAACAGTCCTTTTAAGGGCTATTAAACTATCCCACAAGAGAGGAGACTAGGAGGACTACAAATCGAATTTTCTGCAGGCGATAATTCAGAATTTTCCTAGCAAGTATCGACATTTTGAAACCAACTACTACAAAAGCGTCGTCGAATGTGGTGGGGTCGGCGAGAGCGCTTTTGCGTTTCGCTTGCCCATTCTTCACCTCACTGTCGACCGCGGTAGATGGACGGACGGACGTACCACTGCCAACCGAGCGATAGCGGCGGCGGTGGAATGAGCAATTTTACGAGACGTTTCGGATCAGCTGATCGCTCATTTCATGAATGAAAATTTGACAGGAGGTTGCGCCCAAGCCCGTGAGTGTTAATATCAATATCAACACTGTTGTCGTTTCGTAAAATAGACTATTGAAGCACCACCAAATTTTCATCATCGGAGCGCGCGTCATTTGCACTTCCAACAACGGAGCTAGCACGAAGGAAGTGATCTCCAAAATGTTAAACGGATTTGATTTTGCGAAATCAAATTTAAACAGCCCTTCTTAAGGGCTAGAAATCGAATTTTCTGCAGGAGTTAATTCAGAATTTTCCTATGTCGGCACTTAACATTTTGAAACTAACTACTACAAAAGCGTCATCGAGCGCGGTAGACGCACCGCTGGCAATCGAGTAGTGATGGTGGCTCATTCGTATTTTCTCAGTGCGGTAGCGGAGCAACTCACGGAAAAAAATCCATTCCCAAGACCATGAATATGACTCATAGTTTCCCGATATTTTTATGATTTTATGTTATAAATATACACCATGATTAAATTTTATGATCTTATGATTGATTTCACCATAACGCTATGCACCCGTTATTGTTTTGGCTTTCGACGACCAAAAATGGGAAATATAATCATGAAGCTATGATTAAATAAGCTGGGATCATGAGTAGCATTCATGAAGCCAAGAATAATTTTCATAAACCTGGATGCAGATCCTGATGCTTTACCACCAGATTCATAAAATTATGGTTTGGTGAGGTAGAACCATGCATAGAATTCATGGAATCAAAAAATACTTTTATGATTCCGTCGTCGTCGGACCTATATGCTTCTCAGTCAAATTCATAAAATCATGGTTGAGGGAAATGGAACCATGCATAGAATTCATGGAATTAAGAATTACTTTTATGATTCCGTCGTCGTCGGACCTCAATGTTTCTCAGTCAAATTCATAAAATCATGGTTGAGGGAGATGGAACCATGCATAGAATTCATGGAATTAAGAATTACTTTTATGATTCCGTCGTCGTCGGGCCTCAATGTTTCTCAGTCAAATTCATAAAATCATGGTTAAGGGAGACGGAACCATGCATGGAATTCATGGAATTAAGAATTAATTTTATGATTCCGTCGTCGTCGGACCTCAATGTTTCTCAGTCAAATTCATAAAATCATGGTTGAGGAAAATGGAACCATGCATAGAATTCATGGAATTAAGAATTACTTTTATGATTCCGTCGTCGTCGGTCCCAAATGCTTTTAATTAGATTAATAAAACGATGCAAGCTAAAATCTTAAGAAAATAAAATACGTGATATCAGAGCCCATTTCTATGATTTTGGGACCTATCCATCATCCTTTTTTCTATGAGCAAGCAGCACTTTTTAGTTGGCCTCTTGTTAGTGAAGATATGTAATGTTCAAATATAAAAGAGAACAACAATGATCGAACTCACCGGATAATCATATTTAGCTGGTTTATTATTTTTGTCTCTGGCACCTACATCCAACAGGCTAAGGATGCCCTCCAAACCACATCACTAGTTCACATCACTTGCTGAGTCTCCGAACTCGTCAAACGATGGATAAACCAAAAAAATAGAGAGAATTACCGAAAATTAACGCGCGATTCTCACTTTGCTTCACCCTCCGTACATAAACTCGGAGCTACGACGGATGGCACAACGAAAACGCGAACTAGGCACTGTTTACTTTTTGCGCGTTTACTTTTTAGTCAATCAACTCCCAACAACCTGCCGAATCTTACGGGCACACTGTTTTTATGTTCCATTTCCTCATATATGCACATTTATTACTCTAACCAAATAAAAACTTTGCAAAAATAGCAGGTTCAACTTTTTCCACATGTCTGTGCTGGACGACCGCGCGATTTATATAATTGCATATGGCAGATAAATGTAACGCTAGGAAGCGACCATGAATATAATTTATGAAAATGCTTGTTTCTATTCATATTTCTGGCCAACTCATTCATGATATTATGAATTTTAATTATGATATTATGAGTTGGCAGACATCATAAGAACATGATTTTTTATTCATGATTAGGGGAATGGATTTTTTTCCGTGCTGGGGATAATTATTTACTTCATCGGAGCTAACCTGGTCCCGCGTGAATTGAAATTTCGACATCGGAGTCAGCACCCTCGTCGAACAAATCCCTTCTGAAAGTTGAGCATATTTTGGTTTCGCGAAATCAAATTTAAACAGTCCTTGTGAGGGCTACAATTCTGAACTTTCTGCAAGAGCTATTACCGAATTCTCCTAGATAGTGAAAACACGTAAGGGTTCGTTCAAATATTACGTAACGCTAAGGGGTAGGGAGGGGGTCTAGCGCCGCGTTACGCTCCATACAAAATTTCCCATACAAAAGTTGTTACGTGTGGACCCTTTTCAGGGCCACAGAAAATTCCACTCAAGAGTTGATTATCGAGTTCGTATGGCATCCTTCACTACACTACCATCAAGGTCTATCAATAAACATCTTCAATCAAACCAAAGGACCCCAAAACTTTGTATCAGAGTCTATATCAACTTCAATACAGCATTCAATAATCGAAACTAATGCATAAACGGACGTTATTCAACGTCAGACTTGCGGTCGTATCTAGTATACAACCCCTCCAACTTTTTTTAATTCAAAATATGGTTCAAATCTGTTTGATGTCTTAGGAACTATTATGAAGCAATAGTTTTCCCTTCATTTGGTTGAAATTATTTTTCAAACAGACCGTTTATTGCTTGTCAGGACGCGAAAAAACATCGAATAAACCAATATAATATGCATAACGTATCAGAACATTTGGTCTGTAGGCATTGTTTCTACAGTTAATAAATTTCAAAGGGTTGATCAATTCATTCAAAATGTATCAACGCAGCATATACAATCGAAAATTTGTATCGTTATACGTTATAAATGACCGTTTCACCCAAGTAAAGGATTGATGGTCCCTTTTTTCAGGCTATCTATATAGCAATATCACGCTGCTCATAATACCAAAGGTAGCACAGAACCATCTTAAAACGCATATTTTTATTGAAACTATGAATGATACAGCATACTACAGTATTGGTACAACGTAGTTTACCAAATAACCCTGGCATTTGAAATGCAGTTTTGTTATAGATAAAAATTTCTAAAGTAGCCCCCATCCGGTTCTATATGAGATGTGTCCGATTGGTGTATGAACAACTTTTTTGTTTATTGGTGGATTAAGCTCAAATTTTGCATACATCCTACATACATACTCACAATTATTGTGTATAAAAATTGAGGAAATTCATTCACTAGTCTGGGAGTTATAATGTCACAAAGTTGAAAAACCATGAAAAAGTGTATAAAGAAGCCCCGCACGACGGTAGTCGAAACAAATTTTAATTACTGAGATTTAGATTCCAATATCCTATAGATGAAGCAACTAAAAAGTGTATGAGATGAGTATTTTGAAAATTTGAAGAAATTTAAAAAATATATATGAAACTTTGAGATATGCACACAGAACTTCAATGAAAATTTTCAGACTGAAACATCAATATTTGCCTACAGTGTAGACCATACTCCATTTTAAATCTTCACAATATTCCTCGATGAAGAAAACTAAGTAATTAGCTATTCTGATAATTTAAACAACTTAGTCAGTCTGAAAGTCTCTTTAATAAAGACAAATCAATCAATCAACTTAGTCAGTGAATCGTTACCATATTTTTTTCCTTGCAGAAGTCACTGCCAACTAAAAGACAATGTATAATCTATATAAATAAAAATGGAATGGTATTTGTATGTCACGAAAAGGCTCGGGAACGGGCCATCGTATCTACACCATTCTTTTAGTGTTGCATTGTGTACAGAAATGCATGTCAAAAACATAGTAGACAGGCAATACGTCGTTTGCCGGGACAGATAGTGTATAATAAAATAAAATGTATGAAAGAGCTGTTATTGAAGAGAATCTCATCAATAATGCGACATAATTTGTTACGTTTGTAAATCCTTGTTTCTTAGTACTTATGCCAATGTCGTCCCCGTGGACATTTGACTAACCCCCACCCCCCTCTCCGTGGACAAGCGTGGACTTTTCTCGAACCCCCTCCCCCCTCCAAGTTGTCCACGTGGTATATGGACGGCCCCTATCCAAATTCTTACATTTTGTGTACTTTTTGAGTTATTATAACATTGACATCCTTTAAACCGCGCATAACGCCTAAAGGTAGGCAATTGCTTAAGGAATGTAAAGCTAATTGTATACCTATTTTTAATAAATCGTAAATTTAATGGAGAACTTTTTAATAAGTTTTGTTTATAAAAATCCAACTCTGGGATATCATATTGAGTTAAAACAGTGATTTCGAACCTAATACTGTATTTAGTGTTGTGACTAGCATGAATGTTTGAGAATGTCAGGGCTGTTACAGGTGGCGCGGATTTTGCGTTTTTCGCGGTTTTTGCGTTTCGCGCGGATTTCGCACGTTTTTGCTAATTTTGGCGCGGATTTTGCGGAAATAGTTTTTAAATGCACTTACATCAAACATTTAGACAAGGAGCTCAACGCAATCAGAAAAAAAAACATTTTCAAATTAGAGTTATGGACTTATGTAGTTGCGTAAACACAATGTTAACCCAAGTAACATTTTAAGTTTTGTTCGGCTCTACAAGAGATCTTCATGACCAATTTTATAAAACTTGCAATAAAACTGAATCATACATCAAAACTTCTTGATAACCTCTTTAAGAGTATCTTCCGGCCAAGTGGATCACTCTCGGAGAGGTTTTGCAAACCGCATTAAGAGTAGCATTAAACCCGTTTTAAAACCTAGTTGAAATATTTCCCATTCTCGATTGTTGTTGTTTTTTTATCGACAAAAACTATGACAGCTCAAAATGCAGAGAAGCTTCTTCGATGGCACGTAAAGTTCAGGAGGATACATCATTCGAAAGTAGAAAGCGATTATTTCAAAGTAGTATTTTAGAAGTTACTGTGCTGGTAGGCTTATGCGCATTCGATTTTTCCGTGAATATTGGGGTTGCAGAATCATAAAATTAATGCGCTTCGAAAATAGTGAATATTATCATCTAGGAATGAAATAAATAAATTTGTGAATTTGATAAAACTATCCCGAATCACAAGAAAACTCAGCAGAGAGAGTTTATTTATGTGAGCATGTTATGAAAATGGTTGCAAACTACCAATTCATTGCTAATTTAAGCAAAACTAAAAAATTTTCATTCACGTTAGCTAATTCTTCAATGGCGACGACCATAATCAGCGAAAAAAAAACGAAAGCAAGTTTACTTTTATGATGACCGCAATAAACCTAGCAGTGTCGTAGTTTCTGCTTTTCCACCAACAGATGTCGTTACTAATCGAACGGATCGCCATCTGTTGAGAGTTTTAACAGTTTTATTGCGGTAATAATGATTGCCAGAAGGTTTACATATCGGAAAGTTTTGTTTACTCTTAAAATCTGTCTTTATGGATATCTTCAAGTATACTATAAAACATTTTATTGATGGTTTTCATAAAAGCAGTCATAAAACTGTGAGTTTTAATTATTTCTGTAATAAAACATTAATAAAAATCAAACAAAACCAATCAGCGATGGAATTGTTACTTGGGTAATAGTCCCCAGCTAGATAAGCTGCACTGCACTAAACTGCGTTAAAACTAAGAAGATCTTTTTCTAAATTTCTTAATCAAATTCTTGAAGTCATTTCTGTCTTAACCCCGAAAACAATTTTTGTATATAACTTAATTTTAGACGAAACTTATAGAGTAATGCCTGAGGTTCGAAAAACACTGAATCATGACAAGAATTGTGGAATAATTGATGGAGTTTCTTGGTGGCCCTGAAAACTTATTTTTTGAAATTTGCAAAAAGACGTCTTTCGGAATTTTGAAGTAACATTTGGTTACATTTTGTAGTTAAATTCAACAGATTCTCGCAAAGAACATCATTGGTTTTGTAGGCTGTGTGTGTCGTAAGAAATCAAAACAGAAATATCAGATAAGACGTCTTGGAGATTTTTACAATTTTATTTTTAGAGAGTTCAAAGGAGAAAGCTTTTGAAAACTCTGAATAAAGTATTAGGTAATCATAAGAAATTTTTAAAATTTTTAAACAAGCAAGTTTGAGAATGACGGAATTGACGAAATTTCTGAATCAGTTATTAGTGGAACTTCAGCCGAATCATTTTTTTTCCTGAAAACTAAAATTCATAATCGAAGCACTCGTTGAGATGGGCGTTTCGTGCACAGTTATTAAAGAGCAAAGGGTTTTTATGGTAGAATTTCTGGAGGATTTTTTTTTTGCAGAATACTTGAATAGTTGAAGCTTTCGGAATTCTGAGACTGAGGACATTCTTGCTGTGTGGCCAGAAACTCTTTATCATACATTTTCCAATGAATTAATATTTTTCTACATATCTTTAGCCAGACATTTTTTTTATAAAATGCTTCCTTTAAAAAAAATATCACTCTTAGGAATACAATGTAGTGATGATTTAATCAATAAATTTCACTAGTATTACTTCATTTGTATCTTTACATAATAAGCCACATAAATTTCTCAAAGCTTCTGAACATTTTCTTGCAATTCCCTCAAACGATATTCTGGGTTTTCAGAATTTCTACCATAATGTTAATTATAAATTATTTCAAAAAAAAAATCGTCAAGAATGCTCCTTTTTTGCCTTTCTCGTACACTAAGTGTACTGGAAAGGCTATATGTTCACTCCAAAAATGACTTTTTGATAGGAGGCCCGGAGATTCGAGTCACATATACCAATCAACTCAGCTCGACGAATTGAGGTGATGTCTGTGTGTGTGTATGTGTGTGTATGTGTACAAACGAACTCACGTCACTTTTCGGCAGTAAATCTCAACCGATTTTAATGACCGACGGTGCATTCGACGCGGAATCTGGTCCCATTGTTTGGTATTGAAAATGGTTCGGATCGGTCCAGCCGTTCCGGAATTATGGCCATTTAGGCGTTCCGGATCGGTACCCCAGGAAGGGGCTATATATGAAAATGCAACAAACCCACGCATGCGACACATCAAACCACGGCATTTTCGATAATAAGGTGAACAGTAAGCAAGAAAATAGTCTCAGACCTAGAGGTGTGCGCCGCCGCGCCGCCGCCGATTTTTGGTCGCGCCGCCGCCGCCGTCGGCGCGCCGCCGCTTACGCCGCTGAACTCCAATTTTTTACGCCGATCTCAAAATCGTATTGAAAAAATTATATTATTTTGGCCGGGGCCCGTGGCGTAGTTGGTCACACGTTCGCTTCATATGCGGATGGTCATGGGTTTGATTCCCAGCCCCGGCACTTGCAATTTTTCGTCAGTTGCTCTTCCCCGAGAGCGGCTGACACTGACCCTCTTCTGAGGAAAGGAACAACGGTCATCCAATCATCCTTGTGCTCATCCTTCTACCATGTATAGAGTAGAAAAGTTAAAGCAGCAGAAAGGCAACCAGTTCGATAAAGTAGAATAAAATATACATCTAGGCACTGTACAAAATGTAAGTTCAGCTGTCAATTGAAATCGCTCACGTAGTGCCCTAGTGGACAATAGAGCTGTAATTAGGATAAGTGATTAAGAATAAAAAAAAAAATATATATTATTTCTTGATTAATTTCATTACAATATTTCAAGCAATTCATTGGAGTCATCTGCATAGAATTTGTAAGGTCGTTTGCAGCGGTGGTCCATTTTTATGATCCAAATTTATAGCAGTTCTAAAAATTTGGAACGCGAAAAATAGGTCAAATTACGCTCAGTTCCACCAGTAGTTGTTTTAAATTCTAAACTTCGCATGTCGCGTCAACGATGTTTTGAAAGTGAAAAGTTCGTCCTTTGAATTAAATCGAGTTCACAAAGATACCGGAAGTTCCTGAAGATGGCTGTAGAAAGAATCTACGGATTCCGAAAATTGAAGAAAGTGCTAGTGATTCTTAAAACATGTTTTTGTCGTGTTCATCTCCAGAAGAGATGAAATTTCTCCAGCAACTCTTTTGAGGATTCTCTTAGCAGTTTCGCCTGAAATTCCGCTAGGAGTTCCTCCGGGAACTCTAGAAGGTTCTTTTGGAACTCGTAGAGTTTCCTCCGAGACATCTTCTAGGAGTTTCTCCGGGCATTGCTACACAAGTTTCACTATAACTTATCGTAGTACTTCCTCTAGAAATTCCTTTAAAAGTTACTCCAGGTATTCTTTTAGGAGATCCTCCGAAAATTCCTCTAGAAGTTCTTCCTGGGAATTCCTTTAGGAGTTCGTACGGCACTTCCTCAAGGAGCATCTCCGGGAATTCCTCCTCGAGTTCTTCAACGAGTTCATCCGGGAATTCCTTAACGAATTTCTACGGGAGTTTCTTAAAGAGTTCATAGAAATTACACTGAAAATACCAGTAGTTTACTCCGGTAATTCCTCTAGATGTTCTTTCGGGAATTCTTCTGGAAGTTCTTCCGCCAATTTCTGTAGCAGTTCCTCCTGGAATTCTTCCAGAAGTTTCTTTAAGATTTCTTTCTGAAATTCTTCCAGAGGTTTCTCCGGAATGTTCTAGAAGTTCCTGTGGGAATTTCTCTAGGATTTCCTAGGATTTCATTCGGGAATTTCTCTACGAGTTCCTCCAAGGATTTCTTACCGATTTTTTTTTTCGGGAATTACACTAAGAGTTTCACCGTGACTGTCTCTAGAAGTTCTTCCGGGAATTCATATGGGAGTACTTCTGGGAATTCGAACATCTTCGGGAACACCTTTACCAGTTTCACCGGGAAGAAGTTCCCCAGGCAAGTTCACTACAAGTTACTCTATTAGTTTTATCTAGAAGTTGCACTGGGTACGCCGGAGTTTCCTCCGAGAATTCATTTAAGAATTCCCCGGAAGTTCCTTTAGAAGTTCTTCCGGAAATTCCTGTAAAGTTCCTTCAGTTGTTCCTTTAGGAGTTCCTCCGGGAATTCCTCTTAGGAGTTCCTTCAAGATATCTTCCGGGAATACATCCAGAAGTTTCCCCAAACCGGAATTTTTTTAATGAATTTCCTGGGGATTCTTCTAGGGAATCCGGGAATTCTCTGCAACTTTGCTCAGGAATTTATGTGAGAGTTCATCCTGGAATTTTAGGAGTACCTCCGGGAGCTCCTCTACGAGTTCCTCTACGACCTCCTCTATGAGTTCCTCAGGGAATTTCTCTTCGAATTACTTCGGGAATTCCTCAAGAAATCCTTCCGGGAATTCCTTTAAGAGTTCCGGGAACTCTTTTAGGAATACCTGTGGTAGTTTCTCTACGAGTTCTTCCTTGAATTCCTGTCCGAATTTCTTCGGCAATTTCTCTGAGAGTACCTCCAAAAGTTCCTCCGAAAGCTCCTCCGGCAATTTATTTACTAGTTGCTCTAAATGTATGTCTGGGAGTTGTACAAGGAATGACCAGAGTTTCCTCCGAAAATTCCTCTATGAGTTCCTCCGGTAATTCCTCTAAGAATTCCTCCAGCAATTTCTCTAAGAGTTCTTCTAAGATTTGTTTCCGGAATTCTTCCTGGAGTTTCTCCAAACGTTCCTTTAAGATGTTTTTGGAAATTCATTTAGAAGGCTCATCCGGGAATTCCTCTAGGTGTACCTACGGGAATGCATGTACGAGTTCCTCCGACAATTCTTTTAAGAGTTTATTCGGAAAATCCTCTAGAAGTTCCACCGGGAATTTCTTTAGGAGGCCATTCTGGATTAATTTTTGCGCAGCTGATAGATGATTCACCATAACAATTATTTCAATAAAGTAAAAAAAAACATGAGAAAATAAACAATATATGACAAAAACCGTAACTATATCTTCAACATGATGAGTTACTATAACATAAAACGCTGCTATTGATTAACGGAGTTAACAAAAAAATAAAAAAAATTATGGCCACGCCGTTTCACGCCGCCGCCGCCGCCGCCGAAAATGCATTCGGCGTCACGCCGATCACGCCGCCGCCGCCGGCCAAAAAATTGCAAAACGCCGCCGCCGACCGATTTCAAATCGGCGCACACCTCTACTCAGACCATATCTGAGCCGGTAATGTTCCGGAACCGGTTCCGAAGGTCCCACCAGAAGTGGCCAAATATAAAAGTGAACCAAACCCATACATGCGACTCATCAAATCGCAGCTTTTTCAATAACCTGATGAACGGTTAACATGAGAATAGTCTCAGATCATATCTGAACCGGTAGTGTTCCTGAACCGGTTCCGGGCCGGAAGTGAACAAATATAAAAATGAAACAAACCCATGCAAGCGACACGTCAAATCGCGCCTTTTGCGATAACCTGATGAACGGTTAGCAACAAAATGGTCTCAGATCACATAAGAAACTACCGGTGTTCCAAAACCGGTTCCGGAGGTCCCGCCGGAAGTGGCCAAATATAACAGTGAAGCAAACCCAGGCATGCGACACATCAAGTCGCGGCTTTTTCAATAACTTGATGAATGATAAGCAAGAAAATAGTCTCAGACAACCTAAGATTCTACCGGTAGTGTTCAGGAATCGGTTCCGTATGTCCCGCCAGATGTGGCCAAATATAAAAGTGAACCGAACCCATGCATGCGACACTTTAAATCGCGGCTCCTTAGGCGATTTGATGAATGGTTAGTAAAAAATAGTTTTAGACCATATTTGAGACAACCGGTGGTGTTCCGGAACCGGTTCCGGGTTCCCTCCGGAAGAGACCAAATATTATTTTTTTTGTCTTTATTAACAAGATTTTTAACTCGAAGCTAGTTCATCTCGGGACCCTTCCCTTCCGAAGGAAGAACCTACATTTCGGGAATATGTCGGGAGTGGGATTCGATCCCAGGCCCTTGGCATGATAGTCTTGTGTTCTAACCATCAAACCAGGCCCGTTCCACCGCCAAATATTTAAGTGAACCAAACACATGCATGCGACACATCAAATCGCGTCTCCTTAGGTAACCTGATGAACGGTTAGCAAGAAAATAGTCTCGGACCACATAAGAAACTACCGGTAGTATTCCAAAACTAGCGTTGGGTGCTTCGTCGGAATTTAAAAGTGAGAAAAATTAAAGCAAGCGATAGATATCTTGACAAAACTAAGACGATCTCATCCAATCACACCATTTCAGATACCTGAGATGTAATAATGCAGAAGGATGGGTCAACGTTGTATGGGAAAATTAAAATTTTATCATAATAACTCCGAACAAACTTTTTCAATTCTCTTTCGCGTCTAAAATGACTACATAAAATTTTTGTGCGACTGGTTGCTCCCTCACGCACTGTAATGTGGTTGAAAGTTGAATGGGATTCAGTATGAAAAATTTCAGTTACTTGCATGTTTTTGTCAAATTTTACATGCATGATAATAAAATATAGCGTGTGTAGAAGTGTGTAGAAAATTCTTTGTTGAAAATCGTTAAGGTATCTGTGTTTGTGAAAAAGTTGTATCGTCTTGGTGTTGATCGGCCTCCAGTGATAGTGAAGGAGGTCAAGCTGTCAACTGAGAGATCTGATATTTTCCAGCTCTGCCTATACGTTGAACATAACGTCGGAATATGTGCCATCAATAAGTTTAAAGTCAATTCAATGATGCAATGATGGCTCTGATAAAATTCTAAGTAAAGTATTCTCATGATTCAGGAACATTTCAGCTCACGTCAACGGAAACGTCATGAGTACATATTCAACGAGAAAGGCACTATCACCACTAGGTGGATCAATCCGGGTTTTTTCTCGTGAAATAGTAGACATACTAATTGATAAGCAATCAAAGAACTATTTATCCAAAACATTTTATTCCAATTTATACATGTTTAAATTTTAGTTTGATTTAGGTGTTGTCATCCAAAGTTTTGGATTAGTAATAGTTAAAAATCAATTTATCAAAATAGGGGGATTAGGGGCATAATGGACACCCGGGGCGAAATGGACACCCCTGTTTTTGCCGAAACTGTTGACTTTTATGTAAAACTTTCAATGCATAAGTGTAAAGGAACAAGTAATTGTTCTATTCATCAAAAGTACCATTTATATTCTTACAAAATAACCAAAATATCATTGAAATTGAAGTATGTTTTTTATATGGTGGATTTCTTATTATTTCGAAGCAGCAGCAAATAAGGTATTACGAGTGATTGAGTGTGTCCACCATACAAACAAGTGAATTGTTGGCTTATCTACATCTATACGTAGATTTAGCAATGGATGAAGTATTATATTTTTGATCAGAACATACTTAAAATAGCAATTTCAATGTTGTAGTCTATTCGGGGCGAAATGAACACTGGCAATAATGAATGGATGTATGCGCGTTGCATACTGTTAGGCGTTTTAGAAAGTTTAAAAAAAATCAATCCGATTATTTTAGCATAAAATTTATTTAATTAGCTTTGACGTTATGTAAACTCGTCTAAGACGGAGTATTATATCTGTGGTATTGATCTCCTTTGGCAAATTACTTAACTGTTTGATATTCTCAACGATACAGCATAAAATATGCAGGGGTGTCCATTATGCCCCGATGGGTGTCCATTTCGCCCCGTACCTTTCCTGCCAGCCCCAAAAAACACACGGTTTTCAATTCATTATTTCTTCACAATAATGACATTCTACCAGCTGTAAATGATTGAAATACGTAGGAAACAAGTTAAATTGTAATCCAACTGATAATATGTTAAGTTTGTGTCTGTTATACAGGCCAAACATACTCATTTGCTTAGGGTGTCCATTATGCCCCTAATACCCCTAAATGCTCTTTACCTGTAGTGGAACGAGATCATGAATAATTGATTTTCCCTGAAAAATTCTGGCTTTTTATGAGTTTGACTCATCAGAATAATATGTTTTGTGTGGCGCGGATTTGATTGCCTCGGCGCGGATTTCAAATGGCTTTGTGCGGATTTTGCGGTTTTCAAATCGCCACATTTGTAACAGCCCTGGAATGTATGTAACTCATTGCGTTACGAAGCATAGTTACGGAAAATCGATTTATGTATTTATATGATTATGCTACTCAATTTCCATGAATTTAGTAATTATGCAGTAACAGACTACGAAAACTACTCGTTGGCAGAAACTGATGATGGCTGAAAGTGAAGGGCAAAAATTGCAGAGGAATTTGAAAGAGTATGGAACTTTCCAAACACAGTCGCTGTTATGGATGGTAAGTACCTATATCAACGTTGACTCGAACGGGCGCACATCCGATTATGCTCGGACTTATATAAAGCTCTTGTTCAGAACCAATCTGACTTGCGACCCGCTAGACAGTTGGGATGAGACGCAATGAAATTTCCATATGCGATACCGTAAACCGGGGTCAAATTGATCAGGGGTGAAATTGATCACTCGGGTACAACATTGTAATTCCATACTAGGAACTCTTAAGCGTCGTAATGATCTTAAACTTTTTACGTCATCTGATTCGTAGATGTCTAGAGATGAGTGTAGACTTTTATTTTTTTTAGAAAAAAGTTAGTTTGCCTTATTTTTTCAAGGAATTTGCAATGTATTTCTCATTTAGCTGAAATCATCGCTACTAAACAATCAATTGCTGATTGAACTTCCTGTGAATTCTCTGTTTTAACATTTTTGTGGAGCCTTGGTTGGGCTGTTATGCAGCTAATCAGAACTTGAAATAGTTATAAAAATTTCATTTTATGAAGAAATAGTCATTTATTGTGACAGAAATCACTTATTTGAAATGAAATTGCCTACCTATAGGCGTTTAAGGGGAAATTTGAAAATTTAATTTTGCATTTTAAGTATTAAAATCACTAGTTGTAAGATTTTAGACGCGTTATTCGGTTTTAGAAGGGCAAAATTAAGCGGTGAAGGAAATTTTCCTTTCCAATCGATGCTTAATTGTATACTGATCAATTTCGCCCCAGAGTGGCCTTTCCAATATTTTGATATTTGGAGTTATTTAACTTAAAGTTTAAATTTGTTGAACAAAATTCTGTCACATGGTTCCATGGAGATCCACTTGGTACTGGTTTTACAGAAATTCTTTTGGCAATATTTGAACAGGCACTGATGTTATCCGCAAAAGTTGTTTTAAAGTGATCAATTTGACCCCGGATTACGGTACCGGTTAGATAATTAACAACATTCTCTTTCTCGTAAGTTTCCACAAGCTTTAGACAGTTTTTCGTCTTTTGTGCTTAGTTGACTGGTTCGGCATGCAGTGTATTAGAATTTCGGTGTTAGTACTTCTTTTTCAAGCTGGAATTGCTACAATACTGCGTAGAATGATGGGTTTTCAGTCTTGAGAATTGAGTTCCACTTATGGTGCCAACCCTCAATGTTGTTTGAAGTACGAGGAATATTTTTCTGGACATCCACGCTTCCATGGATAGTAAAAAATTGGGTAAAGTTTTGAGGTGCCGTTTGAAACGTTCCGTCCATTATCCGCGAGGCGGAGGCCGTGCCTGCAGTGTAAGCAAACAGACAAAAGAGGATTTGCTTTGATGAAGATGGGAGAACAACAAATGAGTTTTCTTTTCCTCGAGGCGAAAAGCATGTATGTTGTTGATATTGATTCGGGTGCATTTGAATGCTGTTAGGGTTCCGTTGCTCCGTTCCAGAATCCATGCATCGTAACAAGTGTGCTGACATCAGCTGTTGAACTGTTGATATCGCTTGACACGCATTTGCTTTAGTGTGCTTTAGAGTGTCAAACTTTTTGCAAACAGTGTGTACCTACATGTCCTCTTCAGTGTTGCGAGGCTTTATCATCTCAACAACTACATCAATTGCAGCCTGGTACTTCGATGATACATCACTGGATTTGCTTCTTTTGCGTTCGACTTCTTCTGTGGCGTGCTAGCCGTTGGCTGAGATGTTCTAACCGTAAAACTTTCATCATACGCAGCTGTGTCTTCGAGGTATTCGGCGTGAGATCTTAAGTGGATCGTTCAACTGATCCGTTGAACTGGCTGAAGAGATCTTGAGTATCACCCTCGTTCTCCTCGAATGGAACTTTCTGTAAAATATAGAAACAATACGGAATTGAATATGATTTTCAACTCGTAAGTTTTAAATGTTGAATCCATGCGTCAATACTGGTTTCTCAGTCGATATCATCGTTCGTGTGGATTTTTATAACTACTCGATGCGTCGGCAAGCAGCGGATATGCCTAAAAACCGGAAAACAGAAAATATTTCACTGTTGAATAATACAAAGCTGGCTCATGAATAATCTACTTCCCGTATACCTCAGGCTGCATTCCAAGGTTTCGGTCACTAAAGTCACTATTATTTTGCCACCTGATCGCTACCAGCCTTGTGATTGTATTTTGCGTTCCTGCTGACAAAAACCATAACGAAAGCATTTTAAGCTGAGAAAATCACAATTTACTATCGCCTGTGAGAATTGCACTTTGGACACCGAATATATGTTTTGGACACCCTCAGGTATATACAATTTGGACAGGGCAGTTATCTCAAAGTTCAGCCATGAATACTGCCAAATCATGAAAGTAGCATAATTTATCAAATATTTTCTTGCAACTAATAAAATTTCATCGCTCAACAGGCATATATTTTGTTAACTATTATAGTTTTTGTTAAAATCGAGGAAATATTGCCAGACCCACAGAAAACGCCTCCATGTATGCAATCGCACAGCATCCCCATGTTCGTCGGATGACCAACATATATTTACAGTAGAAAACATGCAATGTATTTTGGACACCACCTATTTTATGCGTTCTAGATGAATGTTAAGAGATTGGCTGCCTAATGCATCTTTATTGAACATATTTCATTGCAACAAGGCTTTTGAATTTCTTACAAATATTAATTCAACGATTTTCAGGTGAATATTGTATGTGACTGTGAAGTGTATGTCGTCTTGCATACCTGTGCATTTGAGAGGTTTTAGTGAAACAAGTAAGTAAATTCTTAATTGTTAAGCGTATTTTCAACGTAAGTCATCAGAATTTGATCCAATAATTGATATTGAGAAGTATCTACTTTTATTAGCTCTCCGGAACAAGGCATACATCGCCGTACATGTCCAAATTATATTTTTACCCTATTATTCATAGAACTCCTCGTTTGTTCACGGGAATGGGAACCCGGTAGTTAATATACTGATCACTTTCAGAACGTCGTAGGTATGCCCGTAGGGGGATTAGGGGCATAATGGACACCCCTGTTTTTGCCGAAACCGTTGACTTTTATGCAAAACTTTCAATGCATGAGTGTAAAGGAACAAGTCATTGTTGTATTTTTCAAAAGTACTATTTATTTTCCTTCAAAATAACCAAAATATCATTGAAATTGAGGTATGTTTTTCATATGGTGGATTTCTTATAATTTCGAAGCAGCAGCAAATAAGATATTACGAGTGATTGAGTGTATCCACCATACAAAAAGTGAATTGTTAGCTTACTTACATGTATACGTAGATTTAGCAATGGATGAAGTATTATATTTTTGATCATAACACACTGAAAACAGCAATTTCAATGTTGTAGTCTATTCGGGGCTGAAATGAACACTGGCAATTATGAATGGATGTACGCGCGTTGCATAATGTTAGGCGTTTTAGAGAGTTTGAAAAAATTCAATCCGATTATTTTAGCCTGTTAGTCTACTACTAGTAGGCTATGATTTAGGATCAACGTAAATAAACGTCACTTGTATACTGTACTCTGAAACAACAAGGGGTGTTTTACTAAACACTACATTGGCGACGAGGATGGGATCCTTTTGAAGGCCGATGCTGCGGTACTGGGTCGTCGGTTGCAGTTGGATCTGATATTGGATGACCATTCAATATTGAGAAGCGTTGGCGACTGGATGGACAAGCTGTGAAGAAGCATCGTTAGACGCACATGAAACACATCTGGAGAAGCATTTATTGACTGGCTGATGAACGTCTTCGGGAGGATTGCACACTTATTTCTGAATTGCCTGTTCGGTACTTTTTTGACGAGATTATAACAGCAGTACGATCTCGGTAGTTTCGGTAATCGATTTTACTGAGGTTCAGTAAAACAACTGTCAAAATCGTATGGAAAAGGTAAACAATGCATTTTTGCTGAACGAGCTCGGTGCTCAGCAGTTTAAATCTCGTCAAAAAATTACCGAACTCGGTAATAAAAATTAAGTGTGTGAGTTAGCTGACGAAAAAAAAAACTTCAAATTGGAAAACGCAGAGGCCAACGAAAGGAAACCACTGTGATTTGTAATTGATCAACCGAAACCAGGTAATGTGACTATAATTTATGATGCTCTCTGGGATACTGTATGCATTATGGGTATCTTTCCCATGATCGTTGTGCCACGGATTACATTTTTCCAGACTTGAAATTATATATTTACCAAACATCTAACTAGGAGTCAGTTTTGCTTGAAAAGGGATGCTGTTTATAAATCATTCGGTGAAAATTATAAATTTGCATTGATGTTCGTGTATCGACGTTCCAATCCGTTGCTAAATAGTAATTTGACAACCTAATTGCTTTGAAAGAAAAGAAAATTTATTTTCTCTACGTTGTAAGTAATGAATGCTTTATTTGATTGTTTAAAGAATTATATAGTTGAAAATAAAATAAAGTTCAACTATGAGTTATTGTTGAATAAAAGAGTTTGACTTTGAATTGTAGACACTTTGACTTATTCTGAACAAGTAATCTGCATACGTAATGTACGACACTTTATCTAATGGAATTTTGAAAAATTATACTTTATTTTCTTCACTCTTTGTAACAGAAAAAGCAATGTTTATTCACGGTATTTACTAAAATTACTAAATAAATACTCAACGTTGGTTTTCAACTACACCACGAGAAGACTTGTATAAATGTCTCAAACTGATTATTAAATTAGCATTTATAGAATCGTGTAACGTAACATCAAATCATATAGCTTTGATTTTTCATAACATAATTAGCTATTTTATAGCTAATATGTGACAATCGAACATTAAGGAAAAAACCCCTATTTATATATGTGTGCATAATGCCTGCAGTTCGACCACTTAAAAATGATTTTAGATTCATCAAAAAACATAACACTGTAAAACATGTTCTAGCACAAAGGAAAGTTTTGTGTGTAGAAAAATGATTTCATTTTGATGTTATAGCATCACAAGGAAAACACTACATGTGCAGATCTTCATTACAAATACTCTACTTAACAGCTGGATATTAGTTAGAATTTAAAACAAAAATAGCAAAACAAATTTAGGTATGTTATTACATTTTTTACATTAAAGGAGATTGTTTCACACGTTGTTTCAACACATTGTGTTATAGTTTCTGTAATTGGATCACCTCATACTGATTATTATGGTTGGACACGAATGCCAACTTATCTGGTAAAGTGTATTAAATTTAAAAAATATATATTATGGTGACGCACCACTACTGAAACTTTTCCTTATTCATCCACATTATCATGTTTTATTCATTTTACCGTATTTCATCGTAAATTGCCCGAAAATTTGGCAGTTATGGAATCATTGTGACAACGCAAGTAGCATTGAACTTTAAAAAAATCATTAATCAATCAAATGATTATGCATATACAAAGTGTTATGTATTTTTGTAGTTTTTTTAATTCAATTAGAAAATTGGCGAACATACTTTCGATGCTATAGTTCAAATATGCTTTTACTGGATGATATTGAAAACGGTGTTGAAGTTTAAAAAAAGGGCGAGGAAAGGTTACATAAATTAAATATATATCTTACAAAGAACAATGGCAAATATACTCATAAAACTTAAAAAAAACATTCTATTGTAGTAAGAGACTTAATGACAAAAGTAGCCATTAGAACATATGCAAATTACAATATGCATAGCTAAACAAATTAAAAAAAAATGGAAAAGTTTAAATAGTTCAACTGCATTAGTTGAAATATCGCTGCTCAAACTAGTGGCTCTGAGAAATGAATTTATATAATAAAACTCAGAAATGAGTATTCCCTTTACCACATACGAAGTAATTTCCGCCTACTCCTCCAAAAGAACAAAAAGGACACGGATATTGTGTGCCTCGGAGTGTGGGTTCGATTCCCGCTTCAGCCGGAGAAAATTTTTCGTCAAATGATTGAAAAGGTACTCACTCTCAAGCCACTACTTGAGACGAATTGCCTGTCAGCATAGGTGTGAATGATTGGGAATGATACTTGGTTGGGTTGCTCATGAATAGAGCTCACGGACTCTGTCAGTTGTCACACCATAGAACTGAAAATGATCGCCACAGTCGTTCAAATTAAAACTGATACTTAGCAACTCTGGTTAAAAGTGAAGCAATTAGTAGAGCTCGAAAAATGCGGTGCGTATCCATTCAAGTCTATGAATATGAGCTTGTAAAAGTTCGGTCCATTTCTAAAAAGAAATGAAGGAACATGTTGTACTGACATCTTAGTCTGGCTTATTATAGTATAGAAGTAAAGAGTCGAGATAGTAAATAGAATGCTTCGAGTAATTGCGGTCTACTTCTCCATAAACAACAAAAAAAGGATATACATGCATATCCTAGTTTGTTTCAGGGATTGTGAAAATTCGGTCCATTTCTAAAGTGAAATGAAGGAATTGATCAGTAGAGAGTAAAGGGAACGCTGATTCCGGTCTACATCTCCATAAGGAACGAAGGAGTTTTGGAAATTTCGGTCCGTTTCTGTAAAAGGAACGTAGGGAGACTGTGGAAATTCGGTCCATTTCAATCATGGAATAAAGGAATAAAACAGATCGTCCAGTCCGCTCCTAGGTTAATAGTAGAGAGTAAAGGGAACATTGATTCCGGTCTACATCTCCATATGAAACGAAGGAGATTTGAAAATCTCGGTCCGTTTCTGTAAAAGGAACGAAGGGAGATTGTTGAAATTCGGTCCATTCCAAGTATGGTGTGAAGGAATAAAACAAATCATCCGGTCCGCTCCTGGGTAAATAAAATAGAGTAAAGGGAACACTGATTCCGGTCTACTTCTCCGTATGAAATGAAGAGGAAAAGTAATCCTAGTCCATTTCTGAAAAAAAGAACAAAGGGAGATCGTTGAAATTCGGCCCGGTTCAAACGAGAGAATCGAAGGAATAATGCAAATCATCCGGTCCGTTTCTTGATAAGTCTGTTCGAAAACATTATTGAGATAAACAATTATGACATAAGCTATGAAAAGAAAGACGCACAAATTTATCTGATGAAAAATGACATATGCAACAAATATATTGTTAAAGACTCTATAGATGGAGGAATCTGTACTTGGTTTAATATGTTTAGAAATCGAATCTACTATGAGATTCTAGCATGGTATAATTAGACTTTTATATTCCTTGGTGAATAATATTACTGATAGAATTTTAAGTCTAATTTCGGCAACCTTTTGAACAAAAGCTTTGGCATTGTGCAGAATCAAATCAATTTATTCTAACAAATTTTAGAGAAGAAGAAACTGGATGGCTAAGTATAATGAGAAAAACATAATAAATATGTATTTGTGTTCAAATAAATAATTATACTTCTTTTCCCCTAGATTCAAGAGCGCACATTTATTATAGCTGAGCCTTATGAGAGGAAATATGAATATGAGAATCCACGAATGTTGCAGCCAACCTTCCTGCTATCAATCAACCATATCGAATATAAGAAATTTATGAATATTTGTCCATAGACTATATAAAGATATTGTTGTAATTAGAACGAAATGATGTAAAATTATATCCAATTTTATCAAAGATAAGGAGAGATGTAGTAGACTGAGTAGGCTATGATTTAGGATCAACGTAAATAAACGGTGTGCAAAACTGCGTAAGGGTTTCGGGTGAACTATCCAGTTCATTTGAATCTCGCCGGGGACTGAGACAAGGTGATGGACTCTCATGCCTACTCTTCAACATCGCTCTGGAAGGTGTGATGCGACGAGCCGGGCTCAACAGCCGAGGAACGATTTTCACAAAATCCGGTCAATTTGTGTGCTTTGCGGACGACATGGACATTATTGCAAGAACATTTGGAACGGTGGCAGAGCTATACACCCGCCTGAAACGCGAAGCAGCAAAGGTCGGACTGGTGGTGAATGCCTCAAAAACAAAGTACATGCTGGTAGGCGGAACCGAAAACGACCGGATCCGTCTGGGTAGTAATGTTACGATAGACGGGGATACTTTCGAGGTGGTGGAGGAATTCGTCTACCTCGGATCCTTACTGACGGCTGACAACAACGTGAGCCGTGAAATTCGGAGGCGCATCATCAGCGGAAGTCGGGCCTACTACGGGCTCCAGAAGAAACTGCGGTCGAAAAAGATTCACCCACGCACCAAATGCACCATGTACAAAACGTTAATAAGACCGGTAATCCTCTACGGGCACGAGACATGGACCATGCTCGAGGAGGACCTACAAGCACTCGGAGTTTTCGAGCGACGCGTGCTAAGAACGATCTTCGGCGGTGTGCAGGAGAACGGTGTGTGGCGGAGAAGAATGAACCACGAGCTCGCTGCACTTTACGGCGAACCCAGCATCCAGAAGGTGGCCAAAGCCGGAAGGATACGGTGGGCAGGGCATGTTGCAAGAATGCCGGACAACAACCCTGCAAAGCTGGTGTTTGCAACTGATCCGGTTGGCACAAGAAGGCGTGGAGCGCAGAGAGCACGATGGGCGGACCAGGTGGAACGTGACTTGGCGAGCATTGGGCGCGACCGAGGATGGAGTGCGGCAGCCACGAACCGTGTATTATGGAGAAATATTGTTGATTCAGTTTTATCTTGAATTTGATGTAATACTAAATAAATGAAAATGAATGTAAATAAACGTCACTTGTATACTGTACTCTGAAACAACAAGCGGTGTTTTACTAAACACTACATAGCCTAAAATTTATTTAATTAACTTTGAAGTTATTTAAACTCGTCTAAGATGAAGTATTATATCTGTGGTATTGATCTCCGTTGGCAAATTACTTAACTGGACGATATTCTCAAAGATACAGCATAAAATATGCAGAGGTGTCCATTATGCCCCGATGGGTGTCCATTTCGCCCCGTACCTTTCCTGTCAGCCCCAAAAAACACACGGTTTTCAATTCATTATTTCTTCACAATAATGACATTCTACTAGCTGTTAATGATTGAAATACGTAGGAAACAAGTTAAAGTTATAAGCCAACTGATAATATGTTAAGTTTTTGTCTGTTATACAGGCCTAACATGTTCATTTGCTTAGGGTGTCCATTATGCCCCTAATCCCTCTAATTGTTTTGCGACTTTCGTTAAACGGGATGCACTACGCGGAAAACAACAAACTTTGTTTTTCTTCTGTTTATAAACAGTTTTGAATCGAGTGGGTTATGATCCATTTTTACGAAGTGACAACAATGTTGATGACTTGGTTGATGATGATGTTGATTTTCACGGGTTGTGACGATACCTGCCGTCAAAATTTTATTCATAAAATCGGCTCGTAAAATGGACTATAGGAACGGGCC
The DNA here is from genome assembly GCF_035046485.1 of Aedes albopictus. Lineage (NCBI taxonomy): Eukaryota > Metazoa > Arthropoda > Insecta > Diptera > Culicidae > Aedes > Aedes albopictus. The sequence continues at coordinate 209,808,624 of NC_085137.1, forward strand.
TCGCGCAGGGATGCCAGATGACTTTATGAAAAATCGTTACGACTTTTGAAAATTCCGCATTACATACAAAATCGGTATACAAAATCTGTATTCCATGCAAAAATTGATGACCACGCTATCCCAAAAACCTGTATTCTATATAAACCTGATGTAAACGCTATAGGGTATGTGTTCCATCATAAATCTCACGTTCCCATATTCATCCTATTCGAAAACAAGCGATTACGGCACCGATTGATTCCGTTCTTTTTGTTTTCATGGGTGCTCACTTCTAACAAAAAGTACAAAAATAAGAAACAAAACAAACATCGCTTCAATCCTTTGATTTTCGTTGGTTGAAAATGGGTGCCACATGCTTAACCTTCCGTAACTCGCGCGGTTGACTACCTGCGTCAGCACCACGCTAATGCTGAGTACAAAAAGCGAGATTTTTTTCAACGTGTTGTACAAAATACAACAGCGCGATCGTTCGTGGGTTAAGAAGGGAATCAATACCCTATGTAGGTACGAAACGAATAGTCTTCAATACACAGCGAAAAAAAAACTAACGAAATTCATCAAAATACCTTATGAATTTTTGCCATAACTCAATTGTATGGATGCCATACGAATACCTTATGAAACTAGTTTTCATAAGTTATTCTTATGGCATGACATAAGAAAATCTTAAGATTTTCCTGATGGCATTCATATAGTTAAATTATGGCAGAAATCTTATGAATTTCCTAAGGTTTTTTAGTTGCGTGAAGGTACAGCAACATCGATGTTTTTGTTCCGATTAATAAATTTTTTGAATCGATATTGGTGCCCCACGAAATCGACCCAATCGATTTTTTACATTCGATTTTTCTTTCGATTCAAAACTATTAAATTACTTTTTTTCAGAAGGCACTGTAGAATTTAACCAGTGAAAAATGTACTAATCGAGGTAATCGAGGTAAAATGTACATAAAATCAAGGGTCTATATAATCTAGGGTCCACTAAATCGAGGCATACCTGTATATAGCAGGTTTCTTGGGCAATCCCTCTCAGGAGTCTAAGTAAATCTTTCTCATGATTCTAAAGGAATCCTCCTTATGGTCTAGAGACTCCCTCTCAGGGTTCTAACGTATCCTTCTCGGAATTCTATCCATCTCTGGATTCGCAACATTTTTTTTAGAATCCCTCTCAGGATTCTAGATGAATTTCTTTTAATAATGTGGAGGATTCCTCTCTTGTGGTTCTGGGGCAAATTCTTTCAGGATTCTAATGGGATGTTTTTCAAGACTGCAGGAGAATTTCTCTTAAGATAGAATGAAAATATCCGCCAGGGAGCTCTGGAGATATCCGATTCTGGATTCTGGAGAAATAATTGGGATTCTGGGGATATATTTTTCATGAAATTCTGGACAGAATTTTCTAAAGAAATTTGGATTTTGGAGAATCCCTCGCATAGATTTTGTGATTCCTCTTAGGGTTTGGAAGAAATCCTTCTCAGCATTCTACGAGAATCCCAGTAGAATTCTGTTTTTTTTTTGTGTTCTGGGGCAGTTTTAGGATTCTGGGAATTCCCTCTTAGTAATCAGGGAAAATCCCTGACAAAACTATGCGAAGATTCTCTCGAGATTCTGGTGTAATAATTTGAAGTATTCTAGACGAATCACTCTCAGAGTTTTGGGACAATCCTTTTCAGGAGTTTAGAGGAGTCATTTCAAAGATTCTGGGGGAATACCTTTTAGGAATCTGCGGTAGTTTTTCTGTTTATGTGGGAATGCCTCTCAGAATTCCAGAGGATCCTTCTGAAGATACTGGGAAGCCCATTCTAGAAGACTTCGTAATCCCTACCCGGAAGAATTCTTATCAGATCTTCGGAAAAAAATCCTTCTCTTAAGAATCTGAAAGAAACCCTTATATGAACCCTCTCAGGAATCTGGGGAAATCACTCGTAAAATTCTTGGAAATACCTTCCGGGATTCTGGAAGTATTTTTTTCAGCTTTCTAAAGGAGTATTTCCATGATTTTAGGGGAATTTTGAGAAAATACTTTAAAAGATTCTAGAGGAATTCTTCTCAGGATTCTGGGGAAATCCTATCTCCCAGAATTCTGTGAGAGTATATCTCAGGTTTCTTTGGCAATCCCACCCAGTATTGTGAGGGAACCTTTCTCAGGATTCTGGAGTAATCCTTGTTAGCTACCCTTTTCAAGATTCTGGGTCATTTTCCTTAGAATTCCGAAAATATTTTTTTGTGAAAATCTCTTTCAGTATTCTAGAATAATGTATCTCAAGAGTGTGGAAGAACCGTTCTTGGAGTGCCTCTTAGGATTATGGGAGAATTTATCTTAGGATTCTAGGATAATCCTATTCAGGTTTCTGGGATAATTTATTCGAGGATTCTGGAACATTCTAGGAGAACCCCTAGGGGAAGCTTCTCTTAGGATTCTGAAACAAACTATCACATGATTCTGGTTGAGGCATATATGTATAAGATTGAATATTTCAGTTCGCATTTGGTAGAAAATATATTTAATGGAGATGAATTGATTGATTAAATATTACATAATCTTTGAAGCAGTAAATGAACGAGAAGACTGCTGGCATTATAAATACAGTCGACTCTCCACAACTCGATATCCAAGGGACAATCGAGTTATAGAATTATCGAGTTATAGAACATATGGGGAGAGAAAATTCTCTCAACCAAAAATCTCGGAATTAAGTTTTGTTTATCTTTTTCTTCACTTTTTTAGCTGGAAACTCTGTATTCAATAATTTAACTTTTCGAATTAACAAATTTGAGCCCTGCACAGTGGTACCAAAGCTGCATATGTCTGGACAAAATCGTTTACGCTTAAAAGATTAGTTTTGGCTATATGCTGTCTCGGAAAAGTTTGTCATTTTTGGACAAAAAACGTAACGCGTGGAATACCTATGTCATTGGGAAGTTCAAAATAGTGAAAATTAATGCTTCAGAAATCACCCTGTGGGTATTTTTGATAGTCAAGGCTGCTGTGGCCAAATCGAAATTATGATTGTAACACACTTTCTGAATATCAATGCAGTTTCTCAGCAATTCAACCACTCTTCAATAGGTTATCCAACCCATTAAACACAGGCTGTTTGCATAATTCAAATTTATCGCCTCGAAATTCTCCTGAAAGTAGCTCCGCCAATGGGACAGTTACAACTCAATTTGCGTTTTGATGAATGAGAATACCCCTGGCCAATCGAAGAAATGGTTTTATTTTTACCATATTGGCCGAAATGGCCCATGAACACCTGCCTAACACGTGGCACTTCCAGTTAGGAAACAAAACACAGGCACGAGCGAATCTGAAATCGAAATGTTGGTAGGTATAAAGATCCATCATCGCAGAGTGGCAGAAGGTGTCTCCGTCCACAGGACTGGATGTCTCATAAATAATCCAGCCAGGGAGTGTCACCCGGAAATATCCCAGCGAAAGACGCATCACCTTGAAGCCAATTGCTGTTGACCTGTGACTGGTTCCTAGTGATTCTTGAAAGGAGGGCCCGGGCTGAGTTGAATAGCAATAACTCATGTTGAAATCAAACATTATTGTACTATTTTTATGTAATTTATCAAATAAATTAAATGAAATTATGGAGCACAAAGTATTTTGAAGGTTTAGATTTCCAATATATTTAAAAAAAATACGAATATTTAGCATAGGGAATTATTGCAAGGACGTTTTTTTATTGTTAATTTTTTGTTACATTTTGTGCACATAGATTTAAAAATCAAAGTTTCTTCATGAATAAAATAGTTATTTATGGAACGAGGATTACGTCATGAACTCAGTTCGATCTTGACTTTTTGTTATTTTCTACTCGGGTATTCTCCTAGAGGACATTTTTCGCCTCGCTTCCTGCGATCAACGGTGTCACTGCCACACACCGTGGCCGACCAACGACCCGTTATGACCCTATTCCAACACCGTGAATAACAGTCAGAATAAAAACGAAATGAGTTACCGGCGAAAGGAAAACAAAAATAACAATAAAACGGCACGACAAATAAAAACAAACTCCCGCCGGTGCGTCCTCTACGTACAGCATTTTGGCGTTCTACTGTTCTTCATCCGGTCGGTTCCTGTTGAACTTTCGCCCTTTCCGATTTGGGGTAGTTTGGGATCGGGGTCGTTTCTCGGAAGAATGGCCGGGATTGCTGGAAAGCTGGCGGCGGGCGGAACACGCATTATTATGAAAACGCAACTTTGCATGAAATTTCCAAACATGACCCTAACTCCGAATGGAAACAATTGAATTTTGCCCCGTTTCCTTTTTGGTGAGTGGCGGCATGTTGGAAAGAGGGTTAGGAGACCATTATCGAGAGAGAATACCTGCTGATGGCAGAATAACGGAAAAATGAAGCAGAGTTTACTTAAACCGAAAGGATGCCTTCTACGTGGTCATCCGGTCGATTCCTTTCGCCATGCCCAAGAGTAGCTCTTAAAAAGATCTCATAAAATACGCCTGATTCAAATAAGATACAGGGTGTTAGGTTCCTGAGTGCAAACTTTTTAAAGGGTGTTAGAGGACCATAAATGGAGAAAAAAATTGTTCTACGCATATGGTCAAATCTCAACCGTTACGTAGTTATTGAACTTCCCATGTTTTTGACTCTTATTGCCTTAACTGGCAATAACTTGAAAATGGTCAAACTTATCGAAGTTTTTTACCCTTATTCGAAAGATTATTGAATTTTCTATCAAATGGCATCTTTGAGTCGATTGGTTTAGTTAAATAACTAAGTTTTCTAGAGCAAATAGCTCAAAAGTAGTGTGTTTTAATTTATTTTTGTCAATTATCTTTGAAAAATGCGTAATAATTTAAAATTCTTTCTTTGGCAAAGTTGTGGCCCCTGTTCCATTCTATAATTCGTTCTTTGACATAAAACTTCTATCTCTTATCGTTTTGTTGAAATTTTGATTTAAACATCGCATTTCTTATCATAAATTTGCAACTGTCATGGAAAGCACCTTTTTGCGCATGGTGCCGCATATTTAAATCAAAATTGCAAGAAAACGATAAGAGCTAGAAGTTTGGTTTAAAAGAACGAATTGTAGAGTGTAACAGGGGCAACAACTTTGCCAAAGAAATTATTTTAATTCATTACGCATGTTTCAAAGATAATTTACAAAAAACATTAAAAATACACTATTTTTAGTTATTTGCTCTAGAAAACTTGTTTATTTAACTAAACCAATCGATTAAAAGATGCCATTTGATAGAAAATTCAATAATCTTTCGAATAAGGGTAAAAAAACTTCGATAAGTTTGACCATTTTCAAGTTATTGCCAGTTAAGGTAATAAGAGTCAAAAACATGGGAAGTTCAATAACTACGTAACGGTTGAGATTTGACCATATGCGTAGAACAATTTTTTTCACCATTTATGGTCCTCTATCACCCTTTAAAAAGTTTGCACTCAGGAACCTAACACCCTGTATAAGAAGGAATAGAATGTAGTCAAACAGAATGAAATAGAAAAAAACCAGATTAATCCACCTAGTGGTGATAGTGCCTTTCTCGTCGAACATGTACTCATGATCTTTCCTTGGTCGGGATACGGCTGGGATAGTTTTGCTTCAGAATGTTGTCTTTGCAGTCTTTTGGAGAAAAAAGGAAGCACTAGTGTGAGATCTAGCCCACCAACCGCGAGGGACTTTCGGAGTACCAACGTACGAACGTATGCACGGCTTGAATGCTGGATAGATACTGATTTATTAACAGTTGAGTAGAAGTATAAAAGAGAATATGAGAAAGATTTCAATAGGCTGCTATAAAGTTCATTCTCGCCCTATTTGCATTTTGTAACAGTTCGGACACCCAGAACACAACGATGTCCTCATCGAATGATTTTCACAATTCAATATAATAAAGTTCAATTCATAGTAATTAGTATTCTTCCACATCTTCATCGCTGTCATCGTCCATGTTTTCTAAATCGGTGAGAGAACACCAACGCTTCATACGATCGGCTGAGTACACTGTTTTGAACTTCCTCCCGGCACGCTCGGCTCCCGGAACGTCTTCGATGCGGTATCGATCATTACAGAGTACCTTTGTCACGATGAAGGGCCCCTTATATCGAGGCTCTAATTTTCGACTTCCCCCTGGCACGAACTGATCTTTTTTCACCAACACCAAATCGTCAACTTCGTAGTGGTTCGCCTTCCTCCTATTGCGGTCGTAATACTTCTTCTGCTCTCTCTGATTCCTCTCTATTGCACTTATCGCCTTCGCTCGAACTTCATCCTGATTCATTACGATCTGCTCCGCTTCGTCATGTAGGGTGACAATCAACTCGTTGAACGTGTAATCCCGAGGTTTGAACGACAGTACTAGGGATGCCGGTGTCGCCTTGGTTGTTGAGTTTGGAACGTTATTGATCGCCCATTGGATTTGCTTGACTTTTTCATCCCATTTACGATCATCATCGTCCACCATACTGCGCAGAGCAGTCAGAACCGTCTTGTTGCTCCGTTCCACTTGGCCGTTGCCTCTAGGGGTGCCAACGGAAATCTTGCAATGCTCCAGTCCATTTTCGGAACAGTACTTCGAGAACGCATTCGACGTGAATGCTGTCCCTCTATCGGTGATCAGACGAGCTGGTTGACCAAATATGCCAGCCACTTCGTCCAGCATACTGAGTACGGGCCCTGTTTGCGTTGACTTCACCGCTCGTAGCAACACAAATTTCGAAAATCCACAAATATACACCAACAAATGCTCATTTCCCTTGGAAGATCGCAAGAATGGACCCAAGTGGTCCAAATGCACAGTATGGAACGGCATTGGAGTCTTGGGGATGGGATGTAGAAATCCTTCTTCTTTTCCTATTTTTCCCTTGCAGAAAGCACATTTCGGACAAGCAGCAATGAACGATCGAACATATTTCCTCATCTTTGGAAACCAGAACTGTTCCTTCATCATTTGTAGCACCTTCTCCTCGGCAAAATGTCCTCGATCATCGTGGAAGCTTTTCACCACCCTCCAACGTATTTTCGCAGGAATTACCCAGTACCTAGCTCCATCCACCAATCGGTACAACCGGTGGTTATTCAACACGTAATTCTGATGTGCTTGTCTATCCTCATCCGTGCGTGGGTCACTTGACAAGACGTCCACAATTTTCGTAAGCTTGGGGTCCTGGCGTTGTAAGGACACCAAGAAATCGGTATTGCTTATCTCAATGGTCCACATGTTCTCCACTACTGATTCAATTTCCTTCGGTTCTTCCACCGCATTTCTGCTCAGAGCGTCCGCATGTTTCATACTGCTGCCACTACGATGTTCAAGCTGAAAGTCATATTCCTGCAACTTGAGGAAATATCTGGCCACCCGCGAATCCATTTCTCGCTTTCGATAAGCATCCCGTACTGCAGAACAATCGGTTCGAATGACGAAAAATCGCCCCAACAAATATAGCCGAAAACGTTCAACACTGGCCACAATCGCCAACATCTCCAGGTCGTAACTATGATATTTGGCCTCAGTTGCACTGGTTTGACGACTAAAATATCCTAAGGGCTTCCATCCTGCATCACATTTCATCAGCAATATTCCAGCCAGTCCGGAGCTGGAAGCGTCGGTATGCAGCTCTAAGTCCGCCGATGGATCATATAAGGCCAGCAACGGTCGTGTCGTCAGTGCATTTTTGATATGATCAAATGCTCGTGCTTGCGGCTCAGTCCAACTGAACACGGCGTCTTTTTTCAGCAACTGATAGAGCGGACCAGCTATCAAGCTAAAATTTCTCACGAAACGCCGAAAAAAGCCAGCCAGCCCCAAGAACTGCCGCACTTCGTGCACTGAGCCTGGAGTTGGAAATTCCTTCACTGCCAGTGTCTTTGATTCACCAGGCTTGATCCCCTCTTCAGTGACTTCGAACCCAAGAAACTGCACTTCCCGCATAAAAAAATGGCTCTTCTTTAAATTGATCGTAAATCCCTCTTCACGTATCACTTCCAGGAGAATCACGAATTTGTCCAGCACTTCTTTTTCATCTTGGCCCGCCACGACAAGGTCGTCCATATAAGCCACTACGATAACCCCCCGTTTACGAGCTTTTTCGACCATTTTATTAACGGCTCGTTGGAACACTGCACATCCGTTCGCTAACCCGAAAGGCATTCGCAAAAACCGATAGTGACCCTCATTTGTCGAAAAGGCCGTATAATTCTGGCTTTGCTCGTCTAACGGAATTTGATAGTACCCGCTATACAGATCTACCGATATAAACACTTGGGCACCCGCGAGCTTATTAAGGCACGTTTCCACGTCGGGCATGGGAAATCGATCCTTCACCGTTTTTGCATTCAATAATCGGTAATCCACCGCCATCCGAAACTGCTTATTCTTCTTGGGCACCAGCACTACCCTACTATTGTATGGCGACTCTGTTTCCTGAATGATCCCGGCTTCCAGCAGTTCATTTGTAATTTCTGCCAGCGCGGATTCTTTCGCGTATTCCATTCTTCGGGGTTTAACAAACACTGGTTCGCTATCTTCCAGCTGAATCTTCATTTCCGCAAAATTAGCTCTGCCCATTTCCGTCAAATTCAGTGCAAAACAATCCCGATACACGTTAATCACCTCCGTTAACTTTTTGGTATTCATTACGCTCCCCTCACTATTTATGTCCCCGTTGTCAATGTGCGTTCCCTCCGACACGTCTATTTTGTACATTTTATCCACTTCAAGATCTTCTTCCGAGGAGTAACTACCTTCTTCACGATGAACTTCCTCTTCGTCCCACTCGAATCTAACTTCACCTTTTCTTTTCACCATCACTATATCGTCACGTTCAATGAAGTCCTTGCCAATAATGACCGGGCTATCCTGGGCCCATTCAGGTACAACTGCCAGAGACATTTCGAGCTGAACTCCATCCACTTGCATTTTAGCCCTCACCATCTCCGTCACTTTCACCTTATCACCTTTTCCGAAGCCTTGCAACAGTAAATGGCACGCTGAAATTTTCCCGACCTGGTGCTTAAATTTCTCCCAAATCGTTGAACGATCTGCACCCGAATCCACGTGAGCTTCAAATCTTTTCCCGGCCAACTGCACACTTTTGCGAAACAAGCTTTTTTTGTCCACCACTCGCATCAAATTCGCACCACTTGCAATTCTCGGTTCCCTCCTTACTTCACTTCTAGGATTCAGATTGGCCTTGCAGTCCTGCCTAACGTGTCCTTCTTTCAAACATCGGAAGCACTTCACTTTCGGACATTTCCTTGCCACGTGCGGCATTGGTAGCAGCTTACATCTTCCACTACAGTTTTGAAATTTCTTCCACCGATCCCCATGCCACCGGTACTACCCAAACTAACACCACGACTCGTTGACGGTGTAACAGCTTCCACGTTTCCCACCCAACGCAGTTGGTCTAATAGTTCCTGCACGGTGACCGTTTTGCTTACCGCTAACCCTGATTTTTGCAAGAACACTTTCAGTCCACTCATGATGTACGTTACGGTCACATCTTCCGTAAAGCCACCCTTGCGGCCCATGGCAGCCATTTCGTACACATATTCTTCGAGTTCTTCACCGTGTTTCCATTTTCGCGAAGACATCAAGTTGTGATAGTATACAGGGTTTTTCTTTGTTGGAAACCCTTTCACGATTTCCGATTTGAATACGAGCCACGTTTTTACAGTTTGTTGGCAGCTTTCTAGCCACAACTTCGCACAGCCCCCCAAATTAACTCGTGCACATTGCAGTTTTAGCTCATTGGTCCAGCCGTAACAATTCCCGGTCTCTTCAATGGATTTCACCCAGGCTTCGGCTGAAGCACTCGTTGGTGAACTGGGGTCAAATACCGTGACGTATTCTCGCAGCTCATGGATATCCGGCAACCGGGGAGGAACGACGACATTAGACGCTCCTTCGGTCATTCGAACTAATTTCATAGCGTCCAACTCCTGCTTCAAAGCTGCAATCTGGACTTTTAGTTCTGCCTCCATTTTGTTTTAACCACACCACCGTTTAATCCGCTAGATCGTTTGCGACACGTTCGACCATCCACTTATACTGTTCTGATTTTCACCAGCAATAGAACACTCTGCCACGTATTCACTCTGGATTCTCTATTGTACTCTATATCACACAATAGCCACACTGACCATACCGGCCAATAACTCACACCGGGGTAAAATTTGCCCCACTCGTTCAATAGCACATGCCCACCATTTGACTATTAAACATCTCCCGAATCTCGGTTGCCCGTAGTTATGTAATAACTATTTCACTGCGGATCCGCGATTCGTATCCTGTCTACAGAATGTGAGATCTAGCCCACCAACCGCGAGGGACTTTCGGAGTACCAACGTACGAACGTATGCACGGCTTGAATGCTGGATAGATACTGATTTATTAACAGTTGAGTAGAAGTATAAAAGAGAATATGAGAAAGATTTCAATAGGCTGCTATAAAGTTCATTCTCGCCCTATTTGCATTTTGTAACACTAGTTTATGATTTTCAAGGTCAGGGTTTCCTTGCCAAGATGGCTTTGCTAAACTCAAAAATGTCATACGGATGTTTTGGTATATATTGAGTCTGTTCGGGTTGAAACCGTCGTGATGCGGACAATCTAATACCTATCGGGTGGTCTTTAATTCGGTCCCTGTTTTGGAATCTTCCACTTTTGCTTTGTTTAGAAAATTTCTGTGCATGGGCCATCATTCCGAAGCATGATCTTTCCGTCGACGTAATCTGAACTGTTCTTAAATCCTGAGAATACTTTATTTAGTAAAGCAATAATTTGAATAAAATTGGGAAACTTATTAATGGAACATATTCCGACGTTATGTTAAACGTATAGACAGAGCTGAAAAATATCAGAATTTTCAGTTGACTGCATGAGCACCTTCACTATCACTGAGGGCAGATCAACATCAAGACAAGCTAGGATATAACTTTTTTCACAATCACAGATGACTGAACGGTCTTCGACAAAGTTTTTTCTTCACACTTTAGGCTATATTTTATTATCGTAAGTTACAAGATTCATGTAATAATTGACAAAAAATGCAAGCAATAAAACCATAAAAAAATTCCCAAAAGTTTTAGACGCAAAAGAGGATTGAAAAAACTTTGTCCGAGGTTGATGCGATAATTTTCATTTTCCCATATAACTTTGATACTTCCTACTGTATATTTTTACACCTCAGGAATCTGAAATGGTTTGATTTGTTGAGATTGCACCGACAAACAGACATATCATTTGGAACATTTTGCTGTTATATTCATCGTCACGAAAAAATAATCGCCAAATGCTAATCAGGTTGCATTTCACAACCCGCTACTGACTTGATGGCGGTAGTGAGGAAACGTCAATCGATCAAAAACGATTTCACGCGTAACTTTACCAAACACCGTATCTAACAATATCCACGAACGAAGACGATCGAAAGGGAAGTTGTTCCCATAGCAACTAATACATTGAGCATTTCAGAAACGTAAAAAATTCGGACATTTTTTCACAAATCATCCCTAAAGGTGAGTGATACAAGTAACCTTAACGAAATCCAGCGCCTCATGTGAAAATCTCTTTTATGTTTACATAGAGTAATGCGGGGCAAAGGTTCGCACGGGGCAAAAGTTCGCAGTGGGTCTTTCTCTGCGCACGAGTTAAAAACCCAGGCAAACTTGTATGGATTCGACACATTGTCAGGCCAGATACTCGTCAATAAAAACTTGTACGATTTCGTTATGTAGTGGCAGAGTTATGTAAACAAATGTGTTTCTAGCTGTTTTGATGTAATTTTTGGACCTTTTGTAATAAGAATTTGTAATGATCGAAAGAAGAAGATTTACAAAATCTCTTGATGTCGAAGAATCGTCATTCATAGTAGTTCGAGAGGTGCACTCGAATAAACAAAAAGATTCCAGTGTTTCTTGTAGGAAGGAACATTGCTAAAGCCTCGACAGTGTGGCAAAAGTTCGCAGTAGCTGTGGGGCAAAAGTTCACACTATATTTCTGAATCTAGAGCATCAATATAGTAACAAAACATTTAAAGCAATGACGATTTCGTATAGCAACTAATATTATGTATAATATATGTAGTATGCACCTTTAAATCGTTCTGAAAAAGGATTTGAACTTACCTATTTTTGGAAGAAAATCGATTATAAGGCAATCAGTGTGTTCGCCTTTTAAAAATGAAATCGCCATATCCATGTCAACCTTTGAAAGTTTTTGGGAATATTATGTTGTACTTTTTTTGGGGGTCTTTCATAGCTAAGTTTGTTAATTCATACTTATAATGCATCACCATACTGACGAAGGTTAGATTAAAATTACGGTCCCGTTCAAAAGTTTTGCAGCATATTTGTATTTTTTTTTTCAAGTAGTTTGTGCAACACTTACAATTGTTATTAGGTACGAGAAAGGCAAAAAGGGTTTAAAAGCTGCGATAAGTTTGAACATTTTCAAGTAATAGCCAGTTCGAGGCAAGCAAAGTCAAAATCATGTAAAATTCAATTACTACGTAAAGGTTGAGATTTGACCATATGCGTACACATTTTTTTCACCATTTATGATCCTCTATCACTCCTTAAAAAGTTTGCATTCACCCATCGGGACCCCCCGGAACCAATTCCGGAACACTACCGGTTCAGATATGGTTTGGTACTGTTTTCCTGCTAACCGTTCATCAGGTTACCGGAAATGCCGCTATTTGATGTGTCGCATACATGGGTTTGGTTCTCTTTTATATTGGGCAACTTCCGGCGGGACACCCAGAACCGGTTCCGGAACACTACCGGTTCAGATATGGTCTGATACTATTTTCCTGCTAACCGTTCATCAGGTTTCCGAAAATGCCGCTGTTTGATGTGTCGCATGAATGAGTTATGTTCAATTTTATATTTGGCCACTTCCGGCGGGACACCCAGAACCGGTTCCGGAACACCACCGGTTCAGATATGGTCTTATACTGTTTTCCTGCTGTTTGGTGTGTCGCATGCATTAGTTTGGTTCACTTTTATATTTGGCCACTTCCGGAGGGACATCCGGAACCGGATCCGGAACACTATCGGGCCTGATATGATCCGAGACTATTGCCCTGCTTACCGTTCCTCAGATGATCGCAAATGCCGTGGTTTGATATGTCGTATGCATGGGTTTGTTGCATTTTCATGTCTGGCCCCTCCCAGGGGTACCGGTCCGGAATACCTAAATGACCATAACTCCGGAACGGCTGGACCGATCTGAACCATTTTCAATAGGAAACAATGGGACTGTATGCCGCGTCGAATGAACCGTCGGTCATTAAAATCGGTTGAGCTTTACTGCCAAAAAGTGATGTGAGTTTTTGGTACACACACATACACACATACACACACACGCACACACATACACACATACACACATACACACACACAGACATCACCTCAATTCGTCGAGCTGAGTCGATTGGTATATGTAACTCGACCCTCCGGGCCTTCTATCAAAAAGTCATTTTTGGAGTGAACATATAGCCTTTCCAGTACACTTAGTGTACGAGAAAGGCAAAAAGGCTTGAATTTTGGAGGCAGGTACAAAACACAAAAAAACAAGCAAGAAGAAAGAAGGAAAAAACATAGAAGGCAGACTGAAGTTAGAAGAAAGAAGACCAGAAAATCAGGAGACTAGAAGACTAAATGAAAAAAAAAAGATCAGAAGTTCAGAATACCAGACAACCAGAAAATTTAAAGACCAGATGATCGAAACAATACGTTCGAAAGACTAGTAAATCAGCAACTCAGAAGACAAGTAGAACAAACAATCAGAAGACCAGAAGATCAGAACACCAGAACACCGGAAGACCAGAAGACCGAAATACCAGACGATAAATAGACCGGGAAATCAGATGATCAATAGACCAAAAAAACTGAAATACCAGAAGACCGAATGACTTAGAAGGCCAGAAATCCAGGATATTGTGAAATTATGTCTTATTGTGATTTTTAACGAGCATTGACGTTCTTCTTGCGGAAGACCAGGAAACTGAAAGACCGGAAGGATACAGAGCCAGAAACCCGTAGATCAGAAGTACACAAAACCAAAAGAACAGGAAACAGAAAGCCCATAAGGCCAAAAGAACACAGGACCGAAAGACCAAAAATCAGAACACCATAAGACCAGTAGATTAGAAGACCGGCAAAACAGAAGACCAGAAGCCAAAATGATCAGACAATCGGCCTGATGCTGACCAGAAAACTGAAAGACTAGAAGTCCAGAAAACCACAAGACCAGAAGGACAGAAGACCTGAATGAATAACAAAGGACCAGGAGACCGGAAGATCAGAACTCCAGTATACCACAAAACCAGAAAACCAGAGGACTAGAGTGTAGTGATTTAAATATCAAGAAAGATCAAGAAAACAGTAGTCCCGAATATCGAAAGATAGCAGAAGACAGAAGACAGAAGATAGAAGACAGAAGACAGAAGACAGAAGACAGAAGACAGAAGACAGAAGACAGAAGACAGAAGACAGAAGACAGAAGACAGAAGACAGAAGACAGAAGACAGAAGATAGAAGACAGAAGACAGAAGATAGAAGACAGAAGACAGAAGATAGAAGACAGAAGACAGAAGACAGAAGACAGAAGACAGAAGACAGAAGACAGAAGACAGAAGACAGAAGACAGAAGACAGAAGACAGAAGACAGAAGACAGAAGACAGAAGACAGAAGACAGAAGACAGAAGACAGAAGACAGAAGACAGAAGACAGAAGACAGAAGACAGAAGACAGAAGACAGAAGACAGAAGACAGAAGACAGAAGACAGAAGACAGAAGACAGAAGACAGAAGACAGAAGACAGAAGACAGAAGACAGAAGACAGAAGACAGAAGACAGAAGACAGAAGACAGAAGACAGAAGACAGAAGACAGAAGACAGAAGACAGAAGACAGAAGACAGAAGACAGAAGACAGAAGACAGAAGACAGAAGACAGAAGACAGAAGACAGAAGACAGTAGACAGAAGACAGTAGACAGAAGACAGAAGACAGAAGACAGAAGACAGAAGACAGAAGACAGAAGACAGAAGACAGAAGACAGAAGACAGAAGACAGAAGACAGAAGACAGAAGACAGAAGACAGAAGACAGAAGACAGAAGACAGAAGACAGAAGACAGAAGACAGAAGACAGAAGACAGAAGACAGAAGACAGAAGACAGAAGACAGAAGACAGAAGACAGAAGACAGAAGACAGAAGACAGAAGACAGAAGACAGAAGACAGAAGACAGAAGACAGAAGACAGAAGACAGAAGACAGAAGACAGAAGACAGAAGACAGAAGACAGAAGACAGAAGACAGAAGACAGAAGACAGAAGACAGAAGACAGAAGACAGAAGACAGAAGACAGAAGACAGAAGACAGAAGACAGAAGACAGAAGACAGAAGACAGAAGACAGAAGACAGAAGACAGAAGACAGAAGACAGAAGACAGAAGACAGAAGACAGAAGACAGAAGACAGAATACAGAAGACAGAAGACAGAAGACAGAAGACAGAAGACAGAAGACAGAAGACAGAAGACAGAAGACAGAAGACAGAAGACAGAAGACAGAAGACAGAAGACAGAAGACAGAAGACAGAAGACAGAAGACAGAAGACAGAAGACAGAAGACAGAAGACAGAAGACAGAAGACAGAAGACAGAAGACAGAAGACAGAAGACAGAAGACAGAAGACAGAAGACAGAAGACAGAAGACAGAAGACAGAAGACAGAAGACAGAAGACAGAAGACAGAAGACAGAAGACAGAAGACAGAAGACAGAAGACAGAAGACAGAAGACAGAAGACAGAAGACAGAAGACAGAAGACAGAAGACAGAAGACAGAAGACAGAAGACAGAAGACAGAAGACAGAAGACAGAAGACAGAAGACAGAAGACAGAAGACAGAAGACAGAAGACAGAAGACAGAAGACAGAAGACAGAAGACAGAAGACAGAAGACAGAAGACAGAAGACAGAAGACAGAAGACAGAAGACAGAAGACAGAAGACAGAAGACAGAAGACAGAAGACAGAAGACAGAAGACAGAAGACAGAAGACAGAAGACAGAAGACAGAAGACAGAAGACAGAAGACAGAAGACAGAAGTGAGAAGACAGAAGACAGAAGACAGAAGACAGAAGACAGAAGACAGAAGACAGAAGACAGAAGACAGAAGACAGAAGACAGAAGACAGAAGACAGAAGACAGAAGACAGAAGACAGAAGACAGAAGACAGAAGACAGAAGACAGAAGACAGAAGACAGAAGACAGAAGACAGAAGACAGAAGACAGAAGACAGAAGACAGAAGACAGAAGACAGAAGACAGAAGACAGAAGACAGAAGACAGAAGACAGAAGACAGAAGACAGAAGACAGAAGACAGAAGACAGAAGACAGAAGACAGAAGACAGAAGACAGAAGACAGAAGACAGAAGACAGAAGACAGAAGACAGAAGACAGAAGACAGAAGACAGAAGACAGAAGACAGAAGACAGAAGACAGAAGACAGAAGACAGAAGACAGAAGACAGAAGACAGAAGACAGAAGACAGAAGACAGAAGACAGAAGACAGAAGACAGAAAGACAGAAGACAGAAGACAGAAGACAGAAGACAGAAGACAGAAGACAGAAGACAGAAGACAGAAGACAGAAGACAGAAGACAGAAGACAGAAGACAGAAGACAGAAGACAGAAGACAGAAGACAGAAGACAGAAGACAGAAGACAGAAGACAGAAGACAGAAGACAGAAGACAGAAGACAGAAGACAGAAGACAAAAGACAGAAGACAGAAGACAGAAGACAGAAGACAGAAGACAGAAGACAGAAGACAGAAGACAGAAGACAGAAGACAGAAGACAGAAGACAGAAGACAGAAGACAGAAGACAGAAGACAGAAGACAGAAGACAGAAGACAGAAGACAGAAGACAGAAGACAGAAGACAGAAGACAGAAGACAGAAGACAGAAGACAGAAGACAGAAGACAGAAGACAGAAGACAGAAGACAGAAGACAGAAGACAGAAGACAGAAGACAGAAGACAGAAGACAGAAGACAGAAGACAGAAGACAAAAGACAGAAGACAGCCCAACTAACAATCACTCATTTAACAGGCACCATTATGACGAATTAGTTCAGCATAATGTTGAATAACATTTGAATTATTTTCACGTACAACCTATGTTCGGGTTTTGTTCACACAAATTTGGAGAAGTTATAAAGCATCATGTTGTGCACCAACTTAATTTTTTGTTGTTCAAAGCGTTTTACAAATGACAAGAAAGTTGTTATTAAGCTTTGGCAAAAATGACTGAAAAAAAATAAAATGCAAAAATGTTGAACTCTCACGAGAGTAATTATTTGCTGTCATGTTGAGAGCACCTATTATGAAATAAAAATTACATATAAAATTGCCTAAATCCGGATTAGAACTCGAGACCTGTAGATTACCAGCCGCATGCCTTCCTATCTGCGCCATCCTAGAGATGGTGAGATGCAGCACCCACAGCAAAACATAATCTTCCCATGACTCAATAATGATCACTCCTGAACTTGTGTTCAGCAGTGGTGAATTAGCACAGCACGTGGTAATCAACTGAACAACGCCTTATACTCAACAGCTGTTCAGCCCAAAACACGTGTTTTCCATTCTGATTTCGCTGTCAGTATTTTTATTGCACGGTGAGAAAACTTGTATCGAATGCGGCCAAAAAGTGTTGGTCCTTATTGAAGATATTGTTTCCAGACGAACTAATTGCGATATGAATATGTTTTTATTTTTTTTATTAAATATCGATCTTTAAAAATGTATGACAATATGTGGTGCGGTATGGTCTTGAACATGGTGCATTCACAGCATCTGTTCAGGTAATCTACTCATGCTCAGTCAAAGAGTCGTTAAGCAATTTTTTTTTATTTATGCTTTATTCATGGAATCTTGATATTATGTTCAATAAATAGTGTATAAGGATGTTTATAGATACTTGAAATGTGTCGATTTTGTAATGCTGTTTGGTTATATGTATAGGTGCCTGTGGGAACAATATTGGGTAAACACGAATAATTAAGGTACAAGATATCTTGTTACAGACTAATAATAATAAATAAATGCCTCCTTTTTACGTTGATTACGTGCCAATGTACTCAATGTTAAACTACATAATTCTATTCTGTTTTATTTTATGTGATTCGTTTAATATTTTGGTTTTAGCCATGATTTATCCCATTATCCAAACAAAGTTCCGAGTCAAACTATGACGGGCTGAAGGCGTTTATTTGACAAGTGAAAAGCACATTGTTCAGGAGCATATGCTTATCGATACATCAGCTTAATAAGATGCAGACAAATGTTTTGTTAAACTCTGTTGTTAAGGAATCAATGCTTGTCGAATAAATTTCTTGTTAAACTTTTGAAAAGTGTTTTAATTTATCATTGTTAATACCGATGAGGAAAGTCGAACATTGACTACTTTCTCAATTGAAAAATCATTTAAACAGTAATGTGTAGAGCATAATTTTAGTTCAGCTATCATTACCATTATAAAGCCACAATTCAGCAAGCTTGCTTGTTTGTGACTTGCAATTGTTAGTTGGGAGAAGACAGAAGACAGAAGACAGAAGACAGAAGACAGAAGACAGAAGACAGAAGACAGAAGACAGAAGACAGAAGACAGAAGACAGAAGACAGAAGACAGAAGACAGAAGACAGAAGACAGAAGACAGAAGACAGAAGACAGAAGACAGAAGACAGAAGACAGAAGACAGAAGACAGAAGACAGAAGACAGAAGACAGAAGACAGAAGACAGAAGACAGAAGACAGAAGACAGAAGACAGAAGACAGAAGACAGAAGACAGAAGACAGAAGACAGAAGACAGAAGACAGAAGACAGAAGACAGAAGACAGAAGACAGAAGACAGAAGACAGAAGACAGAAGACAGAAGACAGAAGACAGAAGACAGAAGACAGAAGACAGAAGACAGAAGACAGAAGACAGAAGACAGAAGACAGAAGACAGAAGACAGAAGACAGAAGACAGAAGACAGAAGACAGAAGACAGAAGACAGAAGACAGAAGACAGAAGACAGAAGACAGAAGACAGAAGACAGAAGACAGAAGACAGAAGACAGAAGACAGAAGACAGAAGACAGAAGTGAGAAGACAGAAGACAGAAGACAGAAGACAGAAGACAGAAGACAGAAGACAGAAGACAGAAGACAGAAGACAGAAGACAGAAGACAGAAGACAGAAGACAGAAGACAGAAGACAGAAGACAGAAGACAGAAGACAGAAGACAGAAGACAGAAGACAGAAGACAGAAGACAGAAGACAGAAGACAGAAGACAGAAGACAGAAGACAGAAGACAGAAGACAGAAGACAGAAGACAGAAGACAGAAGACAGAAGACAGAAGACAGAAGACAGAAGACAGAAGACAGAAGACAGAAGACAGAAGACAGAAGACAGAAGACAGAAGACAGAAGACAGAAGACAGAAGACAGAAGACAGAAGACAGAAGACAGAAGACAGAAGACAGAAGACAGAAGACAGAAGACAGAAGACAGAAGACAGAAGACAGAAGACAGAAGACAGAAGACAGAAGACAGAAGACAGAAGACAGAAGACAGAAGACAGAAGACAGAAGACAGAAGACAGAAGACAGAAGACAGAAGACAGAAGACAGAAGACAGAAGACAGAAGACAGAAGACAGAAGACAGAAGACAGAAGACAGAAGACAGAAGACAGAAGACAGAAGACAGAAGACAGAAGACAGAAGACAGAAGACAGAAGACAGAAGACAGAAGACAGAAGACAGAAGACAGAAGACAGAAGTGAGAAGACAGAAGACAGAAGACAGAAGACAGAAGACAGAAGACAGAAGACAGAAGACAGAAGACAGAAGACAGAAGACAGAAGACAGAAGACAGAAGACAGAAGACAGAAGACAGAAGACAGAAGACAGAAGACAGAAGACAGAAGACAGAAGACAGAAGACAGAAGACAGAAGACAGAAGACAGAAGACAGAAGACAGAAGACAGAAGACAGAAGACAGAAGACAGAAGACAGAAGACAGAAGACAGAAGACAGAAGACAGAAGACAGAAGACAGAAGACAGAAGACAGAAGACAGAAGACAGAAGACAGAAGACAGAAGACAGAAGACAGAAGACAGAAGACAGAAGACAGAAGACAGAAGACAGAAGACAGAAGACAGAAGACAGAAGACAGAAGACAGAAGACAGAAGACAGAAGACAGAAGACAGAAGACAGAAGACAGAAGACAGAAGACAGAAGACAGAAGACAGAAGACAGAAGACAGAAGACAGAAGACAGAAGACAGAAGACAGAAGACAGAAGACAGAAGACAGAAGACAGAAGACAGAAGACAGAAGACAGAAGACAGAAGACAGAAAACAGAAAACAGAAGACAGAAGACAGAAGACAGAAGACAGAAGACAGAAGACAGAAGACAGAAGACAGAAGACAGAAAACAGAAGACAGAAGACAGAAGACAGAAGACAGAGGACAGAAGACAGAAGACAGAAGACAGAAGACAGAAGACAGAAGACAGAAGACAGAAGACAGAAGACAGAAGACAGAAGACAGAAGACAGAAGACAGAAGACAGAAGACAGAAGACAGAAGACAGAAGACAGAAGACAGAAGACAGAAGACAGAAGACAGAAGACAGAAGACAGAAGACAGAAGACAGAAGACAGAAGACAGAAGGCAGAAGACAGAAGACAGAAGACAGAAGACAGAAGACAGAAGACAGAAGACAGAAGACAGAAGACAGAAGACAGAAGACAGAAGGCAGAAGACAGAAGACAGAAGACAGAAGACAGAAGACAGAAGACAGAAGACAGAAGACAGAAGACAGAAGACAGAAGACAGAAGACAGAAGACAGAGGACAGAAAACAGAAGAGAGACGATATAATAAACTTTGTTATGAGGCTCATCAATCTTTCAATGTTCACGGAAAATGTTTCATCATTTTCATGCTGCAGAACATCCCAAAACTGGAAACTAGCTGCGAAGCTTGAACAAACTAACAAAGCGCGTAGACATTTATGACCCGGGAGCTATATGGACATTCTCATATATTTGACATAGTGATATCTTAATCGGCTTAATCAGTGACTGGCAACAAAAGGTGGGGCGGCTTATTCAAGATTCTTTTTTTTTTCTCTGTGGTTTACTATTGTCCTCCGAAACCAAGCGGACAAACGCAAATGAATGGAAGTTTCATGAGTGGGTGATAAAGGGATGCTGTGGTCTGAACCGTGTCGTGCATGTTCTTGGAAACGAAGTGGGTACCCTTTGGTTTACATTGTTTGCTTTTGGTATACAAAGAACCACTGCTGAATAATCTGAAAGCGTGTTATTTGTGTGGTGTACGTTATGAGTGGATTTGCGGCTGGGAACTTTTTTGCTCATTCAAGTGTAGTAGGTACGTACCCAGGCAAGATTTCGCGGTCGTGCTTGGAAACAACTCCCTTCGTAGAAATATAGTTTTCTCAGTAGATTAACCTTTACGTACCCGACCCTAGACTACTCATTTTCAAAATGCTCAATTTTCATTTGATTTCTTGAAGGCACCCTCAATCGATCATAAATTGGAGCTAGTTTATTACAATAAAGTGGCCATGCAATATCCCAAACCATTCCGGAGTTATTCCGGATTGTAATGGGGTCAGGGGGTGCCCGAAATGGCTAGAAGTGATTTTTTCGTGTGTTATTTTGTTTGAACCATCAATTTTCAGCGAATTTTTTGTTGTGAACAGTGAGACACGACTGCGATAATCAGATTTAAATAAGTTGACCCATCCGGATCTCCGTGACCGTTTCCACGGGGCCTCGTTGGGGACACTTCTGGGTTTCAACCTAAACATGCCGTGCAGCATATCAATCTTCATGATTTCGAATGGCTGAGTCAGAAATGATTGACTGAAGTCTTTATCAACTAATATGGCCATCCTGGAACATCTAGCACATGTGCAGGTTCCACGGAGGTGTCATCGGGGACATTTCTGGTTTGCAACTAAAACATGTGATGCGACGTAACAATCATCATAATTTCGAGAAAATGGGGCAGTAAAAATTGACTGAAGTATGTATCAACTGATGTGGCTGCTCTGGAACACCTAGAACAGGCTCCGCGGGTCCTTCTCTCACACACAATAACATACGAAACTGACATTTTTAACCATTTGGCAAAACAGAACACTCCCCCATCCCCTGACCACAGTACTATCCAGTATACCTCCGGAATGGTTTTCAAATTCCCCAAACATCCGTCATTATTAATTTTGGTGTACAGGCATAGTAGTGGACTCTCGATTATATCCCTTTCGGGACGGAGCGCAAAAAAGTGAAATTTCCATATAAATGGCTCAACTTTGACTCCCCAAAGCTTTTAGATTTCCGAACAAAATAACACTTGTAGTTACTCATTTGGAAGAACTACTCTTTAGCTGTCGATTCTTAGCTTTGACTACCTAGATAAACAGGAAATAAAAAATATGCGACAAATAAAACTTTATATTGGCGTGTACTCAGCTGTGTAAATGTTCATAGTCATCCTTTGGCATATTACTGATAAGATGTGTGATAAATTATTTCCAGTGCTGTCATGGTAAAATCCGAGCTAGTTAGTCAAGGTTCCCCGATTTTGGCGCCCTTTCACTGGTCCATTCCCATGGATGAATTCCTGGAGGAATCTATGGAATCCCTGCAGAAATTTCTGAAGTACTTTAAGGAATATTGTTGTAGTATTCTCAGGGTTGTTAACGTTAATCAACGATTAACGCCGTTAACGTTAACTTTTATCCAAATTAACGTCAACGCCGGTGCGTTAATTTTCTTGGCAATTAACGTTAACGTTAACGGGTTGCGTTGAATCAACGTCAACGGTAGCCGTTGATTTAATCGTTGAAAACCGTGCGATTTATGCTGCTGTGTATTATGTCCAGGGCCCACATAGCCGATGCCTAAGGGGATGTTCAAAAATTACGTCCAACATTTGGGGGAGGGAGGGTCCAGGAAAGTGTGACAGTACGTGTATAAGGTATAGGGAAATAGCGTGACAGAGGAGGGAGGGGGGGTCTAGAATTCCCGAAAAACGATGGACGTAATAAATGAACCATTCCTAAACGCGCGGGTATTCAGCACGACCATGCTGTGGGTAACAGATATGATTACCCGTAGGTCCAGGAACTTTTCGTAATGGAAGTTTCCTTGGCTTTTTTGGAATAGAGTATCTTCGTGCCTGCTACACGATACACGAATGCAAAACGGGTCATGGATAGGGAAGTAATCAATTAATTAATTGGCATGAACACAAGGATGAACAAAATAATTTTTAGGCAAGATGCCGTCACGAGTTTTTGTACGATTCCCAATGCGTCTTTTGGTTTTCACATTTATGAAAGCTGATGGGGATTTCTTCTACTGTACCGTCTTTTTAGTCGAGCAGGATGGATACGCATATCTTACTGGTATCTGAAGCTCAGCAGGACATCAACGATCAGGCTGCCATACATACCTACTAGCTAACTACCGATCTCTCACTGCATTGCATTGCCACCGGTTAACCAGTGGCCACGTGTAACCTACGACTTACAGTCAATCACAGCAGGCATGCATAAGTCAAATCCCAGTGACGTTTGAAGCAATTTTCCCATCAAATCTACCCATGAGTAAATTAATTTGGTCAGGTCAAAAAATCAAGAAATTACTTCAAGATCTTTTTGAATTTTGGAAATTTCTGGATTCCAGAAGACGTTCCAGATTCTCAAGAGCTCAAGACTTAATTATTGGAAGATCTGGAACTTCAAACAGAACCAAAATGCAGAAAAATGAACGAGAGCTGAATAGGTGAATAGTCAAGCTCTGAAATTTTACTTGTCTGAAATTTTACTTGTCTCCTCCAAGGTAGGTACCTCCTACGAAAATTGCTATGGGAAAATCTCTGCATAGTTAGGTGAAATCTGGGAAAATATTTTTTAGCAATTTTTTTATATTCACCCCAATCGTAGAGGTTTACTTTTTTATAGAACGATGTATTTATTTATTGTTAATTTTACGCAAAATCAGACCTCAACGATTGAATTCACCCTTGGTCGAAAATAGAATGAAATACCAGACAAAGTTATCATCTTCCATTTTAAGATTTTTTTTCATTTTAAGTTCATTCAACTTGACTCATAGAATGTCTTATATGCTTCATAAACGATTAAATGCCTCGTTGCCCAACAAAAGGCGCCCATATTAGTGGACTAATAACTCTTCGCGCACGAGGCAAGGTTCCAATACGTCGCTTAAAGAGTTGCCACATATAATTTTGGGTTAGCTAATGAAACACGGGAGATGTGGTTTGATCAAAATGGATGCATTATTTGACAAATCCTATCAAGTCAATTTGGAATGACAGAAATTATGAAGCTAATCCTGCATTTTTCCCTTGATTTTTCCCTTTTGGCTCAATGCTAGCAACTGACGGTAGTTTAAAAGCTTGAGAAGGTTAAACTAAAACCTAATTTAGAGAAATTGTCCCTGATACTCTTTCACATAATTAACGCACAATTAACGCAGTCGTTGACGTTAAATCAACGCTCTGCGTTAACGTTAACGTTGATCAACGTACCTGAAAAATCAACGTAAAATTCGTTAATCGTTACAATCAACGTTAACGAATCAACGAAACGGCGTTAATCGTTGATTAACGTTAACAACCCTGGTATTCATAGATATTTCCGAAAGAATCGCTGAAGAAATTTCAAAAGGAATTTATAAAATGACTGAAGGAAGTTCTGAATGAACATGAATTTCTGCAGGAATCTCTGCACGAATGCCTTTCCATGAAAATCTTTATAAGAATTTGTGAAACAATCTGTGGAAAAAGTTCTGAAGGAATCCTTGGAGGATTTTCTAAGACTTTCTTAAAAAAAATCCTTGGAGCGATTTCTGGAAGAGAAATGTCTTGATGGAATATCTAAAGGAATGTTGATAAATCATGAGAATTTCTCAAATATTCTCTTGTACAATTTCTAAACCAAATCTCGGAGAAAATTATTTACAAAGCTTCTGGGAAAATTGTGTTGAGTTTCCGATTCTGAATGAATTAAAAAAACCATGGAGTTATTTTTGAGAAAGTTCATGGAGTTTTTTTTTTGAGAAGTTCTTGATGAATGCTTTGAGAAATTTTTGGAGAAATCTCTAAGGAAGAAAAAAATTCTGAAGAAATTCATAGATTAACTTCCGGAACAATCCATGCAAGATTATTGAAAGGAATTCTTGAAGTATTTTCTATAGCAATCCATGCAAAATTTTTGGAAGCTATCCGTGCAAGACATTCTTCAGGAGTTCTTGGAGAAATTTCTGGAGGACATCCTAGTGTCTAAAGGAATCCCTAAAAGATTTGGGAAAGAATTTCTGACTCAATTTCTTTAGGATTTCCTGGATATTTTTTTTAAAGCAAATCTACGAGGAGTTTCCAAAGGAGTCCCTGAAAGAATTTCAGGTTTTCATCAAGACCTTGGAGGTTTGTCCGCAACTCGAGAAAGATTTTTTTATATGAAACCTAGGATGGGTTTCAACAAGGGTCCATGAAAGAATCCAAGAAGTAATTTATAAAGGAATCTCTGGAGAATTCTTCAACAATTTCTTCAAATAATATTCCAGGAAATTTTTAAGATTTTACAAAGAAACCATCAGAAATTATCCTCAGTTTTTCTTCAGGCATTATTCTCCCATTGATTCGTTAAAAAAATCCTCAGTTTCCTTTATTTAGAATTTTCTTTTTTTTTCTATTAACTATTTCAGAAATAATTTAGGGTACTTTTTTATGAAACTATCTCTTGATTCCGATACTGCTTCATGGTTTCCTTTAAAAACTTCTCCACAAGTTACTCCTGGAAAGACTTCCGCAGATAAATCAAAGGTTTATCCAAGGATTCTTTTGAAAATCGTTCACAGACTCCCTAAGAAATTTTTACAAAGATTCTTCAGGAATTGTTCTATGTATTATTTTAGAAATTTGCCTGGAAATTTCCTCAAAAATTTCTTATGAGATTCCTACATAAATATGTCCAAGGAATTCGCCTTCGGATTTCTTCTAAAATTAATCAATAGATTCCTTCAGAGTTTACTCCAGAAGTTTCTTACAAAAACTCCCGCAGCGATTTTTTTATCAGTAATTCCTCCATAGATTCTTTAAGAAATTTCTAATGGCATTCCTACAGATAATTCCCTCGGGAATATCTCTTTAATAATTGTGATGGATTCCAAAATGCTGGCTTTCTCGGTTTTTGCTAGTTTTGCTTTTCCCGACGTTTCGGCTTATTTATTAAGCCATTTTCAACGTTGACAGCTTACCCCTTGAAAATGGCCTAATAAAACAAGCCGAAACGTCGGGAAAAGCAAAACTAACCGTTTGGATTTGCCGAGACTGAGAAAGCCAGCATTCCGGACCCATCAATAATTATTTTAGGTAGATTTCTATGGGATCCTTCTGAAACTCCTCTACGAGTTACTTTAGAAATTCTTCTAGTGATTCGTTTAAGAAAAATCACCGGATTTTTAACAGGAATTTCCTTAGAAATATCATCTAAGAATATCTACAATAATGTCTCCACGGATTCTATAAGAAATGTGTTCTAAAATATTTTCTTGGAATTTCAGTTTGGAGTTTTTAGGGATGTTTGCAGACGCTTACATAGGGTGACGATGGGTATTATCGGCAGGTTTGTTCTCTTCGTCATGGTGGGTTTTTGCCGGCCGTATTTTCTGAAACTTGGTTGTACAATTGAGCTTGGTTGTTAAGGATTTGAGGCCAACTTTGAGTTCAACAGCTTTCAAAAAACCCTTCATGACGAAGAGAACAAAACTGCCGAAAATACACAATTTCCCCTATATGCAATTCTACAGGTATTCAGGATTTGTTTTTCACAAATTCGTCCTTAAATTTCTCCAATAATACTTTTGAAAATTCCTCCAAGAATTTTAATACAAGATATCTACAAGAATTGTTCTATCAATACCACAATATTTTTTCTAGGAATTCTACCAGTGGTTTCCCGAGAGGTTTCTCCAGGTATTCCTCCAGGATGTTCTTAAGACATTCATCCTGAAATTCCCTTAAGAATTTCCTAGGAATTTCTTCGGTTATTTCTCCAGAGATGCACTCGAAAGTTCTTCCTAAAAATTATTCCTAATTCTACAAGAATTCTAATGAAGATTTTTCCAGAAATTGCTTCGAGGAGGTGTTTTTGATTTTCCGGGACTTCTTCAGAATTTTTGGGATTGCTTAAGGAATTTCAGCAAGAAGTTTCTTTAAAAGTTCTTGTTGTTTTTCAGGAATTGTTCTTAACCTTTTTAACACATCCTACAGGGTTTGCTTCGAAAATGCTTCCAAAGGTTTCTCCAAGAATTCTTTGAGAAATTCCTTCAGTTATTCGTGCAGAAACTTCTGCAAGGGATTTTTTATTTGCTCTTGTGTTTTCATCGGAAATACCCTTGGGATGTTTTAAAAAGATTCCTGCGGAATGTGTTCACATATTCCTCCACGGATTTTTTAGAAGTTCCTCCAGAAATTGTCAAGGAATCCTTGAAGGAATTTGAAATAAATCCATGTAGGATTGTCTCAAGAAAACCCTTTTTTTTCCTCCCCTGTTGGGGAAATTAAGCCACTATGACCAATAATGGATTTACAATCTCGCATCGGATGAGAAACAAGAATGACAACTCTGCAAAGCGATCAGTAAGCTCATATGCAATTAAAACCTCCTCAATGGGTACTTTCGTTGGACATTAGTCCTCATCTATACTGCCCCCATTCGAACAACAGTCCCATGTGGATAGGAGTCTCAGCAAACATGGGACTGTTATGCGAATAGGGGCAGTATACACGTTGAAAATTTGGGCTTTTGAACAGTTTAAGCCAGCGGCGACAACTTTAATTATACCGACTTTAATGCCTTTATTATGGCTGTTTAAATCTGTTCTGCAATAACGATTTTCTTGGAACTATCGAAGCCCCATAAATAATTCATGACATAACAAATGATAAATGGTAGAGCTGGAGCGCCACCGCCGCCGACGCGGTCCGTAAATGCCAAATGGTACCTACTTTCCGAGAATCGTCATTTAAAACTCGATGCAAAACCAGAAAATCAATCTTCCCGCACGCCATTTCCAGCCGCAGCTTAGGGTCGATGCCGCACTTTTCTCCGCGCCAATCAAAGAGACGAATCTGTCGCAAACGGTTTCGATTTGTACGCGTAACCCACATCTGGCGGGAACCCCCGCTATAGTCTGCCCTCGTCTACCAATATCGAACCGAACCGGTTGGCTGGTTGGTGGATGTTTGGCGACGGTGTCGGAATTCAATTTGTTCAACTTCGATGTCATCAAATCGGTCTCTCGCCCTCTCTGGTGGCGACATATGAGAGGCAGTTGCGTTTCAATAGAAGTAGGGAAAGCACCGAAAAAAAATATGCCAAACGCAAGCAAAAAGTCCTGATCCAAACAGAAAATACACAAAACCCCCATGTTTGTACAAGGAACCGCCACATGACATCGATCGCGACCGCCCGGGTGCTGGAGGACGCGGCCAGGGTGGCAAACAGCATCTGAGCAGAGGGTGCTGTAGTAGCCTCGATGTTTGTCGGCTCTGTTTCGCTTCCGTGTGTATAGGATATAGATTAGATATCTCCGGATCCACACGTGTATCCTTCAAGTCCCGGTGTGTAGGTAGATAGAGGTTTGCTTTTACCCTCGGGAACTTGCGAAACATCAAACGACAAACACTTCGGGATTCCCACATTGTGTATATCACCGGCAATGAAGTTTTCGCTCTTGTGTGCTTCTATTCTTCGTGCCTTTAACTTGATTTCGACCGATTTATCCCATTTTAGAGATGGATTTGCTTCACATTGACAAAGCTCCTGTTGTGTTCTGATCCTAGATAAACTTAGTTGTTGCTAGTTTGGTTTATCTTTATTGATGGAATTTCCAACTTTGAGCATAATGCAGTGAATTCGGGAACAACGAATATCAGATTCAAGCCCATTTGATTTGACGTTTCGTTTCAGCTCTGTACTAGGATCCGGAATAAAGCGACGCTTTATTATTTGTTGAGCGATTCATTGCCTGAATTTTCCACGCATCGAGATAGGCTAAGAAATTTCTTGTGATCTGCGTACTACCCATCAGTTCAGCAAGTTTTTCAGCTCCCAAAACTTTGATGTTAACAGAAACACGTGTTCCATGGACAAATTTAAATATTGTCATACATCGATACAACGTAACCTCACTGTAACGTAACTCAGAATGCAGCCAGGCGAATCGGATTAGTCATCAATGTGTCGAAGACAAATTCCATGATGGCAAAAGGGCTCTATGGAGGAATTACCGTGCCCGCCATCTAGGATTTCTGTCGACGGTGATGAAATCGAGGCGGTTGAATTTCGTGTACCGTAAACCGGGGTCAAATTGATCAGCAGGGTGAAATTGATCACTCGGGTACTACATTGTAAATCCATTCTAGGAACTCTTTAGCGTCGTAATGATCTTAAACTTTTTACGTCTTCTGATTCGTAGCTGTCTAGAGATGAGTGTAGACTTTTATTTTTTTTAGAAAAAAGTTAGTTTTACCTTATTTTTTAAGGAATTTTCACTGTATTTCTCATTTAGCTGAAATCATTGCTACTAAACAATCGATTGCTAATACTTAGGACTTCCCGTTAATTCTCTGGTTTATCATTTTTGTGGAACCTTGGCTAGGAAATTATGTAGCTAATCAGAGCATGAAATAGTAATAAATGATGAAATAATCATTTATTGTGATAGAAATCACTTATTTCAAATTAAATTGCCTACCTTTAGACGTTTAAGGGGGAATTTCAAAATTTATTTTTGCATTTAAAGTATTAAATTCACTAGCTGTAAGATTTTAAACGCGTTTTGGTTTTAAAAGAGCAAAATTAAGCGGAGAAGGAAATTTTCCTTCCCAACCGATGCTTAATTGTATACTGATCAATTTCACCCCAAAGTAGCATTTCCAATTTTTTGATATTTAGAGTTATTTAACTTGAAGTTTAAATTTATTGAACAAAATTATGCCACATGGTTCCATGGAGATCCACAGGGTACTGATTTTACAGAAATTATTTTGGCAATATTTGAATTGGCACTGATGTTATCCGCAAAAGTTGTTTTAAAGTGATTAATTTGACCCCGGATTACGGTACTTGGGCTCACTTGTGACCGCCAACAACGACACCAGCAGAGAACCTTGGAGTTTTCGAGCAGAAGGTGTTGCGTTCCAACTACGGCGGAGTGCAGATGGAAGACGGTACTTGGAGAAGACAAATGAACCACGAGCTGCATCAGCTGTTGAGGGAACCGACCATCGTCCACACCGCGAAAATCGGGAGGCTACGGTGGGCGGGTCACGTCATCAGAATGTCGGATAGTAACCCGACTAAAATGGTTCTCGAGAGCAATCCGACCGGTACAAGAAGAAGTGATGCGCAGCGAATTAGGTGGGTCGATCAAATGGAGGACGATCTGCGGATCCTTCGCAGAGTGCGAAACTGGAGGCACACAGCCAGCCATGGACCGATTAGAATGGAGACGGCTACTATATCCCTTTCGAGACGAACCAGCACAATCGTGCTGTTCTTCGGCATTGGTATTACACATTTTTTTCAATTGTTCTTGCCTCAAAATATGTGCTGTGAATATTTTTTATGATCGAGTTAATACTCTAACTTGTATTTCTGAGCTTCAGCTTCAATTGGAATTGTTTATAAAAAACACCACAATAAGTTAAACAAAAAGTAAATAATCACCCTAGAAGATGAAAAAAAATTATCTGTCGTATTTTTATAATTATTTTGTTTGATCCAGGTATGCAGAGATAAAAATCGATAGAAAAAGAGTAGTTCTACAAAATGGCGAAGAAAAGTGGTGCTTTGTTGAAAAGCACAAGATTTCTGGGTGGTCAAAGTGGGACCAGCACAATTATGCTGTTCCGTCCCCAAGGCGGTCCAAGTTCCATCGGAAGTTGCCTATTCTTAGGCGTTCTATGGTATAGAAGATTGATTTTAATTATGAAATCACTACAAAGTTTTAGCTTGTAAAAACTACAAACTAACACTTTGCAGTGATTTAATAATTACAATAAATCTTCTGTACCAAACACGCCTAAAAGTAGGAAATTTTTAGCAATTACTTAGAGAACATCGACCGGCTTGAGGACGGACCAGTACAATTGTGCTGGTCCTAATTTGACCCCAAAAAGTGCAGAGGTGGATAAAGTAGCCGAAGTAAAGAAAGTTTTATTCTAGAGGACGTTAAGTTTATAAGAAAAAAATTGAAATAATCATTCTTTTACGGTCCGTCACGAAAGGGATAGGGGAGACTGAGGAGACTTGATCCCTGGGGAGACTTGTTCCCCCCATATTTGCTCGGAATCAAAAACATTTTTCTTCTAGCATATTTTTTCCAAAACTACTCCTGGACAAACGACTATGTTTTGGCTACTAGTGATTTTGATTGTACATTGCATTATTTTTTAACGGCTGTTGGTTTGTTTTCAGTGCTTCAGAAATCTTTTAGACAATTCCGAAAAATCCTAATAACTTTGTGAAAATTGAACCAAATCGTGTATAAAATTTCACAGCACATAGTTTAAATAAAATACTTTCAAACTTGTTTATTCAAATAAGGCTGTTGTTAACATATTTTAATCAATTCAGCTTAGTATACACAACAGTGACATGGGGAGACTTGATCCCTCGAGGATTACACACACATTATATATGTGAAAAATAAAATTCTATTCGGAAGCCTCTATTTACTTGGAATTCTAGCCCATTCAACGATAAAATGTGTCAGATAATTATAACTTCAGTACAAACCATGAAAAGGGGGATCACGTCTCCTCATTTTGAAAATACGGAATAAAAATTTCGGGAAATCTTACAATTTCAAACACTCCATATTCATTGAAAATGCAAGAAAACTCGAAAGAAAACGAATAGGCCGACTCTGGAATTATTTTCCCTTTGAATAAACCATGTGCTCTGCTGAGAGGGATCAAGTGTCACCCATTTTTAAAAAAATATATCATAAGACATGCTTCCATAAAAACACAGTTTTGAAAACTTTAACAATAATTTAACGGCCTTCTGTTGTGTATTAACTTGTAATAGATGTTTACCTGCCATTCTGTACGGAAATCGGATCTAGTTTTGTGTTTTTCTTAAAGTTACAGGTAAATTAAGAAAAAGGGATCAAGTCTCCCCAGTCTCCCCTATTGCCACAGTCAGTGGTGAATTGAAACATTTCAAGTGGTGAATTAAATTAGAATGGGAAATTAACCGATTGCAGCGCCACGCTATTGCCATTTGTGTTGCCGATTTCAAATGGTCGATATATTCCTTACACAGTTTCAGAACTTGGACTTCCTCTATGAATATCTTCAGGGATTCTTAAAGGATTCATTTCTGGGATTCCTTCGGAAATCCTTCGGTGATCCTTCCAGCAATTCTTTAGGGGATTCCTCCAGGAATTTCTTCAAAGATTTTTCCTAGACCTCCTTTGTAGATTCCACCCGGACCTACACTTGATTTCGATCCGTCCAGCGTCACACGAATCAGTCTAACCAGCTTCGCCGGAAATCCATGTTCGATCATAGTCTGCCATAACTCGTTTCTCTTCATTGAATCGTACGCCGCCTTGCAATCAGTAAACAGATGATGGGTCTGCAAGTTGTACTCCCGAAATTTATCGAGAATCTGCCGCAGGGCGAACATCTGGTCCGTCGTTGATCGGCCCTCACGAAATCCTGCCTGATATTCGCCGACGAAGGACTCCTCAATCGGCCTCAGCCTGTGGAACAGAACTCCGGACAAAATTTTGTACGCTGAATTGAGGAGTGTTATTTCTCTGTAATTCGCGCACTCCAGTCGATGCCCTTTCTTGAAAAGAGGGCAAATGAGACCATCCAACCAACTAGCAGGCAGTTCTTCCTCCTTTCACATCTTCAATATAATACGGTGTACGAGTTGATACAGCTTCTCACTACCGTGCTTGAGAAGCTCGGCCGGGAGTTCGTCCTTCCCAGCAGCCTTGTTGTTCTTCAGTCCCCTAATGGCTGTCTTGACCTCGTCTAGCGTTGGCGGTTCCACAGCTTGTCCGTCGTCGTCGATTCGCATATCATTCTGTTCCATACTCTCACATTTCCTTTTCCACAGCAATCACATTTTCCTCGTACTCTTTTTTCTTTTTGCGGTGGATTCGTTTTATGGCTACTCTTGCTTCCTATATCGCCACCAACATCCGGCTTCTGGCAACATTCTTCTCGTCCGTTACCCTCTGGCACTCCTCGTCGAACCAACCATTTCTAGGTCGTCTTTGAGCAGTACCTATCACCTCCCGCGCTACTGTACTCATCGCTCCGCGGATTGACTCCCACAGAGTGTTGAGATTATCGCTCTCGTTGATCTCACATATCCGCTCGTCCAGCTTCTGGTGATAGACAGCTACCGTACCATCTGCTGAAAACCGCTGGATGTTGAAACGCATCGATCGTCGGTTCCTAGAGTTCGACACGGTTGATAACCGAGCTCGAATTTTACTAACTACTACAGATCACTATCTCATCTGAGTCGATGTTGGGACCTCGAAAAGTTCTAACACCAATTACGTCCGAGAAATGTCGGCCATCTTCCAGCACATGGTCGATTTGGTTGCAAGTATCGCCGTTTGGGTGTCTCCAGGTGTGCTTGCGGGTATCCTTGCGTGCAAAGTAGGTGCTACTAATGGCCTTTCCCCTGGCGGCAGCAAAGTTGACTAATCTCAGGCCGTTGTCATTGGTGACGGGGTGAAGGCTCTCCGTACCGATGGTTGAACGGAAAAAGTCCTCTTTTCCGACCTGCTCGTTGGCGTCACCGATGACAATCTTAACGTCGTGTTTTGGGCATTCTCCATAGGTCTTGTCAAGACATTCATAAAACGCATTCTTCACATCAGCGGTTTTCTCGTTGGTCGGCGCATAGACGTTGATCAGGCAGTAGTTAAAGAATTTGCCCCGGATCCTCAATACGCAGATCCTCTCGTTGATCGGCTTTCACCTCATAACTCGCTTCATCTGTTTCCCGATCACTATGAATCCGATCCCATGTTCTGCCTTATCGCTGCCGCTGTGGTAGATGTTATATTTGAACGATGTGTTGGCGACGGGTTCCACCGCCCTGAATTCACGTTCACCAGTTTTGGGCCACCGCACTTTCTGTATAGCAGCTACTCACAGAGCAACTTTCTGCAATTCACGAGCCAAAAGGCTCACTCGTCCAGGTTTAATTAAGGTCCTGACGTTCCAGGTACCGAGTTTCCAATCATAGTCCTCATTTCGTTGCCGGGTCGGTTTCCGAGAGTATCGTTCGCATATTCTATTTCTTACTTCATTTTTCGTAGTGTTGAAAGGCTTCGACAAGCTACCTTACCGGGGTCGCACTGCCTACAACGCGTTGGTGGGGCTGCCACCTTAGGTATAGCTGTCGCGATACAGCGTTTCATATTCAGCCGCTGGATGCCAGAACAGACGCTGTTTGAGCCGCACCTCCTTGGTGAACAGACGCTCGGGACGTACCTCACCTCCTCAATCTAGCTGAAGTCAGAATGACAACGGTGCCCAGGCTGCACTACCAGCTAAGCACACAACTCTTAGCTGGCGGTCTTTGTCATCGTTTGACCCGTGGAAGCATGAGGTAGGAACTTGTGAGGACCAGCTATATTGGACGCTCTCCTTATCAACTCACCGTTTCGCAGCCCACATAACATTCCACAATGGTCCGAGGACCAACATTAAGTGGAAAAAATTAATAACTCAAAAACCATCCAAGATAGAGTCTTCATGTCTTCTAGACATTTGCTCGTGAGTCCAAGCCGCGTTATATGCAAAAGTGTCCTAAACGCCAAATCTTAAAATACTTCATATTTCAGCACCTAACTTTTTTATTTCAAAAGATATCGAAATAAAATGTTCTGCAAAGTTGAAGAAGGTAAAAACTCCGACAACTTTCTCGAAGAGCAGTTTTTTCTATCTCTTCAATCTGAAGAGATATAACTTATTGAAGAAATAAAAAGTCCGAAATCGGTTTTTTTGTCATATGTCAAAAACTATCATTTTTTCAAGCCTACTATGTTCAGAGCAATTGTACATATTGCCAAAATACACATTTCGTCAGAAGACATCAAAGCTGTACGATGTTTCTATCAAAAGATATAAGTATTTTTGTACTTTTTTGAGAATTTTTCTAGCGTAACATTTGAAAAAGGCGCAAGTGAATCTTTAATTTTCCACCGGATCTAGTATGACAAAAACTGCATTTTAACAAATTTTGGAGAAGGTGTTTTTTTGTTTTGCGTTTTAAATGTGATTTGACTATGACCGTATTTTAGGCATCAAATTCACGAAAAATGACATCCATAATGTCCGAGTTCAACATCTACTCGTGTTTCAAGATCACTTATCTTAAACATTCGAGTAGCGATGAACCCAATGTTGTCTTTTTTGTTTTGTTTTGTTCCTTTGTGTAAGTGAGCAAAAATATAAAACAAATTCCCTATAGTTTTTCGATTTCTTAATTCATCAGATATATGCATCTGGTGATCGTATGCAAATTTTAAATTGAATTGTGGACCGTCCAGTTTTATATGTTTGACATATATTATGAAAAGCCTTTGATCCTAGGATAGGATGCGACACGTAGTCAGTCAATTTGAGACCAATTTGCTGTCAAACGGAGACCAGTCGCTGATTGGTCGAAATTGATATCCGTTTGCTGCGATCATATCGCTTTGTTGTTGGCTTCTCCGTGTTGCTAGTTTGTAGGTTTAGCATTTGATACCAATATTTAAAATCATTGTATTTTTTTATTCAAGCTTTATCGTCTCAAATATGTCAGCATTCAAAAGCAAATCAACCTAATGTGACTCCCATGGCTTGACACCGGTTAAAACCATTGATTTGGTGCAAAATCAATTGATTTTTTGATAGATTTCATCATAAATAATTGAAAGAGCTTGCGTTTGAAAGCAATTTTAGTAGCAAGTTACGCTATTGCAATTGCAAATAGTGCTTTACGGTGCGAAATATGCATCAAAACTTCAATCGTTAAAGTTAAATAGTTTTAAAGATTTGGAATAAAGAAAAGTGGCAGCACTTGATTTTGATCGTTGACGAAATTGACTGACTACGTGTCACATCCTATCCTAGGATCAAAGGCCTTTCATAATATATGTCAAACATATAAAACTGGACGGTCCACAATTCAATTTAAAATTTGCATACGATCACCAGATGCATATATCTGATGAATTAAGAAATCGAAAAACTATAGGGAATTTGTTTTATATTTTTGCTCACTTACACAAAGGAACAAAACAAAACAAAAAAGACAACATTGGGTTCATCGCTACTCGAATGTTTAAGATAAGTGATCTTGAAACACGAGTAGATGTTGAACTCGGACATTATGGATGTCATTTTTCGTGAATTTGATGCCTAAAATACGGTCATAGTCAAATCACATTTAAAACGCAAAACAAAAAAACACCCTCTCCAAAATTTGTTAAAATGCAGTTTTTGTCATACTAGATCCGGTGGTGGGAGAAAATTAAAGATTCACTTGCGCCTTTTTCAAATGTTACGCTAGAAAAATTGGCTTCAAAAAGTACAAAAATACTTATATCTTTTGATAAAAACATCGTACAGCTTTGATGTCTTCTGACGAAATGTGTATTTTGGCAACATGTACAATTGCTCTGAACATAGTAGGCTTGAAAAAATGATAGTTTTTGACATATGACAAAAAAACCGATTTCGGACTTTTTATTTCTTCAATAAGTTATATCTCCTCAGATTGAAGAGATAGAAAAAACTGCTCTTCGAGAAAGTTGTCGGGGTTTTTACCTTCTTCAACTTTGCAGAACATTTTATTTCGATATCTTTTGAAATAAAAAAGTTAGGTGCTGAAATATGAAGTATTTTAAGATTTGGCGTTTAGGACACTTTTGCATATAACGCGGCTTGGACTCACGAGCAAATGTCTAGAAGACATGAAGACTCTATCTTGGATGGTTTTTGAGTTATTAATTTTTTCCACTTAATGTTGGTCCTCGGACCATTGTGCATTCACATGACCGTTATTTATCATGGGACAGAATGGTAGATATGTAGAAATTTTACAAAACAAACAAATTTCGGGACTTTAACGAATGAGATTTTGAAGGTCATTCAGCTCTATAGATGAATAGTAAGGATGCTGAGATGGACTACCGACTGATCTTCTCAATGATAGCAGTTAGCAGCGGGTCAAAATAGTATAAATACAAAGCACTCTTGTCAAAGATTACCTGCTA
The DNA here is from genome assembly GCF_035046485.1 of Aedes albopictus. NCBI lineage: Eukaryota > Metazoa > Arthropoda > Insecta > Diptera > Culicidae > Aedes > Aedes albopictus. The sequence goes on from NC_085137.1 coordinate 209,846,049, forward strand.
GGTAGTTTTAAAGTTTCAGGTTTATAATGTTTGATCATATTATTTCCAATCTAAAAAAGAACTCATTGCATTATTATATAATATACTAGCGGGGTTGAATATCATTGGATTGAAGATCGGAAGCTTTATCATATAGCAATTCATTTAATGTTCACCAACGTTTAAGCAATCAAATAATACACTGGTTTTATCCGATGGATACGTGCCCCTAGAATAGTAAACCATTCAATGCGAAATAAAAATCACGATTCACTCCCAAACGAAACCATCCTACGTATGTGCAACGTCAGTAAATCCATTTTCCAATTTCAGCACCCGACTTACTTTTAACACCGCTTTTGTGCCTTCCAGTATTTACTCACCATCCCTCATCTCTCGACTGCCACTAGCTACGAAGGTAGGTAGGTAGATGCTTACCGGGCTCTTGACTGCAATTCATCAGCCCGGAATCTGCAAAGCAATTCAAATTCGGCGAAAAACTTCAGCGTCAAATAAAGCTCGCATTAATTTTCTTCACGTTCGACAAACTTCATTTTCATACAATATTCCAAAAGCACGACGACGAGCATGAAGCACACGCTCTATAGCTGCTTTACTGCTGAATCGTTTTGCATCCGTCAATTCGACGGCACACACCGGCTGGGGTGAATTTTTGATTACTTGACGCGCACCGTCACCCTGCTGGCTGCTGCTGGCGGGTACAATTTCGATTTCAACGTTTCCAGAATCACCGCCACACCGAGTTTGGAATTATGCTTTTGAGAACCGGGAGCTTGGGGTGGTGCCCGATTGTTGCTATAAAGTTTTACAACCCAAGAGCACGGAGATTACGACGGCGAAAACCGTAAAATGGGAACAAATTGAACACTTTCTAGAACTTCGATGGGGAATGTTTGTACAAAGTTGCTTTTTTCTGAAATCGAGAAATCATTACTTTAACACGTTTAGGGTTCCTATGTTTATATGTTGCTGTACTAAATCATTAGAAATTGAAACTGTTAGTGATCAGCCATCCCGCCATTTTACGGTACAGCTTACCCCCACTACGGCGTGGTCATAGATCTGAGTACTAATAGACACCTGAGTGGTGGAACCTCTACGGAGGCAGAGACTTTATTTCCACCCAATTCGAAATCCATTCCCACCAGCAGCAGCGGAGGCAGAAGGTGAGATGGGATGCCCACAGTTAGTAATCCAGTCATTGCTTTGACTGAGGTGGCAAAAGATTTGGCTTTTTTATTAGTGTACGGTAATGACGAATCGTGCTCCATGTTGTAAGTTGATTTGAATTTTATTCTCGGAAGGTTTACACTTGAATGTTGTACTTACCGAAGCTGGAATGCTGCTGAAATTTCCGCGTGCTTGATTACATTTTTGCGAGTGGATTTTAGGTGACATTAAGTAATGACGAAATATAATAAAACAGTTCTTTTGTTCAAGTACTGATCCGAGAAAAGTTATACCGGCTTAGGATTTGGGAGTATATCATTAATATTGCCTAAACTTGGTAACTTTCTCTCTCTCTCTCTCTCTCGATGAACATTCAGATTGAATGTGGAAGAAAGTGTGGATGTAACTGTTGACACTGCTAAGACTCGGCAATGTGTTATATAGATCCCATTGAGGTTACTATGACCCAACTACTTCTATCCCTACCTCCCTGTGGTCCTGGTCGAGATGCGAGCAACCTTAGGGAAGATCGGGTAACCAACCTGTGAGGGACGGAGATAACTTTTCAGAGATCTTCTTCCGGTAGAATCAGCTCAAAGCGGCAAATTCATATTTATTGTATGGGAAAGGGCAAGGAAAATTAATAGATGATACTCACAATTACTAATTGAATTCAGATGAGCCTTTAAATAAACAATTTAAAAAAAAAGAATCAGCTGGCTGAATATTCGCCACGTGATAGCTGAGTCGGCAGTGGCCAGTCAATGCTTTGACCAGAATGCTGCAATTCTGCTTTGAAAGATTTGTAACATACTTCGCCACCCTTGCAGATGACTCAGTACAATACAATTTGGTTTGAGACATGACTCCAAACTATTCCAGTGTTGTTTGTGTTGAGTGGCAGCCCAGGTGTCAATTTGAAGCTTAATCCAACATTTCGATATCGGAATAGCTGGCTCAGGGCCAATGAAGCCATGGGATGCTCCAGTGCGAACTGACGCATCAGCCAATTCATTTCCAGCGATGGAAGAATGGCCAGGTACCTATACAAGGTGAACAGCGTTTGCTGAATTCAGCTCTTCGATTGAGTTCGATAAGCGATAACACGATTACGTGCTGCTGAAGTGCTGATTACACTCCGCACATAAGAGCGAAGATTTCAGCCTGAAAAACGGTGCAGTGTCTACCAAGTGAGTAAGACTGATGTAACCCTAGCTCACGAGAGGGGACTCCAGCACCTGCTCGACCTTCGAGAAGGGAGCCATCAGTGTAACATACGATGCCGTCTGAAATAATTCTTTCCAGATATCCAGATGTTCACTCTTCCCGGGAAGGGAATTTCGTGGAAAATGACCTATATGTCCTTAATTACAAGCAATTGTAAGATCACTTGGAACAAGGACAATTTTGTCCCAATTCACCAAAAGTGTGTGTTGATGTGCGGTTCACAGGAGTTTCCTCTAGTAAACCCGTAGACGGTAAGTGCAAGAAAGTGCTTCTTGTTTGAGATGAATGTGTAGTGGAGCAACGTCAAAAAGAACTTCGAGCGCTGCCGTGGGAGTTAAAGAGAACGCTCCAGACATCGCCATTAAGGCGAAACTGGAAGCATTTCCTCATTTTTTTTTGGTTTTTGATTTTTTATTAAATAACGAAGCGATATTTTCAAAATCGGTTTTCGTGCACATGTAGAGTATGCATCAGGGTATCTTCTGATTTTTTTACGCGGTAGAAAATGTTTTTCGTTTTTGCAGAAACCATTTTTTAGTGAAATTTCGTTCAAAAATGGTTTCTGCAAAAACAAAAAACATTTTCTACCACGTAAAAAATCAGAAGATACCCTGATGCATACTCTACATGTGCACGAAAACCGATTTTGAAAATATTACTTCGTTATTTAATAAAAAATCAAAAACCAAAAAGTGAGGAAATGCTTCCAGTTTCGCCTTAAGCATATCCTTTGCAGATGGCCTAACTTTGATTGGATCGTTCTCATTTCGCCCTTTTTTCACCACACAAGACATCCATAGGCCAATATTGGCCGAACAACAGTTGTGTAGATCCATTTGATATACTTGGGTTTAAGACCCCAAGTTGTACCAAATGTTCGCCGGCATTGCCCGAAGGCCATTCAAGCTTTCTTGATTCTGAACTCAATGTGAGGAGTCCACGTCCAGGAAAGCTTGGAATCAAGAATGACTCCAACGTACTTTACCTGTTCAGTCTCATCGATTTCAGAATCAAAGAGACGCAAAGGTCGAGCGCCATTACGGTTTCACCTTTTCGTAAAAAAACAATAGATGTTTTACTCGGATTAACCGAAAGGCCATATTCGCGACACCGACCCTCAACTTTTTGAAAGGCGCTTTGCATCAGGTCGAAAAAGGTGATGATACACATATTAACTAACAATGCTAGGTAGTCGTCGGCAAAACCATAAGTAGGAAAACCGATATTATTGAGTTGCCTCAATAGCGTATCTGCTACGAGATTCCACAAAAGCGGTGACAAGACTCCCCCTTGGGGGCATCCACGAACACTCAATTTCCTAATCTCTGCTAGACGCAATGTCGAGAAGAGATATCGGTTTTTGAGCATTTGATGAATCCAATTGGAAATCATTGGAGATACATATACCATGACTCCGTGCGGCTTCCAATATGGCATTGAAAGGCACATTGTCAAAGGCACCCTCGATTTCTAAGAAAACACCTAAGCAAGATTGCTTTTGAGCGAATGCTTTCTCGATATCGTAAATAACCCTGTGCAAAAGAGTCACAGTGGACTTTCCAGATTGGTAAGCATGTTGGATCACATGAAGAGGCACATTGGCCAGATGAGCATCACGGATGTGATGATCGACAACCCATTCTAACCATGTCAAAGGAAAAGAGGTCAAACTGATAGGTCCGAAACTCTTTGCAACTTTACAGTAACATTCCGCCAGGATTTGGGAATATACCCTGTAGGAAAACCGTAAACAAGTATTTTTTTTTTCAAAACATATTTGAAATGAACAAATCCCTTCTGAAGCAAATCGGACAAATCTCATCTGCCCCAGAAGATTTGAAAGGAGCAAAGCTATTTAGTGCAAACTCAATCGATTCTATAGTTAAAATATTCCGAGCCGAAGCCAGGGAATCATAACTACAACAAAAGACATCAGGTTCATCCGAAGATCTAATATCCACAATTCAGGGAAGTATGTGCTGAATAAACATTTCAACACTTCCTCATCAGAGGAAGTGAAACCGTCATTTGGCAAACGATGTTCGTTCACTCGGAAATCCTTAAATTTCGCACCGTGACCGACTGACTTCACTCAAATTGGAAACATTTGTACAAACGACTTTCCAGCCGGATCTTTCAGCAGACCGGAGAGCTTTCTGGTAGGTCTTGCGAGCCGACCTGAAAGCCTCTGAACCAGCCGAACGTCATCTGTTCCAACTCTTTGTACATAGTTTCCTGAGTTTCGCCAGATTATAGTTTTACCAAGGGGTTCCCCTTCTACTACAGTGGTTTCCACAGACCGTAGAGGGCAAGCTTCTCCAAAAGCTTCCATGATGAGGGCCGTTGTGGTATCAACGGCATCATCTAAATCACTTGGATTGTCAATGGATGGTGAGTATCTATGAAATTTGGCCGCAATAAAATCAGTTAAAAGACCCCAGTTTGTTGACCGGGGATTCCTGAAACGCAATGTTTGCAAAGTAACATTTAAATGTTCAAAAAAGATGTAGCGATGGTCAGATAAAGATTTGTCATCTGACACATGCCAATTGGCCAGCTCGTGACTAATTCTACTAGAGCAAAGCGTTATGTCTAACACTTCCTCTCTAGCAGATATCATGAATGTTGGGCGATTGTCTATGTTAAGTAATGCAAGGTCTGTACTACTTAAGTACTCCATCAAACTGGAGCCTCTCAAGTTAATGTCTGAGCTGCCCCAGATGATATGGTGAGCATTAGCATCACTGCCAACAATTAGCGGAAGGCCTTTTGAAGTACAGTATGCGATGACTTGTTTGAAAGCATCCGTAGGGGATGGTTCATCATGCGGTAAATAAACCGAACAATAGACGTATTTCCTGTTGAGGTTTCCAACAGATACATCAATTGTGATAGACATCCCAAGTAACACCGAAAACATAATCCAAAATAGCAAAATATTCACTTTGTCCTACAGCAGTTGTTATGAAGTTTCTCGAAACATATTATGTCATGGATATGTCGTTTCCATGATACCTAAAACTTATGCATAGTGATCTTCTATTTAGAAGTCTTATTAAAGAATATATTTTGTTTTCTCAAACAAACCTTGCATGTTGTTTTCGATTATGTTGGGTATGTTCTATTTAAGTACACTTTGTTTGTTACCATACATGATCAGTATGTTCTATATGTCGTATTAGAGTAACATATGCAGTTTCTTGTTTAAGACTTGTTTTCAATCATGTTTAGACAAAACATAATATGTTTCGTATGTTTACAATTAGTCGAATTTTGGTTTTCTGCAGTATGATAGAAAACATGTGTAACATAATCCTAATTCATTTTTTTTGAACAGGGACATACTACACTACCGTTCATAGAAATGTAGAATCGATTTTTATTACATACGTAAAAAATATACTCCTAACAGAATCTTATAGTTATGAATACCTATGTACAAAAAAAAATGACAAGAATATATGTTACCACAAAATATATGATTATCTATAATAACCGATTTTACCGAGCATAATGCTCTTTGAGCCGCTTCAAAGCAAAGCAAAGATAACCGTACACATCGTAGTTGCTACTCCGTGATTGACCAGAACAATCGAAGTTGCACAGGGATCCAATGAATGGTGCTTGGGGTTAGCTTCACACTCTCAATGTGCACAATTCGAGAGTTCAGCTATTTAAAGTCAATATTGGCGCTGGCCACGTCCTTACGGTCATCAGGAAAGGGAAGGAATGTTAGTTCGACAACCGTTGCTACTAGAAACCGTGGAATCCACAGCATCCCCACAGTTGTCACGGGAAGGAGTGGTGGTTAGTAAGGTAGGGTAAGGTGTGGATCTAGGAGCCACCTCTGGTAGGTGATAAGATCCACTAGTTATATGGAAATACACGTCGCGGTCTTCATCACGATTATAATTTATTTGATCACGATGAACACTGATCCCGGATTTCGTGCTCGCGTTTCCATCGCCCTACCGTGGAAACCGACTGATCTACGAATATTGTAGCGCGATTCTGATCCCGGATTTTTCACTTGCACTTCCATCGCCCTAGCGAGAAAACCGACTGACCAACGAATATTGTAGCGCGATTCTGATCCCGGATTTTTCACTCTTACCTGAAAATTGTCTGCATTCGAAAATTCTCAAGCTAATCTGATTCCGCATTCCACACTCGCGCCTGCATGGCTCTACCGTGGAAACCGACTGACCAACGAATATTGTAGCGCGATTTTGAACCCGGATTTTTCACTCGCACTTCCACCGCCCTACCGAGAAAACCGACTGACCATAATGCTCTTTGAGCCGCTTCAATGTATAAACTGTGATAATTATTTGATAATTGATATTTGTTGTCTTTCCAAATCGTGACAGATATCAAACCGTTTAAATACCAAACTAAACATGAGAACCAACAACAACCACAACAAAAATATCCACAAAAACAATATCAAGCCATTTTTTAATCATATCTCAAAACATGTATCATGCCATGTCACAGAGTGCCATTTAATTTTATTTCTAAATTATTGAATGTTTATCAAATATTCAATTATGTTTCAATAATTTGTGATATGTATGTATAAACTTGACAAATTCTTGAGAAAAATAAAGCATGTTTGAGTTTTTGTGTTAAAATAAGATGAATGCTATTGATTTATTTTGATGCAAAATTCTTCAAAAATACTGATTTAGAAGGCGCATCAATTTTATCGGGGTACTATAGTCTATTTCACCTTAAAAAATGATTGGCATTCAAATTTATGATCACAGTATGGCAATCAGGTGTTAAAGTGGCTTGGTAGAATTATTGATACATGGGTAATTCTCGCTGAGACCGGCCCACTATTTACACCTTGTCTTCAAAAATGTTTAAGGTGCCGATTTTCTGAAAGCCCTCCCCTAAAAAGTAAGAAAAATGCATTTGGTTACTCAAATTGATGGACCCCCCGTTAGTTAGAGCCACAGCATTTTTTGCAGACCCGTCGATTTTGGTCAAATGGTAGCTCACTTAAACCGTTATAACTCGAAAGTTTCTCCAACAACCACCTCAAAACGAATTGTTGTTGAAAAGAGGAAAGATAGAGCTACTATTTACAATAATAAAAAGTTGGGTCGGCCATATTAATTTTGGCCGCCATCTTGGGTTTTTATACCAAAACATTTTTTTCATCATGAGGGCAACCACCGATTTTCAAAATTTTTACATCAATTGAAAGCTGGGACATTTATACAAAACATATCAAAAAATTAGAGATGTCTTTTTCTTCTTTCAAAAGTTATCTGCCGTTTTGCAAATCATGCCACTTTTGCGCACTGGGCCCGGTGCCGACCGTTTACATAAATGCAGCGTTATTTCGCAGTGTTTACGAACACGAATTAACATTCTGAACCCACTAATGGAAAGCTGAAGGTTTAAGCTTTTCAAAACACTAAAAAAGTTATAAAAACAATGCCCGCATCATTGAGAAACAGTCAAAAACGGAAACGAACCTCCGATTTGGTCAAATTTTGCGGCACGCGCCTTTGTGTATACATGCAGGCGTAAACTCGGATGCTGTTGTATGTCTTTGCCTGTGCGCATGGAAATGTATGGAGAAAACGTGGCTTAATTTACAAAACTGTAGATAACTTTTGAAAGGAGAAAAAGACATCTCTAATTTTTTGATATGTTATGTATAAATGTCCCAGCTTTCAATTGATGCAAAAAATTCGAAAATCGGTGGTTGCCCTCATGGTGAAAAAAATGTTTTGGTATAAAAATCCAAGATGGCGGCCAGAATCAATATGGCCGACCCAACTTTTTATTATTGTAAATAGTAGCTCTATCTCTCCTCTTTTCAACAACAATTCGTTTTGAGGTGGTTTTCCGTGAAACTTTCGAGTTATAACGGTTTTAGTGAGCCACCATTTGACCAAAATCGAGGGGTCTGCCAAAATTGTTGTGGCTCTAACTAACGGGGGGTCCATCAATATGAGTAACCAAATGCATTTTTCTTACTTTTTAGGCGAGGGCTTTCAGAAATTCGGCACCTTAAACATTTTTGAAGACAAGGTGTAAATAGTGGGCCGGTCTCAGCGAGAATTACCCACATGTCGATTTTCGCAGTTGTCGATTTTTATTATTGACATTTTGAAACTTAATTATTTACAGTAATAATACATCTTGATTGCCTAGGCACTATTTTCTAGAATTTGTTGAAAATATATAATGGAAAACATACTAAGATACATAATTAAGTATGCTCAGATTCATATAGAACATGAATATGTCATCACAAAGATGTTGCGCAGGCTCCATCTTCTGCGCTTTTTCAGTCGTATAGCAGTCTGAAAATCGGTTGTATTGCTTCAAACTAAAACTTTGTAACTGGTCATACTGGAGTCGAAATGATTTCTATAAGACATGTTGTGGGACTTGGGATCTCTGGTGGTTAGTTCAGAGATAAGTGGAGCAACTATTGCGTTGTTGACAAGCACACTGGCTCGAGGCATGACACGTGAGTTTGCCATTTCATGTTTACTGAAAGTAGCAAACACCGGGTTCACAAGGTTTCCTAGATTGAAATTTCCCTTACGGAAGTAAGGTTCTTGGACCAAGGCCACTTGGGCTGAACCATTTTGCATAAGTCTGCAAAGATTGATTGTTGCTGTTCTTTTATGCTGAAGATTGATCTGAGCTATCCTTACCGTAGCCACTACCCAAACTAGGCAACATTAAACTCTTTGCAACAACAGCACAACAAAGAACAGCAGCAATAAAACCAGATCGGTATCGATTGGAAAACGCCAAAAGCGAGGATACACAGAATACACTGTGTAAATCGCATAATGCGAAACCATGTATAGGTGAAAATTTAAATTAATTAAAAACATCTTCATGATCTCGCCCTTATTTAGCCTCAATTGAGACTAAAGAAGGACAGCTGATTGTCTCGGAGAAACACAAGGTTCACTGCACCATTGCTCCGGTTAGCGCAGCAAGGGCAACATACTGTGGAGGGCGCACTGGTATTCCACAGGCTCCGTTTGCTATTAGGTTTTTATTAGACCCCCCTAGCCATTCGTTCCTAGGCACCGTAAGCATAAAGCCGCATCACACCATGAATTAGGGGTCACCTGTTGGTGGATTCTTACCACCGGAACAGGCGTTCCGTAGTGTTATTCTTAGCCAATTCAGACAATCGCTACCGACACTACACAGCTATCTAGGCTGATCGAGAAAAGAAGTTAACATTGATGATCAACTGCATACGGGCTCGAACAGCCAAATCAAAAATGCAAAATTGAATGAGTTTCGTGCTGCTTCGTGGAAAGCCTCAGCACATACATCTCTAGTAGTTAATTCCGAGACGAGTGTAGTAACGATTACGTTGTTGATATAGACTGCTTCAGAAATTATAAATAGACTAACGATTGACTGCCATTTCAATTTGAGAACAATATCTATAAAAGTTTCTTCTAGCTCTTGTAGTAAACATACTAACGAAGCAAATAACATCAACTTTGTTGATGTTTCTTCTGAAATTAAAAATAGGGCTCTGTAAACTAGATGATTAAAATTTGAAGTTTCACAAAGCGGTCGAAAAATGTAGCAAAGTAGAAAAGAAACAAATCTCACAAATAAAATATTTAATTTTCAAACATAATGAATGTTACTGTATCGATAAGAAAACATATTTCAGGATTGGTGAAAGTAATTAAGACTGGATTATTTGATGAAGAACCATCATTGCAAGCCTTCTCGAAGCAAATTTCTCAACGACGCAATCAACAACTATCGTTGAGTAAACGAATGCCTTAATTACTGTTTATTGCATTCGTTTTTATGACAAGATTTGTCATCTAAATAATCGAATGAACTGAAAAAAATAAATAATTCAAATTAAATGTGTTCAGGAAAGCTAAGAAACTGTATGGTAGTTCTTATATTCCGTAGAAAACCTTAAAAAATAATAAATTTGATCTAAGAAAAAATGTTGTGGAAATGCCTTTATCGATTTTTTTCCAAGTTGCAACGAATGTATTTCTCACACAACTTGTTGAAAAAGCGAATGTGATATAAAGTAGGATATTTTTTGGTATTTAGTGATAAATTAGGTTGAAATCATTAGAATACACCTTTGTGCAAATGTATATCTGGAGAATGCAGTTAATTGTTAGATAACTCGACTGTTCTTCAAAGTATCATGAAAATTGAAAAGATATGTAAAAATGTGGAGCACAATATGCTATATTCTGAAAAAATTTGGTAGAAATCTTCAGAACAGTTGATTTTATTTAACAAACAAAGTGTATTTATAATTTTTGAACCAGTCTATAGCAGAGATTGGTCATTGCTGTTATTTTATGCTTAAGATTGATCTGAGTAATCCTAACCGTAGTCACGACCTAAACTAGGCAAGATCAGTCTCCTTACAATCACAGCACAAAAACGAACAACAGCGATAATACCAATTCGATATGGATTGCAAAGCACCAAAGGCGAAAACTCACAGAGTGCACCGTGTAAAACGCATAATGGGAAACCTTGTAGCTGATGATTCAAGCTGATCAACAACATATAATCCTATTTTTATTAAGCCTCGAGTTTTCGACTGAAGAAGGGTAGCCGATTATATCGGAGGAATACAAAATCTGCTGAACCATTGCTCCGGGTAGCACAGAAAGGGCAAAATACTGTGGAGGGCGCCCTGTTACTCCTCAGGTTTCGTTAGCAGTTAGATTTATATTAGACGCCCCTAGCCATTCATTCCTAGTCACGGTTTGCATATAGTCACAACACACCATGAACATATTCCTGAATCCTTCTGAAAGAATCTGTGAAGGAACTTCTGTAGGGAAACCTGAGGAAACTCCTGATGAAATAGGTGAGGGAACTTCTGTAGGTAAACTATGATGAAACACTTAGAGGCATCCCTGAATCCTCCTAGAAGTACTGGGGAGTGGGGATATCCCTGAAGGAACTCCTGGAGCGATCCTTGAGGGAACACCAGGAGAATTCCTTTATTGAAATTGTAGAGAAAATCCGGAACCATTTCCTGAGAAACTTATCCAATATCCGGAAGTGGTCGTGTGCTCTCTGGTAGATGTAAGAAGGTTCTTTAATTAGCATATAATTGATGTGCCGAATCGTAATTTTTCTTTACTTTATGCAATATGTCCTGAAACCAATTTTGAAGGAATATATCCGGGATCTGGAGGAATCTATTAGGGATCCAGAGCCACATGAAAGTTGACAGAGATGAGAAGGTCACCGTTTGAAATCTCACAGATGTGAATTGATGTGTCGTTTCACATATATTTCCATTCCGCCGGGGACTGCGACAAGTCTACGGACTCTCATGATGTCGCCCTGGAAGGTGTTATGCAACGAGCCGGGCTCAACAGCCGGGGTACGATTTTAACGAAATCCGGTCAATTTATGTGCTTTGCAGACGATATGGACATTATTGCTTGAACATTTAAAACGATGGCAGAACTCTACACCCGTCTGAAATGCGAAGCAGCAAAGGTTCGACTTGTGGTGAGCGCACCAAGAACAAAGTACATGCTGATAAGCGGAACCGAACACGACCGGATCCGTCAAGATAGTAATGTTACGTTAGACTGGGATATCTTCGAGGTGTTGAAGAACTTCATCTACCTCGGCTCGGATCCTTAAGGCGCATCATCATTGAAAGTTGGGCCTACTACGGGCTTCAGAAAAAGCTGCGGTCTAAGAAAATTCACCCACGCACCAAATGCACCGTGCACAAAACGCTTATAAGACCTGTGGTCATCTACGGACACGAAACACGAACCAAGATGGGTTATAAAACGTCGAATACAAAAACGTCGAAGGAACAAAACGTCGAAAGGGTAAAACATCGCAAAGCGAAAGAATGGGTTCCCTTGAAAAGAAAAAAAAACTAACTATTTGTCTAGGTTACCCGTTTTCGACGTTTTTTTTTCCTTTTCGACGTTTTTTCCCTTTCGACGTTTTGGCTTTCGACGTTTTGTCCCTAAGCCGTGCAGGAGAACGGTGTGTGACGGAGAAGAACTAAAGACTAGCTCGCTGCTCTTTACGGCGAACCTATCATCCGGAAGGTGGCCAAAGCCCCGGAAGAATACAACAACCCTGCAAAGATGGTGTTTGCTACCGATCCTGTTGGCCCAAGAAGGTGTGGAGCGCAGAGAGCAAGATGAGCGGGCCAGGTGGAGTGTGTCTTGGCCAGCATTCTTCATTGCACGCATTTGACAATTCTCAAGTCATTCCGACAGTTCTGCATTAGTAAAACCTTGGTTTTGTCCTTTTAACGCTCATGCGTCATCTGTCAAAATGACCTGAGATCTGTCAAAAATTTTCTTCGAGAGCGCCAGCCATAATCCGAGCATTGTGGCGTGGCATACTACTGTTGATTATGTATTATCTTAAATATGAAGTTTAGCAAATAAAAAAAGCTCTTATCTTATGCCTAATGATATGTATTATGTTTCCGCTCCGCTGCTTCAACAATACGTCCTACCTATAACAAAATATTCTTCCCTTCTTTCTCCTTCCAGGTAACGTCCTTAGCTTCGGCTAATCGTGATCACACCGCCTTACGACGGCTGGCTTCGAGGAAACCTATCGTTTAACGATTTTCCCACCATCTGCGATTCATGAGCGACCGGTAAAATTTCCATTCCGGAAATGCATCATACTTCCACTATTAATGTAAATAAGCACTTAGAAAGTATTAAATGTAAACTACCGGCCAGCTGCTGAGAAAATACCATCCCGTTCGGTGCGCCACCACGAGAAGAAACTAACGAGAGCTCCAGCGCAAAGAAAAAAAATGTTCCAACATTCATAATGCGAAAGGATAAAAGATTACAGTTTTCCCGAGTGGGGTTCGTGTCGGGCACAATTCTTCGTTCCCCAGGGGAACACCGGCTGGCGTTGCCCACCGCTGCGCTGCCTCCAGAGTAACGGACTACCAGTCGCAGTCAGCCGGCCAGAGCGGGCGAGCGTGGAGCGACCAAGACGTGAGTTAAGGGTTTAATGTTTTTCCTCATAAATATCCGTGGCGCTGAAGAGCCAAAGAACAAGAACCTCGTCGCGGTGGAAAAAATACGGGAGTCCACCAACCAGCTACGGGTAACGAGGACGATGTGATGGGGCCTGCCTCACCGAGCGCGGTACTCTACTTGTTTGTGAGGCTGATGAGTTAGTAGCGAGTTGGGGGAGAAAAGTGTTAACTGCATCATTGACAAAGATACGATACAAGCGCCCGGATAGTCGATGGGGTAGACGCACGGGTATTCAGCATGACCATGCTGAAGGTTAGGTACAGGTTCGGTTTTCGGTTGATCCAAGAATTTTTAGTTCTGAACATTTCCTTGACTTCCTCGGGCATAGAGTACCTTCGTGCCTGCCACATGATATACAATGCAAAATGGGCATTATAAGATAAAGCTTTCAGTTAATTACTGCCGAAGTGCTCATAGAACACTAGCTGAGAAGCAGGTTTTGTCCTTGTAGGTACTTACTTACTTACTTTCAGTTCTAAGCATGTCATCGCCTTAACCTGTACCCAGGTCAAATTTCTGTCGCCTTGCTTGATTTCGTTGTTGAGCCTGCGCCACCTTGAGCCTCTGGGTCTGTCTCTGCAGCGATGTACTGCTGGGTCCAACCTAACGCTTGCTTGCAGCTTTCGTTTTCACCCATGTGTAGAGTATGGCCGACCCACATCCACTTTCGCTCCAGAATTTCTGTCACTATTGGCTTTTGATGACATCGATGAAGGAGCTCCACGTTGTAGATCCAATTGTCAGGTCACCATGCACCAATTATATACCGCAGGCAACTATTAATCGAGACCTGCAGTCATTGAGTCTTATCCACTGATACACACGAGGCTTCACTGGCGTATAGCAGCACAGATATCACGTTCGAGTTCAAAATTCGGATTTTAGTGTGTCGACTAATCTGGTTGTTTTTCCATACAAAGCAAGCAAAGCAAAGATAACCATACACATCGTAGTTGCTACTCCGTGATTGATCAGAACAATCGAAGTTGCACAGAGAACCAATGAATGGTGTTTGTGACTAGCTACACACTCTCAATGTGCACGATTTAAGAGTTCAATATTTTAAAATCAATAACCGGCCACGTCCTTACGGTCATCGGGAAAGGGAATGAATGTTAGTTCGACAACCGTTGTTACTAGAAACCGTGGAATCCACCACAGTTGTTTCGGGAAGGAGTATTTGTTAGTAGGGTAGGCTAAGGTGTAGTTCTTGGAGCCACCTTTGGTAGGTGATATGATCCACTACACTAGTTAAATGAAAATACACGACACGGTTCTCATCCCGATTATCCAATCTGGTTGTTTTTCCATACATTTCTTAAACTCGCAAAAGCAGCCCTTACCTTTCTCGCCTTCGAAGTCATTTAAGTGCTTTATTTTTTTTTATCTTTATTAAAGAGACTTTCATCCCTCGGCTGGTTCGTCTCTAGTGGTAGATGGATCTTAAGGGGCCATCTCTAAAAGTGAGAAAAAAAAAATACAGAGTTTAAGTACAATATAGAAAAGGATAGAAGCCAGAAGAGCTGATCCCAATGGTTGTTTTAACAAATTATCGGTTCGTTGCTGTCGTCTTTGGTTGTTCTTTTGAGTTGATCTTTGTCGTCAGAAGTATTAGCGTTATACGAGATTGAAGGTCCTATGTCGTAGCTTATTTTTATGTCCTTTTCCCAGTCGAATCTTGATTTAAATTGAAGAGAACAGCTTGGTGTCCTTCAGGAAACATATCAAGGCTGCCTGCATCGCTGAGTCGTTACTTAGAGTTGTTTGGATGTCTCCTAATCCGTGTAGTGTCCGAAGTAGTTCCAATACCGGACAGATGCACAACATGTGTTCCACGGTGTTAGGAGTTCCACATGAATCACATACTTTTCGAAAATTGGCACCTCCTTCCATATTATGTGAGGCCTTCGTGTGTCCGGTAAGTGCTTTATGGGTAATGGGCTGCCACAGCAATCCACTATTAAATGCACGGCCAATTGCACCTACCAGGATCTCACCATCAGTTACGATGAGGAACAGTAGCGATGATAGGATACATCCTTGCCTCACTCCAACAACGACCCGGATGGGATCGGACGAGATATCGTTGTGAAGTACCGTAAAACGGGGTATCTTTGATAATGCGGTTAACTTTGACAGTGCGGCAGGCATTGTGTAATTTATCTCATTACTATGATTCCTTCAACTAGTTAAGAAAATGGTAAACGTAAATCAATTATATACATATGAAAGTTCATCTAAGACGTATTTTCATTAAAATCTAGTTTATATACAACTTTTTGGACAAAAAATAAAAATTGTTGATATTTTTGTCATTTATCAACCCCTTCAAACAATCTGCTATACGACTTCGTTACAGCTACTTTTTCAATGAATAGACTTTTATTCTCGACAAATTCATCATAGTAGATTCCAAATCTGGCCTTGAACCTCTTAACGAAGTGTGGTTTTACGAAATGGAAGCAATTTTGTAAATTGGGATACTAATCTCCATACATCGATAAACGCCTAAAAGTATGCAATGCTCTTGTAATTTCATGTAGATAATTATATGTTGTTCAAAATTTGTTAATAAAACATTAAAAAACTACCCAAAAAAAGAAAACTAACCATGAATAGCATGTAATCATATGTTGATGTACCGTTAAGCATTTATTATTACAAAGATAATGGGTTTTGATAGCTAAATTTCTTGTGTTTTGCACTCAATACTCCACAAACTCATTTTTATGTGTAGAATTAAGTAAAAAAATCAATGTTTTGATATAAAAATTCTATTAAAAATATTCCACAAGCCTTCTCTCATCATGTTCATACTCCAAAGATTTCAGTCTGTGATTATTTTTTGAGATTTGATGTGTTTTTAGGACATTATCAAAGTTACCCCAAAATGAAAATCTGATTTTTGGTTTTATGGAAAACTTAAAGTTATCCGAAGTATTTCAGATTGTCGAATCTTTTAATTGCAATTAATAACTGATACCCCAGTACTTGTTTTAAAAATATAAAACTCGGGGAAATACTGTTACATGTAAAAATATCGAGAAAATTCGCCGAAAAACTATCAAAGTTACCCCATTTTACGGTACTCTGCACGAAAATGCCCTGTACTGCGCTTCAATGAGGCCGATGATTTTCTCAGAGACACCCTTGCACCTGATGGTTGCCCACATGTTTTCGTAA
This sequence comes from Aedes albopictus, assembly GCF_035046485.1. Classification (NCBI taxonomy): domain Eukaryota; kingdom Metazoa; phylum Arthropoda; class Insecta; order Diptera; family Culicidae; genus Aedes; species Aedes albopictus. Next base: position 209,862,680 of record NC_085137.1, read on the forward strand.
TTGAGGCGGTCGAAAGCATTTTCCTAATCAATGAACACCAGGTAGAGAGATTCTTGGAATTCATTGATTTGCTCAAGGAGGATACGGAGCGAGTCAGTAGAAACATTACATCAAAAAGATAAAGAAGAAATCAATGTAATTTTTCCTCTCATTGCATTTTACACCAACTCCCCGCCGATTGCTGCCGTTGCGACGACGGACCGTGCCGAGCTCGGCTGTTGAGCATTCGCAATGACGAGAATGGTGCAAAGAATTGTTGCAATTTTATCGCAAAACTAGAACTTGTGGCTGCTGATCTGGTGGCGTGTTCCAGACACGGAACAAGGAGTTGGAAGTGAAACGCGCAGTAAAAGGAGGTGGTGACAGGGGCAAATAACAAGCATAAAACACCGAAATGAGTTATGGCGTTGTTGGTTTACTGCGGAGAACTTCGAGCCGCCGACGTTACTATATGTGAGTGTGAAACGGCTCGTCGTACGGCGGCTTGTGCGTTCCTTTCTGCTAACTAACTGATGTAAGGTATGAGAAGTTCAACGGTAGTCCTTGTTAACGGTTCGGCAATTTATAGATCATACACAATAATTTGCGATAGTTGGCGTCGTCGTATGTAAGACCATTATTTTTAATTTTATGTTTTTATTTGGTTACATCTAGTAAGTAGGTGACATATGCTATATAAAATATGTCCTAGTTTAGCGATAACCATAAGTATAATGCTTTGACGTAACATGGGTTTTTGCTTATCTGGTATGAACTTATTTCCATGCAAGCTGAGTACCGTGATTTCGGGTAAAGTTGATCACTTTTCACAGTTTCTGGCGTCACATTTTTAAATAGCCACGGATATGATCAAACCATATAGGGCCCATATAGCCGAGGCGGTAAACGCACGGGTATTCAGCATGACCATGCTGAGGGTGACGGGTTCGATTCCCGGTCGGTCCAGGATCTTTTCGTAAAGGAAATTTCCTTGACTTCCTTGGGCATAGAGTATCTTCGTGCCTGCCACACGATATACGCATGCAAAATGGTCATTGGCAGAGGAAGCTCTCAGTTAACAACTGTGGAAGTGCTCATAGAACACCAAGCTGAGAAGCAGGCTTTGTCCCAATGAGGACGTTACGCCAAGAAGAGAGAGATGATCAAACTCAATGCTTTAAAACAAGTACGGCCATGGATGTCATCAGTTAGCGTGGTTGAAACCTTTTCTGCAAATCATTTTAATGTAATAAATATCATTTTAAATGAAAAATGAATGATTCTGCTTTCGGGTGAAATTGATCAGTCATTAAAGTGCCTTTGCAAGAGCTTAAAATACCTTTTCCAACTAAATTTGGCATCTCATAATGCGATAAGCTACGCGAAACTTTAACAAATTTTCTAAATGTTCAATTATTTAAGTTTGAAGTTTACTAAGCCCAACGAAAACGCCTGAAAGTATGCAATTTTCACAGAAAATAAGTAATAACTTACGAAAACATCACTTTTATGAATAACTTTCAATATTTACAGAATTTTTGATAACAAAAACAGATTTAGTGAATATTTTCTATCTAGAAACATTCATTGGAATGTTCATTGCATGTGCGATACTGCTACGACCTGGAAAGTTTAAACGTGTCTTTCAATATCGCTTAACTCACAGTTTAAGAAAATATCAAATATAATATAGAAATATGTAACTAATTAGCCATAAAACTTGTTAATTCATCATTCAATAACCTTTGAGTCAGATGACGGTCATTTTTCACATCTTGTTTTAAGTTTAAGGCACATTATTTGACGAATAAAAATGGACCTCACGTCGATCAATTTCACCCCACTGTTCAATTTCACCCGAAATCACGGTATTGTATTCATTTAAATCGCTGGAATCGTAAACTCCTGTTCTCATATGCGCATCATAAGCAAGGTTACAAATCTGAGCGTTTTTTGAAGCAAATAGGGCCAATTAATTTGGTAAATAATGGCTTCGCTATCGCTGACGAGCCTACACCAACTTGTTCAATGTTCACAGATGTGCCTGGAAAAGTTGATCACCTGACTGTAGCAGTTGAAAGTCATTTTTTTCTTCTTTCAACAATGTTCTGCTCAACAGACGGGTTTGATGGGTCGACTTTTCTCTGTCTTCTACATATACATCTTATGAATATTCGTTGCATACTAATACAATACCAATTGTCACAACACAGTGTTAATCTATCATATAACGCCTACCAGTTATGCAACCAAGTGAACTGGGCAGCTTCACAGTAATCTTCACACAAACTATCACTTTCCGCCTGGCATCCATGCACCAATGCGTGAACCCTGTGCCAAAAATTAGAAAAATCCCACCAACACTCCAATATCCGCATGACCTTGTGCAGGCGCAGATGATTCAACGGCCTGTTGGCTACAAGCGATTGCAATCATCACTCCCCTTACCCACATTGACCTGACGCAGCAGATGCTATTGTTTCCTAAAATAGAAGACCACCAGCGACCACACGCTGAAGATGCCAGTTAGTCCCAAGCAGCTAGCTCATTAATTCCTTGGGTGAGTGCAGTTGATATGGCGATGCTGGAGTAGCATTTGCAGGCGATCAATCAAGCTCAGCAATGCTCTGCTCAACAGACACGGTCTCAGGTAGTGTGTTGTTGGGGACTGCATCCAACAGTGAAAATCAGGCACACAGCAAAACAAATCCTGTGATATCACATAATTTTTGCCGCACATCCTTTCCACGCAGCAAATTAGCCGCCATAGCTTGAAAGTGGGTTTAGCAATCACTAGAACCGAACCAACGTACAAGTCTTATAAAAGAAAAATATTGCCACGTGTTCGTAGTTCGTACACTGATTATTTGATTATAAGGCATATCCCTTACAACTCGGCTATTTCACCGAGTTAGAAAGTAGATGATTAATATGATACTGTTTTTTAGGTATCTGCTGGGATGGATTTGTTGACACTTTCCGGTGCCCACAAGTGCATACATGGGAGTGTGATAATTGTTGGACAACGATGAAATCAAGTGAAATAACGTTCGATACACTTACGATTTGATACATCGCCAGAAATTACGAGCCTGGATATTAATTATTTGCTGTGCAGTACTAAAACCTCAACCCATTAAACCATTTCCATTGCCGTCAAGCCCTTCGTCTCTCCAGAACCACCTGAAAGGCATTGTTTCGAAGAAGGGATAGAGTATATCACACCCTCAAGGATAGCTGCGTAGTCTTGCAGCAACGAACAGAATTACACGCTCTTGTAAAAGGATACTAGATAATGTGCTGGCGTATTCCCAGATTCCCAGATTTTTCAATCCCCGTAAGGTCTCATCGGCGATCCTTTCCTCATCGCCAGCCTCAATATCTTCAGTTTTCGTCTTCAGTTAGAGGTTGTATATCTGAACAGATCTTACACTAGACAACGTACAACGTATACAACATTCAGTGGTCCAATTAAAAGTTTTCTCCGACAGGAATGCTAATCAAACTCACATTTCGTGGCTTAAAACGTCTGACCAGCTGGCGTCGCAACGTTGTACACTAGAAGCAAGCCTCCAGTGCCTTGCTTGTGTATGTTTAACTGCCATACTGACTAGCGTTGGATCCCAGGTCCACGAGCCGCCCTGCTCACGCTTTGCACCTGCCCTTCTACCTCTCGTTAACTTGGTGTACCTGCGTTCCTGTACGTCTTTGTTTTTCCTTTTCGTTTTCTTCCTATCAAGTCTGTGGAGCGTACTTCCTCTGACCTGTGGTGATTGAGGTCTTCCAAATGGTCACAGCCCCTTGCCATCATCGATCCATGAGGGGCAAGCCTTTGCAGGGCCATGCTTCCACTGTAACGCTATTGAAATTTGGAACATCCTCACATACCCTCAAAACACCCTTATAATCTCTGTAACGCCCCTGAAACTCTTTAAACCCTTCGATGCGCTTATGAAATCTCCCTGAAACCAGCTCTTATGGCTCTTAAATCCACTAAAAACCTTCTGAAAATTTGTGAAACCCTTCCTGCAGTGCCTTTGGACTGCAACCCTCCATAACCACAGATATAGGTACCCTCAAAAACGCGCTGCAAAAAACCCTTGTAACGCCGACAGAGGCGCCTCGTCCACATGTTCGACCTGTTCTTGGAACGGGTATAGGCTGAGAATAAAACTCGTAAAATAATCTTTAAGTAGATACACCAAAAGAATACTAGATTTAAAACTCCCACCGCACATACCCCATAACAACTTGCACACAAGGCGCAAACATCGTTCCCGGTATTATGAAGAACGAAAGGCGACTTCAAGCCATCCACCGGCAGAAACCATTAACAAGAGCATGCGAGAGCCAGCCTTACGCAGCTGTCTCTTGCTCGACTCTTCGAAACTACATGCCACCGGTTCCCCGATTCATGCGAACGATGCATGCTGTTCCCAAACCAACAGTTTCCTCACTTTTTTTGCCTACGAATGGCAGTGTTCATTCGAATTCATTTCACTTTACTCTGTCGCTCATACGTTCCCTACTCGTCTAGAACCAGCAGCAGCGTTGTCAACGTTTCTTTCCATTTTTCATATCCCGCCTGCTTCTCACGCGTACACGCACGCTAAGCGCAATCGACTAAAGTCTTTAAAATCATGTTGAAAATTTACAGATTTAGAATGCTAAAAAATGTATGTTGTATCGTTGTTGGAAATTAAAGGATTATTTAACAATACCTAAAAAAATGGAATAACGAACATTGATTGCACAGTATTTAAATAAATACTTTACCAGCTATGCTTACCGATCAAGTTCTCAAATGTGTGTAAATGATTGTTAGCATGCTGCTCGGTATACTCTTTAGAGAAAAAAGCGATGGATACCAGAGGCACACAGCTAAACGCAAAGAGCTTCTTCAGTGGAAAGTTTGCATGTGTGTAGCAAAACCAGAAATGAATGAAAGCTTGGACTGTGGCTTCTCGGTTTATCGTTCTACGTAGGCTGAGAACAACTTGCGCAGCTAGAGCACATTTTGGCACACCCAATGTCGTGCGCGCTTGTTAAGCATTACATCCAGCGTGGATGAAGCTGGGGTGCCGAATGTGTTCTAGCTCGTTGGCAACGGTTTCCAAATTTTAACTTCGAGGCCATGATACGAGCTAAAACAATTTATGGAGGTGGGAATTTCGAACATTTGCGGAAAAGAGTGCCTGTTGGACATCATAGGCGCCAACTTAGGGGGGGCAAGCATGGTTTTGCCCCCCCAATATTTGACGATTTTTCGATTTTCCCATACAAAAATTCAGAAAAACCAGGCTTTGCCCCCCCCAATAATTTGGCCAAGTTGGCGTGTCTGTTGGACATGATTGAAAAAAAAAAAAACAATTATCGTCGGTGTGTGAAGAACGTTAGAAAATGACTTCCACCGAAACTGGATTTTTCTTAAAGTCTATGTGAGATACCAAACTTCGGAAGTCGCTCTAAGGCGCAACTGAATGCGATTCGCATCATTATTTGCGATGAAAATGCGGAAGATATTTTTCAGAAAATGGTTAACAAACAAGAAGATAAAAATCAACTTATGTTAAAAATCACAATACTAAAACAAAACAAAAAACAGCAAGCTATAGTATAAAATAACTCTAATGTGTTTTCATTTAGTAAAATAGTAATCTGTAGAACAGGTCAGTCTGCTAGTCACGAGACGCACGCCGATAAAACCCCCTGAAATCCCCAAAATCTCCTTTGGAACGCCTTCGATACGCGCTCAAAATCTTCTGAGATGTCATGAAATGGTGAAACGAGCAAAACACATAATAATCCGCCGTTTCAAAAAGAGTAGTGTTGCAAACTTTGCGACCATCGATAGGCCAACGTGCTTCAAACAAGTGCTAGTTTTTTTGGATATGCGTTAGTGGATCATATTCTAACAGGAGTGAGTGAAAAACTTGATAAACAAATAATCCCAACCAAAAATGCAAAAAAAAAATTGGAAGTTAGTTATTAGGATGAACTCGGGCGTACCTGCTCATCAATAGAGACAATTGTCTCCTTTTGACTGGCCTGTCAGCGATCCGAATCGGCCACCTGTTTTACACAGTGTTGATCCATTCACACTCGAGTACTCAATTCACCGAAAAAATCGTTCACCAGGAAGTCTTGCTAGAAATCCTTCAGGATTTCTAATAGACAATACAAGAGCTGAGAAGTTTCAGCAATAGTTAAGGGAGCAATTTCAAAAAAATTTCTCCAAGAATACCCACTGGAATTCCTGCTGAAGCTGGTGATTTGTACACTAATTTTTCAAAGGGTTCTTCCAGAAATTCTTTTTGTAATTTCCTCAAGAATAAGAGTTGATTTTTCCTGGAACCCCACTGGCGTTTCATCCAAGAATTCCTCTGGGATTACCTCTCAGAATTCTTACTAGAATCACTCCAAAAATCAAAGTATTTGAGAGATTCCTTCAGAATCTTCTTGAAAACTCGTCCATGATTTCCTCTTAGTATTCTTATCGAAAATCCTCTTATTCTTTTTAAAATTTCTGTTTGAGTTGTTCCTGGAATACTGCCAGAATTTCTCAAGAAATTCGTGGTGGTAATTCTCTAAGAAAATCTTGCTAGGATGTTTCAAGAAATTGTTGCTGGTAATCCTGCGAATATTTCTGGAGAATTTTTAGGAGCAATAACTGCAGACATGCCATACCATCTGAAGATACTTGAGAAATCCCAAAAAGAATTCCAGGAGAAATACTGATAGGACTACTGACTTGATGCTTGATACTTGATGGGGTTCAGCTCGTAGTGAAGACTCGTCGCCGAATGAAGCATTTGCCTCCACCGGTCTCGGTTCTGGGCCAATCGCTCTGAATTATTATTAGCTCTTTATTATGGGGAAATTCAGCCCGAGGCTGGTTCATCCCCGCACCCCCGGTCGCTCTGAACGTTTTTCCTGATTATCTGCTGAATATGGTTTGAGCTTGTGGTAGGGACGAAGGTTCATGTCAAAACACGACAGAGAACGTGAAATGTGCTTACGGCAAATGATTAGCTCTCTTATCCTTATTATTGATATAATTAGTAGAAATTATTGGAAACTTCTTATTGGATTAACTGTGAGAAATTCTTGTAGAAATCGTCACGCAATGCCTGATAGAATTCCTCTACAAATTCTTACTAGGCTTGCCTCAGAAGTTACTTGGAGGAGTTGCTACTAGGACTTCTTCAGGAATTCTTGCAATGATTTTGCAGCATTTCTAAGAATGATTTTTCCAGTAAGGGTCTGTCCATAAACCACGTGGTCATTTTTTTGGGACTTTTCAAGCCCCCCCCCCCCCCGCGTGGTCATTAGTCCATACAAAAAAAATATTTGTCCATACAAAATGGTCAATGGCCGAACCCCCCCCCCCCCCCCCCCTCATGACCACGTGGTTTATGGACAGCCCCTAATTGCCTTTTGTATTCCTTCAAGAATACCTGGAGGATTTTGAATTACCAGCGGCCATTGCCTGGCGAATCTCAGTAAGACTTGCCAGGAGAAAAAAAATCCTGAATAAATTCCAGTAGCATTACTGGAGCAAAAAGGAATTTCCAACTCAATATTTAATAAAAAGTCAATATTCGAAGCAGCAAACAATGTCGAAATGATCTAGCGTCCCTGAGTTTCCTCAATAGGCAATTTTAAACGGTTCCTGTTCACATCTCAAGAAAACACTGACAGAAATGCCGAGCGAACTAACTCCCAGTTGCGCTTTACGACCCTTAAGATCCCTTATACACCCAATCTCTGAGCTACAAGGTTACACAGGGATCATTCTTTTACAAACCAGAAATATATACAATTATACTGGAAAATTATACAAATCCATTGAGTATTTGTTGAACAGTGAGAGTTTTGGTTCATTTCCACTTTTTTCTGCAAAAAAATCGCTTTCGCTTTTTTTCTGCAAAAACAATCGGGTAAACCTAATATTTCAAGTATGTATTTATTATCTCAAAAGGTATTAAGTAACAAAGTTATAACTTTTCACTATCAAATTCCCGAGCAGAAGGGCATACCTTACAAATACCATGCGAAGAGCAACATGTGCTCTAATACCAAACATTGTTATTGCTGCGTTATTCTACGAAATGTTATGAGAACATTACAATAACAGTTGGAGGTATTTGAGCAGAGTTTGGTATTGATGTAGTATTTGTTGGTTTAGCGGTGAAAATAGCCGAACAACAAGATTTGCTATTATATCATGAAGTCATCGAGCAAATGAAACATTTAATAACAAGAAATGTTATTAGGTCGTTATTCAATAACTTTGGGATAACAAATACAGCACTTGAAATTTCAGGTATGCATTCATTATTGAAATAACAAGACTTGTTATTTTCTAGGTGTTATTTATACAAAATTTTGGTATTCGTTTTTGTTATTTTGCCTCTTATTGCCACCTAATGAAGGACATATCAAGGTACGATAGTATTTAAGATAAATACCATGATATGTTATTCTCTTGTTATTTTCTTCTGCTCGGGCTGTAGTGAAGCGGACCTGGTGTGGTGGTTTGAACACTTGACTCACGCCGAGGACCTGAAATCGAACCCCAATCCCGACAAACTCGCAAAATGGGAGTTCTTTCTTCGGAAGGGAAGAAAAGCGTGGGTCCCGAGATGAACTATCCTAGGGCCAAAAACCTCGTGAATATAGATAAAAAAAACTATCAAATTGTATGTACAATTGGTCAATACATTCCGATGCAATAGCAAAAACTTCTCATAACATTGTGTTTCTTAGAAAAACATAGAAAAAACAATTTTATGCTTTAAAGTAACTGTTGCTCTTTTCATAATGTTTGTTAAGTATTCCTGGTTAGTATTCCAGGAGTGGTCCTGGTGTTATGGTTTGAACACTTGATTATCTCGCCAAGGACCTGGAATCGAATGCCACTCCCGACATACTCACAACATATGATTTTATCTTTCGGAAGGTGGGTCCCGAGATGAGCTAATTTCGAGCTAAAAATCTCGTTAATAGGGACGAAGAAATGTAATCTCTCTGCTCAGGTTGCGTTATAAATCAGTATTAGTAAAAATTTATGTCGAAATATCGTTCCGAAACGAAATTGTCGTCTATAGTAATACATTTTGCTTGTTTCCCGGCTCTGTCAGTCTTTATTAAGCATCTAATACGCCTTTTCATCTACTGTCCTACGTTTCGGTGTGTATTTCACCTTCTTACGAGAATTAGAGGCTGCGTTTTGTTGTTGTGTGTGCGAGTCAATTCGAATTCCCATAATAAAGACTGAAAAGCAGCAAAGCTAGCAAAATAATCTTCAATGAGCCCTGTCGTCCTCCTTAGTCACGGTTAGTCGACGACTAAGGAGCTATATTTTTAAGCCACAAAAGATTTTTTTTCAAACTAACCATGTAAAATGGTTAGTGTGATTATTATCACCACCCACGTGGTGTACATTTTCTAAAAAAAATCACTTCACTTCACGACCACCCCCTCAGGAGTCAAAATTTAATAAAACGTTATTTTTTACCATTTTGGGTGTTCAGTGTTAACGCCCTGACCATACCAGATTGAGTGTAAATGAGTTTTGGCAAAAGTCGGTACCCACGACCACCCCCTCAGGAAGCAAAATTGAATAAAACGTTATTTGAGAGCATTTTGGGCAATTCAAATTGACAAAAATATTTGACTTCAATTAAAGACGTAAGCAGTCAGTCAAGTCTATAATATACAATTAAAATAGATCTTGATTTTTCATTGTATACAACAGTTTCGCTTCAGAACGACGTTTCAACGTTTTCGGAATATACAGAGTGATTTTTAATTTCGTGTTGATTTCAATTCTATTTAAAGCCGACAACATATCAGAAGTTTCGCACCGCTTTGAAAAAAAAAACCTATACTGAATCCTCTGCAACAAAGAAAGCCGTTTACCGCGCTAACTCGTGATGTGAACAATAATTTTCAACACTTTTGCTGCTGAAAAGTGATTCCCGCGTGCGAACAATAAAACCGTAAACCCATCACAGCCCAAACCGTGCCAGTAGTGGTGGCAGGAGTTCTGTTGGCTGGAAACTTGGCCGCCGACGACGTGGCCGACGAGCAGTGCAAATGAAAATAAACTACCCCGGTCTGAAGGCGGACTCCTAATTGATATTTATAACTGGACTCGTGGTATAATCGTTATTACTGTTTTGATTTGTACCACTGGGAGATTGCTTTGCGCTGCGTGTTGTTTCTCGGTTTGATACAACAAGCTCTGGTGAGAAGCAATTAGCAGTTGGTTATTTAGAGTTGTGTGTGAGACACTATCTACTGAGGAATGTTTTAAGTTTATTAAAGTTTTACTACCCCAAATAAATAAGGGACTTATTATCAAAGATGGAAAAGGCTTTGCTACTCAACTCTCGTCATGAAAGTAAAGCCAGTAAGCATTTTTCGCTTCTCGCGTGACTGAATTGAATTATCCAAGGGGACTTGAGAAGCACTCGTCAAGTAGAGCACTTGAGTTTTAATAAAGCTGAGAAGTTGAGGATGGAAAAAATGAAACGAAAAAAAGAATTTTCCCATTCAAGCTGTCTATTTGGTAAGGCTAAGGACGCGGAAGAGTCGTTGGGTTTACTTGTGAACCAACATCATCCTGAGATGCACTATGCTCTCTATTCATGATATAGACGCAAGGGATCTTCACATTTTTCGTCAAAATACTTCATTACAACATTTTTTTAATAATGTGTTAGTCTAGTCAATCACTGATCAGTCATTCATTTTCAACCAGTAACATTAATCTGTAAGTAGTATGCAGTTCGAACGACCAGCATGAGTTCTTAAATTAAAACCATATCATTTTTTTTCAATCTCTTAAGTGTAGTTTCAGTTTGCTTTGAAACTTAGGGTTAATTTATTTGCGGAATCTGATCAACACTCTTCTAGCAAAAGTTGAAATGTCCTTCCATTTTCTAACAAGTCTCAAGAGGCCGGATCAATAAATTCCCCCTCATCGCCCTGCTAATTGCGTGCTAATCAGATGAAATCCATCGTTTCCGCCTATCTCCCATTTTCGAGCCCGAAGAACCCACCCGGTCCAGATCTAATGTACCTAATAACTTCTTACAATCGAAATTAGATTAACTTGGACCGATAAGCCAGCGCAGCAGGGACCAGCAGACCACCAGCCGACTGAGAAAATGCAAACACTGATCCTGAATCACTGAATAAAGTTCCCACGAGCGAAGCAAACGCCCAGCAAGACCCTCCATCTATCCCGGGGCAAAAGTCTACTGAAGAGCAAATTTCCTCCGGACCCGATATCGAATTTTAATTAATTTTCCAAATAATATTTCCGATTATTTTGTGCTGTGAGCTAGGGCTATGCCCATTTTGATTGGAATCCCCCGGCGGTGCAAAACCGGCCTGTTCCCAGCATAAGTTGATCGAATCACGCCGATGGGCGGTTCTGATACTTCCAAAGGGCAATCTCGGGTTGTTGCTGTGCCTCCAAAGCTAAACATTACGAGCTTCTCGTGCACAAGATAAGAGAAATTATACGCAATCCCCACGGGGGTGGAATGCCAAGTCCGGTCTAGGCATGGCACGATGCCACTACCAGACCATGTGCTTTTCAATGCCTTTTCATTCCAGAGAGCAAAGAAACTTGACCCTTTTGACTTGCGGTGTTCAAATATTTATGTTTGACCGGTAGGATCTGTTGGATCGCTATTTAAAGCAGTTTTTTGCCACGCCAAGCCTCGCTGTCGCAACCAGAATGGTGGTACTTCTTGGGGGGTCATACTGACGACAGGGGAAAGGTCCTGTTCACGGTACGATTGAGCCTACCATCGTATCGCTTGTACCCTGGTTACTTTCATGTATACATTTCATTTTACACCAACCAGCGCGACGTGTGTGCAATCGGGATTGCGTGACAGGCATTCAATTTCCGACAAAAATGTCAGCCACTTCGCAGTGGTTCAGCTTCATGTAAGTGTTGTCCAAATCGGTATCTATACGATTGCCATTGCCAAAAAACCGTTAAACTGAAAGTGATTCCGAAGTCATGTACCAAAAACGACACAAAAAGGGACAGTTACAGTTAGACAAAACGATTGACAAAAAACGATAGTAATTATTTTCCCCCTGAGGAAGACACTATCCCCGTGTCGAAACGTCGGGTGAATAAAACAACTCGTTTTTTAAATCCCAAGACTGCGTAGCCGTTAATCGAGAGAGTCAACCATACAGTCGTATTTCAATAGCAGCTATACGATTTAATAGATATTGTTTTTAGTTACTTTGTGCTTTGTGCAGTATTGGTCACAGTAGGGGAGACTGAGGAGGCTTGATCCCTGGGAAGACTTGTTCCAGCCATGTTTTCTCGGAATCAAAACCAGTTTTCTTCTAGCATATGTTTTTCAAGACTACTTTTGGACAAAAGTCTATGTTTAACCTACAAGTGATTTCGTTTGTGCATTGTTATCTTTTATTACCTACGACTGAGGGTTGGTTTTCAGTCCTTCGGAAATCTTTTAGCTGATCCGAAAAATCTTAATAACATTGTGAAAATTTAACCAAATCGTGTCAACAATTCATAGCACATAGTTAAAACAAAATACTATTAAACATGTTTATCCAAAAAAGCTTGATATAAACATATTTTAATTGATGCAGCTAAGTGTACTCAACGGTGACATGGGAATACTTGATCCCTCGAGGATTATACAACACAAACATTATATGTTCGAAAAATAAAAATCCTTTCAAAAGCCTCTATTTGCTTGGAACTCTTTCATATTTAATAATAAAATGCGTCAGATAATTGTTATTTTAGTACGTATCATGAAAAGGCGGATCAAGTCTCCCCATTTTCAAAATACAGCATATTCTCACAAATACAAAAAATATTACAATTTGAAATACTCTATATTCATCAAAAATACAAGAAACATGAACAGAAAACGAATAGGAAGAATCTGAAGTTATTTTCCCTCTAAATAAATCATGTGTTCAAAAGGGGATCAAATGCGACCCATTTTATTTTTTTTTTTGTAAAATACATCATAAGACATCCCAAGTAACAAAGATAGCTGAATAACAGATTATTATGCCAACATTTTCAAAATCAAGCTTAAGAGCGGCTTCTTTAGCTGTTGTACAGCGACAATGTTGGTTGGGATGCCTCCAATAAAACGCAGTTCTGAAAACTTTAACAATAATTTAAAGTACTTCTGTGGTGTATGAACTTGCAGTAGATGTTTACCTGCCATTCTGTGTGCAAATTTTATCAAGTATTGTGATTTTCTTAAGGCCGCACGGGACGACGTGTAATTTTTCCTATCTTACCTCTCTTTCTAACAATTTGCCTCGCGATTTTGAAGAAGCAAATATCAAGTTCCACTGCACTGACGTAGCTGAAACTTTAGTCGATTGTGCACCACAAGTGAGCAAATGAACGATCAAATTTCTAGTCAATAATATGAAGTAGAAGTTGAGATTTGCATCTTACTAGCAACAGAGCAATGGCGGTCGATTCAACCACTGTCCCGTCCGGCCTTAAAGTTACAGGCAAATTAAGAAAACGGGATCAAGTTTACTCAGTCTCTCCTAAATACTTCCCATGTTCGCATAGTCGATGTCGCCACCATTGGCAATATCAGCATGCGCAAACTAATATCCAAATGTACATATTTGTGGCCAGTTTTATTCAATAGACCACAAGATCTAACTCACTTTTTTCCCTTTTCCTCCCCGTTGATTGTTCGGGAAATTAAGCCATTGCGTTCATTAAGCTGAACTTTTGAGGCATGCCCCATTCCAATATTCGCATCTAGCTTACTAATTACCATGCATAAGTAATCAGGTTATGCCATGACGACGGGTCGTCTTCCAGTAACTTACCTTACCGATCAGGCTAAGGCCGGGGTGGCCTCTGCTGTACATAGTAGCCGTCTCCATTCCACTCGGTCCATGGCTGTTTGTCTCCAGTTCCGCACTCTGCGTAGGGTACGCAGATCGTCCTTTACTTGGTCGACCCACCTAGCTCGCTGCGCTCCACGTCGTCTTGTACCGGTCGGATGACTCTCGAAAACCATTTTAGTCGGGTTGCTATCCGATATCCTGATGACGTGAACCGCCCACCGTAGCCTCCCGATTTTCACGGTATGGACGATGGTTGGTTCTCTCAGCAGCTGATGCAGCTCGTGGTTCATTTGCCTTCTGCAAGTCCCGTCTTTTATCTGCACTCCGCCGTAGATGGTACGCTACACCTTCCGTTCGAAAACCCCAAGGGCGCGTTGATCCTCTGCACGTAGGGTCCATGTTTCGTGCCCATAAGGACGACCGATCTAATCAGCGTTTTGAAGATGGTTAACTTCGTGTTACGGCGAACTTTATTCGATCGTAGAGTTCTGCGGAGTCCAAAGTAAGCACGATTACCTGCCACAATGCGCCTCTGAATTTCTCTGCTGGTGTCGTTGCCGGCGGTCACCAGTGAGCCCTAGTACACGAATTCTTCAACCGCCTCGAATTCATCACCGTCGATATACATTCGGGTTGGCGAGCGCGGTGACCCCTCCCTGGGGCCCTTTGCCATCATGTACTTTGGCTTCGACACATTAATGACTAATCCGACTCGCCTGGCTTTTTAGTCGGATGTACGTTTCCACCATCGTCTCAAATATACGAGCAATAATATCAGTATCATCAGCGAAACCAAGCAACTGAACGGACTTCGTGAAAATCGTCCCACTCGTGTCTATCCCCGCTCTTCTTATTACACATTCTAACGCAATGTTGAACAGCAAGCACGAAAGACCATCACCTTGCCGTAACCCTCTGCGAGATTCAAAAGGAATAGAGAGTGTCCCTGATACTCGAACTACGCACATCACTCGATCCATCGTCGCTTTGATCAACCGTATCAGTTTATCCGGGAATCCGTATTCGTGCATAATCTGCCATTGCTGTTCTCGATCGATTGTATCATACGCCGATTTGAAATCGATGAACAAGTGATGTGTGGGCACGTTGTATTCGCGGCATTTCTGCAACACCTGGCGGATGGCGAACATCTGGTCCATTGTAGCGCGTTCACCCATAAATCCAGCCTGATATTGCCCCACGAACACTCTTGCAATCGGTGATAGTCGGCGGCATAAAATTTGAGAGAGTATCTTGTAGGCAGCGCTCAGTAGTGTGATCGCGCGGTATTTCCCACAATCCAAATTGTCGCCCTTTTTGTAGATTGGACACACGATACCTTCCATCCATT
The DNA here is from genome assembly GCF_035046485.1 of Aedes albopictus. Lineage (NCBI taxonomy): Eukaryota > Metazoa > Arthropoda > Insecta > Diptera > Culicidae > Aedes > Aedes albopictus. Next base: position 209,877,915 of record NC_085137.1, read on the forward strand.
CCTCCGGTAATACTTCATCCTCCCTAATCTTGGTAATAACCCAGTGTAGTGCTCTCACCAGTGCTTCTCCACCGTATTTTAGAAGCTCGCTTGGTAGTTGATCTGCTCCAGCAGCTTTGTTGTTTTCAACCGGCCAACCTCCTCCTCAATCTCTTGGAGGTCAGGGGCCGGAAGCCCTTCGTCCTGTGCACATACTCCTATATCTGTTACCACGCCACCTTCGGTACTTGCAACGTCGCCATTGAGGTGCTCATCTTAATGCTGCCGCCACCTCTCAACCACCTCACGCTCGCTCGTGAGAATATTCCCGTGATTATCTCGGCACATGTCGGCTTGTGGCACAAAGCCTCTGCGCGAGCGGTTCAGCTTCTCGTAGAACTTTCGTGTGTCCTTAGCGCGGTACAGCTCTTCCATCGCTTCGCGATCTCGTTCTTCCTGCTGGCGCTTCTTCATCCGGAAGACTGAGTTCTGCCTGTTCCGCGCCTATCTGTAACGTGCCTCATTCGCTCTCGTACGGTATTGCACCATTCTTGCCCATGCTGCATTCTTCTCGTTTTTCAACTGTTCACATTCCCCGTCGTACCAGTCGTTTCTGTGATTAGGAGTCGCGAAGCATAGTGCTGTTTTCGAGGAACTATCTATGGCGAATCGGATGTCCCTCCAGCCATCTTCAAGTGTAGCTGCACCAAGCTGCTCTTCCGTTGGTAGGGCCACTGCTAACTGCTGCACGAAGTCTGCACTGTCGAAAGTTTTGAGCGCATGCATACAGCGACTAAGTAGTCAACCGAATCTATATTCGCACTGCGGTATGTGCGGACATTGGTTATATCAGAGAAGAATTTACTGCCGATTAAAACGTGGTCGATTTGATTTTCTGTTTGTTGGTCGGGTGATCGCCAGGTGGCTTTGTGGATATCTTTGCAGGGGAAGAAGGTGCTTCGGACTACCATACCACGGGAGGCTGCAAAGTTTACGCATCGCTGGCCGTTATCATTCGATACGGCGTGCAGACTATGTTGCCTGATTACCGGTCTGTACATTTCCTCCCTTCCTACCTGCGCGTTAATGTCGCCGACAACGATTTTCACGTCACGCAGCGAGCAACCATCGTATGTTTGCTCTAACTGCGCGTAGAACGCTTCTTTCTCGTCATCAGGTCTCCCTTCGTGTGGGCAGTGGACGTTGATGATGCTGTAGTTGAAGAAACGGTCCTTAACTCTCAACATGCACATCCTTGCGTTGATCGGCTGCCACCCGATCACACGTTGTCGCATCTTGCCCAACACTATAAATTCTGTTCCCAGTTCATTGGTGGTGCCACAGCTTTGGTAGAAGGTAGCCGCTCGATGCCCGCTTTTCCACACTTTCTGTCCAGTCCAACAAAGTTCCTGCAACGCCACGATGTCGAAGTTGCGGGGATGTAGTTCGTCGTAGATTATCCTGTCACATCCTGCGAAACCTAGTGACTTGCAATTCCATGTTCCAAGTTTCCAATCGTAGTCCTTATTTCGTCGCGTGGGTCTTTGCCGATTGTATCGAGTCGTATTTTCTCCTATGTTATTCGCAATCGGGATTTTTACGGGTGGCTTATTGGGCCTACGCCAACACTGCTGTCTCGCCGGAGGGTCATCGTGCCAATTCTGTTTAACGTCCCAACCAACACTAGGACGACCACGCTGATGGGGCTACCATCTTGGATCTAGCTGGGCGTGGTGCAGCGTTTCTTACTCAGCCGCTGGATGCCAGAACAGACGCTGTTTGAGCCGCACCTCCTTGGTGAACAAACGCTCGAATCGTACCTCCTCAATCTAGCTGAAGTCAGAAGGACAACAGTGCCCAGGCTGCACTACCAGCTAAGCACACAACTCTTAGCTGACGGTCTTTGTTATCGCTTTGACCCGTGGAAGCATGAGGTAGGAGCTTGTGAGGACCAGAGCTATGTTGGACGCTCTCCTTATCGACTCACCGTTTTACAGCCCCGTCTTCCAGTTAGGTGCGATACAATTTATAAACCCCAAGGATTGTACGACATTTCCCCGAAAACCAGTTCCCCGAATGAAGTTTCCCCGAAAGTTTTTTCCACGAAAAACGATTCCACGAACGAACCGTTTCCCCGAATGGACCGTTCCCCCGAAATATTTATAAATCTATTTTTAGTACTGGATTCCAATAATTTTCTTGATTAATTCCATCATCTGAACTAGTCATTGAAACGAAATAGTGGCAAGTTAGCCTGAGTACAAAGTCTGTCGATGTGTAGTATTAAGAAAGATATCAAGATCATGGCAACTTTCACATCTCATGGATATTGTGCATTCCCTCTTATCATGAATTTTTAGAGATATAATCTGCCGTGAATCGCAAGTCAGTCCCATCTGCATTTTGGGCAGAATTGAGTTAATGGTAGTTTTAGATATTTCTTCGGATGGTGTTTCAGCTGTGTGAATAAAATTATATAGTTTGTTCAGTAAAATCGAAAAACAACACCAAGTCAGATTGTCCCATAATGAAAAGTAATCGCAAGTCAGTCCCATTACGAGCTTATGTATCCTGCAGTACAAAATCGAACACTGTTTTAGCCAGTTTTATAATTTTCACAGTTACGTTTTCACGTTTGAAACAAGTTGTGAAAGTTTCATGATGATCGCAGTAGTATTAAATTTATGGCAATTTTTTAAAATTTCACATAGAAATCGAATTTTAAAACTTCAGAGTCCATTTTTTCAATGCCTACTTTTTACATATGGGACTGACTTGCGATTCACGGCAGTAAATCCCAAAAAAACATTTTGAAAACCTAATACCTTTTGTTTTGGTTTTATGATGGTTCTAATAACCTTTTCTAGTCTGTTTGACTAAAAATGTTACTTAGGAATGTTCTTCATAATGCTTCAATTATGCTCTTCTTTTAAATATGGGTCGTTCTTTTCTGTTGTACTGATTGAAAATGATATGGCACTCAACTAAGAACACGCTCATCATAATTTTCCCTTCTTTTATTCATAGGCTGTTCTTTATATTTATTTTTGAATATTTATTCGACGAAAGCACCCTTGAAACGCATAATACCTTTAAAACGAGTCATCAAGATTGTGGTAGTAATCTGCTAAAGTTTTTTGTCATTGTAAAACACATGATCCAGATAACTTAAACTTGAAGTCTTAAATTATTCCTGCTTGGAGTCTAGAAGTCTGGAAGTCTATGAGCATAATTTCAATGGGTATTTAAAACGAAAAGTCAATTATGACCAAAGTAGCATTTGGAATTGATATTTCTACACAACATATTAGTAGTTAGACTGCCGACAATATTTTAAAAGAACTGTATATGATGAAAGAAGGGAGAATTTTTGATGAAGATTTCTACTATAACGCCAATAGATACTGAAACAGTTGGTCACAAAACCAAAAAAATAAAACAAATATCTTCGAATGGGTGTAATAAGTTTTGTACCTTTTAACCCTCCATCAGTCGCATCAAAAAAAGTTACACGAGCGGTCGCGTCGTGTACTCAGTACACGGCATACGCTTTAAATTATGGTTTACATGCTTTACTAGATACAATGTTGGTGTCTTCAGCAAAAATGTCCAATTGGATAATGCGCGTCTGTTAGTGGACATGTGGAACCGGTCAACACGATCTGGTCCTGTCCCGGGTGTCGGAATGGCCCTCGCGGGAACCTGTTTCGTGGACATTTCAGTTATGGCACCAAAACTAGGCATGCGACGGCTCTATCTTCTTGATTTTTCATATCCATCATCTTAGTAACCATGAAAATGACCAGTGACCTCCCTGGCTAACCCGTAGCAACCGGAATGTGCCCTGGAGGAACCTGTTTCGAGGACATTTTGACCATGACACCAAAACTAGGCATGCGACGGCTCTATCTTCATGATTTTTCATATCCATCATCTTAGTAACCATGAGAATGACCAGTGACCTCCCTGGCTAACCCGTGGCCACCGTAATGTGCCCTGGAGGAACCTGTTTCGAGGACATTTTGACCATGACTCCAAAACTAGGCATGCGACGGCTCTATCTTCATGATTTTTCATATCCATCATCTTAGTAACCATGAAAATGACCAGTGACCTCCCTTGCTAACCCGTGGCCTCCGGAATGTGCCCTGGAGGAACCTGTTTCGAGGACATTTTGACCATGGCACCAAAACTAGGCATGCGACGGCTCTATCGTCTCGATTTTTCATAACCATCATCTTAGTAACCATGAAAATGACCAGTGACCTCCCTGGCTAACCCGTGGCCACCGGAATGTGCCCTGGAGGAACCTGTTTCGAGGACATTTTGAACATGACTCCAAAACTAGGCATGCGACGGCTCTATCTTCATGATTTTTCATATCCATCATCTTAGTAACCATGAAAATGACCAGTGACCTCCCTGGCTAACCCGTAGCCACCGGAATGTGCCCTGGAGGAACCTGTTTCGAGGACATTTTGACCATGACACCAAAACTAGGCATGCGACGGCTCTATCTTCATGATTTTTCATATCCATCATCTTAGTAACCATGAGAATGACCAGTGACCTCCCTGGCTAACCCGTGGCCACCGTAATGTGCCCTGGAGGAACCTGTTTCGAGGACATTTTGACCATGACTCCAAAACTAGGCATGCGACGGCTCTATCTTCATGATTTTTCATATCCATCATCTTAGTAACCATGAAAATGACCAGTGACCTCCCTTGCTAACCCGTGGCCTCCGGAATGTGCCCTGGAGGAACCTGTTTCGAGGACATTTTGACCATGGCACCAAAACTAGGCATGCGACGGCTCTATCGTCTCGATTTTTCATAACCATCATCTTAGTAACCATGAAAATGACCAGTGACCTCCCTGGCTAACCCGTGGCCACCGGAATGTGCCCTGGAGGAACCTGTTTCGAGGACATTTTGAACATGACTCCAAAACTAGGCATGCGACGGCTCTATCTTCATGATTTTTCATATCCATCATCTTAGTAACCATGAAAATGACCAGTGACCTCCCTGGCTAACCCGTAGCCACCGGAATGTGCCCTGGAGGAACCTGTTTCGAGGACATTTTGACCATGACACCAAAACTAGGCATGCGACGGCTCTATCTTCATGATTTTTCATATCCATCATCTTAGTAACCATGAGAATGACCAGTGACCTCCCTGGCTAACCCGTGGCCACCGAAATGTGCCCTGGAGGAACCTGTTTCGAGGACATTTTGAACATGACACCAAAACTAGGCATGCGACGGCTCTATCGTCATGATTTTTCATATCCATCATCTTAGTAACCATGAAAATGACCAGTGACCTCCTTGGCTAACCCGTGGCCACCGGAATGTGCCCTGGAGGAACCTGTTTCGAGGACATTTTGAACATGACACCAAAACTAGGCATGCGACGGCTCTATCTTCATGATTTTTCATATCCACCATCTTAGTAACCATGAAAATGACCAGTGACCTCCCTTGCTAACCCGTGGCCTCCGGAATGTGCCCTGGAGGAACCTGTTTCGTGGACATTTTGACCAAGACATCAAAACTAGGCATGCGACGGTTTTATCTTCATGATTTTTCATATCCATCATCTTAGTAACCATGAAAATGACCAGTGACCTCCCTGGCTAACCCGTGGCCACCGGAATGTGATCTGGAGGAACCTGTTTCGAGGACATTTTGAACATGACACCAAAACTAGGCATGCGACGGCTCTATCTTCATGATTTTTTCATATCCATCATCTTAGTATCCATGAAAATGACCAGTGACCTCCCTGGCTAACCCGTGGACACCGGAATGTGTCCTGGAGGAACCTGTTTCGAGGAAATTTTAACCATGACATCAAAACTAGGCATGCGATGGCTCTATCTTCATGATTTTCCATATCTATCATCTAGGGTAAATCGCCAATTGTTACACACCTTAAAAACTCGCCAATTGTTGCACACCTTATAAGAAAAGCATGGAATGTGCAACAATTAGCGAGGTTCCAAAGTGTACAATAACTCTGTATGAGGCGGTCATGCTTATAATTTCGCTTATAGCATGGTGAATCCGTTAATTTGATGCATGTTCGCCTCCCAAAAGCGTTTTTGTATTGTATAAAAATATGTCCAATCTAGTTTTGTAATTTTCGAAAAGAAAGAAATAAAAAATAGTTTTTCTTGCTTCACGGAGCCGCAATTTTTTGTTTTGTGAATTTGGTTATCTACTGATTTGTATACAGTCATAACGTAGCCTCGATATTACGTAACTCAGTATAACGTAACTTTTAACTCGATATAACGTAACTTTTTTATGGTTCCAATGTTTTGCTATTTGAATAATAAACGTGATTCACGGAATAGTCTTTATGATATTACGCTCCTCAAGGAACCAAGTCTACTAACCAGTTTGACGATATACGAACACTTTCGCAGTTATATGACAGTTTTCGGTGTCAGTAATTTTGTTAAACTGCTAACTGCAACATGTTTACGTTTCACTTAACGAATTAAATTGAGTAACTGCAACGCCTGACAGATGTCATAAAGCCATAAATTGACGTAAAATGAACGTGAACTTCATGCGACTGTTCATAGGCCAGAGGAATTTATTCACAGCATCAGTTACTTCTGCCTTTCGTTATATGAAGATCCTGCTTTTTCTCTTCGTTTAATTCATCCACATTCATTCAATTCCTCCAGCCTATTAGGGCAAACATGGCACATCATTTTGACGTTTGGCGGTGCGATAACTCCAAATTTGTTGAACTTACCGGACTTACAGGTTAAAAGCATTGCAGTTAAACCGTTTGCACTGACCGAACGTCTACTGTACTTATTCTTGACATATCATTCCTACTGAAACATAGCCTTCCAACTCCAAAAGACATGACAGTAGACAGCAGTGGAAGCAAATTCGGTTTCATGCTATACTGCGAGTTATAACGCCGGGGCAAGTCCGCCTAGTCTTAGAAGAACCCTGCAGAAAATCGCTCTAGAAATTCTCTGATAAATCCCTAGAAAAAAATTTCTTGATAAATTTCTGGCGAAATTTTGTGATACATCCCACGGATGAATCATTTCGGTGGAAATATTTCAAAAGTATTCTATTCTTCCTAAAGGAATTCATGGAATAATCACATGAAGAATTTATGTAGAAATGCCACGTGAAGTACCAGAGGGAATTTCTGGAGGGATTCAAAGCAAACTTCTAGAGGAATCACAGCGAAAATCTATGAAAAAGGGGAAATTCCTGAAGGAATCATTAAAAGAAATGCTTTGAAAGAAAATGAGGCATCCCTCTAACCAATGGCTGAAAGTCTCTTTAATAAAGACAAATCAATCAATGAGGCATCCCTGGAGTAATTGAACAGGGTTTTTCTGTAACCAGCAATCTTTGAATGGGTCTCTGAAGAAATTCCATGTGGTTTTTGCCGATATCCTGAGTTTTCGGAAGAATTACCGGTGAAATCCCTGAAAAAAAATTAGAAAAGAGTTCAAAATGTGCAGAATAAGTACCAGCAGGAATTACTGGGTGAATCTCAGCAAATACTTATTGAGCAGGAAGGTATTAGAGCATAGCAGATATGACTGGGAGAATCCCAGTAGAAATTTTAAAGGGAATGGCAGGATGAATCCTTGCAAAAATCTCTGGAATCCCATGGGGAATCCTAGAGAAGCCACAGGGGAAATTCCTGGAGGAATCATATCGAGAACTTTTGGAGTAATAGGACAGATCGGTGAAGTACTAGATTTGTAGTAATGAGCTGAATTTACGGTTTATGGTGAGAAGTTCAATTCTCCGTTTCTGCAATGAAATTATTCAAAAAGCGAGGGTACTATTATTCCTTACCTAATTTGATGCTGTTTGAGCAAAAATTTGGGTAACAGTGTTGTTGTTTTCTCCATTTCCTGCAACATAAATAATATAGTTATCCATAGTTTTGCTCAAACAGCATCAAATTAGGCAAGGAATAATTATACTGCACGCTTTTTGCACCATTTCATTGCAGAAACGAAGAATTGGCCTTCTCACCATACACAAATTCAGCTCATTACTACAATTCTAGTACTTTACCAATTGTGTCCTATTTCAAAGCCCTTTTTAAAGGAATTCTAGCAGATTAAAGCCAGGAATAAATGGAGGAGTTTGAATCCTTGAAAAAAAAACTCTAGAGGAACTCCTTCGAGAATTTCAGGATAAATCACAGAAGGAATTTCATTAAGAAATTCCTGGATGAATTCCCGAGTGGGCACATTCCGGTGGCCACGGGTTAGTCAGGGAGGTCTCTGGTCATTTTCATGGTTACTAAGATGATGGATATGAAAAATCATGATGATAGAGCCGTCGCATGCCTAGTTTTGGTGTCATGGTCAAAATGTCCTCGAAACAGGTTCCTCCAGGGCACATTCCGGTGGCCACGGGTTAGCCAGGGAGGTCACTGGTCATTTTCATGGTTACTAAAATAATAGATATGGAAAATCATGAAGATAGAGCCGTCGCAAGCCTAGTTTTGGTGTCATGGTCAAAATTTCCTCGACACAGATTCCTCCAGGGCACATTCCGGTGGCCACGGGTTACTCAGGGAGGTCACTGTTCATTTTCATGATTACTAAAATAATGGATATGGAAAATCATGAAGATAGAGCCGTCACAAGCCTAGTTTTGGTGTCATGGTCAAAATGTCCTCGACACAGGTTCCTCCAGGGCACATTCCGGTGGCTACGGGTTAGCCAGGGAGGTCACTGGTCATGTTCAAGGTTACTAAGATGATGGTTATGAAAAATCATGACGATAGAGCCGTCGCATGCCTTGTTTTGGTGTCATGTTCAAAATGTCCTCGAAACAGGTTCCTCCAGGGCACATTCCGGTGGCCACGGGTTAGCCAGGGAGGTCACTGGTCATTTTCATGGTTACTAAGATGATGGATATGGAAAATCATGAAGATAGAGCCGTCACAAGCCTAGTTTTGGTGTCATGGTCAAAGTGTCCTCGAAACAGGTTCCTCCAGGGCACATTACGGTGGCCACGGGTTAGCCAGGGAGGTCACTGTTCATTTTCATGATTACTAAAATAATGGATATGGAAAATCATGAAGATAGAGCCGTCACAAGCCTAGTTTTGGTGTCATGGTCAAAATGTCCTCGAAACAGGTTCCTTCAGGGCACATTCCGGTGGCCACGGGTTAGCCAGGGAGGTCACTGGTCATTTTCGTAGTTATTAAGATAATGGTTATGAAAAATCATGACGATAGAGCCGTCGCAAGCCTAGTTTTGGCGTCATGGTCAAAATGTCCTCGAAACAGGTTCCTCCAGGGCACATTCCGGTGGCCACGGGTTAGCCAGGGAGGTCACTGGTCATTTTCATGGTTACTAAGATGATGGATATGAAAAATCATGTAGATAGAGCCGTCGCATGCCTAGTTTTGGTGCCATAACTGAAATGTCCACGAAACAGGTTCCCGCGAGGGCCATTCCGACACCCGGGACAGATGGCGACCCAGATCGTGTTGACCGGTTCCACATGTCCACTATCAGACACGCATTATCCAGTTGGACATTTTTGCTGAAGACACCAACATTGTATCTAGTAAAGCATATAAACCATAATTGAAAGCGTATGCCGTGTACTGAGTACACGACGCGACCGCTCGTGTAACGGTCTGGTTCACAAAAAAGTTACACCAGCGGTCGCGCCGGTGTACTGAGTACACATTCAAAATGTGAGGTTAGAATTACGTATTTTTCGAGTACTTTCCGTGCATTTTTTCATTTTTTTTCTGCCTTACTAACAAGAAGAAGAGTGGATCTTGGAATAGGACCAACACCCGGTTCAATTTGGTGCGAATTTCGATTATTTTTTTGCATTTTTCTGAGATGCGTGTACTCAGTACACGCAAGCGACTGATGGTGGGTTAATTCCGCCCAGGTACAAGACTGATTACACTCATTCGAAGAGGTTATTCTGCTTAGAGGGTTCGAAAAGTCGGTACAAGAAAACAAATATATCAGCAGTCAAATAACTGATGATTAATTGGGCAGCTCAACTTGGAAGAACAGCCTATGTTTGAAAGAAGGAAAATTTTATTAAATGAAAGGTTATCAATCGAGCCAAGAAGACGGTGCTGCATCTTTAGGCAGAAGTATGTCAGGCCGAAGTAAGTTAGGCCGCAGTCCGGTTGAGTTGAAAGCCATGAAAAGACCCAATTTGATCATATATAAAACCCAATAGTCAAAAGAATAGCCGACTTCTCAAAGAAGGTAAATCTGTCATGAGACAGTCAGTGGTTTATTAAATTACTACCGTCAATAAGCTATGCAATATTACAACTAAAAACAACTGCGTTTTATAAAAAGAAGCGATACTTTCAGTTGAAATGTACACTGAACGGCGGCTTGCTGTGAAAATTACTATTCTCAGGGTCTATTTAAATACACAACGCCACTAAATTTGTGCAGACTGAGTTTCGTTACAATTCAACAGAATTATGTTTTCAATTTTACCATGGGCTCGATTTTCAATTAAAAAAAGTTTTTGTTTGCAACCGGATTCGAACCAAGAACCTTGACATCACCAGGCTCGCATGCTACCACTCCCCGAGCAGAAGAAAATAACAAGTGAATAACATATCAAGGTATTTATCTTCAATACTACCATACCTTGATATGCCCTTTATTAGGTGGTAATAAGAGGCAAAATAACAAAAACGAATACCAAAATTTTGTATAAATAACACCTAGAAAATAACAAGTCTTGTTATTTCAATGATGAATGCATACCTAAAATTTCAAGTGCTGTATTTGTTATCGCAAAGTTATTGAATAACAAACTAATAACATGTCTTGTTATTAAATGTTTCATTTGTTCGACGACTTCATGATGTAATAGCAAATCTTGTTCTTCGGTTATTTTCACTGCTAATCCAACAAATACTACATCAATACCAAACTCTGCTCAAATACCTCCAACTGTTATTGTGATGTTCTCATAACATTTCGTAGAATAACACAGCAATAGCAATTTTAGGTATTAGAGCACATGTTGGTCTTCGCATGGTATTTGTAAGGTATGCCCTTCTGCTCGGGTCGGCTATCGAACCGGTTGATGTGAGAAGAAACAAAATGCACTCATGAAGCGTTGGTGGGTCAATGATCATGTTTTGCCATGGTAAATTTAAAAAACATTTTTATGCTTGTCATTACTGCAAGCCGCCTTTCAGTGTAGGCAGAGTGATCAATTAATGTCAGTACTTTAGCAGCAGTATAACATTAACATGAAAAAATCATCTATTTGAGAAAAGGGAAAAGGATAAAATAATATTATAAAATCATGGAAGTATATACCAGTATCCATAGAATGCCCTAGATTCAAATAATGTAAAAAAAATCTCAAGTGAATCAAACATATTCTAGGAATTCAATAACAAATTTTAACATCGATAATGAAGAAAATTAGGAAGACGGCCTACTGACCCGTTCTACCCTATAAACTTCAGCTTAGCAACCCATTCGGTTTAAGGTACTTCGGTCTGACGTACTTTGGCTAAGCGTACTTTGACCTAAAGACCGGATCCCCCTAGTGGTGCATTGGGTGAATGTCAAATGGCATATACAATAATCTTTTCGGGGAAACGGTACATTTCGTAAAGGAAATTTCCTTGACTTCCTTGGGCATAGAGTATCTTCGTGCCTGCCACACGATATACACATGCAAAATGGTCATTGGCAGAGGAAGCTCTCAGTTAATAACTGTGGAAGTGCTCATAGAACACTAAGCTGAGAAGCAGGCTTTGTCCCAGGAGGACGTTACGCCAAGAAGAGAGAGAGAGAGGTACATTCGGGGAAACATTTTTCGGGAAAATGGTACATTCGGGGAAAAAACTTTCGGGGAAACTTCATTCGGGGAACTAGTTTTCGGGGAAATGTCGTACAATCACCCCAAGACCTTTCCAGGTTCTGCAGACTATATCTTACTGGATTACAAGCAATCAATATTATGAAATCTGCCTACGGAGATTTCACATTCCACAGATATCTCTCTGAATTTGGATAATATTTTTCAAGTAATACCTGCTCAGGCAGTGTCAAGTTGCCAAGCCAGGGTATGTATGTACATAGAGCTCTATTGTTTTGTTGTTGAGCTGTTCCTGAAGAAATTCCTGGAAAATCTTTCAATAAGTTCCTGGATAAACCAGATAAATCCCTGAAGAACTTCCTAATGAAATCCCTGAAGGAATTAGGGAACCAATTTCTTAAGGAGTTCCTGTTGGAATCCTTGAAAAAGTTCCCGAGAAAAACTTTGCAGCAATTTCAGAAGAAATTCTCCAAAGCATTTCAAGAAAAAATCTTGAAAAATTTTCTGAGCGAATTCAAATTTCTAGAAGAAACCCCGAGGAATACCTAAAAAATATCCTAGAAAAATCAGTGGAGGAATTCCTGAAAGAGTTCATGAAGAAAATCCCTCAATAAATTCTTCAGACAATATCACAAAGATTTCAAGGAGAAATCTCAAAAGTTACGCGCCTGGATGTTATAAAATTATTTGCAGTGCTTGTAAATTCTTAAATAAATACCACTCTGAAGCAAAACGAGTCTGAGTATACATCGATTTTGAAAATTTTAAGATTCATTGAGACTGAGAAATATATATCGATACAGGCGTACCTCGATAGTACGTACCCTCGTTAGTACGTACATTTTGCCGCGATAGTACATACACTAAAATTAAGTTAATTTTTAATCTACAAAAATGAGTTCGAATCATTAGTAGACGTATAGCAGAGACTCCGATACTATGAATTTGTGTTATGCAGATTCCTATTACACGGATTTTCAGTAAACCATGGTTTCCCAAACTGTAACAATTAACTTTTTTTTGCGATACATATAAAATGTTTAACAGTTCTGAAATTTAAACGTAGGGCACTGCAAGCCGCGGTTGCTAAGGAAAATGTTCTTAGTTTTTGACGTTTCGTGGCTGCGAATCGTAGGTAAATAACAAACCTACGATTCGCAGCTCTCGCATTATTAAAAAAAAATCGCCGGCTTATCATGTGTGGTTGGATTTTATTCAAAATGGGGAGTATGCGTACGTGTGCTGTTTTACAACTTGGTGGTGGCTTGGTGGCTCACCTCATGGAGTTACTTCTGGGATTCCACAAGAATTCCATCCGGGACTCCCCTCGTGGTTTGTCCACGAATTTGTTCCAGAGCTTTCTTCTGGGATTCCGTAAGCTCTTAATGATATTCTTTCGGAAGTTTATTTAGGATTCCTTCAGAAGTTCCCTCTGGGGTTTTTCCAGGAGTTTTTTTTTTCTGAGATTCCTTAAGAGGTTCCGCCTGAGATTCCGCTCTTGCCAGGATTGTTCCAGATTGTGCAAGTTCCCCGAGATTCTTCCAGAGATGCCTGGATTACTGTAGCAATGAATTTCGTGATTCCTGCAGCATTACTTCTTCTAGGATTACCTTAGTATTTTTTCCTGAAACTCTTCCAGGTATTCCTTCCGTGGTTTCTCCACAAACTTATTCTAGAATTCCTCTAGGAGGGCGATATAACTAAGTTGCTTTTTCCTGTGTTTATTCAAGAAAATCCTACAAAAACTACATGAGGAATTCCATAAACAAAATACTCCAAAAATTCATAATGAACTCCAGGAGGATTTCCATTACAAACATCTGAAAGAATTCCAGAAGGGTCTGTAGGAATTCCTGACGGTACTCTTGGTAGAAACCAAAAAATAGTCCCTAGATGATTTCTGGAAAAAGTTCTCGAAGAAATCCTGGAATCAGTTTCTGAAAGAATTCCTAGAAGAAGCTCTAAGAATCTCGTATGAAATTCCAGGAATTAATCCATACGGATTGTTGCAAGGAGTTTTTGAATGAATCTCGGTAAGAATTTCTGATACAATTTCCGAAAGAACTCCTAGAGAAATTTTGCGTGAAGTTGCTAGAATTTCCAGAAATACCATCTGGAAGCCCAAAAAAAAATCCAGAGACATCCTAGAAGAAACTATTTGGAGAATCTCGGATGAAATTCCTAGAGGATTCCGGGGACTTCTTAAGAAATTCTAGAAGAAATCACAAAACATCAAAAACTTAGAAAAAAATTCTTCAGCAACCGCGGCTTGCATTATCCTATAGGCTGTACCAATTAATTTGTTTCTGGGTAAACCCGAATTGTGGGTTTCGGGGAAAGACATTTCGCTTTCTCGCTTGCTTTAGGGATTCCTTCAAGTTTCAAGTTTCTTTCAGTTCCGAAATTCCTCTAGGTGTTGGTTCCGAGATTCCTACAGAAATTCTTACTAAGATTCAACAAACAATTTTTGCTTAAATTCCCCTAAGAATCCCGGGATTCCTCACATCTCGTAAAAAATTAAACTCTTGGAAGTGTCCTAGAGGGAGCAATGTTCAGAAGATTTTGAAAATATCACGGCAATTAATGTTGCAGGAGAAAATACATCTAGAATGTTTTTATAACAAGATATAACTGATCTAGATCGATTCTATTATATCTAGACCAGCTTGAATGGTTCTAAAAGATAACTCAAATAAAATCAATATAAGCTCCCAGAGACGAGATGCCTCTACGAAGCATCCCCAGAGCATAAGAAGATTTTTCCAATAAAGCTAGGATCCTGAACAAGCAAAATTACGTAAATTATAAACGGACCCTTAGGCCACATGTATTTTTTTTGGAAATCCTGACGTTCTAGAAATAACATTCTTTGATTTGAAAATTAAATTTAAAATAAAAATTTGTGATTCGATAGTACGTACATTGCGATAGTACGTACACTAAACGAAGCGGTGGTGTACGTACTATCGAGGTATACCTGTAACAGTTTTCCTGGAAATGGGTTTTCGGGAAATGTTTTTTTTTTCGAAAAATGTCGTAGAATCCAAGTTGACTGCACACTTAATTTGAAATGCCGGGATCTCAGCATTTTCTCAAACTTTCGCCGAGATCCGCACAGCCGAGCGCTCGGCAAACAACAACATAACCGAGATCTCAGCTACTAAGACTTTTCATTACTGAGATTCGGCAACTGTTTTGCTGAGAATCAGCTAACAGATACAGTTATAACTGAGATATCAGTTTTTGAGTTTGCTGAGTAGTCTGTGCGCGGAAAGCCAAGCACGCGAATATTTTTTAAGTGTGTGTGCTGCATGAATCGAAAAACAAAACTCGGAACTCGTACTTCTAAGGTTATATCCGACTCTTGGTCCGACTCCATGCCACTGTGTTGCAGCGTAAGGCCCAACCCAGTTCGCGCGTTGACACAGAATCAGGGTAGCGCGCGCGTTGGGGACTTTTTTTTCAATTAAAATGGAAGCAACACGCTGCGAATCGAGCCAGATTCACGTATAAATCAGCGCAAAGGCAAATGGCAATGTTTGGCGTACACATAAGCATTTCCCAGAGGAAGCCAGTAGAGAGTGATTCTTCGTCCGCTTTGGGATATGCGTGGCGAGTATTTTTTTTTCCTCTCTGGTGCGTGACAAATTAAAACTGGTATCGTTATTGTTGGGCATTCTTTGCCTTTTCCGTAATCTGAAATAGGGGCAAATTGAGTGAAAATGTTTTCATGAATGATTCATGACTTATTACGGATGTAAATGATTCTTTGGTGAGTATGCTTATGCTTAATCTCCTCTGGCTACTGGTCGGCTGTGAACTGCTGGCGGAATGTTAGATAATTTAGCAAGCCTTTCGAACCGAGGTATGAGATTTTGGAATTGTGGTATTTAATAACATTGACCAAGGTCCACATTATTGTTCCTCAAAACGGCATTTGGAGTATATTTTAATCCAATTTGAACCAATCAAGCATGTTCTTGGATAATGGATTTTAAACAAACCTCTATGCAGCTCAATCGATGCATATTAATCACAATATAAGGCATGATGATGATATGGAATAACGACCATATAGATTCCACACATGATTGTTGTTGTTGACGGTGGTTTAACAATAATTATAGACCGCGATGCACATTGTTATCTAAGGATGATTGGTATGGTTTTGCTATATGTGCAGTAGGGCAGTTCAAATTTCAGATTTTCGTTAAAAATTCAAAGCTCCCATGTGTTCATTAAAATCCTTGGTGAAAAATTAGGGTCCTGTCAAAATTTAAGCCATTTCGGAGGTGATTTAATTTTGCCCAAACGCTAAATAGGTAATTATGGGAATTACAATGGAGAATTTTCAAAAAAAAGTTCTGTGCGCTGTGTAGCATTTACACATGAATGGAGTCGTAGCCCAAGTAACATTTTAAGTTTTGTTCGGCTCTACAAGAGATTTTCATGACCAATTTTATAAAATTTGCAATAAAACTGAATCAAAACCTCTTGATTACCTCTTTAAGAGCATCTTCCGGCTAAGTGGACCACTCTCGGAGAGGTTTTGCAAACCGCATTAAGAATAGCAATAAACCCGTTTTAAAACCTAGTTGAAATATTTCCCATTCTCGATTGTTGTTGTTTTTTTTTTCAACAAAAACTATGACAGCTCAAGATGCAGAGAAGCTTCTTCGATGGCACGTAAAGTTCAGGAGGATACATCATTCGTAAGTAGAAAACGATTATTTCAAAGTAGTATTTTAGAAGTTATTGTGCTGGTAGGCTTATGCGCATTCAATTTTACCGTGAATATTGGGGTTGCAGAATCATAAAATTAATGCGCTTCAAAAATAGTGAATAGGGTAGGTAATCAAAATTTGAACCAAATTGCGGTTTTCTGAAGCAGTGCAAATTTTAAGTGATTTTTTCTCCCACATGTAAATAATTTACTACGGCAAAATCGTATGTTCATGAAAGCCACGGGTATAAGCTTTCTGTTAAATGGTAAAAAGTTTGTATTTGCACCGAATTTCATTGAAATATTCGATTTTTCATCAACAATGATTTTAATCTTAATTTGAACCATCGTAATCATAATTTGAACCAATTTTAATCTTAATTTGAACTACTGGCGGCAGCAGCTCGAGCAACTCACAAAACAGCCAATTCCATGCTAAACAATTAAAAATCACATGAATCTGCTAATTCTCATACCTATTTTTCATTAGGCAGTGGAATTTCAACTCAGAATGTTCGAAATTCTTTAGGAATTTGGAAACTAAATTTGAAATTTTTCATCCCCCAAGAGTAAACAAAGCAACCACTAGCGCAATCTACAGGCCAACACTAGAAGCTCACCCCCGTTTACTAGTTCAAATTTAGATTACAAATGGTTCAACTTAAGATAACATTCTCCAAGTAAGAATCACTTAAATTTGATAACTTTATGACAAATAATGCGGAATATTATTCGGTTGGTCGATTCTACGATAAATAAGCTTTCATTTGACGTATTCACTTATTACGTGTGATGCAATGCATGAGCTGTATGGGTGCACCGAAAATGGGCTTTCTCTGGGGGGAAATAGGTGAAATTACAGTGATTTTTCAATTGTTTATTTTCGATGGCAAAAACGCTTTTTTCTATGCTTTTAAAGCCTATGTTATCAGATTATATTACGGAAAACTGTTTAACATCTTTTTCGGTACAATATTTGCCCAAAAAGTACGTCATTTCAATGAATTTCAAAATAGTTCAAATTAAGATTACATTTTGACTAGTTCAAATTTTGATTTCTTACCCTATTATCATCTTGGAATGAAATAAATCAATTTATTTATTTAGTAAAACTATCTCGAATCACAAGAAAACTCAGCAGAGAGAGTTTATTTATGTGAGCATGTTATGGAAATTGTGGCAAACTATCAATTCATTGCTAATTTGAGCAAAATTAACTATTTTCCATTCACGTTAGCTAATTCTTCAATATGGCGACAACCATAATCAGTGAAAATAAAACGAAAGCTAGTTTACTTTTATGATGACCGCAATAAACCAAGAAATGTCGTAGTTTTGCTTTTCCACCAACAGATGTCGTTACTAATCGAACGGATCGCCATCTGTTGAGAGTTTTAACAGTTTTATTGTGGTAATAATGATTGCCAGAAGGTTTACAAATCGGAAAGTTTTGTTTACTCTTAAAATCCATCTTTATGGATATCTTCAAGTATACTATAATAGTTATTTATGTAACGAGTTGCAAAAAGTTGATTTTTTCAGCACGAGTCGTACATTTATTCAACGAGGCTTGCCGAGTTGGATAAATACGAAGAGTGCTGAAAAAATCGAGTTTTGGAACGAGTTCCATACAAAATTTTATGCAATGATTTTTTCATTATGCAACTCATTTGAGTTGCATAATGTTCATAATGCAACTCAAATGAGTTGCATTATGAACATTATACAACTATTTTTCATTATGCAACTCATTTCAGTTGCATAATGAACCGGTACGGAAAAGTAGGCCATTATGATACTGAAATGAGTAGTATAAAATTAAAATTATGATACTGAATTGCATAAAACATTTTATCAATGATTTTCATATAAGCAGTCATAAAACTGCGAGTTTTTATTATTGCTGTAATAAAACCCTAATAAAAATCAAAGAAAACCAATCAGCAATGAAATTGTTACTTGGGAGGGTCAAATCCGAATTGAATTCTTCAGGTCTCAATGATGAATATTGCCGAAGACCAGGCAATATTCCCAATTTTTGTACTCTATTACGGCTTCAAATATTTTTTAAAATCCCAACCATGATGTCTCTCACAGATTTTTTTTGGTGCTTCTATCGACGTTTCTTCCGGGATTTCTTTCAGAGGATTTTCAGTCTAGCGTAAAATCAAGACAAGTGCTACTTGTTTAATTCCGACGTTTCGGTCATTGGACTCGGCCTTAATCAGGGGATAGGCTGAGTCCAATGGCCTAAACGTCGGAATTAAACAAGTAGCACTTGTCTTGATTTTACGCTAGACTGAAAAGCCACCCGAAAACAGTTCATTCTACAGTCGAACCTATTTCAGAGGATTATCAAAGATTTCTGTAGGAATTCTTTCCGGGACTTCTTTAACAAACTCTCCCATAATCGTTCCCAGACTTCATCGTCACGTTTCTCCCAAAATTTCTCCTGCAACTTTCAAGTTTATTTTGGAGTCCATTCTGGAGTTTCTCACAGGTTGTCCCGGGACTTCTCTCAGGGTTTATCAGTTTTTTTTATCTCGAAAGTTATTTAAAGAGCAACCTCAGGAGAAGCTCCAAAAGAAATACCTGAAGAAATATTCAGAGTGATGTATCCGGCAGAGAGGTTCGACCAACGGATAAAATACGAGCAGCGGGGTAAATGGAGAAGGACTCTGGTACTATTCGGGGAATGGCTTTCTATAACTTGGAAATATAAAACACTTCTAAATACTTTGTTGGCTGTGGTCCAAAATAGAAATCTCCGATGGCCTCTTTAATCTTTTATACCTTCGATATAACGTTACATGCCGTTACCATCCATCTTCTATCAACTCTGACTGTAGTAGTAATGAAGGTATCCACACTGAACAAAATGCACTAGAAATACTCAATACACTACACAGAGGAGCTTCAAAAAACTTAAGCAAAAACTGCAGAGCTGATGAATCTTCGTGAGAATTTTCGCAAGTATTTCCTTTAGTGGCTTTCCTGGAATTGTCCTAGAGTTCCATCAGGAATCTTTGCTAGAGTGGCTGTTGGAGCTCGTTATAGGATTTTTATAGTAGTTCACCCTAGAGTCGCTCGCGAGACTTCTCATTGATTATAATATGTCCTGGAGAATTCTCTTAGGATTTTCCTCAAGTTTTTTGTTTTGTTCGTGAATAACTCCAGGAATTGCCTTCATAATTCCCTGAGTGGAATGCGAGGTTCCTCCCAAAACTTCTTCTGTGAAATTTTTGGAGGAACAAATGGAGGAAACTCGAGGAAATTCCAGGATAAATTTTTGGGAGAATTCCTGAATAAACTTGTTGAACAAATCCGGGTGAAATTTGACGAAAAACTTTGAGGCACTCTGACTTAATTCAAACACTATGCTCGAAGTAAGTCACGGTGAGTTCTGCGCACTCAAAATTTCGCTGTTGTGTCTCTTCTGTGACATGCGTGCTGCTTCAGAAAGCTAAAAACTCTGAAATAACAGCATAGCATAGCATAGCATAACAGTAAACAGTGACTGGAGGAATTCCTGAAAAGTTCCCGACTAGAATATTATAGCAAGACTATTTCATATTGTATTACTGTATTACATTATTGAATTACTTGAGTAATCCCTAAAAGCATATCTTGAGGAATCCATGATGGCACCACTATAGGAATCTGTGAAGAAACTCTTAGATTAATTGGAGGATATCTTGGAGAAATTCCTGAAGCAGTTCCTGAAGAAATTCATGGATGCATTTCAGGAGAAATCTCCGAAGAAATATTTGAGGAAATTCCTGGATGAAAGCCTGAAAAAATCCTGTGGAATGCTTGGAGAATTTTATTGAGGCATGTCTGAAGAAATACCTGGAGGAACTATTTAAAAAATACCTGCTTATTTAAATTCCTGAAGAAACCTATGAAGGAATTTCTGAGGGTATCTCTAGAGAAATCCCTGAAGTAATCCCTGGAGATATTCCATGATAGATAAGAGGAATTCTAGGAGAAATTTCAAGAGGAATTCAAGAAGAAACCCTTGGAGGAATGTCTAGAGAATTTTTTTGAGGAAATCCTGGAGGAATCCCGTAAGAAATATCGGAATGAATTCCTGGAGGAATATCTGGAGGAATCCCTGGAGAAATCCCTAGAAGTATCCCTAGAGAAATCCCTGGAGGTAGTTCTGGAGGAATCTCTTAATAAATTCTTCGAGGAATTTCAGCGGGAATTTTTGGAGGAATGCCTGGAAATATTCCTGAATGAAGCGAAGGAATTTCAGGAGAAATTCCTAACAGAATTTCTGTTAGAATCCCTGGAAAAATGCCTTGAAGAATCTCTAGAAGAATCCCTGTAGAAATCACTGGAGAAATACCTAAAACAATCCCTGGAAGAATCCCTGGAAAAATCCCAGGAAGAATCCTTGTAGAAATCCCTGGAGGAATACCTAAAAGATTCCCTGGAGGAATGCCCCTGGAGGAATCCCTGTAGAAAGCCCTGGACCTAAAAGAATCACTGGAGGAATCCCTATAAGAATGGACCTAACAAAATCACTGGAGGAATCCCTATAAGAATCTCTGGAGGAATCCCTAGAGCATGGTCTCCCAAACTGTGGGTCGCGACCCCCCAGGGGGGTCGCCAGCCTCCATCCAGGGGGTCGCGAGAGACAGTAAAATATTTTACTGCAACAGACAATAAATGAGGGAATTTCTATGGTGGGTCGCGAAAACTACGTCTGCTGGCAAAAGGGGGTCGCGCGACCTGAAAGTTTGGGAACCTATGCCCTAGAGGAATTACATTCACAATACGCGCGTATTGTGAATGTCGTTACTGTTCTTACGTTGGCACAAATCACGAAAATTTGATAGCCCTAGAGGAATCCCTGGAGGAATCCCTGGAGGAATCCCTGGAGGAATCCCTGGAGGATTCCCTGGAGGAATCCCTAGAGGAATCCCTGGAGGAATCCCTGGAGGAATCCCTGGAGGAATCCCTAGAGGATTACCTTAAAGAATCCCTGGAGGAATCTCTATAAGAATCTTTGGAGGAATCCCTAGAGGAATCTCTGGAGGAATCCCTAGAGGAATCCCTGGAGGAATCCCTAGAGGAATCCCTGGAGGAATATCTAAAAGAATCCCTGGAGGAGTCCATGGAGAAATCCCTGGAGGAATCCCTGGAGTACTCCCTGGAGGAATGCTTGGAGGAATCCCTGGAGGAATCTCTCGAGGAATCCGTAGAAGAATCCTTGGAGGGCTTTCTGAAGGAATATCAGGCGTTTCTTAGGGAAACCCATGACAATGTACTGAAGAAATCGCAGAAATTTCTGGAGCATTTTTTGGAGGAATTCCTGAAGATTCCCCAGGAGGAATGTCTGCAGTAATTTATGGAGGAATTGTTTAAGGCATTTTTAGACGAACTCCTAAAAAAATCTTTGTTGAAAATTTTAAGGGAATTTCTGAGATGAATTATGGATGAAGTTCCTGCAGAAATATTCTTATAGGTTATTGAAGAAATCCCTAGCGGAATTTTTGGTGGAGTATATGGCAAAATCCCTGAAGAAATCAGTGAAGGAACCCTACAAACATTGTTGCTATACAATAGATGAATAAATCTTTCCTTAGTTGGATTTAGAAAATTTTGGCTGAAGAAGCTGTTTTCAGCTGTCATTGTTAGTTACCCGCAGAAATACCTAATAGAATCTCTGGTGAAATTCCTCTGAAGCCCTTGAGAAATTCTTGAAGAAATCTTCGAAAGATCCGGAGGAATATCGAATCCTGGAATGGAATATCTGGGAGAATCCCAAGAGTAATTCTTGAAGGAGACATTCCTGGAGACGCTCTTGAGCAATTCCTGAAAGAGTTGAATTAAACCCGATGTCGTTCCAAGGAGTTTGGTGACTGCATTGCCGAGAAATTCAACATCTAGTTATTATTATTGACTCTTTATTATGGAAAAATTCAGTCCGAGGCAGGCTCATCTTCACTATTGGAATAGTTTATTTCTTGAGAGAATTAATCTGGAGCTCTAAATTATTGATAATCTTGAATTGACTTCAATTACAAAATAGTATAATGGCCAGGGAGAGGGGATGTCCAAGGGCCACTTGGCTACGCCCATGAGCCCCGACATACCTGAATCGCTCAACAGACAATACTGATCGACCATTAAAACAACAACCAAATAACAAAATTCGCCTTGCCAAAACCATATCTTATAAAATGTTTACTCAATGATCGAAAAGCTGACACAATGATGAAATCTGCTTGAACAAGTGTAGTACAATGTACATCCGGAGGAGCACTCCATCCGGAAATGTAGAACGGTTTGCAACAGCTGCATGGTACCACGCTTGGCAACATATTTTAATTGAATAGCTACGGGTTATAGAAACAACTTGTGA
This sequence comes from Aedes albopictus, assembly GCF_035046485.1. Taxonomy (NCBI): domain Eukaryota; kingdom Metazoa; phylum Arthropoda; class Insecta; order Diptera; family Culicidae; genus Aedes; species Aedes albopictus. The sequence continues at coordinate 209,900,846 of NC_085137.1, forward strand.
TACAATGTGTCATATCAAGAAGTGTTGAACATTAAAAGAAGAAGAGTCCATGAAAGCTGCAATAAAATTTTGATCTCCGAAGAGTAAGAATGATAATTTTAGCGTAAATCGTGGGCAAACTGTAGGGAATTCAAACTAAAATCTTTACATAAGTTCATTTTCGTACTGTGAATATACAAGGATATACATATGTATCATCCTTCTAGCCAAGCCCGTGCACAAGGGGGGGGGATTTTGGGGGTTAAACCCCTCCCATTACCGACGCTTCTTACACTAGGCGCCCCTCCGCCTTTTGCCGAAGTTGGCAAAAACCCCTCCCTTGGCGCCACTTCTGTGCACAGGCCTGCTTCTGGCAAGCCCTCACCATTGTCTGTCCCAATTCGTAATCAAGCATCACTTGGGTAACTTACATCAAAGTGTTTTCTCTGCAACTGAGTACATCCGTTGAGCCAATTTCACGCTCAATTGTCAATCGCGCCTGAGCTATCAACAGCAGCCGTTTTCCTTCCGGTTTCCCTGCAAACGCGCGCGTAGTCTCTCCAATCAAGTGATAAACAACTTCCTGGTTCGTTCGGTGCGGGGTGATGATGTTTTGAATTGACACAGCTCCGACAACAACAATAACAAGAGAAGCAGCAAATCGACGACTACAAATCGCATTGGAGCAATCTCCGGAAAGTCACTCTGTCACGCCGTATCCGCTGCGTAGAAAATATTATCTCCGGTTCTCTCTGTCACCAGCATCGTCATCATCATCATTATCGCCAGCATCGGTATCAGTATCATCATCACCTATCCGCCACAATAAATGGTCGTCGATACCCCAACATGGCACTCAGCTGTAAACGGAAGTGGTATGACGAGGGTGCGTGAAATGTGTGAGCTGTTGTATTCAAATTTCAAAAAAGCGATATACATACATATATTGTGGTAGCAAATTCTGTTGAACCTTAGAGAAGTCTTCGATACATATTTAGCGGAGGTTATTCATACACAAACATTATGTTTCCTACGAGGCGGCAACACATGGATATGTGCATAACTTTGAAATAGCTATAGAATTGATTAATAAAGCATTTGGTTCCTGTAGAAGAACAAGTTATTAGTTTTTCTTACTTAGGAAACTGTTTACTCAATTCGGCAAACTTTTAGATAAAACTAAAAGGTATAATTGCTCCGCACACTGTTTTCTGGAAAAGTGTTTCTGAACTGAGGAATAGCAAGTGAGTATTCCTATCCTTAGCTAAAACACGATCCGGCGTATTTAATTAGGCAAGTATTGGATGCTGTTTTGTTTTACGTCAGGTGAATCAGAACACGGGAATTGACTTCAAAATGTGCTGTTTAAAACAACACTTGGATGGGTAGTTTCAAGGAAAGGGTATTGAATTGCACAGGCATGCGGTCAATATTGATTTGATCAACAAAAATGTTGAGTCCTAAAATTATTTGTACTCGCCTTGCTTTTGTGGAATCCAGACATATTGATACATAGAACAATCAGAACAGAATCGACAGCTAGTGAATGCCTTCTTCTGTGGATGTTATCCAGTGAGTATGATGAGAAACAAGATGATACCACAACCACGGTCCTTCCGACCGGATCTTCCCATAACTTCACCATAATCGTTGCGTTTGTTTGTAAGATGGGTAGGTAAACGAAAGAAAATATGCTTATGCGGAATGATTGATTCAGACATTTTTATCTCCATTTTGCTGTGCTGATGCTAATGTGAGCAAGGGGATTTTCAGAAGAAAGGAAACGGAAATCGACATTCAATCGATTGGGAATGTGGATACATCATTACATTGTACCATATTGTAATGAAGTTTAACTTGCTTCAGTAACGATAGCTTTTAAATTTTCATGATTTTGGAAGGTAACGTATGTTTACTTGAGTCCTCTCTTCAAATTTCCTCACACAATTCTACGTTCATGCTAAATACACTGAAATATGTATCTGTTACAATTTGAACACGTTAAAGCGTCATTAACATTACAAAGAAAATGTTTAAATTGCTCATATGGTCTGGGATATGGTCGTGTTATGTGCTTATTATACCTGCAAAACTTAACAGAAATAGGGTAAAAGCACTAGACTTCGCCACAGCTCTAGTCTTCGCCATGTTCAAACAAATGCCATTCATACATAAATGAAGTGGCGAAGATAAGTGCAGAATTTTAGGGGGGCGAAGTCTAGTGTTTTTACCCTATTAGTACTTGTATCACTGAACGGCAGAGCATAACGGTAGCCCAACTGGCATAATGCTTTTGCATCTGCAGCTACATCTACTAATGATCATTTTGCAATCGTAAGCAACTCTATGTCCAGTGAAAGGAAAAGGTTTGTTGACCGACCGGGAATCGAACCCTCAGCACGGTATTGCCGAATATTCGCGCGTTTACCGCTTCGGCTGTACGAGCCCTCTAATTTATAGATGTGATAAACGACCAAATAGAGAAATCTGCAGATTTATTAACACCAATGTCGGTTTCACCATTACGGTTACAATCAGGTCGCATCAATAAAAAGTAAAGAATTTTAATATTTGTATTATCCGCAAGGAAGCAATCTTGGACCGTTGCTTTTCATTATTTTCTTCAATGATGCTGCTTTGGTTTTGGACGAAGGATTGAAGCTGATCTATGCGGATGACCTGAAGCTGTATATTGTGGTGCGTTGTATAAATGATTGCAGACATCTTCAGAACTCGCTGACACTTTTCGCAGATTGGTGCCGTAGAAATAAGCTGACTATAAGCGTGGAAAAATGTCAGGTGATTACTTTCCACCGCACAGTACAGCCGATTGGTTTTCGATATCATATTGAAGGAGATCCCCTGAACAGAGTGACTAGTGTGACAGACCTAGGTGTTCGTTTGGATACTAAAATGACTTTCGATCTTCATCGCTCTGAAATAGTATCGAAGGCATCGCGTCAGTTAGGCTTCATTTCCAAAATAGCCAAGGATTTTTCTGACCCGCATTGTTGGAAATCTCTTTACTGTGCACTAGTACGCCCAATTTTGGAAAATGCCTCCGTCGTATGGCATCCGTACCAAGTCACGTGGAGCCTAAGAATTGAACGAATTCAGAGACGGTTCATCCGCTTAGCCTTGAGAAGTTTGCCTTGGAGAGATCCTGATAACTTGCCACCCTATCCAGACAGATGCCAGCTACTAGGGTTGGAGACCTTGGAGCGACGGCGAAAAGTACAGCAGTCGCTACTTGTAGCTAAACTACTTAATAGTGAAATCGATGCTCCAGCGTTGCTTTCTTCATTAAACTTCCGTGTTCCGACCATACATCTTCGAAATTCGACGTTACTACAACCAACTTTCCACCGGACCGTGTATGGCTACAACGAGCCCTTCTCAGCGTGTATTCGTGCTTTTACAGATGTGGAGGAATTCTTCGTTTTTAATGAACCGACAAGAATTTTCGCTAATCGTATAAAATCTGTGTTAAATGTCGTTTAAATGTATGTACGTAATATTAATTAATTTTATTCATTAAGACTAACATGTCAGATGAATTATTTTAAATACAAATACAAATACAAATCTACTCAGAAATGAAGTCCACAGAATTTATTACTTGTTGATATGAACAAAAAAGTCGAAACAAAATTTCGATTGAATCCCTGGAAGGATTTTCAACAGCATTCATCAAATAATTCCAGGGAGAATTTCTGAAAAAAATTCCGAAGGAGGAATTTGTTAAGATATTTTAGAAGTTTTGAAAAGAACCCTTGAAGCATTTTCAAGATGAAATCGATGAAGAAGTTTTAGATAAAATATTAAGAAGAATTTGGGAAGAAATCACTGGACTAAAAACTGAATGATTCCCCGCTATGCTCTTTTTTATGGAGGAGTTTCTCATGGAATCCCTGGAAGAAATTCAAATACACGTACATCTCGATTTAGTGGTCATATAAATTTTCATAAAATCGAAGCATTTTTTTTATTTTTAAATAAGTAAATTATACAGGGGGTGGCCAAAATGTTTGAGATAGGCAACTTTTTTTCTCCCACAAAAAAATCAACATGCTGTAATTTCTCATACAGTGCATCGAAAAATCACAAATTTTGACTGTTTATCAACCTGTTATATGTGCATCATTGAGACAAATTTGGGCTTGATTGAATAGTTTTCACGAAGTTTGAACCGTTCGGGTAAAACACTATTTTTTTTTTAGACAACTCATTTTTGAACTGTCATATCTCGGAAACCAGTGAACCGAATTGAATGATTTTTTTTAACGTTTATCAACAATATATTGATACTTAATACAACGTAATAAAATGTAATATTTTTTCAGGGCGATTTAAGTTATACCGGGTTGAAATTTTCACCCATATAGAGGAAAATAAGTCAAATTTACAATACCACACAAAAATTACTATATGTGTTCTTCCTTTAATATAATTTATTTTATTTATTTGCTACGTCTTCAACAAATGTTGTACAGACTGAAAATCTTAAATAACTATTTTACACACAATTTTCTCATCGAACATTTAGCTTATCAAAGAAATACATTACATTCAACAAAACAAAAAATAAATAATAGTAACACAAATATTCTATATCAACCAGTCGATCTACATTTTTTCTACAATACAGCATCTAACTAAATAACGAGAATGGTTTTAGCAACTGATTAAAAATATAACAAGCGCCCATAGAGAAAAGTTTTTTTATGCAAAACAATCATCTATCTATCCACAAAGTCAGCTTATTTTTTATTTTGTTTCAACTTATTCTGTTCTGTAGAAAACGACATTGAAACAGGAAGCACTAGTTAAGCGCCTTGGACGGCTCTACCGATTGCTAAAAAAAAACCGTAAAAAAGTTAAAAGAAAACCTAAAATCTGTCCAGTTTTGAATGAACTCTACAACCTGGCATCCCTAGAAACAGATCCTGATGGAAATAGATGAAAACTAGCTAAATCAATAAGCATGAATCAATTCACATCATTAAACGTACTTTTGCGTCATGGGCTGGATAAATCAATAGAATGCCGTGTAAATATCAAATATTCACATCAAATCACATTTACACGTTGGACAACATGTAAATGGTTTGTTATAAAATAAAATAGCACACAAAAAGGTCAACAATGAACCGCAGTGCACAAATTACATTGACACGTTTTTATGATACAGAAAAATGGCATTTTTTGGAAATTTCAATAAACGTCATTTACGAGAAAAGGCTGCCATCAAAGCAGTAAAACCAGTCAGTATCCCCAATTTTTTTTTCCTATTGTTGTTTGAGTGTGTAGATGCTAAAGGTAGCTTGGAAGTCAATTATTTCAACTAACTATTTCACAGATGCAGAAAATGCGTGAAAGTTAAATTTTAAAAGTCGTACAAAGCAGTTGCTCCAACATCACTACACAAATATGCTGTACAAATTACTACGTTCAATTTTCTAAAATTTTATATTTTTCCATGAAAGTACAGTGTTAAACCTTTATGATAGATAGATTCAGATTGCCGTTTTTGAAGATCATATATTTTTAAGAGCACTTTGGAAGCATTCTCGTTATTTAGTGGACACCCGTTATAAACGGTGAATCAGTAGGGTTTCCAAGTTTGAGTAGAATGGCGAAATTCCCGAAATCTTATTCCCGGCGGCCAGGTCGAGGCATGCATTGCCAAATCCTTCCATTTCTGATCCAGTATTACTTTGGACGAGACATAATCCAGCAGCCTACAATCCATATGCTTTGAAACCAGCTTGATCAAGCCCAAGTGTTCTACCGGTGGCAGGCTAAGGCATCTATACACCATTGTCTTCACGTCATTATCCGTAGCCGAGCTATCGATGTTCGACAAAAACAACGAAAAACAACCTGTGTCTGTTGTCGTCTCGTATTGCTCAGCGCTTTCGGGTTCCGTAACGTTCTTGTAGCTATCGTTTGTTCCATTCATCCCATCAGCTGTTTCAACTGGAGTGGAGTGAAGAATATTCGGTCTTGCAGCAGAGGTATCGCGTAGGGTAATCTGGTGTAGCGTATCCATGATCGTCGAAACTTGTGTTTTCAATTCGAGTATGTCGTCGTGAATAGCGTTGGGAGTAGGTGTTATTGATAAGCTTTGTTCGTCATTTCTCCAATCGTTGAATGCTAGACGACATTCGCTGCACAGCCATAACAAACCGCTCGATATAGCACGCAGTTGTTCCTTACTTATACCAACACATGACATGTGGTACGAGTTTCTGCACGGACCAGCGCACACAACAAATAAACCGAATTCGGTGTATATGCATACCGCGCACTTTTTACAATAGACCGTTGTTTCGTTATTCGATTTCATCGTTTTTATGGTAAAATTGTACTAGTTATCACAAATTTTCCACAAGGAATAGACGAATGATACTTAACTATGCAACTAGCAGAAGTTTTAACAATTTTGGGCGATTACGGACGACAAAATACGCGTTTAAATCGGAGCGATATTTGCGGGCGACGAGCAAGCACGCACTTCTTCTTCGCTTTCGCTTCGGAATTTGAGAACAGAAGTGGAAAATCTTTGGACATCAACACTAAAATTTATTGACATTGACGTAAAAAAATTACATTTTTTCGAGAAAAATCCAAAAAGTGTCTATCCATGATATTTTTTTTCAACGTTCCAAAAATATCTATGTTTTAATAGTTTGTGAAGCATTTGTATATTGTAAGTGTAAATTCAAAATTTAATTCAATTCGTTTCACTGGTATCCGAGATATGACAGATCAAAAATGATTTGTCTAAAAAATAGTGTTTTACCCGAACGGTTCTAACTTTGCGAAAGATTAATCAATCGAGCTCAAATTTGTATCAATGATGCTCATATAATAGGTTGACAAACAGTCAAAATTAAAGATTTTTTGATGCACTCCTTAAAAAGCATGTTGAACTTTTTGTGAGAGAAAAAAGTTGCCTATCCAAACATTTTGGTCATCCCCTGTATATCAAAATGTACCAAAGCATATAAAAACTGCATCAAAACTGAATTTTCGCTAAAAGGCTCGGAGTTTTTGGCATATACTAGTAATTCTCGCTAAATAACGGATAAACTTCTATTTTGCTAGCCCGTTACGATTGAAATCTTTTGTCTTTAAAAATATGTATGGTTTGCAAAAGCCAACATTTTGAGCAGTGGAGCAGTGGACATCCTACAATATCGGTTTTTTTTGCATAAATGTCCCAACAATTCAAAAAATTCAGAAAATCATTCTGGGATTCCTTTGAACATGTCTCCGATAACTTACCCTGGAATTCCTTTACGAATTGCTTCAAAAATTGTTCCAGGAATCCCTTTTGAAATTCCTCAAGGGTAATTGAGAGATTTGTGATAATTCCTTTATAGAGCGTGGTTATACTGTGTTAAATAAAAGTAAGTGAACTCAGAATAGTCTACTTTATTAAGACGGTCTCCGAAGACAACTTCCCATACATTAAATCATCATGTTACTAATTATTTCAGAAAATCTTCCATGTGTTTCTCCAAAAGAATTTTTTACGGAATCTGGCATGAATTGCTGCAAAATTTCTCTAGGTATTCTCTTGGAGAATGTATTGGAGATTCCATTACAAAACCTATCAAAAATTTCTTTGAAATTTTTAAAAAAATATCTCTAAAAAATGCAAAAATTAAAACTTTCCTCACGGATTTTTTCAAAAAATCGTCAATGGATTTATTGAGAATTTTTTATAGGAATTTGTTTGGAAAATCCTCCTGTTCTTCAAATTTCATGCTTCCAGTTTCTCCAGAAATTCTACTACGGATTCCTCCTGAAGTTCCATATCTTCTGTAAGAAAATCTTCCTAGTTTTTTTTTTTATATTTCCTCCATGGGCTCTTTTTAAAAACATTGCAGGGATTCTTATAGAAACTGTCGCCGAGGTTCCTTCACAAATTTTTCGAGAGGTTCTTTCAGAAAATCTCCCATGGTTTTTATTATAAATTCGATTAATAATTTCTTCAGAAACAGATATTGCTCCAGAGATTTCTTGCTAAATTTCTCCAAGGATTACATTGAAAAACCTTCCACAGGTTTTTCAATAATTATGTCATGGACCCTTGCTGAAATTCATCCTAGAATTCATTCAAAAAATCTATCTTGAGTTCCTGAAAAAACCTCCCAGGTATTCTTAAAGAAATTCTTTCAGGAACTCATCCAGGAAATCCTTAAGAAACTAAATCAAAAATTCTTTCATAAAATTTTCTAGGTATTTCTTTATACTTTAAAATGTACTCCGGAAATTTCGTCAAGTATTTCTAAGAAAGTCTTGCACGGATAGCTTCCAAAAATGTTGCATGAATTCTTTTAGATAAATACTGCAAAAATACTTCACGGAAATTATTCACGGATACTGTCGATGCAGGAAAGGACGACCTGGTAACCCTATACACCGATGAAGGGGCAACGGACGTCAATGGGGTCAGATGTCTACGTTGACGTCTGTCATAGTAGAAGATCATTTCCGCTGAACACGTTGCTCATTCTTATCGAACCATTGTGAAAGGTAGACCATAAGTGCACACTGAAGATACCGATATCGAAGTAAAATCTATTGAATTTGTGACAAAGTTAATACTCAAAAGGTAGTGAAAAATTATCATTTTAATGTCCATTTCTAATAATTTGTGAATTCGTAGAGTGTAGTTGGGGAAAGTTATACATCCAGTAGCTGAATTGCAGTTCTTAGTTCCAGAAATTGAGGTTGGTGAAGGTTAGGTTTGGCCAGTTAATAGTTGTAAAACCCGATTAAATCCGTAGCTCGCGTCCCAGTGAAGTGGCCCAATCCGTCCGTTGTCGAAGTAGCTGAAAAGAGAAGATACCTGAAAAGAAACCTGAAAAGAAAAGTAAATTAAAATTAATTAAAAGTTTAACTTATTTCTCGAGGATTTCGGCTTTCAGTCAAAGAAAAGCGTTGATTTTCTTATCTCATCGCCAACGTTTCGATCCAGATGTTGGGATCTTCTTCGGGGCTCGAAATTAATCAATTTTGTCTAATCCCGTGTACATCTCACGGTTGATTGTCTCGTTTTTGAATTTGCACTGCACAAGTCTCATGTACTGCCAGCACCCTCGAAGGTAGTGGGTGGGTGGTACAAAATGGAAGGTCTACACCAGGTGGATCCACGACACTTGCCAACACTGCCAGAGCTAACAGCTGATCGAACATTACAATCCCCGAGAAATAAGTCAACTTCCCAGTCGAACCTCTACAATTAAAAGTTTAACGGTATAACAAATAATATTTAACAGTATTCTGCAGTTTTCGGTGCTGGGAATCGACACGTGGGGTGAGCGAGCTAAGGCCCACCGAATTGTAAGCCATTACAAGATATTCATTTGTATTTGGGGTTAAGTGTACTTACCATTTTGTTTAATTTTTAGTTGAAGCTTACATAATACATAGTTCGCTGTCAAAACGGAACGCTTTTTCTTCGCACCCCGCCCCCTCGGCAAACCTTCAAAATTCGTGTGCAATGGCAGGACAATACGACGACCGCCCTACGGGGGGCTGCATTGGCTGTCAGCGACCGGATGAGGTGGAAGACATGGTCCAGTGCGACCATTGCGACGTGTGGAGCTATTACACTTGCGCGGGGGTGGACGAGAACATCGCCAACCACTCTTGGGTTTGCGGCCACTGCACCGGCCGGCAAAGCGACGATGCTATCACCGTACATAGTGCGTCCAGTCACCGTAGTACGTCGTCGGTGTTCTCCGTTTGTTTGAGTCAGATGGTGGAACGACAACAACTCGAATGCACCCGTATGGAGATAGAGCTACAGCGCCGTCATTTGGATGAGCAGCAACAGCTTATCGACAAGGTGCTCGACGGAGCCGATGCGAAGGGCAATCGCGATGATGGTTTCCCATGCGAAGAGACCAATGCGTTAACTTCGCCGTCGTCCAACAAGCGACTCAAAACGCCACCTCCTCCTGGCGCTCCTCTAGTACCGAAACCCCGCCGGTCATTGCCACCGACTGAGACACCGAGGACAACCGCACCGGTTGTGGTTTCTATTCCTCTCTCGGTGCTCGCACCAGGTACCGTAGACTCTTTGAAGCGCAAGAAAGATCCCCAAGTGGCAGTGAAGGAGCTCAAGAAACGAGTTGAGCAGTGCGAGCAGCGCGCCAATCCTACTCCTGAACAACTTGCCGATCTCCAAGCCCAATTGGAAATGTGCCGAAAGCTTCTGGAACGTTTCCAGGCCAACAAGCAACCCGCTGAGCGGGGTCAACAAGCGGAGCCATCTCAGCCGAATCCAGCGGCGGAAATATCGGGTGTGCAGAAACCTACCGGCACCATTCCGAAAGCGAGCCGGACATTACCAACGATTCCGGACGAGTCCGGAGCAGTTGGTGGAGCATTTCGGCCGGATCATGTCTGGCCACTTAAGGTCCCGGTAAGCCAAACGGGTTCCTTTTCGGTAAGTCAACCAAATGCTCTGTTGCGCCCGATGGAGAATCCAGGTAAACGTCAAGCCTTGAGTAAATTCCTAGAAAATATGAACCAACATGACATTAGCTATTGCCCCACGACCAACATTCCAACTTCCCGTGTGCAGCTGCGAAACGACGCGCGCCCGGAAGAAAGACAGACTCCTCCTATTTATCCCCGAGAGCAGCTGCGAGACTCATTCGTGTCCTCCAACAACGATTCGTACAATTTCGTACGCGAACTAAATTCAACCAGCCTGCCTTTAAGGGAACCTCCCACGCGCGCGGTTGAATCGTCTCAGACCCCTCGTCAGTCAGATAGTGTTCAACACAATCCAACAATTCCCAACCACGAACAGTACGTCCAACGCAGCAGCAGCTAGCAGCTAGGCAGTCCCTGGCTAAGGAACTCCCCCGATTTTCTGGCGATCCCGCGGAGTGGCCGATATTTTTCTCCAGCTACCGCTACACCACCGAAGCTTGCGGATTCTCAGATGGGGAGAATATGCTCCGTCTTCAGCGATGTTTATCGGGACCGGCGCTCGAAACAGTACGCAGCCGATTAGTGTTACCTGCAGCTGTACCCCAAGTCATCGAAACCCTCCGAATGCGATTCGGCAGACCGGAGTTGCTAATTAATGCTCTACTCCGGAAGGTTCGCGAGATTCCGGCTCCAAGGTCCGACAAACTGGAAGGACTAATCGACTTCGGCATGGCAGTGCAAGCGTTGTGCGACCACATTGAGGCTGCAAACGAACGTGTCCATCTTTCCAACCCATCGCTGCTTCAGGAATTGGTGGCAAAGCTTCTCGCGGATCAACGAATGATGTGGGCCGGATAGACGGAGATTTCAGCAAGTGGACCTCAAAACCTTTGGCGATTACATGGCGGCGGTGGTGCAGGATGCCACAAGTGTGGTGACCTTCGAACCGGACGTGAAACGCAGCGGCGCCCGCGACCGTCCGAAGAACAAGGGATTCGTCAACTCTCATGCGAAGGAACCATCGGAACCCGTGAAATCATCCCACGAGCCGAAAGACGAGTCGAAGCAGTTCAACTGTCCATATTGCAAAAGAGAAGGTCATCGGGTTCGCGAATGCCAGGCATTCAGGTACCTACACGTCGACGATCGCTGGAAGCAAGTACGGTCACTCGGCCTATGCCAGAATTGTCTTTATAACCACGGAAGACGTGGGTGCCGAGGACGGAAAACCTGTGACATTGACGGCTGCCAATTTCGCCACCATCCGCTCCTGCATTCTTCCAAGGGTCCTCAACGATCTTCTGATGCGTTGGTTCAGGTGGCAGAGAATCACACCCATCGTCACCTTACTTCCGGAACCCTATTCCGAATTATTCCGGTAACGTTGCACGGCATGAGCAAGTCAATCGATACGTTCGCTTTCCTCGACGAAGGTTCGGATCTAACCTTGGTGGAGAATGATCTGGTGGCCTCGCTAGGAATAAAGGGGACGCAACTACCATTATGTCTCCGTTGGACCGGGAATACTTCAAGAGTGGAGAAGAATTCGCAGCAGATAACGATCGAAATCGCTGGTCTCGGGCAGGAAAAACGGCATAAACTGCTTAATGCGAGAACCGTGACCAACCTTGGCCTACCCGGTCAAAGTTTCCAAGTGGATGAGACTGCACAACAGCACAGACACCTGAAGGGAATTCCAATTACCAGTTATCAAACTGCGGTACCCAAAATTCTGATTGGGGTGGACAATTTGCGACTAGCATTACCGCTGAAAGTACGAGAAGGTGACGGAACAGCGCCAGTGGCAGTGAAAACCAGGCTGGGGTGGTGCGTCTACGGCCCGCGAGGAACCAGTAGACAGGAATCGTATAGCTTCCACGTGTGCGAATGTTCCTGCGATGAAGAACTCCACGAAGCGGTGAAGAAATTCTTCGCTGTCGAAGAAGCGGGTTCGACGCCAGCGCAAACCTCTCTGGCAAAGGAAGATGAGAGAGCGCTAGCTATCATGGAAGCTACGACCCACAGTGGGTGACCGGTTTGTGACCGGGCTTATTTGGCGAGAAGATGAAGTAGAGTTTCCGGACAGCTATTTTATGGCAGTGCGCCGACTGGAGTGCCTCGAACGAAGGATGGACCGCGACCCTGGACTGAAAGAGAATCTTTACCGGCAAATCGGTGAATACCAGGAGAAAGGCTATGCACACAAGCTCACAACTGAGGAGATGGAAGCAGCAGATCCGAAGCGAATCTGGTACCTCCCAGTCGGAGCGGTTATGAATCCCAAGAAACCGGGGAAAGTCCGAGTCATCTGGGACGCTGCGGCCAAGGTGAACGGCGTATCGTTAAACAACAAGCTCCTGAAAGGCCCGGATCAACTGACGTCTCTTCCGGCAATACTTTTTCGCTTTCGGTTGTATGGGGTGGCCGTTACTTCGGATATCCAAGAGATGTTCCATCAAATCCGAATTCGTAAAGAAGACAGGGACTCTCAACGTTTCCTATGGCGTGCCAAGCCGACCGATGCACCCACGGTCTACGTGATGGACGTAGCTACATTTGGAAGCACTTGCTCACCGGCGTCAGCGCAATTTATCAAGAACCGGAATGCGGAGCTACACAGCGAGCTCTATCCAGAGGCGGCAAAAGCGATTGTCGACGACCACTACGTCGACGATTATCTGGCGAGTTTTAGCTCATGGGAACAGGCAGCAAAGGTGGCATGCGATCTGCGGCTCGTGGGCAACGGCGGATTCAACTTGCACAACTGGCGGTCTAATAGTGCCTCGGTTCTAGAAGCGCTGGGAGAGGCACCTCTTGCGTCGGTCAAGCAGATAAGTTTGGCTGACGGCGTGAAAACCGAAAGAGTTCTCGGAATGCTGTGGAGTCCTTCGAGCGACGAACTGAGCTTCTCTACCCAGATGAGTGAAGAAGTCCAATCCCTGATCAATACAGTCACGAGACCGACGAAAAGGCAAGTGTTGCGTTGCGTGATGACCCTATTCGACCCTTTAGGATTACTCTCGCCATTCATCATTCACGGAAAGGTCTTGATCCAGGACCTATGGCGAGCAGGCACTTCGTGGGATGAGCAAGTCAACGAAGAAATCTACGCGAAGTGGCACAGATGGGTGCAGATGATCGGTTACATCGCAGATATACGAATCCCGCGGTGCTACTTCCGAAACGCCGACCAGTACACGTACCAAAACTCAGAGCTCCACGTTTTTGTCGACGCAAGCGAGGTTGCGTACTCTTGCGCGATTTATCTACGCACTCAAAGTGAGGGTGGTGACTCACAATGCTGTCTAATCGCCACTAAATCGAAAGTCGCCCCGCTGAAGCCCTGGTCAATTCCGAGACTCGAGCTGCAAGGCTGTGTCTTGGGAGTACGATGGTCGAAATTCGTCAAGTCAGAACTCAATATTCCCATATCTAAGATGATGTTCTGGACAGATTCCAGAACGGCTTTGGCTTGGATCAAATCCGACCCAAGGAATTATCGACAATTCGTCTCGTTCAGAGTAGGAGAGATTCTGGAGCATACAACTTCGAACGATTGGCGGTGGGTACCGTCGAAGGCCAATCCGGCGGATGAGGCTACCAAGTGGGGAAGCGGCCCGTATTTCGATAGAAATAGCAAGTGGTTTCAAGGACCACATTTTCTGCGACTTCCGGAGAACGAATGGCCTCGTTCGAGCGATCAAGTGTCTACTACCAGCGAAGAAATGCGTGCATCGATTCTGTACCACTGTTCCTTCGAACCCCCGATAGATTTCGACAGATTTTCATCGTGGAATCGAATGCTGCGAGCGATAGCATACGTCTTGAGATTCCTGAACAACTCGAATAAGAAGCGATCATTGCGCACTGGGCAGCTATCCCAAACAGAACTCCAATTAGCGGAAGTAACACTCTTCAAAGCGGTGCAGCGTGAAACATACCCTGACGAGATCACGGCGTTATGCAACAAGGCACCGAACGAGAGCGGGCAGGAGGTCATAGGAAAACATAGCTCGATCTTCCAGCTGTTGCCGATGCTAGACAACAGCGGTCTGCTGCGCGAGCGTGGACGGATCGGGTCTGCTGAAGATATACCGTTTAATGTACGCCATCCGATTATCCTTCCTAGGAACCACCGAGCTACCGAGCTGCTGGTGTTAGATTATCACCAACGTTGCCAGCATGGGAACTCTGAGACAGTGGTGAATGAGATACGCCAATTCTACAACATCCCAAGACTGCGATCGGTGGTGAAGAAAATTTGTCGGGACTGCGCACTGTGTAAAGTTCGCCGAGCCAGGCCAGCTATTCCACCGATGGCGCCACTTCCTGCGGCGCGACTTGCCCACCATGAACGAGCGTTTACCTACACCGGTGTGGATTATTTCGGGCCGCTGGTAGTCAAGCTGGGAAGATCCAATGTGAAGCGGTGGATTGCATTATTCACTTGCCTAACATTACGTGCTGTTCACTTGGAAGTAGCGTATACATTATCAACCGAGTCCTGCATATCCTGCGTTCGCCGATTCGTTGGCCGCCGAGGACCGCCCGCCGAGTTCTTCAGCGACAACGGGACAAATTTCCAAGGGGCGGATCGAGTGCTGCGACATCCAATTAGTCAGGGACTGTCTACAACGTTCACCGGTACCAACACCAAATGGAACTTTATTCCGCCAGGAGCACCCCACATGGGCGGAGCGTGGGAGCGCTTAGTTCAGTTGGTGAAGGCAGCCATGCAAGAAGCATATTCGGAGGGAAAGCTCAACGACGAGGGGCTGCAGACGCTGGTCGTGGAGGCTGAAAGATTGGTCAACTCAAGGCCTCTGACGTATTTGCCACTGGAAGCTGAGGAATAAGAGGCGATCACGCCCAATCATTTTTTGCTGCTTAGCTCTAACGGATTGAAACCTCATAGTGGGGAAAACGATGCTTCAGAACACGGACACTATCCCGAGTTGGTCCGTCGGAAAATACTTGGAAGAACATGGGAGCTGATTCAACGCCAGCTGGATGTATTCTGGAAGCGCTGGTTTGTTGAATACCTGCCGGTGATTCGTCGGCATCCAAAGTGGTTCGAGGAAACTCGAATGCTACGAGCAGGAGACTTGGTCATGGTAGCTGAGCCGACAAAGCGAAATGGATGGGAGCGTGGACGGGTCGTCCGTACTGTCCCAAGTCCGGACGGCCGACATCGACGAGCGTTTGTGCAGATAGGGAGGAAAACTCTGCTGAGACCGGTGTCACGGTTAGCCCTCCTCGACCTGAGAAGTAGCAGTGAAGCTCCGGACATTCCCGGACTACACCCGGGGGAGACTGTCGATACAGGAAAGGACGACCTGGTAACCCTATACACCGATGAAGGGGCAACGGACGTCAATGGGGTCAGATGTCTACGTTGACCTCTGTCATAGTAGAAGATCATTTCCGCTGAACACGTTGCTCATTCTTATCGAACCATTGTGAAAGGTAGACCATAAGTGCACACTGAAGATACCGATATCGAAGTAAAATCTATTGAATTTGTGACAAAGTTAATACTCAAAAGGTAGTGAAAAATTATCATTTTAATGTCCATTTCTAATAATTTGTGAATTCGTAGAGTGTAGTTGGGGAAAGTTATACATCCAGTAGCTGATTTGCAGTTCTTAGTTCCAGAAATTGAGGTTGGTGAAGGTTAGGTTTGGCCAGTTAATAGTTGTAAAACCCGATTAAATCCGTAGCTCGCGTCCCAGTGAAGTGGCCCAATCCGTCCGTTGTCGAAGTAGCTGAAAAGAGAAGATACCTGAAAAGAAAAGTAAATTAAAATTAATTAAAAGTTTAACGGTATAACAAACAGTGCTGAAAAATTCATTTCGTCATACCTAAATTCAACTACCTACAGATCATTTTAGAAGCTGAACCTGAATATATGGTATATGAAAAACTTGTGTGGCTAGACCAGTTCTGCAAGAAAGTCACGGAAAAACCGCTATTTTTCGAATATTTAAGGTAAATGTCACGGACTACCTTCGAAAAATGCCAAATGATATTCACGGTGAATATCAATTGGCATTTTCCAAAGGTAGTCCGTGACATTTACCTTAAATATTCGAAAAATAGCGGGTTTTCCGTGACTTTCTTGCAGAACTGGTCTTGTCGCACAAGTTTTTCATATACCATATTCTTGGGTTCAGCTTCTGAAATGAGCTGTAGGTGGTTGAATTTAGATATGATGAAATGAAATTTTCAGCACTGATAACAAATAATATTTAACAGTATTCTGCAGTTTTCGGTGCTGGGAATCGACACGTGGGGTGAGCGAGCTAAGGCCCACCGAATTGTAAGCCATTACAAGATATTCATTTGTATTTGGGGTTAAGTGTACTTACCATTTTGTTTAATTTTTAGTTGAAGCTTACATATAGACTGTTTCAGAAATTATAAATACACTTTGTTTATTAAATTATATGAACTGTTCTAATGATTTTTACCAACTTCTTTCAGAGTATAGCATATTGTACTCCATATTTTTACATTTCCTTTCAATTGTCTTGATTTTTCAAAGAACAGTCGGGTTCTCTAACAAATAACATAATTTTTCAAATTTGCATTTGCACAAAGGTGTTTTTTTAATGATTTCAACATTATTTATCACTAAATACCAAAAAATATCTATATTTTAATTACATTCGCTTTCTCACCAAGTTGTCTAAGGAATGCCTTGATCAAAATTTGGGAAAAATCGATAAAGCCATTGCCACGACATTTTTTCGGAGATCAAGTTTCTTATTTTTTAAGGTTTTCTACGCAACATAAGAACTACCACGCAGTTTCTTAGCTTTCCTGAACGCATCTAATCTAAACAAACTTATTTTTTCAGCTCATTCGATCCTTCAAATAGCAAAGCTTGTCATACTATAAAAACGAATGCAGTAAGCAGTAATTAAGACATTCGTTTGCTTAACGTTTGTTGCTACTGGTTTTGTTGAGAAATTTGAAACAAAAATGTTTGTTTTGAGAAGGCCCGTAATGGTGGTTCTTGATTAAATATTCCAGTAAAAATTACTCTTACCAATCGAGAAATATATTTTATTATCGATACAGCAATTTTTATTGTGTTTGGAAATTAAATATTTTATCTGTGAGGTTTTTTCTTTTCTACTATGCTACATTTTTTTACCACTTTGTGCAACTTCAAATTTTAATCAACTAGTTTACAGAGCCCTATTTTTTAACTTTTACCAGAAACATCAACAAAATTGGTATTATTTGCTTCGTTAGCATATTTACTATAAGAGCTAGAAGAAACTTTTTTGGATAATGTGCTCAAATTGAAATGGCAGGTTATCGTTAGTGTATTTATAATTTCTGAAACAGTCTATAATACATAGTTCGCTGTCAATACGGAACGCTTTTTCTTCGCACCCCGCCCCCTCGACAGATACATTAAGAATCAAAAATTCAGAACTCCTTCAAAATTTTCTCGAAGCTTTCTCAAAATTATTTTTAAAATATCGCTTTAGAAATCCAGCAGGAGATTATTAGGGGAATTCTCAAGATACTGTTCCAAAAATTTCATAAAAAAGTCATACAAAATCCCCCAATAATTCCTTCAGAAATTTTTCTACAAATTTTTTCAGGTATTTTTCTAGGCACTCATAAGGAACGGCTGAAGGACATTCTTGTAGAGATTCATGCAGAAATTCACACAGTTATTTTATCAGAAATTCCGCCTGGTATTCTTCTACGTATTTTCTCAGAAATTTCTCCGGAATTTCCTAATTAGCTATGATTTTATCATGACAGCACTGCAAATAATTTATCACACATCTTGTCGGTAATTACAATAACCTTTTTATAGAATTTGCTGCAAATTTTGGTATTCAATCGAGCGGAGTGCATGCCAAGATATTATGAGGCATCTAATAAAAATATCAGAAAGATGTTACGATTCTTGGTGAGAAAGCCATAAGAAACCTTGAAAGAAGTTTGTTAGAAAGCTTTGAGGAAAAGTCTGGCGAATGGGCAGCTAGCATGCATCCGCCAAAAATTACTAAGGCATCTTTAAAAAAATATCGACAGAGAATCGCCCCATATACTTCGCTCATCGTGGTAATCGACAAAGCGAGAGATATTTGTAAAAAATTAAGTCAGCAAGGGTAGTTTATGACTAAGGTGAAACTGGAAGCATTTCCTCAGTTTTTTGGTTTTTGATTTTTTAATAAATAACGAAGCAATATTTTCAAAATCGGTTTTCGTACACATGTAGAGTATGGATCAAGGTATCTTCTGAATTTTTTTGAGGTGGAAATTGTTTTCTATTTTCTCAGAAACCATTTTTTTGTAAAATTTTGTTCAAAAATGGTTTTTGCAAAAACGAAAAACATTTTCCACCACGAAAAAATATCAGGAGATACCCTGATACATACTCTTCATGTGCACGACAACCGAATTTGAAAATATTGCTTCGTTGTTTTATTAAAAATCAAAAACCAAAAAATGAGGAAATGGATCCAGTTTCGCCTTAAGGCAAATATATATAAAGCTAGTATGCCATGAGGTTTGCTTTGGCGCTATTATAGGTGCTTTACAATACAATTTATTGATATGAAGTGCTTCGCTTGTCAAAAGGCTGAAAACGCCTGCATTATAGGTCATCATATTACAAACTGCAAGTTTTCAACTAATTGGATTCCGTCGTTGGGGGTGAGAATGGGACAAAAATGCATTCTTCCACATTCATTGTTCAATAATTTTTGCTTCTTTGCGTGAAAAAGTCCTTCGATCACTGGAATCTTTGGTAATGCATGCACAAAGGATGAAAAACAAATACTTGGAGTTCATCAATTTTCCTTAAAACTGCAAGTGTATGAAAAATGACCCATTATTACCCCTTCGAGGGTAATGCAAGGTAACCGAGTTTGTTCCGCATTACTAACAAAACAAGTTAATTATGTTCTGGTCAAGGTTGACATTACTTATCAATAATAAATTGTATGATGGATATGATTTTGAGATTCTAAAAAGTATCAATTCATCTAAAAGTGTGATGTTTCGTCGACCTTAAGGCCACCGCATCAAAAAATAACTAATTGCTTTAGACACCTATTTTTGTTTTGACAGGAACTGATGTCAACTACGAGGATGCCACCATCAAATATTTGATTCGACATTCACAATAGTTTATAAGATATTTTTTATCCATAGCCAACGGATCCCTGAAGTCATACCGATACGCTAGACATTGTCTGAAGCTCTCGACAATTTCAAAATTATTCCTGATGAACATCTCACACACATTACTGTTGTGTACATGCATGTAAAAGTGCGATTACATGCATGTACTCTACAGTAATATGTGTAAGATGTTCATCTTATCTTTTTCGAAGGAGATTTGAAGAGTAAAAAGAAGCAAACCATGTGTGATCGAGTTCAGTTCTGCGCATCCTGGGAAACAATCAAGTTGCTCCGTAGCTTGAAGGAATCGATGCGCCCCTGTAGTGAATGCAGAATCGTGGGTTCAATTCCCGCATGAGCACGTAGATTTCTGTTGTGTTTTTATATATAAGAGAAGAAAATTTCAATAGCATAAGGAAGATTTTTCTTACCTTAAAGGACATGGCAACGATTTTAATGACTGGGAATAAATAAAAAAAATATACCTGAACTACTGATCACTCCGTGAATAAGTTACCGCGATGATGGAAAAGAAGAGTGCTATTCGCTATAAATGGACATTTTAACATTCCTAGACTGACAACCAAATTAAAAATGCCTACTCTTAATTTCGAAACAACTCACTTGATTAAGACATAACCGTCTATTCGCAGAACACCTTCTTGTCTTGGCGTTTCCTTGAATCGGAGTGATAAACTATTTCGCCACACGCTTTTCCATTTGTTCGTCAACCCCCTATAATAGACCTATATTTTTTGTAGGTAGCACTAGCAACAGTGGGGGAAGGATCGAAAGCTTAATCCTGACGGCAGCAGCCGTGCATGGTGTGTGAATGATGCCGGTTGAGTCCTGTACGAAAATAAACTTACCCTATTCCGTTTGGTGTTAGCAAGTGGTGTGGCGCGGTTAGCATGTACCCTTTGGGTCCTTTTTAACAAAAGTGGTTATTTTTCTTCTAGTAGGGACTTGCGGTCGTTCGCCATTTATCCGACGACGACGACGACGACAACGGCGGCGTTTTCGTTGTTAGGATCAAGTATAAAGGGGAACTACACTGACTAGCACACACATATACAGAAAGTACAAATCTCAAGAAGTCTCGACACGTGATTTTGTGTGCACAAACGTTTCTCTGATTCAGTGGTGATCAACGTTAGCAGGTCATATGTGAAAATCCTAGGTTAAGTCCATTGACCAATCCAAATTCCTGTGTAGTAGTGGTTTGTGTTCAGATTTCCCGTGTTAATCTATCTGTAAGAACTTTGTAAACATCTTTTGTTCTCACGTATATGGATAGGCTTGCAGTAGGTTTCGTGAAACATTTTTTGGACAACTCAATAATAGTTACAATTTGTTGAAGTTTTTCAGAAACAAATCAGGCCAAACATTTCAATAGGTCCTATCTGCATTTGAGAGGCTCTCTTTGTTCACTTTCTCTTTCAATTATTGCAATGTAATGGTACACTTTTCAACTATTTTTGCAGTACAACTCAAAAGACGATTGTTTTGACCATCGTTCAATGCAAGGAGACAATTGTAATACAAATAAACAGCTGAGATATTAACGAAAGAGAGGGAAACCAAAGAGAGCATCTCTTCTGCAGATAGGACCTTTAGACATGATTGTCCTGAAATGCCTATCTTCATCATTTTATCTTTCTCCAGTAGATGTAAAACGGTTCAATTCGTTTCAATCAAAACTCTCACAAATAACGGGTTCAGTGGTCTCATGGATACCACTTTCGATTCTCATCCAGAATGTCGTCCCTTTTCGCCAAGTTTGAATCTCATCGATTTATTATCTCTCTCTTCTCCAGATAAACAACTTATATTCAAATGGTAGTAGCTTTTTTAACAGAAGTTGTTTTCTACCGTTACCTCACAGTAATCTACCACATTTCCCCCCATCAAATGGCATCCATGTACCAACGTGAATCCTGTGTCACACAGCTCTTCCAAACTCCGATATCCCAGAATGAGCTTGTGCAGGCGCAGAAGGAGTATGTCGTGGGCAAGCACATACAATTATCACTTCTTCTCCCTTCCACGCATTTACATGCAAACTGACGTAGCAGGCGTCTTTCCCACCTAAAAAAAAGAGATCACCAACACTCGCAAACTGAAGATGTCTGTCAGTCCCAAGTATGTCGTGATCTCATTGTTCATCTGATTATCTGATATTTGGTGAGTCAGGACTCCTGTCATAGGAGTAGCAACTACAGACAGTCAATCTAGCTCAACTCAACCAAAACTCCTGCTAAAACTCTGAAGTTTCGACATAATATATCCTAATATATTGTAGAATGAACTGTTTCACGACTAAAAAGTGATGATATTTCAGGCCGAACATGTCTAAAGGTCCAATCTGTAGAAGAGAGGCTCTCTTTGATTTCCCTCTCTTTCGTTAATATCTCAGCTGTTTATTTGTATTATGGTTGTCTCCTTGCATTGAACGATGGTCTAAACAATCGTCTTTTGATTTGTACTGCAAAAATAGATGAAAAGTGTACCATTACATTGCAATAATTGAAAGAGAATGTGAACAAAGAGAGCCTCTCAAATGCAGATAGGACCTATTGAAATGTTTGGCCTGATTTCTCCAAGTCACTGAACTGACCCGTTAAGTTGAAAACCCCTGCTCTCATATCTCTCTCCCCCCAAGCTGATTCTTGTTGTGAGAAATGTTAACGTTTTATGAATTCCACTTCATCAGAATTGCTGCGCCTGGTTGTAGCTATACCTCCTGCTGGGCTTTTCTGACGCGCTCGTTTATTTTTTTCCCTCTTCTGTGGTTGTGAAGCAATGTTTGGACAAAAAGCCATATTTCGCATTCAAAGCACGTAGCAATAGATCAAAAGCTCATCTTAAATGCTGTTGCCGTCGGAGTGCGAGCTCCTGTTTGTGTATGTGTGGTTGGTGAAGAATGAGTGGCTGCTGCTGCTGTGTGGCGCTATCACACTCCATCGTACACATATAAGAGAGCATCGCCACCGACGCTGCCAAATGAAGACACTCTGCATTCATGGGATGATGCTTCGAAAGTGGTTTTTTGTTGACCCCGCCGCGTTCAGCTGCTTGGCGCATCATAATCGCATCCAGGACTTGGGCGCTGGCTGACGGATGATGCGATATGGTGGTCGCGGTGTGGAACGGCAGCAGTTGCATATTTTGCTAATGGTTCCCCTGTTTGTGGTTGCCGGGCCCTTGGAATACGGGGCTTAACATATCTGGCGAATGTATTCAGGTGCAGGCAAGAAGACGAACCAATGCTTGTGTGAGAAAGTAATCCAGTTAAGCAATTGAGTTAACCTTTTGGAGCCGAATTGTTTCGCCGCTGATATCAGACGGGAAATAGCCAATAAATACAGATATTCCAACTTACCTTTGCCAATGATTCGTCAGATGAAAGCAAAAAGATGCAGACTGTCAACATCCAGCTCCTATAGCACTTATACATACAATTAAAAATAAAATCATCTAAATTGGCGCAAAAATCGTCCTTTTTCAACCTCTCCCCTCCCCCTATGTCACACTTTCCGTATGAGACCTCAAACATTTAAGGGTCATAGTATGGGTCGTCACGTTATGCAAAAGCCCCCTAAAGCATAACGTAATTTGTGCATGGCTCCTAAGTCATGTCTAAAGTTTCTTTCTATAGACTTCCTCAGGAATTCAGTAATAGCAATAGAATAACCAGCCACAGAAATCCAATGTCGCGACTGTTCGTGTGACTAACATCTAGTTTGCCTCGCCCTTACAGCGTCAGTAGCGGTACTATAAGTGTCAAATAAATTTTGTTTACCAAAACAAAAGGTCCTCTACAAGATGTACACTTAAACATAATCAATTATTACAACTAAAGTTATTAAAATAATTAAATAGGAAAACTGAGTACAGCGCCATTGGCGTTCTAGTGTATTTCTATTGTAATAGCCCAGAAATTATTTATGAGATTATTTTGGAATATCTTCAACTTGCCTTCCCTGCAATGATTCGTTTTGAAAAAAAAAAATCAGGCATTCTTTATGAAATACTTTCAAAAATTCTTTTAGAAATTTCTTTGAGAATTGATTAAATTTTTTCTAGGGTTTCCTTAACAAAAAAATACTTCTTAGATTCTAATTTCTCTTAGAAATAATTATAGAGATTTTTTGACAAATTCCTACGGGGATTTTTTAAGATTTTTTTTCAGGAACTCCTCTGGAAATTCCGCTTGGGCTTTGTTCAGAAATGTTTCTAGATATTCCTTCAGAAGTTTCTCTGAAACCTCCTTGCAAAAACTATCTTGGATTCCTTCCAAAATTGCTCCTTGGGTGCTTTTGGAAAATCCTACAGGGATTCCTTTTTAGGAAATACGCTTTCCTTCTCATATTTCCCTTCAGAATTTCCTAATAAAATCATGTCGTAATTCCTTTGGAAGATTCTTTGGGGTTTCTCTAGAAATGCTTCTTCGGCTCCTTCATAATAAGGGAACCAATTATGCAAGATTTTAAAATTCTATCATCAATTCAGAGGCACTTGTTCAGCAGGGTGCTCTCAAATAAATCCTTTTATTTTTTTTGTGTCTTTTGAATTTTTTTTTAAGATTTTGGTTTGAAGAGATCATATCAAAAAGAATGACTAGGTGCCGTAATTGCTTTAATTTTGAAGATAGCGAATTTAGGAAAGTAGGATTGGGAATTTCTCACTAACTTTTTCATGTATCCTGAACTCTGGAAGTACATAGTCAACGTTAAAGAGCCTCATCCTGGAATAACGCTTTAGCCTTGACCTAGGCTTGTGTCAGATTCGACTACATATCGATTTCTTTAACTTCCTTGTTGGTGCTTCGTCGCCACGAGTCCTTGGGCCTGCCTCTGCTGCGGTGTCCTGCTGGATTTCAATCCGCTTTCACTAATAGATTTTGTCTCGGTCCTTTCGCAAAGTGTGGCAGACTCACCTTACCTCCATTAGCGTTCTCGAATTTCTGTGGATATCAGTTTCTGATTGCATCGTCGATGGAACTCAGTATTCGAAATTCAGTTGAACGGCCACCAGGCTCGATTTATAAACCGTAGACAACGGTTGATGAAAACCTGCAGCTTCTGTGTGGTGCCTACTGACTTGCACCACGTTTTACTGGCGTACAACAGCACATATTTAACGTTGTAATTGGAAATTCGAATTTTTCTTGCGTTGCTCTGACGCTATCTGGCTGAAAAGATATTGGAATTTTCGACCTTCTCCACTGCCTGCCCAGCTACTGTGAAGTTGGAGAGGTTGTCCATGTTGATATCCAACGATTGGGTTTTGCTGACGTTAATGATTGAACCCGCCGCAGATGAGCGATTCCAAGCAACAGCATCAAAATTAAGGAAATTTTTTAATTCATGATTTTCTATGAACTGAAACTTTGCACAGTTTTTCAGTTCCATCTAAATCGCCATTTTTCGATATCAAATTTTTATTTTGAATCACGACTAACTTTTCGAAAGGGTGTATGTGAAAATGGTTCAAAAATATTCAAAAATCTATACAGCCAAAATGGTTCGTTCGATTGCTATGAATTTTTCAGCAAAGTTAGATAACTAAATGGTGATTCCTATGAAAATATACACTGTGAAAAAAACATCTTTTTTAACATTAAAAATATCATTTTTGTCACAAAAACTCAAATATCTCAAAACCCTTTTTTTTTACCAACGCAATTTTTTTAGGGAAAACGGTCCATTGTATTAGCAATCTACCATAAAAATTTGGTGATGGTAAACTAATAAACAAAAAAGTTATAACATTTCAAACCTTTCACAATTTTCACATTTGGTAAATATTTTTTTCTGTGTAAATTATTTCGGTCAGAAATCGCAGTTTGATGCTGATTTTATTGTTCAGCAAAGTTAGATAACTAAATGGTGATTCCTAAGAAAATATACACTGTGAAAAAAAATCTTTTTTAACATTAAAAAATATCATTTTTGTCACAAAAACTCAAATATTTCAAAACCCTATCTTTTTACCAACGCAATTTTTTTAGGGAAAACGGTCCATTGTATTAGCAATCTACCATAAAAATTTGGTGATGATAAACTAATAAACAAAAAAGTTATGACAATTCAAACATTTCACAATTTTCACATTTAGTAATAATTTTTTTTAGTGTAAATTAGGCTAATACAAATTTCGATTTTCTCTTATGTCACCGCCCCCCCGGAAAATTTTGGTCGGAATTCAACATTTTGAGGGGGGCACAAATAAAATGTTCAAGAAAATCAACAAATTTAAGGTGTAATTCGAGTTCCACAGAAACTTTCTTAATAAATCCGATGAGTTTATCTATGTTGCCTAATTGTTTGGATATTTTTCCATCGAATACATTTATTATTTATCATCCTCCCCCTTAACGAGTCAACGAGCGCTGTGACAAAAGAAGAAAATGAGATTTGTTCCTGCCTTTATTTCGGCCGGAAATCGCAGTTTGATGCTGATTTTATTGTTAATGGCCTTGCGTGAGTAAAACAAGCTGTTTTTATTATGTATTATGTATATTATATGTACAGTAATGTTCCGATTTTATCACGCCCTCCGCGCATTAGTCGTTTATTCATTATTTGCTGTTACATTTGAGGACAAGTGTTTTCCCTCTTCTTCAAAATGAATGTTGAAAGCGTGTTTTGCAACGTTAAAAATATTGAAATGGGTATAGATGTTGAAGTATATATCAAAGCATTTTTGAAAAGGGGCGTGATTAATTGTTTAAACTGATGTCGCTGATGGTACGGTGACATGACTCTCTGCACTTAGCACTTCTGGCAATTTCTCAGTTGTTGTCGTTTTAGAACTTCCTACGCCCTGCTTTACCGATGATATACAGATGGCTCGTTTGTCAAAGTCTAGACGGCAGGACGTGCAAATGCGTAAATTTGGATTCAATTTGGGCATAACCAGTCTCTTTCAGATTATCTATGGTGCTTTCGGTGAGATTTCGTAACTCCTTTGATCATTTTTTTTCCATCAAACGGTCTACAAGAGAGAGTTGAGTTGAAGACCTTTGAGAAAGCGACTGTTCATGTTGTTCGTTAGATTATAATAAACAAAATCACTTATTAGTTTTAACTGACTAGTTTGGTGTTGTTTGCTTGGCTGAAGAAAAAATTTACTATTTAATATCCATAGCGGTAGTATTTTTTT
The DNA here is from genome assembly GCF_035046485.1 of Aedes albopictus. Taxonomy (NCBI): domain Eukaryota; kingdom Metazoa; phylum Arthropoda; class Insecta; order Diptera; family Culicidae; genus Aedes; species Aedes albopictus. The sequence goes on from NC_085137.1 coordinate 209,927,609, forward strand.
TTTGCTTTTTCGTGAGCATTGTCATGGTATGTATACAGACAAACAAACGTAACACTGACGAAATTTTCATTGACCACGCCTTTAACGATCATTTTGAATCTTAGTTGTGGCTTTCATAACCAGAAGAGTGCCCATCATTTTTCTTTGCGTTTGACGTTTCACACTAGCGCCTTTTGATGACGATATTGCACATCGCAGTATTTCGTGAAACATTTCCACCAGGTGGGGGTAGTGTGAACTGGGCGATGGATTTTCACGTGGTAGGTAACTCTCATGCATTTGTTGTTGTTGAAGTTACTCGCATTCTTCCGATCATAAAGTCTGTTCTCTAAGAGGTATTTTTTTGAAGATAAACTAGACGTATACGCGTATATAAAACTTTTATTATACAGCTTTTGTCTTAAAAATAAGTTTAATTCCATTTTTCTTATAATCAACAGCTTTTCAACACTATCAAGGGATTTTTTCACCAGTCACGTACAATAAAAAGTATGACACTCTCAATATTTTTGATCAAAACACTGGATCGCGTCTAAGTTTCAAATAGATACTATAGAAATTATGAATAATCAAACAAAAGTATCATGAAAACAACTTGTTTAATTCAGGCGGTAGCCTTTACAATAAAATCAGCATCAAAAAATAATTCTCAAAATAATTTACACAGAAAAAAAATTTTTTTGTTACTAAATGTAAAAATTGTGAAATGTTTGAAATGTCATAACTTTTTTGTTTATCAGTTTACCATCACCAAAATTTTATGGTAGATAGCTGATATAAAGGGCCATTTCCCCTAAAAAATTAACGTTGGTAAAAAGATAGGGTTTTGAGATATTTGAGTTTTTGTGACAAAAATCATATTTTTTTTAAGTAAAAAAATAAATTTTTTACAGTGTATATTTTCTAAGGAATCATCATTTAGTTATCTAACTTTGCTGAAAAATTCATAACAATCGAAAAATCCGTTTTTGCTGTACAGCTTTTAGAATATTTTTGAGCTGTTTTAGCATACACCCTTCTGAAAAGTTAGTCGTGAGTGAATATGAAGGTTTGATATCGAAAAATGACGATTTAGATGAAATTGAAAAACTGTGCAAAGTTTCAGATATTTTTGAAATGGTCGCTCAGGATCGACTGACATGACTCCGTGGAATTCCTCAGATGAGCTATCGTACAGGCTGTTGAGCTCACGATTCAGAGCACGGTTAATCGCCCCCACCATTATCCCCCATCATAATCTTGTTGATTACGATAAGGACCAATAGCGGTGATAGTATACATCCTAACCTCGAACCAGCGACTACAGGGATGAGGTTAGACAATCCTCCGTAATGCAGAACTCTGCATGAAAAAGACGCATACTGCGCTTCGACGAGGTTGACAATTTTATCCGGAACGCCCTTGCGTCTCAAGGTGCCTATAGATTTTCGTGATTCAGACGATTGAAAACTTTTTGTAATCAATGAGCACCAAATAGAGGATCTCTTCGAATTCGTTCAACTGCTCCAGGATGATACGGAGCGTGACAATATGGTCCACACATGATCTTTCGGCACGGTGGCCAGAGTCACGTCTATCTTCTCCTATATCAGATTAAGGATAACTTTACACAACACTTTGAGAACAATACACGGCTACATGATGCTATGCCAGTTATCTCACACAGTTACCATTGGCGTATCTAGGATTTTTTTCAGGGGGTGCCTGTTTCGTGGCTTCCAGTTTAATGCGTTTTGTTTAGGTCGTCACTTGTTTTCGACAAAATGGAAATGTTATTAGAAAATGCATCTTCAAGCCTTGATTGTTCTTCAAGGGCCATGACTTCTTAAATATTGTGTGGGGGTCAAAAGACATGATTTGTTTTGACGAGAAAGTACTTGATTCCACTACAGCCGATAGTTATAGGGCCCTCAAGAACCAAATATATCGACACCAACATTTCAAAAGGGCGTAACTGCTTTTGGAATCATCACCTTCTTTTAAAGCTGTGGATCATGTGTTATGATTTCCATGTTTTTCACAACCAGTACCAGATGGGAAAAGCTCTCCTCTTTCCGACAACCACGGTGGTTTGAGTGTAAGGGAGGCAGTACGACCTACAGCTTTGAAAGAAGGTATTACTTCCAAATGCAGTTACGCTCTTTTGAAATGTAGGTGCCGATATGTAGAATATTATTTCCTATGGAAGGTCAATGTGACCATTTTTCGGTAGTTTTTAATTATCAATAGATCAATAAATTGCCGGGGCGCAGTTGCTCACACGTTTACTTCATAAGCAGATGGTCATGGCTTCGATCCCAGTCCCGGCACTTTCGTCAGTTGCTCTTTCCCCCTGAGAGCAGTTGACACTGACTCTCTTCTGAGCCCATGCCTCAAACGGATCCGAATACTTGGAAATCGACGAACGGTTACCTCATAATGGATCCCCAATCGGACTGGAAAAAGGTACAACCAACCGCCACACATAAACATCCTCGTGCTCATCATTCTACCATGATAGGGCAGAAAGTGAAAGCAGTGCAACGGCAACCAGTTCGATATGGTAGAATTAGAATACAATACATTTAGGCGCTGTACAAAGTGTAAGTACAGCTTCCAATTGGAATTGTTCACAAAAGAGCTGTAATTTAGGTTAACTGATTGATTCTTTTGCGATCTTTTTCGCCAACCGTTAAAGTAGTTCCTCAAGTACCGTAAAATGGGGTGTTAAGGGACGGAAAAAATTTCGGTCCCATTAAATCATGGGTTCAACTTCTTAAAACTTTCAGGAAATGCAGTCCGATTATTGTCTTGCTGCCTGCTACGTATATAGATTACAAAATTTGATGATTTTTTGGAGAAAATGAAGTTATTCATCAAAATGTGAAATTTTTTCGAAAATATGAAAATGGGTGTTAAGGAACTGAAGCGGATAAATTCAAAAGTTCTTATATTTCAAAGAGAGATATAAATTGATTAATTGTAATCAGTGACTGTAATATTCCTTGATCATCGCCGAAAAAGATGATCATAGTCCTGAAAGTGCTGGGACAGTTTCATTGTCATTTACCTTTGTATATGAGTTTTTTTTGTTAAAGCCTCGAAATCTGAAAAAAATGACCGTCAATTGTACCTGAGTGGCTTCAATTTTTAACAAACACTTTATTCACAGTTACTATTTAGAATAACCGAAATGAACAGTTCAGACTAAACAACAGGTTGTAAACTAAGGATGTGTTTTGACAGCTTTTTGTTCACCTTAAAAACTCATTATTATTGAAAGATTTTATATCCAATCAATAAGCATCATTAGATGGCCCATGGTGTAAACTGTGTATCCAATGCTTACAATTCTACTCTGGAGCATCGCTGATAGGTCGTATTTTAGGATGTTTTATCAGCAATGTTTGATGAGCAAGGTTAAGCAACTAATTCTCGCAAGAAGTTTTAAATATCTTTTTTGTCGTTGTGACATGCAATTTATATTTTCTGTTTGTTTGTGTTTTTCGTTAAAAAAAGATAAGTTTTTGAATGATTTACTAATTGACATGCGCCTTATCATAAATACTTGCTTTAGCAAGAGTTAGTGACAGTTTGGTTTACGTAATATATGGAACAAGTGCACAGCAAAAAATATGAAAGCTAAACAGCACGTAAATTGAAGATCAACTGAAATTTGCGGCAGAAAAATGTAAATCACATACATTTAACGTCAGCCGAGCAGCCCGCTGCTGGTCACACCGCTTGTTTACAGATTTTAAAGCATATTCGCTTCAAATTTACATGCATCTACTATAAATCATGCCAGCCACTCTCCGTCATCATCTAAACGAACGGCTGCTCGCAGCTGTGGCGGTTTCCTCGTTGTCTCTCTCAGTACTCTCCGCAGCAGCCGGAGCATGTCGGGAATGCGTGAATTATGGTAGAAGCAGTTTAACTTTGACTGCCTGCTTTTCAACAAGCTGAGATAGCCGAAAGAGCTCGGGCGTGCTACTCACACCCCAAGGATCTGAGTTCAATTCTCGATCGGTGCTCAATTTTTCTTCATATTTTCTAACAGATATCTGCAATGTAAGTTTAAGATCGCACAAAAATTTCCATCATCATCAATCATATATGACGGGGTCCTTTTGTTACATTCGATCCGTCATAAATTTACAGGTTTTTTTTCGAGCTGTGTGAGAATATTCCACATTTTCAAAAAGCTTTGGATGCCACGTTTTAGCGCCATTCATTGATAATATTTAAAAAGAAAACAGATGGGAAATTTATTTTGAAGAATACACCTTCGTTAAAACAAAACAGACACTTGAAGAACACAAACTTCTGTAAAGAGGGGACTACTGCGACATTGAGTATAAACATTTGACCAATTTTCTAATTATGTGTATCAATCTAACACTTGTTTCTAAAGATCTACATTGTATTACTTGAATTTATCATCTATAGCAACTGTTTGAATGATTATGGCCCAAAATGAAATCCGTAATACGTCATTCAGAATAATTTCTATTATACAATGAATCAATCGCCTCAAAACTTCGTGATACAGATAAAAAAGTTATATGAGAAAATTCATCCCTTAACGCCCCACCAGTTTATGACACTAGTATTTTTTCACAAAAATTGTCGGTGTTCGAAAACCATCTTAGTAACATCAAATATTTTACCCTAGTTTAGTTTGAAATGCGTTGTAGAACACCTTACGATTACTCACATGTTTTTCCTAATAATATTTCTGACCTTACAAATGAATGTTTCAATGGTAGTGAAATTGAGAAAAAGCAATGCCATTCTGTTTTTGATGTCAAATGTCCAGTTAAAAGCATATTTTCATGAGTGGCAATCCTTATAGTATGCCTTAATTTCCAGCACACATTTGAAGCAAATTTGGAACGAGTAAATCAATTTTTATACGGTTTAGCGATTTTTCAAAGTAGAATGTGAAGATGAATCCCTTAACACACCATGAGTTCTTAACACCCCATTTTACGGTATGTTTAATTACGTCAAAACTTCTTTTGATATTTGATTTTTTTTTAATTTCTACAATAATTCTTATGGAAATTTCTTTGGGAATTCCTTCGACAATAACTCTGGGAACCTCCTCGGAAATTTCTTTAGAATACAATTGTAAAGGCAATTTTTTGAAAGTTCTTCAGAAATTCAAATTTTCGTAGCAGTTTTTTTTTCAATATCTGCGGCAATGGATGTTACTTGCTTTTTAAATTTCTATGGCTTATCCATCAGCCAAAATCCATTGTTTTGAAAACTTTGCAGGCATTCTTTGGAGAGCTTCTCAATTTTCATCTTCTGCAGTAATTCTTTTGAAAATTCCTCCTGGATTTTTTTTTGAAAAAAATCTACGTCCATTTTTTCAGAATTTTTTGTCAATTGAGGATTTTTTTTTAAATTATTGTACAAATTGGTACCAAGGTTCAATGATTTTTTTTTCACAGGTAGGGTTCATATATAAATATGAACAAAAACAAAATTGAAAAAAATCAGTGTCGCCTAATTTTCCGGAAAACTCCAGTGGAAAACCAACATTTTCCACAGACACCACCTACTTTAAAAAATCATAACTCAGGAACGAAGCATCGTAGTCATAATGTTTTTTTGGGAAATCATAAGCAAATTTTCTCAGCAATTGAAAAAAAAAATACAAAATGAAAATTGTTTTCCACAAAATTTTCCACTATTGAGGAAAATCGGCTGGAAAAGTCCGAAAAACTATTTTCGCACTCCGAGAAAATTCTTAAAAAAATATTTTTGGAAGGGAATTACATAAGCTATACTCTGTAAAATATTCAAGATGTGGGTTTTCTCGGTGTGGTTTTTGTGTAAATTTTCCCAGATATGATATTTGAGCCGTTTTTTGAAAAACCAAAACTTAAGAACGAAGCATCGTAGATACAATGTATTTTGTGAAATCATAAGCAAATTTTCTTCAAACCAAAAAAATACAAAATGAGAATTGTTTTCCACTAAATTTTCTACTGTTGGGGAACATCGGTTGTTAAAGTCGGAAAAACTATTTTCGAAGTCCGCAAGAATTAAAAAAAAATGGACGGGAATTATATAGACTATATTCTGTGAAATTTTCAAGATGTGGTTTTCCCCCGTTTCCGAGTTATGACCAAATTTGTGCAAATTAATAATCAAGACGGTCGAAAATCAACCAACATCTGGACCATTTCAACAAAATTGGTCATAACTCAGGAATGGAGAAAAACCACATTTTGAAAATTTCACAGAATAAAGCTTATGTAATTTTCTGCCGAAAATATTTTTTTTGAGAATTTTCCTAACTTCGAAAATAGTTTTTCCGACTTTTCTAACCAATTTTCCTTAATAGTGAAACATTTAGTGGAAAACAATTTTCATTTAGTATTTTTTTTGGATTGCTGAAAAAATTTGCTTACGATTTCACAAAAAATCATTGTGTCTACGATGCTTCGTTCTTAAATTATGATTTTCCTAAAAAAAAATGGCTCATATAGAACATCTGGAAAATTTACACAAAATCGGTCATAACTCAGGAACGGAGAGAAACCACATCTTGAATATTTTACAGAATATTATAGGTTATGTAATTCCCTTCCAAAAATATATTTTTTTAGAATTTCCCCGGAGTGCGAAAATAGTTTTTTTCCGAGTTTTCCAACCGATTTTCCTCAACAGTGGAAAATTTTGTGAAAACACTTTTCATTTTGTATTTTTTTTCAATTGCTGACAAAATTTGCTTTTGATTTCACAAAAAAAACATTATGTCTACGATGCTTCCTTCTTGAGTTATGATTTTTTAAAGTAAGTGGTGTCTATGGAAAATGTTGGTTTTCCACTGGAGTTTTCAGGAAAATTAGGCGACCCTGATTTTTTTCACTTTTGTTTTTGTTCATATATTTATATGAACCCTATCTATGAAAAAAGAATTATTGAATTCTGAGAACCTTGGTACCGTAATCCGGGGTCAAATTGATCACTTTAAAACAACTTTTGCGGATAACATCAGTTCCTTTTCAAATATTACTAAAAGAATTTCTGTAAAACCAGTACCCAGTGGATCTTCATGGAACCATGGGACAGAATTTTGTTCAACAAATGTAAACTTTAAGTTAAATAACTTCAAATATCAAAATATTGAAAAGGCCACTTTGGGGCGAAATTGATCTGTTTACAATAAAGCATCGGTTGGAAAGGAAAATTTTCTTCGTCGCTTAATTTTGCTCTTCTAAAACCGAATAACGCGTCTAAAATGTTACAACTAGTGAATTTAATACTTTAAATACAAAATTAAACTTTGAAAGTTCCCACTAAACGCCTAAAGGTAGGCAATTTCATTTGAAATAAATAATTTCTATCACAATAAATGACTATTTCTTTATAACATGAACTATTTATAACTATTTCACGTTATGATTAGCTGAATAACATCCCAACCAAGGCTCCACAAAAATGTTAAAACAGGGAATTCACGGGAAGTCCTATTAGCAATTGATTGTTTAGCAGCAATGATTTCAGCTAAATGAGAAATACATTGTAAATTCCTTGATAAAATAAGGCAAAACTAGCTTTTTTCTAAAAAATTAAAAGTTTGCACTCATCTATAGACATCTACGAATCAGATGACGTAAAAAGTTTAAGATCATTATGACGCTTAAGAGTTCCTAGAATGGAATTACAATGTAGTACCCGAGTGATCAATTTCACCCCGCTGATCAATTTGACCCCGATTTACGGTAACAATTTGTAAGATAATAAAAAAAACCAGAACAATCGAAGTTGCACAGAGAACCAATGAATGTGAAAACTTGGGACTAGCTAACCATTCTCAATGTTCACAATTCGAAAGTTCATAATTTTAAAGTCAATAACGGCGCCAGTCTCCAGTTAGTCTTGTGGCTAAGGCTATGGATCGCCAATCCGGAGACGGCGGGTTCGATTCCTGTACCAGTCGGGAGAATTTTCTCGACTCCCTGGGCATAGTGTATCATTGTACTTGCCACACAATGTACAAATTCATGCAATGGCAGGCAAAGAAAGCCCCTCAATTAATAACTGCGGAAGTGCTTAAAGAACACTAAGTTGAAGCGAGGCAGGCCAACTGTGAAAAACTGACCCACGAACATTGTCGCGAGATTCTGATCTGAATGAATAAGCTCGTCAAAACACCCTATGAAGTTTTCATCGTTAATGTGAAAAACAATATTCCTTCGTTTCGTTATTTTCCTCCCGAGGGGCGCATATCACCGCCTACACCAATAATGGCTATAGCGTTTCAAGCATTCATCAAACCAGCAATCAAGTCGAGACCACCTGAGGCATCTTGTCTTAATTGCGGACACAGAGTATCACATACCGCTCTACTGCCATGGGAAAGCCTTCCCGTGAAATGCGAAAGCGTCATGTTTCGTATTAGGCTTGTCCATTCCTTCTAAAATAGAGTAAAGTGGGGCAAAAGTTCGAGTGGGGCAAGAGTTTCTTTTGAAGTTTTTGAGTGCAATTCAAATTATTTTGTTCGGGTGTCAAGGTTGTTCGAAACCTTTTTAAAAAAGAGTCTTTCACTCCAAAAATTATGAAAATTGATCAATGTTTCGAAAAGTTATGACAAAATGTTGATTTTTGATCCAAAAAATGTAATTTGCGATGGTCCTTCCAACGCATGGATTGGAATTGTAATGAAATCGAACTCGGTCTTTTATTTTGGGGCGTAACTAGGTATATTTTGAAGATGCTTTAGCATGTATAACATTTTGCAAAAAAGATTTGGAAATCACATTTTACACATAGTGGGGCAAAAGTTCGAATTGTGGGGCAAAAGTTCGAGTCATGTGGAAACTTCAGGTAAAAACCTAAAATTGTGTAAAATGTACATATTATCTCTAAAATTGATGGATTTAGTGGGAAAATGCGATCAAAGTTGAAAAAATATATTGTTTTATCTGAATCTGGCGAAAAACTACTAATTTTTGGTGTAGTAAGTTTTACCCTGATTTGGGTAAAATCCAGATCAAACTTTAAAGTGTATTCCAGTTCCAACATCAAATATTAATTGGTTTCAATTGTTTCTATTACCAAAGTGGCAAAATAGTGTGCTACGGTTAGCGAAATCCCACAAACACTAGATTCGAACTATTGCCCCAGTGGTGGGGCAAGAGTTCGAATAAGACGCACCCATACAAAAGGTGTTGTAACTCAAAATCGAAAAGGCATTTGGCGTAACTTTGTTCAGCAAAATTTTAGCTCATGGATGGTAGAATCAGCACACGGTATTCATTTATTTTTATTTGCTTAGATTTAAAAAAAAAAATAGAATTTTCAACTAGGGTCGAACTTTTGCCCCACCTTACTCTACCATTTTAAAATTACACAAAAAATCAAATAAACAAGTTTTTTTATATCAACTTCACAGAAACTTGCACTAAAGAATAGATAAGTTCCATCATATTAGCAACTAAGCAACTTTAATTTTCTCTGAATTGCAATCAATGGTTATTGTCACTCATAATCAACCTCTATTTTTTATATTCGCTGACTTTATTAACTATTAACTATCACAGATGCAGAGAATATAAAAAATAATTGGGACAGGTAAAATTTTCTCTTTCACAAAAATGTTCACCTAGCTATAACTTTTCGAAAAGTGCATCAAATATTCTCAAATTTTTACTGTAATTAATTCAACTAGTTGTGTATCAGTAGTCAAAATTTGGAAAAGATCGGGCTATTCTGCACGAGGTTATAAGGAGTCTAGAAAAAGGTTGATTGTTGGCAATAAATTAAAAAAGTAATTGGAAGCATATTAAAAATAGACTAACTTATTAAAAAAATATAGAATAAATGAAATCGCTATAACTTTTTTTCTTAATTCCAAGTTAAGCTAAGGGTTTTCCAGAGCTCATTATATAAGTCATAAATGGTCAACATTTCATTGAATTCGGTTCATTGAATCCGAAGATATAACAGCTTAAAGTTGGCTATCGGATAATTATAGCTTTTTTAAGAATTTTATAACTTCGTGCAGAATAACACGATCTTTCTCAAATTTTGACTACTGATACACAAATAGTTATAAAACTTACAGTAAACATTTGAGAATATTTGATGCACCTTTCGGAAAGTTACAGCTAGTTGAACATTTTTTGGAAAGTGAAAATTTGACCAGTCCCGATCATTTTGTCTATCCCCTGTATGTGAAATTTTTCAATCGTAGACTTCAATCTTGATTGGATTGGATGGTAGTTGCGACTGGAACTTGATTGTAACTTTTATGTTCGGCTATCTCAGTCATACACTTAATTAGACGTTATATGTTTATTTTACCCGACGTTTCGGCCATTGGGTGTGGCCTTTTTCAAGGGAAAAATGGTTTCTCTCGGTAAAATAAACATATAACGTCTAATTAAGTGTATGACTGAGATAGCCGAACATAAAGGTAGACTTCAATCTTTTATTCCAAATTGTTTCAATTTCGTTTGAAAAATAAAATAATAATTTTAAATAGATACTTTTACATATCCGGGACCCGTGGCGTAGCGGTCACATGTTCACTTCATGTGTGAATGATCATGGGTTCGATCCCAGCTTCGGCCCTGCAATTTTTCGTCAGTTGCTCTCAAGGATCGGTATATTCGCCTCACTCCATTCATATTCACTCCTCTTTGCTGAAGCGAATCGAAAAAGATGCAGCAAACGGATCGTCGTGATCAAACACGCAACCCCATCACCAGTGGGAAGCGATGAGCCAACTGCTTGACATGAATATTCGTTGCCATTCGTCGCAGTTTGGATCGCAAGCGAATGAATAAATGGCGAATGGTGAAGAATGCTGGTGAGCGATCGAAGCGGCTATTATCATAAGTAGAAGAGAATTTCTGCATGTAATGCATACATTTTTACTGTATTGTTGTTGAAAGGCTAGATTAGCAAAGAAACTAATTCGAAAACATCATAAATTCGTATGCACAATATCAATCGCATCTCTCACGAATCGCATTCGCTTGCGATGCGAATGTGGACGAATGAGTAATTTCCAAATGTGGCTTCCCACCGTTCGCCGGAGTTTGCTATCGTCGCTGACAAGCATACACACGAACTAAAGCGACAACCGTTCGCTGCTGACTGTCTTCGAATGTGGAAGTAGATGAAAAGTGGAAATCAGGAACCCGGGTTGCTCTTTCCTTGAGAGCGACTGACACCTGACCCTTTTCTGAGCATATGCTGTATAATGGGTCGTCCATAAATGACGTTGCATTACAGGCGGGAGGGGGGAGACTCTGAAATTGCTACGAGCCATGTGTTAGGTATGGGAAATAGGCTACGAGGGGCAAGGGGGGAAGGACCCGGAAACTTGGATATCGGCTAACGGCAACTCATAATGGACCCCCAATCGGACTGGAAAAGGAACAAGAGTCACACATCAACATCCTCGTGCTCATCATTCTACCATGGAGAGGGTAGAAAAGTGACAGCAGCACAGAAGCAACCAGTACGATATAGAAAAAATGGAATAGAATACATTTAGGCGCCATACAAAGTGTACGTGCAGCTGCGAATTAGAATCGCTCACGCAGTGCGCTAGTCGACAAACGCGCTGTCAATTAGTAAAGTGATTAACTTTTATATGATATTTTAAAGGTTCATAGGAATATCAGCTATTTTTTTAAAATATGCTATTGTTGCTTAGGAATTACAGACAAGCCAAATGAATTGTGGAAATCTAACCAGTCTAATCCACCGCACCGGTACACACACACGAGTTAATATTTCCCTATTGGCATAAAATCAGGATGTGGAATGATTCTCTCACCAAGATTCTGGTTCTATTTGTAAACCTTAATTAACAGCCCTTTGCCGGTGCGTTCGGAAGCGAACAGTAACCGGAGCACAACGATGAGAAATCACTCATCGTGATTCGTTTGAAGTTGCATAATTAAACGCAATCCAACTCCTCCGGATCGTCCCACAAGATGCACTGATTATACAGCTCGCAGGTAATGGCATCACACCGTGCTCCCGTCTTTTAGAGGGGGGAGTGGGGCAAGATTCACCGTCTAAACAACGTAGTCATACATCTGAAATTGGGATGATTTTATGGGTGGCTTACGCAGTGCTGAAAATTTCATTTCGTCATATCTAAATTCAACCACCTATAGCTCATTTCAGAAGCTGAACCTGTGAATATGGTATATGAAAAACTTGTGCGGCTAGACCAGTTCTGCCTATGATCACATAACTGTCCCATATGAATAGGAAACCCAGCAAATATGGGACTGATATGCGATCATAGGCAGAGTTCTGCAAGAAAGTCACGGAAAAACCGCTATTTTCCGAATATTTAAGATAAATGTCACGGACTCCCTTTGAAAAATGCCAAATGATATTCACCGTGAATATCACTTGCATTGTTCAAAGATAGTTCGTGACATTTACCCCAATTATTAAAAAAACAGCGGTTTTTCCGTGACTTTCTAGCAGAACTGGTCTAGCCGCACAAGTTTTCCATATACCATATTCACAGGTTCAGCTGTAGGTGGTTGAATTTAGACATGACGAAATGAATTTTTCAGCACTGGGCTTACGATTTGGAGGATAGGTTACTACTTTGAAAGAGACGCCAATTTCTAGCCCGCTTGATGCATTTTTTACCGATCGCTTTTAGGGTGAAGATATTATGAAGAAACGTCACCAATTTTCAAAACCACCTTCGTTATATCTTCACATTAGGGATGGGAAAACCGCCTGCTGGTATTTTCCACTTCAAAATTGTTGTTATGAAATACCAGGGGACTCCATCTAACTTTTCGCTTCATTCGTCGTTCTCCACGTTTTTTCGACTCTTAAATCTATCTCTGGCTTAAACGATTCAAGAAAACTTCAAACGTGTATGTATATTGAAACAGTGTGACGTCGTTTTACCCTGAGAGTGCGTATCACCTCTAGTCACCCTATGTATCTCCCGCATGAGGGTGTGTGTATGTGCAACAAGCACCTACTTGAAGGGATTCAATTTACTATGAAATGGATGCAATTGATTGTGTGCGCTTGTCGAGCACCCTACTGAACTAGATACTTTACGGAGAATCCACTTACCACCGTCTGACCGATCAGACGAAGATGACCTCCACCACACCGAACACACTAATGGGCAATCGCTTTGGTGAGGTGGTCTCTGAGTGGAAAAGTTTTTATGATCAATCATAAATCACCACATCATCTAGGGATAATTTCCGGTCATTTGGCGTGCCGGGTGAATCAATTTGAACTTGGATGCTTCCCAAAGACAGCAAGCACCCAAAACCGGCGACGTCGCCTCGTCGGGTAGGACTTGGAGAAAGATGAAGCGGGGTCCTTCCTGGAAAAATGACCTATTGTTGATTGTTGGAAAGTGGAGAAGAATGGGCAAAAATAAATAGAAAGGAAATGGACTATCATCGTTTGTGACGACGTGATGTGATGTGGGTGTGTGCGCTGCCCAGGTAATGGAAGTTGGGAAAGAAATCAATTTTCCGGTCAGTCAACCAGTTTCTTTACCTTTGAGCTGCTGTGAAGAAAAAAAAAATGGAATGACTTGCCGGTGTGTCTATGGATACTCTCCGACGTTTCGCATTCATCATTAGGCAAAATTAGACACATTTGACCCCTGGGGCTATTAACACTGGAACCTGGTTTTATGGATATGGCTGGGGTGCATAAATTAAAAAGACTAACATTTAAAAAGGACGTAACAACCATTGAGAATTTATGCTTGTTCAGGTCGTCCTGAGCGTATTTTCCATTATTAATGCAATCTCTGACCAGTAACAGGTAGATCAAGCTTCCCATTATTTGATAACGGGATAAGTTTATATACATAAATTGAAATACGCCTAGCAGAGACGGAAGAAGCTGAGGCGTGCAATGGTTGTTACGCCCTTTTCACAAGAAGAGGAAAAGTATGCATAAATTAAGTTTGGGCTTTAACGATTTAATCTAATTCGCGAGAACAGGTCTTGATTCTGGGAATTTGAGGGGGGATTAAGGGAGTTTCCAAAAAGTTCCCAGTGAGAACAAATTCAGGGGCTTCAATGGAATTTCAGGGGGTTGTTTCAGAGTATTTGAGGAGCCTTTTAAGCGCGTGCTGTCAGGATTAGTTGGCGTTTTAGGGACATTTAGGGACATTTCACTAGTATTAGGGGGCCTATAAAAGGCGTTTCTAAGGGTTCGAGGGGCGTTTCAAGGTATTTCTGAGTCATTTCGGAAAGTTTCAGGGTCTTTCAGGAACATTTTTAGGGAGTTCCTAGAGGTTTGGGGCGTTTGATAGCATTTTTTTCATCTAGATCATTTATTTGGGGCTCAATCGCGTATAACGCTTTACGGAGCCGGAGATCTTTTTTTGTACTTAATAGTATAATTATACAGGGTTATAACTTTTTGATGATATCTGTTAGTAATGGGTGGAAGCCAGGGTACTCGTGGCAGCTCGAGGTTAGAAGGTCACATTTCGAGGGATGGACAGTGTAAGGATTGGACCAAAGGTTTTACTGCACCTCATCCGGGGGTGAATCGTATCTTGCTACCGTATTCAGTGCCTTGTGGTGTTGGTACCAACTTGTTGTGGGACTTGGTCTTCCGGAGGGCCATGAATAGTTTATGAACACAAAGAGGACAAAACAGAGAAAAAACTGGAGAAGAAAACACAAGCGAATTAAACTTTTATATCAGCAGAGCGAAGAAAGTCGAAAATACATCCCATCTATGTGACATCGTGGGTCCCTATCTCTCACAAGAACAAAGGGTTGTCTATCTCGGGCCTCAAGGGTATCCAAAAGTAGTGCTCTGGAGACGTCATTATCCGGACATTGCCAAACTACGTGGTCGATGTTATCATAACCGGAACTGCACTTAGTACAAACATTGCTCAGCGCGAGGTTAATCCTATGTAAAGGCGCATCTAGCGAGAAATGGTTGGACATAAGTATTGACATCACGCGAATGAAATTGCGACTTACATCCAAACCATACCACCACACTCGCAAAGAAACATTAGGAATAATGGAATTAACCACCGTCCCAGCTGGCCATCTTGCCAATCATTTTCCAACTGTGAAGAGAACTCTGGCGAACAAAATGAAAAAAAAAATCTTCATGTAAAATTCTTCTATCGTAGATCTCACCTTTCTGTGCGCCCACCTTTGCGAGAGAGTCCGCCTTCTCATTGCCATAAATTGAGCAATGCGAGGGGACCCAGATAAAGGTAATTTTGTATGATCTTTCGACCAGTACACCCATCTGCTCCCTTATTTTTGTAAGAAAGTAAGATGGATGTTTTTCAGGCTTCATCGACCGGATTGCCTCAATCGAACTAAAGCTATCCGAAAAGATGAAGAAATGGTCTGCGGGCATGTTGGAAATCATCCCCAAAGCGAAGTTGATTGCTGCCAGCTTGTTTCATGGACAGATCGTATTTAACAGAGGAACTGTCATTAGTGAAGTGCACACGAGGAGGGTTATAGCTTGGTAGGCTTATGTCAGATGACATGTAGAACAGATAGATTCTCATGAGTTTTGACTGAGTGTTCAGACTGAGCATTACTTCGAAGTTTTCAATAACAAGTGTGTTGCTCACTCCACACTTGAAAAGTAACCTTAGTGTGAGCTCCCAAAAGCGGTTCTGGAGAGGTTTCACCCCTGCCAGGACCTCTAGGCTCGCATTATGCGTTGAGTGCATACAGCCGAGGGCAATACGTAAACAACGGTATTGAATTCATTCCAGCTTTATTAGGCGACAGTTTGCTGCTGAGTGGAAGCAGAAAGAGCCATACTCAATAACAGATAGAATAATCGTTTTGTAAAGTTTTATGAGGTCTTCCGGGTGAGCACCCCACCATGTTCCGGTAATTGTGCGTAGAAAATTGATCCTTTGTTGACATGTTTGCACCAAATACTTAGTTTTGGTACCCCAAGTGCCTTTTGAATCAAACCAGACTCCAAGGTATTTCGTAGACTGGTCGATTTCTGTTTCAAAAACCTTAAGTTTCAATTGGGCTGGATTCCGCTTTCTAGAAAAAAAGCAACCAATTAAGTTTTTTGCGAAGCAAACTCGATCCCCAAACCTCTTGCCCAACCGGGCAGATTATTTAGGGAATTTTTCAATGGTCTGTGCAACATTTCTGCAGGTGGGCCTTTTAAAGAAACCACAGCATCATCTGCAAGTTGTCTCAGCGTGCATTGGCCAACTGTCAAGGTCTTTCACATAGAAATTAATCATGAGCCTTAGGGTAGGCCCATGTTGCTAATTCTTGAAGTTGTCGGTTGTCGGAGGTTGAAGCTCTTATGTTTTTCTGACAACAAATTATACAAGAAATTATTTAAGATTCCTGGTAGTCCACTATTTTGTAGTTTTTCTGACAATATTCCTATGGAAACTGAAACAAAAGCGCCCTAAATGTAAAAAAAAAACTGAAGCCAATTGCTCCTTTTCTGCAAAGGTCAGTTAAATATCTGATGAAAGCAACGCTAGACAATCGTTTGTTCTTTTACCCTTACGAAATCCGAATTGTGTATTTGAAAGTTATTCGGTTCCACCCAATGATCGAGTCGTGATAGGATCATTTTTTCCAACAATTTCCTTAAACATGATAACATAGCGATTGGGCGGTATGAATAATGATCAGACGCTGGTTTACCAGGCTTTTGAATAGCTATTACTTTGACCTGTCTCCATTTATGCGGAACGATGTTGTTCTCCATTAATGAGTTGATCAGGTCCAGTAATCGTCTCTTCGCGATATCTGGGAGATTCTTTAGAAGATTGAACTTTATCATATCGCGTCCCGAAGTTGAATTGTTTGATGAAAGAAGAGCCATAGAGAACTCCAGCATGGAGAATGATCTGTCCAGAGAGCCGTCTCCTGAGGAAGTTTCCCAAGAGAGCGGTTCAGCTGGGACCGAGTCTGGGCAGACCTTTTATGCGAAGTTGAAAATCCAGCGATTGGAGTATTCGTCACTCTCATTAGAGGATGAGCGGTTTCGCATGTTGCGAGCCACTCTCTAAAGCGTTGTCATCGAAGTTTCTCTTGAGAAACCCTCAATGAAATGTCGCTAATAACCATGCTTTTTGGTTTCAGCAGGTTTTTCAGCTGTCTTTCAAGCTTAGCGTACTCTTGATAAAGATCTGAAATACCATGCCTACGAAAAGCTTTGAAAGTATCAGATTTTTTATAATATACTTAACTGGGTGCAATCATCATCCCAGCCTAGTGTGGCTGGTCTTCTTTTGAAGGTAACACTTGGAACACGTCGTTTTTGTGATTCTAATGCACTCGTGTAAATCAGTTCAGACAGGAATCGATACTCATCCAAAGGTGGGAGTGGATTGAATGATTCAACTCCAAAGGATACCGCTGCTGCAAATTGTTGCCAATCGATATTCCTAGTGAGGTCAAAAGGAACCTGAATTGGTTGGTCTGACCTTTCACTATTATGTTTGATGGTGGTTATAATGGGAAGTGGTCACTACCATGAGGATCTTCGATCACCTTCCACGAGCAATCGAATGATAGTGAACTTGATCTCAAGTGATAGGTCAAGACGACTTTCTTTGCCGTGAGATGCAATACGTGGCACTTCACCTGTATTAAAAACGTTCAAGTTGAAATCGTTGCATAAATCATAGAAAATGGCCGCCCTGTGATCGTCATATGGTTCGCTCCACCCAGTACCATGTGAGTTCATATCACTCAGAACTAAAACTGGATGTGATAGTGAAGAAACTGCATTCCAAAGATGTTGGCGGTTAATAGAAATTCCTGGAGGTATGTAAACGGAATTAAAATTAGTTCTACCCAATTTCCAGCGACACTGTCATATTTAATAAATTAGAAAATTTGGCAACTATAATTTAAGTTTACCTCAAGGCGCCAGTCACCGTGGCGGCTCCATATGTTTTCATTATTTCCATATTACAATTGAATGATATGACAATTTCCCTTCAATTTCACCAAAACAACATTAATGAATTGTTACCATGTCAAACCTCTCATTGGAAACTTTTCGAAGTATAATTTTGACATTAAAGTGTGTTTACATGAAGCGGTTTTTTGCTCGTTCACTGCATTTATAGTAAAAAAAGCGAAAACTGCGGCGAATGTGGAGACAATGAAGAATTACATAGCTGCCTATGATGTAGCGCGCAAGCTTCGGCCGACAAACACGTACTGCATGTAAGAACCGAGGGTAAACGGGGCACGCTATGTCTGAACCAACAGATTATAAAAATTGAATGTACATCGGGTTTCTTTCCATAAAACATCAGTATTCAAGCTATATTTTCATTTGCAGAAGGTTTTAAAATATTCTATCGGTGAAAATTTTTCTATACATTTTGTATGGGAGAGAAATTGACCGAAAATGAGGATTTCAAGCAAATTTGTATGAAAAACGGTCAAAAAGATGGAAAAATCAAAATTTCCCCGATAGAATATTTTTAAACCTTCTGCAAATGAAAATATAGCTTGAATACTGATGGTTTATGGAAAGAAACCCGATGTACATTCAATTTTTATAATCTGCTGGTTCAGACATAGCGTGCGGGGGAATATGTCCTCATCCTGCTTTCGTTAGCTGAAACCGCAACTAAATTAAGTTTTATCATGATATGGTATTCTACAAAGTTGTTCCTTAGGGTATCCACTACTGTTTTTTCAAATATGAACCAAATCAAACTTATTCAACCAGCGTGCTGAATGAGAGACTAAAGGTCATTGGTCAATCCAATCGATCACAAAACCTCGTGATATTGAACATTATGATTAACATTTAATTCAGGTATCCAGCAAGTCTTTAAACTGCTCCTTCTGGGATTCATCTCGGTGGAATTTCAGGAGGAGCTCTCGGAGGAATTTCAGAAGCATTTCCAGGTGGATTTCCATGACGAATTTGTTGGAGAATTTCGGAAGAAAATCATAGATGAATTTCCGGAAGAATTCCTGAAGCATTCACAATTTTGAGAAATTCCCAGGACATCCCCATAGAATTTCTTGCCTGGTGTTGAGTAGCGCCACATTCGACTTTAAACCTACTTTAATGGTAACTATATGACAAAACAACTTTATAAAGAATGTCATATAATACACTATAACGTGAAGTTAATGCTCTATATACAGCGCCGTGATTACTTGGGCGTACTGCCGTGAAACTAGCAATCAATCCAAGATGTCTTCTATTCAAGGCGGGCACTGAAACAAATAGATCTTTGCGCACATTCTCCACCATATGCTGTGAAGCTTTGTAGTCGCGACCGTCATAAGATACCCACACTGAAAAATATTTAGGGTGCCTGTACCAGTTATCGCACCACCTAAGAAAAATTATTTCTACAAAAATAAGAAGAAGACCGACGAATGTAAACAATAAGTCAAATGATTGATTAGTTTTTATACTTTACAGGAAAAATATAAAAACGGAGCCAAAACTACTTTTAGTATTTATTACGGCGTGTGCCAATGATAGGAACCCTGTACCAGTTATGGACACATTTCTTAATTTGGGTTCCACTTCGCACTATTTACATGCATTCCTTATGGGATTTGCCATAACTGGTACACTATGGCGAAATAGGGTGCAAGGAGGCCGAAAAGTTAAGGAAAATGATTTATTTCTACCATAATTTGAGCAAATTGTGAAGTTTGAATGATTGCAATCATCTTTTGTGATCGTGATCTGTTGTTCACGATTTTTTTCTTGTTGATTTGTATCTTTAAAGGTTGAAAATCAACTATGGCGAATTTGAGGTACTATAGCCATAACTGGTACACTGAGCCCAAACCCAAAGAATAAGTTCTAAGAACTCAAATTTGGCTAAACAGCTTATAGTTTTTACTCAGCATTGGGTTGTTTTCTCCCTCACCCCACACGAATGTTGTCAAAAACGAAGAGAGAAGCACCAACATATCCGTGCGGCTCCGTGGAAGAAGCCAAAATTGGGTTATCTTGACTAAACCCAAATTTGCGTCAAATAAGGCCTCCGCTGGGTGAAAATAACTTACCACTGGGTGAAAATTTTTGCAGCGATCAAATGACCACTATCGCTGTTTGACGCAAATTTGAGTAATTCCACGGAGCTGCGGGATTGCGTCAAAAGAACTTAAATTTGGGTTGATTTGTAGTTCCGTGAATTCCTGGTCATCGCCCGATGTCAATTATTCACAGGTCCGGGTGAACGTATATGTTTGCCTGTATTTGTCGATAAAAATATGTAAACAAACCGATCCGCTGATCGCGACGTCACGTTCGCCAGAAAATTTGTTCGCAGCTTCTGGAACGTGACGTCACCTTCGGCAACTTCGTGCGATTTCGGCTTGCCGAAGTTGACATGACACGACTACTACTTCAAAATTATCATATCACAAACACCACTTTGCCCGATGGGCCTAACCTGATGAAATTTAGAACATTGGTCATCGCCTTGCTACAGGTTTCAGTTGCTTATTTTATTGGTTTTGCTGCTCGTTGGTGTTTCTCCATGTGATTGCATTGGTTTGAGTGTAAGTTTTTGTTCTGTAAGCAACAGCGCGCAATCAGTTTTCTTAAATCCGAGATTTCTTCCCACTTCTTCGGTAACTCTACAAACGGTTTACCGGTGCAGACAGGTGGCCATTTTTTTTCTGGGCCTATCTTGATGAGGTCAGCAACGGTGCTACTTGGTTGTTGTTTTGGTGGAGGAAAGCTTTATTAACATTAAGGTACAAATAGTCATCCATTCCGTTCAGGTACTCATAAAAGTGTTGCTTTCACCCTTCAATCACCTTGTGTCTAAGTCCAGCGGCTGGGATGAGACTGGAACTCCCGGAGAAGCAGGTCTGCTAGGTATCAGAAGACCGGCTCCAGAGGCACGTTATCCTCCATTTGGGACATTGTGCCATCGCCAAAATAAAAGCCTATTCCTTCTTCTACCTGAGAGAAAAGGAAGGAAATGAAGATTAGGATGGGGAAAGGGGCAGGTAGGGAAATAGGAAAAAATACCCTGGAAGAGGGTGCTCACGCATAAGCGTACCAGAATGAGTTCAAAAAGTGCCCTGAAGAGGCTAACTCTTCAGCCAATTCATTTCCAACGATGGAAGAATAGTCACGGCCAGGTACAATGTAAAAGGTGTGCAGCATTAGCTGAATTCAGCTCCTCGATTTGAGTTCGACAAGCAATAACTAACTTTGACCTAGAGTGCGCCGAAGAAAGTGCTTTAATAGCAGCCTAGTTATCTGAACAAAAGTACCGTAAAATGGGGTAACTTTGATAGTTTTTCAGCGAATTTTCTTAATATTTTTACATGAAACAGTATTTTCCCGCGTTTTATATTTTTAGAACAAGTACTGAGGTATCAGTTATCAATTGCAATTAAAAGATTCGATAATCTGAAATATTTTGGATAACTTTTAGTTTTTCATAGAACCGAAAATCAGATTTTCATTTTGGGGTGACTTTGATAATGCCCTAAAAACACATCAAATCTCAAAAAATAATCACACATTGAAACCTTAGGAGTATGAACATGATGAGAGAAGGCTTGTGGAATATGTCAAATAGAATTTTTATATCAAAACATTGATTTTTCACTAAATTCTACATATAAAAATGAGTTTGTGGAATATTGAGTGCAAAACACAATAAATTTAGCTATGAAAAATCATTATCTTTGTAATAATAAATGCTTAACGGTACATCAACATATGATTACATGTTATTCATGGTTAGTTTTCTTTTTTGGGTAGTTTTTTAATGTTTTATTAACAAATTTTTAACAACACATATTTATCTACATGAAGTTACAAGGGCATTGCATACTTTTAGGCGTTTATCAATGTATGGAGATTAATATCCCAATTTACAAAATTGCTTCCATTTCGTAAAAACACACTTCGTTAAGAGATTCAAGGCCAGATTTGGAATCTACCATTATGAATCTATCGAATGATTCATGAAAACACTCGGAAAGAAATTAGTCAGCACTTCCAATCATGCGGCACACTGTTGAACCGCGCGCTTAATGAATTAACAAGCGCCAACTTGACAATGGCGCAAAAAACGCAAAAAATGGAAAGCCAATTGACGGAAGTAAACAACTACATTGTGCATTCGGCAACTACTCCACCAATTGCTACACCGACACTTGCTGACGAACCAAACAAATTAGACAAAATTTTGGATGAAGTGCTTTTTGTCTCTGCTGCTGTGTCTAATATATCTAATAAAGCGGTAGCTTGTTCGCCTAAATCAAGCCAATCTTTAGCAGACGAACTAGCAGAAAAACAACAGCACCATCAACAACAACAACAACAACAACAACAACAACAACAACAGTTAGCAGAATCACCTCTATGCAAACCTTCAAGCCAATTACCTACTGACACACCAAAGTGCGATGCCATTGCTGAGCTCTTTGCTGAACGCAGAGCAAAAATGCGTATTTCACAACCACCAGACAGCGGTTGGCGGTTTGTGGACAGCGGCCGAAAACTGCTTTGGCGCAGACACTGGCCCAAGCTTGATGCTAAAAGTGCTGAAAAGGTGCCTCGCAATAAGAGACGTCGTAAGCAGCATCCACATACAAGCAACAACAACAACAACAACAACAACAACAACAACAACAACAACAACAACAACAACAACAACAACAACAACAACAACAACAACAACAACAACAACAACAACAACAACAACAACAACAACAACAACAACAACAACAACAACAACAACAACAACAACAACAACAACAACAACAACAACAACAACAACAACAACAACAACAACAACAACAACAACAACAACAACAACAACAACAACAACAACAACAACAACAACAACAACAACAACAACAACAACAACAACAACAACAACAACAACAACAACAACAACAACAACAACAACAACAACAACAACAACAACAACAACAACAACAACAACAACAACAACAACAACAACAACAACAACAACAACAACAACAACAACAACAACAACAACAACAACAACAACAACAACAACAACAACAACAACAACAACAACAACAACAACAACAACAACAACAACAACAACAACAACAACAACAACAACAACAACAACAACAACAACAACAACAACAACAACAACAACAACAACAACAACAACAACAACAACAACAACAACAACAACAACAACAACAACAACAACAACAACAACAACAACAACAACAACAACAACAACAACAACAACAACAACAACAACAACAACAACAACAACAACAACAACAACAACAACAACAACAACAACAACAACAACAACAACAACAACAACAACAACAACAACAACAACAACAACAACAACAACAACAACAACAACAACAACAACAACAACAACAACAACAACAACAACAACAACAACAACAACAACAACAACAACAACAACAACAACAACAACAACAACAACAACAACAACAACAACAACAACAACAACAACAACAACAACAACAACAACAACAACAACAACAACAACAACAACAACAACAACAACAACAACAACAACAACAACAACAACAACAACAACAACAACAACAACAACAACAACAACAACAACAACAACAACAACAACAACAACAACAACAACAACAACAACAACAACAACAACAACAACAACAACAACAACAACAACAACAACAACAACAACAACAACAACAACAACAACAACAACAACAACAACAACAACAACAACAACAACAACAACAACAACAACAACAACAACAACAACAACAACAACAACAACAACAACAACAACAACAACAACAACAACAACAACAACAACAACAACAACAACAACAACAACAACAACAACAACAACAACAACAACAACAACAACAACAACAACAACAACAACAACAACAACAACAACAACAACAACAACAACAACAACAACAACAACAACAACAACAACAACAACAACAACAACAACAACAACAACAACAACAACAACAACAACAACAACAACAACAACAACAACAACAACAACAACAACAACAACAACAACAACAACAACAACAACAACAACAACAACAACAACAACAACAACAACAACAACAACAACAACAACAACAACAACAACAACAACAACAACAACAACAACAACAACAACAACAACAACAACAACAACAACAACAACAACAACAACAACAACAACAACAACAACAACAACAACAACAACAACAACAACAACAACAACAACAACAACAACAACAACAACAACAACAACAACAACAACAACAACAACAACAACAACAACAACAACAACAACAACAACAACAACAACAACAACAACAACAACAACAACAACAACAACAACAACAACAACAACAACAACAACAACAACAACAACAACAACAACAACAACAACAACAACAACAACAACAACAACAACAACAACAACAACAACAACAACAACAACAACAACAACAACAACAACAACAACAACAACAACAACAACAACAACAACAACAACAACAACAACAACAACAACAACAACAACAACAACAACAACAACAACAACAACAACAACAACAACAACAACAACAACAACAACAACAACAACAACAACAACAACAACAACAACAACAACAACAACAACAACAACAACAACAACAACAACAACAACAACAACAACAACAACAACAACAACAACAACAACAACAACAACAACAACAACAACAACAACAACAACAACAACAACAACAACAACAACAACAACAACAACAACAACAACAACAACAACAACAACAACAACAACAACAACAACAACAACAACAACAACAACAACAACAACAACAACAACAACAACAACAACAACAACAACAACAACAACAACAACAACAACAACAACAACAACAACAACAACAACAACAACAACAACAACAACAACAACAACAACAACAACAACAACAACAACAACAACAACAACAACAACAACAACAACAACAACAACAACAACAACAACAACAACAACAACAACAACAACAACAACAACAACAACAACAACAACAACAACAACAACAACAACAACAACAACAACAACAACAACAACAACAACAACAACAACAACAACAACAACAACAACAACAACAACAACAACAACAACAACAACAACAACAACAACAACAACAACAACAACAACAACAACAACAACAACAACAACAACAACAACAACAACAACAACAACAACAACAACAACAACAACAACAACAACAACAACAACAACAACAACAACAACAACAACAACAACAACAACAACAACAACAACAACAACAACAACAACAACAACAACAACAACAACAACAACAACAACAACAACAACAACAACAACAACAACAACAACAACAACAACAACAACAACAACAACAACAACAACAACAACAACAACAACAACAACAACAACAACAACAACAACAACAACAACAACAACAACAACAACAACAACAACAACAACAACAACAACAACAACAACAACAACAACAACAACAACAACAACAACAACAACAACAACAACAACAACAACAACAACAACAACAACAACAACAACAACAACAACAACAACAACAACAACAACAACAACAACAACAACAACAACAACAACAACAACAACAACAACAACAACAACAACAACAACAACAACAACAACAACAACAACAACAACAACAACAACAACAACAACAACAACAACAACAACAACAACAACAACAACAACAACAACAACAACAACAACAACAACAACAACAACAACAACAACAACAACAACAACAACAACAACAACAACAACAACAACAACAACAACAAAAAAACAGACAAGCAGCTGTTGGCTATTGCCAAAACTAAATTTTCCGGACCACCCTCTACCACCGACCATCCTATTTCCGGTCTCTCGGTTCCAAAACCCATCACCTTTAAAAGGGGTGAAACCATCAACCCATATCGGACAGAAAAACAAGGACCTACACCAACTAACCAGCAAGAACAACAACAAGCGATGGACAGTCAAACAACCACGATGAACAGTCAGCAATATCAACTACAGCAACAACAACAAAATCAACCACATCACGACATTCAACTCGACCCAATGCATCCACCCATCGTACGTCTCACAGAGCAATCCGCTGAGGGTGACGGTCGGTTTCTGAAAGCGAGACTCCGCGATCCTAACATTATGAGGGTTGTTCGGTTATTCCTCGCTTACCTCGCTTACATGAAGGATCAACCCGAAACCGTTTGTATTGATGGGATGACAATCACCAGCATACGAGTTCTTCTTGCGTCTGAAGGCCTGCCTACCGATCCTGCACATCTTCTACGAATTTTTAACGCCGTTCATCAGGAGTATGGAGTAAGCCCTGCTGAAGCTGCGTCGGACTTATCTTCTTACCGCCAATATCTCAAAAGCGAACGCACGAACCGACTGCAACAACTGCGGGAAAGTTCGAATAAATTCTACTCGCTCCTTCCGGAACGAAATTTTATGAAGTAAGGACGCCTTCTTCCTTGGAAGAAATAGAAGTGGTAACTATTAATATTTCTTTAACCGGTAATCTTCAATCTGACTGTAATTTAAATATTTCAAAAACCGACACACTTCCAACTATTTCTTCGACTGAAAACAATTCGACCGAAATTTTGATTTATTGTCAGAATTTCAATCGAATGAAAAGTCCAGCCAAAATAAAAGAAATCTATAAAAATTTATTAAGCACATCCTTCTCGGTAGTTTTGGCAACTGAGAAAAGCTGGGATGAAAGTGTTCGAAGCGAAGAAATTTTTGGAAGTGATTTCAATGTATTCCGAAACGACCGAAATTTTCATGAGTCCCAGAGGAAATCAGGAGGAGGAGTTCTTGTAGCTATTTCGGCCAATTTTAATTCAGAAATCATTAACACATCTAAATTTAAAGAATTCGAGCATGTCTGGGTGAAATCTCACATAGCAGGTGAAACACATATTTTCGCCTCAGTGTATTTTCCACCAGATCATGCGAATAAAAATACATATGAAAAGTTCTTTCAATGTGCTGAACAAATCATGTCTCAACTTCCTCCCGAAGTTAAGGTCCACATATATGGGGACTTTAATCAACGTAATGCTGATTTCATTCTGGACTCTGAAAATGAAAGTATTTTACTCCCAGTCGTTGGGGAGAATGAAACCTTGCAATTTATCTTTGACAAAACAGCAAATTTAGGTCTACTCCCAGTCGTTGGGGAGAATGAAACCTTGCAATTTATCTTTGACAAAACAGCAAATTTAGGTCTAAACCAAATTAATCACATAAAAAACCGCCAAAATTGCTACCTTGACTTTTTATTAACGAATATCTTTGACGACTTCTGTGTTAGCGAATCATTGTCTCCGTTATGGAAAAATGAAGCTTTCCACACAGCAATCGAATATTCTTTGTTCATACATGAGCACAAAATCCCCAACGACTGCGAATATGAGGAAGTGTTTGAATACAAATTAGCGAAGTACGAAAACATTAAATGTAAATTAAGTAGTGTAGATTGGCAAGCTATTCTTAGGAATGAAGGAAATGTCGAATCTGCCGTAGAAGAGTTCTACAAAATTTTAAATGAAATTATTGGGCAAGAAACTCCAATAAAAACGAAACGTCGTCATATAAATTCAAAATATCCAATCTGGTATAATCAACAAATCAAAAATCTGAAAAATCGCAAACAAAAAGCACATAAAATTTACAAAAAATATAAAACTGATGAAAATTTAGCTAAATATTTGAACCTATGCGACCAATTAAATTTTGAAATTAATAATGCATTTGAAGAATATAATACGAAAACTGAACTCGAAATAAAGTCCTGCCCAAAGAACTTCTTTAATTACGTAAAAACCAAATTAAAATCTGACAATTTTCCATCCGTAATGCACCTTGACGAAATAGTTGGGGACACCCCGGAAAAAAATTGTAATCTATTTGCTGATTTTTTCCAGGAAATCTATACAACTTTTTCGGAAGAAGATCGTGACCGCGATTATTTTGCTTTCTACCCTGAATTTATTAGGAATGTTGGTGTAAATCAAATTCAACCAAATGAAATTTGTGAAGCACTTTTGAACTTGGACGCCTCTAAGGGACATGGTCCTGACAAAATTCCTCCAATATTTCTGAAAACTTTAGCTAAGGAGCTCTCTGTTCCTTTATTTTGGCTTTTTAAAATATCACTCGACAGTGCAAACTTCCCAAAAATATGGAAAAGCTCTTTTTTAGTGCCTATTTTTAAATCTGGTCGTAAATCAGACGTACGTAATTATCGCGGAATAGCCATTATCTCTTGCATTCCAAAACTATTTGAGGCAATTGTCAACAAAAAGTTATTTCTACAAATCAAAAACAGAATAACTAACATGCAGCACGGCTTTTTTAAAGGCCGGTCAACTTCAACAAACTTGCTTCAATTTGTTGACTATATATTGAATGCAATGGATAATGGAAACCACGTGGAAGCTCTTTATACGGACTTTAGTAAGGCATTTGATCGCATCGACATATCAATGCTGCTTTTCAAATTGCACAAAATTGGAATTGAACCAGGTCACCTGAAATGGCTTGAATCATATCTAACTGACCGCCAACAAATAATTAAATTTG
Source organism: Aedes albopictus (assembly GCF_035046485.1). NCBI lineage: Eukaryota > Metazoa > Arthropoda > Insecta > Diptera > Culicidae > Aedes > Aedes albopictus. The sequence goes on from NC_085137.1 coordinate 209,956,239, forward strand.
AAGGATACAAATCAAAACCAATTCAAGTCACTTCCGGTGTACCACAAGGTTCTCATTTGGGACCTCTTCTTTTTATCATTTATGTAAACGACATTTCCTTCATTCTCAAGAAATTAAAAGTGTTAATTTATGCCGACGACATGAAGCTCTTTTTGGAAATAAGAAATGATGAAGACATCAATGTATTCCGCAATGAAATAGAAATATTCTACACATGGTGCAACAAAAGCCTATTAGAACTGAATGTTAAAAAATGCAATTTAATATCATTTAGCAGAAAAAGAACAACACCGAATGTCTCAATTGCATTAGGAAATAAGAATGTGGAAAAATGTGAAAGGGTTAGGGATTTAGGAGTAATCTTAGATTCTAAACTTACATTCGTTGACCACTACAACACAATCATTCACAGGGCTAATAATATGCTAGGGTTCATTAAGCGCTTCTGCTATAACTTTCATGACCCATATACAATTAAAACACTTTATATTGCCTATGTTAGATCTATTTTAGAATACTGCAGCACTGTATGGTCTCCTTTTTCAAACACGCACGAAGAAAGATTAGAATCAGTGCAAAAACAATTTCTACTGTTTGCTCTTCGTAAATTAGGCTGGACATCATTTCCACTTCCGTCTTACAAAGCACGCTGCATGCTTATTGACATACAAACTCTGCAAGAGCGGCGTGAAATCGCAATGATTTCATTCGTAAACAATATCGTTTCGCATCGTATAGACTCGCCTGAAATCTTATCAAAACTAAATTTTTATATACCTACTCGGCAATTAAGAAGTCGAAATATTTTCACAAGTAACCACCACCGAACAAACTACGCCAAATTTGGGCCTATAAATCGCATGATGGTTGCTTATAATAAACATTGCGAAACGATTGGCTTTACCATGTCTAGGCAAAATTTGAAAACATATTTTCGTACCATTAGAAATAGCAACACTTAAAAAACAAAACACTACTAAATTTATTTTTTTTTTATTTTAAATATATTTTTCAATGTATTTCGTAATTATATTACTAAGAAATAAGAAATAATATGTATATGTATAATGTACTAGTCTACGTCGGTTGACGAAATGAAATAAATAAATAAATAAATAAATAAATAAATAAATAAGCGTCCATTCATTGAAAAAATAGTTGTAACGAAGTTGTATAGCAGATTGTTTGAAGGGGTTGATAAATGACAGAAATATCAACAATTTTTATTTTTTGTCCAAAAAGTTGTATATAAACTAGATTTTAATGAAAATATGTCTAAGATGAACTTTCATATGTATAGAATTGATTTACGTTTACCTTTTTCTTAACTGGTTGGAGGAATCATAGTTATAAGATAAATTACACAATGCCTGCTGCACTATCAAAGTTACCCGCATTATCAAAGATACCCCGTTTTACGGTATATTATTTTGCCCATTACGTACTGCTGAAGTGCTGATTGCACTCCGCACTCAAGAGCAAAGATTTCGGACTGAAAAACGATGCAGTGTCTACCAAGTGAATAAGACTGATGCAGCCTTGGCTCACGAGAATAAACACCAGCACCTGCTCGACCTTCGAGAAGGGAGACGGTGAGTGCAAGAATGTGCTCCTTATTTGAGTGTGGCAACCAGTGGGGTTCCAGATATCGCCATTGAGCACGAGACATCCATAAACCAATATTGGTCGTACAACAGTTGTGTAAATCAATTTGATGTACTTGGGTATTAGACCCCGAAAGCCCTAAAGGCATAGTCCGAAAGCCCTACAAGCTTTCTTGATTCTGAACTGTAAAGGGTCCAAAAAAAGCTTGGAATCAAAAATAACTCCAATAGTAGTTTACGCAACAAGGTGCAGAATAAGGATTTTTACAGCACGAGTCGTACATTTATCCGACGAGGCTTGCCGAGTTGGATAATTACGACAAGTGCTGTAAAAATCGAGTTCTGCACCGAGTTGCGTATAACGTTTTTTGCAGTTTCATAAATTACCGCTTGGGTAGTTTTTAACAAAACTTATTCATCAAACTGCACACTGATGTTCATAGTCATGTTTAAGAAAGTCTGATCATAGGTTATTCTGTACAGTTGTCACAATTGTTCAAAAATGCGTCACGAAATTGATCCAAACATAAAACAGTGCTGTAATGGTTCATTACGCAACGCAATTCAGTGCTGTAATGAACCATTACAGCAATGCTAATTTGGTGTGGGAAAGTAGGCCTTCTCCTGACGGATTTGCGTAAGGTAAAACAGCCTATTACGATGAGAAATTGCAAAAAGTACTTTACCTGTTCAGTCACTCCAATTTCTGAATCAAAGAGACCAATTACGCGTAGACACCATAATTACAGTTTCGCCTTTCACCAACCCTCAACTACCTGAATAGCGGTCGAAAAGGGTGCTGATGCACATACCAACTAACAATGTTATAGGTAGTCGAAAAAACCATAAGTAGGAAAACCGTTATTATTGAGTTGAGTTGAGTGACAAGACGCCCTCTTGGGAGCTTCCCCACACAGATCGAATAAATAGTGTAAAATTCTGTGACATATGATGCACATGATTGGAGCGTGGGATATCACCGAAGTTTACATGACATATCATGTAAAAGTCATAAAATATCATGTAAACTTCCATTATATGTCATGTAATTCAGCATGACTCTGTGTGTTTGCATGACATATAACACAAATTTACATGATATATCATGTAAACCATCATAACACTAAGTTTACATGACTAAACTGAAGTTTACATGACGTGTAAATCTCGTTATTTTTATCTGTGCAAACACTCAATTTCCTAATCGCTACTTTACACAATGTCGAGAAGAGATATCGCTTTGAGTATTAATTTAGTCAATTCAATTGGAAATTGAAAAATTATTGGAGATATACCATGACTCCGTACGGCTTCAAATATAGCATCGAAAGAAGGCACGTTGTCAAAAGCACCCCCGATATATAAGAAAACACCAAAACAGATTTCTTTTGAGTTTCTCTATATCATAAGCAAAACATCCTTGTGTAAAAGAGTCACAGTGGACATACTGTTTTTGGCAAAGTTTGGCAGCAACCCTATAATTTTCTGGAGGATTATAATTCGCACTTACGCATTCATTTAAACCATGGACATAAAAATACTACAAATAATTCCTGATTTATTTCTTCCACGATTCAAGTCAAATTATCATCTACCCAAGGTTCGACGAATTATTTTTTCCATTTTATGCAACAACGGCTCAAAACCGTTTCCTCGCCCACAGCGTCAAAACGCCCCCAAAACATCTCCCGCGGTGTGTGCCCATTCCGATGATGATACACCGAAAGCAATCCAACGTCCCAAAAGTGGAATGAAATTGTTGTAATAAATCGTCCCACTCGGCAGTAATAACTGTCACGATCTAAACACTTTCACCCGACCCCCGAGGAGACTTGAGCCTTGCGGGATGATTTGAGATCTTCCTGTGCTGCGATGCGAAAGCGGGTGGCGAGCGAGTAAGTATGAGCAAACGCAAACAAGCCACATCGCCGTACATCCAGCCAGCCAGCAGCAGCAGGTCCTCGGCATCTGCCACCGCTCATTTCGACGATGAAGACCCACCACCACCACCCTCGGAAGGTAAAGTGATTCAATTTTTCTTCGCTGCCAAGAGCGATGCGAGACGGCTTACGGGAAAATCTTTTCCCATAATTCTCAACTTTTTTTTTCCCTGCTCCATCCACGACAGTCGGTTCGACAGTCCGTGTGGGAAAGTTTCTCTCATTTACTTCCGAGTCCATTCCAGCAGCAGGCAACAGGGCGGAAAATGTGTTGACTCCAACGACATTCCGGCATGCAGGAGGCGAGGGCGAGGGAATGTTTGACTGTTATGGTGCTACCTTTAGAAGACGATTATGACGGAATATTCCGGAAAACTGCTAGTTCTGGTTCATTGGTATGGTCGAAGACGAAGACACCACACGAACGGTTGTTCCGGAGAAAGACTCTCGGATGGGCTGATGTGTCCCGTTCCGGACAGTCGTAAACTATCTCGTAAGAATGCTCATTTCGTTAGCCCGAGCGAACTTTGGCTTAGAGGTACACTCGGATCACTCGGAGGTAACATATTTTCGCATTTTTCTTCCGGATGGCTTTGGCGCAGGGAGACGAAGCTCGGAAAAATGTTCACATGCCAGCAAGTTGCCGTCGTCGTTCTGGGGTAGAAAGTTTATGAAGTAGTTAATATACTTTCGTCGTTGAAAGAATTATGAAAGATAGTTTGCACGTCTGGACCGTGTTACAAAAATACAACATGGAACCCTACAAATGCAAGGGCCCCACGTTGGGCGCCATGTTACAAAAATAAGAGAAATTAATTATTACAAAGGATTAACATATCACAACATATAGAACCTTATAAATGCACAAATAAGGAACATTACAAATTGACGCAAGACAACACATAACATAAATGTGCCCTGTTATCCAGATGGATAACTCTTTCCGATCACAGGATGACGAGGTTTCATGCATTGGTTTGGGTCCATCAGTCATCCTGGAATTGTATTTTATTTGGCAGTTTGCCTTTTAGTTCACAGCATTTGTCGCTGTGCTCATAGCTTGGTTTTGTCTAGGAAAACTAATCCTATTTGGGCATCCCGTTTCGGGTTTCGACACTTGAGCTCAATAACTTGAAGTCCGTGTCAGGGAAAGGTTTGTATCTCTGGTATTTATCCGGTGAACGAAATAGCCTGAAAGTTGGCAATCAAAATAGGATTGCACTTCATGGGCCACTATTCTTCCAGAACCCTATAAATGTGTATTAAAATTAGACGAATATTTACAAATCAAATTGAAACATTAAACACAAAGAACTCACGAATGTTACATTTAGAACACATTAAACAATTATTTTGTCTTATTATTGTAACAAATATTTATACCCGTAACACAATCCAACGTTTGAGCAAGAATTTTTCGTGAATCGTTAACCGATTCACGAAAAATTCAGCTCCCATATGCTTCGTATCCTTTATAACAATAGTGTTAAGGCCATATACTTAACACTACGATAAAGATAAATAACTTAACCTAAACTCAAAACGAAACCAAAACGAGTTTTGCTACCCGAAAGCCACAGTGCTTTCCAGAAACGTAGCGGTGAACAGGACTAACAAGTCCCCAAAAAACACCTCAACTCAAAAAAGATTTATGTTACCCGAAAGCCAAACTGCTCTCCAGATTTTGTAACGAATAAATCTTACCTCAACTAAATTTTACTTTTATGGACGAGCTCTGGTCCACAAAAATAAAATGGCCTTAAGACTGAAGTTATAATCTTTCCAACTAACCTTCATTTGCATACACGGGGTTTTTTAGTTGGGCGCCATATTACAAAAATACAACATGGAACCCTACAAATTCTAGGGCCCCACGTTGGGCGCCATGTTACAAAAATAAGAGAAATTAATTATTACAAAGGATTAACATATCACAACATATAGAACCTTATAAATGCACAAATAAGGAACATTACAAATTGACGCAAGACAACACATAACATAAATGTGCCCTGTTATCCAGATGGATAACTCTTTCCGATCACAGGATGACGAGGTTTCATGCATTGGTTTGGGTCCATCAGTCATCCTGGAATTGTATTTTATTTGGCAGTTTGCCTTTTAGTTCACAGCATTTGTCGCTGTGCTCATAGCTTGGTTTTGTCTAGGAAAACTAATCCTATTTGGGCATCCCGTTTCGAGTTTCGACACTTGAGCTCAATAACTTGAAGTCCGTGTCAGGGAAAGGTTTGTATCTCTGGTATTTATCCGGTGAACGAAATAGCCTGAAAGTTGGCAATCAAAATAGGATTGCACTTCATGGGCCACTATTCTTCCAGAACCCTATAAATGTGTATTAAAATTAGACGAATATTTACAAATCAAATTGAAACATTAAACACAAAGAACTCACGAATGTTACATTTAGAACACATTAAACAATTATTTTGTCTTATTATTGTAACAAATATTTATACCCGTAACAACCGGGATCAGGTGAATAACTGATGATAGAGTTAGTTAAGTGAAAAGAAGGGCCATCCTGTAATACTGGGTCATGGCTGTTGAAGATAAGTAATATTCTTTGATGTATTTCTATTGGGCATTAAATTTCAGAGAAAATGAGATTAGGCTTTTATTTATATTTGATTTTGGCACGGTAAAGACTGGATATTGCGTAACTCAAATTCCATTGAAATCACAAGCATCGGCCCAGAAACTACTATCTCTACCTCTCCGTAGCATAGGTTGGGCTGCGAGCAACCTTATAGAACAGGGGTTCTCAAACTTTTTCAGCTTGCGACCCATTTTGGATTTTTAAAGAATTTGGCGACCCACCAGCACACATTTTCATAAAATACGTAATTTTTTGCAAATTTTCGCTGACTTTAAAAATAAGTACATTTTATCACTTCCATAGGTTTTAAAACTAACGTTAAATAGAACTCAAACTTTGGAAAACAGTTTTATTTTCTGATAGTGCTCTTTTCGTTTTTGGAAAAGTCTTAGTAAGGTGAAAGTGCCCCAGTTTGTGGCTTCAGTAAACTCTGAGTCTAAAGGTTTTGAGATAAATTTCCAAGTTTCTACAATATTTGATCAATCTGGCTCCATGCAACACTACAGAATAGGCTTTAGGTATTCTCTTAAAAAAAAAACAAAAACCAAACAATTTGTACAAAGCCTTGGAAGATACATAAAGTGGCAGAAGCATAAACTATAGAAAATACTATAAATATTTGCAACAAGTGGGTGGATATCAAATTAAGAGTTTCAAGAATTACAATATTGCTGGATGGTCGGATGAATCCTCTTGGAATTTTTAGTCGTATCCTGCATACACATTTAATTTACATCTATTTATATTGTAATCACTTTTCCGTTATTCTGATTTCCATAAAAGTTCAGATGATCGACATTCAGAAGAAATTTATCGACGTTTAACTTTACTGAAGTTCGGTTGAGTCAAGGTCCTAATTCCAGTAATATTCTTGGCGTAATTGAACTTGGCGTGTAAATGTGACTGAAAATGCAAACTGCAAGCAACTACTTGATCCAAGACTTGATCTATTTATTTTTTTTAGAACACAAGCAAAATTTAAACTTTTACCCTAAACTTAAACCTTTTGATTGAAAACTCAAAGTTTCACAATCGATATCAAAACGCCGACAGTATTTTCAATATTCAATATACTTCTCCAGACTAAGGCATATAATACAGAATTTTGAACAGATTTAGGGAGAAACCACATTCCAAGAAATTATTCTGCCGATTCTCCAAGGGGAAATATGTAAATTTGAAAATGGCTAGCAAGCAATATCATTTGAAAAAAAAGACAATTACACCGTCTTCGACCTTACGGCCTCTACAGACTGAACAGTACAATCATTCGACAACGGACAACACATATAACACCCAGTGGCCCAGTGGAGAATTTTTCGTTTGACGAAAAGTTTTTCCCAACTGGAGCGGGAATCGAACCCACACTCCGAGACTTACGAGACACCTAAACGACTGACGCCGCTAACCGCTCGGCCACGGAGCCCACATTTGGCTTAAGTTAATAAAGACATTCATTACAATATTATCCAAGCCTTCGCGACCCACCAAAAATCAGCCCGCGACCCACCAGTGGGTCGCGACCCATAGTTTGAGAAACGCTGTTATAGAAGATTGGGTAACCAATCCAGGTGGGAACTGTGGTCGTAGACTGACAAGAAAAGAGATAGGGGCTTGTTTCTATAAATCTGAGCGTCTGTTCTTCAGTAGGAGCGTCTCACAACAGCGTCTGATCCCCATGTTAGGGGTAGATGATCGACGTCCATGTGCCAGGGAAGGATTCTAAACTTAACTGTGCACTATGGTCCTCTGGAAAGTGGGGGGTTGGTGTCCGGCCCTAGGAACCAACTGTACAAAACCATTATTCTAACGGAAAATCAGCAGTAGATATGCTGATAAGGTTAGGCGCGTGATCGGTTGGTGGCCGATCGACGAAAGAATGTGCAGGTGGAGGATCAAGGGTCGATTCTTCAACTTCAGCATACACAGCAAAAATTTCTGAAAGTTACATTCGACGTAAACAAATTTGACATTTAAGTTTCTATTCTATCTCACTGAATTTTACATTCAACAATTTCTTCAATGGAATGTTGAACACAAGCTTCATATTGAGAGCAACCTGTAAATTTTAAAACTGATGTAGAAATATGTGCGATATGACGGGGTCCTTTTGTTACAGGTGATATGATGTAACGTTTTTTAACTGTGTAATAAACATGCACAGCCTACCCAGACTACCAATTTGCACGTATAATGAAGTTTATGTTCATGTTATACGTACTTTTATGCGGTAAAGTTACATCGCATAAGATGCAGTAAAAATGCCTTATGTGTGCAAAAGTGGAGGCGCTATACGTGCATTGACGGAAAAATGATGACGCTATATGACTTGAAGCGATATCTTATGCGATGTACGGTATGCACTATTGCGACGTAATATAGCACCTTATGCGACTTAAAAATATTCGAAAAAAAAAGATCTTGTCACCTAAGTATCGAACTAATGACCTTTAGATTATCGACCCGCACTTCACACTTAGCACCAAACACTACTTATCCCAAGTAACACGCTTGTCACAGAAGAGTCACGGCGGCGCAGGTTTTTGTTACGCTGAAGTCACTGTGACTAACTTCTAACAAATAAACACTTACTTGCTAGAAGTGAGTCATAGTGGCTTCTGCGCAACAAAAACCTGCGCCGCCGTGACTCTTCTGTGACAAATGTGTTACTTGGGATGAAACACACTGATTAAATGTCATGACATTCTAACTCACCTCAGTGCTTGTTGGAATGCACTTGGTGTCCGTGCCCTGTACGTGTTCGGCAGGCTCTTTGGAAATCAAACTGATATAGCATGATTTCCCGCACACACAGATAAAAAAAAGTGTAAATTTCTGTGACATATAATGCACATGATTGGAGCGTGAGATTTCACAGTTTACATGACGTGTAATTCTCATTATTTTTTTTCTGTGCACTACTCCTCTCTTGCTAGCACCACCCATTGTTAATTATAAGGTCAACAAAACAAAAATGATGACTTTGTATCTTGTTTTGTAACCATACTGATGACTTTTCACTTTCTTTTAGCTTTTTGGCACTCCAACAGCACTTCGTTCATTGTTATCACATATCACATCACAATATGCCAACGATAACGATTCTAGCTTATGCGAGTTTGTATGTACATTTGAACGAGTTTATTTTCACTTTTATGCGATTAAGTTTGAACGCCAATGCACCAAGAGAAGTCGTATAATCATCGCAGTACGCAATTATGCGAATTCAATTGACACTTTGCGAGTTCACTCGAATGCTTTTGCAAATAAGCAAAGTTCGTCACAACAAAACATCGGAATATCGTCCACTACGATGTAGTCATACATTATAAAAGTTAATTTGCACTCTTATATGATTTTACCAGATACATCGCAATAAGTTCAAGAAATAACATCATATGCGATGAAAATTGTCCCTGAGCTGTACATTAGGGTGGGTCATCGGAACATTTTTATCGGATCAAGTTTTTTTCGACTCCATTTGGGGTCCCTAACAACTGGCTAAAATTTGAGAGGGATCGGTTACGCCTACGTTTTGCGCATCGGGATTGAAAATTGTATGGAAATTCGTATGGGAAAACGTGCTTTTTTGTATTTTTCCTATTTCATCTACTAATTTAACCAAAGTCATAATACTAAACCCATTAAAGTATAGTTCATGATATACCTTACAACTTTGCCGAAGACAGCAGGGTGCTAAAATGCTCACAAAAAAAGTTATTATGCTCCAAAGTAAGGTATATCGAAATATATGCTGAAAATGACTTTTTCTGCCATCACTGCCCGCTGGGTCAATTATAAACTGCTATAGCACGTTATGGATGCATTCTATCAATTTGGTGTCTTCAGCAAAGTTGTTTGGATATACATGCTCTTTGAATTGCATTCAGACATTAGTTCGAAATTTCACCGCATAGGTGGCGCTGCGATACAAACTTTTTTATTTCGCATCCTAGAGCTTTGGCGTTTTCGGCAATGTTGTAGAACATGAAAAAATATGAAAGTTTGTCCAAGACACCAAAGCTCTAGTACTTAACACAGCGAAGTTATAGCGAAAATAGTAAATCATATCTCAAAGTTCACGTTTTGCCTTTCTCGTACACTAAGTGTACTGGAAAGGCTATATGTTCACTCCAAAAATGACATTTTGATAGAAGGCCCGGAGGGTCGAGTCACATATACCAATCAACTCAGCTCGACGAATTGAGGTGATGTCTTTTTTTTTTTTTTTCCTTCTAAACCATAGGGGGATAAATCTGCTCATCAGACACCCTAACAGCAAGGTTGCAACCATTCATTTGCGAAAATTTACATTCATTTGCTATTATCTCAGTTCAGAAGCATGCTATCGAAAAACAATGTATGGATGAATTGAAACTTGTAGTTTTATCCGAAAGTTCGCCGAATAGCATTAGGGTCGCACACGCATCCCAAAGTCGTGAGTGATCTGTGAAGGCAACTTTCCACAGCGTGAATGAAATTTATATTCACCGCGTGGAGAGTTGCCTTCACAGCTCTCTCACGACTTTGGTATGCGTGTGCGACCCTAATGCTATTCGGCGAACTTTCAGATAAAACTACAAGTTTCAATTCATCCATACATTGTTTTTCGATAGCATGCTTCTGAACTGAGATAATAGCAAATGAATGTAAATTTTTGAAAATGAATGGTTGCAACCTTGCCTAACAGGAAGGTTAGGGTAGTGTGGGGATGAGGCCGTCTTCTACAATGCCGGTAGAAGCCAGGACTACTCTCTCCTCGACCCACTAAAACACATTCCTATGGTCGCCAAACCCTACGTCTCTCCGGAACCACCAAGAAGGTATTGCTTCAGAGAGGGGCTAGTGCATATCGCACCCTCAAGGTTAGCTGCCGTAGCCTAGCAGCAACGAACATCGATGACTCGCTCTGGAGAGTCCATCACGATAGCATGCTGGCGCTTAGCCAGTTTCCCGAGTGGTCCTCGCCACTCCCTTTGTCCTCGGAAGGCGGGCAGGGTCAACCCCGCCCACGCCCTACTGCTGAGCGGACATCAAGAACTGATGCCCACGTGCAACCCGATCTGACCTGCCCGCAAAGGAAAGGTATCACTACCCTTCAGGCCCTATCAGATGCACCCGTAGGTTGCAGACAGCAGGATCTCACCTACCCCGACCCTTGCCGGGGACCCCTTGCCAACCGCGGGCTCAGATCCAACCCAGTAGACCGACGCCACGACAGCACCGCTACCGGGACTTCCTCTCCGCGGCCACTTAATCGCTGTAAGGGTCGATCTCGACCGCAGGGAACCGGTATGACCTACGAAGCCGACTTCGAACCCCTGGACCACCTCTTGTACTGCATCTGAACTAGCCATTCTCCGAGTCCACGCGCCACCTCCTCTGTAGCTCCCAGACGATATGGGTGATAGCCGTTGAAACGGCATTCCAGCTAATCTCATCCCTACACATTCTCTGGACCGGAGTCCGGAGTTGTGTCCTCCCCGCATGTGGCAAGCATGCGGTCACGCATTGTGCGAAAACGCGGGCACACGAACAACACGTGTTCCGCCGTTTCCTCTAAACCATTGCACACTGGGCATTCGGGAGAATCCGCATGCCCGAAACGGTGTAGATACTGTCGGAAGCAACCATGACCTGTAAGGACCTGTGTCAGGTGGAATGAAACTTCCCCATGGCGCCTATTAATCCAACTATCTACCCTCGGTATCAACCTATGGGTCCACCTTCCTTTGGTGGAACTGTCCCACGCGCGCTGCCATTTGATCATAGAGGCCATCCTGACAGTCTTGCGTATGCCTCTTGTGCCGCGCATTTCGAAGCACTCCATGTCCTCACTGATAAGAATGCTGATGGGCACCATACCAGTAATGACACAGAGAGCGTCGTGTGACACGGTACGGTACGCGCTTGCAACCCTCAGACACATAAGCCTGTAAGTACTTTCCAGCTTCCGTCGGTAGCATTCAGTACTTAGCGCGGTACCCCACGCCGGGCCGCCAAACCTAAGTATGGACGTAGCAACACTAGCCAGAAGCTTGCGCTTACTGGCGTACACCGCTGAGCTATTGGACATCATCCGGGACAGTGCCGCAATAGCTGTGGAGGCTCTTTTACAGGCATAATCGACGTGGCTACCGAAGGTAAGCTTATCGTCGATCATCACGCCCAAGTGCTTGACAGAGCGCTTCGACAGGATAGTGCATTCTCCTACACTGATCTCCGTCTGCTGCGCCGACTGCATGTTGTTAACAACCGTCACCTCTGTCTTGTGGTGAGCCAGCTCCAGTTTTCTGGACCGCATCCATGCCTCCAAAACCTTGATCGAGTGGTCGGTAGTCAACTTCACCTCCTCGATCGTTTCACCGTAGACTTCGAGCGTAATATCGTCGGCAAATCCAACAATCCCACTGGGTACTCTAACCTCAACACCTCGTCGTACATGACATTCCATAACACCGGACCCAGGATGGAACCTTGCGGGACTCCTGAGGTTATGTGAAAGCACTTCCGACCCACCTCCGTGTCGTATACTAGTACGCGATTCTGGAAGTAGCTTCCGAGAATCTTGTACAAGTACTCCGGTATCCCCAGACGCAAGAGCGCATCGGCAATAGAAGCCCAACTGGCGCTATTAAATGCATTCTTTACATCCAGAGTCACTACCCCGCAGAAGCGAATTCCCCTCCTCTTAGGCTCGAGTGCTTTTTCGGCGGTTTTTGTAACCGACAAGATAGCGTCTACGGTGGACCTCCCCTTCCGGAAGCCATACTGGTTGCTCGAGAGACCATCTACGCCCTCAGTGAACTTCAACATTCTATTGAGGATGATCTTTTCGAGCACCTTCCCCGCCGTGTCAATCAAGCATATTGGCCTATATGCCGACGGGTCTCCGAGTGGTTTCCCCGCCTTTGGCAATAGTACCAGGCTCTGCCTCTTCCAAGCTTCTGGAAAAACTCCCTCGTCCAGGCATTTCTGCATAGCAGACCTGAACATCTCGGGAGCTTCTGCAATAGCTACTTTTAAGGCCAGGTTCGGAACTCCGTCCGGACCTGGGGCCTTACCTACGCTAAGGGACTTAGCTATCCCCGCAAGTTCCACATCGGTGACCCTTTCCTCATCGCCAGCCCCAGTCCCCGGCTGTCCTACGAAAGGAGGCCAAGGACTAGGATCATGACGCGGAAAAAGTCCTCCAATGATCCCCTCCAACATCTCTGGAGATTGCTCTGTAGGAGCCATCACACCTCTCGTCTTGGCCATAACGATCCTGTAGGCATCACCCCACGGGTTCGTATTGGCACTCTGACAGAGACCCTCAAAGCAGGCCTTTTTGCTTGCTCTTATCTCGGTCTTGAGCGCGGCTTTTGCAGCGGCGAACACCACCCGCCGTTCGTTTCGCTCTTCCTCTGATCGTGCTCGCTGCATCCGCCGCCTAGCCCGTAGGCAGGCGCGGCGCAGGTCCGCAATCGCGTCGGTCCACCAGTAAGCCGGTGGCTTCCCATTTCTAGGGTGGACTCTCCTAGGCATGGTCGCATCACACGCACGTGAGAGCACCGCTACCAGCTCGTCGCCGTCTAAACCGAGTAAGTTTCGCTCACGGCGGAGCGCTTCCCTAAATACCTCTTCGTCGAAGTATGATGTCTTCCACCTACGAGGGCTTGGCCTTGGCCTAGCCGCCTCTTCTTCTATCCGCTGTCTGCTGTTGTTGTAGTCGATACTGTAGCGAACCGCCAGGTGGTCGCTGTGAGTGTAGCCATCATCTACTCTCCAGTTCGGACTACTTGTTAGGCCAGGACTACAAAAGGTCACGTCAATAATTGACTCCGCTCCATTTCGACTATAGGTACTCTTGGTACCGACGTTAGCCAAGTCGACATCTAAGATGGCCAGTGTTTCTAGCAGGATCTGACCCCGCTGGTTCGTGAAACGGCTTCCCCATTCCACAGCCCAGGCATTAAAGTCACCCGCTATTACCACCGGCCTTCGCCCTGTTAGCACGGTCGTTAAGCGGTCCAGCATTTGCGTGAACCGCTCGATCGGCCACCGCGGAGGCGCATAACAGCTACAGAAGAAGACCCCGTTTACTTTGGCGACCACGAAGCCCTCATAGGTAGTAGATACCAACTCCTGCACGGGGTATTTACCCGTCGTCCATGTCGCCGCCATTTTCCTGGTCCCATCCGAGACCCAGTTGCCGTTGCCGGCGGGTACTCGGTATGGGTCCGAAATGATGGCGATATCCGTCTCCCACTCAGAAACCGCCTGACAAAGCAGTTGCTGAGCCGCATCACAGTGGTTCAGGTTCAGCTGCGTTACCTGCACTGTGATTTGTTGCTCACTGCGGCTTTCTTAAAGGCCGGGCACCCTGGACCACCCATCGCATGTCTGTTTTTCGAGGTTTTCCCGGTACAGATCATGCATATGGGCGGACTCGTGCAGCTTTGGGCCTTATGACCTTCAGCGCCGCATCGCCTACACAGTTTGCGCCTGTCGGGGCCTTTGCATTCCCACGACTTGTGTCCTGGTTCCAGACACCTGAAGCAAACCTCAGGTGGCTCGTGGAATGTCAGGTGACATACACACCAGCCCACCTTAATACTCCCTACTTTAACGGACTTTTTAACATCCGCCACAGGTAGCTGAACCAAAGCTATCTGTGTCCCTGCTGGCCCTCTCCGTAGCTTAACGGCTGCGGCGGCCACCTGCACATCGCACTGTTGCCGCAGTGCCGTGACGAGCTCTTCCACTTCGGTGATCTCGTCAATGTCTTTGACCTTCAGAGTCGCCTCATGTGTCAGAGCCCTCACCTGCACACCTTCGCCAAGGACCTCTTCTGCCAGCCTTTTGTAGGCGGCGCCCTTGTGCTCCTTCTGGCGCTTCAGCTCCAGGATCATCTCGCCCGTACGAGTACGTCTAATACTGCGTACGTCGGCTCCAAGACCCTCAAGCTTGGCGTCGCTTCGCATCGTCTTCAAGACGTCCGAGTACTTGGACTGTTTTGTCTTGATGACGATAGCGTCGCCTTTCTCACGCCTGGCACCTGCCTTCCTACGCCTTGGTTTGGCGTCCTGTACTTCTACCTGCGGATTCACCTTCTTCTTCTTCCTCCGCTCTACCTTTGTCCAAGGAGGGTCTTCTCCTTGGATCGCCCTGCTCTGTGGCTGCTGAGGGCCCACCATTGGTCGCAACCCCTTGTTCCCATCATTCCGGGACGGACCAGCCTTTTCAGGCCCACCCTTCCCAGCTTTCCGGGAACCCTGGCTGGGGTCCGACTTTCCAGCGTTACCACCGGCTTTCGGGGTTATTATACGCCTGGCCTTGCGGGCGCCGCCAGACAGCTCCTCACCTGACGGCTGCCTCGCCCGCTTCTGCGAATGCTTGTCACGTTTGTCACGAGCATTCGCTTCCACACTCCTCGGACTACCTGCGAAGGAGAAGGCCTCTGTTTGTGTAAACTTCGACACATTCTCCTTTGCTGGTTCCGCCGCTGTAGCAGCCAGCAACGCCACCGCGTGCTCCTGCTTGGCCTCATCGTCAGACACTCTAAGTCTAAGCTAGGTCGTTTTCAGGTCCTTGCTTATATTCGACTTAGTTGTCGCAAAGTCGATGATTTTGCCAAGCTGGTGCTCAGCAACCTCTAATGCGGGCCGTCCTTTACCAACTTCTTGGCTGATGGCCCTCAGCAGCCACGCTCCGTCCATGACCTCCACCGGCTGGCTTGCCGTGGAGTGGACAGGAGCTCCCACGCTTGAGCTACGTAAGCTACCAGCACCTGACTCCTCGCTTCTCCTTGTCGGAGACCTCATCAACCCACTTCTTGCGAAGGGGTTGATCGCACCACTACTTCCACCTAAGTTATTTGATTTTTGATTTTTGCTCATACTTGTTCCCACGAGTTGCACGAGAAATAATGTCCACCACGCCAGAGCTCTGCATTAACGCGGTAAGGGACAGCATACTGTGGGGGGTGCCCAGGTACCCCACAGGCTCCGTTAATGATCGAGCATCTTTTTCACCCCCTCGATCACTCATTCCTCGGCACGGGTCGCTTGACACCTTGAATTGGGGTTAGTAGTCCTATTCTTAGCCGGCAACTACGCGGCTGACTCGCAAGCGGGGGGGTGCATCAGGCCCCAGGACATCCGTCCCTGCTGCCCTTGAGGTGATGTCTGTGTGTGTGTGTGTGTATGTATGTGTGTGTGTGTATGTGTGTGTGTGAGTATGTGTGTGTACAAAAAAAACTCACATCTCTTTTTGGCAGTAAACCTAAACCGATTTTAATGACCAATGGTTCATTCGACGCGGAATCTGGTCCCATTGTTTCCTATTGAAAATGGTTCGGATCGGTCCAGCCGTTCCGGAGTTATGGCCATTTATGTGTTCCGGATCGGTACCCCAGGAAGGGGCCAGATATGAAAACGCTACAAACCCATTCATGCGACATATCAAACCACGGCACTTTCGAAAACATGATGAACGGTAAACAGGAAAATAGTCTCGGGCCATATCTGAACCGGTAGTGTTCCCTAACCGGTTCCGAGTGACCCGCCGGAAGTGGCCAAATATGAAAGTGAACCAAACCCTTCATGCGACACATCAAACAGCGGATTTTTCGATAACCTGACAAACAGTAGGCAGGAAAACATTCTCAGACCATATCTGAACCGGTAGTATTCCGGAACCGGTTCTGGATGTTCCGCCGGAAGTGGCTAAATATGAAAGTGAACCAAACCCATGCATGCGATACGACAAACAGCGGCTTTTTCGATAGCCTG
This sequence comes from Aedes albopictus, assembly GCF_035046485.1. NCBI lineage: Eukaryota > Metazoa > Arthropoda > Insecta > Diptera > Culicidae > Aedes > Aedes albopictus. The sequence goes on from NC_085137.1 coordinate 209,973,175, forward strand.
ATGAACAGTGGGCAGGGAAACACTCCCAGACCATATCGGAACCGGTAGTGTTACTGAACCGGTTCCAGATGTCACGCCGGAAGTAGCCAAGTATAAAAGTTAACCAACCCCTTACATGCGACGCATCAAATCGCAAGCTCTTCAGGCAACCTGATAAACGGTTAATAAAAGAGAATAGTTTCAGATCATATTTGGAACTTGCTAAACGTATTTCGACTGTATGGTTGATACTCGAAGAGATGGCTTTCCAGTCTTGACAAAAATAAAAATACTGCTATTTTATCTTGTCCGACGTTTCGGTCCGTTTGGGACCTTCTTCTGGGACTCGATTTTTACAGATTTTTCGTCCAGTGTTGTTCTGTGGAACGTCTAAATGTCATCGGTTCTGAGTTTTCCCTCGCAAAAGCGGACGGTTTCGGTGTAACCGTAACCGCGGAAAAGCCCTTTTTCAAACTCAGCTGGAATTCAGTACCCGGCACTTGATCAAACACCAAACACCAGTCCCAAACGGACCGAAACGTCGGACAAGATAAAATAGCAGTATTTTTATTTTTGTCAAGACTGGAAAGCCATCTCTTCGAGCATATTTGGAACAACCGATAGAGTTCCGAAACCGGTTCCGGGTGTCCCGCTGGAAGTGGTCAAATGTAGTAGATATCAAAACCCATGCCTGCGGCACATTAAACAGTGGCTTTTTAAATAACGTGATGAACGATTAGTCAGAAAATAGGCTCTGACCACAACAAAGATCTTTATAAAGGCTACCGATTGTGTTCCAGGACCGATCTAGGGTGTCCAGCCGGAAGTGGCCAAATGCCACATCGAACCGCAGTCTTTTTTTTAAACCATGAGGAACGATTAGCAAGAAAATAGGCTCAGACCACATTAGAGGCTACCGATATTGATGCAAAACCAGAATTGAGTGCTTCCTAGGGTGCTTCGCAGGAACTTCAAAAATGAACAAAGTCAATGCAAGCGATAAATATGTGTAAGAAAACAAAATCTTGACTGAACTAAGGCCGTCATACATACAGACGTCTTACTCTACTCACTCTCCATCGTCTTTGTTTTTAACGGTTGAATCAAATATTATTCGTTGTTGCTCGTTTGACGTCTACTCACTACATCAAGCCGCAGTGAAACACAACCTGATTAGCATTTGGCGATTATTTTTTCGTAACGATGAATATAATAGCAATATGTTACAAATGATATGTCTGTTTATTTGTACTAAAGCAATCTCATCAAATCACTGAGGTGTAAAAATATACAGTAGGATAGGTCAACGTTATATGAGAAAATTATCGCATCAACCCCGGAGAAAGTTTTTTAAATCCTTTTTTCCGTCTAAAACTACTGGGAATTTTTTATGGGATTTAGTATGGGAAATCTCATTTGCTTGCATATTTTGTCAAATTTTACATGAATTTTGTAACCTATGATAATAAAATATAGCCTAAAGTGTGAAGAAAAACTAAGTCGAAGACCGTAAAGCAGGGCTATCCAACATACGGCCCGCGGAATCGATGAATGAAACTTGGCCCAAGGATTGAAATATTTGAAGATATTTCATATTTAAATAAAATTTAATATTAAAAATAAACTCGAAATAGGTAGAGTGTTTTGTTAAAAAAATTTCAAAGATTAAAAAATTTAAATACATAAATTTAAAAATTTTAAACTTGAAAGGTACAAATGTCAATTTCTTGATTTTGCTTTGGCTGACCAAGCCATGTGGGAAATTACACTGTTGAAAATGCTTTGACATCCATGTGCACAACAGAACACGTGCTCGATGAACAAATTGAGATTTGAAATTATGAAAAGAAATCCACGTACTCCGGTGAGACTCGAACTCACGACTCCCAATTCGCTAGACGGGCGCTTCTATACCTTCAAGCTACGGAGTCACTCGACTATCTCCGTCGCCAGCAGGCCTAGAACTGAACTCGATTCCACAATCGCACATGGTTATCTTCTTTTCACAATCCAAACCCCCTTCGGATGGGATTAGATGAACATCTAACACATTGTCTGTTGTGCACATGTATGTCAAAGCGAGAGAGGAAGTTATTTTTAATTGTCGAGAGCTTCGGGCACTGCCTCCCAATCACTTATTGGTATGGCAATTAGTGTGCAGTCGGACTCTCGATACCAATAAGTGATTGGGAGGCAGTGCCCGAAGCTCTCGACAATTAAAAATAACTTCCTCTCTCGCTTTGACATACATGTGCACAACAGACAATGTGTTAGATGTTCATCTAATCCCATCCGAAGGGGGTTTGGATTGTGAAAAGAAGATAACCATGTGCGATTGTGGAATCGAGTTCAGTTCTAGGCCTGCTGGCGACGGAGATAGTCGAGTGACTCCGTAGCTTGAAGGAATAGAAGCGCCCGTCTAGCGAATTGGGAGTCGTGAGTTCGAGTCTCACCGGAGTACGTGGATTTCTTTTCATAATTTCAAATCTCAATTTGTTCATCGAGCACGTGTTCTGTTGTGCACATGGATGTCAAAGCATTTTCAACAGTGTTGAAAGGTACAGTCAAATTTGAAGCAGAATTTCAGCAAAATTTACTGAATTTCAGAAAAACGTTGCTGCTGAACAGCAGAGTTTACTGAACGAATCAGGGAAGTTTGCTGAATTTCAGCAAATTTTTTGCTGCAACCTGCAGTTCGGTAAAACTCAGGTAAAAAGTATTCAGGGTGATTTTTGCAAAAAATCAAGAATTCTTGCTCACATTTTTATGACCCAAATGATGTCAGTGTTGTGATTTGCCGTGAGAACGGGTAATCGGATGTACAAAATTTCACTGTTGCATTCGTGCTTTCGAAATTTGATGTCGAAATTTAATGTCTGGCCCGTCGACTGGTATGGAGTATCACTTGTGGCCCGCGGCCACGAAAGGTTGGGCAGGCCTGCCGTAAAGTCATCTGTGATTTTGAAAGACGTTATATCCTAGCTTGTAATTATCGTCTTGATGTTGATCGGTCTTAAGTGATAGTGAAGATGCTCAAGCAGTCAACTGAAAATTCTGATATTTTTAACTCAGTCTATACGTTGACGTAACGTCGGAATATGTTCAATTAATAAATTTCCCAATTTTATTAAAATTATTGCTTTTCTAAATAAGGTATTCTCAGGATTCAGGAACAGTTCGCATTACGTCGACGGAAAGATCATGCATCGGAATGATGGCCCTAGCACAGAAACTAGCTGAACAAACAATAGCAGAAGATTCCAAAAACAGGGACCGAATTCTAAACCGCCCGATAGGTAGGAGATTGTTCACATCACGACGGTTTCAAACCGAATGGACTCAATAAATACTTCTCAATATAAACTTCCGTATGACATTTTTAAGTTAGGCAAGGCCATCTTGACTAGGAAACCTTGACCGATTGAACCCTTGAAAAGGCCCCATACAGATCGAAACGTCGGAAAAAATCGTAAACTAGTGTTTTCGATTCCCCCAAAAAGCTGAAGCCAACATTCTGAAGCAAAATCATCCCAGTCGTATCCCAACCAAGGAAAGATCATAAGTACATGTTAGACGAGAAAGGCACTATCACCACTAGGTGGATCAATCTGGGTTTTTGTACTACGTGTGGCATATTTATGTACTACATTGCAGCTACCTTGGAAGTAGATAATTGTACATATTCAAAGATATATTTGAGAACACTCCTTCCTTATCTGCCAATAAAAACAATACATCACGAATGATATTTCTTTTAATCATTATAGTGCAAGGTATGTAGATGTATGTTCAAGTAGTAAACCCTCAGCGTAAGCGATCTGCCAACACTATTGAGGATGTAGCCCCTTTGATTTTTTTTGATTCACTTCCTGCATAGTAATAAACTTTCTACGTTCATCACTTCCGAGACGCAGGATTTTTTTGAGATCATGGAGACGTCAACCGAGTTCATGCGAAAACCGGCGGTGGAATGGAGAAACGATGGATATTTGGAGGTCCAACAACAACGTGTGGCATCTTTAATTGTGGTGAATGATGTGGCTGAACGTGGGGTGAAACTAATAGCAGACTTCAACAGTTAGTCGATTCGAGACCCGGCTCAGCAAAAATATCTGCTTCAAGTTGTTGAACAGCACAGGAAGCAAAACCCTAAACTTTGTTGAACTTTGTTGATGAAATGAATGAATTTTTGTTGATTTGAAGATGCACTATACTCGATAATAAATCTTTCAATTATTATTGTGCTAGTGATATCACATTTTCCGAAATAATACTTCATGGAATGTCATTTCCCGGACTGACATTTCCCGGAACGTTGTCCTTAAAGCGAGAGGAGCGACACTAGTTTTGCCAAGCCGAAAAACCCCAAAAAAAGCCGAAAAAAGTCGACGGTAAAACCGACTTTTTTGGGCTTCATTCAGCTTTTTTTGAGGTTTTTTTGGCTTGGCAAAACTAGTGTCGCTCCCCCTGCCTTAAAGTCATTTCACGGAAAGAAGGCAATGTTTCGTACTATGTTAATATAAACAAAATCCTATTCCAAGAGATCGTTCATTCCGGCAAATGTGTCATTCCAGGAAATGGTATTTTGGGAGATAAAAGAGTTATATTTGATATAAAATACAAATATCTATGTATGGGGCCGTCCATATACCACGTGGACAGAAAATTCATGGTTTTTGACCCCCTCCCCCCTCCCCGTGGACAAGCGTGGACTTTTCATTTACCCCTACCCCCCTCCCCCAATGTCCACGTGGACATCCGAAAAAAAAATGTTTTTTTTAACATATATTCCCAAAATAAATGGAAAAGTTAAAAGTTTTTAAGTACGTTTTCTTTTTGTTCGTAAACATTGCCTTAAATATAATTAATAACTTATGAATGACAAATATTCTATAGCTTTATACAAAATACAAACAAGTTAATATTAATTATTTTTTAACAAAAACATTGTTTTTAATTGAGCTTCAAGTTTAAAGGAATGTGGTGGGTTTGATTCCCACTGCAGTCGGTGAAAATTTTTCGGAAAATTGCTCACTGGATCATACATAGAGTATAGTCGAAACTAATTAATATTGCTGAGATTTAGATTTCAATATCCTATGAGAACATCTTAAATTTAAGGAATGCCCCAAAAAAGTGTTCGAGATAAGCCTGCAAACCTTCACATGTATTTTGAAACTTCGAAGTAATTAACAAAATTTGATATTAAAATTCGAGAAACCCAAGCAGAACTTCAATGAAAACTTTCTAACTGAAACACCAACATTTGCATGGTCTACACTCCAGATTATTCTTCGATGAAAAAAAGTAAGGAATCAGAAGTTGTCATTGTCACTCATTGATTTTGTCGCCTCCAAAAATATGGCCATACGTAGCACATTTTTCCAACACAGCCTTCATTATCGTTATTCCTGGATATTACCACAGCAGACGGAATCGCAAATCGACCACGTTTTGATTGACGGACGGCACTTTTCCGACATTATCGACGACAGAACCTATCGTGGCGCCAATATCGACTCCGATCACAACCTAGTGATGGTCAAACTGCGCCCAAAACTCTCCGTTATAAACAATGTATGGTACCGGCTGCCGAGACCACCATCGGGTACGTGTAACGGAATCGACAGAATGAATGGTTCGACGAAGAGTGTAGACCGATTTTGGAGGAGAAGAATGCAGCGTGGGCGGTAATGCTGCAGCAAGGGACCCTACAAAACGTGGAACGTTACAAACAGAAGCGGAAATAGCAAGCCTGACTATTTCAAGAGAAACAGCACTGCCTGAAAGAAGCAGAGTGCGGAGAAATTAAACTGCTGTGCCGTTCCCAAGAAATACGGAAGTTCTACCAGAAGCTCAACGCATTCCGCAACGGCTTCGTGCCTTCTTCTTCTTTATGGATCTACGTCCCCACTTGGACTCGGCCTGCCTCGCTTCAACTTAGTGTTCTTTGAGCACTTCCACAGTTATTAATTGAAGGGCTTCCTTTGCCTGCCATTGCATGAATTTGTATATTGTGAGGCAAGTACAATAATACACAATGCGCAGGGAGTCGAGAAAATTTTCCCAAACGGAACAGGAATCGAACCCGCTGTCTCCGGATTGGCGATCGATAGCCTTAACCATTAGGCTAACTGGAGACCCCGTCCCGCGAGCCGAAATATGCAGGGATAAGGACGGGGGTCTCTTGACTTAAGGACGTGAGGTAATCGAAAGGGGTAATCTGCCCCATCCACAAGAAAGGCGACTATTTGGAATGAGAGAACTTCAAAGTGATCACTATTTTGAATGCTGCCTACAAAGTGCTATCCCAGATCATCTTCCGTCGTCTGTCACCTAAAACGAATGAGTTCGTGGGAAGTTATCAGGCTGGCTTCATCGACGGCCGGTCGACAACGGACCAGATCTTTACCGTACGGCAAATCCTCCAGAAATGCCGTGAGTACCAGGTCCCAGCGCATCACCTGTTCATCGACTTCAAAGCCGCATACGACAGTATCGACCGCGCAGAGCTATGGAGAATCATGGACGAAAACGGCTTTCCTGGGAAGCTGCATGACTAGACTGATTAAAGCAACGATGGACGGTGTGCAAAACTGCGTAAGGGTTTCGGGTGAACTATCCGGTTCATTCGAATCTCGTCGGGGACTGCGACAAGGTGACGGACTCTCATGCCTACTCTTCAACATCGGTCTGGAAGGTGTGATGCGACGAGCCGGGCTCAACAGCCGGGGAACGATTTTCACAAAATCCGGTCAATTTGTGTGCTTTGCGGACGACATGGACATTATCGCTAGAACATTTGGAACGGTGGCAGAGCTGTACACCCGCCTGAAACGCGAAGCAGCAAACGCCGTACTGGTGGTGAATGCCTCAAAAACAAAGTACATGTTGGTAGGCAGAACCGAACACGACCGGATCCTTCTGGGTAGTAATGTTACGATAGACGGGGATACTTTCGAGGTGGTGGAGGAATTCGTCTACCTCGGATCCTTACTGACAGCTGACAACAACGTGAGCCGTGAAATTCGGAGGCCGCATCATCAACGGAAGTCGGGCCTACTACGGGCGCCAGAAGAAACTGCGGTCGAAAAAGATTCACCCACGCACCAAATGCACCATGTACAAAACGCTAATAAGACCGGTGATCCTCTACGGGCACGAGACATGGACCATGCTTGAGGAGGACCTGCAAGCACTCGGAGTTTTCGAGCGACGCGTGCTAAGGACGATCTTCGGCGATGTGCAGGAGAACGGTGTGTGGCGGAGGAGGATGAAACACGAGCACGCTGCACTTTACGGCGAACCCAGCATCCAGAAGGTGGCCAAAGCCGAAAGGATACGGTGGGCAGGGCATGTTGCAAGAATGCCGGACAACAACCCAGCAAAGCTGGTGTTTGCAACTGATCCGGTTGGCACAAGCAGGCGTAAAGCGCAGAGAGCACGATGGGCGGACCAGGTGGAGCGTGACTTGGCGAGCATTGGGCGCGACCGAGGATGGAGAGCGGCAGCCACAAACTGAGTATTGTGGCGTACTATTGTTGATTATGTCTTGTCTTAATGATGTTGAACAAATAAATGTATGTATGTATCTATCAGGTATATCGCAATAAGTTAAAAAAAAAATAACACAATATTTGCAACATTTACTTAGAATAGTACTTTATACGATTTAATGCGTGCATTCCTATACAAATCCTGGTTATCTGGGTAGTCCATCAGAGAACGGATATGATCCATTTCTAACGCCGAATGAAGTTAAGGATGTCATTCACCAGTTTAAAACCGACAAAGCAGCTGATAAGAATGTAACATCGATTCTAACCACTTCCTAGTGATGGTCAAAATGCGCACGAAACTTTCCATAATGAAAAATGTACAGTACCGAATGCCACCTCTGTACGATTTAGATAGTACAACTGAAGCCAACTGATGTCCCTACCGGTAATGTCAAGGCGGAGTTTCCAGACGAGGGTAGAGGTTAGAGCACCTATGTACAGTCAAACAATTCTATAACGAAGCTTTCGAGAGCAACGTAGGGTACGTGGAAGAAAACTGCCGGAATGATAGTAAGCCGGTACGCCACAAATTTTGTTTGATCAATTTGTATAATAGAAACAAACAGAAAGTGCACCGATAGAAAAAAAAAAGAAGAGAAGCAGCGCATCTTCCTATTCTTGGAGATGAGGATGCCACCCGATAGAACTGCTGTGTCATTTCTTAAGAAATAAGGATGTTCTATTAGAAGCTCAATCCATCCTTAACGTATGTCGAGTACGTGCACAGGCCAAAATGTACAGGGATAAGTGCGGGAGTGTACTGACGAAGGAACTTTCAAAGACTGAAAGGTGGAAGCTGTGTTTTAACGAACACATAGATGATGGTGGGAACGTTAGTACGAGGGGTTAAGGCGGGCGGTGGAAGGTAAGACTACGTTAGTGCGGTAGATAACAGGATTTAATCGATTTCCACGTCACTCAACAGTTGAAGAAAAATGAGCCGTACCTATTGAAATAGGATCTAGGAAACGGGAGAACTGCTGGCAGTTGGGAGAAAGTGACATGTCAGACTGTAGGAGCTTCTGAGCGATCACTATTATAAAATATCCATGCAAATTGCTAGTATCATCTTTCGTAATCCATCACCTACATACATGATATAACATTGATAACTATTGAACGCAACATAATGGCCAAAAATCACTTCTCCGGGAAGCTTGTCATTTTCTTTTATAAATGCTACGTGTGGAAACTACGTGGATCTTTCAGTTCAAACAAATATGAAAATAAAAAATGGATATTCACAAAACTTTTAAAAATGTATAAAAAATCAATTCAAAACGACCCTTAAAATTAATTTCTGTTGCATTACTTTGGTATCATATCTCGATATTTTGCATTAGCATTATTTCTGAATCGTCCTCTTTAGCTAATGAAATAATGAATGCCAATCAATGCGGAATCAATCCCATTAGCCGGTTGAGAACAAAGGACCCTCCTTGCCCGACTGCACATTAATGCAGCCTGCTCGCCGCCGCTTATCAAACCAAACCTGATGAATCCCACCGCGCCCCAAAGTCACTGAATCCGAAGTAATGCGCTGTTCACACACGCATTAACCAGACTGATTATTACACATGTATGGGCAATTATTTATCGCTGCACTTGGCGGAATACACTTTTATTATTTTATATTCCCACCGAAAACTTCTCCTCCTGGATTGTTGTTTTCGACTTCGGTCAGTCGTGATTGGGTTCGCGCTTGAAGGCTCTATCCGCCATGGCGCCGCGCCTTTGCGTTACCAGTAGGGTGTGCCTCATTAGTAGCTCTACTTATATTGATGTGAAACTTTGTGTTACTTTAAAGTGGGTCCTGCTCCGGCAAGCGTCCATTTTTTTTAAGACGAATACTTCAATTTTCTTGGAAATATCGCACACACGCACGCTGGAATGTTTTGTATCCACCTCAATCCCATCAATTGTTTGCACGGAAGCGGTGAAAAATTGGGTTCAATAATAAGTTCAGACCAAATGCTATGGAATGCATAATAATGAACCAATGGGAAAAATGTTACCCATGGGCGTCTGAAGGACGTGAGCTTAAAACGAATGTTGATTACCGGAAGTGGTACAAAACGGCCACCTGCCAAGGGTAAGATGCCAATTTTTTGGGCATTTCCAACTCCTTTCCCCCCTCTTATTATTATTAATATTTATTAAAGACACTTTACCACTTATGTGGCATTCGTGTCTGGTTTCCCCCCCTCTGTCCCGCTTTTTTCGTATACTCTGTGACGGTTATTGGGACCGCGACGGTACGTCGCCACCGCACTCTGCATTGACACCTCTCTATTGCGATGACGTTTTGGTAGCAGTCAAGATGAGAGGAGAAAATTGATTGTCATTCGGTGAAAGTAACCATATGTTGAACTCGTGCCCAAAATTATATTGCTTCATGATGATTGTAGTCATAATAATTGCTTTTAGTGATTAGATGTACTAGATTCTGTTGGCTAAGGTTCTGAAGATAATAATCTCAACTGAGTTGTTAAACTAATTTGTAGGTTATTATCAGATGTTAAACAGAATTCGTATTAATAAAACTATATTTCAGTTGAGTCTCTCTCACACCACACGAAAGGACTACGAAAAGTTTATTTACAAACTCAAAAATTACGATGAGTAGCACGAATCCCATTGGCCGTGATGCCCTTTCCACAACGGTGGCTACACACAGCTGTACCGGCTGTAGAAAAACGGATTCCAACCAGACGATAGTGACGTGTAACAAGTGCTGCGCTTTGTGGCACTGCATCTGTGCCGGATTACCAGATGGCTTCGACGGTCCTTGGCGATGCAATAATTGCTCAACGTTCTGTGGCTTCGTCGCGGGTTCCGTATCGTCAGTGAGGTCAACATCTAGTGCGCGACTAAGGCTTAAACAGTTACAAGAGCTAAAGGCATTGGAAGACAAGATTGAGCTCCAGAAAGCTGAGAGGGAGCGCCGTTTTTTGATGGAAAAGCATAGCCTAGACCCCGAAGCGGAAGCTGAGCAGACTGGAGGTGGCAGTATCAAAAGCGGTGTCAGTCGTAGTCACAATCGCCAACGTGATGTTAATGCTTGGGTTGAATCCACGAAAGATGTTAAACAAGGTCTGCAGCATTCAGACGGGTTTGAACGACCACCGGCAGGTGTGCACACGTCTACACCAGTTAGCGGTACTGGAGCTGTACCCAAGGTGCATCCTCCGGACACAAGAGTGGATAGTCAACAGCAGCAACAGGTGGACCAATGTCAGCAGGAAAAGCTCAACGCATTCAACACGCCTCTCGGATTGCCAAGGCACATGCTTCCCCCGAAGAAACCATCGGGCATACTGGAGCCAACGCTTTCTGCAATTCCATTGGCGCACGCTGAGTTCCCATATAGCCGAGGCCCATATAGCCGAGGCGGTAAACGCACGGGTATTCAGCATGACCATGCTGAGGGTGACGGGTTCGATTCCCGGTCGGTCCAGGATCTTTTCGTAAAGGAAATTTCCTTGACTTCCTTGGGCATAGAGTATCTTCGTGCCTGCCACACGATATACACATGCAAAATGGTCATTGGCAGAGGAAGCTCTCAGTTAAAAACTGTGGAAGTGCTCATTGAACACTAAGCTGAGAAGCAGGATTTGTCCCACTGAGGACGTTACGCCAAGAAGAGAGAGAGAGAGACGCTGAGTTCCAAGCGCCTGCCAATCCACAATGGTCCGAATCCCCGTTTTAGCAGGAAAAAAATCCGTATCTCTGTTTTCGTTAACTTTAGGCGTTTGGTGTCTTCAGAGAAGTTGTTTGCATTTGTTTGCTGCATTTTTTCCAAAAATTGTTGATTAGGGTGGTCCTCGTCTTAACTCATATCTGGAATAGAACTTTTAAATTTTAAGTCATACGCGTTCGAGTTCTTCAGCAAAGTTGTAGGCAATGCTATTTCGAGCAACTTTGCCGAATACGCCATTTACCTAGCTCTTAATTTGAACATAGTAGGTCAATTTTAAGTTTTGATTTAGGGTGAGCCACCCAAAAACGGGTTTTTCGCAATAACTTTTTTATTTGATTTTTTTCGAAGATGTGAGCTTCGGAGCATTTAAAGAGCAAGAAATGACGCACATTTGTTCTGAACATTGCATGTTGCTAGGTCTTGTCATTCAAATGTTATGGGCAATTTTGACTTAAAAACAACGATGTTTTAAAATGCTTATAGCTCATAAAGCTGGTAAAATAAAAAAAGTTCTTTAAGCGGCATTTGGAAGGTCACATATAAAGCCAAATTTGGAGCAAAAATTACGAGAACGTTATTTTTTAAATTGAAATAAATCGACTCCAAAAATCTTCTTAAAAATTTAAAAAACTACATATTACTCATACAATTTTAATGATAGAGTCAAACTGTCTTTGGAAAAATGTAGGTTTTCACCATGCTCACAAGTTTTCCATACACGAGTTTTTTGCAAAACGTGAAACAAAAGCTTGAAATTGATAATTTCATTCTTAGGGGTACATGCTATGTTTTTCTAGGAAATCAGAACGATTATAATCTTTAAAAACAAATTATCAATTTCAAGCTTTTATTTCACGTTTTACAAAAAAGTCATGTATGGGAAACTTTCAGGTATGGTAAAAACCCACATTTTTTCCGAAGACATTTTAACTCCATCTTTAAAATTGTATGAGTTTTATGTAGTTTTTCGATTTTTTTAATGCGATTTTTGGAGTCGATTTATTCCAATTTAAAAAATAACGTTCTTGTAATTTTTGCTCCAAATTTGGCTTTTCGAAATTTCGAAAAAAATCAAATAAAAAAGTTATTGCAAAAAACCGTTTTTGGGTGACTCACCCTAAGTCAAAACTTAAAATTGACCTACTTTGTTCAAATTAAGAGCTAGATAAATGGCGTATTCGGCAAAGTTGCTTGAAATAGCATTGCCTACAACTTTGCTGAAGAACTCGATCGCGTATGACTTTAAATTAAAAAGTTCTATTCCAGATTTGAGTAATGACGCGGACCACCCTAATCAAAATTTTTTGAAAAGATGCAGCAAACAAACTCCAACAACTTCTCTGAAGACACCAAACGCCTTAAATTAACGAAAACAGAGATACGGATTTTTTTCCTGCTAAAACGTGGATTCGGACCATTGTGGCACTGTACGAACGGCGACTGGCAGGTTCGAAACTGGTCTGCTATGGAGAAGCGACAATGTGGAATTCCCAAATAGCTTCCCAATGGCGGAGCGCCGGATGAAGTGTTTGGAGCGTCGATTGAGGAATGATCCCGGATTGAAGAAAATTGTGGATAATCAACTGCAGGAGTACCTGGAATGGGAATACGCGCATATTGCCACGGAAGACGAGTTACGGAGCGCAGACCCAAGGCGCGTTTGGTATTTGCCGTTAGGAATCGTTCGCAACCCACGCAAGCCGGATAAGGTAAGGGTTGTCTGGGACGCTGCTGCAAAAGTTGGAGACATTTCGCTGAATTCCGCGTTGCTCAAGGGACCAGACCTTCTGGTGTCCCTCCCTGCGGTTATTTGCAGATTCCGACAGCGAGAATATGCCGTCGCTGGTGACGTCAAGCAAATGTTCCATCAGCTTCAAATAAGGAAGGAAGATCGCCAAGCGCAGAGGTTCTTATATCGGGCAGATCCAGCGAGTCCTCCGACTACTTATGTAATGGATGTCGCTACCTTTGGAGCCGCGTGCTCCCCTTGCTCGGCTCAATATGCGAAGAACGTGAACGCAAAGGAATATCTGAATACGTTCCCAGAAGCCGCCCAAGCGATTATTGAGAACACGTATGTGGATGATTTTTTGGACAGTCGGGATACAGCGGAACAAGCAGCTCGGTTGGTGATTGATGTTCGCGAGGTGTTCAGCAGAGCATGCTTCGAAATCCGGAACTGGCAATCAAACTCTGTGGATGTTCTGAGATGGGTCGGAGAAGGAAATCCCGAATCGGTGAAAAAGTTTTTAGTAGAAAAAACTACGACGTCAGAACGTGTTCTGGGAATAACGTGGATCCCCGAAGCAGATGTATTCATCTTCAACCTTCAAGTTCGCGGCGATCTTCAGCATCTGTTATCTGGGGAAATAATACCAACGAAGCGTGACGTACTCCGAGTGGTAATGAGTGTTTTTGATCCACTAGGATTCGTTGCGACATACACCATCCACGGCAAACTCTTAATTCAAGATATCTGGCGGTCTGGAGTCGGATGGGACGATAAAATCATCCCCAGAGACTTCGCCAATTGGCAGCGATGGATCAAGTTGTCAACAGAATTGACTAATGTGCGTATTACGAGGTGCTACTTTCCTGGCTATGCCCCGGAAAGTCTTGAATCAGTTGAGCTCATAGTATTCACCGATGCAAGCGAAGTTGCTTATTGTTGCGTTGCTTATTTTCGCATTAACGACCGAGGAGTTACGAGGTGTGCACTGGTGTCTGCGAAATCGAAAGTTACTCCTTTGAAGCCGCACTCTATCCCTCGAAACGAGTTAAACGCTGCTGTTATGGGAGTACGAATGGCAAAAACTATAACCGAAAGTCACACTTTGCCGGTTTCTAAACGAACTTTTCTAACCGATTCCAAATGTGTCATATCGTGGCTACAATCAGATCCGCGGAAGTACCGACAATATGTATCATTTCGGGTTGCAGAAATCCTGGAGTCAAGTCAACTGTCAGAGTGGAGATGGATATCAACCCAGTTGAATGTGGCGGATAAAGGCACGAAATGGGGAAAGTGTGGACCATCACTTGATCCTTGCAGCGAATGGTTCACTGCTCCTGAGTTCCTATTCAATTCAGCAACCTGTGGGTCAACAGAAACCCCGGATCCAAGCGAGGCTCAAGAAGAATTGAGAACAGTATTCAGCTACCACGAGATTGCGGGCAGTTCGGTAGTGAAGTTTGAGAACTTCTCCACTTTCCGAGGTCTACTGCGAAGAGTTGCGATGCTGTATCATTTTGTCCATCGATGCCAACATCGTGACCGCACGTCGGCGCCAACTACAATGCTGACCCAGGAGGATTACATGGCTGCAGAAAACGGTCTGTGGCGAATGGTACAGATGGAATGCTTTTCTGACGAGATTGTCACCCTTCGAGCAAATAGTCAGCGTGCACAAAATAATCAAAATAAGCTTGAGAAATCCAGCCCGATATTCAAGCTTTCACCGTTCTTAGATGACAAAGGAGTCCTTAGGATGGATAGTCGAATTGATCCTGAGGCGGCCTACTTTGCCTATGACTTTCGTAGACCGATCATCATTCCAAAGGAACACCACGTCACGAATCTGCTAATCAGCCATTTCCACCAACGTTACGGACATGCCAATACGGAAACTGTCCTTAACGAACTACGATTGAAGTATCACATCCCCAAGATGCGATCAGCAGTAAAAAGGGCAATCAACCGATGTCAATGGTGCCGCGTGTATCGTGCTAAACCAGCGGCCCCCAAGATGGCACCACTACCTCCGCCAAGGGTAAGGCCTTACGTTCGTCCTTTTACGTTTGTGGGCCTTGATTATTTTGGACCTATGATTGTGAAGAGAGGCCGCTCCAACATCAAACGCTGGGTCGCACTCTTCACGTGTTTGACTGTAAGAGCCTTGCATTTGGAAGTGGTGCACATGTTGACTGCGGAGTCATGCAAAATGGCTATTCGGCGGTTCGTATCTAGGCGTGGTGCGCCACAAAAGATATACAGCGACAACGGTACCAACTTTCGTGGAGCTGCCAAGGAATTGTCGGAAGAGATGAACGCTATCAACCGTAAGATTGCTGGAACATTTACAAATGTTGACACGGAATGGATTTTCAACCCACCGTCGGCCCCACACATGGGCGGAGTGTGGGAACGGAAAGTTCGGTCAATAAAGGAAGGGTTCAAGGTACTTTCGCATAGAAAGCGACTGGACGACGAGAGCTTCGTAACGTTATTAACAGAAGTGGAAATGATAGTGAATTCGCATCCTTTAACCTTCGTACTGCTAGAGTCACCTGAAGAACCGGTCCTTACGCCAAATCATTTTTTAATGATGAGCTCCAGTGGGGTGAATGCTGAACCAAGGATCCCAGTTGAAGAGTCTACTGCGCTAAGAACGAATTGGAAATTGATGTTGCACTTAACATACCAGTTCTGGAAGCAGTGGATTAAGTCTTATCTGCCCACGATCGCTAGGAGGACCAAGAGGTTTTCGGATGTACGGCCGTTGAAGGAAGGAGATCTTGTGATCATCGTGGATGAGTCGGTGCGAAATGGATGGCAACGCGGTCGTATCCTGCGAGCATATTCGTCGCCGGATGGTCAGGTCCGCAAAGTAGATGTGCAAACTGAATGCGGTGTAGTAAGGCGTCCAGCTATAAAGGTAGCCTTGCTTGACATATTGGAGGAAGGTAAGACCACCTAGCCAGGTGGCATTACGGGCCGGGGTGTGACGGTTATTGGGACCGCGACGGTACGTCGCCACCGCACTCTGCATTGACACCTCTCTATTGCGATGACGTTTTGGTAGCAGTCAAGATGAGAGGAGAAAATTGATTGTCATTCGGTGAAAGTAACCATATGTTGAACTCGTGCCCAAAATTATATTGCTTCATGATAATTGTAGTCATAATAATTGCTTTTAGTGATTAGATGTACTAGATTCTGTTAGCTAAGGTTCTGAAGATAATAATGCTAGGCAGGAGTCGTAAGTTTGCTACCTTTGTGACTGATTACATACCACCGCATATGTTTCTCCAATGCTCTGTTCCCTAAATTCTATTTAATTTTGATTAATATTGGAAATTACTATTAAGCGGTGGAAGCGAATACGTTTGCCCATTTGATTAAGTAATACGTAGGTATTTGATGAGTTTTGAACCAGAAATTGAAATACATTTTACTAAGTTGTTCGTTCTACAGATAGTTCCATAACCTCACACGGTTCTGCGGGATTCGTAGGCGAAATCTCAACTGAGTTGTTAAACTAATTTGTAGGTAATTATCAGATGTTAAACAGAATTCGTATTAATAAAACTATATTTCAGTTGAGTCTCTCTCACACCACACGAAAGGACTACGAAAAGTTTATTTACATACTCAATACATGAAATGTCACACTTTAAATACCCCCTACCCAGTAAACGATGGTCGTCATACTTCAATGGATAGTGTAGGCATCAACGACCATGCGCCACCATGCGTTCCTCAATCTCCTTGGAGACACTTGGCTGATAACAAAAATGACCAGAAAACTTAAATTGCATGCAAGAAAAACGAGAAGTTGCCCATCTTTATTGGGAAATCAAATGATTTTCCGTGGGTTTGCCTGCCTGGCTTCTAGAAGGATGTTTTATGCAAACATACCTTGACACCATCTACTTATAGTAATAATCGTATCCCATTTAGAAAGGATTTTGTGAGTTGAGCATTTTTACCCCACTTGGCATTTTGAACTTTGTTCCCCTACACCATCCCTGAGCACGCCGACGAATTCCAACCGACAACAGCTCATCACTGGCATTTCCCACGACGATACCACACTACAGTCAGTGGTCTGTCATGTGGGCGCTTGTGTTTTATTGGCTGAGCGTGCCCCGAAGCAAAATGCAGCAGCACCAACAATTCCGGGCGATGTTTCACCCGCGTTTTGCCTTTCTCGTACACTAAGTGTACTGGAAAGGCTATATGTTCACTCCAAAAATGACTTTTTGATAGAAGGCCCGGAGGGTCAAATCACATATACCAATCGACTCAGCTCGACGAATTGAGGTGATGTCTGTGTGTGTGTATGTGTGTGTGTGTATGTGTGTGTACAAATAAACTCACATCACTTTTTGGCAGTAAACCTCAACCGATTTTAATGACCGACGGTTCATTCGACGTGGAATCTGGTCCCATTGGTTCCTATTGAAAATGGTTCGGATCGGTCCAGCCGTTCCGGAGTTATGGCCATTTAGGTGTTCCGGACCAGTACCCTTGGAAGGGGCCATACATAAAAATGCAACAAACACATACATGCGACACATCAAACTGCGGCATTTTCGATTACCTGATTAACAGTTAGCAAGAAAACAATCTCAGACCATATCTGAACCGGTAGTGTTCCGGAACCGGTTCCGGATGTCCCGCTGGAAGTGGTCAAATATAAAAGTGATCCAAAACTATGCATGCGACACATCAAACTGCGGCATTTTCGATTACCTGATTAACAGTTAGCTAGAAAACAATCTCAGACCATATCTGAACCGGTAGTGTTCCGGAACCGGTTCCGGATGTCCCGCTGGAAGTGGCCAAATATAAAAGTGATCCAAAACTGCATGCGACACATCAAATTGCGGCATTTTCGATTACCTGATTAACAGTTAGCAAGAAAACAATCTCATTCCATATCTGAACCGGTAGTGTTCCGGAACCGGTTCCGGATGTCCCGCTGGAAGTGGACAAATATGGAAGTGATCCAAAACTATGCATGCGGCACATCAAACTGCGGCATTTTCGATTACCTGATTAACAGTTAGCAAGAAAACAATCTCAGACCGTATCTGAACCGGTAGTGTTCCGGAACCGGTTCCTGGTGTCCCGCCAGAAGTAGCCCAATATAAAAAATCAAATCCATACATGTAACATATCTAAGCGGGGCTTTTTTGATAACCTAATGAAAGCTGACAAGAAAAGAGTCTCAGCCAAATCTGAACCGGTTTCGGATGTCCCGCTGGAAGTGGCCAAGTATAAAAGTAAGGGACTGTCCATTAATTACGTAAGGGTTTATGGGGGGAGGGAATTCGAAAATTCGAAAATTCGTGAAAATTCCCTTACGTAATAAATGGAAGCCCCTACGCCAAATCCAGGCATGCGACATAACAAAGCGCGGCTTTTATGATAATCAAAGGTTGGCATAAAAAAAGACGCAGACCATATCTGGACCGGTAGTGTTTCGGAACCGGTTCCGGGTGTGCCGCCGGAAGTGGCCGTATATAAAAGTGAACAAAACTTATGCATGCGGCACATTAAATCACGACTTTTCCGACAACTTGACGACTGCTAATCAAGGAAGTAGGCTAAGACCACATTAGAGACTGACAGTAGTGCCAAAACTAGTTCCAAGTTTCCCTTCAAAAGCGGCTAAATATAAAATTGAACCAATCCCATGCAAACAGCAAAGCGCGGCTTTTTTGATAGCTTGATAAACTTAGCAAGGAAAGAGTCTCAAACCAAACCCATACATTGAGGTATCGTGGTTTTCTAGGTAACATGATGAACAGTTGCAAAAAAAAATAGACGCAAACCATATCAGTGTGTTACGGAACCGATTCCGGGTGTCCCGCCAGAAATGGTTAAATGTAAAAGTGAACCAATACATGCGACATATCATTGATTTATTCAGTAACATGATAAACGGTTAGCCAGCAAATAATCACAGACCATATTTGGGAGAAACGGTAGTGTTCCAGAACTGGTGATGAGACGAGTAACCCACCGGAAGTGATAAAATATAGAGGGAAACCAAACCAGAGCAGCGTTTTTGATAATCTGATGAACGGTCAACAAGAAAATAGTCTCAGGCCACATCTAGAACTACTAATAGTATTTCGGAATCGGTTGCGGGTGTTCCATTAGAAGTAATTAAATATAAGTGAACCAAAATCATGCATGCGACACATAAAATCATGGCTTTTTCAAAAAATTGCCGAACGGTTAGCAAGAAAATAGCCTCAGATCCCATTAATATTCAGCTTTTTAGGTAACCCGATGAAAAGTTGACAAGAACATAGTCTCAGGCCATGTTTGAGACTGGAATCGGTCCCGCCGGAAGTGGTCAAACATAAAATTGAACAAAACCCATGCAATCTGCACATCAAATATCGGAATTATAAAAGTGAACAAAATAAACGTCAAAGAAATAAACGTTGGGTAAGATTATAAGTAAAGAAATGGTAAAAGTCTTCATATATGCAAGAGAACATCAAGTCACACCATTTCAGATTCCTGCGGTGTAAATATATAGTAGGATGGTACAACGGAAAAATTATAATTTGATCGCATCAACACCGAATAAAGTTTTTTCAATCTTCAATCTCCTTTTGTTTCTAAACTTACACCTCACAATTTGGGTGCGGCTGGTTGAGCCCCAGACAACCAGTAATCGTATAAGATGTTGCATAAGATGATAATGTGGAGGCCATATGCGTGCATGCCTCCATTTAGGCGCATGTAAAATGTACGCATATCGCCTCCACTTTAACATCCTATTCAACATCTTATACGTTCACTGGTTGACTGGGGCCCTTGCTCTTCTCATAGCGATTGAAATATGAATGGAAAATTTCCATGTTCTGCATTTTTCTCGTAAGGAGGTCAAATTTCACATGGATCGCGTTACCAATGATAATACATAAAATATAGCCTAAAGTGTGCTAAAAAAAACTTTGTCGAAGATCACAAAGTGATCTGTGATTGCAAATAAAGTTAACCTTCCTAACCTAACCTAATGCATAAAAGCTGACGCTCACGCCGCTGCCGTAGTGAATAGGATGGGGTCATAATGATCCTAATGCATTTTGCAACTCTGTTTTGCTGTTGAACATAACATCGAAATATGTATCACCAATAAGTTTCCCATATCGATGTTGGCTTTGTTAAAATTGTTGCTTTTCTATATAAAGGACTCAGGAACATTTTTGCTAACGTCGACGGAATGATCATAAGTATTTATTCGACGAGAAAGGCACTATCACCACTAGGTGGATTAATCTGGGTTTTTTTTTTTCATTATTGCTTTGCTTTATTTTGCAACCATACCCATACCCTGAAATATAATTTAATTGAACCACTGAATTGCGGTTGCACCGATTGAAAAGATCATCCCGGGCGTTCCACAGGCAGGCAGACAGGCCTCCACATGGACTGGTTGACTGACTGCGGGCGGTGTGGGGTCGGTATTGAGGTTACTGCGCACCCGGAATAACGAAATTATTCATTTATTGTCATGAGCCCAAAAAATGTTAATTTTGCCGTTCGGGTGAGCATTTGGCAAATGCAATTGCAGATGCCTCTACATAGATTCAGTGAATAGCCAAAAAAAAAAAAGAAATGAAAAACAATCACATTTCCCAACCAACCAAGTGGAAATCAATTTTCACCGGTTCGGTTGAGAGAGGGAGGGTGTAGCGTAGCTGCTGTTCCAGCTGTATAGAATGCCAATATGATCGAGTGAAGCAACAAGAACCGTCGCCCTGGCAGAGGTATTTGCACTGTGAGAGATTTTTCTTCAGATAGGTGGTCAAAAACAATTATGTATGTAGTTTTGTTAGTATTTTTTTTTCTGTGATAGGGAATCGCGCCACTTGGGCGGAGCTTCTATATTCGTCTGTTTTCCACTATACCTCAGTCAAATTTTAACCAATTGACACAACTTTTGGAATGTGGTGAGATAGGTATAGTATCTACCCGTGTACAACATTTCAAGTCAGTTTATTCAAAATTGACTGAGCTATAGTGGAAAACAGACGAATATAGAAGCCACCGCCCAAGTAGCGCGATACCCTAGAAATGACACAGCATTTTTTCTACAAATGACTTCCTTCAACTTCCATGATCCGTTACCGAATAGACAAAACGATGGAGTCAAGTATCCTGGTCTATATGCCGACGGGTCTCCGGGTGGCTTCCCCGCCGAGAATCTCTGCAATAGGCCAGGTTCGGAACTCCGTCCGGATCTGGGGCCTTACCTACGCTAAGGGACTTTGGTAGTCCCGCAAGTTCCACATCGGTGACCCTCTCCTCATCGCCAGCCCCAGTCCCCAGCTGCCCTACGAAAGAAGGCCAAGGACTAGAATCATGACGCTAAAGAATCACATCCAACAAACTGGAGACTGCTCTGCAGGAGCCATGACACTTCTTGTTTTGACCATGACGATCCTGTAGCCACCACCCCATGGATTCACATTGGCACTCTGACAGCGACCCTCGAAGCATGTATTTTTGCTTGCCCTTATCTCAGTGTTCAGGGTGGCTTCAGCAGCGGAGAACACCACCCGCCGCTAGTTTCGCTCTTCCTCTGATCGTGCTCGCTGCATCCGCTGCCTAGCCTGTAGGCTGACGCGGCGCAAACCCGCAATCGCTTGAGAATGCCAGTAAGCTGGTTGTCTCCCATTTATAGGGTGGATTCGCAAAGGCATGGTCGCATCGCACGCACGCGATAATACCTCTACCAGCTCGTCGTCGTCTAAACCAAGCAGGTTTCGCTCTCTAAATACCCCTTTGTCGAAGTATGATGTCTTCCATCAGCGAAAGCTTGGCCTTGGCCTGGCTGCCTCTTCCTCTACTGCCTGCTGTTGTTGTAGTCGAAAGACGAAACTGTAGCGAACCTCAAGGTGAGTGTAGCGATCGTCTACTCTCCAGTACGAACTGCTTGTTAGGCCAGGACTACAAAAAGTAACATCGATGACTCCACACCGTTTCAACTAAAGATAATCTTGGTACCGATATGAGTCAAGTCGACATCTAATATGACCAGTGTCTCTAGCAGGATCTGACTCCGCTGGTTGGTGAAACGGCTTCCCCATTCCACAGCCCAGGCATTAAAGTCACCCGCTATTACCACCGGTCTTCGCTCTGATAGCACAGTCGTCATGCGGTCCAGCATCTGCGTAAACTGCTCGATCAGCCACCAAGGAGGCGCATTGTAGACCCCGTTTACTTTGGCGACCACGAAGCCCTTGTAAGTAGTAGACACCAACTCACTGCGGCTCTCTTGAAGGCCGGACATCTTGGACTACTCGTTGGGTGCCTGTTGTTCACGGATTTCCTGGTACAAACCAGATAAATGGGTGGACTCGTGCAGCCTTGTGCCTTATGGCCTTCGGCGCCGCATTTCCTACACAGTTTGCTCCTGTCTGGGCTTTTGCTACCCATTACTTGTGTACTGGTTCCAGACATTTGCAACAAACCTTCGGTGGCTCATGAAAGTTCAGATGACATGCTGACCTTCCCTACTTCAACGGTCTTATTTACGTCCGCCACAGGTAGCCGAACAGCTGCCATAACCACCTATACAGCACACACTGTTGCCGCAGTGCCGTGACGAGTTCTTCCGCTTCAGTGATATCATCTAGGTTCTTCACCTTCAAGGTCGTCTCCGCTGTAAGAGACCTCACCTCGACACCCTCGAAAATCATCTCTTCCACCAGACTTTTGCAGGCAGCGCCTTTGCGTTCATTATTGCGCTTGAGCTCATGGATCATTTCACCCGTTCGAGTACGTCTAATACTGCGCACGTCGGCTCCCAGATCCACGAACTTGGCGTCGTTTCGCATCGTCCTCAAGACGTTCGAGTACTTAGACTGTTTGGTGTAGATGACGAGCGCGCGTCTTATGCGCGCTTGGTACCTACTTTTTTATGCCTTTTAGGTTTGGAGTGCCTGATCTCCTCAACCTGCGGTTTTTACTTTTTCCTTTTCGCTCGACTTTCGTCCAAGGGGAGTCCTACTTTGAGGTGGCTGAGGGCCTAGCAACGATCGCAACATCTGTTCTCTTCCATCCAGGACGGGCCAGCCTTTTCAGGCCCACCCTGCCGAGCTATCCGGGACGCCGGCTGGGTCCGACTTGCCAGCATTACTGCCGACCTTCAGATTTAGTATTCTCTTAGCCTTGCGGGCACCACCAGGCAGCTCCTCACTTGACGACTGCCTTACCCGATTCTGCGAGTACTAATCACGAGAAGTCAGATGCACAGATTCGCTTTCAGGTCCTTACTACTGTTGGACTTCGTGGACGCAAAGTCGACGATCTTTTCAAACTGCTACTCAGCCACCTCGATTGCGGGCAGTCCCTCTTATTTTTGGGTTGATGGCCCTCAATAACCCGGGGGTGAACCGGAGCTCCCACGCTGCAGCTGCGTACATGACAGTCAATGACAGCGGACCCAGGATGGAACCTTGCGGGACTCCTGAGGTTATGTGAAAGCACTTCCGACCCACCTCCGTGTCGTAGACTAGAACACGATTCTGAAAGTAACTTTCGAGAATCTTGTACAGGTACCCCGGTATCCCCAACCCTGACGCAAGAGCGCATCGGCAATAGCAGACCAGCTGGGGCTATTTAACGCATTCCTTACATCCAGAGTCACTACCGCGCAGAAGCGAATTCCCCTCCTCTTAGGCTCGAGTGTTTTCTCGGCGGTTTTTGTAACCATTGTCGGTGGACCTTCCCTTCCGGAAGCCGTACTGGTTGCTCGAAAGACCATTTTCGCCATCGGGGAACCTCAACATTCTATTGAGGATGTTCTTTTCGAGCATCTTCTCCGCCATGTCAATCAAGCATATTGGTCTATATGCCGACGGGTCTCCAGGTGGTTTCCCCGCCTTTGGCAATAGCACCAGGCCCTGCCTCTTCCAAGCTTCTGGGAAAACTCCTTCGTCCAGGCATTTCTGCGTAGCAGACCTGAACATCTCGGGAGCCTCTGCAATAGCTACTTTTAAGGCCAGGTTCGGAACTCCGTCCGGACCTGGGGCCTTACCTACGCTAAGGAACTTAGCTATCCCCGCAAGTTCCACATCGGTGACCCTCTCCTCATCGCCAGCCTCAGTCCTCGGCTGTCCTACGAAAGGAGGCCAAGGACTGGGATCATGACGCGGAAGAAGTCCTCCAATGATCCCCTCCAACATCTCTGGAGATTGCTCTGTAGGAGCCATCACACCTCTCGTCTTGGCCATAATGATCCTGCTTCTATCGCTTTTTTTTCCTTCTAAACCATAGGGGGATAAATCTGCTTAACAGACACCCTAACAGGAAGGTTAGGGTAGTATGGGGTTAAGGCCGTCTTCTACAACACTAGTAAAAGCCAGGACTACTTTCTCCTCAACCCACTAAAACACATTCCTATGGTCGCCAAACCCTACGTCTCTCCGGAACCACCAAGAAAGTATTGCTTCAGAGAGGGGCTAGTGCATATCGCACCCTCAAGGTTAGCTGCGTAGCCTAGCAGCAATGAACATCGATGATTCGCTCTGGAGAGTCCATCACGGTAACATGCTGGCGCTTAGCCAGTTTCCCGAGTGGTCCTCGCCACTCCCTTTGTTCTCGGAAGGCGGGCAGGGTCAACCCCGCCCACGCCCAACTACTTAGCAGACATCAAGAACTGATGCCCACGTGCAACCCGATCTGACCTGCTCGTAAAGAAAGGGTATATCACTACCCTTCAGACCCTATCAGATGCACCAGAAGGTTGCAGATAGCAGGGTCTTCACCGGCCCTTACCGGGGACCCCTGTCTAACCACGGGCTCGGATCCAACCCAGTAGACCGATGCCACGACAGCACCGCTACCGGGACTTCCTCTCTGCGGCCACTAATCGCTGTAAGGGTCGATCTCGGCCGAAGGGCACCGGTATGACCTAAGAAGCCGACTCCGAACCCCTGGTCCACCTCTTGTACCGCATCTGAACTAGCCATTCTCCGAGTCCACGCGCCATCTCCTCTGTAGCTCCCAGTCCCAGACGATATGGGTGAAGCAGTTGAAACGGCGTTCCACCCAAACTCATTCCTACACATCCTCTGGACAAGATTGTCCGGAGTTGTGTCCTCACCGCATGTGGCAAGCATGCGGTCACGCATTGTGCAAAAACGCGGGCACAAACAAAACATGTCCCGCCGTTTCCTCTAAACCATTGCACACTGGGCATTCGGGAGAATCCGCATGCTCAAAACGGTTTAGCACTTGCGTGCGCAGCCTTTTCTTTTTTCTCGCTCGTTTATTTTGTTGAACGCAAGAAAGAGCGAGATAAAAGAGGTCGCAAAGTGCCCCCTCTATTATCTGTTTCTTTCGCGTGGTTGTTTACGAGAGTGAGTGAGAAAAAAGAAAAAGCTGCGCACGCTAGAGGTTTAGATACTGTCGGAAGCTTGCATCGCTTATTACAACACATTTGTTCTAATATGTGATCCGTTTTTGCATAGCCTGATCACAGTGCAGCTGTTTATAATATTTCAAAAGGTTATCTGAAGTCAATTATAGAGTATATCCAAACTTGTTATTTTTAAGTCAACATTTCAAACATTGCCGGACCTGTGGCGTAGTGGTCACAAGTTCAATCCATAAGTGAATAGTCATGGATTCGATCCCAGTAAGCCCCGGTACTTGCAATTTATTGCCAGTTGCTCTTCCCCCTGAGAACGGCTGACACCTGACCCTCTTTTGAGCAAATGCTTTAACGGACCCGGAAACTTGGATATCGGCTAACGGTAACTCATAATAGACCCCCAATCGGACTGGTAAAGGAACCAGAGCCACACATCAACATCTCCGTGCTCATCATTCTACCATCGACAGAGTAGAAAAGTGACAGCCGCGCAAATGTTACCAGTTCGATATAGAAGAATTAGAATAGAATACTTTTAGGCGCTGTACAAAGTGTAAGTGCAGCTGTCAATTGGAGTCGCTCACGCAATGCCCTAGTAGACAAAAGAGCAGTAAATTAGGTAAAGTGGTTTAAGAACAAAAAAAAACCATTTCAAATATTTTTAACTTTCTCCCAATTTTTGTCCACCTAATATCCAATAGTGCATTCGTTGGCTTTTGGCCCTCGGAGGGTGAGAGTACAAAATGCGGATCTCCCTAAAACGACAGCGAACAAGCGTGCAAACATGCAACTGGCAGCAGTCAGTCATCCACCCGGCACCAGAGCACCCGGCCAGATCGAACAGCGATGATACATCGGCATAGTTCACGCGAAGTACCTACAAATGGCATTGCACCACCTCCACCAGTTCATCCAACCGAACCGTTTACCAATAGACAGACAACAAATGTTTAAATTGTTTTAAAGACACCTCGCTTTTCGATGCTCCGGGATTGCACGTGAAGGTGTGGGGTGGCTTTTGGACGAACCAGCTGGCTGGAAGAATTTCTCCGTGTGTAGGTCCTACTCGTACCAACTCGGCTACACAGCGTTTGCGTGCTGCAAAGTGTTTTAACTAGTAATTTATTGTTTTCCCGATCGCGAACGGAAACGTACCAATAATGTGGCCAATGTGCGAAACGAGGAATTATGCTGAGGAAATGATTTGTTTGATCCTGGGAGAAGCAGTACCTACCAATTCTCTGCGTGTTTGGATCGTAAACAAATCACCGGTTTTCAGCAACTGTGGCAGATAAAATGAAGAACGGATTGCGGTACAAGCATACAAGCAGAGGTTGGGCCTAAATTAGGATTCAAGTTAAAGCCACACAGGGAGTTTCGTATCATTTATTTGTTGAGTAACGAGGGTTACCTCTCAACTGAATGAATGCCTGTACCATGTCTCGAAGTCACATCCTGTATTTCCGGGGTTTGCCTTTCCGCTTTAATCTTCCAAAATTGGATACAAAACTGGTAGTTGCTTTTGTGAACCAGCGACGATAAACAATCTACAATTTTTATGATGCGCAGGAGTGCGTTTTCCGAGAATAACAATTTCAGTTTCCATAAAATGTATGTGGGAATCGTTATACTCAAGAAAAATCTGTTCTTAATTTGTAGACGTTTCACGAACGTTCTAATAGAGATTCTGACCATTTTCATCATGTATTCCATCAATCGTTCTGCTCATAATTAACACCACCTACTTAATCTGCCACAACTCGTTTCTTGGAATTGCATGCCTCATATGATGAGCCTGCAAGTTGTACTTCCAGAATGTAAGTATCTAAGATTTGTCGCAGTGTATGATGAGTTGACAAAAAGAAGCCAACATACATAGCTCTGGCCCTCACAATTTCCAACCTCATGTTTCCACGGGTCAATCGATGATGAAGACCGCCATCTATGAGTTTTGTGCTTAGGTAGTAGTGCATCCTGAGCACTGTTGTCCCTCTGACTCCAGCTAGATTGATGAGGTACGTATCGAGCGTCTGTTCACCAAGAAGGTGCAGCTCAAATAACGTCTGTTCTGGCATCCTGCGGTTGAGTATGAAATGCACCTCCACAGGAAGCTATACCTAAGGTGAAAGCCCCAGCTCGGTGGATAGGGGACCTTAGGCCGACAACCTACTGTTCCCGAATCTCAAAATCCTTTACAGAAAGCGAACATAAAAGATAACGAACTGATTCAACGACAACGACTTTTAGCGCGAAACAACGGGCAAGAATTGGAACGTGAAATGTATTAACCCTATCCCAGCAGGGTAAACTGGCATAATAAGCCAATGAAGCATGCCATATGAAGCTTGAGATCCTAGGACTGAGCGAAGTCCGTTGGCCGAACTTTGGAGAAAACAGATTGGCGTTGGGTCAAATTCTGCTATTCTCTGACCTATGAGAAGAACGATTGATGGGTTCGACGCATTACCCGTGTCAACACCGAAACTCCATCAGTGCAGGAGATAGAAACAGCCATCCGTAGCATGAAATCGAACAGGGCCCCAGGGTTTGATCGCATATCAGCTGAGATGCTCAAGGCTCACCCCGTAGTATCCGCATAACTATTACACCAATTGTTCTGCAACATATGGGAAACCGCGACATTTCCGGCCGACAGGATGCAAGGCATCTTAGTAAAGGCACCCAAAAAGGGTAACCTGACTGAATGCGATAATAGGCGGGGCATCATGACCCTTAACCTGATACAGGAGAAGATTGGCGCAACTCTCCGATGGCAGCAAGCAGGATTCCGTGCTGGACGATCCTGTGTGGATCATATTGTCATACTCCGTGTCATCTTGGAGCAAATTAATGAATTTTAAGAATCTCTATACCTTGTATTTATTGATTACAAAAATCATTCGACCGTCTTAATCATTAAAACACGTAAGGAGCCCTCAGGCGCAAGGGTTTCCCTGAGAAAATCATCAGCCTCATTGCCGATCGCTCCTCGGAGTCAGGTCTTACCATCAACGTCAACAAGACCAAATCGATAGATGTAGACACGGTCAACCCTTCACGGTAGCTGGACAAGCAGCCCAAGTAGCACTTGTAACCAATGAAATATTTTAGAAAAATAATAAAAATTGCATAGCCGTTTCACTTCAGACTAATAGTAACAATTCCATATTTGCAGTACACTCAGGCAAACAATCCTAAGATTATCATAAGGTCTAACTTATGAAACATAACGGCTAGAACGATTTCTATGACGCAGCATCGACTCACAGTTTGGCTTTTATACACATTTAGCAACACGATATTCTCAAGCGTCGATAGCCGCGTGGGTTCGGTACGAGCTCAGTGATCTCGACGTTCATGGATCGATTATAGTCTGCATCATTTTGTGATTTTTCTGCTCTTTTCATACGTTTATCTTATTATTATTATTACTATATATTTAAGACACTTTACCACTTAAGTGGCATTCGTGTCTGACGTTTATCTTATGTAATTAGGTCATAATAAGCATGTTCAATTTTCATAAGGAATTCTTATGGCATCCATACTTTACAGTTATGGCTAAATTTCATAAGGTATTTTGATGAATTTCGGTAGTTTACTTTGCTGAGTGTACACATTCTGGTTGCTCAGACATCATCATGCAACTTTATTTTTGCAGAAGCTACTGCCGTATCCATCGCAGCAGAAAAAGTATCATTAGAATCACTGCGAGTGAGCATATAGGTTGATACTTTTTCATACGAATATTCGCTTTGGTGGCAGAGAATTATCACTTTGAAACTTGGAGCAAAAAATCCAAAATGGCTGCCGCTGCTGATAATGCCGTAAAAAGCCTTAAGTATACAATCAATTTTTACACAAACTCGAAAAAACGTCGTTTTGTCTGTTTGATGCTATGAACTTATTCAAAATAATCCAAAAGGGAAATAAAAACAATATATTTAAACGACCTTTACGTCTTAAATATAATGTTATCAAACATCTAAAATTAGATAATTTAAGGTGAAACGGGACGCCGTGTTATTTTTCCTATCTTGCCTCTCTTTCTAACAATTTGCCTCGCGATTTTGATGATGGTAATCTCGAGTTCTATTGCACTGAAGATGATGAAAAACAATCAGCATGTGCAGTGCAAGTGAGCATACACAATGATAGGTTTTTGTTGCAAAATATGAAGTAGAATCTGAGATTACCATCTTAGTAGCAACAGAGCAATGGCGGATATTTACTCGACCGTCCCGTCCGCCCTTAAATATGCAATGAACCATTATGTTCTCGATACTCGTTGATACATAATTCTTCATAAGTGTATAAGTTACGGTTAAACAATTGTTTGATCTGTTTGATTCATCAACGGTTTGCGAATAGTGTGAAAAACCAGTTTTACCGGTATGCTATTTTAGTCTCAATATTCCAAAAAAAAAAATTAAATTTCTTACAGCATCGGCACCAAGAAGAAAAATAAGTCGGCATCGGGAAACGACATCCCCCGAAAAAGCAGGAGAGAAACAAGTTTAGAGAAGGTATTGGTCGAAGAACGTACGCGAAGTGCGCTGATGACATTAGCCATCAAGACGGCCATCGAGGCTAAGCCTGACATGTTCAGAATGGCTATGCAGATGTGCCTAGACAGAGGCGAATTTCCGGAGAGGTGGAAAAGGCAAAGATTGGTTCTACTGCCCAAACCCGGGAAGCCACCTGGCGACCCGTCGGCATACAGACCTATCTGCCTGCTGGACACCACCGGAAAACTGTTGGAATGGATCATTCTGTCGAGGCTGATGGTCTATACCGAGAAACCCGATGACTCTGGTCTCTCGGATAACCAGTTCGGCTTCCGGAAGGGTCGATCGACGGTGGACGCTATTAGGGCTGTAACCAAAACGGCCGAGATAGCGCTCCAAAAGAAGCGAACAGGAATCCGCTATTGCGCGGTCGTCACGCTGGACGTTAAGAATGCGTTCAACAGCGTCAGCTGGACCGCCATTGAGTGCGAAATACACCACTTAGGAGTCCCGGTTAGCCTATGCCGGATATTGGAGAGCTACTTCCAGAATAGAGTGCTAATCTATGACACCGAGGAAGGCGAGAGGAGCTACAAAATCACCGCAGGGGTCCATCTTGGGCCCGGTACTATGGAACGCGGCGTATGATGACGTATTGAGGCTCAAACTTCCACCGGGCGTAAAGCTGGTCGGTTTCGCCGATGATATTACCCTCGTGGTATACGGCGAGTCGATAGAGGAAGTGGAACTGACAGCAACTCACGCAATTGGCATAGTGGAGGATTGGATGAGGTCGAGACATTTGGCACTCGCGCACCACAAAACGGAGGTGGTGGTGGTAAACAACCGCAAGTCTGAACAGCAGGTAGTGGTCACCACAGGTGGATGCACGATCAACTCTAAGCGCTCACTGAAGCAATTGGGGGTCATGATCGACGATAAGCTGAAATTCGGAAGCCACGTAGAATATGCCTGCAAAAGGGCTCCTCTCCTCTCCTCTTCTTGGCGTAACGTCCTCACTGGGACAAAGCCTGCTTCTCAGCTTCTATGAGCACTTCCACAGTTATTAACTGAGAGCTTCCTCTGCCAATGACCATTTTGCATGTGTATATCGTGTGGCAGGCACGAAGATACTCTATGCTCAAGGAAGTCAAGGAAATTTCCTTTACGAAAAGATCCTGGACCGACCGGGAATCGAACCCGTCACCCTCAGCATGGTCATGCTGAATACCCGTGCGTTTACCGCCTCGGCTATATGGGCCTGCAAAAGAACAAGCATGGCGATAATGGCATTGTCGAAGATAATGTCAAACAGCTCGGCAATAGTCTCGAGTAAGCGTAAGCTGCTCGCGGCAGTAGCGGTCTCCATACTATGGTATGGCGCCGCTGCATGGTCGAAGGCGCTAGTGGTTAACCGAAACGTGAAGCGACTTGAGAGTACCCACATGCTGATGTGCCTTAGGGTGGTGAGCGCATACCGCACGGTCTCAAAGGACGCGGTATGTGTGCTAGCGGGCATGATGCCCATAGCTTTAGTGGTGGCAGAGGATGAAGAATGCTTCGAGCGACGCGGCATAAGAGGCGCGAGGCGTATCGCCAGAACCTCGTCTATGCTGAAGTGGCAGAACGAATGGGATTCCTCCAGCAAGGGTAGATGGACACACAGGCTCATACCGAGCGTGTCCAAGTGGACGAGAAGGCCCCATGGCGAGGTGAATTTTCACTTGACTCAATTTCTGTCAGGCCATGGGTGCTTTAGGTGGTATCTGCACAGATTCGGACACGCAGGCTCCCCCGCATGTCCGGAGTGTGCAGACTGCGACGAGACCGCGGAGCATGTGCTCTTCGAATGTCCACGTTTCGTGGAGCAAAGGTCGAGTATGCAGGAGGTATGCGGTAGAGATATCACGCCTGACAACATTGTTGAAAGGATGTGTATGGGGGCGGACAAGTGGGACTCCGTTACTTCCACGGTTTCTCGAATCGTACTTGAACTACAGAGTAAATGGCGAGCCGAACAACAGCTTGTTGAGTTGGCCCTCCCTTCCCCATCCAGGAGCTTGAGTTCAATGGGTAGTCTAAGTACTAGCCTGGACCCGAGCCTCCAGAGGAGATCTCGAGTGAACAACTTAAGGCGGTAGCTGGTGGAACGCTTACTATTAGAGTGTACTCATGTACGGTCCCCCCCTTCTCGAAGTCATCCCTAACGGGCGTACCGCGAAGGTAAGGAAGAGAGAGAATGAGTTTTTAGTGGGTCGATCCCCACATCACCCGAGGAACCACCTCTTGGGTATCTGTTGCAGATTTTCTCATTCTATAAAAAAAAAGTGCGCTGATGATGGAGGATATGCGGATGTTCAAAACAACGGTTGAAAAACTACAAGCAACATCTCAGCAGTCAACGAGCGGGAGCGAATTAGAGTTCGAAGGAGGGCAAAGACCATCGAGTACTCGTCAAAACGTAATAAACCGGATAAACCGGTCCTCTATCAGCATTCCGGAATGCAAACCTCACGAAGAAGGTGACGAAATTCATCGGCAGACTTTTTAATCATGGAAAGATTTCCTTATCGATTCCATGAATCTGGCCGGTGTTACAGACGAACAGACTCGTTTCACTATCTCAAAGTAAAGGCTGGTTCTCGACTTCTGAAAATTTTCCGGAATTCAAAATCTACAAACGACGCTCCACCAGCTGAGTCGCATCCGTTTGCAAACGCTATGCACCGACTGAAATCATATTTCGCGTCGGGCTCGGATATAATGCTCCAGCGGCGCAAATTAGCTTTGATGGTACAGAAAGATGGAGAATCAGAACTTGCTTTTGTGTCAAGAGTTGCCGTGACTGCCCGTTTTTGCAACTTCGGTGAAGGGAAAGAGTTTGAGGAGGTAGTTGGAACTGTAGCGGAACATGCTTCGCATAAAGAGGTACGATCGGCTGCCTTAAAGATGTTAAGCCGAAAAGGAACATACACTGACTTGGTTGACAAGGTGAGGGAGCTTGAGGCAATCTGGATTAATGAGGAGTACTACGTGCGCAAGAGTTACAAGCCACCGGAAGCGGTTCTCGCACCTATTCGAACGGATATGCCATCGAAATCGGATCCCGGGAATCGAGGACAAGAGCGGCACCCCGGAAGTGTGGGTTTCCGTAGCAACGAAGGACAAATGGGACCCCAGTTTGCGCGGCGAGGAACAGAATATCATCGTGCAGGTATACGAGTGACAGAGGGGCACAGTACCTACTCGTTGATTGGATACGTGTGTCGATTTATTATGAGTGAAGGAGAGGCGACGTCGATCCCGTTGTTTATCTGTATGCGTATTTGTGTGTGTTGTATTTTCGAATGGTAAGGAAGAATGTTGGACAGAGAACGGGCAGTGATTTGAGACACGTTGACGGTAGTAGACGCTACGTTGCGAAAAGTTCGTGAACAAATGAGAAAAGGGTGCAAAAGTGGCATTGCTGGTGACGACGGTCAATCCGGAGTGCATATCCGGTGGAACCGATGGATACGACAGCTACATTAATGGCACATAGTGGCAATCGTGAAATATGCTCTTGAACTGTCAAATTCAAAAAGTGGCATTCTTGATATCATCCGGTTACATCGAAACCAAAAACCAAAACAAATGCCCAGACTAGTTGCTGAGAAGTCAATGCTTAGTTGCCATGTATTGTGCGTTGCAAGAAAAGCACAATTATAGCGACTACTTTTCAAGGCCTTCGATGATGGACAAAATTTAATCGCAGTGCAAATGCCACGTGCAGTCGCAGCAGTCATCATATCAACTATTAAGTCTATGATCATATCACCCAGCCACGTGGCGACCTTTTTTTCAAGAATTATCAAAGAGCGCTATGATGGAAAATTTGAAAACAGGTATGTTCTCTTAGGCGACTGTCTCGCGCTAGGGGCGGGACACCTCCTAATATCTGGACTAATACTTCCTAATAAATATTAGATCGCTAATCCTCGTCGAAAACTATCTCAATTTTTCTATAGTATGTCATGACTTATATTCAATCCCACAATTGTCAAAAAACTGGAAACTCAGACGGTAAATTTCTTCTCACATACTAATTCATATCCGTATAAAAAAAACATCCATTTTAAGCTTAGAAATGTTACGATGTAAATGCAGAGATGCTCTGAAGAAGGTGATACGTCCCCCACTGGTGTGTGCTAAAGCTATGTAGTTCTTCTGGTGAACATATCGATGTGCGCCTCCTGGATCACATAATAGATGGAAAATGCAATACCGTTTATCTGCTAACCCTACGATCAACCCGCTATTGAACGCCATTGAACACAAAAAAATTCTTTCGTACAATATAAAGAAGCTGCTACACACTTTTACTTCACTTTTCATTTGTGAAAATAAAATACTGAGAATTTGATACTGAGACATTATGATGCCAATACTATGTCGATGGAGAATTTTGTGTGGGCTGCTTTATTGAACCGAATCCCTCAGGACCCTTTAGATCTATCTTTTTTGACTACAAAATACATACACAATTCTTTACGGGTGCAGCATGAGCATTGTACACTGTACACTTCGTAGTTTCTATTCCGTAATTGACCAGAGTTAGTGGAATTGCACAGAGAACCAATAGATAATACTTGGGATTAGCACAACATTCTCAATGTACACGTTCTGAAAACTCAAACTCTAATGGGTCAATTACGGCGCCGACCACATACACAATTCTTTACGGGTATAATAGGGTCAAAACAGTCAAAATAGACAAAACTTAGGTTGCTCAAGGATTTTGGAGTATTGGTAGGTTTTACCTACATACTCTTGGGTGTACTGCACTGAGGACTACACCGGAACCGACATACGATTCAGATACATATAACAGAGCTCTATGCGGTGCTCAACTGGGCCCCTGGCAGGTATAATGTTGACAATCGTTTCGTTGACAATCGTTTTCGTTTGTTTGTCAAAGATTTCAGCATGGCTTACTTGATTGAAAAGCATTTGGATCTGGGATTAATACTTTCTAATACTGCTAATATCATTAATAATCATCTGAGCTGTCCCGCCCCTAGGTCTCGCGCGTATCTCTGACTGCGGGTAAAAGTAGTCGCGAAAGTAGATTTTATTTTGATTTGTATAATATCATGTTACCGAAAGTCGTTTCCAAATGACAGTGTAACTTTTTGTTGTTGCATTGTAAACACACAGTGTTTACACTGTTACACTGTAAACACAAGTGTGTTACTTGGGTAGGTGCTCAGGACTGAAAGTAAGTAAGTAAGTCCTAGATGAATCTTGGAAGGAGTTTCTGAAAGAATTTCATATGAACTTCTCGGAAAAATCTAAGTAAGAGTTCCCGAAGGAATCCAGGAAGAGGTTCTCATAGGAATCCACGAAGGAGTTTCTCAAGAAATTCCAAAAGCAACTCTCGACACAATTTCTAGTCTAGTCTAGTCTACACATACATAGTAGAGTGGGTCATTGTTTATATGGAAAAATGAAAAATTCAATGGTATCCCATCAGATCAAAACTTTTTTGATCCCATTTCAGGACCCAAATAAGTGTGCAAAATTTGAGCACCATCGGTTATGTCTACGTTTTGCGCATCGCGTTTGAAGTTTGTATGGGGTTTTACATGGGAAACCACACTATTTTGCATTTTTCTCATAACATGCTCGATTTTTTTCCAAAACCATGTAACCAATAAAGTGAAAACAAAGCCTACGGTGTCCTGAAAAACTATGTCGAAGACCGCGAAGTGATCTGATGCTTATGAAAAAAGTAGTAGCGTTGGCATTGCTTGGCGAAACAGCATGATTTTGTTGCTATTGTTATTCCTTCACACGTTGAAACATAAACACATACATGCGGTTCGTTGGTTATAACTATTTTCACAAGCATCGGATCGCTTTGTGGTCTTCAACAAAGTTTTTCAGGACATCCTAGGCTATCATTTTACAGTATCGGTTGAAAAGTTTCAGACAAACTTTTTCATCTTATGACAAAAATGCGAAAAAGTACGTTTTCCCATACAAAATCTCATACAAATTTCAATTGCAATGCGCAAAGTGTAGACGCAACCGATCGTGCTCAAATTTTGCACAGATACTCAGGACCCGAAACAGAACCAAAAAAGCTTTGATCTGAGAAAACGGTTCCGATGACCCACACTAATACACAGCCATTCATTGAAAGAATCCTGGAAAATGATAGAATCGACTAATTCTACCATTTTTCTTGTCATTATTAATGTTTGCAGTACATTGGAAATGCATTACAAACATTAAAGCGGTCAGGCCTACTGTGCAGTGTATTGTTTTTATAATAAAGCCATTAAGTGGGGACATCTCGTACCAACCACTCAGCTTTTGAGAAAGCAAAATAAGTGAAAATCGATGGGGGTGACGATGCTAAGAAGGTTATTGTCACCCCTTGGTCCTTCGCTTCCTGGGATGGAACACAGGTATTTGGTCCGTGTCCTGGCCCTAATGTCTAGGCTTAAGCGCCTTTACTCGCCACCTGAAATGAAATATACTGGGTGCGATTTATCTGGAAACTGCTGTTCCTCGGTGTTAAGGGGAACGTCATTACAGCGCAGTCAGGCTTGCTCCTCGTCTCACCACCGTAGCGCACGTAGTCAGTCAGCATTAAGTGCTCCACACAATGCATACGTTTGCGTGTGCGTGACAGTAGTTTGACACATTTCCCATGGGAAAACTGTCAAAAAAACGCAAACCTCGACGGACCGGACGCTATGTGTTCCAGGCTTTACGCCGCTTCATCATTCACCTGTCAATCGTCGAGTAATAGCTGTGGCATTCAAACACGCACAGAGACACGAAAGGCCTTACGGATGTTGCAGCACTATCGTCCGTTTCTTTTGGAACACAATACAAAACTATTCCTTTCACGCAAGATCTTCTTTACACAAAGCGTCGCCGTGTTGACCTCTGACGAACTCTGCAACAAGAAGCAAAAGGGGAGGCAATTGACGAGAGAGACGCTTCATAGCATATAACAACAATCGACGAAAAACTGAGCCCTCCGAAACCGCCCGAACCGATGAAACCGCTACCACCCACCCCTGCCGAACACTCCCGCACAGCCGATTATTGCGCAAGTGAAAAATGCGATTCCCGACGCGGATTTTACTTTTCCCTGGGAAATTTTGCTTGGTTTCGCTGCGGCGACACTAGACACTTATTTTTCTATACTTTCCGGTCGGTTTTGAGGTGTTTCTAGACCAAACATAAAGTTTATAAAGGAATACTGGAAGAAGTCCTTGTAGGATTCCTGGAAGGATCTCGGAAAGAAATCCCAGAAATAATTCTGGAAGGAATCTCGCATGAATCTGGTGGAATCCCGGGTGGAATTGCTCGAATTTTCAGACATATTTTCCAGGAATACCAGCTAGAAGTTAATAAACTTCTGAAGATATTCTTAAAGAATCAACGATGATAATCTAACTTGAAATTCCAGGAGGATTTCCGGAAATCCTTGAGAAAACCCGGAAGAAGTCTCCTCAAGGAATCACTGAAGAAATCCTGGAAGGAGTTCCTTGAGGAACATTTTAGGAGTTTCAGGAAGAGTCTAGGGGTAATCCTAGAAACAATACATTCCTCGGCATTAATTAAAATTTTGGAAGAAACTCCTGAAGTAATTGTGCCTATTCCACGGAAGGAGAGACATGACGCAGCTCGATTCGTACATCGTGGTGAGAAATTGAAGAGAAGAGCGTTTTTCATACAAAACTATTGTTGAAACTCCGGCGGATATCCACGTCCATCTTTTTACCGAGTACCGTTCCTCAAATCTTCATCATCCACTCACGCACACTAACGTCAGGATACCACAGTGATCATACGAAACGTGAAGCGATGCGACAGTACCCATAGGCTGATGTACGTTAGGGTGGTCAGCACATACCAGACAACCTTATAGGACATGGTATGTGTGCTAGCATGTGCTTAGCGGATTTCCTTATTTTACATATATTAAAAGGGTGACTCAGGGTATTTTATGACGGTTTTTTTTGTCGAGAGCGAGCTTGGTCATCCGAATTGCCTGAAACTTCGTCGAATGCTTCAGCTTGATTGAGAAAGAGGCTAACTTCTAGTTCAACAAGCCTTAGAAAACAACCCATGACAAAGAGAACAAAGCTGCCGGGAATACACTATGTACGTCCCCTGTTTGTGCCTGAAATAGTTGGTGAAAACAGATAGGTCTCCAGTTAGTCTTAATAACGGCTATAGATCGCCAATCCGGAGACAGCGAGTTCGATTCCCATTCCGGTCGAGAAAATCTTCCTGACTCCCTGGGCATAGTGTTTTATTGTGCTTGCCTGATAATATACAAATTCATGCAATGGCAGGCAAAGAAAAGCCCTTCAAATAATAACTGCGGAAGTGCTCAAAGAAGTACTAAGTAGCAAGACAGGCCAAGATCCAGTGGGGACGTAGAGCCATAAAGAAGAAGAAGAAGACTTGGAAGAAGATGAACTACAAAGGAAATAAGTTTGAAAATGAGTACTTTGTCAGAAATTACATCTTTGAGAAATCTATGCGTACGAAAATGCTTAAATAGATATTAAAGGAAATATTTTCCCTGCAAATAACTATTTTTCTAAATAATGTGGCCGTAATCATGAATACTATATAAACAATCAAAATGACAGAATAATGAAAGAGCAGACAATATAGCACCAGCACAACTGCTGTTCAACGATATCCAATTGCTAAAATTTATCGGCATTCTATTTCAACGAAATAATAACCCCCGATGGTACCGAAGCCCGTTCCCTAATGGCACTTTTTTCTATTTCTTTCTCTTTTTTTTTCCATTCCAGAGCTCCACGTTGGCTTCCATGGAGGCGGCCCTCCCCAGCGGATTGGCAGTCCATAAATCACCGCCACCTGAAAGCAATGCGCAAACATGTGTGTGACAACGAGAATTTATCTGTCTGCTGTGCCAAGTGAAACGGAAAATCCTCTCCCGAAACATCCACTTTTTATCAATATTCACAAAACAATAAAAATAAAAATAAAACATAATCAACGTAATTGAGCTCCATAACATTTATCAAGGAAACTTCAAACACACTCATTTTGACACACGTACCCCCTTTCCAATCCTCAACCTCAAGCTCTTCACACCCAACTTCTTCTTCGAGCTTTTCCCGAAGCACTGATTTCCACAAGCGAGAAAATCTCGCCCTGTTCGCACACCGACCGAAACATTCTTCTCGACACCAACCAGCGCAGCGGTGCAGGAATCCCCTAGTCCCACACGTGTGGTCTTCGGTATCGGAATCGATGCGTTCAATCACTTCCCAAACCAGCTTCCCTCACGAAGACGACGACGGCAGCTTAGCATCGCACCATATAGCGAGTGAACACCGATAGAACCAAGCAACAACCAGCCATAATAATAATACTAATAGTAATAATAATAACACCCAATTCCCCCAACGACTTTGGGAAGCAGTCTGGAAGAATCATTGTGGTGGGCAGCCTTGGCCCCCGACCAGAGCGCAGAAGAGATCCTTTGGCACAATACCAGTCAGCCAGTGCGGTGGTAGTGTGGCGCCCAACAATAGGGCCAGAGTAGCTCTACGAGTGGGGAAAAGTGTTCAAGTGTGGAAATTCCAATACCCAATCGAAAAGTTGAAGCCAATAGAGAAGATTCAACATCCGAAGCAAAAAAAGAAAGAATTCTCCGAAGTGAAGAATCCAGTGAGTGTGAAAAAAAAGAATAAAAGCTCTCCCCAGTGTGATCAAGGGGGAAAAAGAGGAGCTGTGGTGTCGTCGTGCAGTTATCGCAGCAGCAGCCGGTAGTTATCACACACAAGCGAGAGCCCGCTGAGCATCAACGGCGGCATCATCGATGGGAAAAATGAAACACGGCATCGCATTCAAATTTAATCAAGTGTTTCACGTCGTATTTATCAATGTATTTATCGCGCATTTCACGCTCGGATTACAGCTACCTGCGTCGGACAAGGATAAACATGGTGAGTGGATTTATAATTTCGGGGGAAAAATGGAACTGATTTTTATGGGTGTTTATGTTTATACGTGGAGCTCCCGTGGAAACGGTTCATGTGCTTAAATTGCACCTGAGGCATTTTATTCCAAATTTCTCAGAATTAAGTGGACCTAAGCAGTGAATGTGACAACTACAAATCCCAATTTTCTTGACACAATTCCAGTCTGAAAATCATGCACA
Source organism: Aedes albopictus (assembly GCF_035046485.1). Classification (NCBI taxonomy): domain Eukaryota; kingdom Metazoa; phylum Arthropoda; class Insecta; order Diptera; family Culicidae; genus Aedes; species Aedes albopictus. The sequence goes on from NC_085137.1 coordinate 210,013,263, forward strand.
AGTTTGAGACATGTCTTTGGAATGATATAAGAAAGCAAAAACAAAAATTGGGATCATCTGCAATATTTAACCTTCCTAATGCATCACGTTGGGGACAGTTTGCTGACGTAGTGCACGTTTTGGGGCAAAAAATGACCCTAATGCACAAGGAGGTATCAGGTATCAGAAGGCCGGCTCCAGAGGCACGTTATCCTCCATTTGGGACATTTGTGCCATCGCCATAATAATAGCCTATTTCATCATCTATCTGAGGGAACAGGAAGGAAATAAGGATGAGGATGGAGATAAGGACAGGTAGGGAAATAGAAAAAAAAAAATCCTGGAAGAGGATACTAACGCATAAACATACCACAATGTGTTCAAACAGCGCCCTGAAAAGAGCACTGTGATAACGCATAAAGCGTAAAGAGAGCCTATAGCTCTTTACCACAGCGAGTTAAGAACAACAGAATGTTCTGAAGATTCAGGTTTCTGAAGTCAGTTTCATTTAATAAGTGTTAACCGAATAATCGGAAACGCAATTGCGCAAAAACTAGACAGTGACATATCAAATGATACGTAGTTCCATAATCGTATTCACAGCTATCACATGCAAATGAATCAGCTTGCTGAATATTTGCCATGTGATAGCTGAGTCGGCAGTGGCCAGTCAATGCTTTGACCAGAATGCTGCAATTCTGCTTTGACAGATTTGTAAGAAACTTCGCCACCCTAGGAGATGACTCAGTACAATACAATTTGGTTTGACGACATGACTCCAAACTATTCTAGTATTGTCTGTGTTGAGTGGCAGCCCAGGTGTGAATCTGAAGCTTTACCCAACATTTCGATATCGGAATAGCTGGCTCAGGGCCAATGAAGTCATGTTATGCTCCAGTGCGAGCTAACTCATCAGCCAATTCGTTTACAGCGATGGAAGAATGGCCAGGTACCCATACAAGGTGAACAGCGTTTGCTGAATTCAGCTCCTCGATTTGAGTTCGACAAGCGATAACTATCTTCGACCTGGAGTTGGCCGAAGCAAGTGCTTTAATAGCAGCCTGGCTATCTGAACAGAAGTATATTGCTTTGCCCATTACGTGCGGCTGAAGTGCTGATTGCACTCCGCACATAAGAGCAAAGATTTCGGCCTGAAAAACGGTGCAGTGTCTACCAAGTGGTATCAGGTATCAGGTATCAGTAGGTCGGCTCTAGAGGCACGTTCTCCTCTATTTGGGAAATTTGTGCCATCGCCATGAACACGAGCCTATTCATCATTTATCTGACGGAGAAGGGAAGGAAAAAGGATAGGACAGGGGAAAGGACAGGTAAGAGAATAGGATCGTCATACTCGCAAAAGCGTTCCACAATGGGTTCACATAGCGTCCTGAAAGGACACTGTAATAACGCATAAGCGTACCACAATGGGTTCAAACAGCGCCCTGAGAAGGGCACTGTGATAACGCATAAAGCGTACAGAAAGCCTATAGCTCTTTACCACAGCGGGTCAAGAACAGCAGAACGTCCTGAAGATTCAGGTTTCTGAAGTCAGTTTCACTTAATAAGTGTTTTCCGAATACTCGGAAACGCAGTTGCGAAAAAACTGGGCAGTTACATATTAATTGATACGAAGTTCCATAATCGGATTCACAGCTATCACAGGCAAATGAATCAGCTTGCTGTATATTCGCCATGTGATAGCTGAGTCGGCAGTGGCCAGTCAATGCTTTGACCAGAATGCTGCAATTCTGCTTTGACAGATTTGTAAGATACTTTGCCACCCTTGGAGATGGCTCAGTACAATACAATTTTGTTTGACGACATGACTCCAAACTATTCCAGTATTGTTTGTGCTGAGTGGCAGCCCAGGTGTCAATCTGAAGCTTTACCCAACACTTGGATACCGGAATAGCTGGCTCAGGGCCAATGAAGTCATGTGATGCTCCAGAGCGAGCTAACTCATCAGCCAATTCATTTCCAGCGATGGAAGAATGGCCAGGTACTCATACAAGATGAACAGCGTTTGCTGAATTCAGATCCTCGATTTGAGTTCGACAAGCGATAACTACCTTCGACCTAGAGTTGGCCGAAGCAAGTGCTTTAATAGCAGCCTGGCTATCGGAACAGAAGTATATTACTTTGCCCATTACGTGCTGCTGAAGTGCTGATTGCACTCCGCAAAGATTTCGGCCTGAAAAACGGTGCAGTGTCTACCAAGTGAGTAAGACTGATACAGCCTTAGCTCACGAGAATAAACACCAGTACCTGCTCGACCTTCGAGAAGGGAGCCATCAGTGTAACATACGATGCCGTCTGAAATACTTCTTTCCAGATAACCAGATGTCCACTCTTCCCGGGAAGGGCATTTCGTGGAAAATGTCCTATATGGAAAATTACAAGCAATTGAAAGATCACTTGGAGCAAGAACAATTTTGTTCCAATTCACCAAAAGTGAAAATAACGAGGTGTGTGTTGATGTGCGGTTCGCAGGAGTTTCCTCTAGTAGACCGAGTACCCGTAACCGTTAAGTGCAAGAAAGTGCTTCTTGTTTGAGATGAATTTGTAGTGGGGCGACGTCAAAGAGAACTTCTAGCGCTGCCGTAGGAGTTGAAGAGAACGCTGAAGACATCGCCATTAAGCACATCCTTTGGAGATGGCCTAATTTTGATTGGGCCGTTCTCATTTCACCCTTTTGCCACCACACAAGACATCCATAACCCAATATTGGCCGAACAACAGTTGTGTAGATCCATTTGATATACTTGGGTTTTAGACCCCAAGTTGTACCAAAAGTACGCCGGCATTGCCCGAACACAAGCTTTCTTGAGTCTGAATTCAATGTGAGATGTCTAGGAAAGCTTGGAATCAAGAATGAATCCAACGTACTTTACCTGTTCAGTCACATCGATTTCAGAATCAAAGAGACGCAAATGTCGAACGCCATTACGGTTTCGCCTTTCCGTGAAAATAACAATAGATGTTGTTGTATTATCTGCACACGCCTATGCGTACACACCCCTTGGCACACCCTTAAGGGGTTCATTCATCCAATCATTCACTCTATTTTTCTACCTACATGAATGGCTGAGTCAGAACTCGGTAGCGTGTGCTAGAGTACAGTTCGCTGGTTGCTGGTTTCACAGGTTTCCAACAGATACATCTCTGGTGGTTAGTTCAGAGATGAGTGTAGCAACTATTGCGTTGTTGACAAGCACACAGCCTCGAGGCATGACACGCGAGTTGGCCATTTCATGTTTACTGAAAGTAACAAAAACCGGGATCACAAGGTTTCCTAGATAGAAATTTCCCTTACGAGAAAGTAAGGTTCTTGTACCAAGGCCACTTGGGATGTACCATTTTGCATAAGTCTGCAAAGATTGGTCGTTGCTGTTATTTTATGATAAAGATTGATCTGAGCTATCCTAACCGTAGCCACAACCCAAACTAGGTAAGATTAAACTCTTCGCAACAACAGCACAACAAAGAACAGCAACAATAAAACCAAATCGGTATCGATTGGAAAACGCCAAATGCGAGGATACACAGAATGCACTGTGTAAATCGCATAATGCGAAACCATATAGGTGAAAATTTAAACTAATTACACTAAGGTCTTTTTTTACACGGGTAGTTTTTCTGCTTTAACTCGGTCAATTTTGAACCTACCTATCTGGTTTTCAGATAGTAGTACTAACCGTGTCTACCTGTGTACAAATTTTCATGTGAATTGGCCCAAAATTGATCAAGTTAAAGCAGAAAAACTACCCGTGTAAAAAAAGACCTTAGTGTAACAACATCTTCATAATCCCGCCCTTATTTAGCCTCAAGTGAGACTAAAGAAGAGCAGCTGATTGTCTCGGAGAAACACAAGGTCCACTGCACCATTGCTCCGGTTAGCGCAGTAAGGGCTACATACTGTAGATTGCGCCCTGGTACTCCACAGGCTCCGTTAGCGGTTAGGTTTATATTAGACCCCCTAGCTATTTATTCCTAGGCACGGTAAGCATAAAGCCGCATCACACCATGAATTAGAGGTCACCTGTTGGAGGATTCTTACCACCGGAACAGGCGGTATATAGTGTTATTCTTAGCCAATTGATACAATCGCTACCGACAGTTCGCTGACGTAGTGCACGTTTTGGGTCAAAAATGACCCTAATGCACAAAGAGGGTTAATTACACTAGTTTAAAAAATAAAACTAAAGTAAGTAAAATTCTATCAATGATCACAGTTTACTGACTGATTCGAAAACCGTGCATCACACAAAGTTAATAGAGCATTTTTTTAAATGATGCCAAGCTCGTGGATCACGTTTTCTCAGCTTTGTATTCTATGAGCACTTCCACAGTTATCAACTGAGCGCTTCCTCTACCAATGACCATTTTGTATGTGTTTATCATGTGGCAGGCACGAATGAATATACTCTATGGCCAAGGAACCCAAGTAACCATATGGCATTCTAATGGCTACTTGGGAAGTCAAGGTAAGTTTCAAATTAGACAATCTTTCCAAATGTGCAAAATTATCGTTCTCCACACTTTTCATTCGAATATTCTAGTCATTCTTGATCAGCTTGATCGCCTTAATATTACGTCTAATTTTCTTGCATCTGAAGGAAACTTCAATTATAAAATGAAATAGCGTGAGGGCGTTTTGCATCGGTGGTGCGTATTACCCCAGTTTATCCTACCCAACTAACAATTGCAAGTCGCAAACAAGCAAGCTTGCTGAATTGTCGCTTAATAATGGTAATGATAGCTGAACTAAAATTTTGCTCAACACGCAACGGTTTAAATTTCAATTTTTCAATTGAGAAAATAGTCAATGTTCGACTATCCTCATCGGTATCATGATAAGTTAAAACACTTTTTAAAAGTTTAACAAGAAATTTATTCGACAAGCCCTGATTCTTTAACAAAAGAGTTTAACAAAACATTTGTCTGCATCTTATTAAGCTGATGTATCGATAAGCATATGCTCATGAACAATGTGCTTTTCACTTGTCAAATAAACGCCTGCAGCCCGTCATAGTTTGACTCGGAACTTTGTTCGGATTTTGGGTAAATCATGGCTAAAACTGTTTAGACAATCAAGTTATTAACCTTTAGGACGCGCCATCAAGCAACCGAAACTGGACCGCGCTCACGCTGTATACGACGAGCGAGGATTTTTGGTAGTGTTGTACTTTTTACAACAGCGCGCGTCCTGAAAAGTGAAAGAACCAAATTTTTAAACGAATCACATAAAATAAAACAGAATAGAATTATGTAGTTTAACATTGAGTGCCAAGAGACGTAATCAACGTAAAAATGAGGCATTTATTTATTATTATTAGTATGTAACAAGATATCTTGTACCTTGATTATTATATTTTGTTATCTTGTAGCAGGCAGGAGTTTTGTAAATAAATTTTGTAAATATAGCATGTTAATAATTGAATTGAAATAGATTGTAAGAATAAAAGAATTCCCTTTAATGAATTCGAATTGTATTTAGTTCCTTATAGTAGGCAAACGAGCACTTAATGAGGTGCAAACGCTTCCTTGGGTCGAGGCCATTTGTTTTCTTGATAAGGTGGGAAAGAGAAGGCAGCACGGCTATCGTTCAAGTTATCCAACGTAGCTGTGTAGTCACGAAAGTACACGAAGGGTTTCGGGAAATGACGTACTTCCGGGTGCGTCCGAGATACACTTTCCCTTATCTGAGGCTTCAAAGACTCGATCATTTCGTCCGTGATCGTTTAAGGAATTGGAAGTGTCCGCGTTTGTTATTTAGTTTTCGTGTGCCAATAGTAGGTCTTTTTAAAGTGATGTTTAATAAAGTTAGATGATTAAATAGTTGTTTCGTTCTACAGTAGGCTAATCGGTGTGCGTTAGAAATTGTGTGCGATTTGGAGTTCTTAGTTAGCTCAGAAGCGAGGTAAGAATATGTGCTGTGAATGTGCTCTGGTGCCAGTGCTCATGTTCGATACCCCGCCAGTTTTTCCAATCCGCAGTTCTTCGCATCCAAGCGCAACCACTTCTTCCCCGACGGACGAGAAATACCCGGCATCCGTCATACGGCCGGAAGCGGACGGATCCGTTACCATATCGGTCCGAGAAGGCCTGGGGACCTTCAGGTGGACGAGGTCTTCCACCAGCTAGTTCGCCAATTGACTAGCGGGCGCTGTCAATAGCCCAGTGAAGCGTAAGTCAACCGCCATTGCGAAGACGAGCCGATCAACGAACTCCGCCATCAATCAACCAAACCGGCGCGGTGGTGAGAGCAACGACCCGGCCTACAGGTCATCGACTACCAAGTAGTAAGCTGTACCGATCGGTGAGTCAACCAATTTCTTTTTTTTGCGGAGTGCGGCGTCCGCTGAGGGCGCCGCGGAGGATTTTTTTGTACCAGTCAAAGACTGAAGAAGTGCTGCTAAAGCCAACCAACATCTTTTTCGGAGATCGGAATTCCTTCCGACAACGTCTTCGGAGCCTCCGGTTCCGTGAAAATGCGTGCGTGAGCCGTCTTGCCACCACTGCAGAAAAAGTCGAACACCCGGAGCGCAGACATCGACGCAGTCGAGCTTCGATTCCATGTGACGTCACGAATGAGAGCACTGAGCACAGTTAGATAGAGAAGGAGGAGCTAGGGAATCGCACACCAGCTAGGAAGTGTAGAAGTAGAACGAACACAAACACACAGAATGATTTCCAACTCGAGTTGTAGCCAATAAATATGTATGTTATCCTAGTTGTTAAGTGAATATATTTCGTATCCGTCCCTGAATAAATGTGTCAACATGTTCTTTCCTAGCAATTTGATCGTTTAATTGTATTTCACATCACTGCGCGGTTTTTGGTAGTTTCGTGTCCCGTCCTCCATATGTTGAGTTTGATTGGGTTGTTTTATGAGTGTCTTCCAGCTCAGTGAGGGATCTGGTGGCGAGAGGAGAGAGTTCGCCAATGATGAGAACTTCTCACTAGTGAGATCTTGAGGGTACGGGTGGTCTCTCACCGTTCTCTGAGTGTCGTCGTGACTGTGTGGTTATGTTGCGATAATAGGGTGTTCCCGTTTGGACGTTTTAGATCGTAGCCAGCTGGATCGATCCGTAAATCCTATTCAGGAAATTTCAAATGGACTCGCCCTTTGGGAGTCTCATCCGGGCAATTTAAAATTGGGCTCGTGGTCTCCTTTCGAGGAGTGGCGCATAAGCCACGCGTTTTATGCAGGATCGCCAGCAGCGGCTACAAATTGGCGCCCAACTAAAGGTCTTCAGAATATTTGAGTATTGTTGAATTTCTAATGTAAAATTGTGTGTATTTCTGTTTTTTTTTTGTACTTATGGTTAGTTTTAGGTTCACATATAGATAGTTTTGGATTATGAGTTGAATTCGTCCGTTATTTGGATTCTGTGGATAGTCTTTGAGTGTTTAAGTGAATTTTGTGTATTGAGAAAATTTTTGGGGAATTTTGAGCAGAATAGAAATTGAGTTTGTGCAGTGATATACAGTGTAAAATTGAAATTATCATTATTTGCGTTTTTTTAAGTTTATTTAATTTTGTTAAGCTTCTGTTACTTTTTCTTCTTGTTTTTGTTCAATTTATTATTTCGGTAAAATGGCTGTAAAACTTCCACATGCGGACCATTTGATCAACGAGGAAGTAGATTATGAACTGATTATACGAGGGAAGTTTGATGAGACGAAAAATGACGTTGAGGCAAAATATCGGATGTTGAGGTACTTGTTCAAGGAAGACGAAAAGGAGAGTAGAGTGTATGAGTCGCCGTTTACAATCGATCAGGAGTACGACATCATTTGCTCACGGGTTGGAGAGTTGCGAAATAAATTGGCGAATGGATTGGACGATAGATCATTTTCTCGGTTAAAGCACTATTGGGGTAGAGTCTACAGGATTATGACAAGAGACGCGGATTCGGAGAAAATGCGGAAGGAATTGTTGAAGGAGATAAGAACAGAGCTGAACAGGTTTGATGGTAGGAAAGAGCAGGATAGGCGGCCCAGTCCTTTCGGTTTCCAAGAAGATGCAAGGTCGTATAAGAATGGTGCAAAACCGAAGGAGAAAACAGCGGAAAACTCAAATAAAGAATCCGAACCCGAGACATCATCGGTAAATCCAGTAGTACCTAACGAAGAACAGAGTCAGGCGAGCGAAAGAGAGAAAGCCTTAGAGGCGCAGGTGAAAGAGTTGCGTGAACAGGTAGAGATGCTCTTACGTGGTTCTGAAGGAGCCAGGGGAGGGAATGTAGGAAGTGGCAAAGAGAGCGAAAACGTTGCAGGGAGAGATAACAGGAAGTATGCAGGGTACGAAGTAACACCAGAACACGGTAAAACTCGGAGTCAACAAGATAGAGCGGACGAGGACTCAAGGGCGTCTCTTAGCAGTCGAAGTGGGAAACGGAGAGATTTCTGTAGGAATGCTACAGGGCAAAATGAGGTGAACGATAGGGATCGACGAAGCTGTGAGAGAGATGGCTACTACCGACAGGAGAGCAGCAACTTCGGTGCAACAGAAGGTCGAGACATACGAAGAGACGATAGGTGCCAGAGGAATGAAGGCTACGACAGCTGGAACAGGCAGCGATATCAGCAAGACAGCAACAGGTTCCACGACGAACGGTTTGGCCGAACACATGAGGGCTTTCAGCGTCGGGTAACAAGGCAGTTTCCACAAGGTGCGGAGGCAGACATCGAGGAGCGACAACCTCGGCAGTATGAAGTACGGGAGCCATGGAGAGAGGGCAGTCCATGGGAAGAAGAGCAGTATGAAGCCAGAGAGCGGTACCGAGACCGACCAGCTGGACGTCCAATTCCATATGATCCGTATAGACGTTCGTACGAGGTACATCGGTCGGATAGACCAGCGGGGCAGCAGCGAAACACGCCGGTGGACCCGGAACAGCATCGGTTTGAGGAGTTTGAAGAACGGCGTTGGAGCCAAGGCGACAGAATGAGGCGAGTGTCAAGAGGAGATGCAAGACCACAACGAGACATCAGTTCGGACGAGTTTTCGGAAGACGAAGGAAGGTGGGCTGGGAGGCAATATCAGCGAAATCGGCACTTCCGAAGGATTTCCGAAGCCGAGATTCGAGACGCAGACCGTAGGATGGAAAAGTGGCATCTCAGTTTTAGCGGGGATGCACGAAGCAGGTCTCTCGAAGATTTTTTGCTTAAGGTACGTCGTCTTGCCAAGATGGACAGAATAGCCGACGATGTATTAATGCAGAGAATACATACTATCCTTAGAGGAGAAGCCTATGACTGGTATCTTTGCTATGCGGACGAGTTTCACGACTGGGCGCATTTCGAGGAGAGAATTCGGTACATGTACGGCAACCCGAATAAGGACCAGGGAAATCGCCAGAAAATCTACGAGAGGAAGCAGAACAGGAACGAAACTTTCCTGGGCTTCAAGATGGAGATTGAACGACTGAATAAGCTTTTGAGTACGCCACTGGATCCACAGCGAATCTTCGAGGTAATCTGGGACAATATGAGACCGCATTACCGATCGAAGTTGGCGTGTAAGACGGTCGTCAACTTGCGGAAGTTGGAGTACTATGCGTACAGAATTGACGCCAATGATCCAGTCTTCAGGAATGCTCGGGAAGGACCGAGTAAGACAATTCATAACATCGAGGTGGAACAGAAGGATGAGGAATCGTACAGTTCCGAGTCGGAGTCCGAGAACGTGAATGCGATAGGGAGTAAATTTGATAAAGACAGGAGGTACAAGGAGCAGCGATCATCAGGGACAAATAATGGGAGTCAAGGAAACAGGCGGGACATTCCAAACGCTTCGCAGAGTCCGTTGTGTTGGAACTGCCGAAAGTATGGCCACCTTTGGAGGAATTGTCCGGAAGAAAAGCGGTTGTTCTGCTACTTGTGCGGTGCACAGGGGAAAACGGTGACTACGTGTGAGAAGCATTCAGGAGAGGGTAGGTCACAACCAGCAGAGATCTCGGGAAACTAATTATGGAATGCCAGACAGGGGACGACAGCATTCCGATCTCCAGAGTTCCCGCAAACGACGAACAGATTCCCTTCACTGACCCGTACCAAGAGGTGTGCGAAGTCAAGATCCACACTGACATGTGTCCACATGTAGCCGTGAAGATATTCAACAAGGAATATGACGCACTTTTAGATTCAGGAGCAAGCGTGAGCGTGACGAGCTTGAAACACCTAGCAGAGGAAAACGGTTTGCAAGTTCATCAGAGTCCGGTTAAGATAGTAACCGCAGATAAAACAGTTCATAGGAGTTTGGGATACGTCAACTTGCCAATGGAGTTTCGGGGAGTAACGAAGGTTATTCCAACTCTTATAGTGCCACAGGTTGCGAGAAGCCTAATTCTTGGGTACAACTTCTGGAAAATCTTCGGGATTCAGCCGATGATCCAAGGTACGGATGGTTACGAGCAGATTGCAACGGTAGACATCACACTCAGGAGCGACTTGAACTGCGAACGACCAGTTGAACTTCCGGTATTACCAATTGAGACTTTACCGGCACTCAAAGGATCTGATCCTGACGAGTCCTTGGATATACCCGCATTAGAACTGCCGGAACCGTCAAAGACAACGCCGGAAATGGTTGAAACCGAGCACGATTTAACTCAGGAACAGCGAAAGGAGTTGACGGAGGCGATCAAAACTTTCCCTTGTACGACCGAGCAACGCCTAGGAAGGACATCCGTGATTCAGCATGAAATCGTGCTGAATGAAGAGGCGAAGCCCAGGCGGCAACCACTGTATCGGTGCTCGCCAGCAATACAGGCCGAGATGGATGCGGAGCTGGAACGCTACAGGACGATGGATGCCATTGAGGAATGCGCGAGTGAATGGGCGAGTGCACTAGTTCCCGTTCGTAAGGCGAATGGGAAGCTACGTGTATGTTTGGACTCTCGGAGGATCAATGCGCTGACAAAAAAGGATTCCTACCCAATGAGGAATATGGGTGAAATATTTCATCGATTGGGGAAAGCGAAATATTACTCTGTGGTGGATCTGAAAGACGCGTATTTTCAGATCCCCCTCAAGGAGGAATGCCGAGACTTCACGGCGTTCCGGACACCCAAAGGCTTATACCGTTTTAAGGTCTGTCCTTTCGGGTTAACGAACGCCCCCTTCACAATGTGCCGTCTCATGGACAAGGTTATAGGGTTCGATCTCGAACCCTATGTCTTTGTGTACTTGGACGATATTGTGATCGCCACGAAGACGTTCAGCGAACATGTCCGGTTGCTGCGTATCGTAGGGGAGAGATTAGCGAAGGCCAACCTGACGATTTCTTTGGACAAGAGCCGATTTTGTCGGAAGAAGGTATCGTACCTCGGATACTTACTGACCGAGGAAGGAGTGTCCATTGACAACGCCCGGATCGCACCGATCCTGGACTACGCCCGGCCGAAGAATGTGAAAGATATAAGGCGGTTGCTGGGTCTAGCGGGCTTCTATCAACGCTTCATTGGAAACTACAGCAGGATAGTTGCCCCGATTTCGGATTTGCTTAAGAAATCGAAGCAGAAGTTTATCTGGACGGAGTCTGCTGAAACAGCTTTCGGAGAATTGAAGGCAGCATTGATTGCTGCACCTATATTAGGTAATCCGGACTTTTCCCTACCGTTTTCCATAGAATCCGACGCCTCGGACCTCGCCGTAGGAGCGGCACTAATCCAGCAGCAGGAGGGACAACCGCGGGTTATTGCCTACTTCAGTAAAAAACTGAGTAGCACCCAACGGAAGTACTCTAGCGTCGAGAAAGAGTGCCTGGGAGTGTTGTTAGCAATTCAGCATTTCCGGCATTTCGTTGAGGGTACGCGTTTCCGAGTAGTTACAGACGCGCGTAGTCTATTGTGGCTGTTTACAATTGGTGTGGAATCTGGGAATGCCAAATTGCTAAGGTGGGCGTTAAAAATACAATCGTATGACATAGAGCTGGAATATAGGAAGGGGAAGAACAACATCGTAGCTGATTGCCTGTCGAGATCGGTAGAAACCATCTCTGCAGTAAGCGTGGACCCAAAGTACCAGGAGCTGGCATCCGAGATCGACAGGAACCCGTCAGAGTATCGTGGCTTCCGAGTGGTTGATGGAGAAATCTTGCGCTACTGCAAGGCAGAAGATAGGCTGGAAGATGTCCGTTTCCGATGGAAAAGGTATCCTCCTAAAGCAGAGCGGGGTGAACTAATTCGTAGAATACACGAGGAAGCGCATCTGGGACCGGAGAAGACGCTTGCAGCGGTCCGACAACGATTCTGGTGGCCGAAAATGAGCACGGAGGTGAAGAGGCAGTGTCAAACGTGTCTGAAATGCCAGACGAGCAAGGCGTCGAATCAGAACACCACACCGCCGATGGGAGATCAAAAGAAGGTAATTGAGCACCCGTGGCAATTCCTGGCCATGGATTATGTGGGTCCGTTGCCTTCTTCAGGGAAGGGTAGAAGTTCGTGCTTGTTGGTAGTGACCGATCTCTTCAGCAAGTTCGTGCTGATTCAGCCTTTTCGGGAAGCAACGGCAGAAACGTTAGCCCATTTTGTCGAAAATTCCATCTTTTTGTTGTTCGGAGTTCCCGAAGTGGTGTTGACTGACAACGGGACGCAGTTCGCTTCGAAAACGTTCGAGGGTCTACTGGAGAAGTACCACGTGTCTCACTGGAAAACACCCAACTACCATCCTCAGGTGAATGATTCTGAAAGAGTGAATCGGGTGGTAACGACCGCCATTCGTGCGACCATCAAAGACAACCACAAGGACTGGGCGAACAACCTGCAGCGAATCGCGAATGCTATTCGAAATTCTGTTCACAGCTCAACGAAGTACACGCCGTACTTCCTGGTGTTCGGCAGGAATCAAGTGTCCGATGGAAGGGAGTACCGGCGACTGCGTGATACAAAGTCAACCGATGATGTGCGTCTTTCACAAGAACAGAAGGATAGACTGTTGGAAGATGTGCGAAATAACCTCAGGGCTGCGTACCAGAAGCATTCGTCTCACTACAATCTCCGATCGAATGCTAACTGTCCAACTTATTCTGTTGGCGAGACGGTTCTGAAGAAGAATACCGTACTATCGGACAAGAGGAAAGGTGTCTCGGCCAAGCTGGCACCGAAATTCATTCTTGCAATCGTCAAGAGGGTAGTGGGCAGTCATTGTTATGACTTGGAGAGTTTGGATGGAAAACGACTTGGCATTTTCCATTGCAAGTTCCTAAAAAAACTTGCCAAAGCAGGCTCTCCATAGTTTGACCTTGGATGTCCTTCAGCTATGTAACTGTTTTGGAACAGTGACAAGGAACCAGTTAGAGGTCTGGTCTCACTAAAATACTAAAAGTGAACCGTTTTTTCAGCTATGAGGCTCTTGGGTTGCACCCAGGAGTTACTTTTATCCCGTTGAGCCGTGCTCCGGGTAAATAGCATAATAGCTCGCCATTGCAAAGCTTAGCGCTGATCTTTGGATCAGCTGCCGCCCCTACAAAACCTTTTTCTTACTAGGGGCATCCTTGGACTGTTCAACAGTCCAAGAAGAAGCTTTGCAGTGTGCTGAAGAATGGAACTAGTCAGTTCTTTCAAAGTAGAACCGTTGGAAGGAAGTTGTTGTGGTTATTCGCGATCCCCTCGACCAGAAGTCAGGGAGAGCCCTGGAAGTTTTCCCGGGCGATGATCTCAAACCAGAAGCTTGGAGCCGTAGTGCGATGACGAGCAGTACTGTTCAAGGAAGTGAAATTCGTGAGTTTGTCATTGGGGATTGTCAGACGCTGATCGAAAAGACAGACTCAGAAGTTTTTCTAGCATGAATAACGATGTTGAGCAACCCGAGTCAATCGAGCGATAGCACAACAACTTCAAAAGAATGGCTCTATTGGGAAAGTACTGCCCGAAAGTTAAAATTTTTCAAAGTTTTTATCTGAGACTTTTTAGGGAGATTTGCGCAAATGTGTAAATAATGTTAGTATAGTAGTTCACAAATGTTTCTTATGTCTAATTTAGTACTTAATATTGTTATTCTTTATTTCTTATTTATTAAAATGAACTTAAAAAGCTATTTGGCCTTCGGTCGAACATGGCCACCCCTCTGTGACGTCATCACGTCGTCGTCCGTCCGATAGTACCTAAAAAACAAGAAAAAGCATCATAATCCGTTTCCATTACCGTGAAGCGATTGGAAACACACTCACCTAACTTACGAGTCTCCTGAATCTGCCTCATCCGGCCGGCGAGGTAGTCTTCAAGGCTAGGTCGTCCAACATCCCGGTCTTTCCAGCGAGAGGATCCAATTCGTTGGGTGCTCGAGCCTCCGTCAGCCAGTCTCTTTTCCCTCCGTATTTGACCTAAACCACAAAGAAAATAGGAAATATTAATACTTACAGTTCGATAGCCACTTCACCCGTAATTTTTCGACATTTGCAGCCATTCTTGGTCCATTTTTCTGGGAAAATTACCTTAAAAACTTTCACGAATTTTCCATGTTCACTGCACTTACAATGTTTTTGTTTACGTTTGGCGGTTCTCAGATTTGGTAGATATATCAGAGTATGAGTATCGTGAGTGTCCGGAGAAAAATTTCTCTGAGTGACGTAATTGTGAGTGATTTATGTTTTCTCATTTAATAATGCTTCGTGAGAGCCGGAGAGAATCTCTGGCGTATGAAACGTTATTGGAAAGATTGTTTGGGAGAATTTAGGATTCGCACACATGGATTAGCGTAAGCCAGAGAATTTTTGGCGAGTTAATTGGTGTTGTGGCGTTTTTGTTGTTGTGGTTCATGTTTACGTTTTGTCCTGCACAGAGGCATGGATACCGGGTAACAGGCTCGGTGGTTCTCTGTGAGACAGAATCGTTGCGGTGAGTTCAGAGGAGAAACGTGTTACCAACAAAGAGGATTGGTGTAGTTTCGAGTCTGAATGAACCAGTTATTGTTGTAGAGTGTGTGCGGTCATATCAGAGAAATGCAATAAATCAACGTTTAGGTTTGGTGGTTGGTTTCTCGATATGTACCTGTTCTGTGTTGGTGTATGTTCATTGAGTATCAGATGTTCTGTTAGTTAATGACGTGTTGTTGGGATGATGCTTCTGCTGAGACTGAAAGGTTTCAGCAGCAATGCAGTTTTAAGGATTTCTTTGGGGTTTGAGATTATATGTTGGTGTCGATATTCTACCTAGTCTGAGAACGTCAAGCAGCTTAATTTTTCCTTGGGGTGAACCTATGTTTTGTAAATATTGTTGTATATATAAATATGGAATAATGTGTACATAAGGTTTTTTTTTTCGAATTTATCAATATTATTATTATTATTATTATGGAAAATTGGTTAGGAACCCGGATGAAATTGAAATATTCATGCATGATTTAGCTAAGGGAATATATTAATGAAATAATGTACATAAATTGTACAGTTTACCACTACGAAAATTTGGTTTAAATCCTTAAACCAAATTTTCGTAAAATAGCCCTGGTGCAATGTAGCAGGCAGGAGTTTTGTAAATAAATTTTGTAAATATAGCATGTTAATAATTGAATTGAAATAGATTGTAAGAATAAAAGAATTCCCTTTAATGAATTCGAATTGTATTTAGTTCCTTATAGTAGGCAAACGAGCACTTAATGAGGTGCAAACGCTTCCTTGGGTCGAGGCCATTTGTTTTCTTGATAAGGTGGGAAAGAGAAGGCAGCACGGCTATCGTTCAAGTTATCCAACGTAGCTGTGTAGTCACGAAAGTACACGAAGGGTTTCGGGAAATGACGTACTTCCGGGTGCGTCCGAGATACACTTTCCCTTATCTGAGGCTTCAAAGACTCGATCATTTCGTCCGTGATCGTTTAAGGAATTGGAAGTGTCCGCGTTTGTTATTTAGTTTTCGTGTGCCAATAGTAGGTCTTTTTAAAGTGATGTTTAATAAAGTTAGATGATTAAATAGTTGTTTCGTTCTACAGTAGGCTAATCGGTGTGCGTTAGAAATTGTGTGCGATTTGGAGTTCTTAGTTAGCTCAGAAGCGAGGTAAGAATATGTGCTGTGAATGTGCTCTGGTGCCAGTGCTCATGTTCGATACCCCGCCAGTTTTTCCAATCCGCAGTTCTTCGCATCCAAGCGCAACCACTTCTTCCCCGACGGACGAGAAATACCCGGCATCCGTCATACGGCCGGAAGCGGACGGATCCGTTACCATATCGGTCCGAGAAGGCCTGGGGACCTTCAGGTGGACGAGGTCTTCCACCAGCTAGTTCGCCAATTGACTAGCGGGCGCTGTCAATAGCCCAGTGAAGCGTAAGTCAACCGCCATTGCGAAGACGAGCCGATCAACGAACTCCGCCATCAATCAACCAAACCGGCGCGGTGGTGAGAGCAACGACCCGGCCTACAGGTCATCGACTACCAAGTAGTAAGCTGTACCGATCGGTGAGTCAACCAATTTCTTTTTTTTGCGGAGTGCGGCGTCCGCTGAGGGCGCCGCGGAGGATTTTTTTGTACCAGTCAAAGACTGAAGAAGTGCTGCTAAAGCCAACCAACATCTTTTTCGGAGATCGGAATTCCTTCCGACAACGTCTTCGGAGCCTCCGGTTCCGTGAAAATGCGTGCGTGAGCCGTCTTGCCACCACTGCAGAAAAAGTCGAACACCCGGAGCGCAGACATCGACGCAGTCGAGCTTCGATTCCATGTGACGTCACGAATGAGAGCACTGAGCACAGTTAGATAGAGAAGGAGGAGCTAGGGAATCGCACACCAGCTAGGAAGTGTAGAAGTAGAACGAACACAAACACACAGAATGATTTCCAACTCGAGTTGTAGCCAATAAATATGTATGTTATCCTAGTTGTTAAGTGAATATATTTCGTATCCGTCCCTGAATAAATGTGTCAACATGTTCTTTCCTAGCAATTTGATCGTTTAATTGTATTTCACATCACTGCGCGGTTTTTGGTAGTTTCGTGTCCCGTCCTCCATATGTTGAGTTTGATTGGGTTGTTTTATGAGTGTCTTCCAGCTCAGTGAGGGATCTGGTGGCGAGAGGAGAGAGTTCGCCAATGATGAGAACTTCTCACTAGTGAGATCTTGAGGGTACGGGTGGTCTCTCACCGTTCTCTGAGTGTCGTCGTGACTGTGTGGTTATGTTGCGATAATAGGGTGTTCCCGTTTGGACGTTTTAGATCGTAGCCAGCTGGATCGATCCGTAAATCCTATTCAGGAAATTTCAAATGGACTCGCCCTTTGGGAGTCTCATCCGGGCAATTTAAAATTGGGCTCGTGGTCTCCTTTCGAGGAGTGGCGCATAAGCCACGCGTTTTATGCAGGATCGCCAGCAGCGGCTACAATCTTCCGCAGCAGTTCGATTGTACGAGACGCTTGGATCGATGCATTTGACATTTCAGTGCTAAATATTGTTCCCACAGTCACCTAGATAATCAAACAGCATTCAGAAATCGACAAATTTCAAGTATCCCTAAACATCCTTATGCACTATTTATTGAACATAATATCAAGATTCCATGACAAAAGCATAAATAAATGCTTGACAGTTCTTCGACTGAGCATGAGTAGATTACCTGAACAGATGCTGTAAATGCACCACGTCTAAGACCATACCGCACCACATATTGTCATACATTTTAAAGATCGATATTTGATAATTGAAATAAAAACATATTCATATCGTAATTAGTTTGTCTGGAAACAATATCTTCAAAAATGACCAACACTTTTTGGCCGCATTCGATAAAAGTTTTCTCACCATGCGATAAAAATACTGACAGCGAAATCAGAATGGAAAACACGTGTTTTGAGCTGAACAGCTGTTGAAGTATAAGGCGTTGTTCAATTGATTACCACGTGCTGTGCTAACTCACCACTGCTGAACACAAGTTCAGGGGTGATCATTATTGAGTCATGGGAAGATCATGTTTTGCTTTGGGTGCTGCATCTCACCATCTCTAGGATGGTGCAGATAGGAAGGCATGCGGCTGGAAATCGACAGGTCTCGAGATCTAATCCGAAATTAGGTTATTTTATATGTAATTCTTATTTCATAATAGGTGTTCTCAACATGAGAGCAAATAATTACTCTCGTGAAAGTTCAACATTTTTGCATTTTATTTATTTTCAGCCATTTTTGCCAATGCTGAATAACAACTTTCTTGTACATTTGTAAAACGCTTTGAACAACAAAAAATTAAGTTGGTTCACAACATGATGCTTTACAACTTCTCCAAATTTGTGTGAACAAAACCCGAACATAATTTATACGAGAAAATAATTCAAATGTTATTCAACATTATGCTGAATTAATTCGTCATAATGGTGCCTGTTAAATGAGTGATTGTTAGTTGGGTAGTTGGGGTTTTTAAATTAATGTTAGCTAATCCAGTCCAGCTCTAGCACTCAAACTATTTCTCTTGTTCATGCTGATATTTGCTGTTAACCATTGTCATGCAATAAAAACGTGTCCCACATCCACCTGACCGGCTATTTACTATTGTTAAATGGCTACGTGAAAAAAAAAGAATCCTCGTACAGCAGCTTTCATCCACTACTGCAAGCTAATTGTTTAATCAAGCCAATTAGCTAGAATTAGAAAGCTCTGCAAAAAGCAGTCCGGCAAAAGGGCAGAAAAACTGGTAGAGTGATTTCGTTGAACCGAATTAACACACTTAAATTGGCTTCTTTAGCGGTGTTGAGATAATTGCATATTCTGAATCTGCATGCGAAACTGAGCCGATATCCAAATTTTCATGAATTTTGGTGCCCGGGAACCTATTTAAAAATCAATTTAAAGTTGGTATGGGAGCGATTTGTCGAATCACCCCTCGTCACATTTTGTACTGGGTAGAGCTGTCAAACAGTTACCCAACTGTCAAAAGGTGATTTCAAAAAATCTCTTTGAAATTGATTTTAGGTACCAAAACAAAGTTCTAAAAATCTAAAAAAAATCATAGTGGCTCAGAAAAAGGTGCTCTTTCGTATAAAATCAAAAAATCGATACATTTTTGTTAATTTAAAAACCCAATTGAACCAACTGCAGAGAGCACAAATGTAGAGCATAGATGTGTCTATGTATTTGTGGGGGGTGTGTTTGAAACGAACGTTTCTGTTATGGGCGGTTTGGTCAAGGAAAAGCACGTAGGTAGAGTGCAGTTTAAAGGAAGAGACTGGCTTCGTTAGCTCCCTCACTATAATTTTCTTTATTTTTTGTTGCAATAAGTAAAGCAGGTTGTAGGAGGTTGTAGCTAAACGGTATGCCAAAAGTAGACGCACATGAACGTGTGGTACTATTTATAATTGGTCATGCATAAACAACGTCAGCTTTACCGTCTTCTTCTGTAAGTATTTAAATTAACGATACTAAGCAGAGTTTTCAAAATATTGCGCAAGCAAATGGGTCAAAAACATGAATTATGCTAATTTTGAGGGTGCCATTCACGTTTGGGGGTAGTTTACTACCTTTCATAACAAGCACAATACCCGCAATCAATCAGTACATATTTTGAAATCAATATAACATCTAAAAACCCTAATTAATCCACCTAGTGGTGATGGTGCCTTTCTCGTGCTTTTAAGTATCCTTTCATCAAATCTCAAGCGACATGTTGATGACATTGACATTAATACAAAATAAAAACTGCTTGCTAAATCAACTCAATATGGATACATTTTATATTAGCATTACATCCAATATTCAGAAAATATAAGACAACGATCCAAAATTCAAACCAAATAAGTGTCATGAAGCCGCAAAATTTTGAAACGTCATTTTAGATTTTTCGGTCATTATTTTTTGACTCCGGGTATCTACCCCAACTAAACTAAACGCCATCTTGAACATTGAGACACCACCTTGGATGTTCTGGTATTCATTTTTGGACTCCGTACCTAAAATTACATGAAATAATCGCCGTATTGAATTTTGGCATGTCGTCTATGATTTTCTGGTGACCAGTTTTGGACGAAGACCGGCATTCTTCCCCATTCCAATTATAGTCATATTGCAGACCTTGTGAAACAGTGCACAGCTTGGGTTTTCTGATCACAGATTTTGAATTCTGGACATGTTTCCATACAACACATGCCCATAATGTAAGAATTCAAAATCCGCAAAAAAAAAAAAGGCGCTAACTTGAATACGGGGCATTATCTTGGACTTTGGACCGCTATCTTGGATACTCTGGTGGACTCCGAACATATTTCCCATACCAAATACACTTATTTTACATAGTTTTAGAGCTCAAAATTCCTTTAAACAGCCGCCATCTTCTGTTCAAGGATGACACGATCAAATTCTTATTTTTCCATTCAACGTTGACCCATCCTGCTACAGAATAGAAATACACTAGAACTCCAATGGCGCTGTAGTCACTTTTCCTATTTAATTAAATTTATAACTTTTATTGTAATTATTGATTGTTTTTAAGTGTCCAGCTTGAAGAGAATCTTTTGTTTTGGTAAACAAAATTTATTTGACACTTCTAGTACCGCTACTGACGATGTAAGGGCGTGGCAAACTAGATGTTAGTCACACGATCAGTCGCGACATTGGACTTCTGTGGCTAGTTATTCTACTTGCTACATATAAATTTACACCTTAGGAATCTGAAATGGTGCGATTTGATGAAACCTATTCGTCACTGTTGTTCATGCCGAATGTTTATCAGGCCATTAAACAAAGCCACGATTTGATTTTTCACATGAACGTTGGTTCTGCTACACAACAGCTAGTCTTATGTGATCTAAAGCTATTTTCTTGTTAACCGTTTATTGGATAATCAAAAAATCTGCGATCTGATGTGTCGTTCGTATGTATGGGTTTGGTTCATTTTTATATATGGCAATTTTCGGTGGGATACCCGGATCTGATTCCATGACACTAACGGTTGTCCCAAATCTGGTCTGAGATAATTTTATTGCCAATTCTTCACCACCGCGATTTGATATATCGCATGTATGGGTTTGATTCACCTTTACTTTTAACTATAGATAGTAGAGTAAACATAGATCCGCGGACACCGCTGACTAAAATGTTTCAAGCGTGTAAGTAGTAATTTTCAAGAGTGTGACGGCTGAATATGACGTCATGCGCTCCATTGATGTTGTCCAAATCGTGACGTCATGCTCGTTTGGATACAGATTTTGACATTCATCAACACGGATCTATGTTTACTCTACTATCTATACTTTTAACCACTTTCGAAGCCACAGCCGAACTCGCAACACTACCGGGAATCTAATGTGGTCTGACCCTTTTTTTTTCATGTACCGCATCCATGGGTTTGGTTAAATTGTACATTTTACTACCCGGATCTGATTCCAAGTAACTACCGGCTGAACCAAATATGGTCTGACACTATTGCCTTGTTAACTGTTCATCGGTTAACCAATAACGCTGCAAATTGAAGGTCTCACATGCAGGGTTTGACCATTTCGACGGGACTCTCGGAACCAATTCCGGAACACTACCAGTTGTCTCTAGTGTGATCTAAGGCTATTTTCTTGCTAAGTGTTCATCAGGTTATCGCAAAAGCCACGATTTGATGTGTCACATACCTGGATTTGATTTACTTTTACATTTGGCCTCTTCCGGCCACTCAAAACCGATTCCGAAACACTTGCTGTCCGTTCATTAGGTAATCGAAAAAGCCGCTATTTGATGTGACGCATGTATGGGTATGTTGGGCTCCTTCAGATTTGACCACTTCTGCGGGAGCCCCGGAACCGGTTCCGGAACACTACTGGTTCAGATATGGTCTGAGATGATTTTCCTGCTCATTGTCCATCAGGTCATCGAAAATGCCGGGGTTTGATGTGTCGCATGCATGGGTTTGGTTCAATTGTATATTTGGCCACTTCCAGCGGTGTGCCTAGAACCGGTTCCGGAACACTACCGGTTCAGATATGGTCTGAGACTATTTTCCTGCTTACCGCTTATCAGGTTATCGAAAATGCCGTGGTTTGATGTGTCGCATGCATGGGTTTGGTTCACTTGTATACTGCCGTTCTACGCCTACTTGTCCCATGTTATATGGGATTCCCATATAACATGGGACAATTGGGCGTAGAACGGCAGTATATTTGGCCACTTCCGGCGGGACACCCGGAACCGGTTCCGGTACATTACCGGTTCAGATATGATCTGGGACTATTTTCCTGCTTACTGCTCATCAGGTTATCGAAAATCCTGTGGTTTGATGTGTCGCATGCATGGGTTTGGTTCAATTGTATATTTGGCCACTTCCAGCGGTGTGCCTAGAACCGGTTCCGGAACACTACCGGTTCAGATATGGTCTGAGACTATTTTCCTGCTTACCGCTCATCAGGTTATTGAAAATGCCGTGGTTTGATGTGTCGCATGCATAGGTTTGATGCATTTTCATATCTGGTCCCTTCCTGGGGTACCGTTCCGGAACACCTAAATGGCCATATCTCCGGAACGGCTGGACCGATCCGAACCATTTTCAATAGGAAACAATGGGACCAGATTCCGCGTCGAATGAACCGTCGGTCATTGAAATCGGTTGAGGTTTACTGCCAAAAAGTGATGTGAGTTTTTTTGTACACACTCACACATACGCACACACACACGCACACACATACACACACACACATACACACACACAGACATCACCTCAATTCGTCGAGCTGAGTTGATTGGTATATATGACTCGACCCTCCGGGGCTTCTATCAAAAAGTCATTTTTGGAGTGAACATATAGCCTTTCCGGTACACTTAGTGTACGAGAAAGGCAAAAAGTATTATCAATTGGGTGTTAAGAAATGTAGAAGGCTAAACATCCGCTTATATTTTCCACTTCGACTTTTTACTAAACACCTGGAGGCTCCTTCGAACTTCTCACAGCAGCAATAGAAAGAGTAGGAGACACGAGGTGGTTTAAAGGTTGATCGATGCCATATACACTCCCGTGCAAAAGTTTGGGGTCAGCCCCTCAAAAACATGGAAATGTTTTTCGGTCATATCTCAGTCATCTTTCATTCAATCCACTCGTTCTTAGACTCTTTTGAAAAATAAAGAGTTAGATTTGATTCGTAGGTACTTTTTACAAATTTCATATGAAATTTTTAGTATGAAAAGTTAACTTAAACTTACATGTTTTTCCTAAATCTGTACGAAATATTGTTTTCCGTGTAGTTCAAAATTGGGTCGACCAAATTTCAAAAATAAAGTTGCATTAGAACCCTATTTCTATCCTCTTTGAGAGCCATTCATTAGATTTTAGCGGAAAAATTCATAACACAATTTAAATGATCGAATTAGGTTTACAAGTCACCGTGCAAAAGTTTGGGGTCATCCCTTAGTATGCTGCATCGTGCAAAAGTTTGGGGTCACCTTCCAAATGAAGTCTGAGTCGGATTTTTATTCAAATCGTCATCGTTTTTGGTGCAACTCCAATTCCTTCTTTAATATTTGAATGGCAAAACACAAAAATGGTTATGAAATGTTCATAAACTATTATTCTAGACTACATACATACATACATTTATTTGTTCAACATCATTAAGACAAGACATAATCAACAATAGTACGCCACAATACTCGGTTTGTGGCTGCCGCTCTCCATCCTCGGTCGCGCCCAATGCTCGCCAAGTCACGCTCCACCTGGTCCGCCCATCGTGCTCTCTGCGCTCCACGCCTTCTTGTGCCAACCGGATCCGTTGCAAACACCAGCTTTGCAGGGTTGTTGTCCGGCATTCTTGCAACATGCCCTGCCCAACGTATCCTTCCGGCTTTGGCCACCTTCTGGATGCTGGGTTCGCCGTAAAGTGCAGCGAGCTCGTGGTTCATCCTTCTCCGCCACACACCGTTCTCCTGCACACCGCCGAAGATCGTTCTTAGCACGCGTCGCTCGAAAACTCCGAGTGCTTGTAGGTCCTCCTCGAGCATGGTCCATGTCTCGTGCCCGTAGAGGATCACCGGTCTTATTAGCGTTTTGTACATGGTGCATTTGGTGCGTGGGTGAATCTTTTTCGACCGCAGTTTCTTCTGGAGCCCGTAGTAGGCCCGACTTCCGCTGATGATGCGCCTCCGAATTTCTCGGCTCACGTTGTTGTCAGCCGTCAGTAAGGATCCGAGGTAGACGAATTCCTCCACCACCTCGAAAGTATCCCCGTCTATCGTAACATTACTACCCAGACGAATCCGGTCGTGTTCGGTTCCGCCTACCAGCATGTACTTTGATTTTGAGGCATTCACCACCAGTCCGACCTTTGCTGCTTCGCGTTTCAGGCGGGTGTACAGTTCTGCCACCGTTCCAAATGTTCTAGCGATAATGTCCATGTCGTCCGCAAAACACACAAATTGACCGGATTTTGTGAAAATCGTTCCCCGGCTGTTGAGCCCGGCTCGTCGCATCACACCTTCCAGCGCGATGTTGAAGAGTAGACATGAGAGTCCGTCACCTTGTCGCAGTCCCCGGCGAGATACGAATGAACTGGATAGTTCACCCGAAACCTTTACGCAGTTTTGCACACCGTCCATCGTTGCTTTAATCAGTCTAGTCAGCTTCCCAGGAAAGCCGTTTTCGTCCATGATTCTCCATAGCTCTGCGCGGTCGATACTGTCGTATGCCGCTTTGAAGTCGATGAACAGGTGGTGCGTTGGGACCTGGTATTCACGGCATTTCTGGAGGATTTGCCGTACGGTAAAGATCTGGTCCGTTGTCGACCGGCCGTCGATGAAGCCGGCTTGATAATTTCCCACGAACTCATTTGTTTTAGGTGACAGACGACGGAAGATGATCTGGGATAGCACTTTGTAGGCAGCATTCAAAATAGTGATCGCCCTGAAGTTCTCACATTCCAAATGGTCGCCTTTCTTGTGAATGGGGCAGATTACCACTTCCTTCCACTCCTCCGGTAGCTGTTCGGTTTCCCAGATCCTGACTATCAGCCGATGCAGACAGGTGGCCAACTTTTCTGGGCCCATCTTGATGAGTTCAGCTGCGATACCATCCTTACCAGCTGCTTTGTTGGTTTTGAGCTGGTGAATGGCATCCTTAACTTCCCTCAGCGTGGGAGTTGGTTCATTTCCGTCCTCCGCTGCACTGGCGTCGTCGTTCCTTCCGTTGCCGTGGGCTCCCGTGCCTACGTTCTCCACGCCGTTCAGGTGCTGATCGAAGTGCTGCTTCCACCTTTCGATCACCTCACGTCCGTCCGTCAAGAGGCCTCCGTCTTTATCCCTGCATATTTCGGCTCGCGGCACGAAGCCGTTGCGGGATGCGTTGAGCTTCTGATAGAACTTCCGTGTTTCTTGGGAACGGCACAGCAGTTCCATTTCTTCACACTCCGCTTCTTCCAGGCGGCGCTTTTTCTCCCGAAAGAGGCGGGTCTGCTGTTTCCGCTTCTGTTTGTAACGTTCCACGTTCTGTCGAGTCCCTTGCTGCAGCATTACCGCCCTCGCTGCGTTCTTCTCCTCCAAAACCGTTCTGCACTCTTCGTCGAACCATTCGTTCCGTCGATTCCGTTCCACGTACCCGATGGTGCTCTCGGCTGCGTCGTTGATGGCTGCTTTCACTGTACTCCAGCAGTCCTCTAGAGGGGCCTCATCGAGCTCGCCCTCGTCTGGCAACGCGGCTTCGAGGTTCTGCGCGTATGCTGAGGCGACATCCGGTTGCTTCAGTCGCTCTAGGTTGTACCGTGGCGGTCGCCGGTACCGTACATTGTTGATGACGGAGAGTTTTGGGCGCAGTTTGACCATCACCAGATAGTGGTCGGAGTCGATGTTGGCGCCACGATAGGTCCTGACGTCGATAATGTCGGAGAAGTGCCGTCCGTCAATCAGAACGTGGTCGATTTGAGATTCCGTCTGCTGTGGTGATCTCCAGGTGTAACGATAAGGGAGGCTGTGTTGGAAAAAGGTGCTACGTATGGCCATATTTTTGGAGGCGGCGAAATCAATGAGTCGTAGGCCGTTTTCGTTCGTTTGCTGGTGGGCGCTGAACTTATTCTAGACTAATTTAAGGTAGAAAACGGTATATAAAATCCATACTAAATCAGCTAAGTTCGTTATATAAAGTGCGAAAGAGGATGGAAGTGAGATAAAATGACTAATTCGTGAATTCTACCCTATATAACTGTAAGTGTTATAACCACAAACATACCATTACCCTAAAATCGATAACTTTCAGCAATGTTACATATTTTATTTTAATAAATATGCCATATCAAAAAATTATCCCTTTGCTTTGCACCAAAACCCAAAATCTCGAATGTAATAGTACATTCCGAGAAAAGTCATTCGTTGTTATGGATTTTGGGGGTAATGGTATATTTGTGGTTTTAACACTTACTGTTATAAAGGGTAGAGTTCACGAATTAGTCATTTTTATCTCACTTCCATCCTCAGCTGATTTAGTATGGATTTTATTTCTCATTATCTACCTTAAATTAGTCTAGAACTTAGTTTATGAACATTTCAGAACCATTTTTGTGTCCTGCCATTCAAATATCAAAGAAGGAATTGGAGTTGCACCAAAAACGATGACGATTTGAATAAAAATCCGACTCAGACTTCATTTGCATTGGCGTAGCTAGGGGGGGTTCCAGGGGTGCCTGGCACCCCCTAGAACAAATTTGGCACCCCCTAGAATTTTTCCTTGACAGTCACCTAAAATTTAAAAATACACACAATAATTCCAATATATATTAATTGCACATTTTAACAATATTTAAGCACACCCGGAATCACTGTTGTACGTTTTGGCGTTTTGGATATTGGTAAGAACAATCAACAGACTTCTCCATGGATTGCTCCAGAAATACCTCTATCTATTCTTACGGTGATTTCTCTATCCCGATATTTCTTCAATAAACTTCGCTTAGGATTCTCCAGGCAGTCCTGACGGGGTTATACATTCTAGAAATTTACGCAGAGATTGATCCAGCAATTTCTCTTAGGATACTTCTTGGAATTCTTCTAGGGATTCCTCAAAAAAAATTCTAATGGTATTCTTTCAGGAATTCCTGGAGGGGTTATTCAAGACAATATTCCTGGAATTTCTTCAGAAGATTTTTCCAGAAATGTCTCATGGAATTCCTCCAGAAGCTTATATTGGCCTTCCTACGGGAATTGTGGCTAGGATTCCTCAAGCAACTCCTGCTGCGATACTTCCAGCAATTTATCTTAGAACTCCTCTAAAAATTCTCACTGTGATACCTACAGGAATTCTTTTAAGGACTTTAAGGACTTCCTCCAGAGGTTCTTCCAGAAATTCCATATGAGATTTCTTCAAGAACTTCTAGTGACGCTGCTCCATGAATTCTAGCTGGAATTCTGCAAGCAATTCCTATTAAGACTCCTTTTGAAATACTTCTAGATATTACTCCTGGCATACTTACTTGCTGCAATACTTTCGGGAAATATTCCTGAGATTCCTCCAGAAATTCCACCTGCGATTCCATCAGGGATTCCTCCAGTATACTTCTACCGATTTTTTCAAAGATAACTGTAGGTATTCCTCCAGGCAGTTGTTAGAGGAACTTCTCTTAGGGCCCCTGGCATTCCTGATTCTAGGATTTCCATAGAAATTACTTCTATGATACCTCCCGAAATTGTATGAATTTCTCCAGATATTCCAGCTGGGATTCCTCAAACAATTCTTTCGGTTCTTCCAACTATTCTTCCTCCAGAAATTCAATTCTAACTGTGGTACTTCAGGAATTATGCTACGGACTCTTCTAGAGCTTTCCCCCAGCTTTTTTGCTGGGATCTTTCCAAGCGGTCTTCCTGGAATTCTTGCATAAATTGCTTTGGTTGTTCTACCAGGGATTTCTCCAAGGACTAATCCAGGAATTCCTCCAGAGATTTTATCCGAAGATTCCTCCAGAAATTCCTCATGGAACTCCTGCAGAAACTCCTTTTTAACCTTCCTCCAAGAATCCCTCAAACAACTTCTCCTACGGTTCTTCCAGCAATTTCTCCAGAAATTATTACTATGATACGTCCAGAAATTCTTCTAGTGATTCCAATACGAATTTAACTGAGCATTATGGCTGGAATTCTTCCGGGAAATCCTCCTGAGATTGCTTCAGAAATACCTCCTGCGATGCCTTCTGGGCATTCTCTCTAGATACTTCCAGAATACCTCTACCGGTTGAAGCAGGACTTCTCTGGGTATTCCAAGGATTTTTTCTTTGGATTCCCTCAGACATTCCTGCTGGGGTTTCTCTAGAAATCCCTGTATAGTTTCCTCCAGCAATTCCTCCAAGGATTTCTGCTGAGATTTCTACAATAATACATCCCAGAATCCTTCTATGAATACCTTCTGAAATTTTTAAGTGATTTTTTCAGAAGCTCTCCGGTGATTCCTCCCGAAATTTTTACCCAAGATATTTTATCCGAGGATTCAGGCACAAATTTCTCATGGGATTTCTCCAGGAATTCCTCCTGGCCTTCTTCCAGGAATTTCAGCTGGATTTTTCAAGCTATTCCTACTGTGGTCCTTCCAGCAATTCCTCCTAGGACTCCTCCTGAAATTCTTACTGTAATACCACCCGGAATACTTCTAGGGATTCTTCCACGAATTTCTCCAGGGATTCCTTGAAAACTTGCTGGGATTATTTAAAGCAATCTTCCTAGGAGCCTTGCAGAAGTACCTTCGGTGTTTCTTCCTGGAAATCCTAAAGATTTTTTTCCTGGGATTTCTCCAAATATTTCTCATTAGATTCCTCCAGGAACTCCTCTTATTTTTCATCCAGCAACTCCTCCTGGAATTCCATAAGCAATTCCGGCTGCTTCTAATGTTTCAGGAATGCCTCCTAGGCCTCCTCCAGAAATTCTTACTGTGATACCTGCAGGAATCCCTCTAGGGATTTCTCCTGGCATTCTTGCTGGGATTCATCTAGGCAGTTTTCCTAGAATACTTTCAGAAATGCCTTTTTTCTTCCAGGGATTTTCCTCAAGACTCATCCAGAAATTCCTCTTAAGTTTTTATTCATGGATTACTGATCATGGTTTACTCCTGGAACTCCTCTTGACCTTCTTCAAGCAATTCAAGCTGAAGGAATCCCAATAGAAACGAATTTCGGGAATAGTTGGAATTTCCTGAGAAATCTTAGGAGGAAATACTAGAGAAATCTCTAGTGAAATCCTATAACAATGTACGGGAAAAACTTGTAATTTATTGAAAGGCACAGAATGTTACCAATTGACAAATTGAGATATGAATTTGTGAAAAAAAAACACGTTCTGGGAGGTTTCGAACCCACTTTCTTTGAGGGTTCCTTCGGCATGGTTGTTTTTTTTTTGAAAATTTCTTTGGATTTTTGTCCTATAATTTCAATGGCTATTCCCCTGAAATT
Organism: Aedes albopictus; assembly: GCF_035046485.1. Lineage (NCBI taxonomy): Eukaryota > Metazoa > Arthropoda > Insecta > Diptera > Culicidae > Aedes > Aedes albopictus. Next base: position 210,042,542 of record NC_085137.1, read on the forward strand.
ATTCCAGCGATTTCTTTTTCAGTTATTTTGCAAATTTCTCAGGCAGTTTTATCATGATAACTTTTGTAATTCTTTATGATTTAATTGTATTAATATTCATTGCTTCCGGAAATTGCAGAATTGGAAATTAACTGCGCTTGCTCAAAGAAAATCAAATGAAATTCACCAAAAATTTCCAGACAAATTCCCAAAGAAATTGCCGGAAAAATTTCCATCAAAATTTCCTCAGAACCTTCAAAGCAGTTGCCAAAAGAATTCATATAAGAATTATCAGGGGAATTCCTGAAGAAAATATTGGGGCTCTTTAAAGAAATTGGCCAAATCCAATCTCAAAATACATTGCCGGTTGCCAAAATATATTCTATAAAAAAATCCACAAACATTAACAAAAAAAAATACGAAGAATTTCTTAAAGAAATTTCCAAAATCATTAAAGGAATTTCTGAAGAAAATTTAGATAGAATTCCAAAAGTAATAACCGTTGAAAGAAATCTCGAATGTCGAATGAATTACCAAATACTTCACTAAAAGAATTCCCAAAGGAATTGCCTGAAGAGTAATTGGAAAATTTTAAAAAGCAAGTTTCTATGGAAATGCTGACATTAACAAAACATTGCCAAATTGGCGAAAAATTTTCCAATGAAATAAAACCCAAATAAACTGCTAATGGAATTGTCGAAGAAATTTTCAAAGGATGCGTGAAAGGTGTTCCGTGAAATTCTAAACATTTTCACAAAATTATTATCAAATAAATTGTTAAAACATTTTCATTAAATTATTATCAAATAAATTCTTAAAGAAATTATCAAAGGGGATACAAAGATATTACAGAAGAAATTTGCCAAATACAAAGGAATTACTGAGTGATTTACACACGCAGTGGTACAGTTTCCGAAATTCACACTTCTAATAAATAATCTGAAAATTTATTCGTGAGGACCTGATTGTTTTCAATCCACAAAACAAAGAGGTTGTCGCGATGATTGTTAAGTTCAAACTGAAAATACAAATTCCATGTATGATACGCAATTAAGTTATCAAGTTTTCAAACCGGGGCGGGGAAAGTGTTAAATCAGTACAACGGTTCGGATTAAAAAAAAACTGTTCTTTAAAATATAGCACGTTTAAATTTGCGGGAAAATTTTTCCCGCGTTGCAGTATATCATACACTAAGAAATTGAGGGTGTATCGAGATTTCCTTTTTTTAAAAAAAAAAAAAAGAAAACAACCTGGAAGCCACTGAAACTGGCACCCCCAGGCACCCCCTAGGAAAAAATCCTAGATACGCCAATGTTCATTTGGAAGGTGACCCCAAACTTTGGCACGATGACTTGTAAACCTATCTCGATCATTTAAATTATGTTATGAATTTTTCCGCTAAAATCTAATGAATGGCTCTCAAAGAGGATAGAAATAGGGTTCTAATGCAACTTTATTTTTGAAATTTGGTCGACCCAATTTTGAACTACACGGAAAACAATATTTCGTACAGATTTAGGAAAACATGTAAGTTTAGGTAAACTTTTCATACTAAAAATTTCATATGAAATTTGTAAAAAGTACCTACGAATCAAATCTAACTCTTTATTTTTCAAAAGAGTCTAAGAACGAGTGGATTGAATGAAAGATGACTGAGATATGACCGAAAAACATTTCCATGTTTTTGAGGGGCTGACCCCAAACTTTTGCACGGGAGTGTACATATAGCTAGCATTCAATAGATTGAATTCTATTCCTTTCAAAATAAATATTCTTTCCGTAGGTGAAAAATCGTCCTTTTCGACGTTTTTCTTTCCATCATAAAACTAGATGTTTGTGTTTTTTCAGTGCTTATTTAATACAAAGTAAAGTCAACATTTGCCCTTTTGCAATGGAAAACTAATTCAATCCCAATAACATACCTTCATTTGATTATCTATCTTCCGAACAATATGTATGACATTTCAAGTTGTTCTAACATCAAGACATCAGGCTGAAACAAATAAAATCCTTGAACTATCTCGTATCGAGCCTCAAGATGAAGCATTCAACTGAAAAACAATGTTCGCCACCCTTGTGTCCAACAGAAGTGATTCTATCATTCATCCACGAGAAAACACCTTTTCGACAGCAGAACACCACAATAGGTACCTCACGCGGTATCACGGCATTGTTGTGAAATGAAGAACACGAATCTAGTCTAGAACCACTTTTTTCTCGTGTTATCTTCCACACTCGACTGCGGCACTTGAATGCCTTCGTCGTGCACGATTCTTTTGCGCACATGTGGTGAAGTCGTATACAGGATGTGCGGTTTGATTCATCTGCGAAAGTGCCTCTCCACACTCGGGACACAAGATGGCTCCAAGAGTGCTTCCAAGAGGGTGTCAGACCATTTCCACGGGGCGATACAATATAGCTAGTGATGCCACCGAGCGTGTGATCTGCGGCACTACAATACCTATGCTGTGATGCTTCCCTGCCCGTTCTGGTTCTTTCCGAATGGTGAATGCCCACATCCTTCAGCCATAGACGGTTCTTTCACAAAGGTAGCTCTCTATCCCGCCATGTACGTACAAGATTGAAAGAAAAGCTTATCAAACACGGCACAAGTGATTGATTGAGAACTTGTTGACGTCTCGCAGATCTCGGCTCTTCGAGGATGTCAGTGCGGTGCGGTGCGGTGGTTGAATGTTACCAGCCAATCCGCCCCGGCTGAGGCCTACCTATGTATGTGAACACCGGTGATGACGACAGCGATGATGTTGTAGCCTTTTCTTAAATCTTCTTTCAGCACGCATGGCACCAGGAAAATTGTGCACGAAAAGTACTGGCCATATAGAGCACTCAATAAGATAAGTTTAGAAAAAAATGCTTGAGTGTACTTACACGATCGAAATGTTTGCTCGCTCATTGAAAAAAAAACTCTTATAGAGCCACAAAGCATACGAATCTAAAACATATAGGGTCGCTCATATACCACGTAGACTTTTTGGAGGGAGGGGGTGATTGTCTGGCCAAAGTCTACACTCCATACAAATTTTAATTTTTTTGTGTGGACAAAAATCTACGAGCCGGGAGGGGGTCTGAGATGGCCAAATTTTGGTCCACGTGGATTCTGAACAGACCCTATTACAATTATGAGCTTACTCTGACAGTAAGCGCAGTCTTGCACTACCAAATTTTGATGTGTACATTGCCCACTATACATACATCTAGCGATAATGTTTGGTGCATGTCATGTACCGCCTCCACCTGTGGGCGATATTATGTACAACAAACATTGATATAAGATGGATGATGCTGTATTCTTTTGCACCGCTCTGCATGGCAGTCACTTTCATTGATTTTTTTTTCTTAGAGCCATTTTCTAAGTGAATGAACGTTGCAAACAATAGTTTAGACAAAATAAGCCGGTACACTGGCGCATAAGCATTTGCAAGAAAAACGGCAGTAGTGGTTACGCAAGCAGAAATCAGAACAAATTATCCAACAAATTCCCCGGAAATAACTCTACGTGTTTTGAAAAATCTATCGCACATTCATACGAAAATTTTCTCAAGGTATTTTTTCTGTATCTTACAGGGGTTAATTCAGTTGTTACACTAGCTATTTCTACGAAATTTCTCTCATTTATTTTTAAATCTTGCCAGAGTTGGTTCAGAAATTCATCCACAAATTTCTCGGAAATCCTTTAGTTATTCCTTCAGAAATTCTTTGAGAAGAAACTTATCAAGGGATGCATTTGGAAAATAATGCTTGGATATCTTCAGACTTTACTTCTTACTTTAAAGCTTTATCTAAAGCTTTTTAGAGATTACTCTCAAAATTAATTACAAAACTCCTTTATAAACCTTCTTTGGATTGAAGCCGCAATTACTACATGGATTAATTTAGAGATTATTTAAATTAAAATCCTTTAAGAACATCATCTACGGATTTCTTTCGAAACACTGTTAAGAACATCTGCCACGTATTTCGCCAAAAATTTCTTAAGAATGTCCTTCAAATCCTTCTTTAGAGGATCCTGCAAAAAATCTCCAAGAACTTCTCTAGAAAAGCTTTCATGGGCTTCATCAGAAATTCTACCATAAATTATGTCAAAATTCCATTAGATCAATACTTTTATCAGCAAATTCCTTCAGATTTATTTTCACGGGTTTCTTTAAGAAATCTTACATATTTTCTGATTGTATCAAAGGATTTCTTCTGAAATTTTCTTAAAGATTGCTAAATGAACTTTTCTAAGAAGTTCATCCAAGGCTTTTCCGAGGATTTTCTCTAGGTATTTTTCAAAGAAGCTTTTCAAATTTTCCTGTAGGGATTTCTCTTAGATTTTCGCTAGTTTTTCTTAATTTTCCTCTAGAAATTCAGAAAGTACCTCCTGGGGTTTTTACTGAAATTTAACTGGAGTTTTTTTTTTCAAAAAAGTCCCACAGAGATGCTTTTAGAAATTCTTGCTCGGATGTCTATCGGATTTATTCAAAAATATCTGCAGATACATCTTTAAGTGTTTTCTTCAGGAAATTCATTGCGATATTTCTTCAACAGCTCTTTCATGGAGTTTTGAAGAAATTAATCGAAAAAGTCCGTCAGAGATACTTTTGAAAATTTATCAAGGGCTCCCTTCAAGCATTCCATGATGAATTCCTTCTAGGATTCCTGCCGAAATTCTTTCACGATTTGTTTTAGAAATTGTTCTGACGGAACCAGAAATATCTCCGGGGGTACCTTACATACATTTATTTGTTCAACATCACATTTAAGACAAGATATAATCAACAATAGTACGCCACAATACTCGGTTTGTGGCTACCGCTCTCCATCCTCGGTCGCGCCCAAAATTCTCGCCAGGTCACGTTCCACCTGGTCCGCCCATCGTGCTCTCTGCGCTCCACGCCTTCTTGTGTCAACCGGATCAGTTGCAAACACCATCTTTGCAGGGTTGTTGTCCGGCATTCTTGCAACATGCCCTACCCACCGTATGCTTCCGGCTTTGGTCACCTTCTGGATGCTGGGTTCGCCGTAAAGTGCAGCGAGCTCGTGGTTCAACCTTCTTCGCCACACACCGTTCCGCTGCAGACCACCCGTCCTTAGCACGCGTCGCTCGAAAACTCCGAGTGCTTCCAAGTTCTCCTGTTCATGTCTCGTGCCCGTAGAGGACCACCGGTCTTCGCGTTCTGTACATGGTGCATCTGGTGCGTGGGTGAATCTTTTTCGATCGCAGTTTGTTCTGGAGCCCATAGTAGGCCCGACTTCCGCTAATGATCCGCCTCCGGATTTCACGGCTCACGTTGTTGTCAGCCGTCAGTAAGGATCCGAGGTAGACGAATTCCTCCACCACAAGTATCCCCGTCTATCGTAACATTACTACCCAGACGGATCCGGTCGTGTTCGGTTCCGCCTACCAGCATGTACTTTGTTTTTGAGGCATTCATCACCAGTCCAACCTTTTCTGCTTCGCGTTTCAGGCGGGTGTACAGCTCTGCCATCGTTCCAAATGTTCTGGCAATAATGTCCATGTCGTCCGCAAAGCACACAAATTGACCGGATTTTGTGAAAATCGCCGGCTGTTGAGCCCGGCTCGTCGCATCACACCTTCCAGAGCGATGTTGAAGAGTAGGCATGAGAGTCCGTCACCTTGTCGCAGTCCCCGGCGAGATTCGAATGAACTGGATAGTTCACCCGACACCCTTACGCAGTTTTGCACACCGTCCATCGTTGCTTTAATCAGTCTAGTCAGCTTCCCAGGAAAGCCGTTTTCGTCCATGATTCTCCATAGCTCTGCGCGGTCGATACTGTTGTATGCCGCTTTAAAGTCGATGAACAGGTGATGCGTTGGGACCTGGTATTCACGGCATTTCTGGAGGATTTGCCGTACGGTAAAGATCTGGTCCGCTATCGACCGGCCGTCGATGAAGCCGGCTTGATAACTTCCCACGAACTCATTCGTTTTAGGTGACAGACGACGGAAGATTATCTGGGATAGCACTTTGTAGGCAGCATTCTAAATAGTGATTGCCCTGAAGTGCTCACATTTCAAATGGTCGCCTTTCTTGTGAATGGGGCAGATTACCTCTTCCTTGCACTCCTCCGGTAGCTGTTCGGTTTCCCAGATCCTGACTATCATCCGATGCAGACAGGTGGCCAACTTTTTTGGGCCCATCTTGATGAGTTCAGCTGCGATACCATCCTTACCAGCTGCTTTGTTGGTTTTGAGCTGGTGAATGGCATCCTTAACTTCCCTCAGCGTGGGAGTTGGTTCATTTCTGTCCTCCGGGGATAACTTCAAATATTTAAATATTTATGTAGAAATTCTTTCGGATATTCCTCCAGCGATTTTTTTTGCAGAAGTTTTTTTTTCCAGAAATTGCACAAAAATGCCCGGAAGAGTTCTTGAAAGAATCTTTGAAGAAAATTCTGAAGAAATCCCTGATTGATTGTCTGATGGAATCCCTCCTTAAAAAACTCGTTGTTATAACTTTGAAGATTCCAACAAGGTACATATTCAAGAAAATTCTCTGGAGCGATTCCTGAAGAAACTTCTTAAGATACCCTTTTGATTCCTGAGAAAGAGCATGAGAAACTTCAAGAGGAACTCTTTAGGTTAGAAGTTTTAAGAAAAAATTGCTTTAGACATCTCTGTTAAGATTTCTGCAGATATCCATAAATAAATTTCTGAAAATTTTCTTAATAATGACAATCAAATTCCGGATCGCCAATCCGAAGACGGCGGGTTCGATTGCCGTTCCGGTCCGGAAAATTTTCTCGACTCCATGGGCATAGTGTATCATTGTACTTGTCTCACAATACACAAATTCATGCAATGGCAGGCAAAGGAAGCCCTTCAATTAAAAACTGTAGAAGTGCTCAAAGAACACTAAGTTGAAGAGAAGAGAAGCAGGCCAAGTCCCAGTGGGACGTAGTGCCAAAAAGAAGAATAAGAGTCAGTCAAATATCTGCAGATAAAGCTTTTTGTATAAATCCATCAATTAATTTCTGAGGGATCCCTGGAGGAATTTCTGGATGACCCCTTAGAAGAGCTCCTCGAAATATCTCTGGAGGAATTCATAGAAGAATTTCTTATAATTAAATCCTGACCGAATCAAAAAACACTATAAAACAATTAGGAACTTTTGAATAAATTTATGAATAAAATGAATTTTTTGAAAGAATCGTTAAAAGAAAATCTGAAAGGGTTCCGGGTCATTTGACCGAATACCGTTTGGTCGAAAAATGAAAGGTGAACATCCCAAGCAGCACACAAGTCACAAAGGTGTGTCGACAGAGCAGGTTTTTGGTTGGACACGAATAATTTTTAAGTTATTCTGCTTTTGAGTTAGAATTACATGAATGTTGCTCCTATGTCAGTGTTTGCCACATCAATTTAACCTGATGATCATATTAGAAGCTAGAATGTCAAGAAGTTATTCTGCATCCTTTTTATAATAATTTAGTCAAACGGTATTCGGCCAAATGATCGGTGCCCACTTGGAAGAACAAGAAAACCATCTGCAGTCATGCATAGATGGATTTCTTGATAAATTATTTGAATAAATGGCAAGCAATAGATGGACACTGCCCGAGCAGGTCTCACTTAAAAAATATTGGCCATATTCAGAGTGATATCTGTCGTTTCTGTAATACGGAACGTGAAACCTCGGAACATCTGCTTTGCAGTGGTGCTTTATACACGCGCAGGCAAAGATTTCTAAATAGTGATTGCGTGCAACCCAGTTAGATCGCAGTCGTGGCAGTAGCTGATTACTTGACACATGGTAATTAGCTGGCTAGATGCGAATATCAAAACGGGACATGCAACAAAATTTTAGCCTATTGGACGCAGTGGCTTAATTTCCCCAACAGGGGAGGAAAAAAAAGCAATAGATTCTGTAGTAATTTCTGCAGGAAGGAACTCCTTGACAATTCCTTGGAGAAATTTCTAGAAGAATTCTGATAATATTCCTAGGGGGAAATTCCTACAGAAATGTGTGAATAAACACATGAAATAATATATGCACGAACTTACGTCGCATTCCTTCAAGGCATTTCTTAAATGATAGTCAAAGGAGTCCATAGAGAAATTTCTGAAGAAACTCGTGGACTAGTTTCAAGAATAATCTTTCAGGACATTTCTTGAGAAACTTCTTAAACTTCAAGGAAAATTCCTGTAGGAGTTAAGGAAATAATCTCTAAAGTAATGGGGCACGTTCGGTGTAGTACTAGATTTGTAGTAATGAGCTGAATTTTAGTATGGTGAGAAGGTCAATTCTCCGTTTCTGCAATGAAATGCAAAAAGCATGGGTATTATAATTTCTGGCCTAATTTGATGCTGTTTGAGAAAAACTTTGGATAACTATGTTGTTTATGTTGCAAGAAATGGAGAAAACAACAACACTGTTGTCCAAAGTTTTGCTCAAACAGCATCAAATTAGCCAAGGAATCATAATACCCACGCTTTTTGCACCATTTCATTGCAGAAACGGAGAATTGACCTTCTCACCTTACTAAAATTCAGCTCATTACTACAAATCTAGTACTACACCGATCTGTCCTATTCCTGGAAAAAATATGAAAAAAATACATAGGCAGAAAAGTATTTTAAAGGGACACTGGAGCAATCTTTGGGGGAATTCTTACTATTCTATGGGAGCTTACCAGTATAGTGGGCGACTAGACAGCTCTGATTTTACCATCACAGCACTGGAATGAACCTTGAAATATTCAGTTTGAAATCCAGTGGCAGAATTGGTGGCAATCTTCTTATCTTGTCACAGAACTTCCCTGGAGAAACCTTTACAATTTTGGAAATCTTGCCTTGAGGTCCACCAAGTCACAAATTACTACCACCCCTCAGATTTCCTCTAAAAGTTTATTCAAGCTAATAATCTGACTATTTCTTCAGACATTATTTTGGATTTTAAATTTATTTGTCAATTCATTCTCTATAGCAATTTCGTTAGGAGTTTCTTCGATAACTTTTAAGGGTTTTCTTCAATATAATTTCTGATAAACCTTACTATGGAATTATTTAATGAGGTTCAAAGAATTCATCTGCAATATATCCGAGAGTGTTGTAAGAGTTTATTTTTCGAAATTGTCGAGAAATTCCTTTCAGAGTTTCTTCAGGAATTGTATCTTTAAGAATTCAGGAGAAATTACCCCGAATTATCTATCACAGGTTTTCCTGGAAATTGAGGTTCCTCTGGGAATTTTAGCATTTCTTTTATAAGTTTGTCGGGAATTTCTCCAGTAGTTCCAAATCTTTCGAAAACAAGTTAAAGTATTCTCCTCAAAATTTCATTGGGAATTTCTTCGTGAATTCCTTCGAAAGTTTGTCCAGAAGTTTCTTCACGTGTTCATCCGGGAATTCATTCATAAGTTCCAATGAGAATTCCTTTAAAAGTTTTTAAAAAACCCTTCCCAATGGGGCAATTCCCAACAATATTAATAAATAAAAAATAATGACATTGAATCTAACCGATGCCAATTCTTCATTCACCAACAAACTCTTTAACTTCGTATCTTCCAGAAAGTTTTTTTTTGTGTAGTTTTCCTTCGAATTCTTAAAGGGGTCTTCCAGGAATAACTTCGTGATATCTTGCGGTTTTTTTTTCGTAAGTTTTTTTATAAACTACTACGAAAATTAACCTTCCGTATCTCCACGCTAATGCTGACAAGGGAAGGTTACGATGGTGTCCCCCGGGATATCAACCGGACTATTTTTGTTGCATTCCACATGTGGAAATATGAATAAATCCAAAGCCTTTCGGGTGATGGGCCAGTGGTGTAGTCAGGAGGGACCCTCAAAGGGGCAAATTAGGCAAAATATTACATTATTGAAAATGCTCAAACGTCATCAAAATGCAAATTTCAAAATGTATTGCAGTAGAAACAGGCAGAATATGCATGAATACATGATTTCGTAATGAATTTAATTTACCATAGGCGTTGCCAGGGTAATGAACAACGTGATACATTTTTATTAAAATAACTTCAACTGGTTCTAACCCTGGAAACGCCGGTGGTAAATTAAATTTGATACGAAATCATGTATTAATGCATACTCTGCCGCACAGTGGGATCATTCTGAAAAAAGACGATCAAAACCTCTAAGAGCCGTTAGATGACATTTTAGCTTATAGGTGTCTTTGGAAGATGTGTTCAGAAATGTCGTCTCTATTTTTTTGCATATTCACTGTATGATAAAACTGTAGGGTGAACCCGAGCAAAAAAATATTTTTTCAAAATATTTTTTTAGAGGGTAGATGTCTTCAGCAAAGTTGTAGAACAAGTAATTTCAAGTAACTTTGCTGAAGACACCATATAGTTTGGAGTTCATTTTTAGGGAGAAAATATGAATGTTTAAAAAACAACCTTAAAATCAGTTTTGTGAACTTTTCCATGATTATATCGTAAAATTTCAACGTGATGTGTTCTACAAGTTTGTAGATACTACTGGAATACACTATCTTGCCGAAGACACCAACTCTGTAAAATTGAAAATTGCTCCAGTAAACCAATTTTTTCGAAATTTTTTCACTATTTTCACTATTGAATATTTTTTGAATAGGCACGTTTTGGCAGCCGTGCTATCAAAATTTCAATGATTTATCATGTCCAGAATAGACCAAAAGTGACTTAACAATCGGGTCTGATAAGGCACTTTGATTTCTGATGCTATTTTAATAGTCATTTTTCAAAGAAAATATTCACAAATTTCATACAAATTAATTAATACAAACTGAAAACTCACGAAAACTTTTCGACATTAATATTTGTTAATCCAAATAGTATTCTTGTTGAAATAGTCTACATTTCTAACACTGTGGTTGACTTTACATTGAATATACGACAAAAAATATCGCTTTTTATATTTTTAGATGAGTTTTTAATATTAATTGGTGTGTTTTTTATCTATATTTTTATTATAATTCACAATGCATTTGTTTATGTTAAAATACATACATTAATCAATCAACTAAAACAATGATAACATTTTTTTTCCATTTGCTATGTTCACGCAAAAAAAAAAACCGTTCCGATATACGTGCACTCCCAATCACGGCAACGAGAACAAACGTGAACTATGCATAGCAACCATAACAACAACAAGAAATGTACACCGTGAACTAGATTTCACGTTTTCTTGAACGCCCATACTGACAGCTGGAACTAGTTCCAGTTCACGGTGTATATTTGGTTGTTCTCATATTTGCGTTTGTTTGTTCACGTTTATCAGAACGGTTTTCTGAGCGTGTTGACATTATAACTTTGGTTAAAAAAACTAAAAAGGCGGAAATATAATGAATGCCTCTACAAGTTTTGTGTTGAAAATATAAAAATAAAATAAAACGAGTGAAACATTGTTACATCACATTGAAATAGCCAGTATCTGTTAGAGATATTCTAGGTAAATCTTACGTCATGATGAAAATTCTTCACATATATTTTATTAAAATTGGTTATGCTGTTTGATACTCTTAAAATTTTTTTTTTCCAGTTTTCAAGAAATGCGTCCGTTAGGTCGATTCCTGTCCATGATTTTCAAAATTCCTTCGTCGTAGACATATTACCTTGGTTCATCCCTTGACAAATCCGCATCAAGATCACGGCTCGATTATGAATACTCTTCCGGAGGAGCCTTTAGTTTTAAGTTTATATTATAACGATTTTTTGAAAAGATACAAACGTTTTGTGCCTTTTTGAGAAAGATTTCGTAGATGAGGAAATCCCTCAGAGCCTTTTCCCTCTTTCAAAATTTGTAGTTCAAAATAAATGAGTGTATTCCAGTAGTATCTACAAACTTGTAGAACATATCACGTTGAAATTTTACGATATAATCATGGAAAAGTTCAAAAAACTGATTTTAAGGTTGTTTTTTAAACTTTGATATTTTCTCCCTAAAAATGAAGTCCAAGCTATATGGTGTCTTCAGCAAAGTTACTTGAAATTACTTGTTCTACAACTTTGCTGAAGACATCTACCCTCTAAAAAATTATTTTGAAAAAATATTTTTTTGCTCGGGTTCACCCTACAGTTTTACCATACAGTGAATAAGCATAAAAATAGAGAAGATTTTTCTGAACATATCTTCCAAAGACATCTATGTGCTAAAATGTCATCTAACGGCTCTTAGAGGTTTCGATCGTCTTTTTTTAGAATGATCCCACTGTGTGCCGGTTTCTACTACAATACATTTTGAAATTTGCATTTAAATGACGTTTGAGCATTTTCAATAATGTAATATTTTGCCTAATTTGCCCCTTTGAGGGCCCCTCCTGACTACACCACTGGCCCATCACCCGAAAGGTTTTGGATTTATTCATATTTCCACATGTAGAATGAAACAAAAATAGTCCGGTTGAAATCCCCGGGGACACCATCGTAACCTTCCCTTGTTAGTACAAAAAGCGGGATTTTTTCAACGTGTTGTACTAAATACAATAGTGCTATCACTCTTAATGATCACGAGGGTTAATGTTGGCGTACCATTGGGTATTTCTACAAGCTTTCCGCTGAATTTCCCCACTAGTGTTCTTCCAAGATTGTTTTTTAAATTTAGATTTAAACGAGACTAAACCTTGAGGGGTCTCCAGTTAGCCTAGTGGTTAAGGCTATGGATCGCCAATCCGGAGACGGCGGGTTCGATTTCCGTTCCGGTCGGGAAAATTTTCTCGACTCCCTGGGCATAGTGTATGTATCATTGTCCTTGCCTCACAATATACAAATTCGTGCTATGGCAGGCAAAGGAAGCCCTTCAACTAATAATTGTGGATATGCTCAAAGAACACTAAGTTGAAGCGAGGAAGGCCAAGTTCCAGTGGGGACGTAGAGCCATTAAGAAGAAGAAGTAAACACTTGAGTAATTTTCGGAGGAAATTCTCGGTATTCCCAAAGGAGTTCCTGTGGAAGAAATCTCGGAGAAAATCCTTGTGGAATATTTGAAGAATCCGGAATTCCCTAAGGTACTCCTAGAGAAATTCCCAGAGGAACTAGAGGAATTCACAGAGAAACTCAAAGAGGCATTCACGAAGCAGCTCTTAGAGAGAGAGGATTTCTTGTCTCCTTGAGCAATACCCGGAAGCACTCTTATAGGAATTCCCTGAGAGACTACTACAAAAATTCACAGAAACACCTTAAGAAGAATTTCCGAAGAAATTCCTAGCGGAATTCTCAGAGACACTCCAACAGAAATTCATCGAGGAATTCTTAGGGAAAATCTCAGCGGAACTCCTACAGGATTTTGTAGGAGGTTTCCTAGAAGAATTTCCTAAGGAACTCCAAGAGGTATGCTCGGATGAACTCATAGAGGAATTCCCGAAAAAAAATTTAGACGAATTTCTCGAAGAAACACCTCGAATAATTTTGTCAGGTGTTCTCCTATGAATTTCTTCGGAGTCACTACTTTGTCCCGCTAGATTGCGATCCTGGTCCCTAATGCAATCGAACTCCTATAAGAAATCCTCTTTTTGAAAAATTCCTTTTTCCAGTATCCCTAGATTCTAGCCATAATCGTGAGCCATCATCATTGGCGGAGCCAGCTTTTTCTTTTTTCTTACTCACTCTCCTAAACACACACGAGAAGGAGCGAGATGAAAGAGGAGGCAAGCTGCCCCCTCTTCTATCTTTCTCTTTCTCGTATGTGTTTAGAAGAGTGAGTAAGAAAAAAGAAAATGCTGGCTCCGCTAATGGCCATCATCATCAGGAGAATCTTCGTGAATTAGATTTATATCAGAAGACAGATTCGTCTACTTTTAAATAATCGTGTTTGAGTGATGAGAAATTTAGAATTTAAAACAAATACCGGAGGAACCGTGTGGAATTTGGTCGATATTTGGCGTTCCAAAGTTTTAGAACTACTATAAATTTGGACCAAAAAATTTATCACCGCTGAAAACGGAACCTTGTGTGATTTAGATTATAGATAGGGTTTTTGACCCGGCACTACAGGTAAATAAAATTGTGCATTACCTAAATTCAGGCCAAACATTTCAATAGGTCCTATCTGCATTTGAGAGGCTCTCTTTGTTCACTTTCTCTTTCAATTATTGCAATGTAATGGTACACTTTTCAACTATTTTTGCAGTACAAATCAAAAGACGATTGTTTTGATCATCGTTCAATGCAAGGAGACAATCATAACACAAATAAACAGCTGAGATATTAACGAAAGAGAAAGAAACCAAAGAGAGCCTCTCTTCTGCAGATTGGACCTTTAGACATGTTTGGCCTGAATTCGCAATGAAACGACCGTTTTCGTCCACATTTTCCATCTGAATCAGATACCTTATCGTGTGAACTTGTTGTTAACAGTGATTGATATGAAGATTTTCTGCCAGAAAGTTGATTTTGAACGAATTAACTGCACCTAGTCCAGCGCCAATTTTCGGCAACAGTGCCGAACTTCCAGCAAAATAAAATGGGAAAGCACTTCAGCACCCATATTTGTGCTGACGAAGTGCACTCGGCTGCGTGCAATAATTGTTTTGAGCACTTGTGCGGCTTCAAAGTGAATGTGTAGCTCATTGACTGTGAATCCCGTTGCGGAAATTTTTCGAGAGATGATTCTCTACGGAATTGCGCTTGGAAAATATGCGGCAAGTGATATTTTGATTTGTTTTGCTGCGAGGTGCCGGAATTAACGCGGGTGCCCAAGTAGTTCGAAACCCTAGTAGTGCGGTTATCACAGTTAGTGCACTGTAGTTAGGATATATAGGGGAACGTGGGGTAAGATGCCATTTTTCAAACTTTCATCGTTTTCAATGGGAAATAGCCACATTTGTTAGGTTTTCAAAGTGGTAACAGCAACTAGACAATATTTGCTCGATCCTTCAGCAAAAATATTCATTTTTGCATTTTCATCGTTTTTAGCGATTTTAAAAATTGGTTCGTAAATCGGAAGTGGTGCAAAAAGGCCATCTGTCATGGGGTAAGATCCCACTTGATGAAAACATTCAAAAATTACGTCCATCATTTTTTGGGCATTTCCGACTCACTTTCCCCCATTGTCACGCTTTTTTCGTATACTCAATATTTGTGTCACCCCAATGGAGTGTCACCCTCCTGTCCGCAAAACAATGGTCGTCATATTTGAATGACCCCTAATATGGATAGCGTAGACATCAACAGTCATGCGCCTCCTTGTGTGCTTCAATCTCCTTGGCAACACATGGCAGGTAATAAAAAAAAGTTTTTTTTTTGTGGCCTAGCTTCTAGAACAATGTTTAATTCAAACATATCTTGACACCATTCACCTATAGTAATGGTCAAGTCCCAGTCGTGCCTACTATGGGCTCCAGAAGAAACTGCGGCCAAAAAAGATTCACCCGCGCACCAAATGTACCATGTACAAGACGTTAATAAGACCGGTGGTTCTTTACGGACACGAGACATGGACGATGCTCGAGGAGGACCTGCAAGCACTCGGAGTTTTCGAGCAACGGGTGCTAAGGACGATCTTCGGCGGCGTGCAGGAGAACGGTGTATGGCGGAGAAGGATGAACCACGAGCTCGCTGCACTTTACGGCGAACCCAGCATCCAGAAAGTGGCCAAGGCCGGAAGGATACGATGGGCAGGGCATGTTGCAAGAATGCCGGACAGCAACCCTGCAAAATTTGTGTTTGCTAACAATCCGGTTGGTACAAGAAGGCGTGGAGCGCAGAGAGCACGATGGGCGGACCAGGTGGAGCGTGATCTGGCGAGTGTTGGGCGTGACCGACGTTGGAGAGCTGCATGTGCAAATCGAGTATTATGGCGGCAAATTGTTGATTCAGTATTATCATGAATTTGATGTTAACTAAATAAATGAAAATTAATGAATGGTTTTCTCTACCTGTGCTCGTGTCGCGCCGGCCTGGGCGGTCCTACAGCAGAAGCTTGCAGTGATATTGAATGGATGGAGACGACTCTCTTACGAAGATCTCGTGAGACCTGCTCTGGAAGGAATAGGGCGAACTAGGAGAGTGCAAATTTTGCGAATTTTTATAAATTACATCTGCTTTGTTACTTCGTGTAACGCTTGGATTGATGTAGATGCTTTGAATTTTCATCTAAACGTAGAATTTTAAATTCAGGGATGATTTGGGCCATTTTACCCCATCTTGGCATTTTGGGCACTGTTGCCCTACAACCAAGGAAATGCACCAGCTACCGCACGAGACCGCTTTCCGGATGTAGCGGATACAGACGCACTAAACGCGAGTAAAATCATCAATAGACTGTGGAAAGATAGAGTAAATTAGACATTTCAAACATTCTTGATTTTTCACTACATTTGCAGAGAAAATTTACACTCAAATCAAATACAACAATACAACGTATATTGTCGAGTTGTTCAAATGGCCGGAAATTCTGTCTTGTTACCGTAATCGGCATCAGTAGTAATCTTTGAAAAGCTATGTTTCTCTAAATATTTGGAATTTTAATCTTATATGTATGACTGAAAAAATTCTCATTCGAAATCATCGAACATCAATGGGAACTCCGAACAATAGTGCCTTTCTCGTCGATAGCACGCAGCCTCCAAGTCACTCAACCTTGAGCTCACTTCCTTCCTGGCTTTTTGCTGCTAAATCAACCCTTCACAATCGGTAAGACTCCCGCACAGAGTGGATGGAGACATCCAAATAGCTGAGCTAACCAGTCTTCTGTAGTACTTGGATTTCTAGGACACGTGACTCTCTCTCTTTCCCCATCTGTCTGTCTCTCTACATCCACTTACGTCCGTTCCTTATCGTTAAGGATGAAAAATATGACATTTTCACATCTAACCCGTTTAAAGCTTCCGGTCTTATCCCCATCACAGGCTGCCGCTACAGCCGCCACCACATACCTTAACTGCGGACCAGAAAGAAGACTAGAAGAGTGGCCTTTATCCGGAAGCAAATAAAGTAGAAAAAGAAATTTTTCTTCCCCGAGAGTGGGAGAGTGGGTGAAATGCGTCTTCAAATCAGGTTTGAATATTGTTTCAAAATGTACACTATTAAATGCTCTGAATGACAGAATGAACCTGTACAGTTTAACTAATGAATAAGTTCTTGCATTCAACGCTTCACAAAACTGTGACCTAGGTTTAAAATTATTAAAATGTTTTATTCAAAATAAATCACGCCAATTGTATATTTCACACCAAATTCCTATCTCGACACTCCAACTACAACGACGACGACGGCAGCGGCGGCGACTGAGACCGCGCCACGTAACTAACGAAGAAGGATGATGTAACAAGACATTTTGCTTCATTTTGCCTGTCACCGTGATTTAGCCTCCTAGTTACCCCTCGGCGAGCAGCACTAGCAGCAGGAGCCCCCGCAGGAAGGTAGCACGTGAGGTCGATTGGATGACAACTGCAACAGTGCAATCATACCAAGGATCATGGGCAAGACGGCGGCCCGGTGGTGGCTGTGAATGGGAGGACGAGTCCACCTGGATTTGAAGGAAAAAAGGCACTTCGTACCAACATATCTGACGGTGCTTGTAACAGCGCTTATGTAGCACTGTTACACGACAAGACAACGAAAATTAGAGTGCGGAAGATTAGGGGGGACGGGAATTGTTTGATAAGAGCACTTATTGATCAATTAAAGGGGCAAGAAGATAACCATATTGTAACAGGCAAAGAAATTCAGGATTTCAGAAACAGAGTTGCAGAGCATATGATCAATCATAGGGACAGATACGAACCTTTCCTAATAGAAAGTTTGGAAGAGGGTGGATTTGGGAAGTTTATTTCGTCAAGTGTCAGAAAAATGGGAGCATGGCTGGGACATGAAGTAATGGTGGCAGTTGGTGAATTATTTGAGAAAAACATAATAGTCCATCAAGAAGATGAACCAGATGTTATCATTGGTGAAAGCGGAAGAAGCGAGGATCAGACACTGAGGATTTTTTATACCAGGACTGTGGCAGAAGGAGGAAAAAATCATTTTGAAAGTGTAATTGAAGTTCTAGAAGATGAGAATGAGTCATTTGCACAAGGTAAGGCTACACAAGAACAGGTGTATAACGAAATTGAAAATCGTATTCAGGGGGTGGAGAACAACGAAGCAAGGGTGAGTAATAAGAAAGGAAAACGGGAAGAAGTAGAATTGAACAGACATAGCAGATCGAACCATCAAATAGAAAGCAATGCAAGTCAAGGACCAAATCAACGGTTCATCAGGGTGGCTTCATTGAACGTGAGGGGATGTATCAGAGAAGAGAAAAGAAATGAGATAGATGAGATAATGATGTTACATAATATAGAGGTAGCAGCGTTACAAGAAGTCAATGCCTTAGGTGAGTTGATCGAAACTAAAAACTACAAATGGACATCACCTATGAATAGACCCAATAAGTCAAGGGGTTTAGCACTAATGATTAAAAAGAACTCGGGAGTATCGGTTGGGGAGATAAGAATGAAGAGTCCGTCAATTATGTTAGTGGAAATCATGATTGACAAGATATGGAAATTTATTTTAGTAAATGTCCATGGACCTAACAAAACAGTGTACAACTTTTTAACAGATGTGGGGTCATTGACTGGAAAAGACCATATTAGGAGTAGAATTTTAATTATTGGGGATTTTAATGCTCAAATCGGAAGGGAAGATACAGACAGCGACGATAATGAAATTTTAGGAGAAAAGCTAGGTTTTGATAAGAGTAATGATAATGGAGAAGAATTTAAAATGTTTTTGAAAATACATAAACTGATCAACATTTCTACAAAAATCGGAGAAAACACGTGTGTCACATGGAGAAGTGGGCAGAGGGAAAGTCAAATAGACCATGTACTAATACCAAACGATAGTTTTTTGAGGGTAAGATTTGTAAGAGGGTTTTGGACAGGCGTGAAAACGGATCACAAATTGCTGATTGCTGGTTTGAGTTTTGATGATAGTTCCATCCAAAGAAAAAGGAAAAATTGTAAGAGGAAGTTAGATTGTGCAGCACTGAGGTATGATGTAATTAAGAAGAAATATAAGGATGCCCTAAAACAACACGACAACACGGAGTTTAGAGATATAAGGAAAGATATACATCAGCAATATAAAGAAGTATCGGAGAAAATGAAATGTTCTGCAGACGAAGCATTGAAAACAGCTAAGGCACCTTTAACTCCAAAAAGAAAAGCAGCATTGGGAAGACTGAACAAAGCGCTGAAATTATGGAAGAAACATCCAGATATGTTACCTTACAAATGGAAAGTTCAAAATAGGAAAGAGGAATTCCAGGAAGCAGAGAGAGAGCATACAGAAAAAACTATTAAGGATTTTTATAGGAATTTGAATGATTTTGAAGTAGGAGCAAGAATTAGGAAATCTTATACCTTTTTGAAGAAATTTATGAAGAAAAATAAAAAGAAGAATGCCTATATTCCTACGAGGTTATGGAATCAAGTTTTAAAGGAAAGTGAAGGGCCTAGCATAACATTCTTAGATGAGAACGATACGTGTCCATTGACTGAGCCGCCTACAAAGGAGGAAATGCTTACGATAATTTTTAATTCTTGCAATGGGAAATCAGCAGGCCCGGATGGGGTACGTATGGAAATGATAAAATATGCTGATGAGGATACTTTCAATGACTTGATGGCAATTTGGCAAAGAATGTGGATAGAAAATGTAATGCCCAGAGACCTTTCATGTTCAACACAAATTCCAATTCCTAAGGTCAGCTGTCCAAAGAAAGTGGAAGATTTTAGAAGAATTAGTCTATGCAATGTTATTTACAAACCTTATGCAAAGTGGGTTAAAAATAGATTAAGAAATTTTTCGGGAGATGCAGGGCTTCATCAGGCAGCATTTACGGAAGGGAGATCTACAGATGACCACATTTTCATCACAAGGAGAATTATGGAGGAGTACTGGAATGCTGGAGAGCAATTATATATTGCCTCTCTAGACATAAAGAAAGCGTTCGATAATGTTAAAATAGAAAAGTTGAAAGATATATTAATAGACTTAAAAGTTCCCACACACATAATTAACAGAGTGTTATTGTGTTTGAATGAAGATAGAACAAGGGTTGAATGGCAAAATCAGTGGTCAGAAGAAATTAACAGAGGGAAGGGAATTAAGCAAGGGTGCCCTTTGTCACCCTTTTTATTCAATTTAGTCATGCAGAAAGTGTTAGTTTTAGTAGTGGACAAAGTTCCCGGTCTTAAACTGATGGAAATGGACATAATGGAACTTCCCTTAATATTAGTTTTTGCAGATGATGTTCTAATTATAGCAAGAAGTCGCGAGGAACTAGAGAAAATAGTGAAAGCGTTAGAAGAATGTTTACCGACAGTAGGCTTAGAAATCAATCAAGAGAAGAGTCATGTAATAATAAGAGCGCCAAATAAAATGGGAGACATTCCAAACTCAATTCAGTTAAATAATAAGAACTACAAAACATGTAAATCACTAAAATATCTGGGAATTACCTTAACGGAAAGCTTGAATAGGCCAGCCACTGCTAAGCAAAGATGTGTAAACGCAGTAAAAGCATCCAGAGTAGTAATTGACTTTTGTAAACAATTCAAACCTTCGTGGAACATTGGCAAGTTAATGTATAATACTGTGATAGCACCGGCAATATTATACGGAACAAAAGTATCAACGTTGACAAAGAGGAGTAGACAGCAGATAGCAAAATATGAAAAAATGATAGTTAAAAGTATTTGGCAAAACTGCAGAAAAGAAAACAATAACAAGTTAAACATAAGAAAAGAATTGAATGGTAAAACTATAAATAGGAGGATTAGGGTTGGAAGAATAAACTATTATGGTCATATCAAAAGAAGACCCCAAAATCATCCACTAAAAATCGCATATAGGTTTAAGTTTAACCGTAAAAAGGAGGGAAGGCCAAGTTTTACTTGGAAGGATTCGCTGAATAGGGATCTGGGTAGATACAGGGGCATAAGCAAAGATGAGTGGAAAGCTTTTGCGAAAGATAAAGTTAAATTGAAACAAAAAGCGGAAGAAATCTACAAGCAGGAAGAGAGTGAGATTTCGGATGGAGAGGAAGAATAAAATTAAATGGACTAAGAAAGAAAAAAAAACATTTTAAATGCAAAAAGAGGTATTTTTTAGCAAAGTTGTATTAGTTATTCGAAAAATGTGGTAGCTATTCAATAATTATTTGGTCAAAGTGATTGTTTTGGTGAGTTAATTGTTCAATTGTTCATCCATTGAAGGAGATTATAAGTAAATATTGTTTTATGTTTTTGTAATATTATAAAAAAGCATTAATAATACATTAATAATACATTGACAAGAACTTGATATTTATTTATTTATTTATTTATTTATTCAATTATTTATTTATTTATTTATTTATTTATTTATTTATTTATTTATTTATTTATTATTTATTATTTATTATTTATTGATTTATTTATTTATTTATTTATTTATTTAAGCATAAAATTGTTTATATTTAACGTATTTATTTATTCAGTGCCACAGGCGAAAGTCTCAATAATAAAGAAAAAATAATTAATGTTTATTAATTAAAGGTAAACGTAAGCATGAATGAACAAATGATCAATTAAATAAATAACGGCAAGGAAAGAAATAGTTATCATTAATTAGATAACAGGACATCATTACCAAACAAAAATCAAGAATAATAAAGTGTTTAGGGTGGCAATGTCTTATAATAATTACATGCGATTACTCAAAAGAACTTCATGTCCACTGAAGATATGTACGCCAACCATAAAATTTCTCTATATCGGTTAGTGGTCACTTTAATATTTTAGCAACACATTTCAGAAATAACTCAACCAATCCAGTAGAGGTGACACGAATGCACTATTATAGTGTAAAATGTCATTAATAAATTAAAAAAAAAATCCAGTAGAGTCAAAAAATGGACTTTAGGCAGGATAGCTTTTAAGTGTTTTTCACAGGTCAAATAAACGAAAGGGTTCATACAACATTGGTTCTTCTCATCGTAGGTCTCGAAAAGCTGGTAAGTTGAATCATATTCTCAAAATATATGGATCTACATTTCAACATTATTGAAACCATTTGGGGGCTAAAAAGGGAGGGTATCAAACTAATAGCAGGCTGGATGCGGGAGTCGTGGAAACCAGGCCCAAATTACGGAGGTGATCGCTTCTATGTTTAAAATTCTAAGAATCTTGATCATAGTCGATGATGTCTTCTAGCAGTCTGCTATAAGTTTGACGCACCCTATAGAATAACACTTTTGTCACAAACCACCAGACGGAAATCTTAATATGCATGCAAGTAGCTGAGGGGTAAGATATGAACTTAAGTTTGTAGGAGTTTCATTGCTTGTAGTGGATTGTATATAGATCTAGTACTTAGGAACTGACTTCCTAGTTTGGACCTCTATTCAAAGGTTTTGAAATATTTTATTACTTCTTGATCTTGCTATTTAGAGGAACCGTACGACATGGCAAGTCCTGCACTGGTAGTGGCTTCATATCATATCATCATTATTGATTGATTTTAAGTGTCCAGCTTGAAGAAAATCTTTTGTTTTGGTAAACAAAATTTATTTGACACTTCTAGTACCGCTACTGACGCTGTAAGGGCGTGGCAAACTAGATGTTAGCCACACGAACAGTCGCGACATTGGACTTCTGTGGCTAGTTATTCTACTGTCTACACCGAGAGGACGGAAAACGCGGGGCTATCAGACAGCCAGTTTGGCTTTCGAAAGGGCAGATCGATAGTGGATGCCATTAGGTCAGTGGCTGGAATGGCCGAAGTTGCGCTGCAGAGAAAGAGGAGAGGCATACGCTACTTCGCGATCGTCACGCTAGACGCTAGAAACGCCTTTATTAGTGTTAGCTGGGCCGCCATAGAGAGCGTCATATCTCGCTTGGGAGCCCCGGCTAGCCTAAGGCGAATCCTGGGAAGCTACTTCCAGAACAGGGTGCTGATTTATGACACCGAGGCGGGCCAAAACAGTACAATATCACCGCGTGGGTACAACAAGGATCACTCTTGGGCCCGGTATTGTGGAACGCGGCATACGACGACGTATTGAGGCTAGCACTAGCACCGGGAGTACAGTTGGTTGGCTTTGCTGACCACATTACCCGGTGAGTCGGTTGAAGAGGTTGAGTTGACGGCAGCGCATGCGGCATGCGATAGACATAATGGAAGGCTGGATGAGGTCGAGGCAACTGACACTTGCACTAGAGGTGGGCAAAACGGCTCACTTCAGTGATCGGATCCGAACCGGATGCATCACATTTATGAGCGGCTCCGTTATGAACGACCAAGCCTCACCGAGCGAATGGGATTGCTTGTTTCCAGGTTGTTCTCTCAAACAAAGCATGTGACACTCATTCTCTTGATGTGTTTTAGCATACCCGCATTATCTCTCCATACAACACACTGCTGAAAACCGAACGGAAAGAATTAAGGCTCCCCCAAACCAGCGCGATTTTTAACCGTGATAGCGATTTTTCAGGCGAAGGTTCATTGAGGCCGAACTAAGCATTTTCAACGGCACAAGTAAGAAAAATCAATCATCGAATCGCGCTGAAATTTTTATCGAATAAACATCATCAGTGAGTAATCAATCGTTTAAAATTTCAGCGCAAAGTGTTGTTCGGTTTTTCCAATATGTGCTTTTAAAGATGCGCTTCACGGCTTCAATGTTCACTCACCTGAAAAATCGCTGTCGCCAGCGACAGTCGCGTCGGTTTGGGGGAGCCCTTATGTGTGAATTCGGGTTCATATTCGGATCGTTCGGATCAGCTCTGTCTGGACTATAAGTACCGCTCTTCTGCTTGAGATGGAAACGAGAGATCGTGTGCGTTGTTTGGGGCTCCATGGCCAGGGGTGAGAGAACTGGGCCACCCCCGTTGGCTGTGCTTGCTTAACGCGAGGAAAACACGTTTCGTCGGATTTGAGAATGAGCCAGAGCAAAACAAAAAAAAAGCTGTCGGTTCTTTCAGGCTCTTTCCCACAGAAACATAGTGATCCGACTCTCTCTGTAAAAGATCCGCGGCTCAGTCGCTCTTTTTACGGATATGGATCTTTTCAGCGGGTCGGGATCTGATTGCCCATCTCTAACTTGCACACCACTAGACGGAGGTGGTGGTGGTGAGCAACCGCAAGTCTGCACAACAGGCAGTGGTCACCGCGGGCGGGTGCTCGATCGAGTCGAGTCGCTCACTGAAGCTTCTTGGAGCCATGGTCGACGACAAGTTGAACTTCAGTAGTCATGTCGAGTATGCCTGTAAGAGGGCGAGCGTGGTAGTTACGGCATTATTTAGGATGATGTCTAACGGTTCGGAAGTTGTCTCGAGTAAGCGAAGGCTTCTCGCGCCAGTAGCGGTGTCCATACTACGGTATGGCGCCGCTGCATGGTCGAATGCGCTCAAAGTGAAGCGGAATGTAGAGCGACTAGAAAGCACACACAGGCTAATGTGCCTTAGAGTGGCCAGTGCATACCGGACCGTCTCGAAAGGCGCGGTATGCGTGCTAGCGGCCATGATGCCGATAGCACTAGTGCTGGCCGAGGATGTTGAGTGCTACATAGAAAGAGGTACAAGCGGTGCGCGACGAAACGCCAGAATTTCGTCCATGATGAAATGGCAGAGAGTCTGAGGCTCTTCGACCAAGGGTAGGAGGACACACAGGCTCATACCGAGCGTGTCTCGGTGGACGTGTAGGCCCCATGGCGAAGAGAATTTTCACCTGACATAATTCCTGTGGGGCCATGGGTACTTTAGGTGGTACTTGCACTGGTTCGGGCATGCATATTCGCGCTCATATCCAGAGTGTGCAAATAGGGCGGAAACGGCGAAACATGTGCTCTTCGAGCCCCCGTGCTTTGCGGAGCAGAGGTCGAGCATGTGGGAGGTATGCGGTAGAGATACTACTCCCGATAACATAGTAGAGCGGATGTGTACGGGGATGGACGAGTGGAACGCCGTGTTGGACACGGTATCCACAATCGTGCTTCACCTCCAGAGGAAATGGCGGTACGATCAACGGTTAGTTGAGTTGGTCTCCTAGTGGACAGCTATATGTGATAGCTGACGTTTGACAGGGAGAGTGCGCAAGCACGGTCCCCCTTCTACGAAGTCATCCCTAACGGGCGTCCCACGGAGGCAAGGTAAGGTAGTGGCAGAACCTAGGGCAGAACCCCTTCTCGGTCCACTCCGCGTAGGGTCCGCTGACCGTCCTCCACTTGGTCGACCCACCCAGCTCGCTGCGCACCACGTCTTCTTGTACCGGTCGGATGACTCTCGAGAACCATTTCAGTCGGGTTGCTATCCGACATCCTGATGACGTGACCCGTCCACCGTAGCCTCCAGATTTTCGCGGTTTGGATGATGATTGGTTCTCTCAGCAGCTGATGCAGCTCGTAGTTCATTCGCCTTCTCCAAGTCCCGTCTACCATCTGCACTCCGCCGTAGATGGTACGCTTAATCTTCCGTTCGAAAACTCCAAGGGCGCGTTGGTCCTCTGCACGTAGGATCCATGTTTCGTGCCCATAGAGGACGACCGGTCTAATCAGCGTTTTGTAGATAGTTAACTTCGTGTGACGACGTCCTCTGTTCGATCGCAGAGTTCTGTGGAGTCCAAAGTAAGCGCGATTTCCTGCCACAATGCGCCTCTGAATTTCTCTGATGGTGTCGTTGTCGGCGGTCACCAGTGAGCCCAAGTACACGAATTCTTCATCCACCTCGATTTCATCACCGTCGATATGAATTCGAGATGGCGGGTGCGGTGATTCCTCCCTGGAGCCCTTTGCCATCATGTACTTTGTCTTCGACACATTAATGACTAATCTGATTCACCTGGCTTCACTCTTTGCAGAGTCGGATGTACGTTTCCGCCATCGTCTCAAATTTACGAGCTATAATATTCGGGCAGTTTATCCTATACTTGTAGAAAGTCTTCTGTACCGTTGATTCAATGCAAAACTTGCCAGGAAAGAATAATCATATCCAATCAAACAGCAGCGTACATCATTATCTTCGTGGCGAATCGTCCCAGCGTTGCAGCATATATCTGAGTCACAATATTTCTTTAGAATTTGTTGAACATAAACACGAATTTCCACACCACAAATGGAAACTCCGCGCATTGTTTCATCTGCAAAATTAAACCACATACGACTCATTTGGATCTTCATTTCCAACACCACACCACCGCCGTGCATGCCCCACAGCCACCACCGACTGCGCGATTGTCTGCGGAAATCAAAAGCAACACAATACGCTCTCTCTGTATCTCTCCTAGCCTCTAGCACCTGAAAAACATCAACAAACAGAACGCGCAGCAATCATGGAATCCAGGCTCGCCCGCCCGGTTGCAATAATTTCCCGCTTTTGTACGGGTGCGGATGGCGCGGCGGCAACCACCGTCAACCGTCGAACCGTGAATGCCAGGTTTTTGTTTCATTTTCATTTTACCTTGCTGGGAACAAATACGGGTAGGTAGGTAGGACAGGTAGTCGTCGTGCAACAGCCAGCGCAGCGATTGTTGGAGTAAAATATAAAAACCATATCTGGTCTCTTCAAAAGCGCTAAGCTGCCGGGTGAAAAACACGGCTAGAATTAGGAGGAAGTGGTTAAGAACACACTTTACCAGCCCGGTTCTGTAAGCCAGCTGTGGATAAGTATTGCAACGAAAAGCAGCAGTATAATACAAACCGAGACCAACAACGACAACCACCCCACCGAACAAAAAAGGACTTACGATTGGAAACTTGGTACGTGAAACTGCCTATCTCTAAACTTCATTGGGAGCACCCGCATACTCGCCGATCTACTGAAGGAACGCGGGTTCGGCATCGTAGCGCTGCTGGAGATAATCTTTGTTAGATACGATTCCTGTTGCGCATGTTCAGAGGTAATCATACTATCTACCAGAGCTGAATCCTCGCGGTAACACACACGATTAGAAAACAGTTTTTATCGTGATGGTTGATTGTCAGAAGCGGGTGACCGGTTGGTGACCGATCGATGTAAGAATATGCAGTTGAGGATCAATTAACATCAACTTCATCATCATCATTTTGGAAGCACTGATGATGACAAAGAACGCATTCTACGCGCAGCTTAAACGTGAGTACGACTGCTGCCCATTAGTATGGGACAAACATCAAATTCTCGCTCCAGTCGACTTATTTGATTCCATTTAGGTCACATATGAACTGTGCAAAATTTCAGCGCAATCGGTGAAACTATAATTAAGCGCAAGCGGTTCAAAATTTTCATAGGATTTACTATGGGAAAAGTTACACTTTCAGATAAAAAATTCCAGAAGTCGCCCCTTGTCTCCTTAATTCAAATCGATCTTGTAGAAAAATCATTTATGAAACTTTACTTCGAAGACCGCAAAACGATTGGAAGCTTGTGGAAAAAGTTATTGATTTATTACCGATTAGTGATCTAACGAACGGCTTTTTGTTTTGTTTTATTAGCAGCACTGTAGCTGCTGCCTTGGCTGCTGCTGTTTCTGGGGGTGGTGATGTCTCCCGCCATCCCACACGGTAAAAATTATGCACGCTCGATTCAAGGGAAAAATCCTTCAACTATTCAACGTCCCAATCAACATGATCAGAAATGCTTTACCTTTAAATTCGCAATGCTGTCAGTGTTGATTTGAGAACCAAAACAAACCCACCAGAAAAATCAACTGGAAATCACTTCGATTCGCACTACTGTACAAAGCAGTACGATCCAAAGTGGAAAGCTGTTGATTTGATAATGGACATGAAAGTAAATATAGATGACAGGTGGTAGAAAGTGTTCTGCTTTGATTCACGCCTCTCTAACAGATGTGGAGTAGTGTAGCGGTAGAACAGAAGATCATGACTCTCGAGGTCCTGGTATCGAATCTCAGTGCGGGCATACTTTTTTTTATTCTTGTTTTGAAACCAAAACATTCTCAACAACGAATTGAAGTGATGTTCCATTTATTTTGAAGAGGCGATGGATGTTCTTTACCAACTGACATTCAATTGATATCGAATATATTGAACAGTAGTGCGAATCCAAGTGCCAATCAGTTTATATCAGCGTGCAGATTTTTTACCGTGCATGCAACAACGGCAAGTCGGCAGAAGCAGTGCTGCTGATAAAACAAAACAAAATGCCGTTCGTTGGATCACTAATCGGCAATAAATCAATAACTTTTTCGACAAGCATCCAATCGTTTTGCGGTCTTCGAAGAAAAGTTTCATAAATGATTTTTTTACAAGATGCGTTGATCGATTTGAATTAAGGAGACAAAGGGCGACGTCTGGGATTTTTTGTTTAAAAGTGTAGCTTTTCCCATAGTAAATCCTATGAAAACTTTGAACCGCTTGCGCTAAATTATAGTTTCCCCGATTGCGCTGAAATTTTGCACAGTTCATATGGGACCTAAATGGGATCTAAAAAGTCGACTGGAGCGAGAATTTATTTTTTCCATACAAGCGTGTCCCATACTACTGCCCATGCCATGACGTAAAGCTCATCATAAATGCTCATGTAGGCATGGAGGAGATATACAAACCGAAGAAGAACATAACCATACCATGAGATATGCTGTTGACTTGAGCCGATTAGCTTGTGCCTAGTTATGCTGACTACGGCAATATCGTACACAGTGGTGACATCGAGGTTACTTCAAGTAACTAGACTAGATATAAACAAAGCTTCAACTTTCTTTATGAGCGCTCTTACAAATCTTGGAAAAATGTGCTACATATGTATTTATATTTTCTTTTTTTTTTTTTTTGCATAATTGTCATGTGTCTCTTCGGTTGGTTTTCCGGACAGGATAAAGTAATAAGCGGGGTGATACTATTCCATCCGACGTTTCGAACTTTAGTTTGGCCCTAATCCTAGGTATTTTTTAAGAAATTTTGCCAAGAACGCCTTCGGAGATTTCTTTGAGAATTCCTTCAATAACTTTTCCAGACATTCTTTCAAAAAATACATAGTTGCATTAAGAATTTTCTTCAAAGTTTCCCAGAAATTATTTCTTTCATTAGTTAAGAAACTCCATAATAAGATATGCTGATTAGCGTGGTTCAAAAAATCGTTTTTGCTCCACACCGCTTATTCGATTCATAACCAGATTCTAAGTCCTCTCCCAAAAAATGAGCTGATTTGGTTGAAAATTGAGAGTGCACAAGCCCTTCAAAGTTTGTATGGGAATTACTAATTCAATTGACCCTAACATTTCCCCAAGTACCCTAGAGTGTTAGTTGACCCTTGGACGTCCAATTTGAATGTGGTCTTCGACAAAGTTGTTGCTGATAGAGTAGCCTAGGGGTACCAAGGGTCAACTTACACTCTAGGGCACTTGGGGAAATGCTACGGTCAATTGAATGAAAAACATCCTTTTCCCATAGTAATTCCCATACAAACTTTGAAGGGCTTGTGCACTCTCAATTTTCAACCAAATCAGCTCATTTTTTGGGAGAAGACTTAGAATCTGGTTATGAATCGAATAAGCGGCGTGGAGCAAAAACGATTTTTTGAACCACGCTAATGCTGATAAGATTCCTTTCAAAGTAGCTCCATGGATTTCTTTAGAAATTTCCCTAGGATTCCTTTGAGAAAGTCTTACACGGACTTGCTTTTGTAAGTTCTATGGGTTGCTTAAGAAATTCCTTATGTTTTTTTTTAATTTTCTTTAGATGCTCATTCTGAAATCTCTCCAAGAATTTCACTAGAAAAGCATCAATAGGTTTCCTCCAGAAATCCTCCATAGATTGTTTCAGAATCTGATGTTTCAAATATCTCAAGAAATTGCTCCAAAGATTTTTAGAGGATATTCCACAGTCTCCTTCATAAATTCTCGCAAAGTTTCTTGGATATTTTTTCGGACATTCTTCATGAAATTCCTCGATAAATTTGTCCAAGGACTCTTTTAAGACACCTTCTTCCAAAATTTCTATATCTATTACTTCAGAAATTACTCAAGAAATTCCGTCTTTTTTTTCAGAAACGTTTCCAGCGATTTCTTCTCAAATTCTTTCAAAGATTTTTGTTAAAGTAATTTCTCCAGTGCTTTCTTCAAATCTTCTTTGTAGAATTTCTAAAAAAAAAAACTATAAATTCTTCTAGAAAGATTTTCATCGGTTCCTTCTAATATTCCGCGAGGGATTACTTTTGATTTTTTCCTAAGGATTTGTTTGAAAAAAAAAAAAACGGAAATTTCTCCAGGGGTTGCTTTATAAATTCTTTCAAAGAATATACTCTGGATACTTCGTCAAAATTTCGTATACCCATTTCTTTATGAAGTCCACAAGAGATTTGTTCTGGAATCGCTTTATAGATCACGGGTTCCCAACCGGTGGTCCGCGGCCTTCTGGGGGGCCGTGAAGCCAGTCTAGGGGGGCCGTGATGTTACCGAACAACTGTTATTTTTTTTTTAATATTTTGTGTAAATTATACCAATTTTTAATTTTGTGTACCGCCACCCCCAAAAGCCACAATTTGAGGACCAAATTTTCAGTATAAAACGCCTTCAGAAGAGAAAAATTTTCGGCTGCGCCGCTATTTTTCAGCAAAGACTCAAATTGAATGTACATGACATCATTGCTAACGAAATGTGAGTGTCGAATTTAAAAAAAACGTATCATTGATCGTTGAAAATCCCTCCCACAGAAAATATCTGTACCCAAAAAAACTCGGTTTTGTTCATTTAATTATTTTTTTTTCTAAAAATTTTCGTTGGGCCCCAGATGCTTTGACAATTCTTAAAGGGGGTCGCCATCTCAAAAAGGTTGGGAACCCCTGTTATAGATTCTTATGAAAATTGCCTCAGGAAAGTGTACAGAAACTTCTCCAAGGAATCATCTAAAAATTCTACATGAATTCTTTCAGAGATTCCTGCATTATAATTTTCAGTGATTCAGGCAGGATTTCTTCATTTTTTTCCTCCAGAAAGTCCTCCATATATTTTTTCCAGAAATTTATCCGATATTTTCTCTAGTGATAACTCTAAGAATTTCTTCACGAATTCTTCCAGGAGATTATTCAGAAATATTTTCAATAGATTTTGTCAAGAAGTTTTTGAGAAACATCGCAAAAGCTTTTTTTTTATCTTTACAGAAGCTTATCTAGACATTTCCCCAGGAATTTATGCAGGAAGTCCTGTAGAAATACGTACACAGATTGCTCCAGCAACATTTTCAGGAAGTCTTCCAAGAATTTTATCAAAGGATTTCTTCAATAAAATCAAAGGATCAAAGGATTTCTTCAATAAAATCAATAAAATTTTCTAGGAATTCCGCCAATTACGTATCACCAGAGGGTTCTACGCAAATTCCTTATTTCTTCTGAATTTCTTCTGACATTCCCTTAGGGATTTTGTTTTTCAGAAATTCATGAATTCTTCAAAAATATCTTCATCGTTTTCTTAGACTTCTTCAAAAGTTTGCCTTTCCATGAAGTTTTTTGGAGAAACGTGTTCTATTTTTTTTAATCCTCCTGAAATTCTTTGAACATTTTTTTAGATTCCTATTGAGGGTTTTTTTAGAAACTTCTCCTCCGCTTCCGTCTGAAATATCTCCTAGGATTCCTTCAGGGATTCTTGCAAGAATTTGTTCAGCGGGGAGGTGAAACAGCGTCTGGCTAAAAGTCTCTTTAATAAAGAAAAAAAAATGTTCAGCTATTTCTCCAAGGATTTTTTTTCGATTTTTTCCAGAACGAGCACAAAAATTGCTGAAACATTACTCGAATGAATCCCTGAATGAATCGCTCAAAAAATTCAGAAGTAATTTCGGAATAAATGCCTGAGAGAATATCTGTAGAAAATTCTTTAAATTTCTCCTTAATTACTAGAGAGAAATCATAAGAAATTGACAGAATTCCAAATGAAGTTCCTCAATTAATTTTCGAGCATTTTTTCGATCGCGGAATTACCTCAGGAGGTATTTTTTAATCAAAGTAATTCCAGGTAGCATTCTTTAGAGAACCACTGAAGAAATTTCTAAAAAGAATGAACTTTAGAATTAATCTTTGAAAGCATACCTGGAACAACTGGAAACCCCTCTGCAAGTAGAGGAAGAATTTCTAGGGAAATTTCTTGAAAAATGCCAAAATTTACATTCTGAAATAATTTCTGCAGGAATTCCTGCCTCGTAGCCGTATGGTTCGGGTCATCAAGCTTCTAATCGCACCATGCTGTGGGGTGAGGGTTCGATTCCCAGTCCGGGCGATGAAACTTTTCGTGAGAATAGTTACTTCTTTGTATCCACAGGTGCATGCTCCGTGTGTCGGTTGTCTAGTGTCAAGTTTCATTCACTTTATACAGCCCCTGGCTGAAGACGGTGTCCGTGTCTTTTTTAATAATTGGCTTCTTTAACGGTGTTGAGATAATTCGATATTCTAAATCTGCATGTCAAACTAAGCCGAAATAAAAATTTTCATAACTTTTGATACCCGGGAACCTATTAAAAATCAATTTGAAATTTGTGTGGAAGCGATTTGTCGAATCACCCCTCGTCGCTGTTTGTAGTGGGTGGAGCTGTCAAACAGTTGCCCAGCTGATAAAAGGTGATTTCAAAAAATCTCTTTGAAATTGATTTTAGGTACCAAAATAAAGTTTTAAGAATCTGAAAAAAAAGTGGCTCAGAAAAAGGTGCTCTTTCATATAAAATCATACAATCAATACATTTTTCAAAACTGAAAAACCCAATTGAAGAAATTCTTAAAGCATCGCAGGCAAAAAAAATCTGAATGAATCCATGGAAAAAATCGGAATATACCCTAAGCCATTCCTGCTGAAATTTCGGGGAAACGCTTGAGAGATTTCAAGAAGAATCTTTTGAGAGTTTCTGTGGGGAATTGCCTAATAGTTGCCCGATAGAATCTCAGAATTTATAAAGAAGCACTTTGAAGAACCACCGAAGAAACTCCAACAATAATTTCTGAACGAGCTTCTTAAAAAAAATCTAAAATTGCTAATGGAGAGGAATTTTTAGCAAATCTTCGAATTTATATAAAAATGTTCTGCTGGAGCTGCATCTTTTGAAACAATCTTTGGAGAAATTCTAAGCAGAATTGCTTTATAAACTTTTAAAAAGATTCCGGGAGAAGTCACAAAAACATATAAATTCTTCAAATATTCCTTCAGGAATATTTTCCTCAGGAATGTTTAAAGAAATACTTGCACAAACTTCAGTAGCTATCCTTGAAGTAATTGCCTATTCTAGGAAATCCTCAAGAATCTTCTTTCTATAAAAAATGCGGGATAATATTGATAAATCCTGAAAAAAATATCTGAAGGAATCTCTGGCAGCGTCCCTTGAGGTCATCGTGGAGAAAATGTTAAAGCAGTTCATGGGAAGGAATACATTTTATAATAATTATTGAAGGATTTTTGAAAAGAATTTGTAGTGAACCCAGTAAAGGAGTTCCTGAAAATTATACGATAATTAAAAAAAAATAGTGAAAATAGAACCAATAATAATTTTTAATAAAGAGTAATAGCGTGGGTTTTGTGGTCGTGCGGTTACCGGCGTGAGTTTATTAGGTGTATTGAGAGTGCCACGGAGAGAGGGTTCGATTCTCGCATCAGTCGGAGGAAACTTTCGTCAAACGAAAAATCCTCCACTGGGTGTTCCGTGTTGATCGTTGTCTAATGTTAGTGATTGCTCAGTCTATGCAACCTCTGGCTGAAGACAGTGTGGAGTATTTCAATATTGGACTCTTTTTCATTGTGGAAGGCCAGTATAGGGGCACTGGTTTTTATAAACCTAGAATAACCAGCTCTGGTTTTACCATGACAGTAATGATCGTACAAACAGGGGTAGGAATTCCATGTCTCTGGGCTTCATAGCTGTCCTTCACTTATTATTAATATGTTCTCCATCGAGGCAACGTTCTTTTCATTCAATAATATTTCGGAATGATCTCTCCGCCTGGCAGCTACCATAGTTTTATCCATCAAAATTGTACCTTCTTGGTCATTGAGACAGCGCTATTTTTCTCCGCACACCATTGAAAGTGGTAAATTTCTTGCATATTATTTCGTTCCATACTCTTTTGCGCCTCTTTTCTGGTTCGGATGCCGGACGTTGCGTTTGCTTTGATCTGTTCTTATTTTTTTTTCATTTCAATTGAGACGTGCAGCGCCACCTCACCAAGATACATACATCACTTCAATGATGTATATTGAATACATATTTTCGCAAATCCTTGCGGTTTTCATTAGAGGGTGTATTTTATATTGTCCTCCCTTTCCCCCACTCATACACAGAAGCAAAACGACAAAGAGATGAAAAAACAATTGTACTCATCTTTCAGCCTCTCAGGCTTCTGCGACCACCTTTTCCCTGGTTCCGAATATACTTAACAATTTTATATTCTACAAGACCAGCCTGCCAGCAACTCAAACCGCAATCCAACAGCCAACAGCCGTCGAACAAAACACATTCCATCCAGTAGGTAGTGGTGTGGTGACTACCCCGAACGTTCACCGCACACAATTTCTCCTCGATTGAAGACGACGACGACGGGGCAACAAACCAAGTGACGCTGCTGAGCAACCACAAGGACACCCCCAGGACAACGACGTCGAGTGGAAAAGTGCATTGGGCTACCCGGGTAAAAGTAATTAATGGATTAGGAGCGTACAATAGAAGAAAATTGAAAATAATTTGTCCTTGTTACGAAAAACACTACGACCGCAACAGTTCTTAATAAAATATGCAATCACAGCAACGTAAACTGTGTTGTGTGTGGGAAGATTCAAAGGTCAAAATTTGTTGTTAAAAGTATTCGTATAATTTTTTTTTTCATTTTGTTTTCTTACTTTTAATTTTTTTTTCATATTGAAAATTATCATATGAAATATGAAAGTCAAGTATCAATTCCTATTCGGGTTCGTTCAGCATCAGCACTGTGTAGACGGAGCAACACCGGAGATAAATTATAAGATGACTCAAGTAAACTAAAAACAATGGGTACGTGACGAAAGCACGAGTGTCATCGTGATAAACGGATGAGACCGAGCTTAAAAACGCCGCTAAGCTTTCTTGGTTTTCCAACACTAGCCCTGTAGCTGGAGAGATTAGTTTGAATGGGTTTGTGAATATGGTGCACACTTTCATTCGTTGAATAAAAAAAAATGTGGGAACCGTTAAACTTCACGCATATGCAATAACGTGCAATGCCTTAAATGATACCTATTTTTGAAAGCTTCTTAAAAAAAACATTATGTGGAAACCAAACATTCTAGTAGAAGCACTATGGTACATAAAAAAATAAAACTATGAAATTTATTCACATTCACTTTGATAAAAAAGCTTCATGTGATTTTCAAGTATACTTCCAGCATGAATAGAGTTCCTTAAAAAGAATTGAACGTTGGGAAGTTCCATGAAACCTCTGCATATCGTTCCTATCCATGTGTTTAAGAAAACTCTGTACTGATCTCTATTAAACCGGTTACCAGCCACTAACATTCCGTTTTGACAGTATCCATCGTCACTCGTAACTACTCTCAGATGTAAAGTTGGTGTTGCCCTGTGTTGCCAAGCGTTACATGTAGTCTTTTCAGTTCTGTGATAATATTATGTTTCCAGTTCAAAACCGAATTAGCGACATTTTTTCTTTGACTTCTGCTGCTTTTGCCTTGCGTTAAACACAATGTCGGAAGTGGGGCGCTGTATAGAGCACCAGGTGTACAATACAGCGCCCCACTTCCGACGTTGTGTTTAACGCAAGGCAAAAGCAGCGGAAGTCAAAGAAAAAATGTCGCTAATTCGGTTTTGTACTGGAAACATAATACAATCAGAGCTGGTTGCTCTGAGTTTCCAAATTTTGGAACCCTTCTAAACTCCACCACCATGAAAATGACTACAGTATTCCTGATTTGTACGGTAATTCCTTTGTATTGAAACATAACAGAACACACTCTGTAAAACATGTTCTTCTCATGTGCATCTTTTTTTGTAAAAAGCGACGAGCAATCGAAGACAAAAGTTTAATTTTCTGAAGAAGCTGCAACTGTTTGAACAAACGATTTCACATTTACTGACAAAATAGTACAGTCACCTGAGAGCATAGTACGGATGATTAAATACGAAAAAGCGTAATTTTATCATAATTCTCACCTTATAAATTTGTGTTATTGCCATTTTTTGAATTTCTGAGCAAATTCCGAAATGTATAACGGGGGAAGTTCCATGGGAAACTCCTAGTGAACATCCTAGAAGAACCGCTTGTGATATTACTTTTACAAGAATTCATGACAAAAAAAAAAACCTTAATTTAATTCCTAGAGAATTTTCTGCAGGGATTCCTGGACGTATTTCTAGAAAAAATAAATCTGTAGCAATTTATGAACAAAATTATGTAAAGGTTCCTTAAAAATCTCTTGAGACACATTTCTTTTAAAATGTCTATAAATATTTCTAAAGAAAGATTTGGATGAATTCCTTTCATTCCTTGGGGTATTTCTGGGAAGATTCTAAAGCATGGAGCAATACCCGAAGGAATTTCGGAATTAATCTATGTACGAATATCAGTATAAATCTTTAAAGGGAATTCAGCTGGAGTTTTTGAGAGAAAATGTGAGAATCGATTAAAGAATATCTTAAGCTGTTATAGAA
Source organism: Aedes albopictus (assembly GCF_035046485.1). Classification (NCBI taxonomy): domain Eukaryota; kingdom Metazoa; phylum Arthropoda; class Insecta; order Diptera; family Culicidae; genus Aedes; species Aedes albopictus. Next base: position 210,079,059 of record NC_085137.1, read on the forward strand.
CAGTTTCTGAAGGAATTTGTGGAACACTTTTTAGGGATTCATGAAGAAGATTATCTGAAGCATACTTTTAAGGAACTTCTAAAGCAATATGTAGAAGATTTTGTAGAGTTTACCCTGGATTTTTTTAACGAAAAATATCTTGAAGAGCCCGCATGAGATTTTCCAAAAGAATCACACTAGAACATTTTAAGGGAGCCCCTGGAATAATTACTGAGGAAATCTACGGTAAGGTTCTCATAAGTAATACTTGAAAAATGTTTGGAGTAATTTCTGAGCTTTCTGAAAGACTGTGGAAGAATTTCCAAGGAAGTCAATGAGGAAGCAATCCAATAAAGATTTTCCAGAAGGCAACCTCGGGACTTTTCTGAATGAACTCATAGACTAATTTCATCCGGAATCTTGAGGGTAAATTTCCAAAAAAAATCACCAAAATATTGTTTTTTTTTTTAAATAAATTACGGATATTTGTAGGAAATTTTTGATAGACGAAATTCTTAGTGAAATTTCTGAATGAATGTCCAAAAGAATTTAAGAATCCCTGATAAATTTCCAAATCCCTCGAGAATATCCCAAAGGTGGATTATAGAAACTTTTGGAGAAACTTTTCATGGTAACCATTAAAGAGTTTCAGAAGAAATGGATATAAAGATTTTTTGAATAGTTGAAGCCGGAGATTTTTTTTAAAATTTGTATTTATGCGTATATAATCTTGTACTATTTCTGAACAAACCATAAAAGTGTTTTTTCTGATAGAGTCACTGGAAAATTTACAAAAGGATCGATGTTGAAAATAACATTCAAGGAAAACTTTCTCATGGGTAAGTTTAAGGAGGAATCTTGGAGCGAATTTCTGAAGGAATTACTTGAAGAATTTCTGGCAAAAAAAACCTGCGAGATTTTAAGAAACCCTGGAGCTTTCAATCTTTGGCAATCAACAACGAAATTCAATTAAGAAGTGTCAATACTACAGCATATGCTAATGAATTTCTAAAATATTTTCCGTTGGAAACTTTGGAAGAATTTCCTGAAGAACTAATGAAAGATTGTCTTACAAAATCTAGAAAAAAAAAAAATCTGGAGAAATTGTGATGGAAACTCTTAAAATTCTGGAAGATTTTCTGAAGGGATCTTTCAAGAAATTGCAGACTGATTGTCATAAAAAATAGAAAATTTTGTAAAAAAAAAACGGAGAAATTTGTGAAGGATATCTCAAAGAAATTTCTGGATGAACCCCTGAAAAAATCCGTTGAATTGACTGGAAAAGATTTGGAAGGAATTGCGCCAGTACTATCCAAAGGAATTTACCAAAAGAAACGATGGAGGAATTTTCGAAGGAATTGCTTGAGCATTTTTTTTTTATAAAAAAAAAAGGGAATCCTTCAAGAATTCCTCCAGAAATATCTCCCGGAATTTCTAGAAAATTCTCCAGAGATTCCTCCTGGAAGTGTTCCAATGATACTTCCAGAAATTTCATAAGAAATTCTTACAGCAACTCCTGCAGGAATTCTTCCAATAAATTCTCCAAGGCATTTCCTCAGAAATTCTTTCAGGCATTCCTCCAGAAATTGCTTCAGACGTTTCTTCAGAAAGTCATCCAAAGATTCCTTCAGAAATTGCTTCGCGGGTTCCTTCAGGAATTCTACCAGGAATTCATCTAGGAATTCCTCCAGGGATTCCTATGTGGATTCTTCCAGGAACTTCTTCAGGGATTTCTTCAGGAATTCTTCCATGAATTTCTTCACAAATTTCTCCAGGAATTGCCAAGGAATTGCTCAAAGAATTCCTCCAAAAATGCCTCCTAGAATTCCTCCGGATATTTCTCAGAAATTCAGGGATTCTCCCTAGAATTCCCCTAGAGATTCCTCTAGGAATGCATCCAGGGATTGCTCCAGGAATTTCTCCGAATATTCCTCCAGGAATTTCTCCGTATATTCCTCTAGGATATCCTCCAGATATTCCTTCAGAAATTCCTCCAGAAATACCTTCAAGAAATCCTCTAGGAATTTCTCCATGAATTCCTCCAAGGATTTCCCCAGGACTTCCTCAAGAGAAACTTCTCCAGGGATATTTTTTTAGGGATTTTTGTAGGGATTCATCCAGGAATTCTTAAGCAATTTCGCAGAAATTTCTCCAGGAATTCCATGCAGAAATCTTCTAGAGATTACTACAAAGAATTCCTCTACGGATTTGTACAGAAATTCTTCCAAGGATTTCTCCAGGAATGCTGGAATATATAATAACATATACTTTGAGAATTATTAGGTGATTATTTATGTTATTACTTATAATTAGTAATTAAATAAATAAATAAATGGTGGAGCGGACCTGATGTGATGGTTAGAACACTTGACTATCACGTCGAGGACTTGGGATCGAATCCCACTCCCGACAAACTCGCAAAATGTGAGTTCCACCTTCGAAAGGGAAGTAAAGCGTGGGTCCCGAGATGAACTACAGTATGACCCATAAAAAAAAAGCGAAAATCCATTTTTTTCTTTCTTTGGTAATTTTTGTTGCAATATTTCTTATGAATTCAGTTTTTTTAGATAGGGCTACAATAAGGAGGTGATTGTCATACAGGATATCTCAAATAAGTGTCAAAATATTCATTGGTTACGTATAAGGGATACCTAATAGTTGCCATCAATTTCTGAAAAAAATAAATGTTTCCTTGAATTTTTGGAGCTTTACGAATTAAAATGAATACTTTTAAATACATGTAAATCATGCAGAAATATGTACTCTTAAAAACGCGGCCCTTTGAAAAACTTTTTGAAAACAATATCAGATGCTTAGGAACCAAAAACTAAAAAATGTGGCATATTTCAAAACCCTTAGATAAGATAGATCCATAAATAACTTCACCCTGTTTGAAAAAAATTCAAAATAATTTCTTGCTAATGAAGGCTCATAAACCTACGTTTATAATAGACACAAATACGTAGTACTTAAAAAGAGTTTGATACTTCATACATTTGTTTTTCTGAAAATGTCCATTTGTCGCACACTCTAGTTTTCAGTAAATGTCACATAACTTATAAGATAATATTTTTTTTCACCTGTCTAAATCACCAACGATCGCCTGAAGACCTTGTCTAGCTATGAAAGTGCTGTTCTTGAAATAAAATTTAATTGAATGTGATTGAGAGCAATTTGACAAAAATTACAACCTTTAAAAACACCTCTGGCGCGAGGACGTTTTTGAGATCCTTATCTTCAACATTACTTTTTTCAAAGGTTTATGATTCAAATCAGTAAATGTTCCTATGCCGTTGATAAATTAGTGTCTTGACTATATTATCCAATAGAAAAATGCAAAGTTTATCGATTTAAAGCACGTGAGTAATGTCTTCGAAAACTTTCGCATTTTTCTCGTTAATACAGATAAAAAAATAATAATAAATCTATAGATTGCTCAGAGAATTCTTCCAGGGATTCTTCCCAGAATTTCTCTAGGAATTCCTCTAGAAATTCTTCCAGGAATTCCTTCAGGAATACATCCAGGAATACCTCTAGGAATTCTGCCAGAGATTGCCCCAGGCATTCGTTCTGATATTTCTCAACGGATTTCTCGCGGAACTCCTTCAAGTATACTTTAAGAAATTCCTCGAGGAATATCTCTTGGGATTCAGCCAGGAATTCGTCCAAGAGTTACTCCAGGCTTTTCTCTAGGATTTCTTCCAGAGATTTGAGCATGAGCATAGATGACCGTACAATTCGTAGTTGCTACTCCGTGATAGACCGGAACAATCGAAATTGCACAAGGAACCAACAAACGGAGCTTGGGAGTAGCTACCGCTCTCAGTGTGCACAGTTCGAGAATTCCTAACTTTATTAGGTCAATAACGGCGCCGGCCACGTCCTTACGGTCATCGAGGAAGGAGAGGAATGGTAGTGTGACGTACGTTGCTACTAGAGACCGAGATCACCTCATCTTCTCCACGACTGTCACGGGAAGGAGTTTTTGTTAGTGGGGAGGGAGAGTCACATGATTTGGATTCACTTTGGTAAGTGATGTGATTCATGCAACCTTTATTTGAATTAAAATATTTATTCATTTTAACTGAAATATTACAAATGTCGACACCGAAGATGACGAACCATTCAAATTATTATGTGAGTGCAAAAAAATGAAATAAAAATATTTGTTATCAACAAAAAGTGCTCTGGGAACTAGCGCCGAAACATGACATCACGAACTTTCCAATATTTGCTAATTAAATAAACAAAAAAATAGCACAATTTTATGTCATAATGGTCAAATTTATACATCTGCATTAACTATTAAAATAAAATTAAAATGGAACGAGCTCACCGATAAATATCCATCCAAGTGTACAACGCCTGCAGCATCTTCCACTAACTGGCTTCGTCTCCGAAATAACACTCAACCGCTCCGATTACGACACTGCGCATAGTCAAATCGACGACGGCGACGCGGGCACCCCGAACGAGAAAAAAAAAGCGGCACTTCCACTTTATCTCCCAAAACACACTCGGTTCGGATTCCCGCTGAAAAAATCACTTTTAATTCCACACTAATACTAAGACCGACGATGCGCTGTGGAGGGACGACGAGTACTGGCTGGAACTAGCCACCAATTCGGCTCGGACTCCCGCTGAAAATCAGTTTGAATTCCATACTAATACTGGGACCGACGACGCGCGGTGGAGGGACGACGATTACTAGGATTTCTTCCAGAGATTTATCCAGAAATTCCTCCAGCGATTCTTTTAGAAATTTGTATAGGAATTTCTCCAGAAATTCCTCAAGAGATTTCTTCAGAAATTTCTTCAAGGATTCCACCCAGAGTTGCTCCAGGGATTTCTCCAGGAATTCTTCCACGGGTTGCATCAAATTTCATTTCAGATTTTTTTTAGGGATTTCTTCTGGAATTCCTCCAGGTATACTTTCAGAAATTCCTTGAGGCATTTTTGCAAGAATTCATGCAGGGATTGTTTCAGGAATTCCTCTAGTGGTTCATTTAGAAGTACCTTTTGGGATCTTAAAAAAATATTCGGTGGTTCCTTCAGAAATTTCAGAAAACCTTCCATCTTTTTTCCAGAGATGCACCAAGAATTTCTCCAGGATCATCTGAAGATTTTTTAAATAATTTTAAAATTTTTTAGAAGAATTTCTCCTGCACTTAAAGTTAATTTTAAAGGGGTTCAAACATGAACCAGGAAATTCTCCATGAATTTACAATTATCTCCAAGAAATCATTAAGAGGTCCATCCACGGAATTGTTCAGGAATCCATTAATGAATTTCTTCAAGAATACCCCTTGCAGCTCCTGCAAAGGATTTTCTTCAGAAATTCATCCTGCAATTGTTTTTGTTCTTCAAGAAACCCTTAATTAAAGAAGTCATCCATTGTTTTTTTTTCAGGAGCTTATCCAGATGCTTCTCTAGGAGTTTCCAGGGATGTTTTGAGGGTGTTCGTTTAGAAACTTCTTCGGGGATTCTTCCAAAAAAAAAAAACTCTAAAAATCAAAATCTCCCAGGAAAGCCTCAAGGGCTTCCTTTTACGATTACTTTAGGACTTGGCCTAGAGTTTCTTCATGGATATCACCAGGGATCTCCTTCCAAACTTTGGTTAGGGATCTCCAGAAATTTCTCTTGGAATCAAGGGTGCGACCATTCATTTGCAAAGATTTACATTCATTTGCTATTATCTCAGTCCAGAAGCATGCTATCGAAAAACAATGTATGGATGAATTTAACCTTGTAGATTTATCTGAGAGTTTGCCGAATAACATTGGGGTCGCACACGTATACCAAAGTCATGAGCGAGCTGTGAAGGCTACTTTCCACAGTGTGAATGTAATTTACACTCACCGTGTGGAGAGTTGCTTTCACAGCTCGCTCACGACTTTGGTATACGTGTGCGACCCCAATGTTATTCGGCAAACTCTCAGATAAATCTACAAGGTTAAATTCATCCATACATTGTTTTTCGATAGCATGCTTCTGAACTGAGATAATAGCAAATGAATGTAAATCTTTGCAAATGAATGATCGCACCCTTGCTTGGAATTCCACCAAGAAGCTGTCCAAAAATTTTCATGGGATTCTTTCAGGAATCTTCTTCCAGATTTTATCCAAGAATTCCGTAATCGATTTTGTATGGAATGGATTTTGTAGATGCGCATGTAGTAAACATGCAAATATTGAAAACAACATTAACCCTCTGATACCCAACCCCGCCTTTAGATGGGGTATAGTTTGAACATTTTTGTATTTTTTCTTGCCTGGCCAATCACATCTTTTATATTTTTAGCTGATATTTAGGACTGTTCTGTATTTCTAACTTGATGATTTTGTGGCTATATCGGTCTCTTTCTACTCATAGTATAAAGGAGTAGAGATCAAAGTGGATAATGAAATGATAGATATGATAGAATTCGCTAGGTAGCGAACAAGTGTGAAAATTTTATAGAAGGTGAAATTAGGCAAGTAGGCCATGTATTGAACGAATACATCGAATGCGTGAAACTTCTGCCGTGCGACCTGTGCTTTTAAACAGATCGGCTTGGTTGGTAGTTCATACCACCTTACCAAGACTAATAAAAGTTTCAGGCACCCGACTGCCTAATGTATTGTTCTGTTTTCATCACAAATTCTATCGATCAGTAGCTTTTTCGGAATTCTCACTCCGTTCATAGGGGTATGCCTATATCGCGGCGTGTTCTTCCTATTAGCTTTTTCGATCTTATAGGATAGAACACTTTTTCTTTTTTGAGCCAAACTTTTCATATCATATGCTGATTTATCGACCGTATTCTATTATTACGGTCGATAAATCAGCATATGATATGAAAAGTTTGGCTCAAAAAAGAAAAAGTGTTCTATCCTATAAGATCGAAAAAGCTAATAGGAAGAACACGCCGCGATATAGGCATACCCCTATGAACGGAGTGAGAATTCCGAAAAAGCTACTGATCGATAGAATTTGTGATGAAAACAGAACAATACATTAGGCAGTCGGGTGCCTGAAACTTTTGCCAGTCTTGGTAAGGTGGTATGAACTACCAACCAAGCCGATCTGTTTAAAAGCACAGGTCGCACGGCAGAAGTTTCACGCATTCGATGTATTCGTTCAATACATGGCCTACTTGCCTAATTTCACCTTCTATAAAATTTTCACACTTGTTCGCTACCTAGCGAATTCTATCATATCTATCATTTCATTATCCACTTTGATCTCTACTCCCTTATACTATGAGTAGAAAGAGACCGATATAGCCACAAAATCATCAAGTTAATAATAGAATACGGTCGATAAATCAGCATATGTTCTGTATTTCTTTAAATAATTTTTGGTAAATTTTAAAGCGTATTAAGGACTAACATCTTGAAATCGTTGTAACAATACATCAGAGTTTCAGGCACACAAATCTCAAGAAGCAAGCTTTAAACAACAGTGCATTTTATTATTCTATTCTTGTTCACTTGCAATACGCTTAAAATAAGAAGACCAGGTGCGCTGGTTTTGTTTTTGAAGAGATACGTGCCCTCAAAATCGTGAGTAGATTTCAAAGTCGGCCATTGTGGCAGCCGTTTTGGGATTCTAACAATTCTGTCCTTAACATTTTTTAAAAACCAATCAAAAAATTGATGTTTTGGTCACCTTTCAGATGTCATTGTTTCTTCTGTACATAATCGCAATGATTAAGCTTTTTTTTATTTTTCTTCAATCGTTCTATTATAGTACAGTCAGTTTTTTTTTTACGCGGGGGATACGTACCGCGCCCAATAGCCCAATAGGGCCCATATAGCCGAGGCGGTAAACGCACGGGTATTCAGCACGACCATGCTGAGGGTGACGGGTTCGATTCCCGGTCGGTCCAGGATCTTTTCGTAAAGGAAATTTCCTTGACTTCCTTGGGCATAGAGTATCTTCGTGCCTGCCACACGATATACGCATGCAAAATGGTCATTGGCAGAGGAAGCTCTCAGTTAATAACTGTGGAAGTGCTCATAGAACAAGCTGAGAAGCAGGCTTTGTCTCATGGAGACGTTACGCCAAGAAGAGAGAAAGAGAGACGTACCGCGTAAAAAAACAACTCAGTTCAAATAAAAAAAGAAACGCGTAAAAAAAGTCTCACCATTTCTCGAAGAATCATGCAAAAATAAGACGATTAATTTTTTTGTATGAAGTTTTCATTTACGCGGCCGCGTTAATCCAAACCCGCTTAAAAAGATCTGACTGTAAAAGAGTAATGCGAGGTATGCACTGCAAACGAAATCGCTCAAGTAATTTTCGTTCAGTGCATTATTTTTCCGTGACCGGAATGGTCAAGAAATTTAACACAGCAAGCCCAATTTGATTTGACATTTCGTTTCAGTTCCATTCTAGGATCCGGAATAAAGCGACGCTTTCTGATTTCGTGAGCGGTTCCTTGCCTAAATTTCCCACGCATCGAGATAGGCCAAGAAATTTCTTGCGATCTGCGTACTACCCATTAAGGGGAGTTGAATACACACTAAAATGATTTTCATAAAAGTCACACGGAAAATACAATTTTCCATGAAAAAAAAATAAAAGTATTTTAACAAATGATCACAAAATCTCAACATGTTTTCATCTTAAAAAATCGGTATGCTAAATAGGCTTCCAGGAAAAATATAAAAGTGTAGAGATGTTCAAAAACAAGAATTAGAAAAATCACACCCCAAAATTCACAAAATCAAAAATTAAAAAGAATCATCTTTCAAAACATGTTCAAATCGATTTTAGATGACGTAAAATGATATTTAGATCAAAATAAAAAAATGGTATTGGAGAGTTAATGAATCAATGAACTGAGCTTCAAAACAACGTAAAATGCAATTATTCTAAAAAGAAGAGTTCCAAACACTTCAATACCACATTTCAAGCGAGACTTTACTACCGGAAACGGTTTTATACGCCCATTCAATAATTTTCCCAAACCGACCCAGCAGAACGCCGTTTCACCTGCTTTCGGTCTTTGGAAAACCCGGGGAACAGCAAAAGACAACAAAAGAGAAATTGTCTGCCAGAAGAGCATCACAGCAATAAAATATAGAATGGATTTCTGTTTATTTTAAAAACCGCAGATGCACACGAAACGAATGGTTGTATACTGCTGCTGCCGGCTGGTTTGGGGTCCTTGTCGTCGTCGGTCTTAGGCATAGCCGCTTTTGCTGGCGGTGCTGGTGCGGTGGTGGGTCGAACGGCGTCTGGGGATACTCCGTGGCCTTAGTGTGTTGGCTGGCGTTCTATCGGTGGCCATCGGTGACGGTACTTGGTGCATCTTTTCCATCGCTCGCAGCACCAAAGGAGAACTATGGCAGCAGTCATGCTGCCGGGTTGAACCAGGAACGAACGTTAAAACCGTGATGGATCCACCTTGTGGATAGATTCAGCTTTTCAGCGCAAGATCACCATAAATTGCATCAATCGTATAAGTTTATCCGGAAATCCGTATTCTTGCATAATCTACCATAGCTGTTCTCAATTGATTGTATCATACGCCTATTTAAAATCGATGAATAACACAGCGCAACATTTTTTTGTCTCAAGAGCAAACTTATGTGTCTCCGATGGATTTTGGGCCGCTGAATCCGAATCCGGGCTCAGATTTGCTTCAGCACGTCACAATTTTGAGCTATACCTAAATTTGTAGGGCAAAATATGCGATTTTGGGCTTTTTTGACTGCAAGCCGTTAAGGCGAAACTGGAAGCATTTTCTCATTTTTTCGGTTTTTGATTTTTTATTAAATAACGAAGCAATATTTTCAAAATCGGTTTTCGTGCACATGTAGAGTATGGATCAAGGTATCTTCTGAATTTTTTTGAGGTGGAAAATGTTTTCCATTTTTGCAGAAACCATTTTTTTGTGAAATTTTGTTCAAAAATGGTTTCTGCAAAAACGAAAAACATTTTCTATCGCGTAAAAAAATCAGAAGATATCCTGATCCATACTATACATGTGCACGAAAACCGATTTTGAAAATATTGCTTCGTTATTTAATAAAAAATTATAAAGCAAAAAGTGAGGAAATGCTTCCAGTTTCGCCTTAAGCATGGAAATATTTTTTTTAACCAATCAAAAGGTTAATTGGTCAATTAACATCTAAATTAACGACTCACGCAAAATATTTCGTTTTACCTAATCAAATTTGATAGATTTAAGCATTTTATGTTAGTATGAAAACTTGCATGTAACTTTTGGAGGGTGACTTGTATGGGAAATACCGTATTTAACAAAAATCGCCTAAAACTATCAAATTCGGTTTAGTAACACGAAATATTTTGCATGAGTCGTTAATTTAGGTGTTAGTTGACCATTTAACCTTTTGGTTGCTTAAAAAAATATTTCCATGCTTAATAAATTGCAGTCAAAAAAGCCCAAAATCGTATATTTTGCCCTATAAATTGAGATATAGCTCAAAATTGTGACGTGTTGGAGCAAATCTGAGCCCAGATTCGGATTCAGCGACCCAAAATCTGTCAGAAACACATCAGTTTGCTCTTGAGACAGACCAAAAGCTAGTTTTGTTACGCTGTGTAAGTGATGTATGGGCACGTTGTATTCGCGGCTTTTCTGCAACACCTGGCAGATGGCAAAAATCAGGTCTGTTGTAGCGCGTTCACCCATGAATCCAGCCTGATATTGCTCCATGAGCTGAACAGCGGCATAACATTTGAGAGAGTACCTTGTATGTAGCGCTCAGTAAGGTGATTGGGCGATAGTTCCCTCTACCCACCTTGTCGCCCTTTTTGTAGATGTAACACACGATACCTTCCTTCCATTCCTCCGGTAATACAACCTTCTCCCAAATCTTGGTAATGACCCAGTGTAGTGCTCTCACGATTACTTCTCCGCCGTATTTTAGGAGGGGCTTTGTTGTTTTTCAACCGGGCAATCTCCTCCTCAATCTATTGGAGGTTAGGGGCAGGAAATATTTCGTCCTGCGCACGTACTCCTAGGTTTGTTACCACGCCACCTTCGGTGCTTGCAACGTCGCATCGTAATCCTCCGCTACCTCTAAACCACCTCACGCTTGCTCATGAGAAGACTCCCGTGATTGTCTTAGCACATGTTGGCTTGTGGCACAAAGCCTCTGTGCGAGCAATTCAGCTTCTCGTAGAGCTTCCGTATGCCTTAGCGCGGTTCGCGATGGCGTCCTTCCTACTGGCGCTTCTTCATCCGAAAGACTGAGTTATGTCTATTCCGCGCCTGTCTATAACGTGCCCCATTCGTTCTCAAACGGTGTTGCAACATTATCGCCCATTTTGAATTCCTTTCGTTTTTCAACTGTTCAACAAACTATTGTTAACAAAAGCCATAGTAAGAAAGCGAATTTACACGACAGGGTAGAGTAACGATAATGGCGATGAAAATGATGACGCTGAGAGCAAGGTTGGGAAAAAATCATAAGAGATGATGATGACGAGAGGTGGGAGATGAGAGATAAGCGATAAGAGGTAAAAGATGAGAGATGTTGAAAGATAACCGATGAAAGATGGGTTAGATGAGAGATAAGACATAGGAAGGAAGAGATCAGAGCTGATCATAATGAGAGATGATAAAAGATTTGAGATGAGAGACGATGTCGATGATGATGATGATGATGATGATGATGATGATGATGATTATGATGATGATAGATGGTGATGTTAATGGAAGATGAGAGATGAGAGGTGCAAGATGATAGTTGGTAGATGAGAAATAAAAGCTAAGAAATGAGTTATCAGGAGATGATGATGATAAAAGATGAAAGATGATTATGGCGATGGCGATGACGAGAGATTAGAGATGGGAGATACTATAAGAGATGATATGAGTGAGAGTGAGAGTGATCATAAGTGAGAGGTGAGAGATGGTGATGATGGCGATGATGATGATAATAAGAGATGAGATTTAATCTTAATGATAATCTTGATAAGAGATAAGCAATCAAAGATGAAAGATGAAAGATTAGAATCTTATCTGATAAGAGATGGAAGATGAAAGATAGGAGATGAGAGAATATGATAACAGATGTTGATGATAGTGATGATGAGAGTTTGCTTTCATCTGCCGACGAGAACGATTGCAGAACAATCTCTCACGGTCACTGTGTGCTGCATCAGCTTATTGCCACTCGCTGGAATCGAAAGGTATTACGCAGAAAAAGATGGTTGAGGTCAAGAACACTGTCAGGTTTGCATTTCCAACGGGTTCTGTGCGGTCATCGTATGATGAGATCGCAAAATTCGTGAAGTGTTTGGATGTCAGCATCAGCGACATGGATGCGCTATATAGACGAGCAGAGGATCATAGTGTGTACCTCAAGTTGAAAAGTCAACAGGCATTCAGAGCAACGTTGGAGAACAATGCACAACCACTTCGTTTCCATTATGCAAACGTTACGACAGTGATGGTGCAAATATCTGATGCGGAAGGTAACTATCAGTACGTTCGTGTGGGTGAACTACCACCGGAAGTACCCGATAAAGAAATATCGCTGGTGTTAGAAAAATACGGAATCGTGAAAAGAGTGGTACGAGAGAAGTTTCCTGCCGATATCGGTTTGGATATTTTCAACGGCGTTCGCGGAGTTCACATGAACGTCAAATCGGAAACTCCATCCACGCTGCATTTCCTCAATTGGAGAGGGAATATCTTCTACTCTGGAAACAAGGATAAGTGTTTCATCTACAACCATACGGGGCATCAGATGAACGCCTGTCCGAAGAAAAGAAAACAACGTTCGGTTGAGATCGTTTATAGTGTACAATCGGTCACCTATGCTGGAGTATTGAAAGAGGCGATATCGGCACAGAACGATGAGATGGCGAAGCCCCTGGAAACAAAATTTCTGATGCGGATAACACGAGAATGCGGATCGAGGCACGAGATGAAAGTGTAGAAATGGGTGAACAGGAGACAGCATCGGGGCCCAAGTCTGAGAAAGTGCCAGTACGAATGTGGAGGTCCAATAGCAACTTGTACACGCAATATGACGGGATTGCGGAGATAAGCGTGGAAGACGAGACGGAAAAGCAGAAAATGCGGGATTTGGAGGTGAAAGCATCCAGGTGTGTATTACCTTATAAAAAAAAAGCAAAGATGTTCATCACGACTATCCTCCATCGGTTCAAAGTCCGATATATCAGATTAGTCGAAAATAGATTATAGTATTTTATAAAATTGTATATTGTATTTTAAAGTTATAATAATATGTAAATAATTCTGGCTCCGTTATGCCCAAGTGGCGCCCGAGCCTTCCAAATATACGAATAAGTAAAAAAAAGATAATGATGATGAAAGATAAAAGATAAGATATGAGACTTGTAGACGAGAGATGAGAGATGTGTGACGAAAGATGAAAGACGAGAGTTAAGAAATGAGAGATGAGAGACAATGACTATCAGAGATGAGCTATATGGGATAAGAGATAAGAGATGTGAGATGTGAGATGAGAGATGAGATATGAAAGATGAGAGATTAGGGTGGGGCTAATTTCAAAAAATCTCTCCGGGATATGATTTCCCATGTGGAAAGTGATCTACTAGTCGAAATATGTGAGCTGTACAAAAATGAGCGATTTCGGTTGATATTTAGGGGTGGCGCAAAGGGTTTAAGTGAAATTTTTGCTAGAACAAACCTTCAAAAAACAATACAAAATTAATTTTCAAACATAACATTTCTAGACTAAATCGGTGATTCTAGAATCCATTTGGGCAAAATTTGTGCTCAAAATTGCGATATCTCAGCTAGTTTCCGAGATATTTGAAAAAAAAAGTCATATTTTGGTATCCAATCCAAAAAATACTGAAACACGACATTTTTATCAAATATCTCGGAAACCAACGAAGATATCGCAATTTTAAGCACAAATTTTGTCCAAATGGGTTCTAGAATCACCGATTTAGTCTAGAAATGTTATGTTTAAAAATTACTTTTGAAATGTTTTTTGAAAGTTTGTTCTAGCAAAAATTTCACTTAATCCCTTTGCGCCACCCCCTAATATCAACCGAAATCGTTCATTTTTGTACAGCTCGCATATTTCGACTAGTAGATCACTTTCCACATGGGAAATCATATCCCGGAGGGATTTTTTGAAATTAGCCCCACCCTAATGATTGATCAAAGAAGCGCAATGAAAGAAAAGAGGTGAGATATGAAAGATAAAAGAAAAGGGATAAAAGAGGTAAGAAATGATAGGTAAGAGGGATAAGATACAATTGATAAGAGATGAGAGAAGATGATGATGATGATGATGATGATGAGAGATGAGAGATTAGAGATAAGAAATGAAATATGAGAGATGAGAAGTGAGGCATGAGAGATGGGATCTGGGAGGTGAGAGATGAGAGATGAGATCTGGGAGATGAAAGATGAGGAATAAGTGATAAAAGATCAGAGATGAGAAATTCAGAGATCTGATTTCAGAAATCAGATACCAGGGATCAAATGTTAGAGATCAAAGATCAGAAATCGAAGATTAGAAATCAGAGATCAGTGAACAGAGGTCAGAGATTAGAGTTCGGAGAACAGAGTTCAGAGGTGATAGATGAGAGATGAAAAATTTATAGAGATAGAAGATACGATATAAGAGAAAAGAGATAGGAATAAAGAGATGATCCATATATGTGATTAACCGCGTTCAAGAATTCAAGAAGATTTTTCCATTACACCAATACCTATCACGGCCGTAGAATAACATAGAAAAGCGTCGGAAAACGTTCATCAGGGACCTACTGCTTCGTGTGTTTTGCACCACGGCAGCGTTCCAGACCGGCCAACACGGGATGGCCTGGCAGAGGCAGTGGCGGACCGGCCGGCTGGCGGTACCTCTAGTTGTGTTGCGTGCCTGTCGGATGGTGTCTGAAGTATCACAATACCGTTGCTGCTTGCTTGCTGTCCCTGCGGAGGGACCCGAGCGGGACAAGAGATAGCACCATAAACAGCTCTCTCCCGGTGGTGGTGGTGTGTGGCTCGTTCCTGCATTTGGGCACCACCGGCCGCAGCACCGTACTGAAAACCATGGAGTGAGGGATTAGAAGTGCTTCGTGAGATCAGTTGGTGGAAAATTTATTGATTTTTCACTTGGACTGTACACAATGTGCAGTTGTGCGGTCGGGAAACGGTACTTGCTTCCAGAGAATGTTTTGCACGAAAGTTGGGCTGCTGTGGGTGGTGTGGTGCTGCGGACACCCGATTGGGAGAAAATAAAGTAATTGGTTTTTCTCCCGGCAGTTTTACTACTGTCTGCTGTTGATGTTCGACTTGTCTAAATAAGCTCTTGATCTGGCGAACGAGTCCCATCCTCCGCAATCCGCACTCCGCAGCCGACGCAGACACTGAGATAGAGCTATGGTGTTGAACCGTACGATTGTTGATTGGAAAGTTGGAGAGCTGTAAAGAGATTAAAAATTTATTAGCCAAATTAGAAAGTGCTTAAGATCTGGTGGAACTTCGGAGAACAGAAATATGCTCTCAGAAACCGCTGGGATTATTTCACTGTGGTTCATTCCGAGAGGGAGATTACCGGTTAAGTGCTATTTTTACTTGGAATGGAGTTTACAATGACGTTTAGTTGTTCTTTTGTCTGGTAGACTGGGAAACGGGATTGATGACTTGATGTACATACAATACTGCCATCACATTGAGCATCACCAGAGTGAATAATTCAATAGTATTTAATGAATTGTGACCTGTATATCTGTCCGTTTCAAGACTAACGATTGGATACAGGTTTTTTTTCTTCATGCAAATGAAGTATAATATTAGCAAAGACCTCAAGCAGGTCCTTGTTAATCTTTGTAAATCAATATGAGTGGCCAGGTACGACCACGAGAAGTTCGTGACAAATGCGGCAGCGATAAAACCCGTGTAGTCAAAGATTCCAAAGTCTATCTGCTCGTAATATGTGTCGTGTCCGTTGCCTAGTGTTAAGTTTCGACCAGTCTGTCCAGCCTCTGGCTGAAGATGGTATCCGTGTCCCTTAAAAGTCGGACTCCAGCCAGGCGTCCTGGAAAGACGGGTGGACCTGACAAGGCCAGCTCGTCCCGGAAGGAAGGGAACGGGGAGTTCCAACCACTGACTGATTGGTCCTCAGAACCCAAAAGTTAGGGCAAGTCATGGAAAAAATAAAGCAGAAGGAGAAAAAGAAACCGTATGAGATGCAGGAGTGTAGGAGCACCAGTTATACTGCCGTTCTACGCCCGATTGTCCCATGTTATATGGGATTCCCATAAAACCTGGGGCAGTCGGGCGTAGAACGGCAGTGCTAAGTGTGAGAAGAGCGATGCTCTCGTCATCAAGACTGAACCGTTCAAATACTCGAAATTTCTGAAGACAATAAGGCACGTCAAGCTTGTGCGGAGTATTAGGAGTACAGGCGAAAGGATCTTCGGGCTCAAGCGCGACAAGGAACGCAAGGACGCCGTCTGCAAAAGTCTGGCGTAAGAGGTCTCAGGCGAGGGCATTGAGGTGAGGGCTCTTACAGTGAAGCTGACCCAGAAGGTGAAAAAGCTACACGAGATCACTAACGCGGAAGAGCTCGTTACGGCACTGCGGCAATAGTGCGGTGGGGTAAAGGTGACCACCGCAGCCGTTGGGCTACGGAAGGGCCCGGCAGAGACACAGGTGACCTAGGTACAGCTAACTGTGACGGGCGCTAACAAGTTCGCTAAAGTAGGGAAGCTCACGGTGGGCTGGTCAGTATCCCAACTGACCATCACCACGAATACAAGTCATGGGACTGCAAAGGCCCTGATAGGAGCAAGGATGGGGCGGCGAAGGCCACAAGACAAAGGGCTGTACGAGTCCCCTCACGTGTTCGATTTGTTCCAGGAAATCTGCGAACAGAAGAACCCAACTGGAGGCCCAAGGTGCCCAGTCTTCAAAAGAGTCTCAGTTGACGAATCACAGTGCAGATAACGCAGCTGAAACTGAACCACAGTGACGCAGCCCAGCAACTGCTTTGGGGCACGGATATCGCCATCACGGTGCCCCCACAGACCGTTATTATAAAATAAAAATGTCCATCAAAACTAAGTTCAGGGGTCGAATCCTGCTGCCATTCTGCACATCTGGGCAAATTTTTAAAATAATCTCTAGGAGGAATCTCGAGAAATCTCGATTTGATGTTTTATACTAAGAAATTTCAAAGAAATCCATGTTCAGATTCAACAATATCGCTTAAATACCTACAAAAAAGTCCCCAATGTATTCAAAGTTGTTTCAAACCAGTATATATTTACCAACGCAACTTTTATTATACATATTTACTACTCATCCAACTCAATTAACTGACTAAACTGACATAAGTATGTTTTTCCAAGCCATGCATCGGTTTTAACGTAAGCATTAAAAAGCGATTTTTCCCTATTGTTTTATGAACATATTACACATCCCAGTGTTAACATTAAAACTTTCCCTAATTCTACAACATGTTTACTATATTACGAGGAACCAACCCTCCGAAGACCACAAAGGGATCTAAGATATGCTGAAAAAGTTATTGACTGAAAACCGAATGCATGGAAACGCTGTTTAACATGTAAGGAATAACAATAAATAATCAAATCTCGGCTTCAAAACTTTTTTCCATGAACTTCGCATCGCTTTGCGGTCTTCGGAGGTCTAATTCATCGGGAAGTTTGCTACAGAAATCATTCATCGAATTATTTTTAGGGACCAAGGGGTGACCCCAAGCGATTTTTCATTGAAGAAGTAAATTTTCTCATAAAATCAAATCGCCTGAAAAACTAAGAATAACGGGCGCAAAAAAAGTTTTCCCGATCGACCTGATATTTTGCACAGTTGATATGGGACCAAAATGGAACTAAAAAAGTATACAAGAACTAGAGTTTTTGCATTTTTTATATTTTCCCATATAAACCGTGTCCCATGTTATTACATATACGTCGTAGTTCTTCCTGTTCTTCCAAAATTGGTGTACTATTAGATCTTTATTTAACACATATTTCTCAGTAGTTTTCTAGTGTTCATGTGCAAAAATATGTAGCACTTTTCATTAAAAAAAAAAAATGTTCAAAATTCTAGGCAAAGCAAATCAAAGATAATCGTACACACCGTAGTTGCTGCTCCGTGATTGACCAGAGTTGCACAGAGAACCAATGAAAGCAAGGCTTGGGACTAGCTAACCATTCTCAATGTGCACATTTCGAGAGCTCAACATTTGAAAGTCAATAACGGCGCTGGCCACGTCCTTACGGCCATCGGGTCGATTATGTGTCATACTCGCCTCATATAGGAGCGATACATTTACAGCAAGGAACAATACAATTACTAAGCACTGAACGCCCCTGTTCAAAATGCTAAGCAATATCGAAAAAAAAGAATAAATTTGTTTTCGACAATTGTGACTGAAAACGTTATTCATTTTAAGAAAACTGCCTTCAAAGGCCAACTCCAGTTTTTCTAACCCTAACGTTGGTAATCAAAAGCACACATGACAAGCAACGTTTTTTGCATCTTTTTTTCTCTGATTTTTTGTCACTGCCAAATGTTTGGTAAGTCAGTTTAATAAGTTAATTGATTTAGATGAGTAGTAAATAAGTATAATTGAAGTAACGTTATTAAATAAATACGGGTTTGAAACAACTTTGAAAACTTAAGGGATAGTTTGTGAAGGTATTTAAGCGATATTGTCCAATCTGAACATGGATTTCTTTGAAATTTCTTAGTATAAAACATCAAATCGAGATTTCTCGAGATTTCTCCTAGGGATTATTTTAAAAATTTGCCCAGAGGTGCAGAATGGCACCAGGATTCGATCCCTGAACTTAGTTTTGATGGACATTTTTATTTTATAATAACGGTCTGTGGGGGCACCGTGGCCATCATAGTGAACCCATAGTTAACCCGCCGGCAACGGCTACGGGGTCGCGGATGGGTTCAGAAAAATGACGGCGATATGGACGACGGGTACCTAAATAAATCCAGGAGTTGGTGTCTTCTACATACGAGGGCTTCGTGGTCGCCAAAATAAATGGGGTCTTTATATGTAGCTGTCATGCGCCTTCGCGGTGGTCGATCGAGCAGTTTACGCAGATGCAGGACTGTATGCCGACCGTGCTGACAGGTCGAAGGCCGGTGGTAATTGCGGGTGACTTCAATGCCTGCGTTGTGGAATGGAGAAGCCGTTTAATGAACTAGTGGGATCAGATCCTGCTAGGGGCACTGGCTATGCTAGATGCCGGTCTGACTAAAGTCGATACCAAAAGTATCTATGGTCGGTACGAAGCGGCGTCGATTATCGACGTACCTTTTTGTAGTCCTGGCCTAACAAGTAGTTTATGCTGCACTCACAGCGATCACCTGGCGGTTCGATACAGTATCGACTACAACAACAGCAGGCAGCGGATAGAGGAAAAGGCGGCTATATAAGGCCAAGTCCTTGCAGGTGGAAGACGTCATACTTCAACGAAGTGGTTTTAAGGAAGGCGCTCCGCCGTGAGCGAAACCTTTGGTTTAGACGGCTACAAGCAGGTAGCGTTGCTCTCACGTGCGTGCGATGCGACCATGCCTAGGCGAGTTCACCCTAGAAATGGGAGACCATCGGCTTACTCGGGGATTCAAGCGATTGCGGACCTGGGCCGCGCCTGCCTGCTGAGCACTATCTGAGAAAGAGCGACAAGAAGGGTGGGTGGTGTTCGTCGCTGCCAAAATCGTGTCGAAGACCGAGATAAGGACAAGCAGTAAGAACTTTTTTGGGGTGATGCCTACAGGACCGCGTTGGCCAATACAATAGGTTTAATAGCTCCTACAGAGCACTCTCCACCAGAGATTTTGGAGGAGCTAATCGAGGGGCTTTTTCCGTGCCATAATCCTAGTTCTTGACCTTTCGTTGGACAGCTGAGGACTGGGGCTGGCGTTAAGAAGAGGATCACCGATGAGGAACATGCAGGGATAATAAATTCCCTTAGCGTTGGTAAGGTTCCAGGTCCTGTCGGAGCTCCGAACCTAGTCTAAAAAGTAGCTATTGCAGAGGCTCCCGGGATGATCAGGTCTGCCGTTCAAAAATGCCTGGACGCGGGAGTTTTACCAGAGGTTTGGAAGCGGCAGAGCCAGGTTCTATTGCCGGAGGCGGAGAAACCATCCGGAGACCCGTCGGCATATAGACCAAAATGCTCGATCGACACGGGGGGGAAGCTGCTCGAAAAGATCATCAATAGAATGTTGAGGCACACCGAGGGTGTAAATGGTCTAACGACCAGCTAGAGAATTGATTCAAGTCAGACTTCACCCGCGATTCAATTCATCGTCATTATAGTAATATGGTAGGGCGTAGGGCTCTCACACAGCGGCTATCGGTTCGAACCCCCCCCTTCATCTTTCCCTTAAGTTTCACCGCAAATATATCCATCTCTTATGTACACATGCATGAAGAGCGATGCGATTTATTTACTGTTGCATGAAGCATGATCGATGAGATTGGGATTACCTTGTACCAACCAAAATGCCGTGTCATTAATTGGCTCGGTAGCTTAGTTGGAAAAGCACTTGTCTAGCGTATAAGGGTCGTGAGTTCAAATCTCACCTGAGCTGTGGATTTTTTCGCAATTTTACTAATAATATATCCATCTGTACATATGTACGTTGAGTTTCATTAAAAATCATTAATTGACCACACGGATTGGTATACCGAAGACTTTGCCCTTAAGTCATATTCGAGCTTCTACCTCTTCTGTAGTAATCTGTCGAATATGAAAGAGTGCGAACGACACGTTGGTCGCCTACCAGGTTTCAAATGTTCTTCCTCACCACAGTCGGTGATGAAGAGACGCCTGAAAGTTAGGCAAACAGTTTCAACAGTAAATAAATCGCATCGCTCTTCATGCATGTGTACATAAAAGATGGATATATTTGCGGTGAAATTTAAGGGAAAGATGAAGCAAGATCGATGAGATTGGAATTACCTTGTACCAACCAAAATGCCGTGTCATTAATTGGCTCGGTAGCTTAGTTGGAAAAGCACTTGTCTAGCGTATAAAGGTCGTGAGTTCAAATCTCACCTGAGCTGTGGATTTTTTCGCAATTTTATTAATAATATATCCATCTGTACATATGTACGTTGAGTTTCATTAAAAATCATTAATGTTTATCTTTGATTGCTTTCCCTTCAGCTTGGTGAGACAGCCTAGAGGGGTTAGGTGTGAACTCTTACTCGGAAGATCTGAGTTCGATTCTCGTGTAAAGATTTTTTTTAAGTTTCTCTGAAAAGTCGATGCTTAATTAACACTTTTCTCTCAGCAATCAGTAGTGTAATTTTAAGATCAAACATAAATTTCTATCGAACACGATGGCGGTCAATTTGCTACATTCAGTTCGTCATAAATTTACAGATTTTGTTCGTACTGTGTATATTCATTTATTTGATAAATTCATTTGTGTATTTTATTTGAGTATGCTTAAACAGATGTTTAATGCAAAAAATGGAATTCAATTTTTCACACACAATGCTACTGAACTGAACTTCTATGAACTTGAAGTTCAAACAAAGTTCCGAGTAACATCTTAAGCTGCTTAAGAGGCTCACAATGAGCATTGTCTAAACTCGTGTGCGAAGTTCCAGCAAGGCTTTTCGTTGGCCTCTTCAGCAGCCGGAAGCATTCGGAACTTTATCTGAACTTCGTGGAACATGGAAGTGCAGTTAGCCATGGGAAGTGGAACTTTTGGTTTAGCCAAAATTAATACTTGGGAGGTCATTTCAGGCCATGGTTGCTTCCAACAGTATCTACATCGCTTCGGTCATGTGAGTTTTCTCGATTGTCCGTTTTGTGCTGGTTTAAAGGAAACGGCATTACACGTTTTGTTCGTGTGCCCGCGTTTTCGCACAATACGTGACCGCATGCTTGCCACATGCCAATAGGACATAACTCCGGACAATCTTGTCCAGAGGATGTGTACGGATGAGTTTTGCTGGGACGCCGTTGTCGAATTTGACCCTTACAGTGATTAAGTAGCAGCGGGTAATGTTAGAACATACTGATAGCGTTGCTATCGTAGCTACAGTCTGCTGGGTTGGAACCGAGCACTCAGTTGGAAGGGAGTTCCCGGTGCTAGTTGATAGGACCTGAGCCTTCAGCAGGTCAAACCATGTTGCACGCAAGTATCAGTTGTTAATGCTTGTAAAGCAGCTGGGCGTTGGCATGGTGGTTGACCCTGCCTGCCTTCCAATGATAAAGGGAGTAGCAAGGACTACTCTGCAAACTGGCTATGCGCCAGCATGCTACCTTGGAAGACAAAGCGAATCATTAATGTTAGTTGATGCAGGCTACCTAGCTAACTTTGAGGACGCGATGTGCACTAGCCCCTCTCTTAAGCAATGCCTTCTCGGTGGTTCCGGAGAGACAAAGGATTTAGTGTTGAAGAAAACGGTTTTTGGCCGCACACTACCTGGACCTCCCTGTTATGTATTGAACAGATATCCCCATAACTTGGAAGAATAATCGTTGAGTATTCTTTTTTGCCTATTCTGACTCCCAACAACGGTTAACGAAAACCGCAGTTTTATCTCTGATGTGCCAAATATTGTATTTTATCTTACATTTTGTGATCAGGATGTTTTAGCGATTGTCCTCAAACGCAAAAAAATTACTCTTCCTTGTAGAAGAAAAAATCCCACAGAAAAAACAGTCACACAATATAATGTTCAACTAGTATATTTTGTAATGAACCAAGTCGTCGAATAAACTAAATCGTCTTCTACGTCGTTAAATATTCTCGTCTCGTCTGATGAGGCAAACATGGTGGTAGTAATTGTGGTTAAAATTCCCACTACCACACTTGACGAGCAATATTTTCCACCGTTCACATCGTTTAAATTTAACTTGATTCGTCGGCTAAACAAAGTTAACTTCAGACTGTATGTTATCGTGTCATGTGATGGTACGTAAAGTTTACACCCTGCAGCTCCACCATCAATGTTTCAACATAATCCGACACCGTTCCCAGTCATTTAACTTGCCTCGACGTTCCTACCCGCACCGAGAGTAAAGAAATTCAGAGATAATTTAAATTTCGTTTCGAGGTGTTCCGAAAGGTGGGTCGCGTCGCTGGTTGCGCTGCGCTGGGTTGATTCGTCGGTGGGTTGGTGGTTATCTTTGCCAGGTGCCCCTCCGAAATGGAGGGTTAAAACGCGTCGCCGTCGTCGTGAAGTTAATTTTGGAGGAGGATAAAAGGGGTTATTTGCAGCAAAAAGTCATTGAAGGTTGAAGGTTCCCTTTTATCGCGAAACCCTTTCGCCCGTGCGACGTCGCGCTTTCGTCAACGAAGGGTGAAATTCCCAGACTGTTGAATGTTCCTTTTTTACGGATAGGTTAGGGATGCTTAGAGCATATTCACCGTTTCATCGTTAATTTTGAATTTTCTAGAGGTGGCTTCAAATGCTCATTCCACTCTAAAACAACAGAATCATGTTCAATTTTATAAATAATATTTTAATAAAGACTGTGTCGCGATCATTGGAAAGACACCTGACGATGGGTACGCCCTCAATCTTCCACGTCATGAAAAGCTTCTTCATTACGCGGCACAATTCCAACCAGAGTTGGGGAAAAAAAAAGATTTTCACCCCTTTTCGTGGGATGTTTCCACTTAACATCGGTGAGCGTTCTTCTTGTTTGGAGGTGATGGCGCGCGCCCTCTATTTCCAGTAGGTACCTACCCTACATCTCGACGTGCGGTCCCCAAACCGTGACGGTACAGTTTTGAGTGGGACAATATTTCCTTTTCGGCTCATTTACCTCGCTGGGCCATAAAAACAAGTGACTTAATATTTTTCGGCCAGAAAGACCGTCTCCTTCTTGGATGTGGCGATGGCGATGGGGAAGGTATCGCTAATGGTGATGAGGGTAGGCTACAAAAGATTACAAAGATTTCTCGGGACCCGACTAAGTGAACCAGATTAAACAACTTGAATGGTGAGTTAGGACTAGGAACGGTCTACAGAAAGAAGAAAAAAATATGACCGCTTGTATATGGCTGCGAAACAAAACCGAATGACAACGCAACGGTTTGCTTGCTTAATGTGATGCAAGTGATTGATGGGCGCGACACGATGAAGGTGTCCTTTTTGTTTTGGATGGTCAGCATTTGATTAATATTGTGGACGGTGTTGGTAACAACTTAAATTCTCAAAGCTCATGGTTACGTGCGATTATTGGTTCGCCGAACACGCAACTAAAAAATCATGCACGAGTTTATTCATAACGTAGCCCACATGCATTTGCAGTCTCTATTTGAGAAATTGCGCTGGAATAAATTCTAAAAAGAAATCTTCGGAGTAATTTTAAGTTTCTGATGGAATCCTGGGATTGAAACGGCAACGACTCGATTAATTCACCCAAACATAAAACCGTTAGTAAAAAGAAAATCGTGTTAAGTACTTTGAATTCCACTAAGAATTTGCATCCTTTGACAGATACGTATTTCGACCTCAACTGTAAGGTCGTCTTCAGTGTCTTGTACTTGACTCGACCGTTTATCCCTTATCTGTAGAGCCTTTGAAACCATTGCTTCCATTGTGTAGGAATATTGTGGCATGACCCATGTTTGCTTTAGTGCTTATCAAATATCCTGACACAATTGAGATGTGATGGACATTGGTTGATGTAGCACTAGGCCGTGTCGATTTTTGCAAAATTTCGAATACACAATCCCGAATAGTCACAAATGGTTGCAAATGGACCCAAATGAAGCCCTGCAAAATTTTAAAATTCTAAAAAATCGGTAAGCTAGTCCGCAATCGACTTGAAGTTTTATATGGGAATATTAATTTTTCAGTATGGGGAAATCCAACTTTTCAAACTTTTGAAGAAAAATGCACATTAAAGCAACTCTAAAAATCCGCTCCCCCCTGAAGATTTAGTGCATATATTAGGGAACATTTTGTTAGAAGACAACTTTTTAGTTGCACTTAAGATAAGGGCGTTATTAAATTTCGAAACAATGGACATTTTATTCGCATGATTTCTAACTTCTTTAATTGGCATCACTGCACGTTTTGCGTGTGGAAGAGGGTGGTAACAGCCATCTGCGGCGTCACCACCCGTCGCTGGATGGAGACGCAAGTACCTGATAAAAATGAGATAGTTAGGAATGTAAATATTCTTGAGATATTGCTTTATTAAAACTTGGTATCTTCGGTAAAGTTGTTGGCATGGTCAAGAGCTGTCCAGTGATGAACTAAATCATTGGCGAATCCATCACTGGGCGGCGCTAGTGTGCATACAAACTGCATGCAAAAGTGTTAACGTATATGCGTGTATTTCAATAACGTGATAATTTAACTGTGTGGTGTCTTCGACAAAGTTGTTGGCTGGGCCACGGGCTATCCAGTGACGAACCAAGTAAGTAGGAATTCAACCGATAGGCGGCGCTAGTGTGCATACAAACTGGATGCAAAAGTACAAACGTATATGTGTGTATCTCAATAACGTGATAATTTAAGTTGGTGGTAACTTCGACAAATTTGTTGGCTGGACCACTGGCTATCCAGTGACGAACGCAATACAGTCTAGACTCCTACTACACGGTTAATTCGGGGGTGCAGTAGGAATCCGTGTTGTAGGAATCCCAGAGCTTATGGGATTTCGCCTAATTGGGGGTGTGAGCGAATATATCAAGAGTATTACAAGATAGCACCATACTTTCTTTGGCAAAGTTGTAGTACTAGAATAGATCTACCACACAATGCGAACTAACATCCAATTAGTTGGCAATTTGGCCGATAGAGGCGCTATGTAGAAGTGGTTGCTTATGTTCACTCGCCAGTAGATGCACTCATAAGTTATCGCTTGTGATATCTCAAATCTACTTGATTTGGAACAATGCTGTCTTCGGCAAAGTTGTTCAGTAGGTCAAGAACAATCTGGTGGTTAACCAATTAGTTTGTGATTTCGCCGCTAGGTGGTGCTAGTTGTCAAGTAAAGTTTCAAACTTCTCTCGCTCGCGATCCAGATCAGACAGAAAAGTGCCGTCTTCGGCAAAGTTGTTCAGTAGGTCAAGAACAATCTGGTGGTTAACCAATTAGTTTGTGATTTCGCCGCTAGGTGGTGCTAGTTGTCAAGTAAAGTTTCAAACTTCTCTCGCTCGCGATCCAGATCAGATAGAAAAGTGCCGTCTTCGTCAGAGTTTTTCAGGAAGTAAAAACCTATCTTGTGTTTCAACATTTAGTTGGTGATTTTGCCGCTAGGTGGCGCTAGTTGTTAAGTAAAATTTCAAACTTCTTTAGCTCGCGATCCAGAGCAAATAGAAAAGTATCGTCTTCGGCTAAAACCTCTGACGAAGACGACACTTTTCTATCTGATCTGGATCGCGAGCTAGAGAAGTTTGAAACTTAACTTGACAACTAGCGTCACCTAGCGGCGAAATGACAAACTAAATGTTAAGTCATTAGATAGTTCTTGACTTCCTGAAGAACTTAGCCGAAGACGATACTTTTCTATTTGCTCTGGATCGCGAGCTAAAAAAGTTTGAAATTTTACTTAACAACTAGCGCCACCTAGCGGCGAAATCAACTAAATGTTGAATCACCAGATAGGTTTTTACTTCCTGAAAAACTCTGACGAAGACGGCACTTTTCTATCTGATCTGGATCGCGAGCGAGAGAAGTTTGAAACTTTACTTGACAACTAGCACCACCTAGCGGCGAAATCACAAACTAATTGGTTAACCACCAGATTGTTCTTGACCTACTGAACAACTTTGCCGAAGACGGCACTTTTCTGTCTGATCTGGATCGCGAGCGAGAGAAGTTTGAAACTTTACTTGACAACTAGCACCACCTAGCGGCGAAATCACAAACTAATTGGTTAACCACCAGATTGTTCTTGACCTACTGAACAACTTTGCCGAAGACAGCATTGTTCCAAATCAAGTAGATTTGAGATATCACAAGCGATAACTTATGAGTGCATCTACTGGCGAGTGAACATAAGCAACCACTTCTACATAGCGCCTCTATCGGCCAAATTGCCAACTAATTGGATGTTAGTTCGCATTGTGTGGTAGATCTACTCTAGTACTACAACTTTGCCAAAGAAAGTATGGTGCTATCTTGTAATACTCTTGATATATTCGCTCACACCCCCAATTAGGCGAAATCCCATAAGCTCTGGGATTCCTACAACACGGATTCCTACTGCACCCCCGAATTAACCGTGTAGTAGGAGTCTAGACTGTATTGCGTTCGTCACTGGATAGCCAGTGGTCCAACCAACAAATTTGTCGAAGTTACCACCAACTTAAATTATCACGTTATTGAGATACACACATATACGTTTGTACTTTTGCATCCAGTTTGTATGCACACTAGCGCCGCCTATCGGTTGAATTCCTACTTACTTGGTTCGTCACTGGATAGCCCGTGGCCCAGCCAACAACTTTGTCGAAGACACCACACAGTTAAATTATCACGTTATTGAGATACACGCATATACGTTAACACTTTTGCATGCAGTTTGTATGCACACTAGCACCGCCCAGTGATGGATTCGCCAATGATTTAGTTCATCACTGGACAGCTCTTGACCATGCCAATAACTTTACCGAAGATACCAAGTTTTTATAAAGCAATATCTCAAGAATATTTACATTCCTAACTATCTCATTTTTATCAGGTACTTGCGTCTCCATCCAGCGACGGGTGGTGACGCCGCAGGCTGTTACCACCCTCTTCCACACGCAAAACGTGCAGTGATGCCAATTAAAGAAGTTAGAAATCATTCGAATAAAATGTCCATTGTTTCGAAATTTAATAACGCCCTTATCTTAAGTGCAACTAAAAAGTTGTCTTCTAACAAAATGTTCCCTAATATATGCACTAAATCTTCAGGGGGGAGCGGATTTTTAGAGTTGCTTTAATGTGCATTTTTCTTCAAAAGTTTGAAAAGTTGGATTTCCCCATACTGAAAAATTAATATTCCCATATAAAACTTCAAGTCGATTGCGGACTAGCTTACCGATTTTTTAGAATTTTTAAATTTTGCAGGGCTTCATTTGGGTCCATTTGCAACCATTTGTGACTATTCGGGATTGTGTATTCGCAATTTTGCAAAAATCGACACGGCCTAATGTAGCACTTGATCCCAATTAGGCTCAACTCGTTTTATGAAGTCGATTACCCTGTTCGGATTAAACTGCGAAATTTCCAAGGGCTCTAATAAGCCTTTCCCTAATATTGATGACCTTAAATTATATAATACTCCACATTTGCATAGAATGTGTTCAGCAGTTTCGTTTTCCGTTTGACAAAAACGACATTCAGAAGATTGAATTTTACCAATCTTATTTAAGTGATATCTGCTTGGGCAGTGCCTAGTCATCAGACCGGTTATTACCCTGAGATCTTTTTTGTTCAGATTTAATATGGCCTTGGCTTTTGCTGCACTGGGTCTTATGAATCTTTTAGCTTGTCTACAGGTATCCGTGGCATTCCAATCAGATTCTACCATAGACATTCCCCAGGTTTTAAGTTTCATTCTAAGAGTACACTCCGGAACTCCACAAAATGGTTCAGGGCCAACAAAACACGATGCTGCACCCTGTCTTGCTAAGTTGTCGGCTTTTTCATTTCCTTGAATTCCACAATGACCTGGAACCCAATATAGGGTATCGCGTCAATGGGGCGGTGGCGTCTATATTCGTCTGTTTTCCACTATAACTCAGTCAATTTTGAACCAATTGACTTGAAATGTTGTACACGGGTAGATACTATACCTATCTCGCCACATTCCAAAAGTTGTGTCAATTGGTTCAAATTTGACTGAGTTATATTGGAAAACAGACGAATATAGAAGCCACCGCCATGGTGGCGCGATTCCCTAATATAACTTCGTTCCTAATGGCCAATTGCTGCCAATTGCTGAATGCCTTTAGCGCATTCAGAGCAGTTTGACTATCCGAGAAGATACAGATTTTGGCAAACCTACAGCTTCTCTTGAGGCATGTTTAAGCACATTCCAAAATTGCATGAATTTCTGCTTGAAACACAGTGGGACTGTATCCCATTGGTATAGCTTTATTTATGCCAGGGCCTACAATTCCAGCCCCTGTATTTTCACCCATTTTGGAACCGTCAGCATAAAATACTATAGAACCTGGACTTAAACTTGGCCCACCAGAATCCCAAACATAGCGGCTTGGTTTCACCACTTTAAAGGGAACATCATAGTTGGTTACAATCTTCCACTGTTTTTATATTTGAGTTCAGATTGAAGTCTCTAAAGATCTTCAGATGACCCACAAGATTCCCGTTTATTATTTTGTTGAAACGAATAAATTGCAGGGCACTTTTTACCGCTTGCATTTGCACAAATTGATGCAGTGGTAGTATATTGAGAAGGGCATCTAAAGCAGCAGATGGTGTACTTTTCATTGCCACTGTTATTGATATGCAAGCAAGCCTTTGAAGCTGAATAAACCCAGTACACCATATTTGGTCGAAGTCCCCAGGTTTTTCCTAGGGCTTTACTGCAGACCCAAAGAGCATTAGTACCCTTTGTAATAACCCTGTTCAGATAAGAATTCCAGTTCAGTTTCTTATCCAAAGTAACGCCAAGATGTTTGACTTCATCTGAGAAGTGAATTGGAACTCAATTTCTTCCTTCTAGTGAAAAGAACTATAGTAGTTTTTGAGGGGTTTACGTTTAAGTCCTCTTTCCTACACCATTCTAGCGTAATATTGAGTGCAAATTGTAGCCGATTAGAGATCGCGTCATCGAATTTCCCACGTACAATAATGGTCACATCATATGCATATCCAATGATCTCAAAACCTTGATCAGCTAGCTTTTTAAGGAGTTCGTCTACTACCAAAGACCACAGCAAGGGCGATAATACTCCGCCTTGAGGACAGCCCTTCATAGATCTAACAGATAGTTGGGCACCTCCAAGATCAGCAGAAATCTCCCGATCTTTCAGCATAGCCATTATCCATTCTATTATGCATTTATCCAACCCTCTAGCTTCCAATGCTGAACGCAGTGAGCTGTAGGATGCATTATCGAATGCTCCTTCGATATCGATATCGATTTCTCAATTTTATTTACTAGCAACTGAAGCGCTGTTATTGTAGATTTACCAGCTTGATACGCAAATTGAAATTTGCTAAGAGGCATCTCTACTAAGCTGGTTGACTTGATAAAGTCATCCAATATCTTTTCCATTGTTTTCAAAAGAACTGAGGAAAGGCTTATCGGTCTGAAAGCTTTTGGAGTTGTTTTATCCCTTATGCCAGCTTTCGGAAGAAACACAACTCGAACCTTCCTCCATGCTTTAGGTATATAGCCCAGAGTGACGCTAGCCTTGAACATTTCAGTTATAAGCGGACAAAGCACTTCTTTACCTTGTTGAAGTAGCGCTGGGAAGATTTCATCTTTCCCGGCTGATTTGAAAGGTTGAAAAGAACTCAGTGCCCATTCGATCCTAGCCCAAGAAGCAAAATTAATTTTATAATGCTTTTGAAGAATTCTTCAACACCTATTCTTTAAAACCAAGCATAAACCAAATTACTCTTCATAAATACGTCAAAACAATCATAAACCCGCCATAATACGGAAGAGGCCCATCCTAAGGTAGTCTTGGAGAACTCATTTTAAGATTATCTTGAAACCTGTTGTACTTCCCAAGTTGTCCCCTAGGCGAATTGGTATCTCCTTGTAGAGCTCGTCGAGTGTACCATAAAACGATAATAAAATTGACTGCTTCTGACAGCTTCTGTTGCTGCTGCAGTTTTTATGTTGCAGGAAAATTAAAAGTGACTCGGGGAAAAACTTCATGAAAATCAATGAAACAACATTATTATTGAGATTAATTTCTAACATAAAATGGGAATACTTCCGTAGTATAACAAGAGTGTTAACTGCCACGCGAAATTTATCGTATATATGTTGCAAGATACTTCCAAAATTGCAACGCGCTTCGATAATAATGTAATGGGAGAATCTTTAAAATAATATTTCAAATCACGAGAACATTATTCATGAGTTTTCTCAATATGGCTTCCATTGAAATCCACGAAGTCGTCATTATATTATCGATGGTTTTAATAAACATCACCATAAGATCGTCTTAAATACCTTTCAACTCAATCAAGAGTAAAAAGTGTAACTCAAGAGTCCTCAGATTTATAACGTTCTTCGCCAAAAGCGCAAAAAAACGTCTTAAGTTTATTTCAACTTGATCAAGTTGAAGAAGTGTTACTCAAGAGTACACCGATTTATGACTTTCTTATTGCAGATTTATGCAAACTCCACCGAGAACGTCATAAATCTCGATACCAAATTGTAAACAAACAAATAATTCCATCACACCGCGATGGATTGTGTGTTATAAATGTGAGCAGGCAATCAAAAACTGGGCTCCCTCATTTTACAAATTTCTTCTACAGCCCGGGATTGCTGTCCACCGGGAGAACCTGTCCCGCAACCCTCCTTGACACAATGCAGTGCAACGTTCCTCCGGTCAGGTAAGACATTGATTTTCATTATGTCGGCTATAAAATGTAGTCGGATGAATTGATCACTGATTACACAGGAATCGACGTCAAATGACCAAACCGGAGGAGCATGACACTGCACAGTATTAAGGTAGGTTTTCGGGACGCATTTTCCTGGTTGGTAGCGATAAAGGATTGATGACAAATATAATCTGATGCTCAAGTTTTTTTTTTTCATTTTTCTGCTAACCAAACTGTTCTCACTCGAGAACAGTTATTCTTGCACAAGAATGGTTGATTGAAGATAACTACGAGAGCCTTATAAGACTTATAATAAGTTCAACAGTTCTTGTTGTGTTTATGGTTTTATGGACTGAACCCCAAGTATTCTTGGAGATGTTTTTAAAACCACATTTTGTTGAAGAATAGTTGTGCTCAACTAGAATATGTAATGCTTCGATAAAACTATCATAAAAACAAATAAAACCAAATAGAATCAAGATTGTTACTTGAGAGATGGCGTGAAGATTTTACAAGCTTTTTGATAGGTATTTGTCGACCATACATGTCTTGCCTCGTCTGAGTCCTGCTCATCATTCAAATAAGGAATCGACCCTGGAAAGTGAGTTCTTATCAATACTTCCAACGTTTCCGAAGAATCAACGGTAAAGTTTCCATCTTCTTTTTTAAGGCTGCCAAGACCATTTGAATGGTCCTTAGAAAGGACTTTATGTAACCTTGCAGTTGTAGGGGCGTTGTTAATCTCTTAACATACCCTCTTCCAATCCTTTCGTTTGGCTTGCCTTCTCTCTCTCTCTTCTTGGCGTAACGTCCTCATTGGGACAAAGCCGGCTGCTCAGCTTAGTGTTCTATGAGCACTTCCACAGTTATTAACTGAGAGCTTCCTCTGCCAATGACCATTTTGCATGCGTATATCGTGTGGCAGGCACGAAGATACTCTATGCCCAAGGAAGTCAAGGAAATTTCCTTTACGAAAAGTTCCTGGACCGACCGGGAATCGAATCCGTCACCCTCAGCATGGTCATGCTGAATACCCGTGCGTTTACCGCCTCGGCTATATGGGCCCCATATTGCCCCGGCTATTGGCTTGCCTTATTTCTTTGTTATATTCTGATAGGGCTTTTTTATATGGATCCCAGTCAGAAGTAACTTTCGCTCTGTTTAACAAACGTCTAGATTTCTTTCTCAATTCCGCCAGGCTGTTGTTCCACCAAGATACATCCCTGTTTGATGAGCTATGTTGAACAGGATACCTGGCATGATACGATGAGACCAATTTGTTTCCAATTTCATCAGAGACGCCTTCCAACTGTGAAACCGAAGTAATTTGCTCTCCATTATAAGAAATTTCATTCAACAAATGGAAACGATAGAGATCCCAGTTTGTTGTTCTTGGATTTCTAAAGGTCTCCGATACTTGAAGTCCAGCTTTATAGTCAAAGGATATGTTTATGATCTGACAATGATTCTTCATCGGAAACATGCCAGTTCACAATCTTGTCCGACAAGAGGTCGCTGCAAATTGTATGATCCAAAACCTCTTGCCGGATGGCATTTAAAAAAGTTGGAGAATCTCCTCTATTACATATGTCAATACTATTAGACGATATGTAATTTAGGAGATCTTCTCCTCTTTTATTAATATCTGAGTTACTCCGTATTGTATGATGGGCATTTGCGTCGCACCCTATTATAAATTGGGCATTTATTTTTTTACAGTAATTGATGAAATTCACGACCGAAGGTGGAGGATCGTCTTCGACGTCCCCTGGGAAATATGCAGAAGCAATACATACCTCAGTTTTTCCCCGGGTTGTCGGCACCTCCATTTTGGTCTCAACTATGTCTTTCATGATGAATTCAGTAACTGGGGCAAATTTTGTCCTCCTATTTACTACAATTACAGTCCTTGGCTTGGACTGACTCTCATCGTACACGAGTTTACAATTTGATGAAGAGCAACCTAATACCCTACCATTCCGGACCCAGGGCTCCTGGATCAAACCCAAGTCCATGTTGTTCTTTGATAAATCTTCTACTAAGTGCTGCAGATGCATCCTTCGCATGATGAACATTTGCCTGAATAATCTTTACCGTTGATTTGCTCTATTAATTATCAACACGCTTACCTGAAACTACCCATCGAATGGGTCGATTCTACCCGGATTTTAATGTTATTAGAAGCTGTCATAATCCGGGTAACCGATCTCGCATCAAAAGAGTAACCTTTACCCTGATTGTGGGTAAACGAGTCTTGCGAAAATCTCGATACCCAGTTTTTCCTGGTTGTATGTTGATGTCTAAATCTGGGTAAACATATGGGTAAATGGGATTTGTCAAAATTTGCACATGTCCGCGGCGTATTCCGCAACAAAATAGAGGCTCTGGAAAAACTTCGGAACATTTTGGATTGTGAAAGCAGCGATTTGGTAAGTAATTCATATTCTTCATGATATCATGCTTAACTTATCCTAAAATTTGTTTATTCAGATATTCTTACCGATTGCGCGGCATGTTTGGCGAAGTAGCCCAATGTATGTAGGTGCGCGGAACAAAAATGTGTTGTTCACCTTCTGCAATAGTCATAAATTTCATCACTGGTATGTTTTTTTCACCTGCTAATCGAATCATTCAATAGCTAATCATATGTTCCTATGATTTTAGGATCTGGTTGATCTTGGAGAAAATGCACACAATTATACATTGTAATTTGGATGAGGCGTTGCATGTGAGGCTGGCAATTGAAATCTGGAGCATTTTCATCTTCGAAGGATCAGCGTTGCGGAGAAATTTATTCATTAATACATATATAATACATGTTTTTGTACTAATTGAGGCTTAAATAAATCTTATGTGCTTTATCTTGGGACTGTTTTATCCGGCAAAACAACAATTATACGGGGGATTCATTTAGTGCATGCTTACTCATTTTTATAAAAATGGGTAGAAAATACCCTGATGAGAAACGTCTAAATCAGGGTAACCTTTACCCAGATTTTGTAGCCGATACCGGTAACCCAGATTTGAGTAAAGGTACCTTTACCCACTTTAGAGTAACTGCAGTTTTGCTCGATCTGGGTCGCTTTGACATCAATCTGGGTAGCTGAGGGTTAGCGTGAAGATAAATGATGAGCTACGCGTCCTCGGTCGTGGATTACTAATCGGTTGAGCGAAAGATATTCTGCATCACCTCATATTCCATAAAACTGGGAAAACATTTGAAAAGGGCCTATCTCCTTTTGATGAACAAACGTTTTTTTTTGTATCTGTAGGGCCTATCTGCACCCACTCATGCACTTTAACACCTCTAACAGATAGCTTGAGCATTGCTCTCCCTCCTATGTCACAGTTTTTGTATGGGACCTCGCCAAGTTTTATAAGGGTCGTCACGTTTTGAGAGACCTCCCCTCCCCCTAAAAGCGTGACGTAATTTGTGTACGACCCCTTGAAGTGCGTGGGTGTTTGTGTTTGTTTACTCAAAGTAGATAGGCCCTTTTCAAATGTTACCCCAGAAATAAGCTGATGTCTCACCACACAGATGGATAGCCCGTCCGAAATCCACCGCATGCAATATGCTGATTAAGCATCCTGCCGGCTGCAAAAGCGCAATTTTCCCGATTCGTACGTCGTCGATATGTGCTGCTGCTGCTACGTTTTCTGCTAGTGTCAGCTTTTGTATGAATGAAAAACGTGCGAGCACAACGTATGTAGAAGGGTCTCGCCTGACGATACGATTGCTCACCATCGAGCTTTCGGCAATCAATGCCAGTCAGTATAGAAGATGAAACAGATGCCGCCGTCGATACATACTGGTCGATGTGGTGCTGGCTGTTGTCTGTCAGTAGACAAAAAAAGTACGGCAGTCAAGTGGTGTCAGCGAAAAGTGAAGAAGTTCTGCAGGCGCAATCGAACGCGTTTTCGGCTTTTTGGATCGTCTGATGATGGATGGGGGAAAAGTTAATTTACGGAAATGTTTGTTGGTGTTCTGGGAAAGGAATCATTCGAATCATAAACTGAAGTTTGCGGCACATGGCTGTTCGAATATGAGATGCACATCCGAAAGCAATTGAATTAATGTTGACTCCAAGTTTCGCCAATTCAGAAACTTTTAATCCGGTCACACGTTGACGTTCTTCTGGACATTTACGCCATCGTCATAGTAAAAGCCTATTTCATCATACATGACTTTGCCCATTACTTGCGTTGAAGTGTTGATTGCACTCCAAACATAAGAGCAAAGATTTTAGCCTGCAGTGTCTACCAAGTGAGTAAGACTGATACAGCCTTAGCTCACGAGAATAAACAAAAGCACCTTCGAGAAGGGAGCCATCAGTGTAACATACGATGCCGTCTGAAATACTTCTTTCCAGAGAGCCAGATGTCCACTCTTCCCGCAAAAAGAATTTCATGGAAAATTTCCTATACGGAAAATTACAAGCAATTGTAAGATCACTTGGAGCAAGGACAATTTTGTCCCAATTCACCAAAAGTGGAAACAACGAGGTGAGTGTTGATGTGCGGTCCACAGGAATTTCCTCTAGTAGACCGAGTACCCGTAGAAGGTAAGTGCAAAAAAGTGCTTCTTGTTTGAGATGAATGTGTAGTGGAGCAACGTCAAGGAGAACTTCGAGCGCTGCCGTGGGAGTTGAAGAGAATGCTCCAGACATCGCCATTAAGCACATCCTTTGCAGATGGCCTAACTTTGATTGGATTGTTCTCATTTCGCTTTTTTTGCCACCACACAAGACATCCATAGGCCAATATTGGCCGAATAACAGTTGTGTAGAGATCCATTTGATATAATTGGGTTTAAGACCCCAAGTTGTACCAAAGGTTCGCCGGCATTGCCCGAATGCCATACATGCTTTTTTGATGTTGAACAGGAGGTGTCCAGGAAACCTTGGAATCAAGAATAACTCCAACGTACTTTACTTGATCAGTCACACGGATTTCAGAATCTAAGAGACGCGAAGGTCGAACCCCATTACGGTCTCGCCTTTCCGGGAAAAGAACAATAGATGTTTTACTCGGATTAATCGACAGGCCATATTGGCGACACCAACCCTCAACTACCTGAAGGGCGCTTTGCATCACGACGAAAAGGATGCTTATGCACATACCAACCAACAATGCTAGGTAGTTGTCGACCGAGTTGTCGGCAAAACTATAAGTAGGAAAACCGCTATAAGGCCGGAACAAATCTCATTTTCTTCTTTTGTCACAGTGCCCGTTGACTCGTCAAGGGGGGAGATGATAAATAATAAATGCTTTTGATGAAAATATACCCAAACAATTAGGCAAAATCGTTAAACTCATCGGATTTGTTGAGGAATTTTCTGAGCGGCTCTAATTTTACCCTTAAATTTTTAAATTTCTTGTAAAATTTATTTGTTTCCCCCCTCAAAATGTTGAATTCCAACCAAAATTTCCGAGGGGGCGAAATTCGAAATTTGTGTCAGCCTTATTGAGTTGCCTCAATAGCATATCTGCTACGTGATTCCTCAAAAGCGGTCTCAAGACTCCCCCTTGGGGGCATCCACAAACACTCAATTTCCTAATCGCCGCTTGACGCAATGTCGAGAAGAGATATCGGTTTTTGAGCATTACGCGAATCTAATTGGAAATCATTGGAGAAATACTCTGACTCCATGCGGCTTCCAATATGGTATCGAAAGGCACGTTGTCAAAGGCACCCTCGATATCTAAGAAAACACCCAAACAAGATTACTTTTGAGTGAATGCTTTCTCAATATGTAAACAACCTTGTGTAAAAGAGTCACAGTGAATTTTCAGATTGGTAGGCATGTTGGTTCACATGAAGAGGCACGTTGGCCAGATGAACATCACGGATGTGATGATCGACAATGCATTCTAAACATTTAAGAAGAAAAGAGGTTAAACTGATAGGTCTCAAACTCTCTGCTTCTTCATACGACGCACGGCCCAGTTTCGGAATGAACTTCACAGTAATACTTTGCCTTGGGAATATACCCTGTAGCAAAACTGCAAATAAGTATTTTTATCAAAACATTTTTGAAATAATCAAATCCATTCTGAATCAAAATAGGATAAATCCCATCTGTCCCAGAAGATTTAAACGGAGCAAAGCTATTAAGTGCCCACTCAATCGATTCTATAGCTACATCACTCCGAGTCGAAGCAAGGGAATCATTACTTACTACTAGAAAAGACATCAGGTTCATCCGAAGATGTAATACCCACACATCCAGGGAAGTTTATGCTGAATAGTGGTTTCTACTTTTAGTAGTGTTGAGTGTACGTACACGCTGTATTACACGAATGCCACTTGAGTTACTGGTTGAAAATAGTACACAAAGATCAGCTGTTCCCAGCAAAATCAAATGGGCATATTTTCAACCAGTAGATTTGCATTAGTGTTCGTGACACCGCGCTGCGAAACCACTATAAGCATTTCAGAACTTCCTCATCGGTTCTACCCCATTACCCCGAATTCCACTACCCCGAAAGCCATTACCCCGAACGCCATTACCCCGAAAGCATATTTTACATACGTTATTCTAATGATGGATCATAAATATTTTTCGTAAATGATATAGGTAAAGAGGAGGTAAATACCAGTTATGATGCCTACAGTAATAAGGAATAATTCAACAACATTACTGACGGCTTTAATACCAGAAGGTACCATTTGAAAAAGTGACCTTAAAACAAAATAAATTAAAAATACGTACTAGAGCTAATCTTGTATAAGATATAGCTGTCAACAAAGGCCCGTTAAATACCTGCTGTCAATACTGACTTATTAGGCTGAAAAGACATTTGGCCAAAGTATTACTAAGTATCATTAGACTAGATCAAAATAAGACCGATCGAAAAATAGGCTTTGAAAGAATATCATATTGCTAGAAGAAGTGACAATCTCTTAGCAGGAAAAGACAGTTTGGTAATTTAACTCTGTAATAGTGTAACTTAAGAAAAAATCAACGCATTCTTAAAAAGAGGAAAAATGTGGTTAATTGGCGATCAAACGTGAGGTTAAGTAACGCAAAATTTTCAACTTTGGAAGAAAAAATAACATATTTCTGGCCAATACATTGCAGGGCCCATATAGCCGAGGCGGTAAACGCACGGGTATTCAGCATGACCATGCTGAGGGTGACGGGTTCGATTCCCGGTCGGTCCAGGATCTTTTCGTAAAGGAAATTTCCTTGACTTCCTTGGGCATAGAGTATCTTCGTGCCTGCCACACGATATACACATGCAAAATGGTCATTGGCAGAGGAAGCTCTCAGTTAAAAACTGTGGAAGTGCTCATAGAACACTAAGCTGAGAAGCAGGCTTTGTCCCAGTGAGGACGTTACGCCAAGAAGAGGAGAGGAGGATATTGCATGAAAGTTAGGAGATTCTGCAATAATTTCACTTTTCTTCCATTTGTAGCATTAGTAATTCAGTCTAGGGTTCGTAATTTACTGTTTTAGAAAAGCGCCACCTGCTCAATTTAGCTTTGCGTTTGATGGTCAATAGGTTGGCCGCCAATAAGGTCTGCAAGGATATCACTGGAAAGAACAGTCTATAAATTGAAGAAGGGCAAATCTCCTATGGTATCATTCATAAACTACGTAGACCAAATTTCGGTCACCTCAGACATCTCCCCCTAGTAGAATTTAGTCCATACAAAAACTTGGAAATTTGTATGGAGCGTAGGCTATGGATAGACCCCCCTCCCACTTAAACTCTACGTAGTTTATGCACAACCACTATACAGAAATCTACAAGGGCCAATAAACCACATGGCTACCCACTGGCGTAGCCACGGGGGGGGGGGGGGGGGGGGATTTTAGGGTTAAAACCCCCCCCCAAGAGCCAAAATTTTTGGAACAAATTTTCAGTATAAAGCGCTTTGCGACGAACAAATTTTTCGTCTTTTGCCTTTTTCAAACTACGAATACAATTGCTCATTACTGTTTATAAAATGTAAGTGCCAAATCAAAAAAGGTATCATTGACCGTTGAAAACCCCTCCCAGAGACAATTTCTGGCTACGCCACTGTGGCTACCAAACAGCTCTGTAACAATATAAGTCGAAAGAACAGCCCAATTTTCAAAGAAGGAAAACACCAGATGGAATGATTGGATTGGTAGTAGAAAGAAGTAGAAAGAATAGCCTTTAAATTGAAGAAGGGCAAATCTCATATGCAGTAAGCAATTCAACTGCCAGTAATCTATGAGCAGCCCACCTAGAAGAACAGCCTTTGACGAAAAGAAAAGCTACAGTTTAGTAGCTTTAGTTTAGTAGTTTAGTTTCAAATATCAGATCATCTTTAAATATAATAAAATAAAATATAATATAATGAAATCAGGCTTTCTTTGAATGAAATTTTCGAAAAATGTGTCATTCCGGAAAAAAATATACAGTAAATTCAAAGTAGAGCCACAGCCAATATGCATAATGATAGACTCAATCAAAATAAAGAGTTTATATGTCAGCTGGATCGCTACACCCCAGCATAGCCACGAACATTGAACGGAGTGGTCATTAGGCCGAATAAATGATAGATCGATCGAATAGCCGGCATCGGAAGAAAAGTTTGGATGCCAGTCAATTACCAAAAACTTTACTTGAAAGAA
This sequence comes from Aedes albopictus, assembly GCF_035046485.1. Lineage (NCBI taxonomy): Eukaryota > Metazoa > Arthropoda > Insecta > Diptera > Culicidae > Aedes > Aedes albopictus. Next base: position 210,119,120 of record NC_085137.1, read on the forward strand.
CAGCCTATTATCAAAGAAGAACAAATCCCCTGTGGAGTTATAAGTTCATCTGCAAATAAACTATACAACACTCGAAACTCAAAAAACAGCCTCTGATGTAAAGCAGGAAAAAATTCTGGAGAAAAATTAACAGTTTGGCTGTCAAACAACTCTGCAACCGTACACGGTTGGACACTACAAACTCAAAAGAACAGCATATTTTTAAAGGAAGGCAAATATTTCAAGAAGTACAGTTTGGCCACCAGCACAATCATTTGCCGCCAGTTTACCACCGTGTTTGAGTAGCTCAAAACAGCCTATGGTTAAAAAGTCATCACTTGCAAATGTGAAGAAAATTTATGCTAAGTAGGTAAAGCTAATCTATCCTAAACTTCTTGGTGACAATTTGGCATTCAACCTCACGACTGTCAACCTAAATGATTTTTTGCTCGAATGACTGAACATCTTATCTGTCATACTCATCAACCAACATTTAAAAGAAGGGAAATGTCAGATTGAAATACTTGTACATGGGATACTCAAAATAACTGGGACAGGTAAAATTTTCACTTTTCAAAAAATGTTCAACTAGCTGTAACTTTTCGAAAAAGGCATAGAATATTCTCAAATTTTTACTGTGAGTTATGTATCAGTGATCCAATTTTGGAAAATATCGGGCTTTTCTATATGAAGTTATAAATATTCTGGAAAAAGTTATAATTATCAGAAAGCCAACTTTGAGCTGTTATATCTCCGGATTCAACGAACCGAATGCAATAAAATTTTGATCATTTATGACAAATATAATGAGCTATTAAAAACTTTTGACTAAACTTAAAAATATTTTCATGAAAGAAAATTAAAACGATTAGATTATTTTTCTAATATAACACCAATTTATCCGAAACTTCATCATCGTTTCAAAATTATGGATAGTAATTATAGTTCATTTAAATGTTTTCTAATTGACTTGAATATATTTATGTTTCGAAGGAAAGCACCCAAATTGCCGACATTAAATTGAAAGAGTAATGGGATGCATATGAAAAATAGATAAATTCACTAAAAAAGCATAGAATAAATGAAATCGCTATAACTTTTTTTCTTATATATATTTTTAAATTAAGTCAAATGTTTTTCAAAGCTCATTATATTAGTCATAAGTGATCAAAATTTCATTTCATTCGGTTCATTGAATCCGGAGATATAACAGCTCAAAGTAGGCTATCGGGTAATTATACCTTTTTCTAGAATCTTCATAACTTCGTGTAGAATCTTTTCGAAAATTGGATCACCGATACACAACTAGTTGATGAACTCACAGTAAAAAATTGAGAATATTTGATGCCCTTTTCGAAAAGTGCCTAAATCATCTGTTTTAAAATAGAATTAACATTAAGGCGAAACTGAAAGTATTTCCTTATTTTTTTTTGGTTTTTGATTTTTTTTTTTAAATAACAAAGCAATATTTTCAAAATCGGTTTCCGTACACATGTAGAGTATGGATCAAGGTATCTTCTGAATTTTTTAGAGGTGGAAAATGTTTTCCATTTTTGCAGAAACCATTTTGTGAAATTTTGTTTAAAAATGGTTTTTGCAAAAACCAAAAACATTATCCACCACAAAAAAAATCAGAACATGCCTTGATCCATACTCTACATGTGTACGAAAACCGATTTTGAAAATATTGCTTAGTTATTTAATAAAAAATCAAAAACCAAAAAGTGAGGAAATGCTTCCAGTTTCGCCTTAAGAAGAGTATTCATACACTAGTTACTAATAACCCTTTTCTAACTTATAACCACCTTCATCAACTTCTAATCAGCTAACACTTTTTGGCCTTCTGAATGATTCGGAGTAATGGCCCATTCGGGGTAATGGCTTTCGGGGTAGTGGCCTATTCGGGGTAGTGGCGTTCGGGATAATGACGTTCGGGGTAATGGGGTGGAGCCTCCTCATCAGAGAAAGTCAGATCGCCATTTGGCAAACGAAGTTCGTTCACTCGGAAATCCTTAGATTTCGCAAGGATTTTGTTTAACCGACTGACCTCACTCAAACTGGTAACATTTGTACAAAGGTTTTTCCAGCCGGATCTTTCAGCAGACCGGAGAGCTTTCTTGTAAGCCTTGCGAGCCGACCTGTAAGCCTCGGAACCAGTCGTACGTCGTATGTTCCAATTCTTTCTACATTGTTTCCTGAGTTTCGCTAGATCAGAGTTCCACCAAGTGGTTCCTCTTGTGGTCTTCACAGATAGTAGAGAACAAGCTTCTTCAAAAATTTCCATGATGAAGGTCAACGTCAGCATCCAAATCACTTGGAGTGTCAATGAATGGTAAATATCCATGAAATTTGGCCGCAACCAAATCAGTAGAGAGATCCCAGTTTGTTGATCGGGGATTTCTGAAACGCAAAGTTTGCGAAGTAACATTTAAATGTTCAAAAAAGATGAAGCGATGATCAGATTAAGAATCTTCATCTGACACATGCTAATTGGTCAGCTCGTGACTAATTCTACTGGAGCAAAGCGTTACGTCTGACCAGTCTTGTTAGCGATCACAGTCTTTGACACCTTTTCGTTGATATTCGGTCGCCTTTGTCTCCAACATTCGCAACACAAGCGATCAAACTACTGTACGAAATAAAAATGTCAAACGAATGCGCTTGATCACGATAGCGTCATCGGGAGATGGTTCGGTTTTTGTTATTCCTGTCTTTCTCATAAAGAGAGCTGTTTTGGCTATATGTATGTGTCGTAATCAATTTATCATGCAGGAATAAACTAATATTATACTAATCATAATCCAAATTGGCTCAAATCATGCGGAAAGCTAGAATTAGACAAATGTCATTGTGTCAGACAACGTTGAGGTAGTGAAAATTGTCGAATGTTTACAAGCCTGCGTCTAACACTTCATCACTAGCAGATACCATACCGATTACTCTTTATCCTAAGTTGTATCAGATAATGGCATGATTTTGAAAAAAAAAATGATGGGGACAAAACAGAAGCTGAATTTGTTGCGTACTTTTGAAATCGTGAAAACCCGAATATTACTAACCTAAAATTGAAACTTTTTGATGTTTTTGATGGTTAATCTTCAACAGCATTGTAGTGGTTACCAACTCGAAGTTAGCCCTCGAAAATCGCAATGCAAGGGCTTAAAATTCTCTAAACTAATGGTGTACGATCTTCATCCTATTTTGTTCAAGTTGGGACAAACCTATATCGGATTGGATGGATTGTCGCAACAAATGCAGGTTGCGACATTGCCATTATTTTTGCACGATGACATTTGATTTAGTGACCTGTGTTCAATTGACATATCAATCGTCCAAGTGACGTAGCTCAAAGTTTTTTAGAATAATGACATTTTTCGTCATTGGATCATCAAAGACCGGCGACGACACTAATTCCATAATGGGGGCCATAATGAACACACAACATACCACCATTTTGGTCGGAATGGAGGAGTCCATGGAATGGGACGCGTGTCATACTCGCAGTTTGGTTGTTTGTTTGTGGGTTTGTGTGGCTTGCGCGCGCGTCAACAAGGACTGTCAACGTGGGTGGAGGCGGTGCGACGGTAGGTAAATGACAGCACTAAAATAATCTTTACCGTGCGTCGTCGTCAGGCCGACATTGACCTTATACCTAAAAGATACCTACAGTACAGTCAGTCGTTTACAGACGCTTTGGCTCGTAAATTTTCGAATTGATTGGTGGAAGGCGGGGGAAAAAGGCGTCGAATGAACAATGATATATTTATCGTTGTGTTCCCAAATTACGTTTATTTCTTTAACGGTTTAAAGACGTTTTTCAGAGTACTCTTGTGTTTTCAGTTGTTGTTGAGTGAGATTAAACGTATATCCATTGATTGTTTGCAAATTATGAACTCTTTGCTATCATAGGAGCTACATAATGATTGTTCGTCAAGATTTGAGTAAGGAAAATGTTACAGTTAAGGCCAATGAACGGCCAAAGTGGGCCATTAATATTTAACGGAATTTCCATTCAAGTATTTTGTCATTACGTTACTAAATTGTTCAAAGCTGTTCAAAATCTTCGAGTGGCTAGTGCCTTCTACAAGGATAACTATTCTATTGTGTTGGTCATTTTTTGATGACCTTGTCGTATTAGTGCAAGTAGAAGTTAGTGGAATTAAAAGGAACAAGCTTTTAGTCCAAGCTAACCGGAAAAAACATTTTCGCTTCTAATAACATGGTAATCAGGATGTTTGAGTCATACCAACTTGCCAGTAAAAGGACAACTTATAGCTAATTAAATTTTACGTAGAAGCTGATACTTCTAAAATCATTAGATAAGAGTGATAAAGTAGCTTTTTGCACAATGTCTAGATTTTTACCGCTTACCAATGAAGATTTATATCGCACCCAATTTTCTGATGATCCTTGATTTCATCACCAAGTCATAACCGTTGGCAGATTCCGACTTTACAACTGGAAGGGATTCTGCCCATTTCACCCACATTCCCAATACGCAGAGGTGACAACTAATTTACGACTCTGGGGGGAGAGCGGTCTGGGCTGTAAAAACGAACCTAACCAGCTTATTATGGGATCATGTTCTCTTTCTGCTACCACCTGTCCCGTGTTGATGGGATGTTTTGTGGTCGACTGGCCCAGAACCCAGAATCGAACTTGGTTGCGTGTTTTTGTCGGAATAATTCATAAAAATATTTATCAAGTATTGCGCGGACAATGGCGATGGCGGATAAGTTTTACGACATTGAAGCTAATGAATTAGGCTATGATATGCGCTGGCTCGGTTTTACAGTCGTTTTATGGCGGGTGTTTGGGTTCGCTAGGTTGTAATGTTGCCAAGCTATTTTTGGTTGAATCATATTGCGACACGAAATGCATGGTTATGACGGCTGGGTATTGAGCCAGATCCAGACTATAGGTTTATAAATAAAGCTACGAGTTAATGTGCTAGACCATATTCTGAAAAGAGCACGCGTACGTGGAAATTCAATTAAGGCTATCATTAGTTAGTGCATGATATACAATAGTAAGAAAAATACGACACAGGCCATCATAGTTATCAATTAAGTTTTCCTTTGAATTGAATGCAGCTTAATTAATTGATAATATGAAGAAAGTAACATGTTTTTGTCGCTCTTTTCGATAATATTCTATCACATTCATAGAAACACATGCAAACAGACATTACGACTAGCACGTCGGAAGAGTTTTTGGGATGAAGCGTGAATGAAGATGGCCATTGATAAAAATAGATAAGGGATTTCTGTCATGGAGATGGCTCGTCGGACTCAGGAAAGGGCCAGTCAATCCCGAGTTTAAAGGAGTCCGGGTTTACAGCCACTACAGGTAAGGGTAATCATGGGTGGAATATCCTGTAGATCCTTAAAGATAAGCGGAGGAACAGGAGATTGGTGAAAGAGGATTAAGACTCCGATCACTATCTGGTGATGGTCAAACTGCGCTCAAAACTCTCCGCCATACAATGTACGGTACCGGTGACCGCCACGGTACAACTGAAACAACCAGATGTCGCCTCAGCATACACACAGAATCTCGAGGCCGCGTTGCCAGACGAGGGCGAGCTCGATGAGGCCCCTCTAGAGAACTGCTGGAGTACAGTGAATGCAGCCATCAACGACGCAGCCGAACCATCGGGTACGTGGAACGGGATCGACGGAACGAATGGTTCGACCGAAAGCGCAGAACGGTTTTGTAGGGGAAGAACGCAGCGTGGGAAGTAATGCTGCAGCAAGGGACCCGACAGAACGTGGAACGTTACAAACAGACGCGGAAACAGCAGACCCGCTTCTTTCGGGAGAAAAAGCATCGCCTGGATGAAGCGGAGTGCGAAGAAATGAAACTGCTGTACCGTTCCCAAGAAACACGGAAATTCTATGAGAAGCTCAACGCATCCCACAACGGCTTCATGCTGCGAGCCGAAATATGCAGGGATAAAGACGGTGGCCTTTTGACGGACGCACGTAAGGTAATCGGAAGGTGGAATCAGCACTTCGATCAACATCTGAATGGCGTTAACCCGGGAGTGGTCGCGATGTGTACTGAGTACACACACCATGAAAAATGCACGCATGTGGTACACAGCGTGAGCGTGGCGTCGCTGCAAGTAGACAATGACGCGACTGCTCGAGGGTTAAGAACGTAGGCACGGGGGATCAAGGCAATGGAGGAAACGATGACGCCAGTGCAGCGGAGGACGGAAATGAAGCAAATCCCACGCTGAGGGAAGTTAAAAATGCCATTCACCAGCTTAAAGCCAATAAAGGGGCTGTCCATAAAACACGGGGTCATGAGGGGCGGGGGGTGGGTGGTAGTTCGGCCGATGAGCATTTTGTATGGAAGAAGAAAAAAAATTGTATGGACTAATGATCACGCGGGGGGGGGCGGGGGGGGGCTGCAGGGTTGAGAAGTCCCAAAAAAATGACCACGTGGTTTATGGACAGCCCCAAAGCAGCTGTTAAGGATGGTTTCGCAGCTGAACTCATCAAGATGGGCCCAGAAAAGTTGGCCACCTGTCTGCATCGGCTGATAGTCAGGATATGGGAAACCGAACAGCTACCGGAGGAGTGGAAGGAAGGGATAATCTACCCCATTCACAAGAAAGGCGACCATTTGGAATGTGAGAACTTCAGGGCGATCACTATTTTGAATGCTGCCTACAAAGTGCTATCACAGATCATCTTCCGTCGTCTGTCACCTAAAACGAATGAGTTCGTGGGAAGTTATCAAGCCGGCTTCATCGACGGCCGGTCGACAATCAACGGACCAGATCTTCACCGTACGGCAAATCCTCCAGAAATGCCGTGAATACCAGGTCCCAACGCATCACTTGTTCATTGACTTCAAGGCGGCATACGACAGTATCGACCGCGCAGAGCTATGGAGAATCATGGACGAAACGGTGTGCAAAACTGCGTAAGGGTTTCGGGTGAACTATCCAGTTCATACGAATCTCGCCGGGGACTGCGACAAGGTGAAGGACTTTCAGCCGGGCAACGATTTTCACAAAATCCGGACAATTTGTGTGCTTTGCGGACGACATGGACATTGCCAGAACATTTGGAACGGTGGCAAAGCAGTACACCCGCCTGAAACGCGAAGCAGCAAAGGTCGGACTGGTGGTGAATGCCTAAAAAAAAAACAAAGTACATGCTTGTAGACGGAACCGAACACGACCGGATCCGTCTGAGTAATATTGTGTTACGATAGACGGGGATACTTTCGAGGTGGGGGAGGAATTCGTCCACATCGGATCCTTACTGACGGCTGACAACAACGTGAGTCGTGAAATTCGAAGGCGCATCATCAGCGGAAGTCGGGCCTACTACGGGCTCCAGAAGAAACTGCGATCGAAAAAGATTCACCCACGCACCAAATGCACCATGTACAAAACGCTAATAAGACCGGTGATCTTCTACGGGCACGAGACATGGACCATGCTCGCGGAGGACCTGCAAGCATTCGGAGTTTTCGAGCGACACGTGCTTAGGACGATCGTCGGCAGTGTGCAAGATAACGGTGTGTGGCGGAGAAGGATGAACCACGAGCTCGCTTTACTTTACGGCGAACCCAGCATCCAGAAGGTGGCCAAAGCCGGAAGGATTCGGTGAGCAGGGCATGTTGCAAGAATGCCGGACAACAACCCTGCAAAGCTGGTGTTTGAAACTGATCCGGTTAGCACAAGAAGGCGTGGAGCGCAGAGAGCACGATGGGCGGACCAGGTGGAGCGTGACCTGGCGAGCATTGGGCGCGACCGAGGATGGAGAGCGGCAGAGGCAGCCACAAACCGAGTATTGTGGAGTACTATTGTTGATTATGTCTTGTCTTAAATGTGGTGTTGAACAAATAAATGTATGTATGTATTGTACGTTTGGCTACGGAACAGCCTGGCTGTGACGCAGGTGGCCTTTGTACAGCTACCTGTGACGGACTCTAACAAGTCCGTTAAAGTAGGTAAGCTCAAGATGGGCTGGTCAGTGTGCCAACTGACCTTGTTCAAGTCACGGGATTTGCTTCAGGTATTTGGAACCAGGACCCAAGTCATGAGACTGCAAAGGCCCTGACAGGAGTAAGCTGTGCAGGCGAAGCGGCGCCGAAGGCCATAAGGCGCAATGCTGTACGAGTCCACCCACGTGTTTGATTTGTTTCGGGAAATACGTGAATAGCAATCACTAACAGCAGGTCCAAGGTGCCCGGCCTTCAGAAGAATGGCAGCTGACAACTCACAATGCAAGTAACGCAGCTGAAAATGAACCACTTTGATACAGCCCAGCAACTGCTTTGTCGAGCAGTTTCACGGATGGATCCGGAAAAATGGCGGCGATGTGGAAGATGGGTCTCCAGTTAACCTATTGGTTAAGGCTTAGAACGCCAATCCAGAGACTGCGGGTTTGATTCCCGTTCCGGTCGGTAAAATTTTCTCGACTCCCTGGACATATAGTGTATCATTGTACTTGCCTCACAATATACAAATTCATGCAATAATGGCAGGCAAAGGAAGCTTTTCAACTAATAATAACTTAACAACTGTGGAAGTGCTTAAAACACTAAGTTGAAGCGAGACAGGCCAAGTCCTAGTGGGGACGTAGAGAAATAAAGAAGAAGAAGAAGGAGAAGAAGCGGAAGAAGAAGAAGAAGAAGAAGAAGAAGAAGAAGAAGAAGAAGAAGAAGAACAAGAATAAGAAGAAGAAGAAGAAGAAGAAGAAGAAGAAGAAGAAGAAGAAGAAGAAGAAGAATAAGAAGAAGAAGAAGAAGAAGAAGAAGAAGAAGAAGAAGAAGAAGAAGAAGAAGAAGAAGAAGAAGAAGAAGAAGAAGAAGAAGAAGAAGAATAAGAAGAAGAAGAAGAAGCGCTGTTGCCGTGGCGTCGGTCTACTGGGTTGGATCAGAGCCCTACAGTCAGCAACCTTCTGGTGCAGCTGATAGGGCCTGAAGGTTAGTGATACCCTTGCTTTCAGCAGGTCAGATCTGGTTGCACGTGGGCATCAGTTCTTGATGTGTGCAAAACAGTTGGGCGCGGGCGTGGGGTCAACCCTGCCCGCCTTCCGAGGATAAAGGGAGTGGTGATGAACACTCGGGAAAGTGGCCAAGCACCAGCATGCATCGATATTCGTTACTACAAATTTAACAGATTTAATACAAAACACTCCTTACTTTTTACTGGAAATTGAAACATTTTGCCAGACATCCTTTCGTAGAAAACCGCATACCCGCATCAGTCAGCAGTTAAACACAAACACCTAACTGTAAACAACAGTCGTCCTTTTCATCTGGTAACTTTTGCTCCCTGAAAGCTTCTTTATTCGCCCACCATCACGTCTACAACGACAACATCGGCATTGGCGACGACGACGACGACGACGACGACGACGACGAACCGCAGAAAACCCATCTCTCCGTACAACAAACAATTGCTGCAACCAACTTGTCTTCCTGCTTAGCCAGTCGTGAAACAGCAGGGCGGCTTTGGCGATAAGGGAGCACCCAGCCAGCAGCTGGGCTACAACACGGCAAATTTCGCATTACCCTCGCACTAGACCGGTTGGTTAGCGGCCCCAATCTAAGGAGAATCGACCAGCATGTTTTGCTCCTTCTCAACAAGCCCACGCCCAGCACCGAAGACATCCGTCCATCATGGAGCACAATGCCAACAACTGGTAGACCTCTGTCTCTGGGGCAGTGGTTGACAACCGTCGAAAAAGGGATATGGAGTGGATCATGCTGATGGGCTGCAAAATGGTCGACAACATAGAAGCAGTGTGCAACATGTTCCTACCCCATGCTCCCACGGGTCAATCGATGACTAAGACTGCCAGCTAAGAGCTTCAGCTAGATTGGAATTTGTGTGCGTAGCGGCTATCCCCCAAGGAGGTGCGGCTCAAACGGGGTCGGTTCTGGCATCCATCGACTGGGTATGAAATGCTGTTTCGCGTCTGCTATATCAACTTCTACGAAAAGGCATCATAACTTCAAAAAGATATTCAGGAACGAACTCACCAAATCAAAAGAATCCTGACACTTTCAATACAGAAGAAATGAAAGAACATGCTAAATGCTAAGTTAGTGCTCAACATAATTGAACTTGAGAACCACTGCTCTAAGCGTCCGCAGTCTTCCCTGCCACATCCTTAAAGATACACCGGCCGTGCAATTTGAATAAGTAAACAACGACGACAACAGCACAGTAGTCCCACGGAGCAGGTACTTCACCCTATCCATCGTCATCGGCCGAGGCTGTTGTTGTCGAGTACCGGAGAACAAAACGAAACTCAAAGCTTCGCTCGCCGCCGCACAATGACTGTTCTCTGTGTGTCCCAAGTTAGTTGCACAATGAATGGTGATTCTCAGGCATGCAAAAGTCAGGTGGGGGCTCTTGATTGTGGGTGACCTGGCAGCTGCCAACAGCACCAGTGCAATGGACACGAAGACAAACACCGGCTAAATGCAGAGGTGCATGGACGTCGACCGACATGGAGCGAAGAAAGTGTGCATCCATCGGCAAAATACTTGAAATAGTCACGTAAGGAGTAATTGAGGTGTATGCGCCATGTTGAAAGCTCGAGATTTTGCATTTAGGGGATTCACTTAACAGCGTAAACTGATTAAACTGATTAAACGTCGCGATCACCAAGGCAATCTTAGATTATTTCATTCGCAAAATCATGAAACATTTCAAATAAGCAGAAAATCATGGCTAACGCAGCAATTCAATCTGTTTAGTGAGTACCCCTATTGTTTTCTTCGGGCTTTATAGAATGTTACAAGAGACTTGAAAGAATTCAAAAGCAGATTTCCGTGCTAAGTTTATGGTAAGGAAGAACATGAAACAAGTTTTGTACTGCCTCAATGGTCAACTTGAACTGCCACTCGCGGTTTCACAAGCACTTTTCTTATAGATTCGAACCCCATCTTGATTGTTTTGTGTTTTCTAGGCTTGAGAGTAGGTTCCCACACATTTTAATCAAAACGCTTCGAAAAGTACCATTCATAAGTTGCAATTTAAAGGATGACTGATGCAACCGGTAGTTATTCGAATAGAAACTACTCAATCGCTTTGCCAAACTCGCTCCAAAACTATATACCTTGCAGAATCGTCCAACATTTCATACTCTTCTAATTGAGAACACTTTACTCGGAAAGACTACCCTCAGAGGTACAACATTCAATAGCACCATGTTGGAGTTTTGGGAAAGCTTTCAAGGTTGTTTCAATTTTGACCAGTCTGGCTGGAGAATGTAACCACCAAGCCACAGCCAACTTGTCGTCCAGTGCGTTAAACGTCCAACATTGTACGATGGCAGCAACTCATCTGGCTTCGTCAGATGGGACCTGTGTGTTCGCCGTTCGGAGGAAAACTTCATTATGACATCCCACTTGACACCAGTCATACTGCCGTCGTCGTCGCCGGAAAACTGCCGGTGATCAGATGTCATACTTTCGAGCTGGTCATTGAAGTCGATTGTATAAGTATGTAGTATTTTTATATTATAACTACGACAAATATAAGAAAATCGTGAAAATAAGCAATCTTTCGAACATATTTCGAACATAATGTTATATGCTGCCGAGTCTTCATGATGAACAAAAGAAAAACAGAACCATGATTAATCATTACTGATTAAAATGAAAATTTCTTCAAACAGTCATTATGATTATCAATTTATTTGATTTTTTAGAAAATCACTCCGAATTGAAGAAAAAAAAATAGAGATTCTTTCAGGAACTTATTCAAGGATCATTCCACAAAATCCACCTTAACTCTCTACTCTCTACGGGCTCCTTAAAAATGTCTGTCAAAGATCCATTCAGTAGTTTTCTCACGAGATTTTTCACAGTTTTTCACAGCTATTACTTCAAAATTTCTCAAAACATTATTTTAAAGAATCTTGCTTGGAATTTCTTTATGACTTTCTACATAAGTCTTTAAGTAATTCCTTCACAAACTCTTCGAGATATAGTTTCGTTGGTCCTCCTCGAGCATGGTTCATGTCTCGTGTCCGTAGAGGACCACCGGTCTTATTAGCGTTTTGTACATGGTGCATTTGGTACGTGGGTGAATCTTTCTGGACCGCAGCTTCTTTTGGAGCCCGTAGTAGGCCTGACATCCGCTGATGATGCGCCTTAGAATTTCACGACTCACGTTGTTGTCATCCGTCAGTAAGGATCCGAGGTAGACGAATTCCTCCCCCACTTCAAAAGTATCCCCGTCTATCGTAACATTACTACCCAGATGGATCGAGTCGTGTTCGGTTCCGCCTACCAGCATGTACTTTGTTTTTGAGGCATTCACCACCAGTCCGATCTTTGCTGCTTCGCGTTTCAGGCGGGTGTATAGCTCTGCCACCGTTCCAAATGTTCTGCCGATAATGTCCATGTCGTCCGCAAAGCACATAAATTGACCGGATTTTTCGAAAATCGTACCCCGGCTGTTGAGCCCGGCTCATCGCATCACACCTTCCAGAGCGATGTTGAAGAGTAGGCATGAGAGTCCACCACCTTGTCGCAGTCCCCGGCGATATTCGAATGAACTGGATAGTTCACCCGAAACCCTTGCGCAGTTTTGCACACCATCCATCATTGTTTTAATCAGTCTAGTCAGCTTCACAGGAAAGCCGTTTTCGTCCATGATTTCCCATAGCTCTGCGCGGTCGATACTGTCGTATGCCGCCTTGAAGTCGATGAACAGGTGGTGCGTGGGACATGGTATTCACGGCATTTCTGGAGGATTTTCCGTATGGTTAAGATCTGGTCCGTTGTCGACCGGCTGTCGATGAAGCAAGTTTGATAACTTCCCAAGTACTCATTCGTTTTAGGTGACAGACGACGGAAGATAATCTGGGATAGCAGCATTCAAAATAGTGATCGCTCTGAAGTTTTCACATTCCAAATGGTCGCCTTTCTTGTGAATGGGGCAGATTATCCCTTCTTTCCACTGCTCCGGTAGCTGTTCGGTTTCCCAGATCTTGACTATCAGCCGGTGCAGAAAGGTGGCCAACTTTTCTGGGCCCATCATGATGAGTTCAGCTGCAATACCATCCTTACCAGCTGCTTTGTTAGTTTTGAGCTGATGAATGACATGCTCAACTTCCCTCAGCTTGGGAGTTGGTTCATTTCCGTCCTCCACTGCACTGGTGTCATAATTTCCTCCGTTGCCGTATTCTCCTGTGCCCATGTTCTCCACGCCATTCAGGTGCTGATCGAAGTGCTGCTTTCACCTTTCGATCACCTCACATCCGTCCGTCAAGAAGCCTGCGACCTTATCCCTGCACATTTCGGCTCGCGGCACGAAGCCGTTGCAGGATGCGTTTAGCTTCTAGTGGAACTTCCGTTTTTTTTTGGGAACGGCACAGCAGTTCCATTTATTCGCACTCCGCTTCTTCCAAGCGAAGCCGAAAGAGGCGGGTCTGCTGTTTCCGCTTCTGTTTGCAACGTTCCACGATCTGTCGGGTCCCTTGCTGCAGCATTACCGCCCGCGCTGCGTTCTTCTCCTCCAAAACCGTTCGAGACTGGTCGTCGAACCGTTCGTTCCGTCGATCCCGTTCCGTCGATCCCGTTCCGTCGATCCCGTTCCGTCGATCCCGTTCCGTCGATCCCGTTCCGTCGATCCCGTTCCGTCGATCCCGTTCCACGTACCCGATGGGGCTCTCGGCTGCGTCGTTGATGGCTGCTTTCATTGTACTTCAGCAGCCCTCTAGAGGGGCCTCATCGAGCTCGCCCTCTTTTGGCAACGCGGCCTCGAGATTCTGCGCGTATGCTGTGGTTGTCTCAGTCACACTAGGTTGTACCGTGGCGGTCGCCGGAACCGTACATTGTTGATGACAGAGAGTTTTGGGCGCAGTTTGACCATCACCAGATAGTGGTCGAAGTCGATGTTGGCGCCACGACAGGTCCTGACGTCGGTAACGTCGGAGAAGTGCTGTTCGTCAATCAGAACGTGGCCGATTTGAGATTCTGTCTGCTGTGGTGATCTCCTGGTGTAACGATAAGGGAGGCTGTGTTGGAAAAAGGTGCTACGTATGGCCAGAGATAACCCTAGAAACTCCTATATAAAGAACTTCTATATAAAACCTTCTTTGGATATCTTCCAGCACTGCTCCGAAATTCCGTTCATAAAGTCTTGTTTCAGAAACGCTTTGAGAATTTCTTTCGAAAATTTCTCAAGCGGATTGAATGAATCGATGTTTTCACATCGATACGATTTTATACCATATTAAAAAACTATAAAATAATTCGTTTGCTGCATTTTTTGTCTAAATAAATTCAATATCAAAGTATTAGAACACTTAACGACTCTGATTCGATAATGAATAGAACGTTAAAAAGAGCATTCTGAAAGAAAAAAAAAATAATTTAATATTTTGGGTTGGAAAGAGAAAACCCCAGAGCTCTTAGAAGTATTCCCATATAGTACTGAAATAAATTCCCGCAGACTGCTGAAAGAAATTCGCCCAGAATATTTATAGACTTCTCCAGAATTCCGAAAGGAGTATTCCTAGAATTATTAGAGAAATTTCTTCAGAATGCTGAAAATGGTTACACCAGAATCCTGAGCGACATTATCTGGAAAAGACAACAAAACTCTTCCGGTATCTTGGAAGGAATTCACTGGGCTAATTTGCCAAAGAGACCTGAGATATACTCTCACAGAATTCTGGAAGATATATCCTATAGGATGCCCCCAGAAACTTGAGAAGAATTCCTCCAACAAATTTTTAAGTATTCTCCCAGAACTCCACTAAAATTCTTGGTGGAATCCTTTAGAATGCTGCGAATAAGTCTGCTATAATCCCGGATGGTATTCTCTAGAATTCTACGAGTGATTCCTCCAGAATCCTGAGAGGGATCATAGGAGGGGTTCTTCCAGATTCTTGAGAGAAATATATCCAGAAAGATAAGAGAGATTTTTCCGAAAATCTGATTACTTCTAGAATGGACTTCTCCAGCATCCTGAGAAGGATTCTCTGGAATTCTGTGAGGTATTCCCACATAAAACAGAAAAATTGCCACAGATTCCTGAAAGACATTGCCCAGAATCTTTGAAAGGATTCCCCTAAACTCCAGAAAGGGGTTGTTCCTGAACTCTGAGAGTGATTCCTCTGTAGAATACTTTATATTATTACACCAGTATCTCAACAGAATCTTCCTACAAGGGATTTTCCCTGATTAGTAAGAAGGATTCCCCCAGAACCCTGAAAAGGATTCCTGTGAGCAACTGCTCCAGAATACAGAAAACAAAATTCTACTGAAATTCTTGCAAAATGCTGAGAAGGATTTCTTCCGAACCTTAAGAGGAATCACAAAACCTATGCGAGGGTTTCTTCAAAATCCCAATTTCTCTAGAGAACTCTGCTCAGAATCTCGTGAGAGATTCTTCAATAACTGATAACTGTGAAAGAAAGTGCCCTAGAATCTTGAAAAATATAGCCCCAGAATCCCAAGGATTTCTCCAGAATCATGAGACATATTCCCCAGAATCATGAGAGAACTTTTCCCAGAATCCTGGTGGCAATACCCCAGGAAGCTGAATTTTTAGAGAATCTTGGGAAGAGTACTTAGTGATATTCCCGCAGAATCTTAAAAAGAACTCATGCAGAATCATGAGAAGGATACCACTAGAATCCTATGTGGGATTCCCTCAGAATCCTAGGAAATACTCCCACAGAATTCAGAGAGGGATTTCGCCACAAGTCTGAGAATGCTGAGTATGATTCTCCAAAAATTCTGAGAGTAGTAGTTGAGAATGCTAAGAAAAATTTCCTCAGAATTCTGAGTGGGATCAACCCAGATCTTCCAGAAATAACTTGCAATCCTGAAAAGGATATCACCCTTGGTAGAGAATACCACAAAACTCTGAAATGAATTCCCATTGAATCTAGAGAGATATTCCCTAGAATCACAGACAAACAGACGTTACACTCTTCGAAAGGCCTTGGTACATAGATTTAAGATAAATTTAAATTTGGATTGATTTCCGCCTTCCTTCACCGGAGGTGCTAGAGTTCGATCGCTTTGACGTTTTCTAGTGTACACGTTCCTGAATGATGCAAACGAAATTTACAGGAGATTTGTGTAGTAAGCAGTGTCTTAATTTGTCAAATTACAGTCATCCTTACCGACGCCCAGGGGCTCCTGAGTCGTAGATTTGTTTTTGTTTTGATTATCGTCTCGACAACCCGTGTGCCACTCTCTGAAGTTCAAGCGATGAAAAATTCATTACCTCGCTGTCTGCTGAATTTCAACCACCCACTGATATTCAAAGTCAACATATTCATCTTCAATTGATATGTTTCGATTTAAGCACGATTTAAAAGCAAAAAGTGCTGGTGGTGGATACTATTCACCTAAAGCAAGCATAATAAACATAACTAGGGCAACATATCGACATTTGCGTGCCTTAAATAGCCTAAAATCACAAAAAGTCATTTCCAAATTAAAAAATTCATGTTCACATTCACCGAGCTCGGGCTGAAGATCAAAACAGAACTTCAGCTACAGTTGATTACACTGCGAGGCGTCGTTCGCATTGTCTTGCTTTCTCTTTGTCATGTTCATTCTCGGCGTCATGTTGGTGGGAGACTGCATTCGTTTATTTGTGTTCGTTTTCGCACTGATTGAACATCATTAGGCTGAATTTTTTAGGCACTGGTAGTAAGTATGCGTGTATCTCGCGTGGTTCTACCAACATGGATTGCCTCAAAATCCCTAGAGAAGTTTTTCCTCGGGATTCTCCCAAAATGCTTAGACGGATATCCCTAAAACTCCCTGGCGGATTCTTCCAGAATCCTGACAGAAATTCTCCTGCAGTATTGAAAGGCATCCTAGGAGGGTATATTCCACATTATCAAGAGAACTTCATCTACAATCCTGAGAGGGATTCTCAAAAAAAAAAATGGAATGCTGAGAAGGATACGCTAAAACCCTGAAAGGGACTCTGTAGACCATAAGAAGGAACCTGAGAAAGATTCACTTAGACTTCTGGGAGGGATTGCCCAAAAGACTCGAGATATACAGGTATACCTCGATTTACTAGACATTCGATTTTATGTACCTCGATGTCATGTACATTTTACATCGATTTTATGTACATTTTTTAATGGTAAAAACTATATATATTTTTAAATCAAAAGAAAAATCAAATGTAAAAAATCGATTCGGTCGATTTCGTGGTGTTCCAACATCGACTCAAAAAATCGATTAATCGGAACAAAAACATCGATATTGCGAACATCGATTTAAAATTGCCCAACGCTCTATAGTATGTATAGTAATTTTGTGCACCACTGTGAAAAATGGTTTTGTCTCTAACTTTACTGCTAGTTTGTAAAAAAACGTCTGAAAATTTGACTGTAGGATCCCAATATTAAGTGATTAAAATTTCATCAAAATCGGTTCTGTCCTTTTTTTTTCTAGAAATCAAAACTGGAATCGCGTCAGAGTACATTTTCTAACAATGCTAAGGATCGTGTGCACTATTAGGACTGTAGAACTGTACATACTGCCCCGGTTCTTATCAAAATTTGACAACCTTAAACTATTACATTAAACTATTCTTAGTTAAATTTTGAGCCATCCATATAAACATGTATTTAAATAAATACATTGTATTTTGGATAAATACTTTCAAAGTTAGAACACTTTGAATGTCTCAATAAAAACATATTTGATTATTGCGACATTTTGCCACATATACAACCACAACTTTTTATAGGTCAGACAAAATTGAATGAAATAATCTCAAAATGTTTCCATGTACATACATTACCTACAGAAAAAAAAAATTTCATCGAAAACGGTTGAGTATTTCCGGCTCTAGAGCTAAAAAAAAAAACGGAAATATTTTTTAAATCTTCGTTCCCACAAAATAAAAAAAATCTCATTTTTTGCGTCTGAGATATCTTCGCCAATTCTTTACCGATTTTTAAGAAATTTTCATGACATCATTTACACATATTATACAGTAACTGTTTAAAAATTCGTTCAATCAAAAGTAATACACTATTTTCTATAGTGCATTTTTTTTCAAGTGCAGGCCTTAGAAGAAATTTCTTGCAAATTTTCTGAAAAAACTGCAGGTCAAAAATTCCTGAAGTAATAAGTGAAAATACCTTGCACAATTTCTAGAGGGATTCCTAAAGAAATCCCTGCAAAAATCTCTGAAGTAAATGCAGTCAAGAATACTAGTAGAATTCTTGAAAAAATCGTTCAGTAAATTTATGGGATCTCAGAAGGGTTATTGGAAATACTGCTGGGGTTACACCTCTAGATGAATCCTTAGAAGAATTCGTTATACAAGTTCTGAAGTAGACAAACATCCCTAAAGTAGGTACTACCTGTAGAATTTTTTTAAGGAAATCCTGCTAAACGAAAAGAAAAACAGGTGAAGGCTTTCATAAGAGAACCACTGAATAAATTTTTTCTAACTGAATAAAAAAAATGAATCTTCAAAAAAATATCTTGTAGAATTGGAGATTCCTATCTACAGAGGGTTTTTAGAAGAATTTCTGGAAAAAAATCTTGAAAAAAGCAAAGGAATATATTTTGAAATAATTTTTGCAGGAATTGTTGAAATAATTCTATAAGAAATTCTTAAAGGATCACCGGAAAAAAATCTGAGTGATCCCATGAAGAAAGGTCTGAACAAATCCGCAGCAACCTCTGTAGGAGCTTCTGGAGAAACCACTAGAGGAACTTCCAGAAGAACCCGTTGAGAATTTTCCAGAGATTTTTTTTATAAATGTTCGAAAGAGCCTCTGAATATATGATGCAATACTTCCAGGAACCTTTGGAGAAATTCCAGCATTTATTTTTAAATGTAGATCCTGGAAATACTTCTGAAATTCTGTAGGATATCCTTGAGGAATTTCTAAAAAAATCTCCGTATCTCTGAAAAGTTTCTCCTGATTGCTTTTTTTCAAATCTAAAAAAACCAAAAGAAAAACTCCTATAGGAAATTGTGGCAATAGTCTTGGAGAATTTCTTCAAAAATAGGAACACATACGGGAACTGCTGTAGCAATCCTTGAAATAGTTTCTTTAAGAATTCCTAGAGCTATCTCAGGAGGAATTTTTGAAGGAGCCCGTTGACTTGTAACAAGATGAAATCAACTGAGAAACCCCTGAAGACCCAAAGAAAATCCCTAGAGAAATTCCTGGAAGAATCTCTGGAAAAAATCCCTGAAGAAATTCACAACAATCTCTATCTGGGATTCAGGTATCATTCCACTTGATTATTTCTTGTAGAATTTTTCGAGGAAAGAGCTTCTGACCTCTGGGAATTCTTTATGAAAAAAAAATCTGGGTTTTAACCAAGACATCCTCTTGAAATTTTTCGTAGTTACGTTTGAGATTCTCCAAGGCTCTCATTCTAAAATTCCCACCTAGATTCTAATTCCAGTGTTCCTCTGATTGTTTAGAATTTTTCTACAAATCGGATGGATGAATTTGAACACCCCCTCCATAGCATATATTCCCTCATGTGATATATGGTGCGTTGCAAAATTGGAGACTCTTCTAAAATGCTACGTCATGTATGGTCGCTGCCTAATATGACAGCAAAACAAAGTTCTTTCAAAATAAATGAAATGAATATTTGAGAATATTTAATTATCTGCTCACGGGTTAATCTCCTAAAGTTATCCCTTCCTGTGGTGCACGGACATATTTCCCCGCTCTGTTGTTGACTAGAACCCAGCTGTGTAAACTCAATTTCTACTCAAATAAATCTCAACTCAGAACGCTACTGCTGTTTTAGGCGACCATTGTGCGAAGTTTTTTTTTCCCTTTTCTTGCTCGGAGATGTTATTCGGTAACCCGGAAAAGGTTCAGCACGATGTTCCCGTTGGTGCTTTTCCACTACCCCGAAAAAAAAAGACGAAAGAAAAAGCGAACGAATAAAAGAACTTTTCAACGATGCGATGATGGTGCCGCACTTGTTTGTGACCCGGATCCGGTGAATGCCGAAAAATGAAGGTTTTACCTCGCCCAGGCCAAACAATTTCCAAACCCAGGAAATGGCGTGAATGGTTGCCCTCCATCCTTTGCCATGCCGCTCCCGATGGCCTGCCTATTGTTGTGGAAGAGGTGGTCTGGGAGACGTAGGTACCAGACCACTTTTTTTGCGTTCCGGAGCCAAAATCGTTTGGAGTGACCCCTGGCTGTACAGTAGAGGAGTGCGTTTCCTGAGCGCTCTAATTTCTCCCGGCAGTTGGCCACTTCAGGGCGAGGTGAGTAGTTTGTCAACAACTTTCACCTCATAAAATTTATCAACTTTGCTCCTGGGGGTTATGTCGTTGTATATTTTTTGGCTCGTTTCGCAAACTCGAGCCCGAGCTTTGTCCTTGCTTGTTACCCAAGGCGTGGAATTGAGGAAGTAGTACGAAAAAAAATTATCCAACGAACAGTGAGTGCGTTATTCTGGAGAACGAAAGGGTTCTGGTGTGGCGCAATTCATTAAAAATATAGGGCAAATGCAGGTTTACGAAGGTCTTGTGAAGTCTTAATATTTAATCTAATCTTAACGAATCGATAAGGCAGCGTGGAAGAAAAACGATTTTACGAGCTACCCCATCCAACGCGCTTTTTTCACAGTTGAAAAATTTCAAATCTCCCTTCTAGATGGATTAATTGGAAGATGGATACATTGAAAAGAAGGAATATAATAATCAAAATAACTTTTTCAAAGCCGGGGCCCATGGCGCAACTGGTCACACGTTTGCTTCATAGGCAGATGGTCATGGGTTCGATCCCAGCCCCGGCACTTTCGTCAGTTGCTCTTTCCCCCTGAGAGCAGCTAACACTGACCCTCTTCTGAACCCATGGCTCATACGAATCCGGATACTTGGACATTGGCGAACCGGCAACACATAATGGACCCCCAATTGGACTGGAAAACGGAAAAACCAACAGCCACACATCTACATCCTCGTGCTCATCATTCTACCATGATAGGGCACGCCATGTCCGAACCAGCAGATTATAAAACTTGAATGTACATCGGGTTTCTCTCCACCAAACATCACTATTCAAGCTATATTTTCATTTGCAGAAGGTTTCAAAATATTCTGTCGGTGAAAATTTTTCCATACATTTTGTATGGGAGAGAAATTGGCCGAAAATGAGAATTTCATGCAAATTAGTATGAAAAACAGCTAAAAAGTTGAAAAATCAAATTTTCCTCGATGAAATATTTTAAAAGCTTCTGCATATGATAATATAGCATGAATTCTGACATTCTGTGGAAAGAAACCCGATGTACATTCAATTTTTATAATCTGCTGGTTCAGACATAGCGTGTAGGGTAGAAAGTGAAAGCAGCGCAACGGCAACCAGTTCGATATAGTACAATGGACTACCCGCTTTGCGCGCAGCCACAGTTGATCAGCAGGAGTAAATCAATTTAATTTTGTATGGCGAAATGCATCTAAACTTGAATTACTTGAAATACAAAGCTTTTCCCGAAAAAATATTTGGTAGGCTTAATAGTGGTCACCATTGTGCACAACCACTACCAAATATTTTTTCTAATAATGTGTTCCACTTCGATAAATTTGCCTTTAGATGCTATTCGCCATACAATATTTTTGCGATTTACTTTTAGCGATTTTTCGCGCATAGAAGCTAGCGCCACATTGGTCGATGCGGAGAGTAGGAAAACAGCCGATGTAGTTAATTCATTAGAATAGAATGCATTTAGGCGCTGTACAAAGTATAAGTACAGCTTCCAATAGGAATCGCTCACGCAGTGCCCTTATAAAATCAATTTTTCGGGTTCAGGGCCTTTGAAAACTGTTTGTAATCCAACCCACATAAACGATAACCATAAAATGTTCTTAACTACCCATTCGGGATACAATTCGAACAGTATACGAGGGGCCGGATCTAAGGGGGGGGGGGGGGGGGCGACCCCAGGCCCCCACATTTTAGGGGCCCCCACAAAAACTATTTTTGGTTCAAGTACTGCTCAAAAACAAGGGTATTGCTCATCGTATTTGTACCTGCGAGGGGCCTGCACAACCATTTGGGCCCCGGCTGATTCTAGGTTTATCCGCTAGGTAGAGCTAGTGAGTCTTAGAAAATCTGAACTGCTGTATCTCGAGAACCGGGTCACTTAGAAGAATTTTGTCTTCGACAAAGTTGATCTATGCTTTTCCGAAAGGTGGTGCAAGTTAGTCTAAGAAAATTTAAACTGCTGTATCTCGAGAATCAGACCACTTTTAGAGAATTTCGTCCTCGGCAAAGTTGATCAGGACATCAAGATCTGTTCAACAGTGAACAAGTTGATTCTATGTTGATCCGGTAGTTGGCGCTAGTGAGTCTCACAAAATCTAAACTGCTGTTTCAGAATCTGACCATATAGAAGCATTTAGTATTCGGGAAAGATGATCTGGACATTATTAGCTATCAGATAGTGAACTAATTGATTATAGATTTATCCACTAGGTTGCGCTAGTAGATTTTAGAAATTTTAAACTGCTGTGCCTATCTCGAGAATCGGGCCACATAGAAGAATCTCGTCTTCGGTTAAGTTGATCAGGACATCAAGAGCTATCCGATAAGCGGTCATTCATAAACCAAGTAGACTTTTAGGGATGTGAGGCGGTTTGACCAAAGAGGGAACGAGGGCTGAAATGACCAACGTGGTCATCAACATGGTTTATGGATAGTCTCTAATAAACTAGTTGATCCTGAATGCATCTGCACGGTTGCACTAGTGAGAAGTTTCAAACTTCTGTATCTCGGAAATCAGACCACATAGAAGAATTTAGTTTTAGGCAAAGGTTATTAGGACATCAAGAGTTATCCGATGATAAGTTATTTGATTTCACGTTTATACGCTGGGTGGCGCAAAGTTTATGAGGATCAAAAGCAATTTGAAGATGAATTTATTGACTAAATAGGTGCCAGTACTGAGTATTCAGTATTGAATATCTCGAGAAAAGGCTCATGAAATTAATAATTTTGAATTTTCAGCTAAATTGGCCTACATATCAATGGCTATTTGATAAGCATTCAATGATTTCAAATTAAGCTTTTTGTATAGCTTAATCTTTTTGTTTAAAATTTCTCATCGAAGACGTTAATGAGATTATCAGGAGCTTTCCATGTGCAGATATTGGTGTATCAATATTCAAAAGATATTGATGAATTCCTCAAAAATATGGCAATTATTTTTAATTTTGCCCTAAACTGGAGTATCAAAATTTGAATGAACTGTGATTTTCAATGAAAACGTGTGGAACTCTTGAACCAAAGGGATAACAACAATCTCTGCACACGATGCAATGAGTTTTCAAAATGTTCTGTTGTTTTTTTTTTTTTTGATAAGAAATTACAATTGGAAAAAAACGGGTGTTCTTCAACCACCCTAAGCTGCTTCAGAAAAAAAGTTCAAAATCGATAATTTTCCATCTATAGGGTAATTCGCCCAAAAAGCTTGCAAATGACATTTTTAATGGATGCATCATGCTTAATTAATAACAACAATTCAGTTTCGTGTTCAGGATTTGCCGAAAAACCTATTTTAAACAATTATTTTCCTTATTTTTTTTGTTCCTTTTGCACCTATAGTGGTGGTAGTGTTCCTATAGTGGTTGGTCCCATAAGAATTCAATGAGATGCGCCGCTATACGAACCAATGTTAAATTTTACCTCCATAATAGGAACTGTGTACCTATAGTTTGTGCAAGTGATTTATTTATTAGCAAAAACTGAAATAAACAATGGTTTTTACATTTTTCCTAGCTCATTTAAGTGGAAAACTACCAATTAACGTTTTCAGACTTTTCACTTTGTGGTAATATCATTTTTATTCAATTATTTTACTACAAGCAGCTACTAATAGCACCACGATTGGTACATTTACCCTATTAAAACGTTTTAAGAAAACTTGCACAAAATATAGATCTACTTTTCCGAAGAATTCATTTAATTATTCCTGCAAATAAAAAAAAATAGTTTTCAACTTCTTATTTACTCTAATTTTCATGTACATTAGGTAGAGCGCCTTATTATTAGGAACAACTTTGTAGCAGACTATATTTGCCTAAGAGAACAAAAATATTATACCGTATTATTCATAAGATAATGTGAAGAATCACAGTTATTTTAATTCACAATAGAAGGGTTCGCGTTCTGATTGCATTAATTTTATATGCACTCTTGGAAAAAATCATGTAAATTTAAGTTCACTTGGATGCACATAAAAGGAGCGGCCCGTTTGATACAAATTTACGTATTTTATCACAAATAAAGTCGAGCTAGCAATCGCTAGCGCCGAAGCGAGAGATAAAACATATGTAAGTAAAAAAATTAACTAGATTCGAACTCTGTTCCGCTGATTGAGAGGCAAGTACTATACCTCTCGGCTGTATCACCGAGTTGTGAGACAAACGATAAATGTAAAACTGTTTCTACCTATCTGGCCAGATAGGTTTGTTGACATCTTGTGCAACCAACTCGATTCTACATGATGGATGTAAAATTAAGTCAAATTTGCCATTCAGTCATGAAATGTTTACGTACGTTGATGGTTTACGTCACGGGTAAATTTCTGATTTTTTAAGAGTGTGGCCCAAAGTCACCTCCAAAACGAGTTATTTGTGCTACAGCCCGAATAAATAAGATTTTCATGCAAAGCTGCATACAAAACTAAGAGAACTCATATTTCTTTTCAAAACAACTGCGCAATGCACCGAGAAAACAGCAATTCTATACATGTACTGGGCATTTTAAAACAGCGATATTGTACAGTAATAATAAAATTCACATCACGTTAAAAAAGAAAATTACCTAAAAATGTGACTTTTTTTCTACATCGGATGATCAACGCAAGTTACCCAAGTAACAATTTGTATCCTTTCTGCTCTTAGACATTATTTATTGAGGTTTTGTCATGGATTTGCTAAGCCCTTTTTGGTTTGATGATGCAGTCTAAATTGCCAAGCAGTTTTAACGATACAAGCAACTTTAAAACACTTTGTAACACTAAGCAAAATATTCAATGTAACCGGGCTGTAAGGAGCGTATAAAAACTTGTTCCTAAAACCTATTTTAAAGCCGCAGGCATATCACGTCTTATCAGCTTTAAAATCTGATAGATTGCATAAAGTCGCAATAAAGCCATCTTAAACCTTTTCGGAATAACCACTGGAAGCATTGAAGCTAGCTAAGGAGTGTTGCGATGCGATCATATTTTGATCAATAGATTTCATATAGGTACCACATAAACAGAAAAGGAAACAACCAAGAATACTTATGTTTTATTCTATATGAAGTAAATCTTATGGGAAAATCTCTGGCGGGCTTTATTTTTACAGCTAGGCGGCCAAACTAACCTTTTAATGCGCTTTTGTTACCGGAATTTCAGAAGCAATCGATGGGTGGCTCCGGCATCATGGCAGTTCACTTTTATTCCAACAAAGCCAGACGCAACCGGTGTACGAAAATCCTTATTGGTTTTCACTGAATACTTACCACTCGAGCAAATAAAACAGCCTAAAAAATGAAACACCACTGAAAATTTTACGAAAATACAAAACATTCGATTTGTTTACATTTCGCAGCACCAGCGAATTCTTAAGAGCATACAGTATGAACCCACATTATATAAAACCTATTTGTTTTGAGTAGCGCACAAATGTATGCGTTAAGAATAAGTAGGTATATGCTAGTCTTGGCATCGTATTCATATAGTACAGCAACTCTGGAACATGTTGCTGTAACACTAACTGATCTTTAACAATCTCAAATAAAACCAGAAGGGTTTAATATGACGGAATCCATATTTTTCATCGCGATGATCAATTTCTGCTTGGAAATTATGTTCGCCATGTTGATGTTTGGATTGTGATTTGAAAGCATAGTTTTGCAAGTTGGATTGAAATTGTTAATTTTCGAATGTCCAAATCCTCAAAATGACGTGGCGCTTTGCCTTATTCAGATGTATTTTAACGCATTACACCGTCAAACTTTTTTGGCATGAATTTATTTGTCATAGCAACAGAGATTTCCTCCGTGAAAATTAAAAACTAAATATTATTGACATGGATGACCGACATAATTGTCGTTTTTTCATTATTAATAATTTGCAATTTACTGCCAGTTTATGTGATGATACTTGCTTCAGATTAACTTTAAGACTTTGGTTTTAACCGTTCATTTAAGATGTTTTTCGCACTTTTAAACGGTTTATTTGTCTTCTTGCAACCTACAAACAGATCTTATCTATGCTGTGTAATATACTACAAGAATATGTCATAAAACCAAGTAGCATGTTCAACGTTTTAAGGAATGGTTTTAACAACCTCCTGTAGGGTGGGCCCTTACGGGTTTAATAAGGTTTTATCATGGGTTTATTAGAGCTGTTAAGACCACTAAGCTTTAAAATGAGTTTTAACGGTTAGATTATAACAACAGCTTGTAGGCTATAAGAAAACTAAAATTGTTACTTGGGACACTATATATGTACTATGTATCCCCATTACGATAATCACTTTGATAAATGTTAGTATTGCGGAGATTCCACCTGTTTAGACTCCTGCGCGAAAATTAGTTGCGTGGATTTTTCTTGCGTAGGCCCACAGATATAAAACCAGACCGCGTCCTGCTGAATATTTTACGCTGTGTTGTTAGGTACACATTTGGTGATAGTTTTGCATTGTAAACAAACATTTATAACACACCTACGCCGAAAATGAGCCTAATCATTTATTTGCGTCGGAATCTATAAATCTTCACAATGGGCAATATTTTGAGCGAAACATCTTTCTTGATTTTTGTCCGAAAGTTACCCCAAGGCCCAATGTTACCCAGACTGACGGTTCGTAAAGAATGAGAACAATATTTTTTTTTCAATGTTTCACTTGCATATACCCCACTGTGTAGTTGAACAAAAATCCACCATAGATTTTCGTTTGAATGACTGCGGTAACTTTCTTTTGCAGTTTTGAGATATTCCAGAAAAAAAAAAAAGCAGACGACACTCACATACTTGCGTAAACGTTCTGTATACAGGAGCTGTGATGCAACGGCGGTCAGACGTAAAACTCGTTTTGACATCTATTTTGACATTGACAGTGCTTTTTAGTTGGGTTTTGCCCCAACCAGTGAACATTCAACCATCGAGACAGCCCATCTAACGAGCTATCAACGAACGAATCGTTACTGTATAATTCAATTTAATACACAAACATACAATTGGCTTTCAAGGGCAAAACAAAACATACTGTTACCCATCTTTGTTTCGGTAGCGCAACTACCGAACTGATGATGTTTACCTTTTTTACATACCTATCAACATAATCTGTTGGGGGAATTATTTTATTTTTCCTACTTACAACCCACATCCGACATTTTTTTTAAGTGGGAATGGTAGAACTTTTGATTCCCTCGGTCGCACGTACATTAGTTTTGCATTTTGTTCCACCATTTCCGTGAAAAATGAGATCCGGCTTGTGCAAGTGAGGAGTTGAGGTTAGAATTGTAGGATATTCTAGGTTAGATTTGCTGTCCACTTCGCCTGAACGATTTTCAGACCCAGAAATATCGTACTTCTAATTAGTTTTCACTGCCGTAAAAAATACTGTTATGCTCAGAATAAACAGTTATACCTTCTGATCACACTCATTTACTCATAAATCTTAATCTGACTGTAAAAATAAAGAATTTCTTTCCAATGTTTTGAAACCCCGAACGAATTTGACATTGCTTTCGGGAAGCACCATCACGACGACGACAACACTCCCAAGCGGTCGAATCGTCGTTTTGGGGGCGAATAAAATTATTGTATTCTTCCGACAGCCGGCTGGCGGAAGACTAAATCATATCATGGGTTGCATAGCTCACATCACTTACCAATGTGAATTCAGATCTATGTAACTTTCTATCCCTTCCCTTTCCTTGTAACAAACTTCCTTCCTGTGACAACCGTGGGGATGCGGAGGTACACACGGTCTCTAGTAGCAACGGATGTCACACTAACATTTCTTCCCTTCCCCGATGACCGTAAAGACGTGGCCGGCGCCGGTACTGACAATATAAAGATTTGAACCTTCAAAATTGTACATTGAGGATGGAAAGCTTCACCCAGGCCCCATTCTTTTGGCTCCCTGTGCAATGTTGAATGTTCTGGTCAGTAACGGAGTAGCAACTACGAATTGTACGGTCATCTCATGCTCATGCTCATTCCAGAAAAAAAAGCAGACGTTTATCATGATTGTGGCATAATTCGGGCGTTAATGGCGTTAACGCTGATGCTGCTGGTAGCTCGCTTCCTGAGTTGGGCTGGATACCAACTTGCAACATTATAGTTCGTTCAAAGAAGTAATACAGCTGTCGAAACTCTGAGATTTCTATACAGGGAACTAGGTGCTGTCCTAGTGTAGTGAGAACGCCGATAAAGGATGTCGAACAAGAAGAATATATCATATGGCTGGCACTAAGAACATATGCCCAATAAAGTCAAGGAAATTTCAATTATGAAGAGTTCCCACATCAGACCAGGATTCGACCAACCACACTAAGTAAAATCTTCTCCAATGGCCTTCCTCCAGCCTCTCTGCACGAAAGTCTCAAAGGAAAAGAATTGTGGAGCAGAAAAGACCAACTTTTCTGAGATATTAGAAAAACAGGAAATTTCATCCACTTAGCACCTAAATCCAGCAGGACAAAGACCTGCTGTACCAGTTGGGGATTAAATCAATTGCTAATTTTAATCCAGCATCCCGCTCCTGGCCAGGTTCCAACTCCAACCGGCAATCAATTCAAAGGCAGCAAAAACATCTCTAATCGCACCTCCAAGTTCCAACCATCCTGTCCCAGCCAGTAGTGCCGGGCAAACTAAGCCACCGACCAAGAGTTGAAAACCAGACAACACTCACAAAACAGGACAACTGTTTTTGAAAGTGAAATAATCTGTAAATTTGTCGACCGGATTGGCCAGAACTTGGACGAAGAAGTGGGGTTTCTCCAACTCAACCATCTCCCACTCGCTTCTGCTAGCTCACATATACCTTCCCTCTCGGATCGATACTCATCGGCACTTATCGCCAGAGGCGTCAGAGACAGGACAAAAAACTACAACAGGAATATCGAGCTGCCTCTGCCAACACAAAGCACTTTATTAAGAGGTGACTAAAGCTTCCTGGAGGAGTACTTTCGATTATTCTCAAAGTTTGCTACTTCCCCACTGCTCCACAGACTGTGGTTGGTTGTCCCCTAGTCTATCGATCGGGATAACTGTGCCAATTGAGGTTAGCTGCTGGAGGGGTGCATGGGTTGAGGCAGATTCATATTCGAGTCGAGCAATTTTGGACTCCGATATAATCGTCTGGAGAGCACTTGGCCCACCCGAAAGGAATCGATTTTGAGCAAGTGCGAATAACGGGAACTATTAATGGGACAATAAAACGAGATGCAACGAGGTGATATACGCATCGGAACAAGTGCTCGTTATCGGCTTATCCAAATGCGATCGATATAATTGGCTCAGTTTGGGACACTTTATGTTAGGCAGAATTGAATAAAGGAAAATTGTGTGTATGATGATAATGATGATGTTTATTTTCCGTTATTTTTTCGTTTTCTGATGTAGACTACGATGAAGTCTGTTTTATAAGTCTTTATTCTATAAGCACATTTAAAGTTATTTACACGGAGAAAAAAGATAAGGCAACCTAAATCTAGAGAACGTGACTTCAGGACTGTGGATCTCGTTCCCAACACTGGACCGATGTTAACGTAGCCTCATCATCTTCATTTATACGTTCTTGAATTCCTGTTTATATCGGTTTCTGATGGCATCGTCGATAGAGCTCAGTATTCAAAATGCAGTTGTGAGGCCACTAAGCCAGAGTTGTGAACTGCAGGCATCAGTTGATGAAAACCTGTAGCTTCCGTGTGGTCGCTGCAGACTCATGCTACGTTTCGCTGGCGTACAATAGCACATCGGAGAACTTACGTATTTTTGCCAGTTTGTTCTCTTCGTCATGGGTGGTTTTTGAATCCTATTGAACTCAAAATTGAAGTCCAATCAAGCTGAATTATACGAGTGCACGGATTTTCGTTCTTCAATCAGCGAAACTGTCGAAAATCATCAAAATACCTTATGAGTTTTTACTCGAACTAAAAATTATGGATGCCATAAGAATACCTTATGAAAATTGATCGTACTTGTTATGACTAATTTCATAAGAAAAATTTATCAAAAGAGCAAAACAATCTTAAAATGATGCAGACCAGAATCGATTCATGAACGCCGAATCCACTGAGAATTTCTTCCACACGGCTACGGCCGCTTGAGAATACCATGTTGCTAAACATTTATAAAAGCAAAGCTGCGAGACGATTCTGCGTCATAGGGCGACCTTATGAAACTCATCCTAATCGTTATCATAAGTCACTTGAAAGTGGCTTTTTCAGTCTCGACAAAATCCAAATATTGATATTTAATCATGTCCAACGTTTCGGTTGCATATAGGACCTTCATCAGGGACTTTAAAATTGATTATTCATTTTATTTGATGGTTTTTACAAAAAATAACTAAAATAACATTTTTTACCAATTATCACAGATTCTTGTTGAACAAAGGTTGTCCAGCGGATTAAATTTTCCCTCACAGCGATTAACGGTTGGGATTCGGTAACTACGGAAAATTTCCTTCCGGCACCATTGCTTTCCGTATTCATCATGTGTGTTTGTGTGTAATCGATGTTTGCTGCCGGTGTGCGTGTATAGAATCATCTTGCACTGTGCATTGAAAGTAGTGTTGTGTTTCACAATTTTGTGCGAATTTGTTTTGATCATCTGTTTCTCGTTCATTGATGTTGACTGTTTTTCAGCCAGTGGAAAACCCTGGCATATGCGACGTGGAGGTTGTCGGTGTCCGTCCGTTTGTTGACTGTATTGTGTATGTTGTGAATAGCTTTGGGCAAGTTTGGCTGAGACATCGATTTTTGTGAATCGATTCGAATTGGATCAGCAGAAACGGTTCACCGATTTTATCGAATGCTTTGAGTCGATGTTTTATTATAAAATGTTGCAAAACCATTAAATTATCCATTTGCAGCATGAGTACAAGTACATAAAATGATTTATTTGTCTCAAATAATTTAATAAAGTTGAGATTTTACATCGAACCGTCTCTGAAGGAATTTCTGAATGAATCCATGGTGGAATTTCTGGGGCATATTCTGGAAGAAATCTCGAAGGAATCCCTGGTTGAAATCCTGGAGGAAATTTGGGAGGAATCCCTGGAGAATAAACTTCTTGAGCAATTCCTGGAGGAATCCTTAGAGAAATTTCTGGAGAAATTCTTGGAAGAACTCCTGGAGGACTTTTTGGAAAAATCGCTAATGGAATCCCTGAAGCTATTTCTGGAGGAATATCTGGAGGATCTTCTGGACATATACCTGGTGTAATCCCAGGTGTAACCCCTGGAGAAATCCCTAAAGGAATTCTTGAAGAAACCTATGAATGAATCCCTGGAGGAATCTCTGAAGCAATTCTGAAGAAATGTCTGAAAAAAAAACCTTAGAGGAATTCCTCAAGAACTATTTCTGGATGATTTTTTGTTGGAATTTCTGGAGAAATCATCAGTGAAATTTCTGGTGGAATCTCTGGAAGAATCCTAAGAATCGATGGAGAAATTCCTAGAGGAGTTCCCAGAGGAATTCCTGGAGGAAACCCTGGAAGAAATCCCAGAGGAATCCCTAGAAAAAAATCTAGAGGAATTCCTGAATAAATTCCTGAAAGAATTTGAGGAGGAATTCATGGAGGGTTTACTGGAGAAATTCCTGGAGGAATTGTTGTAAGAATTTTCGAAGGAATTCCTGGATCAATTCCAGTAGAAATACCTGGGGTAATTCCTGGAGAAATTTTTGGTGGAATTCTCGGAGGAGCCCCAGGAGAAATGCTGGATGAAATCCCGGAGGAATGCCTGGAGGAATACCTGGAATAATTCCTAGATAAATTCCGGAAGGCACTTCTGGAGGAATCCCTGGAGGATTTCCTGGAGGATTCCTGAAGAAATTCTTGAAAGAATTCCTAGAAGAATCTCAGAAGGAATTCATGCAGAAATCCCAGGAGAAATTTTTGGAATAATTTCGGGATTAACTCCGGAAGGAATTCCTGTGTAAATTTCGGAAGGAATCCCTAGGGGATATTTTGGAGAAATTTCTGGAGAAATTGCCGTAGGTATTTTGGTCCCAATAGAATACCTGGTAGGATTCTTAGAGCAATCCCAAGAGGAATTCCCTGAAGGTATGCCTGTAGGAGTTCCTGGAGGAATCTCTACACAGATAAAAATAATGAGATTTACACGTCATGTAAACTTCATTTTAGTCATGTAAACTTATTGTTATGATGATTTACATGATATATCATGATATATAACATGTCAGGTAAATACTCAGCCATGCTGAATTACATGACATAAAATGGAAGTTTGCATGATATTTTATGACTTTTACATGATATGTCATGTAAACTTCTGTGATATCCCACGCTCCAATCATGTGCATCATATGTCACAGAATTTTACACTCTTTTTTCGATCTGTGTATTGCGAATTGTTGTAAGAATTTCCGAAGGAATTCCTGGATCAATTCCAGTAGAAATACCTGGTAATTCCTGGAGAAAATTTTGGTGGAATTCTCGGAAGATCTCCAGGAGAAATGCTGGATGAAATCCCGGAGGAATGCCTGGAATAATTCCTAGATAAATTCCAGGAGGCATTTATTAAGGAATCCCTGGAGGATTTCCTGGAGGATTCCTGAAGAAATCTTTGAAAGAATTCCTAGAAAAAGCTCAGAGGGAATTCATGCAGAAATCCCAGGAGAAATTTTTGGAATAATTTCTGGATTAACTCCGGGAGGAATTCCTGTGGAAATTTTTGAAGGAATCCCTAGAGGATGTTTTGGAAAAAATGGTGGAATTCCTAGAGCAATCCCAAGAGCAATTCCCTGAAAATATGCCTGTAGGAGTTCCTGGAGGAATCTCTAAAGAAACTCCTTGAGAAATCTCTAGAGGCATTCCTTGAGGTATCTCAAGAGGAACACCTGTATAAATCTTTGGAGGTATTGCTAGAGGAATCTCTAGAGAAATTACTATAGGAATTCCCAGACTAATCCCTGTAAGAATTTTCCTGTAGGAATTCCCAACAGGAATCCTGGAGGAATTTCTGGAGGAATCCATTGACGAATTCCTGGAGGAATCCCAGGAAGAATTCCTGAAAAAAACCAAGGTTTATTTTTTTAAAGAATTTGTATGGCGAAAAACATCCAAACTCGAATTTCTCGAAATGAAAAGCTTTTACCGATAAAATATTTGGAAGGCACCAAACCAGTCATCATTGTGCACAATCGCTACCAAATATTTTTTCGAATAATGTGTTCCACTTCAAGAAATACACCTTTAGATGCTATTTGCCATACAAAATTTTTGAGATTTACTTTTAGGGGCCGTACACAAATTATGTCACGCTTTTAGCGGGGAAGGGGGTTTTGCAGAACGTGACGACACTTACAAAAAATATTGAGTTCCCATATATTTAAAGTGTGACATAGGGGGGAGAGGGGTGGGTCGAAAAAGCTCGATTTTTGCGTGACATAATTTGTGTATCACCCCTTAGCAATTTTTCGCGCATAGAAGCTAGCGCCACATTGGTCGATGCCAAAGCATTTAATTCATTGGTATTTGTTATTTCAGTTATTCTTTGTAACGTTTTGCGTTTTTTTTTCATTAGGAAAAGTAGATAAAAATAAAATTGATTTTTTATTAATGTTTGTATATTAGTTATCAACTTTGAAATATTTCGTTTATGTTTATTAAATCGGTTCGTGCCTGTTACTTATGCTCTTGTGGAATTTGTTTGTCATGGTGTTTGTTAAAGCTTCCTCGATAGTAGCGCTTTTATAGCATGATACGCATGGCGCGTACATACCTTTTGGCGGATTACAGGCGCGATGCAAATTTGTCGCCATGCATGATATTCGCCATGCTAAAATAGTTGGCGCGATTATTAATAATAGAGTAATGGTTCAATAGTCGGACTTTTCGAAAAGAGGCACGGTTTCGAGGCGCAAGACAATTTTCTACTCGTTCATTTCGCTACACAATCGGCTGGAAAGCAGAAGTGCGCGAGTATAGTTCCAAGTGATAGCTCCATATTACGTTTGATTGAGTGAGAAGTTGAAAGTTATTTGAAGTTTAGTTTGAGTTTTCGTGAAAGTTATTTCTAAAGTTGAAGGTAATTTAGTAGTGAGTGAGTTTAAGTGTTTCTTAGTAATGTAAAACGTTTTTTGTGGTTTCTTTCTTGTATAGTGGACCGAGGTCCATAGAATCCGCGAATTCTGCTGATAATTTTATTCAGCTGCAGAAACTACGAAAAAAGGTAATTAATTTAATAATTTCTAAAAAAGTGCTTATTGCAACTAATTCGCTTATTAAAACTAATTCCTGTTGGACGTGTAGCGCCCAGCAGCGCTTTTTTCGTACGGCTGGATTTCCGTGCTATTTTGGCGATCGTCATCGCCGAATCGGGGTGTTATTGGCGGAGTGAACCGCCCTTTCGTCCGTTGAACGCGACCCGTGTGTCCAGCTAAGGCCCGCCTTCAAAGGTAGCCAAACGGAGTGGAGTGAAGTCGCTAAGCTATTTTCCGTAGCGAGTAATCCCCCTCGGTAGCCAAAAACCAAAGGTAGGTCCAATTTCGTCTAACCCCGTGGACCAGGGAACGAGAGTTTTGGTTCGCGTGCAGCGTGTCGTCAATTGCACGCCGCGAACCCGGTCACAATCCAGGTACATAGGAGTAGTGGCATTCCCCGCTCGATCGTAGTTGGAACCTAAGTACGCGAAGCCGGGTCGCTGGGCTCTGTAGCTCTCCTATCGACTGGTGAGGGACCGTCCCGGGAATCGTACGGCATCCGCCGCATACTCTCGTCAAGATAAACCGGAAGCTTCCGTCCAGCCGCCACTCTCCCTCCGCAACGATAATACGGCCATAACGCACACGGGTCTCCTCGTCGTCGCTGCGCGCCAAAACGCAGCACCAACACGCCAGGTACCGCCATCTTCGAGAACCGAAGGACGCCATCATCGAGTCGTCGAGCTTCGTCGTCGCCCCGCCATCGATCGTCGTCAAAAAACCTGCGCAGGTACGGCAAGAGCTTCTTTTTTACATGGCCATGTTTGCTCTTTCCATTCCGTATTGAAATTTCCGTCCAACACGAATGAGTCGCCTAAAAATAAACGGTTAAATTTTTGAAAATTAGTTCAGTTATATTACGTTTAACGTTGCTTCTTGTGAATAAACATACTCACTACCTTTAGTTACGTTTCGTTCCGTTATTCTGCTCGATTGAGTAAGCATCCCTTCGGCTCTCCCTAAGGTTCTGTTAGCCTGCGAAAGAGTAGAACTTAATCTTGCGTTTTTCGAAGCAATTCTGCCGTTTTTCGATGAACCGTTCGAAAAACCATCCCTGAGAGGAATAGTCTCTAGCATAGTCGGGCATACTTCAACACGACTGGTGGTCTCTCTCTGAGAGTGGCGCTTAAGCCACCGCGCTTTATCGACCCTCAAGAATAGTTTAGCGAACGGTTACATCTTGTTGTTTGTGTTAACACTCTGTCTGATTAATGCTTTAGTTGTCATTCGTATCTGTACAGCTATTATTATAACAGTTGGCAATATCATGGCTACCAAGGGCTACCAAACTACTCGACAGTGAGATGACCGCAGAATGAGTGAGAAAGATAGGGAGGTACTGAACGGCAGCATTAATTGGCGCGTGGAGTAACTAAATCATATAGGTGCTCCGGGTTTAAACTTCTAGAGATCTCCTAGAATCATCATTCTTTGTAGGGCCACCGAATCACTAGGATCAACCGCCATCTAGTCCAATTTTGATATGTAGTATTTAGTCCAATAAATTTAAAGTCTGTAGTGTGAATAAATGTTCTATGTAAAGTGTAATAAATGTAGTATCAGTGCAATAAATTGTTTTGAAGTGTTAACGTTTATAACTGTACTGCAATCCTGGAACCAACCCATCCAAACCGGAACACCTACATACCATCCTGGGCACTGCAGACTCCCGGAAGTTGGAAATCTAGACGATCACAGGAATCTCTGGTGGAACACTCGGTTAAGGTCACAACACTTGTAAAAACCATAAAATTAAACAAATAACCAATTTTAGAGTCCCTGCTGAAGGTCCTATATGCAGTGTTGAAAATTTCATTTCGTCAAATCTAAATTCAACCACCTACAGCTCATTTGAGAAGCTGAACCTGAGAATATGGAATATGGAAAACTTGTGCGGCTAGACCAGTTCTGCAAGAAAGTCACGGAAAAATTGCTATTTTTCGAACATTTAAGGTAAATGTCACGGACTACCTTTGAAAAATGCCAAATGATATTCACGGTGAATATCATTTGGCATTTTTCAAAGATAATCCGTGACATTTACTTTAAATATTCGAAAAATAGCGTTTTTTCCGTGACTTTCTTGCAGAACTGGTCTAGCCGCACAAGTTTTCCATATTCCATATTCCCAGGTTCAGCTTCTAAAATGAGCTGTAGGTGATTGAATTTAGATATGACGAAATGAATTTTTCAGCACTGCCTATATGCGACCGAAACGTCTTTGAATTTTGTCGAGACTGAAAAAGCCATTTTCAAGTTACATTCTATTACAGTTGCAACCAAAACTGTATCATAAGGCTTATGAAAATCTTAGGTTTATTTGGCAGAGTGTTCAGACGATCGAAAGCTTTTTCGTAGTCAGGAACGGCCTAGTGTAGGTACATTGTTTTCTCAGGTTATTATTGGATCATTGGATCGTTCATATTTTTCAATGAACAACAGAAACAAAATACCTACTTTTCCGCATAACTGTTGCACGTCCTGAAAGGATGCAAAATGTATGCACATTTTAGTATAACAAATTGACCATGTTTTGAAACGCAATCAACACGATACGGTTCGTCAGCTAAATAGACAAATCAATACGTGACATGCAGTAATCCTTCAACAGAATGTACAAAAGCAGACATTCCAATCACGTGATCCAATAAGCCTCGGCACATGACCTACATCTTGCCGTCAACGAGAAACAGTCTGTTTCCCTTTTCCATCGCAAATATTTACTTTTGTCTGCTTCAATAATGTGACAATGTTCGTTTGTTCAGGTAATAGGGTGGCCTTAAACTTTTCCTCGTGTCAACTCGTCAGCTAGAACAACTTCTCCATTCCTTGGAATAATTAAGCGTATGAGATTTCCCTGTTTCCGATCTGATAATAATTGATGTTGCTGTCCGAAATAGATAAACAGCCCAAATTTCCATCCGAATGGAACCGGTTGGTTGGGTGCTTAGTGGATAAACAGCGAGAAAACGATGTCCGGAATATCTTAAACACAAAACACACAAACATTCCGCAAGTCAACAGTCAAACGCGGGTAAATATATAAATAAATAATAAGGACACGCAGCGACAAGTTACGAGCAACCTAATCTTTACTGGAGTATCAACAGCAAACGTTTGGCCTTCCGTTTCCAATTCCACGTGCGGCCGATGACTGGTTTGTCCTTATTCCTGTCAACATCCACCGATCTAAGATTACATATCTAATCAGAGGACCCCTCCCCAGGGACCACCGAAACGGAATCGAACCAACTCCTACGTAGGTACAATTCGGTAGGCAGTACCTAGACCTACCTACTTCTCTCTTCCGATGTGCGCTCCGATAGATTTAATCTAATATTCGGTCGTGACGTGCGTTGCTGACGTATTGCATTAAACACCGGTATCGGAGGTGGAAATGTTAATCAACAAATTTCATGCCACGTTGATATCCGACACTGATGCCTGTGCTGCTAAGCTGCGGCAACCGGAATAGGACTTCAGGTGAAGTGGTGGTGAGTGAGTGGTGACAACCGCGGTTGAGAGGCAGAGATCTTGGCGTGGAAATGTGATGAGCGATTGCGGAAGCGATGAATTAAACCACTCAGAGAAGTTGCACTTGGTGTGGATGGATGGATGTAGCTACGTATGTATGTATCGCCGCATATTAGCAGGCCTTAGCTGGGAAAATCACACCTTACGGTGTCTTCAGGAGAAGTGGATAAGCGACGACATAAAGAGAAGAGGAATTCAGCTGTATTTTGGACAGACCGTTACGCGTATATAATTTGGACATTTACGGCAAAATCAAATGGAATGTCCAAAACAAAAAATGTCCAAAATATATACCCTAGCCGGGGCCCGTGGCGTAGTAGCTACAGGTTTGCTTCATAAGCAGATGGTCATGGGTTCGATCCCAGCCCCGGCACTTTCGTCAGTTGCTCTTTCCCCCTGAGAGCAGCTGACACTGACCCTCTTCTGAGCCCATGGCTCAAATGAACCCGGATACTTGGACATCGGCGAACGGCAACCCATAATGGATCCCCAATCGGACTGGAAACAGGAACAACCAACAGCCACACATCAACATCCTCGAGCTCATCATTCTACCATGATAGGGTAGAAAGTGAATGCAGCGCAACGGTCACCAGTTCGATGTAGTACAATTATAAATAGATTTTTTTTCCTCCCCTGTTGGGGAAATTAAGCCACTGCGTCCAATAGGCTGAACTTTTGTGGCATGTCCCGTTTTGATATTCGCATCTAGCCAGCTAATTACCATGTGTCAAGTAATCAGCTGCTGCCACGACGCGTCGTCTCCCAGTCAGGTGCAATGGAATTTATAAACTCCAAGACCTTCCCAGGTTTTGCAGACCAGATCTCACTGGGTTGCAAGCAACCACTATTTAGAAAGCACCACAACTGCAAAACAGATGTTCCGAGGTTTCACGTTCCGTATTACAGAAACGACAGATATCACTCTGAATATGGCCAATATTTTTCAAGTGATACCTGCTCGGGCAGTGTTCAGTTACTAGGCCAGTGTATGTACATAGAGCTCTCTTGTTGAGCTCTAAGAGCTTTTTGGTTTTATAAGCATTTGGCGTTATAAATCATTTTGACTGATTGCAATTTTTGACGTCCATCCAATTGGATATCACCCTCTGCTCAGCCCAGCGTTTCAGGCTTATTTTAATTGTACAGTTTGATATACCACAGAATGGTTCTGGGCCAGCAAACTGTAAATTGGAACCATTTTTAGCAAGCTCGTCTGCCATTTCATTTCCTTCAATGCCACAGTGACCTGGAACCCAGTATAAGTTTACTGAATTCCCTTGGCACAGCCTGCGCAGTGAAGGAATGCATTCCCAGACAAGCTTTGAAGTACATTTGTAAGCGCACAATGCTTATAGTGCAGCTTGACTATCTGAGAAAATACAAATATTTGCATATCTGTATTTTCTCTCAAGGCAGATATTTGCGCATTTCAAAATAGCAAGAATCTCTGCTTGAAACACCGTAGGATAGTGTCCCATAGCCACTGAAAATTGTATTCCAGGGCTGTAGATTCCTGCTCCCGTTTATTCCAACTTTTGAGCCATCTGTAAATAATTTGATTGACCCTTGACGAACAGTGGGACCTTACTTACCTTACCGGTCAGGCTAAGGCCGGGGTGGCCTCTGCTGTACATAGTAGCCGCCTCCATTCCACTCGGTCCATGGCTGTTTGTCTCCAGTTCCGCACTCTGCGTAGGGTCCGCAGATCGTCCTCCACTTGGTCGACCCACCTAGCTCGCTGCGCTCCACGTCTTCTTGTACCGGTCGGATGACTCTCGAGAACCATTTTAGTCGGGTTGCTATCCGACATCCTGATGACGTGACCCGCCCACCGTAGCCTCCCGATTTTCGCGGTATGGACGATGGTTGGTTCTCTCAGCAGCTGATGCAGCTCGTGGTTCATTCGCCTTCTCCAAGTCCCGTCTTCCATCTGCACTCCGCCGTAGATGGTACGCAACACCTTCCGTTCGAAAACTCCAAGGGCGCGTTGGTCCTCTGCACGTAGGGTCCATGCTTCGTGCCCATAGAGGACGACCGGTCTAATCAACGTTTTGTAGATGGTTAACTTCGTGTTACGGCGAACTTTATTCGATCGTAGAGTTCTGCGGAGTCCAAAGTAGGCACGATTTCCTGCCACAATGCGCCTCTGAATTTCTCTGCTGGTGTCGTTGTCGTCGGTCACCAGTGAGCCCAAGTACACGAATTCTTCAACCGCCTCGATTTCATCACCGTCGATATGAATTCGGGGTGGCGGGCGCGGTGATTCCTCCCTGGAGCCCTTTGCCATCATGTACTTTGTCTTCGACACATTAATGACTAATCCGATTCGCCTGGCTTCACTCTTTAGTCGGATGTACGTTTCCGCCATCGTCTCAAATTTACGAGAAATAATATCAATATCATCGGCGAAACCAAGCAGCTGAACGGACTTCGTGAAAATCGTCCCACTCGTGTTTATCCCCGCTCTTCTTATTACACCCTCCAAAGCAATGTTGAACAGCAAGCACGAAAGACCATCACCTTGCCGTAACCCTCTGCGAGATTCGAAGGGACTCGAGAGTGTCCCTGATACTCGAACTACGCACATCACTCGATCCATCGTCGCCTTGATCAACCGTATCAGTTTATCCGGGAATCCGTATTCGTGCATAATCTGCCATAGCTGTTCTCGATCGATTGTATCATACGCCGCTTTGAAATCGATGAACAAGTGATGTGTGGGCACGTTGTATTCGCGGAATTTCTGCAACACCTGGCGGATGGCGAACATCTGGTCCGTTGTAGCGCGTTCACCCATAAATCCAGCCTGATATTGCCCCACGAACTCTCTTGCAATCGGTGATAGACGGCGGCATAAAATTTGAGAGAGTATCTTGTAGGCAGCGCTCAGTAGTGTGATCGCGCGGTAGTTCCCGCAATCCAACTTGTCGCCCTTTTTGTAGATGGGACACACGATACCTTCCATCCATTCCTCCGGTAATACTTCCTCCTCCCAAATCTTGGTAATGACCCAGTGTAGTGCTCTCACCAGTGCTTCTCCACCGTATTTTAGAAGCTCGCTTGGTAGTTGATCTGCTCCAGCGGCTTTGTTGTTTATCAACCGGCCAACCTCCTCCTCAATCTCTTGAAGGTCAGGGGCCGGAAGTCTTTCGTCCTGTGCACATACTCCTAGATCTGTTACCACGCCACCTTCGGTACTTGCAACGTCGCCATTGAGGTGCTCATCGTAATGCTGCCGCCACCTCTCGACCACCTCACGCTCGCTCGTGAGAATATTCCCGTGATTATCTCGGCACATGTCGGCTTGTGGCACAAAGCCTCTGCGCGAGCGGTTCAGCTTCTCGTAGAACTTTCGTGTGTCCTTAGCGCGGTACAGCTCTTCCATTGATTCGCGATCTCGTTCTTCCTGCTGGCGCTTCTTCATCCGGAAGACTGAGTTCTGCCTGTTCCGCGCCTGTTTGTAACGTGCCTCATTCGCTCTCGTACGGTGTTGCAGCATTCTCGCCCATGCTGCATTCTTCTCGTTTTTCAACTGTTCACATTCGCCGTCGTACCAGTCGTTTCTGTGATTCGGAGTCGCGAAGCCTAGTGCTGTAGCCGAGGTACTACCTATGGCGGATCGGATGTCCCTCCAGCCATCTTCAAGTTTAGCTGCGCCAAGCTGCTCTTCCGTTGGTAGGGCCACTGCTAACTGCTGCGCGTAGTCTTGAGCCACTTCTACGTTACGAAGTTGCTCGATGTTGAGCCGCGGCGTTCGACTTCGACGCGTGGTGATAACTGTCGAAAGTTTTGAGCGCATGCATACAGCGACTAAGTAGTGATCCGAATCTATATTCGCACTGCGGTATGTGCGGACATTGGTTATATCCGAGAAGAATTTACCGTCGATCAGAACGTGGTCGATTTGGTTTTCTGTTTGTTGGTCGGGTGATCTCCAGGTGGCTTTGTGGATATCTTTGCGGGGGAAGAAGGTGCTTCGGACTACCATACCACGGGAGGCTGCAAAGTTTACGCATCGCTGGCCGTTATCATTCGATACGGCGTGCATGCTGTTTCGCCCGATTACCGGTCTGTACATTTCCTCCCTTCCTACCTGCGCGTTCATGTCGCCGACAAAGATTTTCACGTCACGCGGCGAGCAACCATCGTATGTTTGCTCTAACTGCGCGTAGAACGCTTCTTTCTCGTCATCGGGTCTCCCTTCGTGTGGGCAGTGGACGTTGATGATGCTGTAGTTGAAGAAACGGCCCTTAACTCTCAACATGCACATCCTTGCGTTGATCGGCTGCCACCCGATCACACTATAAATCCTGTTCCCAGTTCATTGGTGGTGCCACAGCTTTGGTAGAAGTTAGCCGCTCGATGCCCGCTTTTCCACACTTTCTGTCCAGTCCAACAAAGTTCCTGCAACGCCACGATGTCGAAGTTGCGGGGATGTAGTTCGTCGTAGATTATCCTGTCACATCCTGCGAAACCTAGTGACTTGCAATTCCATGTTCCAAGTTTCTAATCGTAGTCCTTATTTCGTCGCGTGGGTCTTTGCCGATTGTATCGAGTCGTATTTTCTCCTATGTTATTCGCAATGGGTTTTTTTTACGGGTGGCTTATTGGGCCTACGCCAACACTCCTGTCTCGCCGGAGGGCCATCGTGCCAGTTCTGTTTAACGTCCCAACCAACACTGGGACGACCACGCTGATGGGGCTACCACCTTGGATCTAACTGGGCGTGGTGCAGCGTTTCTTACTCAGCCGCTGGATGCCAGAACAGACGCTGTTTGAGCCGCACCTCCTTGGTGAACAGACACTCGGATCGTACCTCCTCAATCTAGCTGAAGTCAGAAGGACAACAGTGCCCAGGCTGCACTACCAGCTAAGCACACAACTCTTAGCTGGCGGTCATTGTCATCGCTTGACCCGTGGAAGCATGAGGTAGGAACTTGTGAGGACCAGAGCTATATTGGATGCTCTCCTTATCGACTCACCGTTTTGCAGCCCAGTGGGACCTCTGACTTCCCAATCTGCACGAGTTGTTTCGTGCAACTTGTAAGGAACATCATGGTTCTCCACAGGTTTCATCCAGTCTTTAATCATTTTCATTACTGGCCTATTTTGGAAGTATTGTGAAATGCTCAGGTGACCTACAAGATCACCTGGCATAAACTTTTCAACTCGTTCAAGTCTCAGCAATTCCTTTTCTGCTTCTAATTGCACGTACTCGTGCAAAGGTAGTAGATTGAGAATCGCATCTAAAG
This sequence comes from Aedes albopictus, assembly GCF_035046485.1. Classification (NCBI taxonomy): domain Eukaryota; kingdom Metazoa; phylum Arthropoda; class Insecta; order Diptera; family Culicidae; genus Aedes; species Aedes albopictus. Next base: position 210,162,321 of record NC_085137.1, read on the forward strand.
AATTTGATGGAGTGTTTCGCATCGCTCCTGTAACAGCAATGGACGCAAGACGTTGAATTTTCGCAAGCTTTGATTGTGTGGTAGCCTCTTTTGTTTTTGGCCACCAGACAAACGAAGCATACGTCACTTTTGGGCGGATTATGGCAGTATAAATCCACATTATCATTTTTGGTTTCAAGCCCCACTTCCTGCAATAGTTTTGGAGCATAACCAGAACGCACTTGTTGCCTTACCGATCACGGACTCAATTTGAGCATTCCAGTTCAGTTTAGCATCCAGTAACAAACCTAAGTATTTGACTCGATCACTAGGATGAATTTGTATCCCTTCAAGCCGAAAAGTTTTTAGGTTGATCTTCCTTCTCCTAGTGAAAGGGACAATTACGACTTTTGTCGGGTTGATGCTAAGGCCCTCATTAATACACCATGAATGTGTATAGTTTAGGGCCCTTTGCATTCTCTCCGAAACAGTTTCGTCATACTTTCCTCTCACTATTATGACTATATCGTCTGCAAAGCCCACAACTTCGACACCTTTTTCCTTCAAGCTTCTTAGAAGATCGTCTACAACCAAGGACCACATTAGTGGATAGAGGACTCCTCCTTGAGGGCAACCTTTCGTTGCCCTTACTGTTATAGAAGAACTTCCCAGCTCAGAGGTGATTTTTTTTTTTGCAAGCACAGTATCAATCCAATGTATGATAGGGTATGTGTTCCATAATTAATCTCACGCTCCCATATTCATCCTATTCGAAAACAAGCGATTACGGCACCGATTGATTCCGTTCTTTTTGTTTTCATGGGTGCTCACTTCTAACAAAAAATACAAAAATAAGAAACAAAACAAACAGTGCTTCAATCCTTTGTTTTTCGTAGGATGAAAATGGAAGCCACATGCTTAAGAAGGGAACCAATACCCTACATTGGTCGAAGTTTTTGTTCTCCATGGCACGCTTCATAGATGAATAGGAGGCATTATCAAATGCTCCTTCTATGTATAAAAAGGCGCATAGAGCTATTTCTTTAGCTGAAAACGTTTTTTCCACCTTTGTTACTAGCGAATGAAGTGCCGTAACCGTTGACTTACCAGATTGATAAGCAAACTGGAAGTCTGATAGGCCATAGGGATGCTCTTTTATGTAAGAAGAATTGATAAAATCCTTCAAAACCTTTTCCATAGTCTTCAACAAAACTGAAGAAAGTCTAATTGGCCTGTATGCTTTGGGATGCGTCTTGTCTCGCTTCCCCTTTATTGGTATAAAGATAACTTTTACAAGTCTCCATTTTGATGGAACGTAATTCAATCTTAAACTAGCCTTGAACATCTCAATTAGCGATGGAACCAACACCGCTTCTCCATTTTGAATCAGTGCTAGAAATATTCCATCAACTCCTGCAGATTTAAAAGGCTGAAAAGATCTAATTGCATTTTCCACTCTGGCCTTCGTGAAGATTTCATCAGCTAAATCTGAGGCGGTGTTTATTGTACTAGTTGACTCCGAAGAGTTAATACTAGGACATCCTTCACCTTCCAGAGATCATTGGTATCCACACTTAGAACCGAACCTGAAAAATGGGTTTCCATCATTAAATCCAAAGTTTCACGAGGAGTTTTGGTAAAAGCTCCATCGTCGCGCTTCAGGTTTCCCAATTCATTTGAATGATCTTTTGCAAGCGTTTTCTGTAGTCTTGCAACTACAGGAGTGCTGTTTATGTTTTCACATGTCAGCATCCAAGATTTTCTTTTCGATTTTCGTATTTCGTTGTTGTAATCAGTCAGGGTTTTCCTGTACTGAGTCCAATCTCCCGTTTGTTTCGCTCTATTGAACATTTTACGAGAAAATTTTCTAAGGCGATCCAGTTTAAAGTTCCACCATGGCACGTCTCTAGTAGAAGACGATTGTATGGTGGGACAACTTCTGTTAAAGGAATTGATAATACTTTCATTTACCCTTTGAGAAAATGATTGAACTTTTGGGTTGAATCAATAGTTTCTCCTATTGTAAATGAATGCGTATTCAACAATTCTACATATTGATCCCAGTTTGTCCTCCTGGGATTTCTAAATGCGGTTCTAGAATAATCTCCACCACTCCAATTGAAGATTATGTGTTTATGATCAGATAGAGAAATCTCATCTGACACGTGCCAGTTTGTGATCTTGTCAAAGATTGCAGCATTGCACAGTGTTAGATCCAAGACCTCTTGTCTGATTACATTTGAGAAAGTAGGTTTATCACCATTATTGCAAATGTCTATATTGTTGGAAGACAGATACTCTAATAGTGGCTCACCTCGACTGTTGATATCCGTACTACCCCAAACCGTGTGATGCGTATTGGCGTCACAGCCCATGATAAACGATTTGTTGTTTTCTTTACAGAATTGAACAAATGATGCGATCTCAGGAGGAGGTACCTCAGGAACATCACCAGGAAAGTAAGCTGAAGCCACAGCGATCTCAGTTTTACCCCTAGTGGTTGGTACCTCTACCATGACCGCAACAATGTCCTTTCTGATAAACTCTGTAATAGGATAGCATTTTAACGTTTTGCGTACTAAGACAGCGGTTCTGGGCGAATCTTGTTACTCATCATAAAATAGTTTAGTATTTTGTGTCAGAACTCCAAGAATCTTTCGTTTATTGGACCATGGCTCTTGAATAAGCGCCACTTCCAGTCCTTCTTTTTTAAACCTTCGACTCAACACAGCAGAAGCACCTTTTACGTAATGAAGGTTTACCTGTACGAACTTAATCCCTGCCATAACAAAAAAATCATTTACCCACTTTTATTAAGCCTCGGAATTGAGACATAAGAAAAGTGGCCGATTATCCCGGAGACAAATAAGGTCCACTGCGTCATTGCTCCGTTTAACACAGTAAGGGCAACATACTGTGGAGGGTGCCCTGGTACTCTACAACCATTCATTCCTAGGCACGATACGCTTAACACCATGAATTAGGGGTCGCTTGTTTGGTGGACTTTTACCACCGGATTAGGCAATCCGTAGTGATATCCTTAGCCAGTTAGAAATAGAATACATTTAGGCGCTGTACAAAGCATATGTACAGCTTCCAATTGGAATCGCTCACGCAGTACCCTAGTGGTCAAAAGAGCTGTAAATTAGGTTAAGTGATTGAAGAATAAAAAAAAATATATATATATCCGTAACGGTCTGTCCAAATTACGTGAATCACCCTAGTAATTGGAAGCTATTTTTCTCCATTTAACTATTTAAGTGTTTGACTAAATTCATAATATTAATTTGAGCAAACTCATAGCTTTGCCATGTCTCAGTTCAATGGATTTACAATGATCCCAAATTGGAATGCATCCATATTTTTTCATAGCTCTATGAGGTCAATACTGTCGCATCGACGAGGGAATATGCTGGGGGATATGAAAAATACCACATTTGCGGCGGATTTGCCGAACGGTTAAGATCTGGTCCGTTGTCGACCGGCCATCGAGGAAGCCGACTTCATAACTTCACACGAACTCATTTGTCATAGGTGATGTACGATGCAAGATGATTTGGGTTGGCACCTTGGTTATGCTTCTGGTAGCTGTTCCGTTTCCAAAATGCTATTATTATTATTCCTGTTCCTCTACTGTAGAATCCCCTTTTCTTGCACTATAATTGTTTCAATTCCAGGTGGCGTTTCTTCTTTCGAAAGAGTTAAGTCTACTGTCTCCACTTTCATTTGCAATGATCCACGTTCTGCCGGGCCCCTGCGCTGTATTATTCTCCAACGAATCACTCCACACTGCTCATGGAACCAATCGTTCCTTATTCTCCGATCCACGTGCTCCACTTAGCGATATTCGGTTGCTTCAGTCACCCTAGGTCATACGGAGGCAGCCGTCGGTACCGTACATTGTTGATTACGGAGAGGATTGGGTGCAGGTAGTGAATCGATGTAAGCGCCACGACGAGTGTCCACGTCGATTATGTCGGAGAACAGCCGTTCGACAATTAGATAGTGATCGATACCCAATGTACATATGAATCGAATACAGAGACCAATTAATGAAAGCTTTCGTAATTGAGAAGGACTAGCTCTACGCTTTACTATGCAGAGCATAATACACAGTGCCAGTGCTTGGAACTATATGTGTGTTTAATGCTTTCAACAAGCAGACTATGAGGTGTTTCGGGGTGTTTTATGAAGGTTTTAAAGAGTTTTAGAGATGTTCAAAAGCATCTCAGGTAGGTAGCAGCAGGTTTAGAGATCTATGTAGGGTCATTTCAGAAAGTTTCAAGTTGTTTTTTAGGTACATTTCATGGGAATTAAGGAAGCTTCAGGGATTGCCACATTCATGAACAACTGACTGGAAACCTCTTGAAATGCTTCAGAAACCCGCTAAACCCCTTTAATCTTCCTGGAACATCACCAAAACTCCTTTGAAACACCCTGAAACTCAATAAAATCACCCCTGAATCTCCTCAAACGAGTCTGAAGCCTCTTGAAAACTACTCAAGCGATACTGCAGTCCCCTGAAATTTCGTAAAAATCCTTAGAAGCGCTACAAAAACCCACAAAAATCCTCAGAACGCTTCTAAAACTCCCATGAAACTATTTTGGAACTCTCTCAGACGTTCTTTTTTTTTTTTTTTTTTTTTGTTTGTATTTATGTGTATTTTAACTTAAGCTAATTCTACACTTTCAGACGTTCTTGAAATTATCCTGAAACCACCCTAATATCCCTTGAAAACTCCTGAAACGCTCCAGAACTCGGATGAAACTATCTGACTAAACGCTTCTGAACCTACCTTACCGATCAGATTAAAGCCTGAGTGTCTTCTGTTGTACGTTGGAGTCGTCGGCATTCTTCTTGGTTAGTGGTTGTGCGGTGTCTCCAGTTCCGCACTTTGCGAAGGTACCGCAGATCTTCCTCCACCTGATCGACCCATCTAGCTCACTGCGCACCACGTCTTCCTGTATCGGTCAGATGACTCTCGAGAACCATTTCAGTCGGGTTGCTATCCGACATCCTGATGACGTGACCCGTCCACCGTAGCCTCCCGATTTTCGCGGTGTGGACGATGCACAGTGGCGGGCCTCCATACAAAAGTCGGACAAAACCTCAAATGTTAACCTAAATTGCTAAAATTCACAGGTTATGGTGACTTATGTTCCCTAAATCTATTTGTGATATGGAACTTATCATATATTTTGATTTTACTATATTAGGGTGGTTCAAAATTTTGAAATCTGATGATTATGGAAAGCATGTAAAAATAATCGATAATAAGCTATCACGATGTGCTTTCTGAACGTAAGTTTTGATTAAACTTTTAATTTGGGGGTTCTTAAATCATGTATTGATATTGAAATAAACTATAATTGTGTATTTGTTGCTGTTAGGGTGGTCCAAAATCTTCAAAACTTTATAAATCATTAGAAAAAATCGTTTACCTACGTTTTCGTTCAATGGATCAATTCAGATACATACCAATGTTGGCTGACAAGACGTGGTCTATTCTCAGGGACTGCCCATAGACCACGTAAAATTTTACGGTGGGTGCACGGAGGTGTGTTAATTCAATCGTTATGGGGTCAGATATTCTAATATAGTGAACTGCGAAAAAATTTGAACTGATTTTTATCAATTTCGTTTCAACAACTTCATATATGCTCTTCCGAGTTTGGGTTGTAAGGTACATCGATCCCTGCTATAACTTGTCGAAGCAACCGAAACAACCCTATCTATAAAGAATTGGCAATTCGCAATATTGAAGGGAGTTTTTGATAAACGATCATCAGAGGTCGGTAATCATATTTATGAACAGTAGAGTTCCAGCAAATATTTTCAAAATCTTTATCACTCTATGTGTCGTTTAGTAGAAATGTGTTTAACGAAACTGTATGAATAACATACAATAAAACTTCAAGATTAAAAAAACCAATATAACGGGTTTTACGAAAGATCGTAAGATGTTCGTTTCATAAAATTGCGATTAAAATATTCAAAGATTGCCTTGGTTATCGCGACGTTTAAGTAGAAAAATATTTAACGTAGCGTTTAACGCCGTTTAGTGAATTTCTTTTATATTTTATAGATGATTGTTGCTTTGAACTGTAGCGATGTGCGTGTAGAAAAAAAAAACACGTAGATGTCGACGAATTTTTGTCACTATATATTGAAACTTCGATAGAAGTTCGTGAAGAGATTGCTTCTAAGGTTATTGACCAATACAACGACAAGGATGAATCGAAGAAACGACCAGTTTAATAAAATCAATGAGCAATGGTTTGTGGTTATTTTTACATGTTTTAAACGGTTGTTGTTGTCTTTCTTTTATTTTGAAGCTTAAAAGAGTTAGTTGTATCTGGTGAAGCAACAGACACCCCCCCCCCTCTTATGACCATCTGACTTGGTGAAAGTCTCTTACTGTTAGTATAATTTGAACTATGTTAAGATAAAATTTAAACTTTAAACAGTATCACTTCCTCTACAACCATGCGGCTCCATTGTGACCTGATAGAAAAAAAAAAAATTTTTTTTCGCTCTTAGCGCAAAAATGCGCAAACAGTGACCTATATAGCCAAAAACTAGACAAAATTGCATGTCAGATCTGGGATACGGCGTCGTTTTCTGATGTTTCCTAAACAAGTACTGGATCTCTTTAATACGAAGTTTTTCTCCAAAATTTCATAAAAGTCAATATGTTTGCATATTGTAAAAACATAACAATTTTGTGATTGAATTCCAAACAATCCCTGAAATGTAATGGTTATGCATACCCAAAAACACAAAAAATATTGTCACATTATTCAAGTCTTCCTAACTTTTACAACGAACTCATGAAGGAAGCTCATAAAATAAAGACAATAAATACTAATATTGTAGCACATAAAACTTCAACTTTGAAAAAATCCACGAGACTCAATTTTCGACCAAATGACTTGAAAATTTGGGGTTTTCTTAGTTGAAGTATCTATGATGGAAGAAAAATATTAGAAAAATAAAATATCGAAGTCGATTTTTGAGGTTTTGTCCGGCTTCCGGCCACTGTGCGATGGTTGGTTCGCTCAGCAGCTGATGCCGCCCGTGGTTCATTCACCTTCTTCAAGTCCCGTCTTCCATCTGCACTCCGCCGTAGATGGTACGCAACACCTTCCGTTTGAAAACTCCAAGGGCGCGTTGGTCCTCTGCACGTAGGGTCCACGTTTCGTGCCCATAGAGGACGACCGGTCTAATCAGCGTTTTGTAGATGGTTAACTTCGTGTGACGGCGAACTTTGTTCGATCGTTGAGTTCTGCGGAGTTCAAAGTAAGATCGATTTCCTGCCACAATGCGCCTCTGAATTTCTCTGCTGGTGTCATTGTCGGCGGTCACCAGTGAACCCAAGTACACGAATTCTTCAACCGCCTCGATTACATCACCGTCAATATAAATTTGGGGTGGCGGGCGCGGTTATCCCTCCCTGGAGCTCTTTGCCATCATGTACTTTGTCTTCGACACATTAATGACTAATCCGATTCGCCTGGCTTCACTCTTCAGTCGGATGGACGTTCCCGCCATCGTCTCAAAGTTACGAGCAATGATAGTAACGAGCAATATCAATCATCAGCGAAACCAAGCAGCTGAACGGACTTCGTGAAAATCAATCCACTCGTGTTTATCCTCGCTCTCCTAATCAAGGATGGGAACACTCACTTGCAAAGAGTTACATTCACTTGCAGTTTTCTCAGCTCAGAAGCGTGCAATCAAAAAACTTTGTATGGGCGACTTTTGCCTGGTGATTTTCTCTAAAAGTTTGCCGAATAGAGTAGGGGTCGCACACGCATACCGAAGTCGTGAGGGAGCTGCGAAGGCAACTCTCCACGAGGTGAATGTAAATTACACTCACCTCGTGGAGAGTCGCTTTCACAGCTCTATCGCGACTTTGATATTCGTGTGCGACCCCTACTCTATTCGGCAAAGTTTTAGACAAAACCACAAGGCAAAAGTCGTCCATACATCGTTTCTTGATTGCACGCTTCTGAGCTGAGAAAATAGCAAGTGAGTGTAACTCTTTGCAAGTGAGTGTTCCCATCCCTGCTCCTAATTACACCCTCTAAAAGCAATGTTGAACAGAAAGCACGAAAACCCAGCACCTTGCCGTAACCCTCTGCGAGATTCGAAGGGTCTCGAGAGTGTCCATGATACTCGAACATCGCACATCACTCGATCCATCGTCGAATTGATCAATCGTATCAGTTTATCCGGGAATCAGTATTCGTGCATAATCTGCCATAGCTGTTCTCTATTGATCGATTGTATCATACGCTGATTTGAACTCTATGAACAAGTGATGTGTGGGCACGATGCATTCGCGGCATTTCTGCAACATCTGGTGGATGGCGAACATCTTCACGAACTCTCTTGCAATCGGTGATAAACGGTGGCATAAAATTTGAGAGAGTATCTTGTGGGCAGCGCTCTGTAGTGTGATCGCGCGGTAGTTCCCGCAATCCAACATGTCGCGCTTTTTGTAGATGGGACACACGATACCTTCCATCCATTCCTCCGGTAATACTTCCTCCTCCCAAATCTTGGTAATGACCCAGTGTAGTGCTCTCACCAGTGCTTCACCACCGTATTTAAGAAGCTCGCTTGATAGTTGATCTGCTCCAGCGGCTTTGTTGTTTTTCAATCGGCCAACCTCCTCCTCAATCTCTTGGAGGTCAGGGGCCGGAAGTCTTTCATCCTGTGCACATACTCCTAGATCTGTTACCACGCAACCTTCGGTACTTGGAACGTCGCCATTGAGGTGCTCATCGTAATGCTACCGCCACCTCTCGACCACCTCACTCTCGCTCGTGAGAATATTCCCGTGATTATCTCGGCACATGTCGGCTTGTGGCACAAGCCTCTGCGCGAGCGGTACAGCTTCTCGTAGAACTTTCGTGTGTCCTTAGCGCGGTATAGCTCTTCCATCGCTGCGCAATCTCGTTGTTCCTGCTGGCGCTTCTTCATCCGGAAAACTGAGTTCTGCCTGTTCCGCGCCTATCTATAACGTGCCTCATTCGTTCTCGTACGGTGTTGCCAGAGTTTCCCATTGCTCATGTGTACATAAATGTGACAGCGAGCCTCCCACCAAATTGTCTCCTAGCTCTTCAAAATCGCAGTGTGCTGCGCTGCTAGGAGGCTCACGAAAATCCTGTGGGTGCGAGCTAAGCGCATAGGGCACTGCATTGTTTTGATTTAGTATGGGATTTTGACGTTTCTTGGCCTTGTTGTTTACATAATTACTGTAAGAGTGAAAGAGAAGGAGAGAATTTCATGCGGTGCCCTATAGCTCCCGGGGAGCTCGTCTCATGTGCTGCATGAGCTGTTGGTATCTAAGGTGAAAAACAACTTCTTGGTAACGAAGAACATCAATAACTTTTTTCCGTACTCAACTCAAGTGTCTGGTTGGTCTATGCGATACGACTAGGGGCTCTCAATGCAAAGGTTAAGGTTTCAATTCTCGTTCGTTTAGGAAGTTTTTGTCGTGAAATTTTCTAATTTAATCAGCGCATGAGACGAAGCTCATGAGACACATCTTGAGAAAAATGAGGCACACAACTTTCAGTCACAAAATGTACAGAGCTCCTGGGAGCTCGCTTGCAATGTGGCTCCCGTACATGGGACTACAGCACGTGTACATCAACTCTGGGTGTTGCAGCATTCTCGTCCATGTTGCATTCTTCTCGTTTTTCAACTGTTCACATTCACCGTCGTACCAGTCGTTACTGTGATTCGGGGTCGCGAAGCCTAGTGCTGCAGCCGGGGTACTACCTATGGCAGATAGGATGTTCCTCCAGCCATCTTCTAGTGTAGCTGCGCCAAGCTGGTCTTCCGTTGGTACGGCCACTGCTAGCTGCTGCGCGTAGTCTTGAGCCACTTCTACGTTACGCAGCTGCTCGATGTTGAGCTGCGACGTTCGACTTCGAGGGGTGGTAATAACCGTCGAAAGTTTTGAGCGCATGCATATAGTGACTAAGTAGTGATCCGAATCTATATTCGCACTGCGGTATGTGCGGACATCCGAGAAGAATTTACCATTGATTGGAACATGGGCGATTTGGTTTTATGTTTGATGGTCGGATGATCTCCAGGTGGCTTTGTGGATATCTTTTGCAGGGGAAGAAGGTACTTCGGACTACCATACCACGGGAGGCTGCAAAGTTTACGCATCGCTGGCCGTTATCATTCGATACGGCGTGCAGGTTGTTTCGCCCGATTGCCGGTCTGTACATTTCCTCCTTTCCTAGCTGCGCGTTCATGTCGCCGTCAACTATTTTCACGTCACGCGGCGAGCAACCATTGTATGTTTACTCTAACTGTGCGTAGAACGCTTCTTTCTCGTCATCAAGTCTCCCTTCGTGTGGGCAGTGGACGTTGATGATGCTGTAGCTGAAGAAACGGTCCTTAACGTTGACGCATCTTGCCTAGCACTATAAATCCTGTTCCCAGTCCATCAGTGGTGCTACAGCTTTGGTAGAAGGTAGCCACTCGATGCCCACTTCTCCACACTTTCTGTCCAGTCCAACAAAGTTCCTGCAACGCCACGATGCCGAAATTGCGGGCATGTAGTTCGTCGTAGATTATCCTGTCACATTCTGCGACTTGCAATTCCATGTTCCAAGTTTCCAATCATAGTCCTTTTTTCGTAGCGCGGATCTTTGCCAATTGTATTTTCTCCTATGTTATTCGTAATGGATTTTTTACGGGTGGCTTATTGGGCCTGGCCAACACTCCTGTCTCGCCGGAGGTCCATCGTGCCAGTTCTCTTCAACGTCCCAACCAACACTGGGACGACCACGCTGATGGGGCTACCACCGTGGATGCAGCATTACTTACTCAGCCGTTGGATGCCAGAACAGACGCTGTTTGAGCCGCATCTCCTTGGTGAACAGACGCTTGAGTCGTACCTCCTCAATCTGGCTGTAGTCAGAAGGATAACAGTGACCAGGCTGCATTACCAACTAAGCATACTACTCTTAGCTGGCGGTCTTTGTTATCGACTGACCCGTGGAAGCATGGGGTAGGAACTTGTGAGGACCAGAGCTATGTTGAACGCCCCTTGTCCTTTCACTATTTTTGGTTAAATTGTTATGCTGATCCACTATGCCATGAATAGCATCACAAACATATTAAATGCATGCAAAAACAAATCATTTCAATCGTCATATTCCGCATAAAGCTACCCACTACAGACAAAGTGAAAACAAGAGTTTCAAACCGTATTACATTCCCACTCACTCAACTTTCAACAAATTATCCCCTCGGACCGGGACCCTACTGCTTGACCGAAGGTGATAAAACTGCACCCCTAAAGTGTGGTTCTTCTTCGGAAAAGGATGCGTAGCTGAAATTACCCCTGTTGAGTTTAAAGAGGTGGAATTAATTTTATAACCGTACCCCCAACAACAACAACGCAACGGATGAAGCCCGAAAGAAGTGATTATTTCTCTTGTGTGGAGAGGAGAATGCTGTTGTAGGAAGCAGCAGTAGCAGTAGCGAAGTAGTATCCTTCCGGTGGTGTCCGGACCGCAGCGTGGACTAGATGTTGAAATTCCGGAAAATTTAGAGTTTACGCTTGTTTGGTGAAAAATGTGTACCCAACTGAAATGTGCGGCCAGTCGGCAGCCAGCCCCGGCAGCATATTGGGGTAATTTGTCCGGCTGCTGGCTGGCCTGGCAAGCTGAAATACGGGCCGGATTGAAAAATGGAGGGGATTCAAGATAGGTAGGTCAGGAACATACGGGAGTGGAATTCTAGTTTGCTTCTCCGTTCTCCGTTGCGGACGAGCAGCTGGCTATAGCATGTGGGCTGGCTAATGAGGATACTGGCACAAGTTGTTTATTTAATGTGGCGCACATTAGCTCCATGTGTGAGAATGGTAGGCGGATACGTATATCTACTCCGACACGATCCTATTATGTTTAGGTAATGGACGTTAGAGGGCGGTGTTCTATCGGAGATGTTATTGTATTAGGGACACTTTTACACGGCTTATTGGATGTGGGGAAGTTATTTCTGCTGGTATATATTCACTTTTATCACAAGGATAACATTATGTTTTTCTCTTCTCTTTCCAGGTAAGTGTAACGCGTGCCCACATCTTCCTAATGGATATCTTAAGTAACCTGAAAACGTAGTTACCATAGGTGATTTGATGAAGACTGTGAGATGACCTAGATTTTACGTACACTTTGTTGTAACATAGGCATTAACTGCGACAATTGAATGTATGGAAGCCTACTGAAAGTCGTTTCAAAACAAAAAAGCAGTACTTTATGATCTTACATATGTTGACGGGGGTGATCCTGCTTGTACATCGAGTAAGTGATATCCTAACAATTGTCCATTTATTTAAAGAAAATGTTGCAGCACCAAATAAAGACGAATTGAATGTCCAACAAATCTTAAAATGGTATTTCTTAGGAATTTTATTTCATTCATTTTAACAAAGTCAGATGCCAACATTGACATGACGAAAATTTAAAGGAAGCTTGCATGGCATTCTTCAACTAAGTCGTAGATGAAGTAACGCCTATACGATATAGACAAACAGTTTCAACAGTAAATCAATCGCTCTTCGTACAAATGAGATTGATAGGTTAGTGATCAGAAGGGAAGATGAAGCATGATGATGATGATTAACCTGGGCTTGTTAGGGGAATATCTGTAGGAAATCGTGTTAAGTACTGTTCCTTTGAATTCCACTAAGAATTTGCATCCTTTGACAGATACGTATTTCGACCTCAACTGTAAAATCGTCTTCAGTGTCTTGTACTTGAGTCGATTCGCTGTTATCTCAAGCGTTTCTGGTCATTGGTGAATTGCTGCTATCCATTCTAGCCCTTTGGGGCCGGAGTGGTCACATATTAAAAAAAGGAGACACCGTCTTCAGCTAGCGGCTGAACAGACTGAAAGAAACTTAGCACTAGACAAGGGCCACACGGAGCATGCACCAGAGTTCCAGAAGGAGTACCCGAAAGATGTCCTGAAGAATTCCTAAGGAATTCCATTATAAATTTCAAAGAAATTCCAGAAGGAATCTCCGAAAGAATTCCATGATAGACCCCAAAAGAATTCCAGCAGGAATCCCCAAACAATGGGATCTGAAATGCGCAGCATACCCAGCCTTTACTGTACCTATCCCAATTTGAACCCTACTTGGAAAAAAATTATTAAATTCGACGAATCCTCGTATCAATTTATACGATAACAATAAAAACAAAAACAAATATTAAAAACAACACCCATGCATAAGATTTAACTATTTTGAGAATGATTGTCTTCATGCTAATTTAGCAGCCATAATTCTGTTCTTCAAAATACATGATTATAATAATGTCAGTCGTTGATATTTGATGGGCTTAAACATAAAAAAAGGAAAAATAATTCGATTATCTGGAAATTTTGATAATCCTGGGTGAGTCTTTGGGTGAGTCAAGAACGATGCACACACAATGTTTTTTTTTTTGTAAAATCGTAAGCAAAGCTTCTCACCAATTCAACAAAAAAAAAATATAAAATGAAAATTGTTTTCCACAAAATTTTCCACTGTTGAGTAAAATCGCTTGGAAAAGAGTAGTGTGCGGTAGTTCGGCAGCAGCAAAGTTTCGCGCGCTCGCTTTGCTAGATTTTTGCGATTTTCTTTCCCCTTCTCTCTGCGGGGCTCCGACGACGGGACGCCAAGCAGTTAGTAGTGTGCTGCGGTAGTTCGGCAGCAGCAAAGTTTCGCGCGCTCGCTTTGCTAGATTTTTGCGATTTTCTTTCCCCTTCTCTCTGCGGGGCTCCGACGACGGGACGCCAAGCAGTTAGTAGTGTGCTGCGGTAGTTCGGCAGCAGCAAAGTTTCGCGCGCTCGCTTTGCTAGATTTTTGCGTTTTTTTTCCTCTTCCCTCTGCGGGGCTCCGACGACGGGACGCCAAGCAATTAGTAGTGTGCGGTAGTTCGGCAGCAGCAAAGTTTCGCGCGCTCGCTTTGCTAGATTTTTGCGATTTTCTTTCCCCTTCTCTCTGCGGGGCTCCGACGACGGGACGCCAAGCAGTTAGTAGTGTGCTGCGGTAGTTCGGCAGCAGCAAAGTTTCGCGCGCTCGCTTTGCTAGGTTTTTGCGATTTTTTTTCCTCTTCCCTCTACGGGGCTCCGACGACGGGACGCCAAGCAGTCAGTAGTGTGCGGTAGTTCGGCAGCAGCAAAGTTTCGCGCCTTCGCTTTGCTAGATTTTTGCGATTTTTTTTTTCCTCTTCCCTCTGCGGGGCTCCGACGACGGGACGCCAAGCAGTTAGTAGTGTGCGGTAGTTCGGCAGCAGCAAAGTTTCGCGCGCTCGCTTTGCTAGATTTTTGCGATTTTTTTTCCTCTTCCCTCTGCGGGGCTCCGACGACGGGACGCCAAGCAGTCAGTAGTGTGCGGTAGTTCGGCAGCAGCAAAGTTTCGCGCCTTCGCTTTGCTAGATTTTTGCGATTTTTTTTCCTCTTCTCTCTGCGGGGCTCCGACGACGGGACGAGTGTGTGCGCGCCGTGGTTAGAGTCGGTTCCGAATTTTTCGCTTCCCTTCGGCGCTAGTTTCCAGTACACTTTTAGTTGATAATAAATATTTTCTTTCATTTTTTGCATTTACACAAAAGAGTGAAAAATGTTCCTTCGGGTTCGCCGGTCGAGAAAAAATCCGGGCGCCGACAAGTGAGTCGCGTTCAGTGTATTTCTGTGTGGAATAGACTAAAGGTTTCTGCTCCCTAGTGGAGTGGAGACGCGCGATAGAATTTTCTTTTTGGCTAGTTCTTGCGTCGAAAAGTGGTCGGTTGTTAACGGCGGTTTGTGTATATTGATCCATTGTCAAATCATATCACCAACCATAGGTGACTCCCGGACTGACAATGTACCTTACCCTACTAACAAAAAATCCTTCCTGAGACAAACGTGGGGATGCAGCGATTCGCGGTCTTTATAACAACGTTTGTCTTACTAACATTCCCTTCCATCCTCGATGACCGTAAGGACGTGGCCGGCGCCGTTATTGACCTTATTAAAGTTGAGAGCTCTCGACCTGTGTACATTGAGAATAGTAAGCTAGTCCCAAGCCCTATTCATTGGTTCCTTGTGCAATTTTGATTGCTCTGGTCAATCACGGAGTAGCAACTACGAATTGTGCGGTCATCTATGCTCATGCTCATGCTCATGCTCATGTTGAGTAAAATCGCTTGGAAAAGCCCCGTGGAGCTTGAATAACATCATGCCTATTCAAAGTAGCGTATTCACAAATTGGATTTTTTTTTTGTATTTTAAGAGATGGTAACACAAGTTACTTGAAGTGACATCGATGACACCACTGATAACTTAAATACGGTACTGTATAGAAGAGTTATACGATGTTCACACTATCCGGTCAATACATTTGTTACCCGTCGATTCAGTTCCATTATCAAAATTGAAACGGATGATTGCAATGAAGCAATAAACCAACACGTTCAAAATGAAATAACGCCCAGCACACATATGCAAGAAAATAAATTTTAACTCGTTTAACCAAAACTTAAATATGAATAACTGCTTTTGCTAGCAGTCAGAGCTTAGAAAAGCAAAGATCAACTTTTTGGATTGATATACATACACTAGCGTATAATCTGATACTCTACATTTCACGTGTGAAGAGAAATCAACTTTTCCATACGCATATATTCACGTATCTGCACCCACCAATTCTAAAAGCAGAAAATCAGTTAGAAAATAGCTGAGATTTCTCTACAAAATGCAGACTCGCCATGCTTGAATAAGCACTATCTAAAACTTTATCGCACCGGTAAAACAAAATATGTTCAAGCGAATAGAGTAGAAATGTATAGAATTCAGAGATTCCTCAACAACATTTCTCGACTTATTCTGAAATTTCACCCAGCCCTGTCGTCCTCCTTAGTCACGGTTAGTCGACGACTAAGGGGCTTTATTTTTAAGTCAAAAAAGATTTTTCTCAAAATAACCATGTAAAATGGTTAATGTGATTTTTACCACCATCCACGTGGTGCACATCTTTCAAAAAAAAATCACTTCACTTCACGACCACCCCCTCAGGTAGCAAAATTTAATAAAACGTTATTTTTGACCATTTTGGTTGTACACTGTTGACGCCCTGACCGTACCAGATTGAGTGTAAATGGAATTTGGCAATAGTCGGTACCCACGACCACCCCCTCAGGAGGCAAAATTTAATAAAACGTTATTTTTGACCATTTTGGTTGTACACTGTTGACGCCCTGACCGTACCAGATTGAGTGTAAATGGAATTTGGCAATAGTCGGTACCCACGACCACCCCCTCAGGTAGCAAAAAATAATAAAACGTCATTTGAGAGCATTTTGGGCAATTCAAATTGACAAAAAAATTTGATCAGCCCTGTCGTCCTCCTTAGTCACGGTTAGTCGACGACTAAGGGGCTTTATTTTTAAGTCAAAAAAGATTTTTCTCAAAATAACCATGTAAAATGGTTAATGTGATTTTTACCACCATCCACGTGGTGCACATCTTTCAAAAAAAATCACTTCACTTCACTGAACTGAACTGAAACATAAGTATATTATATATAGTAAAATCACACCCTGCGTACTCCCCATACATGCTCATGTTACGTTTGCGATACTGTCGCTTGATTGGATATATTTCTCTTTATCTTATAACATGTATACGGTTGATTTCTTGTGCATACATTTTGGCGTTTTAAATTCACCGAGAAAATTGTCTACTCAGTGACTGAGTTGGTCTTACTCTGAAATCACCACTGAGTAGAATTTTTTCTCGGTGTTTGTTTCTTCGTGGCCGTAATTTCCAATCAGAAAAAATGTGCACATTTGCATTGTTCCAGTTTATACAAGTCCGTGACAAATAAAAAAAAAACAGTTGGAAACTGCAGCACACACTTATTCTGGGGTAATACGCACCAGTTAAGGAAGATGCGTCCAAATGCATATAAAAGGGCATTAATTTATTGTTTTATTGCATTTATTGCAAAAACTTGCATTCTAAGCGATCTCAAACAAAACTTCAGCCTTAATTAGCTCAGCTTTGGAAAATGACGTTTTTTGTGAAGACCACCATTACGGCTTCGTATATGTATGCGGGGCAGTATGCACCCATGCTCGGGGTAAAATGCACCACAATATTGGGCAAAATGCACTGTCGAGTTTATAAATCTTTTCCCTTTTTAGAGAAAATGCATGTTTTCTGAGGTTTTAAGACGAATAATAGCTCAATTTCGTTTGCGATTACTTACAAAGCAATCATAGATATTATTACAGCTTGTTTTCTATAGGGGCGTTTTGCCCCATCACATGGAGTGCATATTGCCACAACCAAGAGTAAAAAATAAAATTGTTTAAAATATATAATTCGCGTACATTACTGTTTAAGTTTTTCTTCTTACGCTTAGTATTACCCTCAATTAACTTAATGAATACAACAGCTTAAGGTATTTGGTCTGTTTTCACCATCAAATCGTCCGACAAACGATCGGGAAAATTACATCAGAAACCTGCTTTTTGATTTTATTCATTTTTCTCACTAATTACGTAACGCATATATGTAAAATTTTCCAGGTGCTCTTTTATAAGGGCGTTCTATTAGACTGACAAGGTTTCAAAGCTCCAAAACCGATAATTCCTGAAAAATCAAGGGTTTGTCTCGACAGTGCATATTACCCCAGATGCCCCCAAGCACAGTGCAACATATTTCTTGATCATTTATTCAAGAAATGTCACACTAATTGACAATAATTGGGCAGTGTCAAAGTTCGTAATACTTATTCGGGTAAATAGTACGCAAATTTGGGCTGTTTTGGATAAAGTTGTGGCTTTGCCCGCATGTGCCTAAAACAATTTTGGCATTCGATTTGAATAGGTCGAATCTGCACAGAAATAACAGCACCTTTTCAGCGCCAGAATTATTTAAGAAATACTTAACTACCAATTACCGAAGTTAATGGCTTAAATTTTTACTCTCGATTCTGAACTGCTTGGCCAAAGTTTTGGAAGGTCTACTACATGAATTGGTGTACCCAGTAGTTCAACCTGCGATATCGAAATTTCAGCATGGATTCGTGAAAAAACGCTCGACCATATCGAACTTAATGGCATTCACCAGCACCGCTACCAACACCATCGAGAAGCGGCATCAAGTTGATGCTATTTATGTTGACTTCTCCAAGGCTTTTGACAAGGTTTCACACGATCTCGCCGTCGCAAAGCTGAGCAAACTAGGGCTTCCTTCATGGATAGTCACCTGGATTGATTCGTATTTGTCCTCCAGAAAGACCTTTGTCAAGATCCGCAATACCAGATCCGACGTTTTTGATATTCCTTCGGGTGTAGAGTAAGGTGGGGCAAAAGTTCGACCCTAGTTGAAAATTCAATTTTTTTGAAAAAGTCGAAGCAAATAAAAATAAATGAATACCGTGTGGTGATTCTACCATCCATGGGCTAAAATTTTGCTGAACAAAGTTACGCTAAATGTCTTTTCAATTTTGAGTTACAACACCTTTTGTATGTGTGCGTCTTTTTCGAACTCTTGCCCCACCACTGGGGCAAAAGTTCGAATCTAGTGCGTGTGGAATTTCGCTAACCGTAGCACACTATTTTGACACTTTGGTAATAGAAATAATTGAAACCAATTAATATTTGATGTTGGAACTGGAATACACTTTAAAGTTCGATCTGGATTTTACCCAAATCAGGATTAAATTTACTACACCAAAAATTAGTAGTTTTCCGCCAAATTTAGATAAAACAACAATTTTTTTCAACTTTGATCGCATTTTCTCACTAATTCCATAATTTATAGAGATAATATGTACATTATACACAATTTTAGGTTTTTACCTGAAGTTGCCACATGACTCGAACTTTTGCCCCACAATTCGAACTTTTGCCCCACTATGGGTAAAATATGATTTCCAAATCTTTTTTGCAAAAAGTTATACATGCTAAAGCATCTTCAAAATATACCTAGTTACGCCCCAAAATAAAAGACCGAGTTCAATTTCATTACAATTCCAATCCATGCGTTGGAAGGACCATCGCAAATTACATTTTTTTGATCAAAAATCAACATTTTGTCATAACTTTTCGAAATATTGATCAATTTTCATAATTTTTGGAGTGAAAGACTCTTTTTCAAAAAGGTTTCGAACAACCTTGACACCCGAAAGAAATAATTTGAATTGCGCTCAAAAGCTTCAAAAGAAACTCTTGCCCCACTCGAACTTTTGCCCCACTTTACTCTACCACAAGGAAGCCTCTTAGGGCCTCTAATTTTCATTCTATTTATAAATGACGTGTGTGACCATTTGTGTTCCTGCAAGCTATTGTATGCTGATGACCTAAAAATTTATCGTATAGTCAAATCAGTGCTGGATTGCTGTGCTCTTCAGTCTGATATTGACAGATTGACATCGTGGTGTCGAATGAATGGAATGCAGACAAATCCATCAAAATGCAAAGTCATCACCTACACCCGAAAGCATGAACCGATACGGTTTGAGTACTCGATGGACTCTGCGATGCTGCAGAGAGTTTACTCCATTAAGGACCTTGGAATAACTCTAGATAGCAAACTGAAGTTTAATAAGCACATTTCCAAGACCATTGCCAAGGCCAATTCAATGCTTGGATTCTTGCGCCGTAATACCGCTGATTTCGATGACATCTACGCTCTAAAAGCATTGTATTGTTCGCTGGTTCGCAGCGGCCTTGAATATGGAGTTCAAATCTGGGCCCCGTATCGCGGTGTTCACGAACTACGAATCGAAAATGTTCAGAAACGGTTCGTCCGATTTGCATTACGCCGACTGCCCTGGATTGATGCCCGAAACCTACCACCGTATGAACACAGGTGCGCTCTAATTGGACTGCAGACTCTAACGGAACGACAAACTTTCCTGCGGAGAATGTTTATTTTTGACATGCTGACCAATCGACTGTAGCTGCTTGCTCCAAAGAATCAGTTTCAGTGCACCCAACCGACAACTCCGCGTTGCTAGCCTTTTGTGGATTCCCGGACATAGAACTGATTATGGACGTAATAATCCTCTGGACAGGTCTTGTGAATTATTTAATACTGTTTATGACGAATTTGATTTTAATGTTAGTAGAATAGAGTTTAAAAATAGGATTAAGTATCGGTCTGTGTAGTTTTTCTAACTAAAGTCGGCAAATAAATAAATAAATATATTTACATAAAATGCCAAATTCCGGAAAAAAAATCCATAATTTGTTGTAAAGAGAAATCATGCATGAAATTCCATGGGTTCTTCTACGATTTGAATATTGTCGCATAATCTGAATCTTCACCTAGAAATTATTTGAAATAAAAAAATCAATCATTTTTTTCAAAGTTTGATAGTTTTTTTTGTTTAGACGAGTTGACATTCTATCGATGAACTGTCATTCTATCCACGAAAATTAAAACTGTTTCATTCATTTGACTATCGAAACAATGTGCGAATGAAATGATTTATGCTCATAAAAATAAATATTTGTTCTTTCGATTAAGCTGTAGGCAATAGCAATATTTTTTATCTTTAAATAACCCAATTATCAAAGAACTTGTAAATTATTTTTTACAAGTTTACGAACGAACTCCCAAAAGAACTTACAAATAATTTGCCGCAGGTAATTTAAATTGAATTCCCAACCAATGAAATTGCCAAAGAAATTTTCAAAAGATTTAATCTCAAAAAGTAAATTAAAACGAATGTACAAATAAATTGCATGGGTAAATTTCTAATAAAATTTTAGAAAAATAAAAAACGAACAATAACTCTTACAAGTTTTTATAGAAATTCCATATTTATTTGCCGAAGCATATCGCTATCAAATTTCCAAATAGATTGCAATAGAAAATTTCAAAGGTAGTTTTCTTTTAAATTGTCGCAGAAATTATCGAAAGAATTTTCGTTTAAATATCCTTGCACGCAATGAAATTGACAATGGAATGATCAAATGGATTGCCAACAGAAACATTTTAGAAACTTTTGTGAAAAATTCATAAGGCATATCCGAATAAATTGGATAAGAAAATTTCTACCGAATTTCCAACGAATTTCGGATAAAATATCAAAGAAACTGTCAAAGTCAAATTTCCAACGAAATTTCCAAAAGAATCATCACAAAAAAAATCTTAGATATTTCCGAAAGAAAGCTTAAAGGAATTCTCTAATAAATGGCAAAGTAATGAAGTTCCCGCATTGATTGTCGAAGCCAACCACAACTGAATTTTTAAGAAATCGACAAAGGAACAAATTACCAAGTTTCCAAAGATATTTCATTCTTATTCGCCGTACTCAAAATAGGTACCCCTGCCCAAATGGTCGCAGACCCTAGTTTAGGTATTTTTGTATAAAATTCGTTAAGAAAATGTATATGAATCTGTTCTGAGAACTCCTTCAGAGATATCTACAGAATTCCTCCAGAAAATCCAGAAATCCAAGGATTCTTCAGAAATTTATTGAATTGTATTTTCCTACGATGTCCGCAGTTATTTTAAGAGAGATTCCTGCAGCATTTCCCTGCGGATTTTTTCAAAAACCTTTCCTGAGGTTTCTCTAGCATTTTTCCTTGCTGATTTCTTTCATAAATTTCCATTGATTTTTTTTCTCAGAAAATAAAAGGGGTATCCTGTTTCTTCCAATATTCTTCTAGATTAGCTTAAGAAATAGCTGCATGAATTTTTTGTTCAGAAATTCCTCCAAAATATTTAAAAAATTTCTCTTAGGGATTTCAGAAGGTATCTTCAGGAGTTTTTATGGGATTTCTAGAGACAATTCTACAGGGACTGCTTAAAAATTCCTTGATTTTCAAATAATTCTTCAGCAATTCTTGTGATGTTTCTGGAAGAACTTCTGAATAATCACTAGAGGAATGTCTGAATAAATTCTCAAGGGATCTCTAAAGACGTCCCAGGAAATTTTTCTTATAGAACCACTAGAGCAATTTCTAGAAAAAAAAATCATTTTAAGTATTTTTAGCAGAAATCACTGAGGATATCTTGGAGAAACCCTGGGAAGAATTTCTGAAGCAATCCCTTTAGGATTTGTAAAGAAGTTTTTAGAAGAACTTCTGAAGTTGATGATTAACCTGGGCTTGTTAGGGGAATATCTGTAAATAAAAGAAAATCGCGTTAAGTACTGTTCCTTTGAATTCCACTAAGAATTTGCATCCTTTGACAGATACGCATTTCGACCTCAACTGTAAGGTCGTCTCCAGTGTCTTGTACTTGACTCGACTGTCGAGTGTCGAGTCAAGTCAAGTACAAGACACTGAAGACGACCTTACAGTTGAGGTCGAAATACGTATCTGTCAAAGGATGCAAATTCTTAGTGGAATTCAAAGGAACAGTACTTAACGCGATTTTCTTTTATTTACTTCTGAAGTACTTTTTGGAAGAACTTTTGAAACAATCTCTTGCTGAAATTGCTGAAGAAATCTCTGAAATTCTGAAGAAGTCTCTGGAGATAAAAATATCTTTCCAAAGGAATTTCAAAAGGAAAGCCAGCAGAAATTTCTGAAAGTAATTCTGAGCAGTTCCGTTAACTCTCCTCTGAAGTGTCAGTACGTATTAGTACACTTCAGCGAAACTCCACATTCGGGGCAAGAGTAGTGAAGAAATCTTCAATGGAATCCCTGCAGAAACCATAACAAATGCTTTTGAATCATTCTCCGGAAGAGCATTTGAAGAAATCCCAGGTAAATTCTTAATTATATTTATAGGAAAATTCCTGGAGAAATCATTTATTGAAATTGTTGGAGAATTTCCTGAAAGTACAGTGTCGTTTTGGTTTTATCACTAGTCGTTTGAATCACTACTCGCCCAAATTCACGGTTTTCTGTTCGATTATATCACGATTTTCATTTCGTTTTTATCACACTTGTTTTAAAACATTCCGAAATCAATATAAAATCAATACAGCATTGTCCAGTCCACCAAAATAGTTAAAAAGTTTAAGCTACGACTTATATATTTTGCAGCTAAACGATTTTGGATAAAAAAAAAATACATTTATGTCTTGTTTCACTAAATTCACGGTTTCGTTTTTATCACGGTAAAATTTTTTTTGACCGTGATAAAACCGAAAAATCACTGTATTCCTGAAGAAATCTGTGAGCGAGTTTCAAAAAAAAAAAAATTAAATACCTGAAGAAACTGCATTGTGAAGCATCTGCAAATATCCCTAGAAACAACTCTTGAGCTATTTATAAAGGAATTTCTGTTTAAATTCCTAGCAAATATTTTTTTGAAAAAATATGTAGAAATATTTGTGCAGAGATCATAAGAGTTATCCTTAAAGAAAATGCCTTAAAGAAAAGTCTGAGGTAATGCAATATCTGGAGGGAATCCTGAAGGAATCTCTGTATGAACTCCTGCAGGAATCTCTTATCGTACAGATTCCTGGTAAAATCTATGGAGGATTTTTCAAGGAAAACCATGGGAAATTTTTCTAGAGGAGTTTTTGGGAAATTTCTAGAGGATCCTCTAACGATAACTCCGAAGGAATTTCTAAGGGAAATTCTGAAGCGATAAAATGAAGATGATCTAAAGTACTTTCAAAAGAAATCTTTGAAAGATTTTCCGAATGTAATTCTTGGTGAATTTTTATAGAAATCCACGGAGTAATATCGGAAGGACTCCGGGGAAGATTTATTTCTGGTAGCCTGCAGATAACTTTGGAGAAAATTCTAAAGAAAACTAAGATTTTTTGAAGGAATCAATGCGGAAGGACAACATTTCGAAAAAAAATGGCACAGGTAACTTTTCTTATATCTTCAGCCGTATACAATTTCGTAAAAAAATCACATGAGCTGTCACTAATGACAGTATAATAGACTCTATCGCCTTCCAAAATATTAAAGCTCCTTTTTTTTCACGACAAGGTATTGGAGCATAAACAAAATTTTAAATATCATGGAGGAAGTTTTTTTTGTATGCGCAACAATATCGAAAAAATCAATGAAATGATACTTTTATACTTAAAAATGGAAGAAAAATTCCAAATTCCCAATTCCGTAAAAGAGTTTCTTCACACCTTCTCTGGGGCGCTAAAGCTTTGATTATTACTAAAGGCAATTTTACACATGAAAAACCACATAAAGTGATTTTTTATATTTGGGAGAGTGGATGAAAAATATTTGATATCACAGTAGTTTTTACAGATATAAAAGTGTAAAACCATACAGGTGATTCAGAGTACATTTTAATATCATAAATGAGACTTTTTTATGCGTCTATAAGTGTAAAAAATGCAATATTGACAAAGTTAATTTTGCTGATATTTGAACGGACGTAAATCATCTAAAATCACATAGGCAATTCTCCAATATTAGACAGAGCGCGAGAAAAAAAAAAATCCAATCCCACAAAAGTTCATACAACTATTTGAGAGCAAAACAATAAAAAAACATTTTTTCTTACATACCTAAACCAGGGCAGCGAACTTTTACGCAAGGGAGTGGTTTTGGGGGTTAACCCAAGTTCCATATAGTAGGTGCCCCTCTGCATTTTATTGAAAATACGAAAAAAATCCTCTTTTGCCGCCTTTTCTGAGCACTAAAATTTTCAAAATCACTAAGACGATTTCCTCAAAAGCTGTTTTAGAAATTATAAATACACAAACGATAGACTGTCATTTCAATGTGAGCTTAATAATCAAAAAAAGTTAGCTCTTATTATAGTAAACATTCTAACGAAGCAAATAATACCAACTTTGTTGATGTTGTTGTACAAGTAAATTATATGATTAAAATGTGAAGCTGCACAAACTGGTCAAAAAATGTAGCATAATGGAAAAAAACGCATAAAAAATATTCAATTTCCAAACACAATGAAAGTTACTGTATCGATAAGAAAAGATATTTATAGATTGGTAAAAGAAATTTTCACTGGAATATTTGATCAAGAACCATCATTACAAATCTTCTTAATGAAAACAATTTTATTTGAAATTTCAAACGTTAGCAACAAACGTTAAGCAAACGAATGTCTTAATTACTTTTATGATATGACAAGCTTTGTCATCGGAAGGGTCGAATGAGCCAAAACAATAAAATAGTTCAAACTGAATGCGTTCAGAAAAGATAAGAAACTGTATGGTAGTTCTGATGTTCCTTCTTAGACCTTAAAAAATAAGAAATTTTATGTCAGAAAAAAATGTTGTGCAAACGTCTTTATTGATTTTTTCCAGGATGAACGCATTTCCTAGACAACTTATTATGAAAGCGAATTTAATAAAAAGTAAGACAATTACTGGTATTTTGTGATACATTATGTTGAAATCATTACAAAAACACCAATGCAAATTGGGCGAATGAAGTTCAT
The DNA here is from genome assembly GCF_035046485.1 of Aedes albopictus. Lineage (NCBI taxonomy): Eukaryota > Metazoa > Arthropoda > Insecta > Diptera > Culicidae > Aedes > Aedes albopictus. The sequence goes on from NC_085137.1 coordinate 210,187,663, forward strand.
TGTTGGAGAAATCGACTGTTCTTCAAAATATCATGTCAATTGGAAGGACATAAAAAAATAGGAGCACAATTTGTTGCATTCTGAAAGAATTTGGCAAAAATCACCAGAACAGTTTATTTTATTCAATAAATAAAAAGTATTTATAATTTCTTAAACAGTCTATACATAAGGTGACGAAGGGTTTTATCAGCAAGTTTGTTCTCTTCGTCATGGGGCGTATTTGTCGGTCAGATTGCCTGAAATTTGGGCATGTAACTCAGCTTGGTTTGGAAGGATCCGAGGTCATCTTTGAGTTCAACAGGTTTCAAAAAACCCTAAGACGAAGAAAATAAAACTGCCGAAAATACGTAAGTTCCCCAAGTTGTTTTTTCTTATTTGCGAGGGCGCTCATACTCAAATCTATATAATTTGCCGCCATAATACTATATGTCCCAGTTGCAGCTATCCACCGTCAGCACCCAAGCCGCCCATCGTACTCTCGGTATTCCAAGGATTTTTGAACCAAGCGAATCAGTAGCGCACACTAATTTCGCCGTGCTTTTTCGGCATTCTCAGAGTGCAACGAGCTCGTGGTTCATCTTTCGCCGCCACACACCGTTCTCCTGCATGCCGCCAAAGATCGTCCTTAGCACTTGTTGCGCAAAGATCCCAAGTGGTTGCAGGACCTCCTCGTCCTCGAGCATGGTCCAAGTCTCATGTCTGTATAGCTCCACTAATATTATTAGCACCGTTTATGGTACATTTGGTGCATATTTGTTGAACGCAGTTTCTTCCAAAGACATTCGTAGGAACGACTTCCACTGATGATGCGCCTTCGTATATTGTTCGACTGTTGTCAGCCGTTAGCAAAGAACCGAGGTATACCACTTCCGCCCTATACCCAATATTATTATCAAAAAAATATTTTAATAATTGCTATATTGTTAAGATATTGTATCGCTTTATATATTTCCTGTCAGCATACTATACACTTAAAATAGTAATTATTGCGTTTAGCAACATTTCTATCGGATTTGCAATCGCTGGCGCCCTTATCAACTGTGTTGTATAGCAGCGCCCACCCCACCATCAAACGACTAAGAAGCTCGAATTTTACGACGACAGGGCTGATTTCACCTTCCACGTCAATCAAGCCCTTATCACCTACAAAAATCCAGTGTTTTGCTTCAACTCGGGCTCAGTTCAATCGAGTGTAAAATCATATTTGCCAAAGTTTGTCAGTACCCGCAGTAGCTGGCAACCAGCGACGAGCAACGAGCAACGACCGACCTCTGCTATGGTGGTGCCTCGTCGGACGGACGAGAAACGAACTTCCAGCAGCAGCGGTAGTGGAGCGTATCTCCGCCGGTGTGCGGTGTGCGGTAGTGTCAGGCAGTCAACCAGTGAGGGCTCTCAGGCATGAATCCCACCCGAAAATGACTTTACTGGGGGCACACCGCCTGGTACGTGAGACATTCCGCCGTCGTCGCCGGCGCTACGCCTGCTACCGCCCAGCCGGCGAGATTGGTGGATGAAACTTTTCTCATATCATTTTTCCGCTTGCCCAGTCTTGTTAGCTTTGTCCTGTTGCAGAAGCTCGTCGAGAAGTCGAGGAAACAGGGAGATTTAAAAAATTAACAACTTTGGCACCCGACAGTCAGTGGGGAGCGACTCTTGAAGTGCGGGATGAAGTTTAGCGCAGCAGCGGTTGGTTTGGAAGGCGGAGTGGTGTTGGGAGCACAGCGGTAGGTAGACGCTAATTAAAATTGACATTCAGTTTTTCGATGAAGATTTTACTAAAGTTTTGAAGCATTCTTGCGAAATTCAAAAGATCGGTAAGCTGTTCGTGGAAGCATTACCTCTACTTAGTCTTCGGACAATTTAATGTCGAAATCGATGACAGCTTTTTAGCTTGCCGTAGAGCTTAACGAGTTCATGGTTCTTTTTGTCGAACGCCGTTCTATTGCTTATAATACGCAGCCAGAAATCAAAGCTGGAATATTATGTATGCTTATATAGATCCTTCTGAAGGTAAGTCCTGAACTCAAGTGCTTCAGTAGGTACAAGGTTTTCATTCGGTCACCCCAGCGTAAGACAACTTGATGAAAGAAATATGTACCGTCTATCCCCGTTGGTTTGTCCTCATCTAATCTGAACACTTTTAATTTGACCCCCTCTAATCTGCACATCGTTCAAATTAAAAATGGTTCAAACGTCATTCTGCTCACGGAACGGGGTGAAACGAAACGCAGAATCAAAACAAAACAGCAAAAAGGGTTACCATCAGTGTGTTTTTCGATGCTCACAGGGTTGCTAGTAGTTCAAATTAAAAAATGAACCCCGTTGGTTTGCATGAGGTGTCGTTCAAACCAACGGGGGTAGACGGTAGTTCAATATTCGGTTCGTGGCTGCCGCTCTCCATCCTCGGTCACGCCCAATGTGCTCACCAGATCACGCCTCGCCTGGTCCACCCATCGAGCTCACTGAGCTCCATGCCTTCTTGTGCCAACCGGATCAGTAGCAAACACCAACTTTGCTATTATCCGGCATACTTGCAACATGCACTGCCCACCGTGTCCTAACAGCTTTGGCAACCTTGTGGATGCAGGGTTCTTTTTCCACCACACACCGTTCTTCTGCACACCTCCGAAGATCGTTTTTAGCATCAGTAGCTTGAAAACTTCAAGTATTCAGATATCCTCTTCGAGCATTGTCCATGGCTCGTGTCCGTAGAGGACCACCGGTCCAATGAGCGTTTTGTACGTGGTGCACAACTTCTACAGATGATGCGTCTGAATTTCATGACTCACACGGTTGAGAGCAATCAGTAAGGATCCGATGTAGACGAATTCCTCCACCACCTCGAAGATATCTTCGTCTATCGTGACATTTAAGGACAAACGTCTTGAAATCCCGCTTCAACATTGCATCAGAACTTCAGACGCACAAATCTCAAGAAGAAAGCTTCAAACAACGATGCATTTTATTATTCTGTACTTGCTCACTTGTAATATGATTAAAATAAAAAGCTCAAGTGCGCTGGTTTTGTTTACAAAGAGATTTGTACTTTCGAAATCGTGAGTAGGTGCCAAAGCCGGCCATTGTGGCGGCCGTTTTGGGATTCTAACAAGTCTGTCCTTAATACTACCTAGACGGATCCAAGCACAGTTTCTCATAACAGCATATTCTGCTACCGTTCCCAAACAGCACACATGTCACAAGAGAGTGTCGACAGCGCAGGTTTTTGGTTGTACAGGAGCTACATTCATGTCATTCTAACTCAAAGTCAGAAAAAAATGAAAATGACTAGTGTCCAACCAAAATCTGCTCTGTCGACACTCAGTTGTGACTTTTGTGCTGCTTGGGGATTCAACAGCGTGGTTGGGCAGCATCCAATAAGAACGCCCCTTAATTAGTTACGTGGTTCTCCCCCATCAGGGCTCATGCTTAAGCCCTCTTTTTTACAATTTTTACGTCAGAGTTATCGACGAATGTCTCGTGGAAAACTGCACGCTACTAGAGCTTGCGGATGACGCCGTTTCTATTACCGGGCCAGAGGCGGAAGATCTGCAAAGATCATTGCAAGATACTCTGTACAATTTGTCGGCTTGGGCTGTAAAGCTGGGTATCGAATTCTCTCCGGAGAAAACTAAGTTAGTTGTCTTTTCTAGAAAGCGTGATCCAGTCGATCTAGAGCCTCAATTTCTGGGTTAGGAATTCACTCAAGCTCTTTCGCATATGTATCTAGGAGTCTGGTTCGACTCTAAAGGCACCTGGGGAAAGCACATTATTTATCTGTATCAGAAGTGTCAACAACGAATCAACTTCGTGCGGACACTCACCGGAACATGGTGGAGAGCCCACCCGGATAAAGCTTATCGGACAACGATACTGTCGGTTCTCGAATACGGTAGCTTTTGCTTTCAGTCCGCTGCGAAAACACACATACTGAATTACTGAAGCTAAAGCGTATCCAGTATCGTTGTCTTCGGATCGCGTTAGGCTGCATGAACTCGACGCACACAATGAACTTGGAGGTACTAGCAGCAGTACCTACCTACTTCCTTTATCAGATCGTTTCATGGAACTGTCGTTAAGGTTCCTCATCCGCTGTGGAATGCTGAATCCATTGGTAATTGAAAATTTTGAGAAGCTGATCGAACGAATTCAGCTAACAAAATTTATGACAGTGTTCTACTCGTACATGACTCTGGAGGTTCACCCTCCATTGAATGTTCTCAACCGCGATTGCTTTCAGACTTCTCCAATTCCACTATAGGTTTTGATCAGACCATGATGCAAGAAATCCGTGGAATCCCAGATCCGTTCCGATCGGTGCACATTCCAAAAATGTTTGCAAGCAAGTTTGGTCATATCAGTTGCGACAGAAGGTTTTCCACTGACGGGTCAAAAACAAATGATTCCACTGGATTTGGTGTATTTAATGAGCTTCATAGCGCCGCCCAAAGGGCCCATATAGCCGAGGCGGTGAACGCACGAGTATTCAGCATGACCATGCTGAGGGTGACGGGTTCGATTCCCGGTCGGTCCAGGATCTTTTCGTAAAGGAAATTTCCTTGACTTCCTTGGGCGTAGAGTATCTTCGTGCCTGCCACACGATATACACATGCAAAATGGTCATTGGCAGAGGAAGCTCTCAGTTAATAACTGTGGAAGTGCTCATTGAACACTAAGCTGAGAAGCAGGCTTTGTCCCAGTGAGGACGTTACGCCAAGAAGAAGAAGAAGAAGAAGCGCCGCCCATAAACTTCAAAGTCCTTACTCAGTATATGTCGCAGAATTGGCGGCCATACACTCCACATTAGAGCGAATCGCCTCTCTTCCCTCTGATCAATATTTCATTTTTACGGATAGCCTCAGTTCAATTGAGGCTATTTGCTCAATGAGGCCGGCAAAGCACTCCACGTATTTCCTAAGCGAAATATGATCATTTTTAAGTGCTCTATCGAATCAAGCATATAACATCACCTTGGTTTGGGTCCCTTCGCATTGCTCGATCCCGGGCAATGAGAAAGCGGACTCACTCGCCAAGGTTGGCGCTATGGAAGGCGATATTTATGACCGTCATATCGTCTTCAATGATTTTTCTCGATTGCTCGTCAGCATGCCTTGGTCAATTGGCAACAAAAATGGGATGCAGGAGAGTTGGGCAGGTGGTTACATTCAATTCTCCCACAGGTATCGAAGACGGCCGGCGTGGCTCAAAGGGTTGGATATGGGTCGAGATTTTATCAAGATAATGTGTCAACTTATGTGCAATCACTACTCTCTGGGCTCGCATTTCTATCAAATAGGGGCTGTCCATAAACCACGTGGTCATTTTTTTTGGGACTTTTCAACCCCCCCCCCCCCCCCCCCGCGTGGTCATTAGTCCATACAAAATTTTTTATTTGTCCATACAAAATGGTCATTGGCCGAACCCCCCCCCCCCCCCCCTCCTCATGACCACGTGGTTTATGGACAGCCCCATAGGGCTTACAAATAGCAATCGTTGTAGCTGTGGTGCAGGCTATCAAGATATCAACCATGTTGTGTGGGAATACCCCGAATACGGTATTGCCAGAACCGATTTATGTGCATCCCTCAGGGCCCGAGGGAAACCAGAAAAGGAAAACATTAGAGATGTGTTGGGTAAACCTGATCTTGGGTATATGAAGCTTGCGTACGACTTCTTGAAGCAAGCTGAAGTCTTTGTTTGATATCCCAGTTTTGTTGCTCCACTTGTCCACCTCGTGTCCCTTCGTCAATCGTCTGTATGCATCGTTACAGGTTGTTTGTCCACTCTACGTTTGACCAGCAGCAATACGCCATCCACACCATGCTGTTACGTGTCAATGAAAAGCCCCATCACCCTATCGTTTCTTCAAATATTTTTGTTCCCCCTAACCTCGACCAAACCGCGAGTTTTTCGGTTCCCCAAAACTAACATAGTTTATAAGTCAAAACATGAAATTGTAAAAAGTTTTAATTTAATTCGGCTCTTTTGTACCTGTTGGTGCTTGTGCCTAAAATAAATGATTAAGTAAAAAAGAACGCCCCCTTGAAATTGGAAATTATCGAGTTTCCCCCCGCTTTTGTACGGGTCTTTACCTAATACTCTGCTTGTCACGTTTTCACAACCCCTCTTCCCTTTTGGACCATGACGTACCTAAGTATGACCCCTTAATTGGACAGCCTAAGCATTGACTGGCCCCTGTATTTCCTAAGAAACATACGATCAATTCTAAGTGTTTTATTGAATCAAGCAAATAATATCACCTTGGTTTAGGCCTGCAAAACGATGTAAGGAGAGCGTCTAACATAGCTCTGGTACTCACAAGCTCCTACCTCATGCTTCTACGGGCCAAGCTATGATCGCTAGCTAGTAGCTGGTAGTACAGTCCGGTCACCGTTGTCCTTCTGACTTCAGCTAGATTGAGGAGGCACGTCTCGATCGTCTGTGCAAGGGTCTCCCTGAGAAAATCATCGGCCTCATTGAAGCACAGTACAGGGCATTTTCGTGCAGAGTACTGCACTTGGTCGTTGCTGGAGTGAGGCAAGGATGTATACTATTACCGCTACTGTTCCTCATCATAATTGACGAGATCCGGGTAGGTGGAATAGGGCACTGCATTGTTTTGATTTTGTATGGGATTTTGACGTTTCTTGGCCTTGTTGTTTACAAAATTTCTGTAAGAGTGAAAGAGAAGGAGAGATTTTCATGCAGTGCCCTATTGATTGTGATCCAAATCGTGGGTTGCTATGGCAGTCCATTGCCGTAGAGCACCCAACTTACTTCGAATGGGCTGATGACGTTCCAGGTACGGTAGCTGGGCAAGCAGTAGAGCACATGGAAAGCCTTCAATATCTTGGTAGCCAAATGGCGGCCGATAGCGGCACCAAGATCGACATAGGTGCACGGATCAAGAAGGCAAGGGCTGCTTTTGCGAGTTTAAGAAATGTATGAAAAAAAAACAATTAGATTAGTAGACGCTCGAAAATCCGAATTGCGGCAACGAAATCTGCAAGCAAGCGTTAGATTGAAATCCAGCAGGACATCGCCACGCCGCAGAGACAGGCTCAGAGTCTCATAGTGGCGCAGCCTCAACAAGGTAGTCAAAGAATTCGACAGAAATTTGACCTAGCCACAGGTCAAAATGATGATGAGCAATCGCCCAGGATGGAGATCTGTCAAGTTTCAATTCGTTCCTCTACACCACATTGGTTGCTCGGGACTAAAAGTAAGTAAGTTGCTTAACCCTACTTAGATGTTAGGCTAGATGCACCACGGTAGCGCAGTGTTCGTTTTACCAGCAACCCTATGATGGGTGAATTTGGAACCCACGTAACAGTGCCGTGCTGTTGCACTTTGCACATGAACGCTTTTGTTTTTCATATCGCGTAGCGCTGCTGCTTTCTGTACTTTGTAATTCATTATTATTGTTTTTCGTACAACCGGACCGAATAAACGTGTTTCAGAGAGAAGTTCTCAAATCGCTTTTAAACAGTCCATTCCGAAACTGAAACGGATCTTCATTGACCCCAACAATTTCAACATGCCCGACTGGGTCATATTGACCCCACAATCTTATTAGGGTGTTAGGGAGTTAGGAAAATAAAGCAATCCTTCATTAATACTATTTTTATGGGCACCCTGACCATATACTGAATTGAAATAGGTATTCAATATTCATGCGCCACCACGGAGCAGAAGTTGGATATTAGTGGAAAAGCCCATTTTTTTGGGCAAACGTCAATTAACGATGGTAGGAAGGTATTGTTTCTTTCATGTCAAAAAACGCCGATATCTTTCACATATGCCAGCAGATAATTCACTGTATTCAAGGCATTCATCCTTTCTGTCGAGCAAAGCGAGCTCACCGTATCCAAGCGCCCAACCGACCAAAAAAGCTACTCTTTTGTGCTATGGGCTGCTCTTTTCGTCAGTCAAATCTTAGAGAAGCAACCAACGACCTACGTTCATCCATCGCTACCGTCGTCGTCGTCGCGTCATTCAGTTCCAGGTACGATACCTTGTCTCGAGTTTACTCTTGCCGACCTTTCGGGCCTTCCGTTTGCCTCATCTCTACCACCGCACCGTGCCCGCCGTGCCGTGCAGATCTATTCGGTGTTCGTTATAGCAGAAAGCGGCGGCAGTTACTGGTAGCGCAGCCAAACAGTAGGTAGGACCATTCACTTGGAAACGAGATCCTGAGTAAACAACTAGAGACCACACTGAAATAAATTTTGTTGTGAAAACTACCGATTCCATAGTAAAATTACTAACCGTACCTATGATTCTCAACCGACAACAAAATCTGTTAAGGTAACTGAAATATGCTTGAAAATACAATGCATTGTAGTAAATTCAACTAAAAGCGTAGTCGTCTCAACAACAAAACATTGTTAATTTTTCCCGGACACGCATTTTACAACACAGTGTGGTTAAAAATACAATGCTCATTTGTTAAATTAAGATTATTTTTAGTAATGTTAACTGCACTGCTAGTTAAGTTGACAGTGTTTTAGTAGAATTAACTGGAAATTGTTGTCGGTTGAGAATCATAGGTACGGTTAGTAATTTTACTATGGAATCGGTAGTTTCCACAACAAAATTTATTTCAGTGCATCCTTCAAATCCTTTTGCGCTTCGCAAGGCCTTCAGGGGAAAAACCAACTGAACCCGCATTTTCTTGCCGGTTGGTCGGATGGCTTGCAGTCAGGGGAAAGTGGATCAAATGTCAAATTTGAGATTACCATTTATATGTTAAATGGGTGAACGTATCCTGTTCACCAACCTATCTTTTTGTCTTCCAGCAATATATTTTATCCAGAAGAAGTAGGACAAAATAGTAGTTCTGAGTTATTCGAACTGTGAGTTGTCTTAACGTTGAAACCAACTTGCATTTTATCCCACTCACTCTTAGTTGTAGGTAAAATTCAGCAAAATATGGGAAAACTGTTGGTGGCTACTTTTGAGGCTGCAGAATTGGCGGATGGTGGCCTCTTTGAATCTACAACACATTCAAAGGGTTCCGAGTAAGTCGAGAAGATACGGTTGATGAGGATACCCTTTGCCTTTGATTTTCGTCTTTTTCGGGTTGATGGTGATCTTCCTTTCCACATTAAGCTGTTGACTTTTAGGTGTGGGTTTGTGGTATTCTGCCCATATTTGCATCATGGGGTAACCCCATTGGGGTTACTTTTGTTCAAAATGAACTACTTCGTTTTGGCGATACGTTCCGACTGGGGTCTGCTTCTATGCAGTAAGCATTTCGACGGTTATTAACTGAGAGCATTTTATGTCAATCAACAATTGTTGCATTCTCTATGCTCTTCTAATCAAGGAAATTTCCATTACGAGAAGATCCTAGGTCGATTGGGAATCGAGCCCGTCATCCTCCGCATGGTCATGCTTAATACTTGCACGTTTGCAGCTTCGTCCAGACGAGCCCCAACATTTTCCATACATTTTTGAATATCCCAAAACATTTCAAATTATTAAAAATTTCTCTAACATGACACACTGTTTAGTAGATCTGGCTACAGAGGACAATCCAGTGTCTTCATAAGTTTTATCCTAAGTTAAGGAAGTGCAAGTATTTTATTTAATTGGAATCGTACGATAAAATCTTCCATCAAAGGCGGAAATGTACAATGATATTTTGTTTTTCAAATTTGGCAGAACAATATCCTACTTTTTGCAACCAACAAACAACCCAACTTTTGTACGCAAATGGCTTGCTAAAATACGTGGTAGAACAACACAGCAGTACGGGTTTCCCTCACAATTCAGTCTCATATTTACATTCACATGATAAAATGGCAGGGAGTGAGTAAAAGCGGAAGAAACTCTCCCCATCCTCGGCTCATAAATCTGTTTTATGCATTGCATAGACATCTGTCATAAATGTCTCTGGCCGCAGCAAACAGTGTTCGCTCAGTCAGTGATGGTGCTGTGGTGGTGGGGTTCTGTTTTATGTTGGAATTCCTTTTTTCTTTCCTATTCCCGGACAACATATGAACCAGTTTCGTGCAGCTCGTTGCTGCATTTGTTTTCCCAGCGACTGGTGAAAAACTCTACTCTGTCTCTCTATGCACGTCTGCAGCTAATAAGTACACACTTTGTTCTGCTAATGGTTGTTACCGTACGTGGTCTTGAATGTCGGGTTCTATGTTCTTGTCTGGATATCAAGTTATCAAGTTATTTTTCTTGCCTGAAATAGTCTTCGAATTGTTTTTGTGTGGTCGTTTCCTATCTGAATATAATTTTATTACAGTCAAAGCTTATGTACTGGAATTTGAATGCAGTGTTCGATTAATTTGAGCTATTCTAACATGCTAGAAGAGCTGAACACAAAACTTGTTTAGTAAAAATTTAGAGTTAGTTTCACTGAGTGTCTTGCAAACTATTAGAGAAAGGATTCTTTAAGAAATTCCTCAGCGGATATCTACAGGATACCTCTAAGAAATATCTCAAGCAATTTCTCATGATTTTTGTCTAGGAATTAAGGAAGTATCTTAAGGAGTTTTTCCATGTACTTTCCTAGGAGGTTTTGTCCAATAATCGCTCCAGGAAATTTTCAATATTTTTTCCAAAGTTATAACAAGGAGTTTAAAGAAGGGGTCCAGGTATTTCTTATGAATTTCCTTCAGAGATTTCTTCAAGAATTTTTCCAGGCATTTTAGTGCAATTTGTGGAAGAACTTCTAAGAAAAATACCTGGAGGAACATCTGAAACAATTCCTACATGAATTTTTAGAGGAACCCCAGGAGATTTTTCTGACGAAGTCACAAGAGCGATATCCAAAATAAAATCGTGTGGGAGTCCCAGAAGGAATTTCACATGGAATTTCTGGAGGAGCCCTCAGAAGAATTTCCGAAAGAAATGTTTATAGGAAATTCCTAAAAGAAATGTTTTGATGAATTTCTGTAAAACTTCATGGAAGAACTTTTGAATGAACCCCGCACTGATTCTGAAAGAATCTCCAGATGAATTTTTGAAAAAATCTCCAGTAAAATTTCTTCTAAAATCTCAGGATGTAGTTTCGAATGAATCTCCAGTGGGATATCTGGAAAAAAATCTCAGTTAAATACCAGGAGAAATTCCCCGGAAAAGCTTTGGGCGGAATTCCTAGGAAAGTTCATGAGGTAATCTTTAAGAAAATTCCTGGAGAAATCCTTTAACAAAATTCCTCAACGAGTCTGTGAACATTTTTCAATCCCATGGCGAATTTTCTGGCGAAATTTTGAACTTTTGATTTTATGAAGGAATTGCTGAAAGCATTACTGAAAGTATTCCCAGATAAGCTTCTGTAAATATTCTTTGAAAAAACTGGAGATACTCCTAAAGAAATTCCTACGGAAATTCTTAGGAAACGAAACATGAATAAATTTCTCAAAGAATTCTCAGACCAATTCTTAGCGTTATCCTTGATGAAACGCCAGAAGAATTTATGCATAAATACATGGAGAAATATCTGAAAGAAATCCTGTAAAAATGTTCATATAGAGATCTGGAGGAAATTTGTTAGCATACATAAAAACACAGAAATGTAAGTATGATACATTTTAAAACAGCATTTCAAAACATTAATTCGTAATACACTTGCAGGTTATAATTTGCTCATTACAGCAGCGATACGGACTGTGTTTTCTTCCCACGCTTCGAAAAGTATCCTTTGATAAATTTCAAGAGAAATCTCTCAAAGAATTTCTGAAGGAATCACTAGAGGATTTCTGAAAAAAAAAATATGGCAATACAGTGAAGTTTTTTTTACGACGGTAATAGTACCGCGTTAAAAAACGCGTTTAAAAAAAAACGTCGAAAAAATCGCGTTATTTAAAAAAAAAAAAAAGTAGTTAAAAAGGCAAGTCACGGTAGATGAGTCCTGTCTATTTTATGCGGGTTTTTTAAACATCTCGGTTGTTAAACGCTGTATCATGAGGGGTCCTTACTGATGTTAGAATTCGAAAAGTCTATTATGGAGTAAAGCTGCTGCGCAGCTACCTTCACCGCACACTAGCTCATCTCTACGGATGGATCTCATCAAACATGCTCCATCCACTACCTATCCTGCCATGCTAATCGGGGAGAAAACTGAGTTACTTACAGTGGCACTTCCTCCAGCTGTTTCCGCTCTCCTCAATGGAGACTTACCTAACCCACTTCTTGCGAAGGGGTTTACTTCTCCACTATTGCAACCTGTGTTACTAAAATTACTCACCCTCTCCATCACTCTTTACTCGGCACGGGATGTTAGAATTCCCTACTAACAAAAATAGAAGTAGCTGCATAATAGCTTACGGAGCAACCGCTCTTGGAAGAAAGCTCGCTTAAGCTTTTATACAGAAAAAATGTTAGTTGGGTTGGGGTTACCCCGTTTGGCGGACTCTCACCACTGGAACAGGTCATCCATAGTTCTATTCTTAGCCTGGCAAACTACACGACCGACTCACAGAAGGGAATTCTTGCGGGATTTTCTTCAAGGATCCATTCTGAAATTCCTTCGGAGATTCCTCTTGGAATTCCTTCGAGATGCCTCATGGAGATTTTTCAGTGATTCTTTCAGGAGTTCTTTTAGAGTTTTATTCAAAAGAAATGTATGAAAAAACTACCAGAATAGTCGACGCAATAAAACCCGTATTTTCAACTCGAACGTGAGATCTGTGCTGCTATACGCCAGTGAAACTTGATGTGTATCAGTGGAGAACATTTAACGGCTGCAAGTCTTCATCCATAGCTGCCAGCGGTATATAATTCATGCATGCTGGCCTCAAAATTGTATCTCCAACGTGTAGCTCCAGCGTCGATGTTTTCAGAAGCCGATAGCGACAGAAACTCGGGAGCGAAAGTGTTGTTGTATCGGCTACACTCTACGCAGGGGCGGGAACGAGATTCCTTCAAGAATTATTACAGGAACTTCCACAGGTATTGGTCCAGGATTTCCTTCAACTTTGCCTTCAAGAGTTTTAAGGATTCGTGCAGATGTTTCTTCAGATATTACTCTCGAAAATTCTTCAGGGATTCTTCCAAAAGTTCCTTCAGATATCTTTTTGGGATTTCCTTCATAAATTTTAACAGAAGGATCCAAGGATATCTCTAGGGATTCCCCTTGAATTCTCCAGAGATTCCTTCAGGACATCCTCGGCGATTCCTACAGAAGTTCCTTAAGAGATTCTTCCAAGAGTTTTTCTAGGGATCGCCTCTGCAGTTCTTTTGGAGATTTTTCCAAGCGGATTCAGATCCCCTGGAATTCCTTCGGGATTCCTCCTAGAATTTCTTTGGGGTTTGCTCCTGATATTTCTTCGGGGATTTTGCCTAGAAATTCATCGGAGAATCCTCCTGGAAATGCTTATGAGATTGCTCCTGGAAAACCTTTAGGGATTCTTGCTGGAATTTCTTCGGGGATTCTTCCTGGACTGTCTTCCTGATATTCGTACTGGATTTCCTTCCAGATCTCCTCTTTGAATTACTTCTGGACTTCCTTCGAGGATTCCTCATGGACTTCCTTCGATGATTCCTCCTGGAATTCCTTTGAGGATTCCTCCTAGAATTGCTTCAATGATTCCTCCTGGAATTCCTGTGAGTATTACTCCTGAAATTTCTTTGGAGATTCCGCCTGGAAATCTTTCGGCGATTCCTCCTGTGATTCCTTCAGGGGTTCCTCTTGGAATTCTTTCGGGGATTTTTCTTGGAATTGCTCTGAGGATTCCTCATGGAATTCCTTCGGGGATTCCTCCTGGAATTCCTTCGGGGTTTCGTCTTGGAATTCCTTTGAGGATTCCTCCTAAAATTCCTTTGGGGATTCCTCCTGGAATTCTTTGTGGAATGCTCCTAAAATTCCTTCGGGGATTCCGCCTGAAAATCCATCGGAGATTCCTCCTGGAAATACTAATGATATTGCTCCTGGAAAACCTTTAAGGGTTCCTGCTAGAATTTTTAACCTTAGAGGCTTATGGGGCTCCCAAATTACTCCCGGAAACAATCTCAGTAGCATGAGACCCCTCGAGCTGGGTCTCAGGGCCGGCATGCTACTCGGTAATTGGAGGGGCTTCGCGGACAAAGTATGAAAAACCAAGAAGATTCACATTTCTAAAACAATTTATGAAAAATCCTTAGTGTGGCGTGTGGGTGTGGGTATAGCTGTGTGTGGCGTGTAAGCGAGACTTTTATAGATGGTACTCACGACCGCTGCTGCAGATACTTCCGCCTCGTCGCTTTGGCCCACACGGCTGCTCCTGCACTACCGTGTGGCCGGAATTTCACCGCCGGGGCAGCTCGGAAATGCAATGGGGGGCTTGTCGGGCCGATGCTTGGCCGACGGGAACCAGCGGGCGTTGCTGGTTGGTATTGGGCATCAGGCGTCATCCTTCTTTGGCGTAATCGGCACGGCCCAGGATGATACCGGAACGACAGTGCCAAGAAGGGTCCCTCCTTGGCGATTAAGGCCAACGGCCTGACGGAATCATCCTGAATAGGACGATGGTGGTTCCTTTGCTGTTGGGCTCGGAAGCCATCTTGACTTCCGAGCCGCCGTGTGTGACCGTTTTATATAAACGGATATGAGGTTCTAAATAAAGGAATCAGAGGTTTCCGTCAGGGTGGTCCTCAGGCGAATACTAGACCTAATTACCTGAGCGGAGGCAGCTCCCTTATCCAGCCCCAAGGTGGGGGGGGGGGGGATTAATAATTTCACTGCACTTTAAACTGGTCTTCACACACGGATGCCTTTATAATTTCTGACCAATTCTTCCAAAATTGTAGACGGCTGCGCCCATCGGTGCTCATCTATTTGCCTTTCCCTCTTAGCGACTGCCATCTTAGCACCCTTCTCGTACGAGCTCTCAATCTCCCTTATGTAACGTTTTATTATCAACAGCGGTACGGTTACTCGCTAGGGTGTGCCTCTAAGAATTCCTTCGGGGATTCCTCCTGGAATTCCTTCAGGGATTCCTTCTGGAATTTATTCGGAGGTTCTTTCTGGAATTCTTTTAAGGATTCCTCTGGAGTTTCTTCGTGGATTCCACCTAGATTTCCATCGGGAATTCCTTCTAGAATTCCTTCAAGGATTGCTCCTGGAATTCCTATGAGGATTGCTCAAGGAGTTCCTTCGGGGATTCCGCCTGGAATTTCTTTGGAAATTCTTCCTGAAATTCCTTTCAGGATTTCTCTTGAAATTCCTTCTAGGATTCCTCCTGTAATTCCTTCGGGGATTCCGCCTAAAAATTCTTCCTAGATTCTCTCTGGAAATCCATGCTTCTTTGGGGATTCCTGCTGGAATTCTTTCGGCGATTCCTCCTGGACTTTCTTCAGGGATTCCGCCTGGCAATCCTCCAGAGAATTCCTTGGGGATTGTTCCTGAAACTCCTTCAGGGATTCCTCCTAAAACTTCCTCAGGTATTTATCTCGGAATTAAAAGAAACGGATACGTTTAGTACTTCCAGTGAGCTATTTTGCTCTTTGAAGGAAGCACGACACTAGACAACGGACTAGCATGCAACGCCCAGTGGCACAGCCGAAAACTTTTCCTGACAGCTGCGGCGGGAATCGAACCCGCGCTCCTAGCATGATGCGACTAAATGCTTGGTGACACTAGCCGCACGACCACGAAGCCACGGTATCATCCCGAACGAAGCCCAATAGCCGGACCGAAACGTCGGCGATGATAAACAATTAACCAACGCAATTTATCAGACTGCATTTCGGCTTGCTCTAGGAAAAATCAACAGTCATCCAGTCGAATCCTATAATCAAAACTTTTTGATTTGTTTATGTAAATTTTATAGTTTATTATTGCTCCCACCCCTACTTTTTTTAATGCCAATTTCTGATTTTGTTATGGAAAATGATCACTTTTTTATGAGTTGTTTATATTTTAGCCGTAGCCGTAGTATATTTTAGCATACGTAGCACCTTTTTCCAACACAGCCTCCCTTATCGTTTCACCTGGATATCACCACAGCAAACGGAATCTCAAATCCACCACGTTCTGATTGACCGACGGCACTTCTCCGACATTATCAACGTCAGGACTTATCGCGGCGCCAACATCGACTCCGACCACTATCTGGTGATGGTCAAACTGCGCCCAAAACTCTCCGTCATCAACAATGTACGGTACCGGCGACCGCCACGGTATAACCTAGAGCGACTGAAACAACCGGATGTCGCCTCAGCATACGCGCAGAATCTCGAGGCCGCGTTGCCAGACGAGGGCGAACTCGATGAGACCCCTCTAGAAGACTGCTGGAGTACAATGAAAGCAGCCATCAACTACGCAGCCGAGAGCACCATCGGAATCGACGGAACGAATGGTTCGACGAAAAGTAGAGTGCAGAACGGTTTTGGAAGAGAAGAACGTAGCGAGGGTGGTAATGCTGCAGCAAGGGATCCGACAGAACGTGGAACGTTACAAATACTTAGAAGCAGAAACAGCAGAAAAAGCGCCGCCTGGAAGAAGCTAAGTGCGAATAAATGGAACTGCTGTGCTGTTCCCAAGAAACACAGTAGCTCAACGCATCCCGCAACGGCTACGCGCCGCTAAACTCGTTAAGATGGGCCCAGAAAAGTTGGCCACCTGTCTGCATCGGCTGATAGTCAGGATCTGCGGGAAACTGAATAGCTACCGGAGGAGTAGAAGGAAGGGGTAATCTGCCCCATTCACAAGAAAGGCGACCATTTGAAATGTGAGAATTTCAGGGCGATCACTATTTTGAATGCTGCCTACAAAGTGCTATCCCAAATTATCTTCCATCGCCTGTCACCTAAAACGAATGAGTTCGTGGGAAGTTATCAAGCCATTCCTTGTTGTGCGCTTCAACGAGTCGGTTGACAGGATCCCGATCTCTCCACACGGCACTGATTAATTGCAGTTGTATTTAGATCTTTTTGCCCCACCGCCCGCGTGGGTTTTTGATCGCATATATAAGTTTTCGCGTGTGCAATATAAAGTGCTAAGGTGGAATAGCGCCCTCGAAGGGAGCGAACCGGGTGGACAAGATCCACCAGGTATCGTACCACCATCCGAAAAAATCACCATCAGCGTCATCGGTGATTGATTGTAAACGGCCGAAACCAACAAAGCGGCAGACGTTTGCTTGCTACCTACGGCCCAGCATCGGCTGCAGTATATGGCTAAGTAGCACATTTGTATTATTATTTTCTACCTACTTCGCATTCAATTGTCATCGCTTCTCTAGTGTTATTTCGAAGGTCGTTTTTTTTTGCTCCACTTCTGTCTCTCTCCCGATGTGAATTTTGACTCGTTAGCCATTAGGGTGTGCAAAAAAAATCGTTGACGGACAAAAGTTTTTTTTTTTACCCATACAGGGTAAACGTTAATAAACACCGTTTTTTCTTCTTCTTCTTCTTGTTTTATTTTGTTTTTCTTCATCTTATTGGCATATCTGCGGTAGAGGTTACTCCCGCATGGATGAATCGAATGGAGGAGGCGAAATGCCTCCCAAAGATATTATTGCTCGAACGCGATTTTACCAACCATCTTCGCCTGGGCCTTGGGTTGTCTATTTCCGGCGCAAAAACAAACCGTTGAATGTACTCTCAATCTCTCGAGATCTGACGCGTAAGTATCCTGGGACTGTTATTCACCAAGTGAAACAGACTAAGCTGCGTGTAACTGCACCTAGTTACAAAGCAGCAAATGAAATTGCTCAGCACGAAGCGTTTAGCTGTGAATATACGATCTATGTGCCGGCACGAGAAGTAGAGGTGGAGGGGAAGATCCTCGACGAAATGCTGACGTGCGAGGACATCAAGAGCGGATTCGGACGCTTTAAGAATAGATCTATCCCCGATGTGGCAATCCTAGATTGTAAGCGGCTGTCTAAGGCTTCCATTGAAGGGAGTAATAAAGTGTACTCGCCATCAGCGTTTTTTCGAGTGACTTTCCCAGGTTCCGTCCTCCCAGAATTTGTAGTCATTGATGGTGCTTTTTACCCAGTGCGTCTTTTTAGGCCGAAGGTATTCAATTGTACCAAATGCAAGCAGTTTGGTCACAGTGATAGCTTTTGCGACAACAAGCCCCGTTGTGGCAAATGCAACCAGGCTCATTTAGAGGACTCTTGCACACAGGAAGCTGAAAAGTGTAGCTACTGTGGCGGAGATCCACATGACTTGCAAGATTGCCCGGCCTATAAAAGACGCATTAAAAATGAGAGTCGCTCTATCATAAGGCGCTCCAAACAGACATATGCGGAGATGGTGAAATCTTTTAAAACACCAGAATCCGTGTCTGAATCAGCTGTCCCAGTTGAAAATCCCTTTCACGAGTTGTCTTCTGATGATCAGGACGATGACGAAACTGATGAGGGTGGATCTTCTTCGGAGGTACACGCACCTGGAAAAAGGAAGTCATCATCTTCCCCGGGATTGCGCCGAAAGGTCTTTTTGAAATCTTCCCTCAAAAGTTTGCCTAATACAAAAGGAAGCGGAGTAAATTTAAAAACTCCGAACAAACAGGCCCCTGATTACTCAGTTCCATGCTGCAGTAAAGACCCTGTGAATCCGCCTCCGACTGTTAAATATACTTCAAAAAAAAGCATTCGACAAAGTAGCAAGAAAAAGGCTACAAAAGCTCCTCGAACTTCAACTGAACCTCCCAAACCCAAAAGAGGACTGCTAACTTTCAGGGTTCTTGTGGATCGCTTATATGATGCCATCGGCCTTCCGGACACACTTCGAGGCATTATTGATATTTTTATCCCAACAGTAGAAGAATATCTTCGGAATTTGACACAATCATGGCCCCTCCTTGCTTCGCTCATATCTTTCGATGGCTAATTCATCAAGTGAGGTGCAAGATATGATCACTGTGCTACAGTGGAACTGTCATAGTTTAAAACCTAAATTAGACCTGTTTAAGTTTTTGATTCACAACTCAGATTGTGATATATTTGCACTTTGTGAAACATGGCTCTCTTCTGAAGATGAACTCAACTTCCACGATTTCAACATAATTCGCCAGGATAGAGATGACCATTACGGGGGAGTACTCTTGGGGATCAAAAAATGTTACTCATTTTATAAAATTCCAATCCCGACTCATCCTGGCATAGAAATTGTCGCTTGCCAAATAAACGTAAAGGGTAAAGATCTTTGCGTAGCTTCCGTTTACATTCCTCCAGGTATTTCAATTAACCGCCGTCATCTTTGGAATGCAGTTTCTGCACTATCACATCCAGTTTTAATTCTGGGTGATATGAATTCACATGGTACTGGGTGGGGCGAGCCATATGACGATCGCAGAGCGGCTATTTTCTATGATTTGTGCGACGATTTCACTTTGAACGTTTTGAATACAGGTGAAGTGACACGCATTGCATCCGACGGTAAAGAAAGTCGGCTTGACCTTTCTTTGGGATCAAGTTCACTATCATTCGATTGCTCGTGGAAGGTGATCGAAGATCCTCATGGTAGTGATCACTTGCCCATTATAACCACCATAAAACATAATTGCGAAAGGTCAGACGAGCCAATTCAGGTTCCTTTTGACCTCACTAGGAATATCGATTGGCAAAAGTATGCAGAAGCGGTATCTTTTGGGGTTGAATCATCCAATCCTCTCCCACCTTTGGATGAGTATCGATTCCTGTCTGAACTGATTTACAGAAGTGCATTAGAATCACAAAAACGACGCGTTCCAGGTGCAACCTTCAAAAGAAGACCAGCCACACTTGGCTGGGATGATGATTGCACTCAATTATATCTTAAAAAATCTGATGCCTTCAAAGCTTTTCGTAGGCATGGCACCTCGGATCTTTTTCAAGAGTACGCAAAGCTTGAAAGACAACTGAGGAACTTGCTAAAAGCGAAAAAGCGTAGTTATTGGCGACACTTCATTGAGGGTCTCTCAAGAGAAACTTCGATGACAACGCTTTGGAGAGTGGCTCGCAACATGCGAAACCGCTCATCTTCTAATGAGAGTGACGAATACTCCAACCGTTGGATATTCAGCTTCGCGAAAAAAGTCTGCCCAGACTCAGTCCCAGCACCACCGATTTCTTGGGAATCAATCTCAAGAGACGGTTCTCTGGACAGACCATTCTCAATGCTGGAATTTTCTATAGCTCTTCTTTCATCAAACAATTCTTCTCCGGGACGCGATATGATAAAGTTCAATCTTCTTAAGAATCTCCCAGATATCGCAAAAAGACGATTACTAGACCTGTTCAATTCATTCATGGAGAACAACATCGTTCCGCATGAATGGAGACAGGTCAAAGTAATAGCTATTCAAAAGCCTGGTAAACCAGCGTCTGATCATAATTCATACCGCCCAATTGCTATGTTATCATGTTTAAGGAAATTGTTGGAAAAAATGATCCTATCGCGACTTGACCATTGGGTTGAATCGAATAACTTGCTTTCAAATACACAATTCGGGTTCCGCAAGGGCAAAGGAACAAACGATTGTCTAGCGTTGCTTTCAACAGATATTCAACTGGCCTTTGCGGAAAAGGAGCAATTGGCTTCAGTTTTCTTGGATATTAAGGGCGCTTTTGATTCAGTTTCCATAGAAATATTGTCAGAAAAACTGCACAATAGTGGACTACCCGGACTTTTAAACAATTTCTTGTATAATTTGTTGTCAGAAAAACATATGAGCTTCAATCTCGGACAACTGACAACTTCCAGAATTAGCTACATGGGCCTACCCCAAGGCTCATGTTTAAGTCCCTTGCTTTATAATTTCTACGTGAAAGACATTGATAGCTGTCTGGAAGGACAATGCACGCTAAGACAACTTGCAGATGATGCTGTGGTTTCTCTCAAAGGCCCACATGCAGAAATGTTGCAAAGACCATTGCAAAATTCTTTAAACAATCTTTCCATTTGGGCAAGAAATTTAGGGATCGAGTTTTCTCCGCAAAAAACTCAATTGGTTGTGTTTTCTAGAAAGCGGAACCCAGCCCAACTGAAACTCAATCTTTTGGGAATAGAAATCGACCAATCTTTGACTTCGAAATACCTTGGGGTCTGGTTTGATTCAAAAGGCACTTGGGGTACCCAAATCAAGTATTTGGTGCAAAAATGTCAACAAAGGATCAATTTTCTACGCACAATTACCGGAACATGGTGGGGTGCTCACCCGGAGGACCTCATAAAACTTTACAAAACGACTATTCTCTCTGTTATTGAATATGGCTCTTTCTGTTTCCACTCAGCAGCAAACTGCCACCTATTAAAGTTGGAACGAATTCAATATCGTTGTCTGCGTATTGCCCTCGGCTGCATGCACTCAACGCATAATGCGAGCCTAGAGGTCCTGGCAGGGGTGAAACCTCTCCAGAACCGATTCTGGGAGCTCTCGCTAAGGTTACTTATCAAGTGTGGAGTGAGCAACACACTTGTGATTGAAAACTTCGAAGAAATGCTCACTCTGAATACTCAGTCAAAATTTATGAGAATCTATCTTTTCTACATGTCATCTGACATAAGCCTCCCAGGTTATAATCCACCTCGTGTACACTTCACCAATGACAGTTCCTCTGTTAAATACGATCTGTCCATGAAACAAGCTATTCATGGAATTCCAGATCAACTTCGATGTATATCTATTCCTCGCATTTTTAACGAAAAGTACCAACATGTCAATTCCTGTAAGAGAATCTTTACTGATGGATCTCGCATAAATGAATCCACTGGTTTCGGTGTCTTCAATGAAAATTCCACCGCCTTCCGCAAACTTCAGGAACCTTGCTCGGTTTATGTTGCTGAGCTGGCAGCAATCAACTTCGCTTTGGGGATGATTTCCAACATGCCCGTAGACCATTTCTTCATCTTCTCGGATAGCCTTAGTTCTATTGAGGCACTCCGGTCGATGAAACCTGTAAAACATCCATCTTACTTTCTTACAAAAATAAGGGAGCAGATGGGTACACTGGTCGAAAGATCATACAAGATTACCTTTGTATGGGTCCCCTCGCATTGCTCAATTTATGGCAATGAGAAGGCGGACTCTCTCGCAAAGGTGGGCGCTCAGGAAGGTGAGATCTATGATAGAAGAATTTCACATGATGAATTTTTCCATTTTGTTCGCCAGAGTTCTCTTCAAAGTTGGCAAAATGATTGGCGAGATGGCCAGCTGGGACGGTGGTTACATTCTATTATTCCTAATGTTTCCTTGCGAGCGTGGTGGCATGGTTTGGATGTAAGTCGAAATTTCATTCGCGTAATGTCAAGGCTTATGTCCAACCATTACTCGCTAGATGCGCATTTACACAGGATTAACCTCGCGTTGAGCAATGTTTGTACTAAGTGCGGTTCCGGTTATGATGACATCGACCACGTAGTTTGGCAATGCCCGGATAATGACGCCTCCAGAGCACTACTTTTGGATACCCTTGAGGCCCGAGGTAGACAACCCTTTGTTCTTCTGAGAGATGTGCTGGGCACTCGCGATGTCACTTATATGCTATGCATTTACGACTTTCTTCGTTTGTCTTGTATAAAGGTTTAACTCTCTTGTGTTTTCTCCCCCAGTTTTTTTTCTCTGTTTTCGTCTTTGTGTTGTTCCTGGCCATCCGGCAGACGAAAAGCCCGCTACAATCTGGTGCTGAATCACTATGAAGACAACGAACACGCCATTACGTTATACCTTCCGGATGAGCTTCAGAGAACCCTTACCCCCAGTCCTTACCACGCCCATCCTAAAAGCATATGTGACCCACTAATCTCGAGCTGCCACGAGTATCCTGGCTCCATCCCGTACTAACTATGTTGAATAAGAATCATATTTGTACATAAAATACAAAAAATGAGTTTTGGCTCCGCAAAGCGTTAAACGCGATTGAGCCCCAAATAAATGAACTAGTTAAAAAAAAAAAAAAAGTTATCAAGCCGGCTTCATCGACGGCCAATCGACAACGAATCTTCACCGTACGGCAAATCCCCCAGAAATGCCGTGAATACCAGGTCCCCATGCATCACTGCACAATGCAGAGCTATGTGCAAAACTGCGTAAGGGTTTCGGGTGAACTATCAAGTTCATTCGAATCTCGCCGGGGACTGCGACAAGGTGACGGACTCTCATGCCTACTCTTCAACATCGCTCTGGAAAGTGTGATGCGACGAGCCGGGCTCAACAGCCGGGGAACGATTTTCACAAAAACCGGTCAATTTGTGTGCTTTGCGGACGTCATGGACATTATCGCCAGAACATTTGGAACGGTGGCAGAGCTATACACCCGCCTGAAGCACGAAGCAGCAAAGGTTGGACTGGTTATGAATGCCTCAAAAACAAAGTACATGCTGGTAGGCGGAACCGAACACGACCGGATCCGTCTGGGTACTAATGTTACGATAAACGGGGATACTTTTGAGGTGGTGGAGGAATTCGTCTACCTCGGATTCTTACTGACGGCTGACAACAACGTGAGTCGTGAACTTCAGAGGCGCATCATCAGCGGAAGTCGGGCCTACTACGGGCTCCAGAAGAAACTGCGGTCGAAAAAGATTCACCCTCGCACCAAATGCACCATGTGAAAAACGCTAACAAGACCGGTGGTCCTTTAGGACACGAGACATGGATCATGCTCGAGGAAGACCTGCAAACATTCGGAGTTTTCAAGCGACGCGTGCTGTATACACACTTAATTTGAAATACCGTGTTCGGTAATTTTTTGACGAAAATAGAACAGCTGAATACAGCTATACTGCATTGTTTACCTTTTGCACCCGGTTTTGACAGTTGGTGTACTGAGCCTCAGTAAAACCGATTACCGAAGCTACCGAAATAGTTCTGCTGTTCTTTTTTCGTCAAAGAAGTTCTGAACAGGCAATTCAGGATTGAGTATGTAGGAACGATATTCGGCTGTGTGCAGCAGAACAGTGTGTGGCGGAGAAGCATGAACCGCGAGCCTGCTGCACTTTACGGCAAACCCAGCATCCAGAAGGTAAGCAAAGCCGGAAGTATACGTTGGGCATGTTGCAAGAATGCCGGACAATAACCCTGAAAAGCTGGTGTTTGCTACTGATAGGGTTGGCACAAGAAGGCGTGAAGTGCAGGGAGCACGATGGGCGGAACAGATGGAGCGTGACCTGGCGGACATTGGGCGCGTCAGAAGATGGAGAGCGGCAGCCACAAACCGATATGATATGATATGAGCCATGGCCTATGTCTTACACGCAATCTCCCAAAATGATGATCGGGACCTGCCAATTAAGCCCATTCCAGGACTAGCTAGACATTTAGTTTACTTGTTGACAAGAAATCGTGTCGACGAGATCAGGACGAAATATTGGGCATCTGTTCGATACCGATTAATTTAGTTAAAACAATTCAATGCGATGATGGAACTGCTTCTGGATGCAAAATTTATCATACAACTGTGGAGATTACTTGCATCTATCTAGCCACAAGCTACACAACTACACGATAAAGGGAAACTTCATTCTTACTATGCACTCTACGGTTTCGAAACAAGGCTATGATGCAATGAGATGCAGAGTGTAGTCTCATTACCTTATAGCTGGATCGAGACGCAAAAAATCCTATTCCAGGGCTCGAACCTTGAATATTCGAATCGGCAGTCTCATGCTCAACCATCTACACCAAATTGAAACTGATGCAGATGCGACAAAGAAATGTAATGACGTTAATCATGGGTAACTTTGTTTAATTTTGTGATGGCAACTCTATGCGATTTTTAGTATCAACGTGACAAACTTTTGATAATTAGTCAATGAAAACGAATTCCTACACTAAAATGATGTATGGACGAAATGTTCGTAACACATAGGAGCAATAGCTAATTAAATTAGTCACTTAAAACAATGTAAATTTACATGACTTTTATATGAAAAACCGTAAAAATATTGTATTTTTTCGCGATTTTTAACGAAAATTGCTGAATAGCTTTGAAATAAGCAATTTAAACACCGTAGTGTCTTCGGCAAAGTTGTAGAGTATTGTTCCAACTATATTTTAACGGTGTTTTCTGTACCTTTTTGGTGCAATTTTCTGGATATTGGAGTACATTTTCGTGAAAATGCTCGAAAACACACAAAATTGATTTGATACACCTTTAAACCTTTATCAATTTGGCTCAATTTTGGACTGAAGACTTGTTTTTGCATGTGGATTAAGGTGGCCCACACTTGTATGAAAAACAAAAATTTAAAAAAATGCCAAGTCTTACCTCCTAAATTAGTTGTTTTATACTCCCAGAAGCTACGTTCAAGATTTGAGCAAAATCAATTAAGCCTAAGGGGGCGCTCAAAACGCTCAAAGTTTGTATGGGAAAACTTGGCCAACTGTATGCAGAAATTTTAAATTTTCGAATTTTGCCGCTAGGTGGCGCTGTAAGCGTTCAAGAATCAAACCCTTTGGTATTATTGTAGGTGACTATATCCCAGGTAACAATTTGATGTTGATTAAGCGCTTCTCTAACTTATGTTAATCAGCCTTAATTTGAACAAAAGCTGTGCAAAAGAACTGTAAACATTTGTTCAGCTCTTATACACCCAATTTTGGTGATTTTATCCAGCCATAAGTTGATTTGAGCTCTCCATGAGGCTGGATTAAGGTTGAAGAAGCGCTCATATCCGAGCGAAGAACGCTTTTCAGCCTTCATTCAGCAAATGGGAATGCTTTATGATTCTATTTATAGAACATACAAGGATCAGTCGAAGCTTTAGAGTCGCTTAATCATCTTTAGTTCAGCAATTCATCATCATTTATGAAGCACTGCCAAATAAAAAAACAGAATTAGTCCCACAGAATTTAAGCCAGAATTGCTAGGACTCTTGGTCTAGA
Organism: Aedes albopictus; assembly: GCF_035046485.1. Taxonomy (NCBI): domain Eukaryota; kingdom Metazoa; phylum Arthropoda; class Insecta; order Diptera; family Culicidae; genus Aedes; species Aedes albopictus. The sequence continues at coordinate 210,213,419 of NC_085137.1, forward strand.
TGTAGAATAGTAGTTCATAGTTGCTGAAATTGAAATATATGAATGATGATTATAATTGAGAATCGAACTTCGGTGCACTGATTCATAGTCACTTACCTTAGCATCTGCTCTACCTGAAATGGTACGAGCTTAGTGATTTGTGAAAGAACAAGCTATACTGTCGTGTCTGAATAAAGGTTGAACAATTTTGAACAAAGGCTGTGTTGAGGTTGAATAAGCGCTGGAAGTGCTTTGTTACGAATGCATGGACTAGGTGTCAAATCATCATTGTTTTGTTTACAGTTTAGTGCTCCTCGCTTCGCTTATCGCAAAGCACTTCTGCAGTCAGAGAAAATGAACAGAAATACAGGTAAATATTCATAATTAATATTCCACGGTGTGGATAACTAGTATCTGTTATCTATTTTTAGCGAACGCTGGTTGTTTCGCCGTTGTCCAAACGGTAGAACGCGGAAAAACCGACGACATGCTCTAAATTATGAATGTTGCTTGTAATGTACTCAACCCCATGGATAGCTTAGAAATCCTCAATATACTTCTCAAACATCAGTTGAGTAGTTTTTCGATGTTGTTTATGAGCATCAGTTGAACAAATAATTACTGTAACAAATAATAGCAAGAAATGCTTACAAACACGCCTATTTAGAATATTTTTCAAGGCAACAATCCCTACGTTATTAAGGAAACTTCTCCATTCTACTCCCTTCCAAAATGATAAGCAGTCCATTCCTCTCATAGATCGAAGAATTTCTGATAGAAGTTGGGTATTTATGAGGGAAGTGGTTAATTTTTTAATGTCCCGAGCACACAGTTTTCCTTCGTATCCGAGACTTTCATCTCGGCATCCAAAGAGACGACGTTTCATAATTCCAAGCTCAAGCAAATGAAGGGAATCTGCTACCACAAAATCCTTTATCATGTCAAATCCAGGTACTTTCAAAATTGGAGAATTTGAGACGACAAAATAACATTCTTTAATTTCAGAAAATATCGTCTTGAACACTTTTTCACATTTCTCACGTCTTTTTTTTAAATTTCGGTAATAAGTATCATTCATTTTGAATGTTATTTTTGATTTATAATGCATTTTTGTGAATTATTATGATCCGCACAACTTTCTCACTGATGGTTTGTTATTATCATTAAAGGCTGAATAAAAGAGTCCTATCGCATAACTTTCAATATTGTAGAAAGGCTGGATAAATGGATATAGAGAAGTTGGATAATCTTCTATTGAGTAACATATTCAGCATAATTTGATAAGCTGAACAAAAGATGCTTTGTAAACTCAACAAGCTACTTTTCAACTAGATGTTCAGCTTCCGGCTTATTCAGCTATTGGCACCATTAACCAACCATTGTTCAGCATTGACTCTCACTGTTCAGCTGCCATTGTTACTTGGGATGCCAAACAACTTTGTTGAAGACCGCAAAGTGATCCAACGTCTGTGAAAAAAGTTAAACCCTACGTAAAGTGAGGATAAACTTTATTGTTGTTTTTCCAATACATGTAAAGGAATAATATCAATAATGAAATCTCAATACTTTGCCTCACTTTGCCTAAAGTATAACTTTTTTCACAGCCGTCGGATCACTTCGCGGTCTTCGACAAAGTTCTTCGGCATATAGTCACCTACAATAATATCAAACGGTTTGTTTATTGAACGTTTACAGCGCCACCTAGCGACAAAATTCGAAAACTTAAAATTTCTGCATACATTTGGCCAAGTTTTCCCATACAAACTTCAAGCGTTTTGAGCGCCCCCTTAGGCTCAACCGATTTTGCTCAAATTTTCAACTGATTTAGGAGGTAAGACATGGCATTTTTCGAATTTTTTGTTTTCCATATAAGCGTGGGCCACCCTAATGTGGATTGATAATTTGATGTGGCACGGGTAGGTCAAAAAAAGTGAACAGGTCTAATGAATATGGGAGCGTGAGATTACCGATGGCACACATACCCTAAATCTAAACAATCCTACAGGGAATTAAAAAAAAAAAACAAGTCTACCAAGGATTTCTTGCGGACGGATTCTCTTAGAAAATCTCCCACGGATTCCTTCATAAATTGCTACAACAATTCCATAAAAAATCTTCTTGGGAGTCTTTAGGAAATTCATGCAGGGTTCTTTTAGCAACCCCTCTTAGAAATTTATTTTTCAAATTATTCTAAGGATTCCTTGATTAAATCTCCAATAGATTCTCTTAGATATACCACTTAAGTTTCCTCAAGGAGTTCCACTTAACCCAGACAACCAGTCATCGTATTAGATGTTGCATAAGATGTTAAAGTGAAGGTCTCATGCGTGCATGCCTACATTTAAACGCATGTAAAATGTACGCACATCGCCTCCACTTTAACATCTTATGCGGCATCTTATTTATATGATGACTGGTTGACTGGGAAGTTTGCTTCAGGAATCCTTTCAGAGGTGCTTTAAGAATATTCTCCAGGAACATTTTTGGGGTTTCCCAAAAATGAAATCTTGCATGAATATTTCATGAATCTTGCATGAACTTTCTCAAAAAATCCTCCATGTATTCTATCGGAAAATCTTCCACGGATTCCTCGAGAAATTCCTTCAGAAAGTAATAAACTTAGATTTTGTTTCCAGAAATTTACCGAAAGTTACCATTAGTGATTCTCCCAGGAAAGACAACCTCCAAGTTTCCGTCATGAAATATTCCAGAAATTTGTTTAGACAATCGTCCACGGATTGCGCAAGGAATTCTTCTACAGAATCCTCGAAAAAATTTCTGCAAAGGTTGCAAGAACACTTTCCGTAAATTCTTTCCAAAATTGGTTCAAGATTTCCTTAAGAAAAAGTCTCAAGGATTCTTCCAGAAAAAAAAAACTTTCACGATTTTTTAAAGAAATACTCCTTGACATCTTGAAATCTTCCAAGGATTTTTTCAGACATTTCTCCAGTAATAAAATCTTCCAGTCATTCTATAAGAAATTAGATTAAGGCATACTTCTTATTTTTCCAAGGAGTCTTTTGGAATGTTTATTATACATACTTACAATTATTTGCTCAACTTCACATTTACAATAATACGCCACAAAACTCGGTGTGTGGCTGCCGTTCTCCATCCTCGGTCACGCTCAATGCTCGCCAAGTCACGCTCCACCTGGACCGCTTATCGTGCTCTCTGCACTTCACGCCTTCTTGTGCCAACCGAATCAGTCGCGAACACCAATTTTGCAGGGTTATTTTCCGGCATTCTTGCAACATGCCCTACTTATCGTATCCTTCCGACTTTGGTCACACTCTGGACGCTGGGTTCACCGTAGGGGCTGTCCATAAACCACGTGGTCATGAGGGGGGGGGGGGGTTCGGCCAATGACCATTTTGTATGGATAAATAAAAAAAATTGTATGGATCAATGACCACGGGGGGGTTGAAAAGTCCCAAAAAAATGACCACGTGGTTTATGGACAGCCCCGTAGAGTGCAGCGAGCTCGTGGTTTATCATTCTCCGCCACACACCATCCTCCTGCACAGTTCTATTACCGTTGCAAACGTTCTGGCAATGATGTCCATGTCATCCGCAAAGAATACAGATTAACCGGATTTTGTGAAAATCATACCCCGGCAGTTGAGCCTGGCTCGTCGCATTACACCTTGCAGAGCGATGTTGAAGAGTAGGCATGAAAGTCCGTCACCTTGTCGCAGTTCCCGGCAAGATTCGAATCAACTGGGTAGGTCACCCAAAACCCTTATGCAGTTTTGCACGCCGTCCATAGTAGCTTTAATCAGTCTTGTCAGCTTCCCAGGAATGCCATTTTCGTCCATTTTCACTCTAGGTTGTACCGTGGCGGTCATCGGTACTGACATTGTTGATGAAGGAAAGTTTTGGGCGCAGTATGACCATCACCAGGTAGTGATCTGAGTCGATATTATCGCCACGATAGGTCCTGACGTTGATCATGTCGGAGAAGTGTTGTCCGTCAATCAGAACGTGGTCGATTTGTGATTCCGTCTGCTGTGACGATCTCCTAGTGTTACGATAAGGGGGCTGTGTTGAAAAAGGTGTTACGTATGGCCATATTTCTAAAGCGGCGAAATCAATTAGGGCCTGTCCATAAACTTCGTAGACTCTTAGGGGAGATGGGGAGGTTCTGGTCAAAGTGCACGCTCCATACAAATTTCGAAAATTTTGCATGGAAAAAAGTGTATGAGAGGGGAGGGGGGTTCTGAGATGGCTAAAAATAAGTCTCCATAGTTTATGGACAGCTCCTTAATCATAGGCCATTTTCGTTCGTCAGCTGGTGTGCGCTGAACTTTCCAATCGTCGGTCTGAATTCCGCCTCCTGGCTAACCTGAGCGTTTAGGTCTCCTTTGATGATCTTGACGTTGTGTTTTGTGCAGCTATTGTATGTACTCGTGTTCGAGCTGCGCGTAGAATCCATCCTTGTCATAATCAGTGCTTCCGGAGTGTGAGCTGTGTACGTTTGTTCTGAAAGCGATCAATCAATGACGAAGCCAGTGTGAATACTTGCTCGGGATCTCAATAAATTTAAGTGTCAGATAACAGGGATCTGAGGCTGCACCTGAAGTGGCTGCAACTGTCGGAAAAGATATCATGCATATATTCTTCTAACTGTCCGAAAATCTGTAGAAACAATAATGTTAAAACGATTGCATCATTGTGCATTGCATGGCTCACTCCATATATCAATCTACATCCTGCCTGACCGGCTGGCAAAAAAAAAACTCCCAGCTCCAAAGCAATCCCCCAAGGCAACCAAACCCACCTCATTCTCCACCAACGTGGAACTCCGTCTGGCCAGCAGCCATCGGTGCTTCACCATGACGGAAGATGGGAACCAAGTTGAGCCAACAAACAACGACTACGACGGACGGCGACGTCCGAACGCTGGCTGCTGGCCGAGGAGACTGGCTCCCCGGTGGTAGCATGGCCGCTATGCACACAGGAGCCAACGAATAAATTATTCATTACGATTATTACGGAACGAAATTGATTTTGATTAATGAACGATGAATCCGGGAAATCCTCCGGGGATGGATAGCAAAGCAAGCAGTGCTCAGTGCAGTGAGGCAGGGAGGGAGACAAGGGAGCAAACTTTTGCTTTGCCATAGGCTTTAATCGAAATTTTGTAATTGAAAGCCCCGGCGACCGCAAATGATTGTGATTGATCGAAATGAGATACGATTCACACACGTGTCAGCGGTTATGATTTGGAAAATTTATTCGCTACTTGAAGAACCTTCGGGTCGATACAAAGCATATCAATGAAGTGGGTTACATTCAATACATCTGCTCGGGACAATTAGGAAGTAAACCGCAGTCTCGCCCGACTGCTTTTCTTGAATGGACTCAGACCTCTGATATGGTTGCATTCGCTTCAGTTGCAGTTTGGTTTGAACTAAATTTCTTAATAAAGATTCATTGCCTTGATAACGGTTAGTTATCATAATGGTCAGCCACGTTCTAATTAATAGCATATAATTAATTGTTGGCCATAACAATAAAGCTCTCTGGGCGGGCGGGACAAGGAAACGATATCGGTGTGACACGTCGTAAAATGTGATGAAGTGTATGAATGAACCGGAAAGGGCCTGTGCGATAGAGATTGAATAGTAAAGTTGGACCTGTTCTTCAAAGTTGTGATTAGCTGAACAAACTTGTTTTTTTTTAATTAATCATTTATTTAAGGCTCATGCGCCAACAGGCATAACGGAGCCGAATCCAGTTAAAACTTTTTTACAATTTGTTTTTTTTTTACTTATAAACTATGTTAGTTTTGGGGAACCGTAAAACTCGCGGTTTGGTTGAGGTTAGAGGGAACAAAAATATTTGAGGAAAGGATAGGATGATGGGGGCTTTTCGTTGACACTTGGCAGCATGTTGTGGCGTATTGCTGCTGGTCAAACGTAGAGTGAACAAACAACCTGTAACGATACAAACAAACGATTTTCGAAGGGATACGAGGTGGACAAGTGGAGTAACAAGACTGGGATATCAAATAAAGACACGAGGTGGACAAGTGGAACAACATGACGGGGATATCAGACGAAGACTTCATCTTGCTTCAAGAAGTCGTACACAAGCTTCATATACTCAAGATCAAGTTTACCCAACACATCTCTAATGTCTTCCTTTTCTGGTTTCCCTCGGGCCCTGAGGGATGCACATAAATCGGATCTGGCAATACCGTATTCGGGACATTCCCACACAACATGGTTGATATCTTGATAGCCTGCACCACAGCTACAACGATTGCTATCTGTGAGCCCTATTCGATAGAAATGCGAGCCCAGAGAGTAGTGATTGGATATAAGTCGACACATTATCTTGATAAAATCTCGACCCATATCCAACCCCTTGAACCACACCGTCTTCGATACCTGTGGGAGAATTGAGTGTAACCACCTGCCCAACTCTCCTGCATCCCATTTTTGTTGCCAACTAACCAAGGCATGCTGACGAGCAATCGAAAAAAAATCATTGAAAGCGATATGACGGTCATAAATATCGCCTTCCATAGCGCCCACCTTGGCGAGTGAGTCCGCTTTCTCATTGCCCGGGATCGAGCAATGTGAAGGGACCCAAACCAACGTGATGTTATATGCTTGATGCGATAAAGCACTCAGAATTGATCGAATTTCGCTCACGAAATACGGGGAGTGCTTCACCGGCCTCATTGAGCGAATAGCCTCAATTGAGCTGAGACTATCCGTAAAAATGAAATATTGATCAGAGAGAAGAGAGGAAACAAACTTGTTTGTTGAAGGGCTGACTTTTGCTTCTGATTAAAATTAAGCTTTTCGGTTGTCTTATAATGATTATAAAAATGTACCGTCCAAAAAATTCACCCGTTTGTTATTGCTCTATGATTGCTTGCAAAATGGTGGATCGACAACCTGGAAGAAATGTCCAAAATATAATAGGTCCTTACATGTTCCTCATGCTTTCTTGGATTTGTAGGTATCCAAAACAGCCAGCAGAGAGTTTTATGTTTTACAGAGGATCCAGAGGGTGACGGGCATGGGCGTAGCCAGAGACCCCCCCCCCCTGGCAACCAGTTTTTTTTTTTAATTACACGCAAAAAAATCCGTTCCGATACACGTGCACTCCCAGTCACGGCAACGGGAACAAACGCGACTTATGCATAGCAACGATACCAACAATAAGAAATGTACACCGTGAACTAGATTTCACGTTTTCCAGAACGCTCATATTGAGCTGGAGCTAGTTACAGTTCACGGTGTATATTTGCATGTTCTCATATTTGCGTATGTTTGTTCACGTTTATCAGAACGGGGTTTTCGCGTGTAGAGTCAACTTAAAGATAATCAATAATTCAGAGTTCCAAAAACATATCTTACTTCTAATAATTAAGATTGCTACCCATAATTATCAAACCTTTTTTACTCAAAGAAATTTCGCCAAGTATTCCTCCAAGAAAATTACTTCAATCTTATCATAGAATTTTACCAAATAACAAGCTTGAATGAATGGTTAAATTTTGTGATGTTCATTTATGAAATACAGAAACAACATGCCAAATTTTCCAGATATGCCAGAACCGGTTCCGGTAATGCAAAAGATAGAAGTTATAGAATCATATGCTGCTATAGAGTGTAGTAGTACATTATTCACGAATTTTCTTTAGTATTCGATTCATGCAAATAGCAAAATACCTTAGATTTCTTTATGATTTCTTCCAAGGACACCTTCAGAAATTTCTTCAAGTACTGCTTCAGAAACGTCTCCAGGGATTCTTTCGGCATTTCCTCAAGAGACTTCTCCTAGAATTTCACCTTTGTGAATGCTTCCATGGGCATCTTGCAGGGTTCCGATAGTTATTGTTCTAGGGTTTGTTACAAGAAATGCTTCAGGAACTCCTCCCACGATTTCTTCAAAAATGTTTAGTGTTCCTACAGGGATTTCTCCATATTTTCTTTGAAGAATTTCACTGAAGATTGCTCCAATAATTCAATCCGAAAAAAATGAAGTATTTTAGCAGGAATATCCACCAGAAACCCTATCAGAACATTTTACCAGAGATTGTCAGAAAATTAATCCAGGAATTCCTTAAAACATTGTACAAAACATTCTGCTGGAAGTCCATCCAAAGTTTCCGACAATAATTCTTATATAATTTATTGCAGACATGGATTCCTCCACTTGTTTTTCTATGTATTCCTACAGATGTGGAGCGGACCTGGTGTGATGGTTAGAACACTTGACTATCACGCCGAGGACCTGGGATCGAATCCCACTCCCGACAAACTCGCAAATATGTGAGTTCTTCCTTCGGAAGAAAAGTAAAGCGTGGGTCCCGAGATGAACTAGCCTAGGGCTAAAAATCTCGTTAATACAGATAAAAAAAAATCCTACAGAATTTTTTCCAGGAATTTGTTAAGAAAGCTTTCCTGGGATTTCCTAAGGAAATCCTTTTGGGATTGCTTCCGGGATTCCTCACGAGATTTCCTCATGGGAATTTCCTCAGGAATTCCTCCAGGTTTACCCGGAAATTTCTTCTGTTTTTCCTTCAGGAACAACTCCAGGAACTCTTTTTAGAATTACTTCAGGAACTTCTCCTGGAATTCTGCCGGGAAATGTTTAGAGATTCTCTTAGGAGTTCTCCTTAGTATTACTTCCGGGATTCCTTCTGTGGTTTCTTCATGGGATCCTTCAGGGTTTCTCCAAGAATTTCATCTACAAATTCTTCAGGATTTCTTTCTGAGATTCCTTCAGGAATTCCTCAAGGGATTCCTTCACGAAATTCTTCAGGGATTACTCCAGGAATTATTCCAGGGATTGCTGCAGGGGTTCCTCTAAAAATTTCTCCAGGTATTCTTACAGAAATGCCTCTAGAGATTCCTCGAGGAGTTCCTACAGGATTTCCTCCAGAAATTCTTCTAGAGATTACTCCAGGAGTTTCTCTAGAGGTTCCTCCGGGAATCCCTACAAGCATTTCCCTGAGATATCCTCCACGGATTCCTTCAAGAATTTTTCCAGGGCTTGACTCGAGATTTTGTTTGTGTGATTCTTTCTGGAACAACTAATTTTGAATATTCCTCCAAAGATTCCCCTTGGAACTCTTTTCTTTGAATTACTTTTGGAATCCCTCCTTGTATTGGAGCCTCGTAGCCGTGCGGTTAGGGTCACCAAGCTTTTAATCGCACCATGCTATGGGGTGAGGGTTCGATTCCCGCTCCGGGCGATGAAACTTTTCGTGAGGATAGTTTCTTCTCCGTATCCACTGGTGCATGCTCCGTGTGTCCCTTGTCTAGTGTTAAGTTTCATTCAGTCTGTGCAGCCTCTGGCTGAAGATGGTGTCCGCGTCTTTTTTATTCGTTAAGGAACATCTCCTGAAATTAATTCAGTACTTCCTCCAGAAACTGTTTCCCTTTGGATTTCCATATGAAATTGCTTCCGGGATTCCTTCTGGAGTTTCTTCAGGAATTCTTTCAGGTATTTCTTAGGAACTGCTACAGCGATTCCTCCACGAACTCTTCTTAGCAGTTCTTCAGAATTTCTCCAAAAATTCCATCTGCGATTTCTTCAGGAATTATTCCTGGTATTTCCCTATGGATTCCATAGGAGATTCCTCCAGAAATTTCTTCAGGAATTCCTCCATGAATTCTTCCAGGAATTCCTCTGGGAGTTCCTGCAGGAATATCTCTGAAACATTGTTTAGGAATGCCTCCCGAAATTCCGCCAGAGATTCCTCTAGGAATTATTCTAGAAATTTCTCCAGGAGTTCCTCTGGAGATTTCTACAGGCATTCCTCTAGAATAGCCTCCAGGGATCTCTCCAAGAATTCCTCCAGGGTTTCCTCCATGCATTCCTTCAAGACTTCCTCCAGGGATTCCTCCAGGGATTCCCCTAAGAATTCCATCAGGAATTTCCATATGAATTCTTACAGGAATTTGTCCGGGAATTCTTCAAGGTTTTCCTCCGAGCATTCTTACAGTGAATCCTACTGAAATTCCTCCGAAGATTTCTCCAAGAATTACTTCACGGATTCCTCCAAGAATTTCACCAGGCATTCTTCCAGGAATTTCCCCAGGGATTCTTCCAGGGAATCCACCTTGGATTCTTGCAGAGATTTCTCCAGGAATTCTTTCAGCGATTTCTCCAGGTATTCCTTCAGACATTCCTCCAAAACTTGCATCAGGAACTCTTCCAGGAACTAACCACGAGTTCTTCCAGGAGTTTCTCCTGGGGTTTGCTTCGAGAATTCTTCTTGGGTTTCCTCCAGGAATTCATGCAGGCATTCTTCCAGAATTTCATCCAGGAATTTCTCCAGGATTTCCTTTTGAAATTACCTCAGGAATTTCTTCAAGGATTTCTGCAAGAATTTCACCTGGAATTATTATAGGAATTCCTTCATAAATTCTGTCAGCAATTCATCCAAAATTATTTTCAGGAAATCCTTCAAGGATTTCAGCATAAACTTTTCCAGGGTTTTCTCTGGGAATGCCTTCTGGAATTTTTCCAGAGATTGCTCCAGGAATTCTTCCGGACTTTCCTTTAGGGATCGCTGCAGAGATTCCTTTAGAAATCTCCCAGGAATTTTTCCAGGAGTTTCTCCTGGGATTGCTTCAGGAATTCTTCTGAGATTCCTCCAGGAATTCATGCAGGCATTCCTCCAGGATTTCATCCAGGAATTTTTCCAGGGTCTCCTCGAGGAATTCCTCCTGAAATTACCTCAGGAATTTCTTCAGGGATTTTTTCAAGAATTACACCAGGAATAATCTAGGAATTCCTTTATAAATTCGGTCAGCAAATCCTCCAGGAATTTCTCCAGGAAATCCTCCAGGAAATACTCCAGAAATTCCTACAGAAATTCTTCCAGGATTTTCTCTGGGAAAACCTTCTGGATTTTTCCCAGCGATTCCTCCAGGAATTCCATCAGATTTTCTTCCTGGAATTGCTGCAGGGACTGCTCCAGGAATTTTCCTCCAGAAATTATTTTTTTCATGAATTTTGCTAGGGATTTTCCCAGGGATTCCTACAGGAAGTCCTTTGAAGATTCCTCCAGGAAATCCCTCAGAAATTCCTTCAAGGATTCTTCCAGGAAATACTCTTGGGATTTCTTCAGAAATTCCTCCAGGGATTTCTCCACAAATTTCTCCAAGGATTTTCCTAGGGATTTCTTCAGGAATTCCTTCAAGGATTTCTTTAAGAATTCCTACAGAAATTCCTCTAGAAGTTTCTCCAGGAATTTCTGAGGGGATTTTTTTTTTCAGAAATAGAAAAATCATAGAAATATGAATCTCCCAGAGTTCCTCTAGAGATTCCTCCAGAAATTCACGAAGTAAATCTTTCAAAAATTTCCCTGGAGATTCCACCAGGAATTTCTTTTGTGATTTAACAGCAATTCCTCCAGGCATTCCTCCAAGGAATTTCTCTAGGAACTTCACCAGGAATTCTTCCGGAAATTACCCCAGGAATTTCTTCAGGAATTTCTACAGGAATAGCTCCTGGATATCCATCAGAAATTATTTCAGCAATTTCTCCAGGAAATTTTCTAGGGATTTCTTTAGATTCATCAGAAATTTTTCAGGGAATTTTCCAGGCATTCCTCCAGGAATTTCTCCCATTATTCCTCCAGGTATTTCCTCAGGGATTCCTCCAGTGACTTTTCCGCGAATTTCCCCAAGTTTTTTCCCACAGATTCCTCCTAGAAAAACTTCTGAAATCCCTCCAATGATTCTTTCAGGAAATCCCCCTTGAACTTCCGATGGGAATTTTTCAGATTTTTTTTTTAGGATTTGCTCCAAGATTATCTACAGATTTGTTTAAGAATTCCTCAAGCAGGTTCTTCCGAATTTTACTCAGAGATGCCATTAGGAATTCTTACAATAAGCGAGACAATAAGTCCGTCAAGGATTCTTCCGAGCAACATACATGCCACAAAAGAGTCACAGCAGCGGGGGGTTTAGTTGAATAGAAGTCACTATGACTTTCTTTGAGCATATAAGTGCTTACATGTTGAAAGCGCTTTCAAACATTTCTCCAAGGAATCCTTTAGGAAGTCACCCAGGGAAGACTCTTCCGGAATTCTCCGAGGGATTCCTCCCGAAATTTCTCTCGGAACATATCAACTGAAGGTTTATTCTTAGAGGAATAGAGCTGCAGGCCATTCCAAGATTGCTCATAAGCATAAACAAAGTGTATGATTATTTACTGAAAAAACTTCAGTTAGTCATGGAGGACATTATGTAGACATTTTGGAAAAATCTTCGGAGGGGTTTCCATTATGATTTACTGAAAAAAAAAATATGTTGAGTGAAATCATTTAGAAAACTCTAGTTCAGCCCTCAAAAGAGTTCGTAATATCCAAAAAAAGTTCAGCTATAATTTTTTACGAATGTTTTGTAGATATTAACAAAAATATACTGAGCTCTATAAGAAATAATGCTCATAAATAAAAATAAATAATCAACTTGCGACAGAAGGTGTAGTAAAGTAACAAGTATTGCGGAAATTTCACCTGTTTAGACCCCTGCGCGAAAATTAGTTGCGTGGGTCCACAGATATAAAAACAGACCGTGGCCTGGTGAATATTTTACGTTGCGTTGTTGAGCATACTTTTGGCGATAGTTTTGCATTGTAAACGAACATTTATCATACACGTACGCTGAAAATGAGCCTAATCATTTTTTTTTGGTCATAATCAATAAATCTCCACAATGGGCAACAACTTCAGTAGCTTTTATGGTGTATAAGGCATCGATTCTACAAGGCTGTTGATGTAGTATGCTAGGCAAGTATTGGATACTCCAGATGTCCACGGTTCGAGTCTGGACTAAATATTTGTTTTTAAAGCGTTTAAGTTGGTCGTTGTGGCAGCAAACTTTGATTGTTTCTCCAATGTTTTAAACAAAAAAATAATTCATTGATGTAAGATGTTTTAGGCTACTTCACCTCCACAAATAGTGTACGATAAGAAAACTGTTATAAAAAAGATGGTTAGGTCATATGATAAGTGATAAAATTACGGATAACAATTCTATTCAAAAGTGCCGTGAACATTGTCACTTGACAAGTTTTTCAATGTCACTGAAACCGTTTTTCTAAAATACAACTTCACCTTATCTAGAGCGATCTCTAATTTCCACCCCAAAACAAGCGAGTCGTCTTATCTGCGCGAAGAACACTCCAATATCATTTCAACTTGAAACCCGCGGCACAAAGTTGCTCACTTTGATTCTCATTTCCCGTTGCCGTTGGATTTTGTCGGATGCTTGCTTTTTGTTCTCGAAAGATTTTTTCTCGCTGTCACTCTCCTCCAAGAAATGCACCCTTCTCTTCCCAGGAAGGAACGTATTTTTCTCTTCTTGCTGCTAGCAAATTATCCTTAATTACACTTTCAGGACAGATGACAGACGGTTATTAAACAGACAAGGACTACCCGGGCACTCAGCCATTCTGGTGTGCTGCGCTTCGGGGGCTGGATCCTGGGACCGGGAGATCTCCTGTGGGACATCCGAGAACTTGTGCCACGTTGCTCTCGTTGCGTTGCTTGGAGTTTGGGATGGGGTAAAAGTTGTGCCAACAATTCGCCCCACAGGAGGGATGCACACGCGGGTACCTCTCTTTTAAGAAATGTGAAAAGTTTCCTTTTTAATGAAATTAGCCGATGAATTATTTGACTGAGGGCGTGATTCCACATCGGCGACTAATTGGTGCGTATTTTTCTGTCAGTTTGTCTTTCGTTCTCGCGCCAATTAGCGGAAGGCATCATCTGGTTGGGGCCGGGATGTGACTGTTTACTTCGCGAAGCCTCTGGCATCAGGTTACGAAACGCAATTACTGCAGTTTTGGGATGATTTAATTAGGTTGACGCTGGTGTTATTGATATCCTTCATTGCCGCCAGGGTTCTCAAACTTTTCCAGGCTCACGACTTGAGTCGTGAAAGAATTTAGTGACCCATCTTCATCATGAGGGATGCAAAAAAAAACGTCAAATTAAAATTCTTGACCAATAATTTTAGCATGTCTACACAACTAAACGAAAAAAAAAAACAATGAAATATACTTTACTTTCAGTCCTGAGCACCCACGATGGTGCAGAGTTCCATATTGAAAGTTCGCCATGGCCCGCCACCGCGTACAGCAGCACAGATTTCCCGTTCGAGGGTGCGTCGACTAATGTATTTGTTTTTCTTGTGATTTTCGACTATAAAGATTACTTTTAACGAATTTTGGCCTGGCTTGCAGTCTTACGTCTACGCACTGAAAACACTGTTCTGTGCACTAGTTGGCTTAGGGACAAAACGTCGAAAGACAAAACGTCGAATGCCAAAACGTCGAATGCCAAAAGGTCGAATGCCAAAACGTCGAAAGGGACAAAACGTCGAAAGGACAAAACGTCGAAAACGAGTAATCAAAGCAAATAGTGAGTTCTTTATTCTTTTAAAGGATACTCATTCTTTCACTTATATCTGCCAACTAGTTCAGAGGGGAGCCTTCCTGAGGCTCCCTGAAACAATACCTCATGGTCGGCATGTTCCTTGACCAGTTATTCGTGGATTCGCACTGTCGTATATAAAAAACTCACATCACGTCACGTTGAGTGTAAAATTATTTATTCCCGAACTTTCCCGGCTTTTCTTCTCTTACTTCTTTGAGGCCCCTTCTACTGGCACCTAGTGTTGTATTTGAACTAAACGCGAGCCAAAAAGGAACTGAGCTTGGATGTGTCATCAAATATTATGTGCGTCCTGACCAAGGTGCTGCCCTAGGACTTTGTGAAGCATCTGCATACATGCGTTATTGCGCGAATATATGCGCCACAATGAAATGGGACATTTTGGCATCGGGCATTAAGATTCTGCACCGAAATCCGGATTTTCCGGTAATCCACGGTGACCGAACTGGTTCCCCCTCTCAATCTCTTTCTGAATCGAATCAACCCAAGATTGTTAGAATTTGTGAAAAAATGGCAGACACATGACCATTTAAGTTTACCAGGTACCAGGGTGCCATGTTTTTGCGGGTGCAGTTCTTGATCAAATTTTGAACTGAGCAATGTTCAAATATGTTTGATCGCAGCGTGCCGTTTTTGAACTTCAACGCAAATTGATCGCGTTCAAATGCAACACTGCGAGTGGCACACTGTCACAAATTTTCAGCATTACGTCACAGCTTCCTTCAGGGTAGCTTCGATGGTAGCCTCTACCTATCGTCTGCCGGATCTCTGGCACCTTTAGGGTGGCGATGGCGATCATCGAGTGCATTGTTCCTTCAAGGGCGTCTGGTTTGGTTTACGGCACGACTTGCCGGTACTTTCCATCCCAACGTAAGGGGTGGGAGGGAATGTCTTCCTCATTCAGAACCGGAGTTCTACTTGAAATAGCGGGGTTTTGACTAGCTGTCCTTCTCCGCAATTCATTCGGTATTCACAGAATATGGTACTAGTACAACAATGCTAAGTATCCTCGCAATAATCTTTACTCAGCTAGTGGTTTCAACTGAAGCATTATAGAGTGCAAAATGAGTCACTGACCTTCAGCGTTCGGGCAGTGACCCCAGATAACGAGACAATGTTCGTGTGTCTCCGTTAATCAGTTCGTCATCCTGCCATCTTGGTCGATTTAAATTCACACAAAATTTCAAAAAAAAAAAAATCCACGCTGAACTGTGAAGACATACACACTTTTCGACGTTTTGTCCTTTCGACGTTTTGTCCCTTCGACGTTTTGTCCTTTCGACGTTTTGGCATTCGACGTTCTGGCATTCGACGTTTTGGCATTCGACGTTTTGTCAATTGGCGTTTTTCAATTGACGCCGATTTGGTTTGTCGTTGATGTTTCCATTTTGTGCTGCGATTGTGAAGAGTGTAAGCCTGTCTTGTTTGGGTAGTGGCTACGGCTAGGAAACCTCAGATCAATTTTCAGCAAATTGATTGAATTGAAAAGTCCCAAAAAAATGACCACGTGGTTTATGGACAGCCCCTTAGAAATTCTGAAATTTCCACGAAACGGAATCACCAAAAAACGTAAACGTTTTCAAGACTGAATCACAAATTGGACTCAATTTTACGCGCATCATGTAAGTCCTGTTGGTTGCGATAGATGTCAACAAATCCGATTCACCAGAAACGTAAAATCAGTATCACGTTCATCAGCTACACCGAGTTAGAGGTGAAATAGCCGAGGGGTAAGAGATGCGGCTCACGATCAGCAGATCCAGTGTTCGAATCCCATGCATGACAATATTTTACTTTTCTATGTTTTATCTGTCAAATCGGTTCTAGCGATTGCTAGACGCTAAGAAAAAATAAGTTTTGTTTTGGGGAGTCTTGTAAGACGTAAATTTACATGTTATAACCTCTAAATTTGTGTTTTTGAAGATGCCCGTATATGTCAGGTTCAGGACACTTTAAATTACATGATATTTTCTAGGTGTGTAGAATTGCACCTAACCCAACTCTGCATGATCAGAATTTGTCATGAGTTGATTGATTGGCATGTGTCAGATGAAGAGTCTCCATTTCACCTTCTTTGCACTTTTGAGTGTTTATTCTCAAACTTTTTGTATTCAGGCGTCCTTGCTCAACAGACTAGGGAACCTGAACTAATTGGTTGAGACTACATTTTATGGATAACTCGCTTCCATTGCTACTCCAAAGGAGTTTCATTTTGTTTCTGTTACTGCAACGCCTTCCATTGTGTGTGCCAAAACTATTGCTTTGAAAGAAGCTTGTCCGCTGCGGTCTAGGCCCAGTAAACCAGTGATCGTATAAGATGTTGCATAAGATGTTAAAGTGGAGGCGATATGCGTACATTCTACATGCGCCTAAATGGAGGCATGCACGCATATGGCCTCCACTTTATCATCTTGAGCAACATCTTATACGATTACTGGTTGCGGACCGCAAGAGGCATTCCTGAATGGAACTTTGATCTGTTCAAGTTCAAAATATCTTCGGATAAACCAGTCTTTTGTATAGCTACGAATCTCTAGCTTCTGCCCTGAGAATTGTAGCTATAGAATCGATTTAGAGGGCACTAAAGCTCTGCTTACTTCAAATCTCCAGGAGAAAATGGGGTTTTGTCCTATTTTTCTCCAGAGGGATTTGAGTATTTCAAACATGTTTTAAACTCTTGTAGTTTTCTATTGGGTATTTTCACGGCGCTAAAATTACTTTATAGTCATCCAGAAAGGGTACGTGCCTTGTATGAAGAAAAAATTAGTTCCAGATTTATCTGGTTACCTCGTTCTCTCTGAAATGCTTGAAACGCATTGTCGATTATCACATGATGCTCGTCTGGCTAACATGCCTATTCATGTGAACTCACATGCCTCCCAATTTGGGGTGTCCACACTGACTCTTTTACACAAAGTTGTATACGTTTTCAAGAAAGCACGCGCTCAAACGTAGTTTTTGCTTGGATGGTTAAGGATGCTTTCGATGACGTGCCTTTCAATGTCATATTGAAAGTCGCATGACGTCACAAGCCACCTCTAATGAGCTATAAGCTCTCTTTACGCTTATGCGATTTACAGTTTCTTTTTCAGGGTACTGATTAAATCCGGTTATGGGCTATAAGCTCTCGTTGCGCTTTTGCGTTCATTCCTTCTTCAAGGATACCCCTTCCTATTTCATCAACTTTCCCTTTCCTTATTCCCATCCCATCCTTTGTCTCATTCTCCCTCAGGTAAATGATGAAATAGGCTTAGGGCCTGTCCATAAGCTACGTAGTCTCTGACGGTGGGAGGAGGAGGGGTTTGGCCAAAGTCCACGCTACATGCAAATTTTTAAATTTTTGTATGAACAAAAGTCTACGTAGGGAGAGGGGGGTCTGATATGACCATAAATGCGTCTACGTAGTTTATGGACAGCGCCTTATATGTATGGCACAAATATCTCAAATGGAGGATAACGTGCCTCTGGAGCCGGTCTTCTGATACCTGCCTCGGCTGCATTACCAGCTAAGCACACAACTCTTACCTGGCGGTCTGTCGCTTGTCCCGTGGAAGCATGATGTAGGAACTTGTAAGGACCAGAGTTGGACGGCCTCCTTATCGACTTAGGGGAGTTCGGGTTTAACGCGCCCTCTAAGGAATGACTCGATTTTAACCATGAAATGCACAATAATGTCCATTCCAGTGGCTGGCATCCTAAAGTTCAATATGTTATCTTCCAATCATCGCAAACGTTAAATCAAATAACTTTGTAGAAGCTTAACTATGATTAAAAAAAAAATATGTTGTGCAGATATGCATTTTTCATTTTTTCGGGGAAAATCGCGCCGCCCCCTGTGGGAAAAATGCGCCGCTAAAAGTAATACGCCAAGAAATAACGCACGCTATGTTCAAAGGGAAGTATTATGAAAAGTGAATGTACCTCAAAGTTTATTCACTAGAATCGTATTTTTGGACTTCTAGATTCAGAATATGTTCGATTTAAAATAATGCATACATTTTATATGGGATGAAATTAACTTGAAAATGACTTTTTTCGCCATTTGTATAGGAAACTAGGAAAAAATCAAAAAAATCGAAAAACCCAAGATGAAATATTTTAAACCGCACAGATTCTGAAACTAAATCAAAATTCAAACGCCAGCAGCTGTTTTGGAGTTACGGCGAAGGCCGGCGCATTTTGCCCCAAAAGTACTTGCGGCTTTGGTCCTTAAACCACGGGTTTTTACACTTCAAATGGGACTTTTTCCGCACAAATCTTAAATTTTGCGAGTGAGCTAAGAGATTTTTATATCAAGTTTTGCAACTTTGTTCCATTTTGACCTCCAAATCCGCAAAACAAATCGTTTTTTAATTTTTATATTTTATTAGTTTGTTAAATTTTAAGTTTAATTGATTGAGAAGTTAGAAAATTTAAAATGCTATCGATTAGTGTTAACATGTCATATGAAAAATTTTATTATCAGAGAGACATTGAGGTGGGTCGTTTTACCCCGGTGGCGCATATTAAACCGATTCCCCATACAAATTTGGAACTCAGATCATGGCGTCGCTGCAAAGGGAAGAGCGTGAATACCAGAGGACGTCGGACTGCGACCAGAGTAGATGATCCACCGTCAAGGACAAGACCAAGTTGATCGTGACCAATTACTGGTTTTTGGTCGTCGGATACTGGTGGACCGGAAGCCAACCTCCACCGGCTGGTCGTGATATAGTTAATTTTCTTCGCCGGAGTTGACTAGCTATGCCGTAAAAAGCACCAGGGAACGATCGTTGGGGCACTTGTGAACCGCAAATCAGTTTCCAACCGGAATCGCAGAACCACGGTCGCGATCTCTACGCCGACCCAGGAAGATCGATTCGGAAGAAATTCTATCGCCGGGGGACGTCGTAGTAGGATGGATCCTTCACCTGGGACTATCCGAGTAGCGAGCGATCGTGGGGTTTGGGTAGCTTGGGTCATCGGAGCGACTTCGAAGCGATATCATTGCCGCTTTCGGACGGGTATGCGTACGGATGATCCAATATGTACTATCGAGAACCGAAGGGCTTAATATGGTGAACATTGATAGCTGAATGGCGAAAAATATAGAACATTAACAAATTACTAACAGGTAAATATATCAGTATGACGCATGTTGGTCGCTGATTGTCGGAGCATTAGAAATTAACAAAAATGAAAAATATCTGCTGTATTAACTGCATTTTTAGCCCTAGGCTAGTTCATCTCGGGACCCACGCTTTGCTTCCCTTCCGAAGGAAGAGCTCACATTTTGTAAGTTTGTCGGGAGTGGAATTCAATCACAGATCCTCGGCTTGATAGTCACGTGCTTTAACCATTTAACATGTATTTTTACATTCTAAACAACTTTGTAGAAGACGAAAAAAAATGTAAAAAATCCCGTTAAAAAGTTATGATGAAATATATGATTTCTAGGGGTCATGCACATACAACGCAATATGTCTCGTAAAGTACGAGATTTAGCATTATGACGTGTTTGACAAAGTTTGACAACGTCTATCTGCATTTAAAAAAAATATTTATAGGTGGATTGATCATACAGCTCTTCATGTCAAAAGATGCGCTTTGTCTTATGTAGAAACTTCTCCGAAGAAACTATATCGCAAAAATCAACGGTTAAAAAGCTATTAAGAAAGCGCACGAAATCGGCAAAATAAAACACTGTGCTCTGGTCCGCTCCTAACAAATTAAAAACAGGATTCAAAGGGCTCAGTTTAGAGATAGCCAAAGAGCTTAGGAAACTTTGAAATTAACAAACTAACGTAGGAGCCCAAGGGCTCGGTATAATCGGAGCTAAACGGCTCTGAAGCGTAGAATAATAAATTGGACGAGGTGCACATGGCATATGACAACTCCCCTCTGAAGATAGTCTGAATTTGAAAATATTACTTCGTTATTTTATAAAATAAAAAATCTATAACTAAAAAATAAGAAAATGCATCCAGTTTCACCTTGATACAAAATATTTCAACAAAAACTATGTTTTTATTATTATAGATCAACAGTCGTACCATCTATTAGAAATACTATGGTAAGGATATTCTATTCCGACGAACAAAACCAAGCTGTCACGATACTCTCGTTAGGTCATCAAACAATGAAACACAAACAGTAGCTCCATGAGCTTGAGCTGTTTCCAAATGGCAAAGGGTTGTGTGCAACTTTCAACAAGTATTTCAACTTTAATCATTCCTCCTCGGATTGCAGTGCATGTGGAATGAAGGCATGGAACCGACTAGTTTCCAGTACCTACCTTCAGGACAGTAACCCAGTCTCAGCCATATGGCTGCAGGTCTGAATAATGCAATAGATTGCCGAATTTTCACTCCACCGCTTTTTAGATGGTTGACTTGGGTTGGTTCCGCCAGCCATCGTAGAATTGCCAGGGTTGTGGAAGAAAAAATTGAAATGCATCCACTTCGGAGGAATTTTCAATCTCGAGAAAATTTATATGAATTGTAAATGCATTCCAAAATCTTGTATTCATACGTGGAACATGGGTTGTGCCGGTCGGGTTGGCGTTTTGGCCGAGGTTTGTATGTATGTTCTTTCGGCTGCAAGATTGGGATTGCATTGTTGGCTGGTAAAACTCAAGTTCTGTTTTTTTTTTCGTATGAATAATTCAACCCAATAATGTATTTTATAACGCAACGTCTAATACAGTTAGAGTTCTCTGTTTCTTGATTCTGCAGAGATATTTATATGCATTTATTTTACGAAACAGTTTCCAAAAATTGAAATAATTTTGATTGACCTTTCCTAAAATCAACTGAGAATAACATATGGACTTAAGGATCACATGCCATAACTATGGAAACAGTACGAAAAGGATTAAAGTTTGTTCAAGGATTTGATGTAGAAATTATCCCGTAAATAATTCACCTTCCACACAATCAATCCAGTTTGAATCCAACCGAGACGGCGAAATCAACAGCGCCATAAACAAGGCCTCCCCGACAAATCTGACAAAGTGCCAGCCAGAGAAGACAACGTTGAACTGCCGGTTCATGCAAACCGTATAATCTGCGCTTGAAAATGCATAATGCGTAATCTCTCAATCGGAAATTCATTGTTTAAATTTTTGAACGCAGTCCTGCAGCAAGGCTCTATGACGTTGCGCTGCTGTCTGCGTTCGGCCATGACCATTACCCAGTTGTTGGTAGGTACAAACATGTATGGATTGGTAGAGGTATCTATGGCTTCGCCGGCTTTGGGTCCGTTTGGGTCGAGTCCAGTTATACACGTTCCGCATCAGGCGTTCTCGCCGGCGGGGTGGGATTTAATGTTTGGTGTCAAAGTATTTATGCCGGTGGAAATTCTGTGCAAACTGCGGCGGCTCGTATCACGTGGCGGGCGCATAATATGTTGCGCTCATTGTGCTTGAAAGGCATGCGGCGTGCCTGTACGGTCTGTTGGCATCGAACAGGTCGTATGTAGTAGGGCCGCGCGCACACCATAGCCTCAAAGGTCCGAAATCGGAGTTAACTCATCAGAGCTTGAATGTAGAAATTCGTTCTGATTTCGCTTTCCTCCGAGCTGCGAGGGTTGTCCAGGCGTGCAGCGTAAATTTCGCCGGGATTAAGGACTACAATCGGTTATGGCGCCCTACAAGCTCCACATAGCAATGGAGGCACAGTGGTTGGATTTTATATTAATTTCGTTTCTCAATTTTTGAAAACTCGTCATATGTTTTCTCTATATGGTAGCGCGAAGAATTCTGGCACAACAGTATTTCTTTTTTTTTATTTCGGCATCACAAGTTATTCTTTATGTTTATTAAAACTTTGAAAAATAATGCTACTCTTCAAATAAACGTTTGCTCAATATCACCTGTCAGTTTAGCTCTTTTAATAAATATATTTATAAATTTATTAATGAAATAATAATTTAATGGAGGTCCCAAAAAAATTTTTCACGTAAATAATTTGTATCTACATTGAGTGCCGAGCTTAATTTATGACTCCAAACTGTAGAGTGCTTTCGCAGGTCAAAAAACTCAATGTTGTCAACTTTACTAGCAATTATCGTTCACCAAGCTCCAAATGAAACCACTGTGCAAGCCTTCGTACTGTAAGTATGTGGGTAGGTATGTAGGTGTAGACTGCCCGAGCGACGACCGATTCATTGATGTAGATTCAACCGGGAATTTAATTTGTGCTCGTTTCGAAATGGCATTGTTGCGGATCAGCCAGCTGCATGTAGCGGGAACGTTGTTTAGTACCGGCGGACGCGCGGAAATCGTCGGCGCCACCGATCGACGCGTTGCGATAATGGCATATGCATATGGGAGCACGATTTGTCCCCATTTAGGGTATGGGTGCAAGTGCAGAGAGAAACCAATGAGCATTATTGATTGCCGTAGATTAATTGCACACTTTTGGATTTTATTACAGTTTGACCTACAAAAACTGCAATTATATCGTAAATTTTTATGTTTACCAATATATTCCATTATTTTATCAAACTATCAACAATCGGACTAGTTGAAAAATATTTTTTCTTCAACATTTAAGACTATTCAAAGATTTCTAGTAAAAATTCAGCTTTTATTCATGTGGAGCGGACCTGGTGTGATGGTTAGAAAACCTTGACTATCACGCCGAGGACCTGGGATCGAATCCCACTCCCAACAAACTCACAAAATGTGAGTTCTTCCTTCGGAAGGGAAGTAATACGTGGGTCATGAGATGAACTAGCCTAGGGCTGAAAAAGATAAAAAAAGCTTTCATTCATAGAAAAAGGAAGAAAGACGAGTTTCACAGTGATCTATTACAGTATACACACTAATCAATTGAACTTCAAGTTTATAACACAAGTTTTTTCTTTTTTTTTTTCAGGTATGTGCAAGCTGCTTTCAACGGTTCAATTCAAATGTACATGGCAAGTGTTGATCAACCGTCGTTTGGGGGTAAACTGCATACTTCCACATTCATTGTTCAATAACTTTTGCTTCTTTGCATAGAAAAGTCTTTTGATCATTGGAATGTGATCTTTGGTTATGCATGCACAATTGATAAAAAAAATTGGTAGTTGTCTATTTTCCTTAAAACTACAAGTGTTTGAAAGTTGACCCAATCTCACCCCTCCGAGGGGGTGAGAATGGGTCAAGGGAACTGAATTTGTTCCACTTTGACAACAAAGCAAATTAATAAAGTTCTGGTCAAGGTTGATACTACTTATCAATACTATATGATAAATATGAGTTTGAGATTCTAAAAAGTATCAACCCACCTAAAAGTGTTAAAATAGTTATTTATGCAATGAGTTGCAAAATGAAGATTTTTACAGCACAAGTCATACATTTATCCAACGAAGCATGCCGAGTTGGATAAATATGATGAGTGCTGTAAAAATCGAGTTTTGCAACGAGTTGCATACAACATGTTTTGCAATGACAAAAAAACGCAATAATATAATTTATCCAATCAGTATCATCGTGCTTCCCCATGGCTGAATGAGAGCGCCCACGTGTTCCATCCTACGGAATTTTAATCAAGCAAGCCGTGCTATAACCGTCACAATCCTCACAATATTTATAGGGCACTGCATGAAATGCTCTCCTTCTTTTTCATTCTTACAGAAATTTTGTAAACAACAAGGCCAAGAAACGTCAAAATCCCATATAAAATCAAAACAATGCAGTGCCCTATAGCTCTTACCGTGGAAACTCAGATTTCCAACCAAACAATCGCATTATGATTCATAATGCAACAGAAATTAGTCGCATTATGAACCATAATGCAACTCTTCGATTTAGTTAAGAAAAGTAGGCCGTTACGATACCAAAAAGGCAAGTATAAAATAGATATTATAGTGCAGAGTTCCAAAAAGGCCTTATTCTCAACCTTTTTTTAATGATTTGTCAAGAATTAACTAATTGCTCTAGGAACCTATTTTTTTTGACAGGAACTTCTGGCAACTACGAGGATGACATCATAAATTTTTTGATTCGATATTCGCAATATTTGGTGAGATATTTCAGATAATGTTTTGACCCAATCTAGGTCCTTCTGACCCATTGTCATCCCCTACAACGACGGTACGTCTAAGACAGCAGGAAAAAGTGTTGTACAGGTGCATATAGGTAGAGCGGTAAACTACTCAAGAAGAATTAGAAAATGATTGTCAGATGACGTTATGGTTCACTAGGGATATCTACGTGCATCAAAAAGCACATTTCTCTTTGTTCCTCCATTTTTCTCTTTTTCTCCCACTATCATTAGCTGTATCTCACGCTAGAGGAAGTTCTCCTGTAGGAACCCAGGTTGAATTCATCATTCAACCGCCTCAAGAGTGTTGAAGCGGTTCCAGCATCGATTGACGTTAAACCACGGCAAAGGAGCTGGAAGAAAACCGGGACCGGAGAACAAAAAGACACAGGGAAAGGTGAAGTGGATGATTAAAGCAAATCCCAACGTCTCAAGCCGTGATTTGGCTGAAAAGATCGGCATGTCGCAGAGCGGCATCAATCGACGGCTAAAACTCGGGCACGGAAGCTCTACGAGAAGATGCTGACAAAATATGGACGACGAAGGCAAAGAAAGCCCTTCAATTAATAATTGTGGAAGTGCTCAGAAAACACTAAGCTGAAGCGAGGCAGGCCAAGCACCAATGCGAACGTAGAGCCATAATCACGAAGAAGAAGAAGAATCCGTCATAGGATCCTCAAAGAAATCACGGAAGAAATTGGAGCCTCGTAGCCGTGTGGTTCGTAGGGGTGAGGGTTCGATTCCCGCTTCGGGCGTTGAAACTTTTCGTGAGAATAGTTTTTTCCCCGTTTCCACTGGTGCATGCTCCGTTGTCCGTTGTCTAATGTTTAGTTTAAAACAGTCTGTACAGCCGAAAGCTGAAGACGTTGTCCGTGTCTTTAAAAAAATCCCGAGTGGAATCATAACAGAAGTCCCTTAAGAAATACAAAAAAACGAGAAGAATCTTTGAAGGGACCACAGCCAAGCATCCTGGCATGAATACCTGAAAGACTCCTGCAAGATCCCCCGAAGGAATCTTTGAAGGAATACAAGGGGGAAAACCTGAAGCAATCCTACACACTCAGTTGAGCTCGACTAATTTTCATTCTTTTGCCGAGATCCGCACAGCCGAGCGCTCGGCAATCGCATTTTAACTGAGATGTCAGCAAAAAATAAAGTTTATTCATAGCAGCACCCATGGGTGCCGCTATCATCAAAAATCAAACGTCAAGCGTTTAGCCGAGATTTCAGCAAATTAACTTTAACCGAGATCCGCACAGCCGATCTCGGCATTCTGTTTTAAGTGTGTAGCAGGACCCCCTTAAAGAAATCTTTTACGAAATCCCGAATGAGATCTTTGAAGCATTTTCAGCAGTAATCCCTGTAAGGATGCCGGCAAGAAACTTTTGTCAGTTCGAGATTATTTAAAGCAATCCCGGGAGGATTTCATAAAAGAATTCTGGGAGTCACAACTTGTAGAAACCTGAGAGGAATCTCAGCTGGAAGCTTGACTGAGAGAATCACTGAAGAAATCCCGGGAGAGATTACTGGAAGAATTCCCGGGTGAAATCCCGACAGAAATTTCTGAAAAACAATTACTGACAAAAAAAATCTGAATCCGAGAAGAATCTTCCAAGGAATACCAGCAGGAATCCCGGCACGAATACCTCTAAAAATCTAAGGATTCTCTGAATATAATAAAAAAAAATAAAAATGAAGTATTTCCAGCAGGAATCCTGGAAGACATATCAGCTTGAATTCCTGATAGAATCCTTTCAAGATTTTCTAAATCAGGGATTATTTCATTCCTGGAGGAATTTCGTAGAGGGTACCTGATGGAATCCTCAGAGGAATCATGGCTACAATCTTGGATGGAAGCTCAGCAGGAATCCCTGGAAGAACCGTAGATGAAATCCCGGGAGGAATTATTGAAGAAACCCCTGGAAAATCCGAGAAGTAATTTTGAAGGAATCCCATCAGAAATTCCGGCACGAATACGTAAAAAATCTAAGATTGCCTGAAGTAATTTCGGCAGAAATCTATATTCTTTCATATTTCTTTTAGGGACGAATCCCTTATAGAATAACAGCGGGAATTCCCGAAATAATCTTTGAAGAAGTTAAATTCCTGTAGGAATGCCGAATAGAATAACCCATTTTGATAAGTTCGGCTGCGATACTGCCCGTATCAGCTGGTTTGTTTATTTTGAACTGGTGAATGGCACTCTTAACTTCCTTCAGCATGTGAGTTAGATCAGTTCCATCCTCGGCTGCACTGATTTCCCGTGCCTACGTTCTCCTTGTCATTCGGGTGCACATCGATGTGCCGCTTCAACTGTCTACGTTCTTTAAGGTGAATATATAACGAAGCCACACTTCGAATTTTCAAGAGCACAAATCTGAAGAACCCAATGTCGGTTTGAGCTGAAAAGTTGATCGATTGGTTATTCGCAGGTGGTGACCAATCGATCAACTTTTCAACGCAAACCGACATTCGGTTCTCTAGATTTGTGCTCTTGAAAATTCGAGGTGTGGCTTCGTCATATCTTCACCTTAATTGAGAGGCTTTCGCCATTATCCTCACACATTTCGGCTCGTGGCGCGATACCGTTGTGAGATGCTTTGAGCTTGACGAAAAACTTCCGTGTTACTTGAGAACGACACAGAGCGGTTTCATTTCCTTGCATTCACTTCGCTTCTTTCAGGCGATATTATTCTTGCAAACAGGCACGTTTGCTTTTCTTCTGCTTCTGTTTACAACATTCCACATTCTGCCGGGTTTCATGCTACAGCATTACTGACCATACTGGGTTCTTCTCTTCCAAAATCTTTCTGCACTCTTCGTCGAACCATTCGTTTTGTCGACTCATTTTCTCGTACCTGATGGTGCTTTCGGCTGCGCTGTTGATGACTGCTTTCACTGTTCTGCAGCAGTCCTCTTGAAGGCCACATAGATCTCGCCCTTTTGCCTTGATTGGCAACGCTGCCTCGAGATTCTGCGCGTATGCTAAAGCGAAATCCAGTTTCTTCAGTCGCTCTAGATTGTACCGTGGCGGTCGTTGATAAATGGTCGATGTTGATGACGAAAAGTTTTGAAGAAGCATGCTGCAGTTCTTGTCTATGATTTTCTTCTATAGCTCTGTGCGTTCGAGTGTCCTCTTAATGATGATATTATCCCACAAATCTTGAATGAACGTATACGAATTGTGTGTGTTTTATGCTCTTGCCTATGATTAAGAAACTCATGCCTATCTTGTATCCTGGGAAGTTACTCGATGTATCGTTCTGATTAAAATGAAAGTTTTCTACAAAGTGAGCTACATTTTTACTCTCTCAATCAGCCACTGTAGAAGGCGAATACCTACTAACCAGGTTAAAAAAAAAGCCGAAGCAGTAAACTTATTTTTCAATCAACTGTCAGAATCACCTACGCTCGTCAACCTCCTGAATGGTTTCAAACTAGTCCCTGTGAGTTTTCTCGATACTAACAATTGCTCGAACTAAAAGTTTACTCTCATGGTGCCACAGGAAAAATCTAACACAGCCGAATGGATCACAGAGGGTCGATATCGTCGTCATCCTCGCCGTCGACATATAAACCTAAATCCCTTCGGAAAAACTTTCCTAATTGAAAAATTGCATCGAGCCCCGATTTGATGTCGGTTTGAGGAGAGCAACTTGGAGTGAATAGTCTGAGTTTTAGCTCACTGCCCGTCATCGTTGTCGCCGTCAGTTGCGCGATGGGGTGATGGGCGGGTAAATCCCATTTTCTTCGGGTTCGATACCCAAAGGGCCATAATACTGGATCGGCACTATGGTCCAGAAGCAAAGAAAATTGATTTGTGGAAACGAGTTTAAAATATTCTGCAGTATGATGGGCATTCGGGCCTACTATAGGCTCCACAAGAACCTGCGGTCGAAAAAATATCACCTTCACACCAAGTGAACCATGTACAACACACTGATAAGACCAGTGGTTCTCAAAGAGCACGAGACCTGTTTTTTCTCAAAATTTTCAAGAAATGGTAAGAAAAATGTTAAGAAAGGGATGGAACTAAATCAATGCAGAAATATTAGTTACATTAATGTTTAAGCGCAATGATTTTAACATGATAAAAGTTTCGAGTTTTTGATTTGTCCCACAGTGCAACAAGCACAGAGAAGTCAGCGGGTTTGTTACGATCAAATTCAAACTTCCAAGCCGCACTTGAGGGTTTTGCACATTTGGGATATTCGGTAAATGTCGCTGCTGTATGCTTCTAGAGGTGCGTGTTGGCGGTGGTGGTGATGGTAGCTCCCATGCTGCTTGTTGTACCCAATTTTGGGACGATGCGGATTCCAGTGCCTATGGGTGAAGTTTTTCAAGAGCCCTACACAGGTCGAAAGAGCGGAAAACTTTTGGCCCACTCTCGTGGCAGCGGAGGAGGTGGACGGAGGCATACCTACTGCCGTCACATGGCGGCAATTTTCGTTCGTACGTTGCTACTTTTGACAAAAGGGTCATTGCAAACATAGCAGCTGGCCTGGTCTGGTAGTAGCAGTTGCGTTGCTGCTGTTGCTTTTGGGTGCAAGTTTTCGGGCAAATTTGTGAGTGGCGGTAAAATAAATAAAAACTTTTTGGTTTTTGGGCCTTCGGTAATCGTTGAAGTCGGGTACGTTGGATTTTAAATTTTATGATTTTTCTTCTTTTATTGTTTAGGATTTTTGGAGGCGGAAAATTATTACTGGGTATTTTTAAAAGTTATGACTGCAAATTTTGCTGTCAAATACAATTTCAAGAAATACCCTACATTTTATCGAAAACCTTAATTCAGGAGAAATAAATAATTCCCGTAAGTTCTTCATACAACAAAAATTATTATTTTAAATTCTTTATTAGTGAGGCTTTCAGCCACAGGTTGGTTCATTCTGTCTGTAAACTTGAGAACTACGGAATATATGCGCCTTCGACAAGACTGTGGTAGACCTAGGTGATAGACATCATCCGAGTGCCAATATGGCTGTTGAGGATCACCTGCAGCATAATCAACGTGGCTGCCGGAGGTAGGTTAACAGCAATCAAGTGATAGTGCACTCTCCTACACAAATCATCGATTGCTGCTTTGACTTCCGGTTGTGAACAACCGCCACTTCAGTTTTGTGTTGAGCCAATTCCAGTTTCCAGCAGTTCATCGACTCTTCCACAGCTGCGATCGAGTGAGCTGCAGTCAATTCCCCTTCTTCGATCGATTCACCGTAGACCTCCAGCGCAAGAACTTTCATCTGAACACCTCGTCGCACATGACATCTCATAACACCGGACCCAAGATGGAACATTGTGGGACATCTTGGGGTTATGTAAAACTACTTCTGACCCATCTCTGTGTCGTAAGCTAGTACTCGATTCTGGAAGTAGCTTCCGAGAATCTTGTACACTTACCCGGGTATCTGTGAACGCAGAAGCGCATCGGCAATTGCTACCAAACTGGCGCTATTGAACGCGTTCCTTACATCCAAAGTCACTACTGCACAGTAACGAATCTCACTTCTCTTAAGCTGGAACGCTATCTCAGCGGTTTTTGTTACCGGCCGTAGCGTCTATGGTCTACCTCTTTTTCCGGGAGCTCAAGAAACCATTTACATTTACATTCTGTTGAGGATGATCTTATCAAGCACCTTCCCCGCCGAGTCGATCAAGCGTATTGGTGTATCAGCCAACGGGTCTCCGGGTGGTTTCCCCAACTTAGTCGATAGAATCAGGCTCTGCCTCTTCCAAACTACTGGGAAAACTCCCTCGTTCAGACATTGCTGCATAGTCATCCTAAACATCTTGGTAGCCTCTGTAATAGGTATACTTTTAAGGCCTAGTTTGGAACTCCGTCCCGGCCTGGGGCCTTACCTCCGCTAAGGGACTTTGCCATCCCCATAAGTTTCTCATTGGTGACCCTCTCATCATCGCCAGTCCCAGTTCTCAACTGTCTTCCGAAAGTAGGCCAAGGACTAAGATCACGACACCGTCAGCCCTCGGTGATCCCCTCCAACATACATGGAGATTGCTGTGTAGCAAGTATTACACCTTTCGTCTAGGTCATCACGATCCTGTAGACATCACCCTACAGATTCACATTGGCACTCTGACAGAGACCCTCAAAGCAGGCCTTTTTGCTTGCTCTTATCTCGGTCTTAAGCGCGGCTTTTGCAGCGGCGAACACCACCCGCTGTTCGTTTCGCTCTTCCTCTGATCGTGTTCGCTGCATCCGCCGCCTAGCCCGTAGGCAGGCGCGGCGCAGGTCCGCAATCACGTCGGTTCACCAGTAAGCCGGTGGCCTCCCATTTCTAGGGTGGACTCGCCTAGGCATGGTCGCATCACACGCACGTGAGAGCACCGCTACCAGCTCGTCGCCGTCTAAACCGATTAAGTTTCGCTCACGGCACAGCGCCTCCCTAAATACCTCTTCGTCGAAGTATGATGTCTTCCTCCTGCGAGAGCTTGGCCTTGGCCTAGCCGCCTCTTCTTCTATCCGCTGTCGTTGTTCGCTGTCTGTAGCGAACCGCCAGGTGGTCGCTGTGAGTGTAGCCATCATCTACCCTCCAGTTCGAACTACTTGTTAGGCCAGGACTACAAAAGGTCACGTCAATAATGGACCCCGCTCCGTTCCCTAGCCAAGTCGACATCTAAGATGGCCAGTGTTTCTAGCAGGATCTGACCCCGCTGGTTCGTGAAACGGCTTCCCCATTCCACAGCCCAGGCATTAAAGTCACTCGCTATTACCACCGGCCTTCGCCCTGTTAGCACGGTCGTTAAGCGGTCCGGCATTTGCGTGAACCACTCGATCGGCTACCGCGGAGGCGCATAACAGCTACTGAAGAAGACCCCGTTTACTTTGGCGACCACGAAGCCCTCATAGGTAGTAGACACCAACTCCTGGACGGGGTATTTACCCATCGTCCATATCGCCGCCATTTTTCTGGTCCCATCCGCGACCCAGTTGCCGTTGCCGGCGGGTACTCGGTATGGGTCCGATATGATGACGATATCCGTCTCCCACTCAGAAACCGCCTGACAAAGCAGTTGCTGAGCCGCATCACAGTGGTTCAGGTTCAGCTGCGTTTTTTTTCTGTTCGGGTGAGCCACTAAGACCAGTATTAAGATCTTTTGTGGCATTACCCGTATCCTTAGTATTTAGTGCATGTCGTACTACTCCATTGCCATTGAGAGGCAATGAAGCATCGATTTCTGTACAGTTAATATTTTGTTATCCCAGAGGTGTAAGAAAGCGATTGCGATGAAAAGGTACCGTTATCATAGAGATTTAATTCCAGTGAAAGAGCGCCCCTAATCAAACACAATCTATTTGAATCCCGAGAAAAACAAAACGGTGGTACCGTCGATGGGGGTGACAATGGGTCTGGGGGGTGAGATTGGGTCAAAACGGAGAAACATAAAATTTGAAATAGCTCAATAACTATCGCTAATTTATATTGAAAACTTTATATTATTTCAAAGGGGAGATGTTTTTACACGTCATGATGCAGAATAAGATGTTCTGCAATAATCGTTTTTTTGTTAAATTTGTGGCTTAACTTATATGATAAAACTACTAGTAAATCACTCTGAAAAAATTTCTCCTTCGTAATGTTTAACACAAGTACCTAACAATAAATTTTCTCATAAGTGGTTAGCTGTAGGTATTACCTGGATGATGTAATGAAAAATGGGGGCTCTCATTGCTCTTTTTATTTAAAAACTAAATATTTTCGACCCTGTACTAAGAATGGGGGTGAGATTGGGTCAAGCAAGTTATTGAGTGCACATAACCTTAACTAAAAATTCAACTTGTTATCCAGTCCCCATTTGACGTTAGAGTGGTGCCATGTTTACCGTATTTTGACTAAAGCACGCTTTCTTTCAAAAATATGTCGAGAAGCGTCAAACGAGTGTGTTAATACGTTTAGTGCCTAAAATCATTTATAACAATACACCCATGCGTTTGGACAGCTCCTCTAATCATCAGCTAATCTTCAGTGTACTGCAGTATCGTGAGCTCTCAAAATAGACTTAACATAAAATATGAACGACCCTCTATCTTGAGATGGAGTGATTTGCTTTAGCAATATAGAGGCCAATGGTCATGTACATAAGAGTTTATAACGGAGGGTTTGGTTAAACATTTCTTATGCAGTATACAAAAACTAGCATGTTTTTTTTACAATCAATCTTTCATTCTTTCTTCGCCTTTCCGTCATTGTAATCTCCCTCCTTTCATGGAGGTTGAAACTCTTAATGAGGATGATTATGATGGCTAAAAATGGTGATACAGTATACAAACGTTATTTTATCAAATTTCAACCATTTTCTCGGTTGTATTAGCCCTTTTAGGTGGATTAATCATCTTTTAAAATTACCTAAGCTTTTATTCGTCATGATAACATTGTGTTTTGATTAGGTTTACTATATATGATCAAAAAAATTAATTTATTTTCTTAGATAGGTGATTTCGAATACTTTGACCCATTCTCACCCCCTCTAAGGGGTGAGATTGGGTCAATTTTCAATCATTTGTAGTTTACTAAGCAATTCATATAACGTCATACTTTCTTACTAAACTATCATTACCACATAGGAGAGTATACATACCAAATAAAAAGTTATTCCGACTTCAATTGCATTTGTTATTTAACAAACAATCTTTGAGTATCCTTTTTTGACCCATTTCTCACCCCCAACGACGGTACTGATATTTATCCATGCATCGGAGCTCTAGCCCCATCCATGTCTTGCTTCTAGTTTAGTCCCAGGACAACAAAGAAAAACCCGGGTCTTTAGGGTAGTTGCAAAACTCTGTCAAATTAGAGAATGTGTTCTACAATAAGAACGCACGTGAGTCCTTGAATTACCAGAAGTTAACAGTCCTTGATAGGTTAGTAAGCAGTTAGATACGTAAAGCATGTTTGTTTCCCTAACGTCAAGTGTAGTCTCGGGTGGGCAAAGTCCGATTCTTGAACTATCAGTAAGGCAGAATAAATGCAATGTTAGAAACTGTCACCAGTAACAAAGACTTTATACCATGAATCCTTATTACCAAAACAAATTACCCCAACTTGACAAACTGGATGTCACTAGGGTTCGGTTTGGTAGATCTTGAACCGTAACGCAACACATAAAAGCGATCTACACACTTCGAAAAAATCTTGTAATTTTGTGTCATATAAGTCCGACATATAAAAGCAACACATTTGACGCAAAATTGTGTGCGATCTTATTTTTACTTGAAACGGAAAATGTTTGATTCGTGTAATTTTACCGCAACAGCTCAGCGCGTCGGCTGCTTGTATACATGATTGAGATCTGTGATATTTATAGCACAGAATATTGAAAAAAAAAATGCAAAAAGTTCCATTTGAGAATCGAACTTCGATCCTCAGAGTGTCAGTTTTCGATCTTGCTCTCTCGGCTGACTCACCACGTTGAAGAGAAGGCAGTCGAAGACGTACAAGTTCTACCATAAACTAACTTGCCAGTTCGGCCGTCGCGTCGTCACTGCTGCGTGTATGTATGTACTGAACTGAGACAGCCGTCATTGTAGCTAAGCACACAAAGCCGCCTTTTGATTGACTGAGCGCTGTTTTCGTTTACCACTGCATCGGCTGATGGCAACGGATTGTCATTCTTCATTACACCAACGAACCTAACCTCAAAATGACTGACAAATCTCAGGTCATTTTGACAGATGTAACATGAGCATGAAAAGCACGGCAACAAGATCGATAAAGTAGAATATGTTATCCGTCTTTTTCGTGCATGTGTGTGGTCTGTCAAAATGACCTGTGAATTGTCAAACATTTTCATGGCTAGCTTTGTTAGTGTAATGAAGAATTTCCAAGTTTCGGGCTCACTCCGGGGTTAAATTTATGAGCGGTTTCCATGCTGTTTCACCTTCGTAATAAACAAATTTCCAATCGACTGCAGTCTTCATCTGTTTTTGTAAGGTGCTGTTTGACAGTTCAACATCAGTAAACATTATGTTTCTGTAACATATCGCGTAAATTTACAGTATAGGGAACTAAATTATCAGTTATGTGATTTACAATTATGGCTGGAAGAACTCAAACAATATCAACTCAATACGTACGTCATAAAAAGTGTAAAAATGTGGCACATTTATGTGTATGTCAAAGCTTTTTCTGGCAGTTCGATCAATTGTGTCACTATTAAAATTGAGATTTTTTTTTTAGTGTGTACCTACGTTACGGGCTCCGTTAAAAATCGAGCATACAGGGGATACTCAAAATAACTGGGACAGGTAAAAATTTCACTTTTCAAAAAATGTTCAGGTAGCTGTAATTTTTCAAAAAGAGCATCAAATTTTCTCAAATTTTTACTGTAAGTTCATCAACTAGTTGTGTATCAGTGGTCCAATTTTAAAAAAGATCGGGCTGTTCTACACGAAGTTAGAAAAATTCTAGAAAAGGGTAAAATTATCCGATAGCCAACTTTGAGCTGTTATATCTCCGGATTCAATGAACCGAATGCAATGAAATTTTGATCGTTTATGACTAATATAATGAGCTTTAAAAAACATTTGACCTAACTTCAAATTATTAATAAGAAAAAAAGTTATAGCGATTTGATTTATTCTATGTTTTTTTTAGTAAATTTATCTATTTTTCATATGCATCTCATAATTTTTTCAATTTAATGCCAGCCATTTGGTTGCTTTCCTTTGAAGCATAAATACATTAATGTCAATTAGAGGGAATTTAAACGAACTATAATTACTATGTCGAATTATGAAACGATGATGAAATTTTGGATAAATTGGTGTTATATTAGAGAAATAATCTAAATGTTATAATTTTCTTTCGTGTAAAGAATTTTAAATTTAGTCAATAGTTTTTGATAGCTCTTTATATTAGTCATAAACGATCAAAATTTCATAGCATTCGGTTCATTAAATCCGGAAATATAACAGCTCAAAGTTGGCTATCGGATAATTATACCTTTTTCTAGAAACTTGCTAACTTCGTTTAGAATGGCCCGATCTTTTTCAAAATTGGACCACCGATGTACAACTAGTTGATGAGCTTACAGTAAAAATTTGAGAATATTTGAGGCTCTTTTCAAAAAGTTACAGCTAGTTGAACATTTTTTGAAAAGTAAAAATTTTACCTGTCCCAGTTATTTTGAGTATCCCCTGTATTTTAAACCCCCTCAACCATTCATCCATCAGCACGGGTCGCCTGACACCTTGGATTGGGGTTCACTGTTTGGTGGACTTTTACCCCCGGAACAGGTGGTCCGTAGTGTTATTCTTAGCCAATTGAGACAATCGCTACCGACACTACACAGCTGCGTTACCTGTACTGTGATTTGTTGTTCACTGCGGCTTTCTTGAAG
Organism: Aedes albopictus; assembly: GCF_035046485.1. NCBI lineage: Eukaryota > Metazoa > Arthropoda > Insecta > Diptera > Culicidae > Aedes > Aedes albopictus. The sequence goes on from NC_085137.1 coordinate 210,249,203, forward strand.
GCCGGGTTCGTCTCATCTCACCTTAAGTTCGCTAGTAATGCAGTGAATTTTGAGCGATGCTCATTCTTCGGTTTTCTTCCAAATCCACAATACACACCAGCCCATCTTTATGCTCCCTACTTCAACGGACTTTTTGACGTCCGCCACAGGTAGCTGAACCAAAGCTATCTGTGTTCCTGCTGGCCCTTTCCGTAGCTTAACGACTGCGGCGGCCTCCTGCACATCGCACTATTGCCGCAGTGCCGTGACGAGCTCTTCCACTTCGGTGATCTCGTCAATTTCCTTGACCTTTAGAGTCGCCTCATGTGTCAGAGCCCTCACCTGCACACCCTCACCAAGGACCTCTTCTGCCAGCCTCTTATAGGCGGCGCCCTTGTGTTCCTTCTGGCGCTTTAGCTCCAGGATCATCTCGCCCGTACGAGTACGTCTGTCTAATACTGCGTACGTCGGCTCCAAGACCCTCAAGCTTATCGTCGCTTCGCATCGTCTTCAAGACTTCCAAGTACTTGGACTGTTCCGTCTTGATGGCGATCGCGCCGCTTTTCTCGCGCTTGGCACCTGCCCTTCTACGTCTTTGTCTTTGCGTCCTGCACTACTACCTGCGGATTCGCCTTCTTCTTCTTCTTCCGCTCTACCTTCGTCCAAAGGGGATCTTTCCATTGGATCGCCCTACTCTGTGGCTGTTGAGGGCCACCCCTTGTGCCCACCGTTCCGGGACGCTCTAGCCTTTTCAGGCCCACCCTTCCCAGCTTTCCGGGAACCCTGGCTGGGGTCCGACCTTCCGGCATTATTACCGACTTTCGGGGTAATGATTCGCCTGGCTTTGCGGGCACCGCCAGACAGCTTCTCGCCTGACGGCTGCCTCGCCCGCTTCTGCGATTGCTTGCCCCGTTTGTCGCGAGCAGTCGCTTCCGCCTGTTTCGAACTTCCTGCGAATCCCAAGAATTGAAGTGAGAAGGCCTCCGTTTGGGTAAACTTCGGCACTTTCTCATTTGCAGGCTCCGCTGCTGCAGCAGTCAGCAACGCGAGTGCCGCGTGCTCCTGCTTGGCATCGTCAATCGACACCCTAAGTCGAAGCAAGACCGTTTTCAGGTCCTTGCTTATATTCGACTTAGTGGACGCAAAGTCGATGATTTTGCCAAGCTGCTGCTCAGCCACCTCTATTGCGGAACATCCTTTGGTTTCTTGGTTGACGGCCCTTACCAACCACGCTCCGTCCATAATCTCCACCGGCTGGCTTGCCGGGAAGTGGACTGGAGCACCCACGCCTGAGCTGCGTACGCAACTCCCAGCGCCTATCTCCTCACTTCTCCTTGTCGGAGACCTCATCAACCCGCTTCTTGCGAAGGGGTTGATCCCACCACTACTTCCACCTGAGTTCTGATTATTTTTGTTTGATTTCATGTTTAAATCCCACGAGTCGCACGGGAAAGAATGTCCACCACGCCAGAGCCCTGCATCAACGCGGTAAGGGACAGCTGACTGTGGGGGGTGCCCAGGTACCCCACAGGCTTCGTTAAAGATCGAGCATCTTTTTCATCCCCTCGATCACTCATTCCTCGGCACGGGTCGCTTGACATCTTGAATTGGGGTTAGTAGTCCTTTTCTTAGCTGGCGACTACGTGGCTGACTGAAATGCTTGTTATGAGTGAGCATGTATAATAATACAAAGAATGGAAACAATTAATTGTCTGTTTTTGGAATAGGATAAACATGGGCGCATAAGCTGAAGAAGGGTGCACTGCACATACCATAGATGGAACAGACGGAAATGGAAAGATACGAATCCTTGTCTCAGGCGAAAACTTGATTTAAATAATTTCCCAACCCCCTAAATACTATGCAGTACTTATGAGGGCGTTGCTATCTTGGAAGGCTCTCGTTAAGTATATTTGATGCATCAACCTTTCTTCAATCATCCCAAGTTACGGCAAAGATCACGTAGCCTGGAATATTAACATGTATGCTTTATGTATTCTTGTAAAACCCTCCTAGGATGTTAGGCTAGGCGTACCACGATTGCGTAGCCCGAGTAGGTGGAAAATCTGATGAATAGCATATTCAGTTATGATTGATTGAATTACTAAAGAGCAAAAACTGATATTGGTTTGATTGATATAAGAGGTAAAAGAACAGAAATAATAGCAAAATCTAATATGGTGAACTACTTAATAATAGCTCGTTGATATATTACAAGATCAAATCAATAGCAGACAAGATTTGTCACTTTTTTCTAGAAGAAAAAAATAAAAAAATGGCAGCATCCAGTATCGAACCTACGACCTTAGGATTCACAGGCGGCGATGCTTACCAATCAACTGTGGCTCGCTGTTGTAAATGACATGGGAATAATAGCATGCGGTTCTTCGTAACCACAGCTCAGAAAGGGGCAAATGGCATTTCACTAACATTGAGCCATCTCTATGGGTGTATGTGTTCCATTTCGCGCAGAAGAGCTAAACTTGTTCTTATGTAGAAATGTTCAGCTATTTCGACAAGAACAACAACTGATATCATATCACTTTGAGCTATTCGTGAGATATTCACTAGATTTTTGAATAACTCATCAAAATCACATCGAGCTATGACAGCAAAAAATGTTCGGTTTGAGATATGATTTAGATACACTACCCGTCATAAGTACGAACTCACAAAAAGTATTGCAACAATATTGCATCACCCTGACTCACCTCGATATCTCCAAAACATGAGGACTTACAAAGATGCTGTCCTCAGGTAAGTTATTCAGAAGACCAAAAGCAACAACTTTTCTGAAGGCGGCATTTTTGTAGGTGTTCTGGTTTTAGAGTTATCGAGGTGAGTCAGGGTGATGCAATATTGTTGCAATACTTTTTGTGAGTCCGTACTAATGACGAGTAGTGTATTCTCGTCTACCCGGGAGCGCACGCTCAGCGAGCATATCTGGGTCATATTGACCCCAACATCTTACTAGGGTTAAGAACAAATAAGGTTAATTTTTCCTTGTCCTTGTTTTCATAAGAGCAGCATGATTCTTATTATTCTTCTTTACGGCTCTACGTCCCCACTGGGACTTGGCCTGCCTTGCTTCAACTTAGTGTTCTTTGGGCACTTCCACAGCAGAGCGTTCATGATTAACCTTCCGTAACTCGCGCGGTTCACTACCTGCGTCAGCACCACGCTAATGCTGAGTACAAAAAGCGAATTTTTTTCATCGTGTTGTACAAAATACAACAGCGCGATCGCTCGTGGGTTAACGAAAAATTTAATCATGATTCATCATTGTTCATTAAAATTTCAACTTTTTGAATAACGATTAAGATTAATGATTAATTTGATTTTTAGGATGATTAACCCTAAAAGGGATACCTTCATGGCCTCAGTTTCGTCACCTCGCTGAGTGTGTTCCATCAAAGACGAGCTCTGAAAGGCGCCTGGGGTCCAATGGACCCCAGGTATCCCTTTTAGGGTTAATGACATGGTTAATGATTAAGATTAATGATTAAATTTGCTTCTGTCGGTGATTCGTGATTATGAACAATGATTAAAAATGGCTAATTGATTAAAAATCATGATTAGTCATGATTAATCAATCACAAAAAACTGTAAATGATTAATGAAAAATTAAAACTGAACTACTAGCCTTAGAAATGAATCTCTGTATTGGCTGGGAGTGCATAAATTAAAACGGGCATGAAAAAGAAGTTATTTGTGCATAACTTGAGTCAGGGCTTTTATGAGCGAATGTAGTTCGCCAGAACAGATCTTGCTCCTGAAAATTTGAAATGGGGCCAAGGGGATTTTCAGGAAGTTCCAAGAGTCTTCAGGGGTGTTTCATTGGGTTGTTTTAGGCGATTTCAGGAGCATTTTAAGGGCGTTTATGGGCGTTTCAATAGTATAAAGAACAAGAGAGTTTCAGAGGCGTTCAAAGAGGCTTAGTTTATTCTAATTGATTATGATGATTTCAAGGGCTTTTCAATGGGATTACGGAGGTTTCAAGGGTGTTTTGAAGCATTTCAGATAGGGTCATATCAGGGCAGTTTCGGGAACACTTTGGGGTTTCAGGGGCATTTGAAACGGAATTAAGGAAATTTCAAGGGCGTTTCAATGAGATTATGTAAGTTACAGGGGTGTTACAAGGCATTTCCAGGGCGTTTCAAGGGTTTTCGTAAAGTGCTCTGAAAATCCTCTGAAATTTTATGAAACGCCTCTCAAATCCGCCTGAAACCCCCACGGACCCCACGTAAATCACCTGAGATCGTCCGGAAGCAAAATAATCAGAAATCCCATAAAATCCCCTCGGTCTTCATGTAACGCATCAGAGACCTCCCGAAGCACCTAAAAAGCCCATGAACCCCATGTAACACACCTGAGACCCGCACCGAAAACACCTCCGTAACGCCTCCAAAACCCACAAAAAAAATAATCTGAAATTTCCTGAAAAGCCTCCGAAAACCCCGTCGGCCTCATGTAACGCACCTGTGACACTCCGTAATCTCCGATAGTGCCTGCATAATGCCTTTGAAACCCACCGCAAAACCTCTGAAACTTCCTGAAATGCCTCCGAAATCCCCTTGAAACCACTTCTGAACCCCGCCGAAAATCCTTTGATATTTCCTGAAATGACCCGGGAAACGCCCCTAAGACCTGCTCCAAATATCAATAACCCCAGCGTGACCTCCAGGTACTCCCCTGAAACCCCTTTGGATCTCCTGGAACGCCTCTAAGACCTCCTAAAATGCCCCTGAGACCCCATGAAAGCCCCTAGAACCCTCTAAAATGACCTTAACCTCAAGAAACCCCCTGAATCCTTCGAAACACCCATGAGACCCCTTCAAACCCCTCGAGTCCCCCTTAAAATGCCCCTAAGACCTTCTGGTTCGCCCTGGCTCCCCATGGAATGCCCCAGAAACGGCCCTGAGACCCGTTAGAACTCCCCTAGATCCCTCTAAGGCCACCTGAAGCACTCCTGAGATCTCCAAGAATCCTTGAAGCTCCCTAAATCCTCTTTTAACACTCCTACTATCTCCTGGTACTCCGCTGAAACCCCTTTTAACCCCCTGCAATCAACCTTTGCTCGGCCCTAGAAACGCCCCCTAGCCGTTGCTATAGTAACCGTCATTATTACATTTTAATATTGCAGGGCATAAAAAGATGCATAAACTGAAATTGCATAGAAATTATCTGCATAAAAGGGGCTGTAGTATTTAGAACAGCATTTAAATCAATTCAAATTAGATCATATATATTATATGGTGAATCATTTTTTATGATGAATGATTAATGATTGATTAAAAAAATTTCTTATGATTATGATTACTGATTAATGATTTATTTGCGAAAGCAACGTGATTAAGATTAATGATTAATGATTAAACGATATTTTTTTGTGATTATGATTGATGATTTTTGATTAATCTTAATCATTAATCATTAATCATGATTAAATTTATGATTAATCATTAACGCTCTGCCACAGTTATTAATTGAAGGTCTTTCTTTGCCTGCCATTGCATGAATTTGTATATTGTGAGGCAAGTACAATGATACACTATGCCCAGGGAGTCGAGAAAATTTTACCGACCGGTACGGGAATCGAACCCGCCGTCTGGATTGGCGATCCATAGCCTTAACCACTAGGCCAACTGGAGCACGATTAGAACTTCTGAAGATTGCTAGTAGATGACTGAGATAACTCATTCTGTGCTCGAATTCATAAATTATTCAACTGCTTAGACAAAAACTCAACTAGTCTAGTCTAGTCTAGTCTACACATACACAGCCATTCATTGAAAGAATCCTGGGAAATGATAGAATCGACTACTTCCATCATTTTTCTTGTCATTATTAATTATTGCAGTACATCGGAGATGCATTACAAGCATTAAAGCGGCCAGGCCTACTGTGCAGCGTTTTTAATTCAACAATGACAACAATGAGTGGGGACATCTCGTACCAACCGCTCAGTTTATTAAAAAGCAAATATGGTGAAATCGGTGGAGGTGACGATGCTAAGAAGATTAATGTCACCCCAGTCCTTGATCATTAGTCCTTCCTGGGATTGAACACAGGTATTTACTCCGTGTCCTGGCCCTAGTGCCTAGGCTTAAGCGCCTTTACTCGCTCTCTGGAAATAAACTAAAACGTTATGGTCTCATGACCGCTCAAAGACGGCCCATTTTAAAAATATAAATTAGTTTTACGATTATGAAAGTTAAAACTAATTAAAGCAATCAAATCGGAAAGATCTCACCGGTTATACTGTTTACAATCTAGAAGGTGATGCAGTTTCTCGTCATTCTTGATTCGCGCTGTCCAATCAGCTAAGTAATTGTTTCCGAACTTCTTCTTCTGTTATTTTCGTTGGGGTTCAAATCACGTTTTTTACGTTGTATCGACTTCAACGACATAGGAAACGACACACTAAAACTACCAGGATTTGTTTTCGTTTTTCAATTTTTCAAATAGATATCGGTCGATTTTTTGATTCTTATGAAGCTGGGCTAAAAATGCTGGCGATCATCTCGACGAACCACAGCTGCTTGTGGCTTTGGTTTGTTTGTACTATGTACTCTACACTCACTGACTGTTCAAGAACCCACTTCTCAGCAAATTTGGACACCTTGAAACACCCGAAACTTCAAGCTTTTCGCCACCCAGATACACAATCGCACATCCTTTGCTCAGCACATCCCGCACTGCATTTCTCTAATGGTTTCTTGTCGATTTGCATCCTGTAGCTTAGATAACAACTCAAGTACATCGAAACATGTTTTTAGAATCTGAAATTCAGAACTAGCCTTAACTTTCAACTATTCGGTTCAAACTGTTTTAAATCTTATCCTTTGTACCTGATGAGTTAGTGAAACGCACGGGTGTATGTGCGGTTCGAAGCATAATTTATCCCTTAAATAAATTTAAATATCTTTTGCCCAAGATCCCATGAGAAAGAAACTTGAACCGACGACTTCGCACAAACTTACCCAAGACGTGTCCGTTTGAAGGCCAGATTTGCTACCCCTATAAAACGTCCAAATATTTATGCTCTTCCCGAACAAGCATTCACTAGAGAAATGTATGCATGTAGCCATTTGAACATAGTACTGCTCGATAAACATATCATATTGACCTCCCTGAGGGAACCCCGGCCCATACACACATCTTCGTTTTTCCCAATCGTCTTAGTTCTATTCGCCTTCGCCGTTGTCGTCCTCGTCATGCCTCGATTGGCAAACGAAATGTGAAGTCCTTTATAGCAAGAAAGAAGGATAATCTCGCAAAAAGGCTGCGGCTCCTGGCCCTTTGGCTCTCGGTTTGGTCCGTAAATAATGCCAGAAAGCAACCGGACGGATTGGAAAGCCTGACGGCGCGCTCTGCTGGGGAATTTGTTGGCATTCTTCCTCCCCGGCCCGGCGGAGGTCTGCCACCCATCAACTCGCCCGAGACCCTACGAACGGGTTCGACTGTCTGTGTGTGCATGGCTAATGATGGCGATGGCTTTTTGGAGCAGCCTTTCTCTTAAATGTTGCTCAGCTTGCTGGTTTAGAAGTGGTCGTCTATGGGATGGCCGATGGCGGTGGGTGTCAGTCAGGGCACAACCAAAGCATGAGAAGAGCCACTTGGGTCAGCTCTTGTCGAGGATGGTCCATAGTCAGTCAGGCTACCACCAACCCGGAAGCAGCCGTCGTTCGTTCAATGATCCGTGAAGAAGGAATCCGGACAGGGTGGTTGGCATCAGGATCGGAGATAAGACGACATGATTACGGGTGAGTGGAGTCGATTCAACGAATGAATGAGTGAGCCGCCTCATTAAATTTAACGATTCCTGCTAATATGAGGCCTTGTGAACTTGAATGGATTTATTCGATTCTTCGGAATGGGGGTGGCCGACAAACTTGGTGAACCCGAATTAACGTATCTTTCATTTTATTAAGTTTTACTTAAAACCCAATAATATAGATACAACGCGAGTGCTCATTTGAACATCGTTAAAGTGGAAAGTCACTTCTTGTTTCATTCGCCATACTTCAAATTTGAAATTAACGGCATTTTCCTGTGGTCTATGAGGGAATGAGGGAAAAAGATAATTTTTCCGGTGGTTTAGCTTATGTAAATGATTTGTAGCCTGATGAGCTTGCTTTAACCCTCGAGCGATCGCGCTGTTGTACTTTACACAACACGTTGAAAAGTCTCGCTTTTTGTATTCAGCATTAGCGTGGTGCTGACGGTGGTGGCCAACCGCGCGAGTTACGGAAGGTTAAACGGAGAGAGCGCTTGTAAAACACTTGACTTAGAAACAGACTCTGTTCCAGTTAGGCCGTTACGCCAGAAACAAGAAGAATAACTTATCTTTCCATTCACTTACTCCAGTCCTTGTACTTATATAGAAAACGAGGTACACACTCAGAACGAGCTCCCAATTTATCTGATCATTTGTTTCCAATAAATTTCATCACGCCCGCAAGCTCGTAAAATCCTTCAATTTGTAGAGACTAACTTGTGCTTGGGCGCCGTCTGCACATAAACGTTCCTTCCGATTTCCATCGGTTACCAACAGCTTTCTAGTGCTTCCTTTATGTGTTTCGCCGCCTGGTTGGGGGTTGTTGTTGTTGGTATAAGTAGCGCGCTGCGCTGCACCGACATCTACACAACTCAGCACCGGTTCAAGCCGCGTATAATCATCGGGATCATTAAAATAATGACCCGCTTCAATTGCTTCCTTTTTCAACTAAATCCGCTTACCCGAGTCGGGTGGCCGCCCGGGAAAGCCGCTTTGTTTGCTACCTACCAAACGAGTACCGACCGATGATGCGATGGTGCTGTGGTGGCGGTCCAATAGTCGAAACGACGACGCGATGTGATGCCGACGTGGCCTGGTGAAGCACGGCAATCCATTGGTTCCATTTGATTTTCTTATTCCACCTGACACAACAACAAAGAGCGGAGTCTAGAGAAAAAGTACAGTGACAGTGAGTGTCAATTTAGGAGACAAACTTTTTTTTGTAGGGTATGTGTTCCATCAGTAATCTCACGCTCCCATGTTCATCCTATTCGAAAACAAGCGATTACGGCACCGATTGATTCCGTTCTTTTTGTTTTCATGGGTGCTCACTTCAAACAAAAAATACAAAAATAAGAAACAAAACAAACAGTGCTTCATTCCTCTGTTTTTCGTAGGATGAAAATGGGAGCCACATGCTTAATAAGGGAACCAATACCCTATATAAAAAGGAATCAATGATTAATGAAAAATGACGAATGATAATTTCATAACTCCGCTCTGCATGTATACGTGTTTGTTCAAATATTACGTAACGCTAAGAGGGGAGGGGTCCAGCGATGTGTTACGCTTCATCTTCTTCTTCTTCTTCTTCTTGGCGTAACGTCCTCACTGGCACAAAGCCTGCTTCTCAGCTTTGTTCAATGAGCACTTCCACAGTTTTTAACTGAGAGCTTCCTCTGCCAATGACCATTTTGCATGTGTATATCGTGTGGCAGGCACGAAGATACTCTATGCCCAAGGAAGTCAAGGAAATTTCCTTTACGAAAAGAGCCTGGACCGACCGGGAATCGAACCCGTCACCCTCAGCATGGACATGCTGAATACCCGTGCGTTTACCGCCTCGGCTATATGGGCCTCGGCTATGTGTTACGCTTCATACAAAATTTAAAAATTCCCCATACAAAACTTGTTACGTGGGGGAGGGAGGGGATCTAAAATTGACGAATTTCGCGTTACGTAATATTTTAATAAACCCCCCTGTACACTGAAAATTGAACATTCTTCAATACAGTCAAATTTACACCGCAGGAATCTGAAATGGTGTGATTTGATGAGATCGCTTTGGTTACGATTTTATTCTATTGCATATATGAAGACTTCGACCATTTCTTCACTTTTAACCCTAGGAGGATGTTGGGGTCAATATGACCCAGACAGGCTCGCAAAACGTGCACTTCATTATCGTGGTACGTCTATCGTAACATCCTAAGAGGGTAACCTAACTATCAAAAAGCCACGATTTGATTTATCGCTACCGGTTGTCCCAAATATGGTCTGAGGCTATTTTCTTGACAACTGTTCATCAGGTTACCTAAAAACCGCGAATTGATGTGTTGGGTTGATATTTGATCAAATCCGACGGGACACCCGGAACTAGTTTTGGATCAATACCGGTAGTTTCTAATATGATCTAAGGCGATTTTCTTGCAATTCACATGCATGATTTTGGTTCACTTCTTTATTTAACCACTTCTGGTGGAACACTCGCAATCGATTCCGGAATACTACCCGAGCACAAGGGAATAACAACAGCATAAGGAGCTGTGTTATTTCGGCAAAATAACAGAATAACAAAATCGATTTTTTCTAAGTTATTGCCACAACATTTTGTGTTATAAACTTGTCTGTCATAAGCGGCAAAATAACAAATTCCATAACAGAAAAATGTTCCTGGGAAACCATTTCAATAACTTGTTTTGTTAGTATCAATAACAACTTAATAACAGTGAATTCGGAAAATATTTCAATAACAAATTTTGATATTAATATGTTATTGATAGTAATCGGAGAGCAGAATTTGCTATGCTATCAAACTCGTTACTAAACAGTTGTAATACTTATTGTATGGAATTATTCGCTTTGTCTCACAAGCCCGCCAATAACATGAGGGTCATCACCCAAGTAACAAAATTAATTTTATAATGCTTTTGAAGTATTCTTCAACACCTGTTCTTTAAAACCATGCAGAAACCAAATTGCTCTACAACACGACATCAACTCAACCATAAACCCGCCATAAGATCAAAGAGGCCCATCCTAAGATGCTCTTGGAGAGTTGTTTTTAAATTTCTCTTAAAACTTGTTGTACTTCCCAAGTTGTCCTCAAGGCGAATTGCTCTCTCCTTGTAGAATTCTTCAAGTGCACGATAAAACGATAATAAATTTGTCAGTGTTGTTGCTGATGCAGCTTTTATGTCGACAGAAAAGTTTGGTGAATTAAATTGAAATTAAAAACATAATGAAAATGACACATTATTGTAATCGGGATTAATTTATCACACAAATTGGAAATATTTCTGGGATGTAGCAAGGATGCCAAATGCCAAGCAAAATTCATCGTATATGTGTTGCAAGATTCTTCCAAAAATTGCAACGCGCTTCCATTATAACGCACACGCAAAACAAGAAAAGCTACCAAAAATTGAGATATGCCTTTTCTACCAATTTATGTATTAAAAACGTACAGAAAATGTGATAAATCATAATCCATTCGTTGTATTAAGATGCGCTACACGGTTCCATAGCTTCCATACCACTACACACAAACACCTCCATTCAAACCCGAGAAGTTGAACCGGGTTGCGTCTAAAAATAACTTTCGCTTCGCTGCTGAGCTTTGCGTTCTATTGTCTACATGGAAATTTCCACTTGCAAACAGCAACCTGCTGGATGCGGGCTTTTCAGTGCACAATGGGTCTAGAGTCGTATTTACGAAGACAAAAATGTTTCTGCCAAGTTCTGTCATTTCTTTTTTTTTCGTTATTGTAAAATGATTACGGTCAATCAAGTGTGGCTTATCCAAAAATCTACTGATTAATTATTCTCTATACAATATCAGAATGTTTTACAGAGTTATAGCAAATTTACAAAAATAAAACATTCGATTGATTTGATTGATTTGTCTTTATTCAAGAGACTTTCAGCCCTTGGATAAAACATTCTAATCATTGGAACTTTTCGAAAAGTTTTCAATAAATTGCAACTTTTTTGCCTTTGGTCATATTTTAGTCGAGTCCAACGATACACGAAAACCAATACATTAGTCACAAACTTTCAAAATTTAATTTAATTCGGTTCGCTTAGTCCTAAGGTACAGTAATTTGATAAACGGAAATCAAAAACTAGATATAGATAGAAGGGCTCTAATTTCGTGTAAAGTTGAATAATCAATCATGCCCAAATTTGCACCAATTAAATCAAACTCGTTGAGGAACAAGTAATCAAAATTTGAATAGTTTTGGTGGACTTTATAAAAGGATACAACTTGCTAAAAATGTTTTAGGCAATTTTTAAAACCACTAGGCGGTGCTAGAGGTCAAGCAAATTTTAAATTTACTATATCTCAGAATTCTGGTCACTTACAAAGTTGGTGTCTTTGAGTTAATGGTCCACTTGTTTCGAAATTTTGCCACAAGGAAGCGGAAGTTACACATTTGCAAAATTATGGAAATGAATGTTTTTTTTTTCGTAAAGCAATCAAAAAGCTGTAATTTAGTTTTCTTTGAACATATTTAAGTCAAGTCAAAGGTTTTTCAAAGAGCTATATATTAGTCATAAATGTGCAAAATTTCATTTCATTCGGTTCACTTAATCCAGAGATATAGCAGTTTAACGAAGAACACTCAAATATGAAACATTTTACTAGAGTCGCTCCAACTTCATGTAAAACTATCCAATCGAGCTCAAATTTGTACCATTTATAGCTAATTAGTTGTGCAACTAGCAGATAAAATTTGAGAATATTCCCTACACATTATAGAAAGTGACAGGTTGCTGAATATGTTCGAGATAATATGTAAAAGATACATGCTTCTACTAATTTGCAACTAACGCCGTCTACTGACAAGTAATATTTAAGTAATCATGGTGCTAAGATGTACGGTATGGAAATTTCGCCAGTGCTACATCTTGCTGTCTGTGATATCTGTCATACCAGAGACAAACAGACGTAACACTGATGAAATGTTTATACCAAATATCTCATCATCCTGGTTACTTAGAGAGTTGGTGTCTTTGGCAATATTATTTGGCTGGTCAAGAACTAACAAATGATGAGCCGTTTGATTCAAAATTCCACTACAAGGCAGCGCTAGTGAGCAAACAAATATTATATTCCATATATCTCAGGACTCAGATCACTAAGAAAGTTGATGTCTTCGACGATGTTGTTAGGTTGGTTACGGCCGCTCAGTTGATTAGCTGATTGGTTCAAGGTTCTGTCAGTAGGCGGCGCTAGTTACGAATTAATTGAAGCATGCAACTTTTATTTATTTTTTCACATATATTCAGCAAGCTGTAACTTTTTCAAAAATGCACCAAATATTCTCAAATTTTTCCTGCCAGTTGCACAACTAGTAAGCTATAAACGGTACAAATTTGGGCTCGATTGGATAACTTCACATAAAATTGGAGCAACTCTAATAAAGTAGTTCATATATGAGTGTTCTTCGTTTAATTGCTATATCTCTGGATCAAATGAACCGAATGAAATGCGACATTGCACAATTATGACTAATACATAGCTCTTTGAAAAACCTTTGACTTGGCTTAGACACGTTCAAAGAAAACAAACTTACAGCTTGTTGATTACTTCACGAAAAAATATCAATCATTTGAATGATTTTGCAAATGTGTAACTACCGCCGCCTAGTGGACTATTAACTGTAAGCCCTTGACTCACTTAACAACGTTGTCGAAGACACCAACTTTCTAAGTGGTGAGAGTCCTGAGATATATGAAATTTACAATTTGCCGTTTATTGGTGGAATTTCTAATTAAACGATCCATCACCATCCATCATGGCATCGCAAATAAAATTATTAGAAAGCAGATTTTTGAATCAGTTTAACCAGACGAACCACCCCAAAATAACAATAATAGGGAATAGGGTCAACAATTGAAAATAAACTTTCTAAAACACAATAAGTGTCTAAAAACTTAAAGCTGAAGCTTAAACAGTTTTGTCTTCGCAAATACGGCTCTGGACCCATTGTGCAGTGTGGTGGCTGTATCACTTCCATCACCAAGCCACGTTTGTGTTGATGATGATGGCTTTCAGCCTCTTGTTTATTCATGTGCAGTTATAGCCGTGATGGTTAGAGCGCAGGATAATGTGTATCACCATGATAGTGATTCGGTTCGATTCCCGCCGCCGCCCGAAATTCTTTTTAAACATGTATTGGTATTTAATGCCGCCGCTGCTGCCATGATCAGTCTAAAAATAGAACAAATAATGAGAAACCAGTGCGACAGAGCACACGCACACATGCGAAATTTTCCTTTTCCAGATTCTAGGAAGCCAATACAATTTTTGGTATACCGCCACCTACCAATTTTTGTATTTGCAAGGCCCTAATACAATATTTGTATATGTTTCATACCCAATTGTATTAGAATCTGCCAATCTCAGGTTGCGTGCACTAATAAAATATTTAAAAATATTATTCCTTGTCATGCGGACATTGCTCATGAGTTTTCTCAACATGGCTTCCATTGAAATCTAGGCCGGTGGTCGGTCCATCATCGATGGTTTTAATCAACATCACCATAAGATCGTCTTAAATTTCTTTCAATTCATGCCAGAGCTAAAAGCATAACTCAAGAATACTAGGATTTATAACGTTCTCAATCCAGCCTGGTTGGCCTCCATCAAGAACGTCTTGAATTTATTTCATCTTATGCAAGGGTAAGAAGTATTATTCAAGAGTACTCAGGTTTATAACGTTCTTGATGTAGGTTTATGCAAACTCCGCCGAGAACGTCATAAATCATGTACGCCAAATTGTAAACAAACAATAAATTATCGCACCGCGGGGGATTTTCTGAACTTCGTGCGATAAATTTATTCATCCCCGGTACCGTTGCCAACCAGGCAGACCTTTTTCGGGAACCGCCCTTGATGTGGTGCAGTGCCTTATTCCTCCGGTCAGTATTTCCAACAGGTAAGTGATTTTGCAGGTCGATTATTTGACTCCCGATTACAAGGGAATCGACGTCCTGGATGACCAAACCAACCTCATTTCGGATGCTGCAACCGGAGGAACTTGGTACTGCACCGCGTCGCGGTTGGGTTACCGGGAAGATGTTCTTGATTAGCAGCAATAATGGATCGATGAGAATCAAAATCTGATGCTTGAGTTTTTTCTTGTATTTTTCATGTACCAAACTGTTCTCATGCGAGAACAGTTGCTCTTGATCAAGAACGGACGATTGAAGATAACTACAAGAACCTTATAAAACTGAAAATAAGTTCAACAGTTCTTGTTGTGTTTATGGTTTTATGAACTGAACCGTGTTGGAGGTGTTTTTAATACCACATATTGATGAAGAATAGTTATGCTCAGCTGAATCTCCGATAAGATCAACTAGAATATGCAATGTTCCGATAAAACTATCATAAAAACAAATAAAACCAAATAGAATTAGGATTGTTACTTGGGCACTCTGACGTAAGAAATATTTTCAAATGATCGAAAAATACTATATTAAGTTTTTAATTCAATCTAAGAGATTTGAAGTCGCAAGATAATCAAACTTTAGTTATTTCTATATCATCAAATACGACGAGCTTCGATTTCCACCTGTAATTTATAAACTGTTCTATTTTAATTGTTTTCGGAGCACGGTTTTGAAATCAACACGTGTATTTGAAAAAGTTTGATCGTCGATAGCAATTTGTGACTTTTGTTTTGTTTTTTTTTTTCTGCATAGAAACTGAAGAATTTTTAGAATGCTCAACAGCTTTGCAGAAAATTTTTGAGATATTGGAAATTTTGTACAGATTATTACAATTTTTCTGGAAACTTTGTTTTTATTCCTCCGATTTTTCCCTGGATTCAAGAATTATGTCGAATATTCCTCCTGGATTCTACAAGGATTCCACCAGATATTTTTCTACAATTTCTCCTGAACTTCCTCTGATGATTCCTACAGGACTTCTACCAGAATTTTGGCAATATTTTTTTCTTAAATTCCTCTTTTAATTTCTCTAAGGATTCCGTCAAAAACTCCTTAAGTGACTTTGTCATAAAATTCTTCTAGAAATTCTTCGACAGATTTGGTCATAAATTTTTCCATAAATGACTCCAAAAATCTTCCATAAATTTCTCCGGGAGTTCTTCAACGGAATCTTTCATGGGTTTTCAAAGAATCCTCAAGAAATTCTTCCAGAATATTGCATAGAATCCCTTCAAGGATTTCTTCAGAATTTCCTGTGATCATTAGTCCTGATGTTCATCTTAAGATTTCTCTGAAAACTTCTTTGAGGATTTCACCAGGAGTTTTTCCGAAAGATTCTCCAGGAGTTTTCCAAAAGATTCTGCCAAGAATTCTAATAATTGCTCAGAAGAATTACCTACGAAATTTCTAAGAAAATTACGCGAGGAGTTCTCTTGAAGACTTCTCCAGGGATTTATCGAAAGTTCCTCCAGAACTTCCTAGTTGCTTATCCGAAAATTATTTAAGTAATTCTTACAAGGAGTCGTTCAGAAATTTCCTTCTTAACTGAATACAAAAATTGAACAACACAAAGGGACAGGTCATAATTGTCGAATTGTTGCTGTGATTTCAAAACTTGTTACTGTTGTGCTATTGTAAACTTGTTATACAAAACATGTTATTTAAATGTAATTTAGTTAATGTACATCAATAGCTTGATTATAACAAAATGAGATTGTCCAACAAAATTTGTTATGGAAAAGCTAAGTCTTGATAATTTAATAATAACGAAACAAGATATAAAAACATGTTATGTGATTTCGTAGTTATCAACTTACTATTCTCCTCTGCTCGGGTAATACTAGTTGTTGCGGCGCAACGATCCGACTGGTAACCAGCTTGGTGGAGATAATGCGTCATGAATGCAACGGTCTATACTGTGAAGGGTTAGCCAACCGCTTCTGTCAATAGAATGACTTGACACAAATGCACGATCTTATGGATGATAGTGAAGTTTAGATATTAGGTGATTTTTTATATAATTTGTTTAATAGGTTGACTATATTTCTTCAATTTGTAAACGGTGAACTCATTGGATTATATAAATTTAGTATACTAAAACTCGATATCCTACCAGGTTGACATATAGACTGTTTCATAAATTATAAATACACTTTGTTTATTCAATTAAATGAACTGTTCTAAAGATTTTTACCAACTTGTTTCAGAGTATAGCATATTGTACTCCATATTTTTATAATTCCTTTCAATTGTCTTGATATTTTAAAGAACAGTCGAGTTCTCTAACAAATAACTTAATTTTTCAAATTTGCATTTGCACAAAGGTGTTTTTTAATGATTTCAACATTATTTATCACTAAATACCAAAAATTATCTAAATTTTTATCACATTCGCTTTCTCAACAATTTGTCAAAGTAATGCCTTGATCAAAATTTGGGAAAAAATCGATAAAGGCATTCCCACATTATTTTTTCGGAGATCAACTTTCTTATTTTTTAAGGTTTTCTACTGAACATAAGAACTACCACACAGTTTCTTAGCTTTCCTGAACGCATTTAATCTAAACAAACTTATTTTTTCAGCTCATTCGATCCTTCAGATGGCAAAGCTTGTCATATAATAAAAACGAATGCAGTAAATAGTAATTAAGACATTCATTTGCTTAACGTTTGTTGCTCCTGGTGTTGTTGAGGAATTTGAAACCAAAAATTTTGTATTGAGAAGGCCCGTAATGGTGGTTCTTGATCAAATATTCCTGTAAAAATTACTCTTACCAATCGAAAAATATCTTTTATTATCGATACAGCCATTTTTATTCTGTTTGGAAATTGAATATTTTATCTGTGAGATTTTTTTCTTTTCTACTATGCTACATTTTTTGCCCACTTTGTGCAACTTCAAATTTTAATCATCTAGTTTACAGAGCCCTATTTTTTTACTTTTACCAGAAACATCAACAAAATTGGTATTATTTGCTTCGTTAGCATGTTTACAATAAGAGCTAGAAGAATCTTTTTTGGATATTATGCTCAAATTGAAATGGCAGTTCATCGTTAGTGTATTTATAATTTCTGAAACAGTCTATAGTCAGACGACCCAGTGCATAGGTGCAATCGCGTAGAAGTAACACCTGAGGTTGCAAGTATGTCCCATAAAATCCTTGAAGCTATTTAAGCTACTAATTGATTAGCTTACAGCATAGTTTTGGCACAAAGCCGCAGTTGATACGTGGACAACTTAGCTTAGGAAAGAACGCTGAATAGTATGCCAATTTGCATTGTAACTATTACGTATTTCAGCTTTAAAGCATACGATAGAAATAAAAGCTAAGTATCAAAAGTCAGTCGTTTAGTCCAGCATCAACTTTAGTCTTAGATATGGACTGAGACTATATTCTTGCTGGCTGTTATTCAGATTATCCAAAAAGCAGCCATTGCACAGTGGAAAAAATCGACCCAAAAAACGGATCTTTTAACGCCGCTGGTTTCGGTACGTGAAGTTGACCATTTCTGACGTAAAAAATTACGAAAAATCGATTGGTGCTAATTTTATTCATCGCACGGCACGGGAAGTGGTCCATTTTGCCCTTTTTTCATACAAAAAGAGAATCAAAATTTACTTTTAAACAACTAACACGACTGTTGATCATTGGAAATAGCTGCAGATGTTATTAGAGGTTATTAGAAATCATAAACATATAGGAAAGATCCATTTAAATGCTTATATTGTCCCATATGCCCCAACAACTGCTAAAATTGTGAATTTTACATGATTATGAATGGATTTTTAATGTTACAGATTTGAATTTCTTTTTTTTTAGAATTTAGCATCATAGAAGAAAAAAATCTTCTACAAATCTGTTAATTCTGCTATTTTTGACATTTCTTCCGACGACACTTATAGTCTATAATGCACACGAAAGGCACACTGGGCCATTTTACTGAAAAAGTTTAAAAATCGAATTTGATCAATATTTGCAGGTAAAAAAATCAGAGATAAACTTCGAAAAAATCCAACATAATCACGGAAATTAGAAGGTTTTCTTAGTAAAATAACAAAAAAAGTTAATTTTCAATCTAACACCTGAAGAAGCAAGTGGAGATAGCTAATTTTTTGACCAAAACATGCCAATACCACTAGCATCGATATAGTGTGGAAAGAAAAGTGGGGTAACTCGGGGCTCTTGTTCTACATTAGTATGAAATCATCACGAAAATAAAGGAAAATTAGCAATTGAGGCCAATTTTTTGAACAGGGAAACATGTGTTATGCAAAATATGCTAAACGAGTCATATTCAGCAAATGGTACTTACTGAGAACAAATGTACGTCATATTGCAGAAATCAAAAGCCAAAATGCGAGCAAAATCCCATAAATAAATCGAAAACTGCTCACTCAGCACCTTCGTTCAACTAACCACCACTGACTGACTGCCAGGAGGGAGTCACTCCACATATGACGAATCCATTCCCCCACCCCCAAGTGAACCCCATGATATTGCAATATTTATTTTTCAATAACGATGGTCAATTTATGATTATGAACCGGATTTCCTTCCCATACTCTCAATCGATGCGAGGCGATGGATAAGATCTTTTGTTCCCTGGCAGAGAATAGAATTCCGATCCGAGGGCGAGGGCAACGATGACGACGGTGCTGGGGATAGAAGAAAACGATGAAGCGCTCTTTCAGTGGTGCCGATGCGTGGAATGACCCCCCATTCAGGTTGTTGAATTTGTCGGAATGTTATGAACTGCTTCGGTTGCTTTCCGACGAAGCGACGAATCGGGGATGTGCACTTACGAGGTCGCATGGGGGTTGGGAAACTGTTTGCTGATGTTATCACTATTTCCACCCATCGTCTACCGATGTGGAGCGAGAGGGAACCCCACCATCATCGTTTCGTTTGGTTTGTTTTGATGCCCCCATTCAATATGTGGGGGTAATGGTACTCGGAGGGTGGCAGAATGGTGGCCAGGGCGAACTTTTGCCCAGTAAAGTGATTGTTATTGTTATTGTCTTAACGAGGGGATCTAATGGCAAACCCAGTATCTGCCATCAGCGGAATGCCAATGTGTTGCCTCTGGACACCGCCAATGCCCCATGCAGGGTCGGATCTGCGGTAGCCAAGAAAAAAATCTGAACCATTACAAAAAAAAGCACAACTCTTAGCTGGTAATCTTTGCCATCGATTGACCCGTGGAAGCATGAAGTAGGAACTTGTGAGGACCAGAGCTTTGTTAGGTGCTCAAGGTTGCCGAATTCCTCCTGTGATTCCTACAGAAAATCTTTCAAAGAATCTTTAAAAAAAATTCCAGGGATCCCGCTGAGTAATTCTTTTATAGTTTTTGCAGCGATTCCTTTACAAATTTCCCCACAATTTGTCGAGTTTCCAGCATTTACCTGAAATTTCTCAATGAAATTCGATAAAAATGGATTTTTTTAAGCAGTTTTTCACAAATTTCTTCATACAGCTCTCCAGAGTTCCTTTCCGAAACTCCTCTATGGGGTCCAACAGAAATGCATCCAAGTACTCTTCTAGAAAACCTTTCGTAGGTTTCCTCATAAATCCCAAAATGTCATCGTTCCAGACAAATACAGAAATCCTTCAAAACCGTTTCCAATATTTCTTTTTTTTCTCAGATATTCCTTGGAATTCAGTGAAAATTTTCTTCAAAATGTTCTTTCTTCCAGGAATTGCTATAGATTTTTTTCTAGAGATTCTCTTAAAGATTGATTCAGAAAACTTTCCAAGCTTTTGTTCAGAATATCTTCTTTGGATTCTTTTCAAATTTCTCCATGATTTCCTACGGAAACTACTCGAGGAATTCATTAATTAAATCTTCTTTATTTTTTTTCAGAAATTATTCCAGTGTTTTCCTAAGAAATGTTTTCAGGGGTTCTTAAGATTTTCCCTTAAAATTCATAAATTTATTCCACGATGAAGTATTCCTTGGATTCATTTTACAACTCTATCAGGGATTGATACTTCTGGAATTCTCTCAAGTATTCTTCAGAGATTCGTCCATAAAATCCTGCTGATTTTGTATCAATATTTTTAAACGATTTCAGCAGGAATTCACCCAGAAGTTCCTTTTGAAGTTTCGTCACGAATTCTTCACGAAAATAATTAGAAAATGTATAAAAAAATAGTCCTAGGAATTTCTATAGGAATTACCTTCGAAGTTTTTAAAGGAATTTCTCAAAATATTCCAAGAGAATCCTACGATATTACTTTCAGTCCACGAGTACCTTCAGAAAGTAGCCAGTAACTTTTTTATGTACCGTGGAAAAATGTGGTATGTTCGTAGCTAGTGTCTTCAGCAAAGTTGTTGAGGAGGTCAGGGACTCTTCGATAGTACGTAATTTAGTACATATTTGCTCCAGTAGGTGGCACTTCCCGGGTAGAGGAAAAGATCTAAATAATTGCATATTTTGATATGGAGATCAAAAAGTTATATTGGTTTGATTGATATAAGAGATAAAAGATCTAAAAATAATATCACAAATTTACTCCTGGAACATCATCATCATATCATATTTAGATTTTGTAAGATCTAATCAATAGCAGCGAGCTATTCGTTTGATATTCAAATATCAAATTTTGATATTGTTCAGATGTTCCAGGAACATTTTTGCCTTTCTCGTACACCAAGGTGTACCGAAAGGCTATATGTTCACTCCAAAAACGAAAATTTGATAGAGCCCCCGGAGGGGTCAAGTGTCATATACCAATCGACTCAGCTCGACGAGTTGAGATGATGTCTGTGTGTATGTATGTATGTATGTGTGTGTGTGTGTATGTATGTGTGTGTGTGTATGTGTACAAAAAAGGTCACCTCATTTTTAGATAGTAAATATGAACCGATTTCAACGACCGATGGTTCATTCGACGCGGCATCTGGTCCCATTGTTTCCTATTGAAAATGGTTCGGATCGGTCCAGCCGTTCCGGAGTTATGGCCATTTAGGTGTTCCAGACCGGTACCCCAGGAGGGGGCCAAATATGAAAATGCAACAAACCCATGCATGCGACCCATCAAACCACGGCATTTTCGATTATCTGATGAACGGGAAGTAGGAGAATAGTCGCAGACTATATTTGAACCGGTAGTGTTCCGGAACCGGTTCCGGGTGTCCCACCGGAAGTGGCCAAATATAAAAGAAAATCAAACCTATTCTTGCGACACATCAAATAGCGGCTTTTCCGATAACCAGATGAACGGTAAGCAGAAAAATAGTTTCGGACAATATCTGAACCGGTTATGTTCTGGAACCGGTTCCAGGTGTCCCGCTGGAAGTCACCAATCAAAAAAGTGAACCAAGCCCAGGCATGCGACACATCAAATAGCGGCTTTTTAAATAACCAGATGAACGGTAAGCAGGAAAATAGTCTCAGACTATATTTGAACCGGTAGTGCTCCGGAACCGGTTCCAGATACCCCATCGGAAGTGACCAACTAAAAAACCGAACCAAACGCATGCATGCAACACACCAAATAGCGACTTTATCAATAACCAGATGAACGGTAAGTAGGAAAATAGTTTCAGACCATATCTGAACCGTCAGTGTTCTGGAACTGGTTCCGCATGTCCCGCTGGAAGTGGCCAATTAAAAAAGTGAACCAATCCAGGCATGCGACACATCAAATAGCGGCTTTTTCGATAACCAGATGAACGGTAAACAGGAAAACAGTTTCATACCGTATCTGAACCGGTTGTGTTCCGGAACCGGTTCCAGGTATCTCATCAGAAGTGACCAATTAAAAAAGTGAACCAAACCTATGCATGCGACCAGGCTCGTGCACAGGAGTGGCGCCAAGGGGGGGGGCTTTCCCAAACCTCGGCAAAAGGTCAAGGGGCGCCTAGTGTATGGAGCGTCGGTAATGAGGGGGGGGGGGGGTTTCAGATCATATCTGAACCGCTTATATATTAAACTGACGAAGATAAAGGGATGCATCCAGCTAAATGCGTCTGATGATGACCAAAGAATAGTAGGTCAAAACGCGTCTTCAAGCAGGACACACGGTAGCGTACAGAGGCTTTGCCAGATTCCCGAGTGGTTTTACCACAGGGCAGGGTCTCCCACCACGCCACCACATTTCCAACAGCTTTGCAAGTATCCAGAACTTGTAATGCGTGCACTGTGATTTGACCTCCTGAAGAGTAAGGTCTATCAACTAGCACACTGAAGGCCTAGCCAAAATGAGGCCTCCACCTGTACCAAACTTTGCCAGAACCCTTTTCCATCCGCGGGCCCGGATCCAACCCAGTATATCAACCCCACGACAGCCAAGCTACCAGAATGTTGTCCCCGTGGCCACTTAATCGCCACTATGCATGTGACACACGAAATAGCGGCTTAATCAATAATAAGATGAACGGTAAACAGGAAAATAGTTTCAGACCATATCTGAACCGATTATATATTAAACTGACGAAGATAAAGGGATGCATCCAGCTATCCGAAGAATAGTAGGTCGAAACGCGTCACGCTAAACAAGCTGTTTCCGATATTTGTCACCGATAATTACCAATCAATCCACAAATAACATATTTGAACAGATTGTGTTCCGGAACCGGTTCTAGGTGTCCCGTCGGAAGTGGCCAATCCAAAAAGTGAACCAAATCCATGCATGCGAAACATCCAATCATCAAAAATGTTCGATAACCAGATAAACGGGCAGGAAGAAAATAGTCTCTGACCACACCTAAGATACCAGCAGTGTTGCAGAATCAGGATTGGATGCATCGCTGAAATTACGAAGGTGAACAAAATCGATGCAAGCGATTAATATGCGTAAAAGAACAAAACCTTGATAAAAATTTAAGCGATCTTGTCAAATTACACCATTTTAGATTCCTGAGGCGTTTATACAGTAGGATGGATCAAAGTTGTATGGGAAAATTTAAATTTTATAGCCTCAATCTCCTTTTGCGTCTAAAATTACTGCGCACAATTTCGATGCAATTGGTTGAGCCCTCGCGCTCTGTAACACAGTTGTAATTTGAATGGGTTTATTATGGGAAATTTCACTTGCTTGCACTTTTTTTTGTCAAATTTTACATGAATCGTATAGCCAATGATTATACAATAAAGACAATGTCTCGATAATGATCGGCTAGTGAAGGTGGTCAAGCAGTCAACTGTGAGGTTTGATATTTTTTCAGCTCTGCCTATACGTTTACATAACGTCGGCATCTGAGCCATCATTGAGTTTCCAAATTCGATTATGGCTTTGATAAATTCTTGCTTTTCTGAATAAGGCTGACACAAATTTCGATTTTTTCTTAAGTCAAGAGGGGTTCCCCTTGGAAAATTTTAGACGGAATTCAACATTTTGAGGATGGACACAAATAAATAGTTCAATAAATTTTCAAATTTTAATGTGAAATAAGAGTCCTCCAGAAAATTTCTTACCAAATCCTATGTGTTACGCGGTTTTGCTTAATTGTTTGGATATTGTTTCATCAATTACATTTATTATTTATCAACTCTACCCTCCTCCCCCTCATTGACGAGTCAACGAGCACTGTGACCAAAGAAGAAATGAGATGAGATTGACTTCCGTTCTTGAGTTCAATTCTCAGGATTCAGGAACACTTCGCCTTATGGCGACGGAAAAATCTTGAGTACATATTCGACGAGAAAGGCACTATCACCACTAGGTGGATTAATCTGGGTTTTTAGATATTATTTTCAGATCTTTTATCTCTTATATCAATCAAAACAATATCACGTTTTGATCGTCAGTATTTCACCTCTACCCGGGTTGTGATCATACAACTTTTTGCTTTGAAAGTCTTTACATCAAGCTATCGCCAGTATCGAAGCGCTTGTTTTGTGAATGTCAAGCGTGGCTTTGCAATGCGCAGTGTACCTTGCATAAGTTGAAACCATTCTTAGGTAAAGTGTGGAGTTTCCGGCAAATTTGATCAGGACACCAAGAGCTATCCGATAGTGAACTACATAGTTGAATCTAGGTTTATCCGTTCGGTGGTGCCAGTGAGTCTAAGAAAATCTAATCTGTTGTATCTCGAGAACCAAACCACATAGAAAAATTTCGTCCCGGCAAGGTTGATCAGTACATCAAGCGCTTTCCGAAAGTGAACTAGTTAATTCTAGGTTTATCCGCTAGGTGGAGCTAGTGAGTCTTAGACATTTGAAACTCCTGTATCTCGAGAACAGACCACATAGAAAAAAATCGCCTTCGGTAAAGTTGATCAGCACATCGTGAGGGAGTGGACCTGGTGTGATGGTTAAACCATCTGACTATCATGCCGAGGACCTGGGATCGAATCCCACTTCCGACAAACTCACACAATGTGAGTTCTTCATTCGGAAGGGAAGTGAAGCGTGGGTCCCGAGATGAACTAACCTAGGGCTAAAAATCTCGTTAATACAGATAAAAAATCAGCACACCATGAGCTGTCCGATAGTGAGCGAGTTGGTTCTAGGTTCATCCGCTAGCAGGCGCTAGTGAGTCTTAGAAATTGTCAACTGCTGTATCTCGAAAATCAGATCATATTCAGAATTTTGTATTCGGCAAGTTTGATCAACACATCCTCAGCTGTTCGATAGTGAACTAGATGGTTCTATATTTATCCGCAAGGTGGCGCTAGTAAGTCTAACACAATCTAAACTGCTGCATCTCGAGAACCAGACCACTTAGAAAAAAAATCGTCCTCGGCAAGTTTGATCAGCACATCCTCAGCTGTCCGATAGTGAATTAATTGCTACTAGGTTTATCCGCTAGATGGCGCTAGTGAGTCTTAAAAATTCTAAATTCCTGTATCTCGAGAATCAGACCACACAGAAGAATTTCGTCTTTGGCAAAATTGATCAGGACATTAAGAGCTATCCGAGATTGAACTAGTTTTCTTTGATTGATTCTAGGTTTATCCGCTAGGTGATACTTGTAATTCTTGGAAATTCTTAACTGCTGTTTCTTGTAGTCATGAATATTGTTGAAAATTACATTTACAGAAGCGAGAAAGTATTTTGTTCGCGATTTTCATCGCCTGATTAGCTGGGTGGCACCTTGCACTATGGGGAAAGTGGTGGCCAAAAATCAAAAAATTTACTTGCTTTGAATGACGTGTCTTGTACACCATTTGATAGCCAGATAGTTCAAACCTAGATTTCCACAATTTCAGCCCTTTGTGATTAAAACTCATTGCGCCACAGACATCAGACTTGTAAAAATTGTAGTAAAATGCATTTCAAACAGATGCAATTTTCTCAGTGAAAAAGGGTCCAATTTTGAAATTTAATGCACCGTTAGAAAGGTAATTATCAAAACTTAAAAATAGATATGTATGTTACACCGTTTATTCAAATAAGTTAAAATGGGAAATTATTGTAAAAAAAACAGATTAGTCCACCTAGTGGTAATAATGCCTTTCTCGTCGAAAACGTACCCATTAGACTTGTCCCAAAAATAATCGATGTTCGAAAAGTCAAGGTGCTTAACCCTTAATTGAAAGATATGCATTTTTGAAGCATTTTTGTAGAACATTTCGATTTTCTAAAAAATCCGCCAGGGCGATTTTTGAAAAATGACCAATTTTCTTGAAAAGTCCCCAAAAATCATTTTTTCGTAATATTTTTTCCACTTCTGATTTTTTCAATATTTTTGTATTTTTCTTCTGGCCTCTAGGCATTCTTGAAGGGGATAAGTTCTTGAAATATTATATTTATATGGACGGCAGAACCGTTTTTATGTTGATAAAAAGACTATTTTTTGAGAATTTTTCATCTAAATTTGAGAAAAAAAAATACATGAACGTATTTTATTTTCAACTTTGAAAGTTTAATCTGATAGTACTATTTGTATGCGTCATTTCTTTAAAAAAAAGATTCAAAATATCTAGTCTATAAGCTGAGATATTCGGTTTTTAGTGAATGGACAATATTTCAAATTTTTGCAAACCTTTGTATATTTGAAATATTGTAAGGTCTTTGTAACACTCCAATGTTCGTATATTAAAAGAAGTTAAAAAACAGCTTTCCTTGTTGGATGGTCAAGCTAGTTTAATCTTGAATCTTTTATTCTGGGTTGGTTGGCAGTAGATTCATGAAGAGCTTTTTGTGAATAACTACAACTATGACGGGTATCGTGGTTACTGGTAGCAACGCATTTAGTTCGAGATTATGTCGAACACACGTGTAAATCAAAAGACTGCCGTTGTCCAATCACTTTGACACATTTTGGTTGCCCTGTCTTGCCTTAGCTTGTGATCAGATTTATATTTCGTATATGCAAAATCCAGCATATTTGCAATTTCGTGTCAAAATATTAGCTCAATTCATCGAAGAAATGAACGTTTAGCAATCAAAAGATCGCAAATTTCCTCAAAAGCCAAAATATCTACTACATATTTACTAAGTTTTTTTTTCTAATCAATCTGACTTAATTTAGTTATGTTTTATTGATTTCATCACTATTATGTTATCCCTGCAAGGAATGGTTTTTTCTGCTACAGAAAAGGAGTGCAATAGTCGGGAATTCCACGTCATAATATCGAAATTAATGCGTTGCTACCCGTCATTGTTGTAGTTATTCACAAAAAAGCTCTTCATGAATCTACTGCCAATCACCCCAGAATAAAAGATCCATGTTTGAACTAGCTTGACCATCCAATAAGAAATGCCGTATTGTTAAGCCTAACTTCCTTTAATATACGTACATTGGAGTGTCACAAAGACCTTACAATATACCAAATATACGAAGTTTTGCAAAAATTGGAAATATTGTTAATTCACTTATAGCGTAATATCTCAGCTTCTAGACTAGATATTTTAAATATTTTTTTAGAAAAATGACGCATGCAAATAGTACTATCAGATAAAACTTTTAAAGTTGAAAATAAAAAATCTTGTATGTACTTTTTTCTCAAATTTTGATAAAAAATTCTCAAAAAATAGCCTTTTTATTAACATAAAAACGGTTCTGCCGTCAATATAAATACAATATTCCAAAAACTTATCCCCTTCAAGAATGCCTACAGATCCATAGAAAAATACAAAAATATTGAAAAAATTCAGAAGTTGAAAAAATATTACAAAATCAAATGATTTTTTTGAGACTTTTCATGAAAATTGGCCATTTTTTAATAATCGCCCTGGCGCAACCTCTAAATGATTTTTTAGAAAATCTAAATGTTCTACAAAAATGCTTCTAATATGCATATCTTTCATTTGAGGGTTGAGCACCATGACTTTTCGAACATCGATTTTTTTTGGGACAGTCTAGTACTAGTACCCATGATCTTTCTTTGGTTGGGATAGGACTGGGATGATTTTGCATCTATTTTTTGTAGATATTTTTTTAAGATTTTTGGGTATACATCTGCTGGGTTTCCTAGTCAACTTATTAAAAGATGTGAAGAAAATTGTTCTGAAAATCATAAGCCATTTTTCAGTAAGATTTTTGAGTAAACAGCTTGCGAGATTTTTGCCTGCTTCCTTCCAAGGTCATACTATTTGGATTGCATCTGACATCTTCAAGATATTGTCGGTTTTGCACCTTATCGAACGCGACGATATGAATCCGTTGCGGGTAAAACCATCGCCAGAGTCGTCGCCAACCAATCAACAAGAGTGGTAATCACGTTCAATTGCATGCGTGCCTTTTTTTGTAGGTGTAGTTGAGAAACTGTGAGGAAAACATTTGCACTCTTGCCCTGGACGTTAGTTTTATCATTATTTACCCGTTTTTACTTAATTCGATTGGGTAATACTTGCACATTCAAACTAAATAGCCTTTGAATTGGCGTGCACACGGAAAAATATTATAACCCAAACAATAAGTTTTAAAAACTCAAATTTGGCTAAACTGCTTAAAGTTTTAACTCAAAGTTGGGTTGTTTTCTCCCTCGCCCCACCGCAATGTTGTCGAAAACCAAGAGAGAAGCACCGACGCATCCGCTGCTCTTCCGTGGAAGAAGCCAAATTTGGGTTTTCTTGAATTAACCCAAATTTGCGCCATTTGAGGCCTCCGTTGGGTGAAAATAACTTACCACTGGGTTAATTTTTTTGCCGCTCTCAAACGAGAACTACTCACTCACCACTTTCGCTGTTTAACGCATATTTGAGTTATTCCACGGAAGACCGGGATTGCGTCAAAACAACTTAAATTTGGGTTGATTTGTAGTTCAGTGCAGTTTTGTGTGAAGAAAAATTCTCGCTAGTGTTCGTGTGCTGAAATGTCACTTATCTCTAGAGGGAGTCTAACGTTTGTACGATTTCACTAACACAAGCACTAAATCGGAGACGAACCAGCCTCGGGCTGAAAGTCTCGATAATGAAGTTGACGGTGCGTTTTGTTGTAAAAGCAACATATGTACAAGATGCATTCAAAATTCCGTGCACGTCATTCTGGTGAAACGGTTCTTATATGTTTGACGAGATTTTGGTTATATTTTTCTCATTATACTTCGCCAATACGTGCATTCCGAAATTGACCCTCGGT
The DNA here is from genome assembly GCF_035046485.1 of Aedes albopictus. Taxonomy (NCBI): domain Eukaryota; kingdom Metazoa; phylum Arthropoda; class Insecta; order Diptera; family Culicidae; genus Aedes; species Aedes albopictus. The sequence continues at coordinate 210,278,396 of NC_085137.1, forward strand.
GAGAATCATGGGAATTTTTCTAGCAACCTTTTGAAATACATAACAATAGTTTTGCCGTGTGCCTCCTTTGTACTCATTTACACATGGAATGAAGCCAGTACTGTTACGTATCGTATCGCGGTGCACTTGTCAAGGCTTTTTGCGGTGCACCAAATGCACTGACTTGCACGATCTGAAAACCCCGGCTCTATTTCATAGATTCCTCCAGGAATTTCTCCGAAAATACTAATCGAAATTACTTATTATGCAGAACTAATGAAGTAATTCCTAAATAAATTGCTAAAGGAATCCCTTCACAATTTTCTGAAGGTATCTTTGTAAGAACTCCTCGATATACATCTGGAGATTCGTAAAAAGTATTTAGCATGAAATCCAGTAAAAATTATAGATAAAGACAATGAAAGAATCCTTGGAGGCTTTCTTGGTTACTGAATAAATTTCTGAAGGGATCTCTGGTGGACTTTCTAAAGCAAGTTGAGAACCTTCAGTAGGTATTTCTATGAGAATTTCTTAAATCTGGAGAGATGTCAAACAATAAACCATGGAGTAAATTCTGAAGAAGTTCCGGAGAGAACTTCGGGAGATATTCTTGAAGAATCAGAAGAAAAGTTTGAATGAATCCTGTAAGGAATTTATGAAGCAATCCCTGAAGGACTTCGGGGGGAACTTCAAGAAAAATCTCTTGAGTATTTTCTAGAGGAACTTCTGGCGAAATGCCAACGAATAATTCCTGCAGGAATCCTTGAAGGAATCCCTGGAAAATAATAACAAGGAATACGTGCAGAAACATCCAGAAGAACTCCTGCAGGAATCTTTGGATGAATTCCTGTGGGAATTTGAGAAGAAATTTTCGCTGGAATTGCATTTTTTTTAAGGAATACCTGGAGAGCAATGGATTGGTTCCAAGAATATTCTTTTGAGTAATTTCTTTCGAAACTTATGAAGAAAGCCATATGAAAATTTCTGTTGGGATTCCTGCAAGCAACCCTGGATGAATTCCTTTGGGAATTGCCAAAGAAATGAATGGACCGGAACATATTCCGAAAGAATAGATAGAGAAATATTTAATGAATTCTTGCTGAAATCATTCAAGTAAAGTAATTCCTGCAAGATATTCTTTTCTCCAATCCACAAAAACTTCCGTAAATTCCGGAAAAAAGCCCTGATGAAACTTCTGACGGTTTTCTACGCTCCACACAAATTTCATTTTTTTTTATTCTTCAGTCACCTAACCTAATGTACAGCTCTATTGTTCACAAGGGCACTGCATGAGCGATTCCAATTGGAAGGTGTACTTACACTTTGTACAGCGCTTAAATGACTTCTATTTTAATTCTACTATATTGAACAGGTTGCCGTTGCACTGCTTTCACTTTCTACCCTATCATGGTAGAATTATGAGCACGAGGATGTTGATGTGTGGTTGTTGGATGTTTCTGTTTCCAGTCCGATTGGGGGTCCTTTATGAGTTGCAGTTCGCCGATGTCCAGGTATCCGGGTTCGTTTGAGCCGTAGACTCAGAAGAGGGTCAATGTCAGCCGCTCTCGGGGAAGAGCAACTGACGAAAAATTGCAAGTGCCGGGGCTAGGAATCAAACCTATGACCATCCGCATATGAAGCGAACGTGTGACCAACTACGCCACGGGCCCCGGTAATTCGAAAATTTTGTATGGAAAAAATCTACGAGTTGGGAGGGAGGGTTCCGAGATGGCCAGAAATGAGGCTACGTAGTTTATGGACAGGGTGTTGAGTTTGATGTTGAACTAAATAAATGAAATAAATTTGCCATGTAAAGAAAAGAGTTACTAAATCCGTCTCTGCTTATTCCATCGCCACACCACTCAATCAGCCCGGGCACGACAAGTGTGCGAGGCTCGGCGTGTTCGGAAGATGTAATGTTTGCTGTTCTACATCTCGTGCCAACGGACCGTCTTTCATTGTTTTCCCATCGATACAATTCGTCCTCTCGTCGTCCTTGTGGTACCTATTCTATAGGTGTCTTTGCTTGTTCAGCCAGAGGTTCATCTTTACACTTCCCGCCTTCCATTACGGGGGTGTTTTGGTGAGACACGTGTTAACATTCAGTTGATTGGAAAGATATTATCGATTCTGGAACGTGCCCAATGGGCTATGTATTATATTTGATTGTGATGAATTTCAAAAAGTGCCAGTAAGGAACACCTGCGACCGAGCGAGCGTTCTTTTTTTTTATTCGCACCCATGTTTATTTTGCGACCGATTTTATTGTATGTGAGAGGAGGAAAACATGAGCACTGCGAAATTCCACATTGCGTTCTGCCAACCATGATGGTGTATCAGACCCAAGCACAAGAATGTAAAATCAGCGAATTCCATTGGCAATTATATGGGGTTTCAATTGGTTTTTCTTTACACATGGGTAAAATACTTTGGAAAATAAATTTTGATAACATTATTTCCAGGAACAGAACAAGCAGTATCTATTTCATTTCCTTCTTTCTGGCGTTATTAGCCTTATTCTCTAATCGACGATTTTATTATTCACAAATCGAAGGTCTGATACCCAACAAATTATAGTCGTGGAATATTCTCGACCGGGACAGGATTAAAAACCAACCAATCGAATTCTCAGCATGGATTTGCTGAATAGCTGTTTATTAACCTTTCGCCTACTATTGTTGAACAAAATTTTCACCTCATTAAGTTTTCAAAAATCGAGTTCAAGCCATTACTGCATTATTCACTCTATTCATCTGTTTCTCTGCTTCATCCAGAGTCATCATTCCTTAGCCAGCTAGAGTCCATTCTCCCGGGACTGCATCAGAGAGTGGTGGTACATTAACCCGGTTGGAATTGCTTGAACAGCACGTCGGACGACCGACAATAATATGAAACCTAGCGAGACCAGCGCAGCAGACCAGCAGCAGTGCCCAGCCCAGTTTATATTATTCGAAATATTTATGACTGAATCCGACCGTTTACGATTATTATTACGATTGTTTGGCTGGATTAATAGAGATATGAATAACTGATGATTCCTTGTCCAGAGTGCTTTTCTGGCTCGTCTGCCATCATCCCGTAGGTATCTCATCGTGTGCGCTCTCTGTCCGGTGCTTCATGTCCCTTTGGTCCTTTGGGGGGAAAGCCAATGAAGTCTCCCAGCGCTGCATTTTGTACAAAGCATAACGGAACGAGCGGATGGCACCGAAGGACCTCCCTTCCCTTGAGGCGAACAAAGCGGAGAGAACATTTGATTCGATACCGGTCGGGCCAAGACTGGAGCTGCTGCAAATATAATGATGCAGTGAGTGTTGCTCTAATCAGAGGCGTAAATGGTGTTTGTTTAGGGAAGGAACGATTTTGAAGGTTCAAGGTATTTCAAAGCAAAACAAAATCTATTAGCTATTGCTCCTCTTTTAGAAGTACTCTCGCCTTTTATTTTTTCACTTATTTTGCTTATTCTGAAGGTTCTTTATTCCAGTCCTTCATACAAGACAACAGAAGATTTGTTTTTATATTATTGAACCTGTACGACATCATCAACCTCCCCTCGAAGTTTGATGTTATTCCAATCCTTACCAATGCAATCGAACGATGTCTTTCTCTACACCTCCTTAATATCGCGATGAAGCAGAGATTCCCATTTTTTGTATCGTGGTGCAGTTTGTAATTGTAAAAAACCCAGATTAATCCACCTAGTGGTGATAGTGCCTTTCTCGTCGAATATGTACTTAAGAGCCATAAACCAAAGTGTTCCTGAATTCTGAGAATACTCTAGAACGGAACAAATCTCATTTTCTTCTTTTGTCACAGTGCTCGTTGACTTATTAACCCTAAAAGGGATACCTTCATGGCCTCAGTTTCGTCACCTCGCTGAGTGTCTTCCATCAAAGACGAGCTCTGAAAGGCGCCTGGAGTCCAATGGACACCCCTGCATATTTTATGCCATTTCTTTGATTACATCGATCAGTTAAGTATTTGCCCACGGAGATCGATACCACAGATTTAATACTCCAGCTTAGGCGAGTTTACATAACATCAAAGTAAATTATATAAACTTTAGGCTAAAATAATCCAATTGTTTTTTTCCAAACACTCTTAAGCGCCTCACAGTATGCAATGCGCGTACATCAATTCGTAATTGCCAGTGTTCATTTCACCCCAAATCGACTACAACATTAAAATTTCTATTTTGAGTAAATTCTAATCACAAATAAAATACTTTATCCATTGCTAAATCTACGTATACATGCAGATAAGGTGGCAATTCACTTGTTTTTATGGTGGACACACTCAAACACTTGTAATACCTTATTTGCTACTGCGTTGAAATTATAAGAATTTCACCATATGGAAAACATATTTCAATTTCAATGATATTTAGGTTATTTTGGAGGCATATGAATGGTACTTTTGGAATATAGAACGACGACTTGTTCCTTTATACTTAAGCTTCAAAAGTTTAGCATAAAAGTCAAAGGTTTCGACAAAAATAGGGGTGTCCATTTCGCCCCGAGTGTCCATTATGCCCCGATCTCCCCTATTTATTTGTGCCCATCCTCAAAATGATGAATTCCGAATAATATTTCCAAGGGGGACCTCTCATGACTTAAGAGAAAATCGAAATTTGTGTCAGCCTTATTCAGAAAAGCAACATTATTATATCAAAGCCATAATCGAATTTGGAAACTTATTGATGGCTCATATTCCGAAATTATGAATTATGTTAAACGTATAAGCAGAGCTGAAAAATATCAAACCTCTCAGTTGACTGCTTGACAAACTTCACTAGCACTGGATGCCGATCACTATCAAGATGTTTCGGCAATTTTTTTTCTGCACACTTTTGCCTTTATTTTATTATCATTGATTACAAGATTTATGTAAAATTTGACAAAAAATTGCAAGCTAGTGAAACTTCTCATAACAAAACCCATTTAAATTTCAATCGTGTTACAGAGCGCGATGGCTTAACCAGTTGCATCAAAATTGTGCGTAGTAATTTCAACCACAAAAGGGGATTGATGCTATAAATTTTAATTTTTCCCATACAACGTTGATTCATCCTACTGTATAATTACGTCTCAGGAATCTAAAATGGTGTGATTTGACAAGATCGCTTTAATTTTTATTAAGATTTTTTTTTAGGCATATTTATCACTTGCATTGATTTTGTTCACCTTCGTAATTTCAGCGATGCATCCAATCCTGATTCTACAACACTGCTGGTAATCTTAGGTGTGGTCAGAGACTATTTTCTTGCTGTCCGTTTATCTGGTTATCCAAAAATTTTTGATGATTTGATGTTTCATGTGCATGGGTTTGCATGGCACTTTTTTAACTGGCCACTTCCGGCGGGACATCTGGAACCGGTTCCGAAACACAACCGGTTCAGATATGTTATTTGTGGATTGATTGGTAATTATCGGTGACAAATATTGGAAACAGCTTGTTAAGCGTTACGCGTTTCGACCTACTATTCTTCGGTCATCGTCAGACGCATTCAGTTGGATTCACCTCTTCAACTTCGTCAGTTTATTATAAGCGGTTCAGATATGGTCTGAAATTATTTTCCTGCTTACCGTTCATCTGGTTATCGATCAAGCAGCTATTTGTTGCATCACGTGCACAGGTTTGGTTCAGTTTTTTAATTGGTCACTTCCGACGGGATACCTGGAACCGGTTCCGGAACACAACCGGTTCAAATACGGTATGAAACTCTTTTCCTGCTAGCCATTCATCTGGTTATAGAAAAAGCCACTCTTTGATGTGTCGCATGCATGGGTTTGGTTCACTGTTTTAATTGGCCACTTCCGGCGGGACACCTGGAACCGGTATCGGAACACAACCGGTTCAGATACAGTATGAAACTATTTTCCTGCTTACCGTTCATCTGGTTATCGAAAAAACAGCTCTTGGGTTTGGTTCAATTTTTTTATTGGCCACTTCCGGCAGGACACCCGGAACCGGTTCCGGAACACTACCGGTTCAAATATGGTCTGAAACTACTTTCCTGCTCACCATTCAACTGGTTATCGAAAAAGCCGCTCTTTAATGTGTCGCATGCATGGGTTATGTTCACTTTTACATTTGGCCACTTCCGGCAGGACACCCGGAACCGGTTCCGGAACACTACCGGTTCAGATATAGTATGAGATTGTAACGACTTTCTTATCAAATGCACTGGAAGTCCTCAGGAATCCCTAGAAAACAACCTACAGCATGTGGCAGAGCCATCTCTTAAGAAAAAGAGGGATTGCGACACTCGCGTGACGGAATTTATGGCCCACTCAAATCTCTCCCGCCGTCCAGATTTAAGAAGAGACGAAACGAATTTAAGAGCATGAGTGCTTGCGGAGTGAGATGGCTCACGCCCCCCAGCAATATGGATTGCATTGGGGATCGCAACCTGCACCATGAGAGGAAATGCGAAAAAAATCATCAGAGTGGGCTAAGCGGTAGATATTGGTTGCCCTATTTAATCTGCACGGCAGATATATTTGCAATGCGAAACTCCGAAACAATAGGTGTTTACTCGTTTCGCAAATTTGTATTGTTTAGCCTAAATCAAGCATTTACACGGGAATGCCATCAACCACTTTTGTGAAGGCAAACGAGTAAAGCAGACGTAACACATGTGGAAGATTATAAATTGTAGTAGACAAGATCAAATTGAAGATCAGTTTCGTATCGAGAATTGATAGTGCTATACTTGAAAGTATTAGAAACTGAGGTGAGATGAAAAAGCAATATGTTCTAGAATTGAAGTAAATCGTGTTAAATGTAGGTTTCAGAATTTCATCGGAAACTTGGTTCTTAACTACTGTGCAGTGAAGAAGAAAAAAAAAACGCATAGGTAAGCTATTTTGTGAACGGAAACTATCTAGAATGTAAAATAACTTCTTTGTGGGTAGCGTTCCCTTCAACGAAGGGTTTTTATTTGGGTTCGTAAAACCCAACGCTACAGATCCTCCTCGCGGACCGGCGCAAGCTCCACGCGCATCATTAGCAGCTATACGTACTTCGGCGCAAGCTACACGCGCAACGGCACCATCGCGAGTCGGCTAAGCTCCACGCGTCTCGGTGCAAGCTCTAGGCGTAAACGGTGCTCATCTCTTTCCGGTGAGCCGATACCTCGCAGTGCGACGGAAGATCTCACCACTCTCCCTGCGTTCTACCAACAACGAGCGACGCGCAAGCCCACTGCTTTTCGTCGTCCGAGCGATCACCCTTGTTCGAGTCCCCCGCAGCATCCGTGCCTGGGCATCTCGCGGTGACCGCCTCAACCGCAATTCAATATCACGGTGAGACGAGACTCTCTGTTGCCTATCGTCGAAGCGCACCAGCGTCGAATACGCCTGCCGTCCGTAGGGCGCTGTCCATAAACTACGTAGACTTTTTTTCGGCCATCTCAGACCCCCCCCTCCCCCCTCGTAGACTTTTGTTCATACAAATTTTTCGAAATTTGTATGGAGCGTAGACTTTGGCCAGACCCCCCCCGTCCCCCCCTAAGAGTCTACGTAGTTTATGGACAGGCCCTAGTTCGAACGGTCACTCGCTCTAGCCTCGATAGCAGCATCCCCGTACCACGCTCTCGCGGTACTCGCCCCTACGCAAGCCACAGTTAGAGAAGCACTCAGAGAGTACCAGTTGGCCGAGGGCACCGCGCAGCCGCGACAACCGCCGCTCTCTCGACGGCTTTGCCAGCAGGATCTCGCGCTCTGAGGAGCGACCGCGCTACAACAACGTGCCGCAGTGGAGACGACCAACAACTCTACGATCGTTCACCAGATCTCACGCGCTGCAGCTGCAAGTTGCGCGACATCGGAGCAACACAACGGCCGGGCCCCAACGTGAGAACAAAGTTTGTTCTTGATAACCGTAAGTCTTTGAAAAACCTTTGAGCTCAATAGGTAGGACTAGTTTAGTAATCCCCCAATTGTAAAACTGGTAAATTCATCTCAACTAGGTCCTTAAATATATCGCTTTCTTCGCTTAATTGATTGAAGCTTCCCTAGATTAGTCTTTTTTAAATTTTATTTGGTGATCTTTTTTTCCATTTTCTGATTTCGTTGGAACTTACGTTTGGGTGGTCGGAGAAAGTGCGTGTTTGAGCCACTTTAAAAACTCGCCCGTGACAGAGTCTCAAAGCCGGACCTAAAAAAGCGTCGCAGCCTCTCTAACCCGAGAGTGGCGCTAAAGCTGCTGACGTTGTGTGCAATAGAACCGTTACAAGATTGTTTTCCTACTTCCCGTTCATCAGATAATCGAAAATGCCGTGGTTTGATGGGTCGCATGCGTGGGTTTGTTGCGTTTTCATATCTGGCCCCTTCCTGGGGTACCGATCCGGAACACCCAAATGGTCATAACTCCGGAACGGCTGGACCGATCCGAACCATTTTTAATAGGAAACAATGGGACCAGATTCCGCGTCGAATGAACCGTCGGTCGTTAAAATCGGTTTATGTTTACTATCTAAAAATGAGGTGATTTTTTTTACACACACACACACACACACACACACACACACACACACACACACACACACACACACACGCACACACACACACACACACACACACACACACACACACACACACACACACACACACACACACACACACACACACACACACACACACACACACACACACACACACACACACACACACACACACACACACACACACACACACACACACACACACACACACACACACACACACACACACACACACACACACACACACACATACCTCGGCACTCAACCGGTTCGCCCAGGAAAAGGTCAACGAACGCAGCGAGAAAGCCACCCGAAGTAGAATAGCCACCCTCCAACTGGCATTGCCGAACTGACCTCGGCATTCCACTGGTCAACTTCGAGAGCAGCAGCAGTATGTCAAAGGTCACGAGAGCGCAGCAGTTAAAGATTAAGATAAAGCTCATGAGAGCGCAGCAGTTATGTTGGAGATAAAGTCATCGATCTAGCGTGACTAGCTATGCCTGATAACAAGTGAAGTGCATGAGCACAGCCCCCCCCCCCCCCAAGTAGTCGCTTCTAGTGGAATACGGGGGAAGCAGGCACTGTAGACCTTGGTGGAGGTTAGAGGCGTAGGGTTCAGAGTTCTCTTCTCTGTTCTGAGTCCCTCACGAACTGGCACGCGATGGACGAAATCGGTAGCACTGGTCATGCTTATCGAACGCGTGTCGGGAAGGCATAAAGGCTTTACCACCAAGTAAAAAAAAAACACACACACACACACACCCACACACACACACACACACACATACATACACACAGACATCATCTCAACTCGTCGAGCTGAGTCGATTGCTATATAACACTTGACCCCTCCGGGGGCTCTATCAAATTTTCGTTTTTGGAGTGAACATATAGCCTTTCGGTACACCTTGGTGTACGAGAAAGGCAAAAAGTCCCGGTACACTACCACAAGATTACAACAAATTCTCAGAATTCTAACTATACTTCCAGATCAAAATCCCAAATTCGAAATTATAGAAAACTTATTTATTTTCTTCAACATCAAATTCATGGTAACGCGGAATCATCAATTTGCCGCCACAATACTCGATTTGTAGCTGCAGCTCTCCAACGTCGTTTACGCCAAATGCTCGCCAGAAAACGCTCCACCTGGTCCGCTCATCGTGCTCTCTGCGCTCCACGTCTTCTTGTACCAACCGGATGGTTAGCAAACACTAACTTTGCAGGGTTGTTGTCCGGCATTTTTGCAACATGCCCTGCCCACCGTATCCGTCCAGCTTTAGCCACTTTCAGGATATTGCGTTCACGGTAGAGTGCAGCGAACTCGTAGTTCATCCTTCTTCGCCACACACCGTTCTCCTGCACACCGCCGAAGATTTTCCTTAGCACGCGTCGCTCGAAAACTCCGAGTGTTTGCAGGTCCTCCTCGAGCATGGTCCATGTTCCGTGTCCGTAGCGTTTTGGTGCATTTGGTGCGTGGGTGAATCTTTTTCGACCGCAGTTTCTTCTGGAGCCCATAGTAGACCCAATTTCCGCTGATGATGCGCCTCCGAATTTCTCGGCTCACGTTGTTGTCAGCCGTCAGTAAGGATCCGAGGTAGACGGATTCCTCCACCACTTCGAAAGTATCCCCGTCTATCGTGACATTACTACCCAAACGGTCTCCCAGCTCTTCAAAATCGCAGTGTGCTGCGCTGCTAGGAGGCTCTCGAAAATCTGGTGGGTGTGAGGATAATGTCTATGTCGCCCGCAAAGCACACAAATTGATCGGATTTTGAGAAAATCGTTCCCCGGCTGTTGAGCCCGACTCGTCGCCTCACACCTTCCAGGGCAATGTTCAATAATAGGCAGGAAAGTCCATCACCTTGTCGTAGTCCCCCCGGTCAAGATTCGAATGAACTGTAAAGCACACCGTCCATTGTTGCTTTAATCAGTCTAGTCAGCTTTCCAGGAAAGCCGTTTTCGTCCATGATTCTCCATAGCTCTGCGCGGTCGATACTGTCGTATGCCGCCTTGAAGTCGATAAACAGGTGATGCGTTGGGACCTGGTATTCACGGCATTTCTGGAGGATTTGCGTACGGTGAAGATCTGGTCCGTTGTCTGGCCGTCGATGAAGCCGGCTTGATAACTTCCCACGATTTTCGTTTTAGGTGACAGACGTCGGAAGATGATCTGGGATAGCACTTTGTAGGCAGCATTCAATACAGTGATCGCCCTGAAGTTCTCACATTCCAAATGGTCGCCTTCTTGTGAATGGGGCAGATTACCCCTTCCTTCCACTCCTCCGATAGCTGTTCGGTTTCCCAGATCCTGACTATCAGCCGATGCAGACAGGTGGCCAACTTTTCTGGGCCCATCTTGATGGATTTAGCTGCGATACCATCCTTACCAGCTGCTTTGTTGGTTTTGAGCTGGTGAATGTCATCCTTAACTTCCCTCAGCGTGGGAGTTGGTTCATTTCCGTCCTCCGCTGCACTGGCGTCGTCGTTTCGTCCGTTGCCGTGGTCTCCAGTGCCTACGTTCTCCACGCCATACAGGTGCTGATCGAAGTGTTGCTTCCACCTTTCGATCATCTCACGTCCGTCCGTCAAGAGGCCTCCGTCTTTATCCCTGCATATTTCGGCTGCACGAAGCCGTTGATATAACTTCCGTGTTTCTTGGGAACGGCACGGCAGTTCCACATCTTCGCACTCCGCTTCTTCCAGGCGGCGCTTTTTCTCCCGAAAGAAGCGGATCTGCTGTTTCCGCATCTGTTTGTAACGTTCCACGTTCTGTCGGGTCCCTTGCTGCAGCATTACCACCATCGCTGCGTTCTTCTCCTCCAAAACCGTTCTGCACTCTACTCTTCGTCGAACCATTCGTTCCGTCGATTCCGTTCCACGTACCACGTACGGCTGCGTCGTTGATCGCTACTTTCATTGTACTCCAGCAGTTCTCTAGAGGGGCCTCATCGAGCTCGCCCTCGTCTGGCAACGTGGCCTCGAAATTCTGCGCGTATGCTGAGGCGACATCCGGTTGTTTCAGTCGCTCTAGGTTTTACCGTGGTGGTCGCCGGTACCGTACATTGTTGATGACGGAGAGCTTTGAGCGCAGTTTGACCATCACGAGGTAGTGGTCGGAGTCGATGTTAGCGCCACGATAGGTCCTGACGTCGATAATGTCGGAGAAGTGCCGTCCGTCAATCAGAACGAGGTCGATTTGAAATTCTGTCTGCTGTGGTGATCTCCAGGTGTACCGATAAGGGAGGCTGTGTTGGAAAAAGGTGCTACGTATGGCCATATTTTTGGAGGTGGCGAAATCAATGAGTCGTAGGCCGTTTTCGTTCGTCTGCTGGTGGGCGCTGAACTTACCAATCGTCGGTCTGAATTCCTCCTCCTGGCCTACCTGAGCATTTAAATCTGGTAAAAGGTTATTGCGGCCATAATAATTATAAAATGCACCATAGGAAAATAAAAATGCACCATAAATAATTAAGCAATGTACCGATAAAATGCATAGCTTTCTCCATAAATAAATAGAAATGTTCCATAAAAAATTAAAAATGTAGCGGTAAACCAAAAAATTTTCTAGTTAAAAATGAAACATTGTATCAATAAAAAATTAAATAAAACACCATAAACAAACAAGATTGCTCCATAAAAAATAATAAAAACATCCATAAATAATGAACATTTGCTCCATAATAATACCATATTTGCTCCATAAAAAATTGAAATTGCACCATAAATATCATCAAATTGCACCATAAACAAATTGTAAATTTTACCTCAAACAATGCAAAATCTACAAAAGTTAATCAAATTCTGCATCATTAGTAATATTGCAACGACTAGTATCAATGTAAATATATAAATATAAATCTAAAAAGAATCTAATAGAAATAACGTCAGTTGTTATCAGGATACTTAGTTTATTTTATATTTATTTTAAAATATGGATTTATTATTAATCGATGCAGATGTAAAGTAAGAGAACAAGAGTTGACCCTTTTTGATATTTTTTTCCGATCAAATTGGAATCATCAATAAATGTATGTAAACTACAAGAATATGGTTAACCCTTTTTCAAAATGCGAATTCTTTTAATCCATGTGGCGTAGCCTGTGGATGCGTCGTAACTGTGTCGATTCGGTTTCAGGCAATCCACAGATCCAAGAATTTGCCCGGTATAATGCAAACAGTGATGTTATCCCTTTTTTAAGTCCGACAAGCGTTAGCGAGTTCGCACAGCAAGCGATTATACGGTAAATTGCATCCATACACACTCAAAACAGAATTGCGGGCTCGGCAAAAACGCGCACAGCCGTCTGCTCAGTAAAACTATCAGCTGATATCCCAGCAAAAAGTGACATTTGTTAGCTGACTCTCAGCAAAACGATTGCCGAAGCTCAGCAATGAACTGTCAAAAATGCTGAGATCTCAGCAAAATTGTTGTTTGCTGATTACTCGGCTGTGCAAATCTCGGCAAAAGAATGGAAAAATGCTGATATCCCGGCAATCTGAATTAAGTGTGTAGTTTTTCCATATTTTAAGTCGTTCTATCATAGATGTGTGCTTCGGTATATGATTTCTGTATATTCTCTTTTTACTTTTCATATTAACATATTCCAATCCACATCCTAAAGTACGATATGTCGTTAGACACTGCAGCAATGGTACAATTAGATTAAATTTATGTAGCTTTTACATTCTTTGTGGTAAAATTTACAATTTGTTTATGGTGCAAATTGATGATATTTATGGTGCAATTTAAGTTTTTTATGGAGCAAATATGCTATAACTATGGAGCAAATATTCATTATTTATGGATATTTTTACTATTTTTTATGTAGCAAACTTATTTGTTTATGGTGTTTTATTTATTTTTTTATTGATACAATGTTTCATTTTTAACAAGAAAATTTTTTGGTTCACCGCTACGTTTTTAATTTATTATGGAACATTTCTATTTATTTATGGAGAATGCTGTGCATTTTATCGGTACATTGCTTAATTGTTTATGGTGCATTTTGATTTTTCTATGGGGCATTTTCGTTTATCTATGCGTGCATTAAATAGGCTGCCTTTAAATCTCCTATGAAGATCTTGAAGTTGTGGCTTGGGCAGCGATCGTACTCGCGTTCGAGCTGCGCGTAAAATGTGTCCTTGTCATCATCAGTGCTTCCGGAGTGCGGGCTGTGCACGTTTATTATGCTGAAGTTGAAGAATCGGCCCTTGATCCTGTACCTGCACATTCTTTCGTCGATCGGCCACCAACCGATCACGAGCCTCTGCATATCACCCATCAAGATGAAAGCTGTTCCCAGCTCGCGTGTGTTGCCGCAGCTCTGGAAGATGGTATGGTTACCTCTAAACGTGTGCACCATGTATCCTGTCCAACACACCTCCTGCAGCTCTACGATGCCGAACCCGTGGTCCTTCAGTAGATCGCCGAGTATGCGGGTGCTGAGAGATCGGCAGTTTCACGTACCGAGTTTCCAATCACAAGTCCTTTTTGTTCGCTGAGGTCGTTGCCGTTGGTCTCGATTCGTATTATTCTGTTACTTATTTTCCGTTACAATGTTTTTTACGGCTGTTTCGTAGGGCCTGACAACAACCCCCTACTTCCGGAGGACCACAGCGCACAGTTGAGCTTAGAGTCCTTCCCTGGCACTCGGACGTAGATCAGCCGCCCCTAACATGGGGATCAGATACTGTTGTGAGCCGCTCCTCCTGGAGAACAGACGCTCAGGTTTGCCGAAGCAAATCCCTCCTTCCCTGTCAGCCTACGACCAAAGTTCCCACCGGGGTTGGTTACCCGATCTTCCCTAAGGTTGCTCATAGTTTCCGGCCGGTACCACGAGGAGGTAGGGATAGGAATTGCTGGGCAGAGGCTAGTGGATCATAATGGAATCGGAATTGCGCACCGTACACAGCCTTTACCGTGCCAAATGTTATCCACATAAGTTGTTTTTGTTTTGTATAGTGCCCAGTTATCTACTTCCCTTGATGTGTTTACGGCTTACCAGCAATTATCGCAGTGTTCACACCAGCTGAGATCCGCAGTTTGTTGTAAGAGGGATGTAGTCTGAGAAGGCTCGGGTGGTAGTGATTCCCAACATCCTCCACACCCAGGAGTTGCTATAATTTCTGTTAAGATAATAAGTTCTATTCTGTTGAAGGTTCAACTGTAAAGCTTCAACTTTCTCTTAGAAACGGCTTCGCAGTGTTTTGGTAATGAAACATTTAATTTTTAATTTATTTTAATTCATTTTTTATTATTTAATAATAATTCAGCACATTTACAGTTAGACAAAGCACAAGACCAGAACGACCAAGTTAATTTCTCCCTGAAGAAGACACCAACCGCGTATCGAAACATTGGGCAGTTGACAAAAATTGTCTCATTAATAAAACACTGCATAGCCGTTTCTGAGAGAAAGTTGAAAACAATTTCTCTTCGACAGGAAAGGATGAAAGTGGTCGGTGAATTTATTGGTTGATTGAGACCATTGGCACTGAACATAGTTCTAATCCAATACTCAGTAATCATTCTAGACCTTCATTAATAGTATGTTATCGATAAAATCACTGTCTAAAAAAAAAGAACTAACGCACCCCTATCGAAGCCCCATGGCTGCTGACCGTTGTCTGCTGGTGGTGGCATTCATCGTTTCGGCGATGGCCGGAAAAACGATGTACACCCACTTCGGTCCTTGGCTGCGAATAATGGGCTGTGGCGGCGGCGCGGTGGCGGTCTTTGGAACTCATGAGCCGTGGCAACAATTTAACCAAAGGATCAGCAGCACAGCAGCAGCTCCAAAGTAATGGGTTTTTGGCTGCAAGTGATTTTCGGGATGTCTGACAAGCGAACGAAATTTCGCACGATGCGGCTTTCGGTTTCCTGATCATCCCCATTGGAGTTTTACACCCAGCCAGCCAGCCACTTGAGTCTCTAGCACTAGTCTGTTCGAGAGTTTGCTGCTGGTTAGCGCATCGGTTCTGTGCAACAATCTCCTGCAGCAGCACCAGCATGTAGGTTTGCCGGAAAGCCAAGTGAAGGATTATTATTATTGGACTTGTTATACTGGATGCTTTCCGAAGTGTAACAACAGTCACTTCTGGGGTACTTGAGAGATCTAGCTCCCAGTTAAAACGACCTGCAGCAAACACCACATAAATACACCATGTCATAACCATCACTTTTGGAACAAGGGGCTTGACCGGCATCAGCATGTCAAGCTGATGCTGCTGCTGCTGCTGCTGATGCTGCTGGTGCTGTTATGAGTGAACGTATCTACGACGACTACATGTGAAAGAAGAGCGGGACCGTGTCAGTACAAGCCAAAACCGTTCACTGGACAACCGTCAGGGGGTTTTATGCTTTCGGATATGTTGCCGGTGTCTGGAAAAAATCATAATGTACTCTCATCAGCAGAACAAGATTCATAAGATAGGCTGTATTCATTAAAATTTAGTAAGTAATGCACTGCCGTAAATTTTGAAATAGTTGATTACACAGCGCAACATTTTTTTGTCTCAAGAGCAAACTTATATGTCTCTGACAGATTTTGGGCCGCTGAATCCAAATCTGGGCTCAGATTTGCTCCAGCACGTCAGAATTTTGAGCTATACCTCAATTTATAGGGCAAAATATCCGATTTTGGGCTTTTTGACTGCCTGCCATTAAGCATGGAAATATTTTTTTTAAGCAATCAAAAGGTAAATTGGTCAGTTAAATGCAAAATATTTCGTTTTACCATATCGAATTTGATAGTTTCAAGCGATTTATGATAGGTACGATATTTCCCATACAAGTCACCCTCTAAAAGTAGCATGCAAGTTTACTTACTAACATAAAATGCTTAAATCTATCAAATTTGGTT
The DNA here is from genome assembly GCF_035046485.1 of Aedes albopictus. NCBI lineage: Eukaryota > Metazoa > Arthropoda > Insecta > Diptera > Culicidae > Aedes > Aedes albopictus. The sequence continues at coordinate 210,294,743 of NC_085137.1, forward strand.
TGATAAAACAAAATATTTTGCATGAGTCGATAATTTGACCAATTTGCCTTTTGATTGCTTAAAAAAATATTTCGATGCTTAATGGCTGGCAGTCAAAAAAGCCCAAAATCGCATATTTCGCCCTATAAATTGGGGTATAGCTCAAAATTGTGACGTGCAGGAGCAGATCTGAGCCCGGATTCGGATTCAGCGGCCCAAAATCTGTCAGAGACACATAAGCTTGCTCTTGAGACAGACCAAAAGTTAATTTTTGTTACGCTGTGTTTTGGAGCGCCCACTGCTTTACCCTCACTCTTATAACACTGGGTTTCCTGCACAGACCTAAAGAAATGTGTGAATTTCTGTGGCATATTTTGCACATAAATGGAATGAGCACTTTGACAGAAGTTTACATGAATGGTTGTGTAAACTTCCATTATTTTCATGTATTTTAACAAACGTGACTTAGAGTATGACATATAACATGAATTTACATGAAATTGACATGGAAGTTTACAAGAAAATAAAATAAACGTGCCGTGTATACCTGATTATTTCTTTTTCTTCCATTAGTTTTGATCACCGTTTACTTTATTTGTTGGTTTTAATTGGTCTTTCTCGATGATGTGGACTACCTTTGAAAAATGCCAAATGATTTTCACCGTGAATATCATTGGCATTTTTGAAGGTAGTTCGTGACATTTACCTGAAAGAAGAGACGAACCAGCCAAGGGCTGAAAGTCTTTTTAATTAAGACAAATCAATCAATCAATTACCTTAAATATTCGGTTTTTCCGTGACTTTCTTGAAGAACTGGTCTAGCCACACAAGTTTTTATGTACCATATTCTCAGGTTCAGCTTCTAAAATGAACTGTAGGTGATTGAATTTTGATATGACGAAATGAATTTTTCAGCACTGGTGGGGAAGATTGGGGACAGTGCACTATGGCGACGCTAGATTTTTTTTTCAAAAGTTTCTTTCAAAATTTCTTTTGCAGTGTTTCACCAACGCAAAACTTCTCGCATTTTTTCTATTCCAGCAGATTTTTGTAAAATATTCCAATTCTCATTTCGTAGATTTCTCAAAGATTTGTAACTTTTCCAGAATTTTTACTTGAAAAACTGGTTTGAAAATTTTTGAAATTCATAAATTATGAATAATCAAACTTTTCAAAACAATTTTGAATATAAATTAAATGTTAACCTTTGAGATTATCTAAAATTCTCCAAGGTATTCATTTATTTGCATTTTATATCGTCTTGCACTAATATTTATTTAAAAAAAACGCTTCTTGTCTCACTGAGAGGACTTGTCAATTTCTCACTCGCTTCGCGCCAGTAGTCCATTGTGATATTGTTTTTATTGTTTTAGAGCAACCGGTGCGACAATCTTTGAAGCAAGCATGGGAAAACTCATTCGCTCACCCGAATGCCGGCGATGTAAAATAGCAAAAAGAACGCCAACAACCCAATACTGAGTGAGAGCACGGCGCACTAAGAACGAACGCAACACGAACGGCTCGCAACCGACGCCACCGAAGCGAATCCGGAGAGAAAAAAATAGAGTGCGAAACGAATCAGCTTGCATCGGTGTACAACGGAAAGAACGTTCGCTCTCTCAACTACCGAGTGGCATTCAGCTGATTGAATCAAAACGCGCTCACTGATTCAATTCCCAGTACTGAATGCTTCCACTGAACGCTAAATGAACGTTCCAACATGAATGCTCTCGCACCCGACTCAGAACGCAAACATTCGTTCAATCTTGGTTCGTTCGCCTTCGGCACTCAGATTCGGTAGTGATTCATTCGGCCGTCGTTGCTTGCGTCGCCTGGTGCTCGGCGATTAGAATGAATGGGCAATGAAAGTGGAAAGATTTTGCTTGGCTGGGGGAGAAGCACACTCGCATCAGATTGTGCGTGGATGTGAGTGAGGGATACGCAATAAATAAATGATTTTTTTCCATCCTTGCTTTGAAGAAATAATTATAAAAATCTATTGGAAAACTTACAGATGATCTATATTGGATTCATACCGCTTTTCCTGATCCTTCTCAAGCCATTGGATACTAAGATTGGTTACATATACCAAAGAAAAGAGATAAGAACCATACCGAATGAAATCTTGGTGTGGAGCGGACTTGGTGTGATGGTTAGATCACTTGACTATCACGCCGAGGACCTGGGACCGGATCCCACTCCCGACAAACGCACAAAATGTGGGTTCTTCCTTCGGAAGGGAAGTAAAGCGTGGGTTCCGAGATGAACTAGCCTAGGGCTTAAAATCTCGTAAATACAGTTAAAAAAAATATCTTGGCTCAAGAACGCGTCTTTTGGGTTTCCACAAAAAACTCCTCTAGGAATTCCTTCAAAGAAGTGAAGAAGTGAGGAATAGCTGACAATAAGAAAGATTACAAGTGGTGGTCGAAATACGCGTATCTGTCAAAGGAAAAACAAAAAAAAAAGCAGAATCAAATGGTACAAAGCTGATTACACTCATTCGAAAAGGATATGCGGCTTAGAGGATTCGAAATGCCGGTACAAGATAACTTCAAAGATTTATCCTGAGATTTCTTCTTTGGTTTCTTTCGGGATTCTTCCATGGATTTCTTCTCATATTTTTTTCGAAATTCCTTTGGCGTTTTCTCCGGAATTCCTTTCGGGATGCTTCTCTGGGGTTTTCTTTAGAAATCACTCCAGGATTATTTTAGGGAACTTCTTCAGGAATTCTTCTGGTATTCAGTTAGAGATTATTTTTCACAATTCCTATAAAGGTTCCTTCCGGAATTCCTTAATTGAATTCTCTCGAGTTCTTCCACGGATTATTCCCAAGATTGCGTCAGGGATTCCTCCATGATTGCTCCTGTTTTTTCGTGATTCCTTCAGACATATTTCCTAGGTTTTATTCAGGAATTCTTCCCGAAATGTCATTTCCGGATTACTTTAAAAACTTGTCTCAGGTTTGCTTTATTTATTCCTTACTGGATTCTTTTATTGAATTTTAATATGTTCCCCAATGCTTCCCTACGAGTTTCCTCTGGAGATTCATTCAGGGATTCATACAATGATTATTCCTGGGATTCGTTTTGAGAATTCTGCCGGGATTCCTCCTAAGACTTCTTTATAGAACTTCCAGGATCCCTTTCGGCAATCTCTTAGGTATTCCTCTCAATATTCATTTCTTTTCAGGGATTCCTCTAGGACACTATGGAGAATTCATTCAGAATTTTTTCCAGTGATTTTTCCAGGAATATATCCCGGTACTCCTTCGGGACTTCTCCTCAGATTTTTCGAACACTGCTTCCAAGATGCCTTCCAAGATTTCTCCAGAGATTTCTACAGGAATTTACCCTGGGATTCCTCATCACTCCTCCTCCTTCTTTAAGAGATTTCTCACGGTATTCTTTAAAGAATTCCTCCAAGATATTCAAAGGCACACCTTATAAGATTTTGTCAAGCACTTTTTCTAGATTCCTTTAGAGATTTCTTCAAGCATTTATACCAAAATTCTTTCATAATTCTTCCACAGTTTACTCCCATGACTCCTTCGGGGATTTCTACCGGGTGTCCATCGTCGATTGCTTTCACAAAATGCATTCAGGATTCCTTCCGTTAGCCCTCCCGAGATGCCTTCATTGATTTTTGCCGTATTTCCTTTAGGGATTCCTCCAGTAATCCTATCAAGAATTTTCCCCGAGATTCCTTCGAGGATTTCTACCGTGATTCCTTCATTCCCCAGTTCATATCATGCTATTTTTTCAACTTAATTTACCTGCTAAAGGGCATATAAGAATACAGATCAACGTAACTTAATCGCATTAGCGTGTAAGTAAACTCACAAAGTGTCAAACAAATTCACATTATTACTTATTGCGATGATTCTATGAATTCGCTTGCTACTTCATTTTATTATATCGATTTAATTCGCATTGATGTATAGATAAAGTCACATAGATGTAAAAATGAACTCATTACATACAAATTTGCAGAAGCATAAATCGTTGATGTTGACTTTATGCGAATAATATAAGATAACATTGGAAGAGCTGCTGTTTGTCTGTGTCTGGAGTGCAAAAAAAAATCCAAGAAAATGAAAAGCCGCTATCATGGTTTCGAAGTAATTATTATTGTTTTCATGGCCCTGATAATCAACACTTGGTGGCGCTAGCCATGACGTGGAAGTGAAACTGTGCGGAGAATTACGCACCGTCGTTTTGAACTCTAGATTGTTTGCCAAACTTGAGCAGCGCAGGGAAATCAAACGCATTTCTACAAATACTAAGGTCAATTATAATAATATAAATTTATCAGGCTGTTTCGTTAGAATGCCAAACACTTCTTCAAGTGTAAAGTGCCGTTCGCTTTGAATATTATTAAGTCGCATAAGACGTAACATAACATTGCAATAGTTCACACCGTATATCGCATAAGATAACGATTAAAGTCATATAGTGTTATTATTGTCCCTCTAATGCTCGTATTTATATCGCCTCAACTTTTGTACGTATAAGGTAACTTTGCTGCATTATATGTAATATAACTTTACCGCATAAAACTTCGTATAACACGTTCATTAAAATCATTACCCAAGTAACACACTTGTCACCGAAGAGTCACGGCGGCGCAGGTTACCTACCTTGATACCTTGTTGGCTACAAAGTAACTTTACTCCAATGCCGAGCGTATAGTAGAGCACCATCTTCGTCGGTCTTGGGCGATGTTCCTCCAGTTTCCCCGAACGTGTAGGGATCGTAGATCTTCTTCAACCGCGTGCAGCCAGCGAGTTCGCGGCCGCCCACGAAGTCGCCTACCTCTACCGGGTTCTCTGCTGAATATTGTTTTCGCTATTCTTTCTTCCGACATTCGCACTACGTGTCCAGCCCACTGAAGTCTGCCGTATTTTATACGTTTCACAATATTCGCATCTTCGTACACTTGGTACAACTCGTGATTCATGCGTCTGCGCCACACTCCATATTCTTGTTTCCCACCGAGAATTGTCCGCAGCACTTTGCGCTCAAAAACTCCAAAAGCTTTTCGGTCTACCTTCTTTAACGTTCACGCTTCGTGACCGTAGAGGGCAACCGGAAGAATCAGCGTCTTATACAGAGCGAATTTTGTTTGCGTTTGCAAGTTACGGGACCTAAGCTGGCTACGCAATCCGTGAAAGGCCCTATTCGCAGCTGCAATACGCCTTTTCACTTCACGGGAAACGTCATTGTCACATGTCACAAGTGTTCCAAGATAAACAAATTCTTCAACAACTTCAAACACTTCCCCATCAATCACTACCTCAGCACTAACACCACTAGGCCTGCTTCTGTCTCTACCCGCTATCATGTACTTCGTCTTGGTAGAGTTAATCGTCAAGCCTATCCTCGCTGTCTCTCTCTTCAGAGGAGCATAAGCTTCCTCCACTGCCCTACGATCGATGCCGATGAGATCAATATCGTCCGCAAAAGCGAGGAGCATGTGCGACCGTGTGATGATAGAGCCATTCCTCTGCACGCCTGACCTCCTAATCGCTCCTTCGAGTGCAATGTTGAACAATAAATTTGAAAGAGCATCTCCCTGCTTCAATCCATCCAAGGTCACAAACGACGTAGACACTTCGTCCGCGATCCGAATACTTGATTTTGATCCATCCAGCGTTGCGCGTATCAGCCTAATTAGTTTCGCCGGAAAACCATGTTCTGACATTATCTGCCAAAGCTCATTTCTTTTCACTGAATCGTACGCTGCTTTAAAATCAATGAACAGATGGTGAGTCTGCAAGTTATATTCCCGAAATTTATCTAGGATCATCCGCAGGGTAAACATTTGATCCGTCGTTGATCGGCCCTCACGAAAACCAGCCTGGTATTCGCCGACGAAGGACTCCTCAAGAGGTCGCAGTCTGTTGAACAGGACACGCGACAGTATCTTATACGCCGAATTTAAAAGGGTAATCCCTCTGTAATTGGCACACTCCAGTCTGTGCCCTTTCTTGTAGATTGGGCATATGAGGCCATCCAACCAACTGGTGGGCAATTCTTCATCCTCCCAAATCTTTATAATAATCTGATGGATTGATTGATGTAGCTGCTCGCTTCCGTGCTTAAGAAGTTCGACCGGGATCTCGTCCTTCCCAGCAGCCTTGCTGTTTTTCAGCTCCTTAAGGGCCTTTTTAACCTCATCCAGTGTTGGTGGTTCCACTGCTTGACTGTCATCCATTATGTTAATCCTGTTCCTGGGTGCTCCTTCGCTGCTACCATTCAACAAATCTTCGAAGTGCTCCTTCCACCTGGCTGCCACCATTGTTTTGTCTGTCAGCAAATTTCCTTCCCGGTCATTGCACATGGCGGGCACTGGCGCAGTCTTGTGCCGCGCGCCATTGACAGTTGCATAAAATCTCCGCATATCGTTCCTGTCCATTCTTTCCTGCGCTTCAGCAATAACACTCTCTTCGTGTTGCCGTTTTTTTCCTGCGGTGGATTCGTTTCTCTTCTGCTCTTGCAACCCTGTACCGCTCTCTGTTCTGCCGGGTACCGGCCACTAGCATTCGACTTCTGGCGGCATTCTTTTCGTTCGTCGCTCGTTGGCAGTCCTCGTCAAACCAACCATTACGTTGGCGTCGCTGAGCGGTACCAATCACCTCTTGCGCTGTTGTTGTCACTGCTTCGTGGATACTTCCCCATAAGCTGTTGACATCTCCAGATCCGTTGGTCTCTCCTATCCTCTCGTCTAGCTTCTGATGGTACTGTGCAGCAACCCCTTCGGCTGACAAGCGCTGGATATTGAAACGCATCGTCCTGTTGTTTCTTGAACTCGTGACGCTGGATAATCGCGCCCGAATTTTAGCGGCTACAAGATAATGATCCGAGTCGATGTTCGGGCCTCTGTAGGACCTCACATCTATGACGTCCGAGAAATGTCGCCCGTCGACCAGCACGTGGTCTATCTGGGAGCAAGTGTCACCACTCGGGTGTCGCCAGGTGTGTTTTCGGATATTCTTACGTGCGAAGTAGGTACTGCTGATTGCCATCCCTCTAGCAGCAGTGAATGTCACAAGGCGCAGACCATTATCGTTGGTAACAGAATGAAGGCTTTCCGTTCCAATGACAGGCCGAAAGAAACTTTCGCTGCCGATCTGCGCATTTGCATCTCCGATGACTATTTTGACATCTTGTTTTGGGCACTCTCCGTAGGCCTTATCAAGGCTCTCATAGAACTCATCCTTCATATCATCGGGTTTGTCGTTCGTTGGCGCATAGATGCTGATCAGGCTGTAGTTGAAGAACTTGCCCTTCATCCTCAACACACAGATTCGGTCGCTTATCGGCTTCCACCGAATAACTCGCTTCATCTGCTTCCCGATCACTATAAAGCCAACTCCGCGTTCTGCCTTATCGCCGCCGCTGTAGTAGATGTGGTACTTGAATGAAGTGTTGGCGATGGGATCCACCGCTCGGAATTCGCGTTCTCCAGTTTTGGGCCAGCGTATCTCCTGGATGGCGGCCACATTAACGCCGACATTCTGCAGTTCACGAGCCAGGAGCCCAACACGTGCGGGTTCATTCAAAGTTCTCACGTTCCAAGATCCGACTTTCCAATCGTTGTCCTTTATTCGTTGCCGGGTCTGTTGCCGTTGAATCAATCCGTTTACTCTACTATTGCTTTTCTGGGTGTTTGAAGGTTTTCAGCAGGCTACCTTACCGGGGCCGCGCTGCCTACATTGCGTTGAAGGGGCTGCCTTCTTAGGTATAGCTGACGCAATACAGCATTTCATACTCAGCCGCTGGATGCCAGAACAGACGCTGTTTGAGCCGCACCTCCTTGGTGAACAGACGCTCGGGACGTACCTCCTCATCTAGCTGAAGTCAGAAGGACAACAGTGCCCAGGCTGCGCTACCAGCTAAGCACACAACTCTTAGCTGGCGGTCTTTGTCATCGTTTGACCCGTGGAAGCATGAGGTAGGAACTTGTGAGGACCAGAGCTATCCCGACTAGAAAATTATATCAAGTTTATATCATATTGTGTTATGATGTTACAATATTATTCTATAACTAATTATGTTATAAACTAGATGCAGGATGATGTTAAAATAACTAAAATTGTAACAAAAAGTACACTAGTCTAATCAAGATTATAACCTGTTTTGTTATAATCATATCAATATTTTAACAAAATGTGATATGAATCTTAGCTTCAGAATTACTAGTTTCTATCAAAATTTGATACAATTTTGTAACATAACATTTCAAATGTCGAAGACTTAAAACTAAATTATAATACAATGAGTTATAAATCAATATTTGTAACATAATGTGATATAATTGAGTTATAGTATTTTGAAAACACCAAGGATGTTGAACATGATTATATCACAATGAGTTATGAATATCATAGTTTGTTAGGATTATGTTTTATTTTTGTTACAATTTTCTAGTCGGGATGTTGGACGCTCTCCTTATCGACTCACCGTTTTGCAGCCCGGCGGCGCAGGTTATTGTTGCGCAAAAGTCACTGTGACCTACACAGTGACTTCTGCGCAACAAAAACCTGCGCCACCGTGACTCTTCGGTGACAAGTGTGTTACTTGGGTACCCGAGCAGAAGAAAATATCAACAGCATAATAAAATATGTTATTTTGAGTTAATAACTTAATAATGGAATCAGTAATTTTTATGTTATTAGCATAACATATTATTTTATAAACTTGTCTGTCATAAGCGGCAGAATAACAAATATCATAACAAAAAAATGTTTCTGGAAGACTAAGTCAATAACATGTTTTGTTAGGACAATTACAATTTAATAACAGGAAATTTGTGAACTTGTTATTCTTGTGTTATTGTTCATCACATATTTGTACATTCTCTAGAGTACAATAGTAACTAAACTTGTTCTACAACAAAATATATTATTGAAATGTTTTCTTGTGGATATATCCCAATAACTTGAACATAACAAATTAAGATTTCCCAACAAAACGTGTTATTAAAAAGATATATTTAGATAAGTTAACAATAACAAATTATGATATAAAAACAGGCTATGTGATTCTGTTGTTATCAATTTGCTATTCTCCTCTGCTCGGGTATACGTACAAATTGGTTATCTGAGTGCTTCTTTTTGGATATCTCTCATATTATTTCAGTGATTTCTTTCGAAATTTCTGCGAGGAGTCTTTCCATGGTTCTTTTAATAATTTCTCATGGACTCCTCCAGAGATGTCTTATGAATTCCTCTCAGGAGTCTTTCCCAGATTTCTGCTGGAAATCCTTCAGGAATTCATTCCGGCATTCTCTCAAGGACTCCTCTTGAGATTGTTTTCAAGGATTTCTAGGATTTCTCGTGGGATTTCTCCAGAGATTTTTTCAGGGATTTATCTCGGAATTCTTTGATAAGTTCTGTCCGTGATTTCTTTCGATATTCTGTTTTGGAGTTCTCCTTGGATTTTTTTTCTGAGATTTTCTCTAGGTAATATTCCCAGCAATATTGTATTGGCTAGTTGTGCAGCTAGAGCACTGTTGTCCTTCAGCTGCTGCGATTTCAGCAAGTTTGAGGAGGTACGTCTCGAATGTGCAGGTGCGGCTCAAACAGCGTCTGTTGTGACATTCATCGGCTGAGTATGAAATGCTCCTCCATTGGTCTTCTTCTTCTTTATGGCTCGACGTCCCCACTGGGACTCGGCCTGCCTCGCTTCAACTAAGTGTTCTTTGAGCACTTCCACAGTCATTAATTGAAGGGCTTCCTTTGCCTACCATTGCATGAATTTCTATATTGTGAGGCAAGTACAATGATACACTATGCCCAGGAAGTCGAGAAAATCTTCCCGACCGAAACAGGAATCGAACCCGCCGTCTCCGGATTGGCTATCCATAGCCTTAACCACTAGGCTAGCTGGAGACCCCTGCTCCTCCACTTGAAGCTATATCTTAGGTGGCAGCCCCACCACGGTAAATATGAGAGCACCCATGCAGAAAGTGCTTCTGGGATTACGCAGGTATTCTATTCGGGATTCCTCTAAGAAATTCTACGTGGTTTCTTCAAAATGTTGTTCCAGGGTTCCTCTAGTAGTTTCTTCGGAGATTCCCAAGGAGTTGTTGATGCGATTTTTCTGGTGATTTATTTAGGATTCCTTCTGAAGTTTTCTCTGGGGTTTTTTCAGGAGTTTCTTCTGAGATTCCTCAAAAGGTTCCCTCTGCGATTCGTTCAAGAGCTCTTCCCTGATAAAAAGATCATAGAGATACAACAAAATGTATTGTTACAACACGCTGAAATGAATGATAGTTACCATTAATTCAATTGTTTGAAACGATAGAGTAACAACGGACCCTATGGTTTTCCACTATAGCATGTATTATAGATATCACTTTTACAATAGAAAATATGGGTTGTTCTGTATCTTTACCATAAAAAAAACAAGTTTTCTGAAGCAAATTCAAGTCAACTATACCATTCAATTTATGGTGGTTTTATTATCGAAATCTCTAGTGCCATTGGTTTTGTTGTGCACGTATTGTAGTTCCAACAGAGCATTTTCATCAGGACAATACGTACACAATATAATTTGTTGTTGAACAGTCTAATTTATCATTATTCATTGGTCAGACACGAATGCCACATATGCGGTAAAGTGTCTTTAATAAATATTAATAATAATAATAATTATTCATTGGTAGCTTATAGTGATATTATTGGAAATCTTTATCAGGGTTGCCAGGATTTCTCCAGAAAGTACTCCTGGGATTGTTCCAGAGAATTTTTCTGGGATTTCTTGAGGAATACCTTCCCAAGCAACACACATGGTTATAAAATAGTAACGGCAGCGCATGTAAGGTTTGCGCAGTAAGTCACAGTGACTTCTGTGCAAGCCTTACATGTGCTGCCGTGACTGTTTTGTAACCATATGTGTTGCTTCGGTTCTGAGATAACTTCAGGAGCTCTTAGATTCCTTCAAAACTCGGTCCGAAATTTCTCTGGAGATTAATTCCGAGATTCCTCCAGGAATTGCTTCTAGAAGTACCCCATTAGTTTTTTTTTCGAGGTTCATATAGAGATTAATTATAGAATTCTCTAGGATTTCCTTCTGTGATACTCCAGGGGGTTCCATCTGAGATTATTTTTTTTTGGATTCTTTCAGAAGGCTCTTCTGAGATTCTTTAAAAGGTTCCATGTGCGAGTCCTCCCAGGAACTCTTTCCAGGTTTACTTCAGATATTCCTTTTGAGGCTTCTAGGGGATTCTTCCGGGATTTCTCGAGGAGCTATGGCGAAATTTTGGAAGAAACTCCTTGTAGTCCCAGAAGGAACCTTAGACGGAATCCTAGAAAAAGTTCATGGAAAAAATCTAAGATAAAATATTTTAAGAATCTCAAAAGATTATGCTTGAATGTGCCCAGAGGGAACTTCTGAAAGAACCCCAAAATGAATCTCAGATATAGTTCCCTGTTTAATGACAGAAAGAAATCCTAGAGGGATCCTAGAATAAATATGTGAAAAACCAAGTAAACACGGAAGGAGTTCCTGGAAGAATCTTGGGAAGAATTGATGTGGTAATCCCAAAATAAGTTTTCCTAGAGGGTTATCGGAATTAATTTCTGAAGAAATCCAGAAAAAAAAAACTCTGGAAGAATCCCACGAGTACTTCTTGGAGAAATCCTGGAAAACGCTCTTGAAGGAATCATTGTACAATCAATTCATAGCTAAGACGCAAAAATTTGAGGTATTTGAATGCAAAATGTGTTTATTTGACTAACTGAGAGATAATATTGTGACTTATTTCTCCGTATCGCTAGTTCGGCGTTTTAACTTACCAACCAACTGAATACCACAATAGATCACGATCACAGTAAGGGTTGCAATGGTTCAAATCCCGACAAAAAAAAACTAACTGGATTCGAAGCACTACCCTAATCGGGTCCGTCTTTCCCAACTTTATCTCTCCTTTGTTCTTAGAGCAGTTCGGCAGTCGAACTTTAATATCAACATTAAAAAAAAAACGCTCACACTTGTTGTTCGTAGGACGCGAAAGTGCGGGAGATTGACATCCAAGAGCCAAAGGACAGATAAAGTTGTGGAAAGACCCGGTTAGGGTGGTGCTTCGAATCCAGTTCAACTTTCTATTCCGCTGAATCGAAGCTCGTTATGTGGTTTAGTTGGTTAAAGCGCCCACTAAAACAAGTAGTATTTTTTTCACAATATTATCTCTCAATTTGTCAATTAAACGCACTTTGCCATCAAATGCTTCAAGTTTATACGTATATTGATTGTGCGATATTTGCCAGAAAACCGTTCGCCAGAAAACCATTCGCCAGAATGACAAACGCCAGAAAACCATTTGCCAGAATGTACCATTTGCCAGAATACTATTTGCCCGAAAGTACCATTTGCCAGAATGTACCAATCCCCAGAATTAAATATTAAATATTAAATTCTGGGGATTGGTACATTCTGGCAAATGGTACTTTCGGGCAAATAGAAATTTCCTCCATTTTCTAAGAATTATTTGAAACTAAAGATGAGTTGTGAGAATTTGGTGGATATTTTTCAGTCCATCAACATAAAAAATGTCGTCCGTCAGTTTCAATCTTTTACAATAATTCAATATGTTCACTGCTAGGATGATCTCTTGGTTTGTTTCGATGAAGGTCGACTAGGGCTAGAAAAACGAAAACAACTGGAAATGACTCACCACTAACTATTGAGCAAAGAGAAAATCGATGAAGAGAAATCGATCATTGCAGATACGCCTGCATGATACTAAGCGCGATTGTAACTAGGCTATAAGTGCATAGGTCTACAAACATTTGGTATGGTGAAAATACTGCTGACCGAAGTCCATTAGGCCGAATGGTCAATGGGTAGAATGATGATCACGAATAGCAATTCAGTGATTATGGAACAGGAATCGGAACGGTTTCTTAAGTTTGTTCGGTTTTCCCATAATTAGCTGATACTTCTACAATATTATTATTGCCTTATTGTTTTACCCCAATCAACAATTAATGTCAAAATCTGGTCTTACTAACTAAGAAGAACAGCCTATGTTTAAAAGAAGGCAAAATTCACTAGTTTTACATCAAGGTTTCGGTACAAAAAACTACGAAGCAATTCTCTCTAGTTCAAATAGTGAATTTTTCATTCTTCTAAACACAGGCTGTTCTTTCTAGTTTCATTGTAAGACTTGTTTATGGCATAAATTGTTGTTCGTAATTTTGTTGTTTGGCACAAAAAATATGATTTAAAGTGATCATGTTATTGTTATTGTCAAAATAAGCTTCAAAAAATACTTTCAATTGAAAGAAGGGAAGGGAAGGGAGTATTATGGCGGCAAATTGTTGATTCAGTATTATCATGAATTTGATGTTAACTAAATAAATGAATGAATGAAAGAAGGGAATCTTTGAAAAAAATAAGCAAATCCAAAAATTCCATATCAGTAAAAACTGGAAAGAACATCCTATGTGTTGAAGAAAGGAAAGTTTTTGATGAGTATTGATCAAATTCCGTCAAAATAGTATTTGATCAATTGGATCCATATCACGATCAGCTTGTCCGCCAGACAAATTTGTGAAAATGCTCTTATTGAAAAAATAAGTTGTTGTGCGCAATAAAATAATTAAATAACATTTTAATTTATTGTGAACTTTGAAAGGTTTGAATTCACGTCATTTTTTGTTCTAGAGTGATTTGCCCTTCTCCAAACTATAGGCTTTTCTTTCAAAGTTATTCTAAAACCATTTCTTGTTTGTTCTTACATCAGTTCCAATAATTTATTTAACTTTCGCATATAAATCTGAACAAAATAAAGTTTTACATCTTTACAATCGTTATCGTGGGCTAATCGATCCCAAAGAAATAAAAAAACATGATTTATTGTTCAATAAGAATGTTTTAAATAGAGGTTGCTAATGATTGAAATCTGTCTCTTTCCGCCTCACATATGTTTGCATCAGGAAACAGTTTCATCAGATTAGTATATCATTAGATTGGGAACACTTCTGGAATGAGAACTTTGGAAATTTCTGGGAAACGGTACTTTCTGGGGAATGGTACATTCTGGCAAATGGTTTTCTGGGAAATGGTTCTTTCTGGCAAACGGTTTTCTGGGAAATGGTATTTTCTGGCAAATGTCTTTCTGGCCAATGGCATGCTGGCGAATGGTTTTCTGGCAAATATCGCACAATCCGTATATTTCAAACATGCTGGCGGACTGGTATAGCCGAAAAGAAAAAGGGCAACAAAACCATTGTCATAGCTAAGCTAGATGTTATCATCAATGCATTACATTATTGCTGATCCATAATTTGAACCGCCTTGAAAATAAGTACCAAAAATCCTCATTTTATTGTTCCGTTTAACTTTGACCTTGCCAACATAACTCCTTGATAGCAAACCGAAGCTCGTTATCCATGTGTGTATCCCCCAAATAACAACATAGGCCTACGTGACTGCAACGTATCCCAGCCTTCTTAACCACCGGTCGGTCGTCGGTCGGCTTCCGGGCGGCACAACAACAAACGTTCTCGCCGGTTCGCGCGCAAACAGTCACACACAGGTGGCCCACACCCACATCATATCTCGTTAAATTAAGGTGTGCTCCAATAAATTCAAAAACTTCATTAACGAGGATTACGACGACGACCGGCGGTGAGTGCGTCACTTGTTAGCCCGTACAAATACGATAGCTTTCGCTTTGGGGCTGTCCATAAACCACGTGGTCATTTTTTTGGGACTTCTTAACACCCCCCCCCCCCCCCCCCCCCGCGTGGTCATTAGTCCATACAAAAATTTTTATTCGTCCATACAAAATGGTCATCGGCCGAACCCCCCCCCCCCTCATGACCACGTGGTTTATGGACAGCCCCTTTGGTGAAAGGTTTATTCTTCTTTTCCGTGCACTGAGCCAGCACATTTGTGACGCTCCACTTAGTAAACGATTTACGGCGATTCCTACCTACTGGCTGCTTGCTGTTGGAAGGTTTACTTATGCATGGACGGTTAGTGTAGTAGATACGCAGCCAGCAGGAGCAGTGCTTACATTAACGATTGGAAATATGAGACGATTTCCGTTTCCATGGTTGTGGTAATGATACGATCGTCCATGGAGTAAGAAATAGGATTTAGTCATCATTATCTATTTATCTGTAACGCTGCACAGAAGCACGACTCATTTATTTCATTTCCATCTTTCTTCCATCCCGGAACTCTTGCGAATACAATCTTTGTAGGCCTGTTGTCCGGCATTCTTGCAACATGCCCTGCCCTCCGTATGCTTACGGCATTGGTCACCTTTTCAATGCAAGGTTCGCCGTAGATTGTTTTAAGCTCGTGGTTCGTCCTTCGTCGCCACACACTGTTCTCCTGCACACCGCTGAAGGTCATCCTTCACACGCGTCGTTGGGAAACTGTGAGTACTTGCAGGTCCTCTTCGAGCAAGGTCCATGTCTCGTAGCCGGAGAACACTACTGATCATACCAACATTTTGTACATGTGTGGTAAATTTGGTGAATCTTTTTTGACCGTGTTTTTTTGGAGCCCGTAGGCACGAGTTCAACTAGTAACGCGCCATTGTATTTCGCGACTCACATTGTTATCAGCCGTTAACATGGCATCAAGGATCCACGGCATGTTCTGAATCGCTTAAGCTTTCCTTTCAACATACATCGTTTTGGACTCATCTACCTTTGCACTGATTCCACGTTTCAGGTGGGTGTCGGGTGTGCAGCTCTGTCATCGTTTCAAATGCTCTGGTGGTAATGCACATGTCGTCCGCAAACCACACAAATTGGTTTCGTGCAAATCATATCTCGGCAGTTGAGCCCGGCTCGTTGCATTACATCTTTCAGAGTGATATTGTGCACGCAGCTACAGCGTCGGAGCTGCGAATAATACTCCGGCTAGCCTGCCGGGGGAGATAATTGACGTAACCTGGTTGATGAGGGCCATCAACCAACATCGAGATGGGCTATCGCAATAGATGCGGTTGTACAAGCAGTTGGGCAAAATCATCGACTTTGCGTCCACGAAGTTCAACATAAGCAGGCCTGTTGCGACTTTGTAAGTCAATGGACGATGCCAAGCAAGATCACGAGAGTCTCGTGAAAACTGCAGCAGTGACAGAACTGGCGAAAGCGAAGGTTCCGAAGTCTACCCAGACAGAGGCCTTCGCTTTTGCCCAAATGGTGTTGCGGAAACGACTGCTTTTGATAAGCACTCGCAGAAGCGGATGAGGCAGTCGTCAGGTTATGAGCTGTCTGGCGGTGCCCACAAGGCTAGGCAGATACTAACCCCGAAGGTCGGCAGTAACCCAGCCAACACACGATCACATATGTTGTTGAATAGGATGCTAAAGTGGAGGCGATATGCGGAACCATTAACGCCTTTGGCCTCCACTTTAGCATCCTATGATACATCATATACGATTTCGTGTTGTCTGGAAACACGTGCAAGTTGGATCCAAGTCAGCGTTCTGGAAAGCTGGGAAGGGTGGGCGGGCCTAAAAGGGCTGACCTGTTCCGGATGGAAGGGAACAGGGGGTTACGACCGTTGTTGCCAAGCCTACAGTAATCTCATAGTAGAGCGAACCAAGGGGAGGACCCCCTTAGACGACAGTTGGGCGGAAGAGGAACGCTAGATTAGAAGGTGCAAATGGACGCCGTACCAAGAAGAAGTAGGAGGGTAGGTAGAAAGCGCGAGATAGGCGACGTGCTCGTCATTAACCCTCGAGCGATCACGCTGTTGTATTTTGTACAACACGTTGACAAATTTCGCTTTTTGTACTCAGCATTGGCGTGGTGCTGACGATGATGGCCAATCGCGTGAGTTAAAGAATATTAAGACCGAACAGTTTAAGTACGCTGACGTCTTGAAGGCAAGGGCGCCACCTATAAAAAACCTGGCGGAAGAGGTCCTTGGCGAAGGGGTCGAGGTGAGGACTCTTACAGCGGAGGCGACTCTGACAGTGAACAACTTAGACGAGATCACCGAAAAGCGGAAGAGATCGTCACGATACTGCGGCAACAGTGCAAGGTACAGGTGGTGTCCGCAGCCGTTCAGCCGTTCCATCAGGGACACAGGTAGCCTTGGTGGACGCAAATAAGTCCGTCGAAGTAGGGAAGCTGAAGGTGGACTGGTCAGTATGTCAACTGACCTTGCATTGCATGAAGCTACCGGAGGTTTGATTCATGTGTCTGGAACCAGGACACAAATCATGGCACTGCCATAAGGCACAAGGCTGCACGAGTCCACACATTTGTCTGATTTGCTCCGAGAAATCCGTGCGTGAACATCAGGTACCAAACGGGTGGTTCAAGGTTCCCGGCCATCAATAAAGCCGCAAGGAACAAATCACAGTGCAGGTAACGCAGCAGAACCTGAACCACTGTGACGCAGCTCAGCAACTGCTTTGTCAGGTGGTATCTCAGTGGGGGACTGATGTCGCTATCATAGCAGAACTATACCGAGTGACCGCCGGCAACGGCAATTGGGTCGCGGATAGGTCTGGGAAAATGAAGGCGATACGGACGACGGGTAAATACCCCGTCCAGGAGTTGGTGTCTACTATGAGAGCTTCGTGGTCGCCAAAGTAAATGGGGTCTTCTTCTGTAGGTGTTATGTGCCTCTGCGGTGGTTGATCGAGCAGTTCTCAGTTTCCCACAGATGCTGGACGACCGTTTTGACAGGGGTAAGGCCGGCGGAAACAGCGGGTGGCTTCAATTACTAGGTCGTTGAATGGGGAAGCCGTTTACGAACACGCGGGGTCAGATCCTGTTAGAAATACTGGCCATGCTAGTTGTTGACCTGGCTAATATTGGTACCAAGAGTACCATTAGTCGGAACGATGCGGAGTCAATTATTGACGTTACCATTTGAAGTACTGGTTTAACAAGTAGTTCGAACTGGAGAGTAGATGATGGATACACTCACAGCGAACATCTGGCAGTTCGCTACAGTATCGACTATAACAACAGCAGACAGTGGGTAGAGGAAGAGGAGGCTAGGCCGCGGCTAAGCCCTCAAGGCGGAAGACTTTATACTTCGACGAAGGGGTATTTAGGGAGGCGCTCCACCGTGAGCGAAATCTACTTGGTTTAGACGGCGATGAGCTGGTAGCGGTGTTCTCACGTGCGTGCGATGCGACCATCCCTAGACGAGTCCACACTAGAAATAAGAGCCCTCCGCCTTACTGGTACATACATTACATACATACATTTATTTGTTCAACATCATTAAGACAAGACATAATCAACAATAGTACGCCACAATACTCGGTTTGTGGCTGCCGCTCTCCATCCTCGGTCGCGCCCAATGCTCGCCAAGTCACGCTCCACCTGGTCCGCCCATCGTGCTCTCTGCGCTCCACGCCTTCTTGTGCCAACCGGATCCGTTGCAAACACCAGCTTTGCAGGGTTGTTGTCCGGCATTCTTGCAACATGCCCTGCCCACCGTATCCTTCCGGCTTTGGCCACCTTCTGGATGCTGGGTTCGCCGTAAAGTGCAGCGAGCTCGTGGTTCATCCTTCTCCGCCACACACCGTTCTCCTGCACACCGCCGAAGATCGTTCTTAGCACGCGTCGCTCGAAAACTCCGAGTGCTTGTAGGTCCTCCTCGAGCATGGTCCATGTCTCGTGCCCGTAGAGGATCACCGGTCTTATTAGCGTTTTGTACATGGTGCATTTGGTGCGTGGGTGAATCTTTTTCGACCGCAGTTTCTTCTGGAGCCCGTAGTAGGCCCGACTTCCGCTGATGATGCGCCTCCGAATTTCTCGGCTCACGTTGTTGTCAGCCGTCATTAAGGAACCGAGGTAGACGAATTCCTCCACCACCTCGAAAGTATCCCCGTCTATCGTAACATTACTACCCAGACGGATCCGGTCGTTTTCGGTTCCGCCTACCAGCATGTACTTTGTTTATGAGGCATTCACCACCAGTCCGACCTTTGCTGCTTCGCGTTTCAGGCGGGTGTACAGCTCTGCCACCGTTCCAAATGTTCTAGCGATAATGTCCATGTCGTCCGCAAAGCACACAAATTGACCGGATTTTGTGAAAATCGTTCCCCGGCTGTTGAGTCCGGCTCGTCGCATCACACCTTCCAGCGCGATGTTGAAGAGTAGACTGAACTGGATAGTTCACACGAAACCTTTACGCAGTTTTGCACACCGTCCATCGTTGCTTTAATCAGTCTAGTCAGCTTCCCAGGAAAGCCGTTTTCGTCCATGATTCTCCATAGCTCTGCGCGGTCGATACTATCGTATGCCGCTTTGAAGTCGATGAACAGGTGGTGCGTTGGGACCTGGTATTCACGGCATTTCTGGAGGATTTGCCGTACGGTTAAGATCTGGTCCGTTGTCGAGCGGCCGTCGATGAAGCCGGCTTGATAACTTCCCACGAACTCATTTGTTTTAGGTGACAGACGACGGAAGATGATCTGGGATAGCACTTTGTAGGCAGCATTCAAAATAGTGATCGCCCTGAAGTTCTCACATTCCAAATGGTCGCCTTTCTTGTGAATGGGGCAGATTACCCCTTCCTTCCACTCCTCCGGTAGCTGTTCGGTTTCCCAGATCCTGACTACACAAGTTTACAAAATAAAACGAAAGTCTTGAACTTCTGTCAACGACCAAAATTTTTGAAGCATAATTTAGTGCTGATTTCGAAACCGACCTTCAAAAAATTTTAAGTAGAACAGTTTTTAAGCTTTAGCTCAATATCGAGTTTTGCAACTTTTCAAAATATGTAATTTACTAAAATCCAAATATATTGCGTTTTGTTCAACCAATTTTAAATCTTTTTCCATGAATTAAAAGCTGAATACAATACCATTCGATCATCTGAATACAGGTTTTGCGTCAGATTGATGAAAAGCAAGATATTGGCGAGTTTTAGGGACAATCTTCTTAAATTTTAGCAAAATTCCCAAAAAAAAATGAAGAAATGTATTTTTTTCAATAAGAAAAAACCAACTTAAAAATTCTTTCTCGACGTTTATTTGACATATCATATGTAGGCGAGTTACAGTAAAAAATTCAGCTCAATCGGAGCATTGATTATGGAGAATTAGATGTTTGAAGTGAGCGACTTTGCTTAAAAATAGAACAAAAATCGATTTCAAATCATCAACCTTGTATGGAAAGTCGAAAAAATTTCCGCTCTACTGTAATTTTTTTCCCTGCATATTTCGGCTCGCGGCACGAAGCCGTTGCGGGATGCGTTGAGCTTCTGATAGAACTTCCGTGTTTCTTGGGAACGGCACAGCAGTTCCATTTCTTCACACTCCGCTTCTTCCAGGTGGCGCTTTTTCTCCCGAAAGAGGCGGGTCTGCTGTTTCCGCTTCTGTTTGTAACGTTCCACGTTCTGTCGAGTCCCTTGCTGCAGCATTACCGCCCTCGCTGCGTTCTTCTCCTCCAAAACCGTTCTGCACTCTTCGTCGAACCATTCGTTCCGTCGATTCCGTTCCACGTACCCGATGGTGCTCTCGGCTGCGTCGTTGATGGCTGCTTTCACTGTACTCCAGCAGTCCTCTAGAGGGGCCTCATCGAGCTCGCCCTCGTCTGGCAACGCGGCTTCGAGGTTCTGCGCGTATGCTGAGGCGACATCCGGTTGCTTCAGTCGCTCTAGGTTGTACCGTGGCGGTCGCCGGTACCGTACATTGTTGATGACGGAGAGTTTTGGGCGCAGTTTGACCATCACCAGATAGTGGTCGGAGTCGATGTTGGCGCCACGATAGGTCCTGACGTCGATAATGTCGGAGAAGTGCCGTCCGTCAATCAGAACGTAGTCGATTTGAGATTCCGTCTGCTGTGGTGATCTCCAGGTGTAACGATAAGGGAGGCTGTGTTGGATGGCCATATTTTTGGAGGCGGCGAAATCAATGAGTCGTAGGCCGTTTTCGTTCGTTTGCTGGTGGGCGCTGAACTTACCAATCGTCGGTCTGAATTCCTCCTCCTGGCCTACCTGAGCGTTCAAATCTCCTATGATGATCTTGACGTCGTGGCTTGGGCAGCGATCGTACTCGCGTTCGAGCTGCGCGTAAAATGCGTCCTTGTCATCATCAGTACTTCCGGAGTGTGGGCTGTGCACGTTTATTATGCTGAAGTTGAAGAATCGGCCCTTGATCCTCAACCTGCACATTCTTTCGTCGATCGGCCACCAACCGATCACGCGCCTCTGCATATCACCCATCACGATGAAAGCTGTTCCCAGCTCGCGTGTGTTGCCGCAGCTCTGGTAGATGGTATGATTACCTCTAAACGTTCGCACCATGGATCCTGTCCAACACACCTCCTGCAGCGCTACGATGCCGAACCCGCGGTCCTTCAGTAGATCGGCGAGTATGCGGGTGCTCCCAATGAAGTTGAGAGATCGGCAGTTCCACGTACCGAGTTTCCAATCGCAAGTCCTTTTTGTTCGCTGGGATCGTTGCCGTTGGTCTCGGTTCGTATTATTCTGTTGCTGATTTTCCGTTACAATGGTTTTTTACGGCTGGCTCGTAGGGCCTGACACCAACCCCCTACTTTCCGGAGGACCATAGTGCACAGTTGAGCTTAGAGTCCTTCCCTGGCACTCGGACGTAGATCAGCCGCCCCTAACATGGGGATAAGACGCTGTTGTGAGCCGCTCCTCCTGGAGAACAGACGCTCAGGTTTGCCGAAGCAAACCCCCCCTTCCCTGTCAGCCTTCGACCAAAGTCCCCACCGGGGTTGGTTACCCGATCTTCCCTAAGGTTGCTCATAGTTTCCGGCCGGTACCGCGTGGAGGTAGGGATAGGAGTTGCTGGGCAGAGGCTAGTGGATCACAATGGGATCTGAATTGCGCAGCATACCCAGCCTTTACCGTGCCCCGCCTTACTGGTAAACTCAAGCAATTGCGGACCTGCGCCATGCGCGCCTGCCTTCGGTCTAGGCAGCGGAAGTGCGCACGATCTGAGGAAGAGCGAAACGAACGATGGGTGGTATTCGCCGCTGCAAATGCTGGGCTGAAGACCGAGATAAAGGTGAGCAAATAGGCCTGTTTCGAGGGTTTCTGTCAGAGTGTAGCTTTAAAAGTAGCTATTACAGAGGCTCCCGAGAGGTTCAGGTCTGCTATGCAGAAATTCGTGGTCGAAGGTGAATGCTTGGTTCTATTGCCAAAGGCGGGGAAACCACTTTGATACGCGTCGGAATATAGACCAATATGCCTGATCGACACGGTGGGGAAGGTGCTTAAAACCATCATACTCATTAGAATATTGAGGCACATTGAGGGTGTAAATGGTCTCTGAAGCAACCAGTTCGGCTTCCGGAAGGCAAGGTCGACCGTAGACACTGTGCTGTCAGTTACAAAAACCGAGAGATAGCGCTCCAGCGTAAGCGAAGAGGGATTCGCTACTGTGCAGTTGTGATTCAGGATGTAAGGAACGCGTGCAATAGCGCCAGTTAGCCGTATATTTCCGATGCGCTGCCACGTCTGTGGTTACTAGGGTACCTGTACAATATTCTCGGAAGTTACTTGTAGAATACTAGAGTACTAGTTTACGACACATAGGTAGGTTGGAAGTCCTTTCACATAACCTCAGGAGTCCCGTAAGGTTTCATCAAGAGTCCGATGTTATGGAATGTCATGTACGACGAGGTGTTGAGGTTAGAGTTCCTGGTGGGGTTGGAGATCGTCGGCTTCGCTGACGACATTACGCTCGAAGTCTACGGTGAGTCGATCGAAGAAGGAGCGTTGACTACTGCCAACTCGATTGAGGTTGTGGAGGCGTGGATGAGATCCAAGAAACTGGAATTGCCTTACCACAAAAGTGAGGTAGTGGTTGTGAACAACCGAAAGTGATCGAAAGATGATCGACGATCCGTGGAGCGGACCTGGTGCGGTGGTTAGAACACAAGACTATCACGCCGAGGACCTGGGATCGAATCCCACTCCCGACATACTCATAAAATGTGAGTTCTTCCTTCGGAAGGGAAGTAAAACGTGGGTCCCGAGATGAACTAGCCTAGGGTTAAAAATCTCGTTAATACAGAAAAAAAAAAATGATCGACGATAAGCTTATTTTCGGTAGCCACGTTGATTACGCCTGCAAAAGAGCTGCCAGCGCTCTGCAATGTATGCCAGTAAGCACAAGTGTCTGGCTAGTGTCGCTACGTCCATACTAAGGTATGGCAGCCCGGCGTGGGACACGGTGCTAAGTATTGAAAGCTACCGTGGTAAGCTGTGAAGTACTTATAGGCAGATCGCAGATGTAACTGATGGTTGCGAGTATGCATCGTACCGTGTCACGCAATGCGCTCTGCATTTTCACTGGTATGGTGCCTTGACAAAGATATCAACAATCACTTTTTCATGTTTTATGATAGTGACCCCAAACTTTTGGCCGATACATCATATTGATGGGTGACCTCAAACTTTTGGTCGATGACATGAAGAGTTAATTTACTTAATAACTTTTTTTCTTAATTTTTTAGCTAAGTTCTGTAAAAAGCAGTTGAAAGCTAATGGAAAATGGGTTATATTACCGCTCTCATCTTAAAATTTGGTCGACCCAATTTTCAGCGACACTGCCATAAGTTTACATTCATTTTTTAGAAAATTTGGCAACTTTTGGATAAAAGTTTCTTTTAAATCATCTTCAAAGTTTCTTTGACTTATTATCTTTTGAATGAGA
Source organism: Aedes albopictus (assembly GCF_035046485.1). Lineage (NCBI taxonomy): Eukaryota > Metazoa > Arthropoda > Insecta > Diptera > Culicidae > Aedes > Aedes albopictus. The sequence continues at coordinate 210,318,356 of NC_085137.1, forward strand.
CCTAGGATTTTGAAATCGGACGCAAATTGGCGAAGATATGGGCCTAAAAAATGACATGTTTTTGAGGGGGTGACCCCAAACTTTTGATCGGGAGTGTATGAGTGTCAGGATGGCCTCCATGGTCAAATGGCAGCGCGCGTGGGACAGTATCACCAAAAGAAGATGGACCTATGGGTTGGGCAGCCAATTAATCGTCCCATGATAAATTAAAAAGTTTCCATAAATAATTAGAAAATTGCCAATAAATAAATAAAAATAAATAAAAAAAAAATAAACTATAAAAGATTCATAAACAATTCAAAAAGCGCATAAATAAATCAAAATTTCCCATAAATATTTGATTTTCGAGTAATAAAAAATGTCAGAATTTCCACAAATAAATCAACAATTGCAATTGAAAACTATATTTTTTTCCAACAAAAAATTTCGAACACACTACATCAAAGAACTATGATAGAAAGACTGAAACTATTGTGCAATTTAACACTCCCACTGCCATGCCTCCCAAACAGTGGGAACGGTAATTTCAACTTGATATAACTCAGCCGTTTTGCATCCGATTTGCAAAAGTTTTGAAGCTATGAATTTTCCCAGCCTTCTAGATGAATATAAAATTTTCAAATTATGGATTTGACCAAAGGTCTATTTTTGAGTACTCAAAAACTCGGAGTAAGTATCTTAAAAATGCTGTTTTTCTGGAGCCATTCCGAATGTAAATTAGTTTCCACGCATATTTTAATGTTGAATTGCCCATATTAATAAAGCAAAATTATTGCAAAGAAATATATGGAGATACTCATTATTTAAGACTATAAAATCTTCACAAAATTACGTATAATACAGAAAATTTGTATATTCGATTTGAACTTTGTATTCATCGCGACAACCCCTGTGTTTTATTGCTTGAAACCAATCACGTGCACATGAGAAATCTTTTTCCAAACGATTGTGAAAAGTGTGAATCTCAGAAACTACAAAATTTTCATAAAATCACGTATAATACAGAAAACTCGTATTTTCAGTTTGAACTTTACGTTCATCGCGACAAATCCCATGTTATATTACTTGAAAACAATCACGTGTACATAAGAATAGATTTACAGATAAATGGGGACAAGTGTGAATCATAAAAACTGCAAAATCTTCACAAAATTACGTACAATACAGAAAGTTTGTATATTCGATTTGAACTTTGTATTCACCGCGACAACCCCTGTGTTTTATTGCTTGAAACCAATCACGTGTACATGAGAAATCTTTTTCCAAATGATTGTGAAAAGTGTGAATCTCAGAAACTACAAAAGTTTCATAAAATCACGTATGATACAGGAAATTCGTATTTTCAGTTTGAAGTTTACGTTCATCACGACATTCCCCATGTTATATTGCTTGAAAACAATCACGTGTACATAAGAATAGATTTACAGATAAATGGGGACAAGTGTGAATCATAAAAACTACAAAATCTTCACAAAATTACGTACAATACAGAAAATTTGTATATTCGATTTGAACTTTGTATTCACCGCGACAACCCCTGTGTTTTATTGCTTGAAACCAATCACGTGCACACGAGAGATCTTTTTCCAAATGATTGTGAAAAGTGTAAATCTTAGAAGCTACAAAATTTTCATAAAATCACGTATAATACAGGAAATTCGTGTTTTCAGTTTGAACTTTACGTCCATCGCGACAATCCCCATGTTATATTGCTTGAAAATAATCACGTGTACATAAGAATACATTTACAGATAAATGGGGACAAGTGCAAATCATAAACACTACAAAATCATCACAAAACTACGTACAATGCAGAAAATTTGTATATTCGGTTTGAACTTTATATTCATCGCGACAACCCCTGTGTTTTATTGCTTGAAAACAATCACGTGTTCATGAGAAAACTTTTTCCGAACAATTGTGAATAGTGTGTATCTTAGGAACTACAAAATTTTCACAAAATCACGTATGATACAGGAAATTTGTATATTCGATTTGAACTTTGTATTCATCGCGACAACCCTAGTGTTTTATTGCTTGAAAACAATCACGTGTGCATAGGAATACTTTTCAACGCGAAAGCGAGAAGTGTGAATCGTAAAAACTACAAAATCTTCACAAAATTACGTATAATACAGAAAATAAATATATTCGGTTCGAACTTCACATTTGCCGTAACAACCCCTATGTTTTATTGCTTGAGAACAATCGCATGTGCATAAGAATACTTTTTCAAAACCAATGTGAAATGTGTAAATCTTAGGAACTAAAAAAACACAAAATTACGTGAAATACTGAAAAATTTGTATTTTCAGTTTTACACTTCACGTCCGTCGCAACAATCCATGTCTCTCATTGTTTCAAAACAATCACATACATACATAAGAATACATTTCCACAGCGACAGGGAGAAGTATGAATCATAAAAACTGCACAGTTTTCACAATTTTACGTATAACATACAGGAAGTTTGTATTTGTGGTTGGAACTCAACATTCATCGCGACAACCCCTGGGTATTATTTTTTTAAACAATCACATGCGCATGATAAGTATGAATCTTGAAAACTACAAAATCTTTAAAAAATTACGTGAAATACAGGGTTTTACTTACACATGTTTTATCTCTCGCTTCAGCTCTAGCGATTGCTAGCTCGACTTTATTTGTGATAGAAGACGTAAATTAGTGTCAAACGGGCCGCTCCTTTGATGTGCATTCAAGTGAACTTAAATTTACATGGTTTTTTTCTGAGAGTGTACACTTACATTTTGACGACGATGATTCACGATACACTGAAAATTTTCAATGTTGAAAATTGTTTCTTCGTTCTTTAGATAAAATCATAAGATAATATTCTTGAATTGGCAATTCCCCGTATGAAAGAACGAAATTCCCCGCTATGGGGGAATTCCCCCCTGGTTGAAAACCACTGCTATAATGCAAGGTAAATGTATTTTAAGTTCGAGCTCAGCATTGATCGTGACAACTTTATTGCTTTTTTGCATGAAAATAATCAAGTACATAAGAATACATTCTCAGAATGATTGTGAGAATGAGGATCTATTAGAACTACAATATCTTCACAAAATTACGTGGTGGAGCGGATCTGGTTGGATGGTTAGAACACTTGACTATCATGCCGAGGACCTGGGATCGAATCCCACTCCCGACAAACTCACAAAATGTGAGTTCTTCCTTCGGAAGGGAAGTAAAACGTGGGTCCCGAGATGAACTAGCCCAGGGCTAAACATCTCGTTAATACAGATATAAAAAAAAAAAATAATAATAAAAAAAAATTACGTAAAATACAGATTTTGTTTTATTTTTGGTGAAAACGTTCGTAGCGGCATCCTCTTGCAAAATTATTTTGAAATACCCTTCAGTTAAATTGTTCCGAGTACATCCTTGCTGAAATCTCTCTAAAGGTGGTATTATATACCCATATGCACTGCATGCACTAATGTCAGAGCATAATCCTACAGAATTGTCAATGAACGTATTTCCAGAAGGATCCTTAGAAGAATTTAAAAAATCCTATTGTTTATTCAAAGAAAAATGTTTGGAAGAATTTGAGAAGAATTTCCTGGAGGAATTCCTGGTGCATTTTTGAGAGAAATTTCGGGATGAATTCATGGAAGAATTTCGAAAGAGTCTTTTCTGGGTGAATTCCTGAAGGATTCCCTGGAGAAATGTATGAAAGCACTTTTAGCATGTAAGTATCTAGATGTTTATAGTAAGTCACTGTATCTGCATAATCTGCATCTCTGAAAAGTCACTGCCCTGCCGTGACTTTTCAGTGGCATGTGTGTTGCTTGGAAGATTTCCTGGAGGACTAATAGTCTCGCTTATTGAAAGAATTACTAATGGAATCGCTGAATAAACTTCAGAAGACACTGCTGGAGGGATTACTGAAAGAATCCTTGGATAATTTCCTGGTTCTTGTATGCATCTTTATTAAATTATCTTCCAATGCTATTCGCTGCATAAATTCTGCCAGAAATTGTTGAAATAAAAAAATATCAAATAATCCTGGAGAAATTCGTGAATACATCCCTGCAAAAGATGACTGAAGAATTTCTGAAATTTCTGAAGGAACTTCTTACTACATTTTTGAAAAGAACCTGAGAGGAATTTCGGAAGATATCACTTGTAGAATTCCACGAGCAATCCATGGAAGACTTCCAGGAAAAATGCCGTAAGAATTTCCGAAGGAATCCCTGAAGTATTATCTAAAACTATATCAAGAGGAATTATTGGATAAAATCTGGGAGGAGTCCTTCGAGAAATTTGTGAAGAAATCTCTTGAGAAATTCCTAGATAAACCCAATATAAATTTCATGGGGGTTCCTTGGAGTAATTTCTTAAAAAATCCTGAAGGAATTATGGGAGGGATCCCTAGAAAAGTTTTTGAAGAAATCTCTTAAGGAATTTCTAGAGAAAGTCTTGGAGGAATTACTGAAGGAACCTCTGAAGAAATTCTTGGAGTAATCCGTGAAGGAATTCCTGGAGGAATGTCTGAAGCAATTCCAGGAAAAATCTCTAGAGAGCATCCAGAAGGAATGCATGGAGCAACTTTCAAATGAATTCCTGGCGTAACCCCCTGAGGAATTCTTGGATGAGACCCAGTAGCAATTCCTGGATAAATACCTGATGGAGCTCTTGGAGCAACTCCTGGTGAAATATCCAGAGGAATTCTGGAAGGTATTTCTGGAGAAATTTCTAGAAAAATCCCTTGAGAAATTTCAGAAGGATTTCCTGGTAGAATCCTTAAAGGAATTTCTGGAGGGTTTCCTGGAAGAATTTTTAGAGGAATTTCTGGAGGAATTCCTGGATGAATTTTCGAAGAATTTCCTGGAAGAATCTCTGGAAAAATCTGAAATCTGCAAGATGTCCAGGAGCATTTCCTGGAAGAATTCCTGAAAAATTCCTGGAATTATTCCCGGAGGAGTTCCTGGAGAAATTCCTTGATAAAATCCTAAAGGAATGCCTGGAGGAATTCCTAGAAGTATTCCTTTGAGAAGTGTTGGAGGAATCCATGAAGGAATTCCTGGATGAATCTCTAGAGAAATTCTTGAAAGAACTACTGGATGAATTTTTGAAGATATCTCTAAAGGAAATCTGGAAAATTTATTTTTCTGAAAAAATCCCTTGAGAAATTCCTGAAGGATTTTCTAGAGGAATTTTTGAAGGGATTCCTGGAGAAATTTTCGAAGGAATTACTGAACTTATGCCTAGTGGAATCCTTAGAGAAATTTGTGAGAAATCCCAGGAGGAATTCCTGAAGCAACTCCTAGAGGAATTTCTAGAGGAATTCCTGAAAGTATCCCTGGAAAAAATCCTGGAAGAATTTCTGAAGAAATCCCTAGAAGATTATTAGAGGAATTTCTGAACGATTTCCTGGATGATTCTTTGAAGTATTTCTTGGAGGAATCTTCGAAGGATTTCCTGGAGGAATTCTTGAGAAACGCTTGGAGGAATTCATGGTGAACTCCCAGGAGGAATCATTGAAACAATTCTTGAAATTTGGAGTAATTCCTGGAGAAATGCCTGAAGGAATTCCTAAAAAATCCTTAAGGTATTCCTGGAGAATTTCCTGCAAAAATTTTTGAAGAAATTCCTAAAGGATTTTCTAGAGAAATTCCTGGAGAAATTGCTGACATAATTTCTGAAGAATGTCCAGGAGCAATTTTTGTATCAACTCCTGAAGAAATTCCTGGGGCATTTCCTGGAGATTTTCCTGAAAAAGTTCCTGGAGCAATTCCTAGACTAAATCCTAGAGGAATTCCTGTAGATATTTCTGTGAGAATTTCTGGAGGAATATCTGGAAGATTACCTGGAGGAATCCCCTAGAGGAATCATTGAAATAGTTATTGCATGAATTTCTGGAGGAATCTCTAAAGGAACTCTGTGAGATTTTTTTGTAAAATTTGTAAAAATCTTGAAAAGTTCCTGGAGGAATTTCTAGAGGAATTTCTGGAGGAATTCATGAAGAAATCCTCAAGGGAATTTTTGAAAAATCACTGGAGGAATCCTTAGAGAAATTCGTGCAGAAATCCCCGAAGAAGTTTCTGGAAGAATTCTCTTTGCAGAATTCCTGAAGGAATCGCTGCAGCAATTACTGGAGGAAAATCTGGTAAAATTACTGAAGGAATCCCTGGAAAAATTTCAAAGGGTCTTCCTAGAGATAATCCTTGAAGAATTTTTGAAGGGATCTCTGAAGGATTTCATAGAGTAATTCGTGGATGAATTTAAGACAGAATTTATGGAGGAATTTCTAGATCAATTCGTGGTGAATTTTCTGAAGAATTTTCCTGTATTTGAGAAATGCCTGCATGAATTCCTGGAGGAAAAGCAGGAGGGATCCCTGAAGGAATCGCTGAAAAGAACCCTGGAAAATTTTCTTCATGAATCCAAGTTGGAATCCCTGGAAAATCCCTGAATAAATTCCTGGAAGAATGCCGAGGAGAATTCGTAGTGGAATTCTTGGAGGAACCCTTGAATAAATTCCAGGAGAAATCTTTGGAGGAATTCCTGTAGGAGTATCTGGAAAAACCCTTGAAGGAATCCCCTGAATAATTACTGGAAAAAAATCCTGTAAGAAGTCCTAGGGAAATTCCTGATGGAATTCTTGGAGGAATCCCTATAGCAGTTCCTGAAGAAAACTCTAGAGGAATTCCTGAAGAATCCCAAGAAACTCCCAAGAGAATCCCTAAACAGTTCCCGAAGGAAGTACTGAATTTATACCTGGAGGAGTTCCTTAAAGAATTCAAGGAGAAATTCCTGAAGGAATCCTTAGAAAAGTTACTGGGGGAATTTTTAAAATAAGTTGTTCCAGAAAGAATCACAGAAGGAATTCCCGAGTGAAGCCTTGAGGAAACTCCTGGAGGAGTTTCTGGAAGATACCCTAGAGGAAAGCGTGTAGGGATTTCCTGAGGAATCTCTGGACAAACTCCTGGAGGAATCTCTACAAGAATTCCTGGAAGCATTTCTGAAGGAATTCCTAGTCTGTCTGTGTTTTTTCGGGAGTGGGATTTGATCCTAGGTCCTCGGGGTGAAATGCCTGTGCTTTAACTAACCATCACACCAGGTCCGAGGAATTACTTAGGAAATCCCAGGAAAGTTTTCTCAACAATTCTTGAAGAAATTTCTGTAGGAATGCCTAGAAGAAAAAAAATTGTAGGAATCCATGTTTCCAGTGATCTGTAAATTTATTCTTATATACACGTGATTGCTTTGAAACAATATAACACAAGGATTGTCACGATGAATGTAAAGTTCGAACCGAATATACAACATTTCTGTATTGTACGTAATTTTGTGAAGATTTTGTAGTTTTGATGATTCACACTTCTTACAAATGCTTTGAAAAAGTTTTCCTATGAGCACGTGATTGTTTTCAAGCAATAAAACACAAGGATTGTCGCAATGAACGTAAAGTTCGAACTGAAAATACGAATTCCCTGTATTATACGTGATTTTGTGAAAATTTTGTAGTTACTAAAACACACAATTTTCACAATCGATTGGAAGAAGTTTTCTAATGTACACGTGATTGTTTTCAAGCAATAAACACAAGGGTTGTCTAGATGGACGTGAAGTTCAAACTGAAAAGACAAATTTCCTGTAATATACGTGATTTTGTGAAAATGTTGTAGTTCCTAAAATACACACTTTTTACAATCGTTCGGAAAAAATTTTCTCATCTACACGTGATTGTTTTCAAGCAATAAAACACAGGGGTTGTCGCGATGAATGTAAAGTTAAAACCGAATATACAAATTTTCTGTATTACACGTAATTTTGTGAAGATTTTGTAGTTTTTATGAATCACACTTGTCCTCATTTATCTGTAAATGTATTCTTATGTACACGTGATTGTTTCCAAGCAATATAACATAGAGATTGTCGCGATGAATGTGAAGTTCAAACTGAAAATACTAATTTCCTGTATTATACGTGATTTTATGAAAATTTTCTAGTTTCTGAGATTCATACTTTTCACAATCGTTTGGAAAAAGATTTCTCATGTGCACGTGATTGGTTTCAAGCAATAAAACACAGGGGTTGTCGCGATGAATACAAAGTTCAAATCGAATATACAAATTTTCTGTATTATACGTAATTTTGTGAAGATTTTGTAATTTTATGATTCACACTTGTCCCCATATATCTGTAGATGTTTTCTTATGTACACGTGATTGTTTTCAAGCAATAAAACACAAGGATTGTCGCGATGAACGTAAAGTTCGAACTGAAATACGAATTCCCTGTATTATACGTGATTTTGTGAAAATTTTGTAGTTACTAAAACACACACTTTTCACAATCGATTGGAAGAAGTTTTCTAATGTACACGTGATTGTTTTCAAGCAATAAACACAAGGGTTGTCGAGATGGACGTGAAGTTCAAACTGAAAAGACAAATTTCCTGTAATATACGTGATTTTGTGAAAATGTTGTGATTCCTAAAATACACACTTTTCATAATCGTTCTGAAAAAGTTTTCTCATGTACATGTGATTGTTTTCAAGCAATATAACACAGGGGTTGTCGCGATGAATGTAAAGTTCGAACCGAATATACAAATTTTCTGTATTACACGTAATTTTGTGAGGATTTTGTTGTTTTTATGAATCACACTTGTCCTCATTTATCTGTAAATGTATTCTTATGTACACGTGATTGTTTTCAAACAATATAACATGGAGATTGTCGAGATTAATGTTAAGTTCAAACTGAAAATGCTAATTTCCTGTATTATACGTGATTTTATGAAAATTTTGTAGTTTCTGAGATTCATACTTTTTACAATCGTTTGGAAAAAGATTTTTCATGTGCACGTGATTGGTTTCAAGCAATAAAACACAGGGGTTGTCGCGATGAATACAAAGTTCAAATCGAATATACAAATTTTCTGTATTATACGTAATTTTGTGAAGATTTTATAGTCTTAAATAATGAGTATCTCCATATATTTCTTTGCAATAATTTTGCTTTATTAATATGGGCAATTCAACATTAAAATATGCGTGGAAACTAATTTACATTCGGAATGGCTCCAGAAAAACAGTATTTTTTAAGGTACTTGCTCCGAGTTTTTGAGTACTCAAAAAAAGACCTTTGGTCAAATCCATAATTTAAAAATTTTATATTCATCTAGAAGGCTGGGAAAATTCATAGCTTTAAAAATTTTGCAAATCGGATAAAAAACGGCTGAGATATTAGCAGTTGAAAAATACCGTTCCCACTGTTTTGAGGCATGGCAGTTGGTGTAAGTGATTTATAGCATGGCAGTGGGAGTGTTAACAGACAATCGTTTGCTGTCCGAACTCGCTAACGCTCGTCGGACTTAAAAAAGGGATAACATCTCTGTTCGCATTACACTGGGTAAATTCTTGGATCTGTGGATTGCCTGGAACCGCATCGACGCAGTTAGACGCAGTTACGGTGCATCGGATTTCGGAAACTTCAGCGGTATGGCTCGGCCGATACTTTCACTTTGCTCATTAGTTCGTATTTATTGCAAAATTTTCAATTGCTTCTTTGATGTTTTTCAATTGGGAATTTTTAAATTATTTATGGAAAAATTAGATTCATTTATGGAAAAATAAACTTTTTTGGTGAAAAAAATGTAGGTATTTATTGCAATTATTGAATTATTCGTGGAAATTCCGACATTTTTTATTGCCCAAAAATCAATTATTTATGGGAAATTTTGATTTATTTATGCACTTTTTGATTTGTTTATGGAAATTTTTAAGTTTATTATTGCTCCCACCCCTACTTCTTTATTGGCAATTTCTGATTTTGTAATGGAAAATGATCACATTTTATGAGGCGTTTATATTTTAGCCCTATGGGTTGATTCCGATGGTAGATAGTTGGGTTTACTGGCGCCATGGGAAAGTAACATTACACCTGTCTCAGCTCCTTTCAGGCCATGGTTTCTTCCGACAGTATCTACATAGTTTCGGTCATGCGGGTTCTCTCGAATGTCTGGCTTGTGCAGGTTTAGTGGAAATGACGAACACGTTTTTTTTTTGTGCCCGCATTTCTGCACAATGCGCAACTGCATGCTTGCCACATGCGGGGAGGACACAACTGCGGAAAATCTTGTCCAGAGGATGTGTGTGTAGGGATGAATCTGGCTGGAATGCCGTTTCAACGGCTACCACCCTCATCGTCTTGGAGCTATAGAGGAGGTGGCGTGTGGACTCGGAGAATGGCTAGTTCAGATGCGGTACAAAAGGTGGTGCAGGGGTTCGGAGTCGGCTTCGTAGGTCATACCGGTGTCCTGCTGTCGAGATCGATCCTTACAGCGATTAACTGGCCTAGGACTCGGAGAGAACATCCTGGATCCGAGCCCGCGGTTGGAAAGGGATGCCCTACTTTCAGAAAATTATTCTAATGCTAGCTGATGAGGATTGAGTCTTCAGCAGGTCAGATCGCGTTGCACACAAGTATCAGTACTTGATGCTTGCAGAACAATTGATCCTGCTCGCTGAGTGGGAAGGATCGCTCTGGAAACTGGCTAAGCGCCAGTATGCTACTTTGGTGGATTCCCCAAAGCGAGTCATCGATGTTCGTTGCTGCAGGCTACGCAGCTTACCTTGAGGGTGCGATGTGCACTATCTCCTCTCTGAAGCAATGCCGCCTTGGTGGTTCCGGAGAGACGAAGGGTTTGGCAGCCATGGGAATGATGTTCAATGGGTTGAGAAGAGAGTAGTCCTGGCTTTTACTTTCCTAGAAGGCGGCCTTGACCCTTATGCTACATGGACCTTCATTTCCTCTATTACCATGGTTTCCCGTGACTACTTTCTTTACTTTCTGCAGGTGCTCATCAAAGCGCTGATACCATTTTTCAATTACCCCACATCCATCTATCAAGAAGCTTCCGCCCTTGCACCTGCACATTTCATTTCACGTTATGAAGCCGTTGCTGGATAAATATGTTGAACTTTTGGTATAATTTTCGTATTTCTTGAGAAACTCACAGTAGTTCATTTCTCTGCACTCCGATTTTCTCCAAGCTGGGGCGTTTGTCTTGAAAGTGGTAGTGAGCACTTAGCCTTTTCCGTGCCGTCTTTCAATATACATGCTGTATATTTGAGAAATAATCGTTCTCTTTCTATTGTAACTTATTAAATATTTTCAAATGGAATCCATTTGCAAGTATGTTGCAATAATACCAAATCGTTTTCCAGTTAAACAATTCACTATTGGTATTAATGCAAATGCATGCATCGTAATTTTCATCAGAGGTATATTTGATTATGCTATAAATGTGACCACTTCATTTTGATTCAGATCGTTCAACGATCGAAGCCCTCTCATTTCAATTCTCGCGAATGATTCCCGTGATATCAATCTTGTTCATCAACTTCCATAGTAATGCAGTCCACTGGTTAAACACAACAACAACCGGAGTATCAACCTGAAGTGATTTTCCACCGATGTCGCTTTCAATATTCAATAATAACTTTTTCTCCATTCAGCCGATTTCCGGCTACCGGGTGGCTTCTGTCGCATCACCGACCAGGCGACAGGAGGTGTTCATAGTCCCTGGCTGTGCGTCCTACGCTATAGCCATCCGACCAACCGCGCCGGAGTAAAAATGGAATAAAATTATTTTTTACGAGTGTACTGCAATAAAATGTAATGATTTCCAATTACACTTTTCCGCTATCGCTCTCGTTTTTTTTACTCTGCTGCTCCATGCCCTCGCCGGTTTTCATCTTTTTTCAGCAATTTCTGGGAACCATTGATAGTTGCGATTGGACCAACTGAACGAACCAACCAACCAACGCCTTCTCTTCAACCATTTTCTAAAGGTAGGTCATGGCATGGTCGCAAATGAATAAAGTGGCGGCAGGCAGTGCCACGCCACGGGGCATCTCGATTTCACCTACTTACCACGCTGCCAACGCCGCCGACGGCCGGCCAGTGAGAACAAAATACAAATTTAATTGTTTCCAGGAGGCTTTACAGCTCTGCACACCGCGCCACCACTGAGCCGTCGACGGCTTTAAGTGGATCGTTCCTCGGTTCGGTTGAGCTTGAGTGTTTTCTTCGCCATTCGTTCTCGGTTCTCGGCACTTGAGCTGAAGATTTCCATTTTGAGATTGCGCGCTAAAGAGATTTGTTCCGTAGCCGTAGCGCGGTGATTTCCGTAGAAAAAACTTGGAAAAAGTGGCAGGGGTTGTGGGCGGGGAATTCGCTTCGATGTTGATCTTTTCCATCTTTGTTTCTTTCTGGGGTTATGCCTCAATTGGGGCGAAGCCTGCTTCTGATCTATGTTAAGTGTGTTCTACGGAAGTTTATTAGCAGAGAGCATTCTTGCCAAGTGATTATTTTCGCATTTGTATTTAGTGAGGCAGGTACATTGTGCCCAAGGAAGTAAACAAAATTTCTATTACGAAAAGATCCAGAGCCAATTGGGAATCGAGCCCGCCATCTTCACCATGGTCATGCTAAATATCCGCGTATTTCCCACTAAGGCTGTATACGCCCTGTGTTGATGAGAATAATTGGCTTGGCGAATGTTGGTTGCAGGATCAAATTTCAAGAAATGCACAGCAATTAAGTGTAAATGAAAATTGGCACTCCATTCTTCTACCTATTTCATATTTGATATGATGTAATTAAAAGCATGACTCCATCTTATTACTGCCTTTTTGCAACCGTGTCCCTACGGTCACTGGTAAAATATGTTGAATGTGTAATGGACTGAGTAGTCAAATGTATGATTAATTGTATAAGAAATACTGGAATTGAGAACAATCCCGGTCCCGGAAGAGCTCCATTAACCTTTAAGTACCAAATCCCCAACATCTCATTTTCAAAATGCTGGCATTTCATTGAACTGCAGCCGATTTTTTTAGGTCATCCTCAATCGACCATAAATTGGTGCAAGTTTGTAATACTCAAGTGGCCATACGATATCCGGAACCCGTTCATGGATGTTCCGGATTGTACTGAGGTCAGGGAGTTGCCAAATCGGCTCAAAGAGATTATTTTGTGAGTAATTGTGTTTGAACAATTGATTTTCAGCAAAATTTTTGTTTCGAACCCAACAACAATAACCAGATTTGAATAAATTGACCCATCTGGATTATCGTGACAGGTTCATTGGGGACACTTCTAGTTTTCTACCTAAACATGCCGTGTGACATATCAATCTTCATGATTACGAATGACTGATTATCAACTAATATGAACCCCCATCCCATTCACCTGTTTTTATTTTGGCCTCCAAACCCAACATAGACCCAACAGTTGTTCGATGTTGGTCCAACAGTGGCCCAACATACGATAAAAATTTACCCGACATTCAACAATTTTTCAGTCTGGCGGAATTTTTCAGGGTTTTTTGTGTTCCGTGCCCAGCTAGTCATTTGCATGACACTTGAGACCCTCCAAAACCCCCGAAAACGCCCCTGAAGCCCCTCCCCTACAGAAACTCCCTTGAAAGTTCTCTGAAACTCCGCATGACCATCTTTAAATCTCCTATTCGAGTCACTCTCCCTAGTTAAACTTCCTTTCAACCTTGTACTCCATTTAGGTAATGAATCCATTTAGGTAAAAATTCTATTTAGGCAGTCCCGACTCATTACCTAAATGGAGGTTTTGGTGTATGCCAATGATAGAAACCCTGTACCAGTTATGGTTACATTTTTTAACCTCGGTTCCTTTTTGGCACTATTTGCATGCATTCTTTATGGGGTTAGCCATAACTGGTACGCTATGGCGAAAAAGGGTGCAAGGAAGCCGAAATTTTAAGGAAAACGTTTTAAGGAATATGTGGAGATTAAATGAGTGTGACTATTTTTTGTGAACGTGATCTGTTGAAAAAGTGCTGAGTGAGCATAACGACATCGTTAAATATTTGAAGCTCGAAATCTTGACCGAACTTGAAAAGGAAATTCGCTCTAGTTTCACGACACTTGCTAATTCCACGTCTCGTACGCCGAAATCGTCTAGGAAAATCGCTTCGAAAGCAATTTCCAGTCGTTGTCTGTTCAACCCACCTCCATCGAACACATTTCGAAAACAACCCATTATTGATTGTGGAACTGCCGAATCTGTTTCACCGTCAGTTGGCGTTGAGGTTGTGCCTATGCCCGATAATCAACCTAAATTCTGGCTCTCCTTGTCTCGAATCTCTCGTGATGTTACGGCAGATCAAGTGCGTGAAATGGCAAGGAAACGTCTCGGTTGCGAAGACATCACAGCTATTAGGCTTGTTGGTAATGGTCACGATATCAACACATTACACTAGTTTACAGCATTTTTGAACTCGGTAAGCTGATGATCATTTTTGGTGTAGAATCATGCCCTGAGTTCGAAAACGCGAAGGAAAAAAATTACAGTAGAGCGGAATTTTTTTCGACTTTCCATACAAGGTTGATGATTTGAAATCGATTTTTGTTCTATTTTTAAGCAAAGTCGCTCACTTCAAACATCTCATTCTCCGTAATCAATGCTCCGATTGAGCTGAAATTTTTACTGTTACTTGCCTACATATGATATGTCATATGAACGTCGAGAAAGAATTTTTAAGTTGTTTTTTTCTTATTGAAAAAAATACATTTCTTCAAAAAAATTTGGGAATTTTGCTAAAATTTAAGGAGATAGTCCCTAAAACTCGCCAATATCTTGAATTTCATCAATCTGACGCAAAACCTGAATTCAGATGATCTAATGGTATTGTATTCAGCTTTTAATTTATGGAAAAAGATTTCAAATTTGTTGAACAAAACGCAATATGTTTGAATTTTAGTAAATTACATTTTTTGAAAAGTTACAAAACTCGATATTGAGCTAAAACTAAAAAACTGTTCTACTTTAAATTTTTTGAAGGTCGGTTTCGAAATCAGCACTAAATTGTGCTTCAAAAATTTTGGTCGTTGACAGAAGTTCACGACTTTCGTTTTATTTTGTAAACTTGTGTTATCGTTCATTTCCTTCAAAATCGGCATAAACTATAACCTCAAGGCCAAGGCTCTCTGTGCTACAACTTGGCCAAAAGGAATTCTTTTACGCGAGTTCAAGGACAACAAGTCGACCGGAAATTTTTGGAGACCGCAGATTACACCCAATGCCACGCCCACGTCAAAGCTGTCCAGCCCACCGTCGGTGGAAGAATTGATGGATTAGATGCTGATTTACCACGACGCACATCAAAAAGCAGTTTGGAGACCTCTTCGCAATTTGACTCAGTCCCGCCTTATGCTGCCAGCGTTCATCTTAGTCGTCGTGGTCCTGTTGTCAAATCTGTTGAAGAGGTTCTCCAGCCTGCCCTGTCAGGCAAGTACCTTTATCAATTAGAACTAGCATCCTCTCCTGATACCATTCCCGCTTTCTGCCAGTGCCAAACTTCATCTACCGCTCTGATCATCAATCCGTCAAGCACCACCGAATATGTAACGCCAAACTACAAACGATTTTGTTCATCAAACCCGGGATGCACGATGTATGGTTCTATGGAAGCCCCAAGCCCCCTAGTTCAGTCGAGCCCGTAGTCACATCTGGCCGCCAGCTTCGTTCCCGTCTACATAGTCATTCTGGTCCTGAATCTAGGGTTGTCAATGGGGTCTTCCAGAACGCTCCCTCCGGCAAGTTTCATTGCTGAATGATTGTTCCTCGCCTCACGAATCTTCCGTTCACAGCGCTTCGTCGGCAGTTGGTAATTCGGCCACCTTAGAGGTATTGATGTACTACCAAAACCTTGGTGGTATCAATAGTTCCGTTTCAATGCTACGACATCTACGCCTTCACGGAGACGTGACTAAACGATAATACGCCCTCCAGCCAACTGTTCGATGACACCTACTGCGTCTACCGATGTGACCGTTCGCCGTCCAATAGCAGCAAGCAATCTGGTGGCGGAGTTTTGCTTGCCATTCGATCTTGCTTTAAATCGCACGTTGTTGCCCCTCCGCATAGTAGTGCAGTTGAGCAACTCTGGGTGAAGGTATCGCTTTCTGGAGTAAACAAGCGTTCTGTCATCTCGTTTGGTCGGAAACGGTCCATGCATATTCATGACTATGTTTTGGCTGGCGCCTCCGTTAAGTGTGAAAGCTCAGTTAAAGATCTATGAGTAATCTTAGATTCGAAATTGACATATAAGGAGCACGTGTCTTATATTACATCAAAGGCCTCATCGCAACTGGGGTTTATTTTCCGCTTCGGAAAACATTTGGAGTACTCAGCTGTAGTTTGGGCTCCGTTCTACCAAAATGGAATTCGACGATTAGAAAGTGTCCAGCGAAAGTTTGTCCGATACGCCAGGCCCGTGCACAGAAGTGGCGCCAAGGGAGGGGTTTTTCCCAATTTAGGCAAAAGGCGGAGGGGCGCCTAGTGTATGACGCGTCAGTAATGGGGAGAATTTAACCCCCAAACCCCCCCCCCCCCTTGTGCACAGGCTTGCGATACGCTTTACGTAATCGTAATCTCCACCAGTGGAATGATCCAATCAACCTTCCCAGCTACGAGGATCGACCTTTTGAGTGTTCGCCGAGATGTCGCTCAGGCCTGCTTTGTAAGCGACCTACTCACTTCTAATATTGATTTTGTGGAGCTGTTATATCAATTGAACGTGAATATAAGGAGGCGCCCTCTACGTTCGAACGATTTTCTGCGGATTGACAGATCCAGAACAAACTACGGGATGAACGAACCCATTAGAAGCATGTGTCGTGTATTTTTTTTTTCCAAACTGTTTATTTATTTTGGCTCAATTGTTTAATATAAAACTCTACGGAGCCGACAACTGGTCAAATATTTAAATTTAAATAATCTACTGTCATACAAAAATTTACTAATAAAAAACTCGTCTTGTGCACTTTTTTTTCGGTCGTGGTACTGAACTGGAATTGGAACCACCACTCGAAGCAGCAAATTGAGCTCGCCGCTGAGCCGCCTGTGGGTTTGCTACTACTTCCTGTACACAGTTGGACGTTCCTTCCAATGCGTCACCTTTTTCTCCCGAAATTGTTTCCTCTGTAGAGATTGTTTCTGCTCTGTCCTCTATCCCGCAAACGTCTAGCCGTATCCGATCCGTTTCTTCTTCTTCCTCCAAAACTTCAATGATCTCGTCCGGCAATGTTTCCTCCGAATGATTCTCCACCGGTGTTACTACGTTCCCAGATACAATTCCAGCATACGAAATTTGTTTCTGCTTCCCCATTTTGTTCTGCGCTTGTCGCTGAGGGCAGGCGTCCTTCCTGTGGCCTACCGCTTGACACGAAAAACATGTTTCCTTTAATCCATCGTAGTACACTCTTCCTTCCCGGTTGACGACACCAATCGTCGATGAGATATGTATTTCGCCATCCATATGTAAGGAGGGTCTGAGTGCGGCCTCCAAAACTTCCGGCTTCAGCGCCAGACGGCCGAAGTCGTCTGCCGGAATTTACGGATCGGGTTGCCCAGCTAGCCTATCAGTCCAACCCCACGGTCAGACCGACCTTCCTGATGAAGTCCCAACCAACCTGATGGACGAATCAACTTTAATCCCAAAAATTCAAACGGTATGTGATTTCAAAATTCGAAAAAGTATAAAATTCTATTTAATAGTAGTAAAATTTAAAAAGAAAATCATGTAAGTTTTATTCAGAAAACGGGTTTTACTTTAGCATGCTATGCGGTCGCGAATTTTCACAACAAAATTTATTAATTCTCTCAGATGCATTCCATTCTAACGTGTTCCTAACTGACTGCGATCGATCGTTTATAAGGGTTGTTTTCTCTACCTACTCGTGACGTCACTTTCTGTTCTACTTCAAGCGCTTATAGGTTTCTCTGTGTGAGTCGTAGTTTTCTCTCCCTAACCAAAAATTCCTCTCTCCTCCCCCGGAGAGGTTTTTTACGGTGTGTGGGTTTCGGTAATATTCGGTTCACAATCGGGTACTTACAGATATTTCTCCGTCGCTTCTCCCCCACCCTACCGTGCCTCGGCCGCTGAGGTATCGTACGGTCCTCACGCTGACACGGTTTCGTTGTGGTCGTAGCGACGCCGTCCTTCACGTATGAGGGGGTCGAGGGGGTGGTGTTAGCCGTCCGTGGAGGCTCGAGGACTAGCTTGTAGAGACCCTGCACGTACTGGTTGAGGCCGTTGTGGTGACAAAAAAACTCCGGCGACCACGAATCGGGGTTTGTTCCCCAATTGAGATGTGCTACGAGTACGAGGATGAAGATCGCCGTACTGGGAAGCCCGTGAGTCTAGGGATCAATCGCGCTGGCGTGGCAATCTTTCCCTTGCAGACCTTCCTCGCTGGACGTAGGAAAAACCACCTTCTTTGAGGCCGGTGGGCTTGCGAGGCCGAGCTTTTGTTCGTTGGCCGACGCTCTCCAGGCGACCTATGATGGCAAGAAGCCACAAAGCGATAGGACGCACCCGGGCCGACTGATCCAGCTTCCGTTCACACAATTCTCCTTTCAGCTCTCGGTGGGTCCGCAGGTACCCCAAATTGGTCGTAGCCGTCCCACGGCACGTGTAAGCTGTATCACAGGATCTCTCATTAGAACCCACATTTACACACATAATTTGTACCCAATTACCTTCCGATTGTTTCTTCCTCTTCA
Organism: Aedes albopictus; assembly: GCF_035046485.1. Lineage (NCBI taxonomy): Eukaryota > Metazoa > Arthropoda > Insecta > Diptera > Culicidae > Aedes > Aedes albopictus. Next base: position 210,336,941 of record NC_085137.1, read on the forward strand.
CACTCCTGACGACTCAATCTTCCACTCACTAAAATATCTTTCCTTTTCTGTTAAATTAGATAATTTTACAATTTCGGAAAATCTTGACATTCTTTATATGAACTACTCACAATGATCGGTATTCGCTTTTCTCACGACTCACGTTACTCGCGATCAATTTAGGAAAGCTAAAACTTTAATTTCTCTGAAAAGAATCAATAAATTGATGAGAACACTGGTTTAATTGTTTAACACTTTTCATACTATAAAACTTGAATTTTCTTCGCACGCGGTTTTACGTCACTGAATAATACTTTAAAGACTTTCTGACTCGGCGGTCTAGCAAGGAAAGACCGAGCCCCGTTCATGGTCCCTTTAAGAGACCTCGTAGTTATTCCTTTTATGTTCTTATTAATTTCTGTTTCCGTAATCTTGATTAAATTTTCATTAAAATAATTTTCTTGCTGGGTGATCGAGTAACTAGCTTCCCCACGCATTTTCCTTTACACATTCCCGAAACCGACAGCATAGTTGATTCGAGCACTTTATATTCACGCTACCAACTTATCGTTTTTCTCTTCGAAACGGACGTTGTTCGTTTCACATATGCACCCCTCGCACTCCGGTAGATATGTGCCCAAGACCCGAGGATGGCGGGAACTTTTCGCGGATAACACGATGCACCTTTCCAAATGCTCCAAGAGCCACCGACAAACTTTCATCGGATAATTCCGGAGGTAGATCAAATATACGGATGTACCGCACATTGGTACCCGCTATCGACATCTGTACTTCTATGGACTTCCCACTTGCGTAAACAATTTGTAGCGGTTCCGCGTTCTTCCGAAGAGATTCTTCCATAGCTTCACGGGATGCGTATTTCACAAAAAGCGAACGGTCATGAGCTGTTTTATATAATGTTTCTATCAGCATTACATCTGTGTCTAACCGCTTCATGAAGCTCGCGACTTCCATCCAAGACGGCCGTGGACTGCCCGGCGGAAATCGGAACTGAACGGTATTAACAAACAGTTCGCTCATATTGATAACGTTGACTTGGTGTTATTTCTGCAGCACAGAACGCACAACCAGCGGACAATAGAGTGATGGATCGACAAAAGAGTACAAGCGCGCGTGATTCGATTCGATTGTATCAAAGCAAAAGCAAAAGCAAAAAAACACTACCTGACCGAGTAGTGCAGTCCGTCTGCATCCGACGACAGCAGCGGCAAAACTGTGTCGTGTATTTGTTAATTGTTTTTCTAGCTTCGGTTTCCATCTAAGTAGAGTAAAGCTTAGAGATATTTTTTGCGTGTACTCTCTGTTCAATGTGAAATTATTGTCTGTTTTATTTTGTGTTAACTTAAGTTTTGTCATTGGGGTGTTCTAACCTGTTGATTTTAAAATCTTTATAAATAAATAAATAAATACACTGTTGATAACCATTTTCAATTTTTATGTTCAGTCAGAGTGGACCAAGTACAACAGTTCAATATCACATAAGGGTAGTCTATTAATGAGCTACTAAAGAATTTTTAACTAGAACATTTAGTTCGGTACGTTTTTGAAATACTGTAGTTACACAGTTCATAATAATTTATTTAGTGGACTGGCATTTTTCAAAAATTCGTTCAGACAGAGTGAACCAAGTACACAATTCTTAAATAATCGGTAAAATCAATTTCTTCATGAAACTGGTATTGGTACATTTCAATATTGTTTAGGATAGAGACGAACCAGCCAAGGGCTGAAAGTCTCTTTCATAAAGACAAATCAATCAATCAATCATTTCAATATGATGCCCAACAGCTACTAAAACAAACATATTTTGATTTGGAATGGATTACGAAGAATAAGGCAATTTCAACTAAGAGACACATGGTCCACTCTGTCTGCACGCAAAATGCTACAATATGCTTCAACACGATGATCTGTAAAATACGATATTGACCATAATAAAATGAAATTTCGCGTGCTTTCTTGATCAATATTCATCAGAAAATACGTTAGGGAGTCATACGATATACACTCCCGTTCAAAAGTTTGGGGTCACCCCCTCAAAAACATGCCATTTTTTTAGGCCCATATCTCCGCCAATTTGCGTACGATTTCAAAACCCTAGGTTTCATTCAAAAGATAATAAGTCAAAGAAACTTTGAACATGATTTAAAAGAAACTTTTTCAAAAAATGTTGTATGTAAACTTAACCCAAAGTTGCCAAATTTTCTAAAAAATGAATATAAACTTACGGCAGTGTCGCTGGAAGTTGGGTCGACCAAATTTTAAGATGAGAGCGGTAATATGACCCATTTTCTATTAGCTTTCAACTGCTTTTTACAGAACTTAGCTAAACAATCTAGAAAAAAAGTTATTAAGTAAATTAATCCTTGATGTCATCGACCAAAAGTTTGGGGTCACCCCTCAAAATGCTGTATCGGCCAAAAGTTTGGGGTCACTATCGTAAAACATGGAAAAGTGATTTGTTGATATCTTTGTCATCTTTCATTCAATTTTAATTCTTCTTGGCTTATTTGAAACAAAATGAATGATACTTACTGCATAGACATTGAACCACAAATATTTGTTGAAATTTACATACTAAAACTTAACGTAAAGTTGCCTCATTTTTTGAAGCGTGGTAAAATGTGCTAACTTTACATAACATTTTTATATACAAAAATCGTTAAATACGTTAAGTTGAAGACATCAAACGTAAATTTAGTTAATTATCTTTGAAATGAGCCAAAAAAAATTAAAATTGAACTATAGCTGACGAAGATATCACCAAATCACTTTTCCATGTTTTACGGAAGTGACCCCAAACTTTTGGCCGATACATCATATTGAGGGGTGACCCCAAACTTTTGGTCGATGACATCAAGGATTAATTTACTTAATAACTTTTTTTCTAGATTTTTTAGCTAAGTTCTGTAAAAAGCAGTTGAAAGCTAATAGAAAATGGGTCATATTGCCGCTCTTATCTTAAAATTTGGTCGACCCAACTTCCAGCGACACTGCCGTAAGTTTATATTCATTTTTTAGAAAATTTGGCAACTTTGGGTTAAGTTTACATACAACATTTTTTTGAAAAAGTTTCTTTTAAATCATGTTCAAAGTTTCTTTGACTTATCATCTTTTGAATGTAACCTAGGGTTTTGAAATCGGACGCAAATTGGCGGAGATATGGGCCTAAAAAAATGACATGTTTTTGAGGGGGTGACCCCAAACTTTTGAACGGGAGTGTAGAAACGTATCACATTTTAATGATAAACTTTTTCATTTATTGGATTTTAACCAATACACATTTTTTCAACTCTCTTGACAACAAGCATTTGGTCCACTCTGACTGCACTCTATTATCGATTTTTGCAGTTCAATCAAAAGAAAATTGTGCTATAACTCTCGTTTATTGTAACATTAAGAAAATTGGGTGAATGTTCCAAGTAGCTTAAGTAATTCTAAATCAAATGCCCTAAAATCTAATTTTCGTCAATTTTGTTACTTGGTCCCCTTTGACTTAACACCGACCACATGTAGAAATATTGAGTAAAAATTTCATTTAAATTGATCTAGCCGTTATAAAGCTATAGCCGTATAAGTGGCACAAAGTCACAAAAAGCAAAAAAAAAAAATTATTGTGACATTCAAACTGTTAGAAATTGAAATGTTTTGAAATTTGGCTGAGAACAGTTTTTATAATGATTTCACAGTGTAAAATTTTGATAAAAATCGGAACCGTCATGACAGTTGTACAGTCAAAATAGTACACACGGAATAATATTGTAAAAAGTACCGTAAAACGGGGTATCATTGATCAGTGGGATGGGGTAACATTGATCGGCTTGACCAACCTAATGAAATGTCCAAACAAGCATTTGTCATTGAATCAGTTTCTGCTCTTGAATGGTATTTCGTAATCTGCTATTATTCGTCTATTAAATGACATGTAATTCATGAAAATTGTATTTCATAAACATTGAAATAACTCGATTTTTCCTTCACTGTGTTTCGTAACGCAATGAGATACATTGTCAAACATACATGCTTGTGCTTGGCATGAATACTAGATACGATATGAGGTTAGAAATCACTGTATACACACTCAATCCTGAATTGCCTGTTCAGCATTTTTTTGACGAAAACAGAACAGCAGAACTATTTCGGTAGCTTCGGTAATCAACTTTACTGAGGCTCAGTACACCAACTGTCAAAACCGGGTGCAAAAGGTAAACAATGAAGTATAGCTGTATTCAGCTGTTCTATTTTCGTCAAAAATTTACCGAACACGGTATTCCAAATTAAGTGTGTACCTTCAATATGATATTCTAGAGTAGGATTTAATAAACGAAATGTATATGAAAATACCCTTTTTCAATAAAATATACGATTTATTTAAAGAAGGCTATCAATTCCTCAAGCCATTACCTACCTTTGGGCGTTATTCGCGGTTAGGGGGATTTTAATTTTAAAATAACTCAAAAAGTCTATTACTGGTAAGAATTTGGACAACATATTTAAAATCAGAGACCTTAAATTTAGTAATTAAGAGTACTTTCTACACAAACGAACATTGCTCACATAGTTGATCAATGTTATCCCAAATCTGCAAAATAAAAAATAGAATAAAAAGTTTATTTTAACATGTTTTAAAGGTACACAATACTTTTTCAAGTAGCACATACTCAGAGGGCCAGTACCGTAATCCGGGGTCAAATTGATCACTTTAAAACAACTTTTGCGGATAACATCAGTGCCTTTTCAAATATTGCCAAAAGAATTTATGTAAAACCAGTACCCAGCGGATCTCCATGGAACCATGTGACAGAATTTTGTTCAACAAATTTAAACTTTAAGTTAAATAAGTTCAAATATCAAAATTTTGGAAATGCCACTTTGGGGCGAAATTGGTCAGTACGCAATTAAGCATCGGTTGGAAAGGAAAATTTATTTCACCACTTTGCTCTTCTAAAACCGAATATCGTGTCTAAAATCTTACAACTAGTTTAATATTGCTGTGTGCGTTCAAGATGCAAATGGTCCCCAAATGCGCTCCAAACGCGGTAACACAGTGTTACCAAAGGCAACTTAGCAACCATAGTCAAAACCACCGCCAACCTAGGATTCAAAAGCTCCCACTGACATCGGGTTACTTGTTAGAAGATCTTACCACATTTGGTGCTCCCGCATTTGATATTTGCATTTCGAATGCACACAGCAGTACTTTAAATGCAAAATTAAATTTGGAAATTTCCTCCTTAAACGCCTAAAGGTAGGCAATTTCATTTGAAAAAGTGATTTCTGTCACAATAAATGACTATTTTTTCATAAAATGAACTTTTTATAACTTTTTTATGTTCTGATTAGCTGCATAACATCCCAACCAAGGCTCCACAAAAATGTCAAAATAGAAAACTCACGGAAAGTCCTATTAGCAATTGATTGTTTAGTAGCAATGATTTCAGCTGAATGAGAAATACATTGCAAATTCCTTGAAAAAATAAGACAAAACTAACTTTTATCTAAAAAATTAAAAGTCTACGCTCACCTCTAGACATCTACGAATCAGATGACGTAAAAAGTTTAAGATCATTACGACGATTAAGAGTTCCTAGTATGGAATTACAATGTAGTACCCGAGTGATCAATGTCACCCCGCTGATCAATTTGACCCCGGTTTACGGTACTTGTTTTATAAATAAAAACCCTAATTAATCCACCTAGCGGTGATGGTGCCTTTCTCGTGCTTTAAAATATCCTTTCAACAAAACTCGAGCGACATGTTGATGACATTGACATATGTAAATACAAAATGAAAACTGCTTGCTAAATCTACTCAATATGGATACATTTTATATTAGCATAACATCCAATGTTCAGAAAATATAAGACAACGATCCAAAACTCAAACCAAACTGTTATATCCTGTAAAATAAGTTATTTGGGACGTTCTTTAGGACGAGAATAATAAAACCGCTTACGTCCATGGTCTACAATCAACTAACTATATTTTCTTTATTCTTTACATCGGTAAGTACTCAGTGAGTGAGTACCCAGCTCGATAGCAGGGTTTCGATACCTGCTGACATAACACCTTTCCCCTTTGGAAAGTTCTTAACATTCTGAACGTTTAAGCTTAAACTATTAATTTTGAAACATCGAATATTTCTATTTTTAACAATCATTCTTCGAAAGCAAACTATACGTGAAACATTTTTATGTATGGAAATATATCTATTCCAAAAGAACTAATGTTCAGCTACATTGACTAATACACATTCTCATTTTTGTTTACAAAGCAACCTAGTTATTCATCGTTTTGTTTATTCTAGTTCGCACAACAGTTTGATAAATTTACCACATGAGTATTCTCCTTCCCGAAAAAGATTGGAAATAAAGCCAATAAAAAAAAAATTATGATCTGTTCGTAAACTACAAAATACACAGTTAGCAAAACATTGTCAGATTCATTCACAAAATAGGTGTCAACACAAAAACAAATTTTACTTGCAAACTGCTAACAAAGGATGAGACATACTATCAGATAGAATGTTGTACCAAAATAACTGTTATAAACATAAACGCAGTAATTCTCAATATGTATCTACTAAAAGTGGTGCCTGTGCCTATGCTGCACAACAGAAAAAAAATTCTACTCCACGCAAACAACATTCTACAGGCCTCACAGCAGCAACTCAGCTATCCTTCGCGATGTAGTGCTCAAATCCAAAACGTTTTCATCAGCAGGCGATGTCATCAAGTGAAGAAGCGGTCCACAAAAACAACACGTCAAATGAATGCCCCGGCGAATGGAGAAAACAGCTGCAAAACAATGCACTTTTATCAGCTGGAACAACTGATTGTCTCACTGGGCCATGGCGGGTCAGATAAATGCACTTTGTTTTCCCTCGTTTACTACGGCGATACGGACAACGATTATAAGCATATAATCGATTATAAGCATATATGCTCGGCCTTCGTCACCACACACAAACGGGAAAGAAATGCAATGGAGTGCCACGCTACCACAGTTGATTTTGGCGGTGTTCATTTGAGTTGCTCTGTGGATAAAAGGAAAATGGTAATGGCAAATCCTGTGTCAAATAGCAATATAATGTATTTTTATGATGGAGGGCCATAAAAAGTCATGTATCACAATTGTTTTAAGGCAACAAAAAATACAAAAAAAGCACTCCTCTAAACCACTACCAAAAGAGTGGCCAAAATTGCAATAAAATGAAAAAAAAAAAAAAAACACAAAAACACAATGCAAGTTTGCATTAAAAAAAAATCAATGATCGTAAAACGCTCAAAAAACTAATTTGTCACCAAATGCACGCAAAACATCAAAATCTTCATTTGTTAAATTTTCCGCATAAACTTGCTCCACAAAACACAAAAAAAAATTCACACCAAAAGATAACAAAACACTGGCGGGCGCAAAAGAAAAAAAAACGGAATAATTGGACAAACAGCTACAGCATCCACTATGTACTAGCCAAAAATCGGTATCTATCCTGCATCAGTTAATTAATCCATGCCGAATGTATCCTCCATTGCAAATCCACTTCGGTGAAATGCACATTTTGCTTGGGTCACTCCGCTGCTGATCAGTCCTTTGCTCCCTTTTACTCACACTAGTCTCAGCTCAATATGCAATTCACTCACCAAAGCTCTCATGAGAAAAGTACACAAAACACGTTGCTGATGGTTAACATGCGAAGCTCACATAGCGATCGGCAACGTCGTGCTGAAAAATGTGATTTCAGCTTTGGTGCTCTTGTTCACCATGCAAAAGACAGATAGGTAGGACAATGGGAGCAAAAAAAAAGCAAAATGCATAAAAAGGATGGCTGGACAAAAAGACATTGGTGATTCAAAATGACCTCACGATCTTCATAAAAGTAATGTAAAATGCATGATATTTAACCACTCAATCACAACATAAATATGCGTAAAAAATGACGTCAGGAAAAAAAAATTATTCAATAAAGGAATCCTCTGACCGACACAAAACACAATAAAACGTTGAGGGTATATCACACACAAAAATGCCACTGTGCAAGGTATGAATGGCCGTATTCCTTGCCGTATTCTGATGTTTGATCACTGCACAAAAATTACACGTTTAAAATATATGGCAAAAAAAATCACACTACAATAAAATGTTCACATAAATTCACGCGCAAACTTTAAAAAAATCTGATAACTAAAGCTGCAATTTGTGTTTTGAAAGATTGTTACAGGAAACATTAAACAAATGCACACTATAAGAAGCACAAAAAATGATTTTCTAAAAATCACAAAAAATGCACAAAACAACGCACGCTTCCAAACGAAAAAAAAATCACATATTGAAAAATAACTAGCGGTGGCCAAATTTTCATCTTGACGTAAATTTAGTCCTCGTACGCCACTGTTATATCCTGTAAAATAAGTTATTTGGGACGTTCTTTAGGACGAGAATAATAAAACCGCTTACGTCCATGGTCTACAATCAACTAACTATATTTTCTTTATTCTTTACATCGGTAAGTACTCAGTGAGTGAGTACCCAGCTCGATAGCAGGGTTTCGATACCTGCTGACATAACACAAACAAGTGTCATGAAGCCGCAAAATTTTGAAACGTCATTTTAGATTTTCCGGTCATCATTTTATGACTCCGGATATCTACCCCAACTAAACTAACCGCCATCTTGAACATTGAGACACCATCTTGGAAGTTCTAGTATTCATTTTTGGACTCTGCACCTAAAATTACATAAAATAGTCGCCGTATTGAATTTTGGCAAGTCGTTTATGATTTTCTGGTTACCAGTTTTGGACGAAGACCGGCATTCTTCCCCATTCAAACTATAGTCATATTGCAGACCTTGTGAAAAAGCGCACAGCTTGGGTTTTCTGATTACAAATTTTGAATTCTGGACATATTTCCATACAAAATATGCCCATAATGCAAGAATCAAAAATCCTATAAAATAGGCGCTAACTTGAATACTGGGCCATTATCTTGGACTTTGGTCCGCTATTTTGGATACTCTGGTGGACTTCAAACAAATTTCCCATACCAAATACACTTATTTTACATAGTTTTAGAGCTCAAAATTCCTTAAAACAGCCACCATCTTCTGTTTACACGATCAAATTCTTATTTTTCCATTCAACGTTGACCAATCCTGCTATAACTTTACATCTTAGGAATCTGAAATGACGATTTGATGAGATCGCTTTAGTTTTGTCTATATTTTGTTCTCATATATGAGAACTTTGGAGATGAACCAGCCTCGGGCTAAAAATCTCCCTAATAAAGCTAATAATAATAATATGAGAACTTAGACCTATTCGTCACTGTTGTTCATACCTAATGTTTATCAGGCCATTAAACAAAGCCCCGATTTAATTTTTCACATGAACGTTGGTTCTGCTACACAACAGCTAGTCTCTTATGTGATCTAAGGCTATTTTCTTGCTAACCATTCATTAGATTATCAAAAAATCTGTGATCTGATGTGTCGTATGTAGGGGTTTGGTTCATTTTTATACTTGGTAATTTCCGGTGGGATAGCCGGATCTGATTCTATGAGTCATGGACCATGACACTACCGGTTGTCCCAATTATGGTCTGAGAATATTTTATTGCTATTTATTCACCTTTACCTAATCACCGCGATTTGATATATCACATGAATGGGTTTGCTTCACTTTTACTTCTAACCACTTTCGAAGCCACAGCTGAACCCGCAACACTACCAGGAATCTAATGTGGTCTGACCCTATTTTTCCATCAGGTTGTCGATAAGTCGTGATCAGTCTTCGTTCTACTGCTCGTGTTGTGTGTAAGAAAGAGGTAACGATAGCGCACGAATGTAACAAAGCCGACTGACACCCGTGCAACCGCCCCAATCTCGAGCGATTGTAAAAAAAAATAAAAAATGTACTTTTCGGATGTGATATTTTGTGGATAAGCTAAATGAATCCTTAAAATAGATTATTTATTAGTTCTTATACTTAGCTGCGTTTTCCATGTGCAGATTTTCAGGATTACTCTTCCTGTTTTTCTTCTTTGTTTTTCACAAAATAAAAACGAACTTCCTAGTCTTCACTATACACTTCAATATCACTTACTAAGAACTCCCTAAATAACTCAATTTCTTAATAACAACTCTTAAAAACATTCTAAGCACTTCTTCGATCAAGGGTCTGGCAGCGGTTTTTATATCCTGAGATTTCAACCTACACATCAACTCTCATTACAATACATACAATACTTTTCAATCATCCCCACTCTGGAATCAGAAAAGAATCCTGGAGTTCCTGAGCTGGAAAGAGATGTGCATATATCCTTCTTTCATTTGTGCTGTTTCCCCATATGATGTCTTTTTGAATCAAAGAGATTCATTTGACCAATCATATTCATCATATTTCCCCTTTTGGTTGATTACATGAACTCAAACGGTTCATTTGACCAATCGCATTCCAAAATTTTCCCCCCGAACTTGCATGCGTTTCAGCCCCTGCTTCTAGAAAAAATCTTGAGCTCGGGATAAACTTTGATTTTTCATGGCGAGTTAAAAACAAACATTGAATCTAATGTAAACTTCGATTCTATTGGAACCCAACCCGTTTCTACACACCAAAAGTATATTTTCAAACCGATAGTTTTTCTCGTCCTTAAAAACTAAACATCATTCCATATCACTTGTGTTCCCATAAAAATCGAACCCATCATTTTATAATTTGAAGGCAAACCATCCTCATGAAGTCCGACCCTAAAGGGGCCTTTTCTATTTTTCAATACGACCACGTCCAAGATAATTATCCATGACAAAAAAAAGTTTTCGTTCAGCATCGGGATAATTCGGGTTCCTAAAAAAAATGGTGGGGAGAGATCGGGTCAACATCGGAATATTTATCCGTGACGAATGGAAGGGAGAGATCGGATCCACGATCGGTCTTGATCGGGATACGGGTCCCACAGAATATCCCTAAAGAGTGGTGGGGAGAGATCGGTTCAACTTCGGAATATTTATCCGTGACAAATGGAAGGGAGAGATCGGGTTCATATTCGTTCAACTTCGGAATATTTATCCGTGGTAAATGGAAGGGAGAGATCGGATCTGTATTCGTTAATCTTCGGAATATTTATCCGTGATGAATGGAAGGGAGAGATCGGGTTCATATTCGTTCAACTTCGGAATATTTATCCATGAAGAATGAAAGAGAGAGATCGGATCCACGATCGGTCTTGATCGGGATACGGGTCCTACAGAATATCCCTAATTTAGGGACCCTAAAGAGTGGTGGGGAGAGATCGGTTCACCTTCGCAAATATTCGAAATATGGTGGGGGGGGGGTATGATATTCCAAATTTGCAACCCCTACCCATAAATAAAATTTTCACACACTATCAATTTAAAGTGGTGGGGATAAGAACTAATTCGTGATAAAAATGAAGTTTCCCAATTGATTGATTCGTACTCAAATGTATGAAGAAAATGTCTCGTACTCAAATTCGTTCGAGAACCCCTGTAGTACGAATACTCATAATCACAGTTGGATCGATTGTTCCTTACCCCAGGTTCTCGCCTTGAACGAGTGGCTAAATCTATGCCTTAAATGAATCAGTAGATGGATTCCTGTCTTTATCCATCGATACATAGGCCACGTTCCGTAAGAGGTAATCTGTTCTAAATGGAAGAACAAAAAGAAAACCCAAGATGGACTGTCGCTTGCAACACGCATTGCGTTTTGATCGCGCGTCCGATCGATATTTCTCCAAACATAAACAACTCTCAGCTAAACGCCATACTATCGGTGGTCGTTCTAGAGGAAGAGTGTTTATAAATATTGTCGCATATGGTGTATGCAAAGTTTTTCTCCCCTTGAACTTGAAAAGTATTCAAAGTCAGGGCTATATGTGGCTTGTTATGCTCGCAGTGGCGAGTGGATCTAGGCCAAATCGATTCAATTCTAATTGATTGGTCCAAAGTAAATTTGGACACTCAAAAACACTCAACTACCGCTTTTAATCAAATATGCCAACTTGTAACAAACTGCCTTTTTACAATGGGCAGTTTGTTGCACCCGACTGCGGCAACGAAATGAAGGTAGGTAGTAAAAAGTGTCGAATGTTTATAAGACTGGTCGTGATTTGCAGTACCGCATCCATGGGTTTGGTTAAATTTGACATTTTACTACCCGGATCTGATTCCGGGTAACTACCGGCTGAACCAAATATGGTCTAACATTATTGTCTTGTTAACTGCTCATCGGTTAACCAAAAATGCTGCAAATTGAAGGTGCCACATGCAGGGTTTGACAATTTCGACGGGACTCTCTGAACCAATTCCGGACCACTACCAGTGACGTAAGGCTATTTTCTAGCTAACTGTTCATCAGGTTATCGCAAAAGCCACGATTTGATGTGTCACATGTCTGGATTTGGTTCACTTTTACATTTGGCCTCTTCCGGCCACTCGAAACCGATTCCGAAACACTTGCTGACCGTTCATTAGGTAATCTAAAAAGCTGCTATTTGATGTGACGCATGTACGGGTCTGTTTCTTTTTCAGATTTAACCACTTCGGCGGGAACCCCGGAACGGGTTCCGGAACACTACTGGTTCAGATATGATCTGAGATGGTTTTCCTGCTCATTGTCCATCAGGTCATCGAAAATGTCGTGGTTTGATGTGTCGCATGTATGGGTTCCCAAGCAACACACATGTTATATAAAAGTTACGACAGCGCAAATTTTGGTTGTATATAAGTTTATTTTACGTTATTTCAACACTATGTTAGAATTACGCAAAATAAACTTCTATACAACCAAAACTTGCGCTGTCGTAACTCTATTATAACAAGTGTGTTGCTTGGGTTTGGTTCAATTGTATATTTGGCCACTTCCAGCGGGACGCCTAGAACCGGTTCCGGAACACTACCGGTTCAGGTATGGTCTGAGATGATTTTCCTGCTCATTATCCATCAGGTCATCGAAAATGCCGTGGTTTGATGTGCCACATGCATGGGTTTGGTTCAATTGTATATTTGGCCACTTCCAGCGGGACGCCTAGAACCGGTTTCGGAACACTACCGGTTCAGATATGGCCTGAGACTATTTTCCTGCTTACCGCTCATCAGGTTATCGAAAATGCCGTGGTTTGATGTGTCTCATGCATGGGATTGGTTCACTTTGATATTTGTCACTTCCGGCGGGACACCCGGAGCCGGTTCCGGAACACTACCGGTTCAGATATGGTCTTAGACTATTTTTCTGCTTAACGCTCATCAGGTTATCGAAAATGCCGTGGTTTGATGTGTCGCATGCATAGGTTTGATGCATTTTCATATCTGGTCCGTTCCGGAACACCTAAATGGCCATATCTCCGGAACGGCTGAACCGATCCGAACCATTTTCAATAGGAAACAATGGGACCAGATTCCGCGTCGAATGAACCGTCGGTCATTGAAATCGTATGAGGTTTACTGCCAAAAAGTGATGTGAGTTTTTTTGTACACACACATACACACACACATACACACACACACATACACACACAGACATCACCTCAATTCGTCGAGCTGAGTCGATTGGTATATAAGACTTGACCCCTCCGGAGGCTCTATCAAATTTTCGTTTTTGGAGTGAACATATAGCCTTTCGGTACACCTTGGTGTACGAGAAAGGCAAAAACATGCAGCGTTTGCATTAACAAGATAATTATTCAAGAAAGATCGAGAATTCTGATCAATGTTACACTGGATTGCCGTATCTACAATATGCCTTGAAACGATTTGAGTTTTGAATATTTACTAGAAAAAAATGGACATTTAACCACAGTACTTCTAACCAGTGCACAAGCAATGAAGTCAACAATAAAGCCAACGTTCAGTTTGCAATCAGCGGAAAACTCACTTACAAATGCCATACCAATTTGTCGGCGCCAAAAGTGTTTTCCGAAAGATTCATGAACGAGTGTAGAATCATAACGCTACATTCATAATGTGATTGAGTCTGTTCCACTACCGAACGAGCTCTGCTCTTCGGTAGGTAATAACGGCAGATGCAAACGGACGTTGCTTGAAAATGGGATACTCATAGTGATCTTCCTTGTCAGAAAATAAAAAGCGAAAAAAGGCACAGTCGAATCGAAATTTCCTCGCAAAACGAACTCTTTTTTCCTGCTGGAAACGGAAAAAAGGATACACACAGATCTACCATGGAACGGAAGTAGATATCATTGCAATAATAACACCAACAGCTCGGCAGCAGCTGGGAAGCTCCGAAACTAATAATCGTGTTTTCCCTTCTTTGGATGGTGTTCCATTTTTGGATGCAATATTCACCGGCGCTTCCTTACTGCTATCATACCACGCCGCCAGTATCTAGTGGTAAGGATATTGACGTTCGTTACGACGAGCGGACGATTCTTGCTGAATTGGCGAGCCGGGTGCTAGGCAACCATCAACCAACCGACACGGGTTTGCATTAGCCAAATTATGAACATGCAATATCATTCGGCAAATTGCAATCGGCAGCCAGCGAACTGAAGGTAACCAACCTTACACGACCGGCCTCTTTGAAGTCGAACTGGGAAGCATACAGAGGTACTCCATTCCCATCTGGGGATGAAAAATTCTGCAGATGAATCTGCTCCCTCACATCAACAACATATGTGATGTGTCTGATGGTTATGTAATGGAAACCGTCTGTTTGTTGGATTCACTGTGATCGATTCGAGAATAGCATCCATCAAAATTAACTTCATGTGTGCTTTTCCGTGTGGCATGTGTGCTCTTTTGGCAATCCTCTTTAGCTGCCCTAAGAATACCTACATAACTAAAGCGAAGCGGTAGATTTTCCGATTTTTTTTTAATTCTTGTAGACTTTCCGTTTATTTGTCATTGTAGTCCGATATTTATCCAAGGTTGCCGTGATTCACGTTGTGTTGGTCACTTGTTGGGCTTGTTTGGCCAAACATTTGTCATCATAGCAAACAGTCTAATGGCACTTTGATTTCGATGATCACGCAGGATCACGCGAGACTCGTGAAGACTATAGCAGCGGCTGAACCGGTGAAAGTAAAGGTTACGACGCCCACCCAGACGGAGGCCATCGCTTTCGCAGGAAGTCCAAAAGGTGTGACAGATGCGACTGCTCGTGATAAGCACTCGCATAAGTGGGTGAGGCGTTAGGTGAGGAGCTGGCTGGCGGTGCTTGCAAGACCAGAGGATACTAACCCTGAAGGTCGGCAGTAATGCCAGCAAGTTGGACCCCAGCCATGTGTCCCGGAAACCTGTGTCCCGGATGGAAGGGAACAGGGGATTGTGACCGTTGTTAGGCCTTCAGAAACCACAGAGTAGGGCGAACCAAGGGGAGGACCCCTTAAGACCTCAAGAAGGCATACATAAAAGAGTAGGTGCCAAGCGCGAGAAAGGCGACGCACTCTTCATCAAGACCGAACAGTTTAAGTTCTTGGACGTCTTTAAAACGATGTGAAGCGACGCCATGCTCGTGGATCTGGGGGCCGACGTGCACAGTATCGAACGTAGTAGTACGCTAGGGCGCCGCATACAAAAGTTTGGCGGAAGAGGTCCTCGGTGAAGAGGTAGAGGCGAGGGCTCTAACACAAGAGGCGGCTCTGAAGGTGAAAAACCTAGACGAGGTCACCGAAGTGGAAGAGCTCGTTACGGCACTGCGACAACAGTGCGACGTGCAGGTGGCCACCGCATCTGTTAGGCTACGGAAGGGTTTATCAGGGACACAGGTAGCCTTGGTTCAGCTATCTCCTCTCTCCTCTTCTTGGCGTAACGTCCTCACTGGGACAAAGCCTGCTTCTCAGCTTAGTGTTCTATGAGCACTTCTACAGTTATTAACTGAGAGCTTCCTCTGCCAATGACCATTTTGCATGTGTATATCGTGTGGCAGGCACGAAGATACTCTATGCCCAAGGAAGTCAAGGAAATTTCCTTTACGAAAAGATCCTGGACCGACCGGGAATCGAACCCGTCACCCTCAGCATGGTCATGCTGAATACCCGTGCGTTTGCCTAAGGCTACCTAAGGCGGACATAAAAAAGTCCATTGAAGTAGGGAGGATCAAGGTAGGCAGGTGCGTATACCATATGACATTCCACGAGTCTGGAAGGTGTCTAGAACACAAGTCATGGGACTGCAAAGGCCCTTGCAGTAGCAAACTGTGTAGAAGATGCGGCGCCGAATGCCATAAGGAACAAAGCTACACGTTTACACCCAAGATGCCCGGCTTTCAAGAAAGCCGCAGTGAACAAATCATAGTGCAGGTAACGCAGCTGAACCTGAACCACTGTGATGCAGCTCAGTAACGACTTTGTCAGGAGGTTTCTGAGTGGGGGACGGATATCGCCATCATAGCGGACCCATACCGAGTACCCGCCGGCAACGGCAATTGGGTCTCGGCTGGGTTCAGAAAAATGGCGGCGATATGGACGACGGATAAATACACCATCCAGGAGTTAGTGACTACACAGATAAAAATAATGAGATTTACACGTCATGTAAACTTCATTTGAGTTTTGTAAAGTTAGTGTTATGATGGTTCACATGATATATCATGTAAATTTGTGTTATATGTCATGTAAACTCTCAGAGTCATGCTGAATTACATGACATATAATGGAAGTTTACATGATATTTTATGAAGTTTACATGATATGTCATGTAAACTTCTGTGATATCCCACGCTCCAATTATGTGCATCATATGTCACAGAACTTTACGTTCTTTTTTCGATCTGTGTACTTCCTATGATGGCGACCACGTCCAAGGTAAACGGGGTCTTCTTCTGTAGCTGTTATGCGCCTCCGCAGTGGCCGATCGAGCAGTTCTGGAGTGTATGATGACCGTGCTTACAGGGCGATGCCGGTGGTAATTGCGGGTGACTTCAATGCCTGGGTTGTAGAATGGGGAAGTCATTCCACGAACCAGCGGAATCAGATCCTGCTAGAGACACTGGCCAAACTAGATGTCGATCTGGCTAATGTCGGTACCAAGAGTATCTTTAGTCGGAACCAAGGTCGGAACGGTGAGAAGTCGATAATTGACGTTACTTTTTGTAGTCTTGGCCTGACAAATAGTTCGAATTGGAGAGTAGACGATAGCTACACTCACAGCGATCACCTGGTGGTTCGCTACAGTATCGACTTCAACAAGGCATAGCGCACAATGGAAAAAATAGGTATAATACGCGAATAAATACAATATCTCTGCTCGGAGTGGATGGATTCAAATGAAATTTTGACACAAACTGCGAAAATCTCTACAGTTTCAGATAAGGAGGGCCTCATTTGCCGCACGATACTGGAAATCAGTGTATCGGGCCCGTTTTAACCCACTCTCTCTCATTTTCACCTTTTTGGAAAAATCCTGGAGTGCAAAACACATAATTTATTTAATTCGTGTTTGTGTTAAAACTTCCATAGAATTTTAAAAATGGAGCTGGTTTGACTCACCGCACGGCATTAAAAATTGGAATATTATCAAATAACTCCGATATCCCCAATTTCTTTAAATTTTCACATGCATCTGGAGTGGAACGCAATCGACAAGAGAAGGACCAATCTTATGTCAAATTTCCGATACTATGGAAGTTTCTACACAAACACGAGTTAAATAAGCCATTTATTTTGCACCCCAGTCGGGAATAGATGAGGATTTTCTCTGAAAGGTGTGAGAGAGAGAGCGCGGGGTAAAACGAACTCAATACACTGATTTCCAGCATCGTGCGGCGGATGACAACCTCCTTATCTGAAACTATAGAAATTTTTGCAGTGTGTGTCAAAAATTCATTCGATTCCATCCACTCAGAGCAAAGATATTGAATTTATTCGCGTTTTATACCTATTTTTTCCCACTGTGCAACGGGTAGAGGAAGAGGCGGCTATACCAAGGCTATGTTCTCGCAGGTGGAAGACATCATACTTCGACGAAGGAAAATTTTGGGAGGCGCTCCGCCGTGAGCGAAACCTACTTGGTTTAGACGGCGACGAGCTGGTAGCAGTGCTATCGCGTGCGTGCGATGCGACCATGCAGGCCCGGATTAAAGATTAAGGGGGCCGGGAGCCCAACGCGCTAGGCGGCGGATGCAGTGAGCACGATCTAAAGAAAGAGCGATACCTAGAGGATTGTGATGGCCAAGACGAGAGTTGCAATTGCTGGGCAATCTCCAGAGATGTTGGAGGGGATCATCGTGGGACTTTTCCGCGTCATGATCCTAGTCCTTGTCCTCTTTTCGTAGGACTGCCGGGAACTGGGGCTAGCGATGAGGAGAGCGTCACCGATGTGGAGCTTGTGGGAATAGCAAAGTCTATAGCACAGATAAGGCCCAAGGTCCGGACTTCTGAACCTTGCCTTAAAAGTAGCTATTGCAGAGGCTCCCGAGATGTTCAAGTCTGCTATGCAGAAATGCTTGTGCGCCTTCGAATTTCACGACTCACGTTGTTGTCAGCCATCAGTAAGGATCCCAGGTAGACGAATTCCTCCACCACCTCGAAGATATCCCCGTCTATCGTAACATGACTACCCAAACGGATCCGGTCGTGTTTGGTTCCGCCTACCAGCATGTACCTTATTTTTGCTTCGCGTTTCAGGCGGATGTACAGCTCTGCCACCGTTCCAAATATTCTGGCGATAATGTCCATGTCGTCCGCAAAGCACACAAATTGACTGGATTTTGTGAAAATTGTACCCCGGCTGTTGAGCCCGGCTCATCGCATCACACCTTCCAGAGTGATGTTGGAGAGTAGGCATGAGAGTCTATCACCTTGTCGCAGTCTCCGGCGAGATTCGAATGAACTGGATAGTTTGCCGGAAACCCTTACGCAGTTTTGCAAACCGTTCATCGTTGCTTTAATCAGTCTAGTCAACTTCCCAGGAAAACCGTTTCTACCCATGATTTTCCATAGCTCTGCGCGGTCGATACGGTCGTATGCCGCTTTGAAGTCGATGAACAGGTGATGCTTTGGGACCTGGTATTCACGGCATTTGTGGAAGATTTGCCGTACGGTGAAGATCTGGTCCGTTGTCGACCGGCCGTCGATGAAGCCAGCTTGATAACTTCCCACGAACTCATTTACTTTAGGTGAAAGACGACGGAAGATGATCTGGGATAGCACTTTGTAGGCGGCATTCAAAATGGTGATCGCCCTGAAGTTCTCACATTCCAAATAGTCGCCTTTCTTGTGTATGGGGCAGATTACCCCTTCCTTCCACTCCTCTGGTAGCGTCAACCGCTGCACTGGTGTCGTCGTTTCCTCCGTTGCCGTGATCTCCCGTGCCTACGTTCTCCACGCTATTCAGGTGCTGATCGGAAGTGACATAGCTCAGGAGTCTCGCAAGGTTCCATTCTGGATCCGGTGTTATGGAATGTCATGTACGACGAGGTGTTGAGGTTCAAGTTCTCGTTGGGAGTGGCAATCATCGGCTGCTTCGTTGACGAAATGATGAATCGATCGAAGAAATGGAGTTGACTACTGGCCACTCGAGGTTGTGGAGTTGGCTCACCACAAAACTGAGTTGGTGGTTGTAAACAACCGCCTTTCAGTCCACGGTTGCTTCCAACAGCATCTAATTCGTTTTGATCATGCGGGTTCTCCCGAATGTCCGGTTTGTGCTGGTTTAGAGAAAACGGCGGTACACTTTTTTTTCATGTGTTCGCTTTTTCGCACAATGAGTGACCGCACGCTTGTCGGCTTCGTAGGCCATAGCGGTCCGGTGCCCTGCGGTCGAAATCGACCATTACAGCAATTAAGTGGCCGCGGGGAGAACATCCTGGTAGCGCTGCTGTCGTGGCGTCGGTCTACTGGGTTGAGACCGAGCCCGCGGTTGGAAAGGGAACCTCGGTAAGAGCCGGAGCAGGTAGAGGTCCTACTGTCAGCAACCTTCTGGTGCACCTGATAGAGCCTGAAGGGTAGTAAGCATCAGTTCTTGATGCTTGCAAAACATTTGGGCGCGGGCGTGGTGGGGAACCCTGCCCGCCTTCCGAGGACAAAGGGAGTGGTGAAGACCACTCGGGAAACTGGCTAAGCGCTAGCATGTCATCTTGGTTGGTTCTCCAACGCGAGTCATCGATGTTTGTTGCTGCTGGCACCGCAGAAGACCTTGAGGGTACGATGTGCTCTAGCCCCTCTCTGAAGCAATAATGCCTTCTTGGTGGTTCCGAGACGTAGGGTATGGCAACCATGGAAATGTGTTTAGTGGGTCGAGAAGAGAGTAGTCCTGGCTATTACTTTTAAAAAGACAATTACACCGTCTTCGACCTTACGGCCTCTGCAGACTGAACATTACAAACATTCGACAACGGACAACACATATTACACCCAGTGGCCCAGTGGAGAATTTTTCGTTTGACGAAAAGTTTTCCCCGACTGGAGCGGGAATCGAACCCACACTCCGAGGCTTACGAGACACCTAAACGACTGACGCCGCTAACCGCTCGGCCACGAAGCCCTACTTTTGTTGTAGAAAACGGTCTTATCCCCACACTACCTGGATCTTCCTGTTCGGGTGTCTTATGAGCAGATTATCCCCCCATGGTTTAGAAGGGAAAAAATGGAGAACGAGAATGGCTATATGAATTTTTATCTGACCTACATTTTTTGTCGGTAGGTACTGCAGGTAGTATTCGTACAGGATTGGGCACTCAGAATCTTCTGCTTGATCAAATTGCGACTCCACATAACATAGTTTCTATGTGCCGTGTGCATTTACGAAAAAGCGTTTCAAAATTTATTGCCTCGCAAAATTTCCTAGCTATTCAATCCAAGAATTGTTTTAATCTAAAAATCAAATAGTCCACAAAAATTCCTGATTGCCCCCCAAAAACAAGCCAGATTCCTCTGATTTCTCCGACAGCATCCGCCTGTCGATTGGTGCTACATCACGTTAGGAAATCCGATCAATCAATCTGTGCCCGGTCAGTCGGTCCGCTCCCGTACGGTCGGTGCCTCGTTTGGTAAAAAGCTCGACCGACCGACCAACGACCGATATACATACAGAGTAGTCAATAGCCCCCGCGCGCAGTCAGTGTGAAAGAAACATACGAATGGACCCGCTGCTACTGCTGCCATCGCCGGAGAGTGGATGCGCGCGTGTTCTCGAGTTACGCTTCGAATGACCGACGAGTGCCCTTTAACACCAGGAATAATTACACCAATTTTCCATCATCCAATTAGGCTACGGACCTCCAACGCTCGTCGGTCGCTCGGTAGGTACTTGTTGGGATGTGCTTTTGCAGGCTCGCTTTGTGCACGTCGTCGCTGGCTGGTTGCGAGGTGGAGTGGTTTGGTAACGGAAATGTGTGGTTTTGCGTGCGGATGTTGCGCCTGCTGTCCCATGTGGAGAGGTGATAGAACTAGAGCAGGGCAGCCGTCAGCCAGCGCCTGCCAGAGTCTGGTCCAATTACGCGAGAGGGAACCGTAATTAGAACATGATGTTCAGTCCAGCTGAGTGGTTGAAATATCGGCAAATTAGGAATCTTTTGCACTCGGCGTTCGAAAGGATTGATGTGAGCGGTGCCGATCGGCGGATGTAATGGTTTGAAAACGTATTGATGTTGCACTCAATTTTCGATGCTCGAAAACCGATTTTCATGTTTTTGTCGATCGGATAATTGGTCGTAGATTTGGAGAGGGCCGAGATCCAGAACCAGAATAGATTAATCTCAGTCTTTTTTTCTACTTCACAACAATGTGAGCGAGCACTTCCACAATATTCGATTTAGGCTTTAGTACTTCACAGGTGGATTTTATTTAAACTTATCTACTTTCATGTAGATGGGGAGTAGATTTTCTCAGCCTGCCAATCGTCCATCAACTGTTGATCCTCGATTCTTACCAAGAATGACAGTGCAGATGGAAGGTAGCTTAAGTCGAATTTAGATGCTCAATAATTGTATTGTTGTTGAACGCCAAGCCTTAATTAGCTCAGCGATCGGTTTGGTGCATTGATGTCAGTGCTGCTATTGGTCGTGACCATCCCATGAAGATGATCATGTAGGCCTTTTCATCGTCACAAAATATCATGTCATTTCGCAAAAATCAAGCGTCATGACGAAAACTTCCATATAGTTTTGGAATTAAAATTTTCACATGGTCCAAGCAAATTTAGGCTAGTCGTTGTATTTAACAGATAGAGAAGACATAAATTCATGATTTGAAGGATTTAAACAATAACAAAATCCATCGATGTGCTTGTAATTGCCTTGTTTACAACCATGTCATGCTCCGTTATGACCGAAAAATGATCGATTATTGTTAGACTCTCTTGGTCATCGTCTCCCGATTCGTTGACATTGAGAGGGGCACTTCTGTAAAAATCGCGTGACGACTCGTGTTGACACTGACGCTTTCCAAGCCTGATTGATGTAGTGATTTTCTCTGCTGCTTCGGTATCCGCGCATACTTCCTTAAGGACAATGTATTTGAAGTACATAGCTCCAATTTTGTCGAGCATAAATCTGGAGAACCGCCAAACGTATCTGATTGAAAATGTAACTTGATACTTGCTTCCGCACAGTAAACATTGAGTAACATTTTCAGCCAGATCCGTTTGACTGTTCTCTAGATGTGTGCTCTAGAAAATTTGAGCTGTGTACTCCAAATACCATGTCCCTAATACCATTCATGTGCTTACTGAGTTGCTGCAATCTTTCAATCATTTCCCCAAGAAACATAACTAGTTATGTTATAAATCAATTTTACCGATTGTAGCCTAATCTGGCCTTCTGGACCTCATTCACACCTTTACAACCTTGATCGACTGGGCAGTAGTCAACTTCACTTCTTCGATCGACTCACCGTAGACTTCGAGCGTAATGCCATCAGTTAAGCCGAAGATCTCCACTCCACCGGGAACTCTAACCTCAACACTTCGTCCTACGTGACATCACATAACACCGGACCCAGGATGGAACCTTGCGGGACTCCGGAGGTTATGTGAAAGCACTTCCGATCCACCTCCGTGTCATAAACTAGTACTCGACTCTGGCACTAGCTATCGAGAATCTTGAACAGGTACCCGGGTATCCCCAGACACAGGAGCGCATTGGCACTAGCTGGCCTTCTGGCGCTATTGAACGCGTTCCTTACATCCAGAGTCACTACTGTACAGCAGCGAACGCCCCTTCTCTAATGCTCGAGTGTTCTCCCGGTGGGTTTTGTAACCAACAGGATAGCGTCTATGGTCGACCTCCCCTTCCGGAAGCCGTACTGGCTACTCGAAAGACCATTTACACCCTCGGTGTGCCTCAACATTCTATTGAAGATGATCTAATCGAGCACCTTCTCTGCCGTGCCGATCAAGCATATTGATCTATATGCCGACGGGTCTTCGGATGGTTTCCCCGCCTTTGGCAATAGAACCAGGCTCTGCCTCTTCCATCAGTGGGTCGGCTCCAGAGGCACGTTCTGCCTCTTCCATACTTCTGGGAAATCTCCCTCGTCCTGGCATTTCTGCATAGCAGATCTTAACATTTCGGGAGCCTTTGCAATAATTACTTTTAAGGCCAAGTTCAGAACTCCGTCCGGATCTGGGATCTTACCTATGCCAAGGGACTTTGCTATTCCCCTCTCCTCATTGCCAGCCCCAGTCTCCGACTGTCCTACGAAAGGAGGTCAGAGACTGGGATCATGACGCGGAAAAAACTCCTCGATGATCTCCTCCAACATCTCTGGAGATTGCTCTGTAGGAGCCATTACACCTCTCGTCTTGGCCATCACGATCCTGTAGGCATCACCCCACGGATTCTCATTTGCACTGGCAGAGACTATAAAAGCAGGCTTCTTTGCTTGCCCGCATCTCGGTCTTCGGCGCAGCTTTTGCACGAATGCCACACGCCGGTGGTTTCTTATTTATAGGGTAGACTCGCCTAGGCATGCTCGCATCGCACGCATGCGAGAGCACCGCTACCAGCTCGTCGTCATCTAAACCAAGTAGGTTTCGCTCACGACGGAGCACTTACCTAAATACCCCTTTGTCGAAGTATGATGTCTTCCATCTTCGAGAGCTTGGCCTTGGTCTAGCTGCCGCTTTCTCTTCCCGCTGCCTGCTGTTGTTGTAGTGGATACAGTAGCGAACCACCAGGTAATCGCTGTGAGTGTAGTTATCGTCTACTCTTCAGTTCGAACTACTTGTATTTGCCCGTCGTACATACATACTGCCGCCATTTTTCTGGATCCATCCACGACCCAAATGCCTTTGCCGGTGGGAACTCGGTATTGGTCCGCTATGATGGCGATATTCGTCCCCCACTCAGAAACCACCTGACAAAGCAGTTTCTGAGCTGCGTCACAGTGGTTCAGGTTCAGCTGCGTTACCTGAACTGTGATTTGTTCACTGCGGCTTGCTTGAAGGCCGGGCACCTTGGACCACCCGCTGGATGCCTGTTCTGTTGTTCACGGATTTCCCGGAACAAATCAGACAAATTAGTGGACTCCATGCATCCTTGTGCTTTATGGCCTTCGGCATCGCATCTCCTATACAGTTCGCTCCTTTCAGGGCCTTTGCAGTCCCATGACTTGTATTCTGGTTCCAGACACCTGACACACACCTCCGATGGCTCGTGGAATATCAGATGACATACGCACCAGCCTAACTTGATCCTCCCTCCTTTAACGGACATTTTAAGTCCGCCTTAGGTAGCTGAACCAAAGCTACCTGTGTCCCTGCCGACCCCTTACGTAGCCTAACGGCTGCGGCGGCCACCTGCACTGCACACTGTAGCCGCAGTACCGTGACGAGCTCTTCCACTTTTGGTGACCTCGTCTATTGTTTTCACTAGAGACAATGGAAATTCGCAAATTGGGTCTTGACCGCGACATCTGAAATATCCCGCGAAATGCCGCGAAATATGGCAAATTTGAGAAAACACCCTACAAATTTCCATTATTTTCAAATTTTTGGTAGAAATTGGCTGTAAGCTTTTGACAGTGTAGAGTAATTTACAATTCCTTATCAGCATGATGAAAGTTTAATGCATTTTATATCTATGCTCTCGTCTGATTTTCATCAGACTTGTTACTTTCTTGATGAATTCATGATTACGCTTCACAAAATTCAAATAAATTCTTCATAAGCCTTCAAAATTCAAGTTTTTCTCAACAAAACGGTCAAAAATATGAGCCCGCGAAATTGCCGCGAAATTCACAATGGTAGCCCGCGAAATTTGAAAAATTTTGCCGCGAATTTCCATTGTCCCTAGTTTTTACCTTCACAGTCGCCTCTTGTGTCAATGCCACCTCTACGCCTTTGCCAAGGACCTCTTCCACCAAGCTTTCGTAGGCAGTGCCCTTGCGTTCCTTTTCGCGCTTCAGCTCTGAGATCATCTCGTCCGTACGAGTACGACTGATACTGCGCACGTCGGCTTCCAGATCCACGAGCTTGACGTCGCTTCGCATCGCCTTCAAGACGTCCGAGTACGAGCGCGTCGCCTTTCTCGCGCTTGGCATCTACTCCTTTTACGTCTTCTTGCTTCGGCATACCTGACCTCCTCAACTTGCGGCTTTTTCTTTTTCCTCTTCTGCTCGACAATTGTCCGAGGGGGGGGGGGGGACTTTCCCTTGGTTCACCATACTCTGGAGTTGCTGAGGGCCTAACAACGGTCCCAACTGCCTTTTCCCTTCCATCCGGGACTGGCCAGCCTTTTCAGGCCCACACTTCCCAGCTTTCTGCGACCGGCCTTCGGGGTTTGCATCCTCCTGGTCTTGCGGGCACCACTGGAAGCATTTCCTCACTTTTTGGTTTTTGATTTTTCGTTAAATAACAAGGCAGTATTTTCAAAATCGGTTTTCGTACACATGTGAAGTATGGATCAAGGTATCTACTGATTTTTTTTTTGTGGTGGAAAATGTTTTTCGTTTCTGCAGAAACCATTTTTGAACAAAATTTCACAAAAAAATGGTTTCTGAAAAAATGGAAAACATTTTCCACCTCAAAAAACTCAGAAGATACCTTGATCCATACTTTACATGTGTACGAAAACCGATTTTGAAAATATTGATTCGTTATTTAACAAAAAATCAAAAACCAAAAAGTGAGGAAATGCTTCCAGTTTCGCCTTAACCACTAATTGAAGACTGGAAATATTGCTTACGGAACCCCTAAAACAATGCTGAAGATTTTACGCAGAAATTGTCGTAAGAATTTTCGTAGAAATTACAAAGGGAATGTTCTAGAGCATGACTATAGGATGCCGAAGGAATTATTAATGGAATTTATTAGGAAATTAAAAAGAAACTTGAAATTGAATCTAAATAAATTTTCAAAGACATTACCGATTTTTTTTATTTCACAAAGAAATTAAATGAGGATTGGCTGAAGAATGATTGAAGAAAAAACTGTGAAAATGTCTATAGAAATTTCTCAATTCCTAAATTATATCCATTTTAACTTCCTAGGAAATTCAGAACCTGGCCAAACAAGCAGCATTTTTCATAATTTTACTTCTTTAAATCGGTGATTTTTTTTTTCACCGTATGTTTTATTTTAAATAGAAACAAATTCTTAGCTAGTAAATAGGTATGTATCGTAAAATTTGGTTTTATAACTACAGCTGTGTTCATAAAAATAGCAGTGAAAGCCGTTTTCCAATCAAAATGGCCAACTTTGGCATGCTGTAACTTTGTTCTCCTAAGAGCGATTGGGCTGAAAATTTGACAGCAAACTACATATAGAGTCAATATTGTGAGAATTTTCGAAGCACGTAGCAATTTAGCTTTACTTTGAAGAAGCAAGAAATATTTTCGCACGCTATTCGAATAGTTTCCACCTTGGTTACAAGTAAATGTTTAAATTTAAAAAAATTGAAAATATTTGCTAAATTATAAAAATCAAATCAAACACTGCTAGTATTTTATTCAATTTCACATAATGTTCAACTTTTTTCCACGTGCTTCAAAAACTTTATGATTCTGCTATAACAATATTCACCATATTTGTGGTTCGCTGTCAAATTTTCAGCTCAATCGCTCATAAGAAAACAAAGTTGCAGCATGCCAAAGTTGGCCATTTTTGATGGAAAACGGCTTCCACTGCTATTTTAATGAACACAGCTGTATGACAAGGACTAGACAAAAACTAAACAGAGAAACACATTTTTGTTGGTCTTGCATTTGATTGACTTAAACAACACACTTAGAAATTCTGAAATTTGCACGAAACGGAATCACCATAGAACTTAAACGTTTTCAAGACTGAATCATAAATTGGACTCAATTTTACGCGCATCATGTAAGTGCTGGTTGGTTGCGTTAGATGTCAACAAATTCGTTTCACCAGAAACGTAGAATCAGTATCACGTTCATCAGCCACCTTCTATCTCGGTGAAATAGCCGAGAGGTAAGAGATGTGGCTCACGATTGGGAGATCCGGAGTTCGAATCCATGCATGGCATCATTTTACTTTTCTATGTTTTTATCTGTCAAATTGGTTCTAGCGATTGCTAGACGCTAAGAAAAAATAAGTTTTATTTTGGAGTGTCTTGAAAGACGTAAATTTACATGTTTCAACCTCTAAATTTGTGTTTTTGAAGATGCTCGTATATGTCAGGTTCAGGACACTTAAAATTACATGATATTTTCTAGGTGTGAATTCTTTTGAGGAAATATCTCAAATGAACTCGACTGTTTATGTTTTTCTGATAACCAATCGAAATTTTAATTTGGACATACGTACGCACAAATATGTTGAAAATGGCCGGGGCCCGTGGCGCAGTGACTACACTTTCGCTTCACAAGAGGATGGTCATGGGTTCGATCCCAGCCCTGGTACTTGTAATTATTCGCCAGTTGCTCTTCCCCCCGACAGCGACTGATAACTGACCCTCTTCTGAACATATAGCTCTAACGGACCCGGAAATATGGATATCGGCGAATGGCAACCCAATCGGACTGGGAAAGGAACAATAGCCACACATCATTTCATGATCGTGCTCATCATTCTACCAAAGACAGGGTTAAAAAGTGAAAGCAGCACAAAACCAGTTCGATATAGTAGAATAAGAATATAGTAGAATACATTTAGGCGCTGTACAGAGTTTAAGTGCAGCTGCCAATTGGAATCGCTCACGTAGTGCCCTAGTGGACAAAAGATCTCTAAAAGAGGTTAAGTGGTCAAGAATTTTAAAAAAATGGGAAAATTGTGAAAAAAATCCATATAGTTCTGGTGAGATTTGATCCCATGCATCCCAATTTTCTAGACAGGTTTTACGTTAATCAACTTCGGTTATGAGGGGTAACGAAGAAAAGCGTGACGAAGTTGGTTGACGGGGGAGATGTGAGTTCAAATCTCAGTTGCAAAACGTGGATTTTTATTGAAATTTTTCCTTTTCAGTTTGTTTTACTTTTTAACACATTTGTGCCTCTGAGCGCCGGACTTTTGATACCTTTAACATCTATTAACTGTTGCACGGAGTGAGCCGCAGTGTCCTTATTCCAACTTTAACAGTATAGGGTCAAATGGGGTAAAATGCCATTTTTCAAACTTTCACCGTTTTCAATGATAATTAGCCTCATTTGTTAGGCTTTCAAGGTGGCAACCGCAACTAGACAATATTTGCTCGATACTTCAGCAAAATTATTCACTAAACTATTGCATTTTCATCGATTTTTAGCGATTTTAAAAACTGATTCGTAAAACGGAAGAGGTGCAAAACGACCATCTGTCATGGGGTAAGATGCCACTTCATGAAAACATTCAAAAATTACGTCCATCAGTTTTCGGGCATTTCCGACTCCTTTTGCGCCCTCTGTCCCGCTTTTTTCGTATACTCAATAAATGGAGTGTTACCCCCTCCCCGCAAAACGATGATTGTAATATTTGAATGACCCCTAACATGGAAAGCTTAGACATCAACAACCATGCGTCTCCATGTGTGCCTCAATCTCGTTGGAAACACTTGGCTGGTAATAAAATCACCAGAAAACCTTAATTGCAAGCACGAAAAACCGGAAGTTGCCAATTTTCATTGGGAAATCAAAAGATTTTTCGTGGGTTTGGTGGCCTAGCTTCTAGAAGAATGTTCGATGCAAACATATCTTGACACCCTTCACCTATAGTAATGATCAAGTCCCATACAGGAATGATTTTATGAGTTGGGCCATTTTACCCCATCTTGGCATTTTGGGCTTTGTTCCCCTATACCTACACAGCCATTCCAACGACGACAACGTCAGCAGCGGTCGGCTGGACCACTCATTCATCAACCTAACCGATATCAGCAAACTTACGTTTGAATGCACCGCTTCTTCGAATTAGCAACGCTCCGGTGCATTTTGCTTCCCTGCCCCTACCGCAGCCCTTTTCGTAACCACACTAACACCCGGCGACAACGACGACGGCCGCCGGTGGACTCGGCAGAGCACGTCCTGCAAAATTTTGCCACGTTTGCCATATTAGCCATTTATGCATACGAACGGAGGATGTAAGTCGGCAACAGTGGATCCTCGAAGAGAGAGACTCTCCAGAGTATAAAGTCAAATCGATCGCCGTATTTGACTGCTCCCTCGGTTGCATATGTGAATATTTAAACTTTTGGAGATTTTTTATAGATCTTCTTGTTCTTCTTGTTCTTGTTCTTTACTTGTCGTAACGTCCCAACTGGTACAAAGCCTGCTTATAAGCTTAGTGGTCTTTGAGCATTTTCAGTGTTAAACAGATAATAGCTCATTTTCATGACATATCGATGCTACATACCTAAGGAAATCAAGGTGATTTCTTTGATAAACAGTTCCTGGACCGACCGGGAATCGCACTGATCGGTGACACACTGTGTATCAATTCCCACATCCACACACCCACACACGAGGACGCGGCCGGTTGATTCACCACATCGCATCGAGACCGACCACGCTGGTAGTATGGATATGGGACTGTCCATAAACCACGTGGTCATGAGGGGGGGGGGGGGGGGGTTCAGCCAATGACCATTTTGTATGAACGAAAAAAAAATTTTGTATGGACTAATGACCACGCGGGGGGGGGGGGGGGGGGTTTGAGAAGTCCCAAAAAAATGACCACGTGGTTTATGGACAGCCCCTATGAGGGACGACGACCGTAGACATTCGAACGTTCGGTCTCTCCTTTCTCACGGGTGTCTTTAGTAAGATTTATAGATATGGGCTCAAATGAGGCGAGACCATGACAAGCTAAAATTATCCCGTAATTTCCTTCTGGTGTTCTGGGGGCGCCATGAATTTATTAGGTGCCGGAGATTGTGTCCCCCGCCACCGCTACCGGCGCGAGGGAGTGACTGAACGGAGCGGAGTGGCTGCTGTCGAGACACGTTTCCGATGGGTCGGCACGGCGGCTTAGCGAGGGCGAAGACGTATTTCCTGTGTTGCGTATGGATAGTTCCGCTACGGAAACTGTGGATCGTTGCGTTGGCGGATTATGATACAGGGGAGTTGCTTCGATATGCTACAGTATAACAAATTAAAATTTGTCATGCTGCTCTTTTTACAGTTTTACAGTGATAATTACAATCAAAATTACAAATCATTACCATTTATTCTATCAAATCTTGATGTTTTTTCTTTTTCTTTCAGGTACGTTAAAATAGATGCACATACGTAGGTATTGAACACTTAAAATTAAAGTAAATTAAATGAAGTCTTTTATGAAAACCCCGTTTACTTTTTCATTGACACCAGTACTCAAAATGCTGTTTACCTGATCAGATTCCAAGCTACTTTTTTTTCCTTCTGAACCATGGGGGGAAATCTACTCAACAGATACCCAGACAGAAGGTCCAAGTTGTGTGGGGCTAAGGACCGTCTTCCGTCAAACATCGACCCACTAAACAACATTCCCATGACTTAAGTGAAAAGTCTTCGGTATTCCAATCCGTGTGATCAATTAATGATTTTTAATCAACTCAATGTACAAATGCAGATGTACAGATGAATACATTATTAGTGAAATTGCGATAAAATCCACAACTAAGATGAGATTTGGACTCACGACCCTTATACGCTAGACAAGTGCTTTCCCATCTAAGCTTCGTTCGTTCGTTCGATCAGGCTAAGGCCGGGGTGGCCTCCGCTGTACATAATAGCCGTCTCCATTCCACTCGGTCCATGGCTGTTTGTCTCCAGTTCCGCACTCTGCGTAGGGTCCGCAGATCGTCCCCCACTTGGTCGACCCACCTAGCTCGCTGCGCTCCACGTCTTCTTGTACCGGTCGGATGACTGTCGAGAACCATTTTAGTCGAGTTGCTATCCGACATCCTGATGACGTGACCCGCCCACCGTAGCCTCCCGATTTTCACGGTATGGACGATGGTTGGTTCTCTCAGCAGCTGATGCAGCTCGTGGTTCATTCACCTTCTCCAAGTCCTGTCTTCCATCTGCACTCCGCCGTAGATGGTACGCAACACCTTTCATTCGAAAGCTCAAAGGGCGCGTTGGTCCTTTCGTGCCCATAGAGGACTACCGGTCTAATCAGCGTTTTGTAGATAGTTAACTTCGTGTTACGGCGAACTTTGTTCGATCGTAGAGTTCTGCGGAGTCCAAAGTAAGCACGATTTCCTGCCATAATGCGCCTCTGAATTTCTCTGCTGGTGTCGTTGTCGGCAGTCACCAGTTAGCCCAAGTACACGAAATCTTCAACCGCCTCGATTTCTTCACCGTCGATATAAATTCGGGGTGGCGAGCGCGCTGATTCCAGATGCCCCTGCTGATGTCAAGCAACTTTGTCGAAGACACCATGTGTCGGAAATGCTTCGTTTTGGAGTAATTAATTTTGTTCCGCTAGATTGCCATTCTGGCCCTTAGTGCGATGATAGACGGCGGCATAAAATTTGAGAGAGTATCTTGTAGGCAGCGCTCATTAGTGTGATCGCGCGGTAGTTCCCGCAATCCAACTTGTCGCCCTTTTTGTAGATGGGGCACACGATACCTTCCATCCATTCCTCCGGTAATACTTCCTTCTACCAAATCTTGGTAATGACCCAGTGTAGTGCTTCTCCACCGTATTTTAGAAGCTCGCATGATAATTGATCTGCTCCAACGGCTTTGTTGATTTTCAACCGGCCAACCTCCTCCTCAATCTCTTGGAGGTCAGGGGCCGGAAGTCTTTCGTTCTGTGCACATACTCCTAGATCTGTTACCACGCCACCTTCGGTACTTGCAACGTCGCCATAAATGTGCTCATCGTAATGCTGCCGCCATCTCTCGACCACCTCACGCTCGCTCGTGAGAATATTCCCGTGATTATCTTGACACATGTTGGCTTGTGGCACAAAGCCTCTGCGCGAGCGGTTCAGCTTCTCGTAGAACTTTCGTATATCCTTAGCGCGGTACAGCTCTTCCATCGCTTCGCGATCTCGTTCTTCCTGCTGGCGCTTCTTCATCCGGAAGACTGAGTTCTGCCTGTTCCGCGCTTGTCTGTAACGTGCCTCATTCGCTCTCGTACGGTGTTGCAGCATTCTCGCCCATGCTACATTCTTCTCGTATTTCAACTGTTCACATTCGCCGTCACTAGTCGTTCCTATGGTTCGGAGTCGCGAAGCGTAGTGCTGTAGCCGAGGTACTATCTATGGCGGTTCGGATATCCCTCCAGCCATCTTCAAGTGTAGCTACGCCAAGCTGTTCTTCCGTTGGTAGGGCCACTGCTAAGTGCTGCGCGTAGTCTTGAGCCACTTCTACGTAACGCAGCTGCTCGATGTTGAGCCGCAACGTTCGACTTCGACGCGTGGTGATAACTGTCGAAAGTTTTGAGCGCATGCATACAACGACTAAGTAGTGAACCGAATCTATATTCGCACTGCGGTATGAGCGGGCATTGGCTATATCCGAGAAGAATTTACCGTCGATTACAACGTGGTCGATTTGGTTTTCTGTTTGATGGTCGAGTGATCTCCAGGTGGCTTTGTGGATATCTTGGCGGGGAAAGAAGGTGCTTCGGACTACCATACCACGGGAGGCTGCAAAGTTTACGCATCGCTGGCCGTTATCATTCGATACGGCGTGCAGGCTGTTTCGCCCGATTACCGGTCTGTACATTTCCTCCCTTCCTACCTGCGCGTTCATGTCGCCGACAACGATATTCACGTCACGCGGCGAGCAACCATCGTATGTTTGCTCGGGCCTTAACTATTAACATGCACATCCTTGCGTTGATCGGCTGCCACCCGATCACACGTTGTCCCATCTTGCCCAACACTATAAATCCTGATCCCAGTTCATTGGTGGTGCCACAGCTTTGGTAGAAGGTAGCCGCTCGATGCCCGCTTTTCCACACTTTCTGTCCAGTCCAACAAAGTTCCTGCAACGCCACGATGTCGAAGCTGCGGGGATGTAGTTCGTCGTAAATACTCCTGTCACATCGTGCGAAACCTAGTGACTTGCAATTCCATGTTCCAAGTTTCCAATCGTAGTTCTTATTTCGTCGCGTGAGTCTTGCCGATTGTATCGAGTCGTATTTTCTCCTATGTTATTCGCAATGGGGATTTTTACGGGTAGCTTCTTGGGCCTACGCCAACACTCCTGTCTCGTCGGAGGGCCGTCGTGCCAGTTCTGATGGGGCTACCACCTTGGATCTAGCTGGGCGTAGTGCAGTGTTTCTTACTCAGCCGCTGGATGCAAGAACAGACGCTGTTTGAGCCGTACCTCCTTGGTGAACAGACGCTCGGGTCGTACCTCCTCAATCTAGCTGAAGTCAGAAGGACAACAGTGCCCAGGCTGCACTACCAGCTAAGCACACAACTCTTAGCTGGCGGTGTTTGCCATCGCTTGACCCGTGCAAGCATGAGGTAGGAACTTGTGAGGACCAGAGCTATGTTGGACGCTCTCCTTATCAACTCATCGTTTTGCAGCCCAACTACGCAAAACAGCCAAAAGAACGTCAGCAACCCAATACTGAGTGAGAGCACGGCGCATCATGAACGAACGCAACACGAACGGCTCGCCACCGACGCCACCGAAGCGAATCATAAGAGAAACAAATAGAGTGTGAAATGAATCAGCTAGGATCGGTGTATACGAAAAGAACGTTCGCTCTCTCAACTACCGAGTTGCATTCAGCTGATTGAATCAAAACGCACTCACTGATTCAATTCTCAGTACTGAATGCTTTCACTGAACGCTAAATGAACGTTCCAAAACGAATGCTCTCGCTCTCGCACCCGATTCAGAATGCAAACATTTGTTCAATATTGGTTCGTTCGTCTTCGGCACACAGATTCCGTACACTGAGAGGAAATTTCATTTCAATTTCACTGGAAAAAGTCAAGTAACCGTTCGACAATTAATTTTTCAGTAGACTTACATGAACTAAGTGAAAGCCGCTTGAAAACATAGTGAAACTTCAAAGAAAAGTTATTGGAAATTTCGCACTGTATCGTATTATAAATTGTATATGGATTTCAAGTGGATTTTACTGCAGCCGATAGTATCCCAACTAACAATCACTCATTTAACAGGCATCATTATGACGAATTAATTCAGCATGATGTTGAATAACATTTGAATTATTTTCACGTACAACCTATGTTCGGGTTTTGTTCACACAAATTTGGAGAAGTTATAAAGCATCATGTTGTGCACTAACTTATATTTTGTTTTTCAAAGCGTTTTACAAATGTACAAGAAAGTTGTTATTAAGCATTGGCAAAAATGACTGAAAATAAATAAAATGCAAAAATGTTGAACTTTCACGAGAGTAATTATTTGCTCTCATGTTGAGAACACCTATTATGAAATAAGAATTACATATAAAATTACCTAAATCCGGATTAGAACTCGAGACCTGTCGATTGCCAGCCGCATGCCTTCCTATATGCGCCATCCTAGAGATAGCAGCACCCAAAGCAAAACATAATCTTCCCATGACTCAATAATGATCACTCCTGAACTTGTGTTCAGCAGTGGTGAATTAGCACAGCACGTGGTAATCAACTGAACAACGCCTTACACTTCAACCGCTGTTCAACTCAAAACACGTGTTTTCCATTCTGATTTCGCTGTCAGTATTTTTATCGCACGGTGAGAAAACTTGTATCGAATGCGGCCAAAAAGTGTTGGTCCTTATTGAAGATATTGTTTCCAGACGAACTAATTGCGATATGAAAATGTTTTTATTTTTATTAATAAATATCGATCTTTAAAAATGTATGACAATATGTGGTGCGGTATGGTCTTGGACATGGTGCATTCACAGCATCTGTTCAGGTAATCTACTCATGCTCAGTCGAAGATCCGTTAAGATTTTTTTTTATTTATGCTTTTGTCATGGAATCTTTATATTATGTTCAATAAATAGTGCATAAGGATGTTTAGGAATACTTGAAATGTGTCGATTTCTGAATGCTGTTTGGTTATCTAGGTGACTGTGGGAACAATATTCAGTAAACACGACATCACTGAAATGTCAAATGTATCGATCCAAGCGTCTCGTACAATTGAACTGCTGCGGAAGATAAAATATATAATAATCAAGGTACAATATATCTTGTTACAGACTAATAATCATAAATAAATGCCTCATTTTTACGTTGATTACGTCTCTTGGCACTCAATGTTAAACTACATAATTCTAATCCGTTTTATTTTATGTGATTCGTTTAAAATTTTGGTTCATTGATAACTTGGTTGTCTAAACAGTTTTAGCCATGATTTATCCCATAATCCGAACAAAGTTCCGAGTCAAACTATGACGGGCTGAAGGCGTTTATTTGACAAGTGAAAAGCACATTGTTCAGGAGCATATGCTTATCGATACATCAGCTTAATAAGATGCAGACAAATGTTTTGTTAAACTATTTTGTTAAGGAATCAATGCTTGTCGAATAAATTTCTTGTTAAACTTTTGAAAAGTGTTTTTATTTATCATTGTTGATACCGATGAGGAAAGTCGAACATTGGCTATTTTCTCAATTAAAAAATCATTTAAACAGTAATGTGTAGAGCATAATTTTAGTTCAGCTATCATTACCATTATTAAGCAACAATTCAGCAAGCTTGCTTGTTTGTGACTTGCAATTGTTAGTTGGGATACCAAATAGAAGCGTGTTGTTGTCACCCATCACTAATGAACCATGCATGAATGGGATGATGCCAATATGTTCTGTGATTTCCGCTGTTCCCTTTCTTTCAAGGGAACCATTTGGTGGTCTCCGACCGCAGGGAGGCGGACCAAATTTTTGAATTTACTTATTTTAGTATAAGCCGATTAATGATAATAGCAAAAATCACTACAATGATACTAACAAAATATTTTAAAATCATATGATTTGGCAGTGACAAATTTCACTTAAATTTTATTGGATTTTTTCAGTAGAATATTTTTACTAATCAATCATTTAAGTTTCAAATGTTAAGTTAGATGGAAAAAATCTACTTAGGATTTCCAGTAGAATTTAAGTGAATTTTTCGCTCAGTGTAGCAATTCATTTGGCCGTATGCACGCTAAAACTGATCAGCACTAAAATGTGTAACACCTACTCATAAGTGCATAATTTCCAGACCACACAAAAATGTGTAGCAGTTACACATTCTCAAAAAACAGCTCGTACACTCGTCTAGATGCGAAATGTTGATTTTTTTTTGTTTTCCAAGGTCACTAGTAAACCTCGCTAGATTAGCGTACAAACATTT
Source organism: Aedes albopictus (assembly GCF_035046485.1). Lineage (NCBI taxonomy): Eukaryota > Metazoa > Arthropoda > Insecta > Diptera > Culicidae > Aedes > Aedes albopictus. The sequence continues at coordinate 210,373,541 of NC_085137.1, forward strand.
TTGCGAATTTAACGATTTTGCGGACACTGGAGCTGATTTTGTAAATGTGCAAGGGTTACACATTTTTGGTGTAGTCTGGAAATTATGCACTTTAGTGCTGAGCGGCGTTAGCGTGTGTGCAATGAATGTGGAAAGATTCTGCTTAGCTGAGGGAGAAGCACACTCGCATCAGATTGTGCGTGGTTGTGAGTGAGGGATGCGCAATAAATGAATGTTTTTTTTTCATCCTTGATGACACGGCAGTTTGGCTCAAGGTAATTCAAATTTCATCGATCATGCTTCATCATTCTCTTAACTGCTTCGCAAACATATGTACGTTGAGTTGATTAAAAAATCTTTAATTGACCACACGGATTGGTATAGCTGTGGTGAGCGGCTGCAAATTTTCACCGCTGTGAAGTTTCTTAATTTTTGTTTTGGTTCTGGCTAATTTCGGAAAGTTGGTTCCGAAATTAGGTTTTTATTGAGATAAGTAGTGCATTGTAAGTGACTTTGTGAATCAAAAACTTGATGGAGAATGGTCAGCGTTGTGGAAATTCGGTATTGAAAACAAAGTTGTCAATTTTTGTGTTCAGTAAAAGAGTTAGATGTGGGTATTTGTGACTAGCCGGAAGTTATTTCGGTGAAATAGAGTGTGGTGCCACAGTAGCAGAAGCCTCAAGGGAAGAATCAGAATATTCCACAGAATGGATTTCATTGATTTGTTCTACCGGAAAAGTGCACTCAAACTATTCTTTAGTAAAACCTCAACGAATATGTTTCGTAAAACCAGTTTTCGTAAATTAAAAGCAATTTGCGTATCATGTACGGTCCATTCGTACCACCATGATGAAACAGTACAAATGGAGTTGTATCATGTACGAAATCACGAATCCGACAGACGGCAAACTTGCTTATTCGTAGATATTAATTCCAGCTTGGTAGTATGAATCAAAATATGCAAATGTCAAACGTTTTTTACTAACCTTGCGTAAAAGGAATATCTTGCTTCGTAGAATGCAACAAAGCTTCGCAGTCATCCCGACCAGATGCTCCTAACAAGATTGTAACAAAATTATTACAACCGTTGTTAGAAATAACACAATTTGATATAATTTTGTTGTAAATATTCGTATATGTGAATAACCATAACAAAATTGAAACAAAATTTGTTATTATTTTAATCACAAAACTATAACAAAACTTGTATTATTTATTCAAACAGATATATAACAGCATTTGTTACATTATGCATATTAAAATAATTGCCTATAACAAAATTTCGTAACACATTTATTGTAGTTTTTGCTACATTTTTTGTAACAAAATAATTTCAAAATTTGTTGGGTTTTTTGTATTGACGCGAAATAGTTTGACAATTATTGTAATATTGATCACTCGAACCAAAATCCATAAAACACAACTTATAGCATTCATTTAGAACGAAACGCTTAAGTCGTCATGTTAAAACCCCCGTAAAGCGTAATTGAAGAACGCTTTTTTGTATGAAACTCCTAAAATTTTTGTATGGACCGTAACGCTTGGATGTACTTTCCCCTCTCCCTTGAGCGACGCGTAATTTGGGAACGGCGTCATATTTGTTAAAAAAAATGTAACAGAACAACTTGTTAAAATTTAGTTATAATCTACCAAATTCTTCCCAAACCAGCAGTGCTTTAAAGCTAATATCGTTATGCGATGTCATTACAGCTGGAAGGTGTTTTAAAAAAATAACGGTTGTGATATCACCTTGGCTTGTCGAATGTAAACATTATTATCAATACTAACTGTAAGCTGGAATATAGGTGGAAATCAAATACTTCACAGCTATCTTTTTTCTATTTTTTCGGGGTTCTTTTATTGAACTCTAATCCAAAACCGGAATAGTTCCCGGTAATGTGTAAATCGAATAAGAATCCTCACCAACAAAACAGCTGCTTTCATAGAATACGTTTGGTACGTTTTGATACTGTTGCAGAGCTTTGTAGCGATTTAAAGAACATTCTTTCTGCTGGAAGCTGTGGCGAAGAACCTGTTGACGCAACAGCACAGTATTTTCTAGATGATGTTGGGTTAGTTTTGTGGCACAATGGATCAATGAAGCCGACTTTTCCAATACTCACCACATCAAAACAAAAGCGCCTCCGTATATGGACGATAACACAGTGACAGCAGTCGAGTTACGTCAAACACACAAGGCTACGGTGGTGCTATCTGTTCATTTCATAGTGGCCGTTTTAGTTATTTTAGTGATCCATTGTAATGTCTTGTCTGGTGTGAAACACAACAAGTAAACATTGACAAACTTCCCCTTCATCACACCATTAGCTTTTCTTTCTTCTCTGTTAACCTTAGTTTTGTTTTCTTACGCGATAGATAGTCGGGTAAACAACATAAAAAAAGGTTTGCAACTTTTTATCAGACCGTTTTTAAATTTTAGTAGGATGTCAAAGATACAGTAGACGCACAGACAAACAGACGTAACACTCTGATAATTCACATCGTACACCGATTTAACGATCTTTTTCAAAATTTGATAGTTGGCCAACTGCCCAACCTTGGCGCTCGCATCGTTTTTGTTCGAGTTTGACGTTTGCTCACTACCGCCACCTAGTTGGTGGTCGGCCAAACATAGGCCTTTTAGCATTGGGCGAATATGTTTTCGTGACTATAATTTGAATCGAAAAATGTTCGAAGTGTTACGTCTGTTTGCCTGTGGTAGACGTTCGATAACTGCAACATGTTAACGTTTCACTTAGGGGCGATTTCTTCACCCTGGCTTAAGCGTTAAACCAGGTTTAACTATATGGGTAAGCCTGGCTTACCAGTTAAGCCGAGGTGAAGAAATCGGCCCTTAGCGAACAAAAATCCGATAACTGGAACGCCTGACAGTATAAACAAACCATCAACTGACGTTAAGTGAACGTCTGTTCATTTTGGCTAACATGGCGCACCATTTTGACATTTGGCGGTGCGATAACTGCAAATTTGTTGCACTTACCAGACTTGCATTTAAAAAGTATTGCAGTTAAACCGCTTGCACTGACCGAACGTCTACTGTAATAGCGTTTCTGAAAGTAACCGGACTTGCAATACTTTTAAGTTGAATTTTACACAAATGACGTATCTCTACACGCGATCGTTTTAGATCGATTACAATAAATACCAAAATAGTACTGCTGTTCTCATTTCGCCAAAAAGTACACCAAGTGATGAATGTAAATGTTAACATGGAGAAAGCAAAACTGGAACTAAATAATTATAACATGGAATTTGTTTATTCTACTATTTTGCTTCAACCTTAGGGAACATCTATTAAGTACGTAACGCTAAAATTTGAAACTCCCTGCCTCCTCCATACGTGACGATAAACTTAATGGATGACCCCTTATGTGATAGATTCCATTTCATTGCTTAAAATTAAAAAAAAAGTGGAATATAACTAAATTATGTCTACAGCTATTATCATATCTGCTTATGATATAATTATGATAGATTAAAACAAAATCACTAACCACAAATCAAGTCTATTATACGTCAACGAACTCAATGTGACGTCATACTATCCCGCTCGTGTGCGTCTGACAAACAAGGACTTGAATGAGGAAGCTGGCAATACGTAGAACCAGTAGAGCTTCTACCACCGCCCTCTTCAAGTGTTGTGATGGCCTCATTGGCAGAGGCGTCAGATTGCTACCGATGGTTGGTGTCTTGGTTCAAATCCCGTTCGGCTCTGAAAATTTTATAACGTACTGGAAACTTATTTTTATGTTACCTACTTCTTCTAAAAATAGAATAGCACACTTAAAAAAATTTACCCAAAAAATGAGTATAAAAATTAGTTTTTACCCTGAAAGGTAGCCAAGGAATTATAACACAATTTGTTATAATTTTGTTAAATTCTACCATATTTCATGGAACAGGTTTTGTAAAATTTTTGTTATGATCATAACAAAAGTTATTACATTTTTGTTCTTTTCATATGGGAACTTTGTTCGAATTTTTGTTATTTTAACTACTAACGGTACATGTTTTATAACAACCCTTGTTATAAAAATTTATTGTAACAAAATAACACAGCTTGTTATAATTTTGTAATGTCCATCTAGTCGGGATCACTGATGATTGTTTGGAACGCAGATAAATCAAAGCAACCTGATTTCATGTGCATATGACGATGCGTGTGCGAGAAGAGGAAAGGAAGCATGCTCTTAGTTGGAAGTAAAAGTTATTTATAAACTGAATAGGGTAGGTAATCAAAATTTGAACCAAATTGCGGCTTTCTGAAGCAGAGCAAATTTTAAGTGATTTTTTCTCCCACATGGAAATAATTTACTACGGCAAAATCGTATGTACATGAAAGCCACGGGTATAAGCTTTCTGTTAAATGGTAAAAAGTTGCTATTTACACCGAATTTCATTGAAATATTTGATATTTCATCAACAATGATTTTAATCTTAATTTGAACCATCGTAATCATAATTTGAACCAATTTTAATCTTAATTTGAACTACTGGCGGCAGCAGCTCGAGCAGCTCACAAAACAGCCAATTCCATGCTAAACAATTAAAAATCACATGAATCTGCTAATTCTCATACCTATTTTTCATTAGGCAGTGGAATCTCAACTCAGAATGTTCGAAATTCTTTAGGAATTTGGAAACTAAATTTGGATTTTTTCATCCCCCAAGAGTAAACAAAGCAACCACTAGCGCAATCTACAGGCCAACACTAGAAGCTCACCCCCGTTTACTAGTTCAAATTTAGATTACAAATGGTTCAACTTAAGATAACATTCTCCAAGTAAGAATCACTTAAATTTGCTAATTTTATGACAAATAATGCGGAATATTATTCGGTTGGTCGATTCTACGATAAATAGGCTTTCATTTGACGTGTTCACATATTGCGTGTGATACAATGCATGAGCTGTACGAGTGCACCGAAAATGTGCTTTCTCTTGGGGGAAATGGGTGAAATCACAGTGATTTTTCAATTGCCTGTTTTCCATAACAAAAACGCTTTTTTCAATGCTTTTAAAGTCCATGTTATCAGGTTATATTACGGAAAGCTGTTTAACATCTTTTTCGGGACAATATTTGCCTGAAAAGTACGTCGTTTTAATGAATTTTGAAATGGTTCAAATTAAGATTACAATTTGACTAGTTCAAAGTTTGATTTCTTACCCTAAGAGTGGAAAGCGTTCTGGTTGTTTCCGATCGGTTTCAACAAGCGCTTGCAGATGGGTGTCTAGCACTGGTAGGTGTCAATCAGAAGATATGTGTATCGGAGCCTGTGGAAACCAAGCTGATATACGTGTGTTACTTTTTTTAGCATGTTGCTTGCCGGGCCGACAGAAAAGAAAGAGAGAAATGTGTCGGAGTGATTTTATTACGAAACTATTTCAAGCAATTTACAAATCTTTTCGTTGCAGAAAACAACTAATGGCATTTGTAAACTGGACGAGTGATTTCGTACAATGAAACAAAATATTTTTTCAGTGTGTGCAGAATTGAAAGCAGTACAAAATGAGTATAATGCCTATCATACTTAGTCTGGCATCAGGTATGAAATTTTAAATAAGTGGTTGCTGTTTGGATCGAATTTCTTCTTTGGCATCCGGTGAGAAAATTCCTTTTATTATTGAATTATTTATTTTAAAAACCTAGATGTAAGTTTTGGAATATCAGTGAGTACACCACGAAAACGGCCAAAGTGATTTTCGTTGTCTCCTCACTGATAATCCATTTGGCGCATTTTTAAAAACACAAATTGAAAAGGCCAGCGTTGCGCTGAAATTAACAACAATTCAATGACTCACTAGGAGTAATCAATCGATGAATTTTTCAGCGCAATTCGACTTTTAGTTTTTGCGCTGCTAATATAATTATCGTGGAGCGGACCTGGTGTGATGGTTAGAACACTTGACTATCACGCCGAGGACCTGGGATCGAATCCCACTCCCGACATACTCACAAAAATGTCGGAAGGGAAGTAAAGCGTGGGTCCCGAGATGAACTAGCCTAGGGTTAAAAATCTCATTAATACAGATGAAAAAAATATAATTATCAATCAACTCAAGCGACCGTTTTAATATCAAGCTACACATATAGCGCATAACTTAATAATACTGAAATTCAGCTCATTCCTGTACCAAATCCCATTTCCTTTCTATTTTCGAGGGCATCGGTGAGTCGCTGGCATCTCGATAAATAGTTATTCCTTCCCTACTATCCCTTCCCATCCACATAACGTGTTTCTTTTCGTTTCAGAGAGCGACCAATGGCGCTTAAGCATAGGCTTGTTAGCCAGAGAGACGAACAAGCCAAGGGCTGAAAGTCTCTTTAATAAAGACAAATCAATCAATCAATTGTTAGCCAGGACACAGTGTAAGTGTCTGTGCCCCATCCCGGATCCAAAAAGGCCCATGTAGTGACAAAATTTCTTAGCTAAGTCACTCCCAACGTTGGTGTTTAAATATACTAAAACACTTTCACTCACTCCAACACATCTACATGATATACTAAAATACACGCACACAATCTGAATTTTGTCGCATCACTCGCTTATAGCGATTCCCAAACCACCCAAATATCCAACTCCTTGACACCTATGGAAGTGTCGGTGAGTCGCTGACCTCTTGTAAAGTAGGTGTCATATCATCACATCCTTTCCTATCCTCGTAATGGAGAAGATGGGCGTGGCCGGCAATGAAAGTTCTCATGTCTTTTTTACTTCAACCTCTGATTGGATAGCTGTTCCTTCCCAAATAGCATTCCATAAGCAATTAGAATAGAAGTATTCAAGTTTCAACATGACAACTTTCAGTATGCAATCTACGAGTTACTCCGTTACCACGCAACGCAATGCAGAGCAATTGACCACACGGATTGGTATACCGAACACTTTGTCCAGGTGTCTGTTCGAGCTTCTCTAGTGATCTGTCGTATGAAAGAGTGCGAACGACATGTAGATCGTCTGCCTGGTTTCAATTGTTCTTCATCACTACAGTCGGCATGCACACAGTGGATGTGTTCACAAGTGATGTGTTCGGCATGTGTTCACAAGAGATGGATACATTTACGGTGCAGTTAAGGGAAGGATGAAGCATGATCGATTAGATTTGAATTACCTTGTACCAACCAAAAGACCTCCGGGTAAAATCCTCGAAGAAGTTTTCAGAGAAATCTAAAGACGGATTGTTAGAAAAATTATCACAGGGTTTTTTTTTATGAACTCCTTGGTGGAATTCTAACCAGAATTCTGGGAAAAAAACAAGGATAGACAGATAGTAAGTGACACAAGAATTTCGAAAAAAAAAAATCCGTGAAGGATTCCGTGGAAGAACTCTCGGAAATATTTTTGAAATTTTTGAAGAAATATGAAAACGAAATTCAGGAAGAATTATTCCAGAAATTTCTGTCAAATCCTCGGAGAAATCCTTGAAGAAAACAAAAAAAAATCCCTACGAAATCCTTTTGAGGAATCAATGTGCTTGAGCTTGAGCTTTATTGACTGCCCGTGGAAGCTATCGCCAAACCAACTACATTAACACAAGGAACCAATGGGATATCTGCTGGGGACAGGCAGGCATCTTCAGGGTGTGCATGTTGGTGATCTTCCATTTTTAGTGACAATGGTACCAGGTCAGGTTTCAGGTCTACGTGTGGAAGAAAATGGAAGTGAAGATTGCTATCGTTTGTATCCTAATCAGGCCACACCCGTCAACATCTCGACATGAACCGCCTAGGACACGGCGCATCACTCGTGTCAACTCGGAGGCATCTTCACTGGAGTAGATTGCAACAGATATCCGAAGCATCAAGTCCAACAGGGCTCCCGGAGTCTATCGTACAGATGCGCACCCCGTACTTTCCACGCATATGTAGCATTAACTATTCTGTAATATCTGCGACACCTCGACTTTTTCGGCCAACTGAATGCAGGGCGCTTTATTGGAAGTTCTGAATCGGATACAGGAGAAGATAGACGCGACTTCCGGCGGCAGCAGGCAGGATTCCGTATCATAAGCTCATGCGTGACCTATATTGTCACGCTCCGTATCCGTATCCGAATTCGTATCATCCGTGAGTCCAAGAATCACTCAATTTGGTTTTCATTGACTAAGAGAAACTTTTCGATAATCTGTGGGCGAGGCTTTTACATGTATGTATATATGTATAGGGTAATTCATGTATTTTGGACAGGCTGAAGACAACGTTGAAAAAATCGTCCCCTAGCTTCCTTAGAAAGCAATTGATTATTTCGCAAAGTTACCAATTCACTTATAATATGATTGTATTTTGCGTTCCTGGTGACAAAAACCTTAACGAAAGCATTTTATGCTGAAAAAAATCACAATTTCCAATCGCCTGTTAGAATTGCATTTTGGACACCGAATATATGTTTTGGACACCCTCACATATATATAATTTGGACAGGGCAATTATCTCAATGTTTAGCCATGAATACTGCTAAATCATGGAAGTATCATAAATTAACAAATATTTTCTTACGAATAATCAAATTTCTCCGCTTAACAGGCATCTATTTTCATATTGTTTACAGTTTTTGTTAATATCGAGAAAATAGCTCCAGACATATAGATAGTAGAGTAAACATAGATCCGCGGACAGCGCTGACTAAAATGTTTCAAGCGTGTAAGTAGTAATTTTCAAGAGTGTGACGGTTGAATATGACGTCATGCGCTCCATTGATGTTGTCCAAATCGTGACGTCATGCTCGTTTGGATACAGATTTTGACAGTTCGTTTGGATACAACGGATTCATCAACACGGATCTATGTTTACTCTACTATCTATATCCAGACCCACAGAATACGCCTCCAAGTATGCAATCGCACAGCATGCCCATGTAGTTCGTCAGATGTCCAAAATATATTAACAGTAGAAAACTTGTAATGTATTTTGGACACCACCTATTTTAAGCGTTCTAGATGAATGTTAAGAGATTGGTTGCCTAATGCTTCTTTATTGAACACTTTTCATTGCATTAAGACTTTCAAATTTCTTACAATTATCAATTCAACGATTTTAAGGGGAATATTGTATGTGACTGTGAAGTGTGTGTCGTCTTGCATACCTGTGCATTTGAGGGGTTTTTGTGAAACAATTTACATTTTCGGTAATTTTTAAATAAATTCTTAATTGTTAAGCGTATTCCAACGTAGGTCATCAAAATAAGGTCTACTTGATCCAATAATCGATATTGAGAAGTATCTACTTTTATTGGCTCTCCGGAACAAGACATACATCGCCGTGCCTGTCCAAATTACATACATGTCCAAATAATATGTTTTACCCTATGTATACAGAGTTCCCCATAATGGAGCCTTTTCACCAAATCATGAGTTACTTTGGCATCCCATCGCTACGGAACATCTGAACAACTTCGGTTTGGGATCTATAATTCGGACCTGGTAGCCCCACAACTGGATCTCAAATGCTTAGCTCCATCGACAATGCCATTAGGAATCGATATCAACAGAAATTCGAGAACGTTAATGCAAGTGGGTCGTCCACGTAGACGAAATCTGCGAGCAAGTGCTGGATCCAACAGGACATTACAGCAGAGGCAGACCCAGGAGCTCGTGGCGACGAAACCTCAACAAGGAAATTGAGGAAATCGTTAGGAATCTGATCTAGGCCCCGGTCAAGGCAAAAGCCAGCAGCCACCCATGACGGAGATTTTTTACGTTGCCTATATGTGGGGCTCAGCAGACATGGACGAGTGAGACCTCTTTTTATATTTAAAGTAGTCATCTTGCTGTTGAATATCGCGAAAAGTTTGCTATTAATGCAAACGACACCAATGTCGGCAAACGTCCCGCCACAAAAGCACCTTCCATAAATCGATAGTATCCAATTTGACACAGCCCAGCGAACCCATTCAACCCTAATGGCTTTAAAAGCAGGTTTAATCAATTTCGTTGTCGTCTCATTTTCTCACAGCCAGCCAGCGCCCATCCCATCCATCCGTTCGTCCTGCCGCCGCGGACCATTTCATGACGGGTCTGCATAGTTGTTAAAGTCCACCCCGACTCCATACTGTTTCTCTTTGCTGTGAACCGAGCTTTCGATCGAGCTACCATCAAGCATCCAGCGCCGCATGTCGGTGGTGGCTGTGGAGTGGGTGGAGGTCAACCGAGAGAAAAATTTAAAACTGTGCCGGAAAAACTAATCCAATAGAGGCGAAATGAAGTGTGAAACGCGATTATCCTTCGACCACAAAAGACCATTCCACACGGGGCGCGTTCTGATGGCTGACATTGGCAGTGGCACTAGCACCAGCACCAGCACCAACATCGGAACCGGCAACACCATCCAGGGAGATTGGCCGTATAGACGACGAATCATGGTTTTAAACTGGGCATGGGTGTGGCCGAATGGTGCGAGCTCAGAGTTGATCGATATGACCTTTTCCTTTAGCGAGATGGTGTGGAGTGAGTGCAGGCAGTAGCAAGCAGCTGTTTCCCACTGACTGGCCGGCGTCGTGTCGGTGGTTTTTTGTGTTGCAGTGATTGGGTCAGCTAATTAAAACCCCTGTTCAGCAGATTGAGTTCTGTGCTGTTACTGAGAGAAAAAAGAAGCTGCGAATCGATGTGGGGAGTCAGGCAGGGTGGATTGAATTAATTGACGTTAGCATTTCTTTACAGAGCGAATTAATTATGCTTTGATTTGATAATGATAAGGTGGAAACTGCAAAGGTTCGCCATGTTGTTTCAATGATTGAAGGACTAGCCAATTCCGACTTCAACATATTTTTAAACTGATTTTATAAACGGAATTAATAAGGTCGATACAAATTGTTGTACTTCTTTAGTCAAGGAAACGTAAGAATTAGAGACAGCTCTGACAAAGTGAGTTGATATAGGGCACTGCACACCGCGGTTTCTATGGCAAATTTTTGCTAAGTCTTCAACGTTTCGTTGTTTTTAGGAGTTGGACTTAGAAAAAAATTGTTGACTTTCATGGGTAATGTGATAGAATTCGAAATATGTGGTTCACCCAAGTGGATGAGTATTCTAATTTATAACTTGCTTGTGAGATTCTGGAAAAAATATTGAATCATGAGATTCCAATGTAACTCTGGAGCGTTCTCAGGGGAATGCTGCCTGGCATCTTATCGTTGGAAGGCATTCCACTTGGATTCTGGAAGGACTTTCAAAGGAATTGCAGCTGGAAGTATGGTAGAATCAAATACATCCTGCTGAAATTCTTTTAAAAATTTCTTCAGAGATTTTTCAGGGGTTTCTTCTGGAATTTCCCAAAGAATGAATCAGATCCCAAGCAACCAAAAGTTCGGATAAAATAGCATGTTTGGACTTAATCAGCTATTCGAAGGAATACGAATAGCATTCTATTCAGCCCACTTTTTAAATAATTAACCGAACTTAAGTTCACAAAAAGTACACTTGTGACGCTGAAAGGAATGCTATTCAGCTTAAAAATAAGCATCGAAAAAATAAAAAAAAATGCGCTTAGTCCTCAAAAGTAATTTATTATTAAGACACATTAAGTACATGTGAAATCCAAATTGACCAATACCTTACTTACTTACTGAGATTTGAACGCGGGTTCTCCTCGTTGAAAGCTCGTGCCTAACCACTACTCCATGTATGTGTTGTTAGGTACTGTGGGATTTTACTCTATGTGCTGATATCATTTAATAGAGCTCAATCAGGTTCGCGTGTGAACTTTTTCTGAACCTGAAGCCGAAGGTTCGAAAGAAGTTTACGTGGAACTTCTTGTGAACTTACACAGTTTGACATTTTCAGTTTGTTTTGGTTCGTAATTAAAACAAGTGCAAAGCAATAAATTAGTGCCAGTACCAATAATTCAGAAAAGTTTATAGGTTTTCAGTGACTACAATCGCGTCGACTAGCTCCGCTGTCGCCGAAGTTCAACTGAAGTTCATTTTTGGTACGGTTAATATTTATCCGAACTTTGAGTAGTAAGTTCAAAACAAATTCGAAACAAGTTCGGAACAGAACAATTCAAGTTGTTGGAACATGCCCAAATGAACTATATTTGAGATTTAGAGGCATGCAAAAGTTCAACATGAGTTCAGTCAATTTTTGATTGAATTCTGCTCTAAAGTTCAACGCTTTCTGAACCTGTTTTCGACTTTAATGTCGTTTTGGAGGGAAGTAAAAAGTTTGTACATGTACTTCCAAGCTCATAAACAATACATGATTAACTTTTTGGAGAATCAAGTTCGACTAAGCCCGAATAGAACCAAATTTAAACTTCTGAGTCCGCGCTTCAAGTGAAATTCGAACTTTTGATTGCTTGGGAGAATTCTTTTCGACTAATTCTGTAAAACCAATCTGGAAGGAAATCCGTAATAAACTCTTGAAGGATTTCCATTAGAAAAATCTGAGAGAATTTCAGAATTTCTAGAATATGAGAAAAATCTGCATTACATGCATTGCAGGAGAAACTCATGGAGGGATCCCTGAAAAAGTCAATAAAATAATCCAGAATAAGCTCCTGGAAAACCCCGGAAAGAGACCTGGAGGAACCTCATAAGAAGTTCTTGGAGAAATAATGGAATGAATGGATGAATCCCTGAACGAATTATTTGAGAAATCTCAGAAGGAACTCCTGAAGAAATTCCGAAAGAAATGGTGAAGGAATATTGAAAGTTTTTTTGTGGACTTTCAACTGGATATAACCTTGGGACCTTGATTGTATTGGCTCGGCAGTCTATTACAAAGATCGCGCAAACATATAGACTGTTCATTAACCCATATCCGCCCAGCGTCCTATTTATAGGACAGATGCCCCGAACGCCCAGCGTCCTATAAATAGGACAGTCCTTTGGATGTGAATATCTCCAGAATTATGCAAAATTTTAGAATACTTTCTTCAGAGAAAATGTTCTCCACACCCATACCTTGCTCATAGTGGACAATAAAGTATGTGACTGGTTCACTAGGTGGCGTAAACGATGCTGCAAAGAATGCATATTGTCACGATCTGTGAGCATCATTTCCAATGCGAAAAGAAAAGTTATTTCCATGGAATCTTGACAATGGTTAATAATTTACAGTTCATTTCTTCGGCACAGTTGTTAATCACACATTCCTTAGGATGTGAAGGTGGTATCAAGGATATTTAAATTCAAGATGGCGGCTTAGGTTCCAAGATGGCGGTCAAAACTCCAGAATATATGCTCTTTAACGACAATGCTGCTTCGGATACTATGTAATATGGGTATCTTTCGATCGGGCTTGATGAGAAGAAGTCAAAAATCGTTATTTTACGCCATTTTGAAATTCAAGATGGCGGACCATATCCAATATGGCGGCCACGGAATAGTAGTTTGAGCTATGATACCATGCAATATGGGTATCGATCGATCGGGCATGATGAGTAGAAGTAAAAAAAAAACAATATTTAACGCCATTTTGGAATCCAAGATGGCGGACCATTTTCAAGATGGCGACCACGGAATGGTAGTTTGATCTATAATACCATACAATAGGGTATCGATCGATCGGGCTTCATGAGTAGAAGTCAAAATCGATATTTAACCTTATTACGAAATCAAAGATGGCGGACCATATCCAAGATGGCGCCCATGGAATGGCAGTTTAAGCTATGATACCATGCAATATGGGTATCTATCGATCGGGCTTCATGAGTAGAACTCAAAAATTAATATCCGACGCCATTTTGAAACCCAAGATGGTGGACCATACCCAAGTTAGTGGCCACGGAATGGTAGTTTGAGCTATAATACCATGCAATATGCGTATCTAAAGGGTAGATGGTAGGAAAGCGGGTAGGATAGAAGGTGGAGCAGACGGTCGGGTAGAGGGTTTGCGTGAATGATAGGGTAGAGGGAGTGGAGTAGAAGGTTAGGGTAGAGGATAGGGTAGACGGTAGGGAGAAGGGTAGAATAGAGAGTAGGTTTGAGGGTAGGAAAAATGTTAGGGTTAAGAGTAGGGTAGACGGTACGATTAAGCACAATATAGACTAGAGGGTACGGTAAAGGATAGGACAGTGGTTATAGTAGAGGATAGTTTAGAGGGTAGGGCAGATGGTAGGGTTGAAGGTCATGATAGAGCGTAGGATAGAGGGTTGGAATAGAGGGCAAAGAAAACAGTAAGGTAGATGCTTGAGAATAGGGCGAAGAATTGAGATGAGATTAGATGAGCTGAGGTTATTTTTTGAGATACCTTCAGGAATTCTTTCCAGGATTTCTTCAGGCATTCCTTTCAAGAATCTTCTCAGGTTTATTCCCGAGATTCCTTCAGATATTGCTTCCGAGATTCCTTCCAAGATTCCTTCCATAATTCCTGCTGTTATTCCTTAAGGGATCTCTCCCGAAAAAAAAAATGAAAAAATATATGTTTCTTCCGAGATTGTTTTCAGGCAACCCTAGATCATAGAGACATCTCCTATGGTTCTTGCAGAAATGTCTGCTCAGCTTCTGGCCGGCATTCCTGTCATGATCTCTCTAATATATACATCAGGTATTCTTTACGGGATTCCTTCAGGAATAACTTCAGGGATTTCTGCCAGAATTGCTTTAGAAAATCCTGAAAGGATTCTTTCAGAAATTTTACCCAGCATTCTTTCACGGATTTCTTCTGGAATTCATTTTAGTATACTTTCAAAATGTTCTGTCGAAACATATTCAGAGAATCCTAATGGAATTCTTTCTATGAGCCGGGATCCTCGCTCGGGATTTATACAGCAATTCCTCCCGGGATTTCTTCTGTGATTATTTCAGGGATTACTACGAAGCCTTCAGTTGAGATTCCCTCAGAACTCTACCAGATATGACTCTCAGAATTTCTTCTGTATATCCTCCCGGGATTCATTCTGGGATTTCACATTATCTTTTCGATATAACTTTGTTAGTGCCCAGAATAACACCATGAAATTCACATATTGTTCACGAATAAACAAACATGGAGTAGTACAAACATAAGTGGAGAAGCCGTGTCGAGTATATCTGGTTGAAATTTTATATCAAAACATGGAATGATGATGAACCTGGTCGTGTTAGTAGAATACCTGTAAATACGAGACACCGAAGACGACCATATAGTTGAGGTCGAAATACGTATCTGTCAAAGGCGAAAAAATAAATGGAACATTACTTAACACGATTTTCTTTTTTGAATATAAAAAAACTTCTGAAAAGTTTACGTATGGTGAGTACGTAAAGAGAGTTTGTGGAGTGCTGAAGGAAAAACTCAATTACTTTATTAGAAATCATTATCTGTGTAAAATCTAACTTCTAAAGTATTTTAACGTTTGCTTATGCCACACATAGTGAGCTCTCTTTATTTGATTTGTTGAAAAAAAAAAAAGAGAAAAGTTGAACACTGCAGTCGACTACATGAATTTACAAGAACCATGCATTGCATACTTTTAGGCGTTTATCGGGTTATATTTCTGCCCCAATTTATAAGTCCTTTTTCTATTCTTTTTGAGTGGTTATCATCTCTCTCACTTGTTTAGAGCTGCATTTTATCTATACGGATCAGAATATAACGATGGCGTAGAAGTTGTGCTGAAGTAGAACTCAAGAAAATTATCAGATATTGAGGACCTACAATGAAGATTTTTTTTGGAACTACACCATAGACTTCCATTTTTTTCATCAAATCATTCTTATTTTATTGGAACTTGACCATTGATAATAAATTTATTTGAAGATTTAAATTGTGAGACACCTTGGGCGTTAACGGGTTAAAGAAAGTGGACACCTGTTTTTCAATAGAAAATATGTATTTTCGAACAAATTTTATTTTTTTATAAATGACAATCAACATACATGTGGCCGAATTCACGTGAGTTTGAACATTTACTTCGCATTTCTGAATAACGCTCGGACTTTCCTCTTGATACCTCCCATTAGATTCTGCACAACTTTCTCCGTAACTTTTCGTTGTGCCGCACACCTAATTTTTTTGAAGCAATCAACAGACTTGCTTCTCTTTCATCTTTCTTGAGATGCCGCTTAATTATTGTCCAGTATCTTTCCACAGAATGCTGTTTAGAGAAGTTTTGAGGATTTTGCCATTTTTCGACAGAATCGTCTTTTTCCGTCTTGAGCATCTCTAGTGTAGAAGAAGCGTAATAAGCGGATGCCAGATCCGCCCAAAGCAAAAGAGGATCCGTATGTTTTCGGTAGATGAGTAGAAGTCGTTTTTTGATGCATTCCTTTCTGTTATTTTTACCGTTGATTGTTCCCGTTGTGAAATACGAAGAACTCTTTAAGCCACATGAACAATTGGCTTGCCACACCAAAACTTTTTCCCAAGTTTTTCAGTTCTGATGTACCCTACGTCATCCGGCACATCTGTCCCCTGCTTAGCATTAAAAAAAATGCGGTCCCGGAAGTGTATTAGTAAGCCAATTCTCGAAACGACAACTTTTTGGGACACCATTTGTGCAGAATTAATCTGCTAGTCGCAAAGCTAATACGACCTATCGTTCGAAATTTCTTACTTTTTCCGTTTTCTTTGAGTGTGTTGCCGAAGGGAATAATGTTTTTACACATTGAGCAAAAATTCACAATTTTTTGTTTAGTTTTAACTCTAAACTATTGGTAAACAGATGTCTACTTTCTTTAATGAACAGTCCTTATAAGCGAGGTGAAAATACGAATTGCGGCTTTTTTGGTCTGCGGAACCTGTTGAAGTCCCGTAGGCTACAAATGAAGACACAACTCATGCTGTACAATACTCTGATTCCTCCGGTCGCTTTATATGGCTAAGAATAGTGCACGTTGAGAGAAGTTGATCGGAGAACCTTTGGAGGCTTTGGACGTAAGTGCTGCGAGCAATACTCGGCGGTAAACTAAAGGACGGCATCTGACGGCGCACATTGGAGTAAATCATATCAGGTATCAGAAGGCCGGCTCCAGAGGCACGTTATCCTCCATTTGGGACATTTATGCCATCGCCAAAATAACAGCCTATTTCATCATCTACCTGAGGGAAAAGGAAGGGAAAAGGATTTGGATGGGGATAGGGACAGGTAGGGAAATTGGAAAAATACCCTGGAAGAGGGTACTAACGCACAAGCGTACCACAATGGGTTCAAACAGCGCCCTGAAAAGCGCACTGTAATAACGCATAAAGCGAAAGAGAGCCTATAGCTCTTTACCACAGCGGGTTAAGAACAACAGGATATCGTGAATATTCAGGTCTCTGAAGTCAGTTTCACTTAATAAGTGTTTACCGAATACTCGGAAACGCAGTTGCGCAAAAACTGGACAGTTACATATCAAATGATACGAAGTTCCATAATCGGATTCACAGCTATCACATGCAAATGAATCAGCTTGCTGAACATTCGCCATGTGATAGCTGAGTCGGCAGTGGCCAGTCATTGCTTTGACCAGAATGCTGCAATCCTGCTTTGACAGGTTTGTTAGATACTTCGCCACCTTTGGAGATGGCTCAGTACAATACAATTTGGTTTGACGACATGACTCCAAACTATTCCAGTATTGTCTGTGTTGAGCGGCAGCCCAGGTGTGAATCTGAAGATTTACCCAACACTTCGATATCAGAATAGCTGGCTCAGGGCCAATGAAGTCATGTGATGCTGCAGTGCGAGCTAACTCATCAGCCAATTCATTTGCAGCGATGGAAGAATGGCCAGGTACCCATACAAGGTGAACAGCGTTTGCCGAATTCAGCTCCTCGATTTGAGTTCGACAAGCGATAACTACCTTCGACCTAGAGTTGGCCGAAGCAGTGCTTTAATAGCAGCCTGGCTATCTGAACAGAAGTATATTATTTTGCCCATTACGTGCCGCTGAAGTGCTGATTGCACTCCGCACATAAGAGCAAAGATTTCGGCCTGAAAAACGGTGCAGTATCTACCAAGTGAGTAAGACTGATGCAGCCTTAGCTCACGAGAATAAACACCAGCACCTGCTCGACCTTCGAGAAGTAAGCCATCAGTGTAACATACGATCCCGTCTGAAATACTTCTTTCCAAATATCCAGATGTCCACTCTTCCCGAGAAGGAAATTTCGTGGAAAATGTCCTATATGGAAAATTACAAGCAATTGTAAGATCACTTGGAGCAAGGACAATTTTGTACCAATTCGCCAAAAGTGAAAACAACGGGGTGTGTGTTGATGTGCAGTTCACAGGAGTTTCCTCTAGTAGACCGAGTACCCGTAACCGGTAAGTGCAAGAAAGTGCTTCTTGTTTGAGATGAATGTGTAGTGGGGCAACGTCAAAGAGAACTTCGAGCGCTGCCGTGGGAGTTGAAGAGAACGCTCCAGACATCGCCATTAAGCACATCTTTTGGAGATGGCCTAATTTTGATTGGACCGTTCTCACTTCGCCCTTTTGCCACCACACAAGACATCCATAAGCCATTATTGGCCAGACCACAGTTGTGTAAATCCATTTGATATACTTGGGTTTTAGACCTCAAGTTGTACCAAAAGTACGCCGGCATTGCCCGAGGGCCATACAAGCTTTCTTGATTCTGAACTCAATGTGAGTTGTCCAGGAAAGTTTGAAATCAAGAATGACTCCAACGTACTTTACCTGTTCAGTCACATCTATTTCAGAATCAAAGAGACGCAAAGGTCGAACGCCATTACGGTTTCGCCTTTCCGTGAAAAGAACAATAGATGTTTTACTTGGATTAACCGAAAGGCCATATTGGCGACACCAACCCTCAACTACCTGAAGGTCGAAAAGGGTGCTGATGCACATACCGACTAACAATGCTAGGTAGTCGTCGGCAAAACCATAAGTAAGAAAACCGCTATTATTGAGTTGCCTCAATAGCGTATCTGCTACGAGATTTCACAAAAGTGGGGATAAGACTCCCCCTTGGGGGCATTCACAAACACTCAATTTCCTAATCGCCGCTTGACGCAATGTCGCGAAGAGATGTCGGTTTTTGAGCATTTGGTGAATCCAATTGGAAATCATGGGAAATATACCATGACACCGTGCGGCTTCCAATACGGCATCGAAAGGTACATTTTCAAAGGCACCCTCGATATCTAAGAAACACCCAAACAAGATTGCTTTTGAGCGAATGCTTTTTCGATATTGTGAACAACTTTGTGTAAAAGAGTCACAGTGGACTTTCCAGATTGGTAAGCATGTTGGTTCACATGAAGAGGCACATTGGCCAGATGAACATCACGGATGTGATGATCGACAATGCGTTCTAAGCATTTGAGAAGAAAAGAGGTCAAACTGATGGGTCTGAAGCTCTTTGCTTCTTCATACGACGCACGACCCACTTTCGGAATAAACCTTACAGTAATATCCCGCCAGGATTTGGGAATATACCCTGTAGCAAAACTGCAAACAAGTAGTTGTTTGAAAACATGTTTGAAATAATCAAATCCCTTCTGAAGCAAAATAGGATAAATCCCATCTGCCCCAGGAGATTTGAAAGGAGCAAAGCTATTAAAGTGAAAAGATAACGAAGCCACACCCCGAATTTTCAAGAGCACAAATCTAAAGAACCGAATGTCGGTTTGAGCTGAAAAGTTGATCGATTGGTGGCCGCTGGTGGCTATTTGGCAAACGAAGTTCGTTCACTTGAAAATCCTTAGATTTTGCAAGGATTTTGTTCAACCGACTGGCTTCACTCAGACTGGAAATATGTGTACAAAGGTTTTTCCAGCCGGATCGTTCAGCAGACCGGAGAGCTTTCCTGTAGGCCTTGCGAGCCGACCAGAAAGCCTCCGATCCAGAAGAACGTCGTCTGTTCCAACTTTTTCTACATTGTTTCCTGAGCTTCGCCAGATCAGAGTTCCACCAAGGGGTTCCTCTTGTGATCTTCACAGACCGTAGAGGACAAGCATCTTCAAAAGCTTCCATGATGAAGGCCGTTGTAGTATCAACGGCATCATCGAAATCACTTGGATTATCAATGGATGGTGAGTATCCATGCATGAAATTTAGTTGCAACCGAATCGGTAAAGAGATCCCAGTTGGATGACCGGGGCGGGGGTTCCTGAAACGAAATTTTTACGAAGTAACATCCACATGTTCAAACAAGATGTAGCGATGGTCAGATAAAGATTCTTCATCTGACACATGCCAATTGGTCAGCTCGTGACTAATTCTGCTAGAGCAAAGTGGTATGTCTAACACTTCCTCTCTAGCAGATACCATGAGGCAGCAGGGACGGATGTCCTGGGGCCTGACGCACCCCCCCGCTTGCGAGTCAGCCGCGTAGTTGCCGGCTAAGAATAGGACTACTAACCCCAATTCAAGGTGTCAAGCGACCCGTGCCGAGGAATGAGTGATCGAGGGGGTGAAAAAGATGCTCGATCTTTAACGGAGCCTGTGGGGTACCTGGGCACCCCCCACAGTAAGCTGTCCCTTACCGCGTTAATGCAGAGCTCTGGCGTGGTGGACATTCTTTCTCGTGCCACTCGTGGGAATAAGTATGAGCAAAAATTCAAAAAATAATAACATAGGTGGAAGTAGCGGTGCGATCAACCCCTTCGCAAGAAGCGGGTTGATGAGGTCTCCGACAAGGAGAAGCGAGGAGTCAGGTGCTGGAAGCTGCTTACGTAGCTCAAGCGTGGGAGCTCCTGTCCACTCCACGGCAAGCCAGCCGGTGGAGGTCATGGATGTAGCGTGGCTGCTGAGGGCCATCAGCCAAGAAGTAGGAAAAGGACGGCCCGCATTAGAGGTTGCTGAGCACCAGCTTGGCAAAATCATCGACTTTGCGACAACTTAGTCGAATATAAGCAAGGACCTGAAAACGGCCTTGCTTAGACTTAGAGTGTCTGTCGATGAGGCCAAGCAGGAGCACGCGGTCGCGTTGCTGGCTGCTGCAGCGGCGGAATCCGCAAAGGAGAATGTGTCGAAGTTTACACAAACAGAGGCCTTCTCCTTCGCAGGTAGTCCGAGGAGTGTGGAAGCGAATGCTCGTGACAAACGTGACAAGCATTCGCAGAAGCGGGCGAGGCAGCCGTCAGGTGAGGAGCTGTCTGGCGGCGCCCGCAAGGCCAGGCGTATAATAACCCCGAAAGCCGGTGGTAACGCCGGAAAGTCGGACCCCAGCCAGGGTTCCCGGAAAGCTGGGAAGGGTGGGCCTGAAAAGGCTGGCCCGTCCCGGAATGATGGGAACAAGGGGTTGCGACCAATGGTGGGCCCTCAGCAGCCACAGAGCAGGGCGATCCAAGGAGAGGACCCTCCTTGGACAAAGGTAGAGCGGAAGAGGAAGAAGAAGGTGAATCCGCAGGTAGAAGTGCAGGACGCCAAGCCAAGGCGTAGGAGGGCAGGTGCCAGGCGCGAGAAAGGTGACGCTATCGTCATCAAGACGGAACAGTCCAAGTACTCGGACGTCTTGAAGACGATGCGAAGCGACGCCAAGCTTGAGGGTCTTGGAGCCGACGTACGCAGTATTAGACGTACTCGTACGGGCGAGATGATCCTGGAGCTGAAGTGCCAGAAGGAGCACAAGGGCGCCGCCTACAAAAGGCTGGCAGAAGAGGTCCTTGGTGAAGGTGTGCAGGTGAGGGCTCTGACACATGAGGCGACTCTGAAGGTCAAAGACATTGACGAGATCACCGAAGTGGAAGAGCTCGTCACGGCACTGCGGCAACAGTGCGATGTGCAGGTGGCCGCCGCAGCCGTTAAGCTACGGAGAGGGCCAGCAGGGACACAGATAGCTTTGGTTGAGCTACCTGTGGCGGATGTTAAAAAGTCCGTTAAAGTAGGGAGTATTAAGGTGGGCTGGTGTGTATGTCATTCACGAGCCACCTGAGGTTTGCTTCAGGTGTCTGGAACCAGGACACAAGCCGTGGGACTGCAAAGGCCCCGACAGGCGCAAACTGTGTAGGCGATGCGGCGCTGAAGGTCATAAGGCCCAAAGCTGCACGAGTTCGCCCATCTGCATGATCTGTACCGGGAAAACCTCGAAAAACAGACATCCGATGGGTGGTCCAGGGTGCCCGGCCTTTAAGAAAGCCGCAGTGAACAACAAATCACAGTGCAGGTAACGCAGCTGAACCTGAACCACTGTGATGCGGCTCAGCAACTGCTTTGTCAGGCGGTTTCTGAGTGGGAGACGGATATCGCCATCATTTCGGACCCATACCGAGTACCCGCCGGCAACGGCAACTGGGTCTCGGATGGGACCAAGAAAATGGCGGCGATATGGACGACGGGTAAATACCCCGTGCAGGAGTTGGTGTCTACTACCTATGAGGGCTTCGTGGTCGCCAAAGTAAACGGGGTCTTCTTCTGTAGCTGTTATGCGCCTCCGTGGTGGCCGATCGAGCGGTTCACGCAAATGCTGGACCGCTTAACGACCGTGCTAACAGGGCGAAGGCCGGTGGTAATAGCGGGTGACTTTAATGCCTGGGCTGTGGAATGGGGAAGCCGTT
The DNA here is from genome assembly GCF_035046485.1 of Aedes albopictus. Classification (NCBI taxonomy): domain Eukaryota; kingdom Metazoa; phylum Arthropoda; class Insecta; order Diptera; family Culicidae; genus Aedes; species Aedes albopictus. Next base: position 210,395,905 of record NC_085137.1, read on the forward strand.
TCACGAACCAGTGGGGTCAAATCCTGCTAGAAACACTGGCCATCTTAGATGTCGACTTGGCTAACGTCGGTACCAAGAGTACCTATAATCGAAATGGAGCGGAGTCAATTATTGACGTGACCTTTTGTAGTCCTGGCCTAACAAGTAGTTCGAACTGGAGAGTAGATGATGGCTACACTCACAGCGACCACCTGGCGGTTCGCTACAGTATCGACTACAATAACAGCAGACAGCGGATAGAAGAAGAGGCGGCTAGGCCAAGGCCAAGCCCTCGCAGGTGGTAGACATCATACTTCGACGAAGGGGTATTTAGGGAGGCGCTCCGCCGTGAGCGAAACTTAATCGGTTTAGACGGCGACGAGCTGGTAGCGGTGCTCTCACGTGCGTGTGATGCGACCATGCCTAGGCGAGTCCACCCTATAAATGGGAGGCCACCGGCTTACTGGTGGACCGACGCGATTGCGGACCTGCGCCGCGCCTGCCTACGGGCTAGGCGGCGGATGCAGCGAGCACGATCAGAGGAAGAGCGAAACGAACGGCGGGTGGTGTTCGCCGCTGCAAAAGCCGCGCTCAAGACCGAGATAAGAGCATGCAAAAAGGCCTGCTTTGAGGGTCTCTGTCAGAGTGCCAATACGAACCCGTGGGGTGACGCCTACAGGATCGTTATGGCCAAGACGAGAGGTGTGATGGCTCCTACAGAGCAATCTCCAGAGATGTTGGAGGGGATCATTGGAGGACTTTTTCCGCGTCATGATCCTAGTCCTTGGCCTCCTTTCGTAGGACAGCCGAGGACTGGGGCTGGCGATGAGGAAAGGGTCACCGATGTGGAACTTGCGGGGATAGCTAAGTCCCTTAGCGTAGGTAAGGCCCCAGGTCCGGACGGAGTTCCGAACCTGGCCTTAAAAGTAGCTATTGCAGAGGCTCCCGAGATGTTCAGGTCTGCTATGCAGAAATGCCTGGACGAGGGAGTTTTCCCAGAAGCTTGGAAGAGGCAGAGCCTGGTACTATTGCCAAAGGCGGGGAAACCACCCGGAGACCCGTTGGCATATAGACCAATATGCTTGATGGACATGGCGGGGAAGGTGCTCGAAAAGATCATCCTCAATAGACTGTTGAGGTTCACTGAGGGCGTAAATGGTCTTTCGAGCAACCAGTATGGCTTCCGGAAGGGGAGGTCCACCGTAGACGCTATCTTGTCGGTTACAAAAAACCGCCGAGAAAGCACTCGAGCATAAGAGGAGGGGAATTCGCTTCTGCGGGGTAGTGACTCTGGATGTAAGGAATGCATTTAATAGCACCAGTTGGGCTGCTATTGCCGATGCGCTCTTGCGTCTGGGGATACCGGAGTACTTGTACAAGATTCTCGGAAGCTACTTCCAGAATCGCGTACTAGTTTACGACACGGAGGTGGGTCGGAAGTGCTTTCACATAACCTCAGGAGTCCCGCAAGGTTCCATCGTGGGTCCGGTGTTATGGAATGTCACGTACGACGAGGTGTTGAGGTTAGAGTACCCAGTGGGAGTGGTGATTGTCGGATTTGCCGACGATATTACTCTCGAAGTCTACGGTGAAACGATCGAGGAGGTAAAGTTGACTACCAACCACTCGATCAAGGTTGTGGAGGCGTGGATGCGGTCCAGGAAACTGGAGCTGGCTCACCACAAGACAGAGATGACGGTTGTTAACAACATGCAGTCGGCGCAGCAGACGGAGATCAGTGTAGGAGAATGCACTATCCTGTCGAAGCGCTCTGTCAAGCACTTGGGCGTGATGATCGACGATAAGCTTACCTTCGGTAGCCATGTTGATTATGCCTGTAAAAGAGCCTCCACAGCTATTGCGGCACTGTCCCGGATGATGTCCAATAGCTCAGCGGTGTACGCCAGTAAGCGCAAGCTTCTGGCTAGTGTTGCTACGTCCATACTTAGGTATGGCGGCCTGGCGTGGGGTACCGCGCTAAGTACTGAATGCTACCGACGGAAGCTGGAAAGTACTTACAGGCTTAGGGGCTGTCCATAAACCACGTGGTCATGAGGGGGGGGGGGGGGGGGGGTTTAGGCCAATGACCATTTTGTATGGACAAATAAAATTTTTTGTATGGAGCAATGACCACGCGGGGGGGGGGTTGAAAAGTCCCAAAAAAATGACCACCTGGTTTATGGACAGCCCCTTATGTGTCTGAGGGTTGCAAGCGCGTACCGTACCGTGTCACACGACGCTCTCTGTGTCATTACTGGTATGGTGCCTATCAGCATTCTTATCAGTGAGGACATGGAGTGCTTCGAAATGCGCGGCACATGAGGCATATGCAAGACTGTCAGGATGGCCTCTATGGTCAAATGGCAGCGCGCGTGGGACAGTTCCACCAAAGGAAGGTGGACCCATAGGTTGATGCCGAGGGTAGATAGTTGGATTAATAGGCGCCATGGGGAAGTTACATTCCACCTGACACAGGTCCTTACAGGTCATGGTTGCTTCCGACAGTATCTACACCGTTTCGGGCATGCGGATTCTCCCGAATGCCCAGTGTGCAATGGTTTAGAGGAAACGGCGGAACACGTTTTGTTCGTGTGCCCGCGTTTTCGCACAATGCGTGACCGCATGCTTGTCACATGCGGGGAGGACACAACTCCGGACAACTTGGTCCAGAGAATGTGTAGGGATGAGATTAGCTGGAATGCCGTTTCAACGGCTATCACCCATATCGTCTGGGAGCTACAGAGGAGGTGGCGCGTGGACTCGGAGAAGGGCTAGTCCAGATGCAGTACAAGAGGTGGTCCAGGGGTTCGGAGTCGGCTTCGTAGGTCATACCGGTGCCCTGCGGTCGAGATCGACCCTTACAGCGATTAAGTGGCCGCGGAGAGGAAGTCCCGGTAGCGGTGCTGTCGTGGCGTCAGTCTACTGGGTTGGATCTGAGCCCGCGGTTGGAAAGGGGTCCCCGGCAAGGGTCGGGGTAGGTGAGACCCTGCTGTCTGCAACCTACGGATGCATCTGATAGGGCCTGAAGGGTAGTAATACCCTTCCTTTGCGGGCAGGTCAGATCGGATTGCATGTGGGCATCAGTTCTTGATGTCCGCTCAGCAGTAGGGCGCGGGCGGGGTTGACCCTGCCCGCCTTCCGAGGACAAAGGGAGTGGCGAGGACCACTCGGGAAACTGGCTAAGCGCCAGCACGCTACCGTGATGGACTCTCCAGAGCGAGTCATCGATGTTCGTTGCTGCTAGGCTACGGCAGCTAACCTTGAGGGTGCGATATGCACCTGAGACGAGACTCGCGAAGAGGAAAAAAAGCAACGTCAAGTGCAGCCCAACTGAGCTGTCAGTTGTTGCCCGTTTGATTACGTTACCTAAAACGAGTAAAGTATTGCTATCCGAGATAAATTCTAAAGCCAAAATTAACTCCGAGCAGCATTTTCTTCTCCTGTACTGTCATAAATAAATTGAAAACAAAATATTTCAATGATTACTTTGCTTGGCGATCGTTGGCGATGCAAAATTTCATTTCAACATGATTTTGTGCGTGAATGGGATTCAGTCACACTGCATGTGAGGTGATGCGGTCACGTACGTGTTTGAACCACCAGCCCAAAACATAATGTCAACACAGATAGGAAGAAGAAAAAAAATAACAAAGTGGAGAAAAAGACCCGTCTTCGCGAGTCTCGTCTTAGATATGCACTAGCCCCACTCTGAAGCACCTTCTTGGTGGTTCCGGAGAGACGTAGGGTTTGGCGACCATAGGAATGTGTTTTAGTGGGTCGAGGAGAGAGTAGTCCTGGCTTCTACCGGCATTGTAGAAGACGGCCTTAGCCCCACACTACCCTAACCTTCCTGTTAGGGTGTCTGTTGAGCAGATTTATCCCCCTATGATTTAGAAGGAAAAAAAAAGATACCATGAAGGTTGGGCGGTTGCCTATGTTAAGCAATCCAAGATGTACTTCTTTAATTCCATCAAACTGGAGCCTCTCAAATTGATGTCTGAGCTGTCCCAAATTATATGGTGAACATTAGCATCACTACCAACAATTAGCGCAAGGCCTTTTGAAGTGCAGTATGCAATGACTTGCTTGAAAGCATCCGTAGGGGATGGTTCATCATGTGGTAAATAAACCAAACAATAAACGTATTTCCTGTTGAGGTTTCCAACAGATACATCGATTGTGATAGCACATACATCTCTAGTAGTTAGTTCAGAGATTAGTGTAGCAACGATTGCGTTGTTGACAAGCACACATGCTCGAGGAATGACACGTGAGTTTGCCATTTCATTACTGAAAGCAGAAAACACCGGGTTCACAAGATTTCCTAGATAGAAATTCCCCTTACGAAAGTAAAGTTCTTGGATTAAGGCCACTTGAGCGGTAGCATTTTGCATAAGTTTATAAAGATTAATCGTTGCTGCTCTTTTGTGCTGAAGATTGATCTGAGCTATCCTAACCGTAGCCACTACCCAAACTAGACAACACAGAAACAAAAAATGAATAATAATTGGCACGTAAATTAGAACCCAATGTAATGTCCCATCATGTAAACACAATTCCAATTGACATTTCCAACATATGTAATGTAAATGAGCAAAACTTGACCTCTTACTCAACATTAAATTCAACTTGTAGCAATACGATGTTTCATCCGCATAAGAGCATTATATTCCACGCGAGTTTTTGTTGAAGTTGAAAAATTACATGATTGAACTCATAACTTTACATGAGTTTGCTGCATTGATGTTTATTGACAGATTCAATATGGCGCCGGTCAAAACAATCGCTTACCGGGAGCAAAAATAAAATCGTTGCAGTTTGGATTTCAGCAAGCTTCCTCCACGTAAGTTTTTCAGTAATCCGATTGATATCGATATAAATCATAGTTTCAATGTAATTTACAGGTGAATCCAGCTATCAATGGCATTCAAAATAAGTGAAAAAGAACCGACATAGGTTTAACAACACGGTGCCAGTGGCATCTCAAGCAGCGGCGGTGATTTCTTGGAGATCGGAAATGCAAGATGCTGACCAAATCCATCAAATGTGTGTTGCAAGATGCTGATCAAATCCAAAAATGTGTGTTAAGTGATAAGCCATAACATTAACTAATAAATGACGTATCAAAAACTCCTTACAACTGCTTATTGGAAATTTAGAAAGAATCCCAAAACAAAAACGGGTGAGCCATGGTTGCAAATTACATGACACTGAAGTTTACATGATTGAAGCCTGGTCTAGAAATGAAAAATAAAGGATAATGTAATGTTACAGCATATGTCATGCTCCAATTATGTGCATGATATATAATGTAAACGTACATTTATTTTTCGAACTGTGAAGATTAAACTCTTAACAATCACAGCACAAAAAAAAAACAACTATAATAAAGCCAGATTGGTATCGATTTGAGTGCGCCAAAGGCCTTTGAAAGCCCTGAAAGTCTCCTTGACCTCATCACAAAACATCAGGAGCAAAACTTTTTCTGTAGAGTTCGTTTCCTTCATTTTAAGTTCTGGCTTATTGTATGCACAAAAAACCCACATTTATGCCCTGTTTTAATTTATACCTATTTTCAATGTATTCCCTCAGCCCATGGCATAGTACGAGGTTTCAGTGTAATCCTCAATTGTACATTCTTCAACACAACATTCATCTGAGTATACACCAAACATATAAGAGTCACTTTACTATTCATATTCGAACCCAAATATTCATTCAGTGCACCAAAAGTACATCTCAAAACCGTTACTCTATTAAAAAAGAACATTCCCTGTTTTCTCCAGGGAGCCAAATTCAATCTGACTCAGCAATTTCCTGGAAAATTCAACACCCCAAGCCTAGGTGGAGGCGGGCAACGGCGCGGCAGTCCCAGCGCGAAAAACTCCTCTACGTAATGAATGTCTTGGCTACTATACTCCCGTCCCGGCTCAGTGTGTCTTAATCCGTTCACTCCATAAAAGGAATAAAAGTCGTTTTTAAAGTCGTTTCAGCTCCATTTCTTAGAATTCTTTTCGCGTGCCGCCTGTCCTACCCCCCCCCCCCCCCCCCCTGTGCCAACATACGCGGACTCTCATTCCGAGTGGAAGTGATACCTATTCCTAGCTGCACGGACTGTAAAACTTAAGCTTCCGCCGCCGCCGCCGAGTGAAAGTTTCCATCTTCTAAAAGCCATCTTCTCGGAGGCTGTCGGCTGGCTGGGGTTGGGCTGCCGATGCTCCGATGACGGTATGGTTGACGAAATGGCTCTTAAAAATTTCAGGGACGTAGGGGGGAAGGTCTCGGAGAATTTTGATTGATTTCAGAAGTTGATGAGATTGGAATAATTGCACTTAGGAGGATTCTGAATATTATAGATGCATAATTCAAGCCTGCTCCAGTCACTATCGCAAATACAAAAGCGATTTTCCTGTTAAGGTATCTAAAATAAACTAGACAAGTATAATTTTTATTTAAAATAGTTGAACCAGCAGTAACTTGTTGTAAAGTAAACCAAATATTCTCCAATTTTAACTGATACGTTGAATTTTAATATCATCGCTAAATTGAAGTTGGAAACATGAAACATGAAGCCTACCTTTTACGCCACCGTGCTTTTCCGTGTTGCACACATCCCACTCAGGACGGAAGCTTCTACGACGCTGCTGAGGGCTGAGGCTCTTTTCATTGCAGCCTTTTTTTGCCACACCACTCTTTCGCACACTCGCTTTCGGTACTCAAACCAGGTACCTTTTTAACTGGCACATAAATATTTCGTTCTGCACCTTCTTGCCTGTGGCACGGGTGGGGCGGGATGCACAGTCGGTCGAGGGAATTGCTGTGTGAACAAGACAGACGAGAGTCCTTAAGATCTACTCTCGGTTTGTTCACAGTGCTCCCCCAAGGCCACCCTGATACTTACACATACTGGCCGGGTGGATGAGGGCGCGCTGGTGAGGAAGTCTGCAGAAAAGTGGTAAGCTTGGATTAGTTTTGAGAGCCATTTGATGGCAGGTGATGTGCTGCTGCTGCAGTGGACGAACTGGGTGCTGATATTAGGGGTAAGATGATGATGAGATTTAAAACTGAGGTGAAGAAGAGTGATGGGGATTTTACGACAAATGGTGCGAATAAAGCGCATTAGAAATGATTTACTTCCGCATTGTCGGAAAAACTGGTAGTTTGCTGGTTGAGATTGTCTATGGTCAAGTTCTTATCCCGTCTGATGCAGCATTGAAAACACACTGTTTTAACATTTTCATTTCAAATGATGTTAACTTGCAGTCGGCTCTTATGTATTCAGATATCAGAATCATCATCAGAAAAAAATTTTGTTACTATTGTCTATTTTTTATTAAGTGTTAAATGACCATTTAAAATTGCGAGTGAAAGATTAATTCACCCATTAATTTAAAGTATCTTAATTTACGTTCATCAAATCAAATAACCTCTATGCAGATGTTATTTATGCTGGTTGCTTTTTAATATGGATTTTTGATGCACTTCGCCAATACACTGTTTTTGTGCTCGGGCACGGCTGCCGACATGAATTTCATAAATTCCTCATTTCACAAACTTTTACCATGAATATAAACGCAAAAACCTACACAGCTGGTCAACCGGTAACATCTTTGATGAGAAAAAAAACAGAAAGTCGAGGTGAAGGGTTGTCAGATGGATGAGAATAAAAACAAACGCGAGGAAGAATAAAGCGAATCACACACACCACATGCTAATATGTGAAATTTCTCGACGTCAAAATGCTGTCAGACAGGCCTCACAGTGGGAAAAATCGACCCAAAAAACGGATCTTTTAACGCCGCTGGTTTCGGTACGTGAAGTTGACCATTTCTGACGTAAAAAAGTACGAGAAATCGATTGGTGCTAATTTCATTCACCGCGCACGGCACGGAAAGTGGTCCATTTTGCCCCATTTTTCCCTTTTTCATACAAAAAGAGAATCAAAATGCACTTTCAAACAACTAACACGACTGCAGATAATTGAAAATAGCTGCAGATGTAATTAGAGGTAAATAGAAATCATAAAGATGTATGAAAGATCATTTTAAATGCTTATTTTGCCCCATATGCCGCAACACCTGCTGGAAATTTATTTATTTATTTATTTATTTATTTATTTATTCATATACCATCTTCAACACTAGGTTGTACAGACTACTAACTTATATGTATTATTGTATTAAATATCTTAATGTACTTAATATACCGTCAAGGCACCATTCACCGTGGATTTAAGAGGATTCGGGGCAAATAAGGGCTGTCATTTGACACCAGTCTTATGAACATTGTTGGTGGCGCTTTTAATTGCCTTCATTATAGGTTAAAATTAAAGCAATATCCACAGAAGTAGAAAATTTTTCACAAAATTTGGTGATATAGTATAATTAGTAAAGGGTAGTAGGGTCGCCTAATTCCGTGGTAGGTCACCATTCACCGTGGTAGTAGGGACCCATTCACCGTGTATGAGAAATTTTATTCTACTTTGTTTAAAAATGATCAAAACAACCCAGCCAAGGGAATTTTCTTCGTTTAAATTCATTTCAAGTAATAACTTGCAAGATTTTATTAGAAAAACGAATTTTCAAATTTTCGATTTTTTCTAGATATATGGGACAATATGGGGCACGGTGAATGGAGACCATTGATTTTTAGGGTACCCATTTACCGTGCCTTTTTGGTTTCAATTAAAAAGTACGAGTAATCGTACTTTCTTATTAAACTTACTTCGGTAATGCAAAATACATACCTGATATGTGAATTTAATTGCTTCTTGGTGGAATAAAAACGTTACTACATTTAGTTTATCGCTTAAATCACCTTAGCGCAGTTTTCGTTTTTTCACCATGAATGCAGTGAACGAGCAGAAACCCGCTTCATGTAAACACACTTTAGTGTCAAAATGATACTTTTAAATGTTTTTAATGAGCGTTTTGACATGGTAACAATACATTAATGTTGTATTGGTGAAATTGAAGGGAAATTGTCATATCATTCAATCATAATATGGAAATAATGAAAAAATATTCGAAGGCACACGGTGAATGGAGCCCCCACGGTGAATGGCGCCTTGACGGTATAGATACATAAAACACAAAATAACAGATCATCATTACATTTTCTCCAAAGCAGTCAATAAACAACATATTTCTGAGGAAATCTAACTTACATCAAAAGATACAATAATCGGCAAGAAAAAAACAAAATACAACAAAATACCAAAATAACAGACTACATTCCAATTAACACTTATCATAAAAACAAAACCAAAGCATTTTTCACAAAGTCGTTTCAAGTTACACAATTTCGTTAAACATTTCAATACCCTTATTCGTTTGAAAGACCGACATTCGGTCTCCAAATTGTCCTACGCAAACGCACAAATTCTCTAAATTTAATTCCATTTGGCCATGTAGCGGGATTCAAAGCTATATTTTTCCATCTAACATTTAAAACGATTTTAAAAGATGCGTATTCAAGCTGACTGATGTCCTTCCAGCTAGGTACTAACTTTGAAACATTAATTTCTTCCTCGTCTTTCACTCCAACTGATTCACGGACCATACATTCAATCTCCCTAGTATTGGCGTAGCTATGAATATTGGACAAAAAAAGCGAAAAAGTATCTTTCTGCTGCAAATTCGATTCAAATGAGCGCCTGTTCGTTTGGAGATCACTATCATATTTACTCGCTGGAGCGCCGGAATCGACTTGTAGTTTGGTTGATGAAAGCGGACTTGACGATTGCAAGGGCACCTGTGACGATGATTGTAATGTAGTATTCGACAGCTTGTCTGCGATGAAATCGATCCGAGATTTGATGTTAGCAAGCTCGGATTCAATTATCGTCGTATCATTAGGCGGCATTTCCAACGATGATGTACGTCTTTTTTTGTAGAAGGCATCTAAACAAACGTCACACATCCAAAGCATATTCTTTGCTGCTAAGCTCACTGTATGCGACTCCAACAGTCCAACACAATTAGCGTGGTAGCTTTTGCTGCAATCTTCACACACCACGAACGATTCGCATGTAGCATCTATCGAAGAATGGCATTCATGGCACTCCATTGTAAACACGGCGTGATGGTAAAAATACTACTATTTAAAACTCGATTTTTTCAAGCGCCAACAGATCGAGATCACAGAATTATCTTTCACAATTATGAAAAATGTCTTTCATTACCGAATGCGACCACAGGGAAATGAATACGATACTTTTGTTTATACTTACTACGGAAAATACGTAAAAAAGAGACCACGATCGCGTTTCACGTTTGCTGTCGTTTTAGCGGTATGCGTGGGAAATTGTGAATTTTACATGATTATGAATGGATTTTTAATGTTACTGATTTGAATTTCTTTTTTTTTGCATTACAAAAAGCGCTAGATCTGTTATCACCAGAATCATCTTCAGTAGTTGTCCAATTTGCCCCATTTTGACCTATTATCATAGAAAAATGAGTTTTCAAATGTCCATATTTATCAGAAACAGATACTGTAATGGAACGTTGAAATTAGTTTTAGTTGCAATTGGAAGCTAACAACTATCATGCGCATAAATGAAAGATATTTTCCCTATTTTTCCCTACATGCCCCGTAAACTGCTGGATGATAACATTTTTCCAATTGTTTTGTAATATCACTGGTTGCAATACACGAAATCCTAGATCATTTTTATATATACAAATACGGTTTATCGATAAAATTTAGAATCATTTACGGGAGGGTACAAGTAGCTGTCCATTTTACCCCAATTTGTCCTGATTTGTTGTCGCCTCATGAATGAATTAATTCCCCCCATTTGCTTATGTCCGAATTGATGGACTTTTGGTACTGAAACCAATGTAATCGAAAGGACAGTTAAAACATATTACATTGGTGGGGAATACAGGGTACGATAACCATAATCTTAATTTGTGTCAAATATACACACAACTGGTTAAATGAAGCATCTTAAATATATTATTTGGTGCTTTGAGACGCTCTATCAGTATAGCGCATATTTTACATATTTTATAAAATGCTCATTACGCCCCTAATTCCCCACCAAAAGCTGAAATTATAGAAAAAGTCATATATGTGCCTTGTTGATAACATTGGTTTCAGTATAAATGGTAATAAAGGAAATTAATTTATTCATTATACTTGACAAAAAATCAGGGCAAATTGATTTATTCATTACATGCCAAAAATCAGGGCAAATTGGGGTGAAATGGACAGCTATTTATACCATTCCGAGAATGATTCCAGTATTAATCGATAAACCGCATTCGTATGTATCAAAACTGATCCAGGGCTTCATGTTTTGCATCCAGCGACATTACAAAACCATACAAAATAGGCTGTTTTCCAGCAAATTTAGGGGCATGTGAGGTAAAATAGGGAAAATATCTTTCATATATGTGCATGATAACTGTTGGCTTCCAATTGCACCTAAAAGTTATTTCAACGTTCCATAGCAGTACCGTAAAATGGGGTATCTTTGATAATGCGGGCAGGGATTGGCGGCATGCACCGTGCGGTGCGAAAAAAGCGTGTGCTTTACACAATCGCAAGTGCTCGTCTCCCGTTTTGCCGAGAGACAAGAGACGTATAAGTGAGAGCTTTCGTAATTGTGCGAGAGACAATCGCAGCACTAGCTCTACGGCGCAGGGAGTAATGCACGGTGCTTGGGACTGTGCTTGTCTCCAAACAGAAAAAATCAATTAATAAATTAATTGAAGAGTTTGTGTTTTCGGCAAAGTTGTTAAGCATGTCAAGGGTTGACAAGTGATGGGTTGCTTGATTCGATATTTTTGCAATCATGCGTAGTATCAAGCCAAGTGCAAAGCACGGAGACAAGCACCGAGAGAGTGCATACGACAGAGCGTGAGAGACAGGAGAGCTCCAGCGCGCGGCAAAGTAAGCGAGCAACACACAACCGATTGCGCGTACTCGTCTCCTTCTAGTTTGTTGTGCTGTCTCGTAGCAGAGTGTGCGGCACGCAAAGAGTTTTGAGTCGCACCCTATCCCTGAATGCGGGTAACTTTGATAGTGCGACAGGCATGGTATAATTTATCTTTAAACTATGATTCCTTCAAACAGTTAAGAAAAAGGCAAATGTAGATCAAAACTATACATAAAAAAGTCTATTTTAAACGTATTTTCATTAAATCCGAGTTAATATTAAAATTTTTGGGCAAAAAAATAAAAATGGTTGATATTTTTGTCATTTGTCAACCCCTTCAAACAATCTGGTGTACGACTTTGTTTCAACTATTTTTTTCAATGATTGGTCGCTTCTTCTCGGTTCTTTCATGTAAATATATTTTTGTGTTCAAAATTTTCTTATAAAACATTCAGAAACAACCTAAAAAAAGAATTGACCTTGAATAGCATGTAATCATATGTTGATGTACCATTGAAAATATATATTTTACAAAGATAATGATTTTTGATAGCTAAACACACTGTTTTTTTTTTCAGTCACTACTCAACAAACTCATTTTTTATGTGTAGAATTTTGTTAAAAATCCATATTTTACTATAAAATTTCAATCTACTATATTCCACAAGGTTTCTTCCATCATGTTTATACTCCTCCTTAGATTTCAAGATGTGATGATTTTTTTAGGATCTGATGTGTTTTTCAGGGCGCTATCAAAGTTACCCCAAAATGAAAATATGATTCTTGCGGAAATGGAAAATTAAAAGTCATTCAATTTATTTGAAATTATCGGATCTTTCAATTGCAATTGATAACTGATACCCCAGTACTTGTTTTAAAAATATAAAACTAGGGGAAATACTGTTACATGGAAAAATATTTGGGAAATTCGCTGAAAAACTATCAAAGTTACCCCATTTTACGGTATTTGTTTTTCATAAATACATTTTAAATCTAATTTTTTCATGAAAATAGGGCAAAATGGAGCAAATTGGACAACTTCCGAAGATGATTCTGGTGATGAAAGATCAAGCGCTTTTTGTTTATGCCAAACAAATCAACTTCAAGTCAGTAACATCAAAAATCCATTCATAATTAGGAAAAAATGTGGATATCCGACAGTTGTTGGGGCATATGGGGCAAAATAAGCATTTAAAAGGATCTTTCATGTATTCTCATGATTCCTATTAACTTCCAATCACACCTGCAGCTATTTTCAATGATCTTATTCTTCTTCTTCTTCTTCTTGGCGTAACGTCCTCACTGGGACAAAGCCTGCTTCTCAGCTTAGTGTTCTATGAGCACTCCCACAGTTATTAACTGATAGCTTCCTCTGCCAATGACCATTTTGCATGTGTATATCGTGTGGCAGGCACGAAGATACTCTATGCCCAAGGAAGTCAAGGAAATTTCCTTTACGAAAAGATCCTGGACCGACCGGGAATCGAACCCGTCACCCTCAGCATGGTCATGCTGAATACCCGTGCGTTTACCGCCTCGGCTATATGGGCCCCTTTCAATGATCTACAGTAGTGTTAGTTTTTTGAAAGAACATTTTGATTCTCTTTTTGTATAAAAAAAGGGGAAATTGGGGCAAAATGGACCACTTCCCGTGCCGTGCGGTGAATAAAATTAGCATCAATCAATTTCTCGTAATTTTTTACGTCAGAAATGGTCAACTTCTCTTACCGAAACCAGCGGCGTTAAAAGATCCGTTTTTTGGGTTTTTCCCACTTTGCATTGCATGTAAGACACAATAGTTAGAGTTCTATTCGAGTGCTATTTATAGCTGACTTTCTACAAGGTCGTAGTGACTGCACAACTATTTAGGAACAAATCAATTTATACATTGCTATTTACTAGATCATGGTGCAATAATTTCATGTAGCGCTTACTAATTAGACGATCAGACAATAGCACGTATGGAGCCATTATTGGGCTTCAATGGGGTTTTCTCTCATAATTTTGACTTCGGAATCCCTCACCGAACTTTTTTTTTAAATTTTTTTTGCAGTTATTGTAAGTTTTAGTTATTTTTTATATCGGATGTTATATACCCTTGACTTGTTATTGTATCTGTTCAATAAGTATGACAATGTGATTGTGAACTTCAGGAATAAATATTGAAATTAAATTGAGCATCATCATTGGGGTTGTTGTATATCCGTTGATGTACCCAGAATAATCAATTAACAATCAAGGGGAGGATCCTCCTTGGACGAAGGTGGAGCAGAAGCGGAAGAAGAAGAAAAATCTACAGGTAGAGGTTGCTAGGGACGACAAACCGTGACGGCGTAATAGAGCTGGTGCCAAGCGCGACAAAGTCTAAGTACTCGGACGTCTTGAAGGCGATGCGGAGCGACGCCAAGCTCGACGATCTCGGAGCCGACGTGCGCAGAATTAGACGTACTCGTACGGGCGAGATGATTATCGAGCTAAAGCGCGACAAGGAGCGAAAGGGCGCCGCTTACAAACGGTTGGCGGAAGAAGTCCTGGGCGAAGGTGTGGAGGTGAGGGCTCTGTCGGCGGAGGCGACTCTGAAGGTGAAGAACCTGAACGAGTCAACAGACGCCGAGGATCTCGTCATGGCACTGCGGCAACAGTGCGAGGTAGAGGTGGCCGCTACAGCCATTCGGCTACGGAAGGGCCCGACAGGGACGCAGGTAACCTTGGTTCAGCTACCTGTGGCGGACGCGAATAGGTCCGTTAAAATAGGGAAGAAAAAGGTGTACTGGTCAGTTTGCCATCTTACCCTGCATGAGCCACCGAGTGCTTGCTTCCGGTGCTTTGAACCAGGGCACAAGTCGTGGGACTGTAAAGGCCCTGACAGGAGCAAGTTGTGTAGGAGATGCGGCGGCGATGGCCAAAAGGCACAAGGCTGCACGAGTCCACCCACGTGTCTGATTTGTACTGGGAAATCCACGAACAACAGACTCCCAACGGGTGGTCTAAGGTGCCCGGCCTTCAAGAAAGCCGCAGGGAACAAATCACAGTGCAGGTAACGCAGCTGAACCTGAACCACTGTGATGCGGCTCAGCAACTGCTATGTCAGGCAGTTTCTGAGTGGAAGTCGGATATCTCCATCATAGCAGACCCTTACCGTGTACCCGCAGGCAACGGCAATTGGGTCGCGGATGTGTCCGGTAAAATGGCGGCGATATGGACGACGGGTAAATACCCCGTCCAGGAGTTGGTGTCTACTATCTATGAGGGCTTCGTGGTCGCCAAAGTAAATGGGGTCTTCTTCTGTAGCCGTTATTCGCCTCCGCGTTGGTCGATCGAGCAGTTCACGCAGATGGTTGACTGTATGACGACCGTACTGACAGGGCGAAGGCCAGTGGCAATAGCGGGTGATTTCAATGCCTGGGCCGTGGAATGGGGAAGCCGTTTCACGAACCAGCGGGGTCAGATCCTGCTAGAGACGCTGGCCATGCTAGATGTCGATCTGGCTAACGTCGGTACCAAGAGTACCTACAGTCGGAACGGTGCGAAGTCAATCATTGACGTTACTTTCTGTATTCCTGGCCTCAGAAGTAGTTCGAACTGGAGGGTAGACGATGGATACACTCATAGCGATCACCTGGCGGTTCGCTACAGTATCGACTACAACAACAGCAGGCAGCGGGTAGAAGAAGACGCGGCTAGGCCAAGGCCAAGCCTTCGTAGGTGGAAGACATCATACTTCGAAGAGGGGGTGTTTTGGGAGGCGCTCCGCCGTGAGCGAAACTTACTTGGTTTAGACGGCGACGAGCTGGTAGCGGTGCTCTCACGGGCGTGTGATGCGACCATGCCTAGGCGAGTCCACCCTAGAAATGGGAGGCCACCGGCTTACTGGTGGACCGATGCGATTGCGGACCTGCGTCGCGCTTGCCTACGGGCTAGGCGGCGGATGCAGCGAGTACGATCAGAGGATAAGCGAAACGAACGACGGGTGGTGTTCGCCGCTGCAAAAGCCGCGCTTAAGACCGAGATAAAAGCAAAAAGGCCTGCTTTGATGGTCTCTGTCAGAGTGCCAATGCGAACCCGTGGGGTGATGCCTACAGGATCGTTATGGCTAAGAAGAGTGGTGTAATGGCTCCTACAGAGCAATCTCCAGAGATGTTGGAGGGGATCATCGAAGGGCTTTTCCGCGTCATGATCCTATTCTTTGGCCTCCTTCCGTAGGACAGCCGGGACTGGGGCTGGCGATGACGAGAGGGTCACCGATGGGGAACTTGCGGGGATAGCAAAGTCCCTTAGCGTAGGTAAGGCCCCAGGTCCGGACGGAGTTCCGAACCTTGCCTTAAAATTAGTTATTACAGAGGCTCCCGAGATGTTCAGGTCTGCTATGTAGATATGCCTGGACGAGGGAGTTTTCCCAGAAGCTTGGAAGAGGCAGAGCCTGGTACTATTGCCAAAGGCGGGGAAACCACCCGAAGACCCGTCGGCATATAAACCAATATGCTTGATAGACACGGCGGGGAAGGTGCTCGAAAAGATCATCCTCAATAGAATGTTGCGGTTCACTGAGGGCGAAAATGGTCTTTCGAGTAACCAGTACGGCTTCCGGAAGGGGAGATGCACCATAGACGCTATCTTGTCGGTTACAAAAACCGCCGAGAAAGCACTCGAACCTAAGAGGAGGGGAATTCGTTTCTGCGCGGTAGTGACTCTGTATGTTAGGAATGCGTTTAATAGCGCCAGCTGGTCTGCTATTGCCGATGCGCCGCAAGATTCCATCCTGGGTCCGGTGTTATGGAATGTCATGTACGCCGAGGTGTTGTGGTTAGAGTACCCAGTGGGAGTGGAGATTGTCTGATTTGCTGACGACATTACGCTCGAAGTCTACGGTGAAACGATCGAGGAGGTGAAGTTGACTACCGACCACTCGATCAAGGTTGTGGAGGCATGGATGCGCTCCAGGAAACTGGAGCTGGCTCACCACAAGACTGAGGTGACAGTTGTTAACAACCTGAAGTTGGAGCAGCAAGCGGAGATCAGTGTAGGTGAGTGCACTATCCTGTCAAAGCGCTCCGTCAAACACTTGGGCGTGATGATCGACGATAAGGATAAGCTTACCTTCGGTAGCCACGTCGATTATGCCTGTAAAAGAGCATCCACAGCTATTGCGGCACTGTCCCAGATGATGTCCAATAGCTCTGCGATGTACGCCAGTAAGCGCAAGCTTCTAGCTAGGGTTGCTACGTCCGTACTTAGGCTTGGCGGCCCGGGGTGGGATACTGCGCTAAGTACTAAATGCTACCGACGGAAGCTGGAAAGTATACTTACAGGCTTATGTGCCTGAGGGTTGCGAGCGCGTACCGTACAGTGTCACACGACGCTCTCTGCGTCATTACTGGTATGGTGCCTATCGGCATCCTTATCAGTGAGGACATGGAGTGCTTCGAAATGCGCGGCGCACGAGGCATACGCAGAATAGCTAGTTCAGATGCAGTACAAGAGGTGGTCCAGGGGTTCGGAGTCGGTTTCGTAGGTCATACCAGTGCCCTGCGGTCGAGATCGACCCTTACAGCAATTAAGTGGCGGTGGAGAGGAAGTCCTGGTAGTGGTGCTGTCGTGGCGTCGGTCTACTGGGTTGGATCCGAGCCCGCGGTTGGAAAGGGGTCCCCGGCAAGAGTCGAGGTAGGTGGAGACCCTGCTGTCAGCAACCTTATGGTGCAGCTGTTAGGGCCTGAAGGGTAGTGATACCATTGCCTGCAACAGGTCAGATCGGGTTGAACGTGGGCATCAGTTCTTGATGTCTGCAAATCAGTTGGGCGCGGGCGGGGTCGACCCTGCCCGCCTTCCGAGGACAAAGGGAATGGCGAGGACCACTCGGGAAACTGGCTAAGCGCCAGCATGCTACCGTGATGCACTCTCCAAAGTGAGTCATCGATGTTCGTTGCTGCAGGCTACGCAGCTAACCTTGAGGGTGCGATGTGCACTAGCCCCTCTCTGAAGCAATGCCTTCTTGGTGGTTCCGGAGAGACGAAGGGTTTGGCGACCATAGGAATGTGTTTTAGTGGGTCGAGGATAGAGTAGTCCTGATTTTTACTTTTGTTGTAGAAGACGGCCTAAACCCCACACTACCCTAACCTTCCTGTTAGGGTGTTTGTTGAGCAGATTTTCCCTTCTATGGTTTAGAAGAAAAAAGAGGCATACGCAGGACTGTCAGGTTGACCTCCTGTAATTTATGCAACAAGCTGCAAAATGATGATTTTTTCAGCAAGTGTCGGACATTTATCCAACGAGGCTTACCGAGCAAGCCTCGTTGGATAATTGTATGACTCGTGCTGTAAAAATCTTCATTTTGCAACTCATAGCAAAAATAACTATTTTAACGTATCTTTATATCCAAAAGAAATTTAATTTATCGACAAAATGAGTTCCTATTTCCATGCTACCATAAGCACAACAATATAGCTACAAGAAAATCTCAACAATTTCAACTGACTGCAAAGTATAGCGTTTCATTTGATCATTCGGCTTCAGATGTTCAACGCCTTTGAAAGATTGAAAAGAATCGAGTATCTTAAGCTTAATGACATGACAGCCACAGAATGGCAGCCAGCCAGCCATCCACCCAGCGAGAGTCCAATAGCTAGCAATCGCAATCGCCACAGCCAGTCAGCCGGCATCGTCGTCGGTTGAAAAGGCAGAACAAAATAACTGAGGCTGCTAGCTGGAACTAAATGGACGGAACGGACGAAAGCTCAGTGCGGAAATGAAATAATACTATAAGGAAAGAAAGGATTAGTTTTGCCCTCCTCCTCCCTATGAAAGGAGTCCGGTCCGGTGCTGCTGGGCGGGCAAACTTCGACTTTGGTTTCCTTCGTGTGAAACAGTGTCGTCGGTGTACCAAAGTCCTTTTCTCGTGCGGGCACTGTGGGATAGATTTCGAAAAAATGGGTAGTTAGAACGGGTTGAAGGCATATGGGATCACTTATGGCAATGCCAAATCCCAAGTAACATTTTTTAGTCAAATAGACTAGAGGTTCTAAAAAGTTTGATGAAACCAATATAAAAGATATAAGGTTTTATGATGGATCTCAAAACCTCTACAAGACTAATTGATCTTCAAAATGTTACTTGGGATAAAAGATCTTTAATCAAGTCCAGTCGAGTTTACACTGTTACAGAAAAGATCTTGAAAACAGATTTCTGTAGTTTTTAGGCGTATTTTGAATCAAGAATGTTCTTGCAACTTAATAATAATTACTCAAAACAAATTACTTTGTCCTTCGATCATTTGAATTTTAGCCCTCTGTGTACGGGTGATGATATCTGTTTGTGTGCTCCTCTCGTTTCTCAAGTGTCTTTTTCGCTTTTTTTCACCTTTCGAAGTTCAGATTCTTCGTGCTATGATGAACACCCACAGCTGCACCACCTAGCTGTAGTAGTTAGTGGTGAATGGAGATGGGTGTTGGAGAAAAAGCGACGAAGTCTATCTGAAGCAAGCGGAAATGAATGAGTTAAAATAGAGTTTCAGTTTTGCGAGAAATTCTTTGTCTGATTGAATAACTTTGATTGATTTAGCTCTGGTTCTGGGACCGTTTGAAGTATTGCTCGTGAATTTTCTTGAATACCCCCGCATGGCACACATTTGTGGATGGAATTTCTAATCTGATGAAGAATCATTTATTCAGCAGATTTCCCGTTGAGATTCTTACATTTTTAATGGTCTTGAACGACTCTTAACCGGCCAAACTGTTTGAGTACGCTGCCTTGTGAAGTTGTTAACAAAGCGAGAAGTCAATTTATTTGGAAAGCTCCAACCAGAAGCCTCCAATCTTTCTTCTAATTTAATCCCATTCCACAAAAACCGCTTCCTCGAAAGTCGTTCTTTTCCAACGGCGGCATATGTGCTATTATTCGAGAATTTGCCCCCGCAGTCGCACATTGTTCTCAATTCTGGGAGGCAATCCGTTTTCCCGAAAATTCCGGCCAATTGTGGCAACCGCATGCATACGCTTTCCGAAGCCAAGGCAAACCAATTTAATACCACGAGAAAAGCATTAGCGTTCATAAATATTTCAATTAGCGCTACGCGACCACACACCAACATTTTCCGTACGAAGAGTAAGCGGGAAAACGAGAACACTCACTCATTGCTTCTACCAGGAAAATGGTGCCGAGCCGCTGCTCTTTCCTAGAAGCTACTCTGTTCGGGTGGGATGTGGGATGCAGAACACAGCATTTCTTCCGGAGAATCTAGCCGAGCACTTGGAAGTTACAGGGTGAAGTTTTGAAATTTTAAAAGCGATCGAAAGTGGTGGGTTTGATTCAGTACTCATTCTATTTTTAGCATACTTTTCTTCTTCTCCTTGGCTCTACTTTTTTGTTCAAGTTTGGTCTACCTGTTCCATTAAATGTTCTGAGGAATTTTAAGAGAGATAATGAAATACAGGGTAGCAGGTTCTCGGAAAATTACTTTACAACTTTTGGATGTGTTCTCTGAGATTTTTTGGAGGAAATCCTGAGAAACTTGGCAAGTCAGTCTCAAGACAGATTTCTTGAATAAACCCTAAGTAATTGCGTGAGCTTTTTACGGAGGTTTTTCTGGAAAAAATGTTGAAGGAATTACTGAAAGAATCTTGAGGAACTTTTGGAAGACAACCTTAAAGAATTCCAAGAGGAATGACATGAGGATTTTCTTTAGGTATTCTTGAAGTATTGTCAAGAGAATTCCTCTTAAATATTCGGAAGGTTTTTCGAAAAAAATCCCAGGAGGAATTACCTAACAATGATGACCTAGATTACCTAGATGACCTAGAACATCCCGACTGATATGATACAGTCTTTTGAACTTTTAGAAGACTCACTGTTGTATTGGAAATCGACTGTAATCTTGATTCTATAGATTAACAGCTACGCCATAGGCTTCAAAAACGAGATTTATTATTCACCCGACGTTTTGACACGGGGATAGTGTCTTCTTAAGGGGCGAAATAGATATTAACATTTGACCAAAAACGTTAATTTTTATTTCCCCCTGAAGCAGACACCATCTCCGTGTCGAAACGTCGGGTGAATAATAAAACTCGTTTTAGGAAGCCTACGACTGCGTAGCCGTCTATAGAGGAACAAATCGTAGCTTTGTATAATCAAAGAAGTTACTGTTACACCTTTAGATTTTAGGACCTTAACTTAAGAACAGTTTGGATGACCTAGGATATTTAGAAGACTTACTGGACATGATAGATTACAAATCGTAGCTTTGAATAATGCAATAAGGGAGCATCCATTTAGTACGTCACGCTAAAATTGGGAATTTTCGACACCCTCTCCCCCTTCGTACGGGTTTTTCCTATACTCATTACATTGCACAAACCCCCCTCCCCCCTCAAAGCGTGACGTACTTTATGGATGGCCCCTAAGTTACTATTACAACCGTTGACTTTAGGATCTAAACTCAAAAACATTTTGGATGACCTAGAACATCTCTACTGATCTGATACTATCTATTGAACTTTCATAAGATTTACCGGGCATGATAGATTACAAATCGTAGCTTTATACAATGAAATAAGTTATCGTTACAGCCGTAGACTTTAGGATCTCATTTCAAAAGCAGTTTGGATTTCCTAGAACATCCCGACTGATATGATATAGTCTATTGAACTTTCAGAAGACTCATTGTACATGATAGATTACAAATCTTAGCTTTGTATAATCGAAAAAGTTATTGCTACACCCGTAGATTTTAGGATCTAAACTCAAGAACAGTTTGGATGACCTAGAACATTTAGAAGAGTTACTGGACATGATGGACTACAAATCGTAGCTTTGTATAATGAAATAAGTTACCGTTACAACCGTAGACTTGAGTATCTAAACTCAAGAGCAGTTAGAAGGACCTAAAATATCCCGACTTATCTTTTTTACACGGTTTTGATTTACGCGGCCGCGTAAATGAAAACTCCGTACAAAAAAAATCATCGTCTTATTTTTGCATGATTCGTCGAGAAATGGTGAGACTTTTTTACGCGGTGTTTTGAAATTTGAACTGAGTTTTTTTTACGCGGTACGTATCCCCCGCGTAAAAAAAAACTGACTGTACTGTCTATTGAGCTTTGAGAAGACTTACCGGACATGGTAGATTACAAATCGTAGCTTTGTATTATGGAATCAGTTACCGTAACAACCGTAGACTTTGGGATCTAAACTCAAGAGGATTTTGGATGACCTAAAATATCCCGACTGATCTGATACTGTCTATTGAGCTTTGAGAAGCCCTACTGGACATGATAGATTACAAATCGTAGCTTTGTATAATGAAATAGGTTACCGTTACAACCGTAGACTTTAGGATTTAAGCTCTAGAATAGTTTGGATGACCTAGAACATCCCGATTGATCTGAAAATGTCTATTGAACTTTTAGAAGTCTCACTGGATATGATAGAGTACAAATCGTAGCTTTGTATAATTAAAGAAGTTACTGTTACACCCGTAGACTTTAAGACCTAAACTCAAGAACAGTTTGGATATTCAGAAAAAAAATCTGCATTATATTCTACCCTTTTTATGCAGTTGAGCACCAAAACCACAGAAACACGAAGAAAAAACTCTATAATAACGCTTGAAAAATTCCGGCCTAAAAGGGTCAAAGAATTCACGAGAAAATATTTGGTGTTTCCCTAGGTGTTTCCCCTTTTTCGGTGGAATTTTTTGGAAGAAATCCTGAAGGATTCCCCAAGGGATTTTCTATAGGTATCCTTTCCAAAGAAAGACATTCTAGGAGAAAATACCGGACGATGCTTCTAAAGAGTTTTTGAACTTTTTTTGAATTCCTAGAGGACCCCCAGAAGATTTCCTAAAGTTATCTTAGGGAAAATTCCGACCAATTTTTGAAAAATAAAATCCCAGATTTTTTTTTTTTTTTTGAGAAATACGATGAATTTTTGGTTCAAGCTAAATCAATCTCCGTTGAAATTGAACATGAATTTCTGGAGGATGCTGTGAATATTTTTAGGAGCGAATTTTGAAAGCATTCTTGAAGACAAAAATCAAGTATGTGAAATTCTCGGAAGCTTTTCTAGATAATTTTCGAAAGAAATCCCTGTAAAAACACCGGAGGAGTTGTTTGGATGAACTCCTGGAATGTCTGGAAGACAACCAACGAATTTTCAGCCATTGAAGAACGTTTTATTGTTGGTTTTATTTTTCAGAAATATACGGAAAATTTTCTGAAACAATTCTTGGAAAAAATCCCGGACAAATTACCTAAGAAATTTCTGAATAATTTTGGAGGAATCTCTGGAAGAAATTAAGGTGGATTTACTGCATTATTCTTGTATGAGTTCCCGAAAAAAAAACCCTAATTAATCCACCTAGCGGTGATGATGCCTTTCTCGTACTTTAAAATATCCTTTCAACAAAACTCGAGCGACATGTTGATGACATTGACATAAATACAAAATGAAAACTGCTTGCTAAATCTACTCAATATGGATCAGGTATCAGGTATCAGTAGGTCGGCTCTAGAGGCACGTTCTCCTCCATTTGGGAAATTTGTGCCATCGCCATGAACACGAGCCTATTCATCATTTACCTGACGGAGAAGGGAAGGAAAAAGGATAGGAGATGGGAAAGGACAGGTAAGGGAATAGGATCGTCATACTCGCAAAAGCGTACCACAATGGGTTCACATAGCGTCCTGAAAAGGACACTGTAATAACGCATAAGCGTGCCACAATGGGTTCGAACAGCGCCCTGAGAAGGGCACTGTGATAATGCATAAAGCGTAAAGAGAGCCTATAGCTCTTTACCACAGCGGGTTAAGAACAACAGAACGTCCTGAAGATTCAGGTTTCTGAAGTCAGTTTCACTTAATAAGTGTTTACCGAATACTCGGAAACGCAGTTGCGCGAAAACTGGACAGTTACATATCAAATGATACGAAGTTCCATAATCGGATTCACAGCTATCACATGCAAATGAATCAGCTTGCTGAATATTCGCCATGTGATAACTGAGTCGGCAGTGGCCAGTCAATGCTTTGACCAGCATGCTGCAATTCTGCTTTGACAGATTTGTTAGATACTTTGCCACCCCTAGAGATGGCTCAGTACAATACAATTTTGTTTGACGACATGACTCCAAACTATTCCAGTATTGTTTGTGCTGAGTGGCAGCCCAGGTGTCAATCTGAAGCTTCTTATTATGCGGTTTTATTGGCAATTATCGGTGAAAAATAACGGAAACAGCTTATTTTGCGTGACGCGTTTCGACCTACTATTCTTCGGTCATCATCAGACGCCTAAAACATTATACATTTATTTAATACATTGATTTAGGTACAAATACATTACAATTTACAAATCACAAAACACTTACATTCAGCTGGAATCACCCCTTCAACTTCGTCAGTTATATAATACTAATTTACAACACCCATCTCATGCCTACTTTCACCCAACTTTCACCCATTATGCTGTTTCACTCATTCTCTCATACACGCAGTTTTCCTCTCACGGTTGTCTTCGCAACTGAGCTAAAAGCCCGTTGTAAGCCGAGTTGAAGTTCCCACACTCTCTCTGTAGGTTCACAGTGAGATCTTCGCCTCTCTTCTTAATATGAAACACCTCTGCTATGTTCCTGGTTGCCTGGTCTTGGATTCGATCCAAAATCTTCACTTGATCGAAGTTGAAGATATGTCCTTCTTCCATTTTGTGGACTGCCAGGCCCGATTTCGGGTTTCTACCTCGGCTTCACCCAACACTTGGATACCGGAATAGCTGGCTCAGGGCCAATGAAGTCATGTGATGCTCCAGTGCGAGCTAACTCATCAGCCAATTCATTTCCAGCGATGGAAGAATGGCCAGGTACCCATACAAGGTGAACAGCGTTTGCTGAATTCAGCTCCTCAATTTTAGTTCGACAAGCGATAACTATCTTCGACCTGGAGTTGGCCGAAGCAAGTGCTTTAATAGCAGCCTGGCTATCTGAACAGAAGTATATTACTTTGCCCATTACGTGCTGCTGAAGTGCTGATTGCACTCCGCACATAAGAGCAAAGATTTCGGCCTGAAAAACGGTGCAGTGTCTACCAAGTGAATAAGACTGATACAGCCTTAGCTCACGAGAATAAACACCAGCACCTGCTCGACATTCTAGAAGGGAGCCATCAGTGTAACATACGATGCCGTCTGAAATACTTCTCTCCAGATAACCAGATGTCCACTCTTCCCGGGAAGGGAATTTCGTGGAAAATGTCCTATATGGAAAATTACAAGCAATTGTAAGATCACTTGGAGCAAGGACAACTTTGTCCCAATTCACCAAAAGTGGAAACAACGAGGTGTGTGTTGAACTGCGGTTCACAGGAGTTTCCTCTAGTAAACCGAGTACCCATAGACGGTAAGTGCAAGAAAGTGCTGCTTGTTTGAGATGAATGTGTAGTGGGGCAACGTCAAAGAGAACTTCGAGCGCTGTCGTGGGAGTTGAAGAGAACGCTCCAGACATCGCCATTAAGCACATCCTTTGGAGATGGCCTAATTTTGATTGGACCGTTCTCACTTCACCCTTTTGCCACCACACAAGACATCCATAAGCCAATATTGGCCGAACCACAGTTGTGTAAATCCATTTGATATACTTGGGTTTTAGACCCCAAGTTGTACCAAAAGTACGCCGGCATTGCCCGAAGGCCATACAAGCTTTCTTGATTCTGAACTCAACATGAGGTGTCCAGGAAAGCTTGGAATCAAGAATGACTCCAACGTACTTTACCTGTTCAGTCACATTGATTTCAGAATCAAAGAGACGTAAAGTTCGAACACCATTACGGTTTCGCTTTTCCGTGAAAAGAACAATAGATGTTTTACTCGGATTTACCGAAAGGCCATATTGGCGACACCAACCCTCAACTACCTGAAGAGCGTTTTGCATCAGGTCGAAAAGGGTGCTGATGCACATACCGACTAACAATGTTAGGTAGTCGTCGGCAAAACCATAAGTAGGAAAACCGCTATTATTGAGTTGCCTCAATAGCGTATCTGCTACGAGATTCCATAAAAGTAATGATAAGACTCCCCCTTGGGGGCATCCACAAACACTCAATTTCCTAATCGCCGCTTGACGCAATGTCGAGAAGAGATGTCGGTTTTTGAGCATTTGGTGAATCCAATTGGAAATCATTGGAGATATACCATGACCCCGTGCGGCTTCCAATATGGCATCGAAAGGCACGTTGTCAAAGGCACCCTCGATATCTAAGAAAACACCCAAGCAGGATTGCTTTTGAGCGAATGCCTTCTCGATATCGTAAACAACTTTGTGTAAAAGAGTCACAGTGGACTTTCCAGATTGGTAAGCATGTTGGTTCACATGAAGAGGCACATTGGCCAGATAAACATCACGGATGTGATGATCCACAATGCGTTCTAAGCATTTCAGAAGAAAAGAGGTCAAACTGATAGGTCTGAAGCTCTTTGCTACTTCATACGACGCGCGACCCACTTTCGGAATAAACTTCACAGTAATATCCCGCCAGGATTTGGGAATATACCCTGTAGCAAAACTGCAAACAAGTAGTTGTTTCAAAACATGTTTGAAATGATCAAATCCCTTCTGAAGCAAAATAGGATAAATCCCATCTGCCCCAGGAGATTTGAAAGGAGCAAAGCTATTAAGTGCCCATTCAATCGATTCTAAAGTTATGATACTCCGAGCCGAAGCTAAAGAATCATAACTACAAGAAAAGACATCAGGTTCATCCGAAGATGTAATATCCACACATCCGGGGAAGTGTGTACTGAATAAACATTCTAAAACTTCCTCATCAGAGGAAGTGAAATCACCATTTGGCAAACGAAGTTCGTTCACTTGAAAATCCTTAGATTTTGCAAGGATTTTGTTCAATCGACTGGCTTCACTCAGACTGGAAACATTTGTACAAAGGTTTTTCCAGCCGGATCGTTCAGCAGACCGAAGAGCTTTCTGGTAGGCCTTGCGAGCCGACCTGAAAGCCTCCGATCCAGCCGAACGTCGTCTGTTCCAACTCTTTCTACATTGTTTCCTGAGCTTCGCCAGATCGGAGTTCCACCAAGGGGTTCCTCTTGTGGTCTTCACAGACCGCAGAGGGCAGGCTTCTTCAAAAGCTTCCATGATGAAGGCCGTTG
The DNA here is from genome assembly GCF_035046485.1 of Aedes albopictus. NCBI lineage: Eukaryota > Metazoa > Arthropoda > Insecta > Diptera > Culicidae > Aedes > Aedes albopictus. Next base: position 210,422,912 of record NC_085137.1, read on the forward strand.
TAGTGTCAACGGCATCATCTAAATCACTTGGAGTGTCAATTGATGGTGAGTATCCATGAAATTTGGCTGCAACCAAATCGGTAAAGAGATCCCAGTTGGTTGACCGGGGATTCCTGAAACGCAAAGTTTGCGAAGTAAAATTCACATGTTCAAACAAGATGTAACGATGATCAGATAAAGATTCTTCATCTGACACATGCCAATTGGTCAGCTCATGACTAATTCTGCTAGAGTAAAGCGAAGGTTGGGCGGTTGCCTATGTTAAGTAATCCAAGATCTGTACTACTCAAGTATTCCATCAAACTGGAGCCTCTCAAATTGATGTCTGAGCTGCCCCAGATTATATGGTGAGCATTAGCATCACTACCAACAATTAGCGGAAGGCCTTTTGAAGTGCAGTATGCAATGACTTGCTTGAAAGCATCCGTAGGGGATGGTTCATCATGCGGTAAATAAACCGAACAATAAACGTATTTCCTGTTGAGGTTTCCAACAGATACATCTATTATGATAGCACATACATCTCTGGTAGTTAGTTCAGAGATGAGTGTAGCAACGATTGCGTTGTTGACAAGCACACATGCTCGAGGCATGACACGTGAGTTTGCCATTTCATTTTTACTGAAAGTAGCAAACACCGGATTCACAAGGTTTCCTAAATAGAAATTCCCCTTACGAAAGTAAGGTTCTTGGACTAACGCCACTTGGGCTGTACCATTTTGCATAAGTCTACAAAGATTGATCGTTGCTGTTCTTTTGTGCTGAAGATTGATCTGAGCTATCCTAACCGTAGCCACTACCCAAACTAGGCAAGATTAAACTCTTAACAATCACAGCACAAAAAAGAACAGCAACAATAAAGCCAGATCGGTATCGAATTGAGTGCGCCAAAGGCGAGGATGCACAGAATATACTGTGTAAAACGCATAATGCGAAACCATATAGGTGAAAATCTAAACTAATTAATAACATCTTCATAATCCCGCCCTTATTCAGCCTCAAGTATGAGATTGAAGAAGGGCAGCTGATTGTCTCGGAGAAACACAAGGTCCACCGCGCTATTGCTCCGGTTAGCACAGTAAGGGCAAATACTGTGGAGGGTGCCCTGGTACTCCACAGGCTCCGTTTGCGGTTAGGTTTTTATTAGACCCCCCTAGCCATTCATTCCTAGGCACGGTAAGCATAAAGCCGCATAACACCATGAATTAGGGGTCACCTGATTAGTGGATTCCTACCACTGGAACAGGCGGTCCGTAGTGCTATTCTTAGCCAGTTGAACTAACCGCTACCGACACTACACAGCTATCTAGGCTGATCGGGAAAAGAAGTTGATATTGGTGATCAACTTCATACGGGCCCGAAAAGCCGTCATTCACCGGAGGAGTTGTTTGGATGAACTCCTGGAATGTCTGGAAGACAACCAACGAATTTTCAGCCATTGAAGAACGTTTTATTGTTGGTTTTATTTTTCAGAAATATACGGAAAATTTTCTGAAACAATTCTTGGAAAAAATCCCGGACAAATTACCTAAGAAATTTCTGAATAATTTTGGAGGAATCTCTGGAAGAAATTAAGGTGGATTTACTGCATTATTCTTGTATGAGTTCCCGAAAAAAAAAAACCCTAATTAATCCACCTAGCGGTGATGATGCCTTTCTCGTACTTTAAAATATCCTTTCAACAAAACTCGAGCGACATGTTGATGACATTGACATAAATACAAAATGAAAACTGCTTGCTAAATCTACTCAATATGGATACATTTTATATAAGCATAACATCCAATATTCAGAAAATATAAGACAACAATCCAAAACTCAAACCAAACAAGTGTCATGAAGCCGCAAAATTTTGAAACGTCATTTTAGATTTTCCGGTCACCATTTTATGACTCCGGATATCTACCCCAACTAAACTAACCGCCATCTTGAACATTGAGACACCATCTTGGATGTTCTGGTATTCATATTTGGACTCTGTACCTAAAATTACATAAAAAAGTCGCCGTATTGAATTTTGGCATATCGTTTATGATTTCCTGGTTACCAGTTTTGGACGAAGATCGGCATTCTTCCCCATCCAAACTATAGTCATATTGCAGACCTTGTGAAACTGCTCACAGCTTGGGTTTTCTGATTACAAATTTTGAATTCTGGACATATTTTCATACAAAATATGCCCATAATGCAAGAAATAAAATCCTATAAAATAGGCACTAACTTGAATACTGGGCCATTATCTTGGACTTTGGACCGCTATCTTGGATACTCTGGTGGACAACGAACATATTTCCCATATCAAATACACTTATTTTACATAGTTCTAGAGCTCAAAATTCCTTAAAACAGCCACCATCTTCTGTTGACGTGATCAAATTCTTATTTTTCCATTCAACGTTGACCCATCCTGATATAAAATTACACCTTGGGAATCTGAAATGGTACGATTTGTTGAGATCGCTTTAGTTTTGTCTATATTTTGTTCTCATATATGAGAACTTAGACCTATTCGTCACTGCTGTTCATACCTAATGTTTATCAGGCCATTAAACAAAGCCACGATTTAATTTTTCACATGAACGTTGGTTCTGCTACACAACAGCTAGTCTCTAATGTGATCTAAGGCTATTTTCTTGCTAACCGTTCATTAGATTATCAAAAAATCTGCGATCTGATGTGTCGTATGTATGGGTTTGGTTCATTTTTATATTTGGTAATTTCCGGTGGGATAGCCGGATCTGATTCCTTGAGTCATGGACCATGACACTACCGGTTGTCCCAATTATGGTCTGAGAATATTTTATTGCTATTTATTCACCTTTACCTAATCACCGCGATTTGATATATCGCATGAATGGGTTTGCTTCACTTTTACTTCTAACCACTTTCGAAGCCACAGCTGAACCCGCAACACTACCGGGAATCTAATGTGGTGTGACCCTATTTTTCCATCAGGTTGTCGATAAGTCGTGATCAGTCTTGTTAGAGATCACAGTCATTTGAACCTTTTCGTCGATATTCGGCCTCCTTTGTCTCCGACATTCGCAACACAAACAATCAAACTACTGTTCGGAACAAAAATGTCAAACGAATGCACTTCACCACGATAGCGGCTTCGGGAGACGGTTCGGCTTTTGTTATTCCTGTCTTCTTCCATAATAAGAGCTATGTTGCTCATCTGTGTGTCGTATTCAATGCAACATGCAATAATAAACTTATATTAACATTCATAATCGGAATTGGCTGAAAATGTATGCGTAAAGCTAGAATAAGACAGTCAGATGACATTGATTTGACCCTTTCGTATGTTTATTGATCTTCGTTCTACTGCTCGTGTTGTGCGTAGGTAAGAGGAAACAATAGCGCACGAATGTAACAAAGCCGACTGACACCCGACTGCGGCAACGAAATGAAGGTAGTAAAAAGTGTCGAATGTTTACAAGACTGGTCGTGATTTGATGTACCGCATCCATGGGTTTGATTAAATTTTATATTTTACTACCCGGATCTGATTCCGGGTAACTACCGGCTGAACCAAATATGGTCTAACATTATTGTCTTGTTAACTGCTCATCGGTTAACCAAAAACGCTGCAAATTGAAGGTGTCACATGCAGGGTTTGACAATTTCGACGGGACTCTCGGAACCAATTCCGGAACACTACCAGCTGTCTTTAAAGTGACGGCTATTTTCTAGCTAACTGTTCATCAGGTATCAGGTATCAGAAGGCCGGCTCCAGAGGCACGTTATCCTCCATTTGGGACATTTGTGCCATCGCCAAAATAACAGCCTATTTCATCATCTACCTGAGGGAAAAGGAAGGAAAAAGGATTTGGATGGGGATAGGGACAGGTAGGGAAATAGGAAAAATACCCTGGAAGAGGGTACTAACGCACAAGCGTACCACAGTGGGTTCAAACAGCGCCCTGAAAAGGGCACTGTAATAACGCATAAAGCGAAAGAGAGCCTATAGCTCTTTACCACAGCGGGTTAAGAACAACAGAATATCCTGAAGATTCAGGTTTCTGAAGTCCGTTTCACTTAATAAGTGTTTACCGAATACTCGGAAACGCAGTTGCGCGAAAACTGGACAGTTACATATCAAATGATACGAAGTTCCATAATCGGACTCACAGCTATCACAGGCAAATGAATCAGCTTGCTGAATATTCGCCATGTGATAGCTGAGTCGGCAGTGGCCAGTCAATGCTTTGACCAGCATACTGCAATTCTGCTTAGACAGATTAGTTAGATACTTCGCCACCCGTAGAGATGGCTCAGCACTATACAATTTGGTTTGACGATATGACTCCAAACTATTCCAATATTGTCTGTGTTGAGTGACAGCCCAGGTGTGAATCTGAAGCTTAATCCAACACTTCGATATCGGAATAGCTGGCTCAGGGCCAATGAAGTCATGTGATGCTCCAGAGCGAGCTAACTCATCAGCCAATTCATTTCCAGCGATAGAAGAATGACCAGGTACCCATAGAAGGTGAACAGCATTTGCTGAATTCAGCTCCTCGATTTGAGTTCGACAAGCGATAACTATCTTCGACCTGGAGTTGGCCGAAGCAAGTGCTTTAATAGCAGCCTGGCTATCTGAACAGAAGTATATTACTTTGCCCATTACGTGCTGCTGAAGTGCTGATTGCACTCCGCACATAAGAGCAAAGATTTCGGCCTGAAAAACGGTGCAGTGTCTACCAAGTGAGTAAGACTGATACAGCCTTAGCTCACGAGAATAAACACCAGCACCTGCTCGACCTTCGAGAAGGGAGCCATCAGTGTAACATACGATGCCGTCTGAAATACTTCTCTCCAGATAACCAGATGTCCACTCTTCCCGGGAAGGGAATTTCGTGGAAAATGTCCTATATGGAAAATTACAAGCAATTGTAAGATCACTTGGAGCAAGGACAATTTTGTCCCAATTCACCAAAAGTGGAAACAACGAGGTGTGTGTTGAACTGCGGTTCACAGGAGTTTCCTCTAGTAGACCGAGTACCCGTAACCGGTAAGTGCAAGAAAGTGCTTCTTGTTTGAGATGAATGTGTAGTGGGGCAACGTCAAAGAGAACTTCGAGCGCTGCCGTGGGAGTTGAAGAGAACGCTCCAGACATCGCCATTAAGCACATCCTTTGAAGATGGCCTAATTTTGATTGGACCGTTCTCACTTCACCCTTTTGCCACCACACAAGACATCCATAAGCCAATGTTGGCCGGACCACAGTTGTGTAAATCCATTTGATATACTTGGGTTTTAGACCCCAAGTTGTACCAAAAGTACGCCGCCATTGCCCGAAGGCCATACAAGCTTTCTTGATTCTGAACTCAATGTGAGGTGTCCAGGAAAGCTTGGAATCAAGAATGACTCCAACGTACTTTACCTGTTCAGTCACATCGATTTCAGAATCAAAGAGACGCAAAGGTCGAACGCCATTACGGTTTCGCCTTTCCGTGAAAAGAACAATAGATGTTTTACTCGGATTAACCGAAAGGCCATATTGGCGACACCAACCCTCAACTACCTGAAGGGCGTTTTGCATCAGGTCGAAAAGGGTGCTGATGCACATACCAACTAACAATGTTAGGTAGTCGTCGGCAAAACCGTAAGTAGGAAAACCGCTATTATTGAGTTGCCTCAAGAGCGTATCTGCTACGAGATTCCACAAAAGCGGTGATAAGACTCCCCCTTGGGGGCATCCACAAACACTCAATTTCCTAATCCCTGCTAGACGCAATGTCGAGAAGAGATATCGGTTTTTGAGCATTTGGTGAATCCAATTGGAAATCATTGGAGATATACCATGACTCCGTGCGGCTTCCAATATGGCATCGAAAGGCACGTTGTCAAAGGCACCCTCGATATCTAAGAAAACACCCAAACAAGATTGCTTTTGAGCGAATGCTTTCTCGATATCGTAAACAACCTTGTGTAAAAGAGTCACAGTGGACTTACCAGATTGGTAGGCATGTTGGTTCACATGAAGAGGCACGTTGGCCAGATGAACATCACGGATGTGATGATCCACAATGCGTTCTAAGCATTTCAGAAGAAAAGAGGTCAAACTGATAGGTCTGAAACTCTTTGCTTCTTCATACGACGCACGACCCACTTTCGGAATAAACTTTACAGTAATATCCCTCCAGGATTTGGGAATATACCCTGTAGCAAAACTGCAAACAAGTAGTTTTTTCAAAACATGTTTGAAATAATCAAATCCCTTCTGAAGCAAAATAGGATAAATCCCATCTGCCCCAGGAGATTTGAAAGGAGCAAAGCTATTAAGAGCCCACTCAATCGATTCTATAGTTACAATACTCCGAGCCGAAGCTAAAGAATCATAACTACAAGAAAAGACATCAGGATCATCCGAAGATGTAATATCCACACATCCAGGGAAGTGTGTGCTGAATAAGCATTCCAGAACTTCCTCATCAGAGGAAGTCAGATCGCCATTTGGCAAACGAAGTTCGTTCACCCGGAAATCCTTAGATTTCGCAAGGATTTTGTTTAACCTACTGACTTCACTCAAGCTGGAAACATTTGTACAAAGGTTTTTCCAGCCGGATCGTTCAGCAGACCGGAGAGCTTTCCTGTAGGCCTTGCGAGCCGACCTGAAAGCCTCCGAACCAGCCGAACGTCGTCTGTTCCAACTCTTTCTACATTGTTTCCTGAGTTTCGCCAGATCAGAGTTCCACCAAGGGGTTCCTCTTGTGATCTTCACAGACCGTAGAGGGCATGCTTCTTCAAAAGCTTCCATGATGAAGGTCGTTGTAGTATCAACGGCATCATCTAAATCACTTGGAGTGTCAATGGATGGTGAATATCCATGAAATTTGGCTGCAACCAAATCAGTATAAAGATCCCAGTTTGTTGACCGAGGATTCCTGAAACGCAATGTTTGCGAAGTAACATTTAAATGTTCAAAAAAGATATAGCGATGGTCAGATAAAGATTCTTCATCTGACACATGCCAATTGGTCAGCTCGTGACTAATTCTGCTAGAGCAAAGCGTTATATCTAGGGACAATGGAAATTCGCGGCAAAATTTCTTAAATTTCGCGGGCCACTTTAGTGAATTTCGCGGCGATTTCGCGGCCCCATATTTTTTACCGTTTTGTTGAAGAAAACTGCAATTTCGCATGCCAAATGGATAATTTATTTGATTTTGTGAGGCGTAATCATTACTTCTTCGAAAAAAATTACAAATTTGATGAAAACTCTGAAAGAAAAATAAACTTAAAATGCCGTATTCTTGTATTGTGCGAATACGGAATCGTGATGATCGTTTCACTGTTAAAAGTTATCAGCCATTTATGCTTTAAAATTTGAAATAGATGGAAACTGGTAGAGTATTTTCGTAATTTCGTAAAACTTCGCGGCATTTCGCGGGATTTCCTAAATTTCGCGGTGGTAGCCCAATTTCGCGGATTTCGCGGCTTCCGCGAAATCGCGAATTTCCATTGTCCCTAGTTATATCTAACACTTCATCTCTAGCAGATACCATGAAGGTTGGGCGGTTGCCTATGTTAAGTAATGCAAGATCTTTACTACTTAAGTACTCCATCAAACTGGAGCCTCTCAAGTTAATGTCTGAGCTGCCCCAGATGATATGGTGAGCATTAGCATCACTGCCAACAATTAGCGGAAGGCCTTTTGAAGTGCAGTATGCGATGACTTGTTTGAAAGCATCCGTAGGGGATGGTTCATCATGTGGTAAATACATAGAACAATAGACGTATTTCCTGTTGAGGCTTCCAACAGATACATCAATTGTGATAGCACATACATCTCTGGTGGTTAGTTCAGAGATGAGTGTAGCAACTATTGCGTTGTTGACAAGCACACAGGCTCGAGGCATGACACGCGAGTTTGCCATTTCATGTTTACTGAAAGTGGCAAACACCGGGCTCACAAGGTTTCCTAGATAGAAATTTCCCTTACGAAAGTAAGGTTCTTGTACCAAGGCCACTTGGGCTGTACCATTTTGCATAAGTCTGCAAAGATTGATCGTTGCTGTTCTTTTATGCTGAAGATTGATCTGAGCTATCCTAACCGTAGCCACTACCCAAACTAGGTAAGATTAAACTCTTCGCAACAACAGCACAACAAAGAACAGCAACAATAAAACCAAATCGGTATCGATTGGAAAACGCCAAAGGCGAGGATACACAGAATACACTGTGTAAATCGCATAATGCGAAATCATATAGGTGAAAATTTAAACTAATTAACAGCATCTTCATAATCCCGCCCTTATTTAGCCTCAAGTGAGACTAAAGAAGGGCAGCTGATTGTCTCGGAGAAACACAAGGTCCACTGCACCATTGCTCCGGTTAGCGCAGTAAGGGCTACATACTGTGGAGGGCGCCCTGGTACTCCAGGCTCCGTTAGCGGTTAGGTTTTTATTAGACCCCCCTAGCCATTCATTCCTAGGCACGGTAAGCATAAAGCCGCATCACACCATGAATTAGGGGTCACCTGTTGGTGGATTCTTACCACCGGAACAGGCGGTCCGTAGTGTTATTCTTAGCCAATTGAGACAATCGCTACCGACACTACACAGCTATCTAGGCTGATCGAGAAAAGAAGTTAATATTGATGATCAACTTCATACGGACTCGAACAGCCGGCAACTGCTTAACTGCTAATCGGTTAACCAAAAACGCTGCAAATTGAAGGTGTCACATGCAGGGTTTGACAATTTCGACGGGACTCTCGGAACCAATTCCGGAACACTACCAGCTGTCTTTAAAGTGACGGCTATTTTCTAGCTAACTGTTCATCAGGTTATCGCAAAAGCCACGATTTGATGTGTCACATGCCTGGATTTGGTTTACTTTTACATTTGGCCTCTTCGGGCCACTCAAAACCGATTCCGAAACACTTGCTGGCCGTTCATTAGGTAATCTAAAAAGCTGCTATTTGATGTGACGCGTGTACGGGTTTGTTTCTCTTTCAGATTTAACCACTTCGGCGGGAACCCCGGAACGGGTTCCGGAACACTACTGGTTCAGATATGGTCTGAGATGATTTTCCTGCTCATTGTCCATCAGGTCATCAAAAATGTCGTGGTTTGATGTGTCGCATGTATGGGTTTGGTTCAATTGTATTTTTGACCACTTCCAGTGGAACGCCTAGAACCGGTTCCGGAACACTACCGGTTCAGATATGGTCTGAGATGATTTTCCTGCTCATTGTCCATCAGGTCATCGAAAATTCCGTGGTTTGATGTGTCGTATGCATGGATTTGGTTCACTTGTATATTTGGCCACTTCCAGCGGGACGACTAGAACCGGTTCCGGAACACTACCGGTTCAGATATGTTCTGAGATGGTTTTCCTGCTCATTGTCCATCAGGTCATCAAAAATGTCGTGGTTTGATGTGTCGCATGTATGGGTTTGGTTCAATTGTATTTTTGACCACTTCCAGTGGAACGCCTAGAACCGGTTCCGGAACACTACCGGTTCAGATATGGTCTGAGATGATTTTCCTGCTCATTGTCCATCAGGTCATCTAACATGCCGTGGTTTGATGTGTCGCTTGCATGGGTTTGGTACAATTGTATATTTGGCCACTTCATGCGGGACGCCCAGAACCGGTTCGGGAACACTACCGGTTCAGATATGGTCTGAGACTATTTTCCTGCTTACCGCTCATCAGGTTATCGAAAATGCCGTGGTTTGATGTGTCTCATGCATAGGTTTGATGCATTTTCATATTTGGTCCCTTCCTGGGGTACCGTTCCGGAACACCTAAATGGCCATATCTCCGGAACGACTGAACCGATCCGAACCATTTTCAATAGGAAACAATGGGACCAGATTCCGCGTCGAATGAACCGTCGGTCATTGAAATCGGATGAGTTTTACTGCCAAAAAGTGATGTGAGTTTTTTTGTACACACACATACAGACACACACACACACGCACACACATACACACATACATACACACACAGACATCACCTCAATTCGTCGAGCTGAGTCGATTGGTATATGTGATTTGACCCTCCGGGCCTTCTATCAAAAAGTCATTTTTGGAGTGAACATATTGCCTTTCCAGTACACTTAGTGTACGAGAAAGGCAAAAACAGAAGAATCTCCGAAGAAATTTCTTACTGATTTTCTGGATCATCAATTCTTGCAAGATCACTGTAGAGTTTTTTGGAGAAATGCATAGAAAAATCCGCGGAAGAATTCTTTGTAGTGATGCATTATTTAACAATTTATTAGAGAAATTCCTGATAGAATTCGTAAAGGAACCTCCAGAGAATTGCTGGAACAATTTCTAAATTCCACCTGAAAGTCATCAAGAAACTCCTTCAGGAATTCCTCCAGGAACCCCTTCTGAGATTAATCCATGAACTCCTTCATGGATTCCTCCAAAAAGCCCTTCAGGGATTCTTCCAGGAACTCTCTCATGGATTCCTTCAGCAACTCCCTCAGGGATTCCTCCAGGAACTCCCTCAGAGATTCCTCCAGGAACTCCCTCAGAACTTCCTCGGGGATTCCTCCAGGAACTCCCTCAGGGATTCCTCCAGGAACTCCCTCAGGGATTCCTCCAGGAACTCCCTCAGGGATTCCTCCAGGAACTCCCTCAGGGATTCCTCCAGGAACTCCCTCAGGGATTCCTCCAGGAACTCCCTCAGGGATTCCTCCAGGAACTCCCTCACGGATTCCTCCAGGAACTCCCTCAGGGATTCCTCCAGGAACTCCCTCAGGGATTCCTCCAGGAACTCCCTCAGGGATTCCTCCAGGAACTCCCTCAGGGATTCCTCCAGGAACTCCCTCAGGGATTCCTCCAGGAACTCCCTCAGGGATTCCTCCAGGAACTCCCTCAGGGATTCCTCCAGGAACTCCCTCAGGGATTCCTCCAGGAACTCCCTCAGGGATTCCTCCAGGAACTCCCTCAGGGATTCCTCCAGGAACTCCCTCAGGGATTCCTCCAGGAACTCCCTCAGGGATTCCTCCAGGAACTCCCTCAGGGATTCCTCCAGGAACTCCCTCAGGGATTCCTCCAGGAACTCCCTCAGGGATTCCTCCAGGAACTCCCTCAGGGATTCCTCCAGGAACTCCCTCAGGGATTCCTCCAGGAACTCCCTCAGGGATTCCTCCAGGAACTCCCTCAGGGATTCCTCCAGGAACTCCCTCAGGGATTCCTCCAGGAACTCCCTCAGGGATTCCTCCAGGAACTCCCTCAGGGATTCCTCCAGGAACTCCCTCAGGGATTCCTCCAGGAACTCCCTCAGGGATTCCTCCAGGAACTCCCTCAGGGATTCCTCCAGGAACTCCCTCAGGGATTCCTCCAGGAACTCCCTCAGGGATTCCTCCAGGAACTCCCTCAGGGATTCCTCCAGGAACTTCCTCAGGGATTCCTCCAGGAACTCCCTCAGAACTTCCTCAAGGAACTCAGGGATTCCTCAGGAACTCCCTAAGGAATTCCTCCAGGAACTTCCTCAGGGATTCCTCCACAAATTCCTTGAGGGATTGCTTCCGGAACTCCTTCAGGAATTCCCCCAGGAACTCCCTCCGGGATTTCTCCAGGACCTCCTTCAGGGATTTCTCCAGGTCCTCCTTCAGGGATTCCTCCAGGAACTTCCTCAGAGATTCATCCAGGAACTCCTTCAGGGATTCCTCCAGGAACTCCTTCAGGGATTTCTTCAGGAACTCCCTCAGGCAGTGTTGTTGAGTTCCGAGAGAATCAGTGAGAGAAACTGATATTTTCTCTCTGTTTGAAACAACCGTTTCGATCGGTGTGTTGGTACAGCCTACATACACTGCCACTCGGGAAATGAACAAGTTTACACGTTTAATGGCTAAGTTCATTAAGCCGCACCAACCGAATGGACAGTCGGGCAGCAAGGCCGTGATTCTCTCACGCATTGATCGAAGTCGGTGTAGTAAATAGGTCTTGTAGCACGAACAACACTGACTAGCGGTACTTTTACATAATAGTAAATAAAAGCCACTCGGTTGGAGTCGGACGGATGACAGAAGGTAAATAAGCGAAATGAAAACAGGGAGCGAAATCGCCTGAAATATTTCAAGCGAAAACCCAGCTGGTATATTTCAGATCAAAATACACGGTAAGTAGAATGAAAGGAAAATCGAGAATGAATGAAACGCAATGAAAAAACGCAAAGTCGATGCGGAAGTGAGTGACTGGTGAATGTGGCGCGATGAAGGAGACCGGAGATGAAAAAAAGGGTTCATGTCATTCAGTATTCCATGTTTGGCGAGAACAGACGTGTTTTTGGTTGGCGTTTTAAATTTCAGTCTGAAGTTTCAAAGTTCGGAAAAGAAATGTTGAGTTATGGTCCGGATCACCACATGGCGCAGCCGGAGGGTAAGTAAAACCGTAAAAGTAGAAGGTTTCATACAATGGAAATATCTGCAATATCCTTTGGAGCATCGTAGGAAGCCATGATGGAGTAGAATGGATAGAAATAATTATTATGTGAGTTCCCATGCGAGAGGTCATGGGTTGGGAAATTTGCTATGAGAAATCATGGCCCGTGATAATTTCATCGTGAAAAAGTCACGGTTTTCTCTTATAATTCGCGGAAGAAGCTCAACGTTCCTCATGCGAGAGGTCATGAGTAGAAATACGAAAAAATACAACCTGATGAGGTTTCCCATGCGAGAGGTCGTGGGTTGGGAAATTTGCTATGAGAAATCATGGCCCGTGATCATTTCATCGTGAAAAAGTCACGGTTTTCTCTTATAATTCGCGGAAGAAGCTCAACGTTCCTCATGCGAGAGGTCATGAGTAGAAATACGAAAAAAAAATACAACCTGATGAAGTTTCCCATGCGAGAGGTCATGGGTTGGGAAATTTGCTATGAGAAATCATGGCCCGTGATAATTTCATCGTGAAAAAGTCACGGTTTTCCCTTATAATTCGCGGAAGAAGTTCAACATTCCTCATGCGAGAGGTCATGAGTAGAAAAACGAAAAAAAGAAATTCAACCTGATGAGGTTTCCCATGAGAGGTAATGAGTTGGGAAATTTGCTATGAGAAATCGTGGCCCGTCCTGGAAAAGTCACGGTTTCCCTTGAAATTCGCGGAAGAAGTTTAAGTTTCTTCATGCCAGAGGTCATGAGTAGAAAATCGGAAAATAATTGCAACCTGATGAGCTTTCCCATGCGAGAGGTCACGGGTTGGAAAATATGCTATGAGAACTCATGGCCTGGGATAATTTCATCGTGAAAGTTACGGATTTTCTTTAAAACTCGCGATAGTTTGTTTTCAAAGCCATGGCTAGAGGATGTGACTGGTACAGTTTTCAGTGCAAATCATGGGCTTAGAAGCTTGTTCAAAACGTCTGAAGTCGTATTTGAGACTAGATTGATTACGTAAATGAATCCTTGAAAAATTCAATCAATCGGGTTTGAAGTTTTTTTTGCTGATATAGAATAATAAAATCAAACTCTATTTAGTATTGTCAAAAAAAAAAAATACCTATAAATTACCTAACGAGGATTATTCAATCTTGTTTATTTGATAGAAACTCGGCCAAAAGTTAAGAAGAAGAATAAACTCCAACAAATGGCTAAAGAACTAGCGGCAGAGAAAGCGAAGTCGGCCGCACTCACGAAAAAGTTGAAGCAAAGCAGGAAAGATAACGAGGAACTTGTCGCAGGAATGAATCAGCAACTGACAAGCGACGACGGCTCAACTAATAGTGCCAGTACACTTGGACTAGACGATGGAAATGGTTTTAGCAGCACCAGAAATACAGGAGCGAATTACGAGGACACACGGATCAACTCAAGGAACGTGGCGGCTACTAGTCAGGATGAGTCGAGGTTTTTATCATCCATAAACCAACTGTCGGTGGCCTCAATTAATGTTCCGGAATGTAAACCCACAGACGATGGGGACATACACAGACAAACGTACGAGCTTTGGAAAGATCTCCTAATCGACTCTATGATTCTTGCCGGAATCGAGGACGAACAAACGAGGTTCACGGTATTCAAAGTTAAGGCGGGGATAAAGTTGCTGGAAATATTCAGAAATACAAAGTCACAGCCGGAGGATCCAGACCCTGTCACGCGACCATTTTCCAATGCTCTACAAAGACTCAAATCCTATTTCGGCTCCGGCTCCGACATCATGTTGATGAGACGGAAGTTGGCGTTGATGACACAGAGAGCTGATGAAACAGACCTGGCTTACATCACAAGAGTAGGATCCATGGCACGCTTGTGTGGTTACGATGACAATAAGGAGTTCGAAGAGATCGTCGCAACGATTGCCGAGCATGCCCGGGAGAAGGAGGTCCGCACGACGGCGTTAAAAATGCTAAGCAAGAAAGGTACTTTTACGGATCTCGTCGACAAGATAAGGGAAATCGAGTCGATCCGATTGAACGAGGAGTATGTTATGAGGAAGAGAGGACGCCCGGATCAAGCTTTAGTGGCGGCCGTCAATACTCCTTTTCATCGTCAGCGATTCCAGGATCGGTTCCAGACAGGTCAAGCGGGGATGGCCTCAGCGAGTAGCTCTTTCCGTCAACAGCAACGATTTGGGGATCGTAATCAAATACGATACCATCCTTATCAGCGAGGGATGCAATCAGCTCGCGGTCGCTGGCAGCCACCTCGCGCAGAGCAATTTCGCGACGGAAGACCAGATCCAATGCCAGTACGGTGCTGGCGATGTGAAAGTGTTTTCCATTCTCCAAGTAACTGCACGGCCAAAGGAAAGGTTTGCCTCCAATGCGGTCAGCTTGGACACATTCGTCGTGCCTGTCAAGCTCGGGTCAAAAAAGGAAACGTACCATTCGGGCAGCAGCAGATGACGTCCAATGAGGAATCGTCCGGGTTTGTGGCCACGGTCGAGAAAGCTGAAGAGGCACCTACGGAAAATGAAAAAGTAAGTGAATTGACTGATAACTAGTATTTTGATGACATTTAACAAGCTGTTTTTTTTTTCAACATTTTGGACTACTATGATTCATACGTAAAAAAAATGGTCTGAAGACAATCCAGCTTTTTACGCTAGCCTGCCATAAATTTTGAATAACCCCCTTGTGACGTATCTTGCCGACACTATAAAAACTATTATGGTTCAATCAAAGCAAGCAGAACATGTACAAAACAAACGTCAACAATTTTCACTTGTATTACAGAACATAAATCAGTATTTAAATCAGTTTTATTTCTAAAATTTGAAGGTTGATCCTAACTTTCTCGCTATTTTAGGTCGGAAATGAACAGATAATGATAGCTGGATGTAAGGAACTAAGGGATTAAATGTCGAATGTGTGAAATTCTACCCCAAATTTCACAACCATCGCAAATCACTGCGCAATCTGAGGTCAAGAATTTTGTAACTGCACCAGGCTACACCTGATTTACGGTTTTCACGATTTCTTGCCAATTTACTCGAGAATTAGAGTTATATAGTTCCAAATAAGGAAGCATCAATATAGTACGTCACGCCAAAAATGGGAATTTTCAACCCTCCTCTCCCCTTCGCACAGGTTTTACTTATACTGAATACATTGCTAGTCGCTCATTTGAAAAAAAAAAACCCTTTCCCCCTCCAAGCGTGACGTACTTTATGGATGCCCCCTAATGGGGTCGAAATTCGCCCAGAAATTTCTCAATTCATGTTCTTATATTTTGAGAATATCCGCTGATTGCGTAAGCATCCCGCCCCCAAAGATGGACGTACGAATTTAGTACAAATGTATACGGTAATGTGAATGACGTACAACATTTACGATACCTTCTTTCCTATAGATTTTTGCCAACATTTTATCACATAGATCATTAACAAATAAATTTAAGAACTAATTATTTTTTTCTGCACTTTTTCTTCACATGAAAATTATGAGAGTAAGTACACTTCATTCAATCGGAGTATGATACGCATTGCCTGTAATTTTGTACTTCGAGCCAGTAATTTACTATCTCTTGGGAATCATGGAGTAACAGTCCTTGGGTATCCTAAAATAATAAAAAGGACAATTAATAAAATAAAATGAATTGGTGAATGAAGCAACTTTAGGTAACGAATAATTCGTAGCTCCCAAACAATCGTTGTGAAAATTTTTGACAGTCTGATAAACAAACTAATATTCCCGCCTACTAAGAATAAACTATAAAATCTGTCGGCAAGAATTGTCAAATTCGAATCACCTCGCAGTTTTATAGCCAGCGTAAAAAGCTGGATAAACTGAATTCGAAAAATTGCTTCTGGATCGATGATCGGAAAATAATAAATACGTTTACTGATTAGGTTTTTGTTTATTCAATGGAGTATTTGGAAAGAAATAACAATTTGTATGTAAATGTCATCAACATTAGCTCAAAACACAGACAAACAGACATAGCACTGGTTCACTGTTTATCTGTGTCTAAAAGCGTGCAGATTTGTAAAGGAATCGTATTTGACAGGTAAGAACGACGAATACAACCCAGTTTCAAAAGACCCTGGACTCGAAAGATGAACTTGCATTAGTTAGTCCGAAGATCAACGCTGTCGAACAAGCGATGTGCTCAAACGCAGGATTTGATCCGGTACAACGAGTAAGTATTCAATAGGTTAAAAAAAAAAAAGTTAATTGTGCTAACTATGTGATCATAACCAGATGCATGTGGCTTCAAGCGATCAAGACGACGGATACATAAAGGCTAAAGTGGCAGGACTTATTTGTACGTTCCTCATTGATTCAGGAGCGCTGGTGAACACTTTCACGGAAGTAATGTTTCAACAGTTAATGTCGAGCCCAGAATTCTGCGCGGAAGTATTCAACATTCAGAACAGTAGTGACCGTCCGCTCAAAGCCTATGCAACCGACAGGGGCATCCAAGTCCTGGCCACGTTTGAAGCCTATCTCTACATTGCGGAAAACAGGCCAATGCTACTTGAAAAATTTTATGTTGTCAGGGAGAACCAAGCACTCCTAAGCAGACCGACAGCAACCAGGTACAGCGTGTTGATGCTTGGTCTGAAGGTACCAGTGTCGACAAAGGACAACCATTGCAGATCGATTATTAGTAAAGCAGACATTGCATCGGTGGAGCTAAATCAAATCTTCCCAAAATTCAACCTGCCGCCTGTAAAGATCTACTATGACGAGACGAAGCCACCGTGTAGAAACGTATTCTCGAACATACCGCTTGCTGTGAAACCACTTGTTGAACAAAGGCTGATGGGTTTGGTGTCAGCGAACATCATAGAGCCGGTGGTCGATGGTATGGATACGGCTTTTTGCTCGTCGATGTTGGTAGTCCCAAAAGGGAAAGACGGCATTAGGCTAGTCATCGATCTCAGAGGACCCAACCGTTACATTCACCGAACCCCCTTTGCAATGCCTACATTGGAGAAGATCCTGGCGGAGTTGGATGGCGCGCAATGGTTCTCGACGATTGATTTAGCAAATGCATATTTCCACATGGAACTTGATAAGGATTCGCGGCATCTTACCAATTTCTTTACAGAATTCGGTATGTTTCGCTGTGTCAGGTTACCGTTTGGTCTATGCAATGCGCCTGATGTTTTCCAAGAGGCTATGCAGAGAAAAATCTTGGCGGGCTGCAAAGGCTGCAAAAATTACCTCGACGATGTTCTCGTCTTCGGGTCGACGAAGGAGGAGCACGATCAGAACCTTGCTGCAGTGCGTGCTTGCCTTGAAAACCATAATGTTAAGCTTAATGAAGACAAGTGCACATTTGGCAGCCAATGTGTAACTTTTTTGGGTTTCAAGTTGACTCCAGATGGGTGGCAGATTGACGAAGAAAAAGTGGAGGCTATCAAGAATTTCAGGAGGCCTACAACGTGCGCGGAGGTTAAGAGCTTCCTTGGATTAATCACCTTCGTCGACAAGTTTATCCCCCATCGTGCCACCAAATCGGAATACCTTCGTTCATTAGCTGCATCCGATGTCTTCTATTGGACCGAGCATGAAGAAAAAGAGTTCATTTACTTCAGGGACGAAGCTCTGGGAACGATCAAACGTTTGGGTTTTTTTAGCGCAAGTGATCGCACCGAACTGTTTGTAGATGCATCTCCCGTAGGGCTGGGCGCTGTGCTCGTGCAGTTTAATTCAGAAGAAGTACCCAGGATAGTAGCATGTGCGTCAAAAGTTCTAAGTCAAACGGAAACGCGATACCCGCAAACACAAAAGGAAGCCTTGGCAGTCGTGTGGGCGGTGGAGAAATTTTCCTTCTACCTGTTAGGAAGATCCTTCGTTATTCGTACAGACGCAGAGGCGAATCAATATATTTTTAACTCGAGCCATCGATTGGGGAAAAGAGCGGTATCTCGGGCTGAAAACTGGGCACTGCGGCTTCAACCCTACGATTTTTCGATTGAAAGGGTCCCAGGATGCCAGAACGTGGCAGACGCTCTTTCCAGGTTGATTCCGGCATCGCAAAAGGATGAACCGTTTGACGATTCCGAAGACAACCATTACCTGTACGCTTTGGATACTGGATGTATGCCGATGACATGGAATGAGATCGAAGTTGCATCGGAAGACGACAGCGAGTTAGAGAAAGTACGAGAGGCGATAACCAGTCAATCCTGGCCGACTGAGCTGCGAGCATTTGAGGCACAGAAGAATAATTTGCGGAATTTGGGTGGACTAATCTTCAAAGACGATAAGACGGTACTCCCGGTTGTATTGCGAAGAAAGGCGCTGGCTCTGGCTCACGAAGGCCATGTAGGAGAAGTCGCTACCAAACGCATAATGCGACAGTACTTTTGGTGGCCCCGGATGTCCTTGGAAGTAGGTCGATTTGTCAAAAGTTGCGAAACGTGTATCCAACTATCGAAGCGGAATCCTCCATTACCGCTGACCAGCAGAGTGTTACCGGAGGGGCCTTGGGAGATTCTGCAAGTTGATTTTCTCTCGGTCCCCAACTTCGGTACGGGAGAATTGTTGGTAGTAATCGACACCTATTCTCGTTACCTGTGCGTGGTGGAGATGAAAGGGTTATGTGCAAAGCCGAACGCTCGCCGGAAAGGAATCACCCAGCACTACACGTGGCACGTCTTACCTCGTTGCTGGTCGGTAACAGAATGCTGGCTGGGATCAGTGTGCTGCATGCGCGAGGCCGTTGAGGTGGCACTCACGGACCGTAAACCCAAAGGGTTAAACACACTGAAGTTCAGCTGCATGCACACTAAGAGCGGTGAGCTCTTTTGTACCCACACATCCACCCTCTTCTCCAAAAAAATGTTCATTTTTTTTTTTTTTTTTGAAAAAAAAAAACAGATCATTGTTTTCAATTTAATCATATAATTATATTTTTGTAATATCAAAACAAAAAAAACTGGCAACACTGCTCACTTGCTTTTGCATGCTGTCAAATCTGAGCCAGCACCGTGCGGTGCCTCAACCTACGATTTTATTTTTGTTTTCATGTGTTTTATTAGTTTTCGATCATTTTCATTTGCAGTTTGCATAAAAGAGTTTCAGTGTATGTTCGAAAAAGGAACCATAAGTGCATTTGCTCACCCCCCGTTGATTTCGAAGTTCATCGTTGTCAACAGTGTGCTGTCAATCATGCCGTTTGTTGATTTTGCCTCTTCTACATCGCGTTATATCAACAAGTTCCTTTGGTTTGATGTTGACTATTACGAATCGGGTATTACGAAGATTTCGGTGCATATTTGTAAGTATTATTGTTTACTTTGCACGCTTAAGTTGCTAAACAGCATATACCCATTCGTTTCAGCATCAGTGTAGTGCATCGCAGGGGCACTGCCAATCTTCAAAAGTGTCAAGTTGCAGCTTTGTGAATTTTCTTCGGGATGAGCCGGAAGGACTAGCCAGAGGAGATGATCGCCGGATGGTACCTTCAAATCGGGCTGGTGAAGGACACGACCCGATACAGAATTGTGATTGAGGAAGCCTGCCGACGGGATCGGTTTCATCCAATATCGGGCGAACTGCTAAGCATACTTACCCCTGTACAACCAAGGACACTCGATAGGTGCAACGAAGAGAAATGGAAATCCAGTGAATTGAGAAACGAACAACCATATTCAATGTGGACAAACTAGTAAATAAAAATGCAAGGTAAATAACTTTTTCTTTATATTGACACAGGACTACGTCTATGTTTTCCTCTTAAAAATGTTTTCGTTGCAATTACATATTTTCACTCTGGGTTAAAGTTTTGGTCGTTCTCGACTGATTGAATGTAGTCATGTAGATATGTTGGGACTCGTTTTTCTCGAGACGGTCTCTTCTTTGCTTCGGACGGTTCGTTTTCGGTGGTTGATTGTCTTTCATGTGTAGGTCTGGTGATCTGGCGTTGGGGATCCCGCCACTGGCCAACCTTTTTGGTTTGTGTAACGTGGCGTTTCGCAATCCTTCCTTCTCCATCGTTCAAGGTGAGACTTCCATTTTTCTCTTGGGCTACGGTGTATCTTGTCGGTGAAAAACGGGAATCTCCTTTCGATCGGTTTTGTCGCTCGATCACGACTTCGTCGCCAGGCTGTACTCTACATCTGCGTGCTCCACGTCGAGAATCCTCGCGGTACTTTCCGGCCAGTTTTTCCTCTCGATCTCTGCGTTCGAAGTCCTCTTCGTCGTGGTTTGATTTTCCGTGTTGCATCAGAGGTAAGCCTCGTTTGATTTTACGGCCGTACATAACTTCTTCGGGAGGAACATTCGTTACGCTATGTGCGGCCGCGTTGTGAGCGTTTATGGCTTTTTTCAACTCCTCCACGTAATCGGTTTTATTAGCTGTTGCAGTGGCCATAGCCTTGTTTATGACCTTCATTGAGCTTTCCGCAAGCCCATTTTGTTGTGGGAAAAGAGGTGTCGAGAATGTGGTGCAGATGTCCCGTTTCTTGCAGTACTCGGAAAAATCTGAGCCATTGAAGGGGGGTCCGTTGTCAGTCCTTATGGTTTTCGGGTACCCTTCTTTGTCAAACACGTCGTCCAGGACTTTCTGTAGGCATTCAAATTTGGTTGATTTTACAGGCCTAGCGATGATGTATCTCGACCGGTAGTCAACTATGACCAGAATCAAAATGCCGCCAAACCTTGTGTAAGGGCCATTAAAGTCTAGTGCAATAGACTCCCAGGCCGTTTTCGGGACAAACACACGCTTCATCGGAGTTGGCCTCTCTGGTTTACCGTTAACGCAGCATGTTTCGCACGAGTTCACCCATTTGCTTATTGCGCTGGCCATACCTGGCCACCACACGCGCTCCCGCATTATGCTCTTCATTTTACCGGTCGTCGGGTGTCCCTCGTGAGCAACCTCTAAAGCACGTGTTTGGAGTGCTTTCGGCACGATGGCACAGCCTGTCTTGAGGAGGATGCCGTTCTGAACAGTAAGATCGTTTTCGACCGCTTGATATTTCCGTAGGTCCTTGTGCCACATTCCTGTTTCAATGGCTGAAATTACCTGCAGCAGTATTTCGTCCGTTGCGGTTGCGGTTCTAATGTCTATCTCCGTCAGAAACTCAATGGAGTTTGCCTCGAGGGACGCTATTTCCCACGGGCTCGCCTCCTCATCGAAGGGTGCATCATCCCCGTCGTATAGTCTGGACGAAGAATCTGCAATGTTATCGATACCGCGAACATATTCAACAGTATAACTGTAGGGGGTCAACCTTAGCGCCCATCCATCAGCGCGCGTCAGCGCCCTCTTCGACTCCTCTCGGGTCCGGTTGAGGATGAAGGATACCCCTTGAGCATCAGTGCGGAGCGTAAAATGCCTACCGAGCAAAAAGTAGGAAAAGTGCTCGACGGCCCATACTGCACCTAAAGCTTCCCTTTGGTTTTGTGCGTACTTTTTCTCGGTAGGGGTAAGAGCTTTGGAGGCAAAGCTTATTATTCTCGCAGGTTGATTTGGGCTCTGTTGTACCAGTACAGCACCGAGTGCGACGGGTGAGGCATCGGTGTACAAGTAAGTCTTATCTTTGTCGGAAAAGAATCCTAATGATATGGTACATTGTATGATTTGCTGCTTGATCAATGCGAATGCTTCACTTTCTTTTGGGCCCCATGTCCAAGCTTTGGAAGCAGTAGCAGCCCATAGGGGGCTAGTGATATTCGCAAAGTTTTCGAGGTACGGACTCAAGAAAGTTGCCAAGCCCAGAAAACTTCTGAGCTCCGATAGGGTCGTTGGTTCTCGAAAACGGCGCACACTTTTAATCTTCTCGTCGTCTATATGGAATCCGTCAGCATCGAGCAGATGACCAACGAATTTTATTCTGGTCCGGTCGTATTCACATTTCGCTTGATTCAAAGTTAAGTTATTTTCCCTCAAGATCCGTAGTACCTTCATGGTTGTACAGCGGAGGGACTCCAATGTTTCAGCGAAGATCAAAATGTCATCGATGAATACAATAATATTATCTACTCCTTTCAGGACACGGGACATCTCGCGCTGGAAGATTTCCGGCGCGCAGTTAACACCGAACATGAGCCGGGTAAACCTATACATGCCATCTTCGGCCAAAAAGGTTGTCAAATCCCGAGACTCTTCGGACAGCTCGAGATGGTAGAAAGCATTGCTGAGATCAAGCTTCGAGAAATACCTTGAACCATGAAGTTTTACTCTCATCTCGTCGAGTAGGGGCAGTCTGTAATATTCCCGGTTAATAGCGCGATTAGGAGCGCGCATATTAACGACAAGTCTAAAGTCGTTGCCACCTTTGGCCACCGCGGACATTCCACTAATCCAATTGGGGGCCCATGTCACCTTCTCTATTATGCCTTGGGCTTCCATTTCGTGTAATCTGGTTCGTGCGGCCTCTCTGTAACCAATATGAACGGGAAGCCATGATATTAAGCAGATCTCGAAAGGAATAGTGAAACAGTGATTCTCAACGCAACAACGCACGAGACATCAGATGTAATAGGTATGGGTAGTTTAAAACATACCACCACGTTTACGTAATGGTTGCTTGTAGTTAATTAAGTTAGTTCAGAAGAAACCAATCTGTAAATCTTTTTAGTGATTACTTTCTTGCTAGTTATACGTGTCTTATCAACATTGCTAGCCTTTTCCATATGACAATGTAATGTCCACTTGAGACAATTCCTAACTAATGCTTAATCTCATAATATTCAGAGAGAGAAAACTCACCTGTATGCCGCTGGAACGTTGTAGTAGGCGTTTCTGGATGGTGAAACGTCGTTATTGACGCTAAAACGCACCTTCACCCCAGGCATTTTCGGGAAAACGTCATTTGTTCCACACTGGTTGATCGTTTTGTTGATCTGCAGCAGTCCCATGTCACTCGCTGTGGACCGTCCAAGTAGGGACCTTGTTCCCCTGAGTACAACGTGGAAAACAGCAGATGTTGACGGTCGCGCGGGACCTGGTCCTGCACTCAAGATTTCTGCTTTGAAGACGCACTCTATGGCCATGGGTTCTCGATTTCCATAGGCGTGCAGTCTACTAGTTGAAGTGCCGCTCATCATTTCAAGTTTGGCCTTTCCTGACCTGGCCTCTTGTTCCAACCGCTCCCAATCTTTCCCACCGATGATGTTTGCATCAGCGCCTGAATCTATCAGAAACCGTATAGCGCTAGACGATCCAACGGAACAGTCAATCAACACATCTTGTAGTGTGAGTGCATTAAGTTCCTGTAGTAGATGAAAACGGGTGTTTCGATGAATGTTAGACAAAATTTTCTGTTACGTTTTTTCTTTATTTCATTGAAAAATTCATTTATTTTGATTATCGATTATCGAACAAATTCAAATGCAAAATATCGGTCAATGTTTTAGTACCTGCTTGTCATCCTCGTACTTGTCTTCAGGGAGTGATACCAATCTATCCATGGGTTGGTCGACTCCTTCGTTTTGGGTGAAATTCACTTGTTTCTGCTTGCATGCAGCCGCGAAGTGCCCCCGCTTGCCACATCTGTTGCAGTTACGATTCAATGCAGGGCATTGACCGTTACGGTGGCTGAACAGAGAGCAACGATTACATCGTGGACGTCGTTCTTGGGAGCGTTGATTCATCGGATTTCCTCGGTGTTGCTTGATTGGTGGTCCTTCAGATCGACCTCCAGCATTCGGTCGTTTCGAATTTCCACCGTGCGGTGGTGGTCGACGTATGTTTCTGACCTCGAAGGCACCGGCAGTATCTTCACGTCGGTGTGTCTCAGCTTCAAACGTCTCATCCCTTGTGGCTGCCTGGACAATGAAATTCGTTTCGAACCCGTAGGTCCGTGCTTGTTTCACCAACTCTCGGTTTTTCAGTCCGTTTAGCAGTTGGGCACGCACAAATCGGTCTTCGTCATCAGCGCTGTAATTACAGTTGCGGACCTTACACATCAAGCGTGCATGGAAGGCAACCGCTTTCTCCCCGTTTTCCTGTTTCATTCGTGTAAAGGCTTCATGTTCAGCGGCGGTGTCTGTCATCGAACGGAAGTAACCTTTCACGTTTGCCACGAAGGTCTTGTAGCAGTTCGGGTCTGTTAAGCACGGGCGCAGCTTGGCAGCTTTGACGATTTCCTGAAGCTCGTTGCCCAGGGAAAGAAACAACAACTGCGTTCTTTTGACTGGGTCGCTCACGTTCCCGAGTGCAGCCGCTATTTCGAAATTTTCGATATAGCGGTTCCACTCCTCCCACATTTTGTTTGTGGGGATTCCACTCGGGAACGGCTTTACATGGTCCCAGCGGATGCCGGCGGATGTACTTGGATTTGCACATGGATTCATTTCGTTTGGGAAACTCCAGCTGTTGTCAGGATTGTCGTTTAATGGTGGTCGGGGGAGGCCGGGCTGAAAACGGCTCAAAGCTTCATTGATGCCGACGATAGTTTTCTCCATTAGTTCGATACGTTTCGCGTTCGCTACTTCCAGTGCCTCATGGGTGGAGTTTCCGGTCGATGTGATTGCAGGGTCAGAACATGCAACATCCGGTGAGCCCATCGGAGTGGCCGGTACGTTGGTGGATGTGTTGCCATAGGCTTGAGCTACTTCTTCGTCTTGGTTGTCCTCTACGTCGGTTTCGCTGTCAGAACTGCTGCTACAGCTGCTAGTGTCGCTGTTAGAAGAACTTGAGCTGGAAGAACAACTCGAGCTCGAAGTTGGTGATCGTTCGCCGTCTATTTGATCTTCTGGCGAGGAGTCGTTGCCATCGCCGACCGGAGCGTCGGCCAGTCGGACATATCTGCCGTCGTTCGCCATTACGTTACACAACAGGTCGCTATCCGCTATTCTGGAATGAGACCATCAACATTTTGCTTAGTTGTTTTCAAAAAACAGGGGCGATTCTTAAAAAACATCGGATTACTTTTCGCAGAGTATTTGCATTTCTGTTGACATAGAACGTAAGCAATTCTAATGTTCAATCTGAGTGGTTTATCAAGCATTTTATGCCCTCGCTACAGGAAGCGCGGTCAGCGTACCTGTTCTTTTATTGCGCGACGTTTGGTCGGCTCGTTTGGAGCTTTTAAGTGCGCGACTTTTGGTCCGCTATTAAATGCGCGATTCTAGAAATCCGCTTTTTGAATGCGTGATCTGCGGAATCCGCTCATGACGTGCGCGATCTGTAAGATCCGCTCATATGCGCGATCTGTAAGATCCGCTTATTACATGCGCGATCTGCAAGATCCGCTTATTACATGCGCGACCTTTTTTTTTTGTCCGCTCAAATGATGCGCGGTTGTGTTACCCGCTATAATAATGCGCGACTTTTTTGTCCGCCCGATCAATTTTCCGTGGTGCAAGCTTTATTCAAAGAAGTGCGCGACTTTTGAAATCCGCTTTGTAATGCGCGACTATTACAGTCCGCTTTATGGTGCGCGATCAAAGTGATCCGCTACTAAAATGCTTATTTTTCGTAGTAAAACGCTGCCATTTTTCTTGCTCGTACAGTATCACGTTTTCGCTTGTACCATTTTGATGATCCGCCATTTTTTCGCATACTGAAAATTTCAGTCCACTTTTGCATTTTTTTCCTTCCGTCGTGTTTTTACTCAAAGAAATGTTACCGATAGTATTCCATTTGAAATAAGTCTGGATGATTCCTTTCCGACGCCTGAATGACTTGATAAAACTAATGGGTTTCGAATTTATGTTGCTACAAAAAAAAATAGCAACACCTGGCAAGGACCGCCATTGTGCAAAGCCGAACGCTCGCCGGAAAGGAATCACCCAGCACTACACGTGGCACGTCTTACCTCGTTGCTGGTCGGTAACAGAATGCTGGCTGGGATCAGTGTGCTGCATGCGCGAGGCCGTTGAGGTGGCACTCACGGACCGTAAACCCAAAGGGTTAAACACACTGAAGTTCAGCTGCATGCACACTAAGAGCGGTGAGCTCTTTTGTACCCACACAGGTTAGATGCAGATAGTACAAATCAAGCATTGTGTGAAGTCTTTCAGATGTGGGGTTGTCCTTTGGTGATTCAAAGCGACAACGGGCCGCCGTTTCAAAGTACGGCCTTCAATCAATTCTGGCGAGAAAAAGGCATTGAGGTTAGAAAGGCAATACCGCTGAGCCCGCAATCTAACGGTTCGGTCGAGAGACAAAATCAGAGTATAATAAAAGCACTAGCAGCATCGAAACTTGATCACAGGAACTGGCGGCTTGCTCTACGGGAATACGTTCATCGGCACAACACCATTGTTCCCCATTCGCGCCTGGGAGTTACGCCCTTTGAAATGATGGTGGGGTGGAAGTACCGCGGAACCTTCCCAAGTCTGTGGTTCAACGACAAGAAAAGCCATCTTGATCACGAAGAACTAGTAGAAAAGGACGCGGAGGCAAAGCTGGTAAGCAAGAAATGCGCTGATTTTTCCCGTGGCGCCAAGGAATCCGACATTGGGGTCGGAGACATCGTCTTGCTGGCTCAACAAAAGAAAAGTAAAACGGATCCAACATTCATGTCCGAAAGGTTCACAGTAATCGCACGAGAAGGAGCAAAGGTAGTCGTGATGAGCAAATCTGGACTGCAATACGGCCGTAATATCCAGGAAGTGAAAAAAGCACCCGAAACTGACTCATCCGAAGAGGTACACAGCGGAACTCTGCCTGAAGACGCACAAGTCGAGGCTGGAACACAATCGGCTGCTAACGAAGGTTATGCTGATCTTCCAGGAGAGG
This sequence comes from Aedes albopictus, assembly GCF_035046485.1. NCBI lineage: Eukaryota > Metazoa > Arthropoda > Insecta > Diptera > Culicidae > Aedes > Aedes albopictus. The sequence goes on from NC_085137.1 coordinate 210,449,971, forward strand.
AGGTGGAGGTGGCTTTTAGCTCGCCAACTCAGGAACCAGGACCTTCCTGCTCGAAAAATCTTCGTCATAGAACGACCATCAAACGTCCCAAGAGATTTGACGATCAGTACGTCTACCGCGTTTTCTTTTAAATACCTGCAATGAGAAATAACGTGCAAATTTCTTTTTTACTTTTAACGAGTTTGAATTTAAAAAAAAAAATTAAATCAAAATGAATTGGCTTAGAAAACAACAGAAAATAAACACTTAGAATAAACTTCAATACAACTCGTTCTGTTTTCTTACTTCAAAATGATTGTTCGAATATGCTTCATGTCTTTGCTGGTCAATGGTAAATGCTGATCCGACGGTTTACTGATCTGTCCCGATTAGTACAGCACACAGAAAAGACCTTCAAGAGTAGAGGAGGAAGCAGATGTAGTAAATAGGTCTTGTAGCACGAACAACACTGACTAGCGGTACTTTTACATAATAGTAAATAAAAGCCACTCGGTTGGAGTCGGACGGATGACAGAAGGTAAATAAGCGAAATGAAAACAGGGAGCGAAATCGCCTGAAATATTTCAAGCGAAAACCCAGCTGGTATATTTCAGATCAAAATACACGGTAAGTAGAATGAAAGGAAAATCGAGAATGAATGAAACGCAATGAAAAAACGCAAAGTCGATGCGGAAGTGAGTGACTGGTGAATGTGGCGCGATGAAGGAGACCGGAGATGAAAAAAAGGGTTCATGTGATTCAGTATTCCATGTTTGGCGAGAACAGACGTGTTTTTGGTTGGCGTTTTAAATTTCAGTCTGAAGTTTCAAAGTTCGGAAAAGAAATGTTGAGTTATGGTCCGGATCACCACAGTCGGTTGTAAACATTGCGGTGCTCAATCACTTGGCGATCATTTTCGCAGAAGATTGCTGAGTGCGTTCATTTTGATCGAATCAGTTTCTTCCAAAAGTTCTTGTTGATGTAGTATTAGGCAGCAATCGACAGGCATTTTTTTCACGTTTCTTCCTGTTGCACCCAAAACACTCTATATCTGTATTAGTGTAGGTGTAACCAGTTGGATTTCAAATAATGTAATAAAAGACGTGAAAAATGTTCGTTTAAATAAGAGATTTTCACTGCATGTTCATACAAGTCCACCATTTGTCCTCTAATTGTCCTCTAATATATCAGCAGGGGAAGGCCCCAAAAGTCCCTGGAAACCACTCGAATCCCGAATGCGTCCCAAAAGCCAAATACTAAATCATAAATTAGTACACTTTTCCGCACGAACGAATCAAGCGTTTTCCATTTACAATCAGGATAATTGACTGGCCTCTGATCATTAAATTTACACCAACCCAAGCAGCAGTCAGGGTTCTCCGACGACTGACGACCGGCACATACCTTATAATTTAATTGCCCCAGCTAGCAAGCATATGTTCTGGTCTCGTCATCATTGATGACGTCAAACCCAAGATAGACCCAACCGTTATCCGATGTGCGTCCATCAGTGACCCAGCATTCGTTAAAAATTGACCCGACTTCAGATAATTTTTCAGTGTGGCGGAATGTTGGTGCTCCGTGCTCAGCCTCAGCTAGTCATTTAAGTGACATATTTTTTTCAAATGGCAAGGAACCCGAATAAAAAATACAGTAGAAAAACCGAATGTTGTATTGTAACAGTACTATTTAGAACCATATTGTTACAATAAACACCACTGTAAAAATAAAAAATACAAAAACAATAAGATGTAATGTGACACACCATACAGTGAATTGTAAATGAGATTTTAACAATATACTATACGGGTTGTTAAGTATCGTAACAATATAAAAAAATATTTTTCTCCATATATATTTTTTTACAAAACCATACATTTTATTGTAAATGAATTGTTCGAAATACTGATACGTGGGCTTTAATATACCGTACATTGTATGGTACACGTATGGTTTCAAACAATAAAATGTACCGTAAATATATTGTTTTTAATTGTAATTTCACTACTGGTAATAAATTTAATCATGGTTTTGGAATGGTTCTCTTTTGTTATGTTGTATGTCATATTATCTCGTCGTGTTCCTTCGATAATGGCAGTTCAAGCCAAACTAACCTAAACTCGTCTAAGTCTGAGTAGCCTCTGATTGCATTAACAGTTGAAGCTTAAGCTCCCATGTCCCACCAGCCAGATAACCGGGTTTTGCAAACTAAGCATTATTTGTGGCAACACTTTGAGCGGCATGATGGAACTGTGCCTAGCGCGCTAAGTGTTTTTTTTTATTCCTGTTTGGGTTTGTCACTGCGACCAGTTTTTAGATCTATTGTGACATTACCCGTGTCCTTAGTGTAGTGCATGTCGCATTACTCAATTGCCATTGAGGGGCAATAAAGTATCGATTTTGATACAGTTTTTGTTTTGTTTTCTTAGAAAACAAAACAAGAGTACTGATATTGGTCATGCATCGGAAACCTAGCATCACCCTTGTTTTACTGCTAAATTCTCCCCAGTAGGAAGTTTAGGACCCGGGTTTTAACATTAGCAGCAATACCATTCCAACAAAGGAACATGTGTTCAGTATTAAGGATTCTAGTATGTTCCTTGCGTACTAGCACTTTCCAGTCTTCGAAGAGTTAGTACATACATGGATCCCTAACCCAATTTGATTTCCTTTGCATTGAGTTTAGCCTCGGATGGTAAGGTTTTTAACTATATGCAAAGTGAAGTTGGTAAACTTAGTTTTATTGAAAGACTGGAAGTCATCACAACACCAGTAGCAAGGACTAAATACTATAATGTCTTCAATTACCAGAACACATATTCCAAAATTGACAAATAGGACGACACTAGATTTCGGTTTGGTATATCTATCACCGCAACGCAACCCAAAAAGGCGATCTACCCACGCTACGGGCTCCGTTAAAGATCGAGCATATTTCAAACCCCCTCAACCATTCATCCCTCAGCACGGGTCGCCTGACACCTTGGATTGGGGTTACCTGTTTGGTGGACTTTTACCCCCGGAACAGGTGGTCCGTAGTGCTATTCTAAGCCGGCAGCTACACGGGCGCGCTAAGTGTTATTAGACCACTAATGTAGTTGCATGAAGTGGGTGACGAGGTACATAAGTATCATTGCAGCGTGCTTAACCGTTATTGCAATATTGAGGCTCCAGTTTGACTGAACTATGAAATATGTACATAACAACTCATGAGAAAACTGTCAAGTTCGATTCAACTATAAGTTAGGTTAAAAAGCGAAGACGAACGTATATCAGAAGTCGTTTCAGTGTACAGTCCAGTCCTTATGTTAAAAATGGCTCTACGCCAAAAATAAATCGCATTTAATTCGGTTGTGGTACAAGACAAGTTCACATGAGAGAAGAAGAGAAAGAATAGTGTTGAACTCATCCATTGATTTACGGTAATCTGGCCTGCGTCTTTCCGGGTTGACCTACATTCCTATTCCTCTCATCGCACTCTACATACCTAGCCCGCCATATCTCTTGGATATGCAATCCTTGGGACACCTGGTTTACCACTATTTAAATATTTTATTGACTTTAAATAGATGTTTCAACTTATTCACTTTTTTCTCTTTCATTTCCTTTACAACAAAAATGTCACGAACATCAACAAAACAAAGCACGGAAAAAATCATAAACTGAATAAATAATTAAAAAAGCACGGAAAAAAATTGTTTCGGAATAGTGAAAGGTTCAAACGTAAGAAAAACAGTATAATATATTGTTACATAAAGATCGGATGTAAATGTATGGTAGCTACCAATGTGTACAGCTTTTAGCGAACCATTCCATTACAATACACTATATTGTAGCTGGTACACTGTATGGTAGAGGAATGGTTTTCACCAAATACCCTATGGTTAGTTTTTATCCGGGAATCGCTTTTTGTTAGATGGTTGCTCTGACTGACTGAAATCGTTTTAAGATGACTAGAAGCAAACATAAGTGAAACGATTTGTCGGTTACTGTTCAAATGACTTACTGCAATACTAACTTTATGCAATACTAAAAGAAAACATTTTGTTCCTTCAGCAAATTCAGCATATTCGTGGTTACACGGTACTGTACCGTGTCAAAATTTAAGTTGAATTCATCAAAGCAAACCATAGTTGACAATTTTGATTAAAAATCGGCGTTTGTCTGATCAATTATGAGATACAGTTTGTATTTCCAGTTGATTAATGTTTTTATTTTGAAAATCGGTCGACAAATAGCTGCAAACTGAGCTTCCGAAAATTATCAGACTGCGATAGACATTGATTCGATCAAGACATGTGGAGTGCACCTTAACCGACATCGTACTATATTCTTATCCCTCGCTCATCCACCATGTGACACACATACAGTCTCACCCATCACCGAGCTGCTGGCGCCTCAGCCAGCAACTCCATCCCTCTGTGGGTCCACGCCAGTTCACCTTTCTCCTCCGACCAAGCAGGCCATCTTAAATTCCACAGTGGCGATCCTCGCCATGATTTCCCAAGTAACACAGAAAACATCTTCAAAAATCAAAACTTCAGAAGATGCTATATAATTGCACTATAAGTGCATCAGAAAACATCTTGTGTTATTTAAAAGATTTTTTAATGTTGGCAAATGATAAAGAGAAAACAACCATCAATGGCTTTAAATCGTAAAGAAAGATTTTGGTAATACAATTATTCAACACTTTTAGAGCATTATCCATCAATCATCATTCACTTTTGACAGCCAATATTAATGTTCCCACTTCATGGGACTTTGTGGTTTTGATGAAGCCATCATCGCTGCGGCTATCTGTTGAATTCAGGAAGGCCGCAAAGATGTGAGAATAAGCATGTCGTGTCTACAGCAGGATTTGATAATTTCCAACACGCTCAACAGTCTGATATCTGGCTAAATTTCCAAGAATAGTCAAGCCCCTGCCCAAAAAGCAGCGGTTGCGACTTCGTCCGGTTCACCTTCCCACAAATCGTAAAACATCCTACTCCCACTCAACATTCACTCAATCACTCAACACTCAATCTGAAAACATCCGATCACCACATCGGCGCTACGCTCCATTAGCAATCCCAGGAAATTTTCGACGAATCTACGCACATCTACCACGAAGACTTCCAAAGCTCCAATCTCGTGTGATTCGTTGTTTTTTAATTGAATGCGTTGCCGAACTGCAGGTCAATTCTCCCAATACGCGAACAGATTCACGGATTAGGAATGGCACCGGACATGGGATAGTCGTTATGATCGTTCACTGTGAATTTGCAATCTCGCGGAACCTATAAAATAGTTAAAAAATTCCGGACCATCAGCAGAGCGGTTTGTTTACATTAATTGTTGATAGAATTTCGACGTAATGACAGATAAAGCCAGGCTAAGAAACCTGTTGTAATATGGTTATTTTGACGTTGTAATTATGTTTGCCAAATACACTAACATGGAAGTATGTTGAAAAGATGTTATCAAGGCGCATGATTAACGTCATAAAAAAATTGTTGCTCAAACTGTTGTATAGTTGCTCGCAAGACATAATCTCGAAGCAATTTCAACTTAGGTTTTAATCGAAATTTAATTTAATCTCATTAGAGAAATAAAATAAATTACAGTACCGAGTAAATAAATGAGTACACAAACAAAAATATGTTACGAACTAAATAACATTCTTATTATTTAGATTCATTCATTGATCATCTTATGGAAAAAGTTTTACAGTATACGACTTTCCATTAGCCGTGTTCAGTTAGTAATGGATTTGACTATAATTATTATTGATAATGAAATATTATTCGAAGCATTTCAAACGGCACTGTAAGCCCCATGCATCATCTGCCATTTTGCGTTTTCGCGTGCATTATGAAAAAATCATAAAATCGGCATCAAATAGCATATTTGGGTCACACTTTTGAATTCAACCTAGTGGCGCATGATTTATACATGAGTGAAATTATAAGTTTCTCCATAAATCTTGAAGCGCAAATAAAACAATACTAATGCCACTAAGTATGACACATTATTTTGTTTGCTGTCCGAATTATAAAAAATATCATGCCGACTCCATCACTTGGATTTTATTTTAATGATTCAGAAGCTAACTGCATTATTTGAAAAAAAAAAAAAACAAACATTTTGTTATTGTTTTTTTCTGTATTTTATTCACTTCACTTACCGTCGGGCTCAGCAACAGGTAGTATAAGTGGATTTTCCAAGTTATATAACATTAAAAAAAGCTTAATTACAAAAGTTGAATCGGAACGCAATATTAACGTTTTTTACAGGTTGAATAACTTGAAATAAGCTTGATTCTAACCTAAGAATGTAATTGCATTATAATCGCATTCGGCAAGTTTAACAACTATCAAATAACTTGGTTTTAACCAATCAATATTATAGAGTTGGTTAGAACGTACCGTGGGAGTACAATTGGTGTATAGCAATACATCTTATATAACTTGTAAGATGTTTTATAAGCCGCCATTTTTTGCGCTGTTTTGATTATATAAGTGTTCGATATCAAGTCCATAATTCAAGAAAAAAAACAGTCGATTAAGTATGAATAGTGAATTTTAAACTAATATAAAACAAGTTGTGTTACTTGGGTTTCTTCATCCGTTCACAATTATTGAAATTTAATTGAAGCCAGTGGAAAGTGATAGACTTTGTCCGCGAGTAATAAAATCGATAAAGTGAAAGTGGTAGCAGTTCTTCCCTCGTCCGGATTTATTCGAGGGGAAGAATGGAATCGGAGCCCGGCAAGTACGGAATGGAACCGGAACCCGGCAAATACGTGCGAATCATGCACGCAAGCGACGAGGAGGACAACACTGAAATTGAACAGCTCCCGAGCGAAAGCGATAGCTACTCAGAGCACGACTCGGAAGCTGAAGAAGCGGTTGATCCACAAATGCTTGAGGAAACGACTGTCTCTCCGCCCTTGCCACCGCCACCCAGTAGTACGGACAGGATAGCAGTGGTGGAGAAAGCCATTGTCGACTTGGCTCAACTGCTCCTGGAAAAGCCTTGGGAGAAAAAAGAAGCCACAAAACCGCCGACCGAAGAATCAGCCGCAACATGGGGAGGACTTGACGGCAGCTCTACGCCAGCGGAACCAGCGTCCGCGATTCGGCTGGACAATATCCCTTCATTCCCGAAGGAAATCCCTGCGGGTGGAATGTGGGAAGCATTCCACCACTTTATTGAAAAGTTCGAGATTGCCATTACATTAAACAGTATTACTGATCCAACACGCCAAGCCAAACTCCTGTACCTTGCCATCGGAGATGATTTGCAGACGATAGTGCGCGCCGCAGGACTCCGGCCGAGCCTTGACGTACCGGACTGTTATCGGAAGATGGTCAACAACATTTCGGAATATTTCCACGGCATGACGGATACGGCGGCGGAGCACGAAGCTTTCACCAAGATGAAGCAGGAGAGCGGTGAATCAACCATGGCCTTTCATGCGCGTTTGATGGCGAAAGTTCAATTGTGCCGGTACAGCCCTGCGGATCAAGTTCGTTTCGTACGAACCCAGTTATTCAACGGCCAACCAAGGGAGAACATTTGGATACGACGCAGCGTATATCGTTCAGGCGGCAGCAAGGAAAGAGGCTTTTGGAAAAGGAACTACCAGCCTACCGGAAGGCGCCATACAGGCTGTAGGACGTACAGAAACCCCCCATCATGGAAACCAACGTTCGTATCCCTCAAACTTTCGCGCAAGAAATTTCGATGGAAACAACAATCAACTCACCCACGCGGACAACCAGCAGCGAGCAGCCCCATTTCGTCGCCAGGGAAACCAACAACCCCGCCGATATGGTAATGGACAAACCTACCGTTACGGCAACCAACAGCAGCATCGTAACTCCCCTCAAGGGACTTTCCGTTTGGGCAAACGTGGAAGATGTTCACGATGTGATCGACCAGCCCATAGAGGACAAGCGTGCCCGGCATTGAACCAAGACTGCCACAAATGCGGGCGTCGTGGTCACTTCGCCGCAACGTGTCGGCTACGGGAGGCCAACGTGACCAAACAGGAACATTTGAAGACAGAGGACGAGGATACTCAGGTATGAGCCTTTATTTTAACGTATATTGTTTTTGACAACGTGTGTCGACACACATATGCATTTTAAGGTCACGTGAACTGAATTCCAAAATAAGTGTCCGAAGATAAACTTTATTTCTCTTGACACAGCGACATTTATTGAAAAAATTTCAGTCCATTCATACTGATTGAAAAAATAACATGTATGTTACAAAAAACCTGTTTTTATTAATCATTGCTTAAGTAGTTTCAAATGCATATGTATTGAATTTTAGGAGCTGGTATTCTTAGGTTTTATCTAAGTTACCAATTTGGTTGAGCTTAAACGCATATAATCTGCTGCTTATAAGCAGATATATCTCCCTCTTTCCAATGAAAGCACAGGTAATCCTTCGATCCTCAGCGAATATGACACATTTTTAAATTAAGCGTTTCAAAGTACAATTAACAAGATAACTTTACTGTTGCCTTACTCTAAAACTGGTTTTGATTGATTTAAATAAACTTGGCTTATGCACTTTTTATAGAAACACTTTCTGACATCAGAAAATCCATCGATATTGTGGAAAAAAGGATTAGGCCAACTTTTATCATACTTTTTTATGGTTTCATTAGTACTACCAGCCGGGCGATGGCAGCGAATGGTTTTTTAAGATAAATTCGCAGATTATAAACGAGCCGCGGCGCCTAACTGCGACTTAAACATTAAACCGATATTTCTGGGACTTCGTGATCACAAAATTAGTCTATGACTACTTAATCGTTACTTGATATGCCACCACTTGTATTGTACCTATGGAAAAGTATGGTACGGTGACTACCACGACACCCACTCTACCCCATAGACGTTCTGACAAGTATCCCATTTACAAGGCACCCCTGGCATAAGTATGACGTAACCAGCCAATCACATCATGCCAGTTAGATAATATCGTTAAGACATGCGAACTTCATCCAAAACGCTTTCTTCAAAGTTGGAATTGTTTCAACATCGTTATATACCCTTCGATGAACCCTTGACAACTACTCTTGCGTCGGCGTAATCTACTAATCACTAAATATGCACGGTTACTGTCAAGTAATCAAAATAAATAACGCTCTGACTTGATTCCATCCACAGTGCGTTAACACACTTTCCATGGCAGATGTACTCATACACTGCAGGCTGGGTACGTCCAGCCCTATAGAATTCCTCATCGACTCGGGTGCGGACGCGAACATAATTGGAGGGCAAGACTGGGATCAACTTCAACGGGAGTATAAGGCAGGCTCAATTACAATCGACGTGACCAACAAGCCTAATACGCAAGCTTTAAGAGGTTACGCTACAGACGTACCCATGGAAATCGAATGCATATTCTGCGCAGAAATCGTGGTTGTGGAAACCACTAAGCCACCAATTCGCGCAGAATTCATAGTTGTCCCAAACGGTCGTCGCTCGCTCCTTGGACGTGCAACTGCAAGTGACTTAGGGCTCCTGAAGGTTGGACCATTTGTAAACAAATGCGATGTGGGAGAACCGGGCATATTTCCCAAAATGCCTGGTGTCAAAGTAAGATTTAGCGTAGACAGGTCAGTCCCCCCCCCGAAAGAAACGCTTATTACAACGTCCCTGCTGCCTACAGGGAAGGAGCAAAACGCAGACTTCAAGAAATGGAACAGAGAGGAATAATAGAAAGGGTTAGATCCGCTCCAGAGTGGATAAGCGGCATGTCGGCCGTTCCCAAGGGAAAGGATGACTTTCGCCTTGTTGTGAACATGCGGGCACCGAACAAAGCGATAAAGAGGGAGTATTTTAGGCTTCCATTGATCCAGGAGATGAAAGCCCAACTCCATGGAGCAAAATTTTTTACTAAGCTGGATTTGACGAGCGCCTTTTACCACCTTGAACTGGCAAAAGAATCACGAGATTTAACAACATTTCTTGCTGAAAGTGGTATGTACCGCTTCACAAGATTGATGTTCGGCGTCAACTGTGCCCCCGAAATATTTCAGCGGGAGATGAGCCGTATACTGAAAGACATAAAGAATGTTATCGTCTACATAGATGACATTTTGATTTTCGGTAACAGCATCGAAGACCTCCGCAGAACCGTTGCCCAAGTTCTACAGGCATTGAGAGCCAATAACCTATCATTGAACATTGAGAAATGCGAATTCGACAAGGAACGCATCAACTTCTTGGGACATGAATTGGACGAACAAGGGTTCCATATCGACGAGATGAAAATTAAGCACATCCAAAAATTCCGTGAACCAACAACTGCCTCCGAACTCCGTAGCTTTTTGGGCTTGGCATCCTTCATAAGCCCTTACATAAGAAACTTCGCCGACATCACCAGCCCACTATGGGAAGTCGCAACAACCAAAACATGGACCTGGGGACCAGTTCAATCAACTGCTTTCGAAGTCGTCAAATCAAAAATAGTAAGAAGCACGGTTGCTCTTGGGTACTTCTCTGACAAAGATAGAACTATACTCTACACGGACGCATCCCCAAATGCTCTTGGCGCGGTCCTGGTGCACGGTGTGTTGAAACAGGATTATTATCGCACTTTCATGAACCTAAAATACTTTTTCGTTATAAGTTAGCCTGAGCTGTATAGAAAAGAATTCTGGGGGTTAAAAAATCTTTCATCGGGGAAAATTAAAATAAATTCGATTTTAGTATTTTACGACTTTTCTCATACAATACGGTATTACGCAAATCTGATGAAACTAAACTCCACCAGAAAAAGTCCCCTTTCTAATAATAAATCTAAAACCATTTAGAGAGAAACGAATGTAAGAGTCTGTAAAACGTGTTTAAGTTCGATCGGCGTTCGTTTCATGTGTCCAGCCCACTACAGTCTGCCGAAAGTAATAAAAGTCTACATTCCTTCCATATGTTTGGTACAAAGATATTTGTTATGGAGGTAAACAAATAATTCTTATTAGTGCGACTCATACATTTGCAGCACATACTCTCCATGTGTCAATTTGCCTAAAATGGCGGGTATTAGTTGCACATACTTTGTATGTCAAACCACATCCACATTAATATTTGCCAAAAAGTATGAGTCGACTTACTGAACGTGCGTGACTTATTTGTAAAAATGCTGCCTCTGATCTATTGAGGACTTTTGTCCATATAGTCATCAAATTTTAAAAATTCTGTAGATTTTGTTCAGTGAATAGTCTCACCGGAGTTATCTCCTTGTTACTTATAAAATGATACCTTTAGGATTAACTGGGCTGTTGAGACTCTAATAACAAAAAGTTTACACAAAATACATAAGATTGGCGTTGTCATTTTATGTGAATGCATTCAAAAACGATTATTCAACATTTTGTTTAAAATAAGGTACACCGGGGCAAGATGAAACGGGTGGAGTAAGATAAAACAGTGGATTAACGTGATTATCTAGAGTCGTGATAAGCAATTTGAATGTCATAACTTTTTTTTTAAATCGAACAATCATTTGGCCAAGGTTAATTATAGAAATTGTATTGAAATCTTTTTAGAAACATCACAAGTTTCAATTAAGAATTTATCCCACCGAATGTAACGCATGCGATGCCTCATATATGTCAATGTGAATGACATGTTATTTTTTTTCCTCCCCTGTTGGGGAAATTAAGCCACTGCGTCCAATAGGCTGAACTTTTGTGGCATGTCCCGTTTTGATATTCGCATCTAGCCAGCTGATTACCATGTGTCAAGTAATCAGCTACTGCCACGACGCGTCGTCTCCCAGTCAGGTGCAATGGAATTGATAAACTCCAAGACCTTCCCAGGTTTTGCAGACCAGATCTCACTGGGTTGCAAGCAACCACTATTTAGAAATCTTTGCCTGCGCGTGTATATAGCACCACAACTGTAAAGCAGATGTTCCGAGGTTTCACGTTCCGTATTACAGAAACGACAGATATCACTCTGAATATGGCCAAAATTTTTCAAGTGATACCTGCTCGGGCAGTGTCCAGTTACTAGGCCAGTGTATGTACATAGAGCTCTCTTGTTGAGCTCTAAGAGCTTTTTGGTTTTATAAGCATTTGGTGTTATAAATCGTTTTGACTGATTGCAATTTTTGACGTCCATATCACTAGGGACAATGGAAATTCGCGATTTCGCGGAAGCCGCGAAATCCGCGAAATTGGGCTACCACCGCGAAATTTAGGAAATCCCGCGAAATGCCGCGAAGTTTTACGAAATTACGAAAATACTCTACCAGTTTCCATCTATTTCAAATTTTAAAGCATAAATGGCTGATAACTTTTAACAGTGAAACGATCATCACGATTCCGTATTCGCACAATACAAGAATACGGCATTTTAAGTTTATTTTTCTTTCAGAGTTTTCATCAAATTTGTAATTTTTTTCGAAGAAGTAATGATTACGCCTCACAAAATCAAATAAATTATCCATTTGGCATGCGAAATTGCAGTTTTCTTCAACAAAACGGTAAAAAATATGGGGCCGCGAAATCGCCGCGAAATTCACTAAAGTGGCCCGCGAAATTTAAGAAATTTTGCCGCGAATTTCCATTGTCCCTAGATATCACCCTCTGCTCTGACATGTTATAGTATATGCCTCAAATATATTGGAAGCATATCCATTTGAAAGTAATCTGATAAATTTCAATAATAGTAGTTTCGTGCAGTGATTTTTTTTTTATATATTCGTCTGGGCCATCTGTAGTTTTTTTAAAAGACACTTTGCTTTTGATAAAAACTTACATTTTGGTTTCAATGTTATGACTGCATAAAATAAAGCATATTTTTCTCAAGTAAAATTTTTCCTTTTATGCGAATTATTTTTGACAACATATTCAGTATGAGGAGAAATGTCACTTGTCCTTGCGGAGCATGATAAAAACGAAATCAAAAGGAATAGTGATTGAAACGACTAAGTCATAAAACCGAAAAACCACTGCACTGTACTTACAAAGTGAGAACTAACCATTAGGCGCCGTCCACAAATTACGTAATGCTCTAGGGGGAGGGGGGGAGTACGACCAAGCGTTACGGTCCATACAAAAATTTAAGGATTTTCATACAAAAAAGCGTTTCGGAGGGGGGAGGGGGGTCCAAAAATGACGATTTTAGCGTTACGTAATAAATGGACGCTGCCTTAGAGTTGAATTGCAAAAGTCATTCGTTCATTCGATACCTTTCAACCATCTTCCATGTGTTATAACTATTTAGCAATCAAAATGTGTCAATATCATCCAATAATACCGAAAAGAAGCACAAAAGAACTAATAAAAGTTGTTAAAATGTTGTATTGAAGCCTCAAATTACGTTATTCTTGCTACACTTTGCGCATCACTGTTTGTTGCTTTTTTATATTTTATGACATTTCCAAAATATTCATGTTAAAAAAAAAACATTACATTTGCTTACCTTAAAGTACGTGTATCAATGGCGTGTGCCGAAAGAGTAATTAAAAGCTATTCTCTATGGCCCGATTTCTTCACCTCGGATTAACCGGTAAACCATGCTTACCTATATAGTTAAACCTGGTTTGGGGACTTTTTCTGGTGGAGTTTAGTTTCATCAGATTTGCGTAATACCGTATTGTATGAGAAAAGTCGTAAAATACTAAAATCGAATTTATTTTAATTTTCCCCGATGAAAGATTTTTTAACCCCCAGAATCTTTTTCTATATAGCTCAGGCTAACTTATAACGAAAAAATATTTTAGGTTCATGAAAGTGCGATAATAATCCTGTTTCAACACACCGTGTGGTGCAAGAAGGCAAGGGCAATACCCCACGCATTATAAGCTTTGCTTCCAAGGCCTTGACTGCAACGGAAAAGCGATATGCCCAAAATCAGCGGGAAGCGCTAGGCGCCGTATGGGCCGTCGAATACTTTTCGTATTATTTGTTAGGTCGACACTTCACGCTACGAACCGACGCAAAGGGTGTTGCGTTTATTTTAAACCGTTCTCGAGAAGATTCAAAGAGAGCCCTTACCAGAGCGGACGGCTGGGCTTTAAGGCTTAGCCCATACAGTTATACAGTAGAATACGTGGAGGGTAAGTTCAACATAGCTGATCCGTCATCCCGCCTGTATACTGGAAGCGATGATCCGTTCAACGAGGCACAGAGTCCATGGGAAATAGCAAGAATTGAAGCCGTTGCGACAGGTTTTTTGACAGAAGAGGTCATACGGAACGCAACTGCTGATGACGTTACCCTTCCTCAGGTAATGGAAGCCCTCGAATCCGGAAAATGGACAAGGCAACTGCACCGATACGAATCAGTCGCCAAAGACCTTTACGTCAAGAACGGGATGTTAGTCAAACAAGGATGTGTGGTTATCCCAGAAGCGTTACGCAAGAAAACATTGGAAATCGCGCACAAAGGCCACCCCATGACGGCTAAACTGAAGAGCATTCTCCGAGAGCGCGTTTGGTGGCCAGGAATGCCTAAAGACGCAGAAGAATGGGTAAAATCCTGTGAAGCTTGTGCCACAAACGGAAGACCGGAAAAGGCTATCCCCATGGAGCGTATCTTTGCCCCGAAGACCGTCTGGGAAACCGTAGCCCTGGACTTTAATGGGCCATACGCAAGATTTGGTGGAATCTACATATTGGTGTTAGTAGAATACAGATCACGATTCGTAATCGCGCGCCCCGTAAGATCAACTAGTTTTGAAAATACTCGCAGGGTGTTGGAAGACATTTTCGATCATGAGGGATTTCCTATCCACATAAGGACCGATAATGGCCCCCCATTTAATGGAGAGGATTTCAGCAAGTACTGCGCAGAACGTGGCATAACGAACGTGTTTTCCACCCCGTTGTTCCCGCAGCAAAACGGCCTGGCAGAAAACTGCATGAAACTTATCAACAAGGCAATGGCTACCGCAGTATCTGTCGGAACTGACTACAACGATGAACTCCATTCAGCAATCAAAGCCCACAACTCGGCGGCTCATTCAATAACAAAAGTTCCTCCGGAAGAACTAATGTTCGGGCGTAAGATACGGCGATGGCTTCCCCTTCTGAATCCTGGTAAGGTGAACCACGATGACGAAAAGATTAACTCAAGGGACATGAAGGCCAAACTAACCGGAAAGCAATACGAGGACCGACGTCGAGGCGCGAAACGTTCCCAAATCACTCCGGGGGATACTGTTATCATTGAACGGCACTCACGTACGAAAGGGGAAAGTCGATTTGACCCCAGAAAATACACCGTCACGGAACAGAACAAAGGGAACCTGGTGCTTACGGGACCTGATGGCCAACAGCTGAAAAGACATGTCACACAAACTAAACGGGTTCATGAATGGCGTGCTCCGGATCCCACCCACAAAGATCAGGAACTAGCAGTGAAACGCCAAGCAAGGGAAAGAAACGCGCCCGTGTATTTGAAGGATTATATACGTTTAGTGCATGCCGAAGAATCTGCACGATAATCATGTAAATCAGGTAAACTAATATCGTTATTATCCCAGGTGAAACTTCTCAGAATTTAAACTCGTCGTAACTTCTAAAACAAAATTTCAAAGTTCGACAAAAAAGGTATCTTTGTGTAATACTGTATTTTAGCTTCTGCTTTCCAAAAGTTTTTAATGGCAACCCTAGATGGTTTGATTCGTAGGTAAACCTGTGAAGCATAATGTACAAATAGAAGAAAACAGTTTAGTCATAACGGGATTCTGAGATGTTTCATTCCATTTTAATTGCTCTAATATACACGTATATAAATTTGTTCTCTTATGGTTACAGTATTCCTCGAAGGACCACGTACGCTCCGCCAACTCGCCGAACTTGCTACGAACCTAGTTTACTTTCAAAATGCTTTCTTGACAAACATCTATGTTATCAAAGTCCTTGACAAGCCCTATCTCAACAGTAGAAAAAAATGTTAATTGAAATCAAGAGCTCATCGTTTGACTCATTAAATACAGAACACCTCATCTATTTCAAAGAGTATTCCAATCTCTTATCGATCACGCTAACTTTTCTCCGAAATTGACCACTTCTACTACACATTAGGGTACTTTGGGAGTTTGTTTAGAAGACCTGGGTATTTTTTTTTTTTTGGACAAGGAGGGGGATGTGGAGTGCACCTTAACCGACATCGTACTATATTCTTATCCCTCGCTCATCCACCATGTGACACACATACAGTCTCACCCATCACCGAGCTGCTGGCGCCTCAGCCAGCAACTCCATCCCTCTGTGGGTCCACGCCAGTTCACCTTTCTCCTCCGACCAAGCAGGCCATCTTAAATTCCACAAGACACAAAACATGAAAGGCGCAATCGGATCGGAAAGTGATAATGAACTACCGATTGGCAGAGACGATTCTATCAGTTCATGACAAATACATGCGATGATGAACACTTGTTTTAATGACAGCAGTGCAAGATCACTCAGTATTCATTCCGATTTTGAGTTACTGTGCCAGTTTTCAAACGTATAGGTGATGCCAGGCCCTTTGCTGTGGGTGTTGATTGAGTGGGGAAAGAGTGGTTACTGATCGGGTTTTGAACTGAGTGAAAACATCCTTGCCCTCAGGGATTTCTCCAGGAACTCTTTCAGAGATGCCTTCGAAAATTCCTTCAGGGAATCTTTCAGGAAGTCCCTCAGGGATTCCTCCAGGAACTCCTTTAGGGATTCCTTCAGGAACTCTTTCGGGGAATCCTCCACAAACTGCTGGATTTCTTCAAGAACTCCTTCAGGGACTCCTCCAGGCTGGGCACTTATTTTGCCCAAGACAGCAAAGATCTACCATGCCAGGCAAAGTGGATGCCAGGCGTAAGATACCGTTATAGAATTGCGTGTTTTATTCTTCAAAAGACGATTCGTCACTGCTCGCATGATTGTATGGGAGAGTCAGAGACTTATCTCAGCTTAAAGCCAGAACCCTTTTCAAACTAGATGTCCCTATCGCACTTCATTGCTATGGTGGAAAACTTTCCACATCCACATCACTATACATTTTAAGATCCAGAGGACTACACTCGTTTCGCTCTAAAATATAGTCACCTCGTAAATTGTCCACTTATGTGACTGTCGTCGTTTTAAAAAAAGAGCTCCTATCCTCCGTTTCTCCAAACCTGGCCGACCTATAAAACTACGCAAATAAAAATGTCACACTAAACTCAGACCCCGGCGTCTCCAGCTGACTCCGCCTTTTGGCACTATGTACAGCTACAGCAGAACCACGATATGCTCCGACGACAGCTAGCGAGCGCGGAAACGGCTTCGAACGAGAATGTGACATTTTAATTGTAAGGTAGCTACCAACCTACCAACCAACCCATATAGCACGTTCTCGCGGTGTCGTTGTCGTGTGTGAGCGACGAGTTCCAAGGTTGGAAACGGTTACCGACAGACCAACCAACCGACCAACCGACGACAACTGGGACTGGTTGGTGGGGGAAAAGTGCGACCGCTTTGTCGGCAAACATACCATAAATTAACGCTTCGTGACACAGGAGTGTTCGTCTCTCCCTAATTAGTGAATAAAATTGTGAGCATCGTTCTTTTTCCTCTGCGAGCTGCGTTTATTCTTTTTCACACCTGCTGGTGGCTGAAACTTCAAGATAATTGTTGACAATGGCGTACGCCGTGGCGCTTCAAATTAGTAATTATTTCTATGACTTAATTCAATAGTTGAAGGGGTTGGTGTGGGAATGAAATTGAAATGAAAAAAAAATCGGACTTATTTTGTGTGGCAGAAAATAGCAATACTCAGAATGTTGGATTATTAAGGGCTTCCTGAATGTATTGTCAGTTTATACATGATAAAGAAGCCATCACCATCGATCTGTTATTCTACAGAAAAACATTCATATATGTGAGGGATCTCGATCGGGTTGCATTGCTCGGTGGAAAAACTAAAAAGAATTTAGGACAGATGCACATTGTCCTTTCTCGTGAAGTGATGCATATGGATACACACTTGGTAGCCAACGGTATTGCAGATAATTGGGTTTTTAAGTTTTGAAAAATGTACTGATTTTTTGATCTTATACGAAAGAGCTTATTTTTCTGAGCCACTATGATTTTTTTAAGATTTTTTTTTGTACCTAAAATCAATTTCAAAGGGATTTTTTTAATTCACCATCTGACAGCTGGGGCAACTATATGACAGCTCCACCCAGTACAAAATGCGACGAGGGGTGATTCGATAAATCGCTCCCATACAAACTTCAAATTGATTTTCAAATAGGTTCCCGGCCACCAAAATTCATAAAAATTTCGATTTCGGCTCAGTTTGGCATGAAGATTCAGAATATGGAATTATCTCAACACCGCTAAAGAATCCAATTGAAGGAGTGAAAATCCGGCATGGAACTGGGTGAGATTTTTAGAGAAAGACGTGTGTTCAATACCAGGGTTGGTTTATTAATAACAAGTTTTTCAGTAGTTGATCAGGTCTAAACAACATCTTGGTAACCAGGGTGGTGACTAGTCAACTGCTCCTACGATTCTAATCAAGGTAAGTAAAAGGAAGGTAATCCAATATAGTATATCATACAATCCGCCATATTGGAATTCGAAATGACAGCTGGCAAGTTTGTTTTGATTTGGAAATTTATAAATAGTAGCAAGTCATGATCCAAAAGATGTCACTTCTGGTTGCATGCGCTTGCGAGCTAATATGGTAATAAAATCAACCAAAGAGCTTGGGCCTGATTACGAATGTGAAATTCCCATTTTAAAGCTGCCGAAGCTACACCAACACGGCTTCCGCAAGATTATGATCTCTTTATTCAGTTTTTCTTTTAAAATTTTGGCAATAAAGATTCGATATGCGTATGGCTAATGTTGTAGAGTTCAAAACATCCAAAAAAGTAGATTTTTCTCACTATAATTAACTTTAAATTAACAGAACAAGCAGCTGCTCGGCCTATGCGGATTTTTTTTTCACTTGTTTGGAGGTAAACAACAACCCCTAGCAACCCTAGCAACCACACAGAAACCGATAGTGTACAGCGTGTCCAGCGTACACAAACTCGCCAGCAGTCACCTCCACCACCCCCGCCATAAACCTCTCCCCGCGTCCACTGACTGCTTATATGCCAGTACCTTCCATTAAAATTACCTTGATTCTAATCTTCACCCCCTCTCAGTTGAATGTCTCCAATCCAATCTTAATCCGCAATGTACTTAGAGTTAAGGCTGGTAGGGGCTTGATTAGGATGTCCGCCTCTTGCTGTTGAGTTGGCACGTACACAAGCTTTACCTTTCCTTCTGCTACAGCTTCTCTGATGAAGTGAAACTTGACGTCAATGTGCTTCACGCGTTTAGTTTCCTCCTTTTCCGCCATGGCAATGGCCTCTTGATTATCCTCGTGTATTGGTATCGGGTACAAGTTGTATTCTCCCAAGTTTGTCAATAGTCCGCTAAGCCAAATTGTTTCGCTAATTGAACTGCTCATTGCAATATATTCAGCCTCCATCGATGACATTGCCACTGCGCGCTGCTTCTTGGATGACCATAGGACAGTACAGCCGAAAGCCTTGATCAGGAATCCAGATACACATTTGCGATCCAGCTCGTCACAAGCATAGTCAGCATCAACGAAAACTTTGATTGGTGGTTCATGCAGGTTTCTCTTAAATGTCAGCTTCATATCCTTGGTAGCTTGAAGGTATCGCAGTACTCGCTTTGCATGTTTCCAGTGATCCTCTCCTGCAGCATCCTGGAATCTTGCTAAGTAGCCCACAATGTAGCACAGGTCCGGGCTTGATCCCAGCATCAGGAACATCAAGCTGCCAACCAGTTCACGATATGGATAGCTGCATCCTCCAGTCGCTGGCCGTAACTGCAACTTTGTTTCAGCAGGCGTACTAGCTGGTTTACAATACTCCATTCCGAAACGTGACAGGATTTCCGGAGAAATGCTTCTTGAGATAGATACATGCCGCCCTCATCTCGTTCAATCTTGATGCCCAGAAAATGATGGAGCTGATTCATATCTGTCATCTCGAATTCTTCTCTAAGTCGCTTCTTGATACTTTCTACGGCTCGAAAATCAGCCGCAACCACGAGTAAATCGTCCACGTAGATCACGAAGAATGCTATGTTTTTTCCTTGTCCACGAACGTATACGCAATAGTCGTGCCGAGAGCGAACGAAACCCATGTTGAGGAGAACTTCGTTGAATCGACCATTCCAGCAGCGAGGGGATTGCTTGAGACCATAGAGGGACTTCTTCAACAAGCACACCTGGGACGGCTGACCTTTTACCCGCTCTGGAACACGCATGTACACCTTTTCTTGAAGAACGCCATTGAGGAACGCCGTCTTAACGTCCATTTCGTGAACCTTCATATCTCGATGGGTCGCGACAGCTAGAATCGTCCGAATCGTTGAAAGTTTTGCTACAGGGGCGAATGTCTCTTCATAATCAACATGCTTCCGCTGCAGGTATTCTTGGGCAACCAATCGGGCCTTGTAGCGCTCAGGATTCCCGTCAGCATCCGTTTTCAATGTAAACACCCATTTGCTCGGAACCGGTTTTACTGCATCTGGGCATTTTACCATCGTCCAGGTTTGATTCTTCTCCAGGGACTTCAGTTCGTCATCGATTGCCTTCCTCCATTCCGTCTCGTGCGGGTGTCCGTCAACCTTCGCGTATCATGTAGGTACCTGTTGGAATTCATCAGCAGCAGAGAGGGCTCTGTAAGGGGCAATAAAATCAGCAAACCAACCTGGAGTCTTGCGCTCCCGATCACTGGACCTCGGAACAATCTCCTCACAGCTGTTCCCATTTGATTGTGGTGGGAGCGCCGATGCACCTTCTTCACTGATATCTCGTACTCGTCTTCAGATTCGCAAATTTCTGGTGTAGCGTTTCCAGGCTCGACTGCTTCGCGCTCTTCTTCGTTGGTCTCAACAGGAATGGGAATGACTTCTGGGATGACTAACTTCGCAAATTCCTCTTTCTCCGGTGTCTTGAATGGGAAACTTGATTCGTCAAACTTTATATCGCGCGCTACGAACATTTTCCGTTTTTCTAGATTCCACAATCGGTAACCAGTCGGGGCATAACCAAGCATCACGCTACGTTGACCAGAGGCATCCAACTTGCTCCTCTTCTGCTTCGGAATCCACGCAAATGAAAGACATCCAAATACTCGTAGCTTACCAACATCCGGTTTTTCGCCATGCCAGAGCTCAGCGGGTGTAACACTTCCTCTCAGAGCTTCCGTTGGGCTTCGGTTCGTCACGTAGACTGCATTCAACACTGCTTCTCCCCACATCGATTTCGGTGCGCCAGATTCCTTTAAAATCGCTCTCATCCTCTCCGCAAGCGTTCGGTTGAATCTTTCTGCTACTCCGTTGGGTTGAGGGGTGTAGCCAACAGTCGATTCAACTTGGATTTCCTGCTTCGTGTAATACTCGTGCTGCTCGTTTGAAAAATATTCTCTTCCTAGGTCGCATCTCAGGTTTGCCATTTTCGATCCAAACTTGGCCGTCGCCATAGCTTCATAGACCTTGAAGTACTCGAAGACTTGACATTTTCGTTTCATCAGGTAGACAACAGCAAAATGGGTGTAGTCGTCGATGAACGACACAAAGTACTGATACCCATCTGCTGTCCTCGGTGTAATCTGGCCACAGACATCCGTATGAACACGCTCCAACGGTCTTGTTGTTCTTGGTCGACTCTTGTTGAACGGTAACCGGATCATTTTGCTCTCAGCACAGCACTCACATAGTCCGCCTTCGCCAAGTCCATCAACCAACTCGTTCTGTTTCAGCCGTTGAACATTCTTGAAGCTTAAATGTCCGAACCGTTTGTGCCATAGCTTCAGATCTTCACTGCTTTTTGCAACCATTGCCGAATCGAACGTCACACAGCTCATCCTCAGATAATACAAACTTCCACGTAGCTTTGCCACAGCTATGGTTTCTCCGTCCTTGGACAATATTGATCGATCGGGCTTGAAATCTACCTTCACACCAGCCTTCAGCAAACGGGATAACGACAGCGAGTTGAACTTGAGATTCTTCACAAAAAGCACATTCCCCAGAGACAACGTCAGGCCGCTTCCATTTACGGCAACCTTTCCTTTCACCGTTCCTTCTTTGGTAGCAGTTAGCTTCTCACCTTCTTTCGTACTTTCGATCACCAAGGGCTCGCCGAACTCGCATAAATCTTGAAAATAATCTTCATTATACGCCATATGCTGACTTGCTCCCGAATCCAGGATCCATTCGATGAACGATTCTGCCTTGTGATCATTTCTTTCTTCCTGAGACAGAACCAGCGCAATTTCTCTATCCACAGGAACGGTCGCGACTTGAGCCTTACCATGTCGATTCTTCATCTTCGGACAGGAGAATTTCTTGTGCCCCCCCGAATGTAGGTTTGCGTTGCAAAACCCTTCTTCGCAAACGTATTCGCCAGGGAATTTCACATCTCCTTCGCAGTATCCTTGTCGCGCACATACTCCAGATGCGAATCAGCAATGTACGTCACCAGAAGAGCCTTTGTTTTTTCGTCCTTTTCACGGAACGCTGTCAGCTGCGCTTCATCCATGGGTACATCCTTCGTGAGCATCTCCTTCACGCCGTGGGCAGACATCTGCGTTTCTACTCGGAATCTCCATACATCGTACCCCTCTCCGGCAAATTGAACAATTCCAACTTTTGCTGCACTCGACATCCTTCGTCTTCTCCAACGAACTTTACGATCTTGAAATGATTCACCTTATCGTCAGTGGCCTAACGCAACTGAGCTCACAACCAGGGCGCAACATTTTCGAGCAGACGAGCTGAAGTTCACCGTGCGGCAATTTTCATTCACTTGCCTGCATATTCATATTCAGCTGCTCGATACTCGTCTGTCAACTGAACGAAAGTCAATGAATATTTGTAAACATCTTACAAAGTATTAAATTGCAGATAGAAAATTAACGTTCCGGTTACATTCAACGGTGCTTTAAACAGATCTATGCCCATTTGTTGTGGAGTATTTTGGAAGGAATCCTAGCCATAAACGTAGGTAATTATGAAGATGTTTCTAGATCGGCTTCATATTCAATGACTACGAATTGATTGACTGTGTGAAGAGGGAGAGTGAAAATGAATTTGTTTGTTTTGAATATTCAGTGCAGAATCATTCAAATTCGTGATGTTTTCAGTCAATGACTATGAATATTTTGCACCCTGCTCACAACCTTTAGAGAAAGACGTGTGTTCAGTAACAGGGTTGGTTTATTAATAACAAGTTTTTCAGTAGTTGATCAGGTCTAAACAACATCTTGGTAACCAGGGTGGTGACTAGTCAACTGCTCTTACGATTCTACTCTTCAAGATTATTCTGATTTTTTTTTTTAAATCCTAGAGGGAGTTGTAAGCTACACCGGGGCAAGTTAAAACGGGTGAGGCAAGATGAAACGCGATGTTTTGAAATAAATTTCAATACCATTTGGAAATTTTTCGTTCTCCAAAAGATTGTTTGAATCAAAAACTCAGTGTTATGGCTTCTTGCCCCACCCGTTTCAACAAACCCCGGTGTACCTTAGTAATTTTACCAATGCATTTCCACGTGGACTCCTGCAATCTGGTAATTTCTGCAAATTAATCTTGTTGCTCTGGTTCTGACCTAATATTGAAGCGATAAAAATATGGGAATAAAGTAATTGCAGCTCACAATGATCATTATAGAAAATCAAAAATAATTGGTCAAATTACTACTACTACTACCTACTCTTAGTAAAATACATAATTTGTTAATAGCTATCTAAGCTTGAAAGTTAATGCTCCGTATACTCTAAGTTCGATACTGTGCGATCAATGCGCTGACGTGTTTAATATTCATCGATCGTTGACGTATGTGCATTACCCTTACCATTGTGTGGGGTAATCATCGCGACCAAATAAATCATAACCGCGGTGAAGACCGTGACGTGTATTTTACATAACTAGTGGATACCCTACCCTACTTACAAATACTCCTTCTCAAGACAACTGTGAGAATGCTGTGGATGCTACGGTTTCTAGTAACAACGGTTGCCGAGCTAAAATTCCTTCCCTTTCTCGATGACCGTAAGGACGTGGCCGGCGCCGTTATCGACTTTAAAATATTGAACTCTCGAATTGCGCTCATTGAAAGTGCATGACTAGTCCCAAGCACTATTCATTGGTTGGTTCTCTGTGCAACTTCGATTGTTCTGGTCTATCACGGAGTAGCAACTACGATGTGTACGGTTATCGTTGCTTTGCTTTGAAAAAAAAATCTCATTGATTTGAATATCGAATAATTAGTACAGAAACATTAGTTCTCGTTCATAATTTGACATAGCTTTCGCCTCACCCCTGCACATGTATGTATTTAGTAAAGCGAACCTTTGCGAGATGCACGGTGAATTTTTGGTGGAATTTCCTAGTTACCGTCAAATGGGGTAACTTGCAACACTTTTTGACTTTGACGCAATATCATTGAAAATATAAACTTTTAAAATATATTGTAAAGCATCGTGTACACTAATTACTACGAGTAGAATATTATGCAGCACTTAATTTACCAAAATACTTTTCCACTCAATCAGGAGGTGCGAAATACATGCTTGTTGCAAGTTACCCCATCTGTGGGGTAACTTGCAACATATGACGTAAAGCTAAGTTAGCTACCATTAAACTGCACTAACATTCTAGTACTTGGTCGTATCATAAGTTTTGATGTAATGAATGAAAAATGCATTGAAAAGATGTACACTAGAGTGGGTCAACGTTGTATGGAGAAACTTTAAATTTGATCGTATCAACCCGGAACAAAGCTTTTTCAACCTATATTAGCGTCCAAAACAACTGTGCAAAATTTGGGCGCGATTGGTTGCGTCCCCGTATTCCGCATTGCGATTGAAATTTGTATGGAAGTTAGTATGGGAAAACGTACTTTTTTGCATTTTACTCATAAATTGAATTCTTTTGTCTAATACCATGTAACTGATAACGTTAAAGTATAGCCTAGGATATGCTGAAAAACTTTGCCGAAGACCGCAAAGTGATCCGATGCTTGTGAAAAAAGTTATTCGCCTGGTAACTTACACACTTATTTCTGAATTGCCTGTTCGGTACTTTTTTGACGAGATTATAACAGCAGTACGATCTCGGTAGTTTCGGTAATCGAGTTTACTGAGGTTCAGTAAAACAACTGTCAAAATCGTATGGAAAAGGTAAACAATGCATTTTTGCTGAACGAGCTCGGTGCTCAGCAGTTTTAATCTCGTCAAAAAATTACCGAACTCGGTAATCAAAATTAAGTGTGTAGGCCAAGAATTGAGATTTTATTATTGATGTTATTCCTTTACATGTTAAATGTTAAGCACCACCGGGCAATCTGTACGTTATAACTTTTTTCACAAGTGTCGGATCACTTTGCGGTCTTCGGCAAAGTTTTTCGGCATATCCTAGGCTATACTTTAACGACATTGGTTAGATCGTTTTAGACGAAAAATTTCAATTTATGAGAAAAATGCAAAAAAGCACGTTTTCCCATACTAAATTCCATACAAATTGCAATCACAAAGCGGAATACGGGGACGCAACCAATCACTCCCAAATTTTGCACAGTTGCTTTGGACGCTAAAATGAATCGAAAAAGATTTGTTCCGAAAAATCGACTTTGTTGACCCAGTCTAATGTACACTTACCTGCTGAAATATCAGTTTTAACGAACAAATTGATATGTCTTACAAACAAGAGTATATCGTTTCACAACAGATCTCACGTCCCTCAAATATAAAATAAATATGGATCTCGTGACTTAGTACTACTTACAAAATGTCATTTCATGAACAGTAGAGTACGTCATGTATAGATAATTTTCAGTTTGCATTGGTGTTTGGCTACTTCAGCTAAAATAACATGACTTAAACACCCATTTAACTTTGTAAATAACTATCAAAGCCGTTCATTTGGGCATTCCACTGAAATACTTTGCTCAATATAGACCCAAAATTGATGTTGGTGATTGTTTTGAAACGCCCATAAACTAAATTCAGCTTTCAACAAGATGAAACAATAATAAAATTTCAAAATATAGCAATCTTTAACAATGTTTGAAGGTCACGTGCAAAAACTGTAATAATTGAGTCGACATTCTAAAATAAGCGCGTTACGGAGTTAGTTCATGATTCATTTCGATTACTTCTATTCTAAATATCGTGAAATGAAAATAAATACTAGACATTTTTATCAATTTTAAGTGTTGCAAGTTACCCCATAGTGGTTGTCGAATATGATAAACATTTTTTACATTACTTAGTCGAAAAGTTTATTAAACTTTTATTGATTAGTTAAGCTTTCTATTAGGTACCCTCACTGCACGCAAGGTCGTCAGACTTATTGCACTTACCATAGGAGAGAGGTAAAGCACGATTTCTAGGGACAATGGAAATTCGCGGCAAAATTTCTTAAATTTCGCGGACTACTATTGTGAATTTCGCGGCAATTTCGCGGTCCTATATGTTTGACCGTATTGTCGAAGAAAACTCCACATTTACTTGGTTTTGTGAGGAGTAATCATAAATTTACTGAAAAAAGTAGCAAATTTGAAAAAAGTATAAAACAAATATATATTTAAAATGCAATAAACTCGTAAACAACTTTACACTGTGAAAAGTTATCAGTCAATTTTGCTAAAATATGTTGGAAATTTATAGGGTATTTTAACAATGTAACCCAATTTCACGGCATTTCGTGGAATTCTTAAAATTTCGCGGCCATAGCCCGATTTCGCGGATTTCGCGGCTTCCGCGAAATCGCGAATTTCCATTGTCCCTAACGATTTCCATACTTGTTTTTACGGCATAAAATGAACACACTTTTTTAACAGTGTAGCTAAACAATAAACAAAGTAACAAAGCTGATTTTTCCACTGAATTAATCTTTGGTATGTATAATCTCGATAACAGAAATAGTGGAGCATACTAGCTCTCATTATTATGAGAAAATAGTTTACATTTAATGTACGTCATCGTGTTGCAAGTTACACCCCTGTTGCAAGTAACCCCGTTTGACGGTACCGTGAATTGGGGTTGCTTTGTTAGATTTCCAGAGGTTTGCTCTATATATTTTTAACAGTATTTTCTATAGGAGGCATATCGTCCTTAGGTGTACTAGGTTCACTGCAAAGGAAAAGAATACTGAAAAATATAATTAAAACTAACAGTCCCGGCAAACGTCGTCCTGCCTGCCTAATCTGTTTTTTGACGGTTCCATGATGAAATGCCCCTCAAAATGGATTTTCAGATTTTCCTGTTTTTCTTGCCTTCCCGGTCACTTTTTCTAATTATTTTTTCGTACGAACACGTCGGAGCCCTGGCGGAATGCAACAGTTAAAGAATCATGTCGATCTGTTGACCCGTTCCCGAGCCTATTCGTGACATACAAACACCATTCCATTTTTATTTATATAGATACCAACAAAAGAAGCACGGGGATTTCCATTGAGGGACTGACGTCGTTGGTAGATTTAGAGGTGTCTCCTTAATTACCCACTAATTGATTCCACGTGTCCCCTCCTCTGTAGCTCCGAGACGATTTTGGCGAAAGCATGAGCATGAACATTGGTGACTGCACACTTGATGGTTGTTACTCCGTGATTGACCTGAGCTAGCGAAATTACACAGAGAACCAATAGGCTTGGGGCTTGGGATTTGCCATCATCCTCAATGTACGTTTCGAGAGCTCAAACTTTATTGGGTCAATAACGGCGCTGGCCACGTTCTTACGGTCTACCGAGGAAAGGAAAGAATGTTAGTTCAAAAACCGTTGCTACTAGAAGTTGTATGTGCAGTGGCAGTGTTGGTAAAAACTCAAATTCTCAAATCTCATGGTTGAGTTGTTTCACGCGCGAATTTTAACTCGCCAAACTCACCGCCGAAAAAATCATGCACGAGTTGACTCGTGATTTCACTAATTGCTTTATTCCTTGATGTTCTTAATATTTACATCGATTTTTTTTAGGATTGTATGATAGAACAACATTAAATATATAGCATACAATAACATTGAATACCGTTTACATTGTTTTGAGTTCGTTTTACAAGCGAACGAGATTTCAGCACTTGAATCGTGAGAGCAAGATTTTGCAAGAAAATTTCGCCTGTAAAAAATGATTCAAAATCGCGCGCGAGTTTGTTCACGCAGAAGTTCATGAGTGTGACTTGAGTGTGAGTTTATCTGCTCTGCTTTCAATCCCCAAATATCCATCGGCTTTTGATGACATCGACATGCACGAAGTATATTCCGCAGGCATCTAATGATGAAGACCTGCAGAATAATCTTGAGTGTTCTTCGCTGATGCGCACTAAGTTTCGCTGATGCACAGCAGCACAGATTCCACATTGAAAATTTACCTTTTTTTACATCGACTGATTGTTTTTCCATACATTTCTTTAACTCGCAAACGCAGCCTTCGCCTTCTTGATCCGGGCACCTTTGTTGATCTTGGTGCCGCCATTGCCTAGCAGGCAATGCGGGTAAGGGAACGTTCAAAAATTACGTCCATGATTTGGGGGAGGGGGGGGGGGGTCTAGAAAAGTGTGACAGTACGTGTATTGGGTATAGGAAAAGTGCGTGACAGAGGGGGGAGGGGGGGTCTAGAAATCCCGAAAAACGATGGACGTAATATTTGAATCTTCCCTAATGCGTCGCACTCTTGGCGGATCCCGCTGAGATGTTGGTAACATAGCCGGCTTAAAAGGTTTCCAATGTGCTCGAACCAGCGCGTAAGAGTTCAGATGGCACATTATAGCTGCTTTGAGTTGACGATATGTGCGCTTGATCTGCCCATTTGCCCATTGTGATATGGAGTGGTGCGCAGGTGTGTGATTCCGAGCATCCGTGTCAGTGTGCGGAACAACTCGGATTCAAATTGTCTCCCACAGTCCGTAGTCACATTTGTCGGAACACCGAATCGGGAGATCCAGCCGCTGACGAAGGCACGTGCGACGGTGTGCGATGTCATGTTAGGTAGTGGGAAAATCTCAGGCCATCAGGTGAATTTGTCGATGATGGTGAGACAGTGCATATAACCTTTGGATGGTAGAAGCGGGCCGATGAGATCCATGTGGATATGCGCAAATCGTTCGTTCGGGGTTGAGATCCTGGGTATCGGAGTCTTGTTGTGTCGCTGTACTTTAGATTTCTGGCAAGGAACACAGTGTGTAACGAACTTGCAGTCGCGACGAAGAGAAGGCCAGATGAATCTCTCAGAGACGAGTCGAGTAGTGGCACGAACTCTGGGATGGGATACACTATGTAGCTACTCCATGATTCTCCGCCGAAATTTGTGTGGAACGAAGGGACGGATGGCCTCTATAGAGATGTCGCAGTATATCGGTGTAAAAGATAGTGGTGATTTCAGTCGCTTCAGCTCGACGGTTATGTTGGTTGGTGGGCTCTCCAAAAATTTCTGCAGCTCGTTTGATTCGAAATCCGGGAAACTGATTTTGGCAATGACCGGCTGTTCTTTGGAGTCGACGTCATCTTCTTTCTTGGTTTTGTTCGCGACTCCGGAAAGTTCTTCGGTCGCTATTGCGATTTTCACACGCGGGTGATATCGGTACTGCATTTTCGCGGTATCGAAAACAGATTTTTACGATCACTTTTAGACTAATCGCGATTCGAATGATTTCGCGACGTCGGTGTCACCAGTTGTAGGGTCAATAGTACCTACAATTTCGGATCGAATGAAAGACGTTCTTTCGGATGATAGTTGGTCTATCGCGTTTGGTGGTCTATCATGAACTAAAACTATATTTACAATATTGTGAATTCATAGTTTGTACATGTGTGTATGTTACGTATATTGTGTGATATGAATATAATTCAATTAGATTTGATAATGCTAATGTGTCGCATACGCCACAGTTTCAAAGTATTGATATTTTTGAATTTTCACGCAAATAAGTAATATCACCTATTCCAAATATCTACAAACGATGAGCGATAGCTTACATACTCCAAAAAGGTCCAAAATATTGTTTGCTTATAGACGGCAGATGACAGCTGCATATAATTTTAGAGCTTAGTTAGAAATAACCCTTCTGTATTCGATTATTATTCAGTTATTGTTACGTATAATAACGGAAATACTCAAATTTTATGGAGAACTGAGGTAAAACGGGCTCTATGATTTACTTCAGAGCAGTTGCCCGTACATTAATCAGTCACCAATCAATTCTTGAGAAAATTTGTTTTCGCTGGAGCTGTTGGTGGTCACGTAGAGTCTTCTATACAGAAAGTCGCTTTTTCCAACTTTGGGATTGATTCTGCCCAATGTGCATTGGTTGGCGCGTAACATTGGATCATGGTAAGGTTTCGAACCCGTACTCTGAATGTGGCTACAATTATCCTCTCATTAAGGTTCTCAATTCATTAGCGCAGTATGGATGGGTGTTAGCGCTGAACAGGTAACCAAATCCAAGGTGACGATGAGCGTGTTCGTAGGCCAGAGTATGCAGAATTTGACCCGACACCAATCTGAGTTCTCCAAAGTTCGGCCAACAGACTTCACACAGTCCTAGGATCTCAAGTTTTATTCGGCATGCCTCATTGGCTAGTTGTATCAGTTCACCCTACTGGGCTAGGGTTAATATATTCCATGTTCCAGTTCTTGTCCGTTGTTTCTCGATAAAAATGGTTGCCGTTGAATCTGTTCGTAATCTTCCATTTTCTGTTTCTGTAACAGTTTTTATAAGAAAAGAAGGAAAGATAACCAATTCAAAAAAAAAAAACAGTAACATTTTGAGTAAACATGGTATACTGGTATCTTATCCGAACCCATTTGCTAACTTATTTCGTACAGCCTAACTTTCCAAGTAACCATTAGCACTGTATTTTGACTTTTTGGGCTATTATAACCATTATTCGACCAATATTTAGCACTATTTTAGCACGCAAGGCGAATAATAGTGACAAGTGGTAACTTGTTCAACCATTTGTTACGACTCCATAGTCTAAGACTTTCTTGATCCCTTCGGTCTGATTTTCAGCCTCCAGGGTTCTATATTACCCAATACCCATATTAGGAATAACTAATTTAAGTAAAGGCTTCGTGGAGGTTCGAGTTGGAAGAAAATTATTTCAATCACATTCGAGAGTAACCGATTCAACAATCCACATACTGTCTTCAAACGAGCTTATTTATCACTTCGAAATATCCAGAAGAAAAAATACGTTCTATTTGCGAAAAACATCGCTCACTCCAAGAAAACAGTTCCGACTTCTTATCTTTCGCACGTAGTCGCACATTTGTGTCACACTGCCATCCGTGAAGCGTCTGTCTCTACGTACTCGGTTTATGTGACACATCGAGGTGTAACGCAGTCAGTCCTGCCCTGCTCCTTTGTATTTCCAAGAACTTGTTACCGAGGACTCGGAGCAATTGTGGAAACGAAATTGAAGGTACCCTCATTTTTATTCCTTTATTTTAAAACAGACGAGGAGGTGGGGTGTGGTGGGGTGTGCATGCAGACGAGCTTTGGAACGTTGTCGTAATAAAAGTTGAATTTCCATATCATCAGTGCAGCCAGCACCAAGCAGTGTGCCAAGCCAAGCAGCGAAGAGTCGTCTTTGATACTGTTGTGATTCTTCGCGTCTCGCCACTTTCTTCAGCCGTCCAGCCACCCACCAGCAGCCCACTAAATTTGCTCGCGTGCACGTTGTACGACGCATATATGCTGATATGGTTTCATTAAGGGGTTTATCCTTTAGAGCTTTATGGGCGAGCGTAACGAGCTTTCGCACAGCCCTCCGGGCCGACTGTGGCACTGCGCACACTGACTGGTAGAATACTGACACTTCGCTGCCGTAGTTCATCATTCCCGGGGACGAGTATGATTCCTGTGCAGAGCAGTAACGTCAGTTTTTTTTTTTGAGAAAAAAATTCCAAGAAACACGAAAGCTTTTAGAAGCTCACATACTCAAAGGTTTCGCGCTGTCAACTGAAATATCCTGGAACAAAGACGGTAACTGATTGACCGACAGAAATAAACTGATCGAAATGTGGAAAAAGCACTTTGATGAACATCGAGATTTAAAAAAGCATCAATCTGGCAACCCTGCCTCAAACCGACGGCCTTGGGTGTCTGTGGTGGATGGGGACGTGAGGTTTCTTGTGAAATAAGTTATAAAACTCGTATCATTTGCGTGAATATGAGAAATCATGGCGATATGATATGCGAGATTGTCTGGTGCCTGGCCGAAGGATGGGCCGGATGGATGCGAGGAAGCGATGGGAGCAGACAACGGCGACGACGACTACGACGACAACGACGGTGTGACGGAAGTGAAGTGATATCTTGATGTTATGAGTGAGCGATGTGACATGAGACGGAAATTTTCCGTTCGTCATATTTGGTGCGGGTGGGTTTCTGTGCGCTCGGTTTCGAGAAATGAATGACTTTATTTTTAAAGGATGTCACGCATCGGGAAAACGATTGGAATGAATTATCATGTTATTATTCATGGCGGAATAATTTTGGGTTATGAGTAGGAAATTCTGTTTTAATTACACTGCGGAACAATACCCATGAAGCTGCTGGGTTTTTCAGTAGGGTAGCTAGGATTTCTTTCAGATGGGGCCAGGGAATTCGAAGTAGAGATTTCTTGATTCTTAACCGCTTAACCTAATTTACAGCTCTATTAACCGCAAGGGCACTCCGTGAGCGATCCACAGCTGAATTTACACTTTGTAAAGTGCTTTCAAAACTTTCAAAATAAATGGCAGGACGATCTCAGGGGTATTTTATTCTTTTATATTGAAATTACGTATACATCAAGGACATTAGTTGTATTATATGATATATCAACATACATCCTCTCCCCCTCTTATGGGGGCGTTTCTAAATAGGTGGCTTTTTTATACTTTTCGGAAAGGCTCCGTAAAGTTATTCTCATATATGAGACGAATCAGCCAACGACGCACGAAAGTCTCATAAATAAAGTGAATTGAATTGTTCACATTCGTGACTTTCATCATTAAAAAAAATAGGTTTTGGGGATCCTAGATGTCCGATTTACTTTGGTGAACACGTCCCATTTACCTAGGTCACCTTAGGGCCTCTAATATGCTATGGAGTTCAGTTCATATACTTTTTAAGCGCCTAAGGGCAATCAATGCAATACATTCAAGGGACCATTATGTCAGAATACTTTTAGAGCCGCATAACATAAGCTGGCAGCTGTTTTCGTTTTATTTGGATGTTCTAGGATATCCAAACTTTCCTGAAGTTAAGATGCAGGGTCCACAACCATTGCTCCGGTTAGCGCAGTGAGGGCGTAGTACTGTGGAAGACGCCCCAATTCTCCACAGGCTCCGTTAGTGGTTAGGTTTTAATTAGAGCCCCCCACCTCCCCCTCTAACCATTCATTCCTTGGCACGGTAAGCGTAAAGCCACATTACACCATGAATTAGGGGTCACCTGTTTTCACAGGAACAAGCAGTTCATAGTGTTATTCTTAGCTAATTAAGACAACCGCTACCGACACTACACAACTTTCTAGGCTGACCTGGAATGGAAGTTAAAATTGATGGTCAATTTGCAAACGAGCCCAAACAGCTCTTGTTTGTTCACCATGGCTCAAACAGCGTTCTGGCATCCATCGGCTGAGTAAGAAATGTTACATCACGTCCAGCTAGATCCAAGGTGGTAGCTTCATCAGCCTTAGTGTTAGTTGGAACGCTAAACAGAACCGGCACGTTGGCCCTCCAGCGAGACAGGACTGTTAGCGAAGGCCCGATAAGCCACCCATTAAAATCCCCATTACAAATAACATAGGAGAAAAAAGGACTACGATTGGAAACATGGGACATGGAATTGCAAGTCACGGTTTCGCAGGATGTGACAGGAAAATCTACGACGAACTACATCCCCGCAACTTCGACATCGTGGCGTTGCAGGAACTTTGTTGGACTGGACAGAAAGTGTGGAAAAGCAGGCATCGAGCAACTACCTTCTACCAAAGCTGTGGCACAACCAATGAACTGCGAACAGGATGTATAGTGTTGGGCAAAAAGCGACAACGTGTGATCTGGTGGCGGCCGATCAACGCAAGGATGCGCATGTTAAGAGTTAAGGGCCGTTTCTTCAACTACAGCATCATCAACGTCAACTGCCCACACGAAGGGAGACCCGATAACGAGAAAGAAGCGTTCTACGCGCAGTTAGAGCAAACATACGATGGTTGCTCGCCGCGTGACGTGAAAATCGTTGTCGGCGACATGAACGCGCAGGTAGGAAGGGAGGAAATGTACAGACCGGTAATCGGGCGAAACAGCCTGCACGCCGTATCGGGTGATAACGGCCAGCGATGCGTAAACTTTGCAGCCTCCTGTGGTATGGTAGTTCGAAGCACCTTCTTCCCCCGCAAAGATATCCACAAAGCCACCTAGAGATCACCCGACCAACAAACAGAAAACCAAATCGATCACGTTCTAATCGACGGTAAATTCTTCTCGGATATAAAAAATGTCCGCACATACCGCAGTGCGAATATAGATTCGGTTCACTACTTAGTCACTGTATGCATGCGCTCAAAACTTTCGACAGTTATCATCACGCGTCGAAGTCGAACGCCGCGGCTCAAAATCGAGCAACTTCGTAACGTAGAAGTGGCTCAAGACTACGCGCAGCAGCTAACAGTGGCCCTACCAACGGAATAGTAGCTTGGGTAACTACACTTGAAGATGGCTGGAGGGTGAACAGTTGAAAAACTAGAAGAATGCAGCATGGGCGAGAATGCTGCAACACCGTACGAGAGCAAATGAGGCACGTTATAGACAGGCGTGGAACAGTCAGAACTCAGTCTTACGGAAGAAGAAGCGCCAGCAGGAAAAACGAGATCGCGAAGCATTTTGCAACAACGAAATCCAGCAAGTTGACAGAAATCGACAGAAGAAAGTCACGGAAAAACCGCTAGTTTTTGAGTATTTAAGGTAAATGTCACGGACTTCCTTCGAAAAATGCAAATGATATTCACGGTGAATATCATTTGGCATTTTTCATAGGTAGTCCGTGACATTTACCTTAAATACTCAAAAACTAGCGGTTTTTCCGTGACTTTCTTGCAGAACTGGTCTAGCCGCACAAGTTTTTCATATATCATATTCTCAGGTTCAGCTTCTAAAATGAGCTGTAGGTGATTGAATTTAGGTATGACGAAATGAAATTTTCAGCACTGGGTGCAAAGAGCCGAATTGAAAGATCTCCGTCCCGGGCAATTGCACCACCGTGGGTGCTCAGGACTAGCGTTGGGCAATTTTGAATCGATGTTCGCAACATCGATGTATTTGTTCTGATTAATCGATTTTTTTAATCGATGTTCAAGCCCCACGAAATTGACAAAATCAATGTTTTACATTTGATTTTTCTTTCGATTCAAAAATATTATACTACTTTTTTTTAGAATGCGCACTGTAGAATTAAACTATTGAAAAATTGTACATATAGTCAAAGTAAAATA
This sequence comes from Aedes albopictus, assembly GCF_035046485.1. NCBI lineage: Eukaryota > Metazoa > Arthropoda > Insecta > Diptera > Culicidae > Aedes > Aedes albopictus. Next base: position 210,485,440 of record NC_085137.1, read on the forward strand.
GACATAAAATCGAGGGTTTATATAATCTAGGGTCCACTAAATACAGGCATTACCTGTATATCTCAGGTTTCTTGGGAAATCCCTCCCAGGAGCCTAAGAGGAATCCTTCTTATTGTCTAGCGAGTCCCTTTCAGGGATCTAGCGCATCCTTCACAATAATAATAATGCGGAGGATTCCTCTCACGGTTCTGGGACAATCTCTTTAAGGATTCTAATGGGATGTCTTTCAATACTGCAGGAGAATTTCTCTCAGGAGACATCCCTCAGTATTCTAGAAGAATCCGCCAGGGAGTTCTGGGGATATCCGTCTAAGCATTCTGGGAGAATCTCGAGGAAAAACTTCTCTCAGGATTCTGAGGCAATCCGTCACAGAATTCAAGGAAAATCCATCTCGGGAATCTGAGGAAATCCCTCAAGATTCTGGAAGAGTTCCTCTGAAGATTCTGAGAGAATCCAACTCAGAAAACTGGATTCTAGGGAAGACCTTAATAGAATTCAGTGAGAATTCCTATTGGAAGAGTCTTTCTCTTTTCTCGGATAAGGTCTCTCAGCAGGATGCTGGGTTGATCATTTTCAGCATTTTGAAGGAATCTCTCACAAAATTTTAAAGGAATCCTCTGGATTAGAGAAGAGTCCCTTTGAAAATTCTGGAGGATTTTTTTCTCGGCAGTATTATAAAGCAATATCTATGAGAATTCTATGGTATCTCTGGATTTTAAGGGAATTCATTTCAGGATTTTGGGGTATTTCCTACCAGGGTTCCCTACCAAGGGTGAAATCGCGTTCAGGATTCTAAGAAAATTATGGATGATCCATGGGATGATTTGGAAGACCTTCACTTAAGATTCCACTCAGAATTCTGAATTTAACGAGTTAAACCGCTTTCATTTTTGCCTTTCTCGTACACCAAGGTGTACCGAAAGGCTATATGTTCACTCCAAAAACGAAAATTTGATAGAGCCCCCGGAGGGGTCAAGTGTTATATACCAATCGACTCAGCTCGATGAGTTGAGATGATGTCTGTGTGTATGTATGTGTGTGTGTGTGTGTGTGTGTGTGTGTGTGTGTGTGTATGTGTACAAAAAGGTCACCTCATTTATAGATAGTAAATATGAACCGATTTCAACGACCGATGGTTCATTCGACGCGGTACATTGCCCCATTGTTTCCTATTGAAATTGGTTCAGATCGGTCCAGCCGTTCCGGAGTTATGGCCATTTAGGTGTTCCGGACCGGTACCCCAGGAAGGGGCCAGATATGAAAATGCAACAAACTCATGCATGCGACCCATCAAACCACTGAATTTTCGATTATCTGATGAACGGGAAGTAGGAAAATAGTCTCAGACTATATCTGAACCGGTAGTGCTTCGCAACCGGTTCTGGGTGTCCCTCCGGAAGTGGCCAAATATAAAAGTGAACATAACCCATGCATGCGACACGTCAAATAGCGGCATTTTCGATAACCAGTTGAATGGTGAGCAGGAAAGTAGTTTCAGACTATATTTGAACCGGTAGTGTTCCAGAACCGGTTCCAGGTGTCCCTCCGGAAGTGGCCATCTAAAAAAGTGAACCAAACCCATGCATGCGACACATCCAACAGTGGCTTTTTCGATAGCCTGATGAACGGTAAGCAGGAGAATAGTTTCAGACCATATCTGAACTGGTTGTGTTCCAGAACCGGTTCCAGGTGTCCCGCCGGAAGAGGCCAATTAAAAAAGTTAACCAAACCCAGGTATGCAACATACCAAATAGCGGTTGTATTGATAACCAGATGAACAGTAAGCAGGAAAATAGTTTCAGACCATATCTGGACCGGTTGTGCTCCGGAACCGGTTCCAGGTGTCCCGCTGGAAGTGGCCAATTAAAAAAAAAAACCCAGGCATGTGCCACATCGAATTGCGGCTCTTGCGATAACCTGATGAACGGTAAGCAGGAAAGTAGTTTCAGACTATGTTTGAACCGGTAGTGTTTCAGAACCGGTTCCAGGTGTCCCGCCGGAAGTAGCCAACTAAAAAAATGAACCAAACCCATGCATGCGACACATAGAAGAGCGGCTTTTTCGATAACCAGATGAACGGTAAGCAGTAAGATAGTTTTAGTCCATATCTGAACCGGTTGTGTGTGTGTTCCGGAATCGGTTCCAGGTGTCCCGCCGGAAGTGGCCAACTATAAGAGTGTACCAAACCCATGCATGCGACGCATCAAAGAGCGACTTTTTTGATAACCAGATGAACGGTAAGCAGGAAAAAAAGTTTCAGACTATATCTGAACCGGTTGTGTTCCGGAACCGGTTCCAGGTGTCCCGCTGGAAGTGGCCGATTAAAAAAGTGAACCAAACCCAGACATGCGACACACCAAATAGCGGCTTTATCGGTAAACTGATGAACGGTAAGCAGGAAAACAGTTTCAGACCATGTCTGAATCGCTAATATAGTAAACTGACGAAGTTGAAGGGGTGAATCCTGCTGAATGCGTCTGATGATGACCGAAGAATAATAGGTCGAAACGCTTAACGCTAAACAAGCTGTTCATCACCGATAATCACCAATCAATCCTCTAAATAAAATATCTGAACCGGTTGTGTTCCTGAACCGTTTCCAGATGTCGCGCCGGAAGTGGCCAGTTTAAAAAGTGAACCAAACCCATGCATGCGAAATATCAAATCATCAAAAATATTCGATAACCAGATAAACGGGCAGCAGGAAAATAGTCTTTGACCCAAGCATTGACCACACCTAAGATTACCGGCAGTGTTGCATAATCAGGATTAGATGCATCGCTGAAATTACAACAAAACAAAATCGATGCAAGCGATATATATGCGTAAAAGAACAAAATCTTGATAAAAATTTAAGTGATCTAGTCAAATCCCACCATTTTCCTAAGTTGTAATTATACAGTAGGATGGATCAACATTGTATGAAAAAAATATAATTTTATAGCATCAATCCCCTTTTGCGACTTAAATTACTTCGCACAATTTTGATGCAACTGGTTGAGCTATCGCGCTCTGTATCACGGTTGACATTTGAATGGGTTTTATTATGGGAAATTTTACTTGCTTGCACTTTTTTTTGTCAAATTTTACATTAATCTTATACTGCCGTTCTACGCCCAATTGTCCCATGTTATGGGAATCCCATGTAACATGGGATAATCATGCGTAGAACGGCAGTATAACCAATGATAACAAAGTATAGGCCAAACTGTGCAGAAAAAAAATTGCTGAAATGTCTTGATAATGTTCGACATCCAGTGCTAGTGAAGGTGGTCAAGCAGTCAACTGAGAGGTTTAATATTTTTCAGCTCTGCTTATACGTTTAACATAACATAGGAATATGAGCCATCAATAAGTTTCCAAATTCGATAATGGCTTTGATAAGATTCTTGCTTTTCTGAACAAGGCTGACACAAATTCCGATTTTCTCTTAAGTCAAGAGGGCCCCCCTTGGAAATATTGGGTCGAAATTCAACATTTTGTGGAAGGGCACAAATGAATAAACCAATAAATTTTTAAATTTTTGGGTGAAGAGTCCTCCAGAAAATTTCTTACCAAACTCGATGAGTTAAGCGGTTTTGCTTAATTGTTTGAGAATTTTTTTTCATCAAATACATTTATTATTTATCAACTCCACCCCCCTCTTTGACGAACGAGCACTGTGACAAAAGAAGAAAATGATATTTGCTCCGTTCTAGAGTATTTTCAGGATTCAAGAACACTTCGGCTTATGGCGACGGAAATATCTTAGAGTACATATTCGACGAGAAAGGCGCTATCACCACTAGGTGGATTAATCTGGGTTTTTTTTTGGTTAACCACTACCCAACCTCCAACCGCCACCCCCAAAAGCCACAATTTGAGGAACAAATTTTCAGTATAATATGCTTTCAGAAGCTTACTCAAATTGAATGTACATGGCATCATTGTTTACGAAATGTGTGTGTCAAATAAAAAAAAGTATTATTGGTCGTCGAAAATCCCTCCCACAATAAATATAGCACACTCACTTCTTGCCATGTTAAACTTTTTGTAATAGTTAATCGTGATTCCTCAAGCACTATGTGATACTTTGCAGTCGATCCCTGTTTACAAAATTCGTGTTTTCTGTTCGTTCAGAATTTTAATTTACTAAAAAGCTACCTAAAAACTTTCAATGATGTATCAATTGTTTTTGCGTTCCGTCGTGCGGGGCTACTTTTGAAATGCGGGGCTACTTTGAGGGCCCATATAGCCGAGGCGGTAAACGCACGGGTATTCAGCATGACCATGCTGAGGGTGACGGGTTCGATTCCCGGTCGGTCCAGGATCTTTTCGTAAAGGAAATTTCCTTGACTTCCTTGGGCATAGAGTATCTTCGTGCCTGCCACACGATATACACATGCAAAATGGTCATTGGCAGAGGAAGCTCTCAGTTAATAACTGTGGAAGTGCTCATAGAACACTAAGCTGAGAAGCAGGCTTTGTCCCAGTGAGGACGTTACGCCAAGAAGAGGAGAGGAGGCTACTTTGGACACTTTTGAATATGGATTTTTTGAATTCAAAATATGGTTCAAATCTGTTTGATGTCTTAGGAACTATTATAAAGCAATAGTTTTCTCTTCATTTGGTTGATATTATTTTTCAAACAGACCGTTTATTGCTTGTCAGGACGCGAAAAAACATCGAATAAACCAATATAATATACATATCGTATCAGAACATTTGGTCTGTAGGCATTGTTTCTATAGTTTATAAATTTCAAAGGGTTGATCAATTCATTCAAAATGTATCAACGTAGCATATACAATCGAATATGTGTATCGTTATACGTTATAAATGACCGTTTCGTCCAAATAAAGGATTGATGGTCCCTTTTTTCAGGCTATCTATATAGCAATATCACGCTGCTCATAATACCAAAGGTAGCTCAGAACCATCTTGAAACGCATATTTTTATTGAAATTATGTATGATACAGTATACTACAGTATTGGTACAATGTAGTTTTCCAAATAACCCTGGAATTTGAAATGCAGTTTTGTTATAGATAAAAATGTCCAAAGTAGCCCCCATCCGGTTCTATATGAGATGTGTCCGATTGGTGTATGAACAACTTTTTTGTTTATTGATGGATTTAGCTCAAATTTTGCATACATCCTACATACATACTCACAATTATTGTGTATAAAAATTGCGGAAATTCATTCACTAGTCTGGGAGTTATAATGTCATAAAGTTGAAAAACTATGAAAAAGTGTATAAAGAAGCCCCGCACGACGGTTTTAAATTTGTGTCCTATTTGTTCTCATGCAAGTATGCTAAATCACTTCGATAAAACTCTGTACATTAGCTCATAAGGAATACTTCTTTAGTTCTTTTTCTCAGGTGAGTCCCTCTGGCTTGTTCTGCTTTTCTATGATCCGGGATGAACCTGCCTACGGCAGAAAATCCCCGAATAAAGATAAATAGATAAATAAATATCTGGCTACATCACTGTACCCAAATAACTCGTTTTTCAATTAATATTTTTTCATAAAAATTTCATTGGGCCGCAGAAGTTTTAAAAATTCTTAAAAGAGGGTCGCCACCTCAAAAAGGTTGGGAACCCCTGATTTAAAGTATTCTACAGGACTCACTCTCAAAGTTCTGAGACACTCCCTTTCAGGCCAGGAGGTTAGGAGAGTCCTTTCAAAGATTCTGGGAGAATGCCTTTCAGGAATCTGCTGTAATTTATCTGTTTTATGTGGGAATACCTCTTAGAACCCCAGAGAATCCTTCTCAGGATGCTGGGGATGTCCATTCTAGAAGTTTTGGTAATACCTTCCAGGGAGAAACCTTATTAGATTTTCGGAAAATTCTTCTTAGATTTATAGAATTTATCCCTCCACAATTGGCTTTTCGGTCCGGAAAATTATGAGCGGGGTGATTCTGCATATCAGTCGGTCGTTTCCACAATTAGCTTAGATTTATAGATATATTAGATATGATCCCTCTCAGGATCCTTGGAGAATTTCTCGTAGAATTCTGGGGAATACCTTTCGGGTTTATGGGATTACGGCAGAATTATTCTCAGCATCCTAAAGAATTCCACCCAGGATTTTAGGGGAATTCTGGGAGAATACTCAAAAGGTTCCGGAGGAATTCTTCTCAGGATTCTGGGGGAATTCTATATCCCAGAATTCTGTTAGAGTATAACTCAGGTTCCTTTGACAATCCCGCCCATTATTTTGAAGAAACCTTTCTCAGGATTATGAAGTAATCCTTCTTAGGGTCCCTTTTCAGGAATCTGGGTAATTTCATTCAAGTTTCTTGGGCAGATCAACTTAGAATTCCGAAAATCTCTTTTTTTTTGTAAGAATCGCTCTCAGTATTCTGAATGAATTTATCTTAAGAATGTGGAAGAACCACTATTGGAATTTCTCTCAGGATTCTGGAACATTTTGGGAGAATTCCAAGGGAAAGCTTCTCTTAGAATTCTGGGACAATCTATCACAGGTTTCTGGGAGAATTCCTCTCGGGACTCTGAGACAATCCATCTCATAGATATTGAGTAACCCCTCTCAGGGTTGTACGAAAATCCTTAACAGAATCCAGTGAGAATTCCTACCAAGATACCGGAAAAGTCTTGCTTTCTTTTCTGGATATTGTCACTCAGGATTCTGGTATAATCATTTTAAGCAGTCTGAATGCTCTCCCATAATTCTAGAGGAACTCAATTCAAAATTGTGGAGGAGTATCTTTAAAAATTTTGGAGGAATTTCTCTCAGCAGTTTGCGATAATTTATCTTAGTACCATATGGCAAGTTCTGGGAAACCTCTGGATCTCGGGATTTTTCTTTCCATTCAAAAATATCAAATTTCATTTTTTTAGAATCCACCATCCCAACGTTATATCCATTTTCAATTCAGAGTCGTGAAGTGCATTCTCAAATTTTGATATTGATTTTATTTAGACAAATAAAACATACCATGAACTTAAACTACATGCAGCAAACGAATCATTTTATAGTTTTGTAATATTTTATAATATCAATTGGATGTGAAAACATCGATTCAAAGGATTCGATTAAATCGGTGAAACGATTCTGCTGATCCGATTCGAATCGATTCACAAAAATCGATGTCTCAGCCAGATGTGCCCAATGCTACTCAGTACTGAAAGTAAGTAATGTTATATGTACACCTGCATTGATAGACCATTACAAATTCAAATGAATGAATTATGAAATCATGAAAAGAGTGTTCCTTAATGTTACGCTTCACGTTCCTAAAAAAATGTCGGCATGGCTCTACAAAATTTGACAAACAAACTCATGTAGTTCAACGCAACAGCTTCTCACCGAACTCGAAACCCTTCCGTCAAACTTCAATCGGTACAATTCGTCAATGGAGGATGAATGGGGTTCTTCAACTGAACATTTATATGTATGTAAGCCTCGAAGCAAATGGTTTGCTTTTTCCGGATCAGAAACCATCCCCATCTCAGGCAGTTGTCAGCAGACAGTCAGCTCCAGAGTACACGTATATCTTCATTAATCACACACTTAATCTCTATAACTCCAAACTGATGCTTCCTGATGGAGCTTGAGAACGCATACCTTCTTGGAACACACACAATAGACACACGATGCCAGCAGAGCGAGGAGAATCTAGGCCACGCTGGCAGTAGTCGCTTCTCCAAGATGAGTTCTACCTATGGTTTTGCTGGGTAAACATCAGCTGTCAGCCAACCAGGGAGCGGAAAGGATTCGACCGGGATGCCGGGGAGGAACAGTTGTCTACAAAGGCTCAAACCAGTCGAAGGAAATCCGTCTCATCGTCGTGCTTGTATCCATTTGTCATCCTACGAAAAGAGAGAAGACTTGTATCGTCATCAACCACGACCGGCAACCAACCGGTAGAAACACATCCCCCTACCTAAAAGAGAGGGGATGGATACGTTGCACCGTGGGTGGGGATGGGCGGTCTTGTTTACGGTGAGATGTGTTTGCTTTTAGGATCAGAGTAAAGCGAGCCCAGAATACAGCCATGCAACTCGGAGAGCCAACCAACACCCGAAAATCATAAATCAACATCATTCCGGATTTGCTAGCGTTCCACTGTCGCACATTAACACTTCATTTTAAAATTCATATTTCTACTTGCATCATACAGCTACCCCCTCGGACTGACGTCACCAGTGTGCAACAACCACAAAGGTACGGGGGAATAGGAGTAAAATGAGCCTGTGGGGAATGTTGAATAGTATATTTGGAAGAGCATCTTACAGCAATTCATCCAAGGTAGATCACAAACCCGACCCACTGCGATCTGGACACTTGGTTTGATTCATTCGTCAAATTAGTTTCGTCGGGAAATCATGTTTTTAGATTATCTGTCAGGGCTCATGTATTTGTCAAATCATCAAAGACCATCTGCCTGCTTGTTTTGTCTGTCAGCAAATTTGCTTTCCGGTCATTTCACTTGGCGGGCTTGTTGCAGTCTTGGACCATTGACAGTTGCATCAAATCTCCGCATATCGTTCCTATCCATGCTTTCCTATGCTTCAGCAATCACACTGTCTTCGTGCTACTTCTGGTTGCGGTGCATTCCTTTCTCTTCTGCTCTTTCCAATATGTGTTTACCCAGGAGCCCAAATAACTCTTGACTGGAGATCATTTTAATCATATTGACCAGTGGAAGTATTAGGATTTATATAAGTTTAAACAGGAAATCCTTTTAATTTTCTTCCAGCAATTTATCTGGTTTTTTCAACTTTCAGATAAACAAATTCAAAAAATCTTCTGAGACTAACATTTAGCCTGAAGGAACAAGTGCAGTGCAGTTTACCCAAACTCTGCTATACAGGGCAGAAGAGCAGAGTCTTTCTTGCTCACTTGTGTACGGTCACGGTTGGCAAGCAGCAAGCAGCAGAAACGTCGTTGGTTGGTTGAACAAACAAAAATGTTAAATAGCAGAGAAATGTAGGTGGATAGGGCGAATGTATACCAGCCAGAAAGGGTTTTGCAAATTCGTCCCACGGGACCTTACCCGGAACGTTGTGAGGGCCGTCGGTGCAAAAACGGTACCCCTCTCTCTCTCGGGTCGGAATGAGAAACGGAAGAGTGCTTCATTTCCTGGAGTGCAGCAGTTTTACAACCTGAACCTGAGCAACGGACGGACGACGACGTCGATGATGACGATGACGACGGTTGCCATCATTGTCGTCCTCATCGCACTACTCTGTCAGCTCTGGCATTACTGAAATGATCGTGTTAAATACCAACTGTCCAAGAGGGTTAATGTTTTATGTGTTTGCCGATGGATGCTTTTGCTGCTTTTGGGGTTCGTGTCAATGATTTGGTGCTTTACTGGGGCTATCTAATGAAGAAAAATACTCAATAAGTTTATTACGGCTTGCCTTTTTCGACAAAACATGGAGACACATTGAAAATTTTCTTTCTTTAATTAGCTAACAACATTTACTGGAATAAAAAATAGATTAGGAAACGATGTAATTGCCTTTGTATCATCGTAGACTTTAGCCCCAATAATAACATTCCTACCTGCAAAGTCAAATATGTCGGTATTTTGAGCCCTAGGCTTCCCGATAGTTTGTTTCTTTCAGTGACAAAAAAGCCATCATAAATTACAAGAAAATTATCTAGAGATGCGCGAGCACGACAAATTTATAGCATATTGCAAGGCGGAGAAACTTGGACGTGGAGCACTAATTTGCAACTTTCTTGAATCGAACAAAACGGAGGTGTGCATCTAGGCATGTTACAACTAAATGTATGCGGAGAGTGAAACAAGGAAGATATTTCTTCCCAAGGGCAATATTACTGAGGCATGTGAGGCAGCTGAATAATAGTTTTGAAAGTGAAGATGCTGGCTTCTTCTAGAAATTTATGTTCGTTGGTATAAAAATTTTTGCAAAGTATTAGAAATTATAATTACGATTGATTGGCATTTTAGTGGCATCTTGACAAATAACACACAAATTATCAAAAACACTTGCATTCCTAATTGCATCTAAACCAGATTTGGTCATCAACAGTACACTGTTCAGTATCGCCACACAAGGGAATAAAATACTCACTTTCATACATGCGTCAGTGGAACCCTGCCAGTAAACGCTCTCAGACATCCAGGAAACCCCCTGGGGCCCTCTAAAACAGTGTTTCCAAAACTTTTAGGAGGTATCGCCCCCTTGAAGCTCGAGAAAAACATTTTCGCCCCCTAAAAAGATATAACAAAATACCGATATAATCAAATGCTTTGAATCGATTCGACACTATAAAATGTTACCCGACTAGATGGACATACAAAATTATAACAAGCTGTGTTATTTTGTTACAATAAATTTTTATAACAAGGGTTGTTATAAAACATGCACCGTTAGTAGTTAAAATAAGAAAAAATCTAACAAAGTTCCCACAAGAAAAGAACAAAAATGTAATAACTTTTGTTATGAACATAACAAAAATATTACAAAACTTCTTCCATAAAATATGATAGAACTTTACAAAATTATAACAAATTGTGCTATAATTCCTTGGCAACCTCTTAGGGTAAAGACTAAATTTTTATACTCTTTTTTGGGTAAATATTTTCAAGTGTGTTATTCTTTTTTTAAAAAAAGTAGGTAACATAAAAAAATCCAGTACGGTATAAAATTTTCGGATCCAAACGGGATTTTTTTTTTAAAAGACACGGACACGTTTAGTACTTCCAGTGAGCTATTCGCTCTTTGAAGGAAGCACGACACTAGACAACGGACTAGCATGCAACGCCCAGTGGCACAGCCGAAAACTTTTCCTGACAGCTGCGGCGGGAATCGAACCCGCGCTCCTAGCACGATGCGACTAAATGCTTGGTGACCTACCATCGGTAGCAATCTGACAACTTTGCCAGTGAGGCCATCACAACACTTGAAGAGGGCGGTGATAGAAGCTTTACTATTACTGGTTCTACGTATTTCCAGTTTCCTCATTCAAATCCTTGTTTGTCAGACGCCCACGAGCGGGGTAGTATGATGTCACATTGAGCTCGTTGGCGTATAATAGACTTGATTTGTCGTTAGCGATTTTGTTTTAATCTACCGCCAAGGCACCATTCACCGTGGATCTAAGAGGATTTGAGGCGAATAAGGGCTGTCATTTGACACCAATCCTATAAATATTGTTGGTGCCGCTGTTAATTGCTTTCATTAGAGGTTAAAGTTAATGTAATACATATTCACAAAAGTAGAACAATTTTCAAAAAAATTGGTGATATAGTACAATTAGTAGAGGGTAGTAAGGTCGCCTGATTCCGTGGTGGGCCACCATTCACCGTGGTAGTAGGGACCCATTCACCGTGTTTTAGTCTATTTCCCGACCAGAAGCTCCTAACAAGATTATAACAAAATTTTTCAACTGTTGTTACAAAAATTATAACAACACAATTTGATATAATTTTGCTGGAAGGTTTCGTCTATGTGAATAACTATAACAAAATTGTAACAAAATTTGTTATAATTTTAAAAACAAAACTATAACAAAACTTGTATTATTTATTCAAACAGATTTATAACAGCATTTGTTACATTATGCATATCAAAATAATTGCCTATAACAAAATATCGTAACACATTTATTGTAGTATTTGCTACATTTTTTGCAACAAAATAAATCCAAATGTGTAAGGTTTGTTATATTGACGAGAAATAGTTTGATCATTTTTGTAATACTGATAACTCGAGTCAATAGCCATAAAACAAAACTTATAGCATTCATTTAGAACGCAAAGCTAAAATCGTCATGTTTTAACAACTCCCCCTCTTCCGTTACGCTTTTTTGTATGAAAGTCCTAAAATTTTTGTACGGACCGTAACGTTCGGTTGTACTTTTCCCTCTCCCTTGAGCGACGCGTAATTTGGAGACGGCGTCATATATGTTAAAAAATCTGCAACAGAGTTATCATTTAGTTATAATCTGCCAAATTCTTCCCAAACTAGCAGTGCTTTGTAGCGTTTTAAAGAACATACCCGATCAGAAAGGCATAACAAAATTATAACTGATCAAGTTATTTAATTTATTTCAAAGATTTTTCATAACAGAATGAATTATAAAATTCGCCTATTAGGTGTTAAAATAACAAAAATTATAACTAAAATTGCTCTAGTCATAACATAATTATAACAGGTCTTGATACAACTATAACAAGCTTATAACAAAATTAGGTATAAAAAATCAATCAAATTATATCACATGTTGTTTTAAAGCAGTTATAAATATATTGGGTAAAAATAAAGTAGTGTAAAAATTAACTCATTTTTGGGTAATCAATTTTAAGAGCGAAATTTTATTTTCAGTAAAAAGTTACTGGCATCAAAAAACTTCTCCACATAGTATACATAAAACCCAGGGATTCGATCCTGCGACGGCTAGAACCTAGAACAGGAGCTCGTCGTTTTTACCAGTGAGGCCATCGCAGCACTTGAAGTGAGGGGCGATATAAGCTGAAATGTTTCTTCATATTGGTAGCTCCCAGGGTAGAGGAAAAGAGCTCGATAATAGCATATTTTGATATTGAGATCAAAATGTGATATTAGTTTGATTGATATAAGAGATAAAAGATCTGAAAATAATATCTAAATTTTACTCCTGGAACATCATCATCAAATCATAATTAGATCTTGTAAGATCTAACCAATAGCAGCAAGCTATTCGCTTGATCTTGGAATATCAAATTTTGATATTGTTCAGATGTTCCAGGATCATTTTTCAGATATTATTTTCAGATCTTTTATCTCTTATATCAATCAAACCAATATCACGTCTTGATCGTCAGTATTTCACCTCTACCCGGGTCCTCTATAAATAGACTCGCTGATCCAACAAACCGGAGAGGGAAAGTATGACGTCACCATATCCACTTATGACGTCACCATGCACGTTATTACTGCCCATTTAGTCCCTCGGCTTCAATGTCGTGCGCGCTTGTTGTGCACTAGAGCCAGCGTCCACTACTTCGGAGTTGGAGCTTTCATCGCTGTACTTACGCGAATGGACGTCACACAAAACTGTTCCTAATACAATTGATAGCAATTATATCTTCGTGTTATTAACTAACGTGAACAGATAGTTAACGACTTTGAAATAGTGAAAAGTGTGGAACTAAGCACTAGTTGCGCCAGCGTTTATTTAAATGTTTAAAGCGTTTGTTACGCATGTTTTATTCCATTATTATTTCATGATATGCCTTCTGCAAAGTTGTTCAGTAGTATTATGGCGCTTAAGTGGTGAATGTTTCGATAGGAATATCCACCGTAAATTCTTGCAGGAATATTCCCTTGAAGGAATCTATGAATGAATTTTTAAAAGTATAGAAAAACCATTTCCATGAGTCATTGGTGTAATTGTCGATAAAATTTGTAAAGAAACCTTTCGATAAATACTTGTTTTCGAACACAGAGCGTTCAGGAAATCCAAAGGGATATCCAAACACTTCGTTTCGCTGTTGAACTAAACATTTTAATAACTCTTACAAAACAACTTCACTTCATTTGGTAGTACATAACTATGATTTGCATACACAGATTATCTATGCGGAAAAAAGCTGTAGGAAATTATAGTGATAATGGTCGGTGAAATATAATTGGTGAATTGGAAAGTGTTTTCGTGATCTATGATCAGAGATGATGGTTCATAGTAGTGGTTTACTTGGGATTCCATCGTGTATATGAAATAATCTTTCAACAAATCCATGGGGCAAAGTTCTTTGAAGAATGCAAAGAAAAGGTCATGGAAGTAATCATGGAGGAATTGTTGAAGAATTCCTTAGAGGATTACCCGGAAGAATACGTGGAGGATTTTCTTATGATTGTTTTGCAGTAATTCCTGGAGAAATCCTTGGAAAAAATCTCTAGAGGAATTCCTTGGAGGAATTACCGTAGGAATCTTTAGAGTATTTTTTGTAGGAATCATCGGAAGCCTTTCTTAAGAAATCCTTGGAGAAGTTGCTGAAGAATTCTCCAACCACAATTTCTAGAGGAACTCTAGGGGAAATCTCTTTAAGAACTTTTTGAGAAATATTTGAATATTTGACTGGAGGATCGCCAGTAAGAATTCACGTAGGAATCGTTGAGAAAACTCTCGGAGAGATCTCTGCAAGAACTTCTAGTGAGCTCCCTAGAAGGCCTACAAGAGAAACACTTTTAATATTTCTAGGAATATTCCCTGAAAGTACTCCGTGGCCATCCATAATAAACAAACAATCTGCAAGACATGTACAAAATCCTGTAAACAAATGTAAACGCCGCGGTTCAATTACATATAACATTTTCCACTTGAGAGCCAAGGACTTCTCGACAACTTCGCTTATGAGTGATGATCCGAACTTCCTAGGACAGCAGAATAATGAGATTTAACATATCAAATATCTCGTAGTAGTGAAATTGTGAATAAAATTTTACACAATACGAAAATTTCAAGAATCATGAACAACTTTGCTGAACATACGAACTGTGCAAGTGATCTGGATTATGATAAGAAACATTTAAAATTACCCAATATCATCACGTAATGGTGGAGTTGCTTACCTCATTTTCCACCTTCCAAAGTCATAAGCTTTCTGTACAAATTTGATGTAGACATGAGCTTTTTTGGTAGTTCATATAATAAAGGATATCAACAATTGTGTGTTTTCTAAACACAAAGACGCCATACAGCGGTTAATTTACGCACTTAAAACTACCAAAAAAATATTGATTAGTTACGATGCTGGGTCATTAGGCCGAAGGCCATTAGGCCGAAGGTCATTAGGCCGAATGGTCATTAGGCCGAATGGTCATTAGGCCGAATGGTCATCAGGACGAATTGAAAGTTAGCCGTTGTTTTTACCTTTTCCAACAATTTTTGACAAAAACTAGTTTAACAATGGAACTAGAAAGAATAGCCTATGTTTTAAAGCAGGAAAAATTTATGAATTGAATATCAGCAGTTTCAGCGCCAAAAACTATTTCAGCAATGATACTAGAAAGAACAGCCTATATTTAAAAGAAGGAAAAATTCATGGGTAAAATATCAGTAGATTCAGCATCAATAAAGTATCTTCGTGCCTGTCACACGATACACACATGCAAAATGGTCATTTGCAGAGGAAGCTCTCAGTTAATAAGCTGAGAAGCAGGCTTTGTCTCAGTGGGGACGTAACGGCAAGAAGAGACCCAATGACCATTCGGCCTGATGACCATTCGGCCTAATGACCATTCGGCCTAATGACCATTCGGCCTAATGACCATTCGGCCTAATGACCATTCGGCCTAATGACCATTCGGCCTAATGACCTTCGGCCGAATGGCCTGACACCATTAGTTACACATTGCATTTCAAAAATTATTACTGATTTTGTTATAATGTTGATGTATTGATGATCAAATCACATATTCATTTATTGTAACTGACTTTGTTAGAACCTTGAAATAATACAAACTAGTTTTCGTACCGATTCCAACAAATATATCTGAATATAACAAACCTTGATATAGATATCAACCGTTGATATAATTATGTTATGTTTTTTTTATGCCTTTCTGATCGGGTACTATCTGCTGTATACGGCAGACAATTAAACGTTCCATAATAAATACAAAATTTCCCATAAATAATTCGAAAAGTCCCAGTGAAGAAACAGGGGTGTAAGCAGTAATAAATTACAAAAGTTCCATAAACAAATAAAAAATGCATAAATAAATCAAAAGTTTCCATAAATAATTGATTTATGAGCAATTAAAAAAGTCAAAAATGCAATGAATAAATCAACTGTTGCAATAAAAAAAGCCATTTTTTCCATCAAATAACTTCGAATTTTCCATAAATAAACCCGATTTTTTCATAATAAATTAGAAATTTAGAAATTTAGTCATTTTTTATTGCACTTTTTAAATTATTTATTGCTTTTTCGATATTCTTTTATTGTGAATTTTCTAATTTATTATGGAAAAATCGGATTTATTTATGGAAATTTCGATGTTATTTGGTGGGAAAAATGGCTTTTTTTTTATTGCAACAGTTGATTTATTCATTGCATTTTTGACTTTTTTAATTGCTCAAAAATCAATTATTTATGGAAACTTTTGATTTATTTATGCATGTTTTTATTTGTTTATGGAACTTTTGTAATTTATGACTGTTTACACCCCTGTTTCTTCACTGGCACTTTTGGAAGAATGATCACTTTCTTATGAGTCGTTTATATTTTAGCCGTAAGCTGTGGCGAAGAACCTGTTGACGCAACAGCACAGTATTTTGTAGAATCTAGATGATGTTGGATTAGTTTTGTGACACAATTGTTCCCAAGCAACACACATGGTTACAAAACAGTGACGGCAGCGTATGCAAGGGTTGCACAGAACTCACTGTGACTTACTACGCAACCCTTACATACGCTGCCGTCACTGTTTTGTAACCATGTGTGTTACTTGGGTTAAGTCTTGTCTGGTGTAAAACAAATCAAGAATACATTGACAATCTTACCCTTCATCAGATCATTAGCTTTTCTTTCTTCTCTGTTAACCTTAGTTTTGTATTATTACGCGAGAGGTAGTCGGGTAAACAACGTGAAAAAAGGTTTGGAACTTTTTATCAGACCGTTTTCACTACTAAAAGGATATCAAAGATACAGTAGACGTTCGATAACTGCAACATGTATACGTTTCACTTAGCGAACAAAAATCCGATAACTGGAACGCCTGACTGTATCAACAAACCATTAACTGACGGTAAATGAACGAGAACTTCATCCGTGTGTTCATTTGGGCTAACATGGCGCACCATTTTGACATTTGGAGGTGCTTGCAGTTAAAAAGCATTGCAGTTAAACCGCTTGCACTGACCGAACGTCTACTGTAATAACCTTTCTGAATGTAACCGTTTCCGAGATATACGGAATTTAACTTCATGAGTCTCTCAATATATAAGAAGATGCGCTATTTTCATAAGTTATTCGATGCTCCATCAACAACATTATGTTATTTCCAACACATTTGTGTATCCCAAAAACAATCAGTCACTTGATTGGACGAACAGTTTAAAAGTTATAGGAAGATTGTGAACGTGAAATGATGATAATGGGTTGTTTTTATCGATAAACTCTAAGTAAGAACAAAGAAATACAACTTTGGAATAAGTGAATTCTCAGTTTGTAAATCAATCATGCGTTTTATTGTTTTAACAAGATTTTTAGCCCTAGACTAGTTCATCTCGGGACCCACGGGATGTAAAACCTTCAGAAGGAAGAACTCACATTTTGCGAGTTTGTCGGGAGTGGGATTCGATCCCAGGTCCTCGGGGTGAAAGTCACGTGCTTTAACCATCACACCAGGTCCGCTCCACTGACTTCTTTTGAGTTGAATTTTATACAAATGACGTATCTTTACACGCGAAAACATTAGATCGATTACAATAAATACCAAAACAGTACTGCTGTTCTAATTTTGCCAACAAGTAGTGAATGTTATTGATCATGGAGAAAGCAAAAGTGGAACAAAATAATTATAACATGGATGTTGGGGCGTGTGGTACTTTCGGAACTAGAATACCATTTTGAAATCAGCCTCTATTTCAAGCAGCTTCAAAAACTGCAAATTTATTGAAGTATAATTAATTTAACAGTTAATAATTACCATATAAACTATCTTACGTTGTAGTATTAGTTCACGCACAAATCTCCCAACAGTGCACAATTAATCGTTGTTCTGCCTTCCACGAGCTAAAACGCATTGCTCTTTCTACGCTACTTCCAATAGACATTTGCTCTATCGAACCTAACGTATAGGAACTATTCGCAACATTTCCCCCCGTGGAACTGGTAACAAACTGAAGCGAGAGCGACGTTCGATAGAGCAAATGTCTATTGGAAGTAGCGTAGAAAGAGCAATGCGTTTTAGTTCGTGGAAGGCAGAACAACGATTAATTGTGCACTGTTGGGAGATTTGTGCGTGAACTAATACTACAACGTAAGATAGTTTATATGGTAATTATTAACTGTTAAATTAATTATACTGTTGGGGCGTGTGGTACGTTCGGAGCTAAGATACCATATTGAGAGCAGCTTATATTTCAAGCAGCTTCAATAACTGCAAATTTATTAGAAAATAATTAATTTGGATATAATTACAGTATGAATCACTAATTAATACATTGTAGTATCAGCTCACGGACAAGTCACCCAACAACAGCGCACAATTCGTACATGTTCCACCTATCGCGAACTAAAGTGCACTGCCCTTCGCTCTCAAATCCTATAGGCAGCTACGGCGGCGCCCGTCGTTCTTGCTTCAGGGTTGCCAGTTCCACAAAGAGCCTAACGTATAGGAACTATTCGCAACAATGCAATTTGTTTATTCTACCTATTTTGCTTCGACCTTAGGGAGCATCTATTGAGTACGTGACGATAAAATTAGAAATTTTCAACCCTCCCTGCCTCATCCAAAAGTGACGATCTAGTAAATGGATGACCAATTATGTGATAGATTTCATTTCATTGCTTAAAATTTAAAAAAAAATGTGGAATATAACTAAATTATATCTACAGCTGTTATCATATCTGCATATGATATAACTGTGATACCATCAAGGCGCCATTCACCGTGGAGGTTCCATTTACCGTGTGCCTGCGAATATTTTTTCATTATGTCCATATTACGATTATTACGATTGGATGGTGTGACAGTTTCCCTTCAATTTCACCAATACAACGCCAATGAATTGTTACCATGTCAAAACGCTCATTAGAAACTTTTTAATGTACCATTTTAACACTAAAGTGTGTTTACATGAAGCGGTTTTCTGCTCGTTCACTGCATTCATAGTGAAGAAAACAAAACTGCGCTAAGGTGATTTAAGCGATAAACTAAATGTAGTAACGTTTTTATTCAACCAAGAAGCAATTAAGTTCACAAATAACCAAGAAGCAATTAAATTCACATATACATATTAGGTATGTATTTTGCATAACCGAAAAAAATTTAACAAGAAAGTACGATTACTCGTACTTTTTAATTGAAACAAAAAGGCACGGTAAATGGGTACCCTAAAAATCAATGGTATCCATTCACCGTGCCACAATTGTCCCATATACCTAAAAAAATGAAAATTTGAACATTCGTTTTTCCAATTAAATCTGGCAAGTTATTACTTGAAATGAATAAACACGTAGAAAATTCACTAGGTTGGGTTGTTTTGATCTTTTTTAAACAAAACGCAACCTGGCCAGGGTTACGATAATCCCAGGATTACGGTGAAGCTCTGGTCTTCAAAACCGCGACGTCTAGTACGCCGACGTACGGAGGGTCAATAGAGATGAAAAATGGCTCTCGTTGCTGAACGTGTACTATAATGCCCTAGCCCAATAATAGAGCGTAACAAAAATGAACTCTTGGTCTCTGACAGATTTTGGGCAGCTGAATCCAAATCGGGGCTCAGATTTGCTACAGCACGTCACAATTTTCAGTTTTACCTCAATTTATAGGGATAAATATGCGACTTTGGGCTTGCTTGACTGCAAGCCATTACACATGGAAATATTTTTTTTTTTAAGCAATCAAAAGGTAAATGCATGTAAAATATCTCGTTTTACCAAATCGAATATGATAGATTTAAGCGATTTATGTTAGATGCAATATTTCCCAAGTCACCCTCCAAAAGTTGCATGTAAGTTTACATACTAATACTCGATGAAACCACTAATAACGAACGAAAAGTCAAGAAAATTGTGCATAATAAGCTATTCATACTGGAAGTAAATGAAGATAAACTATCAGTTGTAATTGAATGTTCAGTTTAATCCAATATTTATATTCTTGACGTTTGACCATCTCAGCACCTTATTTTCCAGACCCCCACTTAAGAAACCATTACTGACTCATTAAATTAACCTTTTTCCTAACAGCTTCAGCAAGTTTGGTCACTTATCGCAACAATTATCCTAAACGCCATTTCCGACCACATAAATCACGCATCCGATTGTGTCCTTATTGCTGTAATTATCTTCTCATCGCAATTTTTATCTATCTCTCCAAACGACTCTTCTCGACCATTACGGCGCTTATTTTTTTCCTTCATCCGTCCAACTTCGGTTAGACGGCTGGCTACCCCAAAGGCGACAAACCACCACTGACTGCTGGGAAAGGAAAAAAAAAGAACGATGCGGTTATAAATTAAAACTTGTGCCCATCCTGCCAGGGAAACGCCGCCGCCGTCACACTGTTCTGCCATGGCGATAAAAAAAATAAGGAATCTCTACAGTACTCAACGCAACAAACTATGTTACATCGAAGTGTAAACTCGTAAATAATTAAAAAACTTTATCTTTCTTATTGCAAAAGTTTATTTTGTAAAAATACTTTAGCTTTAAACATTCGCAATATAACAGTTAGTTTGAAACATATTCAAATATTTTACTTTACTTTTTTATTTTTTTTTTGATTTTTTTTTCAGTTTTTGAATCATGCTTTCATTTTAACAAGACATTTCGGTGAAGTGATTTTGAGTGAAACATATTTGAATGAAAACTAAAAAAATCCATTTCAAAACTTAACTTGACATTTCCACAGAAATGAACAAAACTAATTTCTTATTTTGCCCCGTACTGTAGCTGTAGCATTAGTTTGAACAGTTTTCGCGCCTGTTTTCGCTGAACCGAGTCCACAAACTTCGGGCAATATCAAGATTGAGTGCACGATCATAAATTTCCCTCTAATTGTTCGTCGTTTTCCAACATTACGCTGCTGGAAAGACGGTGTCAAAATTGCTGCTCCGCTATCTTGCGCATTCATGACTATTGCTTTGATTATGGCAGCCTGACAGCCTGCCAGCCAACAGAAACGGCGCACGCTGCTGTTGTCATTGCCACCATGGCCGTCGTCTCCGGGAAGGTTAATTTGTTTGTAATTGAGTTATTTTACGAAAAATTAAGAATTATTACTACCTCGGAGAAGCAGCGGACAGTTTGGCAAGCTTTGGGCTTTGGTTCGCTGGCTGCTTTGTCCGTAAATAGATCAGCGAATAATGTTTTCGGGCGACTGCTCTAATCTTCCAGCAAAGCCTCCCCAGGATTTGGAATTATCTGTGTTGCTCCGGCGGATTGCTCACTTGGCGTGATAGGAGTCGAAGTGCGTTGCAATGCAAGGACTATGACGGTGGACTGCTGCATAGTGGTCGGTTTTTTTTTTTAGTTTTATTTTTTTCTTTTCTTTCTTTCTCACAACAAGTTGTATTTTGATTTTTCAAACTGACATTCCGATTCTGTGCTTTTTTGTAATCCATGTTTTACTTATTTTTGGTTTTCCAATTTGTCTTTATATATTCTTCTATTTTTTCCCATTCATCTTTTCCATTTTTTTTTCTTTTTATCCTTTTTTATTCCTATTGCTTTTTTTTATTTTCATCCATTAAACCTATTTCTATTTCTCTTTTTCTTTTCCGACTAACCTTTCTTGATTCTTTTCTTAATTCATTTTTCATAGTTTTTTTACAGTTCTTGTATTCTGTCCATTTCTAAATATCTTTTCTATTAACATTCATATGTATTTTATATTTCTTTTATCTTTCTATTCCTGCTATTTTATTCCATTATTTTTTCCAGCTTTTGAATGGACACCCACTACTGTGTACCCGAACCAGGCTGCAAGGAAACAAATCTCCTGGAATCATCATTATCAGGGAGGCAGGCGGCTTCGACGACTGTGACATAATTTTCCCTGAAATTTCCTCGGGAAAGCTCCTTCCGGGGCTTCTGGTGGGATAAATTGAGACAAAGTCGCAGAAAGCGATTAGATGCCATTGTTTGGTTTCCTTCATTATCGTCCCGCTCCCGTTCCCGACGATGGATGCGGATGCTGTGGTGATTCTCGCCAGCTAGCAGCGTCTGGTCGATCATCATTTGCTTTCCTGTGACCATGTAATCTGGCGCTACGATTCCGTGGAATGGGACAACAAATCCGCGAGAAATAAATGGAAAACGATGTTATCCGTGCTGATCTGAAGGGCAAATGGCAGATAGTATCCGGGGTTCGTTTGTTAGTGTGCCAGATGTCCGATTTTTTGAGTACTGAAAGATTGTGAATTCCCAACATTCCTTCTACTGGGTTCATTCGATAGACATCAATTTGCTATACCAAGAGCTTTAATTTAACACTATCGTACACCATGAATAATATAGATGACGAATCAATTGTAACACTTTCTTCTTTGTCTCTATCCACAGTTGCTGTATCATCGGAAATTCAGGCGGTGGAAGGAAGGAAAATTTCACTGCCCTGTCCGCTGTCGGCTCCGTCCAGAGATAAGGTTTACATGGTGCTCTGGTTCAAAGACGACGCCGGCATTCCACTGTACAGGTGAGAAACTGATCGAACATATGAGTATTCAGATATTAGGGTATAAATTTAGCAGATATCTGTACTATCTGTCCTGAGCAAACTACTCGCAACAAGACTGCAAACTTACTTCCTTCCAGTCCTGGGCACCCACGGTGGTGCAGAGGGCACAATTGAAAGATTTCCATCCTGGGCGATTGCCAGCCATCGCCTTGACCTGTGGCCAGGTCAAATTTCTGTCGACTTGTTTGATTTCATTGTTAACGCTGCGCTGCCATGAGCCTCTGGGTTTGCCTCCGCTGCGATGTCCTGCTGGATTCCAATCTAACACTTGCTTGCAGCAGATTTCATTTCCAATTGTGATGCCACCATGCACGAATTATATACCGCAGGCATCTATTGATGAAAACCTGCAGCCGTTGAGTGTTCTCCATTGATACACACCAGGTTTCACTGGCGTATAGCAGCACAGATTCCACGTTCGAGTTGAAAGTCGGATTTCGTGCGTCGACTAATTTGGTTGTTTTTCCATACATTTCTTAAACTCGCAAAATCAACTCTCGCCTTCTTGATCCGTGCACCTCATGGTGCACCTATGTCGAACTTGGTGCCGCCATATAGACCACTTTTTGGCTACCAATATATTGCAAGCTTTGAACATTCTCCACTGATTGCTACACTCCAGCTACAGTAAAGCTGGAAGTGTTGACCGTGTTTACATCCAACGATTTGGTCTTGTTGACGTTTATGGTAAGAGCAGCCGCTGAGGAGCGATTGGCAAGATCATCGAGCTTGCTCTGCATATCAAAGCGCTGTTGAGCTAGGAGAGCAACGTCATCAGCCAGCTCGAAGTCATTTAGGTGCTCCCATGGTAATGGGCTGCCAAAGCAATCCACGATTTGGTTCACGGTCAATCGCACCTACCAGGATCTCGTTGATTACGATGAGGAACAGTAGCGGTGATAGGATACATCCTTGCCTCACTCCAGCAACGACCCGAATAGGATCGGACAGAACACCGTTGTGCAGTACTCTGCACGAAAATGCCCTGTACTATGCTTCAATGAGGCCGATGATTTTCTCAGGAAGACCCTAGCACCTGAGGGCTTCCCACATGTTTCCGTGATTGAGACGGTCGAAAGCTTTTTCGTAATCAATGAACACCAGGTAGAGCGACTCTTGGAACTCATTGATTTGCCCCAGGATGATACGGAACGTGACAATATGGTCCACACAGGATCGCCCGGCAAGGAATCCTGCTTGCTGCCGTGGGAGAGTTGCGTCAATCTTCTCCTGTATCCGGTTAAGGATCACTTTGCACTGCAAAGTTTGCAGAGGGCTTTGAGAACGATACACAGTAACAATATGCTCTGCCTCGCACACAGTCAGGTCACCCTTTTAGGCACCTTTACTAAGACGCCTTGCATCCAGTCGACCAGAAATTTCGCGGTTTCCCATATGTTGCAGAATAATTTATGCAGCAGTTGTGCAGATACTACGTAGTCAGCTTGGAGCATCTCGGCTGATATGCGATCGACTGCCGGTGCCCTGTTCGATTTCATGCTACGGATGGTTGTTTCAATCTCCTGCAATGATGGAGCTTCAGTGTTGACACGAGTAATGCGACGAACCCTTGGCGGATCATGCTGAGATGTTGGTGGCGTGGCGTATACTTGGAAAAGCTTTTCAACGTCCTCGAACCAGCGTTTCACCTGGTTAGCCGGATCGGTCAAATGTTGTCCAGATGTGTCTTTCATTGACATCATAGCATTCATCTTAGTCCCACTCAAGCTACGGGCTCCGTTAAGGATGGAGCATCTTATAAACCCCCTCAACCATTAATCCATCAGAACGGGTCGCCTGACACTTAGGATTGGAGTTCCCTGTTTAGTAGACTTTTACTCCCGAAACAGGGGGTCCTAATTTCTATCCTAAGCCGGTAGATATATGGATAAGCAAAAATACTATGTACTTACCTTACAGGTCAGGCTAAGGCCGGGGTGGCCTCTGCTGTACATAGTAGCCGCCTCCATTCCACTCGGTCCATGGCTGTTTGTCTCCAGTTCCGCACTCTGCGTAGGGTCCGCAGATCGTCCTCCACTTGGTCGACCCACCTAGCTCGCTGCGCTCCACGTCTTCTTGTACCGGTCGGATGACTCTCGAGAACCATTTTAGTCGGGTTGCTATCCGACATCCTGATGACGTGACCCGCCCACCGTAGCCTGCCGATTTTCGCGGTATGGACGATGGTTGGTTCTCTTAACAGCTGATGCAGCTCGTGGTTCATTCGCCTTCTCCAAGTCCCGTCTTCCATCTGCACTCCGCCGTAGATGGTACGCAACACCTTCCGTTCGAAAACTCCAAGGGCGCGTTGGTCCTCTGCACGTAGGGTCCATGTTTCGTGCCCATAGAGGACGACCGGTCTAATCAGCGTTTTGTAGATGGTTAACTTCGTGTTACGGCGAACTTTATTCGATCGTAGAGTTCTGCGGAGTCCAAAGTAAGCACGATTTCCTGCCACAATGCGCCTCTGAATTTCTCTGCTGGTGTCGTTGTCGGCGGTCACCAGTGAGCCCAAGTACACGAATTCTTCAACCGCCTCGATTTCATCACCGTCGATATGAATTCGGGGTGGCGGGCGCGGTGATTCCTTCCTGGAGCCCTTTGCCATCATGTACTTTGTCTTCGACACATTAATGACTAATCCGATTCGCCTGGCTTCACTCTTTAGTCGGATGTACGTTTCCGCCATCGTCTCAAATTTACGAGCAATAATATCAATATCATCGGCGAAACCAAGCAGCTGAACGGACTTCGTGAAAATCGTCCCACTCGTGTTTATCCCCGCTCTTCTTATTACACCTTCCAAAGCAATGTTGAACAGCAAGCACGAAAGACCATCACCTTGCCGTAACCCTCTGCGAGATTCGAAGGGACTCGAGAGTGCCCCTCATACTCGAACTACGCACATCACTCGATCCATCGTCGCCTTGATCAACCGTATCAGTTTATCCGGGAATCCGTATTCGTGCATAATCTGCCATAGCTGTTCTCGATCGATTGTATCATACGCCGATTTGAAATCGATGAACAAGTGATGTGTGGGCACGTTGTTTTCGCGGCATTTCTGCAACACCTGGCGGATGGCGAACATCTGGTCCGTTGTAGCGCGTTCACCCATAAATCCAGCCTGATATTGCCCCACGAAATCTCTTGCAATCGGTGATAGACGGCGGCATAAAATTTGAGAGAGTATCTTGTAGGCAGCGCTCAGTAGTGTGATCGCGCGGTAGTTCCCGCAATCCAACTTGTCGCCCTTTTTGTAGATGGGACACACGATACCTTCCATCCATTCCTCCGGTAATACTTCCTCCTCCCAAATCTTGGTAATGACCCAGTGTAGTGCTCTCACCAGTGTTTCTCCACCGTATTTTAGAAGCTCGCTTGGTAGTTGATCTGCTCCAGCGGCCTTGTTGTTTTTCAACCGGCCAATCTCCTCCTCAATCTCTTGAAGGTCAGGGGCCGGAAGTCTTTCGTCCTGTGCACATACTCCTAGATCTGTTACCACGCCACCTTCGGTACTTGCAACGTCACCATTGAGGTGCTCATCGTAATGCTGCCGCCACCTCTCGACCACCTCACGCTCGCTCGTGAGAATATTCCCGTGAATATCTCGGCACATGTCGGCTTGTGGCACAAAGCCTCTGCGCGAGCGGTTCAGCTTCTCGTAGAACTTTCGTGTGTCCTTAGCGCGGTACAGCTCTTCCATCGCTTCGCGATCTCGTTCTTCCTGCTGGCGCTTCTTCATCCGGAAGACTGAGTTCTGCCTGTTCTGCGCCTGTTTGTAACGTGCCTCATTCGCTCTCGTACGGTGTTGCAGCATTCTCGCCCATGCTGCATTCTTCTCGTTTTTCAACTGTTCACATTCGCCGTCGTACCAGATTCGTTGGTCAGTCGGTTTCCACGGTAGGGCGATGGAAGTGCGAGTGAAAAATCCGGGTTCAGAATCGCGCTACAATATTCGTTGGTCAGTCGGTTTTCTCGGTAGAGCCATGCAAGCGCGAGTGTGGAATGCGGAATCAGATTAGCTTGAGAATTTTCGAATGGCAGACAATTTTCAGGTAAGAGTGATGGGGGTGCGAGTGAAAAATCCGGGATCAGAATCGCGCTACAATATTCGTTGGTCAGTCGGTTTTCTCGGTAGGGCGATGGAAGTGCGAGTGAAAAATCCGGGTTCAGAATCGCGCTACAATAATCGTAGATCAGTCGGTTTCCACGGTAGGGCGATGGAAACGCGAGCACGAAATCCGGGATCAGTGGTCATCGTGATCAAATAAATCATAATCGTGATGAAGACCGCGACGTGTATTTATAACAACTGTTTATAACAACTAGCAAAATAAAAACTAACGTCATCATTAGTCGAAACTTGCGAAACCAATTTGTAACTGAAGTATAATCTGATTGTTTCAACGAATCATAGTTACAACCGTTTACAAACCAAATCAACCAAAACATTGATTCTGATTGTTATAAACATGTTGCACCCGTAACTTATTTAGAACATAACGAACAATTCTGACAGGAGAGGTAGAAGTTCCAAAATGTGCGGCAAATTGTTTTTGTAATCATGAAAAATATAAAATGCACTACAAAAAACTGAAATGTTTCAAAAATAACGAATTCATGTACAAATAAAATGTAACCTTTCTTCATAAATTTATCGATATATGTATTCAAAATTTTATAAAATTAAAGTGGTAAAATAGAAAAAAATCTGATTGGAAGTATAATATTGACCCAATAAAAAAAGTTCTGCCTCATTTTCGCAGTACTGAACGACTGGTACCTACCACAGGGAAGATTTAAATATATAGGGTTTTGAGAAATCTAACGTATCGTACAAAAATATTAGGAGTTTCCCACGAAAAATTTTACAATGGGTTTACATTTTTTACAAAAAACGTGAAATTTTCATTACGTAATAAATGGACAACCTCTTGTCGACGTTAATGGGAAGTACACGTCCAAGTGTCTGCTTTTTTGGTTATTTATGTCCTACACGGAAAATTCAAACTAGGGTATCGGGATGCTTCGTTGGCATAGTCCCCTCGTTCGGCCTTCTCAAAGTTAACCAAAAACTCAAAGCGTCTGGATATCGGAAAAGCTTTGCGACAAACAACTGTAACATTTCGTTTCAATTTTAGCACTTTGGAGCATTAACATTGAATGAAAATGCCACTTTGTTTAGCTTTTGTAGACGCCATGATTCTTCGGCTTAGTGGGTAGTCTATACACATGATCATAAATGGCATGATTCTGGAACATTTCAAACTGACTTTTCAATAACTGAACATTTGATGCGACGGTCAAAGACACTTTTTTAAACTTGTATATTTGTTTTCAGCAAATAATAAATATTTTACAAATTGAATGTGGGCCGAATATTGAGGACATTTTTTTTCACTATGTACCCAAATCTTGGCCTATCAGTAAAGTGACGTCAAAAACACCGATAAAGTGACGTCAACAACATTGCTTGCGTAAGAACCAGAAAGAACGAACAGGAAGAAAGATTTTGTGTACGCTGACTGAAAAAATATAACACAATAATAGGGTTGCGTTGTTTCCGTAATAATTTAAGAAAGAACTTTAGTTTAAGTAATTTATTTACAGTTTTTTAAAAATTTGGCTCCGAAAATATAACTTACAAGTAAGATTGGTAACAAACATAGATAATACTTCAGCAGAAATATTGAAAAAATGAGATAATAAGTGGTTTTAGTGCATGGAAAGCAATAGGCCAACGTTGTATCCACCAATAGGCCAATTTTTGTACCATAGACCAACGTTGCATACCATCGCATCGAATCTTTTCAACTTGATAAAGTAAATTCTTGAATATTTACGTTAATTTACTTCCAATTGGTGAAACATGCATTGCCTAGAGTGTGTAATAGGGTCAACAAATTATTTCTAGTGCTATTAATTTATGAGTTATGGTCAAAATTGCCAAGGCGGCTTGCAAATTAGGCCAAGGAATGGTACATATACCCTACCTTATTTTGGGTCGATTTTACCTTAAAATGAGTATATCAAATTGATTAGTTACCCAAAATTAGGTTGTTGTTCCTCTCTCCCCCACAGATGTTGTCGTAAATAAACAGAGATGCGTCTATCCAACGGGGGTCCTTGAGGTTAATACGTAAATTTTGGGTAAATGTAGATTTGGGTTGAATGAAGGGGGTCTTGGGTTGAATTTACCTACTCTTGAGTATATTTTTAGCTAGAGCTAAAGGCAATTTACCTTGCGTGAGTTTAATTGATTTACTCAAATATTGACTTATTGGGCCGAACTATGGGATTGCGTCAAAATAATCCAATTTTGAGTAGTTTGGCGGTTCCGTGTACCGCGTGCAGCATTGTTGTACTTTGTCAATATGACCCATAGACATGTCAATCATGTCCCATAGACATGATTTAGCAAATTGTATCTTTCTAAATTCTAAAATTATTTTCAGCATTTTACGAGTGCGTTAAATGAGCTGCTGAAATGCACTCCGTCAAAGCAATATGGCGAGTTAATTTTTACCACAAATGCCTAAATTTTCACTCGCAAAATGATAGGTAGACTGAGACACGTTGAGAATACGGAGCTAAAATGCGTAACTTACCGATAAATCTGGAACGGCACACAAATTGACGTTCTCGGTCAGCCCTATTTGCGGTATATTTATGCACACAATTTATTAATAACATGATCGAAACTGTTGATGCTTAGGGTTTTGGTTCCCTTATTAAGCATGTGGCTCCCATTTTCATCCTACGAAAAACAAAGGATTGGATCGCTGTTTGTTTTGTTTCTTATTTTCGTATTTTTTGTTAGAAGTGAGCACCCATGAAAACAAAAAGAAAGCAGTGGAGTGGACCTGGTGTGGTGGTTAGAACACTTGATTATCACGCCGAGGACCTGGGATCGAATCCCACTCCCGACATACTCACAAAATGTGGGTTCTTCCTTCGGAAGGGAAGTAAAACGTGGGTCCCGAAATGAACTAGCCTAGGGTTAAAAATCTCGTTAATACAGACAAAAAAAAAACAAAAAGAACGGAATCAATCGGTGCCGTAATCGCTTGTTTTCGAATAGGATGAAAATGGGAGCATGAGATTACTGATGGCACACATACCCTAATTACTGTGGTGACTAGCTGACTAGTTGTCGAATCGATCACCATTTTTTAAGTCGACTATGAGTTGTATCTTGGTTATAATTCGATTGCGTATTAACCTTCCGTAACTCGCGCGGTTGACTACCTGCGTCAGCACCACGCTATTGTTGAGTACAAAAAGCGAGATTTTTTCAACGTGTTGTACAAAATACAACAGCGCGATCGCTCGAGGGTTAAAACTGTTTATATCACGAATGGATTCACGGGTATTCAGCATGACCATGCTGAGGGTGACGGGTTCGATTCCCGGTCGGTCCAGGATCTTTTCGTAAAGGAAATTTCCTTGACTTCCTTGGGCATAGAGTATCTTCGTGCCTGCCACACGATATACACATGCAAAATGGTCATTGGCAGAGGAAGCTCTCAGTTAATAACTGTGGAAGTGCTCGTAGAACACTAAGCTGAGAAGCAGGCTTTGTCCCAGTGAGGACGTTACGCCAAGAAGAGAGAGAGAGAGAGATCACGAATGGATGTTTTATATTGGCTCTACCTCTTGCGCTTTTTTGGTTGCAATTTAGTCGTTAATAAGACGATTGGTTCAAATGGCACAACTTTCAATATAGTTGCATACAAATTACAGGAACTTATTAATGCCCAAGTGTGTTGCTTGGGTTGGTACTCTTGAAAACGTGAGTAGGGGACCAAATCGGCCATTATGGCGGCCATGTTTGTATTCTCTGAAGTTTCTCCTTAAAGTCGGTGTAGTGTCTTATGATAACGAATATGTTGAATTTCATAAGGTCGCTCTATGATGCAGAACCGACTCACAGCTTGGTTTTTATTAATATTTCGTAGCTCGTTTAGGGATTGATTCCAGTAGACATTATTCAACGATTGTTTGCTCTTTCCGTAAGTTTATCTCATGAAATTGGTCATGATGCACGATACGATAAAAATGTAGAAGGTATTTTGATGAATTCGAAATTCAGTTTTATAAGTTTGGTGTTGTATAAAAAAAATCACACGTTGACAATGTTTGAGTGCTACTGTCCATGATATTTGAACAAATGACTTATGAACCAGTTATTTGAGCTGTAAACTTACACGACTTGTGACATAAACACGCAATATTTATTGATATTTAACTGTCGAATGGAATTCTCCAAAATAAGTCGTAGACTTCAGTATGTCATATCAATAGCATTGATTGAAAGTTGACGGAATATTTTAAGTCCCGCCGTTTGACAACTGCATATTCAGACCCATTCGAACAAAAAATATTGATAACAATCCCTGCCACTACCATGGTATTTCCTCGTGACGTTTTCAGGATATGATATTATAGGTAATGGTAAATTATTCATCAATGCCAGAAACCCAACATGGATAGTAAAAAAATATTTTGCATTACTTTTCCAAATATTCAAATCCAAGCGCATCTTATTTGCAATACGAAAGGATTGAGGTTTTGTACATGCTGATGAACTGTACTGTAAATGCTGCGCTGAGCTATATCTGTAAAATACATGTCAACTCATTTTCATATCGTATACTAACCTTGTGTTTGTGCAAGTAGGAATTTATAGGAGTCGCGTGAATATAAAATTCTATAATAACAGTTTATCTACAACAAATTGAGTTTTTGCACTGATCTCAACCAAATCATGCTGGAATCTCATGAATCTAATCGAAAAGCTTATTTATTCTATTCTGCACAATTTCGGTTACAGCTAACATATAAGTTTGTCATACCAAAACATTACTCCAACTTGTACCGACTTTTCGAACCCTCTAAGCAGAATACCCTCTTCAAATGAGTGTAATCAGTTTCGTACCATTTAATTCCGCCCTATGTTGCTTATCCTTTGACAGATACGCGTATTTCGACTACCACTTGTAATAAAGTGGATAACTGACACTGAGGAAGATTACAAGTTGAGTCGAAATACGCGTATCTGTCAAAGGATAAGCAACATAGGGCGGAATCAAATGGTACGAAACTGATTACACTCATTCGATTACTCCAACTGCTACTCATCTATGGATATCTGAAATTAAGGAATTAAGTTTATCAAATGGTCCTAGGAATAGTTATGAGCGACTTTCCATTCACACATGATGTCATATGAGTTTATGTAGTCGACAAAGATTCTACACAGGCAAAACATGTAATTACAGTTCACCAACAGCTCATAGAACCAAAGACCAGACTTCAACCAGGCAATCTCGGGTACTCAGGAATCTAGTCGAGAAATGTTTTATCTCCTGTTCGATGTAGGGTGACAAAGGGTATTATCGGCAGGTTTGTTCTCTTCGTCATAGGGGGTTTTTGTTGGCCAAAATGCCTGAAATTTAGGTATATAACTCAGCTTGGTTGAGAAGGATTTAAGGCCAACTTCGAGATCAACAGGTTTAAAAAAACACCATGACGAAGAGAACAAAACTGCCGAAAATACGTTAGTTCCCCTAGTATTGGTTTCTGGAGCTAACCGTTGTTTTCCGCGTGCAAATACAGTGCGAGAAATAAATATAAAGACAGAGCCGTTTCCATACAAAATAATCATGTTTAGGGATCAAAATCTCTTTTTATAGCGATTCGATAGTTATGGAATTTTGGCTGCAACTTTAAAATAACTAGAAGTTTGGCTAGAAATATTCATGAAAACTTTTTTTTTTTTGGTTTTTATTTTTGTGTATTATAACTAAAGCTAATTCTACACTTGATTCATGAAAACGTTTATATCGACTTTTCAGATTCAAATAAATATAAAGACACATTTTTATATGAAAATAGAGTCTTTATATTTATTTGAATCTGAAAAGTATATATAAACGTTTTCATGGATGATGATTTATATTTCTAGCCAAAATTCTAGTTATTTTAAGGTTGCAGTTTCACAATAAATTCATGGCCCGATTTCATTATAATATTCTTCTTGTGTAAATGGCAGATCTATTTTCTTGCTTGGGACGTCCACCGAAAATGCTCCCAGGACAAATAGCAAATTGTTCAACGACCGCAAAGAAACTACCCATTTGTATATTCATCAATTTCGACACAAAGGAACATAAAAGGCTACCCCTTCAAGTCACTCGTACCGGTTGGTTGTTGTAGGTACCTCATAGGACCGGATAGCTTGCCCCGATGCGTTGCGTTGCCAACGACAACATCAAGAACCTTTCGGGCACCATTGCTGTGCGTGTGTTCATCGAACGGAAGATTTTATGAGTTAACCATCGGAATGGAAACCCGGAACTGTTGCCCCCGCCAAACTCATCTCCTCCAATATTTGTCGAGATGGAGTTCAGAGGGATCGCTAAAAAATTATGACAGAACGGACCTTAAACCTTTTTGTGCGATGACCAAAAGCACTCTGCCTGATGTGCTCTAGCCTGCCTGCAGGAGGTAGGTTGGTACACGCATTGTGTTTCCGTGCCTGTCATGGCCTGCCGGCCGGCCAAACGATGCGATGGACGGATGCTGAACAAGTGAGCCGAGCGCGTCATTGTACAGGGTCGATAAAAACGAATTGTTGATAGGAAACGCTTTTTATTGGTGTCGAAATTGGATATATTAGGGGTGGTTTATTTTTCAGCAGCGTTGCCAATGGCTTCTGAGCTCTGGGCTAGCCGGGAGCTGATGAGAAGGTCTATTTATGCAGATACATATGAATTGACGACGACCCTCAGCAGGAAGTCAGATGACACCGATGAAGATGATGATGATGTGTTTGCACTGAGAACGATGATGATTCGTTGACCGTCCATAAAGGATTTTGCTTGACTGGATTTCGAGAGATAAGAATACAGTGTAATGAAATGATCTGCAATAAATATGTGGAAAAAAAGGAAACAAAAGAACACCGGATGACCATCATTGATGGGTTTTGATTTTTGTTGCACCGAATTGCGTTCGTCAGACCGTTTGATTTGATAAAGATCTAACAAGCAGAATTCGTATTCCAATATCATTCACGATAGCAATGAAGATTTTTCGTTTTATCTGGAGTTGTCATGAAATTCAATGCTTCTCAATTCAGTGCAGTGGGGACGGTATTTTTTGACTTCTTACACCTTAGCCGTTTTCCGCCCGAATTGTAAAGGTTTGGACCATATGAATTTTCCCAACCTTCAAGATTAACCCTTTAATACCCAAACTTTCGATTTTAATCTATATATAATTGTTTTTGTCATCTACAATCTTTTGATTGCTATGAAATGCACACAACAGGAACACGTATTTGATGAAAAAAAAAAATAAGATTTGAATTATGAAAAAAATCCACGTGATCAGAACGTGGAATTGAACCCACGCCTCCCAATTCGCTAGACGGGCGCTTCTTTGCTCCAAACTACGAAGCCACTTGACTTGAAGCTAACGACAATTTTCGAAAATAGGGTTTCGAACTACTTGGGCAGCCGCGTCAATTCCCGGCACCTCACAGCAGAACAAATCAAAATATCACTTGCCGCATATTTTCCAAATGCATTTCCGTGAGTAATCATCTCCCGCAACATTTCCGCAAAGGGATCCACAGTCAATTAGCTACACGGAGTGCACTCCGTCAGCACAAAGATGGGTGCCGAAGTGATTTCCCATTTTGCTGGAAGTTCGGCACTGGTGCCGAGAATTGGCGCTGGGCAGTAAACTCATTCAAAATCAACTTTCCGGCAGAAAATCTTCACAATAATCACTGTTAACAACAAGTACACTCAATAAGGTATCTGATTCAGATGAAAGAAGTGGACGAATTGTTCATTAAACCCGTGTGTCTGTTGTGTACATGAATGTCAAAGCTATCAAACGTTGTGACTTCTACTTGGCTCGGCTAGCCTAAGCAAAAATCGAGAAATCGACATCTTCAATCGTTTTAAACAAGATTTGGAAGGGCATTCTCTTGAATTCGCGATTCATTTTTTTTTTGTTTTTGATTTTTATACTTACTGTTTTTATCATCCCTGAGCTTTTATATTTTTGCTAGGTGCCTATTTAAAATGCCAATTTTTAAAGACGAAAACATTTTGAGATTTTATGAAAATTATTGAAAAATTCTTATTTTTTTTCGTGAAAATTTTTATTTTTTTGTGTATTTTAAGGAATAATGTTGGAATGTGTTCAACTCTTTTACTATGACAGAATGATCGGGAAAAATTTGAAACATGTTACCTGTTCTGCCCCTAATTGCATAAGAGTAACATTCGATAAAAGTTGGCATTGGAGAAAATGAAGCTGAAGATTCAACTTTTAATAGTATGAAAATGAATCTAAATTTTAAAGATTTAGCAATTCAAATTGGTACGGCACATCTTATATGGTAGACGAATTGTCAGAAATTAATTCGGACCTGATTATGACTGATGACACGCTTCAAAGCCAGTATATTTTTCCAGTGTGACTGTTATGCGGTTACATTGGTCAATGAGACAAAATTACTTGGCATTTTTTTTTTCATAAATCCTAAAACAAACTTGATTGTTTTATTCAGGTAGACGAAAGTACTTGTGATTTGATGGTGATCCCCGATTATAACTCAATACCAGCAAAATGTGCAAATGTAACAAATATGTGGTTATGGGCAGTGTTGCGATTAAATACAAACGAAACCTTGACATCCTCAAGGTGATCAACATAGAGATTTTTCAATGACTTTTGACAAATGTAAATACGCTTTAAAACATAGCAAAAGCCATTTTCAGGTATGCAGAATAGTCTTAAATATCAGCCAAAAATGTAAAAGTTTAGATAGCCCAGGACAGAAAAATAAATGAAAATGCTTAAACTATACCCTACCTTAACGTTAAGTATTTAAAATATCTATTTAACTCAAGTTATATTTTTGAGTACTCAAAAACTCAGAGCAAGTACAGGGTCAGAACACCACCCAACCGTGTTGTTTCTGAATGAAAGGCACCAGTCGTTTATTTCGACATTCCTAAGCGTAAATTTGTCCGCTTAGTAATTTTGTATTGCCATACCTTTGGATCCCCTTCGGAAATTTCTTTGGATATTTCTCCAAAAAATATTTTGACTAATCCTTTGAAAGTTTTACCGTTAATTTCTTTGGAAGCAACTTCGACATTTCTCTCAGAAGTTAACTTGGCAATTATTTTAGCAATTTCATCGACAAATAAAAAAAAAAAAAAAAAGACACGGACAACGTCTTCAGCCTTCGGCTGTACAGACTGTTTTAAACTTAACATTAGACAACGGACAACGGAGCATGCACCAGTGGAAACGGGGAAGTTACTAATCTCACGAAAACTTTCAACGCCCGAAGCGGGAATTGAACCCTCAGCATGGTGCGATTATAAGCTTGGTGACCCTAATCGCACGGCAGAGTTTTACGGCAGTTTCTATGCTCTCAACATTTGTGGAATTTCTCATGCTTTTTTTAATTTGTAGATTTCTTCCGCAATTTGGAAATTTCTGCAGTTATTTTGGATTCTTTGGATTATTTGTGAAGTTTATAGTGATGCTTTTGGGATTTCTTTGACGTTTTCTCTTGGATTTTTTTTTGGAATCGTGGTGCATAATTGATCTGACAAACGCCGATTTCCATTTTTTTTAAATGACCAACTTTCAGAATCTGTAATTATGGTTTGCTTGGATGGATTGATGGGAAATTTTGACAAGGAACTATTTACTTACCTTACCGGTCGGATTAAGGCCTGAGTGTTCTTTGCTGTACCTAGGAGTCGTTTCTATTCTACTCGCTCCATGGCTTTGTGTCTCTAGTTCCGCATTCTGCGAAGGGTCCACAAATCGTCCTCCATTTGATCGACCCACCTAGCTCACTGCGCACCAAGTCTTCTTGTACCGGCCGGATGACCCTTGAGCAGAGATGCCAGATATACAGATTTTATTGTATTATACAGATTTTTGACCTTCTATATAGATAAGATACAGAGTACAGAAAAATACAGATTTAAAAAATTTGATACAGATTTCTCCAGTAAGCATTAAATTTAAATAAATTAATAAATTTATTTAAAATTTTATGTATTGCTACTTAAACTTTAAAGAATTTATGAAAACTTGTACATTTTCACACCTGTTTTAGTAAAATAAATAGGTACCAGTAAAAATTAGAAATGTAGTGCATTTTTATAAGTTTCTATTGAAATCTAGGATTCTCGGTGCCTGCTACACCCTCAAATACGGCGATACAGAAAAATCTGTATTAATACTGATTTTTGATAAAATAATCTGGTATCTCTGGGTGGCAGCCCCACCACGGTAGATAGGGCACCTTAGGCCAACAACCTCTGTTTCCGAAACCCTTAAAAAGGTTACAGACACCAAAAATGAAACATTACAAACTGATTCAACGGCAACGATTTTTAGCGCGAAACAACGGACAGTAACTGGAACTTGGAATCTATTAACCCTAGCCCAGCAGGGTTAGCTGGCACAACTAGCCAATGAGGCATGCCGTATGAAGCTTGAGATCATAGGACTGAGCGAAGTCCGTTAGCCGTACTTTGGAGAACACAGATTAGCGTCGGGTCAAATTCTGCTATACTCTGGCCTACGAGGTGAACACGCTCACGCCCACGCTACGCTCATGAAGTGGGAACCTATTATTGAGAGGGAAGCCAGATTCAGAACACGGGTTTGAAACCTTACCATGATCCAATGTTACGTGCCAACCGATGCTGCAAGCCAAAGAAAACTTTTACAGCCAACTGAATGCTGTCGTGGACAAGATTCCGAAAGGTGATATCAAGATCGTCATGGGCGACTTCAACGCGAAGGTTGATTCCGACAACTCGGACTATGAGCACGTCATGGGACGCCGTGTTCTCCGAGAAATGACCGAAAACGGAGAGCTGTTTGCAGAGTTTTGTGGCAACAATGACATGGTGATTGGGGAATCGCTCTTTCCTCATCTACCAGTGCACCAGTGACTTGGGTTTCCCGTGATGGCGTTACGGAAAATATATAAAATCGACCACAATGGAGACGGAGTTTTCTTGATGTGCGGAACAAACGTAGCGCCGACATTGCGTCCGACCATCATCTCCTTATCGGCGAGATCCGACTGCGCATTGCTAGGATCCATCGACAGGAGGAGAAATCGGGCGCCGGCTCAACACACGCCGACTGGAAGACGCTGGCTGCGGTGAAAAGGTCCTTCGTCGAGTAGCTAGAGAACCGTGCTGCGGATATTTCAGCAGGTGGAAGCGTAGAAGATCAATAGAGCGCCATCAAGAACGTCTCCATCGCCACCGGCGAGAATAATTTGGGTGAGCTACGCACCCGGACAAAGCAGTGGATCACAGATGATACCTGGAGGAAGATAGAGGAGCAAAGGAACGCCAAATCCGCGATAGAGCGAGCAAAAACACGAGGAGCCAAAGCCGTAGCCCGTCAGCGCTATTCGGCTCTCGAGAAGGAAGTGGAACGCTCTTGTAGACGGGACAAAAGAGCAAGAGCGGACTCCCTAGCCGACGAAGTCGAGAAAGCCGCAAACACCGGCGACATCCTTCTCCTCTACGATGTCTCACGTCGCCTTAGTGGGACACGTCTGCCCGTGATAGACACGTCTGGACAGTTACTGACCGACCCGGCTGACCAATTGAAACGCTGGTTCGAGCACTTTGGAAACCTTTTTCAAGTGTCGGCCCCGCCATCAATACCTCAGCATGATGCGCCAAGGGTTCGACGCATTACTCGTGTCAACACCGAAGCTCCATCAGTGCTGGAGATAGAAACAGCCATCCATAGCATATGAAATCGAACAGGGCCTCCCAGGGGTCGATCGCATATCAGTTGAGATCCTCAAAGCTGACCCGGTAGTAACCGCACAACTACTGCATCAATTATTCCGCAACATATGGGAAACCACGACATTTCTGACCGACTGGATGCAAGGCGTCTAAGTCAAGGTACCCAAAGAGGGTGACCTGACTATATGCGATAATTGGCGGGGCATCATGTTACAGTGAATCGTTCTCAAAGTCCTCTGCAAAGTGAAAGTGATCCTTAACCAGATACAGGAGAAGATTGACGCAACTCTCCGACAGCAGCAAGCAGGATTCCGTGCCGGACGATCCTGTGTGGACCATATTGTCACGCTCCGTATCATACTGGAGCAAATCAATGAATTCCAAGAGTCTCTCTACCTGGTGTTCATTTATTACGAAAAAGCTTTCGACCGTCTCAATCATGGAAACAAGTGGGAAGCCCTCAGGTGCAAGGGTCTCCCTGAGAAAATCATCGGCCTCATTGAAGCACAGTACAGGGCATTTTTGTGCAGAGTACTGCACAACGGTGTTTTGTCCGATCCCATCCGGGTCGTTGCTGGAGTGAGGCAAGGATGTATACTATCATCGCTACTATTACTTATCATAATCGACGAGATCCTGGTAGGTGCGATTGACCGTTAACCAGTGGATTGCTGTGGCAGCCCATTACTATGGAGCACCTAAATGACTTCGAACTGGCTGATGACGATGCTCTCCTAGCTCAACGGCGCTCTGATATGCAGAGCAAGCTCGATGATCTTGCCAATCGCTCTCAGCGGCAGTTCTTACCATCAACGTCAACAAGACCAAATCTTTGGATGTAAACACGGTCAACCTTTCCAGCTTTACGGTAGCTGGGCATGGGCAATCAGAGGTGAATGGTAAAAGCTTCCAATATCTTGGTAGCCAAATGGCGGCCGATGGCGGCACCAAGATCGACATAGGTGCACGGATCAAGAAGGCGAGGGCTGCTTTTGCGAGTTTAAGTCCGAATTTTTAACTCGAACGTGAAATCTATGCTGATATACGCCAGTGAAACCTGGTGTGTACCAGTGAAGAACACGCAACGGCTGCAGATCTTCATCAATAGATGACTGTGGTATATAATTCGTACATGGTCGCCGCACAATTGGACCTCCAACGTGGAGCTCCATTGTCGATGTCATCAAAAGCCGATAGCTACAGAAATTCGGAAGCGAAAGTGGAGGTGGGTCGGCCTCACTCTACGCAGGGGCGGAGTTGAAATCTGCAAGCAAGCGTTAGATTGGAACCCAGCAGGACATCGCAGTAGAGGCAGACCCAGAGGCTCATGGCGGCGTAGCCTCAACAACGAAATCAAGCAAATCGACTGAAATTTGACCTGGCCACAGGTCTAGGCGATGGCTGGCAGTCGCCCAGGATGGAAATGTTTCAATTCGACGGCCCTCTGCACCACCGTGGGTGCCCAAGACTGAAAGTAAGTAAGTTCAGCCCAATTTGTACGATAATAAAAAAAAATCCCATGACATTCGAATCGTTTATCATGAATAGATAACATCATGTTAACCTGCTGTTGCAACTTGCTCCGGTGTACCTTAATGCCCCAGGGCTTTATGGCGTATTTTCCCGTGGCTACGAACCTGTAGGTACGCCACAAAATCCAAGGAAAGAAGGCACACATGAGATTATGACGCATCCAAACATTTGGAAGTTGTTTCGCAAAAAAAACGCAATATAACGACTGGGAGAGTATGGCCTCGGACGTTGTAATCTGGCCCCGTTTAATACTGCCAGTGCGCAATTCGGTCTTCGAAGGAAGCACGACACTAGACAACAGACTATCATGCGACGCCCAGTGGCACAGCCGAAAACAGCTGCAGCGGGAATCGAATCTATCCAACGCTCCTCATCACGATGTGACTAAATGCTTGGTGACACTAGCTGCACGAACATGAAGCCACACAATTCTCCTATGCAGCTAAGCAGCATTCTATGGGTACTCCCACAGATATGAACTAGAAGCCTTATTTGTGAAAGTCCATTCTGTATTCGTATATCGTGTGGCAGGCACGATGATACTCTATGCCCAAGTAATTGAAGAAAATTTCCCATATGAAAAGATCTTTGACTCATCGGCAATCAAGTCCAAAATCCTGAGAAAACCTGGTCAAATAATTTCGAGTTGACCGTTGCTACTATACAGGAACCTCAGGAATTAAACTGTTCGATTTAAAATTAAAAAAAAAACCACAAACCCCATCTTGTTTTCCATTCGAATCTAATAAAATTCCTATACTCATCGTATTTTCGTGTTTTCAAATGGGTGATTTACTTACGGCTTCGGGTACCTCGAAGCAACGTCATCCAGCATGGAAGGAATCGTTAAAATCGAGAATACATCTTAGTTGTTGGTGCCGCTACAAAACGCAAATATTCCAACTTGTTACCACTCTGGAATGTGGCAAAGCCGACAAAGTGCGGCGGCTGCAGCAGGCCAACCCCCCTCCTCCTTCTTTCCGGCACATTTCGATCCTGATGGAATCCTGCAGGCAGGTACCTACTACCTACATACCTCAACCCATCGGAAATTGTCGGACCCGCTGGCTGCTGTCGTAGAATGTGCTGCTGTTTGGCAGTTGTTGTGAGCTGAGGAACGAGAAGAGGAAAAATCGGAAAGGAATGCTTTAAAATTTATATTCGGATTCAATGCAAATATCCTGCAATTGCTGGTTCTTTTCTTATGACGTTCATCCGGGTGGCGTTGCAATTTCGTACCTACGCGGGGGTACAGTGCTGTTGAGACCATTTGTGAAATCTATTTGCTATTTTTAGATTATTATCATCTAATTTCAAATCACGGATCTAGGCTCAGTGTACCAGTTATGGCTATAGTACCTCTAATTCATCATAGTTGATTCTCAACCTTTAACCCTAAAAGGGATACCTGGGGTCCATTGGACCCCAGGCGCCTTTTAGAGCTCGTCTTTGATGGAACACCCTCAGCGAGGTGACGAAACTGAGGCTATGAAGGTATCCCTTTTAGGGTTAATGATGCAAATCAAGAATAAAACAATCGTGAACAACAGATCACGATCACAAAAGATGATTGCAATCATTCAAACCTCACAATTTGCGCAAATTATGACCAAATTTCACCATAGCGTCCCAGTTATGGCTAATCTCATAAGGAATGCATGTAAATAGTGCGAAGTGGAACCCAAATTAACAATTATGTCCATAACTGGTACAGAGTTCCTATCATTGGCACACGCCGTAATAAATACTAAGAGTAGTTTTAGCTCAGTTTCCATATTTTTCCTATAAAGTATAAAAACGAATCTATCATTAGACATATCGATGACATTCGTTGGCCTTCTTCTTATTTTTGTAGAAATAGTTTCTCTTAGGTTGTGCGATAACTGGTACAGGCACCATAGTTTTGTTTTCCTTATAGATAATTACAGACAAATTTAAAAAAGGATCAAGTCTACCCAGTCTCCCTTACATATGTTGAGTTCTGTTAAATATTGAACGCTACTGTATGTCCTCAAACCCGTCATTGGTTACCGGAGTGTGGTACGGAGCAAGGCTAAGCAGTTCGGCAGTTTCCGATTCTTAGCTCGATTGCTCCTTGTCGTCTTGTCCTGCTGCGTTTCGGTTCGTTCATCACTCGTATAAGCTTCTTTTTCTGTATTCATAAATTCATTGTGGCTGCTTAAATTTTTCAATTTTATTTTCATAGCTTTGGCAACGCTCTCACTTCTGCCGGTGCTGCTGCTGTTGCTACGTCAGGGGCAATTTTCATTCATTTTCGAAGAAAAGTATGTACTGCTGGGGGGCTATGAGGACGAAAGGGGGTCGTAACTATTTGAAATATGACGGAGCACTCGAACACCGCACAGTTCGAACCTGGGTGATTGCGCCCCAATGCACACAAAGGTAACCAAGGCGAACTGCATGGAAAAGAGTGCTTTCAATGAATATTTTGCATATTTCACATAAGAAATACTTTGCTCTCGGGTTGATGGGAATTGGAGCTGCCTGGCAGGAGCTTTGTAAGGATAACGAGAACGGAACGGAAAATGTTTCATCTTTTTATGGGAAATCTGGCTCATCTCAAGAGAAATTCCGAGTGGCTTGAATGGCTTACCTGAGGTGAGTCAATGATAGTTGAATAGTTGGGCGTTGGATTGAAAGTGCTTTGGGTCAACTGAGTTTATATTGGATTTTGAATTATTTGATTATATTTAAAGTTAATCCATTTGTTGTTCGGGTCAAATCTTAGTGTTTGGAAATTGACTAAAATATCAAATTCAACATGTCTTTAAACATATAGAATGTCACTTCCGCGATTTAAATATCTCAGTTCAGTGCTGATCTACGTCAAAAAACTATCCAACTATCATCCCACCGATGAAGTAACCCTCATGGTACCCTTATTACCAAGTTACCAACTGGGAAGACAGCTCGTTATAATATAATCGCTTAATGGTGCAGCAATTAGGCGTCCCAGATCAGCCAGCAGGCGTCCTGCCCGTCCTTCGTGTGCGTGTGTGAGCGTGCAGCACAGTAACCCTTCTTATCCCGGTTCTAGGGTTTACCCCCAACGCCAACGGCTGACGGCGAACGGCACTACTTATAGGATCTCCGGCTGCTTCTCACTCAACCAGCTTTGATGACACTAATTGCTAAATAAATTTATTAAAACTTTATCGTTGCACTCAACCCCGGGGCGTTGGTTTTTCTTCATAGTCTTCTAGCTGTCTGCCTGCCTTCCGGCATCATCATCATCGGGGGGATGAGTCGCATCATCACTCGGTTCAGTAGTTTGTCAGCGTTTATGGGCCAAGCTTTTTGTTTCGCTCGTTAATGTGTGCGCATCACGCGGTACCATGTGTGGCTAAAGCGCGTTAATTTCCGTTGGAATGAAGCTAGTCAAAGAGCTTTCCAAATGGTGTTGTTTTCCTCTTCATGTTTGGGATAGGCAACTTTTTTTCTCCCACAAAAAAATTCCACATGCTGTAACTTTTGATAGGGTGCATCAAAAAATCTCAAAATTTGACAGTTTATCAACCTGTTATATGTGCATCATTGCTACAAATTTGGGCACGATTGAATAGTTTTTCATGAAGTTAGAACCGTTCAGGTAAAACAATATTTTTTAGACAACTCATTTTTGAGCTGCCATATCTCGGAAACCAGTGAACCGAATTGAATGAATTTTTTAACGTTTATCATCAATACATTGATACTCAATACAACGTAACAAAATGTAATATTTTTTCACGGCAAATTAAGTTAAACCGGGTTGAAATTTTTACCCATATAGAGTAAAATTAGTCAAATTTACAATACCACACAAAAATTACTAAATGTGTTCTTCCTTTAAGCTAAATTGGCTCTAATATATCTGATTAAAGATAACTTGGGAACAGAAGTGGAAAATCTTTGGAAATCAACACTAAAATTTATTGACATTGACGTAAGAAAATTACATTTTTTCGAGAAAAATCCAAAGAGTGTCTACCCATCATAACTTTTTTCAACGTTCAAAAAGTATCTATGTTTTAATAGTTTGTGAAGCATTTGTATATTGTTAGTACACGTTCAAAATTTCATTCAATTCGGTTCACTGATTTCCGAGATATGCCAGCTCAAAAATGAGTTGTCTAAAATATAAAGTTTTACCAGAACGGTTCTAACTTTGCGAAAGATTAATCAATCGAGCCCAAATTTGTACCAATGATGCACATATAACAGATTGACAAACAGTCAAAATTGAAGGTTTTTTGATGCACTCTATGAAAAGTTATAGCACTTTGAACTTTTTTATGAGAGAAAAAAGTTGCCTATCCCAAACATTTTGGCCATCCCCTGTATATCTCTGCAGTAAGGATTAATACCAACCTCATTAGTTCAGTTAGCCTCTGGAGTTACGAAAGCATTTTTATTGGAAATAACTGTAAAAATATTTAGCAGAATTTTCGAAATCTGGAAAAGGGAACAGTTTTATTCATTTCTGAAAAAGTTCTGATATGTTCTTACGATACCCTTGAAAATGTATGTAAAACATCTCATGAAGTTGATCAGCAATATTAACTTTTTTTTTTCAGATAAACTCAAATATCTAATGTAGTATTGGTAGCAGTTGTCTCAATTATCTAAGACTCATTAACTCTACGTATCGCTTGTTCCGGTGACGATAGTGCACTAACAGGTCCACTAACTAAGACTATCCCTACCAGTGCGTAGTAAGTCGGTAAGTAAGGACTGTTCATTTTATAAAGAGGACACCTTATTTGTGTGATATCTTTTTTATTTTTCAATAAACTCATTATCGGTTTTTTGCATAAATTCCCATAGCTGTTCTACAGTATAGCAAAAATATAACATTATACAAATTGTCCTTAGCTATGGAACTGGAGCGGTTTTTGTTAAAACTCAATAAAACCCCATTTCTCAAAATTCTACACA
The DNA here is from genome assembly GCF_035046485.1 of Aedes albopictus. NCBI lineage: Eukaryota > Metazoa > Arthropoda > Insecta > Diptera > Culicidae > Aedes > Aedes albopictus. Next base: position 210,530,136 of record NC_085137.1, read on the forward strand.
ACTTTCCACATACATAACTTTAAAATTTTCAAGAACTTTTTAATGTGTTGGGATCTCATACTATTCTTCTAAAGGTAGAGTGTAATAGTTGGTCAGTAATAATGCACCAAGCATTATACAGCTTGATATAGTGAGTTGCCTTGTTATCAATGAAATTGATAAAAAATACTTATTTAAGTCCAGTGATGCAATAACACTACGGAATCAGTTCAAAATTTGTCCAGTATAGAAGAGAATCGCATTCTAAATGATACCGAAGAAAAATATGCGTTAAAGTACATTCTTCATCATAAATTTAATACTTAAAGATGGCCATAATGAAAAATTGCATACTTTTTGCTCCATAAATGCAAGTTTTTGATTCTAGAGAAGCTTATTATTATTTATTTTCAGCAAGGTCTGACCCTATGTGATTATATACCTTATTTTAAAATAACTACATATCAATTTTTATTTTCGACATCATTGTTAAGTTGTATTTGCAATAGAGTACATTGTAATTTAGAAAAACCTTCAAAGAACGAAGCGGTTTTATCTCCGGTAACTGCCATGAAGCACAGTAACCAAGCCAACAATGCTATCAAGAAGCGGTTTTCTGCATTTGAAATTGCATTATTAGTACTTTCGACTAGATCCATTGAAAACATTCAAAATTTAATATTTTTATACATTTTTGTTTAACAAATAAATTTTATTCTGAAAATCGAGTCCAACTTGTAGCTTTAATATCCCAACAACCATTATTCTGATTAGGTTTATATTTTGCCAGAATATGTATCACTCAAACTGCTGCAGCATGGCAAATACTTTTATTCAATTAAAAACGATACACCGATGTTTTACAGAAATTTTGTGTTTATCTTTAGTTTTTGGGAATTGAAAAATTGATCTCTCGAAACACTTTGCCACATTTCTATGAAGTTTAATAACTTTAACCCAATTTATTTATGGTTATTATCTACAGGGGATAGACAAAAAGATCGGGACAGGCAAAATTTTTACTTTTCAAAAAATGTTCAACTAGCTGTTACTTTTCGAAACGTGCATCAAATATTCTCAAATTTTCACTGTAAGTTGATCAACTAGTTGTGTATCAGTGGACAAAATTTGGAAAAGATCGGGCTATTCTGCACGAAGTTATAAAGATTCTATAACAAAGGTATAATTATCCGATAGCCAACTTTGAGCTGTTATATCTCCGCATTCAATAAACCGAATGCAATGAAATTTTGACTATTTAAGACTTATATAATGAACTTGGAAAAACTTTTGACACAACTTAAAATTCTTTATAGGGAAGAAAATTATTACGATTAGTTTATTTTCCTAATAAAACACCAAATTTTCTAAAACTTCAACATGGTTTCAAAATTCAAGATGCTAATTATAGTTTATTTAAATTCCCTCTAATTGTCTCTAATATAAACCTGTTTTGAAGGAAAGTGACGACATAGCCTTCAATTAATAGAATAAGTATTGGGATGAATATTATAAATAGACCAATTTACTAAAAAATCATAAAATAAATAAAATCGCTATAACTTTTTCTCTTGGTAATAATTTAAAGTTGTGTCAAACGTTTTTCAGAGCTCATTTTATAAGTCTTAAATGGTCAAAATTTCATTGCATTCGGTTCATTGAATCCGAAGATATAACAGCTCAAAGTTGGCTATCGAATAATTATACCTTTGTTATAGAATCTTTATTATTTCGTGTAGAATAGCCCGATCTTTTCCAAATTTTGTACACTGGTGCACAACTAGTTGATGAACTTACAGTGAAAATTTGAGAATATTTGATGCACTTTTCGAAAAGTTACAGCTAGTTGAACATTTTTGGAAAAGTGAAAATTTTTCCTGTCCCGATAATTTTGTCTATCCCCTGTACTAATATAATGTACTGAACAACTAACCAAGGCTGCTCAAATTTGAACTACGCGTTTTCTTTTTATAGCCTTGCAAAGTTGTCCTCTTTATAAAATGAACAGTCCTTAGTAGAGGTGTGCAAACCGGTTCCATTTCTGATACCCACCCATTTTCGCACCGTGTGTTCGCATCATCGCTGGTATAATACCAGCTTATCTCCCCACAGGTGGTTGGTAGTACTACTTCATATCGTATACAAAATACAGGGAAGCAAATAAATGACAACATCATTTTTTGTTTCTCATGTTATCGTATTTGATTACACGAAAATTATAAAATGTTGATAATGAATTCCTCAAGTTCTTGAACGGATCCTTGAATAAATCCCTGAAGAAACGCCTATACGAATCCATGGTACAACTCCTTGGAGGAACTCCAAGAGAAATCCTTGAATGAACTCATTGATGAATCCATGGAAGAACTTCTAGAGAAATCCCAAGAAAGAATTCCCAGAGCAATCCTGGAAGAAATTCCCGGGGCAATCCGAGAAGGAATTCATGGGAAAATCCTGAAAGAAATTCCCAGAGAAATGCCAAGAATTTCGTAAAAAAAATTCTGAAAGGAATTCCCGGGGAAATCCCATAAGACATTCCCGGGGAAATCTGGAAAGGAATTCCCGGTGGAATCCCGTAAGGAATTCCCTGGGTAATACTTCTACTACTACGAGGGAATGCTGGAATGAATTGCCGGGGGAATTCCGGAAGTGATTGCAGTGAGAATTTCGAAAAGAATTCACGGGGAAATCCCGAAAGGAACTCCAGAGGGAGTCCCGGAAGGATTTCTAGATGGAATTCCAGGACGAATACAGGAAGGAATTTCGTAAGGAATCCCGGAGGAATTTCCCGGGGAAATCCCTGAGCGAATTTTGGGAGGAATTTCAAAGAATTCCAGATAGAATCCCCTATGAAATTCCCAGAAGATTCCCGTTGGAATTCGTAGATGAATTCCTGGTGACCTCACCGAGAAATTCCTTTAGGATTTGCCGAAGAAATTCCTCAATGATGCTCCGAAGAAATTCCTGTCGAAATTTCTTGACCAATCCTTGAATGATCTCCAGGATTAACCCCAGACGGACGGATTTCTGAAGGAACTTCTGGAGTGAAATTTCTAGAAAATCCCTAAGGGAACTGCTGGAGCATTCTCCGCAGACACTCCTAGTGTAATCCAGAAATGAACTTCTGCAGGATACCCTGTAGGAATTCTTGGAAGAATCTCTGGGGGAACTCGTGGATCCCTCAAGGGACACGTTGGGAAATCCACCAAAGAATTCCTGGAGAAATGGCTGAAAGAATTGCGAAGTACCAGGGCGTCCTCCACAGTAATGCGCTCTTACTGCGCTCACCGGAGCAAAATAGCCGCTAATCTTATGTTTCTGCTAGATAATTTTCTACACTTCTTAAGTCTTTAATTCAAGGTGTTTATGGCGCAGGGCACAGAACAAAAAACTACATATCCAGACTGGGTAATCCAGTAGCAGTTAATTTATTTGGAAAAACTTTAAAGCTAAACAGATTGCATGGTAGAAGTCCAGAAAAACAGATGTTACACTTACAATAATTTGATGGGGGGGAAGCCGACTGTATTCTGTGCAACTCGGATTTTAACGGCTAAGCAGTTTTGATAAATCAACGAGTTGTTCTCTAACCCGACGTTTCGACACTTTGGATTGTGTCTCCTTCAGGGAAAAGATACGTTTTACGTTTTTTTCGTTTTAGTTTTTCTTTTGTGTTTGTTGATTGGTTTTGTTCAACTCTAACTGTCGCGTGATTAAACTATTGTACAAGCTTGCTATTTGATGAAAACATTCGCGAAATGATGCGATTTGCTTTCGACAACGAATACGTTTTCACCCATCCTCGCTTTATTCAATCAACCTCCCATACTAGTAGCACACGAACGGACTCAACACTGATCAGCATAGGTGACTCTTCCTTTTCCCCGTTGAGCCGTTGCGTTCAAGCCAAGCATCTCTTTTCATCGCTTTCGATGCTTTTCGACAGCTTATCGCGAAGCATCGTTGGCTGGAAGCTTTATTAGTATGGTATCGGTACATGCGAATGTTGCTTCTGTGTGCGTGTCGAGCGTTCGTGCCGTAGCTTCGCAAACCAACCTATTCGGTATGGTTCGGCTGTTCGGGCGAGCGTGTGACGGCCCAGTCAGATGTGTGCAAAATCGTTTGTGGTTTACATCATGTTCGTTTTGCCACCTCTTTGCTGCTGGTCATCGCTGATCAGTGCACAGTTCAATCGCACGCGATAAATATACAGTTGATGAGTTGTGATGAGCACAAGTGAGGTGATCATTTGCATCATTGCTATTGTACATAACTTCGGTTTCTGAAACACTGGTTATTTTCTGGCGTAGACACTTTGGTACATTTTTAATGATTTACGAATTTCTTCCTAAAATTTGGTAGCCTAGTTAGAATCGTTTTCTTCAGACAACATCGTGGCGAAAACGTAATCGCCCAAAGCTAAACGTACTGTGTTTGGCAGGGCCATCACTAGGTGGCGGTAGTGAGCAAACATAGAACAGAAGCAAATACGATGCCAGCGCCGTGAGTGGTCAATCGACAACCTACCGAATAATTGAATTGACCCTAAAAACTCATCGGTGAGAAGCGAGCAGAGTGTGACAACTGTTTCTTTGAAGCTATACAACTTTCCCGGATGCAAATATCCTACTACATATACTCACAATTTTGTGACCTTAGTGCATAGGCGTAGTTAGGATTTTTTTCTGGAGGGGGCCCAGGGGGGCCTGACTTTTAATGACTTTTATGTGGGATGGGCGCCCGATATGTGAATATGCAAATCGACATTTCAGTTTTGAGGAATCAAAATGACTGTTTTAGATTTGTTCATAGTTTCGTAAACTATATGGGTGTCAATGATTCCTCCAGGATTTTTTCCATAGCTTGTTGCAGCGATTCCATCATGGATTCCTCAAGAGATTCCTTCAAGAATTTACCCAGACATATCTTCGAGGATTTGTCCTGGGATATCTTTAGTAGTTCCTCCTCTTTGAGGTTTCCTTCAGGAATTTCTCCAGAGATATCAACAGGGGATAGACAAAATGACCGGGACAGGCAAAATTTTTAATTCTCAAAAAATGTTCAACTAGCTGTAACTTTTCAAAACGTGCATCAAATATTCTCAAATTTTCACTGTGAGTTGATCAACTTGTTGTGTATCAGTGGACAAAATTTGAAAAAGATCGGGCTATTCTTCACGAAGTTATAAAGATTCTAAAAAAAAAGGTATAATTATTCGATAGCCAACTTTGAGCTGTTATATCTCCGGATTCAATAAACCGAATGCAATGAAATTTTGACTATTTAAGACTTATATAATGAACTTTGAAAAACTTTTGACACAACCTAAAATTCTTTATACGGAAGAAAATTATTACGGTCAGTTTATTTTCCTAATAAAACACAAAATTTTCTAACATTTCAAAATCGTTCAAAATCCAAGATGCTAATAGATCGACATTTAAAGCTAAAAATATCACAGATGGGTCTTTTTTTGTGTGGTAGTAAAATCAAATTTTCTCGGTGAAGAAACTGTTCCGGAACATGAAGTAAGCACAAAACGTTGCCTTTTCAAACCTTTCTTGATTTCTTTTCTCTAACTTTTCACAAAATTATCTTATTTTCTAACAATTAACGTTTTTCGCGTTTTTTTCATACGATTTGACAGTTCTTGACTACCATGCTTCCGTGAGCATGAGGTGAAAATTTAAGAAAGTTGACAACCGAGAGTAGCACAGACGATGCATTGAATACAAGCGATGGTGTCGCCGCCGGGCTGTCAGCGCTGGAAACTAGATGCTACAAAAGTTCTTGCATGCAATTTTCACTGCTGGCGCCAACTGATAGCAATCAATAAAAATGTACACAGCAATCATTCTATTATAGTTTATTAAAATAACCTGTAATTGTCTTTAATATAAATATGTTTTGAAGGAAAGTAACAACATAACCTTCAATTAATAGAAAATGTATTGGGATGAATATTAAAAATAGACCAATTTACTAAAAAATCATAAAATAAACATAATTGCTCTAACTTTTTCTCTTGTTAATAATTTAAAGTTGTGTCAAACGTTTTTCAGAGATCATTATATTAGTCTTAAGTCTATTTATAGAATCTTTATAATTTCGTGTATAATAGCCCGAAATTTTCAAAATTTCGTCCACTGATGCACAACTAGTTGATGAACTTACAGTGAAAATTTGAGAATATGCACTTTTCAAAAAGTGACAGCTAGTTGAACATTTTTGGAAAAGTGAAAATTTTGCCTGTCCCGATCATTTTGTCTATCCCCTGTATAAGGATTTCTTTAGAGATATCTATAGGGATTTCTCCATATATTCCTTCCAGAATTCCGCTAGAGATTGCCCCAATAATTCCATCTGGAATGATTCGAAGTATTTTCGCAGTATACCAGCAATTATTTAAAAATATTCCAGGAGTTGCTTAAAACATTTGTACAAACAATTCTATAGGGGTCCATACAAGTATTCCTTCAATATTTCGTCCAGAAATTACTACAGACACGGATTTCTTCAGATTTTTATCCAGAGATTCCTACAAAAATGCTTCCAGGAATTCGCTAAGAAAGCTTTCCTGAGATTCCCTAAGAAATTTCTCATGGGGTTTCTTCAGACGTTTCTCCAAGAATTCCTGCAGGGAATCACTCATGAATTCCTTCTATTATTCTTTCAGGAACAACTTCCGGGATTATTTGAAAAATGCCTGTAAGAACTCTACTTAGGATTTCTTCAGAAACTCCTCCAGGTATTAATCCAGGATTTCAGGATTTCCTCAGGAATTTCAGCAATTTCTTCAGTACTGATACTTCCTCAGAAACTCCTTCTGGGATTCCCTCAGATATTGAACTTTGTATTTCTTCTGGAATTCTTCCTGGGATTCTTCCGGGAATTCCTCAAGGGACTTCTCCGGGAACTGCTCAAGGGATTTCTCAAAATGTTCCTGTAGGAATTCTTCCAGGATTCCTCTGAGAATTATTGCATGGATTCCTCTAAAAATTTCTACAGGGATTCGTCCAGGAATTCCTCTAGAGATTCCTCTAGGGATTCCTCCAGGAATTCCACCAGCGATTCCTCCTACAATTGTTCCAGTGAGTCTTTAAGGAAATTCTCCGGGAATTCCGAGGATTTATCCAGATATTCCTACAGGCATGTCTCTCAGGAATTCCTCTAGAGATTCCTCTAGGGATTCCTCCAGGAATTCCACCAGCGATTCCTCCTGCAATTGTTCCAGTGAGTCTTTAAGGAAATTCTCCGGGAATTCCGAGGATTTATCCAGATATTCCTACAGGCATGTCTCCAGGCATTCCCCCAGGAGTTCCTCCAAGGATTTCTATAGGGATTCCTCCAGAATTATCCCAGGAATCCCTACAGGAATTCCTTCAGAAATCATTTTCGCAGTTTTTCCAGGAATTTCTCCAAGAAATCCTCCAGGGACTCCTTAAGAAACTCTCCCACTATCTCACAGAGTTAGTCCAGGAATTACTTTAAGAATTCCTCCAGGCATTCCTGCATAAATTCCTCCTGAAATTTTTCTAGAAATTTCTTCAGGGATTTCTTCAGGAATTATTTCAGGTATTCCTCCAGGAATTCCTTTAGGATTTTATTCAAGCCTTTCTCCGTGAACTCCTTCAGGAATTCCACCAAGGATTTCTCCAGGAATTACCCCAGGTAAATCCAGAAATTTCTCCAGGAAATTTTCCAAGGGTTCATCAAGAAATTTTACCATGAATTTCTCCTCCAGGGATTCCTTTAGAGATTCCGTCAGGAATTTTTTCATGGATCCTCCAAAAATTGCCCAGGAATACACTAGAAATTCTTCAGGGATTCCTCTGAGATTTCTTCCAGAGATTCCTCCAGAAATTCCTCTAGTATTTCCTCCAGAAATTCCTCCAAGAATTCCTCCTGGAATTCCCCCGGAAACTGCTCTAGCAATTTCTCCTGGAATTCCTCGGGAAATTCCTCCTGGAATTCCTCCAGATATTCATCTGCAAATTCCTCTAGGAATTTCTTCAGAAATTTCTCCAGGGATTCTCCTTTAGAAATTCTTCCAGGAATTAATTCAAGGATTCCTCCAGGAATTTTCCCAGGGATAGTTCCACGTAATTCCCTCAAAAATTCCTCTAGGGATTTCTCCAGAAATTCCTCCTAAGATTCTGCCATGATCTTGTTTAGAAGTTGCTCCAGGCATTCCTCCTGAGGTTTCTCCAAAAATTGCTTAAGGGATTCCTCCAGGGTTTTTTTTTTCCAAGAATTCCCACAGGGATTCTTCAAGAATTTCTCTGGAAATTTCTCTGAAGATTCCTCCAGAAACTCATCAAGAGGTTTCTTCAGCATTACCCCAGGAATTCCTTTAAAAATTCCTCAAGAAATTGATCCTGGAGTTCCTCCTGAAATTTCTACAGAAATTACTACCACAATTTCCTTCAAAAATTCCCCCAGAAATTCCTCTCGGATTCCAGGAATTACTCCAAGAATTCTTCCAGGGATTCCTGCATGAACTCCTCCTGAGATTCCTCAAGAAATTCCTTCAAGGATTTCTTCAGGAATCCTCCAGGAAATCCTTCAGGGATTCCTTCAGGAACTACCCCAGAAATTTCTCCTGGAATTATTTCAGATATTCCTCCAGGCATTTCTCGAGGAACTTCTTCAGAAGTTTCACCAAGAATTCCTTTAGGAATTACCCCAGGTATTTCTTCAGGAATTCATTCAGGAATTTCTTCAGGAATTGGTCCAGGATTTCCTCTGCGATTTTTTTTCCAGAAATTTCTACAGCAATTCATCCAGGAATTTCTGCAGGAAATCCTCCTGGATTTTTTCCAGGGATTCTCCGGAAATTCTTCCATAGTTTCCTCCAGGAATTTATCCAGGAATTTCTCCCAAAGGGATTCCTTCAGAAACTATTACTCAGATGTTTCTCCAATGATTCCTCTAGGGATTTCTCCAGGAATTCTTCCTAGGTTTCCGACAGGAATTTGTCCAGAAGTTCCTCCAGGCATTCATCCTGAGGATTCTCTAGAAATTGCTCCAGGGATTTTTCCAAGAGTTTCGCTAGAAATTTCTCTAAGGTTTCCTCCAGGAATTCCTCAAGAGGTTTTTTCTTCTTCAGAATTTGCCAGGAATTCCTTTAGAAATGCCTCCAGGAATTCCTTCAGATATTAATTCAGGATTTTTTTTCGGAAATTCCTGCAGCAATTCCTCCAAGAATGTCTTCAGGGATGTATCCAGGAATTCTTCCTGGGTTTCCGACAGGAATTTCAAGGATTTTTTCCAAGAATTCCCAAAGGGATTCTTCCAAGAATTTCTGTAGAAATATCTCTAAGGATTCCTTCTGGAATTTCCCATAAGGGTTCTTCTGAAATATCTCCAGAGAGTCCTCCTAGAATTCCTCTAGGAAATCATCCAGGAATTCATCCAGGGATTCCTTCAGGATATCTTCCAGGTTTGCTCCAGGAGTTCATACAGGAATTTCTCCAAGGAGTCCACAAGGAATTTCTCCTGGAATTATTCCAGGGATTCTTCCAGATATTCCTGCATGAATTCCTCCACGGATTAATCCAGGAATTCTTCCAGGGATTTTTATAGGAATTCATCCAGAAATTCATACAGGGATTGCTATAGGAATTCATCTAGGGATTGCTCCGTGATTTTTTCTAGAGGTCGCTCCCAGAATTCCTCTAAAGGTTTCATCAGGAATTCATCTAGAAATTTATCCAGGGATTGTCCAAGGCATTCGTCCAGGAATTTCTCTAAGGATGCCTCCAAGAAATCCTTCAATTATTCCTTCAGAAATTCATCCTGGAATTTCTCCAGGGGTTCCACCAAGGATTTGTCCAGAAGATTGTCCAGAATTTCCTCCAGAGATTCATCTAGGAATGGCTTCAGGGATTTCTCCAGGAATTCCTTCTGTGATTTCTCAAAGAATTACTCTTGAGATTCCTCCAGGAATTCGTCCAGAAATTCCTCAAAGGATCCATCCAGGATTTTTTCTTGTATTTATTACAGGGATTCCTGATGCGGTTTCTACGGATTTCTCCAGGAATTCATCTTTTCAAAAATTTACTCAGGGGTTCGTTCAAAAATTTCAGTAACCCGTCAATCATCTTTTCCAGGGAATCACCCATTTTTTTTCGTCCTTTGGCATCTGGGTTGTCATTATCCTGACATTGTGAGTGCCACCGGGGAGCTCTTCTTCAAATGGCTGCCGAACATGTTTCTGCGACCGCTTCAAGAAAGCTACCGCTTTTTCAGGTCGAGATTGAGTTGAGCTTCCAATCGCAAGTCCTGTTTCGTCACTCGGGTCGTTGCCATTGTTCTAAGTTTGTATTACTATATTGTTGATTTTCCTTGCAATTGTTTTTACGATTTTTATTTTAATTTTTAATTTTACGACTCGCTCACAATGCCAGACACCAAACCCGTAACATTCCTGAGGCCCACAGTAGAACTACAGTCCTTCAAGGGCACTCGGACGTTGATCAATCGCCCATGATATGGCAACAGATGTTTTTGTGAGCTGCTACTAGCCTGAAGAATAGGCGCTCAGGTTTGCATGAGCCAACATCCCCCATCCCTGTAAGCTTACGACCAAAGTTCTCACCAGGGTTACCCGATCTTCCCCAAGATTGTTCGCAGCCCGGTAGGAAAGTGAACTGCTGAGAAAATGTTACTCTATCTACTTCTTTTCTTACCACTCCAAGTCACCGAAACACTTCAGTTTGATTTGCACCACCACCTGGTTACTGAACGGGAATGAAACGGATAGGCAAAAAAACGGATTCGCTGGTTCATCATCGTTACCCACCATCATCATCAACGACAACTGTGACAATGTGGACACCGGGTTATGACATTAACTCATCAATCCGTCCAGCTCATCCAGCCCAGCCACACGAAGTAGGGTAGGATAGGTATGGTAGCTCCCTCCCATCACCTCACCCGAGTCGCGTTCGCGTGATTAATTACCGACCATAAAAGGCGCTTGTAAAATTGCATTCAAATGAAGCTTTCGCGACATAATTGCTTTTGGCGTGACAGGGCATGTTCTGTCAAGTGCAAAGGTGCAAATTAAATCCAAATGAGTCGTTCATAATTACATGGCCGGCCTACATGCGTTGCCTTGCCGCGCCGCCGTTCGGATCGGATTGGAGAGGGGTGGCTCAATTAATAAAACGAAGCCAGGTAAACGAACTTTCGAAAATTTAATGACGGATCCATACTGCTCTTGTTTGGCGAATTCGCGACGCCATCAATCTTCCCTCGTGCGAGCTATGGGTCCCCTGGCGGCAATCAAACAATGCTCTGCTCGGAACGCCCATTAAAGGACATCAATCATATTTCGGTTTCGCAAGAAAGCGGAAAACAAAACATTCCTGTTTCACAATAAGATGTGTAATTATCACTTTCTTTTTCTGCTGCCACTTCGAGCATTGAAACTTGAGATTGGGGGAAATTGGGAAAAATGCTTAATTTGAACGAGAAGCTGATTATGAGCGTTGGGGTGTTTGAAAAGTGTCCAATGTTCAAAAACTTGGACGGTCGCTCGCTAAATGCTAGAAATTTAGGGTGTGAGAAAGAAGCATATTCTTTAACATCGTCTATTAGTCATTTATTAGTCATTTATTTTTGGCACTCAGATTTGGCTGCGTTTCATTCAGCCACCACAGAAATACAACTAGAGAACGCCATACACTTGACAGATTTTACCTTACTAGAGGATATGCCAACTTGGTTCAGGATGTGAATAATTATCTGAATAATGCGTTAACTGAGTGCGTGTTTCCCATGCTTGACAATACTTTCATTAACCTTTCTATAATTCCTACCCCTCTTGGCATCTTACCCCATTTCACCCAACCGTTACACAGATACTTTACGAAGTCCACTTCCCACGATGCTTTACGATTAAATTTTATGACTGACCATTTTGATGACTGGAGCGACCGCCAGTTGACAAGGTTTGTCCCTTGACGTGACGAGAAAAACTCCTTTCAAGTGGGGAGCATTATCTCCGGTGAAAAACATAGATGGATACACTACTACCTAACAGCGAACCAACACCACCTATCACCACCAGCAACCACCATAGGGCTGTCGGTCGACTAGATGTTGACGGAAAAGATAAATCATTCCATAAATGTCACCGGCATGTAAAAAGAACACGCTTTTTGACATGTTTAATGCTGTGTCGTCGTTTATCTAGCGAAACCCACGTGTTTAATGGCAATATACGAACGGTTTTCGGGGGTTGTTTGACACGGTAGTCTACACGTGTCCTTGGATTAGCGAGAAGGTGTTGTGTGCAAAGAAGGATGACAAGAAAAGCTTGACATGAGAGCTTCATTTGTCACTGTTTCTTCCACCGCACAATGGTGTCTGGCTGGATCGGACGGTTTAGCAGTTCACTGGAAACAATTGCCGGTAAATATGGGAAAATTTATTCGAAATATTCAATGCAATTTAATGAAAGGTTCTTGCGTTCTATTTAATGTAATAAGCGCAATAAAATGATTGTACAAACTCATAAAATGTGATCTTTCGAATTCGAAAAAAAAAACATTCACATTTTTCAGAAATGCTATTATCTTTTTTAGTCCAAGAGCGTTTGCAGCAGTTCATCGAAAGTTTCTTTGACAAATTCTGCGAAAGACGACCCAAGCAGCACCTGCAACATCATCCAAAATGTGGTTTTCTATGCTTTGGTCTAAAAGAGTTGCAATAAAAGCGCACGCAACTTCCATCTTGTCAGTTGAGTTGCATTTAAACTCCGAATATCGTTAAGTTGCAACTTTGTTTCATAGGAATTACAAATAACATCGTGTGTAACATCGATTTATGGAGGCGGAGCTTACATATTCCTCACAAGTGGCAATACAGTCAGCTTGCATTAAATGTGCTATGTAACACACATGAAACATCTTACTCTGGTTTGTTTGTTCAGATTAGGTTCCAAATGTGTTGCGGAAAACTTGCGCGTCTTTTCATTTTGACAGCTTTCTAATTGTGGCAAAGACGGTACAATGAAGTAACGCGTAACTTCAGTAGCTTTTATGGTGCATTGAGCAGCAAATCTTTCACAGAGCTTCTGGTGTAGTATGTAAGGTGAGTGGTTAATACTCCTGGTGTCCATGGTTCGAGTCTGAATATTTTTTTTTCATTTTTTTTTATCATTCCCCCTAGTTCAAGTTGCATAACGATTTAAAATTTGCGCTTTTTGCGTTTCGAAGAAGAAGCAACTGTGTTCTGTTGTCCTTAATTTGAACAGTGAACAAATTGCACTGATGTTGCTGGTACTGGCTTTAAAACAAGTCGTGTTGCTTGGGGAGCTTGGTGGTCTAGTGACTACCGCTGCTGATTCATATGCAGAAGGTCCTGCATTCAATCCCTGGCTCGTCTCATTCCTCCTGCTTCGAATCTTTCTATCTCCCTAAACTGGCGCCCATACAAATGCAATGTAATATGCATTCCTAACCATGTATTTCTCTAGAAAACTCTGAAAAAGGATTTTTCTCAAGAGATTCTGAAAAACACACCAGAAGTTTCTCCTGGGATTACTTAGAGTTCATTCTGATTTACTTCAAGAACTTTTCCATATTTTTCAGAATTCTTCAGAAATTTCTCCAACGATTCTCTCGACAATTCCTGCAGAAACAACTCCGGAATATATTGCTTAGCATTAAAAACATATTAAAAAATCCTTCTATAGATACCTGCAGGAATTTCTCCTGTTCATCCAGGTATTCTTACAAAAATTCTTTCAAAAACTCATTTTGTCAGATTTTTTTTTTAAATTCTCCAAAATTAATTTTTGCCAAATTTTTTTCAAAAATTTATCCTTTAGGATTTTTTAGGAATTTTTATGTACTTATCCCTGAAGAAATGTTGTAAGACATTATTCTATTAATCTCTTCATTGATATTTCCAAGAGTTCTTCTACACTGAGGATACTGCAACTCCGAAAATCATACGAATCAACTATGATTTTTTGCCACAAGAATTTCTTGCGAAAATCATAGTTACGAACTATGATTTTGGATTCAAAGCACCAACTATTATTGTCATACTGTTACTGTATAAATTTCATTACATTCACGTATGAAAATCATACCTAAAACGTATAAAAACTGAAAGTATGTCTTATGACTATCATACATATTTTTGTGAAATATTTTGCACAAATTTAAAAAAAAAATGCAACCTGGAATCGAACCAGGAACGTCAAGGTTGGCGAGTGCGTGCTTTGCTCATTCGCCCATCGACGCTTCGGAAGTTGAAGTGGTTAGAAGCCAATAAAAGGTTTTATTGTTTTTTTAGCAATGATGTTTCATAACACATCTTACGATTTTCATACGATGCTTCTTATGAGATTTTTCATACGACAAGTCTTATGGATTTCGCTTTTCAATGTATGAAAAGCATACGAGAACTATGAAATGATGAAAAAAAAACAAAAATAACTGGTTCATAAGATGTAAACTATGAAAAACATACGATCAGTATCCTCAGTGTAAGAATTCCTTCACAAATCCCTCCAGGGATCCCTCAGAAATTTATTGAAGTCTTCATTCAAGAATTCCTCCAGTTCATTTGCTTGCAGTTTCAGCAGAAACTGTGGCAGACTGTTTTGAGGGATTTTTACATAAATTCATCATCTAAGAATGTCTTCTTGAAATGTCCAAAGTTTTAACAATAAGTTTTTTTTTAAGGATGGTTTCCTTCAGACAATCATCCAGGGATTCCTTCAGAGTTTCTTGAAAAGATTTTTCCCAGAATTCTTCCAGGCATTTTTGTGCAATTTTCCCTTGAAGAATTTTTTTTCCCGATTTTCCCTGTGCAAGAAATCCCTTTACTTTGAAAAAGTCTCTGAAGATACTTTTGAAGGAATGATTTGAAGAAATTTCCAGTAGAACTTTCGAGTGAATCTCTAAAGGAATATCTGAAAAAAAAAACCTGAAAAATTCTAAAAGAAATACAGTCAGGAAGTATTGAAAAACTTTCTAGAGTAACACCTGGGGAAACAGTCCACAATCTCGGAACAGGCTTGGGCGTAGTTCCTAGAAAAAATAGTAATCATTGAAAAAAAATCGTTTAACAAAACTCCTCCATACTCCAATGTGGATTTTTTTCATATAAATCCTTGAAGAATTTTCTGAAGGAATTCTGTTCATTTCATATTTCAAAAGAATCGCTGATAGCATTTCTGAAAGTATAATTGGATATATTTCTAAGGGACTTCCTGTACGAATACCTGAAAAAGTGCTTAGATAAGCTTCTGCAACGAACCAAAAAAAACTTTTGAGATATTTCTAAAGGAATTCCCGTAGATATTCCTAAGAAACATTTCTGAATTAATTCTTCTATTTTTTAAGGCGAAACTGGAAGCATTTCCTTATATTTTTTTTAATTAAATAACGAAGCTATTTTTTAAAATCGGTGTCCGTACACGTGTAACATGTTTCTGGTTAAAAAGTTTTTCGTTTTTGCAAAAAAAAAAAACATTTAACATGTGTATGCAAACCGATTTTTAAAAAATTGCTTCGATATTTAATAAAAAATCAAAAACCAAAAAAATGAGGAAATGCTTTCAGTTTCGCCTAAACGGAAATGCCGGAGAGACTCATGGGGAAATACATTGAGAATTATCGGGAAGAACTCCTGGAAGAATTTCTGAATTCCTTCAGGATTTTGTGAATTAATCCCTGTAAAAGTTCCTGGACACATTCTGGTGGGAATTTTCAATGAAATTCTATGATCAGCTCCTGAACAAATTCCTGGTGGATTGCCGGAAGAAATACTTTTTAGATTACTTTTTAGATTTTTCGAAGAATCACCTGGAAGAGATTATGAAAGAATCTTTGAAGGAATGTACACACTTAATTCAGATTGCCGGGATATCAGCATTTTTCCATTCTTTTGCCGAGATTTACACAGCCGAGTAATCAGCAAACAACAATTTTGCTGAGATCTCAGCAATTCTGACAGTTCATTGCTGAGCTTCGGCAATCGTTTTGCTGAGAGTCAGCTAACAAATGTCACTTTTTGCTGGGATATCAGCTGATAGTTTTACTGAGCAGACGGCTGTGCACGTTTTTGCCGAGCCCGCAAATCTGTTTTGAGTGTGTATGAATTTGTGAAGTAATCCCTGGAGAAATCTCTCCCCAACGAAACCCTTAAAGAATTTCTGAAGAAATCGTTGGCGAAGTTTTAGAATAAACTCATGGAAGTCCTCATAAAAGAATTCCTGGATAAATTTAGGTTGATATTCTCAAGAGAATTTATGAGAGGAACTTTCAAGGAAAATTAATGAAGAAATTTTGAAAGCAACTCATTGAAAATTTCCTGATGGAATCCTTGGAAAAATGTATGAAGGTATCTCATAAAGAATTTCTGAAGAAATCTCCAAGATTTTTTTCAATGAATCCCCGGAAGAACTTAAAAAAAAAACTTTGGGAGAATCTCTAAAGGAATCTAAGAATGATCTTCTGAAGGCATCGCTGAAAGCATTTCTGCTGAAATCCGCCCGAGCAGAGGAGAATATTAAATTTATAACAACAGAATCACATAGCCTGTTTTTATATCATAATTTGCTATAATTAACTTATCAAAGTATTGCTTTTCTATAACATGTTTTGTTGGGCAATCTTATTTTGTTATGATTAAGTTTTTGGGATACATCCATCAATAAAATTTCAATAACACATTTTGTAGTAAGACAAGTTTAGCTATTATTCTACTGTTGAGACGGTACAAATATTTGATGAACAGTAACACAACAAAAACCAGTTTTGAAATTCACTGTTATGATGTTTTTATTGAATATAACAAAACATGTTATTAAATTGGTCTTCCACGATCATTTTTTTGTTATGATATCTGTTATTTTGCCGCTTATGACAGACACGTTTAAAACATAATATGTTCTCTTAATTAAACTTACAAACTACTGATTATATTATTCAGTTATTATGCCAAAATAACATATTTTCTTATGCTTTTGATATTTTCTTATGCTCGGGCGATGATGATTTCCTGTAAGAATTCGCTTACGGAGCTTTGAAAGAGTTTATAAAAGAACTTCTGATGTAACCCATGAAAGCTTTTCTAGAAGCGTTCTTGGAGATTTTTTTGGAGAATCCTCTAGAGGTAATTTTAAAGGAAATATTCGAGCAATTTCTGAAAAAACCTATGGCAGATGTTTTAAACAAACTTTCAAAAGGAATCCGTAGAAGACATTAGTAATTTATACATGATGTATTTGATGCGTGGGTGAATCTTTTTCGACCGCAGTTTCTTCTGGAGCCCGTAGTAGGCCCGACTTCCGCTGATGATGCGCCTCCAAATTTCACGGCTCACGTTGTTGTCAGCCGTCAGTAAGGATCCCAGGTAGACGAATTCCTCCACCACCTCGAAAGTATCCCCGTCTATCGTAACATTACTACCCAGACGGATCCGGTCGTGTTCGATTCCGCCTACCAGCATGTACTTTGTTTTTGAGGCATTCACCACCAGTCCGACCTTTGTTGCTTCGCGTTTCAGGCGGGTGTACAGTTCTGCCACCGTTCCAAATGTTCTGGCAATAATGTCCATGTCGTCCGCAAAGCACACAAATTGACCAGAATTTGTGAAAATCGTTCCCCGGCTGTTGAGCCCGGCTCGTCACATCATACCTTCCAGAGCGATGTTGAAGAGTAGTCCTTCAAGTAGATCGGCTAACAAGAGCGCATGTTCCCAATATTGTGGGTGACAGATTGACGCCAAGTGCTAGGGAACAATTCTAAGCTCAAATATGCACTGTGGTCCTTCACAAAGTAGGGTGTTAGTGTCCGGAACTACGAGCCTACCATAAGAAGAAATCACAATGAAAGATCAACCACTGAGGCTGTGAACCATTTCGCTTGTTCGTTTAACTTTTAGTTAAAATTTGACACTTGGATAGTTATTTTCCATCGAAAAGTTAAAAAATAACCACGACGGCGGCCCATTTGAAATTTGACAGACGAGTAGTTATTTGGAACAAAATACAGTACGCAGCCAAATCATTGCGAACAAAAAATAACTATCGAACTGTCAAGACTAACCCTGCTCGGGAGTAGGGTTATTTTCAAAATAACTATCGAAGTGTCAAATTTTAACTAAAAGTTAAACGAACAAGCGAAATGGTTCACAGCCTGAATACTACGAACCTAGAGCAACGGTACATACTCCTGCGACGAAACAGGACTTGGACGATTGGATGCTCAGTACCTACGTAGTACTGACGATTTATCAGTGTCAATTTCTCGATTTTTGCTTTGGATGACCAAGCCATGTGGGAAATTACACTGTTGAAAATGCTTTGACATCCATGTGCACAATAGAACATGTGCTCGATAAACAAATTGAAATTTGAATTATGAAATGAAATCCACGTACTCCGGTGAGACTCGAACTCACGACTCCCAATTCACTAGACGGGCGCTTCTATTCCTTCGGGCTGCACAACAGTGTATGGGTTAGATGTTCATCTAATCCCATCCAAAGGAGGTTTGGATTGTGAAAAGAAGATAACCATGTGCAACTGTGGAATCGAGTTCAGTTCTAGGCCTGCTGGCGACGGAGATAGTCGAGTGACTCCGTAGCTTGAAGGAATAGAAGCGCCCGTCTAGCGAATTGGGAGTCGTGAGTTCGAGTCTCACCGGAGTACGTGGATTTCTTTTCATAATTCAAATCTCAATTTGTTCATCGAGCACATGTTCTGTTGTGCACATGTATGTCAAATCATTTTCAACAGTGCAACTTATCAGTTTTATTGGGAGCACCCACATACTCGCTGATCTACTGATGGATTGCAGATTCGACCCATGGTGTGAAAATTTAAAGGTCATCATACCATCTACCAGAGTTGTGGAAACACACGTGAGCTGGGATTCAAAGGCCGATTCATCGTATTCAGCCCTCACTCCGGAAGCATTAATGATGGCAAGGACACATTTTATGGGCAGCGCCGAATATGAGTACCACCACCACTGTCTTAACCACGACGACAAGATCATCATAGAAGACCTGAAAGCTCAAATTGGACAGGAGTATGAATTTAGACCGACGATTGGAAAGTTCAGCGCCCACCAGCTGACAAGTGAAAATGGCCTTCGACTCAACTATTTCACTGCCTTCAAAAACGGTTTGTCCAGCACAGCCTTCTTTATAGTTGCACTTGGGGATTCCCCAGCAGACGAAATCGCAAATCGACCACGTTCTGATTGATTGACGCCACTTTTTCGACATTATCGACTTCAGGATCTATCGTAGGGCTAGCATCAACTCTGACTACTACCTGGCGATAGTCAAGCTGGGCCCATAACCTTCCATCATCAACAATGTACGGTTCCAGCGACTGCCTTACTTACCTTACCCATCAGGCTAAGGCCGGGGTGGCCTCTGCTGTACATAGAAGCTGTCTCCATTCCACTCGGTCCATGGCCGTTTGTCTCCAGTTCCGTATTCTGCGTAGGGTCCGCAGATCATCCTCCAGCGACCGCCACGGTACAATTTATAGCAACTGAAGCAACCAAATGTGACCTCAGCATACACGCAGAATCTCGAGGCAGAATTGCAGACGAGGATGAAATCGATGTGATCCCCATAGAGTTTCTAAAGGGTTGCTGGAGTACAGTAATTGCAGCCAATAGGACGCGAATGGGAGTCTGTTGACGGACGTTCGTGGCAAGTTGAGGATGCCATTTACCAGCACTAACCAACAAAGCTAAGGAAGGTATCGTAGCTTAACTAATCAAGATAATCTCAGAAAAGTTGGTCACCATCGGGTGGTGGTCAGGATCTGGGATACGAACAGCTACTGAAGGAGTATTTGGAATGGAAGACCTTCAGAGTGGTCACCATTTTGATTGCCGCTTACAAAGTGGTATTCCAGAACATCTTCCGTCGTCTGTCACCTAAAACGAATGCATTCGTGGGAAGTTATCAAGCCGGCTTCATCGACAACCGGTCAAGAACGGACCAGATCTTCGCTGTACGGCGAATCCTCCAGAAATGTCATGATTACCAGGTCCCAATACATCCCCTGTATAACGACAACAAGGGGGCATACGACAGTAGCGACCGCAAATCATGGACAAGAACAGCGTTCCTGGGAATCTGACCAGACTAATCGAAGCAACGATAGACGGTGTGCAGATCTATGTAAAGATTTTTGGTCAGTTATCCAGTTTATTCGAATCTCTCTGGGAATGCGACGAGCCGAGCTTAACAGCCGGGTACGATTTTTACAAAATTAGGGTACTTTGCAGACGGCATGGACATTATCGCTTGAACATTTGTAACGGTGGCAGATCTGTAAACCCGCATAAAACGCGAATATTTTGCTTATCTATTTCCTTCAGTAATGGATAAAAGCTTCGCACTTTTCTTTTCCTTTTTGAAGACTTCTTGTAATCTGTGGCGGTTGCCTGAACAACGTTAATTCGGTATGCAATGTGATAGAAAAATCGATTTATCTTATGTTAAAATGAAAAGTTGTGCAAGTTTCGACTCCCCTTTACACTGGTTTATCCCCAGTTCACTGAAGCGATTTTCTTTTGTTCTTAAGATATTCTTCGTCGCCAACGTATAAAATTCCTTATTCACTGCCCGGGTGACAGGATGAATTTTCACACCAGTTCTCGCGACTGATGCCACTCCACATTAAGCAAACCCCAAAGACGATGTCCAACCAGAAAACCAACCAACCAGCAGCGGTAACAGCTGCATCTGACATAGAACCTCTCTCACCCGGGGGCACTGGTGGGGCCTGAACCATCATCACTGATATACATGTATACGCATAGGGTTGCTGGCTGTTGGCTCGAAGGACACTTGTTATTATCTGCACCATCGCAGAATGGGTTGGCTTTGGCCATGGCATGCCGCTACCGCCACCGGATTACAATCCTCAAACCAGCTAGCTATCTACATACCACATCGTCCGGTGCGACGACGACTTTGACAATGACATGCCACATAACTAGGTGGTGGCTTTTGCTTGTCTGCTGATGGCTGAGATATGACTGCGACTGGTTTGGGGTTGGTTGGGGATCTGAAATGAAGTGCGACTTTTCTTCTGTTGTTGGTGGGGTGTTATTGATTAGGTAGTACGGACTGACAGCTGTTTGCTCACAACTCCATCCGCTGCAAGATTAAAGATCGATTGCAGTAGATTATTCGCGAACAGCGTATTATTTGAGACGTTGACACTTTGTGCAAAGTGGAATTCTTGAAAAACTGTATAGCAAAAAAAAACAAGTAAACTGTCCGATGAAATTGCTGTAAAAAATCATAACGAAATCTATGAAGATATATCTCATGGAACTCCAATTGCCTTTGGATTCTATAAAAACTAATTTATTTTTTTATGAAAGCTTTGGAACACATCTTGAAGAACTCAGTAGGTGAGTCCCTGGTCTATCTCTAAAGAGATGTTTGAATGAATGGAAAAAAATCAAGATAGTATAAAATAGATTATAAAACTGGAATAACTGGAATAATATATCTATCCTGTCGGCCCTGTATGTCTATTTACCCTCAGTATTCCATGACTATCCCTCTACTTCATAAATCATATTCGAAATTACACTGGAACCTCCGCTTAGATAGAACCAATGTAAAATCCATTGCTCAAATGGAATTTGATGGTGTTCAGAACAGTTGAACTGATGCTTTGCGTTGGGAACAGCTCGCTTACGTAGTGTACGGTTTTGGATAAAAAATGACCCTAATGTAAGGTTCTCTTAAAACTATCTTGAGCATGATTCGCCGGATCTACAAATCAATATGCATAACTTGTATGTTTGAATAAAATTCATGCTTGCGCAGCCTCATGGAACTATTTGCTGTGAAATGGTGAGTTCAATCTGTTTGAGAATATTTAAAAACTCCCTTGGGTATAGGTCATCGAATCTACATACAAGCGTAAAGCCTGTATCAGCAATAATCGGGACACAGAAGTATGGCTGTAGCTCTGTAATGAATAGGTAAAATTGGCCAAATAATTGACTAAGAACTCTTTGGTGTATGTCTATTATTTGTGCCAAATTTCATAAAAATCGATGCATTACTTTTAAGAGGAAACAAACCTCCATCCTCTAAAAGAATCATCATCATCAATCATTGACGAGGCTAAAAATTGAGGATAAGAAGTCATCGTCAAGTTCAAAAGCTTGCGATAGCCTAACTATACACATTATCACAATTCTGAACATTTCAAGCAAATCCCTAAACATCATTCTATCACCACTTACCTTTTACAGGCGATAATATCATCATATTTTGTAATAAACTGTTTTAGAAAATAAAGTATGATCCCACGGCTCAGCACTACCACTAGCTCATTCTGTTTTGCATTGGAAAACGCCCCCAGCAACACGCCAATTCGACGGCTATTTTTCCACACTCGCGCACCAATTATTGCCTTAAAAAGTATTTCACTTGCACGACAAACTCTCATAGAATGTAAATTGGGCACAGTTATCACTGTTTATTAACTAAAATAAAAGAAAACTGCGTTTTATTTAGTCACTTTATGAACTCATAAAATGCAATCACTACACCTCGGCTGCTATACTAATACATAACATTATGTGTGGCAATATCCTTGCGAACATGTGTGAGCCTTGCAATCATTGACCAGCATTGCCAGAAAAACGCTTCCATTATTCGAAATAAAGCTAATAAAATGATCGTTTATTCTGAACAAATAAACATATAGGGAGCGTCCATAAATTACGTCACGCAAAAATTGACCATTTTCAACCCCCCCTCCCCCCTATGTCACGCTGTTTGTATGAGACCTCTGAATTTTTTGTATGGGTCGTCACACTTTGCTGGACCCCCCCCCCTCCCCCCTTAAAGCGTGACGTAATTTATGGACGTTCCCATATGAGTGTTTTATAAAGTTCTTTTATAATAGCATAATGGATTCAAGTAACTGGATAATGCTCAACCATGTTTTTGCATGATAAATAATTTGATTTCATTTCGTGAAGTCGCTGGAATCAGGATGTCCGGCCGCACTGACGAAAAAACACCATATGCTGGATCATATGTTTTTTGTTTACGTTTTGAAGCATCAGTCGGTTCAATAATGTACATGACTTATTGATCGTAAGTTTTTGTGGGTGAGAATAGTTCGTGTTACTGCGAAGAATGCCGCGAAAAACCAAGGCCCAGTTAGCTGCCAAAAAAAGTGCCAATCCGTAGTGTAACTGAAGCGGCTAGTGATGGGAGTGATTTTCAAGAAGATTCATGCCAAATTCCACCGTGTGAAGCATGGGAAGATGTGAGTGGTTCCTGGGAAGCAGAAGTTGCTAGTGATGATGAGTGTGATTTCTGGGAATATTGCTCAGTCTGTAGCACCCAATCAGATTCCGGGTCTATACGTAGTGGCTTTGAGTGGGAAGTTGACAGAGAAATTTGTGAAACAAATGACTCGCTGCAGTCAACAACCGTCCCGAACAGTGAAGATGTTTGGCCGTCATTCACCGACGACACGGCATGTTTTTTGAGGGACTTATCTCTACAAAGCGACTCGCTTGGTGAATGTTCTCTTTGGACGTATGATGAAATGATGCCCCTTCCGGATTCTGGCTCAATCAGTCGAGAACCGGTCAGCGGCGATGGTAGCATTGCTTCAATGCGAAACGTTACATCTCTCAATGTGACGTTGGACACAGAAATAGGTAAGTCAATTCGATGTGCACATGTTTCATCAAATTGAGAATGCAATAATCCGAGATTTGCCTTGGTAATCAAGACGTTTTATCAGGCTAATAATTAATCGGTGGTTCTAATTACCAATTTGGTTTAAATTATGGTGTCCACTATTGGTTTATTCGTATCCTACAGAGGACCCTTCACAAGTCTTCTCATGTTAAACTTCCAATAACCCTTAGATTTGGTCAGACGTGTTAACATTATAAACTTGTTGAAATGATTCCATGTATTGTCTGTAAATAGCTTGAGATAGACATAAGTAATCTCCGGCAGTCATGGAAAATTTTGTCAACTCAAGTAACGAGTAAATAAAGCTCTCGGTTAATAAATGTGGAGAAATTTCCAAAATACGCTGAAAAGTAAATCCTCTTCCCGTAATACAGTAAATAAGGAGAATATTATGATTACCTATAAGCGTGCGCAGAATAACATGTTAATAAACGATTTATTTTGAAACAATATCTTACGAGTTTGTAGAATTATAGTTTGATTCATCTGTCATTTCATGTACAACTGTCATTTCTGGCTTTTAATTAATAATTGAAGATTTCAGTTCGATGCTGGTTCATCTTTTGAAATAAATATTCTATTATTTTGGTTTTAAGGCGCACTTTTTTTTTTTTATGTCTTTATTAATGAGATTTTCAGCCCGAGGCTGGTTCATCTCAGAAGGCGCACTTTAGAGGAAATCATGCCCACAAGAGGAAGCTTCATCATCTGACAATACTTATGAAGCATGCGTTGAAGCAGACATTTTCGAATCGACGAAAGATGTAGCTAGTTTCGTTACATCTATGGAAGAGTGTTCAAACGGTATTTCTTATGACGGCTTCTTATTCAAATGTTATGTATGTATAATAGAATAACTATTCCAGAAAATTCAGCTGATACTACAGAAGCGTCTCTTGAGAATGGTTGTTTTTTTAAAATCGCTGAGGTTTGCTGTCAAAATGTATGTACCTAAAACAATTTTTAGGAGCATATCTACAGGGGATAGACAAAATGATCGAGACAGGCAAAACTTTCTCTTTTCAAATAAATGTTCAACTAGCTGTAACTTTTTGAAAAGTGCATCAAATATTCTCAAATTTCCACTGTAGAATGGTCAAGTAGTTGTGTATCAGTGGCCTAAATTTGGAAAAGATCGGGCTTTACTGTTCGAAGTTAAAAAGATTCTAGAAAAAAGGTATTATTATCCGATAGCCAAATTTGAGCTGTTATATCTCCGGATTCAATAAACTAAGTGCAATGAAATTTTGACCATTTATGACTTATATAATGAGCTTGACGATTGACTTAACCTGAAATTTTCCACAAGCGAAAAAGTTATAGCGATTTAATTTATTTTATGATAGTTTAGTAAACTGGCCCATTTTTAATTCAAATCTCATTACTTTTTTAATTTATTGCCGGCTTAGTTGTTACTTTCCTTCTAAATATTTAATTTAAATTAACTATGATAAGCATCTTGAATTATGGAATAATGTTGAAGTTTTGGGTCATTTGGAATTTTATTAGGACAAAAACCTAATTATTATATTTTTTTTGAAATTTATAAGATAAGTTAAAACTATTTCATAGCTTATTATATGTCATTAATGATCACAATTTCATTTATGGCACAAATGTCCCAAATGGAGGATAACGTGCCTCTGGAGCCGGCCTTCTGATACCTGGCTACCGGATTAATACCTTTTTCTAGAATCTTTATAACTTCGTGCAGAATAACCCGATCTTTTTCACTTTTGGACCACTGATACACAACTAGTTGATGAACTTACATTGAAAATTTGAGAATATTTGGTTCACTTTTTGAAAAGTTACAGCAAATCCATTTTTTTTAGGAAGTGTCAATTTTGCCTGTCCCGATCATTTTGTCTATCCCCTATATTTAAAACAACCCATTTTTAATGTGTTTGTGACATATTTTAGGGTACGGAAGAAAACTTGCCTTCTAGCTCTGCGTTTCCACATAATATTCAATTGGCTCACCAATCCAAGAAACGTAAAATTGATCAAACTGTCTGCGGTTCATCACAACCAAATGTTGAAATTCATGAAAAATGCGATGACACCAAGGTAAAAGCCATTGATACTCATCAATATTTTGAGGAAAAGAGTGACAATTGGGCTGATATTGAAGGTAGAAGAATTGTTGAGTTCAATTATGTCATGAAATGCGTTGTACGAGCACAAGCTCACCATTCCAAATCATGCCCAGGAGTACTTTGTCTTCATCAGGAGTATTATCAATCGATGGTTTCAATAATGTGGTTCAAATGCGATGAATGCAAGATAATGTTCAAAGTAAGAACCGAGCAGCCTTCGGAACGGCCAAAGTTACGAAAAAGTGTTGTGTGGGGAACATTGTGTTCAGGTGGCACATATACACAAACCAAGCAATTATTAAGCTTCTGCGATATACCATTTATGCCGGTTAAAACATTTTCTTTGGATGAAATGGAAATGGACACCACACTTCAGGAAGCAGTTGATGAATCAACTAATAAAGCAGTTGAAGATGAAAAAGCAACCTATTTTGAAGAACTCGAAGCCAGTAATCAAAACGCACCACCCGATCAACCTGTGAAAATCAAGGCTTCTTTGGATGGCAGCTGGGCAACTCGGAGCTACGGGACCAGGTATAGTTCTGCATCGGGCTGTGGCGTAATTGCGGGTGAAAAAACTGCGAAAATAATTCACGTGGGGTGTCGCAACAAGAGGTGTTCAGTGTGCACTAGAAACTCTCGTCGAAATAATGAGAAAGGTTCTCATAAGTGTTACCGAAACTATGTGGGATCATCTGGTGGAATGGAGCCGGATATTATGATTGAAGGGTTCCAAGAATTGGAAAGAAAAGGAGTTTGGATAACAACTTTAATCACCGATGGAGATTCTACTACTGTAGCCAGGATTAAGAATGCTATTAAGTACGGTCCATCCATCGAACATCAGTTGTGCTGTAACCATGTTTGCAAAAACATGGGAAAAAAGCTGCGCGATGTAAGTTACCTTCTTTAAATAACTAACTTTTTTATGACTTTGATTTTTTGAGTAGATAAAATGTCCCAAAGACGTTGCTAATTTGGTATCTTCAAGCATAATACGCATCTCGCGTGGAGTTCGGGCTGCTATAGCTCATTGTGCGACAGCAACTGGAGGATCTGATGTTGAGGGACTCCGCCATGATATCAGAAATGTACCAGCACACATGGCATCAAACGCGTTTATTCTCAGTTTCATTGCCGGGGTCATACATGATCCCTTCGGCACCAATGAGTTAAAACTGTTAAGTAAAATAATAAATAAAAGTTTTTTTTTTCAATCGTTTTCAAAAATTTAGATTTAATAAAGGTAATTGGTCCAAATAATTTGTTTTTTTTTTTGTGGCTTTGATTTTTTGTCAAATTGCAATACTCCCCATTTGTATCCAGAACCGTAATTCGCATGTATTTGTGTCAACACCTCAATTTTTATACAAGATTGCACCACCACAAATACGTAGATTGATGATAGCAATTTTATTTCACTAACACATTGTCAGCCAGGATTGCTGGATATTTGAGCCTTAACTGTGGATGTGACGACGAGTACCCCCCCGGCGAATACATGTGACAAAGCAGCACAGGGGTCGCATGGAACGTACTTTGCGAGGGATGCTTCAACTTTGGCAGTGACTGCAGATGTGGTGGTAGACGTCAGGGATGATGATAAGCAGGATTGAGTTGATATTGAATTAGCGACGTGAATTCTAGATTGTGCATATAGAAAACACCAAATATTCGGAAAAATTTCTTTATTTCCTAGCCTAAAGGAAAACAGCAAGAAAAACTGAAAAATTGTAAGTAGAATGATATGTGATGCTATTAGGAAATGAATTTGATTTACGATTAAATATTTCAGCTAAGGCTGTTCCCAACCTAAAAATCAGCTACGGAGTTGCTTTTAGAATCAGTTTAATATCCTTTAGAATTTTTCATACCGGTGTGTCTCGGAACAATGGCAAAAGTAGGGGACGATTACCAGGCCCATAGGAGCTGTACCGCTTGTGATCGACCGGATTCATTTGATGATATGGTCGCGTGTGATTCGTGTCAGATTTGGTACCATTATTCATGCGCGAAAGTGAATGCCGAAGTCAAGAATCGGAAGTGGTACTGTTCAACCTGCGAACCCCTGATGAAAGGCGAATGTGGCCATGTTAAGGAGCAAACAAAAGACGTTCAGGCTATCCAATCCGAGACAGGTGAAGTAGCATCGAATGGGAAATCCAAGCTGGCGGTGCCTGAAAAGGACACCAAAAGATCTGGTAAGTCAACGGCTGGGAGTGAGACGTCCAGAAGGACGAAGAAGACGATTGGCGATAAAAGTGTTACATCAAGTGTGCGTGCGCGATTGACGATGGAGATGCAGGTTTTAGAAGAACAACAGCGTATTCAGGAAGAAGTATTAGCAGCGGAGAAGGAGATCAAAGATTTGCAACTGAAGCACGAGCAAGAACTGAAGGAGAAGGAGAGGGCATTCGAAGCCAGGAAGCTTGCTGATGCGAGGGAATTTTTGGAGCGAAAGATGTCTGAAGAACTGGCGTATCGGAAGCAACAGATGGCTACCAAAAGACAATCCCTGGAAGATAAGGCCAAGCTGGTACGACAGATATCGCAGTGTGGCAGTAGTCGAGCGAAATGTCAAGCGTTGCGGACTCCAGGAAACGCGTAGTGGAGTGGCTGGAGAATTCAGACCGGCAGTCGCAGGGAATAGTTAAACCGTCCACGTCAGCCATCATGCCAGGTGCAATGTGCGAGTGGGGATCACGAACAGCTCCAGAGGTGCGCCCACCGTCTCGTCAAAGAAACAACGAACTTCTTCCCGATGCCGATATTGCACACAACAAGATTCCGATAAAAACGTTACATCAACCCCATCATTCTGGGATCGAGCCAGATTTAAGACAGCAGCTGGCCGATTTGGATCTTGATAGAAGCGGTATCGATGTTCCGGTCAAAGATTCCAGAGTTAATGCCTCCAGTATTCGGACGCAACGAGAATATCGTTCGCAAGGTCAACCCAGAAACGATCGTGTAGAGGACGTATTCAAAACCGAATCCAACGCTTCAAACCCACACGGAGGTGGTTGTCTACCAGCGGAGGAGTATGATGGGCCAACGAATCGACAACTTGCAGCACGCCAGGCCATGGGCAAAGACCTCTCGCCGTTTTCGGGCAGTCCGGAAGAGTGGCCATTATGGTACAGCAACTTTCAGCGTTCGACCACTACCTGTGGTTTCTCAAATGACGAGAATCTCATCAGATTGCAGCGCTGTTTGGAGGGTGAGGCATAAGAAACAGTACGAAGCAAATTGCTATGCCCTAGCAGCGTTCCCACGTCATCCGGACCTTGGAGATGCGGTATGGGCGTCCCGGAATGCTGACACGTGTGATGACAGGTCGCATTCACCAATTGCCGCCCACCATGGCAAACGATTTAAACAGCATCATTGAATTTGGATTATTAGTTGACAGCCTTACGGAATGTTGGACAAGTTTCCCATTTGAATAACCCGTCGTTGCTTCACGACCTAGTTACCAAGCTTCCCGTGGACTACCGTTTAAAGTGGGCGGCATATAAGAACTCACTGCACGAGCCAAATCTAACTGCATTTGAAAAGTTTATGTCCACGATGGTGTAGCTGGCCTATGAGGTAGCGGATGATGTTTTGCCCGAAAAATCCAGCAAATAGACGAACCAGGGAAGCCAAAGGAACGAGCCCATTGTGAATCACAAGCCCCAACCGACCGGACGTCGAAGAAATGTTGCGTGGTCTGCACCGTGGAAGGACACAGGATTTGGGACTGCTCCACGTTCAAACAAATGGGGATCGATGAAAGGTACAAAATAGTACAGCAGAATGGACTCTGTAGGACGTGCTTAAATCAACACGGGCGATGGTCATGCAAAACATGGAAAGGATGCGAATTTGAAGACTGCAGAATGAGACATTATACATTGTTGCACCCTAATAGTGGACCGTCAAATGTGACCGTTTTGAATAACCATTTAGGAGAGCTGCAGTCGACGGCAGGACCACTCTTCAGAATCAAGCCGGTCACTTTACATGGGAACGGGTGCGAAGTTCACATGTTCGCGTTCGTAGACGAAGGTTCCCAGCTTACCCTTCTAGAAGACGTCATCGCTAAGCAGCTGGGAATTGATGGTCCCACACAGAACCATTGAGTCTTCAATGGACTGGAGATATAATGAGGAGCGAGTCTAAATCCCAGCGAGTTTGTATGGAAGTTTCCGGAGCAGGATCGATTAGAAGACGGTTCAAACTAACGGATGTTCGGACTGTAGGAGGACTTTTGCTACCATCGCAGTCAATGTGTTATGGGAAGTTTGCTTTGAGGTACCCGTACCTAAAAGGTTTGCCGTTGCAGGATTATATGAACGTCGCCCAAAGATCCTCATTGGTCTTGACAATTTGAAACTCACGGTGCCACTGAAAGTTAGAGAAGGAGGATGGAAGGATTCTATTGCGGCAAAAAGCCGCCTTGGGTGGAGTATCTATGGATGTTCACAGGGACCAACGTCGTCAGTAATTTGTGGGTTTCACTTTGGAGGATGGACCGATCCGGATCGAGAATTAAGTGAGATTGTACGTGATTTTTTGACCCTGGAAAATTCTGGCGTTACAAATCCCCAAAAAGTTCTGGAGTCTGACGAAGATGAAAGAGCTCGCATGATATTAGAAAGGACTACTTGCAGAGTTCTAACTGGTTTCGGGCCTCCTATGGAAGACCGACAATGTACAGTTTCCTGACAGCCGCGGCATGGCTCCCCGACGGCTACGTGCATTAGAAAGCAAGCTCAGCAAGGATCCACCGACGTACGACAACGTTCGTCTTCAAATACAGCAGTATCTCGAAAAGGGATATGCTCATGTAGCTTCCAAGTCAGAGTTTGCGACTGTGCATCCAAATCAAACATGGTATTTGCCCCTGGGAGTCCATAAAACCCCATAAAACCAAAAAAAGATTCGTCTGACGTGGGACGGAAGAGCGTCAGTTCAAGGTGTTTCCCTAAATTCCGCCCTTTTAAAGGGACCCGATATGCTGTTCTCGCTTCCATCCATACTCTGCCATTTTTGGAAATAGTGCTACGCGCTGACAGCCGACATCAAGGAGATGTTTCATCGCATACGAATTCGCAAAGAGGACCGACAGTACCAAAGGTTTCTGTGGAGAAATGACCCTGATCACCATCCCAAAGTATTTGTAATGGATGTAGCGATTATTGGGTCTACCAGCTCTCCGTGTTCAGCCCAATATGTTAAAAAATTGAATGCTGATGAGTTTGCTGATGAATATCCGCAAGCTGCGTAGGAGATACACCATTATCACTACGTAGATGACTATCTGGATAGTTTTAATTCCCACGCGGAGGCTGTTTTGGTTGGCAAGCAAGTGAAGATGATACATCACGAAGGCGGGTTTAAGTTGCGCAATATCCTATCAAACGACTCTCAAATAGCTATTGAAGTTGGAAAAGAATCCGAAGGTACTGACAAATCGCTATTCCTGGACAAATCAGAAGGTGTTGAATCCGTTATTGGAATGAGATGGACTCCTGCAAGTGACTGCTTCACATACGACCTAACAATGCGCAGTGACTTAGCGGTTATCATTCAGAAGGAGCACGTTCCTACGAAAAGAGAGGTTCTGAGGGTGGTTATGAGCCTCTTTGACCCCCTAGGACTGATTGCGTTCTATCTTATACACGGAAAGATCCTAATGCAGGATATTTGGGCTTCCGGGGCTCATTGGGACGACAAAATCAATGAGCGGCTATACGATAGGTGGCTCTAGTGGAGCAAACTTCTGCATCAACTTAGCTCAATCCAGATAGCACGCTACTACTTCCCCACAGCGGAGGCGGACGTGTACCGGTCACTTCAGGTGCACGTATCGTCGTCGCGGTTGAAACCCGAAGTTTTCTCACACGCGACAATCGCTTTTTCTCCAAATCCGTACGGGAAACCTAACGTCGGACATAGTGCGCTGGACAGCGGACCTGGTCCTCTATCCAGCGCACTATGCCCGACGTACGTCCGACGCACGGTTTAGGAGAAAAATCGATTTTCACGTGTCAAAAATTCCGATTTTAAACTGTACGAACAATATTCGTCAATGGTAGTGAGTCAGCCTATTCTAGCGTAGCGTACTTCCGAGTGGAATCTCGTCCCTTAGTAGCACTTGTCGGTGCAAAATCCAAGGTGGCACCACTGAAAATGTTAACGATCCCGCGCTTGGAGCTCCAAGCTGCCGTATTAGGAACTCGCCTGTTGACCAGTGTAATTTCTATGCACGGTCTTCCTGTAGTACAACGATTCCTGTGAACTAATTCGGTGACGGTGCTAGCTTGGCTTCACTCTGAACAGCGTCGCTATCATCTGTATGTGGGGTTCCGGATTGGAGAAATACTTTCGAGTGGAGATGGACTCCATCGAAACTGAATGTGGCGGATGTTGCCACTAAATGGGGCTCCGGATCACAAATTGATCCGGCCAACTCATGGTTCGTCGGACCGGAGTTCCTTGAACAGCCAGAAGAAAACTGGCCCCAAAGAAGTAAACCTATTCTGACTACAAAAAAAGAACTCCGTTCGTGCCATGTGCATCTTCCTGCAGCGAATGAACTCGTGGACGTCGATCGTTTTAGCAGATGGGAACGACTTCTGCGATCTACGGCATACGTTCACCGATTCGTTAAGAACATTCAACGGTCTCAACGAGGCGAGACCTTGGAGCGTGGTGCATTGAAACACAGGGAGTTGAAGACCGCGGAAGATTTTTTATGGAAACAGGCGCAACGAGGGTTCTACGGACAGAAATTCAATTGCTGCAAAAGACCAGTGGATTTCCATATATGCGTTCATAAATCAAGCAGCATATTGCTGTGTGCATTCAAAATGCAAATATCAAATGCGGGAGCACCAAATGCGGTAAGATTTTCTAACAAGTAACCCGATGTCAGTGGGAGCTTTCGAATCCTAGGTTGGCGGTGATATTAGCTATGGTTGCTACGTTGCCTTTGGTAACATGTGTTACCGCGTTTGAAGCGCATTTGGGCATCGTTTGCATCTTGAACGCACACAGCAATACATAAACTGTGGCCGTTCATGGACCAAAACGGAATATTACGTAAACGAAGTCGTCTTGGTGCATTTTCTTGGATACCGGATGAAGCTAAGTACCCTACCATTCTACCTCGGGATCATCGAATCAGTCTCCTCATTACGGATTGGTTTCACCGCTGCTTCCGACATGCCAACCGTGAGACTATTGTTAATGAAATGAGACAAAAATTTGAGATTTCGAAGCTACGTTCGCTTATCGCAAAAGAGTCCCTTGGATGTATGGAGTGTCGTTTCCGCAGTGCCATTCCTCGTTCCTCACCAATGGCACCCTTGCCTGAAGCACGGGTAACACCCTTTGTACGCCCTTTTACCTTCATGTGCAAAGACTACTTCGGGCCAGTATTGGTGAGAGTAGGACGAAACAATTGCAAGCGGTACATAGCACTATTCTCCAGTTCTCCAGTTAGCCTAGTGGTTAAGGCTATGGATAGCCAATCCGGAGACGGCGGGTTCAATTCCCGTTCCGGTCGGGAAAGTTTTCTCGACTCCCTGGGCATAGTGTATCATTGTCCTTGCCTCACAATATACAAATTCATGCAATGGCAGGCAAAGAAAGCCCTTCAATTAATAACTGGGGAAGTGCTCAAAGAACACTAAGTTTTGAAGCGAGGCAGGCCAAGTCCCAGTGTGGACGTAATGCCACAAAGAAGAAGAAGAAGGATAGCTCTATTCACCTGCTTAACCATCCGAGCCGTGCACATGGAAGTGGTACATAGCTTGACAACTGAGTCATGTGTAATGGCAATTCGTCGGTTTGTCTCTAGAAGGGGTTCTCCGGCGGAGATATTTTCGGATAACGGGACGAATTTTCACGGAGCCAACAATCAACTTAAGCGGGAGATAGAGAAGCGAAATCATTATATGGCGACCGTATTCACCAATTCCAAAACACGTTGGATGTTCAACCCTCCCGGGGCCCCACATATGGGAGGAGTGTGGGAACGGATGGTCCGTTCCGTTACGGTTGCGGTCGGAACTATTTTGGAGACTCAACGTCGGCCAGATGACGTAGTTCTAGAAATGGTGATAATCGAGACAGAAGCCGTGATCAACTGCCGTCCGCTGACATACATTCCGCTTGAGTATGCTGAACAAGAGGCTTTAGCCCCTAATCACTTTCTGCTCGGCAGTTCAAGCGGGGTAAAGCAGTTGCCAGTCGAATCTGTGAACTTCCGTTCGACATTGAGGAGTGGATGGAAGCTGGCTCAGCCTTTGGCGGACGGTATATGGAGACGATGGTTGAAGGAGTATCATCCGGTCATATCCCGGCGCTCAAAATGGTTCGACGAGGTGAGGGATCTAAAAGTTGGAGATTTGGTTCTAGTCGTGGACGAAACCATAAAGAGTCAGTGGCTACGAGGAAAGATGGAACGTGTAGTCTTCGGCAGAGACTGACGTGTACGGTGCAGACTGTTAAAGGAGTACTTCGCAGGCCGGTAGTGAAACTGGCGTTACTCGACGTCGTTGAGGAACGTAAATCTGACCAGGAAAGCGCTTTACGGGCGGGGGATGTGACGACGAGTACACCCCGGCGAATACATGTGACTTCTTGAAAGGTTACCAATGGAACATCTAGATTCTAGAGCAGTGATTCCCAAAGTGGGCGAAATCGCCCCCTTGGGGGCGAAAACGACATCGAAGGGGGCGAAAATTTTAAAATTAGAATTTGGGGGGGCGAAAAATTCAACAAGGGGGCGATTTTCCGAAAACTATTTCAATCAGATTTATTTTTGGTATTTTTTTACAGTTTCGGTCTCTTTGTCAAGAGGAGTTTTTGTCATTGTCTGAAAGTTGGTCGAACAAATCAGCTCGATTGGAAAAGTTTCTATATCAATTTCGGATTTAACAGGCTTATTATACCTTACCAAACAATAGAATAAGTTCCCCTTGAACGGGTTGTAATTATTTTCAAAAAGATTCATTTTGAAGACCAAATCCCAACTCAAGTGCAGCTATTTCGGAGAATTTGATCATGTGCTTTTCTTGAGCCATCAGCCATTAAGTGAAAACAGATCTCTTTTAAAACAACAGTTTTCGTTTTTTTTTTTGAAACACAGCAATACCTATATTTTTTTAGTTGTGAATAATTTAAAATGCCAACTGTCAAATAACATCTGATTTAATATAATCAATCTACTTAATGCACTTAATACTCGAATACATGGTTGAAATTTTAACATTTATGTAGTACATTTGGTGTTACCTGGTATTTAAAAAAATGAAGTAATTACAGAAATTATACTCGTTGATTATCGCAAGTTTACAACAATATGATTTGATACATTCTTCATGTTTAAAGAAATACGAAACTTGTGTGTCATTGATTTGTCTCAGGTGTAAATTGAAAACGCGTTTTTAAGCATTCATATATTCCAAGATATAGAGAAGCTCTGAAAGTATTTTGATTTTACCGGAGTGTTTCAATCGTATTTTGAGATTTTCTGATAGAATTTTAAACAAAGTTTGGGATTTCAATATTGTATTTAAGATTCTTATGCCTTTTCTTTCTTTGATTTTACAAATATCCCGATATTCGAAGTTTATGTTCAAGATGACATTTTACGCCTATTTAGTAAAATTGCTGAAATTTTCCAGTCTACTTGAAAGTTTTTTGTTTTATTATTTGGCATTTGAATTACGGAATTATCTAATTTACGGTGAAATTTCAATCTTCGTCGAACTTTTGGAGTTTCTTTGAGAAAACCAAGACGACTTATAAAGCTGAATCCTAAAACCCTACCATCTATTTTTCCTTCTTCGATATTTGGAAATAACTTTATTTAGTAGTTACATTTCCTTGAAATTCTAGCAAAAAATATGATTCTGAATGCTATTTATTCACGATTTTATATTATAAATTCAGGAGCCCTCTTCTTCCGATTTCAAGCTTTCAAGAACTGTCTTAAGATTATTTTTATGGTGGTTATAAAAAAATACAATAAATCGGAGAAAATTGGGTTGATTTTGGAACTCCATACATTTTGTATGTTATGAAAAATTGAAAAACTTTAAACCCAATTTACTTGAAAGTGGGTTTTTGTCACTTACATCCCTTTGCTTCTAACTCCCTTAATTTAAAGCTGAAAATTAAATGCAAATGTAATATTTTTTTTTGCGCACGTCAAAACATTAAGAAAATAAAAAAAAATACAGTGAAAAAAAAGCAGGTTTTGTCCTAGTGGCTTACAAAATAGACAAAATTTGTAGATTTTAATGCAATTCCAAAATTTCGAATCGTATTTTTAAAAAAAGAGCAAGCTTAGGGGGGCGAAAATATTTTTCAACAGCTTCAAGGGGGCGATTGCTCCGACAAGTTTGGGAACCATTGTTCTAGAGCAAGGCTTTTTAGTTAGAAATTAAGCTCTCAATAAATACCAGAAAAAGTGCCCAAGTTAAGAAGCAGTCTTTTTTCCAGTATGGATGTTATGTCAAGAAGAAGATGACTATCAATCTCTTTGTGTACCGTATGCGTGATAATGTTTGCACCATCGTTAAATAAAATTCCAGTTTTACTTGTGAAGACAATGTATTGGTTTTATTTGCAGGCATTTCAGCTACAACTCATATCATAGTAGGCTGTGAATAAAAAGTGTTGATTTTCTTAGTTTAACACTTGAATAATGACTAAGTGGCAACCTAGCTCGTGATTTGTCCACGCGCAAATGTCGAAAAGTATCCCTGATAGTGTCAAAGTCAAGATTAACAATTTTTGAATTTATTTTTTTATTTTGACATTGCCTAATGGTGTAGACATTGACACACAAACAAAAGTTATAATAACTATTGATTCTGGAATTTGGTACGGATCGATAGTTTTTCGGAAATCGAAAAAAACGGAGGTTGCGTTCGGGCAAATTCAAGACTTTCTTATATGGTGCTACTCGTAGCTCCTGGATGCCATTGGTAATAATGTAAGTTTTTTTTCTATGGTCGAAGGGTCATAAAGGCCACCGTAATTTTCCTTTTCGATATGCCATGCTGTTAAGTCGCTGATTTCGCGTTTCTTTGCTATTTTTCTCATTTAGCGCATATAATTCACCCAAATCTTATTTTTGGTGGCAGCGATAGCTTTCTTAATCCATGTTAACCTTGGAAGACCAGTGGACACCTTCGGGAATATTTGCCCTTGCTTTTTATCGGTCTAAGACTGTTTTACGGTTCTCCAGAACACTCCTGAAATGTCTTTTTTAACATTTGCGCGTGGACAAGTCCCGACTACCGCTGCTACCCCTTCATGGTGCAAATTTTAAACTTAAGAAATCGGATTTTTTTACCCGCAACCTACTGTGATATGAGTTAGAGCTTACGTACATGCAATAAAAATCAAGACATTGTGTGTACAGGTGATATGGGTACCTTATTTGTACGATGGTGCAAACATTATCACGCATACGGTATCACAAAGAACAACAGACATGAAAATCTTTACTCCAAGTCCACGTAAATACCTTTACAACGATTCTTAGACGGTCCTGATTACTTGTTTGGTTGCAAAGTTATAGCTTGTCAAAGTTGGTTTTGAAAACTAGACTTGTGGCCCTTTTATTTGAGCCAAAGAGATCCAAAATCGGACAAGCCACTGATTTTTGCGAACTGTTCAAAGCTTGGGATCAAAAATGACCCCAGGGTCCTATTTGTAACTTTTTAGGGACAAAGGAAGGTTAAGGTATTTTACCTCTTATGCAGGGCTCCTTAATACCTCATTCAGGTTGTAGGTATTGAATTTGGCATACCTGAGTTTGATATTCTACAACTATTGAGAAATTGATTATATATTTATTGATTAGTAATCAAGGTATTGGAAAAAGCTTATTTTGGTATTGTGCAGGTATTGCGTCACCGACCGAAAATACCGCACTGAGTTTGGTCAGGCTTTTCCAATGAAAACTTATTTTCAACAGATCATAGTTATTGCAAATTTAACAATGAATCCGAATATGCAAAAGTATTTTAAGTTTACGGTCGTATTTATGAGATATAGTGAAAAATCTGACCAAAAAGGCGTCTAAACGTTGCAAGTTACGGTAGAATATGTCACCTACTTTAAAATGCTTAAAACTTGCAAATTTGATTTGGTAAAACGAAATTTCAATTTGAATACAAGTTCAAATCTGTCACACAATTCAAGACTTTTTGGGATGTACTCAAACTGTAATTAGTCTTTCTAGATTTTCGACTCAGTAATAATATCCTTTTCAGTTTGGTGATCCTTTTTTCGTTCATCGACAAAACTAAACGAAATGGCTTACGTGCCATAAATCGTTCCGTTGAGTAGATTTTCCAGTATCTCCGTTCTCCTGTCACCAAATTTCGCGTTCCACAAACTCAGACAGGCCGTTTCTTTCCACCATAAGACCAAGACCATATGTGCTCCTGGCCTTAGTCTCATAGCAAAACCGTTTTCTCACTAGAGACCTCACATATTTGACCCCCGCACCACCATAATCCTTCACCAAGCAACAGCAAGCGGGTAGTCAACCACACAGACAGAGGAGAGTCACTGCTAATCCTAGCGCCCAGGCCAGCGTTGTTGCCGCCGGTGGTGGAGTTTTCCCGTCATCTCGTCCTTGTCACGTGTGCTCAAGCTCATCCTTGTTTCCCCGGCGCGCGGTGGCTGTGGGTGTCTAAAGAGTTCTCTCCAATATGGCACCGTGGTTTGTGTGGAAGCAGAAACGGCAGCGAGCAAGGATATCGAAACCAGTGACCATCGCCGCCGGCGCTCCAATGGACGTCAACGTGACGTCAGTACCTAGTGTATGCCGGTTTGAAAGTTGGAGGCAGGCAATTCCTCCAACTACTGTGTTTGTGAGCTCGGATATGGACTGGGTTACGGGCAGGGATGGGAAGACAGACAGCAGATGGTTGAACTTTTGCTGTCAAACAATGTTAGCTAACCGATATTTCCAGCTGTTTGAGCAAGTTTGTACTCAGTTCTGTTTTTGTTAAATTTAGAATCATGGATACTTTTTTTGAATTGTTGTTCCATGAAAAACTGCAGACTGTTCAAGGTAATTATTAACTGGTAACAATGATATTGCACTTTACTGGCATTTACCAGATATCCTGGTATGTCTGAAACATACTGGAAAAAACTTGTAATTAGAAAGCACAGAATGTTGTTAATTGACAAACTGAGAGATGAAATTTGTGTGCTGGTGGGATTCGAACCCCGACTCTGTATTCGCTAGTACAGCGCTTTAACCGACTAAGCCACAGAACAACTAAGGATTAGAACTACGGAATAGAAAGCACAACTGAATCCGAAGCTACATCATGAACACTACTTTTTCACAAACCCATCTCTCGTTCGGCTTAGAACGTGAGGATGTAGTGGATTGATATCTACGCCGAAAGTCATAATCTTTTCCAGTATATTAACTGGGCATCTTCCGATGATACAATCTTCATCTATTCTGTGAGGTCACAATCAGGAGGGCTTAATAACAATTCATAGTAAGTTCATTCCATGAATTCCTTTCGGAAAGTCTTCCACGGATGTCTTTTAAAAGTTCTTCAGAACATCTTCTTTGGATTGCTGCCAGCATAATCCTTCACCAAGCAACAGCGAAATCCGGAAAAAATCCCAAAAAAACAATTTTATTTTAAGAAGGAAATTTTATAAGCTTTATTCTGTAAAATGTTCAAGATGTGGGTTTTTCTCGTTTCTGAGTAATTAGACGCAAGACGCAAATTAGGCGCAACATGGTCGAAAACCAAAGAAACATCTGGACAATTTCCACAAAATTGGGCATTACTCAGGAACGAAATATATACACATCTTGAAAACTTCACAGAATATAGCTTATGTAGTTCCCTTCCAAAAAAAAAATTTTTGAGATTTTTCTGGACTTCTTTAATAGTTTTCCCGACTTTTCTAATCGTTTTTACTCAATACTCAAAAAATCTCCTACAGCAGAGGTTACTCAGGCCTTAGTCTGACCGGTGAGGTAAGGTAAGCACAAGGAGGTTAAGGAATGTTTGAAGAAATGCATGAAGAAACACAAGCATGAACTTATGTAGCAATCCTTGAAGGAATTTCCTTTAGAATTTCTAAAGCAATCCCAAATGGAATTTCTGAAGCAATTTCTGAGGAAACCCGTGGAACAGCTTAAAGACAAATTGATTGAGATTCTTTTTTTAGAAACTGCCAAAGAAGTCCTAAGGAAAATTCCTGAAAGAATCTCCGAAGAAATTTTCAGAGAAATGCATAATCAGAAATGCATTCTGAATGGATACCAAAAGAAAACTTTAGCTGTATTCCTGCTAAAGTTATTCTAAGAATTCCTGCGATAATCTTTTTTCTTAACTTTTTTTATATTCCTGAAACAATCCACAAAGGATTTCTGGCTGCGATCTTTGAGGTAATCCTGGATATTTTTCGTCATAAGAAGAACTCTTGCAAAGTTCATTAAAGGAATTCTAGTAAGAATGTCCCTTCCGTGATAACTAAAGAAAGAATTCGTAAAATAATATTACATGGAGGGTTTTCCGGAATAATTCTCATTTAATTGCAATAGTGAAGTCATTCCCATAGGGACGTACCAGTTTAGGAGCCTGAAATTTTTAAACTTTGAGTTACTAGCTCTGATATTACCATGATAGCATAAATTCATATTTCCTATCCTGGGGCTTAATACTATTCTATTCCTATATTGTTTTTTTGCTATCATTTTATGTTCGATCTATTAATACATGCATAAATTTTGTCCATACCTTGCTACTGATGATCAACAGTATTTCATTTTCTTACGGGAATTCTATTTACAGTTCGGTATTTGGTACCTTATTCCACATTATATATTCCCGGAGCCCAACATGCGTTGTGTAAGTCAACATTATATCATCATTAGATTATGAAACTCATATCCCTTTCATGACAATCTCATGCGAGCTCAAAATTTGCTTTTCAAAACTTATAGCAGCTCATCATGAGCAGTAACAGAAATATTTTCCATCCTGGTGCAGTCGGAGCAGATGATATGCTCTATTTGCAATTACAGCGAAGCAGAGCAGCATTGCCTTGCCGTTAGTTCCACATTTTGTGAACATACTCCTGCCTCCCCTAGTATACCCTTTTCCCTACCAGTTCGTCAAGTTTCATGTTCCATCACCTATTTTGGGTGCGTATCTACCAACCTATCTACCCACCTACTTGCGGAAGAGAACTCGGAGTTATCCAGCCGACGACGACGACGACGACGTACCGGAATGGTTATTCAAATTTGCATAAATATTTATTTATGCTGTTCAAGCATGTCCGTAGTAATTTAACCCTCATTTCAAGGGTTCCCGACCACGTAAACATCGGTAGAAATAGCAGCCAGACAGACAGACTGGCAGACAGACAGAAGGACGGATCAGATGAAACTGAGCGATCGATAGAGGCTCAGTTAGGTACATCCTGCTTTCGGCAATCATAAACTACGTAAACTTAATAGGTGGAAAGCAAACTTAATTAACTATTTCTTAAGCTGAACATAGATATGGAATTATCCAGAACATCACAATATACACCAGTTTGGGCTACCAAATCTATTTGGAATTGAGCATGTCGGGTAATTGACCCGATCAGCGTGGTATTAAGCACGGTGGTCAAAACTACGTGAGATTCCTGTAGCCTAAAACCATTTTTAGACGTAGTTTCTAAACAGAAGTTATGAAAGCGATCTCCAATTTACAGAATAGTAACTTAAAAAACTCAAATTTTAATCGAAATACACATTTTATTACGAAGGATTGTCTAGACATGTCCTCGGGTATTTTAAAAATCTTCAACGAAACAAAGAATTAACTTGAGTATAGCCGCACCTCTGTTCTGAGAATATATTGGACACTATTGACACATTTTTGAAACAATTCCAGGTGAAATAAGCCTAAATACGTCTACCAAAATTACAGCTGTAGCCATAGGGGTCCTTTTCTTCTTCTTGATACCTCCGGAATCCTCATCGAAA
Organism: Aedes albopictus; assembly: GCF_035046485.1. Classification (NCBI taxonomy): domain Eukaryota; kingdom Metazoa; phylum Arthropoda; class Insecta; order Diptera; family Culicidae; genus Aedes; species Aedes albopictus. The sequence goes on from NC_085137.1 coordinate 210,572,004, forward strand.
TCCCAAGAGTTTTGATTGTGATTCCAGAAGTTTCCTCTGAGAATCTTGAAGAGGTGCTTTCAGAGGTTCCTGCAGAGATTCCTTTAGGAACTTCGTTTGACAATTCTCTAGGAATTCTTTTTGAGTTCTTGTTGAGATTCCTCTCCTGTTAAGAAATTTCTTCAGAAATTCATCATGGGACTCCAAGCTGGATTCTGAGGAACAGTTCCCAGATAAATTTTTTTCTTGATTAGTGAGTGATTCCGTTGAAAAAAAATCTCAAAGACATCCTGTAGGATTTTTTAAGACACTCAGAAGAATTCCATATTGAACTCGTGGAGCAATCCCATAAGGAATTCAATAAAAAAAAACAAAAACATAACTTTTTTCAACATACCTATGCTTTGAGTAATTTTCAAGCATTAATATATTGTTGATAATCGCTCAAAATTTTATTCATATATTTGGTCTCCGAGATATGACAGCTCAAAAATTAGTTTTCTAAAAAAATAATGTAGAGAACAGTTCTAGCTTCGCGAAAGATTAACCAATCGAGCTCAAATTCGTATCAACGATGCACATATATTATGTTGACAAACAGTCAAAATTTGAGAATTTTTGATGCACTCTATGAAAAGTAACAGCATGTTGAACTTTTTTTGCGAAAGAAAAAAAAGGTGCCTATCCCAAACATTTTCGCCACCTGTACTTCCGGAGAAGTTCCAGAAAAATCAGCAGGAACTGCCGAACTAATGGAGAAATCTCAGAAGGGGTCCCAATAGGAATCCCGGAAGGAGTTTCTAGAGCTGTTCTGGAAGGATTTGCTCTAAAGGGTCATCTCGTCACATCTCGCTTGAAACAAATAATTAGCGCTCTCTGGTTTGTTTACGCGCATCGTGCCTGGTTTTCACCTAGCTCCAGGCTTATGTTTTACTGACAACCATTCTTGAAACTTATTGACGAACATTAAGATGATCCGATAATATATAATCATTCATTTTTCCAAGGCGCGATACCATAATTTTAGATTTTAGCATGTGATTGCAAAACATCTTTTTGCGAATTGTTAACTTAATTTGTTCCTTATCGACAGGGATTTCACTGACAACTGCCTAATTACATTGTTGTGAACAATAGACTATAAGAAAAAACTGTGCAAAATTTGGTTGTTTTCAATGAAGTTGGAAAAAATTAACGATAGTCTGAAAGTGGTACAATATTTATCGACTCACCCTTTAGGAACCCTAAAAAGCTAGAGAAATCTCTTCCCAACTAACAATCACTCATTTTGCAAGCACCTTTACGACGAAATGATTCAGCATGATGCTGAATAACATTTGAATAATTTTCAGGCACAACCTTTGTTCGGGTTTTGTTTTCACACCAATTTGGAGAAACTATAAAGCATAATGTTGTGTACCAACTGAACTGTTTGTTGTTGAATCGTTTTATAACTATATAGTAAAGCTGTTATTCAGCTAGAGCAAAAATGATTAATAATAAATAAACTGCAATTTTTTTCAATTTCCACGAGAATTTATGATTGGAACTTTTTTTTATGTCTTTATTATCGAGACTTTTAGCCTAAGGCTGGTTCGTCTCTAAGGATTGGAACTTAATGCGGTGAACAAATATTGTGAAATAATAACTACACATAAATTTACCTAAATCCATATTCGAGCTCGAGACCCGTCGATTGCCAGCCGCATACCTTCCTATCTGCGCCATTCTAGAGATGATGAACTGCAGTGCTCAAATCAAAACATAAACTTCCCGTGGTTTAATAGTGATCAGACTTCGACTCCTATTCAGCAGTGGTGAATTAGCACAGACATTATGATCAACGACTGAGCATCAGATTAATTCAGCAGTTGTTCAGTAAAAAACACGTGTTTTTCATCAGTCGAAGTATGATGAAACGAAAGCGCTTATTTGACTTGTGAAAAGCACATTTTACAGATATATGTACTAATTTTTTTTCAATTGAAATAGCATTTGTACAGTAATGTGTACAGCATAATTTTAGTTCAGCTATAATTACTATTATAAAGCAACAATTCAGCATACATGCTTGTTTGCGGCTGGCGATTGTTAATTGGGTTATGGGGTCTCTGAAGGAATCCCCAAAGGAATTCGGGAAAATTCTCTGAAGGAGTTCTTGAATGAATCCTTGAAAAAGTTCCTGATGGAATCCCGGACGAATATCCTGGAGGTCGAAGAGAGTTTCAGGAAGAAATTCTTGGCGGAAACCTAGAAATAATTCTGGAAAAAAAATCCAGAGGAATTCACAAGAGCTTTTTGAGTGTGTATAGACGTGAGAAACACAACAAGCAATTATGAGTGTTGGACGAACTCCTCGCTGCGCGACAAGCTCACGCTCGCTGCCATGAGGCTGCAACTTTAAAAAAAAACTTGAAAAAAATCCTGGTCAAATCTCACTTCTGGGAGAATTTTGGGTGGATTTGCTGGAGGAATCCCGGATACAATTCCAAAATTTCTCCAGCTGTTTATTCTGGGATTTCTCCAGGAATTCTTCCTACGATTCTTGCAAGAGTTCCTTTATGGATTCCCCTAGGAGTCCTTCTTAGAAGTCCTCCGGATATTTCTTTTTTTTTATTTCTTATGTAAAATACCAAAAGTTATTTCTAGGATTCTTCCTTTTGGGAATTTCCCATTTGAGATTCTGTGGATTTTTCCAGGAGTTGTTCAACGGTTTCCTTCCGTAGCTCCATCTGGAATTTCTCCATCAATTTGTTGATGAATCATCCAGATATACGCTAAATTGTGACGTAGTTGGGAGGACAAGGCCTCTCAAAACCAATGAAATTCAAAAAAAATCGATGCTGTTCATCCAAGTCAGTCACATTCACGTGAAAACGCACTAGTGTTCTGCCGAAAAAAAAAATACATGTTGTTCAATTTTGAAGAGCTTCGCCCCCTAACTATGACACAAATTGGCACTTATACATCAAGAGATCCTTCTGGGATTCATCCTGGGTTCATTTTTCGGAGTCCTCTCACTCCCTGTAAACATTCTTTCTGTGATTTCTCTAGGAATTCATGCTGGGAATTATTATTGCTTATTCCTTTTAGAACTTCTTCCGGAAAATTTATTGTTCCTTCAGAATTTCTTTCCTAGATTGTTTCAGGAATTCATATTAACATTCCTTCGGAAATGCCTTCCAAAATTTCATCAGAAATGTCTTCCAAAATTCCTTCAAGAATATCTTCTGGCATTTCTTCAAGAGTTCTTAATGGTATTCTTGCCTCTGTTATTTAAGCACCCCCAGAATAACATTCGAATGTAATCATTTAAATTAACAAAGAATGCTAACATAACTACCGCTTTTCATCTAACCATCACAAAGTAAGCTCACTCTTCCACGCGGGTGAAGCTTTAATTTCAAATTCACTATCACTACACATAAGTGTCGACAACAAGTCCAAATCAATACCAATACGGTCACAAAACGTGGAAGAATTATAAGAATGTTGCATAGTTTTTCACGTTTTGAGGCATTTTTGTTAACGATTCGGACAACGAACATTTTCATCGTTGTTTCATAGGTAAAATAATTGAATTCCAAATTTATCTATCTATCTATATCTATATATATAAAAATGCAGTGGCATACGTGGGACCGCGCATAACTTGCGAACGGTGGGTACGATTTGGGTCGACTTAGTTTTGTTCTGTCAGTTTTCACCCAAGGAAGGTTTATGAAGCAAAAAACATGGGAAAATTGAGAGTTTTTGAAAATCGGGTTTTCATACATTTTGAACGGGGACTTGGGTTTGGCTAGGTACTTGAAACGTCAAAAAACGCAGTAGGCAAAACAAAGTTTGCCGGGGACAGCTAGTTTTATTTAAAACTAGCTGTCCCGGCAAACGTCGTACTGCCTGCCTACTGTGTTTTTTGACATGCAGCTCCATAAAGACGTCCCCGCGAAGTCATCTGTATGGGAGCCCCCCGTTCCAGAGACCGGAGAGGTCTCACACCAGGCTAAGAACCTTCCCCGGTCCAAAACCCCCCTGCATACAAAATTTGAAGCCGATCGGTTCAGTAGTTTCCGAATCCATAGCGGTCAGACAGACAGACAGACAGACAGACAGACAGACAGAAATTCATTTTTATATATATAGATAGATATATATAGATATATATAGATCTCTAAAGGTTTTTCTGGGATACTTCACGTGATGTTCCGGCTGGGACTCCTTCAGCATTTTTTTTCTGAGATTAATCAGGTAATCCGTTTGAGATTATTCCAGGAGGAACTTAGATTCTTTCATCAGAGGATTCCTCCTTTTGAGGTTAATTCAAAAGTTCCTTCTGAGAAGCATGCAGGAGATCTTTCAGAGTTTTCGCCATGTTTTTTTTCTTAGATTTCACCAGGATTCACTTTGGATATCCATTCAGGAAATTCAATCAGGGTTTATTTATTTCCTCCATAATTCATTTGTTGTGGGATTCACTTAGCTTCTCCAGAAATTCTTTGTGGAATTCTTTAAAGAAACTTATCCAAAACTGCTCCAGGAGCCTCTTCTGGTATTTCTAAGATTCACCCAGTTCCTTCCCAGCTTCTCCAAGGAGTTGTTTCCGGAAGTGTTCCAGGAGACTTTCTTTTTCAGATTTTCCCTGAAATTACTTTCTGAGATTCTCTAAGAGTTCCCTTGTGATTTCGCTAAGGAATCCCTCAAGGAAGTCCTGTAGGGATTTCATCAGAAAATCATGGGAGAATTCCGTACAGAACTCCTACAGTAATTTTATAAAACTGGAGAAATTTCGTTATAGACTACTGAAGGATGTTCATAAAAAAATCTGAGAATCTAGAAGGAACTTCTGAAGATACTCCTGGGCATTAGCGGAGCCAGCTTTTTCTTTTTTCTTTCTCACACTCCTAAACATACAAGAGAATGAAAAAGATAGAAGAGGGGGCATCTTGCCTCCTCTTTCATTTCACTCTTTCTCTTCCATGTTTAGAAGAGTGAGTAAGAAAAAAAAAGCTGGCTCCGCCAATGCTCCTGGAGAAATCCCGAAAGGAGTTTCCGAAAGAGTTCGGAAGGAATCCCAAAAAAAATACCTGAAGGAACCTCGGAAGGTAGGAACCCGTGAAGGAATTACTGGATGAATACAAATCGGAATTGATATTGGAATTCCAAAAGAAGTTTCTGAAGGATTCCTGGAAAAAAATATGAATTACTGAAAGTAATCTCAGAAGAAACTATTACGGAATTACATAAGGAACTCCTGGAAGAATTCAGGAACAAAGTCCTGAGAGGATCTAAAAAAGAGCTTCTGAATGAATCATACTCGGTAATCCAACACGGAGTTTTGGATGAAACTCCTGGATGAATTTCTGAATGAACACTTGGAGGAATCACTGAAGGGTTCTCCTGGACGAACCTTAGAAAGAAATCCCGGAAGGAGCTTGTGCGAGAGACCCCGAGAGGAACTTCTCAAATAATCCTGGAAGAAAAATCTGGAGGGATGTCAGAAGGAAATCTTGATGGAAACTCCAAAGAAAACTCTGAAAGAGTTCCTTGAAAGAACTATGAAGAAATTCTTTGAAGAATCCTAAAGGAATCTCAGAAGTTGGAATCCTCAGAAAGACGAATCTTAGAAAGAACTTCACGAGGAATCTTAGAAGGAGCTCTCGAAAAAATGTCACACAGAGCATCCACCAGCAAGTCATAATGAATTAGCACATTTTGAATCCAATCATTCTACCTGGGGTGTCTAGATAACCTAGTGGATAAAGCCCGAACCGTAAACAACAAAGCCACGAAACGTCTATTTTTTTATAGCATCCGCGGCGTTCAGTGCCCTATTCAAGTCGTTAAAGAGTTCGATCATAACAATATGTAACAACACCTTGTAGGCTACGATAAAACCAAAAACGTCACTCGGTTAGTGTTTCAATACGCTAAGCTAAGAATGCTCTACTTCCCTTGCACAGTGGTACCGTCATAGGCCAAAAATCGAAGAATTGATTTTTCAATTAATGAGTTTGTATAATTTTTACAAATCAATGATGTTCCCAAGAATGCAAAAAAAATCATTTTTAGGTATGTTTCTGTTGCATATTTTGCGCGAGAGCGTGGGTACTGTCATACAATTTGTTGTTCTCAAAATTTGTCGAAAAATTGCATTGCTTTTGAGTTTTACACCGCGCTTTCGTATAACAAAGCTAAGTGGATTTTCAAATGGTTTTCAACGCAGATATTCAGAACAGATGTTTATCTGTCAAGTTCAAAGTACAAGAAGTGCAATTCGAAGTTTTTGGACCAATGCATTGGGGATATGAGTAATAGCCACATAATTTTACCCATAAAATATATACAAAATAAAAATTCATGTAACATTTCAAACATGTTCTTAACCACATTTAATCAATCTTCAGCCATCAAATGATTAGATGTATTTTAATAACTACAAAATTATATACATGTACTAGTCATTCTGTAACTGTCTGAAATTTGTATCAAAATGACTGAAAATTTTACAGGAGATATTTCAATGTTTTTTACAATAATTGAGGGATATTTTGATTGAAAACAAACTTTGTGAATGCTTTTTTTAATTATAAAAAAAATACAATTCTGTAGGTATGCCTTGAGGTATGAGTAATTGCATATTATACATTCTCATTTGGCCTCATCAAACCTTACCTTTGTAATTGACAAATTTGTTAAGATATTTTGCATTTACTGCTAACATTGACAAAATTTCCTCAAAATCCATCCAGTACCTAAAACTGTAGTGCTGGAGGAAGGAGCGAATACGTTCTTTGAGTGATATTTACTGGACATAATTCTTCTTATTCCCTTCCCAAATCTATATATTTATTTGCTCAATTTATTTATTTTAAATCTTACTATTCAAATTGATGTGTTTGATACTATTTGCACTTTGTCGAACATACATATTGCAATGTAGAGCGATATTTGTATATACTTCACAGACAGACAGACAGGGGCCAACAACAAAACCAAAAGGCGGACAATGAAAACGAGGAACGTACTACATCAAACTCTGACATCAACACGTTTCAAAAACTGGTAAATCAGGTTCATGTATTCCAAATCAAGTCCTGCCAACACTTCTCTAACGGGTTTCTGTTGTTTTCCTCGGACCCGGAGAATTTCATGCAGCTCAGATCTGACCTCACAATTCTCATTGCATCCCCACACGACATGTTCGATATCCTGGTAAGCCACGCCACAGACACAGAGATTGCTTTCTGAGAGCCCGACACGGAAGGTATGTGCGTTCAACAAATAGTGGTTGAACATCAACCGACACATTACACGAATGAAATCGCGGCTCAAATCCAACCCTTTGAACCATGGCTTCTTCGACACCTGTGGAATGATGGAGTGCAACCATCTACGCATCTCTCCATCTCTCCATTTGTGTTGCCAGCTGATCAAGGTCTCCTGACGGGCCAATGCAAAAAAATCATCGAAGGCGATTTGACGCTCGTAAATATCGCCTTCGCTAGCGCCCACCTTAGCCAGCGAGTCCGCCTTCTCATTGCCCGGAATCGAGCAATGTGAAGGGACCCAAGCTATGGTGATGATGTATGAGCGTTTGGACAAAGCACTCAAGACTTGGCGTATTCCTTTCAGGAAGTACGCTGAGTGCTTCATCGGTTTCATTGACCGAACAGCCTCCAGAGAGCTTAGACTGTCGGTAAAAATGAAGTAGTGCTCAGGTGGAAGAGTGCGAATGTACTCTAAGGTGTAGCATATAGCCGCTAGCTCAGCAATGTATACCGAACATGGCTTTTGAAGCATGTAGGTGGCACTGTGAAATTCGTTGTAGACACCGAATCCAGTCGAATCATCGGTTTTCGAACCATCTGTGAAGAACTGTCTGTCCCCGCTAACATGCCCGAACTTAATTGCAAAGATCTGTGGAATACCTACGGAACGAAAAGATTCCGGAATACCGGTGATCTCATCCTTCATAGAGATATCAAAATCCACTGAGGAGCTGTCGAAATTTGAGAAGTTGTCACGATTGGTGTTAACCGGAGATGGGTTTACCTCCAGCGTCATGTACCAGTAGTACACACTCATAAAACGAGTTTGAGGATTCTGTTCGAGCAGCTTTTCAAAGTTTTCTATGACCAATGGGTTCACAACCTCGCATCGGATGAGAAACCGGAACGACAACTCCGCAAAGCGGTCTGTCAGAGGCTGTACACCAGCATGTACCTCTAAACTCATTGTGTGAGTCGAGTTCATGCAACCTAACGCGATCCGAAGGCAACGGTACTGAACTCGTTGAAGCTTCAGCAAGTGTGTTTTCGCCGCGGATTGAAAACAAAAACTACCGTATTCTAAAACCGACGGAATGGTTGTTTGGTACAGCCTGATCAGATCTTCCGGATGCGCTCCTCACCATGTTCCGGTAATAGTTCACATAAAGTTGATTCGCTTTTGGCACTTCTATCAGATACACAATGTGCATCCCCCAGGTGCATTTGGAGTCGAACCAGACGCCGAGATATTGAGAAGACATGCTATGAGTGATTGTCTTACCCATCAGAACGAGCGGAAACTTTGCCGGTTTATGTTTTTTAGAAAAGACAACCATCTCAGTTTTCTCCGGAGAGAATTCGATACCCAGCTTGAGAGCCCAAGTAGACAAATTGTCCAAAGTATCCTGTAGTGGTCCTTGCAGATCAACTGCTATTGATCCCGTTACAGAAACAACACAGTCATCCGCAAGCTGTCTTAACGTGCAATTTTCCATGAGACAATCATCTATGTCTCTGACATAAAAGTTGTAAATAAGGGGGCTTAGACATGAACCCTGGGGGAGACCCATGAGGCTAATTCGTGAAACTGTCAAGTCGCCATGAGCAAAACTCATCTGAGCAAAACTCATCTGAGCAAAACTCATCTTCTCAAACAGCAAATTATACAAAAAGTTGTTCATAATTGGTGAAAGGCCACTTTCGTGTAGTTTGTCGGAAAGAACATCGACACAAACTGAATCAAAATCCCCCTTAATATCCAAAAACACTGAGCCCATTTGCTGCTTTTGAGCAAAGGTAAGCTGAATTTATGAAGCAAAGAGAACAATTGTTGGTAGAGAAAAAAAATCCAAAAAGAACAACTGTTGGCTGATGTAATTCTTGAACCACCCTTTGGTGGCGATGTTTGTGTGCTCCGTTCGTGTGCTGCTATTCAGCGTGTGCAAATGAAAAGGATAAATTTATCCCACAACCTGGGGCCAGCAGGGAATAGAGCGTCAGAGGAAGGGATCAACCTCCACCCAGTGTTGGTGAAGAACCAACGTAAAGTATGGTTAAAATATCAGCAAAACTTCACCAACAAGTATTTACAAGATGCTGGTAGGTTAGGTATGTGTATTTCCAAACATGGGACGGCTGGGCGCGGTGTGTGGACCCGAGGATAGGAAAAGCAATCGAACGCGATACAAAATTTAAATTTAATTCCTGTGTTTGTCGTAAACAGTTTGAGTGAAGGACGAACTGAGATTTGCTTGATGTGGATGGTTAGCCGGGTGGTTAACTGCGGATGCGGTGCGCTACGGTTGTGTGCTTAAGAACTTCAAAAGGGGAAAATGTTTTCGCTGGAATGTCACTGTGACATTTTTGGTTGGATTTTTTCGGTGTTGCCACGGACGGTGGTACACTTCAAAGCGGCAGCCTTTACTTCGAGAGTGGGCGAATACTTTCCGAAGAAATTTTCAACTTTTGATTAAATTGTTGGACGGACGTTTCGGTGTTATTGGGAAGCGTATTGTTGAGTACTATTCGGTTGAGTACAACTGTTGAAGAGGTGGAAAATTGCCCGTAACATTGCGATGATTGTGGAAGAAGCTTTGAGTTTTGATTTGATCACAATTGGAATTCGTAATCGGAGTAAAGCAAATCCTCTGAAAGAAAAAACAATCAATGTTTTACAAAGAGAGTTGAACTTGCCCAAATTGCCGATGGAATAAAAACGTGCTGATAAGTTATTCAAATAGAAACCATTTTGATTATTATGATTATCACATAATTCCTTTTTTTTTTTAGTTTTGAAAACTATTTTTTGTTTTTTACAATTTTCTTTGTTTTTTGCTGATCAAAGATTTAATAATCTATGTATTAAGGTGATGAAACAGGTTCAGACAAATTGTAACGCGGAAATTTTGGAGCGGAAAACAAATATAAATGTGATCTTAGAACTCCGAGATGAACTAGTCCAGAGCTAAAAACTAAAAAAAAACACGTTTTGTATTTTTTCCTCACTTTCGTTTTGGCCAGCATTCCCGTTTCATTGTACAATTTGCTGTCCATTGAAACCAAGTTGGCAATTGGCAATCTCCAACCTTTCACCCACATTTAGCAAGATTGCAACCAGTAACTGTGGCCGTCCTTGAACAAACTTTCAACCACTCCTCCAGGTCTGGGAGAATGATCTTTGTCCACACTTGAAAACTGCTGCGCTGCGCTGCAGCTGGCACTGGTGGTACCCCTTCGCCCCGGAGGAAAATTCTCGAGAAAATCAGAATGTCGAATGGACACTCGAACCGAAAATCACTATAAAATCGCCAAGCCAAAGTTTGTACAGCTCTTGATCTCTTTCTGGGGATTTTCTTTTCCGATTTCTTTTTTTTTATTCGTCGTGTTTGTCAGATGTCTTGAGGGAACGGGGTGGTTCAGTAGTTCTCGCTGAAATAAAACCAATGACGTACCGAAATCCGTTTTCGCAGAGATTTATTAGGATGAGAGTACACATTCCTGTAAACAGTCGGAGGGCTGATACTTCAGCGTGTGGATTCATTGCTAAGGGATGAAGACAATTGCAATCCGAGAGTGGTCCGCAGATATCTCCATTGGCCCATTGGTTATTTATTTGCGAGCGTATCGGCCAATCTTAGGACCGCCGCACCACAGAGAATCAGGGCCAGGGTCAGCGGCTGCTTCCCGCCTGGAAGCGTTCCTCCAAGCAATTGATGGTGGCAAACTCTTCACCATCAATGAACCAGCTCGTACAAAGAGACGACTAGATTGGTAAACGATTTGAAGCAGCTTTTCGTTCGAGGTTTATTTTCGATTCTGTACTTTTTTGCTCTTTTTCTGAGATGGTCTCGAAACCTCCCACGGTTTGGAATGGAATTGGTTAAGTGATTGATTGAGAGGAAAGTTGTTTGCTCGAGTTTCTATTTGCTACAGTTTGTTGCAGTCTAGAGGAGTGGAACAATGTTACACAAATGTTGTAGTTTGCTGATGCGGACGGTGAATTACTGGAAGGTTGGAGGTGACCAGTTTTAGTACAAAACAAACATTAACAAGACAAGCCAACTAATTTTATCCGTAAAAAAATCACCCATGATTACATCATGAATAAAAAAAAGCTCCATACAAAAAACAATAAGAATTCCTCAATGACTTCTTGGAGAACTTCCAGGCTCCTGTATGCATCTCTCTGAAACTATTTTGAAGAATTCCAATACAAATCGCTGTAGAAATTCCTCTAGAAAATCTTGAAGTAATTCAAACAAATCTTAAGGTAACCCAGAAATTTTTGGGTGCATCCCTGGAAAGGATGACGGAAGTATTTCTGAAACTCCTGAAGGATTTTTAGAAGAGATCCCGAGAAGTGTTTTTGAAGAAATCACTGAGAGTAATTTTGAAATTTACGGAGAAATCCCAGGAGGTATTCCTGTATATATCTCTGGAGGAATTACTGCAGAAATGTCTGGAGAAAACCGTGGAGGAATCCCCGAAGAATTTCTTGGAGGAATTTCTGAAACTATAGCTGAAGGAATTCCTGTAGAAATTCCTGGAGGAATCCCTGGAAGAAATCCTAGAGGAATAATATTGGATTAACTCCCTAGAGAAATTCTTGGAGGAATCTTTGGCTAAATTTCTTAAGAAATATTTTGGAGAATTTTTTGAGGAGTTTGCAGAGACATATCCGGAGGAATTCCTGGAGGAATGCCTGAATCCATGGAGGAATTTCACGGTGGAATCCCTGGAGGAGATCCTGGAAAAAAGATGTTGGACAAATTCCCAGGGGAACTCTTCGAGTAGTCTCTGCAGGAATTGTCTTAAGGAGTACCTGCGGAATTTCATGAAGAAATTCCTGGATGAATTCCTAGAGCAAGCCCTGAAAGACTTCCTGGAGGAATCCATGGAGGAGTTCACGGAGGAATCTCAAGAGTAATACTGGGTGGAATCTCTGGAAGAATTCCCGGAGCAATCCTTGGTGGCATTCCTGAAAATTCTCTAGGAGAAATTCAGAGGCGCATTGTGGCAGGAAGTCGTGCTTACTTTGGACTCCACAGAACTCTACGATCGAATGAAGTTCGCCGTTACACGAAGTTAACTATCTACAAAATGCTGATTAGACCTGTCGTCCACTATGGGCACGAAACATGGACCCTACGTGCAGTGGACCAACGCGCCCTTGGAGTTTTCGAACGGAAGGTGTTGCGTACCATCTACGGCGGAGTGCAGATGGAAGACGGGACTTGGAGAAGGCGAATGAACCACGAGCTGCATCAGCTGCTGAGAGAACCAACCATCGTCCATACCGCGAAAATCGGGAGGCTACGGTGGGCGGGTCACGTCATCAGGATGTTGGATAGCAACCCGACTAAAATGGTTCTCGAGAGTCATCCGACCGGTACATGAAGACGTGGAGCGCAGCGAGCTAGGTGGGTCGACCAAGTGGGTGACGATCTGCGGACCCTACGCAGATTGCGGGACTGGAGACAAGCAGCCATGGACCGAGTGGAATGGAGACGGCTACTATGTACAGCAGAGGCCACCCCGGGCTTAGCGTGATTGGTAAGGTAAGTAGGAATTTCTGCATGAAATCGTGGAGGAAACCCTAGAGGAATCCTTAAAGAAACATTGGAAAAAATCCGGGAAGAATTTCTGAAAGCATACGTGGAGGAAATCTGGGAGGCATTCCTGAAAAAAATCCTGGAGAAATTTTTGAAAGAACTCCTGGAGAATTCCTTGAAACAACTTCTAGAAGAATCTCTTTCTGATGGAATTCCCCAGAGAAATGCAGAATAATTTTTGGAGAAACTCCTGGAGGAATCCTTGGTGGACTTTCTGGGAAGAATGCCTGGAAGAATCCTCAGAAAAAGTGAAAGCTTCTGCCAATTTTGTGCCTGCGTGATTGAATTCCGGTATCCATGAGCCATGCAACCAGACGATGTGCAACCAGATAATTTGGTGAGTTCGTTCCGATGTGGAACAGATTTTTTTTAGCGAGCCATTACCACGCATAAGTCGATAATTTTATAATAACCCAATCGCATAACTTAACCATACTGGATTCCAGACCATTCCCGTATCAAAATCCCATCTCCTTTCTTTTTACGAGGGCGTCGGTGAGTCGCTGGCACCTCGAAAAATAGATATCATTCCTTCCCTACCATCCCTTCCCATCCACATAACGTGTTTCTTATCGTTTCAGAGAGCGATCAATGGCGCTTAAGCCTAGGCTTGTTAGCCAGGACACATGGTCCAAATGCCTGTGCCCCATCCCGGAAGCAAAAGGCCCATGGAGTGACAAATGTCTTAGCTATGTCACTCCCAACGTTGGTGTTTAAATACACTAATACACTTACACTCACACCTACACATCTACATAATCTACTCAAATACACTTACGCAATCTGAATCTTGCCGCATCACTTGCTTATAGTGAATCCCAAATCAACCTATTCCAAATATCCAACTCCTTGACACCTATGGGGGCGTCGGTGAGTCGCTGACCTTTCATAAAGTAGGTGTCATATCATCACATCCTTTCCTATCCTCGTAACGGAGAAGATGGGCGTGGCCGGCAATGGAAGTTTTCATGTCTTTTTTACTTCAACCTCTGATTGGATAGCTGTTCCTTCCCAAATAGCATTCCAAAAGCAATCGGAATAGAAGTATTAAAGATATAACATGACAACTTTCAGTATGCAATCTACGAATTACTCCGTTACCACGCAACGCAACGCAACGCAACGCATGAATGCCTGGAAGAATCCTCAGAAGAATTCTTGGAGGAATCCTCGGAGAAATTCCTGGAGAAACCCCTGTGAGAATCCCAGGAGAAATCCATGGAGGAATACCTGCTGCAATTCCTGGGAAAATCTCAGGGGGAATTCCAGGAGGAATGCCTGGAGGAATCCTTAGAGGAATCCCTGGCTGAATCCCTGGGGAAAACCCAAAAGGAGAACTTCCAGGATAAATTTCTTGAGGAATCGCTGGAGAAATTCTTGGCGTAATTCCCGGAAAAAAAATCCTACAGGAATTCGAGGGGAAATTTCTGAAGGAATCCCTGGAGGACACTTTGTTATCCATTTTTGTGTCAAAGTAACTGGTCGGGTTTTAGTTTTCATATGTTTCGAACGACTATCAAAGCATCCACGAAACCAAATGCGGTGTCTAGGAAAATAAAACTTGAAAAAACATATTTAGCGCAATGCTTCTTGCAACATTCGAGGGACAGCGCATGTTTATATCCCCTAAAGAAGGCCGAGTCAATTGACCGAAACACTACTTACTTAAAACAAAATTATTAAATTTACTAACCTATTCATCAGTTATTCACATCTCGTTGGAGAACTACGCGCCTACGTTCTCCAATTACCGGAAAGTTAAACAGAGCACCGGGAGAGAGAAAGAAGATCGGATGCTAGTGCGAGCCTGGGAGATCGTTTATAGGGCACTGCACTGTTTTGATTTTGTATGAGATTTTGACGTTTCTTGGCCTTGTTGTTTACAAAATTTCTGTAGGAGTGAAAGAGAAGGAGAGAATTTCATGCAGTGCCCTATTAGGCAGTCGCAATAGAAATACACTAGAACTCCAATGGCGCTGTAGTCACTTTTCCTAATAAACTAAATTATTACCTTCAATGTATTAATCAATTATTGTTTTTAAGTATCTAGCTTATGAGCATCTTTTAATTTGGTAAACAAAATTTATCTGACACTACTAGCAATGCTACTGACTTACAGCGTGGCAAACTAGATGGTAGTAAAACGTACAGTCGCGACATTGGACTTCTCTGGCTAGTTATTCTAATGCTGAGGTGTGCGGATTCAACTATTTTGGTAATTCAAATTGAGCACGTACGTTTTCTTCCAGTGCTTTCCGTTGTTAAGTTGCTTATTTATTTCAAAGTTCACCCATAAACTACTACACACAAAGTTTAAACAGATGAATAACAGCAAAAATTATAATCCAACGTATATATTCAGCTGATTTGGTCCTATATGGGCTTGGAAGAATAATTTGCAAATATTGGGCAAGTTTTACACATAATTTTCAAATAACTAAACGTTGAAAAAACATTTTTGCAATTTCTCATCGTAATAGGCAACTTTACCTCACGCAAATTTGACAGGAAAATGCCTACTTTCCCACACCAAATTAACAGTGCTGTAATGGTTCATAACAGCACTGATTTGCGTTGCGTAATGAACCATTACAGCACTGTTTTTAATTTTGGTCAACTTCTTGATGCTTTCTGGACGCAGTTTTGGAAAATTGTGACAACTGCACAGTATAACCTGTTATGATCAGGTTTTCTTAAACATGGCTATGAACATCAGTTTGCAGTTTGATGAAAAAGTTTTGTTCAAAGCTATCCTCAAGGGTAATTTATGAAATTGCAAAAAACGTTGTACGCAGCTCGGTGCAGAACTCGATTTTTCCAACACTCGTCGTAATTATCCAACTCGGCAAGCCTCGTTGGATAAATGTACGACTCGTGCTGTAAAAATCGTCATTCTGCACCTTGTTGCGTAAACTACTATTTCATATCTGATAGCAAAGTTTGTGTGTCATTTAACGTTTCACTTGTTTTAGCGTGACTAAGCAAACCGAACTTGTATCCAGGCACACTCTGATCATTTTGGAGGTTTGGCAGCAGCCTGGCTGCTGTCAAATTTCAGTCCGCAATGGATTACTGCACGAATTTATACTGGCCTGCTTACTCTCACACGAAATTTGTCGTCGGCACCGCTCAAACGTCAAATTTTCCGTGAGAGTAAGCAGGCCAGCGCAAATTCGTGCAGTGGAACATCCTAATGCAGCTAAGGGACCTTTGAATAGGGCACTGCATTGTTTTGATTTTGTATGGGATTTTGAAGTTTCTTGGCCTTGTTGTTGACAAAATATCTGTAAGAGTGAAAGAGAAGGAGAGAATTCCATGCAGTGCCCTATAGTGCACAACGATCGGCGCAGTGATCCCCATGCGGATCTGATAGTTATTACCGACCCCCCGAATACGGGATAAATTCCAAATTAAAATTGACAACGGAGCTCCGCTGCACTAAGGGGATTCAGGTGACCAAAAATTGAAAATTGACTTTATTCAATTTGAGATTCAGGTTCGGTAGTTGAAAGTAGACCACTTGGACCAGTAAATCCTAGAATATTAGTTTGCTAATCCTTATACTTTTCGAGATATTGGCAGCAGAATGAGACCATTGCCAATTTTTTGGTAAAACTAATGTCATGTTCAACTTCGCATATCTTCGGCTTAAATGAAAAATGTTAAACTTTTAAAATAGTTTCTAAAAAGCTTGCTTATAAACCTTTCGAATGACGTATCAGACATAGAAAAATTGATTGTAAAACTTTTAAATGATGCCACATTGAAAAATTCAATTTTTTCCATGCAAACCGTTCCATACAAAAAAAGTTTCGCTGAGTTTCGCTTTGGGACTACTTCTATGACTTTGTTTAGGATCCCTGGGAGGCATTGAAATCAAATTTGGCTGCTACTAGCTGCTATTCTGCAATTCCAATCATGTTGTCGGCGATGATTGAGATATTGCTATATAAAATCACCCTATTGGCCATTAAATACCTCTGAGGAAACATTTGGTCGTCATAGCCACTTTTATCGGTAGATCAATTATAGTGCAGTCTAAATCTGGTCTTGGATCTCTTAGCGAAGCACGTTTTTACGAATTAGAATCCATTTTGTAAATAGGAACAGAAATCCTTAAACGCCTAAAAGTATGCAATGCCCTTGAAATTTCATGGTGTTTGAAATTGTCGTGTTGAACAACCTGTTCAACATGTTTTTCGTATATTTCAGGCATAAACCCTGCGAATAGGAGCAATACATTATAAAATTGACTCGAAAATATTTTTGGCCACCTGTTTGTATGGAGCCGCCCCATAGTGCGCTGGTAGTTGGTGGTAAGTAAACCTATTATCGGTGGCGAACAATAATACCTGGGACCCCATTCATCTATACCCGATCACGATGACCATCAGAGAACCCGGGAGAGGCCTGAATCGGCAGGGCGTACCGATCGAGATCACCTAGCGTTGGAGTTTACGTGCCGGTGCCTCCTTGGGAGCGCCAATCCTTCCTACGTCCTTGGAGAAGGTGGTCGAACCGCCGCCTGCAGTGTACTAGATATGCCTCGCATTAGCCTTCGATCCGCATGAACATAAACGTAAAAAGACCCCAACGGAAGCAGCACGGCCGCAACGGATACCTCTCTTTCCTTTCCCTTCCTTTTCTCAGTATTGTTTCTTTTCGCTATTACGTTTAAGTCTATAAACATAAAATTGTGAACATTTTCGCATTTCTTTCACGCTGAGTTTTAGGTGCAAGTTCGTTCCTCTATCTGTCCCATTCCCATTTCCCCGTGAGCGCCGACCCCAGATAAGAGCATCCCTAAGCTGGCCAAGGCCTACAGTACATTAGCCTCTCTCTGGAGTAATGCCTTCTTGGTGCTCCAGAGAGCCGAAGGGTTTGGCGACCATAGGAATGTTGTATAGTGGGTCGAGGAACGAATAGTCCTGGAATTCACTTTTTTATTCGACGGACCTCACACTACCTGAACCTCCATGTTCAGGTGTCTGTTGAGCAGATTATCCTCCCATGGTTTAGAAAATAAAAGTGAGACTGCGAGGTTTGGACATAACGAATAACGATTAACACCACAAAGACGAAGTGCATGATTGCTGGTGGTCAACGTGGGCCCGGCCTTAGTATTGGTGACAGAGTGGTGTTAGGTGGTGAAAAGCTTGATGTTGTGGAAGATTTTTTTTTATTTTGGTACACTAGTGACGTGTAATAATGATGCTACCCACGAGGTGAGAAGATAACTGCTGCGAATCGGGCCTTCTGAAGTCTGCGAAACCAGTTGGAGTCCCGTAGGCTGCGGAAAAAGACAAAACTCGCGTTGTACAAGACTCTAATGTTTCGGGTCGCTGTATACGATCAAAAACGATGTTTCGGGTAGCTGTATATAGCGAAAAAGTTGATCGGAGAGCCTTTGGATTCTTTGAACGTAAAATTTTGTGAACAATATTCGACGGTTAAAAGAAAGACGTCTTCTGGCGACGTCGCATAAACTATACGTATTGAACAATACGTATATAAAGAGATGTACATGCCGAAACGAATAAAATACATCAGGCTGTGGTGTACTTAGCACGTAACTTATACGCCGAAAGAACGACAAGCTAAAATGTTCAGCAGAGAAACAGGATGCGGCTGCATGCTAGGCCGCGCCCGCATTGGCTTTTTACAATTGAGATGGACCTAAGGACACTAAACGTTCAGGGCGGCTGGAAGCGATTGACCCAGGACCAAGCATGTGGAGGCGATTATTTAATTCGTCGTAGACAGTCTTGTTAGCGATCACAGTCTTCGACACCTTTTCGTCGATATTCGGCTGCCACTGTCTCCAACATTCACAACACAAGCGATCAAACTACTGTACGGAACAAAAATGTCGAATGAATGCGCTTGACCACGATTGCGTCTTCGGGAGATGGTTCGGTTTTTGTTATTCCTGTCTTTCCCATAAAGAGAGCTGGTTTGGATTAATGTATGTGTCGTAATCGATTTATCACACACGAATAAACTAATATTATACCAATCTTAATCAAAATTGGCTGAAATCTTGCAAAAAGCTGAAATTAGACAAATGTCATCGTGTCAGACTACGTTGCTTTGATCCACTTTTTTGTTTATTGATCTTCGTTCTGCCGCTCGTGTTGTGTGTAAAAGGTAGGGGTCGCGCTCGAATGAAACAAAGCAAGCTGACACCCGACCGCGGCAACGAAACGAAGGTAGTGCAAAGTGCAAAGTGTCGAATGTTTACAAGCCTGGTCGTAGACTTACCGCTACGAGTTGAGACCCATCAAGTATCAAGTAACTTACTATTTTCAGTGCTGGGCACCCACGGTAGTGCAGAGGGCCGAATTGAAAGATGTCCATCCTGGGCGATTGCCAGTCATCGCCTTGACCTGTGGCCAGGTCAAATTTCTGTCGACTTGCTTGATTTCGTTGTTGAGGCTGCGCCGCCATTAGCCTCTGGGTCCGCCTCTGCTGCGATTTCCTGCTGGATTCCAATCTAACGCTTGCCTGCAGATTTCGTTTCCGCCCCTGCGTAGAGTGTGGCCGACCCACCTCCACATTTGCACCTGAATTTCTGTCGCTATCGGCTTTTGATGACATCGACGATGGAGCTCCACGTTGGAGATCCAATTGTGAGGCCACCATGCACGAGTTATACACCGCTGGCATCTATTGATAAAGACCTGCAGCCGTTGCGTGTTCTCCGTTGATACACACCAGGTTTCACTGGCGTATAGCAGCACAGATTTCACGTTCGAGTTGAAAATTCGGATTTTGGTGCGTCGGTTTTCCATATATTTCTTAAACTCGCAAAAGCAGACCTTGCCTTCTTGATCAGTGCACCTATGCCGATCTTGATGCTGCCATCGGCCGCAATTTGGCTACCAAGATATTGGTAGCTTTCAACATTCTCCACTGATTGCCCAGCTACCGTAAAGCTGCAAGAGTTGACCGTGTTTACATCCGACGATTTGGTCTTGTTGACGTTGATGGTAAGACCTGCCGCTGAGGAGCGATTGGCAAGATCATCGAGATTGCTCTGCAAATCAGAGCGCCGTTGAGCTAGGAGAGCAACGTCATCAGCCATGGTAATGGGCTGTCACAGCTACCCACAATTTGGTTCACGGTCAATCGCACCTACCAGGATCTCGTCGATTACGATGTAGGCTGACCAGATTTGTCCCGTTTAAATACGGGACACATTCCGGAAACTCAACAACAAGAAAATCAATGCCCAAAAACAGAACTGCATGTTGAAAATAATGCTATTTCAGCTAGAAAGAACGAATAATTGAGGTAAAAACGTTAACTATGCTCCAGAGACGAGTGTTTGAAAATTGTGTTGTCCCGTTAAATACGGGACGGATGGTCAGCCTATTACGATGAGGAGCAGTAGCGGTGATAGGATACATCCTTGGCTCACTCCAGCTACGACCCGGATGGGATCGGACAAAACACCGTTATGCAGAACTCCGCACGAAATTGCTTTGTACTGAGCTTCGATGAGGCCGATGATTTTCTCTAGGGAGACCCTTGCGCCTCAGGGCTTCCCACATGTTTCCGTGATTGAGACGGTCGAAAGTTGTTTCGTAATCAATGAACACCAGGAAGAGAGAATCTTTAAATGCATTGATTTGCTCAAGTATCAAGTAAGTAAGGTTGCAAATCCAATAGGGTACTGCATTGTTTTGGTTTTGTATGGGATGTTGACGTTTCTTAGCCTTGTTGTTAACAAAATTTCTATTAGAGTGAAAGAGAAGAAGATAATTTCATGCAGTGCCCTATAACTTTTCGTAAGATTTGTTTTTACATTTGTGTATAGATCTTAGCCGAGAAATTGATTCCTTCAGACTAGCTTATTCCAGCATTGATACGAATTCGAAAAGCACTATTAGAATTGGGCTTAAGCCGGTGAAATATCACGAAACCCCTGTTTTACAAACATATCACTTCGCACTCAAAAGCGCTTATCCTTGATTTACGCAAATATGCACGGGAATTATTCCATTTCGATGCCCTTTCGGTCACCGCGCACACCTGGAGCAAAAAGCAACGACGAATCAACATTTTTTGAAATGTGTCCTACCAGATTACGACTCCCGGCACGGCATCCATCGCATCGTCTGGAATCGGCAGAAAACTGTGTGAACTTTGACTCCCCTTGAGAGGATGACAGAAAAAGATCTAAAAATTATTCAAATCCTGATTTGGGTCGTGTGTTTGCTTGATTCACGCCGTGGTGGAATCCCTTTGGGAATCTTTCCATCATCGCCGAGTGGCGCCACGGAAAAGGAAGTAAATCTGCTGTGCGGCCCAAAAGTGGGCACCAGGGTGAAGCGCTGCTCCTAGGAAACAGCCAAGGAGTGACTGACGACTACCAGGACCACCCGGCTACGCTGCCTCGATCCCAACAGTTTGTCTCTCATCTTGACAGTGTGGTGGCATTCCGCTCAACAAGTTCTTCCCCTTTGACTCAGTCGGCTTGCTGCCACCGGCGAGCAAATATTTTCCCGGCGATGTCTCCGCCTTGTAACGGGGAGCTAATTTACATTTTGTTACCTGTCATCGGGCGGTGGCGATGGCGGCGGCGGTGGTGTACAGCGAAATCCCTGGAGTTGCTTGGGTGGGTCTGGGAGGCAGTTTAGCAGCTTCATGCGGGGTGGATCCGAGGATTGAACTCATGTGTCACTTTTGTCACTTAGCTCAGTTTTTCCAGGGAGCGGGAAAAGAGGATGCGCCGTTTTCGGAAGGAGGACCAACTTTTTGGGGAAGTTGTGCGATTAATTGTTTGTAATTATTCCCCCGATGCAGGTGAAGTGGAAACAATTTTTGGTTGGCATTCTGGTGCTGGCAAAGTGAAATAAGAAGCGAAATCAACGGAGGGCCGTTGATTCCCTGGAAAATCAAAATAATGCAGTAGAATACTACAGTAATGAACTACATACCTTACCGGTCGCCTGACTGGCCTCTACTGTACATAGTATCCGTCTCCATCCTACTAGTTCCATATCTGTGTGTCTCCAGTTCCGCACTCTGCGAAAGGTCCGCAGATCGTCCTCCACTTTATCGACCCATCTAGGAGCTCACAGCGCACCACGTCTTCTTGTACTGGTCGGATGACTCTCGAGAACCATTTCAGTCGGGTTGCCATCCGACATCCTGATGACGTGACCCGTCCACCGTAGCCTCCCGTTTTTGGCGCTGTAGACGATGGTTGGTTCTCTCAGCAGCTGATGCAGCTCGTGATTCATTCGCCTTCTCCAAGTCCCATCTTTCATATGCACTCCGCGGTAGATGGTACGCAACACCTTCTGTTCGTAAACTCCAAGGGCGCGTTGGTCCGGTGCACGTAGGATCCATGCTTAGTGCCCATAAAGGACTACCAGTCTAATCAGCGTTTTGTAGATAATTAACTTCGTGTGACGGCGAACTTTATTCGATCGTAGAGTTCTGCGGAGTCCAAAGTAAGCACGATGTCCTGCCACAATGCGCCTCTGAATTTCTCTGCTGGTGTCGTTGTCGGCCGTTGGGACGTGAGCCCAAGTACACGAATTCTTCAACCGCCTCGATTTCATCACCGTCGATATAAATTCCGGGTGGCGGGCGCGGAGATTCCTCCCTGGAGCCCTTTGCTATCATGTATTTTGTCTTCGACACATTAATGACTAATCCGATTCGCCTGGCTTCCCTCTTTAGTCGGATGTACGTTTCCGCCATCGTCACAAATTTACGAGCAATAATATCAATATCATCGGCGAAACCAAGCAGCTGAACGGACTTCGTGAAAATCGTCCCACTCTTGTTTATCCCCGCTCTTCTTATTACACTCTCTGACGCAATGTTGAACAGCAAGCACGAAAGACCATCACCTTGCCGATGCCGTGACCCTCTGCTAGCCTCGAAGGGACTCGAACTACGCACATCACTCTTGGTAATGACCTAGTGTAGTGCTCTCATCAGTGTTTCTCCACCGTATTTTGGAAACTAGCTTGGGTAGTTGATCTGTCCCAGCGGCTTTGTTGTTTTTCAACCGGCCAACCTCCTCCTCAATCTATTGGAAATTAGGGACTGGAAATCTTTCGTCCTGCGTCCATACTCCTAGATCTGTTACCACGCCCGACACGAATGCACACTAATGTGTAAACTGTCGAAAATAAATTAACTAACTTACTAACTGTTACCACGCCACCTTCGGTTGGCAACGTCGCTATTGAGGTGCTCATCGTAATACTGCCGCCACCTCTCGACCACTTCACGCTCGCTCGTGAGGAGATTCCCGTGATTGTCTCGGCACATGTCGACTTGTGGCTTAAAACCATAGCGAGCGGTTCAGCTTTTCGCTCCACGCCTTCTTGTACCAACCGGATCAGTTGCGAACACCAACTTTGCAGAGTTGATGTCCATTATTAATGCAACATGTTCTGCCCATCATATCCTTCCGCTTTTGGCCACCTTCTGGATGCTGGGTTCGCCTTAAAGTGCAGCGAGCTCATGGTTCATCCTGCTCCGTCACCCACCATTCTCCTGCGTCCTTAACACACGTCGCTCGAAAACTCCGAGTGCTAGCAAATCCTCCGTAGAGAATCACCGGTCTTATCAGCGTCTTGTACATGGTGCTCTTGGTGCGTCGATGAATCGCTTCTTCTGGAGTCCATAGTAGGCACGACTTCCACTGATGATGCGCCTACGTATTTCACGGCTAGCATTGTTGTCAGCCGTTAGTAAGGATCCGAGGTAGACGAATTCCTCCACCACATCGAAGGTATTTGGTGGTTGGTTTCGCCTGTCAGCATGTGCTTTGTTTAGGACGCATTCACCAACAGCCCGACCTTTGCTGCTTCACATTTCAGTCAGGTGTACAGTTCTGCCACCGTTCCCAATGTTGTGGCGATAAAGTCTATGTCGCCCGCAAAGCACACAAATTGACCGGATTTTGTGAAAACCGTTCCCCGGCTGTTGAGCCCGGCTCGTCGCATCACACCTTCTAGAGAAATATTGAAGAGTAGGCATGCGAGTCCAACACCTTGTCGCAGTCCCCGACGGAACTGGATAGTTCACCCGGCACCCTTATGCAGTTTTGCACACCGTCCATCGTTGCTTTAATCAGTCTAGTCAGCTTCCCAGGAAAGCCGTTTTAGTCCATTATTTTCCATAGCTTTGTGCGGTCGATACTGTCATATGCCGCTTTGAAGTCGATGACCAGGTTATGCGTTGGGACCTGGTGTTCACGGCATTTCTGGATGATTTGCCGCGCGGGGAAGATCTGGTCCGTTGTCGACCGGCCATATATGAAGCCGGCTTGATAACTTCCCACGAACTCATTCGTTTTAGGTGACAGACGACGGAAGATGATCTAGGAAAGCACTTTGTAGGCAGCATTCAAAATAGTGATCGCCCTGAAGTTCTCACATTCCAAATGATCGCCTTTCTTGTGAATGAGGCAGATTACCCCTTCCTTCTACTCCTCCGGTAGCTGTTAAGTTCCCCGCAGATCCTGACTATCAGCCGATGCAGACAGGTGGGCAAATTTTCTGGGCCCATCTTGATGAGGCCAGCAGCGATACCATCTTTACCAGCTGCTTTGTTGGTTTTGAGCTGGTGAATGGCATCCTTAACTTTCCTCAGCGTGGGGGTTGGTTGGTTGGTTGGTTTCCGTCCTCCGCTGCACTGGCGTCGTCGTTTCCTCCGTTGGCGTGGGCTCCCGTGCCTACGTTCTCCACACCGTTCAGGTGCTGATCGAACCCGAGCAGGAATGAATAACTGCCACATAACTGGAGCATACCAAAGTCAGGTATCATACCAAGGCAAGGTATTGGTCGGTTATCCAGTTATTGAAAATAACTTATTTTGGTATTTTGTAGGTATTGATAAAATACCTCAACGAGCTATTGGTTTGGTGTTGAGGACTGCTTGAGGTATTATTCAATTATGGAAAAATCGCTGTTTGTATGGAAAAATCTCCGGTTATTATTTAGGTATTGACATACCTGATGTCATTATTCACGCGTTATGCACAGAATATACACCAGTTATTATTTTTGGTATTTTACCTCTTATGCAGGGCTACTTAATACCTCATTCAGGTTGTAGGTATTCGGTTTTCCATACCTGAGTTAGTTATTCTTCAGCTATTTTCTCCTGCTCGGGAAGTGCTGCTTCCTCCTTTCGATCACCTCACGTCCGTCCATCAAGAAGCCTCCGTCTTTATCCCTGCATATTTCGGCTCGAAAGAGGCTGTTTCCGCATCTGTTTGTAACGTTCCACGTTCTGTCGAGTCCCTTGCTGCAGCTTTACCGCCCTCGCTGCGTTCTTCTCCTCCAAAACCATTCTGCACTCTTCGTCGAACTATTCGTTCCGTCGATTCCGTTCCACGTACCCGATGGTGCTCTCGGCTGCGTCGTTGATGGCTGCTTTCACTGTACTCCAGCAGTCCTCTAGAGGGGCCTCATCGAGCTCTCCTTCGTCTGGCAACGCGGCCTCGAGATTTTGCGCGTATGCTGAGGCGACATCCGGTTGTTTCAGTCGCTCTAGATTGTACCGTGGTGGTCGCCGATACCGTACATTGTTGATAACGGAGAGTTTTGGGCGCAGTTTGACCATCACCAGATAGTGGTCGGAGTCGATGTTGGCGCCACGATAGGTCGATAATGTCGGAGAAGTGCCGTCCGTCAATCAGAACGTGGTCGATTTGAGATTCCGTCTGCTGTGGTGATCTCCAGGTGTACCGATAACAGAGGCTTTGTTGGAAAAAGGTGCTACGTATGGCCATATTTTTGGAGGCGGCGAAATCAATGGACGTAGGCCGTTTTCGTTCGTCTGCTGGTGGGCGCTGAACTTACCAATCGTCGGTCTTGAATTCCTCCTCCTGGCCTACCTGAGCGTTCAAATCTCCTATGATGATCTTGACGTCGTGGCTTGGGCAGCGATCGTACTCGCGTACTCGCGTGCGACGTTCCTTCAGTAGATCGCCGAGTATGCGCGTGCTCCCAATGAAGATGAGAAATCAGCAGTTCCACGTACCGAGTTTCCAATCGCAAGTCCTTTTTGTTCGCTGGAGTCGTTGCCGTTGGTCTTGGTTCGTATTATTCTGTTGCTGATTTTCCGTTACAATGGTTTTTTTACGGCTGGCTCGTAGGGCCTGACACCAACCCCTTACTTTCCATAGTGCACAGTTGAGCTTAGAGTCCTTCCCTGGCACTCGGACGTAGATCAGCCGCCCCTAACATGAGGATCAGACGCTGTTGTGAGCCGCTCCTCCTGGAGAACAGACGCTCAGGTTTGCCGAAGCAAACCCCCCCCCCCCCCCCCCCTTCCCTGTTAGCCTACGACCAAAGGTCCCACCGGGGTTGGTTACCCGATCTTC
This sequence comes from Aedes albopictus, assembly GCF_035046485.1. Lineage (NCBI taxonomy): Eukaryota > Metazoa > Arthropoda > Insecta > Diptera > Culicidae > Aedes > Aedes albopictus. The sequence continues at coordinate 210,598,223 of NC_085137.1, forward strand.
CCTAAGGTTGCTCATAGTTTCCGGCCGGTACCGCGTGGAGGTAGGGATAGGAGTTGCTGTTGCTGGGCAGAGGCTAGTGGATCACAATGGGATCTGAATTGAGCAGCATACCCAGCCTTCACCGTGACGTGCCTTAACCGTACTGTGGCCAGCAAAAATAACACCGTAGAATGCCCACGAAATTGAAATGATAGTATCTCCGTTAATTATCCATCGATTTTAATTTTTTTAGATCATTCAACTCAGAAACTTATAATCTATCAGGAGAATATTCGGTTGGAACGGTCCGATGACCGTGGGTGCCGGAAAACCCGGATTTCCGGGCACATGTTTTTATGCAATAGAATGCATGGCATTTTAGGTGAGCCAGCAGCATTATGGGTATGAATCATCCTAAACCTGCCCCAGTAGAAAGTATCTGTTAAGTCTAGGATTACAAAAAGTGTTTACTACGAAATTTTCATTAAGGAACAGGATTCCCATGGGCTGGCAATAAACAGTTTAAGGTATCCTAACCCCAATAATGTGGATATCAGTATTGTAAAAGAAGATCATTCTGAAAATCAGCACCTCCTTGGTGAACAGACGCTCGAGACAATAGAGTTAATAAACTATAGAGGACGAATGTCGCTGCTGTTCCCTTTGTTCTCGTTCGCAAACATCCCGGGTATCTATCTGTCAAACTGCATACTTTTTTGCTTTGACACTTATATCCCTCCCTATCTTCGCCAGCAAGAGATGTTGCGGCGGCGACGCCAGCGACATTCTCCCTCTATAGTTTATTACCTCTATTCTCGAGACGTACCTCCCCAATCAATCTGGTAGTTTTTGTGTGGAACAATGTATGGATTATGGGTAGGATTCATGTATCTTGAAGGGTAGTCTTTGAAATATAATTTTATTCATTCGGTAAATTATTTGCGATTTTATTTTTACGACACAACAATTTCTTGTGAAACCTACAGAATAGTTCACCATTAGCCAGGCTTTGCTGGCTCAGTCACATTTAATTAGCAACGATGGTTCATCACTTACCTCGAAGAGCTTCATAATCGTTAAACCCCAACTCAATAGAAACAGCAACCCGGCATGGAAGAGCTTTCGGGCGCTAATTGCAAAACCATAAAGTTGAAATAAACCGTCGAGTGTAATTCAAGGTTGTCCCATGCTGAACTATAGCTACCGCGCACTGGGAGAAATCGACCAAACCCGTTTGGTTGTTTCCTCGGGAAAGTACAAGCCGCAATGGCACAATAATGTTATGATCACTTCCAACAAACCCCATGAGCCAACCAATCCAACCAAACAATGTACATACATACCGTTTGTCGCCGGTACCGAAAGCAACTTCCACGGTAGAAACTAATACGCAATATCGCCCTGGGGACGCTCATCGCTTCATAGTTGATGCATCCTTCGTTTCCGAACCTCCTGAGACCTAAAAGTGAACAAACGCTGCCAAGATACAACTAGGAGGCCCCAGGACGACGCCCCCAGATCCATGGTTTGGAGCATTGCCATCAATGGCGGCGTCGTCGTCGTCGTCGTCCGTTGTCTCCAACGCTGGCAGCAGTAGAACAAAACCGCATGCAGTTGCTGTCGTCATTAACGTAATCCGCCTTGTAGGAGGTTATTGTACATTTACATAATTAAAACATAACAAAAGCGACAAACCGTAACCGTACAGCTAGTTGGCTGGAGCTCGTTTTTTTTTGGTTTGCTTGCGCTAAATGTCGTGGGTAGTTGTACTTTGGGTGTCTCTGGTTACCTTTTGCCAGACCGTCAGGTCGGTTGACCGGAAGCTGAATAAAGCGATATCGAAAGCAATAACGGGGGAAAGTCAACAATGGGTTCTGGCCATCTGGCTCTTACTTATTTTGCCCGATACTGATTGCCTGGCGTTAGACGGGAGGGCTTGTATCTTAAACAATCATACTAGGACGAAGTTAGTGTTTAAAAATTTAAACATTAATGGAACGACAAGAAAAAAACGCCGATAAAATTAACTATTATTCAACCTGGTAGAAAATTCTACTATTTACTAGCTCATATGGCCGAAAGGGTAAACGCACCATAATTTAAAACATAAATGAGTGTGTCTGGATTCGGTTCTTGGAGCAGGTCCAGGATTTTTTATAATGGGATTTTTATGTCTTCCTTGGGAAAAAGTTTGTTTCCTAATAGTTTTCAAAAGCGCTACAAGGACAATTAATTGAGAAGCAGAATCTGAGTTGGGATGTTACACAAAAAAAGTAGGATCTAATAATGCAATAAAACTCAACACTCCAGCACACAAAGAAAAATGTACACCTCGTCCTTTTTTTACGTCCATGCTTGGCTAAGCGACAAAAAAATCTACCGCTAAGACATTGAGCAAACTCAACAGTTTTATATTTTTTAAAACATCTTCGTGATTGGGAGAAGTGTACAAAAATATAAAAATGTGTATTTTGATCATTATTTTGTCGGTAGAAATTTTTTTCGCTAAGCCAATAGTGGACGTAAAATAAGGTTTGGGTGTACATGTTTGCAATTACATATGTCAAATGAGCTCAGTAATATGGAAACTCTCACAATTCCATGTATCCCGTGAAATAATCCAACCCCTACAATAAAACTTCACCTTTTCTCTTTTTTTCACCCACAGTTTCGACGTGCGGGGGAAGCCCTTGCAGAAAGCAAAACACTGGTCAGCACCAGAAAGCTTTGGTTCCCGGGCGCATTTCAACACGGACACGGATCCGGCCACGCTGGACATACAGGTACAACAAACAGCGAGACACACTCTGCATCATCATCATCATCATCGTACCGACCGTTCCCCATTTGTGACCGTTCTGTTTGTATACCTTTCGTCCCTGCTTGTTGTATAGTTAGAGCATTCCTTTTTTCTGTTATTTCCCTTGTTGACGTTGTGTCCCTTGAGACGAGTTTCCTTTCTCGGAGATCCGCTGTTGACACACAATTTATCCTGCAAAAATCCTCACACCAGGCGCAGTGGCTTTTCCACAGGACCAAAACGTGCTGACAGTATCACCTCTCGCCCGTTCCGATGAGTAAAAACCATATCCCCGTCCAGCCAAACCAACCACCATAGGCGCCCTCAGCGAAAAGAGCAAAATTTTCCAATCCTGGCAGTGCCCCGAGGCAGCATATTCGATGCGCCAATATAGTACACGACAGTCATAACTAGGCGTTTATATTAGACATACATATATTTGCGACACATTTGAGATAATACATAATTAACAATAGACCGCCACAATACTCGGTTAATGTCTTCCACTCTCCATCCTCGATCACGCCCAATGTTCGCCAGATCACGCTCCACCTGGTCCGCCACACCCTTAAACCAAAGGGATGGGCATTCCAAATGAATATCTCCGTAATCATATACTGATTTATCGTTCGTATTCTATTAATAACTTGATGATTTTGTGGCTATATCGGTCTCTTTCTACTCATAGTATAAGGGAGTAGAGATCAAAGTGGATAATGAAATGATAGATATGATAGAATTCGCTAGGTAGCGAACAAGTGTGAAAATTTTATAGAAGGTGAAATTAGGCAAGTAGGCCATGTATTGAACGGATACATCGAATGCGTGAAACTTCTGCCGTGCGACCAAGTTATCTCCGTAATTCATTTCAATGAGATTTTTAAGTTTTCAAGGGTTTATGGTCTCTGAAAATCCTCTGAAACTTCCTGAAATGCCTCCGAAATCCCCTAAAACCTCTTCGGACCCCGCCATGTAACGGATCTGAGACCCTCCAAAATCCCCTGAAAATACCTGTGTAACGCATCTGCAACCCGCTAAAAACCCACTTAAGCTTCCTGAAACACCACTGGGGTCCCCCTTAACCCTTTGAAGCCGGAGGGGTCATATATGACCCCGGCGATGAAACCGAGTATAACAACCATGTTAGAGACCAGCGAGGTTGCGACAGCAGCGGCGAAACAATTCGGCTTCAAAGGGTTAAACTCCATCGGACCCCATGTAACGCACTTGAAACCCTCCGAAACCACCAAAACCACCTTTGACTCCCACCGAAAATCTCCTGAAACTGTCAAAAATGCATCCGGAACCTCCTGAAAATCCCCTCGGACTACACGTAACGCACCTGCGACGCTCTGAAACTCGTAACCTCTGAAATCAGCCAATAAATATTTTGTAACTTCCTGAAGTACCTCCGAAGTCCACCTTAAACCCTCGGAACCCAGGTAACGCACCTTAAACCTTCCAAAACCCCCGAGCCCGAGAACCTAATCGCAAATGGAGCCTGTGGAGCATTAGGGCGTCCTCCACAGTGCACAATGGTCCGAATCCACGTTTTAGCAGGAAAAAAATCCGTATCTCTGTTTTCGTTAATTTTAGGCATTTGGTGTCTTCAGAGAAGTTGTTTGAATTTGTTTGCTGCATCTTTTCCAAAAAATTTTGATTAGGGTGGTCCGCGTCTTAACTCAAATCTGGAATAGAACTTTTAAATTTAAAGTCATACGCGATCGAGTTCTTCCGCAAAGTTGTTGGCAATGCTATTTTGAGCAACTTTGCCGAATACGTCGTTTATCTAGCTCTTAATTTGAACATAGTAGGTCAATTTTAAGTTTTGACTTAGGGTGAGCCACCCAAAAACGGTTTTTTCGCAATAACTTTTTTATTTGATTTTTTTCGAAGATGTGAGCTTTGGAGCATTTGAAGAGCAAGTAATGACGCATATTTGTTCTGAACATTCCATGTTGCTAGGTCTTGTCATTCAAATGTTATGGGCAATTTTGACTTAAAATCAACGATGTCTTCAAATGCTTATATCTCTAGGAGCTGGTAAAATAAAAAAAGTTCTTTAAGCGGCATTTGGAAGGTCACATATAAAGCCAAATGTGGAGCAAATATTACAAGAACGTTATTTTTTAAATTGGAATAAATCGACTCCAAAAATCCCTTTAAAAATTGAAAAACTACTTATAACTCATACAATTTTAAAGATAGAGTCAAACTGTCTTCGGAAAAAATGTAGGTTTTCACCATGCCTACAAGTTTTCCAAACACGATTTTTTTGCAAAACGTGAAATAAAAGCTTGAAATTGATAATTTGATTCTTAGGGGTACATGCTATGTTTTTCTAGGAAATCAGAACGATTATATTCTTTAAAAACAAATTATCAATTTCAAGCTTTTGTTTCACGTTTTACAAAAAAGTCGTGTTAGGTATGGTGAAAACCCACATTTTTTCCGAAGACAGTTTGACTCTATCTTTAAAATTGTATGAGTTATAAGTAGTTTTTCGATTTTTTAAGGGGATTTTTGAAGTCTATTTATTCCAATTTAAAAAATAACGTTCTTGTAATATTTGCTCCACATTTGGCTTTATATGTGACCTTCCAAATGCCGCATAAAGAACTTTTTTTATTTTACCAGCTCCATGAGATATAAGCATTTGAAGACATCGTTGTTTTTAAGTCAAAATGGCCCATAACATTTGATTGACAAGACCTAGCAACATGCAAGGTTCAGAACAAATATGCGTCATTACTTGTTCTTCAAATGCTCCGAAGCTCATATCCTCGAAAAAAATCAAATAAAAAAGTTATTGCGAAAAAAACCGTTTTTGGGTGGCTCACCCTAAGTCAAAACTTAAAATTGACCTACTATGTTCAAATTATGAGCTAGATAAACGGCGTATTCAGCAAAGTTGCTCAAAATAGCATTGCCTACAACTTTTCTGAAGAACTCGATCGCGTATGACTTAAAATTAAAAAATTCTTTTCCAGATTTGAGTTAGGACGAGGACCACCCTAATCAAAATTTTCGAAAAAGATGCAGCAAACAAATGCAAACAACTTCTCCGAAGACACCTAATGCCTAAAATTAACGAAAACAGAGGTACGGATTTTTTTTCCTGCTAAAACGTGGATTCGGACCATTGTGCAGTGTTACGCATTTTCGCCTTTGGGGCTGTCCATTTATTACGTACCTAAGGCAATTTTTCCGATTTTACGACACCCCCACCCCCCCCTTGTAAGATTTTTTGTATGAAACTCTAAATATTTTTGTATGGCGCGTAAGATTTTCCAAACCCCCACCCCCCACCCTCCCCCCATAAACCCTTACGTAATTAATGGACAGCCCCTTTGGCGTTTTTCAACTGATACTAATTTGGTTTATCGTTAATATTAGTTTTTGGGGTATGATTGCGAAGAGTGCATCGCTGTCTAGTTTAGGTAGATCAATTTTCAACCCGATTTTGGTTTTATCTATGGCTCTAGCTATTCCTCCAGGGATTCCTGCTGATATTCCTCCAGGCATTTCTCCAAGGGATTCCTGCAGAGATTCCTTCAAGGATTCCTCCAGAGATTCCTTCAAGAATGACTCCAAAGATTCCTTCACTAATTCCTCCTGGGATTTCTCTTGATATTCCTCTAGTGATCCCTCCAGTATTCCCATCTGGGATTCCGCAAGGAACTTTTCTTGTGGTTCCTCCAGGAATTCTTCTTAGGATTCCTCCAGGAATTCTTCCTGGGATTCCTATGAGAAATCTTGATGGGATTTCACCTGAAATTGGTCGGATTTCTCCAGGACTTCCTCTTAGGATTCCTCCAAAAATTCCGCCTGGAAATACCCCAGGAAATCTTTTTGGAATACCTCCAGGCATTCCTTCTAGGAACCCTCCAGGGATTTTACCAGAATTTCTGCCTGGAATTCCTACAGGATCTCCACGTGAGATTCCTCCAGGGATTTCCACAGGAACTTCTCCGAAAGGTTATTTCGGATGAATCCCTGAAGGGAAATTCTAGGAGAATCCCGGAGGAAATTTCTCCAGGAATCCCAGAGGAAATTCTTGGAGAATTGCCGAAGGGAATTATTGGAGAAATCCCAGAAAAAATCTGGAGAAATCCCAGAAAGAATTTTGGGAGGAAACCCTGAAGGAATTCCGGTAGAAATCATTTGAAGAACGCCGGGAGATATTCCAGAAGATATTTCTGGAGAAATCCAGGAAAAAAATTCTGGAAGATTACCACAAGGAATTTCCGGAGGAATCCTAGAAGAAATTCCTAGAGAAATCCTGGAAAGAATTCCTGGAGGAATCCTTGGAGACACCTCGGAAAACATTTCTGGAGAAATCCTGGAGGGAATTCCTGTAGAAACCCCAGAAGGAATTCTTCTTTTTCTTTCATGAAGAAATCCGGAAGGAACTCCAGAAGAAACCGCAGAAGGAATGCATGCAGATATCCCGGAACAGAATAAATTGCTTGGAGAAATCCCGGAAGGATAACCTGGAGAATCTCAGAAGAAATCCATAAAGTAAGTCTAGATGGAATTACGGGAGATTGCTCAGAAGGTACTTCGCGTGGAATCATGGAAGATTATCCGGGAGGAATCATGGAAGGAGTTCCTTAAGAAATCTCGGAAGAAATCCCTGGATAAATTAAAAATCATATTTCACGAGACACGGAAGGAATTTCACGATTAATCCCAGAAGATATTTATGGAGGAATTTGTAGCATGGTCACTTTTGTGTAAATATTATTTTAAGATTTATTCAATAAATTATATAAAATGTACATAAATTGTATATTAAATTAAATATTTTTCATGTTCTTCAATGTTAATTTATAATCCGTGTAAATTCATTTTTCATTCAAATTTAATGTTTTCAGTGTCAAATGTACACTCAGAGAAAAATCTATACTAAAAAGTATAAATCCCACACTAAATCACTATTCGCCTGGTTGACCCTAGACTCCGTTTATGTGCTGAGTATACTGGCTAAGTATAACTCCGATATACACGTAATCCAGTATAAGTACGATATATCTGGGCTAGTTTAACCAGGATTTAATTAAAAATGAATGGAAATTGTTTTGTTTTCTTTCTTTTTCTAGGACAAAAAAACATTTACGAAACCAAATCAATACTGCAACTTTATTCAATCAAATAACTGACAAAATTAATAACTGACAAAATGGTATTGTGATGACAGAGACATTAAGGAAATTCGCGGTATCCTTTTGTTCTGTGGAAGCGTTGTGCAGCATAATCAGCATAATAGACAGGAACAAGATTGCATCGACGTTGCAGCGGCTCGTGGATAGCAGATACTGGAGACACATTCCATCAGCCGCGGCGTGGACCAGAAATCCGATCGTAGTCGTCAGCATGTGCACTTTCTGCGGTGGAAAGATACCTGTTCGGAACGTAATTTTACTTTTTAGAGCACTTCCATCGAATCATACACTACACTCTTAAAAAATTAGGGAATTACACGTGACGTAAATCATCATCGTACGTAAACATTTCATGACTGAATGGCAAATTTGACTCAATTTTACATCCTTCGTGTAAGTTCGAGTTGGTTGCACAAATGTCAACAAACCGATCTGACCAGATAGGTAGAAGCAGTTTTACATTTATCGTTTATCTCACAACTCGTTGATACAGCCGAGAGGCATAGTACGTGCCTCTCAATCAGCGGACCTGAGTTCGAATCCGGTTCATTTTTTTACTTACATATGTTTTATTTCTCGCTTCGGCTCTAGCGATTGCTGGCTCGATTTTATTTGTGATAGAAGACGTAAATTTGTGTCAAACGGGCCGCTCCTTTTATGTGCATCCAAGTGAACTTAAATTTACATGATTTTTTCTAAGAGTGTAGTTCTCACGACCTACCTCGGACAAACCCAATAAGTTTGTGGTTCCACTGTTAACGTTAGGCCTCAGGTATCCGTTCCTTGGTGGTTTTCTCCATCCAGGTGTTTTCCGGTCGTTTGAACCTGCGTCATTTGATTGCAGGTTAACTCAGGCTGCAGCTTCAGTGACAACCTGTCGATTCTGGAGTTCACCGTGTTGTCTTCGAAGTGTACTTCCGGAGTAAACTTTCGCTCCAGCCAGCAATATCTGCGCAATCGGTTCCCACAGCGAAATTCCCGCTGGACAACGAGTTAACACTACCGTTCCGTTCTTTGTCCGATGTTTTCGCTTGGGATGCGGCTCGGGTGGTTTGGGTCGGTTTACCTCCAATTTCGGAAAACGCTCCGCTTCCGTTTAGCAGCGAAGACGGCATCGGTGGCTATCTTTGGGGCGACGCTTCTTTCTGCTGGTGATGGACAGCGGCTGTGGCCTTCTCCATTCCGGTTGGAAGAATCAGGTTCGAGGAAACGGTCGGGACCAATTCTATTTGATTTGAAGCGGATACAGTATACACTTTTAAGAATATTTTCACGCAATTCTAGCTCAGTTTAACTTGTTAGCCTTACCATGTATACTTTTTAAACTGGGACATGTGTAAACCTCATGTATGACAAAATTGTTTAGTTTGTAAACTATTTACGTTTATAAATGCTTCAGAGTGTACTAAATTCCAAAGTTCACTATAAATGTTTTGCGATATTCAATGTCACCATTCGAAATGACATGCACTTCAAAACCGCATACAACTTGCATGCAAGTCGCCTTCTCAAGTCTAATACATACAAATAAAATCCCTGCTGCCCTATCCACTACACCACGAAACCCGAACGATCTCGAGGTTTATAGTTCAAGCCCGAACCCTCTAAAACCTCTTCGGACCCCGCCATGTAACGGATCTGAGACCCTCCAAAATCCCCTGAAAATACCTGTGTAACGCATCTGCAACCCGCTAAAAACCCACTTAAGCTTCCTGAAACACCACTGGGGTCCCCCTTAACCCTTTGAAGCCGGAGGGGTCATATATGACCCCGGCGATGAAACCGAGTATAACAACCATGTTAGAGACCAGCGAGGTTGCGACAGCAGCGGCGAAACAATTCGGCTTCAAAGGGTTAAACTCCATCGGACCCCATGTAACGCACTTGAAACCCTCCGAAACCACCAAAACCACCTTTGACTCCCACCGAAAATCTCCTGAAACTGTCAAAAATGCATCCGGAACCTCCTGAAAATCCCCTCGGACTACACGTAACGCACCTGCGACGCTCTGAAACTCGTAACCTCTGAAATCAGCCAATAAATATTTTGTAACTTCCTGAAGTACCTCCGAAGTCCACCTTAAACCCTCCGAACCCAGGTAACGCACCTTAAACCTTCAAGCCCGAACCCTCTCACCAAAATAAGATCGGGTATTTGAAAATAGATGGAGCGATACAGATCATTCAGATGGGTATGAAAGTGAAAGAGATAGCAATTTATTCGGTTCTCATTCGTGGTTGATGAGAATTGTCGTTTGAAAAGATCGTAAAATTACTTCGGTAATTTTACGTATATCCGGCCACGAAGTCTTGAGATCCGACCTTATCTGAGGACTAACTGAACTTCTACTCGTCCATTTTGACCTGGACCGTGGAAGAGGCGGGAGTGCGTGTTCTAAGTTTAGTGTCGAGGTGTGTTATATTTGGTAATACTTATAAAATGTGAGAAGTCTTTTAGATTAAATTACAAGTTACTTTCGTTCCTTTCCGTTAGATAGCAAAGTTCAACAACCTATGTTAAAAGGTTAAGTGCGGTCAAACTAGATTGTGTGTGCGTGTTAGTGAATAGAAAAAGGTAATTGATATTTTTGTTGTGTGGAGTAAACTTTTTCGTTAAACGTGTCGAACAGCCGTTCGACGGCTTTTTATTCAGGATTTAATCCACGGCCGAAAGCTCGGCACACCGCACCTTTTTCACTAAACGCGCTCTCGACACCACGTCGCAGCGTCAAAAGTCCCGGTTTGAGGGGAAAGCCGGAAGGGAACAACCGTTCCGACAGAGCGGCCGAAACCACGTTTCTTCCTTCGGCGTTTATGTGGTAGCCACCATACCGACCAAGCCACCGACGACCCCCATCGTCAGATCCGCCATCAAGCAACTTTTCGGTGATCGGAACATTCACCCACCGGAGGCGGCCGAAATCCCACGTTTCCACATCGGCCATGTGGTAGGCACCTTACCGACGAAGCCATCGACGACCCCCGTCGCCCTCAACATCAACAAGCAACTGCGCCAGTGATACGGTCCGTTTAGCGACCGACAGCGAGAAAGGCGCATTTTCCAAACCACGCACATTTGGTGCAATCGTCGCAATACCACCATCGAGGATGCGCTAAAAATAGCGTGCTGCTTTGCCAAGCCGTCCGTCGACCGCCACGCCGTCGCTTCTGTTTTGTCGACGGCATTGATGAGTAGCTGAAAGGTACCGTGAGTAGAACAAAAGCCCAATCCTATTAACCATGCGCATGTGTTAGAATACTCCACACACTAACCGAGCTCGGAGAAGATTATGTGTCGATAAGTGTCGACAGAACCAAAACCAGAGTAGGAACCAATTTAAAACCGCACACACAGTAGGGAAAGCTGTAGGAAAACGAAGAATAGCATGGAAAGGAACATGCGTTAATAAAACCTAGGTTATCAAATTTGAATAAATGTTTCGTTAGTTTTCGTTACCTTCAAACATGCTGTATTTTTGTGAAATGTTAGTGCTTTCCCTGTAACAGTTTTTTGGTCTTCGAGATTTCTCACGTTCGCGTCGTTCTACCTGTTTTTTAGTTATTTTTGTACGCCAGGGTAGACTGCCTGGGAAATCAGTCTCTCCCCTCACGTGTCCGAAGCTAACAGGAAAATTTGAATTGGTGAGTTCTTCCAATGATAATACTCGTGAGTGGTGTCTTTGTGAGTTGGTAGAACGACGGTTAGCATCAACCATATTTTGAGAATCGATTAAGGCGACCTCTATAAGTGAGATATCTCGATTAGCCGTACTTTTGAGTTTTCTGTATCGTCCCTAAATCGCTATTTGGTCTCTTATAAAACAAACCCGCCCTGAGGTTGGGTTTCTTGCCGGGCAAACATAACTCGACAGACGGTCCTCTTCGGAGGTGGCGCTTAAGCCGTCTGTTTTTGGAGCCAGGGAACGAAGCAGAAGACGGGAAAACTCTTAGCCGCAATTTGCGTGCTACAAATTCCGGAGGGACTTCCAGGAGAAATCTCGGGAAAATTCCTGGAGAAATTCGGGAAAGAGTTCTTGGAGAATCTAAACATATCTAAAGGGCCAAGAAACGTCTTATCTTTGAAATTGCGGACTAGAACCTATCAAGATCACAATTTTTAGAATGCACTTTGGGAATTCTCCAAAGCGTCTTGGACAACCCTCCATTATAGGATCACCCACGTCTAAGTCTGAGCAGCCTCTGATTGCATTAACAGTTGAAGCTTAGGCTCCCATGTCCCACAAGACAGATAACCGGGTTTTGCAAACTAAGTATTATTTGTGGCAACACTTTGAGCGGTATGATGGAACTATGCCGAGCGCGCTAAGTGTTATTAGACCACTAACAACTCATGAGAAAACTTTCAAGTTTGATTCAAATATAAGGTAGGTTAAAAAGCGAACCCGAACCTACACTCCCGATCAAAAGTTTGGGGTCACCCCCTCAAATGTCATTTTTATAGGCCCATATCTCCGCCAATTTGCGTCCGATTTCAAAACCCTAGGTCTCATTCAAAACATAATAAGTCAAAGATACTTTGAACATGATTTAAAAGAAACTTTTTCAAAAAAAATTGTATGTAAACTTAACCCAAAGTTGCCAAATTTTCTAAAAAATGAATAAAAACTAACGGCAGTGTCGCTGGAAATTGGGTCGACCAAATTTTAATATGAGAGCGGTAATATAACCCATTTTCTATTAGCTTACAACTGCTTTTTACAGAACTTAGCTAGAAAATCTAGAAAAAAAAAGTTATTAAGTAAATTAACTCTTCATGTCATCGACCAAAAGTTTGGGGTCACCCCTCAATATGATGACACTTTCGTAAAACATGGAAAAGTGATTTGGTGATCTTCGTCATCTATAGTTCAATTTTAATTCTTTTTGGCTCATTTCAAAGATAATTAATTAAATTTACGTTTGATGTCTTTAACTCAACGTATTTAACGATTTTTGTTTATAAAAATGTTATGTAAAGTTTACACATTTCACCACACCTCAAAAAATGAGGCAACTTTACGTTAAGTTTTAGTATGTAAATTTTAACAAATATGTGTGGTTCAATGTCTATGCAGTAAGAATCATTCATTTTGTTTCAAATAAGCCAAGAAGAATTAAAATTGAATGAAAGATGACAAAGATATCAACAAATCACTTTTTCATATTTTACGATAGTGACCCCAAACTTTTGGCCGATACAGCATTTTGAGGGGTGACCCCAAACTTTTGGTCGATGACATGAAGAATTAATTTACTTAATAACTTTTTTTCTACATTTTTTAGCTAAGTTCTGTAAAAAGCAGTTGAGAGCTAATAGAAAATGGGTTATAGTACCGCTCTCATCTTAAAATTTGGTCGACCCAATTTCCAGCGACACTGCCATAAGTTTTTATTATTTTTTTAGAAAATTTGGCAACTTTGGGTTAAGTTTACATACAAATTTTTTTGAAAAAGTTTCTTTTAAATCATGTTCAAAGTTTCTTTGACTTATTATCTCTTGAATGAGATCTGGGGTTTTGAAATCAGACGCAAATTGGCGCATATGGGCCTAAAAAAATGACATGTTTTTGAGGGGGCGACCCTAAACTTTTGATCGGGAGTGTATATGTTAAAGATGGCTCTACGTCAAAGATAAATTTCATCAATCGCATTTGATTCCGTTGTGGTCGAAAGAAAGTTCACACGAGAGAAGGGGAGAAAACTTCCCTAAATGCAAATACAGAATGAATAGTGTTGAACTCATCCATCGATTTACGGTAATCTGACCTGCGTCTTTCCGGCTTGACCTACATTCGTGTTCCTCTCATAGCACGCTACATACCTAGACCACAATTTCTCTTGGATCTGCAGTCCTTAGGACACCTGGTTTACCACTTAAATATTTAAACATTTGCTTGACTTTAAATTGATGTTTCATCTTATTCACTTTTTACTCTTTCATTTCCTTTGCATCAAAAAAGTCACGACCATCAAAAATACGGAAAAATAATATTTCGGAAAATTGAATGGTTCAAACGTAAGAAAAACCGTATAAAATATTGTTAATTGTTACATAAAGATCGGATGTAAATACAGTAGCTACAATAAGCAGCAAAGCTTTTGGCGAACCATTCCGTTACAATACACTTTATTGTAGCTGGTACACTGTTTGGTGCAAGAATGGTTTTCACCAAACACCCTATGGTTGGTTTTTATCCGGGTACCCCATCTCAAGGTGCGTTTTGCCCCCAACAATTTTTCAGCAATCAAAACGTAACATTTTTTTAAATTGTTAATTTGATTCGGTAAAATTGATATCACACGAACCAAAAGTTGGGGTCGTTTAGTCAACTCAGTAATCTAACTTTCAAAACACAAGACACCCATAAAATCAACTGAATCTTAGTTATAGGGCCGCGTTTGCTTAAGGGGTGCATATTACCCCACCTTCCCTTAGTTGGTACAAAAAGGCGAGAAACGCCGCGGGCAAGATGGGCAGCAACAAACCGAGTATTGTAACGTAGGTGCTGGTATTTTAATTGGGATGTCTTACAAATATTTCAGGCCAAACATGTCTAAAGGTCCTATCTGCAGAAGAGAGGCTCTCTTTGGTTTCCCTCTTTTTCGTTAATATTTCAGCCTTTTATTTGTATTATGATTGTCTCCTTGCATTGAACGATGGTCAAAACATTCGTCTTTTGATTTGTATTGCATACACACTAAACGCTTTCAGCAATATTTTGCTGAATTTTGCCGAGCTGAAGGGTCCAGCAAAATTTTTTGCTGAACTTTCAGCAAAATTTGCTGAATTTCAGCAAAACGTTACTGGTGATCAGCAGAGTTTACTGAACAAATCAACAAAATTTTGCTGAATTCCAGCAAAATTTTTGCTGAAGCCTTCAGCTCGGCAAAATTCAGCAAAATTTTGCTGAAACCCTCAATCGATTTTTGGTGTGTAGGTAGTTGAAAAGCGTACCATTACATTGCAACAACTGTAAGCGAAAGTGAACAAAGAGAGCCCCTCAAATGCAGATAGGACCTTTTGAAATATTTGGCCTGATTTGTAAATGCGGTAACAGCAAATTTCATTCGATGTGTATATAAACCATTCCATAATCGCAAATGTCCTTTTCCCATTCACACACAGCACGGACGAAAGAACGAGCAAAACGTTGATCATGACGAATTTTTACCCCAACCCCCCGAGTTCTGTTGTTTCCACTCAAAAAAAGAATGATTTTTCTTCCTATCTCTCTTCCGGTCTCGTTTCATGCGCTGCCGCTGCTGCTGCTGACGCCGCCGACGAACTGTGTTTCCATTCTGTGCCGTTTTTGGGCAAATATTTGCTTAGGATATTCGACGACATGACGAGGGTGTCTACCGCTGTCGAGTTGACTTTCGTACCAGTCAAACGCAGAGCTTCCGATACAATCTCAGCATCATCAGTAAGTACCCTGCCCCTAGCTCTGTTGTTGTTCATGTAGGTAGTATCTAGGCACCCACCGAACCGAATCCACAGAACACATTGACGGTGACGACGACATCGACGACGAAGACCGCGACAACGGTGACGATGGAGACCCGTATAGGCCTCAAGTGCCCAGCTCATCCTCCCGTGAACGGGGATGGAGCTGCATTGTTCCTCCCGAGGGACGTTTATCTCGTGCTTTGAAGTTTTCGTTTCTTTTTTATCGACATGGTTCATTTTTTTTGGCTCCTAAAACCGACTGCAAAAATATTAAATTAAGACAAGAATGTGCAGGCGGAAATTCCTGAAGAAGCTCGTGGATAAACTTTTGATGGTACTTAGTATCGCGTCCGCTTCATTTTTGTCTCGTCGTTTCGGAGTTCGGTGTGCTTAAGCGAAACGGACGTAAGGATTCTTAGCTGTGAGCCTGTGCGCCAATCTGGTCTAAATTGAAAATAATTTGATTTTTTTACTTGGGATGTCGGTTGGTAATTCAATCATACGGTTCAAAAATTCGGTAAAAGTAAAAATCGTTAACTCTAGGTTATGGTGTTATGGTTCATAGATTGCATGTACAGCATAATTTTGTTTTGAAGGTTTCAAACAGTGATTTGTGAAAATAATGAATCTAATATTACAATGAAAGTAAACGTAAGCCTCGATTCATCGAAAGCTTATATCACGTAACGGGACTCGACATAAATTTTCATTTTACAGTATTTTTTTTATTTAATTCCAATGCATTATCCTGGGGTAACTCTTAACTAACTGATTTCATTCCAACTTGGACAGCACAAAGTCCAACTTGACTGATACAAAGTTTAAGTTTTTATATTGTATCAATCATTTATTATATAAATTGTCAAAATCAACATTAGCTTCATCTTATCCAAATGCTCCAAACTATTTGCATACATCTTCAGCATGACCTTTCTGTAAACCCGTGCGTTCACCGCTTAGACTGCAAGGGCTCTCAAGTTTCCTAAACACTTTAATGCCAAGGTTTCCACTAAAGAAGCAAATCATTCTTTATTGCCTAGAGCTTAATACATCGCCATCTCCGCCGAAAAGTCACATCCTAAAAGGACAAGCCACTCTCAGTGGTGCACACATTAAGCCTCTCCCTGTTCGCGGATCCGATTTGTACAAAAGCAGAAAAATCAACGGACTTCCCATGGCGCGTTCCTTCAGAATCTGACGGCTTCAACCAGCGCAGCCAAACAAAAAACACCACTCAACCGTAAAAAGCGAAAGCTCCCGAGCAGAGCCCGCCGCCACCAAGCGGATATACCGAAAAATTGCTTCAAAATTAGACACTAAGAAAAATGTGGAATATTAATTTTCCCATGATGCCACTTCGGAAGAGCCGGCTTGACGAGTGAGAGAAAAAAACCTTCCCCGGAATGAAGCGCGAGAAAAAGCCTCGCTGTCAATAGAGGAAAAGATTTCCGCTTTATTTTGCTGGTTCGTCGTTTTATGTACGGGCAAGGTCTGTTAGGAAATTTAATTTGAATTATGGGGGACCTGCCAACAAGCAATCGGTGGTGTCGGTGCATTGGGGCGTCCAGTAGGGTGGTCCTGCTTCTAGTTTTCTTGTTTAAGGTGTGAATACCTTGGGGTGATTTGAATGTTGAAATTTTTTGTATTGCTTATTCTAAAAGCACACCATGCAGACTATATTCATTTCAAATTTTATAAATACAGTGGTTTTTCGGTTTTATCACGGTCAAATTTTTTTTTACCGTGATATAAACGAAACCGTGAATTTAGCGAAACGAGAAATAAATGTAATTTTTTTATCCAAAATCGTTCAGCTGCAAAATATTTAAGTCGTAGCTTATATTTTATAATTGTTTTGGTGGACTGGACAATGCAGTATTTATTTTATATTGATTTCGGAATGTTTTGAAACAAGTGTGATAAAAACGAAATGAAAATCGTGATATAATCGAACAGAAAACCGTGAATTTGGGCGAGTAGTGATTAAAACGACTAATGATAAAACCGAAACGCCACTGTATTGGAGCACTAGAATAAAAGTTCCAACCCATTCAATCCAAATGCAGCTTGCTGATTTACAACTTCTGCATGCCTATTTTAGCAAGTGCTACCTGAAGAAATCAGGTCGTGTGGGTTGTAGATCTCGGACAGGACTTGACGCTTGGTGGGTCTGCTGACCTGGAGTTGACTACCAGAACAAGATTCTATCTGTGGAAAGATTTCACATCAATCCTCGTTGAAATCTCAATCGACGATCCTTGATAACTTCGTTGAGACTACAATCGTTGAAAGATGCACAACTTTCTCGATCTTCATTGGGAAAAAGCGATAAAAAGAATCGGAAGACCACATATGAAGATGTACATATAGGTATATCCCCGGACTGTTGAGAGGTAATCAGCTGATCTCGTAGCTCACATAATTGTAGAGAATCCACAAAACGAGGCGACTTCTAAAAAAATCGATGTAGTGGGATGTGTGGTATCCGAACAATTCGGCCGCTCAGGCATCAGCCGTTTTTTTTTTTTGCACTGTCAGAAAAAAGTGCACAGCGCAGGACGGCCGTTCGTCACAAAAATACTCACAACACTGAAAATTCAACAACAGACAAACAGACGTATCAGTTGGAACAAAGTGCGATTAAAGATTGAAATCATCGTCACAAAATCATAACCGCCCAATGCACGAGCGCCGTCTACGATCGCACAGCGTAACCTTCGCTGTTACTTTATACTGTTATCACGTTTACTGCATTTATCAGAAAAGCGCCTCTACCGGCACTCTAGCATAAACGCAGCTCATTGCTTACATTATGCAAAGAAATCCACGTACTCCGGTGAGACTCAAACTCACGACTCCCAATTCGCTAGACGGGCGCTTCTATTCTTTCAAGCTACGGAGTCACTCGACCATCTCCGTCGCCAGTAGGCCTAGAACTGAACTCGATTCCACAGTTATGTGTTAGATGTTCATCTAATCCCATCCGAAGGAGGTTTGGATCAAGGTAAGTAAAAGGAAGGTAATCCAATATGTCAGATTGCACCATCCGCCATATTGGAAAACCTAACGACAGCTGACAAGTTTGTGTTTATTTTTTTTTTCACTAGTGAGATGACAAACAATAACTTTCAGCCCTAGCAACGTAGCAATCCCACAGAAACCATTCACGCTCAACTTTCTCAGCACTAAAATAGGACAAACTTCATGACACTCATCGAGTGTTTCCTACTTACACAGATTGCAAATTAGCTCGTACACCTACTTAAGCAAATATTTTGCAATATTTTCGGTATAGCAATCTCTTTTGATTAAGAAATTCACAAACGGAGGCACGAGCAAATTTTAAACCTGGGGGAATATTACTCATTTTATAAATGCCATGGAAATATGTCAACATTGGAAACCCGTGTTGAGAATGTTGTAGTCGATGCGGCGCAGCAACGCTTCTATAGCATACACAAACTGGCCGGCTGTCATCTCCATTCCCCCGCAGTGTACTGCACTCCCCGCATCCACTTACTGCTTATACACTAACACCTTCCTTAAAAACACCTTGGTCTGGATTGTGAAAAGAAGATAACCAAGTGCAACTGAATCGAGTTCAGTACTAGGCCTACTGGCGAAGGAGATATTCGAGTGACTTCGTAGCTTGAAGGAATAGACGCGCTCGTCTAGCGCATTGGGAGACGTAAGTTCGAATCTCACCGCAGTATTTCTTTTCATAACCCTGATAAAAAATATCATAAAAATACAATGAATTTTATTGTAACAACACCATTTTTTCGAAAAATATTCTCCATTATACGTATTGTAATTTACACAGCACACTCACCATCACCCTTATTGTTCTATACCATTCGGCGAATGGTAAATGGCACTTTGACAATAAAAAATGGTGGTCGTTATGTATCTTAACCATAAAATTTTCATACACTTTTTCGCGAAAAACAATAGAATGTATTGTGTTTTTATGAGACATTTTTAGGGCAATTTTCAAAAGAAAACAATATATCTTAATGTTTTTTCATTGTTCTTACAATACAAATACAATTAATTGAATGGCGTCAAATGAATCGTTGTTACAATAAAATACAATAAATAATATTTGTTGTTATTTGTAAGCAGTTTTCGCTTTTGAAAATTCATAGAATTTATATTTTTCGCTAACATTTATATCCAGCATTTACGAGCACTAACGGCCGCCAGAATGATATGCACATTTTATGATAAGAATCAAACACTCTGATGTCTGTCTGGTAAGTATTGCTTGGCAGCTGTTGATAAGATCTATCTTCAATCTTTTCAAATAACTGCCAAATATCACAAGTCAGACCTCAGGTCATATGTTCCATACCATAAATCGTTCACAATTCATGTAACCATAAGTATCTGTAAATGCTGGAGAAAACTGTTACCGAGAAATATGAATTCTTTGGTTTTTCAAAGGCGAAATCTGTTTACATAACAACAAATATTATTGCTTGTTTATTTTAACATCGGTTCAATTGACCCCATTAAACAAATTGTATTTGTATTGTTATCAATGGTAGTTTACTATTTACAGTAGACGTTCGCTCGGTGCAAATGGTTTAACTGCAATGCTTTTTAACTGCAAGTCCGCTAAGTGCAACAATTTTGCAGTTATCGCACCGCTATCTGTCAAAAACGAAACGTCAACAGAGTTGCGATGTTTTTCAGATGCACTACAACTGCATTGCGATGTTTTTGAGTGCATTCTGGCTGCGTCCAACAGCAATTGACAACTGTTTGACGGCTGTCAGTCGTTGCAGTTAGCGAATTTCATTCGGTAACTGAAACGTAAACATGTTGCACTTATCGAACGTCTACTGTACTAGATTCCTTTAATTTATTGGAAAACATTAGAAAAATCATTGTTCATCTTTTTCTTGTCGTAACATCCTCAGTTATCCATTGAGAGCTTCCTCTGCCAACACGGCTTCCCTTACCTTCCTTTTCCCTATCCCATCCCTTACCCCTCCCTTTCCTCTCCATCAGGTAAATGATGAATAGGCTATAGTATTCATGGCGATGGCACAAATTTCCCAAATGGAGGAGAACATGCCTCTGGAGCCGACCTACTGATACCTGAAACCCGTGGAAAGCCCATGATACTGCCTGGAATATTGCAGGATGGCCTCTCAAATCTCTTGGACTGTGCTGAAAATGTCATTTTGAGTTATCTAGATTTAATCGCTCACGGCTATGTTCATTGTCGTACACACCGGCAAAGATAAAGATTCAAAGGGCCACAACGCAGAACCACCTTTTCTCACTCTCATTTTTTCTCATTTCAGATGTTGAACCTGATAATATGAACTTGTGCGGCTAGATCTTTCCTTCATAAAAGTCGCCAACTCTGATATTTAAGGTCAATGTAATCGAATATCTTCGAAAATGTTAACCGAAATTTAATAACGATAAATACAAAACTGCAGATAATTTTTGATAGGTGAATAACACAACGAAACAAAAATTAACTAATGGTCTATCTCAAGAGCAAACTTATGTGTCTCTTACAGATTTTGGGCCGCTGAATCTGAATCCGGGCTCAGATTTGCTCCAGCACTTCACAACTTTGAGCTATACCCCATTTTATAGGGCAAAATGTTGCGCTGTGTAATGCATCTCTTTTTATATGTTGTGTAAAAATGTCTCTGCTTTCGGGTGGTGCAATAGTTTTAAGAATCTGTGATTGAATTGATTGAAGATGACCGATGTTTGTTTTTAAACTTAAAAAAGTAGCCCTTTAATTTTTACAACTACCTTGGTTTGCAGACTTTTTAGAAGAAATATTCAAGTTCTAACAGTTTTGCTTTCAGAACGCGCACCATCAAGCAGCCGAAACTGCACCGCGCTCACGCTGTATACGACGAGCGATTTTTTTTGGTAGTGTTGTACTTTTTACAACAGTGCGCGTCTTGAAGGGTTAAATGACCCAGCAATGGACCAAAATCGAGAGGCTTACTTTTATGGCGAGGACTTTCAGAATTTTTTTTTTTTTGTTAAAACATTTAAAAAAAATGTATAATATAAGTCAGTCTTAATGAGAGTTATTCATAAATAAATTAAAGTACTCCTAGAAAGGACGGAAGTAGCGGAAATAGTTGTTCCACCCTTTTCGCATGTTGGTCTAGAAATATGATGATGCCTTAGAGTAGAATCGTATTGATACATTATTTATGTTGAACAATATGTATCTGTAACTAAAACCTACCATACAAAAGAACATTACGTCTTTTGAAACAATTCCCAGTAAAGTATGCCACCCTAAGCCTCCATAACTACTCTGCATTTCGGAGTTGCCAGCCGGCCGCCGCCGGTCTCTTTCGGCCACTTAAGGTTTTTTTGTTTCGTTTTTTTTTTTGCGGAGTCCACAAAAAGAAGGCATGAGCGATGAGTGATTTTCCCCTGCTTTCCGTCAATATTAATTTTGTTGCGGGAAATTGGCCGAATTTACTTTAACTGGGCGAGTGGGTAGGTACTTGAACGAAAAGAAGCCGGCTTTATAACGCTGCTGGAGCTGCTAGTGCCTACTGCTGGTGTTGAATGAAGCGAAGCTACTTCTAGGTTGTGACGATGGCGTTGCGTTGGTAGACAGACATAAGCTGACGGTGCAAAAAGTTTATTCATGGCGCGCTGATGAATAGCCCCGGTCTGGACGGTTGGGGGCGATATTTAATTCAATTTGTGTTTTCCTTACAAGTTCTGATGCCGATGTATCTTGATTGATGGAAGGCAATTCCAATATGCCAATCAAAACGGATATGTGTACTTAAGTTTCGATTATAAATTTATACTTTTCTGAAAGTTGAGTATACAAATTCAACGATATTCAAACAAAGCCAAGAAACTATAAGTCGCAAATCGTAGACAAATAACAGTAAGAGCATTTAAATCCATAGAATTCTTCATATTCGTGATGAACGGAACACCCATGAGAAGATTTGCTTCTTTAATCTTCGTCGTGGTGACTCTTCTAAATTTTTCTATGGTGTTTCAAATACCCTTTACGTCATGCGAACATTACATCGTATATGTGTATATCTCACCGTGAATGGACAGAGCTGTCGGTGCACGAAAAAGGCAAAAACTTTCCTGTTTACGATGCCATCCATGTGTTTAATGTAACATAACTTCCTGCCATACACAACCCATCATGCTGGACGCGTCTGTTTTGTTGAACATGTGATAGTCCTGGGACTTTGTCAGAACTTTTCCAGCCATCAAACCAACCCTCAAACCGACCAACCAACCGATTATGGTCTATTTTGGAGGCTCATCGCACGTCTTTACTGGCAAGTCACGCGCTCGACCATGCAGCATCATTCCGCATCATGCTGTGGCGATGCGGAGCGAAAGCTTCTGTTTTTCCTTAGATCTTTCCAAGCTGATGGACCGGCTTCACTTAGTGCGTCTACACCACGTCTAAGCTGTTCATTTTCCTAATATGATTTATTAAGGACAGCACTCACAAGGGTCATTGCTTTATTCACTTTATTCG
This sequence comes from Aedes albopictus, assembly GCF_035046485.1. Taxonomy (NCBI): domain Eukaryota; kingdom Metazoa; phylum Arthropoda; class Insecta; order Diptera; family Culicidae; genus Aedes; species Aedes albopictus. The sequence goes on from NC_085137.1 coordinate 210,621,136, forward strand.
ACCCATCAGGCTGCCCACGCTGGCAACTGCGGCGAAGGCTTCCCAGCCTTGATTCCCGCGAGAAATGCCAGTCGTAGATTTGAAAGTCAAATAGAATCAACCAGTACATTTTTCGTCATTTTCGGAGAATGTGATGAAAAAGCTGGAATCTGTCGGAGAATGCCAGAAATTTATTATTTATTCAAATATTCATTTTCATTATGCCAAAATACTCAAGGCCGGGCCACGAAACGAACGAACCTTGTCTATCTCAATTTCATCGTGAAATGAAGAAGCAATCTTTTCTCATGTAAATTATTCAATTAAACAAAGTTTTGCCCTCCTTGTACCCGTCGCCAGACAGCTACAGTCAGTGAAGTAGGAGTTCATTGGGTTCAATTTGCGTTCTCACGACGACGGCACGTGCTTATCACAAACGCAAATAACAGAATTCTTGTCGGGCAGGCACTGCTTAACCACATTAAGATATGGGAAATTATTCCATTGCAGCTTTCAGTAGGTTGTTTTGCAGGTTCATCGGCTTTCTGAAAACAAGCGATATTTGAATTACCGTGTAGGTGTGGAGCAACTTTGCAAAGCATAATGTGGTAGGTATTTTTCTTACATTGCGTTATTGTAATACAATAACATAAACAATGGTTAGTAGAATGGAAGCTGCGAAATTAGCTAAAACTAACAAAACTTATAGTTAAATTTATCTTCACGGAACTATGCTTCCCAAACTTGTCGGTGCTTTCGCCCTCTTGAAGCTCACAAAAAAACAGTTTAGAGTATTGGTTCCCTCGTTAAGCATGTGGCTCCCATTTTCATCTTACGAAAAACAAATTATTACTGCAATAGGATTCAGTGAGATGCAAAATGTGAGTGGTTAAAGGCTACACTTTTGCACTACAGTCGCATTGAAGGTGGAAAGAGGATTTTTTTTATTCCATATTCACCAGACCCTCACTTTTGGAAAGCTTTGAAATGTGCGTTTGAAAACTGATCATTTAGTATTTTTATGTTATCACGACAGAGCGAAATTATCGATAACTAAATTTGTCATCATCTAGTTATCATCAATTGGAAAAGATGATAAAAATATAACTAAATGATTGTCTGACCGTGTGCCAAAAATAGTGTTATTAGCTACAATTGACTTGGTTAAGTATAGCAGTTCTAAAATTTACCCCCACGTGGCGTAGAAACTTTGGTGAGGTATAACATGAAATTCGAGAAACATAGGAACCCGGGTAGAGGCAAAGAGCAAACCAAGGACAAAATAATAACAAAATTTGTCATAATATCTCAATTTATCATCCTTTCCTTATGCTATTTATGAATAACACTTAAAAATACGCTAAGAACAAAAAATGTTATCGTCGCAAAATAGGTTATTTCTGAGTTTTTATTGAATAACAATAAATAACTGAATAATAACCAATGTAATCATAGCAAAATAAGTTCTTCTGAGCTTCCGAAGTAAAACAACAACCCGAAGGCATATTTTGCTATCATACTTAGAAAAAATCACCGACTTCGGTGATATTTTACCGAAATCTCAACCAAGGTTGCGACCATTCATTTGCAAAGATTTACATTCATTTGCTATTATCTCAGTTCAGAAGCATGCTATCGAAAAACAATGTATGGATGAATTTAATCTTGTAGTTTTATCTGAAAGTTTGCCGAATAACATTGGGGTCTCAAACGTATACCAAAGTCGTGAGCGAGCTGTGAAGGCAACTCTTTTGTTTACCGAAAAAAAAATCGGTAAAGCTGGCTATATTTATGGAACTTCGTTACGCTCAGCAGCTGAGATTTCGGTAATGACTACCGAACGCGATTAGCTGTGTAACTTCTTTTATTTTTGATGAGATATTTAATATTCATCAAATAGAATATTGAAGCAGAGCAAATTTTGTTATTGGTTTGTTAGAAATAAGAGCTGAAAAAAAAAACAAAAAATAATAACTCACATTGTTCCAGAAAAAAGTAAACAATAACTATTTTTGTTATAAGATCAAACCAAGGACAAAACATTACAGTGCTTTTCCAATCATAAGAACAAAATTTACAATTATGATGACCGTTTTTGAGATAACTTATTTTGTACTTATTTGGTTCTCAATAATGCGATAATAACTTATTCTGTTACTCTACATTTTGAAATATGTTGTCCTTAGTTTATTTATTTATTTATTATTTAACTCGCAGCGTAAGATTTACATCTTTTAATTGCTACAAAGTATTGAATACTGGAACGCGTCATAGCAACAACAGACTAACAATTACTAACACAAATTACAAATACAAAACTCAAAAATAAACTAATTAAAATACACTTTGCATTGCTTCTTAAACACTAAAATAGAATTCATTTCCTTCAAGAAATTCGGTAGAGTATTCCACAAACTTACACCTCTTACGAAAAACGTACTCGCATATTGGGATGTACTATGAACAGGAATAGAAAAATTTCTACTTCTGTTACTCCGTAAAGGCCTCATTTTTGCGTGCAAATATTTAGGACATTTGGTAAGAATTAACTTATGCATGATAATACAAACACGTGCCTTGTAAAAACCAGTAAAAGAGTTGCCCAACAGAGAGCATTGCAGGTGCGAAACATGGTCAAAACGATTAAGGCTGTAGACAAAACGAATACATGAATTAAGTGCAACTCTGAGTCTTTGCTGGGTACAAGACGTAACGCCGGAAAACACAAAATCACAAGATAAAAAGTATGGTAATATGAAAGATTTGAACAATTTCAATTTTATGTCTACGTTCAACACATTGGCTTTGGAATAAAGAGTCCTTAAAACACCATAAATTTTACCTACTTGACCTAATACATATTTATCCCATTTGAACGATTTTTCAATTGTATAACCTAAACTGATAGCTTTGTCAACAAATACCACTGGATCATCACCAATTAAAATTCTAGGAACATCTGAATTATTACCGCGGGTAATCAGAAGAGCATTAGTTTTACGTGCATTTAATCTAAGAGAATGCTTTTCAGACCATTTCCTTATAGATTCAAGATCCTCGTTGATCATGCGCTCAATTGTTTCGATGTTGAAATTTTGACAATTAAAATACAACTGTACATCATCGGCAAATAAGTGATATGAGCAGTGCCTGATAACAGATGGAAGATCATTGATGTACAAGCTGAAAAGGATTGGACCTAAAACCGAACCCTGCGGTACACCTGAAGTAACATCAAGGAAGCTAGATAATATCCCATTGGAAAAAACGGCTTGTCTGCGGTTGGTCAAGTAAGAACAAATTAACTGGACAGATTTTTCACAAAATAGAAACTGATGCGCTAGTTTTTTACAGACCATTGAATGAGAAATTGAATCGAATGCCTTTGAAAAATCCAGTAATATCATTATAACTTTGTTTCCTTTATCAAGAGCAATACCAATGTCATCACAAATCTTGATCATTGCTGTTTTGGTACTGTGTCCTGGACGGTATCCAGATTGGTATTCGGAGAGTAGCTGATTATCTTGAACGAAGGTACAAATTTGTTTTTTCAAGATTCGCTCGAAAGCCTTCGATAAGGCACAAAGTATACTTATAGGACGCAGATTTTCAAGTAAATTACTATTATTTTTCTTTTTTATTGGAATGATTTTAGATAATTTCCATGCATTCGGATAAACTGAAGATTCAATAATACAGTTGAATAAATACGTTATAGGCTGAAGGAGCAATGGCAAAATAAATTTGATAAATTCAATGGGCAGTTCATCAAGACCTACAGCGTTGGAATTTACTTCAAAAATAGCATTAATTGTGTCGTATTCACCGATGTTCTGGAAAGTAAAACCATCAGGTACGTCAACAATACTCGCAGCCACATTCTCAGTTCGTGGGGAAAAATGTTGATGAAAAGACTTATTGATTTCTTCTGCAGTACAATCAACATCGACACTAGATGCGCGAGTGGAGAATCCAAGTTAGCGTAGTTTTAACCAAAGTTGCCGCGAAGGCATTTTTATATCCAACTGGTTATTGAAATAACTACTTTTAGTTTTAGTTACTAAAGAGTTAGTAGCATTTCTGTGATTTTTAAAAGTTTTAAAATCATCTTCATTTCGAGTGAGTTTCCATTTTTTATATTCCCGATCTCTGTCAATCATGGCCCTCTGTATTTGTGCATTGTACCAGGAATTTCGCTGGGCAACAGTATTTCTGATTCGTTTTAATGGAACACATTTATCGTGAAGAGATTTGATATATTCATTGAATACACCTATTAAAGTATCTGGATTCGTACACTCCCGTTCAAAAGTTTGGGGTCACCCCCTCAAAAACATGTCATTTTTTTAGGCCCATATCTCCGCCAATTTGCGTCCGATTTCAAAAACCTAGGTTTCATTCAAAAGATAATAAGTCAAAGAAACTTTGAACATGATTTAAAAGAAACTTTTTCAAAAAAAAATGTATGTAAACTAAACCCATAGTTGCCAAATTTTCTAAAAAATGAATATAAACTTACGGCAGTGTCGCTGGAAGTTGGGTCGACCAAATTTTACGATGAGAGCGGTAATATGACCCATTTTCTATTAGCTTTCAACTGCTTTTTACAGAACTTAGCTAAAAAATCTAGAAAAAAAGTTATTAAGTAAATTAATCCTTGATGTCATCGACCAAAAGTTTGGGGTCACCCCTCAATATGATGTATCGGCCAAAAGTTTGGGGTCACTTTCGTAAAACATGGAAAAGTGATTTGGTGATATCTTCGTCATCTATAGTTCAATTTTAATTATTTTTGGCTCATTTCAAAGATAATTAACTAAATTTACGTTTGATGTCTTCAACTTAACGTATTTAACGATTTTTGTATATAAAAATGTTATGTAAAGTTAGCACATTTTACCACGCTTCAAAAAATGAGGCAACTTTACGTAAAGTTTTAGTATGTAAATTTCAACGAATATGTGTGGTTCAATGTCTATGCAGTAAGTATCATTCATTTTATTTCAATTAGGCCAAGAAGAATTAAAATTGAATGAAAGATGACAAAGATATCAACAAATAACTTTTCCATGTTTTACGATAGTGACCCCAAACTTTTGGCCGATACATCATTTTGAGGGGTGACCCCAAACTTTTGGTCGATGACATGAAAAGTTAATTTACTTAATAACTTTTTTCTAAATTTTTTAGCTAAGTTCTGTAAAAAGCAGTTGAAAGCTAATAGAAAATGGGTCATATTACCGCTCTCATCTTAAAATTTGGTCGACCCAACTTCCAGCGACACTGCCGTAAGTTTATATTCATTTTTTAGAAAATTTGGCAACTTTGGGTTAAGTTTACATACAAATTTTTTTGAAAAAGTTTCTTTTAAATCATGTTCAAAGTTTCTTTGACTTATTATCTTTTGAATGAAACCTTGGGTTTTGAAATCGGGCGCAAATTGGCGGAGATATGGGCCTAAAAAAATGACATGTTTTTGAGGGAATGACCCCAAACTTTTGAACGGGAGTGTAGGTTTGTCCCAACTTGAACAGAATAGGTCGGTAAACACTCCAACGCTGCTGAAGATGTATCATCAAAAAGTTTCGATGATTTTGGGTTAATAATAATTGATTATTCACGAGTTGAAAAGTACGCAACAAATACAGCTTCCTTTTTGTCTGCAATGAAAAATTTCGAGATCATGTAATTATTGTTACTAGTTGGGATAAGGAGTAATCGCCGGGTCTTTTTTGTCCTTGTTTTGTGCCTCTTTTGTCTGACAATTCTTTTCACTGGGAACCCGGGAAAAGGCAAAAAAACAAAAATAACACTAAATAACGCGCTAGGAGCAAAAAATGTTATCACTGCAAAATATGTTATTTCTAAGTTATTATATGCAATCATAGCAAAATAAGTTCTTCTGAGCATCCGAAGTAAAATAACATCCCAATGGCATATTTTGCAATCATACTTAGTAAAAATCACCGGCGGTAATATTTTACCGAAATCTCAACCGTTAAGTTTTTTTACCGAAAAAAATCGGTAAGGCTGGCAACATTTACCGAACTTTGTAAGAGTTTCACAGATAAACGATAACATTTTACCGAAATGTTGTAACTTTTAACAGAATTTTGGTAAAAATCCATTACATTTCGGTAAAAATTACCGAACGCAATTAGCTGTGTAACTTCTTTTACTTTTTATAAGTTATTTAATATTTATTAAATGGAATATTGAAGAAGAGCTAATTTTGTTATTGGTTTGTTAGGAATAAGAGCTGAAAAAAAAATAATAACTAATTTAGTTATAAGATCAAACCAAGGACAAAACATTTGTGCACTTACAATACAGTGTTTTTTTTTTTCAATCATAAGAACTAAATTTACAATTATGATGACCTTTTTTGAAATAACTTATTTTGTTCTCAATAACGCGATAATAACTTATTCAGTTACTTTACCAATAGCAAAATTTGATCTTTGTTAGTCATTTGCTTTTACCCGGAAAGGTACAGATGATGAATAGCATCGATCCGAATTTCACAACCTAGTGGCGCTAGTATACATATGTATGTACTTGTGGTGCATCCTTGGTGAGACATATCACATCGTGCAAACGAGATGCAATCTTCAACAAATTGGTTCAGGAGTAGGTACGTGTATTACCGGGTGATGGATCGCATATGGATTCCTCTAAGACACCCTCCACACTACACTAAGGATACGGGTAATCTCACACTAGATCTGAAAAATGGTCGGAGTAACAGACCCGAACAGGAATGAAAAAAGTCACCCTCCAAGGATTCCTCTGAACATTTCTCCAACTATTTCTATGGTATTTTCTCACGAAATTCATTTAGGAATGCATAAACAGAATTCCTCCAAGGTTTTTTTTTGCAGGGATTTCTTTGAAAGTTTCACTTTGGATTTCTTCAATTATTATTCTTCCAGGGAATTCTTCTGAAATTTCAGGAATCCCTCCGAAAATTTCTTTAAATATTCCTCTGAAGATTACTTCGGAAATTCATCAGGGATTCCTACTTTATCAGGGAAACTTTACTGGGGATTTCTTTAGAAATCTCTTAAGTGATTTTATCGGAAAATTTTTAAACTTTTTTTCAGGCATTCAATCAGGGAATTTCTTCAGGGATTCCTTCCTAAATTTTCCTTCCTTCTGAAATCCCTCAAGGGAGACTTCCACGGCTTACTCCTCCAAGGATTCCTTCGAGAAATAATCCAGTGATTTTTTCCAGGGATCCCTTCAAGAAACAGTTCAATAATTCCTCCAGGGTTTCTCCATGGGATTCCTTCAGAAATTTCTTCAAAGGTTCCTTTAATCCTAGTCGAGCATTGGGATCATTATGACCCTGACAGTAAGGGTATGCGGTATGGGATTTTTTCAAAGCAATACGAAACGAAACGATATGTGAAATTCCTGATGCGATGCGGTACGAAACGAAATTTAAAAATGTTCCGTGAGAACGATACGAAATCCGAATTCACTCGGTATTTTTCGAAACGAAACGAAATTTTCGAAAAAGTTCCGCGGAATTTTGCAGTTATATCAAATTGATCAGGAAATGGATGCTGCGTGTTTGCACTTTGTTTTTCTAGTGGTGGCGTGGCGGTGTTTCCGTTTAGTCTCATCCCTTAGACTTCATTTGATACAGCGCCATTTATAGGTTTGTTGCTGGGGCTGCTATTTTCCTAGCGTTTTTCACAACAAACCCGACATAGGATTTGTATTCAGTTAGCTAAAAAGCTAAAATAATACATTTATTAGAACAAATATACACATGAAAAACGGAACTACTCACAAATTCGGTGATCTGATAAGGAAACACCTCCTCACAGTTGAATTCCACTTCGCATGCAGCTTATGCAGAATGAATGACTAGGGGTGTTCAAATATAATTTGATATGGCTAAAAATTTGAGATACGCAACTTTGCGTAACAAGGGTATTGGACCATTTGGGCCCTGGACCAATTCTGAGCACTTTAAGCTAATTTAGGGAATCCCGCCAAATTCCGCGAAATTTGACAAAATTTAGAAAATAATTTCAAAATTTCATCAGTTTTAAATATTTAAACATAAGTTGGATAATAACTTTTGACAGCGTAAATTAATTTGCGATTCGGAATCCGGCATGATAAAAGTTCAATGCATTTTTCATTTGATTGTTTTCTGATGTTCCATTAGTTTTGTTAGTTTTTCTGTGAATTATTCATAACGCATACAAAATTTGTGTTTTCTTTAAAGATGCAGTTAAAAATATGGAGCCACGAAATACACAATGTTGGCCCGCGAAATTAAAGAAATTTTGCCGCGAATTTCCATTGTCTCTATCAATAACCCAATAAGATAATTTAAATGACTTAAGATCACACCAATGCGTTGCATCATTGATGCTCGAACTACAAATGAGCCAATGTATAATAGTTCAGAAAGGGGGGGAGGTGGTTGCACGGGCCTGGTTGTATGCAACCCCAAATGAAAAAATAATTTCCAGAATCATCCCCTGAAGAAAACTATAATACAGTCGAGTATCCTATTAAACGCTGCCATCCACTTTACGGCCGCCGCAATTTCTCAGCTGTCTTACATCCCATCTAGTTGATTTTTTTAGTGCAGTTAGTGCTTACTATAGACTCTACACATACAAAAAATGAACTAAATCAGTTAGATGACGACCTGGAAAACGCGGTGGGCGTAAAGTGGGTGGCAGCGTTTAATAGGAGACCCGACTTTACGACTCGAAACGTTGAGAAATATCTAAAACTTCCGTTTTAACTCCCCAAGACTGCAGTGCCGAAATTAGTAGCTCTGTAAGATTAATGAATTTACCAGAAAATACCCTGTAAAATCCACATTGATATTGAAAAGAATGCGTACGAAATAAGGTGACGAAGGGTATTATCGGCAGGTTTGTTGTCTTTTGTTTGGGTTTTGTGGGTCGAATTGTCTGAATTTTGGATATATAACTCAGCTTGGTTGGGAAGGATTTGAGGCCAACTCTGAGACCAATAGGCTTCAAAAAAAAAAACCCCATGACGAAGACAACAAAACTACCGAAAATACGTAAGTTGCCCTATGGGTAATTCTCGCTGAGACCGGCCCACTATTTACACCTTGTCTCCAAAAATGTTTAAGGTGCCGATTTTCTGAAAGCCCTCGCTAAAAAAGTAAGAAAAATGCATTTGGTTACTTAAATTGATGGACCCCCCGTTAGTTAGAGCCACAACAATTTTTGCAGACCCCTCGATTTTGGTCAAATGGTGGCTCATTTAAACCGTTATAACTCGAAAGTTTCTCCAAAAACCACTTCAAAACGAATTGTTGTTGAAAAGAGGACAGATAGAGCTACTATTTACAATAATAAAAAGTTGGGTCGGCCATATTGATTTTGGCCGCCATCTTGGATTTTTATACCAAAACATTTTTTTCACCATGAGGGCAACCACCGATTTTCAAAATTTTTGCATCAATTGAAAGCTGATGCATTTATACATAACATATAAAAAATTTAGAGATGTCTTTTTTTCCTATCAAAAGTTATCTGCAGTTTTGTAAATTGAGCCACGTTTTCTCCATACATTTCCATGCGCACCGGCAACGACATGCAACAGCATCCGAGTTTACGCCTGCATGCATACACAAAGGCGCGTGCCGCAAAATTTGGTTAAATCGGAGATTCGTTTTCGTTTTTGACTGTTTCTCAACGATGCGGGCATTGTTTCCATAACTTTTATAGTGTTTTGAAAAGCTTTAACCTTCAGCTTTCCATTAGTGGACTCAGAATTTAAATTTGTGTTCGTAAATACTGCGAAATAACGCTGCATTTAAGAAAACGGCCGGCACCGAGCCCAGTGCGCAAAAGTGGCATGATTAACAAAACGGCAGATAACTTTTGAAAGAAGAAAAAGACATCTCTAATTTTTTGATATGTTATGTATAAATGTCTCAGCTTTCAATTGATGCAAAAATTTTGAAAATCGGTGGTTGCCCTCATAGTGAAAAAAATGGTTTGGTATAAAAATCCAAGATGGCGGCCAAAATCAATATGGCCGACCCAACTTTTTATTATTGTAAATAGTAGCTCTATCTTTCCTCTTTTCAACAACAATTCGTTTTGGGTTGTTTTTTGGAGAAACTTTCGAGTTATAAAGGTTTAAGTGAGCCACCATTTGACCAAAATCGAGGGGTCTGCAAAAATTGTTGCGGCTCTAACTAAGAGGGGTCCATCAATTTGAGTAACCAAATGCATTTTTCTTACTTTTTTAGCGAGGGCTTTCAGAAAATCGGCACCTTAAACATTTTTGAAGACAATGTGTAAATAGTGGGCCGGTCTCAGCGAGAATTATCCCTATAATAATCCTATTATAAGTTTCCCGGTAATCATTGAATATAAAAGCATTCGCAACCCGCAAATTCGAAAACTATAAACACTATCATCTCTAGATATTAGGCCAAACATTCTACCAGATAAACCTGAACATAGGATTCTACAAGTGAAGCGGACCTGATGTTATGGTTGATGTGCATGCCCTTCTCACCGAGGACCTGGGATCAAAAAACCTCTCCCAAAAACATACAAAATGTGCGTTCCACCTTCAGCTTATTTGATTCGGGACTGTGGGTCCCAAAATAAAAGCATTTTTTTATAACACCGTATATTTGAAAAAAAAATCACCTAGTATCACCAGTCCACAGTATTAGTGAATAACCTAATGAAATTCAGCTTGTCATTTCTACCGAAATTTTTTCTTGTACCGACTTTTCGAAATTGTGTGTTAAAGTTGGCAGGGCACATAGCGCAGTTAGAATTTTTTGTGCTCATCTTACCTTTTGACATTTTCAAAGCACATCTGGAACTCTTTGAAGACATATGTCAAAAAATGTCGGTGTGAACCGTTGCAGATTTTTTTCACATGCTTTAAACTCGTTGAAATACTTCAAGAATACCGCTACGAGCTCCTACATCGATGCCTTCAGAACCCGAACATATTCTAGACATTTAACCATAAACCATGATTTGAAATTCCTTCAATTTTTTTCCAGTATTTTCGGAAATTAATCTAAATACCGCCTAAGTACTCCTTTCAGTGTCTGAAAAATTTCTTGAGGATTATTTATAAAGTAGCGTTATGAATTGTATACATGTATATTTAGCCTCAAAATTCTACGGGATTTCTTATCAACGAAAGAAATAAGAGCTTAATCGTGTATAGCGCTTCGTCAGACAAATGTAATGGTAAATCCCTTTCAAGAGTTCGACTGAAAATTTAAACTATTTCAAAAGGGGCATTTACATAATAAATTTGTTTTCGAAATTTATTAGACATTCCGCGGAATTCCGTTTTATTTCGTCCAAATCTATATTTTCAAGACGAATTTTTTAGAATTTGACGAAACGAAACGAAATTCAAAATCATAAATTTCGCCTGGTTGAATTCCGTGGAATTCCGCGGAATTTCGTTTCGAGGTGTGTTTGGCGAAACTTTTCGGTATACCGCATACCCTTACCTGACAGACACACTGATCGTCCACTGAGCCAGCGGGGTGAAATTTTGCCAATGCACGAAGAAGGTTAAATATTCTTTGGGAATTTTTGCCTTTCTCGTACACTAAGTGTACTGGAAAGACTATATGTTCACTCCAAAAATGATTTTTTGATAGAAGTTCCGGAGGGTCGAGTCACATATACCTGTCAACTCAGCTCGACGAATTGAGGTGATGTCTTTGTGTGTATGTGTGTATGTGTGTGCGTGTGTATGTATGTGGGCAAAAAACTCACATCACTTTTTGGCAGTAAACCTCAACCAATTTTTATGACCGACAGTTCATTCGACGCGGAATCTGGCCCCATTGTTTCCTATTGAAAATGGTTTGGATCGGTTCAGCGGTCCCGCAGTTATGACAATTTAGGTATTCCGGACCGGTACCCCAGGAAAAGTTTGAAAATGCTACAAACCTATACATGCGGCATATCAAACCGGAGCATTTTCGATAACCTGATGAAACGTAAGCAGGAAAATAGTCTCAAAACATATCTGAACCGATAGTGTTCCGGCACCGGTTCCAGGTTTCCCACCGAAAGTGGCCAAATATAAAAGCGAACCAAACCCATGCGTTCGGCACATCAAACTGTGGCGTTTTTTAAAACCTATGAACGATAAGTAGGAAAATAGTCTCAGACCATATCTGAACCGATAGTGTTCCGGAACCGGTTATAGGTGTCCCGCTGGAAGTGGCCAAATATAAAAGTGAACCAAACCCATGCATGCGACACATCAAACCGCGGCATTTTCGATGACCTGATGAACGGTAGGCAAGCAGAAAAATAGTCTCAGACCTTATTAGAATCAATAGTGTTCCGGAGCCGGATCCGGGTGTACCGCCGGAAGTGGCCAAATATAAAAGTGAACCAAACCCATACATTCGGCACATCAAACTGTGGCATTTTTATAAATCTGATTAACGGTTAGCAAGAAAATGGCAAAGAAACAGAAGACTTTAGAGACTACCGACAGTTTTGCAGAACCGGCGTTCGATGCTTCGTTGGAATTTCGAAAGTTAATAAAATCAATGCAAGTGATAAATATATGTGAAGCAGCAAAACTAAAGAATCTCATCAAATCGCACCATTTCAGATTTCTGAGGTGTAAATATACAGAAGGATGGGCCATCCTGCCCATGATCGCATAGTCGACGTAATCACCATTGACAATGTCAGCATTCACAAGCTAATATCTATCAATTATGCATAATTGTGACCAGTTTTATTTAATAGAGCCCAAGATCTAATCACTAGCTAGATGTCAAAGTGAAAAAACTTAAACTTTCCATTATTCATTGTTAAAATTTTGAAAATGTGTTGAAAACTACAGTGGCACTTACGTCACTTATGCGATTATGGGCAGCATCGTTGTATAGGGCTCCACTATGAAGCGGCTCCATACAAACAGGTGGCCAAAAATATTTTCGCGTAAATTTCATAATGTCTTGCTCCTAGTCGTAGGGTATATGCCTGAAAATTATGAAAAACATGATGAACAGGTTTTTTTTAACACGGCAGTTTCAAACAGCATAAAACTATAAGGGCATTGCATACTTTTAGGCGATTAAAGATTTCTGTTACTATTTACAAAATACATTCCAATTCGTTAAAATGGGCTTCGCTAAGAGATCCAAGATTTAGACTGCACTATAATTGATCTACCGAGAAAAGTGGCCATGACAACCAAATGTTTCCTCAGAGGTTTTTAATGGCCAATTTGGAAATTTTATATAGCAATATCTCAATCATCGCCGACAACTTGATTGGAATTGCAGAATAGCAGCTAGTAGCAGCCAAATTTGATTTCAATGCCTCCCAGGGATCCTAAACAAAAACATAGAAGTATTCCCGAAGCGAAACTTTGCGAAACTTTTTTTGTATGGAACGGTATATATGGGAAAAATTTGATTGTTTTAATGTAGCACCATTTTATACTTTTACAATCAACCTTTCAACGTCTGATATATCATTTGACAGGTTTGTAAACAACCTTCAAGAATCTGCTTTCGTTCAACTTTTTTCATTTAGGCCGAAGATATGCGAAGTTGAACTTTTCATTCATTTTATCAAAAAATGCCAATGATCTCATTCAGCTGCCAATATATCAATAAGTATAGGGATTAGCAAACTTATATTCTGGGGTTTACTGGTCCAAGTGGTCTACTTTCAACTACCGAACCTAAATCTCAAATTGAATTAAGTCGATTTTCGATTTTTGGCCACCTGAATCCCCTTAGTGGGCTCTACGCAATTTGGCATAATGACTATTTGGCATAATGTCGTTTGGTATAACACGAAGAACAGCCTTCTTGGTAAGAATGTGCATAATATTTGTTATGCCAAATGGTCATTATGCCAAATGATCGTTGTGCCAAATAGCTTTTATGGCAAATGGCGTTATGCCAAACGGCATTATGCCATGTGGCATTATGCCAAAAGGGGTAGAGCCAAAATTATGACGTGATTGGTTGTGCCCTCGCCCTTTGAAATGTGGTTGAAATTTGGATGGGATTTAGTATAGGAAATTTCACTTGCTTGCATATATTTTTTGTCAATTTTTGTATGAATCTTGTAATGATACAACCCAAAGTGTGCAGAAAATACTGTGTTGAAGACTACGAAGAGATCTGTGGTTCTGAATAAAGTTATATCCTAGCTTGTAATTATCGTCTTGATATTGATCAGCTTTTAGTGGTAGTGAAGGTATTCAAGCAGTCAACTGAATGGTCTGATATTTCTTAGCTCAGTTTATACGTCAAACATAATTTCGGACGTCAACTCAAACACCGTGAGTACATACTCGACGAGAAAGGCACTATCACCACTAGGTGGATTACAATCTGTTTTTTTTTATAGATATCCCAGTCAACCAGTGATCGTATAAGATGTAGAATAAGATGTTAAAGTGGAGGCGATATGCGTACAATTTAAATGCGCCTCAATGGAGGCATGTACGCATATGGCCTCCACTTTATCATTTTATGCAACATCTTATACGACTACTGGCTGTCTGGGATGGCTTTATAAATGCCCCAGAAATTCCAACGACCATGCTTCGAAATTCTTCCAGACATTCCTTCTGGAATGCTTAAGTAATCCCTGCAGATATTTCTGCGGGATTTTTCAAGAATTCCTTCGGATAGCGCTCCGGTGATTCCGTCACGAACTCCTCCAGTAATTTCTTCGGAAATGTATTCAGAGATCCTGGAATTGCTCCAGATATTCCTTTGTGAATTTCTTCGAGTGCCCTTCCTCCAGCCCTTCCTTTGTACATTTGGTCAAGGATTCCTTCAGGAATTCTTCCGGAACTGAAATACTTCAGTGATTCCATTTCAAGTCACTCCCAAGATTCCTTCTGTGATTCCTCTGCGAGGTTTTCCAGGGATTCAGTCATGAAAGCCTTCAGGAATTATGCTATTTTCAAATCCACAAATAGCGAACCGTCATTCGCATTCCATGGTGTGGAAGTGTGTAATGGTTCCAAAATCACCAGTTGACCTTTCAGCGTCTTGTTGATTAAAATTTATGGAGTTTCACATGACAAGTAGTTGGAATTCAAAAATAAAATAAAATAATTATTCAGATATGATACAACTTAATCACAACTGCACAGAAGAATTTTCTGGAAGGTCAAATAAATAACGAAGAAAAAAAATCCTATGTTTCAACAAACCAGCAGTTACCATCGGGGGATTGCCTTTTTCATCCTCCAGCTCCAGTAAGTTGGATCAATTTGGACGTTTCAAAAGCAGCCCCGAAAAAAAAAAAAAAACAACTCCAATCAATTACGGTCCTTCCCCTCCAGCAGGTCGAATCAAAATTATTTCTTTGTCCGCTGGCTTTCGCCCGGCTCTGCCATTGTGCCGTTCGTTGCCGAATCGCTCGCTGCGCAAAGTAAACATTATTCACGCTCCGGAGTGGAGTGAAAAATTGTTTCTTAGCACGAAAATCGTTTTTTACACCCGCGCACCCGCACCGCGAAACTCTTGTCTTCATCGCATCGGAGTCCTAGTGGCAGTCGTCGACAAACGATTGGGTGGGGCCGCTACCGCACCGGTTCGTGTTGTGTCCTTGATCGGATTTACTCCTGATTTGTAATCTTTGTTGGGCGGACAGTTTTTTTTCTGCTCTTTACAAAATAATCTCGGGACCTGACAAAGGCAGAATTCAATCATCGAAATGTTCAAACTTTGGCTGCGGCAACCTGATCAACAAATGGACAGTCTGTCAGTCGATACAGTCCTGGGTGGGTGCTGGTAGTGCACTAATAGAAAAACATCCTCTAATCGCTTTCTAGCTGGCAACAGCTGTGTTCCATTAGATTCGATTTTCCAGCGGCAACTGCTGGCGGGTTGCCCTCGCAAGAAAGCATGGAATAATAAACCTGCTACGACTACCTACTAGTCTCGGGAGGAGGAAAATTCGAGTTCAATGGCAATGGCTATGTTCTACACCTGCTGTAACAACTTTGTTGGATTTTCTTCTCTGGGCACCAAAGGACCAAGCTTTTTACCTTGGTCGGTCGTATCGCATCCTTCTGCGCAGATATACATTTTCTTCCATCTACGAAGTCATTTCATTTGATACCTATCGGCAAATCGGTTGAGTGCTTTCTCCGTTCTCCCAGGCGAAGATATTATCATAAATAAATATTTGAAGCACCTGATCTGATGGCGATACTGAATGTACTGGTAGTGGTGGCTCAAGAATAAAAACTCGAAGCAAAATATTAGCAGCTAAATGCAGTGGTTCAATAGCCCAATATTCAGGTAGGACTTACATATCAAGAGATGAACCAGTCTAGGGCTGAAAAGCTCTATAATTAAGGAATATTAATAATACTTAATATATCGAAAACTAATGTATTAAACTATATTTTTGTTTAATTTTAACCCTTTGTAGTCGGAGAGGTCGAATCAGTGCTGAAAATTTCATTTCGTCATATCTAAATTCAATCATCTACAGTTAATTTTAGAAGCTGAACCTGAGAATATGGAAAATGAAAAACTTGTGCGGCTAGACCAGTTCTGTAAGAAAGTCATGAAAAAACCGCTATTTTTCGAATATTTAAGGTAACCTTTGAAAAATGCCAAATGATATTCATCGAGAATATCATTGGCATTTTTCGAAGGAAGTCCGTGACATTTACCTTATAAATTCAAAAAATAGTGATTTTTCCGTGACTTTCTTGTAGAACTGGTCTAGCCGCACAAGTTTTTCATATACCATATTCTCAGGTTCAGCTTCTAAAATTAGGTGTAGGTGATTGAATTTAGATATGACGAAATGAATTTTTTAGCACATATAATATGACCCCAACATAAAAGCGGCTGTAAAAATTCACACGTTCAATAAAACAGAAAACTGCCTTGGGCAAATTGAGTCTTCTATTGAGGAAAATTGGGAATATTTGACATTTTTGACTTCACTGACAACCTAGAACATCCTGAACACCTTAAAGTTTGGAGAAACGAACTAATTGACATAGCAGTTGTTCTAAAAGTTGAATTTGGATATGAGTTACCTTCATATGTATTCATTTAACTTTCGTCAAGAATGTCAGAAGGTGTTTTATATTTTGGGGTGTTCTAGGTGTTCCAGACTGTCCTGTATTAAAGTCCTTCAACTCTACAAGAACAATTATATGTGTTTTCGCCATAATATTATAATTACATAATCTACTAGGATCCGTGAAGCTCTTGAAATCTACAGTATCATTTATAGATACTACAGGGATATTCCAGGTCAGCCAAACTACTTGCAGTTCAAAACTTCAGGTCTACACTCGTAACAATAATTATATGTGTTATACTGAGTAACGTTGCATAATCAACCGCGCTTACTGGACCAATCTGGGCCGGCTCCAGAGGCACGTTATCCTCCATTTGGGACATTTGTGCCATCGCCCAAATAACAGCCTATTTCATCATCTACCTGAGGGAAAAGGAAGGAAAAAGGATTTGGATGGGGATAGGGACAGGTAGGGAAATAGGAAAAATACCCTGGAAGAGGGTACTAATGCACAAGCGTACCACAATGGGTTCAAACAGCGCCCTGAAAAGGGCACTGTAATAACGCATAAAGCGAAAGAGAGCCTATAGCTCTTTACCACAGCGGGTTAAGAACAACAGAATATCCTGAAGATTCAGGTTTCTGAAGTCAGTTTCACTTAATAAGTGTTTACCGATTACTCGAAAACGCAGTTGCGCGAAAACTGGACAGTTACATATCAAATGATACGAAGTTCCATAATCGGATTCACAGCTATCACAGGCAAATGAATCAGCTTGCTGAATATTCGCCATGTGATAGCTGAGTCGGCAGTGGCCAGTCAATGCTTTGACCAACATGCTGCAATTCTGCTTAGACAGATTAGTTAGATACTTCGCCACCCGTAGAGATGGCTCAGCACTATACAATTTGGTTTGACGACATGACTCCAAACTATTCCAATATTGTCTGTGTTGAATGACAGCCCAGGTGTGAATCTGAAGCTTAATCCAACACTTCGATATCGGAATAGCTGGCTCAGGGCCAATGAAGTCATGTGATGCTCCAGAGCGAGCTAACTCATCAGCCAATTCATTTCCAGCGATGGAAGAATGACCAGGTACCCATAGAAGGTGAACAGCGTTTGCTGAATTCAGCTCCTCGATTTGAGTTCGACAAGCGATAACTATCTTCGACCTGGATTTGGCCGAAGCAAGTGCTTTAATAGCAGCCTGGCTATCTGAACAGAAGTATATTACTTTGCCCATTACGTGCTGCTGAAGTGCTGATTGCACTCCGCACATAAGAGCAAAGATTTCGGCCTGAAAAACGGTGCAGTGTCGTCTACCAAGTGAGTAAGACTGATACAGCCTTAGCTCACGAGAATAAACACCAGCGCCTGCTCGACCTTCGAGAAGGGAGCCATCAGTGTAACATACGATGCCGTCTGAAATACTTCTTTCCAGATAACCAGATGTCCACTCTTCCCGGGAAGGGAATTTCGTGGAAAATGTCCTGTATGGAAAATTACAAGCAATTGTAAGATCACTTGGAGCAAGGACAATTTTGTCCCAATTCACTAAAAGTGGAAACAACGAGGTGTGTGTTGATGTGCGGTTCACAGGAGTTTCCTCTAGTAGACCGAGTACCCGTAACCGGTAAGTGCAAGAAAGGGCTTCTTGTTTGAGATGAATGTGTAATGGGGCAACGTCAAAGAGAACTTCTAGCGCTGCCGTAGGAGTTGAAGAGAACGCTCCAGACATCGCCATTAAGCACATCCTTTGGAGATGACCTAATTTTGATTGGACCGTTCTCACTTCACCCTTTTGCCACCACACAAGACACCCATAAGGCAATATTGGCCGAACCACAGTTGTGTAGATCCATTTGATATACTTGGGTTTTAGACCCCAAGTTGTACCAAAAGTACGCCGGCATTGCCCGAAGGCCATACACGCTTTCTTGATTCTGAACTCAATGTGAGGTGTCCAGGAAAGCTTGGAATCAAGAATGACTCCAACGTACTTTACCTGTTCAGTCACATCGATTTCAGAATCAAAGAGACGCAAAGGTCGAACGCCATTACGGTTTTGCCTTTCCGTGAAAAGAACAATAGATGTTTTACTCGGATTAACCGAAAGGCCATATTGGCGACACCAATCCTCAACTACCTGAAGGGCGTTTTGCATCAGGTCGAAAAGGGTGCTGATGCACATACCAACTAACAATGTTGGGTAGTCGTCAGCAAAACCATAAGTAGGAAAACCGCTATTATTGAGTTGCCTCAATAGCGTATCTGCTACGAGATTCCACAAAAGCGGTGATAAGACTCCCCCTTGGGGGCATCCACAAACACTCAATATCTATGATATATCTTTGAATCTTTGGGACATTCAAGGTCGTCCAAACTGTCCTTTAATGAAGTCCTTCAAATCTACAAGAATAACTTTTTGTGTTTTCGCTATAAATAATAGCATTGCATAATCTGTTAAGATCCCTAAAGCTCTTAAAATCTCAGATGTCATTTAGTGATACTATAAGGATATTCCAGGTCAGCCAAACTACCTTGGAGTTTAGAACTTTAGGTAACAGCAGCTAGAGTTCAGACCTACACTCATAACAGCAGCCATATCTGCTATACTGAGTAACATTGAATAAGTACAGGGGATACTCAAAATAACTGGGACAGGTAAAATTTTCACTTTTCAAAAAATGTTCATCTCGCTGTAACTTTTTCAAAAGGGCATCAAATATTCTCAAATTTTTACTGTAGGTTCATCAACTAGTTGTGTATCAGTGGTTCAAATTTGGAAAAGATCGGGCTATTCTTCACGAAGATATAAAGATTCTTGAAAAGGGTATAATTATTTGGTAGCCAAATTTGAGCTTTTATATCTCCGGGTTCAATGAACTGATTGCAACGAAATTTTGACCATTCATGACTTATGTGATGAACTCTTAAAAATGTTTAACTTAACTTTATATTTTTAATAAGAGAAAAAGTTATAACGATTTCATTCATTTCACGATTTTTTAGTATATTCATCAATTTCTAATATGAATCACATTACTTTCTCAATTTATTAGCGGCTATGCTGTAACTTTCATTCAAAACACATTTATATATAAGTCATTTAGAGGGAAATTAATTAAACTATAATTTGCATCTTGAATTTTTAAACGATGTTGAAGTTTTGGATGATTTGGTGTTTTATTAGAAAAATAATCTAATCGTTATAATTTTCTTCCGTGTCAAGAATTTTAAGTTAAGTCAAAGGTTTTTCATAGCTCATTATACAAGTCATGAATGGTCAAAATTTCATTGCATTCGGTTCATTGAATCCGGAGATATAACAGCTCAAATTTGGCTATCGGATAATTTTACCTTTTTCTAAAATCTTTATAACTCCGTGGACAATGGTCCGATCTTCTCCAAAATTGGACTACTGATACACAACTAGTTGATGAACTTACAGTAAAAAATAGAAAAATAGTAAATGAGAATATTTGATGCACTTTTCGAAAAGTTACAGCGAGTTCAACATTTTTTTAAAAGTGAAAATTTTACCTGTCCCAGTCATTTTGAGTAACCCCTGTATCTGCGGCTACTGGACCAGCTGAAGTCTGCTAAAATTAGTATTAACCTTTGGAACATTCAGGGGTCGTCTAAACTGTCCTATAATAAAGGCCTTCAAATATACAAGAATAACTTTATGTGTTTCCGCAATAAATAATTGCATTGCATAATCTGCTATTGAAGCTATTGAAATCTCAAATGACATTAAGAGACACTTTACGTATATTCCATGTCAGCCAAACTACCTTGGAGATCAGAACTTCAGATCTACATTCGTAACAGTAACCATACTGAGTAACGTTGCATATTCAACCGTTCGAATTGGACGAATCTGAAGTCTGCCTCTGGAGCCGACCTACTGATACCTGAATCTGAAGTCTACTTGATGTTTTCATAAACCTTTGGGGCATTCAGAGTCATTCAAACTGTGCTAAAAAATCCTTCAAGTTGGCTTCATGGCCGTGCGGCTAGAGGCGTCAGCCATCTAGGCGTTTCGAAAGTCTCGGAGTGTGGGTTCGATTCCCACTCCAGTTGGTGAAAACTTTTCGTCAAACGGGAAATTCTTCACTAGGCCACTGGGTGTTATGTGTGTTGTCCGTTGTCTAATGTTGGTGCTTGCTCGGTCTGTATAACCTCTGGTTGAAGACTGTGTAATGTTTAAAAAAAAACCGAATCAATCCACCTAGCGGTGATGGCGTCTTTCTCGTGTCTTCTCGGATATTCTGGGCACAATTTTTGGACTCCAGACTTCTTTCCCATACCAAATATACTCATATTACAAGGTTTTAGAGCATAAAACTCCATTAAACAACCGCCATCATGAATTTGAAGCCACTATCTTGTATTTTAGATTACCATCTTGGACTCCGGACCGGACATCTTGTACATATGAAATATATCCTTATTGCATGATTTTAGGGCGTAAACCTCCATTAAATAGCAGCCATATTGGGTTTTAGACCACCATCTTGCATATTCTGATCGTATTTTTTTTACTTCGGCCTAAAACTCCATTAAACTGCCACCATCTTGAATATGAAACCGTTATCTTGAACTTTAGGCCGCCATCTTGGATATTCTGGTCGTCAAATACATATCCCCATTGCCACTCTAAAGACTGCCCCAGAAAGTATGGACGCACCTAGTCTTCAGTTGTCTGGGCCTGATCGATGGTTCTTGTTTCGGGCTCCGTGTTGTCTGTTTCTGCTTACTATAGGATCGAAAATTCAAACGTTCTTGGCCACGATGAACATTGGAATTCGAAATGGTAACTTTTTTGGTCATACCCCGCTCTGTGTTAGTTAGAAGGTTTTTTGTTGTGCTCAAACACTTTCATTATTTTTTTTATCCAAACGAGGGATAGCAGGATCTTTATTTTTTACCCAATTTTTGCCTATGCTTTAACGTGTTATTCCCATCGTGGTTGCTACTTGCTGGTTGCACAATTTTCTAGCTTACTCCCACCATAGTTTGCTCTTTTCCTAAGTGACCTTTCAAACTCTGTACATCGTTTGTGCACATTTTTTCAATGATGTTCCGTTGAAAGTTCATGTATTTTGAAATACACTGTTGGAACCTCAAAAGCGTCATACAAATGCTGAGAAAATAGGTTGACCAACAGGATGTAGCTTTCAAAAAGAACTAGTCATCGATAGTTATGAAATGCCAGTATTTTCTTACTGCGTCCATACTTTCTATTAAACACTATTAACACTATTAAACAGCCGCCATATTGAATTTTGAGACGCCATATTGGATTTTAGGCCGCCATCTTATATATTTTGATCGCTATTTTTTGGACTCTAGACATCTTCCCTACACCAAATATCCCGAGTAGCACACATGTTCTACATAAGTCTATGCATCTCTTATATGACCAATATCGGTCATATAGGAGTTACATAAACTTGTATAGAACTTGTGTGCTACCAGGGATATCCATTTTGCATGGTTTTAGGACCAACAAATCCATTAAACATCCGCCATTTTGAATTTGGAGCAGCCATACCGGATTTGAGGCCGCCCTCTATTCTGGTCACCATTTTTGGGCTTCAGACATCTTATTCATTCCAAATATACCTAAATTGCATTATTAGGATCAGGAACACTATTAAACAGCCGACATCTTAAATCTTGAACCGCCATCTTGGATTTTAGACAACTATCTTGGATATTCTGGTTGTCATTTTTAGACTCCAAACGTCTTCAGCATACCTAATATATCCATATTGCATGGTTTTAGAAGCTAAAGCTCCATTAAATAGTCGCCATCTTGAATTTGGAACCACCATATTGGAGTTAAAACCGCTATCTTGGATTTTAAACCACCATCTGGGATATCTTTTTCGTGATTTTTGGACTTCAGACATCCTTCTCATACCAAATAAACCTACATTGCATGGTTTTAGAGCAAAACACCAGTAAACAACCACCATATTGAATTTGGAGTCGCCATCTTGGATTTTAGACAGCCATCTTGGATATTCTGGTTGATATTTTTGGATTGCAGACATTTTCACCAAATCAAATATATCCATTTTGCACGGTTTTAGAAGCTAACGCTCCATTAAATAGCCGCATCTTGAATTTGGAGCCGCCATCTTGGAGTTTAATCCGCCATCTTGGATTTTAAACCGCTATCTTAAGACAATTACACCGTCTTTGGTCAGAGGCCGCACAGACTGAACATTACTTACATTAGACAACGGACAACACATATAACACCCAGTGGCCCAGTAGATAATTTTCCGTTTGACGAAAAGTTTTCTCCGACTGGAGCGGGAATTGAATCCACACTCCGAGGCTTACGAGACACCTAAACGACTGACGCCGCTAACCGCTCGGCCACGAAGCCCACCATGTTTTGGTCGTCAATTTTGGTTTTCAGACATCTTTCTCATACCAAATAAACCCATTGTGCATGGTTTTAGAGCGAAACACCAGTGAACAATCGCCATATTGAATTTGGAGTCGCCATCTTGGATTTTAGACCGCCATCTTGGATAATCTGATCGCCATTTTAAGACTTCAGACATCTTCCCTATACCAAATACACCCCATATTGCATGATTACAAAAATCGCCGCAGTTTGATGTGTCACATGATGGGGCTTGGTTCAGATTTATATACGGCTAGTTCTACCGGTTCTGGTCCGGATCACTGAGATGGCCATAACTCCGGAACGCCTTGACCAATCCGGACCATTTCCAATAGCAAACAATGCGGTAAAATTACGGTTCGATTCGAACTATAATCCGAGAATTCGGCCAATGGGAAGTGCCTCAAAAATGAGTGAATTTATTTTGCGCACAGACATACATACATACACACATACACACATCATCTCAATTCGTCGAACTGAGTTGATTGGTATATGTGACTTGACTCTCCGAGTTTTCTATCTAAAATTCGTTCTTTGAATGAACATATAGCCTTTCAGTACACTTTGGTGTACGAGAAAGGCAAAAAGTCTACAAGAACAACTTTATGAATTTTCACCATAAATAATAGCGTTGCATAATCTGCTGGGTGCCGTGAAACTATTGAAATCTACAATATCATTTAGAGACATTATAGAAATATTCCAGGTTAGCCAAACTATCTTGGAGTTCAGAACTTCAGGTCTACTCAGAATTCAGGTTCAGAACTTTAGGTCGTAACAGCAGCCATATCTGATATATTGAGTAACGTTGCATAACACCATTCAACACTAAATTTTGTTATGGGATGAGAAAAAAGAACAGGGATTTGGGACCATAGAAGTGTCTTAGTGAAATTTTTTTTGTAAAATATTGAACCGGACCTTCACAGTTCAAAACCGAAGTTTGTATGGAGATCTTGGGGTGTTCAATTGGGGATTGTAACATAAGGCTGAATTTCAAAAGGCTGAATGCATAAAAGGCTGAATACATAAAAGGCTGAATATGAAAGGCTGAAATCAAGAAAGTGTGACATAAGGCTGAAATTACAAAAGGCTGAAAATTGAAAAGGCTGAAAATTGAAAAAGCTGAAAATACGAAAATGCATAGATAAATTAGAGCACTTCTTTCTTTTCTTGGAGTAACGTCCGAACTAAGATAGAGCTTGCTTCTCAGCTTTGGCATATCGGCACGAAGATACTCAATGCCAAAGGGAGTCAAGAAAATTTTCATAATGAAAAGTTCTTGGTCCGAACGCGAATCGTACGCGTAACTCTCAGCATGGGCCCTAGTTTCAAAACTGAACATATAGTGAAAAGGCTAATGGTGCATACCAACGAACGCAAAAAGGATCTGATAATATCCATATCGTTAATTTATCCTTCTTTAAACATGAGCTATTCTTTCGAGTCATGTTATTTTGGAGATTGTTGTCATTGCGGCTGCTACAACAATATCATCAGAGATTTTCCCTTCTTTGAAATATGTATATGTTATTTTTTTGAAAAATACTGCTTTAGTAATATATGCGTTCAATAATCCATAGCGTTATGGCCAGTCGTAAAACTTTCTGATTCAGAACATAGTAACTGAAGTATGTTCCCCTAAAATAGCTTAGTTTGGCCAACCATGGACTAGGGATGGTAGGACCATAGACTAACTTGAAGACCTGAAAGCACCGAAGAAAACCATTGAGTTTTGTGTGTCCAATGGCGTACAATAGTATTCATTACCTTGAATCTCTTCCGCGTAATTTGCATTTGTGTAAATTATTTTTAGTGTGTTACATAATGACGCCGCTGGTTGGACGATCAATCGTCAAGCTCAAGCAAAACCTATGCGAGTGCCACGGCTGGGTAATCGACTAACAAGCAAATTTTCAAATAGATTGTAAAATCAATGAATGTATGTAACTATTCCCAATTAGAATTATCTGTTTGTCTGAGCTGTTAGTATTAAGGTTAGCCTTTAGGCTGGTGCGTTTAAAAACTAGTCGAATCACTAATTCAGCCTTATGTTATTTCCGCCTTTTGATGCATTCAGCCTTTTGTTATGTCAGCCTTTCGTAATTCAGCCTTTTGTACGTAACCCTTCAATTGCTATGTGCATTAGAACGCGCTGTACATATATTTAGGCGTTGGACAATATCGAAACTAACCCAGATACCGAAAACGCCTAAAAATATGCACGGCACGTTCTAATGCACATATCAATTGAACACCCCAAGTTCGTCCCATAACACCAAATTTGGTAGAATTTTGTCGAGCAGTGTAATCAATCGCGGTTACTGGACCAACCTGAAGTCTACTATATATTATTATAAACCTTTAGGATATTAAGGGTCGTCCAAACTACCCTGAAGTTAAGCCATTGACAGTAACAGTGGGTTACATACAAACGGCTGAAACACGAAAGGGTGAAATAACAAAAGGCTGAATTACGAAAGGCTGAATCACAAAAGGCTGAAAATGTCAAAAGGCTGATATAACATAAGGCTGAAATAATGATTCGACTAGTTATCAAACGGCGAGCCTAAAGGCAACACTAACATCACAGACAAACATACATAATGCTCTAATTATTCATATCGTACACTGATATAATGATCTTTATGAAAATTTGCTAGTTGGCCGACCACTCAGCCCTGACACTTGCATTGGTTTTGCTTGAGTTTGACATTTGACGCACACTACCGCTCATTGGTTGATGGTTCATTGGACGTGCTTCCGTTACTATGTTCAAAATCGGAAAGCGTTAAGACTGTTTTTCCGCGCTAAAGTATGCATTATTGATCGCCTACATAACTATGACAGTCCCAGTCAACCAGTCATCGTATAAGATGTTATATAAGATGTTAAAGTGGAGGCGATATGCGTACATTTTACATGCGCCTGAATGGGGGCATGCACGCATATGGCCTCCACTTTATCATCTTATGCAACATCTTATACGATGACTGGTTGTCTGGGGTATTTCTCCAAATTATAGCATATATTTAAAAGAAGAAAAAAACCCTGATCACATTGTTGGCAGCCGTAATGGAAACCAATCTCCAAAACAGCATGATTCGAAAGAATAGCTCATGCTCAAAGAAGGAAAATTCTCCAATTGAAATACCAGTCATTTTTTGTGTTAGTTTTGGTATGCATCATTATCCTCTTCACTAAGCACATTCTATGACTAGGACTCATGTATGTAGCTAATCTGGTTAGCAAACGGGTAGTCATGCTGAGGGAGACGGGTTCGATTCTCTCTCGGACCAGAAACTTTTTGTAATGGAAAATTCCTTGACAACCGCGGACATAAAGTATCTTCCTGCCTGTCACACGATATACAAATGCAAAGTAGTCATTGGCAGAGAAGGCTCTCAATTAATGACTGTTGAAATGCGTATAGAAGCTGAAAGCAGGCTTTGTCTCAGTTGGGACGTTACGCCAGAAAAGAAGAAGAAGAAGAACTAAAACTCATTTCCTGCATTTTTGCAGTTTCAGCCTTTTGTGCATTCGGCCTTTTGAAATTCAGCCTTTTGTTACTTTCATCCTTTCGTGTTCAGCATTTTGTGCATTCAGCCTTTCGAAATTCAGCCTTATGTTAGCATCCCGTAACAGCAGTTATTCTCACAATAAAGTATAACATTTTATGAGTTATTCCAAGATAGTTTTGAAATATTCCAGATCAACCAAACTACTTTGGAGACCACATAGCTTCAAGTCTACACTGGTGATAATAGCTTTTACTAGTACGTTGAGTATTGCTACATCCACTGCACTGTATATACCAAAGTAGTTCGTGAAACAATAAGCGTTGGTATATATATTTTTGTGGTATTATGAGCCATTTTCACTATTGTGGAGCAAAGTTGATAAAAACAACCACTATAACATGTGGTGATTTCATTTTAGATAGTAACTTTACATATTGAAATAGGATGTATGAACCTCTTAACTCTCAAGGGTCACTTCATGATAGATTTGTGATAATTTTCATCCAATCTTTCATGGAGTGCACAACTCCACAAAACAACAGGCTAGCAATGCACACTTGCAATGCCTGTTACACTAAATAATGATACAAAATAAACCATACTTACTAATATTCTTCAAAGACTAGTATATATTGATAAGTAACTTTGAAACATTTGTGCTATACAAAGCTACCTTACCTAGTCTAACCAACCCAGATCCGTGAAATTATGAGAAATTTAGAGTTATTTCAAAATACCTTTGCGATATTTCAGGATTATAAAACTTCCTTAAAACTTCCCAAGTAACAAAATTAATTTTATGATGCTTTTGAAGAATACTTCAACACCCGTTCATTGAAACTAGATATGAATCAAATTGCTCTGCATAACAACGTCAAACTAACCATAAACCCGCCATAAGACAAAAGAGGCCCATCCTAAGATGCTCTTGGAGAGTTGTTTTTAAATTTCTCTTAAAACTTGTTGTACTTTCCATGTTGTCCTCAAGGCGAATTGCTCTCTCCTTGTAGAATTCTTCAAGTGCACGATAAAACAATAATAAATTTGTCAGTGTTGTTGCTGATGCAGCTGATGCAGAAAAGTTTGGTGAATTAAATTGAAAAAAAAAACACAATGAAAATAACACATTATTGTAATCGGGATTGATTTACTACACAAATTGGAAATATTTCCGTGGTGCACAGTGTTCGAAATCGATGATTTTGCGATCAAAATTAAATAACTTTTTTTAGGTTGGTTCTAGAGAATTGGCGTGTTCTACAAAGTTTTTCTGCATGCTAAAAGGCGTCTTTTGATAAAATGTAATAAATGATTAATCCCCCTAGAAGTGAGATAAAAATTTTATTTTTTCGAAATATTTTTTTAGAGGTTTGACGTCTTCGGCAAAGTTGTAGCCCATGATAGGAGAACAAAAGTCGTAGAACATGTCAAAGCTCCATCTCTTACGGTTTTCGAGATATGGAGCGTTTTGTGCAAAGTACCCCTAAAACTAGTTTTTTCAGTGTAGCTTCAACAGATAAAATCCTACAGTTTTGTGACCTTCTACAAACTTGTTCAGCACGTCAAAATACACATTTCTTCCAAAGATATCAAGTCATTATATCTTAAAACAAAAAAGTTATAGGCAAATTTGTCATATTTTAAAGTGTACTTTCAACTTAAGTAACTATTTCTGGCGCAAAATGGCGCAGATGGCTCAGTCGGTAGTTGAAAGATTAGACTTTTTACTATCACTTGGGGGTGGAAAACCTCGTGGACAATAGTGGGAAAGGTGGTTTAAATACATGACAAAAACTAATTATTTTGCCTGTAATACAAGAAAAATAAATTAAAAAAAATAATTAAGAAGCCCACAGTAAATTTTACTGCACTGTGTTTCTTCCGGCAATATTTTACAACGTTTTTACAAAAACCAGTGAGTTTTTATCACTAAAAATTAAAACATAAGGACAAAATATTGTTCCCGAGAGTTATAACTAAAGCTAGTTCTAAATAAAAGTATTGAATTTCTTCAAACTTATGACAACATATCTATGCCCAAACGAATGACTACCTACCCAATAGTCATAGAATTGAATGGCTACGGTGGTTAGAATATCAAATGCGTTTTGATAAATACCTTTGCATTTCTTATTAAGGTAGTTATGATTTTACATTATTCAATACATATTTTGACGATTTTCTGATGAAAATAAAGTAGATCTTTTTATATCAAATGATCAATTTGATAAAAAAAATATTTTCAACTCGATTTTTGTGAAAAGTGCTGTAAAAAATATGAAAAATGCCAAGAAAAATACTTCAATCAACTCATGATGCAGACGATGGGACGTCAAAACATGTAATTGGTTAACGTCAAGAGATTAAAAATAATATTTGAAATAAAAAAACCATCGCATTATTTCTTGACTTATATCTGATATATTTCAATTGCTTCCCAGGTGTAAGTCAAACTCGTGGATTACCGAAAAAGCATAAATACAAATATAAATGTAAGTAGATGAAAAAAATTCTACTCTGTGTTTTGTTGCACATCTTGAACTGTTTAATATTTCCTTCTTCCTATTTCTAGCGCTACATAACTTGAATATTGCCCCAAAAAAAAACAAAATGAATTCAAAAGCATGAATAAAATATTCTGTTAGGTAAAAACAATGCTCAAAAACGACACGAATGCACCTTTGGCGTAAAGTGTCGCTAATTTAAGTAAATAAATAAATAAATCATGCTCAAAAATGTTGTAAAATATTGCTGGAAATTACGCAATGCAGTAAAAATTACTGCGGGATCCTAAATTATTATTTTTTTTATTTATTTTTCTTGTATTACAGGCAAAATAATTAGTTTTTGTCATGTATTTAAACCACCTTTCCCACTATTGCCCACGAGGGTTTCCACCCCCAAGTGGTAGTAAAAAGTCTAATCTTTCAACTACCGACTGAGCCATCTGCGCCATTTTGCGCCGGAAATAGTTACTTAAGGTGAAAGTACACCTTAAAATATGATAAATTTGCCTATAACTTTTTTGTTTTAAGATATAATGACTTGATATCTTTGGAAGAAATGTGTATGTTGACGTCTTGAACAAGTTTGTAGAAGGTCACAAAACTGTAGGATTTTATCTGTTGAAGCTACACTGAAAAAACTAGTTTTAGGGGTACTTCGCACAAAACGCTCCATATCTCGAAATCCGTAAGAGATGGAGCTTTGACATGTTCTACGATTTTTGTTCTCCTATCATGGGCTACAACTTTGCCGAAGACGTCAAACCTCTAAAAAAATATTTCGAAAAAATAAAATTTTTATCTCACTTCTAGGGGGATTAATCATTTATTACATTTTATCAAAAGACGCCTTTTAACATGCAGAAAAACTTTGTAGAACACGCCAAACGTCTAGAACTAACCTAAAAAAAGTTATTTAATTTTGATCGTAAAATAATCGATTTCGAACACTGTGTGGTGTAACAAGGAAGCCAAATGCCAAGCAAAACTTATCGTACATATGTTGCAAGATACTTCCAAAAATTGCAACGCGCTTCCATTATAATGCACTAATAAAATATTTAAAAATACTATTCCTGGTCATGAGAACATTGTTCATGAGTTCTCTCAACATGGCTTCCATTGAAATCTAGGCCGGTGGTCGGTCCATTATCAATGGGTTTAATCAACATCACCATAAGGTCGTCTTAAATTTCTTTCAGCTCATGCCAGAGCTAAAAGCATAACTCGAGAATACTAGGATTTATAATGTTCTCAATGCAGCCTGGTTGGCCTCCATCAAGAACGTCTTAAATTTATTTCATCTTAAGCAAGGGTAAGAAGTATTACTCAAGAGTACTTAGGTTTATAACGTTCTTGATGTAGGTTTATGCAAACTCCGCCGAGAACGTCATAAACCATGTACGCCAAATTGTAAACAAAAAAAAATATTGCACCGCGGTGGATTTTCTGAATCTCGTCCGATAAATTTAATCATCAGCCCGGTACCGTTGCCTTTTTCGATAACCGGCCTTGATGCGGTGAAGTGCCTCATTCCTCCGGTCAGCATTTCCAACAGGTAAGTAGTTGTTGATTTTGAATATCGATGATTGGAACCCCGATTGCACGGGAATCGACGTCCTGGATGACCAAACCCAGCTCATGTCGGATGCTGCAACCGGAGGAACTTGGTTTTGCACCGCCTCGCGGTTGGTTTTCGGGTAGGTGTTTTTGATCGGCAGCAATAATGGAACGATGAGAATCAAAATCTGATGCTTGAGATTTTTCTTGTATTTTTCATGTATCAAACTGTTCTCATGCAAGAACAGTTGCTCTTGATCAAGAACGGATGATTGAAGATAACTACAAGAGCCTTATAAAACTGACAATAAGTTCAACAGTTCTTGTTGTGTTTATGGTTTTATGAACTGAACCTCAAGTATTCTTGGAGGTGTTTTTAAAACTACATATTGACGAAGAATAGTTGTGCTCAGCTGAAACTCCGATAAGATCAACTAGAATATGCAATGTTCCGATAAAACTATCATAAAAACAAATAAAACCAAATAGAATCAAGATTGTTACTTGGGTTAGAACTTCCAGATGATGATATGACACATCTTATTGGTATGGCACATTTCGAGCACAAATCTAAAGGCAAATGTAGAACGTGGCCGGGAATAAGGACATCGACCACGATTCTAGTATTCTGGTGAAGAATTGTTGATTCAGTTTTATTATAATTGCTATTAACGCTAAATAAATGAAAAAGATACAATCATTACGTTACCAACCGTGCTGTGTAACGCAAAACAGCAAAAAAAGAAATTGTTACGGCTGTAGACTCCACATGTTGTCCATATTGCAAGACAGTGTGTACGATTCTGAATATCCCGAAGCTAGGTCATAGTCACTGATAGTATTCTGTGAGCTCCAGTAAGTACCTATAATAGAATATAAAACATAACTCTATATAGCCAAAATTCAATTGCTGTTGATGCTAGATTTTTAACATCTATCATAATAGTTTGGATGACCCCAGTCGAACTGATGATGTCCATCGAACATTCAGAAGATTTACTGGGCATGATAGAATACAAATAGTGGCTTTGTGTAACGAAAGAAGATTTTAGGATCTAAACTCAAGAACAGTTTGGATGATCAAGGATATCCCGACTGATCTGATACTGTCTATTGAACTTTCAGAAGACTTACTGGACATGATAGATTACAAATCGTAAATTTGTATTACGAATGAAGTTACTGTTACACCCGCAGACTTCAGGATCTAAACTCAAGAACAGTATGGATGATCTAGGATATCTCAACTGATCTGATACTGTTTATTGAACTTCTAGAAGTCTTACTGGACATGATAGAATAGGAATCGTAGCCTTGTATAACGTAAGAAGTTGCTGTTACACCGGTAGACTTTAAGTTTTAAACTCAAGACAGTTAGGATATCCCGACTGATCTGATAATGTCTATTGAACTTTCAGAAGTCTTACTGGACGTGATAGAATACAAATTGCAAACTTGTATATCGAAAGAAGTAACTGTTACACACGTAGACTTCGGGATCTAAACTCAAAAACAGTTTGGATGATCTAGGATATCCCGGCCGATCTTATACTACCTATCTATTGAACTTTCAGAAGTCTTACTGGACGTGATAGAATACAAATTGCAAACTTGTATATCGAAAGAAGTAACTGTTACACACGTAGACTTCGGGATCTAAACTCAAAAACAGTTTGGATGATCTAGGATATCCCGGCCGATCTTATACTACCTATCTATTGAACTTTCAGAAGACTTACTGGACATGCTGGAATACACCTCGTTATTTTGTATAATGAAAGAAGTTATCTCAAGAATAGTTTGGATGACCTAGGGTATCCCAACTGATCTGATACTGTCTTTTGAACTTCCAGAAGACTTACTGGATATGATAAATTACAATTCGTAACTTTGTATAATGAAAGAAATTACCGTTACATCCGTAGATTTTAGGATCTAAACTCAAGAACAGTTAACTGAGATATCCAGAAAAAAATATTCTGCATCATATTCTACCCTTTCTATACTGTTGTGCATCAAAACCATAGTCATTTTTGCATTCCTCATCAAATCCCATCGAATAAGGTAAAAAGCATAAAAATACACCAATTAACAACAATCTTGAGTCGATTGTCGCCTCTCCACGCGGGAAAGCTCAGAAAAAATAACCCAAAGAACAAGCAGAAAAACACTGGTGAAAAGTAAATTAATCGACTCTGCTGGAATTGGTGACAAATGATTTAATTATTTGATAGTCGTTCTGACGAATGAACCGTCCGCCGTCCATCGTGTTCGTCCACACTGCAGAGACTCTCTGTGCAAGCCCCGGAAATCAGGTACGAAGCGGGGCAGCTGTGTGGCTGCAGTCGAGCTTATCGGAACGGAGAAAAAATGGAATCGATTTGCATAATGCTAATAAACGGGAGTCGTTTTTCGTTATTAGCTCTGGTGACTTGGCCGCTGGCGCGCTGGCAGGCAGCTACTGCTGGCCACCATCGTCATCATCATCATCATCGTCATCCGGCGTTGTGGTGGTTCGTTTGTTCCCCGGTCATCGTTCGTTGAATTATTGACCTTTGTTTTAATATTTGTCCTGATCCGGACCAGATTCCACGGGAAAGTGCACGGAATCAAATTTTCCTTTCGCCAAAGTTGAGTGGGGAAGGGATATTGGATTTTTTTTTTAGCATTGTGGTTGTTCGACTCTTACGACGAAATGGGTGAAACCAGACTAAAAGCCATCTTAATAGAAGCTCTTAGTTGAAGTGCCTGAAATGCCCACCAGCATACGGAAAGGCAGTTTTTAAGTGGTAGGTTTTAGTGGTTTGTAAGTGGATCAGGACGCGATATCCATTCATCGTGCATTCGATTATGATCAATAGCTAACTCTATTTTGTTATGCTAAAAGGGTGAAACCTATGAACAGAGCCTTATTTCGTACGTGACAAGAAAGAAAATAAGAGAAGCCGGGCAGTGCAAAAAAAAAAAAAAAATAACAGAACATTGAACTTCGAGGACCAAACCTCGCATTTTAATACGATGATGTGTTAGCTCTGCTCCAGCCCAAACATACCTGGAGAAGATCCCGGATTCTCTGGAAGGGATCCTAAAGAAATCCACGGAAAACTTTTTTATTTATTCTTAGCCGTATAACTTATTTTATTGCTTTTATGTCAGGATAAATCCCTGGAGAAATTCTATGCGAAATACTTTGAAGAAATCCTGGAGAAATTCTTTAAGCAAACCCTTGAGGAATTTCTAGATTCTAGATGAATCCCTGAAGGAATACCTGGAGGAATCACTGGAGGAAACCCTGGAGGAATGCTTTGATGAATTCTTCGAGAAATCCCTGGAGGAATTCGGTGAGTAATCCCTAGATGAATTCGGCGAGGTATCCCTGGTGGAATCCCTGGAGGAATTCCTGAAGAAATCCTTGGAGGAATCCCAGGCGGAATCCCAGGCGGAATCTCTGGAGGAATCCCTGGAGGAATCCCTGGAGGAATCCCTGGTGGAATCCCTGGAATAATCCCTGGAAGAATCCGTGGAGAAATCCCTGGAGGAGTTCCTAGAGAAATACCTGGACAAATCCTCGGAGGAACTCCTGAAGAAATCCCTGCTGCAATTTCTGGAGAAATCCCTGATAATAACTGGAGAATGCCTGGACTAGTCTCAGGTGGAGTGCCTGAAAGAATCTCTGGATGAATCCCTGGAGTTTTTCCTGGAGAGATTCATGGAGAAATCCCTGGACGAATTCCCGGAGAAATCCCTGGAGGAATTGCTTGAGGAATTCCTGGAGCAAACCCTGGAAAAAAATCCTGGAAGAATCACGGGAGGAATTCCTGGAGAAATTCCTGGAGAAATCCCTAGAGGAATCTCTGGAGGAATCCCCAAAGAAAACCCTGGAGGAATCCTTGGAGGAATCCCAGGCGGAATCCCTGAAGGAATCTATGGAGGAATTCCTGGAGGAGTCCCTGGAGAAATACCTGGACAAATCCCCGGAGGAACTCCTGGAGAAATTCCTTGCTGGGATTTGTGGAGGAATCTCTGGAAGAATAACTGGAGAATGCCTGGACTAGTTTCAGGTGGAGTTCCTGAAAGAATCTCTGGATAAATTACTGGAGATATTTTCCTGGAGAGATTCCTGGAGGAATCCCTTGACGAATTCCCGGAGACATCCCTGGAGGAATTCCTTGAGGAATCCCTGTAGCAATCCATGGAAAAATTCCTGGAAGAATCACTGGAAGAATTCCTAGAGAAATTCCTGCAAAAATCCCTAGAAGAATCCCTGGAGCAATCCCTAGAGGAATCCCTGAAGAAATTCCTGGAGAAATCCCTAGAGGGATCCCTGGAGGAATCCCTGGAGCAATCCCTAGAAAATTTCCTAGAAGAATCCCTGGAGAAATCTCTGGAGGAATCCTTGAAGAAATTCTTGGAGAAATCCCTGGAGAAATCTCTGTAGGAATCCTTGGAGGAATCCCTGGAGAAATCTCTGGAGGAATCCCTGGAGGAATACCTGAAGGAATCCCTAGAGGAATCCCTGGAGGAATCCCTGGAGGAATCCCTGGAGGAATCCCTGGAGGAATCCCTGGAGGAATCCCTGGAGGAATCCCTAAAGGAATCTCTGGAGGAATCCCTGGAGGTGATACACAAATTATGTCACGCAAAAATCGACCTTTTTCAACCCCCCCTCCGCCCAATGGCACACTTTTTGTATGGGACCTCATCATTTATTGTATAGGTCGTCACGTTCTGTAAAACCCCCCCTCCCCCTTAAAAGCGTGACGTAATTTGTGCATGACCTTCCTTGAGGAATCCCTGGATGAATCCCTGGAGTAATCCCTGGAGGAATCCTTGGAGGAATCCCTGGAGGAATCCCTGGAGGAATCCCTGGAGGAATCCCTGGAGGAATCCCTGGAGGAATCCCTGGAGGAATCCCTGGAGGAATCCCTGGAGGAATCCCTGGAGGAATCCCTGGAGGAATCCCTGGAGGAATCCCTGGAGGAATCCCTGGAGGAATCCCTGGAGGAATCCCTGGAGGAATCCCTGGAGGAATCCCTGGAGGAATCCCTGGAGAAATCCCTGGAGGAATCCCTGGAGGAATCCCTGGAGGAATCCCTGGAGGAATCCCTGGAGGAATCCCTGGAGGAATCCCTGGAGGAATCCCTGGAGGAATCCCTGGAGGAATCCCTGGAGGAATCCCTGGAGGAATCCCTGGAGGAATCCCTGGAGGAATCCCTGGAGGAATCCCTGGAGGAATCCCTGGAGGAATCCCTGAAGGAATTCCTGGAGGAGTCCCTAGAGGAATCCCTGGAGGAATCCCTGGAGGAATCCCTGTAGGAATCCCTGGAGGAATCCCTGGAGGAATCCCTGGAGGAATCCCTGGAGGAATCCCTGGAGGAATCCCTGGAGGAATCCCTGGAGGAATCCCTGGAGGAATCCCTGGAGGAATCCCTGGAGGAATCCCTGGAGGAATCCCTGGAGGAATCCCTGGAGGAATCCCTGGAGGAATCCCTGGAGGAATCCCTGGAGGAATCCCTGGAGGAATCCCTGGAGGAATCCCTGGAGGAATCCCTGGAGGAATCCCTGGAGGAATCCCTGGAGGAATCCCTGGAGGAATCCCTGGAGGAATCCCTGGAGGAATCCCTGGAGGAATCCCTGGAGGAATCCCTGGAGGAATCCCTGGAGGAATCCCTGGAGGAATCCCTGGAGGAATCCCTGGAGGAATCCCTGGAGGAATCCCTGGAGGAATCCCTGGAGGAATCCCTGGAGGAATCCCTGGAGGAATCCCTGGAGGAATCCCTGGAGGAATCCCTGGAGGAATCCCTGGAGGAATCCCTGGAGGAATCCCTGGAGGAATCCCTGGAGGAATCCCTGGAGGAATCCCTGGAGGAATCCCTGGAGGAATCCCTGGAGGAATCCCTGGAGGAATCCCTGGAGGAATCCCTGGAGGAATCCCTGGAGGAATCCCTGGAGGAATCCCTGGAGGAATCCCTGGAGGAATCCCTGGAGGAATCCCTGGAGGAATCCCTGGAGGAATCCCTGGAGGAATCCCTGGAGGAATCCCTGGAGGAATCCCTGGAGGAATCCCTGGAGGAATCCCTGGAGGAATCCCTGGAGGAATCCCTGGAGGAATCCCTGGAGGAATCCCTGGAGGAATCCCTGGAGGAATCCCTGGAGGAATCCCTGGAGGAATCCCTGGAGGAATCCCTGGAGGAATCCCTGGAGGAATCCCTGGAGGAATCTCTGGAGGAATCCCTGGAGGAATCCCTGGAGGAATCCCTGGAGGAATCCCTGGAGGAATCCCTGGAGGAATCCCTGGAGGAATCCCTGGAGGAATCTCTGGAGGAATCCCTGGAAGAATCCCTGGAGGAATCTCTGGAGGAATCCCTGGAGGAATCCCTGGAGGAAATCCTGGAGGAATTCCTGGGGGAATCTCTAGAGGAATTCCTGGAGGAATCTCTAGAGGAATTCCTGGAGGAATCCCTGGAGGAATCCCTGGAGGAATCCCTGGAGGAATCCTTGGAGGAATCCGTGGAGGAATCCCTGGAAGAATCCGTGGAGGAATCCCTGGAGGAATCCGTGGAGGAATCCCTGGAGGAATCCCTGGAGGAATCCCTGGAGGAATCCCTGGAGGAATCCATGGAGGAATCCCTGGAGGAATCCGTGGAGGAATCCCTGGAGGAATCCGTGGAAGAATCCCTGGAGGAATCCCTGGAGGAATCCCTGGAGGAATCCCTGGAGGAATCCCTGGAGGAATCCCTGGAGGAATCCCTGGAGGAATCCCTGGAGGAATCCCTGGAGGAATCCCTGGAGGAATCCCTGGAGGAATCCCTAGAGGAATCCCTGGAGGAATCCCTGGAGGAATCCCTGGAGGAATCCCTGGAGGAATCCCTGGAGGAATCCCTGGAGGAATCCCTGGAGGAATCCCTGGAGGAATCCCTGGAGGAATCCCTGGAGGAATCCCTGGAGGAATCCCTGGAGGAATCCCTGGAGGAATCCCTGGAGGAATCCCTGGAAGAAATCCTGGAGGAATTCCTGGGGGAATCTCTAGAGGAATTCCTGGAGGAATCTCTAGAGGAATTCCTGGAGGAATCCCTGGAGGAATCCCTGGAGGAATCCCTGGAGGAATCCCTGGAGGAATCCCTGGAGGAATCCCTGGAGGAATCCCTGGAAGAATCCCTGGAGGAATCTCTGGAGGAATCCCTGGAGGAATCCCTGGAGGAATCCCTGGAAGAAATCCTGGAGGAATTCCTGGGGGAATCTCTAGAGGAATTCCTGGAGGAATCTCTAGAGGAATTCCTGGAGGAATCCCTGGAGGAATCCCTGGAGGAATCCCTGGAGGAATCCCTGGAGGAATCCATGGAGGAATCCCTGGAGGAATCCGTGGAGGAATCCCTGGAGGAATCCGTGGAAGAATCCCTGGAGGAATCCCTGGAGGATTCCCTGGAGGAATCCCTGGAGGAATCCCTGGAGGAATCCCTGGAGGAATCCCTGGAGGAATCCCTGGAGGAATCCCTGGAGGAATCCCTGGAGGAATCCCTGGAGGAATCCCTGGAGGAATCCCTGGAGGAATCCCTGGAGGAATCCCTGGAGGAATCCCTGGAGGAATCCCTGGAGGAATCCCTGGAGGAATCCCTGGAGGAATCCCTGGAGGAATCCCTGGAGGAATCCCTGGAGGAATCCCTGGAGGAATCCCTGGAGGAATCCCTGGAGGAATCCCTGGAGGAATCCCTGGAGGAATCCCTGGAGGAATCCCTGGAGGAATCCCTGGAGGAATCCCTGGAGGAATCCCTGGAGGAATCCCTGGAGGAATCCCTGGAGGAATCCCTGGAGGAATCCCTAGAGGAATCCCTGGAGGAATCCCTGGAGGAATCCCTGGAGGAATCCCTGGAGGAATCCCTGGAGGAATCCCTGGAGGAATCCCTGGAGGAATCCCTGGAGGAATCCCTGGAGGAATCCCTGGAGGAATCCCTGGAGGAATCCCTGGAGGAATCCCTGGAGAAATCCCTGGAGGAATCCCTGGAGGAATCCCTGGAGGAATCCCTGGAGGAATCCCTGGAGGAATCCCTGGAGGAATCCCTGGAGGAATCCCTGGAGGAATCCCTGGAGGAATCCCTGGAGGAATCCCTGGAGGAATCCCTGGAGGAATCCCTGGAGGAATCCCAGGAGGAATCCCTGGAGGAATCCCAGGAGGAATCCCTGGAGGAATCCCAGGAGGAATCCCTGGAGGAATCCCAGGAGGAATCCCTGGAGGAATCCCAGGAGGAATCCCTGGAGGAATCCCAGGAGGAATCCCTGGAGGAATCCCAGGAGGAATCCCTGGAGGAATCCCAGGAGGAATCCCTGGAGGAATCCCTGGAGGAATCCCTGGAGGAATCCCTGGAGGAATCCCTGGAGGAATCCCTGGAGGAATCCCTGGAGGAATCCCTGGTGGAATCCCTGGAGGAATCCCTGGAGGATTCCCTGGAGGAATCCCTGGAGGAATCCCTGGAGGAATCCCTGGAGGAATCCCTGGAGAAATCCCTGGAGGAATCCCTGGAGGAATCCCTGGAGGAATCCCTGGAGGAATCCCTGGAGGAATCCCTGGAGGAATCCCTGGAGGAATCCCTGGAGGAATCCCTGGAGGAATCCCTGGAGGAATCCCTGGAGGAATCCCTGGAAGAAATCCTGGAGGAATTCCTGGGGGAATCTCTAGAGGAATTCCTGGAGGAATCTCTAGAGGAATTCCTGGAGGAATCCCTGGAGGAATCCCTGGAGGAATCCCTGGAGGAATCCTTGGAGGAATCCGTGGAGGAATCCCTGGAAGAATCCGTGGAGGAATCCCTGGAGGAATCCGTGGAGGAATCCCTGGAGGAATCCCTGGAGGAATCCCTGGAGGAATCCCTGGAGGAATCCCTGGAGGAATCCCTGGAGGAATCCATGGAGGAATCCCTGGAGGAATCCGTGGAGGAATCCCTGGAGGAATCCGTGGAAGAATCCCTGGAGGAATCCCTGGAGGATTCCCTGGAGGAATCCCTGGAGGAATCCCTGGAGGAATCCCTGGAGGAATCCCTGGAGGAATCCCTGGAGGAATCCCTGGAGGAATCCCTGGAGGAATCCCTGGAGGAATCCCTGGAGGAATCCCTGGAGGAATCCCTGGAGGAATCCCTGGAGGAATCCCTGGAGGAATCCCTGGAGGAATCCCTGGAGGAATCCCTGGAGGAATCCCTGGAGGAATCCCTGGAGGAATCCCTGGAGGAATCCCTGGAGGAATCCCTGGAGGAATCCCTAGAGGAATCCCTGGAGGAATCCCTGGAGGAATCCCTGGAGGAATCCCTGGAGGAATCCCTGGAGGAATCCCTGGAGGAATCCCTGGAGGAATCCCTGGAGGAATCCCTGGAGGAATCCCTGGAGGAATCCCTGGAGGAATCCCTGGAGGAATCCCTGGAGGAATCCCTGGAGGAATCCCTGGAGGAATCCCTGGAGGAATCCCTGGAGGAATCCCTGGAGGAATCCCTGGAGGAATCCCTGGAGGAATCCCTGGAGGAATCCCTGGAGGAATCCCTGGAGGAATCCCTGGAGGAATCCCTGGAGGAATCCCTGGAGGAATCCCTGGAGGAATCCCTGGAGGAATCCCTGGAGGAATCCCTGGAGGAATCCCTGGAGGAATCCCTGGAGGAATCCCTGGAGGAATCCCTGGAGGAATCCCTGGAGGAATCCCAGGAGGAATCCCTGGAGGAATCCCAGGAGGAATCCCTGGAGGAATCCCAGGAGGAATCCCTGGAGGAATCCCAGGAGGAATCCCTGGAGGAATCCCTGGAGGAATCCCTGGAGGAATCCCTGGAGGAATCCTTGGAGGAATCCCTGGAGGAATCCCTGGAGGAATCCCTGGAGGAATCCCTGGAGGAATCCCTGGAGGAATCCCTGGAGGAATCCCTGGAGGAATCCCTGGAGGAATCCCTGGAGGAATCCCTGGAGGAATCCCTGGAGGAATCCCTGGAAGAATCCTTGGAGGAATCCCTGGAGGAATCCTTGGAGGAATCCCTGGAGGAATCCCTGGAGGAATCCCTGGAGGAATCCCTGGAGGAATCCCAAGAGGAATCCCTGGAGGAATCCCTGGAAGAATCGCTGGAGGAATCGCTGGAGGAATCGCTGGAGGAATCCCTGGAGCAATTCCTGGAGGATTCCCTGGAGGAATCCCTGGAGGAATCCCTGGAGCAATCCCTGGAGCAATCCCTGGAGGAATCCCTGGAGGAATCCCTGGAGGAATCCCTGGAGGAAACTCTAGAGGAATTCCTGAAGAAATCCGTTAACGAATTCCTGAAGTAATCCTTGGAGGAAAACCTGAAAGAATTCTTGGAGGAATTCCTGGGGAAGTTCTTGAAGGATTGATTGATTTGTCTTTATTTAAGAGACTTTCAGTACATGGCTGTTCTTGAAAGAATCTTTGGAGGACTTCTTGGAAGAATCGCTGGAGTTGTTCTTGGAGGAATTCCTGGATGAGTTCCTGAAGGAATTCCTGGAAGATTCTTCGGAAGAATTCCTGTAGATATTTTTGCAGGAATCCCTGGACGAATTCCAAAAGGAATCCCTGAAGGAATTCCCAGAGGAATCCCTGAAGGATCTTCTGGAGAAACCCCTGAAAGGATTTTGGGAGAATCGTTCCCAATTGCCATGACGAGTGCATTCATTTTGTAGTTGGTTTATTGCGTTACTCACAAGAAATCAAATAAAATCTTAACTTCATTATTTCTTCAAGGATTATCGATTGACTTTATTTGCAGTTCTGCTTTACATAGCTTCATTAAAATCGACACGTTTGCTTCCGTTCCAAAACTACTGGCACACTGAACCAAAAACTGAACTTCCACCTTCGTCGTATTACATTTTATGGGCCTAGCCTCGCTGCACGGTAGCGTCATTAGAAACAACGCTTTAACCTCCAAGTGCCGTAATTGGCACTTTGAAAGCACGAATCTTTGAACTTTTTGGTCGTCGCCCGAACGGGTGTAATTTTGTCGCGCTGCGCTGCCCTAGCCGATGAAGGGAACGCCATCTTTCAAGCTCGCGATGAAGATTGGCGGGTCGTTCGGAGCAGTAAGGTACCTCCTATAGATGTAATTTAGCACGACACCCAACCGTTCTTTGTTGGCGTCGCGTCGTCGTTCGAGTCGGCTGGCCGAGTGCGGCACGTCACTGGAGTCAGAAATTATAAATCACCACAACATGTGCCATTAAGGACTCGGAGAGGGTTCCTTCGAGGAAGACATGGTTGGCTGCCAAGAGAAGATGAAACCCAAACCCTCGTCATCCGACGACGCGACTCGACGTTGGGCGTCAGCTTGAGAGGTGAATCATCATCGTTCAGCAAACGATTTCCCAGTCCATGAATGAGATGACATTGGGGTAACATGGTAAAATTCGAAATATATTCGGAAATTTAAAATCCGGTCTAAAGCGTTCCGTCTACACTAGCACGGCCTTCTTCCCTACCACTCTACCAGAAATCAATTTTGTTCCAAAGTGAGCTCAACTAACTCCTCCGTGCGCACGGCGATGGTAGGCTGGTACGGGCTGGGCCTCGAGAGTGACTGTCTGCGGTGCTGTACAAAAGTCATTAAATTTTTCTCACTTTTTTTCTATGCGGCTGAAAATGTCAGCCAGTATCGAACGGTCCTCTCTGTAGCCACCCACTCTGCAGCCAGCAGCGCGCCCCTGTCAGTGGATCGAATCCAGGCTGTGTGCAGCTTTGCGGAATTCAGAGCGGGTAGAAATTGATTTAAATTGCTTATAATTTGACATTATGCCGCAATAATTATTGTTACCAACTGCGCGAGCGGTGTGGTGACCCAGAAATATGGTCACAAATAGGTTTTTGCGGTGCAACGGGTAACGGACTGCTGACTGACCGGAAAGAGTAACTTTATCCTAATGGTTTTAGGAGGAGCGAGAAGGAGGTGCCTGTGTATAAAATCAGCGAACGCGAGCAATAGTTGCCCATCAAGGGTGGTTTGAGGTAGCAGTAATTGTGCTCGCAATTTCCGTATGACATGCATTGCTATTACTGTGAAGTTCGCTACAAGTGAGGAAACGTGCATGTGGTTGATTTGAATCCAGGTAAATCCAGGATGTTTTACTTTTCATAATGAAATGTTTGGTCGCTTAAATGAAAGCGCTCGGAATTCACTTTCCTGCATTGCTATTTTCGATAATAAAGGCTGAGGCTGTATTGCTTGTACCTGCAATAATGAGATGTTTGGAAGAATGTTAAAATGTCAAATTTGTTCCGTGATTTTTCCAATAAATTATCCAGTCATTACTGGATATCTTCCAGTACTCGATAATTTCCGCTATAAATTCCAGAAAATCTGAATCCTGATTGTTTGCCGAAACTCTTCTTTTGATATCACCGGAAATTCTTTCCATAATTTTTACAGTATTTTTTGAGGATTTCTCTGAAATTTCTTTCAAATATTTTTATTAGAATTCCTTGAGAAATTTCCTGGAATATTTCATGAAGGGATCTTACTATGTTGTACGCATGTAACCAGCAACGTCAACAAGACCAAATCGTTGGATCTTAACACGGTCAACCCGGCCAACTTTGCTGTAGCAGAGCAGGTAATGCAGAATGTTGAAAGCTTCCAATATCTTGATAGTTAAATGGCAGCTGATACATCGATGGCGATGATGGCACCCCAAACCAACATAGGTGCGTGGATTGAGAAGGCTTAGGCTGTTTTTGCTTGTGTTAGAAATATTCGAAAAACAGTAAGATTAGTCGACAAATTAATCCGAATTTTAAAATCAAACATGAAATATGTGCTGATTATGCCAATGAAACCTGGTGTGTATCAGTGGATAACACTCAACAGTTGCACGTCCTCAGCAATAAATGGCAGCCGTGGAGTAATGCGGGGCAAAAGTTCGCAGTGGATCTTTCTCTGCGCACGAGTTAAGAACCCAAACAAATCTATATGGGTTCGACACATAATCAGGCCAGTTACTCGTCAATAAAAATTGTAACGATTTCATCATGCTATGGCAGAGTTATGGATAAAAATGTGTTTCTAGGTGTTTTGATACAATTTTTGGACCTGTTGGAATAAGAATTTGTAGTAACAGAAAGAAGAAGAATCTCATAACCTTTTGATGTCGGAGAATCGTTATTCTATAGTAGTTCGCGAGGTGCACTCGAATAGACAATAAACTACTGGTGCTTGTTGCAGAAAGGAACATTCTTAAAACCTCGACAGTGGGGCAAAAGTTCGCACTAGATTACTGAATTTAGTACATCAATATAATTACAGAATCTTTGAAGCAATGATTATTCCGTATAGAAACGACTATATATATAATATGTGTAGTATGTACCCTCAAATAGTTCTGGCAGAGGGTTTGAACTTAATTTTGTAGGAGGATCGATTAAAAGACAAACATTTTGTTGACCCATTTAAATCAAAAAATTAAAAAAAAATGGTTAAAAAGAGTTTAAAACATTTTTTTCGTTATCCTCGTCGTATCTTTTTCGTAAGTTTTTGAAGCTCTTATGTTCATAGACTTTACCGGGGTCTTTCATAGCTTAGTTTTTAAATTCACAGTTATGATTCATCATCATACTGAAGGGAATAAGATTCAATAACGCTCCTGTTCAACAGTTTTGCTGCATATTTGATTTTTTCCATGTATTTTGTGCAACACATATCTCTATGATTACCCCACAATGTATTTTGACAACTTCAGTGACACTGTAAAGGACAACTCTTAGTTA
Source organism: Aedes albopictus (assembly GCF_035046485.1). NCBI lineage: Eukaryota > Metazoa > Arthropoda > Insecta > Diptera > Culicidae > Aedes > Aedes albopictus. The sequence goes on from NC_085137.1 coordinate 210,665,920, forward strand.
ATAGTTGTGAAAGTCTTCATAAAACACACTCTATACAAAAGCTGAACACCAGGTCGTATTCCAGTTGGGCCGTAATGCTAAGAACAGAATGAAACAGATTCAATGGCTAGAGTGAAAAGATGAACATGAATTAACATGAAATAAATGAACATCACACCAACAAACTACCATGTACAAGGTGCGAACTTTTGCATCGCATAATGCGAACTATTGCCCCCACTATGGGGCAAAAGTTCCCATTGGAGTACTTGTTTTAAAAATTGTATTATTAAAACTACAAAAGGAATGCGTAAAAATCTAGTACTACGTTTTGAAGGCAACATGATAGGGACCCGTTTAACGAAGAAAAACAATATTGTTTTCTTTTCGTTCAATAGTTTTTTTGTGAAGTCTGTTAGGTTCGAACTTTTGCTCCGCATTACTCTATATAATTCACGCTTAATGGCCTCACAATTGGATCACCAATGTGGAGGTCCATTGTCGATGTCATCAAATACCGATATCAACAAAAATTCGGTTTGGATGTGGGTCAGCCACACTCTACGCAGGCACGGGAAAGAAATCTGCAAGAAATTGTTGGACTGGAACCCAGCAGAACATCGCAGCAGAGGCAGGTCCCACAATGGTCCAATTTTGAGAAAAGCTGTCAGAAACTCAATTTTTGAACCTCTCTTAAATGTGATTCAATATATCGATCATTCATCTACAATATCAGAAGCGTTGACTGTCTTTTAGATAAATTGGAAATCATAACTTTGTCTCTTATTACAGCGCTGAATAGCTGCTGATGGAAAAAATGCTGATTTTTTTATAAAGAACACAAGCAAGTTCAACCACTACAAAAGGCCAATAATGTAAGCAATTGAATGGCTTCCGGAAGTTTATTCGTAATGGAAAAAGAGATCAAAATATCACTTTTGGCTTTAAAATGAGCATCACATTTCAAGCCTAACTTTACCAAACAACGTATCTAACAAAATCCACGAACGGAGAAAATCGAAGGGGAAGTTCGCTGTTCCCATAGCAACACATACATTGAGCATTTCAGAAACGTGAAAAATCCGGGTACTTTTTCACAATTCGTCCCCAAAGGTTAGTGATACAAGTAGTCTTTAATGAAATTCAGCGCCTTATGTAAAAATCTCCTTTCTGTTTATATATGTTACATACGGTGTTTGGTAAAGTTAGGCTTGATTTTATAAGTACGAGAAAATCTTATACTTCAACTTCAAAGTATCTTACAAATCGCTCCCAGCTACTCCCCGTGCAAATATTCAGTTCAAGCGCTCGTCTAAGTATGCCGAATTGATCAAGGAAAATTACAGCTGCCAAGAGCTGCCAAAACATTAGCGCTATAATGATATGTGTATAGCCAAATTGTATGAAAAACATCAATTTTGTTCGGAGTTCGTTCGACAAATAATAAATTTGCCATTAGTATGAAATTGAGAGCTCAATAATGCATCAGTATATTCATTTAGGCTAAAACTAGCAGACTACTATGATTTGGCAATTAATGCCAGGTATTTTCGAATCTGGGCCATTGTGGGTCCTGAGGCTCATGGCGGTGCAGCCTTAACAAGGAATTGAAGCAATCCGACAGAAATTTGACCTGACTACAAGGAAGGAGCGGACAATCGCCCACAATGGAAATCTTTTATTCGAACCTCTCCAACACTATGTACTTATGAGCGCTCAGTAATGAAAATAGGGTATCGGGATGCTTCGTTGGCATAGTCCCCTCGTTCGGCCTATCTCAAATTAAACCAAAAACTCAAACAAACACGCATAACTGGATATCGGAAAAGCTATGCCCAAGCAACTGTAACATTTCGTTTCAGTTTTAGCACTTTGGAGCATTAAAATTGAATGAAAATGTCACTTTGTTTAGCTTTTTTAGACGCCATGATTCTTCGGATTAGTGGGTAGCTTATACACATGGTCATAAATGGCATGATTCTGGAACATTTCGAGTTGACTTTCCAATAATTGAACATTTTATGCGACGATCAAAGACGCTATTTTGAACTTGTATATTTGTCTTTAACGAATAATAACTATTTTACAAATTGAATGTGGGCCGAATATTGAGGACATTTTTTTCACTATGTACCCAAATCTTGGCCCATACGTAAAGTGACGTCAAAATACCGAGAAAAAGACGTCAACAACATTTCTTGCGTAAGAACCAGAAATAACGAACAGGAAGAAAGATTTTGTGTGCGGTGACTGTAAAAATATAACACAATAAATATAGCACAATAATAATTAACAATTAAGAAAGAACTTCAGTCTAAGTGATTTATTTATAGTTTTTTGTAAATTTTACTCCGAAAATATAATTTAAAAGTAAGATTAGTGAACAAACGGAGATAATATTTCAGCAGAAATATTGAAAAAATGAGATAATAAGTGGTTCTAATGCATGGAAAGCAATAGGCCAACGTTGTATCCACTAATAGGCCAATTTTTGTACCATAGACCAACGTAGCATACCATCGCATCGAATCTTTTCAACTTAATTAAGTGAATTCTTGAATATTTACGTTAGATTACTTCCAATTGGTGAAACATGCATTGCCTAGAGTGTGTAATAGGGTCAACATATTATTTATATTGCTATTAATTCATGAGTTATGGTCAAAATTGTCAAGGCGGCTTGCAAATTAGGCCAAGGAATGGTACATATACCCTATGTAAGTAAATCAGGCCTTTGTAAGTATTCCTGAAGGCATTCTTGAAGGAAGCTTTGATAGAATTTCTGGATGAATTCTAAAAATGACGGAATGGAAGAGTAATTGAAGTAACCTATGAAAACATCCTGTAGGGTAGCAGAAATCTTGGAAAAATGTATGTAGAAAATTCTTAAAGAGCTATTCGGTTTGAAAAACTTTCCAAAAGAAGATTGATAGAAAACATGAAGGATCAATCTTTATATTCTATGAAGGCATACGTGTTAAAATCCCTAAAAAATATGTGAATACTGTTTTGGTAAAAAATGTAAATTTGAATGATCAAAGCTCAGAAGAGATTCCCAATGGAATGTTTGATAGCGCATTTGGATGATTTTCTGCAAAAAGCTCTGGAAGAGTTTCTGAAAATTTCATAGAGAATTTCCAGGAGTAAATTTAGAAATGAAAAATTCTCAAGGATTCCAAAAAGTATTTCCGGAGAACTATTTGGAATAAAAAATCACTAACATACAAATCATAAATAAATTATTGAAGATACTTGGTGAATTTCCTGAAAGAACTTTTTAGAAAATACAGAAAGTAATCTCTTAAGGATAGACAGGACGATTTTTTTAAATAAATTCTTGGAGATATCCTCAGAAAATTCCTAAAAGAATTTCTGAAACAACTCGTGCGCAATAGATCGGTAGACTCACAAAACAACAGGTCTTAACTAGTTAACGAACAGAATTCAACTAACAAATATTCTCACAGTGCTTCAGTGCTTGTTTGCCTGTGGTTTAAAAAGCTCTTCTTGCTTCGTCCGGCGATCAAAGTGATACCTCGCGTCCAGTTGTTTTGAACGACGTCTACTTAAGTTTGCATTGAGCTGTATGATAGCGTTTTGATTGTCTTCGTTGATGATTTCAGCCAGATTTGATTGAAGTCCTCAGTTCAAGCAATCGTAGTATCCATTTTTCATCGACCTTTCGACCTCTTGTATTTGTTATATTTTCATTTCGACCTTTCGTCCTCTTGGCCACTTGTATTTTCGACCTTTTGCTCTAGTTATTTTTTTATTTCGACTTTTTGTTCATTCGACCTTTTGACCTTTCGGCATTTCGTCCTTTCGACCGTTTGACCGTCGACCTTATGACCTTCGACCTTTTCTCATAGAACCCACCGGTGTATCGAAACAAATCGACAATGATTTTTCTTAAGGGCCTAACTGACTTGATCGATTTCTCTTCGTTGACTCTCTCTTTCGCTAATAACTTGATCAAAACAAACCAAATCATTATTCTTTTTGTTTCTAGAGCAAAATGTAGTCATCGTCTTCGCATTTCAACCAAAAAACCTTTGGAAAACTTAATAAACTTAATAAAACTTAAAAAACTTAACACAAAGAGAGGGTCGATGAAGAGAAATCGAAATTGTCAGTTAGGCCCTAATGAAGAATCAGTGTCGAAATATGTATCTAGTTGTAGGTCAGGGATGCCAGATGTGAAGACATGTCTTCAATTGGTTCAAAGACATTTGAACTTCTGTGAAGACATTTATTTATTTATGTAAAGACGTACCTATTGAAGACATTTCAAATTACACTAGTTTACAAAATAAAACGAAAGTCGTGAACTACTGTCAACGACCAAAATTTTTGAAGCATAATTTAGCACTGATTTCGAAACCGTGCTTCGAAAAACTTTAAGTAGAACATTTTTTGAGTTTTAGCTCAATATCGAGTTTTACAACTTTTTAAAATATGAAAATTAAAAAAAATATTTTGCGTTTTGTTTAACCAATTTTAAATCTTTTTCCATAAATTAAAAGCTGAATATAATACCATTCGATCATCTGAATGCAGGTTTTGCGTCAGATTGATGAAATTCAAGATATTGGCGAGTTTGGGAACGATCTCTTTAAAATGTAGCAAAATTTCCAAAAATATAAAAAGAAATTCATTTTTTTTTTCAATAAAAAAAAACAATTGAAAAATTCTTTCTCAACGTTTGTTTGACATATCATATGTAGGCGAGTTACAGTAAAAAATTCAGCTCAATCAGAGCATTGATTATGGAGAATGAGATGTGTGAAGTGAGTGACTTTGCTTAAAAATAGAACAAAAATCGATTTCAATTCATCAACCTTGTATGGAAATTCGAAAAAATTTCCGCTCTACTGTATTTTTTTTCCTTCACGTTCTCGAACTCAGGGCATGATTCTACACCAAAAACGATCATCAGCTTACCGAGTTCAAAAATGCTGTAAACTAGTGTTATGTGACGACTTTTGAAGACTTTTGGAAGTTGAAAAATAATATTTATGTTGTTGATTCAAATCTTGGAACAATTTCAGATGAAATGCCTTTCGATGTATGTTGATAATAATTTATAAGTTCCTAATTTTTCGTTTTTTTTTTGTTGGTGGAAATTTTGGAGCAGTTTTTAGTATAAATACGATTCAAGTATGATGCCTATCATATTTTGGGAATTTTAGAACGTATGTTGCAGTATTTGAATAATTTTAGATTAGTAATTATTTAAACAAAACAGAAGTTTTTTATAAACTTTTAAGAGTTTCCTCTAGAAGTTCATCTGGGTATTCTCCTCTAGTTTTTCAAAAATCTCTTCAAACAGATATTATTTCTAAAAGTATTGTCGATGTGTTTTTTTTTCTGGAAATTCTCACCGAACTGCGTTCGAATTGAAAACAGAGCTACGTCCAGAATTTTCCGCAGATTTGTCCGAAGATTTGTCCAAAAAACCTGTTGAGATTCCTCCAGTAGTTTCTCGGGAATCCCTCCAAATGTTTCACGAGAATGCTCACAAGATTTTCATCAGAAATTCCTCCAGAAATTGCTTCAAGATCAAGAGTTTATCGGGAATTCTTCCAGGTGTTCCTTGGAAATTCCTCGTGAATTCCTCCAGGAGTTCCTCTTGAATTCCACAAGTTTCCGAGAATTTCTTCTGGAGTTCCTCGGGAATTCCTCCAAGATTTTTTTTGGATCCTTCTGGACTTTGCCGAGAATTTCTTCAAGAGCTACTCGGGAAGTCCTTCAGAACTTCTTCGGGAATCCCTCTCTAGAAGATACTCGGGAATACCTCCAGGAGTTCCTAGGAAATTCCTCCAGGAATTCCTCGGAATTCCTCCAGGAGTTCTTCCGAATTCCTCCAGGAGTTCCACGAGAACTCCTGCAGGAGTTCCTAGGAAATTCCTACAGGAATTTCTTCTGAATATTCTTGGAAATACTCCCCGGGAATACCTCCAAAAGTTCTTCGGGAATTCCCCCAAAAGATCCTCGTGTCATCCAATTTTAAGCTGGTGCTATCGAGAAACAATACGCACACATTTGATTCCATTTATACTCTACTCATATTGTATGAATTCGGAGAATGTAATTTATTCTACTTATAGCAAGCAAACGAACGAGTTCGCTTTAATCCGTCGATTCGAAATACCCTTATGTTCGTTGGGGTCTGTGATTCTGGGGTAGCGTCGGGAAGTTGGTCGCGAGGTCCTTGGGTCAACGTTGAAGGTTGACCAAGTTCTACGGTTCGGACGTAGTTTACACTCGGGTATTCTACCGGGAGTTCTTCGAGATTTTCTCCACGAGTTCCTCGGAAATTTCTCCAAGAATTTCCCGGAAATCTCTTCAAGGGATTCTAAGGTATTACCTCAAGGAGTTCCTAGAGAATTCCTTCAGGAGTTTTGGGAATTCCTCGAGGAGATTCGCGGGTAGACCTCCAGGAGTTCCTCGGGAATTCCTAAACGAGTTCCTTGGGAATTCCTCTAGCAGCTCCTGGGGAATTCCTTCAGGAGCTCCTCGAGACTCCCTCTACATTTTCTCGGGAATACTTCCAGGAGATTCTCAAGTAATCCTTTAGGAACTCTTGTAGTAGGTTTCCGGGTAACCTAGAGGAATTCCCGAGGAAGTGCTGGAAAAAATTACTTCGAGACATTCTCGTGGAATTCTTGGAAGGATTCTCGAGGAACACTTGACTTATGGAGAAATTTTCAAGGAACTCCAGGGGGAATCCCCGAAGAACTGCCATAAGAATTCACGAGAAACTCTTAAAGAAACTCCTGATGGGATTCCTGGTGAACTCCTAGATAAATTCCAAAGGATCTTCTGGAGGAATCCCCGAGGAACTCCTGGAGCAATTGCCAAGGATCTTTTGGAGGAAATCTCACGGATTTCCTAGAAGATCATCATGGATATCCTGGACACTCCCGAGGAACTCAAGGAGAATTTTTCGAGAACTTTCTGGAGGACTTTCCGAGGATCTCCTGGAGAAATTCCTGAAGAACTTCTGGAAGAATTTCCGAGCAACTATTGGAAGAATTTCCGAGTATCCTGGTGAAATTTTCCAGGAAATTTCTGGAGAGAGATTCCCGAGGAATTCCTGAAGGAATTCTCGTGAAACTTATGGAGGAATTCCATAAATCTCCAAGAAGAAATCCCGAGGATCTCTTGGATGAATTCTCGACGATCTCCTGGACCTCCTGGAAGAATTCCCGAGGAACTCCAGGATGATTTCCCGGTTGATCTTTTGGAGGTATTCCTGAGGATATTCTGTAAGCATTTCCTATAAATTCCTGGAGGAATACCCGAGGAACTTTTGGAGGAATTTTCGGTTTCTTTTTGTAAACTCGTGGAAATAAATATTTGGAACTTCATAAGGAATTTTCGGGAAAAACCTGGAAACATACACTGTGGTGCATAATTGATCGGACAAACGCCGATTTTCATACAAAATGGCCAAGTTTGAGATGCTGTAACTATAGTTTGCTTTGGTGGATTGAGCTCAATTTTTGACACGGAACTACGAATATGCTGAATTTTGTGTATACAAATTATAAAATGTTTTCGTTCACAGGTCTGGGCGTGGCAAGGCATTGAAAATATTGCAAAAGTGATCGGACAGCGGCACGCGTGTAAATCAAAGGGGTACCGCTGTCCGATCACTTTTTCAATATTTTCAACGCCTTGCCACGCCCAGACCTGTGAACGAAAACATTTTATACTTTGTATACATAAAATTCAGCATATTCGTAGTTCCGTGTCAAAAATTGGGCTCAATCCACCAAATCAAACCATAGTTACAGCATCTCAAACTTGGCCATTTTGTATGAAATTCGGCGTTTGTCCGATCAATTATGCACCACAGTGTACCTGGGAAATGTTGGAGAGAACCGTGCATTATAGCTGGAGGACTTATTGGTAAATTTCTGAAGTAAATTTTAAATATCGACTAAAACGGTTTTGTTTGTATCAAATATGGTTTGCATGCAGTCTCACAATTCAAAGGAAACAGAGATTATCTGAAGTAAATTTCATGGAAATTGTGAATGGAATTCTCGAAAAAATTATGTAGTTATTTCCAGAAAAAAACATTGAAAATTCCCAGGAAAATTCCCGTGGTATTCGTGGGGAAGCCATTAATAGGACAGATCGGCGAAGTACTAGATTTGTAGTATTGAGCTGCAATTTTAGTATGGTGTAATGAAAAGGTGCAAAAAGCGTGGGTATTATTTTTCCTTGCCAAATTTGATGCTGTTTGAGCAAAACATTTCTGATTTGCATTTGTACAGAAAACTGGACTAACATAGAGCCATTTTTGACTACGTTAGTCCTTCCTCATTCCGCAAGTATTTTCATGTTGTTTATAAGCGAATCATTATCTGAATAGACAATAAAACTCACCGTGAATCGAATGGCGTTTTTTATAACCCTCAATTCGTAAAATCAGCCGAAAAAAGAAGCTTCACCAAATAATCCATATCGATCGCTTTCCGGTTTTCACACACAACCCACGTGGGCGATGAAAAGTGAAAAACCTCATTTTCATCTTAATGTGGCAATTTTCTCACAAAGCCGCCTTTAAGGACGGGCAACATCAACGGTATCACCTCTCATTCGAAGTTTACCCCCTCTAACTGAACGAAAGTTGGAGGACAGGAGGTTCCCATTGTCATCATACACTGGCGCTGGCTGGCGCGTTTGGGCCCGACGACAACGACGACGACGTCGACCGTGCTCCATCTCTTTATGTAAAGTAATGTGTGTTTGCGCGAACGGAAAGGTGTCGCAGAAGTTCACCTCCAGGGAGCTTGTGCCACTTTGAATTTCAAATTGTGTCCTCTTCTGCGCTGGAGAGAAGGGTGGGTGGCATGGACGAGGGGATTACGGCGGGATCCCTTGTAACACCATGTGTGAACCGTGAAACTTGTCGATCGATCAGGAAATGCACACACGGATTCCATCGGTGGTGCCGTCGCCGCTCCGGTTTGTGCGAAACTAAACGATGCGACCGGGTGATGGTATTTGCAGCAAGGTTAGGTTGGTCGGGGGCAACAAGGACGCAAATTTATTCAATAAAGAGCGTCCCATGAAAGACTGAGCTGTAAAGTAGGTACGGGAAAGTTATGGAAAAGTTCTTCGCATTCATAGACCCCTGCGTAGGGCTCTGGGCGGGAAGAGGGAAGTTGGCTGAAGCTGGAAGGCAATTCCGGCTTCCGGACGACAAAGTGACTGCAGTTGAAGGAATGGGATGAGAAATCGGTCCAAGTAGTAAGGAACTGGCTCAGAAGTGTCGCAAATTTGCGTCCATCGCATTTTTCCTAGTAAGCCGCATGCAATCGTGCTCTTATTATTGGCCGGATGCCGAAGTTGGACGTGCCGCAGGAGCCCGTCGCCAATCAGCATAATGTCTTCAGGGAGGCGGAAGGTCAGGTGCGAAAGTTTGTGCGGAAATAGGTGCTGACGGATTTACCGTCGTTACTTGAGTCCAACAATAGCCATTGACGTCGGTAGGGCATGTTTTATAAAGATGATGAGATTTCTTTCACATTTATGACTAACTGAGAAAAATACTGATTTTGATGATACCGACAACATCAACTTCGCCAACCGCATCAGCATAACTGAAACATATCGAATCCATAAAGACAATTCGAAAGGAATTCCCGAAATAATTATCGAGAGATTTTTCAAAATATGTTGAAAAAGCAATTGCCGGAAAAAAATACTGAAGGAATTTTAGAGAAAAAAAAATCCGTAGAAATTGACAGAAAAATACCACAGAAATTTCAAAAGGAATATCAAACTAAATGTTCAATGGAATTTCCAGAATCAGGGCCGAAGTAAAATTTTTAAGTAAATTTCCTAAGATAATGCAAAGTACATTCTAAAATTGCCAAAGTAGTTAACAAAGAATATCCCAAAGCATAGCTAACCCAAGCAACCAAAAGTTCGGGTACCACTTGAAGAGCGAACTCAGAAGTTTAACTTTGGTTCAATTCCGGTTTCGTTGAACGCGCCGGGCTGCAAAACGGTGAGTCGATAAGGAGAGCGTCCAACATAGCTCTGGTCCTCACAAGCTCCTACCTCATGCTTCCACGGGTCAAACGATGACAAAGACCGCCAGCTAAGAGTTGTGTGCTTAGCTGGTAGTGCAGCCTGGGCACTGTTGTCCTTCTGACTTCAGCTAGATTGAGGAGGTACGATCCGAGCGTCTGTTCACCAAGGAGGTGCGGCTCAAACAGCGTCTGTTCTGGCATCCAGCGGCTGAGTATGAAATGCTGTATTGCGTCAGCTATACCTAAGAAGGCAGCCCCTTCAACGCAATGTAGGCAGCGCGGCCCCGGTAAGGTAGCCTGCTGAAAACCTTCAAACACCCAGAAAAGCAATAGTAGAGTAAACGGATTGATTCAACGGCAACAGACCCGGCAACGAATAAAGGACAACGATTGGAAAGTCGGATCTTGGAACGTGAGAACTTTGAATGAACCCGCACGTGTTGGGCTCCTGGCTCGTGAACTGCAGAATGTCGGCGTTAATGTGGCTGCTATCCAGGAGATACGCTGGCCCAAAACTGGAGAACGCGAATTCCGAGCGGTGGATCCCATCGCCAACACTTCATTCAAGTACCACGTCTACTACAGCGGCGGCGATAAGGCAGAACGCGGAGTTGGCTTTATAGTGATCGGGAAGCAGATGAAGCGAGTTATTCGGTGGAAGCCGATAAGCGACCGAATCTGTGTGTTGAGGATGAAGGGCAAGTTCTTCAACTACAGCCTGATCAGCATCTATGCGCCAACGAACGACAAACCCGATGACATGAAGGATGAGTTCTACGAGAGCCTTGATAAGGCCTACGGAGAGTGCCCAAAACAAGATGTCAAAATAGTCATCGGAGATGCAAATGCGCAGATCGGCAGAGAAAGTTTCTTTCGGCCTGTCATTGGAACGGAAAGTCTTCATTCTGTTACCAACGATAATGGTCTGCGCCTTGTGACATTCGCTGCTGCTAGAGGGATGGCAATCAGCAGTACCTACTTCGCACGTAAGAATATCCGAAAACACACCTGGCGACACCCGAGTGGTGACACGTGCTGGTCGACGGGCGACATTTCTCGGACGTCATAGATGTGAGGTCCTACAGAGGCCCGAACATCGACTCGGATCATTATCTTGTAGCCGCTAAAATTCGGGCGCGATTATCCAGCGTCACGAGTTCAAGAAACAACAGGACGATGCGTTTCAATATCCAGCGCTTGTCAGCCGAAGGGGTTGCTGCACAGTACCATCAGAAGCTAGATGAGAGGATAGGAGAGACCAACGGATCTGGAGATGTCAACAGCTTGTGGGGAAGTATCCACGAAGCAGTGACAACAACAGCGCAAGAGGTGATTGGTACCGCTCAGCGACGCCAACGTAATGGTTGGTTTGACGAGGACTGCCAACGAGCGACGAACGAAAAGAATGCCGCCAGAAGTCGAATGCTAGTGGCCGGTACCCGGCAGAACAGAGAGCGGTACAGGGTTGCAAGAGCAGAAGAGAAACGAATCCACCGCAGGAAAAAACGGCAACACGAAGAGAGTGTTATTGCTGAAGCGCAGGAAAGTATGGACAGGAACGATATGCGGAGATTTTATGCAACTGTCAATGGCGCGCGGCACAAGACTGCAATGACCGGGAAGGAAATTTGCTGACAGACAAAACAATGGTGGCAGCCAGGTGGAAGGAGCACTTCGAAGATTTGTTGAATGGTAGCAGCGAAGGAGCACCCAGGAACAGGATTAACATAATGGATGACAGTCAAGCAGTGGAACCACCAACACTGGATGAGGTTAAAAAGGCCCTTAAGAAGCTGAAAAACAGCAAGGCTGCTGGGAAGGACGAGATCCCGGTCGAACTTCTTAAGCACGGAAGCGAGCAGCTACATCAATCAATCCATCAGATTATTATAAAGATTTGGGAGGATGAAGAATTGCCCACTAGTTGGTTGGATGGCCTCATATGCCCAATCTACAAGAAAGGGCACAGACTGGAGTGTGCCAATTACAGAGGGATTACCCTTTTAAATTCGGCGTATAAGATACTGTCGCGTGTCCTGTTCAACAGACTGCGACCTCTTGAGGAGTCCTTCGTCGGCGAATACCAGGCTGGTTTTCGTGAGGGCCGATCAACGACGGATCAAATGTTTACCCTGCAGATGATCCTAGATAAATATCGGGAATATAACTTGCAGACTCACCATCTGTTCATTGATTTTAAAGCAGCGTACGATTCAGTGAAAAGAAATGAGCTTTGGCAGATAATGTCAGAACATGGTTTTCCGGCGAAACTAATTAGGCTGATACGCGCAACGCTGGATGGATCAAAATCAAGTATTGGGATCGCGGACGAAGTGTCTACGTCGTTTGTGACCTTGGATGGATTGAAGCAGGGGGATGCTCTTTCAAATTTATTGTTCAACATTGCACTCGAAGGAGCGATTAGGAGGTCAGGCGTGCAAAGGAATGGCTCTATCATCACACGGTCGCACATGCTCCTCGGTTTTGCGGACGATATTGATCTCATCGGCATCGATCGTAGGGCAGTGGAGGAAGCTTATGCTCCTCTGAAGAGAGAGACAGCAAGGATAGGCTTGACGATTAACTCTACCAAGACGAAGTACATGATAGCGGGTAGAGACAGAAGCAGGCCTAGTGGTGTTAGTGCTGAGGTAGTGATTGATGGGGAAGTGTTTGAAGTTGTTGAAGAATTTGTTTATCTTGGAACACTTGTGACATGTGACAATGACGTTTCTCGTGAAGTGAAAAGGCGTATTGCAGCTGCGAATAGGGCCTTTTACGGATTGCGTAGCCAGCTTAGGTCCCGTAACTTGCAAACGCAAACAAAATTCGCTCTGTATAAGACGCTGATTCTTCCGGTTGCCCTCTACGGTCACGAAGCGTGGACGTTAAAGGAGGTAGACCGAAAAGCTTTTGGAGTTTTTGAGCGCAAAGTGCTGCGGACAATTCTCGGTGGGAAACAAGAAAATGGAGTGTGGCACAGACGCATGAATCACGAGTTGTACCAAGTGTACGAAGATGCGAATATTGTGAAACGTGTAAAACACGGCAGACTTCAGTGGGCTGGATACGTGGTGCGAATGTCGGAAGAAAGAATAGCGAAAACAATATTCAGCAGAGAACCCGGTAGATGTAGGCGACTTCGTGGGCGGCCGCGAACTCGCTGGCTGCACGCGGTTGAAGAAGATCTACGATCCCTACACGTTCGGGGAAACTGGAGGAACATCGCCCACGACCGACGAAGATGGTGCTCTACTATACGCTCGGCATTGGAGTAAAGTTACTTTGTAGCCAACAAGGTATCAAGGTAGGTGAACTTAAATCTCCAAAAAGTTATGAACTTGGAAGTACATGTAGAAGCTTTTCACATCTCTTCAAAACGACATTAAAGTCGAAAAAATGTTCAGAAAGAACTTATGTTGAACTTTAAAACAGAGTTCAATCAAATATTAACCGAACTCATGTTGAACTTTTGCGTGTCTTTGAAACTCAAATATAGTTCATTTGGACATATTCCAACAACTTGAAATGTTCCGTTCCGAACTTGTTTCGAACTTGTTTTGAACTTACTACTTAAAGTTCGAATAAATATTAACCGTACCAAAAGTGAACTTCACTTGAACTTCGGCGACAGCGGAGCCGGGGAGAAGTTCTCATTCAATAACCTCACTCGGAAATCGAGCGCAGTAGCCACAGCTTGTGTTAATTTCACAAGTACACTTTGTTTCACTAAAATATTTCAACGTACTTACTTGTAATTAACGCAAAGTACCCGTATTGTGTAGCTCAAAAGCTGCCCAGGATTCCGCCGGAATTTTTTCGGCTGCCGATAAAAGTCTTCCAGCTTTGCTTTACCAGCGTGCCGGTAATCGACGCGATCGTTGTCACTGAAAACTTATAAACTTTTCTGAATGATTGGCACTGGCACTAATTTGTTGCTTTGCACTTGTTTCAATTGCGAACCAAAACAAACTGAAAATGTCACACTATGCAAGTTCACAAGAAGTTCCACGTAAACTTCTTTCGAACCTTCGGCATCAAAAAGTTTTGTCTCGCAGCATATTTTAAGTTCACAGAAAGTTCACACGCGTACCTGATTGAACTATACTAAATAATATCTGCACATTGAGTAAAATCCCACAGTGCCTAACAACACATACATGGAGTAGTGGTTAGGCGCCGGCTTTCAACGAGGAGAACCCGAGTACAATTCTCAGTTACTAAAACACGTCAAAAATTATTTCAAGGTTTTAGTCAATTTGGATTTCACATGTAATAATGTATCATAATAATAAATTACTTTTGAAGACTGAGCGCATTTTTTTTTTCATTTTTTGAAGCTTATTTTTAAGCTGAATGACGTTCGTTTCAGCGACAAAAGTGTACTTTTTGTGAACTCAAGTTCGGTTAATTACTTAAAAAGTGAGCTGAAAAGAATGCTATTCATCTTCCTTCAAATAGCTGATGAAGCCCAAACATGCTATTTTATCCGAACTTTTGGTTGCTTGAGGAAATACCTCCCGAAAACAAAATTAATTCCCAAATGAATTCCCAAAGGAATTGCTGAAAAAAATCAAAACGAAACTAAGAAAGAAATTCAGAGAAGATTACTTAAATAACCCTGCAGGCGAATGAATTAAAATTAATAAATTTAAAGCCTCAAAAAAAAATAACCTACAAAAAACCGTGCCGTGAGAATTTCTTTAGCAGTTGTAGAAGAAGTGCTAAGAGAAATCTGAAAAAAAAATGCTTAAAGAAGACATGGACACTATCTTCATGCACCAGGTGGTTACGGGAAGGAAACTTTTCTTGCGAAATGTTTCATCACTCGAAGTGGGAATCGAAACCTCATCCCAGAGCATGATGCTCTAGGATCCGTTTAGATGCTTGGTGACCAATTTCTTTAAAATTTTCAAATAACAGTGTGGTTAGAATTTCCTAAGGAATTTCTACAAAAAATCACTAGGAAAATCACAAAAGTATAAACCATAGGAATGACTGAACAAATTTTCAGAAATTGAGAGAGAACTAAAACGAAGAAATTTTCAGAGTGATTGCCGGTGGAATTTGAGTGAGGATTGCTGAAAGAATGCCCTACAAATTTCTGAAAGAACTCGTAGAGGTTTCATTGAAAAAAAAATCAAAGAAATTACTGACGAAATTCACAACAGAGCACAACAAAAATATCGAAAACATAAAATACGGATCAGTAGCCGATAAAATTGATTTGAAAATTTTCGATGCAAATTTAAAACAAAATATGAAAATAATAGGGTAATTCGCCAATTGTTGAACACTACCCAAATGTTGAACAGTTTTTGAAAATGTTATTATAAATTTGACTTAAGTAGTTTTCCATCAACGTAAACGTATGATCTAGATGCGTATACTTGTGTGTCATGATATTGCTCCAATAAAGTTACAAAATTATACATATTTTACGTCAAAAATGTCGATTGAAAATTTTGTACCGCTGATGACACGAAAACTGCACAATTCTTAAGATTAATTTTAAGGAATTGCTGTTACGGAATAAGCTTTGCTGACAAATCGACCAAAAATATCAAAGTCACCCCATAGTTACAATAACTGGAAGGATGTCCTTAACAGTTTAACATTATTTAAAATCACATTTTCATTGTAATTTCATTTGAGAAAAATATATTTCTTATCACACTATCATTATGCAGCTAAGATCCAATTGTTGAACACTAGCATAACCTACGATGTTAGCATGACTGCCAGATATTTTTTTTCACTTCACCTTTTTCAGGAGCATTCCACGGGTTTTCAAAGTATTTCAGGGTCATTCCAGGGGTATTCTCGGGAGTTGACTGGGTCCCATGGGTTTCTAGGGGTATTTCAGGGGCTTTCGAAGGCGTTCTTTTCTTCTGTCATTTTCGCTTCTAGTCAAATCTTTTCAGCCATTTTTTTGCATTCAGTTCTGTTTAAAACGATTTTCAGTCACTAGAGCTCTCTTCAAATGGGAAGCGATTCCTTGGGAACGTCCATAAAATACGTCACGCTTTGAGGGGAGGGGGGAGGTGAGAGGAGTTCAGCAAAGTGTGACGACCCGTACAAAAAATCAGAGGCCCCATACAAAAAGTGTGACATAGGAGGAGGGGGGGGGGGTTAAAATGGACAATTATTGCGTGACGTATTTTATGAACGCTCCCTCATTTGAATGAATTGTCACTCAAATGACTAAATGGACGCAAAACACGAAAAAACCGGAAAAAATCCGCCAGAGTGAAAAAATATTGGATGTCGGGTCAATGTCGGATCAAATTTTATCAAATGTTAGACCACTGTTGGCCCCACATCGGATAACTGTTGAGTCTATGTTGGGTTTGGTGCCCAAAATAAAAACAGGTGAATGATAGGTTTATGTCGGGTTATACGTCATCAATTACGAACAAAGCTTCAACCGTTCAACAATTAGCGAGAACCGTCCAACATTAGGATGAGCGAGCTCAAGGAAGCGTTCAACATTTGGGTTACAGACTTCCCATACAAATGTTCTATTTTCTCTTAGAAAATGGAACTTAAGGGAATACAAATCCAATGGGCAGTATAAGGAATAAGTAGATCCAGACGTTCACTGGATATTTTTCAACTAAAGTGGAATTATGCACGGAAAAACAAACGAAAACAAAAATGCCAGTACTAACCGTTCAACAATTGGCGAATTACCCTAATTGTGCTGTTGAGCAACAACAGTTTTGCGTATATTTTTAGTCTTCATCTGTTGGTCTTTGTTCAAAATTATATCTTCTTCTTCTTCTTCTTCTTCTTCTTCTTGGCGTAACGTCCTCATTGGGACAAAGCCTGCTTCTCAGCTTAGTGTTCTATGAGCACTTCCACAGTTATTAACTGAGAGCTTCCTCTGCCAATGACCATTTTGCATGTGTATATCGTGTGGCAGGCACGAAGATACTCTATGCCCAAGGAAGTCAAGGAAATTTCCTTTACGAAAAGATCCTGGACCGACCGGGAATCGAACCCGTCACCCTCAGCGTGGTCATGCTGAATACCCGTGCGTTTACCGCCTCGGCTATATGGGCCCTCAAAATTATATAAATTATTCTTATTATTAAGCCATCACTAATAATTGCATGTGTGTAAATAAACTTTTGTTTGCGTTGCGTAGTGTTGATATGCTAAAAAGTCTAAAAGTTCTAGAGAGCCAAAGTTGAGCAATTTCATTGGAAATTTAACTTTTTTGCTCTCCGTACCGAAAGGGATATACATCGGATTTCTCTAAGTAATGTTCAATGGAATTCCCGTGAAGTTACTAAAATACTAAAAAATATTCTAAAAAATAATCTAATGAACGATGAAATTTCATATGAATTTTCAAAGGAATTTAGGTACCCCGGGGCAAGTGAGAATTCGGGGCAAGTGAGACCTACAGCTATATTTTTTTTTTAATTTTTTAGTTTTAAGGCAAACATTCTTCATAGAAAACATAGATATCACACCAACGGATACTTTGAATTCAAAAATTACCATTGTTCTCACCATAAAGAGTCCATACATGTTATTGTTGATCATTTGTAATTTTCAATTCACTAAGTGAGATTAATGCAGCAACTTTATTAAGCCATTTGTACAAAAATTCCGAATAGGTCCCACTTACCCCGTGATACGGTGTAAATGAAGATCTGATCCACTTTTCATCATATGCATAATATACTGAATTTAATAATTTTGAAACAGTTCCAATGCCCTCCTCTCTCCTCTTCTTGGCGTAACGTCCTCACTGGGACAAAGCCTGCTTCTCAGCTTTTAACTGAGAGCTTCCTCTGCCAATGACCATTTTGCATGCGTATATCGTGTGGCAGGCACGAAGATACTCTATGCCCAGGGAAGTCAAGGAAATTTCCTTTATGAAAAGATCCTGGACCGACCGGGAATCGAACCCGTCACCCTCAGCATGGTCATGCTGAATACCCGTGCGTTTACCGCCTCGGCTATATGGGCCCCCTATAGTTCCAATGCCCGTTAATAAGAAGAAATATACCAACAATGTCTTTCAGAACCATTGGAATTATAAAATTATTTATGTTTAGAATGTTTTGGCTTGACAAAACCAAAATAGCATTTTTTTAGGTCCCACTTGCCCCGGGGTACCTTATCAATACTGCTACGAAATAAACCTAAAGCTTATGGAATTCGCACAGAAATTAACAAAGATATTTTCAAATAAATTGCGGGAAGATTTTTACAAGAAATTGTTAAAGAGACATGCATAGAAATTATCTAAGTAATTTTAAAAGAAATTACTCAAGAAATTAGAAAAAAAAATAATACAGAAGAAATGTACAAAGAAATTGCCGATGGAATTCACTTTATAATTGCTCATGAATTTCCCAAAGAAATATTCAAGATTCAAAACCAATGCGAAAGAAATTCTCACAGAAATTATCGGAGGAACGTCGTCCACGGGAATTCAATGATATTACCAAAATCAATTACCAAAGAAACATCTAAAGTAAATACCGTCGTGCGGGGCTTCTTTATACACTTTTTCATGGTTTTTCAACTTTATGACATTATACACACTTAAAACAGCCGATCTCGGGGCTGTGCAAATCTCGGTTAAAGTTCATTAGCTGAGTCTCGGCTAAACACTTGACATTTGAAAGTTTGATTCTAGCGGCACCCATAGGAAGATCCCGACAGCTGCTATGAATAAAATTGATTTTTTGCCGATATTTCAGCTAAATTTAGGATGCCGAGCACTCGGTTGTGCGGATCTCGGCAAAAGAATGAAAATTAGCCGAGTGTGTAACTCTCAGAGTAGTGAATGGATTTCCACAATTATTACACACAATAATCGTGAGTATATATGTAGGATGTATGCAAAATTTGAACTAAATCCATCAATAAACAAAAAAGTTGTTCATACACCAATCGGATACATCTCATATAGAACCGGATGGGGGCTACTTTGGACATTTTGAACTAGAACAAAACTGCGTTTAAAATTCCAGGGTTATTAAGAAAATTACTTTGTACCGTTACTGTAGCATACCATATCAAACATGATTTCAATAAAAATATGCGTTTTAAGATGGTTCTGTGCTTCCTTCGGTATTATGAGCTACGTGATTTTGCTATATAGATAGCCTGAAAAAGGGACCATCAATCTTTAATTTAGGTAAAACGGTCATTTATAATGTATAACGCTACAAATGTTCGATTGTTGCTACGTGTATACATTTTGAATGAATTGATCAACCCTTTGAAATTTATGTAGAAACAATGCTTACAGAACAAATGTTCTGATACGTTATGTATATTTTATTGGTTTATTCGATGTTTTTTCGCGTCCTGACAAGCAATAAACGGTCTATTTGAAAAATAATTTCAACCAAATGAATGGAAAACTATTGCTTCATAATAGTTCCGAAGACATCAAGCAGATTTGAACCATATTTTGAATTCAAAAAATCCATATTCTAAAGTTTGCAAAGTAGCTCCACATTTCAAAAGTAACCCCGCACGACGGTACCGAAGAAATTTTCAAAAAAATACAGAAGGCATTTTCAAAAAAAAAAATCATTGTGTGCGAAATTAAATTGGGACCAGTCGAAGAAATTGCTAAGAAAAAATGTGCATCATTATCAGAGAAATTGCTGGATAAATTTTCAATAAAAATTTCTAAAAATGAAATGGAAATCACATGGAACTTTAGAAAAAAATTATCAATGAATTTTCAAATGAATTATCAAAGGAATTTTGAAAATATGTACTGGTGACGGAATAAACTTTGGATTTTTTATGGAATTCGCAAAGAAATAAACGAAGACACTTTAAAAGAAATTGCGAAATCCATTCTTAGAAGTATTGTAGAAGCAACTCTTATAAGAGTTTTTGAAGGAACATTTAAAGACATTATTCAAGGAAATAAAAAAATGCCTATGGTTTAATGGGTGATGTATATGTAGCAGGAAGGGATATACTTTTTAAATAAGCAAAGCCATGTGCAACTGTCAACTCGAGATCAGCTCTACGCCGGAGATAGTCAAATAACTATGTAACTTGCGAATTAGGTGTCGTGAGTTCGATTCCCACCGAAGTACATGGATTTCTTTTCATAATTCAAATCTCAGTTTGCTCATCGGCCACATGTTTCTGTCGTGCACATGGATCACGCACAGAAAATTGGTCAGGTTGAATCTACAAATCGGTTTGTTGGATTCAAACCAACAGGTTTGTTAAGTCAAACATCTTATTATGTTGCACAAACAATCACATTTTGTTGAACCAACAAACATATTGTTAAGCATAACAAACTGTTTTGATGAAAATGTGTATCTTAAGTTCAGCGTACACAAAAATGTGGAGTGTACCGTTTTCAATCATCCGATGGTGAGCTCGTCAACGGAAAGTGCAATTTAACAAGAAAAATGACAAACTGAACAAAGATATTTAAAGTGATTTTTCAACAACTATGTATTTCGGTAAGCCTACCTACTTCTTTTCTCGGTTAGCTTTACCTATGAAATGTAATGTTGAGTTGAGAAAGTTGAATCGCGTCAGCACTGATATTGATGGACAACACGCTTGTTTGTTGACATCCGCGCTAGGGGTAGCCAAGGCAAACTACAAGGAAGCAAAGCTACTACGTACGGAATAATTTCGCGCCACAGCGTGATTGCCCCCTAAAAGCTAGTTTTTTGGACGTCTTCGGCTTTCCCGAATTTTAATAATATTTGCTTAATTCCTACAGCATTGGTGTCAAAGAAGCAAATAACCACACAGAGCGTTCATGATTAACAAAAATTTTAATCATGATTAATCATTGATGATTATAATTTTTATTTCAGTGATTATTGATTATGATTAATGATTAATTTGATTTTGAGAATGATTAAAGATTATGATTAAGGTGAAGGTTGCTAGAGATCATAACGAAAAGCCTTGTACTCACACGACCCACCCACCTAGCCACCCACTCAATCAAAACAAATTGAACGTCGCATAGTGTTGTGTAACTTGGTCAAAAAAACGAATAAAATTGTTTTGCCGACCTTAACCGTGTGGACTTTAAGCAGTATTCGGTTCACACATTTGACTGTTAGCATATATATGAAGGATTTTTTGGTTCATTTGGCACATTTTCTTCTAAAAACCAATCAGATACAATCTTTTTGCACAATATTGTTGATATTTGTCCCACTATGCGCTGCTTTATTTACGTTTTTTTGACAATATTCTCTCCTCTCCTCTCTCTCACTTTTTCTCTCAAACCGCTCAAACCATAACAACCTACCGTGGTATGGAGTGGCATAATTTATCACAATTACAACTCATAAACAGCATAAAATAGTTCTGTAATATATATAATAGATATCGAAATAGAAATATTAAATTCAAAATAATTGTTATGCTTGGAACAGACACAACTTTGTTTTACGGAAAATTTGAACAGCGATTTGGACAAGTACACAATATCACTCAGTTCAACGGTAGGCTTTTCAGTTGTAAATAACCGCGATTGAAATTGCATCACTTTTTCGACCAAAAAAGTGGAAAACTCGAAGTTTTTCGACAATAAACGCTTGTTTAAACGTAAGATGGGACAGTTCCCCACAATCGATCAACTTTTCACCGTGCTTGGAAGTGTATAAAAGAACAAAACAGTGATATGGAAAAAAAAATGAGCGACATGCTCGTCGGGAAAAAGTTGAGGTGAGTGGAGAAAATTAGCACGAATTAGTGAAAATGCAGTGGATAATTGTAAGCAGTTTCTCCCAAAGTACCCGAAATTTATTCACCTACCACGAGTAGCAACCGCAATGCATTTAAGCAGGTAAGATTGCATTTTTTAATCAATTTGTTGGTCAATCTCCTTGCTCACCTAAATTTGTGGCGAGGGGAGAGAGGGGCAAGAGAGTGTGTGACTGCCATACTGGCTGCCATATTTGAACGTCTGCAACTATGTCCTTAATGATTAAATTTGGTTTTATCTGTGATTATTGATTATGATTAATGATTAAAAATAGCTCATTGATTAAAAATCATGATTAATCATGATTAATCAATCACAAAAACTGGAAGTGATTGAAATATGTTTGTTGATAAAAATATTTTTGAAGTTTCAAAAGTAAAAGGTAACTCTGTCTGGGAGATTTTTAAAAGAAGAATCATAAATTATAATATTTAGAACAGCATTTAAACCAACTTTAATTGAATAATATATTTTATATGATGAATCAATTTTCGGTGATGAATGATTAATGATTGATTAAGTTTTTTTCTTATGATTATGATTACTGATTAATGATTAAATTGCGAAATCAGTGTGATTAAGATTAATGATTAATGATTAAACGAGAAATTTTTGTGATTATGATTAATGATTTTTGATTAATCTTAATCACTTATCATTAATCATGATTAAATTAATGATTAATCATTAACGCTCTGCCACAAAGCATTGTAGAATATAATGCCGTTTTAAAATATCCAACTTATCATGTATATTAAGGTGTTCCAGAACAAAATCTATCAAATCAACTCTTTAAAGTTTTTCTGATTACAAATGTGATAATTACATATGCTTCCTTTAATTTTATTGGCAAACGTTGTTCGGAGAACTTGTAGCAAACAAGTATATCTTCCTATTTCTGCCAGAAGAATTAAGTTTTGACAAGTTTTAGTGTAGTTATGATTTTTTGAAGTTCAAAAATAGTCGAAAAACACAAAATTGATTTGATCCACCACTTAATTTCAACGGATTTGGCTGAAATTTTGACCAGTTACTTCTTTTAGAATGCCAATCAAAATATGAGGGTGGACTTATGAATCAGAGAACATTTTTGAAAACCTGGACAGGCCTAATGCCGACCCTGAGGTGTTGTTTCAGGGAGTCTCAGAAAGGCTCTCCTCTTGAGTTAGTCGGCAGTTGCAACCTAAAGAATTTTTGCTAAGCTTAAAATCAACAAAATGGTGACCAAAACTAAGATAGCTGCCAAAAAAATGGCAACATCTAAAGAAAGTGCTATATTTTCCTTACATAGAAATGTGAAGTTTTATACATGTTACAACATGAATTCTTGAGATATTACGCTATACATAAGGTGCAATATGATGAAAAATCATAATTTTTGTCACCTTGTCAGCCCCTCGGCTCTGTTAATTCAATCCAATCAAAGTGGTTTCATCCTTAGCGAATAAGCAAGGCAGAAATTATTCGATGTTTTTAAGAGAAAATCCACAAAAACTTTCGAACATTCATGATGGTGTTTTTGTATACATTCTCAGAGAAAACATTAAGATAAATATATTGGAAGAGAGAAGAACTCATGAAATGTTTTTTTTTTTTTTGAGGAAATGCGTAAAAGGACTATAAGGGAAATTCTTGGAAGAAATAATATTATATGTTCAAAAATTGTACAGGAAATCCCTTCTTCACAAAAATGGACACATAATATGTTAATAGCCTAAGAAGAAAGCAATATTCACCACAAATCTAATGCTCTCGATGATATTTCAGATGGCTATTGTGGACCCTTCCATCCAACTACACCTCTTTCCCACTATGTAACTATGTAACACATCCCGCCTTGCAATAAACGGCAGGAAAAAAAGGCTCAGAAAGACTCCACCTGAGGAGTTGGCGGTGCAAATCTATGCAAATTTATTCATGGAAGCGACTCATAACTTATTCTTCGCTCTATCCCTCTCAACAGTCTAACAGTCGGATCCAGCACCGAATGGGTGGGTAAAGCTGCGAACAACCTACTCAACAACGGTGCGGTGGTGCAAAGTGAGATAAAAATTAGTTCCACAGTGGTGTGGTGACGAGATGCGTCAAAAGAGTGTTGTTGGCGTCGGGAGACGTGGGTGACGATGCGATGGTGTGAACGCGAAAGAAATTCAGTGTTAAGAAGGACACTAGAGAAATTTAATCGGCTCAGCTACGGTGGTGGATGGGGGATCTGGTGGTGCGGAGGTGTGCGCAAATTGTTGGTGTGCACTATTATGACTCGTTGAATTTGACAGCCTGATGGACCTACATCCAGAGAGAAAAAAATTCGAAGATTGAAAGTGAAGATTGACATTCTCATTTTTTCATTCGTGTTTGGCCACATTCATTGTCAGCTGAATACCTCTCTTTTTTCATTCAATTCTCTGTCACGAATATTTTTTCGCACATCGTAAAATGTCCAATTTCTGTTCACAGACGCACAATCCAACCTAATGGACAAATAGAGAACATAATTAACATTCTAATCAACTACTACACACAAGTTTTGAGGTGATTGGAAGTATAATCGGCAGTTACGGTCTAGTTATATTTCTCAGTGAAAATTGTCAGTGACAGAAAAATGAATGAATGGGTGAAAAAGTTCATTCACCAAAATGAATTTTATTTTGATCCCTCAGTTGAGAATTTTCAAAAATCACGTTGAATTTCACTCATTGAAAATGAAAATTTTAAACTCTGCCTACATCTCTGTTACTATTCCAAACGTGCTGGCAGTTTTGCAAGCATCATGAACTGATGGCTACGTGCAACCCGATCTGCCTGCTGAAGGCAAGGATATCACTACACACTTCGAAAAACCCATGTAATTTTGTGTCATTCAACGCCGACATATAGCAGCGAGTAGAATGACACAAAATTAAGTTTGATTTTATTTTTACACGATGCTGATCCCAACGGACTTGTAATTTTACTGCAAGCGTCTTTTGTCACTAACCTAACCTCAATCCTTTATCTTTCAGAGCTCTACTCTCTTGGTTTTTCTCGATATGAATGAAGTTAAAACTACATTGAAATACCATTTGAACACTTTTTATTTGTTTTCACAAGGGTTTTCATCGTTTCAGTTATAAAATATATGCTAAAAACTGTTTTTCAAAAGAAAATTTCAGGATCCGGACAACCTCCTCTTCCTCTTCCTCCTCCGCAGCGTAGACACATTTATAGTGCATTTCTCAGCCATCACCAAACGCATCCAAGAGAATCGTATCTAAAATAGTTCAATCCGCAAGCGGTCGTCTCGTTGATGCAGGATTATCGGGTAATAAACACAATTTGAAGATTTTCACACTCACAGGTTAAAAACACAACTCGGGAAATATTGGGCCACAATCTGATGGCGTTTGACGTTTCATTGTCAACAAACGTGAACGCGGTTGGATTGCGTTATTGATCATGTAAATTTTTGGCACATGAAACTGAAAAGCAAGTCTCGTGTTAGAATGTTGCTGGTCAACGCTTAAAAGCACGTCAAACATGTCTAATATTGATCCGACAATGATTTTCTTTGCGTTTACGTACCCGAAAACTTAAAAATATGTGATATTTTTGTTTATGTCACGAATTATTGTGTCATTTTCTTCAATTGTGTCACCATCAAAATTGAGATTTTTTTAGTGTGTACCCTTCAGACCCTATCAGCTGCACCAGAAGGTTGCTGACAGTAGGAGCTCTACCTGCCCTGGCCCGTACTGGGGACCCCTTTCCAACCGCGGGCTCGGATCCAACCCAGTAGACTGACATCACAACAGAAACGCTACCAGGATGTTCTATGCACGGCCACTTAATCGCTGTAAGGGCCGATTTGGACTGCAGGGCACCGATATGACCTACGAAGCCGACTCCGAACCCCTGGACCACCTCTTGTACCGTATCTGAACTAGCCCATCTCCGAGTCCACGCGCCACCTTCTGTGTAGCTCCAACACGATGTGGGTGATAAACATTGAAACGGGATTCCAGCCAAACTCATCCCATTCCAGGGATGACGCAGAGCGCGTCGTGTAACACGGTACAGTACGCGCTCGCGGCCCTCAGGCACATCAGCCTATAAGTACTTTCCAGCTGACCACGGTAGCTTACAGTACTTAGCGCCGTACCCCACGCTGGGCCGCCATATATTAGTATGGACGTTGCGCCACTAGTCAAAAGCTTGCGCTTACTGGCATACACCACAGAGCTATTGGGCATCATCAGGGACAGTGCCGGCTGTGGAGGCTCTTTTATAGGCGTAATCAACGTGGCTACTGAAGGTAAGCTGATGGTTTTAGCATTACGCCCAAGCCTTTGACGTAATAGTGCAATCGCCTACACTGATTACCGCTTGCTACTCCGACTTCCGGTTATTCACAACCATCACCTCAGTTTTGTGGTGAACCAATTCCAGTTTTCTCCTCGCCTCCATAACCTTGATCGAGTGGGTAGCAGTTAACTCCACTTTTTCTATCGATTCACCGTAGACTTCCAGCGTAATTTCGTCCGCAAAGCCGACAATCTCCACTCCCACTGGGAATTATAACCTCAACACCTCGTCGTATTTGACATTCCATAACACCGGACCCAGAATGGAACCTTACGGGACTCCTGAGGTTGTGTGAAATCACTTCCGACCAACCTCTGTGTCGTAAACTAGTGCTCGATTCTGGAAGTAACTTCCGAGAATCTTGTACCGGTACCCGAGTATCCCTAGACGCAGGAAAGCATTAGCAAAAGACGACCAACTGGCGCTATTGAACGCGTTACTTACACACAAATTCACTGCAGTAGCCATTTCCTCTTCTTTTACGCTGGAGCACGATTCCGGCGGTTTTTGTAACCGACAGGATAGTATCTACGGTCGACAACCCCTTCCGGAAGCCGTACTGGTTACTCGAGAGACCATTTATACCCTTGGTGTACCTCAACACTCTATTGAGAATGATCTTTTCCAGCACTTTCCCCGCTGTGTCGATCAAACATATTGGCCTACATGCCGACGGGTCTCCGGTTGGTTTCCCCGCCTTGGGAATATAAACAGGCTCTGCCTATTCCATACTTCTGGGAAAACTCCCTCGTGCAGGCATTTCTGCATAGCAGACCTGAACATCTCGGGAGCCACTGCAATAGCTATTTTTAAGGCCAGATTCGGAGCTCCGTCCTGACCTGGGGCCTTACCAATGCTAAGGGACTTTGCTATCCCCGAAAATTCCACATCGGTGACCCCCTCCTCATCGCCAGCCATATGTCTCCGGCTGTCTTACGAAATGACGCGGAAAAAGTCCCTCGATGACCTTTCCAACATCTCTGGGGATTGGTCTGTAGGAGCCATTGCAGTTCTCGTCTTAGCCATCACGATCCTGTAGGCATCACCCCACGGATTCGCATTGACACTCTGATAGTGACCCTCGAAGCAGGTCTTTTTGCTTGCCCTCATCTCGGTCTTCGCGGCTTTTGCAGCGGCGAACACCACTCGTCTCCCTAAATACCCCTTCGTCGAAGTATGATGTCTTCCACCTGCGAGGGCTTGGCCTTGGCCTAGCCGCCTCTTCTTCTATCCGCTGTCTGCTGTTGTTGTAGTCGATACTGTAGCGAACCGCCAGGTGATCGCTGTGAATGTAGCTGTAGTCTACTCTCCATTTCGAACTACTTGTTAGGCCAGGACTACAAAAAGACACGATTATTGACGTATCGACACCGTATCGACTAAAGGTACTCTTGGTACCGACATTAGCCAAATCGACATCTATGACCAGTGTCTCTAACAGGATCTAACCCGGCTTCCCCATTCCACGGCCCAGGCATTAAAGTCACCCGCTATTAGCACCGGCCTTCGCGCTGTTAGCACGGTAGTTATGCGGTCCAGCATCTGCGTGAACTGCTCGATCGTCTACCGCGGAGGCGCATAACAGCTACAGAAGAAGATCCCGTTTACTTTGGCGACCACGAAGCGCTCATAGGTAGTGCACACCAACACCTGGGCGGGGTATTTGCCCGTCGTCCACATCGCCGCCATTTTTCTGGACCCATCCGCGATCCAGTTGACGTTGCCGTCGGGTACTCGGTATGGGTCCTTTCTTGAAGGCCGGGCACCTTGGACCACCCGTGGGATGCCTCTTGTTCACGGATTTCCTGGTAAAGATCATACAAATGGGTGGACTCGCCTTATGGCCTTCAGTGCCGCATTTCCTGCACAGCATGTGCCTGTCAGGGCCTTTGCAGTCCTATGACTTGTTTCCTGGTTCCAGACACCTAAAGCAAACCTCCGGTGGCTCGTAGAAAGTCAGGTGACATACGCAACAACCAACCTTTATCCTTCCTACTTTAACGGACTTTTTGACGTCCGCTACAGGTAGCTGAACCTAAGCTATCCGTGCGCTGATGGCCCCTTCCGTAGCCTAACGGATGCGTGGCCGCCTTCCTCTCGCACTGTTACCGCAGTGCCGTGACGAGCTCTTCCGCTTCGGTGACCTCGTCTAGGCCTTTCACCTTCAGAGCCCTCACCTCTACTCATTCATCAAGAACCTCTTCCGCCAACCTCTTGGGAAACGTAGAGTTTCCGGTAGAATTCCCTCTCAAAATTTATTCAACAGTTTATTTTCATACACTCCACCTCAGGGGGCGTTTCTTCACCCTAATGCAACAGGTCTGTTGTGTGCGCTCCTTTTTGTAAGATTGACTGAAGTTAACGAACTTCTCAAAAAAAAACCCTAAAATGAGGGGTTGATCTTATGATTACAAAAATACTCCCATGCATTGCCAAAATTTATGAAAGCATCACTCTATGACTTTATCATTCCAAACCATTGTATATGTATTTATTATACCGTTTAATCAACACATGAATCTTTGTTTACCCCCAAACTCATAACACGCCCGAAGACATGCTTTTGACATGCCTTGACACAGCGGATACTCTGCTTCCTACACAAAACCAAACGCCTACCTCAAAGCCGCAAAACTAATTTCATCTTCAGCCCAGAAGCAAGCCCATTCGCTCAAGAAATAAGATTTCCTGCGGCTTTACTCTCGCAGTATACAGAGTTCTTATGCACACTCCGTCTCCGTTCGCTCCGAGGGGTTTTGTTCCACACTTTTCTGATGGTAAAAGTAATCGCACTCACAGCTTCCAATCAGGCGTAAATCTCGTTTATGACCTTTTCCGTCTCCATGGCACACGGACGCATGTGATGTGTTTCTAGAGCCTTGTACTATGGCCAAATTGCTATATGAGTGAACTTTTATATGGGAGGTTGGGGTACAATGGGTGATATGAAAACCAGGTTCCCAAGAACCTTGAAAATGTCTTTTCTTCTAATGAATACAATTTATACTTTACATATTTTAATCATTGAAACGGTATCATAGCTACAAACAAAATTGTTACCAGCTGTTATATATGTACCACCAATAGACGAAAACTGTTCCTTTTCTTCAAGCATATGTTCCCTAAACTTCCATAAGTATCTTCAAAACCGCCACACACACGGCTCAAACCAGGAATCGCTTATAACGTGTGGGAAAATGCGTGAATACGAGTGGGAACGGGAAATCCCCATCGCTCTGTCGTTTTCACATCGAACAAAAAGGTTACAGAAAGCTCTCTTAACGAGTACAGCAACAGCAAAAAGAAAAGCCTCATGTCGGATGTTGAACCAAAAGACCGAGAGAACACCAATAATCGTGATCGATCAACGTCTATCTCCATCGCCCGAGTCGCTAGCTTCGCTGGCTGCATGTGCTGCTACCAAAGTCTAATAAATTTTCCTTCTTGAAAGGACGCATGTATACGACTACGGTCTCTCGCCGGGCTTGAGGCGGATGCCTTCCCCGAGCTCTCGGTTTGCTGAATAAGAAAAACGAACGAATTTCGAAATAACCTTCCGCATGATTGACTTTTCAACAAGCCATTTCGGATTAGCTTCCTCCTCGTCTCCCCCTCTTCGATGGTCGTTCTTCGTTTTCCCGTGAGGAATGTGATCCTTCTTGTGCCTAGACGCATGTGACGACTATATGTTTCTGTGAGTAAGATTGAAGAACACACCGATATGCCGGTTTTTTTTTTTTGCTGGGGTCGTCAATCCAGCAGCCAGATTTCTTTATACTGAAAAATGTTGTAAGTACATAGGAGAATGCATGGGCTTTTGCTATACATTCCATACTAATTATGTTGCCAAACACGTTTATGTCAAATTTACTTTTTCATCTATCTGTCAAAGTTCTTAATTTGTTGTCCTAGCATAACGGTTTAACTGGGTTTAATCCTACATTTTTCCATAGTGTTCTATAGGCATTACCCAGGTTACAAAAGCTGCGCACAAGAGGTACAATCCCTTATTCAGCTCCTAAACATCTAATTTTGGTGATTTTAATTAACTTTTAGCTGATTTGAGGTTCATTGGAAGGATGACTTAAGGTTTAATATACACCTAATCAGTAATCAATTAAATGTATTGATAGTGTAAAAATAAAATAAAAACACTTTCGTGAGCCACTTTGAAAACACATTAGCTGCGTGTATTTTCAGATGAGATGTTTAGAAATGTATAACCAGCTATTGTTCAGCTAATACTTTCACTCCTTTGGTTATAAGATTTATCTATCTATCTATATATAAATAAAAATGGAATGGTGTTTTTGTGTCACGAATAGGCTCGGGAACGGGCCAACGGATCTACACCATTCTTTGAGTATATCATTCGTGCAGAGCTCCGACGTGTTCGTACGAAAAAATAATTGGGAAAATCGATCGAGAACGCACCAAAAACGACAAAGTTTCAAATGCTATTTTGCGGGGCATTTTTCAACAGAGCTGGATGTCAAACGGCGTTTGCCGGAACAGCTAGCTTATAATATTCTTTTTGCCATTACTTTGTGAAAACGTCAATTTTTCACTGAGCAAAAGTGCGCTCAAACGGCTAACTTTTTACATCAAAACAGTATCAAGTACTACTTTTCGGCACTTTTGCCAACATCTTTTTTTTTTTAATTTATTTTCATGTGTGTAATTAATAGTAGGATGAACTGCATGTTAAATGAGGTTGATTGACCATGATACTCAGTCGTAAATCATTCTGCAGAAGTATGTAACCTAGAAAAAAATCCTATACAAGTCTTATTTTTTTGTAATGACAAAAAATATAGTATACAACACGATGCAAAACTCGATTTTTTCAGCACTAATTGTATCAATCCAACTCGACAAGCATCGTTGGATAATACGACTCGTGCTGAAAAAAATAATTATTATGCAACTTGTTGCATAAATAACTATCATATATTTAAATTTGGTCTTCCTTCTAGTTTCTGGATGTCTTAGGCTTTTTTTTGGAAATGGAAGTAATTCTGATATCACGAGACCGCGCTGACAAAATGGAAGGCATTGGAATTATTCGATAGATCGATAGATCGATACATTTGACTCTCTCTCTCTATTCTGTTTATCAAATACACTCCGGATCCCTTGCCGTACGCATGTTCTGGATGTTCCAGTATTTCCTTCAACTATTCAAATAAGAATAATATTTTCCCCACGGATCCTTTGAGGAATGTATTCAGGAATATTACTTAGTAATTACTACAGCTACTCATTTAGAAATACGTCCAAGAGTTTTGTTAAATGATTTCTCCAATAATTTTAATCCTAATAATTATAAGACTTCCACCAAAGCCTGTCCAAGAGGTTTCTCCAGGTATTTCACCTAGAAGTTCTTCAGAAATTACTCCTCTGATTCCTTCAGGAATTTCTCTGGGATTTCTTCAGATATTCTGTAACGATTCATGTTCGGGTACTACCTGGGATTTTTATCGGGATCTACTGTACATGTCACAATAAAATTCATAGAGTTTCTCTAGAAATTGCCCAAACATACTGCAAGAATACTTGAAGGAATTCCGAAAGAGTATCTAGAGTAGCCCAGAAGAACGGTCTGAAGAAATCCCTTGAAAATCTCCTGGAATCGTTTCTGAAGAGATTCTAGGACAAAAACTCCTGAATCGATTTCTCAAGATATCTTTGGGGGGATTCCTGTATGAATTCATGGGAGAATATTTGAAGAAACCTCCCAAGTAACAATTTCAATTCCTTTTAGATTTGATTATTTTTATGGAAGATTTATCACAGCATGACCAATTCATGGAACATTTGTAGTTGTTTTTATCAAGAGAAAACAATCTTCGTTCGTTTGCGGTTTTTAAGTTGTCTTCAAGTTAATTTTGAAATTCGCGCATAAACAACTGAATTTACAAGAGCATTAAATCTTATAATAAGTTTTAAGGCGTATTTGAAGTTATTTTCAACACATAACATCAACATATTTTATTAAATGTTTATGCTTCGTTTATTCAAGTGCATTTCATCTGGCTAATCCTCCTTTAAAAACTTCTTGAAGCCTTCTATTCTTGAACTAGAGCCATTACTCTGGAACAAGAACTATGCGAAATAATAATAAGACAACCAACCTTTTTTTCAATCCATAATGAATGTTACAAATTGGTTGAAAAACCGCGTTCTCATGCAAATATAAACACATAAACATGCTTGCTCGCTGATAATTTAGCCATTCTTGTGCTAAAAAGTAATCATGTCAACGAAATAATGATTTTACGGCCAATCAAAAATGCGAGTAGTTGGCTGCTGTCGTCCTGCCTTCAACCAGTTTCTCGCACAGGCCACAGCTATGCAAATCGAAAATTAAATGGGTACTTACTGTGACTTACTGCTTATGCTCATGCCAAATAGTGTAATTTTAGTAAGTTTCACTTCATTATCAATTGCAAAAATACAGGAAACAAAATAGAATTGGCACATCTTGACGCGAAATACCGTGAAATGTACAGAGACAACTTTCTAGCATCGAAAACGTAAACAAACAATTGTCAAAGGCTGTTACTCTTGTATAAAACGAATAAGTTTCATTTAAGACGAGCAAATCTGCCTTAAGATCATAACTAGTAAAAACAATCTTCAATAAAGGCTGTAGCTTTCATGCAAGGTGACATGGTTCCATCATTGTTTTGAGGGGGTTTGGATTAAAGGTAATAACAATTGATGGCGACTGCGTGTGTTTTGTTCGCTTGGAACGGCAGCCATGTTTAGATGGAATTGAAAAAGTGGCGTAGCATTTTGTTTTTATATGAAATTTATGTCTTCGTATATTAATGATTTATATTATTTTTGGGGCGCTTTGTTGTTTTTGTATGTTTTGGGCGGCATTTCAACGAAAAAGTGGGTATGGCACGAAAAATTTTGATTCCCTGTCATCAATGATCTGTCAGGCAATCTTGATGCTTTAGCCATTTCAATTTGATGAAAATTAATTTGCAGTTCAATTAACATTTCATCCATGAAACAAAACTTGTTTGCATCTGCATAATGCTTAGGTAAAAGATTTCATTTATTATGCACTGTTGACACTTTTGAGAAAGACAGCTAAAAGATCAACATGTCTCAAGCTATTCTTGTTAAAGTTTCATGAAGTTCTAATAATCAATCATCAGTGCAAGTACATAAATACAACTAGTTTCAAAGCAGTCTTCAAAAGCAGCTTTGAAGATCTCCTGAAGAGTGGGCCAGATTAGTCTTATGGATGTTTTATGCCTATTTTATCTCAGATTTGCAGAAAAAAGAGCTTTATTGCTAAGTTTTATTATTCTATCTTAGAAATTACTTCAGGATTGCCACAAAAGTATAATTGTTACTTGGGCTATGAAGCTAATACCTTAATCCCAAAAAAAAAATCACGAGAAACTTCTGGAGGTACTTTGCAAGTAAATATACCCAAGCAACACACTTGGACATTAATAAGTTCCTGTAATTTGTATGCAACTATATTGAAGTTATGCCATTTCAACCAATCGTCTTATTAAAGACTAAATTGCAACTAAAAAAGCGCAAGAGGTGGAGCTAATATAAAACATCCAGTCGTGATATAAACGCTGCATTAACATGTCTAAAGGGTCTAACTCGTTTTGTAAACAAACATTGTTTCTGTCGCTGTAGGGCTCATCTCGATCCACCCACGCATCTGGGGGCCGTTATCAGAAAGAGCGAAGATAGATCTTTCTGATAACGGCCCCCAGATGCGTGGATGGATCGAGATGAGCCCTACAGCGACTGAAACAATGTTTGTTTACAAAACGAGTTAGACCCTTTAGACATGTTAATGCAGAACGGTTTTAATACGCAATCGAATTATAATCAAGATACAACTTAGTCAACTTACAAATTGCGACCGATTCGACGACTAGTCAGCTAATCACCACATTCGTCACTGCCAGGACTATGCCCCACAGTTTCGTTCATGTGATCAATAATTGTGTGCAAAATATACCGCAAATAAGGCTGACCGAGAACGTCAATTTGTGTGCTGCTCCAGATATATCGGTAAGTCACGCATTTTGGCTCCGTATTCCCAACGCGACTCAGTTTACACAGCAAATAAATCTGAAAATTACACCCAACGTAAACAAACTTGACATATAAGTTTCTATTCCCAGGGGTAGAAGCTGACTGTCAACTGGGAACAAATTGCGCCTACCCTCTATCATGTTTTAGAACCAGTAAAAAGACGTAATTGCCAAACAAGAAAAGTTCAATTTTCAATTGCAAAACTGAATTGAATACCGTTTTATCATGCTAAAAGTAAGTCAGTATGTGATTCAAACATAAAGAATGTTATATACAGCATATAAGATTGAAAAATTTCATTCCGAAAAAATCAGTATTTTGTTTTCACCATTATGAAATATTAGCCTCAACTCTCGTTTGTTTTTGTTGTTGTTTTGTTTGAAGTGCGAAAATCGGCTGAAAATTGAAAACTCCCTGATCGATTATTTCTCTCCAATGTGAGGATAATTTAACGCTATGACTCAAGAAATGTCGATAATTACCAAAAACACTGATCATAAGCATCAAAATCGAGAAAAAAACACTGATGTTTGTGCTACTGTTGATGTTTATAAAACCATTAAACAAAAGATGTTTACAAATTAGAACCAACAGTAGATGGCGCGCAGGTGGGCATGTTTGGGTAGGCGTAAAGGGTAGCATCTTATACCCCTGTCTATTCCATCTCACTGAATTTTACTTTAAGGACATACTTGTTAGAATCCCAATATGGCCGCCACAATGGCCGACTTTAGCACCTACTCACGATTTTGAGGGCACAAATCTCTTCGTAAACAAAACCAGCGCAACTGAGCTTCTTATTTTAAGCTTATTACGAGTGAGCAAGAACAGAATAATAAAATGCATTGTTGTTTGAAGCTTACTTTTTGAGATTTGTGCGTCCGAAGTTTTGATGCATTGTTGAACCGGGATTTCAAGACGTTTGTCCTTAAACAATTTATTGTATGGAATGTTGAACACAAGCTTCATATTGAGAGTAACCTGTGGATTTGAAAACTGATGAATAAATGTGTGTGATATAACGGGGTCCTTTTGTTACAGGTGATATGATGTAACATTTTTTTAACTGTTGTGTACCTATCATCTTGCAAGTGAAAATTTAGGCATCTATATATATAAAAATGCAGTGGCATACGTGGGACCGCGCATAACTTGCGAACGGATGGGCCGATTTGGGTCGTTTGAGTTTTGTTCTGTTAGTTTTCACCCAAGGAAGGTTTATGAGACAAAAAACATGGAAAAATGGAGAGTGTTTTGAAAATCGGGTTGTGGTGCATTTTGAACGGGGACTTGTACTTGACTAGGGACTTGAAACGTCAAAAAACGCAGTAGGCAAGACAAAGTTTGCCGGGTACAGCTAGTTTGTGGTAAAAATTAACTCGCCATATTGCTTTGACGGAGTGCATTTCATCAGCTTATTTAATGCACCCGTAAAATGCTGAAAATTATTTTAGAATTTAGAAAGAGACTATTTGCTAAATCATGTCTATGGGAATCCGTATTGACAAAGTAAAACAATGCTGCACGCGGTACACGGAACCGTCAAATTACCCAAAATTGGATTCTTTTGTCGCAATCCCATAGTTCGGCACAATAAGTCAACATTTGAGTGAATCGATTAAACTCACGCAAGGTAAATTGCCTTTACCTCCAGCTAAAATATGCTCAAAAGTAGGTAAATTCAATCCAAGACCACCTTCATTCAACCCAAACTTGGGTAAACCTACATTTATTGGCCTTAAGGATCCCCGTGGGATAGACGCATCTCGGTTTATTTACGATAACATCGGTGGGGGAGAGAAGAAAAACAACCTAATTTTGGGTAACTAATCAATTTGATATACTCATTTTAGGGTAAAATCGACCCAGAATAAGGTAGTTTGAATTTTCCGTGTAGGACACGAATAACCAAAAAAGCAGACACTTGGACGTGTACTTCCCATTAATGTCGACAAGAGGCTGTCCATTTATTACGTAAGGAAAATTTCACATTTATTTTGTAAAAAATGTAAACTCATTGTTATTTTTTTTTTATGGGAACTCCTTATATTTTTGTACGTTACGTTAGATTTCTCAAACCCCCATATATTCAAATCTTCCCAGTGGTAGATACCAGTCGTTCAGTACTGCGAAAATGAGGCAGATTTTTTTTATTGGGTCAATATTATACTTCAGATTTATTTTTCTATTTTACCACTTTAATTTTTTTTAAATTTGGAATGTGCATATAAATTTATGAAGAAAAGGTTACATTTTATTTGTACATGATTTCGTTATTTTTGAAACCTTTTGGTTTTTTATAGTGTATTTTAGATTTTTCATGATCACAAAAACATTTTGCCGCACATTTTGGAACTTCTACCTCTCCTGTCAGAATTGTTCGTTATGTTCTAAATAAGTTATAGGTGCAACATGTTTATAACAATCAGAATCAATGTTTTGGTTGATTTGGTTTGTAAACGGTTGTAACTAAGATTCGTTGAAATAATCAGATTATACTTCAGTTACAAATTGGTTTCGGAAGTTTCGACTAATGATGACGTTTGTTCTCATTTTGCAAATTGTTATAAAAATGTTATACCTCAGTTTGGCATTACAACTGGATTTAAGAGGTTTTAATTTTGTTTGTTTCATGAAAACTCAGTTGCAACATGTTTGCAACGATGATCATTTCCATTTTAGTTGCAGGTGCTACTTGGGTACAGGATAAAAATTGCTTGAAAAGTTTCTGGACGGATTTCTGGAGTTGTCCGTAAAGAAATTTCTGTTGAAATCTCTTAAAAATATACGCAGAAATTCCTAGAAAAGTACAGATAGGGGTACTGATGAAATTCTTAAAGAAATCCCTCAATAAATTCCTGAAAGAGCTCTGGAGCGCTTTCTGTAGAAATCCATGGAAGATAAACTGGAAGAAGTTTCAGAAAAAATAATCTTATACTATTTCTGAAGGTGTAAGCACACATAATTCCTTGAAAAAATGCTTAAAGGAAATTCTGCAGAAACAAAATAAATCTGGAGGCATTCTTTAAAGGACCATTGAATAAATTTATTTTACTCTTCAGGACGCGCGAAAAAGTAACACACCGCCAAAAAAAACCTCGCTCGTCGTAAACAACGCAAGCGCGATGCAGTTTTAGGATCGAAAAAGCGCGTGTCCTGAAAGATTAAACAAAAATCGTTTGAAGGAATCTTTGCAAGAATTCCTGGAGGAACCGGAAAACATTCGTTGGAATTCATACAAAAATTTCTTAAAAAAAGAATCCTAGGAATAAATTCTAAAGCTATTCCTGAAAAAAATTAGAAATATCCCTGATTAAAGATCTGTATAAATCCCTGAAGGAATATTTTAATGTATATCTTGGTAACCTTCGGATGAATCTCTTGAGAATAAAATAGCTGAGTGAATTCCTGAATATATGGAATAATACTCTAAAAAAATCTTCCGGGCAAGGATGGGAACATTCACTTGCAAAAAGTTACACTCACTTGCTGTTTTCTCAGCTCAGAAGCATGCAATAAAGAAACGATGTCCGTCCGACTTTTGCCTTATGGTTTTGTCCTAAGGTTTGCCGAATAGAGTAGGGGCCGCACACGCATACCGACGTCGTGAAGAAGCTGCGAAGGCAGCTCTCCACGAGGTGAATGTAAATTACACTCACCCCGTGGAGAGTCGCTTTCACAGCTCTGTCACGACTTTGATATGCGTGGGCGACCTTTACTCTATTTAGCAAAGTTCTAGACAAAACCACAAGGCAAAAGTCGTTCATACATCGTTTCTTGATTGCACGCTTCAGAGCTGAGAAAAAAGCAAGTGAGTGTAACTCTTTGCAAGTGAGTGTTCCCATCCCTGCTTCCGGGAAAAAAAATCGAATTTTTAAAGAAAAATTCTAGAGGAATTTCTAAAAGAATCTTGGAAGATGGAATTATGCACATCTTTTGAAGGATTCTTTGGATTAAATCCAGGAAATGCTAGATAAATTTCATGAAAAATCTTGATAAATGATAAATGGGAAACAAATGATATATTTTTATGACGAAGTTTGCATGGAGAAAGGTTAGAATGGTGATTTGAAAATTTCAACCGGCAATTTCTTAAGACTTTTTTGTCAGCATTTTGTTTTATCTTTAAAAAAATATGTGAAGCAATTCAACTATATTTGGTTTTTTTTTATTGATGCACATGGGGTCAAGTCTCCAATGCAAGTCCAAGAACTCACATCGTCCTTAATACACCGTGAAATTTGGGAGTAGGCATTGCAACCTCTTTAGCCATGCGGTTTTTAAGTTTTGCGTGGCCTTAGGGATGAGGAAAGGGTGGAGATTGATTATGCGTGTTGAGCTGTGAAAGAATGTGTTAATTAAATGGTCAACGTTATTCACCTTTGCGCATTTTCACACAATTTGAACAAGTTTGGTGCTTAGTATTCAGGGAACCGTTTATGCTAGTTCTTC
Source organism: Aedes albopictus (assembly GCF_035046485.1). NCBI lineage: Eukaryota > Metazoa > Arthropoda > Insecta > Diptera > Culicidae > Aedes > Aedes albopictus. Next base: position 210,704,566 of record NC_085137.1, read on the forward strand.
TTGTGATTATTGTATCTTTAATATTGAAAGCTTGGTTAATAATTAAAAAAAAAAGAAGGACTAATTGTGTTTCAACTTCCTTCCTGCAAATAGAAATCAAATATATCAAAAACAACAAAAAAGGACCGTGATGCTTCTTCGTTTGATCACGAAAAGTATCGATACTTGTTGGCACCACGAGTGTGTGCATCTTTCTCTGTAGAGTAAAGATACATTTAAGCCCCGAGACCTGATGCTGACAGCAATCAAGCTGATCACAAGGTTGTGCCTTCGCCCAGGGAACTATATTTGGATTCATGTTAAAATTTCGGAATTCCGATTGGATTATTGAAGAAACTGTAAAAAAACAGAGTTATTCAAGGCAGACTCTCTTTACAACCTTTTATTAAAATTGATATGAATATCTTCAAAAATCCCTTAAATAGTCTAATAAAATTATTTCAGAAATGTCTTCATGATTTCTTTCCCAACATTTCTTTTCAGAAACTCCATTGATCAATTTTCATATTTATTTGGCAAGATTACAACCTTTAAAAATTTCTTCAGAAGTTTTTTTGTTGTTTTTTTTTCAACAGTTTCCATATTTTAATTATTCCAATAACATTATATTTTTCTATTTTATTGCACGATTCGCTTTATTCTTTTTTTGCAATTCGATATTGTATGTTTTCCTAAGGTGCCAGTTGTTCCGTTTTCTGATAATTGTAATGTAACGCCACATAAAAGAAAAATGATTGACATAAATAAAATCTGCAAAAAATCGTTTCATCAGGAATTTCATCAAAAGCTTGATGTAAGTATAAATATGGTAAACTGTACCTGCCAGATAGCGTAGAATTGAATGGAAAAAGGCAACATTGATAAAAAGAGATTTCAAGTAAAAAGTCAAGTTTGAGTAGAACACATTATTCCTATATTTCTTATTTTCGGGAAATCCCGGGAATTTTGTCCCGGGAAATACCAAGCAAGACCCTCTAGGCATATCCCTTTCGTGAGGAACCAGCACAATTGTGCTGTTGAGCAATAACAGGTTTGCATTAGTTTTTCAACTGTTTTGTTTTTGTTTTGTGTGATTTAAACTGTTTTAATGATTGATCCACTGCTCATACCTGTATGTGTGCAAACAAACTTTTGATTACGTTGCATGAGAGATCAAACACAACAGGTTGACTAAAAAAGTGGACAAAAACCGTTAAACAAGAAAAAGTTTTGTCTGTCGAATATTTTTCATTTCCGATTTCAGGCCAAACATTTCAATAGGTCCTATCTGCATTTGAGAGGCTCTCTTTGTTCACTTTCTCTTTCAATTATTGTAATGTAATGAAACACTTTTCAACTATTTTTGCAGTACAAATCAAAAGTCAATTGTTTTGACCATCGTTCTATACAAGAAGACAATCATAATTCAAATAAACAGCTGAGATATTAACGAAAGAGAGGGAAACCAAAGAGAGCTTCTCTTCTGCACATTGGACCTTTAGACATGTTTGGCCTGATTTGTCTAATTAGTCAAAGCAAGAAATCGAAAGTTTAAGGTAGTTCTTTCAGATGTGGAACAAGAGTTTTTGTTCTGTTGGGAAATTTAAAATTTCTGGAGAGCTAAAGTTGAGCTATTTGTATGGAAACACTTTTTTGCGCTCCGTCTCGAAAGTGATATGCAGAAGTGTACTTAAAACATTTGCTGAGCAGACATGAAACCAAAAAAGAAGGAAAAAAGTAAAGGCATTACAGTCAGGTCTCTTTTTGCGCGGTTTTCATTTACGCGGCCGTGTAACTCCACACAAAGAAAAATTCATCGTTTTATTTTTGCATGATTCGTCGAGAAATAGTGAGACTTTTTTGACGCGTTTTTTTGAATTTATGACTGAGTTTAATTTTTACGCGGCTTGTATCCACGGCGTAAAAAAACTTGACTGTATTGTTTTAAATAATTAAATAATTGGCAAACATAGCTCACAGTTAATAACTGGGGATGTACTCATAGTACACTTAGCTTTGAAACAGGAATCATTCAAGTTGAGACGTTTCTCCAGGAGAACTTAAAAAGGATTAGATGATGTAGTAATTACACTATTACATCCATACTAAAGCAGATGACACATTTTCCTTATTTCTACACCTAAAACTAGTCAATAAAATCAGAATAAGGGAAATTTAATTCCAATGCAAACATACAAACGAAGATGGACAACCCGATAGATCAGAAGCACATGTTTGCTATTTGACCAAAGGTTAAACTGAAAACCATAACTCGGAAGCAAGCAAGCAAGCCATTCCGTTTCAATTGACGAAGAGCAACCCCGGTGCGGTGCAGCGAGCGGAGAATGAAGCAACGCAGGTACCGGCCACTCAAAAGCAAAATATGTTCATCAGCTCATACATCAGACAGTGTGCAACATTTCAATAATGCATTCCGTCCTTCCATGCAGCGGAAATTCATAACTGACTGCATTCCCAGCTTCGGATGGTTGAAAGTGCAGATGCCTGTCCGAGAGATGGATAGGATAGGATAGGATAGGATGGTGCATTATGCATAAACACCTAATGTGGGCGCTCTCAAGTGTGGCTTCGTCCACCTTCCCCTACAATCTGATTTCTGGATACCGCCGGCCGCCGTACTGTTGATTCTTCTGCTAACAAGCGGTATGATATGTGGCGCGTGCCCGAAATGTATCTCTCGGTGTCTGCCGCCAATGTAAGAGAATCGGAATTTCCTCGGCGTTGTGATATGCGTTACCCACGTTTCCCAGGATGACACAGTAGATAAAAACCACAAACAGCAACCGTAGTATTCAGAAATTACCTTAGCTTTTTATAGTTCTTTATAAGAATTCTTGAAGTGCATTCCTTTTGGAAATTTTGTGAAGATTACCCAATGATTTATTCCGAAATTCCGCTATGAATTCATTCAGAAATTTGACAAAAATGTCTTTATTTTTTCATTTGACAAAAATCCTTTCTACTATCCTTATTATATATCGTTTTATAAACACTTGGAAGAAGGCAGCCGCAGCTTACCACTTATATCAAATTATTCTAATTAGACAAGTTCTGAAAATAAACCGTTTCTGTCCACTGTGCTTTGGTTGACTGCTTTCTACGCTGTAAACGCATCGTTGACGGCAGCACATTGCTTGATAGCGCAGTTAGGTATGACGGACGCGACGCTTTCCAAGAATGTCCAGCTACTAAGGTATCTATTTGGGTGATACTGACGCACAACATCACAACTCGCATACGATGAGTGCTCTTGAAGACTTCTGTTATTCTCGCTCCAATATTTAAAACATTGTGCTGAAACGTTTATCCGTTTCCCGTAATCGAATGTAAATTCAAGTTCGGTGCAAAAATGTTCGTAATTGTCGCATCGCAAGCACGCAAAGTGCTATTTAACGGTGTACTAAAGGAGAACCAATTCCACCGGTACAATTTTCCATAAAAGCACTTTACCCCAGCGTGCACATTACGAGAACAGCACTTCACTACACTTGGGTGCTGCTTTTGAACATACTCCCGATGCGGCGATGGTTTCTGTACTCCATGGAAACATTTTTGCATATAAAGTAAGCTCATCATCGCACCACCATTCCTCGTAGGTATATCAGTGCCGGTTAGTCTCCTCGTTGGGTGCTGGCTGCCATTGCCATTGTTAGCGAAAGGATATGCAAGCAGCCACATACATACAGCCAACATCCGATGCACATCCCGCGCCATGTGTACCGCCAGTTGCCGTCATTTTACTTCCGTGGTTGCCGTATCCGGCGAAGAAGGAAATGTGCCAAAGTATAATTTTTCAAACCCCTGGCGCTGCTCTTCACCGCCCGGCATCATCGGCATCTCCGTGTGGGGTGGTTGTGGTTAAATGCGCCCGGAGTTTCATATGTGTAAAATAAACTACCCAACAGTGAATCATACAAGATTATTACAACAAAAGTTGTAATATTCGCGAAAGGTTTTTAACCATACCATTAGTTATATCAGTAAGTTTTCTTTAAATTAACTTTTACTGGGCACTTGCGCCCGTTTCAAAAGGTAATGCTATGTCAAAGGGTCAAGTAACAAAATTGATGAAAAAGAAATTTTTAGGGCATTTGATCGAGAATTATATAAGCTACGTGATACTTCTACCTGATTTGTTACATTTATCGAAAGAAAAGAATCCTGCAAGATTAGCAATCTTTGAAAAATAGAAGATGGAATCCCTGGAGCAATCCTATCAGGAGAAACTTAAGGAAACCTTTAAGTAATCCTGGAATGGACCATCATCATCTTTGAAGGAACTCCAGCAGATTTTCTGAAGGCATGCTGACTAGAACATCTGAGCATGAACGTAGACACGAATGCCACTACCAAACGTGGTAAAGTGTCTTTAATAAATAATAATAATAATAATAATAGATGACCGCACAATTCGTAGTTGCTACTCCGTGTTTGACCAGAGCAATCGAAATTGCACAAGGAACCAATGAATAGGGCTTGGAACTAGCTTACTATTCTCAATGTGCACTGTTCGAGAACTCACAAGTAATGTCTATAACGGCCCTGGCCACGTCCTTACGGTCATCGAGGAGGGAAGGGAATGTTAGTAAGACAACCGTTGTTATAGAAACCGGGAATACCAGTGTCTCCACGATTGTCTTGGAAATGAATTTTTGTTAGTAGGGTAGGGTCATTGTCAGGTCTAGGAGTCACCTATGGTTGGTGTTGGATCAATAAACACTAACTTTCGCGCACAACCGACCACTTTTCTATATGAAAACATGTCTAATAAAAGAATCCTGTCGCGCGTCTCCACTCCATTAGGGAGCAGAAGCTTTAAGCCCATTCCACTCAGGAATAAACTGAACGCGACAAAGGACAAATCAAAGATCCAAATCATATGCATTCACAACAAGAAACAATACAAAACTAAGTACCGCGCATCTATTGTTTTCGTTTTCGCGCAAGACCATAGCGAACGCGATCGATTATGCTGCAATATTTACTCACCCCATCAGGAGCGATGCATGCACAGCAAGGAACAAAACAATACTCGGCCTGCTGACTAGAACATCTGAAAGATTTTCTAAAGCAATCCCGGCAGAAATTCCTGAAGGAATCCTGGGAAGATTTCCTGAAGATACTCTGGGAGGCATATCTTTTAGAATACTGAGAGGAATCTCCGCTAAAAGCTCGGTAGGAATCCATGAAAGAAATCCCCCGTAGTTGCTACTCCGTGATTGACCGGATCAATCGAAATTGCACAAAGAACCAATGAACGAGGCTTGAGATTAGCACATCATTCTCATTGTTGTAGAAAACTCGAGAGGAACTCTCGAAAAACTCCCGAGAAGGAGGCAGGAATTCCCACACGTTTACCTCAAATAATTCCACCATTATTCTCTGAGTAAATTTCAACATAACCTTTTGAAAGAATACTACGATGAATCTCTGAAGTAATTCCAGCAGAAGTCCATGAAGGAACGTTGGTTAGATTAATTGCCTGAAGCCAACAGGATTGCCTGAAAAATATCTCGACAAAAATCTATATTCTTTCATATTTCTTTTCGAGAGGAATCCCTAAAGGAATCGCAGCAGGAATCCCGGAAGGAATCTTTGAAGGAATTTCAGCACGAATCTCTGAAGTAATGCAGAAAATAATAACTAAAAGAATTCTTTCAGGATTTTCCTAAGCAACCCTGCAAAAATCCCTGAAGAGAATTCAGGAGCAAAGCAGCAATCCGTATAGCAATTCCGGAAGCAATAGCAGGAGGAATCCCGGGAGGAATCCTGGGAAGATTCTCGAGAGGATTGTCTGAAGAAATCTTGGAGGAATTTCTCATCTCCTCTAATCTCATCACACTTCTTCATCATACTCTCTACCCTCTACCTTACTGAAGTCTTTGCCCTCTTTCCCAATCCTCTATCCTACGCTCTATCATATCCCTCAACCCTACCATCAACCCTCCCCTCTACCCTATCCTCTACCATAACCTCTATTGCATGGCATTATAGCTCATACTATTGAGGGATTTGCACAAAAGTGCACGCGGTCTATCGCTTCCGAAAGGTACAGCCGCGGTTTTCACTCCCTGTTTACTTCATCCTTATGGGAAACAACATTGCGGCGTTTCCTACGGTGCGGCTGTTCCTTTCGAAAACGATAGACCGCATGAACTTTTGTGCAAAGCCCCTTCTTGAAATATTTCAACGACCGCGCGGTGTTTACGTTTCAATAAATTTGACAATACCATTTCGTGGCCGTCATCTTGTATTATGATCCACCATCTTGGATTCAAATTGGCGTCAAATATCGATTTTTGACTTCTGCTCATCGATCCGATTGATAGATGCACATATTGAATGATATTATAGCTCAAACCACCATTCCGTGGCCGCCATCTTGAATATGGTCCGCCAAAATGGTTTTTAAAATGGATATTCATTTATGAGTTCTGAAGCCCGATCGATAGATAACCATATTGCATAGTATTTGACGCAGTATTGCCGTTAAATAGTATACATTCTGGAGCTTTGGCCGCCATCTTGGAACTTAAGCCGCCATCTTGAATTCCAATACCCACACAACGACTTCCACATCCTAAGGAATGTGTGTATACCACAATTGATTGAAATTTCTTGACGCATTCCAGAGTTATGCCGAAACATACATAACATATACAATACAGGGGATAGACAAAATGATCGGGACATGCAAAATTTTATCTTTTTTTTTTTAAGGTAATGATTATCCGATAGCTAACTTTGACCTGTTATATCTCCGGAATTAATGAACTGAATGCAATGAAATTTTGACCATTTATGACTTATATAATGAGCTATAGAAAACATTTGACTAAACTTAAAATTGTCAACACGGATGAAAATTAAATCGATTAGATTATTTTTCTAATATAACACCAAGTTTTCCAAAACTTCAACATCGTTTCAAAATTCAAGATGCCAATTATAGTTCATTTACATTCCCTCTAAATGTAATGAATTGTGAAGAATGTAACAACATAGACGGCAATAAATTAAAAAACCCAGATTTATCCACCTAGTGGTGATAGTGCCTTTCTCGTCGAATATGTACTCATGATCTTTCCGTCGACGCAATCAATCTTGCATTAGAGTCAGTGATCAGCCCTAAATCTCTGAGCTTTGGTAACGGACGAGATGGAGGAAATGCTCATAACAGCAATCTGGGACTGTACCACCTAAGAATTTCTGAATCATGAGAATGCTTTATTTAGAAAATCAAGAATTTTATCAAGGTCATCATCGAATTGGGGCACTTATTCCTACATTATGTTCAACGTATGGGCAGAGCTGAAAGTATCAGTACTTTCATTTGACTGCTTGACCACCTTCACTGGAGGCTGATTCATACCAAGATGACAATAGGGTTAAACTTTTTCACAGATCACTTTGACAAAGTTTTATCTGCACACTTTATGCTATATTTTATTATCATTGGTTACAAAATTCATGTAGAATTTGTAATGTAGTTATTTGAATTGTCAATGCTATATCACATTCAAATATCAACCACATTACAGAGCTCGCCCTCCAGTCACATCAAAATTTTGCACAGTAACTTTAGACGCAAATAAAGATTTAAAAGAATGTTCCGGGCTGATGCACTTTAATTTTAATTTTTCCATACAACGTTGATCCATCCTACTGTAAATTTACGTCACAGTTATCTAAAATGGTGTGATTTAATGGGATCTCTTTAGTTTTTTTTAGGATTTTGGTTCTCTTACACATATCCATCGCCTGCATTGATTTAGTTCACTTTCGTAATTCCGCTGAAGCACCCAACGCTGCTTCTGAAACACCACCGGTAGCCTCTTATGTAGTCTGAGTATATTTTGTATTTCTTACGAGACCCCCGGAAATGATTCCGGAACACAATCGGTATATTTAAATGTGATCTGAGCTTATGAAAACTGTTAATCAGGTTACCTGGAACTAAAAACACTACCGGTGGTAGTAACTTCTGTGGACTGTGCCAATTTTCTTATTATCCATGCATCAGGTTACTGACAAAAAAGCATTTTGATGTACCGCAAGCATGGGTTTGATTCACTTTTATGTATGTCCACTTCCAGTGGGACACCCTTAACCGGTTCCGGAAAATTTACATGGTTCATTTTTATATTTGACAAATTCCGGCGGGACATCTGAAACCGGTTGTGGAATACTATAGGTGCACCGCGGTGGTCTCTAACGTTATCTGAGCTGATTTTCTTGAAAACCTTTCATCAGCTTATCGAAAAAACCGCAATTTGATGAAGCGCATGTATTTGACCACATCCAGAGGGACACCGGGAACCGATTCCGGGACACTACTAGTTTTCCCAAGCATGATCTGAGATATTTTTTCTTGGTAACCGTTCATCAGGATACCTTAAAAGCCATTTGATGTGTCGCGAATATTTTTTTGGTTCTCTTTTACATTCGGCCACTTTCAGCGAGACACCTCGAACTGATTCCGGAACATTATCAGTAGTTTCTAATGTGGGCTTAGCTTATTTTCTTGCTGATCGTACTAGTTATCGAAAAGGCCACTATTTGATGTGTCACATGTATGAATTAAGCTGCTTCCGGCGGGACACCAGGAACCGGTTCCGGGATGCTACCGGTTCAGATATGATCTGAGACTATTTTCCTGCTTACCGTTCCTCAGTTTATAGAAAAAGCGGCGATTTGATGTGTATCATGCATAGGTTTGGTTCACTTTTATATATGGCCACTCCCGGCAGGATACCCAGAACCAGTTCCGGAACTCTACCGGATCAGATATAGTCTGAGGCTATTTTCCTGTTTACCATTCATCAGGTTACAGAAAAAGCGGTGATTTGATGTGTCGCATGCATGGGTTTGGTTCACTTTTATATATGGCCACTTCCGGCAGGATACCTGGAACCGGTTCCGGTATGCTACCGGTTTAGATATGGTCCGAGACTTTTTTTCTGTCTACCGTTCATCCGTTTATACAAAAAGCTGCAATTTGATGTGTCGCATGCATGGATTTAATTCACTTTTATATTTGGTCACTTCCGGCGGGATACCCAGAACCGGTTCCGGAACACTACCGGATCAGATATAGTCCGCGACTATTTTCCTGCTTACCATTCATCAGATAATCGAAAATACCGTGGTTTGATGGGTCGCATGCATGGGATTGTTGCAATTTCATATCTGGCCCCTTCCTGGGGTACCGGTCCGGAAAACCTAAATGGCCATAACTCAAGAACGCCTGGACTGATTCGAACCATTTTCAATAGGAAACAATGGGACAATATTCCGCGTCGATTGTAAAAAAAGAGCGTTGAAATCGGTTGATATTTACTATTTCAAAATGAGGTGACCTTTTAGTACACATACATACACACACACAGACATCATCTGAACTCGTCGAGCTGAGTCGATTGGTATATAAGACTTGACCCTCCGGGGGTCCTATCAAAATTTCGTTTTTGGAGTGAACATATAGCCTTTCAGTACACCTTGGTGTACGAAAAAGGCAAAAAGTAATGATGCATCCCATTATAAATAGACCAATTTACTAAAAAACCATAAAATGAAGGAAATCGCTATAACCTTTTCTCTTATTAATAATTTCAAGTTCAGTCAAACGTTTGCCAAAGTTGATTATATAAGTCATAAATGGTCAAAATTTCATTGCATTTGGTTCATTAATTCCGGAGATATAACAGCTCAAAGTTAGCTATCGGATAATTATACCTTTTTTCAGAATCTTCATAACTTCATGTAGAATAGCCAGATATTTTCCAAATTTTGAACGTTTTTGTTTTTTTTTAACGTTTGAACGTGTCCGTATCTGTAAGTTGTTGGACTTAGGTCTCCTACCTACTGTGGTGGGGCTGCCACCTTAGGTATAGCTTCCGGTGGAGGAGCATTTCATACTCAGCCGCCGGATGTCATGACACTGCTCAAGTCAGAGGGACAACAGTGCCCTAGCTGCACTACTAGCTAAGCATACACTTCTTAGCTGATGTTCTTTGTCATCGATTGACCTTAAAGCATGAGGTACCCGAGCAAAGTCTGACAGCAAATCGAAAACTAATTTTGATGTTGTGATATTGCAAATTATGATTACTCAGGTTGATGTCGTTTTGGTCGTTTTAACGGTTAAAACATCAAAAATGAGAGCAGAAAAATGTTCCTGTGAGAGCAAGTTGAAAACAATTCCTGCTATCAGTGTGGGCAAATTGATTACTGTTTTTGCTATCAGGGCGAAAAAATGGAAAAATCGTTAAATTTAGAGTTTTTTCGAATAATTTGGAAACATAAATGCAATACGTTAATTGCAATGATGGTATATCATTAGATGCTTTATAAAAGATCGCCCAGAAGTTTTGAAATGACTTGAAAACTTAAACATTTGTAATCATTTTAAATGACAGCAAAAAGATATCAAAATTTGAAATCGAAATTAATCAAGACAATCTGATATCAAAATATGATATCAATTTGCTGCTGATTACAAATCGTGTTTTTGGTTTGCTATCATTTTGTTGTTAGACTTTGCTCGGGTAGGAACTTGTGAGAACCAGATCTACATTGAGCGCTTCTTCTCAACTCACCATTTTGCTGCCCAGCAGGGTTACGCTTCTATTTGGCTTAAGTGTTTAACTTACGGATTTCTTCTACGGTGAGGATCAACCCAAAGGCGCCAACCACACCGCTTTCCCCAAGTACGGCACGCTGCTGCTGCTGTTTACATGTTTTGTAGCGATAATGTTGATGGGTTTCGCAAGCTCTCTTCTGCAGTTCCTTCCTAGAGCCACCAACACCATCCATATCACCTCCTCCAGAATGCACATCATGTTGCTGCTTGGCTGACGGCGGCGTTGTTGTTGGCGGACGATAGATATTGATCGATGAAACCTCTCCACGGATGGATGAATAGTGGCATGTTGTTGTGTAGACAGTTTGGGGAATTGTTGTCTCGTTCGGAATGTGCTTACAACGGATTTGTGTTCAATGATGCTGAAAATTTGCATAGTTGGCAGCTCGTGGAAACTGATATCCACACACACCAAATGATGGGTTTCAACGGAATCCACAAGGATGTAGACAGAAGACTATGATGGTGGTGGCAGACTAAGGGCGGTTATAGGGCTGATTAATTTTCTCCGGAAACACACAATGCATTGTGGGTAGTTTTAGATTAGCGTTTAGATTAGCGAGACGGTAGGCTCTGATATGACTTGATGATCTTGTTATCTGTTTAGAAAACTTCCTAGAATGAGATATTATCAAAATTGGTAGGTCATAAACGTTCTACACGACGGAAATGGTTGGGCTCAATTATCTAAGCTAATGGTTCGATTAAAGCAACTTTCAGTATTTGCCTATCGAATTGATCCTGGAATTTTAACGTTGATTATTTACGGGGACCACAGAGTTGTAGTGATAAATTCGCATATATGGTCAGTTGAAGAAGTTTTTTAGTGAAAATTTTCTTGGTTTCTTTAGCCAAAAATAATAATATTGTCGTGTCCACTATGCACTATGCACGAATGCAAAATATGTGATTGCAAAGGTAATTACTTTAGAAAAACGCATAGAACGCTTAGCTGAAATGCAAGCTTGGTACCTGTTCAGACGTGTCACATCCAGAAAATGGATATGATTGCAATCTCATTACATTGTTCCCATATAACCCTCAACGACTTGACTGCATTTGACCTCAAAAGCTCACACATACCAATAGTCAATAAGCTTAACACTTTTGGATTTGAACAACAATTTTTTTTTCTATATTTCAGTTCTACCCGAGCATCCGATAGTGCTCAACCAATGGGGTCAACAACTCAACAGCTCCGTTCTTGGCCCGAAAGAAGAAGGTGACGATATTATGTTGACCTGTCGCGTTGTGGGAGGTAAGTTTTTTCATCTCATTGCACTACTTTAAAATATAAAAGCATATATTTTTAAATATCAATATTCAAGATATTTATTCTTCCAGAATAGCGTAATTTTGTAGATATGGTAAAAACCTACATTTTTTTCGAAGACAGTTTGGCTCTATCTTTAAAACTATATGAATTATACGTAGTATTTCGATTTTTTAGGAGGATTTTTGGAGTCAATTTATTCCAATTCAAAAAATAACGTTCTTGTAATTTGTGCTCCGAATGTTTCTTTATATGTGATTTTCCAAATGTCGCTTAGAGAACTTTTTTTTATCGTACCGACTCCATGAGATATAAGCATTTCAAGACTTCGTTGTTTTTAAGTTAAAATTACCCATAACATTTGAATGACAAGACCTAGCAATGTTCAAATCAAATATGCGTCATTCCTTGCTCTTCAAATGCTCCGAAGCTCACATCTTTGATAAAAATCAAATAAAAAAGTTATAATGAAAACCCCGTATTTGAAAGGATTACCCTAAGTCAAAACTTAAAATTGACCCACTACGTTCAAATTGAGAGGTAGATAAAAGGTGTCTTCGGCAAAGTTACTTTAAATAGCATTGCCCACAACTTTGCTGAAGAACTCGATCGCATATGACCTCAGTCTAGTCTAGTCTAGTCTACACATACACAGCCATTCATTGAAAGAATCCTGGAAAATGATGGGATCGACTACTCCCATAATTTTTCTTGTCATTATTAATGCTTGCCGTGCATCGGAGATACATTGCAAGCATTAAAGCGGCCAGGCCTACTGTGCAGCGTCATTAAGCATTACTGTGAGAATCAGTTCCGAACTAGATTCCACATTAAAACCGTGAAACGGGGACATCTCGTACCAACCGTTCCGTAACAAGTAGGATTATATACAACTACGTTGGGAGTGACTTTGCTAAGAATGTTAATGTCACTCCATGTCCTCTGGAATCCTGGAATGGGACAAAGGTATTTTGCCATATGCCCTGGCTTTTTTTACAAGTATCAATAGAAAAAAAAATAAGAAAGATCTCACTAAATTTACTGTCATTTTGATTGAAGTTGGGGCCTTGACATCCATCGTTTTCTCCTCGGTAAAGCCGGATCCAGCAAGCGTGTTTAAAGCTTATTCTGGTAGAAGCTTTGCTGTTGAGTTCACAATTTCACATTTTTTCAAATTTTAATTTTAGTTTTGCCATTTTTCGTGATTTTCATTAACGTTGTAATTTATAAGTACTTCTTATCCACAAGTACAAAGACACAGAATCTTGAATTCGCTAGGCTTCACAGGTCACACATTCTCCTCAGCAACGGAACAACCGACAAAATAGCTATCTGGATGGTCCTTTCTGCCTGGATTCCGGAAAACTAAATAACACGTACTGCGGAACTGTGTGTTATCCAAGCCGCAAGATAACAGGAACACATTTCACTTCTTTTTGGTTTGACGGACGATCCAAAAATGCAACCGATCGCGAGCACAGCCTGCTGCGATCTCAGAACTCGATCGCATATGACCTCAAATTAAAAAGTACTATTCCAGATTTGAGTTAAGACGCCGAACACCATAATGAAAAGTTTTTGGAAAAGATGCAGCAAACAAATACAAATAACTTCTCTGAAGACACCAAACGCCTAAAATTAACGATTACAGAGATAGAGATTTTTTTCCTGCTAAAACGTGGATTCGGACCATTGTGCAATAACCACTTTGTATTTGCAAATCTTGGGGACAGACACGAAGATACGCTATGTCCAAGAAAGTCATGGAAATTTCCTTTACGACAAGTTAATGAACTGACCGCTAATCGAACCCGTCACTCTCAGAATGGTCATGCTGAATACTCGTGCGCTCAAGGTAATACGAGACGACGTGTTAGTTTTCCTATTATTACCAAAGAATTTGCCTAGGCAATCCTTTGGGAATTTTCTTGTGATAGTTTTGGTGATTTTTTTTTTTATTTTTCCTCGACAATTCCGTTGGATGATAGAATTCTCTTTTGTTATTTGTTCGGCATTTCTCTGGGAAATCAGCAATTCTTTCTTTTTTTTATAGCAAACTCCTTAAGCAGTTCTATTCGGGTATTTCAGATTTTCCCAGCAAAAGTTTGAAAAATTCTGAAAATAATGTCCGAAAACAATCATAAAAAGGTTAACGAAGAAATTTCCAAGGAATACTATAAAATATTCTAGGAAGGAATCATTTTAAAAAATATTTGGGCATTTCCCAAACGAATAGTGCAAGGAAACCCCAAAAATATTTCCGAATACAAATCCAAAATAAAATTTACCCAAAAGCATTTTTAAATGGATTGACAGAAGAATTCCCAAAGGTTAATGTGAAGAAATTACTAAAATAAACGAAAATTATGTAGAAACTCCCAATGAAATTCTTGAACAATGAGTCTTTGAATGATTATTGAAGATATTGCCGAATAAATGTCCAAATGTAGTAGACACATACTACCGTGACGTTACAACGTTTAGACGTCTTTTTGGTTAGATTTTTCACTATAACTCGTAAATTCGACCGTAAACCCTCAAATATTTTTGCATATTCGGATTCCTTGTAAAATTTCCAATAAGTATGATCTGTTGAACAGTTAGTTTTCATCGGGAAAGTATGTTAAAAATGGGAAATAGTAGCGTGTTGTTACAACATTGTAACGTGACGCTACTCATTCCCATTTTTAACATACTTTTCTGATAAAAACTAATTGTTTAAACAGATCCTATTTATTGGAAATTTTACAAGGAATCCGAATATGCAAGAATATTTGAGGGTTTACGGTCGAATTTAAAAGTTATATGTATTGGAAAATCTGACAAACGTTGTAACGTCAAAAAATAGTTAGGAAGTTGTCGAATGAAAATAAAACACAATCGCTAAGCTAAGCACTTGAATGTATAAGACCTACTCATATGTGCATTATTTTTAAATCAAACCAAAAATTTGAAAGACTTACACATTTTCTAAATCGGCTCTTATATACTTTTCTAAGAGTAAAATGTCTATATTTTTGGTTCATTGAGGTAAATAAGTGAAGTAATCAAGAATACCGTACAAGTAGTAAATCTTATGACTGTGTGGGCACAAGAGATTATTTTTTGAGAATGTGTTGCAATTTTGGTTGCTCACAACTCAGTGCTGAGCGGTTTAAGTGTTAAGAATTTACAAAGAAATGTTCAAATGTTCAATGTTCAAATATATTCCAAATCTATTCCCAAAAAAAATCCGAAGATTTTCCCAAAGAGATTATCAAGCGTGCTTTCAGCATAATTTCTGAAAGATTTTCGAAAAAATATTGAAGAATATTAAAATTTGAATATATAAAGAAACAACTGAAGCAATAAAAAAATGTGAAAATAGTTCTTGAAATTGTCGAAAGGATAAGAACTAAAAAAGTTTTGTACTTTGCCCTATCTATCTGTAATTTTTATGGGAAGATATCGTATTTTCTTAATATTTTAGATAAACACAAAATATCGTTTAATAACTCCAGCCATGCAGCTACTGTTGCAGTCTTCATTACCGGAAAAGAAATGAAATCTTTCTTCACCATGCTTTCTGGGGGTCCAAACCTCGGATAACTTTAGATTTATTCAATAGCGCGAACTTTTTTGAAAATTTGTCGAGAAGTGTATTTCTCGCTGATACCAGTTTGAGATTTCAAGTTTTCCAAGATTGTTCATTAGATTATGATGGAAAATGATGAATAAAAACGAATTTGCATGGGTTAAACTGGTGGACCCCTCGTTTGCCAGGGCGTCCACAAGGTGACAAAAATAACAATTCCCAATTTACTACGTGGTATCTCGAACATTTCACCCAAGTAACTATTTCAATTCCTTTTAGATTTGATTATATTTATGGAAGCTTTATCACAGCATGACCAATTCATGGAACATTTATAGTTGTTTTTATCAAGAGAAAACAATCTTCGTTCGTTTGCGGTTTTTAAGTTGTCTTCCAGATAATTTTGAAATTCGCGCATAAAACAACTGAATTTACAAGAGCATTAAATCTTATAATAAGTTTTAAGGCGTATTTGAAGTTATTTTCAACACATAACATCAACATATTTTATTAAAAGTTTATGCTTCGTTTATTCAAGTGTATTTCATCTGGCTAATCCTCCTTTAAAAACTTCTTGAAGCCTTCTATTCTTGAGCTAGAGCCTTTACTCTGGAACAAAAACTATGCGAAATAATGATAAAACAACGAACTTTTTTTCAATCCAAATAATGAATGTAACAAATTGGTTAAAAACCGCGTTCTCATGGAAATATAAACACATAAACATGTTTGCTCACTGATAATTTAGCCATTCTTGTGCTAAAAAGTAATCATGTCAACGAAATAATGATTTTACAGCCAATCAAAAATGCGAGTAGCTGGCTGCTGTCGTCCTGCCTTCAACCAGTTTCTCACACAGGCCATACCTATGCGAATTGAAAATGAAATGGGTACTTACTGTGACTCTGCTCAAGCTCATGCCATATAGTGTAATTGTAGTAAGTTGCACTTCATTATTAATATCAAAAATACAGGGAAACAAAATAGAATTGGCACATCTTGACGCGAAACACCGCGAAATGTACAGAGACAACTTTCTAGCATCGAAAACGTAAACAAACAATTGTCAAAGGCTGTTACTCTTGTATAAAACGAATAAGTTTCATTTAAGACGAACAAATCTGCCTTAACCCTCAGAGCCCCAGGACAAACTTCTTTATTTTAATCGTCTGATACTCAGGATCTGTAAAATATAAAAATAAGCGGTTTTCACTATGATCGATGGGAAGAGTTGTACTTCATGTAAGAGTAGTTGTAAAACCGGAAGTTTATATTTGAACCTGATTTTGCACCGGAAATAAGTGTTCCCTGGTGCTATGTTTGGCGATATGTTCTACAGCTGCCATTTGGCTACTTTTTCAATAACTAGCTGTTAATTCTCGGTAGATCAATCAAGGTGGAATCTAAATCTGGTCTTTAATTTCTTAGCGAAGCGTACTTTTACAAATTGGAATCAATTTTGTAAATTGGGACATAAACCGATAAACGCCTAAAAGTATGCAATGATCTAGTAATAATTCGTTGGCTAAAATTATGACCCGTGTTTTAATGTTAGGTTGATTAATCACATGAGTGATACTTTTAAAAGAAGGGCTCAAATATACGAAACAAATTCTTCATAGAAACCAAACTTCTAAAATCATCTTTTCAGGTGCAAAATGATTAAGATCACGAAATTGGGTCTTAGGGAGTCCTACCGGAAGTACACACCTGGGACCAAGTTTCAGATGCAACTCATGCTAGAAAGCAGCCTCAGCATTGTGTTCTTGCGTTGGCCTACCATTTGAAGTTGTTAAAGATTTCAGAATTATTTTAAAATGCCAGATTCCTAGACGACTCACCAAAACATTGCACCAGGGAACACTTATTTCCGGTGCAAAAGCAGGTTCAAATATGGACTTCCGGTTTGACAACTACTTTTACATGAAGTACAACTCTTCCCATCGATCATAGTGAAAACCGCTTATTTTTATATTTTACAGATCCTGAGTATCAGACGATTGAAAATAAGAAGTTTGTCCTGGGGCTCTGAGGGTTAAGATCATAACTAGTAAAAACAATCTTCAATAAAGGCTGTAGCGTTCATGCAAGGTGACTTGGTTCCATCATTGTTTTGAGGGGGTTTGGATTAAAGGTAATAACAATTGATGGCGGCTGCATGAGTTTTTTCGCTTGGAACGGCAGCCATGCTTAGAAAGAATTGAAAAAGTGGCGTAGCCTTTTGTTTTTAAAGGAAATTTATTATGTGTTGCGCGAAAATTTGTACGCGCAAGCGCCCATACATCTCCGCCTGTAAGAAAAATCATTTCGGTGTTTTCGGCGCAGTATTCCTTGGCCAAATCGCGCACTTATTGTAGAAGACACCATAACGATTAAATATACCAGCGGAGGTCTATTAGCGATTTTGCACCTTTTTCGCTCTCTATTTTCTTGCAACGGGTAATATGTCTTCGTATATTAATGATTGATATTATTTTTGAGGCGCTTTGTAATTTTCATATGTTTTGGGTGGCATATCAACGAAAAAGTGGGTATGGCACGGAAAATTTCGATTCCCTGTCATCAATGATCTGTCAGGCAATTAAAATGTTTTAGCCATTTCAATTTGATGAAATTTAATTCACAATTCAATTAATATTTCATCCATGAAACAAAACTTGTTTGCATCTGCATAATACTTAGGTAAAAGATTTCATTTATTATGCACTGTTGACACTTTTGAGAAAGACTGCTAAAAGATCAACATGCCTCAAGATATTCTTGTTAAAGTTTCATGAAGTTCTTATAATCAATCATCAGCGCATGTACATAAATACAACTAGTTTCAAAGCAGTCTTCAAAAGCAGCTTTGAAGATCTCCTGAAGAGTGGGCCAGATTAGTCTTATGGATGTTTTATACCTATTTTATCTCAGATTTGCAGAACAAAGAGCTTTATTGCTAAGTTTTATGATTCTTTCTTAGAAATTACTTCAGGATTGCCACAAAAGTATAACTGTTACTTGGGGCAGTTATAATATGTCGAAAACTACATTTATTTGAAAAGAAGACATAGGCCTTCCATTTGATATTTAACCTTCCGTAACTCGCGCAGTTGGTCACCACCGCCAGCACCACGCTAATGCTGAATACAAAAAGCGAGATGTTTTCAATGTGTTGTACAAAATACAACAGTGCGGTCGCTCGAGGGTTATTAAAAATTAACAACCACCTAGTATTTGCCTATCATTTTGAATTGTTCTATTTAATCTCGTTGTTTGCCAAGATCACAATGCGAAAATATAATAAAATAAAATAAACTCATATTTATATCTGAAAGCCTAAGCTCTTTACTACAATAGAAAATAGGTAAGCATTTACCGCAATGTTTTATAAAACACTTTTTTGGAAATTAACCAGCTTTGACTGCAAGTCTCGATAGTAAAGATGTTGTGATTCATCCAGAAATTTATTCCAAGGTTGCTCAAGGGATTCCTTCAAGAATTCTTTTCGGGATTCCATCAAGAGCTGCTCTAGCGACTGCTTTAAAGATTTTAACCGCAATTTCCGGAATTGAAAAAAAGTACTTTAATATAGGATTCATCCAGCTCTTTCTTCTCACAACTCGTCCAGAAACTCTTCTCTCATTTTCTTCCGCATTTTCTTTAGGGCTTCAAGCAAGATTCTATCCAGGGATTATTCCAGAATTATCTCTTTGGATGTCTCCAGACATTCCTTTCTGAATTCTTCAAAGGATTTTCACCAAGATTCCTCCCGGAATTCCCATCCAGGCTTCCTTCGAGTGATTTTTCGCGAGATTTCTTCATAGATTTCTGTCGAGATTTTCTTCCAGGCATTTCTCTCAGAAATCCTCTCGGGATTCCTCCTAAATTTCCTCCTGGGATTCCCTTAAAGATGTATTCTAGGGTTACCTTCCTTGTTTCCTCTACGGGTTCTTTCTAAATCCTTTAGAAATTCCTTCCAGCCCAGGATTAGATTAGGGTTTCTTTCTGGATTCCTCCATCTTCCAGAAGATTCCCCCAAAGATTTATCTCGAACTTCTTCGAGGAATTCCTCTCGGAGTTCCTCCACGGATTTGTTTCTCCCAGGGTTTTTTTTTTTTCAAAGATTGTTGTCAGATTCCGATATTATCAGAAAATGTTCTCGAATACTGAAAATCGATAAATTTTCGGAACTATACAACTAAACTATGCAGAGAACAATCGAAATGTGGTTATCCCTCAGTAATACTGTACAAAAAAAAACTACTTCCCAAAAAAGAAAACCTTCAGTTACTGAATTATCTACCCACCAATTTAAAACTGTGCACGCAGTGACGAAATATCCGATCCACAGATCCTGGGCAATAAATTGCACCTTTCCCAGCATCCAGCAGAAAGTTGAACCATAACTGCGGGGAACAGCACTTTCCACTCAATGGATTCCACCGAGAGGATGGATATGTCAATTTGCATTTCCATATACAAATAAATTTTCCGATAAGGCCTGAAAATCACGTAACTTTGACAACAACCTCCACACACACAATTTGCTTGTCGCCGAACCACACCACAGCACCCGCCCCTCCCTCATCATCCACAAGAACACACCAGGACCGGGGGTCCACAAGGATAACACTGGCGCTCAACCGGATGGGAAGCACTTGTGTGGGTATTGACATGATAATCACCCTTGTCAAACCAGTCTGTCTCGTTCCCACG
Source organism: Aedes albopictus (assembly GCF_035046485.1). NCBI lineage: Eukaryota > Metazoa > Arthropoda > Insecta > Diptera > Culicidae > Aedes > Aedes albopictus. The sequence continues at coordinate 210,724,753 of NC_085137.1, forward strand.
TCGGAGCAGCACGGGAAAGCACACCCAATCATCATCGTCATCCGACGTCGTCCTCTGCAACAGTGACAAACCTCCTCGGTGGCAGCAGCAGCATCGTCACCCCCTCCCAGACCCAAGCATGGTGTGTGGTGGTGGCCGGCCATCATCGTCGTTCGTGTGTGCAGTCATGACCAGGAACGCTTTTGTTCCACTTTTTTATATGTTCCCGTCCTCATGAGAGTCCCCATCCAGATATCCACTTTCTCGCCTTGTTTGGTGATGGTGATGTGAGCTGACGCACGATTTGTGCTCAATTTGCCATATTTAATCATAAAATTTATTCACCATGGAGCTCACATCCATCTCTATATATGGATGGGAGTGTGGGAAGACCGGCACAATCAACGACCGTCACTCAGGATTGGGAAGAAGGAATTGGGCGGGTGGTGACACATGGATGCACGTGCATTACAGTCCGATATGGAGATGTGGTTTTCCGGATGTTGAGATAAAAATGGACAAGCAGACAATGGCGGGATTTCCCATTAAAACTCCTGAGGAGATTCTGTTAGCATTCCTGATGTGCTTTAGTGCTGACAGTTTTTGGAAAGTTGCTGGTGAAAAAAAAATCTGCAAGCCCTACAATGATATCTGACTACCAAGATTCCAAGATATTTGAGTCTTTCAACATTCTCCATTGCTTGCCCAGGTGCCGTAAAGCCGGAAGGGTTGACCGTGCTTACATTCAATGATTTGGTCTTGTTGACGTTGATGGTAAGGCCTGTTGCCGAGGAGAGATTGGCAAGATCATTGGGCTTGTTCTGCATATCAGAGCGCCGTTGACCAAGATCTCCAGGAGAACCAGGATCTCGTCGATTAAAATGAGGAACAGTAGCGGTGATAGTATACCATCCTTGCCTCACTCCAGCAGCGATCCGGAACGATGCACGAAAATGTCCTGTACTGTGCTTCAATGAGGCTAATGATTTTCTCAGGGACACCGATGCGCCTGAGGACTTCCCACATGTTTTCGTGATTAAGTCTGTCGATAGCTTTTTCGTAATCAATGAACGTCAGTTAGAGAGACTCTTGGAATTCATTGATTTGCTCCAGGATGATACGGAACGTGACAATATGGTTCACACAGGATCGATCGCACGGAAGCCTGCTAGCTGCCGTGGGAGAGTTAAGTCAATCTGTATCCTGTATCCGTTTAAGGATCACTTTGCAGAGGACTTTAAGAACTACACCCACACCTTATTTTACGTCCACTATTGGCTTAGCGAAATAAAATTCTACTGCCAAAATTATGATCAAAATAGACATTTTTATATTTTTGTACACTTCTCCTAATCACGGAGATATTTTAAAAAATATAAAAATATTGAGTTTGCTCTTTGTCTTGGCGGTAAAATTTTTTGTTGCTTAGCCAAGCATGGACATAAAAAAAGGACGAGGTGTATACACAGTAACATGATGCCCCATCAATGATCGCATACGGTAAGGTTACCATTTTTAGGTACCTCAACTAGACGGCTTGCATCCATTCAGCCGGAAACATCGCGGTTTGCCATATATTGCAGAATATTTGATGCAGTTGTGCAAATTACTACGGGGCCAGCTTTGAGCGTCTCAGCTGATATGCGATTCAACCTTCACGATAAAGTCGCCCATGAGAATCTTGATATCATCTTTCGGAATCTTGTCCGCAACAGCATTCAGTTGGCAGTAAAAGTTCTCTTTGCATTGCATTTCGGCAGCATCGGTTGGCGCGTAATCTTGGATTATGGTAAGGGTTCGAACCCGTATTCTGAATCTGGTTACAATTATCCTCTCATTAATAGGTTCCCACTTCATTAGCGCAGCGTGGGCGTGAGCACTGAGCAGGAAACCAACTCCATGGTGGCGAGGAGCGTCTTCACCTCGTAGGCCAGAGTACAGCAGAATTTAACCCTACGCCTATCTGTGTTCTCCAAAGTTCGGTTTAGGGTTTCGGGAACAGTAGGTTGGTTTAAGATCCCCTATCCACTTTGGTGGGCTTCCGATGGAGAAGCATTTCATACTCAGCCGCTGAGCGCCAGAACAGACGCTGTTTGAGCCGCATCTTCTTGGTGAACAGACACTCGGGACGTACCTCCTCAATCTAGCTGAAGTCAGAAGGACAACAGTGCCCAGGCTACATTACCAGCCAAGCACATAACTATTAGCTGGCGGTCTTTGTCATCGCTTGCAGCCCCTGAAACTACTTTGAACGCCTCTGAAATGCTCCAGAAACCTCCTAACACGCCCCTGATAACCGCCTGAAACGACCCTGAAGCCCCCATAATACCATTGCAACGCCCCTGAAATCATTAGCCCAAAGAAACGCCAACAAAGCCTGTCGAAACAACTCCATAAAACGCTTGGTATCCCCTTTTTGGGGCTCTCGGGGAACTTTCTGGAAACCCCATTGGCCTCATCTCCAATGCTAGGAGCATGGCCTGTTCTCGCGACTATAATAGATTCGCTCATTAAAGACTTAATTTATGCACAAAATCCCCTCGTTTTATGCCGTTTTTAACCCATATCCGCCCAGTGTCCTATTTATAAAACAGATGCCCCGAACGCGCAGCGTCCTATAAATAGGACAGTCCTTTTGATGTGAATATCTCCAGAATTATGCAAAATTTTAGAATACTTTCTTCAGAGAAGATGTTCTCCACACCCATACCTTGCTCATAGTGGACAATATAGTTTGTGACTGATTCACTAGGTGGCGTAAACGATGCTGCAAAGAATGCATATTTTCACGATCTGTGAGCTTCATTTCCAATGCGGGAAAAAAAAATATTTCCCTGGAATCTTGACTATGGTTAATAATTTACAGTTCATTTCTTCGGCAGTGTTGTTAATCAATACATACAAAAATCGATGTATGTATGTTTGTATCTTTATATGTCTGTACGTATGTATGTATACATACAGCCATTCCATAGAAAAACGATATAGTGCACCTCCGATTGTCGTGAAACTTGGTGGGCTTGTAGTTCTTCGGAAATAATTAGACCCGTATTTTTTTATCACGTCATTAGGGTGACCAATTTTCATACAGGGTGGTCCAAAAAAATAAGGTTTTTCAAAACTAAAAATTTTCAAAAAATCGTAACTTTGAAACCAGTTGACCGATTTTGAACTTCTTTTTTTTTTTTTGGAAGCTATTGAATTGTAGTTTTCAGCAAAAATACGTTAAAGAGGTTAAAAAAATATGCAAATATCTTAGTTTTTTTCACGTTTTCATGGTCTCGGGACAGTTTCACGACAATCGGAGATGCACTATATCGTTTTTCTATGGAATGGCTGTATATATGTATGCCGAAACATAGGCATAATTCTGAAATGCGTCAAGAAATTTCAATCAAATTCGGTATACACATTCCTTAGGATGTGGAGGTGGTAGCAGGGATATTGAAATTCAAGATGGTGGCTTAGGTTCCAAGATGACGGTCAAAACTCCAGAATATATGTTTTTAACGGCAATGCTGCTTCGGATACTATGCAATATGGGTATCTATCGATCGGGCTTCACAAGTAGAACTCAAAAATGAATATCCGACGCCATTTTGAAATCCAAGATGGCGGACCATATCCAATATGGCGGCCATGGAATAGTAGTTTGATCTATAATACCATGCAATATGGGTATCTATCGATCGGGCTTGATGAGTAGAAGTCAAAAATCGATATTTTACGCCATTTTGAAATCCAAGATGTCGGATCATATCGAAGATAGCGGTCACGGAATGGTAGTTTGAGCTATAATACCATGCAATATGGGTATCGATCGATCGGGCTTCATGAGTAGAAGTCAAAATCGATATTTGACCTCATTTCGAAATCAAAGATGGCGGATCATATCCAAGATGGCGGCCATGGAATGGTAGTTTGAGCTACGATACCGTGCAATATGGGTATCTATCGATCGGGCTTCATGAGTAGAACTCAAAAATGAATATCCGACGCCATTTTGAAACCCAAGATGGCCACGGAATGGGAGTTTGAGCTATAATATCATGCAATATGGGTATCTACCGATCGGGCTTTATGAGACACAGGGTCATGGTAGATGGTAGGGTAGTGGGTAGGATGAAGGGTGGAGCAGACGGTCGGGTAGAGGGTTTGGGTGAAGGATAGAGTAGAGGGAGTGGAGTAGAAGGTTAGGGTAGAGGATAGGGTGGACGGTAGGGAGACGGGTAGAATAGAGAGTAGGTTTGAGGGTAGGAAAAATGTTAGGGTAGAGAGTAGGGTAGACGGTACTATTAAGCACAATATAGACTAGAGGGTACGGTAAAGGATAGGGCAGTGTTTGTGTTAGAGGATAGTTAAGAGGGTAGGGCAGATGGTAGGATTGAAGGTTATGATAGAGCGTAGGATATAGGGTTAGAATAGAGGGCAAAGAAGACAGTAAGGTAGAGGCTGGAGGGTAGTGTGAAGAATTGAGATGAGATTAGATGAGCTGAGGTTCTTTTTTGAGATACCGTCGTTGGGGGTGAGAATGGGACAAAAAAGGATACTCAAAGATTGTTTGTTAAATAACAAATGCAATTGAAGTCGGAATAACTTTTTATTTGGTATGTATACTCTCCTATGTGGTAATGATAATTTAGCAAGAAAGTATCATGTTATATGAATTGCTTAGTAAACTACAAATGATTGAAAATTGACCCAATCTCACCCCTTAGAGGGGGTGAGAATGGGTCAAAGTATTCGAAATCACCTATCTAAGAATATAAATTAATTTTATTGATCATATATAGTAAACCTACTTAAAACACAATGTTATCATGACGAATAAAAGCTTAGGTAATTTTAAAAGATGATTAATCCACCTAAAAGGACTAATACAACCGAAAAAATGGTTGAAATTTGACAAAATAACGTTTGTATACTGTATCATCATTTTTAGCCATCATAATCATCCTCATTAAGAGTTTTAACCTCCATGAGAGGAGGGGAGATTAAAATGAGGGAGGGACGAAGAAAGAATGAAAGATTGATTGTAAAAATATGCTAGTTTTTGTATACTGCATAAGAAATGTTTAACCAAACCCTCCGTTATAAACACTTATGTACATGATCATTGGCCTCTATACAGTCAGGTTTTTTTTTACGCGGGGGATACGTACCGCGAAAAATAAAACTCAGTTCAAAATTCAAAAAATTGCGTAAAAAAGTCTCACCATTTCTCGACGAATCATGCAAAAATAAGACGATGAATTTTTTTTTTTGTATGGAGTTTTCATTTACGCGGCCGCGTAAATCAAAACCGCGTAAAAAAGACCTGACTGTATTGCTAAAGCAAATCACTCCATCTCAAGATAGAAGGTCGTTCAAATATTATGTTAAGCCTATTTTGTGAGCTTACGCTATTGCAGTACACTAAAGATTAGCTGATGATTAGAGGAGCTGTCCACACGCATGGGTGTATTGTTATAAATGATTTTAGGCACTAAACGTATGAACACACTCGCTTGACACTTCTGCGACATATTTTCGAAAAAAAGCGCACTTTTATGAAGATACGGTAAACATGGCACCACTCTAACGTCAAATGTGGACTGGATAACAAGTTGAATTTTTAGTCAAGGTCATGTGCACTCGATAACTTGCTTGACCCAATCTCACCCCCATTCTTAATATTTAGACATAGGGTCGAAAATATTAAGTTTTTAAATAAAAAGAGCAATGACAGCCCGCTTTTTTCATTACATCAACCAGGTAATACCTACAGCTAACCACTTATAAGAAAATGTATGGTTAGGTACTTGTGTTAAACATTACGAAGGAGAAATGTTTTCAGAGTGATTTACTAGTAGTTTCATCATATAAGTTTAGCCACAAATTTAACAAAAAACGATTATTGCAAAACATCTTATTCTGCATCATGACGTGTAAAAACATCTCCCCTTTGAAATAATATAAAGTTTTCAATATAAATTAGCGAGAGTTATTGAGCTATTTCAAATTTTATGTTTCTCCGTTTTGACCCAATCTCACCCCCCAGACCCATTGTCACCCCCATCGACGGTACCTTCAGGAATTCTTTTCAGGATTTCTTCAGACATTCCTTTTGAGAATCTTCCCAGATTTATTCCCGGGATTCCTTCAGATATTGCTTCCGAGATTGCTGTATGGATTGCCCCGGAGTTCTCTTCAAGGATTTTTGCAGGGGTTGCTTTGGAAAATCCTGAAAGGATTCTGTTAGTTATTCTTTTCTGCATTCTTTCAGGGATTAATGCTGGAATTCCTTAAAAGTTTCCTTCCAGGATTCCTGTTGTTATTCCTTAAGAGATTCCTCTCGAAAAATATATGTTTCTTCCGAGATTGTTTTCAGGCAATCCTAGATCATGGAGACATCTTCTATGTTTCTTGCAGGAATGCCTGCTTAGTTTCTAGCCGGCATGCCTGTCATGATCTCTTTAAGGATTCCATCAGGTATTCTTTACGGAATTCTTACAGGAATAACTTCAGGGATTTCTGCCAGAATTGCTTTGGAAAATCATGAAAGGGTTCTTTCAGAAATTTTACCCAGCATTCTTTCATATTTATAGTATACTTTCAAAGTGATCTGTCGAAACATATTCAGAGAATCCTAATGGAATTATGTCTATGAGCCGGGATCCTCGCTCGGGATTTATACAGCAATTCCTCCCGGGATTTCTTCTGTGACTATTTCAGGGATTCCCACCAAGCTTTCAGTTGAGATTCCCTCAGAACTCTACCAGATATGCCTCTCAGAATTCCTTCTGTAAATCCTCCCGGGATTTCTTCGAGGATTTCATATTATCTTTTCGATGTAACTTTGATAGTACCCAGAATAACACCATAAAACCCACATATTGTTCACGAATAAGCAATCATGGAGTAGTGCAAACATAAGTGGAGAAGCCGTGTCCAGTATATCTGGTTGAAATTTATATATCAAAACATGGAATGATGATGAACCTGGGCGTGTTAGTGGAATACCTGTAAATATGAGACACAGAAGACGATCTTGTAGTTAAGTTTGAAATACGTCTCTGTCAGAGGATACAAATTAAATGGAACAGTACGATTTTCTATGAAAAACTTCTGAAAAGTTTATGTATGGTGAGTACGTAAAGAGAGTTTGTGGGGTGCTAAAGGAACAACTCAATTACTTTATTAGAAATCATTTTACCGTTTGCTTATGCCACACATTGTGAGATCTCTTTGTTTGATTTATTTAAAAAAATGAGAAATGTTGAACACTGCAGTCGAAATTACATGAAATTACAAGAATCATTTATTGCATACTTTTAGGCGTTTGTCGGGTTATATTTCTGTACCAATTTATAAGTCATTTTTCTATTCTTTTTGAGTGGTTATCATCTCTCTCACTTCTTTAGAGCTGTATTGAATCTATACGGATCAGAATATAACAATAGCGTAGTAGTTGGGCTGAAATGCAGGGGATGGCCAAAATGTTTGGGATAGGCAACTTTTTTTCTCTCACAAAAAAGTTCAACATGCTTTAACTTTTCATAGAGCGCATCGAAAAATCTCAAATTTTGACTGTTTTTCAACCTATCATATGTGCATTATTGGTACAAATTTGGGCTCGATTGATTAATATTTCGCAAAGTAAGAACCGTTCGAGTAAAACACCTTTTTTTAGACAACTCATTTTTGAGCTGTCATATCTCGGAAACCAGTAAACCGAATTGAATGAAATTTTGAACGTACACTAACAATATGTAAATGCTTCACAAACTATCAAAACATATGTACTTTTTAAACGTTGAAAAAAGTTATCATGGATTGACACTTTCTGGACTTTTCTCGAAAAAATGTATTTTTTTTGCATCAATGTCAATAAATTTCAGTGTTGATATCCAAACATTTTCCGCTTCTGTTCTCAAATTATCTCTAATCAGATATATTAGAGCCTATTTAGATTGAAGGAAGAACACATTCAATAATTTTTGTGTGGTATTGTAAATTTTACTTATTTTCCTCTATATGGGTAAAAATTTCAACCCGATATAACTTAACTCGCCGTGAAAAAATATTATAATTTATAACGTCATATTAAGAATCAATATATTGTTGATAAACGTTAAGAAATTCATTTAATTCGCTTCACTAGTTTCCGAGATATGACAGTTCAAAAAATAGTTGTCTAAAAAATAGTGTTTTACGCGAACGGTTCTAACTTCGCGAAAAAGCAATCAATCGAGCCCAAATTTGTACCAATGATGCACACATAATAGGTTGACAAACAGTCAAAATTTGAGATTTTTTGATGCACTCTATGAAAAGTTACAGCATGTTGATTTTTTTTGTGGGAGAAAAAAAGTTGCCTATCCCAAACATTTTGGCCATCCCCTGTAGAACTCGAGAAAATTATCAGACATTGAGGATCTACAATGAAGAATTTTTTTTGGAACTACGCCATAGACTTCCATTTTTTTCATTCAATCATGCTTATTTTAATGGAACTTGACCTTTGATAACAAATTTATTTGGAGATTGAAATTGTGAGACACCTTGGGCGTTACGGGTTAATTTATGCCCTTCAGGTATACCAGAATACATTTATGAACAATTCCAGCCTTTTGCTTATCCAGTTGAAGAGGGTTTAATGAAAGGTGGATATAGTGCTATTACAAACGCTCATGGTATTACAAAATCATTCTTAGGGAAATAAATATTACTACATGAATACAATATACACATCAAGGAACGAGTTGTAACGTGATGGGGTAGGCGTAGTTTAAAAAATGATTTGGGGTCTAGCCCTTCGACCTTTCACGACTCTACACTTGCAAAGGTATGCCACGTCCAGATTTTTATATACTGCAATCCATTTATTGGGTCCATCCAAAAACGCCCGGACGCTCGAAAATCCCGTCCAGCAAAACTTCCATCCAACTCTTTTGATTCCGTTATTAGATGGATGGATGAAAACCAATTTATTTCCAATTTACTTCCAGCTCAGGTGCGGACATCACGGTCCCAACCAACAACCAGATGATAGAGAGACCTCGATGGCTGGCCGATAGCTAGCTAGTTTGACGGACATGTGGCACTGGTCCGGCATATTCTTTGCTCCGGCAATTTTTCGATACGATAACATAAACCCATTTGTGGTGTCAATAGGTGGGCGTCTGGCATGTGTACGCACAGTGAACTCATGTGATGAAAAGCCAGCCCACGGCATAGCGTTGCGCGTGCGATTAGAACTAGGTATAGTGGATACAGGCTGTCACTTGCTGTTATTATGAAAATGAAGGCCGCTGACAGGTTAAAAGATTGTGACATTTTTGTTCTTTAGTCTGCCATACACGTGCCAGCGTGAAGGTTAAGCTTCAAATCAGAGATTTATAATACTCAGACTACAGGAGTACACTTATGCATGAAGGAGCGCTTGATCTAAACGTCGACTAACAAGTTTTCAATTTCGGTAATCTGTCAGCAATGATCTCAAACTTTTCAAATTCATGTGATGGGCAGTTGATAAATAAATAGTTGTGAAATTCTCAGAAATAGTGAAGACATACACGGTCAGAAAATTCACACAAAATTGAGCTAAACTGGAACAGCTCTAAAATTGATTAAATTGCATTTCCAGCGATAGCGCTGGCCCAAGTGCAAAAATCTCATCAGTTTAAGCCGAATAATATTCTTGATGATGTGAAGAATATTATACGGCTTAAACCAGTTGGATTTTTGCACTTGGGCCAGCGCCATCGCTGGAAATACAATTTACTCATTTTTTGAGCTGTTCCATTATTGAGGCGGGAAATAATAAGGTAACATTATTGAGCTTACCTTCGGTAGCCACGTCGATTATGCCTGTAAAAGAGCCTCCACAGCTATTGCGGCACTGTCCCGGATGATGTCCAATAGCTCAGCGGTGTACGCCAGTAAGCGCAAGCTTCTGGCTAGTGTTGCTACGTCCATACTTAGGTATGGCGGCCCGGCGTGGGGTACCGCGCTAAGTACTGAATGCTACCGACGGAAGCTGGAAAGTACTTACAGGCTTATGTGTCTGAGGGTTGCAAGCGCGTACCGTACCGTGTCACACGACGCTCTCTGTGTCATTACTGGTATGGTGCCCATCAGCATTCTTATCAGTGAGGATATGGAGTGCTTCGAAATGCGCGGCACAAGAGGCATAGGCAGGACTGCCAGGATGGCTTCTAAGGAAGGTGGACCCATAGGTTGATACCGAGGGTAGATAGTTGGATTAATAGGCGCCATGGGGAAGTTACATTCCACCTGACACAGGTCCTTACAGGTCATGGTTGCTTCCCACAGTATCTACATCGTTTCACGCATGCGGATTCTCCCGAATGTCCAGTGTGCAATGGTTTAGAGGAAACGGCGGAACACGTTTTGTTCGTGTGCCCGCGTTTTCGCACAATGCGTGACCGCATGCTTGCCACATGCGGGGAGGACACAAACCCGGACAACTTGGTCCAGAGGATGTGTAGGGATGAGTTTGGCTGGAACGCCGTTTCCACGGCTATCATCCATATCGTCTGGGAGCTACAGAGGACGTGGCGCGTGGACTCGGAGAATGGCTAGTCCAGATGCAGTACAAGAGGTGGTCCAGGGGTTCGGAGTCGGCTTCGTAGGTCATACCGGTGCCCTGCGGTCGAGATCGACCCTTACAGCGATTAAGTAGCCGCGAAGAGGAAGTCCCGGTAGCGGTGCTGTCGTGGCGTCGGTCTACTGGGTTGGATCCGAGCCCGCGGTTGGAAAGGGGTCCCCGGCAAGGGTCGGGGCAGGTGGAGACCCTGCTGTCAGCAACCTTCTGGTGCAGCTGATAGGGCCTGAAGCGTAGTGATACCCTTGCCTTCAGCAGGTCAGATCGGGTTGCACGTGGGCATCAGTTCTTGATGTCTGCAAAGCAGTTGGGCGCGGGCGGGGTTGACCCTGTCCGCCTTCCGAGGGCAAAGGAAGTGGCGAGGACAACTCGGGAAACTGGCTAAGCGCCAGCATGCTACCGTGATGGACTCTCCAAAGTGAGTCATCGATGTTCGTTGCTGCAGGCTACGCAGCTAACCTTGAGGGTGCGATCTGCACTAGCCCCTCTCTGAAGCAATGCCTTCTTGGTGGTTCCAAAGAGACGAAGGGTTTGGCGACCATAGGAATGAGTTTTAGTGGGTCGAGGATAGAGTAGTCCTGACTTTTACTTTTGTTGTAGAAGACGGCCTAAACCCCACACTACCCTAACCTTCCTGTCAGGGTGTTTGTTGAGCAGATTTTTCCCCCTATGGTTTAGAAGAAAAAAACTACCAGCTAGGCACATAGCTCTTATCTGGCGGTCTTTGTCATCGCTTGACCCGTGGAAGCACGAGGTAGGAACTTGTGAGGACCAGAGGTTGGATACTCTCGTCATCAACTCATCGTATTGCAGCCCCTGAAACTACTTTGAACGCCTTTGAAATACTCCAGAAACCTCCTAACACGCCCCTGATAACCGCCTGAAACGGCCCTGAAGCCCTCGTAATACAATTACAACGCCCCTGAATTCATAATTTCAAAGAAATGCCACTGAAGTTTTTCGAAACACCCTTAAAAGCCTCCGGAAATCCCCTGGCACGCCCTTGGAACCCCTATTTTTTGGGCGCTCGGAGGATTCTCTGAAAACCCCATTGGCCTCATCTCAAATGCCTAGGAACAAGGCCTGTTGTCGCGAACTAGATTCGCTCATTAAAGACTCAATTTATGCACAGAACTCCCTCGTTTTATGCCATTTTTTATTTATGCCCTTCAGGTATACCAGAATACATTTATGAACAATTCCAGCCTTTTGCTTATCCAGTTGAAGAGGGTTTAATGAAAGGTGGATATAGTGCTATTACAAACGCTCATGGTATTACAAAATCATTCTGAGGGAAATTAATATCATGAATACAATATACACATCAAGGAACGAGTTGTAACCTGATGGGGTAGGCTCAGTTGAAAAAATGATTTGGGGTCTAGCCCACCGACCTTTCACGACTCTACACTTGCAAAGGTATGCCATGTCCAGATTTTTATATACTGCAATCCATTTATTGGGTCCATCCAAAAACGCCCGGACGCACGAAAATCCTGTCGAGCAAAACTTCCATCCAACTCTTTTGATTCCGTTATTAGATGGATGGATGAAAACCAATTTATTTCCAATTTACTTCCAGCTCAGGTGCGGACATCACGGTCCCAACCAACAACCAGATGATAGAGAGACCTCGATGGCTGGCCGATAGCTAGCTAGTTTGACGGACATGTGGCACCGGTCCGGCATATTCTTTGCTCCGGCAATTTTTCGATACGATAACATAAACCCATTTGTGGTGCCAATAGATGGGTGTCTGGCATGTGAACGCACACTGAACTCATGTGATGAAAAGCCAGCCCACGACATAGCGTTGCGCGTGCGATTAGAACTAGGTATAGTGGATACAGGCTGTCACTTGCTGTTATTATGAAAATGAAGGCCGCTGACAGGTTAAAAGATTGTGACATTTTTGTTCTTTCGTCTGCCATACACGTGCCAGCATGAAGGTTAAGCTTCAAATCAAAGATTTATAATACTCAGACTACAGGAGTATACTTATACCATGAAGGAGCGCTTGATCTAAACTTTGACTAACAAGTTTTTAATTTCGGTAATCTGCCAGCGATGCAATGGAATCTCAAACTTTTCAAATTCATGTGATGGGCAGTTGATAAATAAATAGTTGTGAAATTCTCAGAAATAGTGAAGACATACACGGTCAGAAAATTCACACAAAATTGAGCTAAACTGGAACAGCTCTAAAAATAATTAAATTGCATTTCCAGCGATAGCGCTGGCCCAAGTGCAAAAATCTCATCAGTTTAAGCCGTATAATATTCTTGATGATGTGAAGAATATTATACGGCTTAAACCAGTTGGATTTTTGCACTTGTGCCAGCGCCATCGCTGGAAATACACTCATTTTTTGAGCTGTTCCAGTTTAGCTCAGTTTTGTGTGAATCTTACTCATTTAAGAGTAACTTTTTCTTAGCGTGTAGGTAAAGGAAAAACTTATATTTAAAAAAAACGGCATTTCTTCAGAATCACAAGGTTGAATAATTCGCCAATGATGACATCATTATTTTTCAGAAATAAAAACATGTTTTCATTTGAAATTTAAAATTTACAACATGAAAGCGTTTTTGCTGGCGATGGTGGGAGTTACGGAAGGTTAACCCTCTAATACCCAATCGCGCCTTTAGACGGGGTATAGTTTGAGCATTTTTGTAATTTTTGTTTCGTGGACAATCAAAATTTTTATATTTTTGGCTGACATTTAGGACTGTTCTGTATATCTCAAAATGGTTTTTGGTGTCTTTTAGAGCGTATTTACATTTTTTTAAAATCAATGAAAAATTGATGTTTTAGTCACCTTTTAGAAGTCATTGTTTATTTTGTATTGAATCGTTACAATCACATATTTTAAATTTTTCCCAAATCATTCTGTCATAGTAAACTAGTTTAAGGGAGTCGACCACACTCTAAAATTATTTTCCTTAAAATTATACGGATAAAAAAATTTTCCATGAAAAAAATTCAAATATTAATATTTTAACAATAGTAATAAAATCTTAAAATGTTTTCGTCTCAAAAAATCCGCATTCCGAAAAGGCTTCCAGGAAAAATATAAAAGTGGGGGGATGTTCAAAAATAAAAATTAGAAAAATCAAAAACCGAAATTTACAATATCGAGAATTAAAAAGAATCATCTTCCAAAACATGCTTAAATCGATTTTAGATGACGAAAAATGATGTTTAGATCAAAATCAAAAATTTGGGTATTAGAGGGTTAAAGATATTCTTACAGTGGTATTCTTTTAAAACTAGCTAGACGCCTATATTGTATCTCTTTGGTTCGTAGTTTTCTAAACTGCAGTAGATGAAGTATAACAGGTTACTGTCCGAAGAAATAGAAACAACAAGTCAGCAATCACAAAAACCGCATGGCGTTTGATTTATGGCATGACACACAGTTGCTTTCATCTTCTTCGTCATGATTTCCCGATGGAAGAAAGCATAACATTGGATAATACTAACGACAGTTGAAATCGATTCGTATGCATAGATCTACGGGGAGCTGCCCTCCGTGTGTGTGATGTGATACTGTAGAATCGTCATCAAAGACAATATCAATCATTTTCCTTTATTGTGGTTGACCGCTGTGAATAGACGAAATCCGAACGGAAATGTTGATTGAAGTGACTGCTCTTCTTGCGTTGGGATATGCTGCCACATGTTGGTTTTCCTGGAATTGTTAGCTTATGACGGGCCATGTCAACTTTTATCTGTATTGGAAGGAAAATATTTTGCTTTATTGTCGAATGAAACGTTGCTCTGCATATTCGTATCATGATAGGGTTTTATCCAAGTCCCGTCCATCGCACCGCACCGACCAATAATGATCATATTGTTCCTCACCTTATGCATAATGACCAATAAGGTTTCAATTCATTAATTTATTTAGTTAACATCAAATTCATGATAATGCTGAATCAACAATTTGCCGCCATAATACTCGATTTGCAGCTGCAGCTCTCCAACGTCGGTCACACCCAACACTCGCCAGATCATGCTCCACCTGGTCCGCCCATCGTGCTCTCTGCGCTCCGCACCTTCTCGTACCAACCGGATGGTTAGCAAACACCAACTTTGCAGGGTTGTTGTCCGGCATACTTGCAACATGCCCTGCCCACCGTATCCTTCCGGCTTTGGCCACTTTCTGGATGCTGGATTCGCCGTAAAGTGCAGCGAGCTCGTGGTTCATCCTTCTCCGCCACACACCGTTCTCCTGCACGCCGCCGAAGATCTTCCTCAGCACTCGTCGCTCGAAAACTCCGAGTGCTTGCAGGTCCTCCTCGAGCATCGTCCATGTCTCGTGTCCGTAGAGAACCACCGGTCTTATTAACGTCTTGTAAATGGTACATTTGGTGCGGGGGTGAATCTTTTTTGACCACAGTTTCTTCTGGAGCCCATAGTAGAAGACTACAATTTCCTTAACATAACACAGCGAAACAAAAATCAACTATTGGTCTGTCTCAAGTGCAAACTTATGTGTCTCCGACGACTTTTGGGCCGCTGATTCCGAATCCGGGCTCAGATTTGTTCCAGCATGTCACAATGTTGAGCTATACCTCTATTTAAAAAGTAAAATATACGATTTTTGGCTTTTTTTACTGCAAGCCATTTAACATGGAAATATATTTTAAGCAATCAAAAGGTAATTTGATCAATAACGACTCATGCAAAGTATATCGTTTTACAAAATCGAATGATAGGGGCTGGTTATTGATAGTCTACATCTTTGCGCTACCATCTGATGAACCATTGGTAAAAGTAGGTTGGAATATCTGTAGTTATTGGCTATTTTCTGTCGGATATGACGGCAATCAGCGCATATGACGAAATTGGACCCTAGGCTTTATAAAGAAATTATTACAAAAGTATCTTGAACAAAGACGTTTGTCAGTGCTTGCGGAACTCATTTCAAGAACAATGATACAGTGCTATCAATATTTCGTATCTACCCAATCTGCTGCATTGAAATTTTGTTTTATACCATTTAGTTCACCACTGGAATATCGAAGAAGTTTTCACGAGTGGTTTTAACACTTATCAAAGCTAATTGCGCAGTCCGATGGTGAACTGAATGCGCTATACATTCAATTATTTATTTAGTATAACATCTTTACATACACATAAAAAAAATTATGAGATTTACACGTCATGTAGACTTCATTTTAGTCATGTCAATTTCGTGTTGTATGTCATGTAATCATTATTACATGATATGTAATGGAAATTCATGACATTGACATGATAAGCCATGTAAACTTTCTCTAATTCTCTAATTATGTGCATCTTTTGTCACAAAATTTTACACTCTTTTTGCGATCTGTGTACTCGAGCAGGAATGAATAACTGCCACATAACTAGAGCATACCAAAGTCAGGTATCATACCAAAACAAGGTATTGGTCGGTTGTCCAGGTGTTGAAAATAACTTATTTTGGTATTTTGTAGGTATTGATACAATACCTCCGAGTTATTAATTTGGTGTTGAGGACTGCTTGAGGTATTATTCAATTATGGAAAAATCGTTATTTCCCGAGCAGGAAAAAGTAGCTGAAGAATAACAAACTGAGGTATGGAAAACCAAATTACCTGAGTTAGTTGTTCTTCAGCTATTTTCTCCTGCTCGGGTAGATAAGACTAAGTTCACAACTCTACGCCAAATATTCCGGCTCGTTGCTGCTTCTTCTCAAACACGGGGACGTCCTAGACTCACTAAATCATTCTCGAGCTGGTCAGGCCACCTTGTCCGCTGTACTTCACGTCGTCTATCCGGGTTTTTATGCTTGAAACCATATTTGCAAGATTGTTGTCTGGCATTCTTAAAACATGCCCTTCCCACTGGATGCCGGGTGTGCCGCAGAATGTATCGAGCTCGTAGTTCACCATTCGCCGCCATGGTTCTCCTCTGTACACCGCTGAAGATCTTCCTTATCACGCGTAGTGCGTACACTCCAAGTACTGTCCCCCTCGAGCACGGTTCAAGTTTCATATTCGTAAAAGACCATCAGTCTTATATCTCAGCTCAGGCGACATCGTAAGCGTGAGCCATTAACATCAATCTTGCCAGACTTGGCCAGCGTAAACGTTTCAGCCAACCGGTAGTTACATAACGGTGTACGTAGTCTCGCAATGCCCTTCAAACGCTAGTAAAACTGAAACTCTCTGAAATGCCTTGAAACGCCCTTTAAAGGCCCCTGAGACCACCCTCGACTGCCGTAATTCTACAAACCGACGTATGCGCCATTCTAAATTTCGACGTCTTTTGATATATATCTGATGAAATAATAACACTGCGGTATGTTTGCTATATTAGGATACAAGATCTAGTGGTAATCTAGCATCAATGGAAGAAAACATAGCGAACGATCAAGAGTTTGATGAATAATAACCAAAAATTTAACATAATTGTCAAAGTCGCTTACGTCACTTTACAGTAAATTGCCCTTAAAGCCCCTTGAAACGCCCCTGAAACCCCATTTCAGCTATTGAAACGCCCCTGTAAATCCCACTATCACGCCAACAAAACCTGACGGAACGCCCTCAAAAGGCTCCAAGTCCCCTTGGGAAACAATCCCCTTAACTAGCTGAAACAACCCCCTGAAACTCCTCAGAAGCCCCTTGGAACCCCCATATTTGGGCTCTCTTGGCACTTGGAACAATAGGACACACCATAAACAGCATAAGATAATGATTGCCTACTGATATGATTATAATAAGTAAGATATCGTCAAACATGCGACGCCAGGATAGAAATCACTTTTTAAACTGCATCTGCGTCAAATATGGAAAAATGCAAAGTTTTCTTCTTCTTTCCAGAGATGTCTCCAAGGATTCCTTCAGGATACCTTGAAGGGATTTCTCCAGGACAAAATACTGAGATTTATTCTGTGGATTTTCTGCTCGAATTGCTACCATGACTCTTCCAGGGACTTCTTCAGCCATGGGGCCAGCCCCCCAGAATCCGCCAGCACATTGACTTGGCATAATATGTGTTTAAATTGAAAGTTATTAGATACTTATCTCAACATGTCACTCTTTACAAGATCATTGTCCAAAATCGTCTATATTTACTCAGTTGGTTTTGTTTGGAAATATAATACCAGAAATATGAACCATAATTATGTTTTGAACAACTTTTTTATTGCCGAGAAATGAAATCTTAAGTTTGCAAATGAATCTTTAATGGATATCCCAAAGAACCTCTGAAATTTCTAACAGCATTACTGCAAAATATTGTTGAATGCTTCCTTGAGGAATTCAAATATCATGTGGAAAAAAAAATCTGTTAGAAATTTAAATGGAATTCAGCAGAAGTTTTTGGACCCCACCAACACCACAAGGCACCGAATACGCTAGTAAGATGCGATTCACCCCCGGATGAGCAGCAGTGAAACCTTTGGCCCAATCCTTACCCTGTCCATCCCTCAAAATGTGACCTTCTAACCTCGAGCTGCCACGAGTACCCTGGCTTCCACCCATTACTAACAGATATCATTAAAAAGTTATTACTCTGTATAATGTATACTATTAAGTACAAAGAAAGATCCTCGGCTCCGCAAAGCGTTATACGCGATTGAGCCCCAAATAAATGAACTAGATAAAAAAAAAAGTTTTTGGACCCCTACAAACAATAGATCTCACATATTAAAGGGCCCATATAGCTAGAGCGTAAACGCGAGTATATTAATTAAAGCCATGCTGAAGGTGATTTCTAGTCAGTAACTACACACCAAATTTTGTTTACTGGTATTCAGCAAACTTTGCTGATTTTTTTTGTGCTGATTTCATTCAGCAATGCGAATTTACTGAATATCAGCAATTATTTTTCAACTTGCTGAATCATCCAGCAATTTTGACAGTTGATCAGCAACGTTGTGCTGAAATTCAGCAAAAAAATTGCTGAAATTCAGCAATTTATTTTGCTGATTTTTTTTGTGCTGGAAGCGTTTCAAAAAATTTGGTGTGTATAAATATCCTTGACTTTCTTGGGCATCGAGTTTTTGCGCGTCTGCACAAATCCATATGTTCATTGAGGAAGATATAGTATCTTTAAAAGTTCTCATTAAATTCTAAGCTGAGATTCAGGCGTTATCCTGGTTTAGACGTTACGTCAAAAAAAAGTAGACAGCTATTTGGTTAAGGAGGGGTGTGGGCTTTTTGATTAGCTCAGCTCAGCAAATTTATACTAACTACCTTTTAAACTGAACGTAACACGATGAAATTGAAAATAATAACATCATATTCTAGAAAAGCAATACTGCACTCTTCAGCAGTCACGCTGTTGTATATTGTACATTAAGTTGAAAAAACCTTGCCTATTCTATACAAATCACCGTGTAACTGGTAGCGGTTGCAATTTCTGATTTTTTCAGATCACTGGGAAAATATTCTTATAGAAATGTTGATTGACGTTTTCCCGGAAGGAGCATTGGAAGATTTTTTGAAGGTATTCTCGTAAAAGCCCTGAAAATATCACTGGAGGAAATCCTCGAGGTGTCCTTGAAAAATTTCTGCATGGAATCCATGGAGAAATTATTGAAGAATTTCTTAGAGGTATTTCCGGAGAAAAATCCTAGAATTCACCTGAAGGAATTTGGAATTCAATTTCTGGACAATTCCTGGGAGAATTTCGAATGAATCTTCTCTGGATGAATTCCTGAAGAATTACCTGGAGAAATGTCCGACTGTGTAAAAATTACAGAATATATTCCCGAAAGAATCGCAGGACGACTTTATGAATAAACTACTTTGCAGGAACTATAGGGGATACTCTTGAAGAAATTTATGGATGGATTCCTAAATGAATCTGTGGATGAACTCTATAAAGATATCTCGAAGATAATTTTGAAAGAATACCTGGATGACTTCTTGGAGATATTCCTCTAGAAATCCTTCAATTCTTCTAGAAATCTTTCAAGTAATTCAAAAAATCTTCAGGAAATCCAGGAAATGCAGGTATGCCTGGAGTAAATAATAAACGAATCCTTGGAGGAATTTCTTAAAATATACCTGGAGGAATCCAAAAAGCAATGGGATGAATCCCTGGAAAAAAAAATCTGAAGAAACCGCATCAGGAATCCCTGTAGGATTTCCTTGAAAAATTTCTGTAGGATTTCCTGAAAAATTTCTGAACTCTGGGAGGAACCTCCAGAAGAATTCCCGGAGCAATCCCTTGAGGAAATCTTGGATGAATGCGTGGAGGAATTCCCAAAGCAATTCCTAGAGGAATTCCTACAGGAATACCTGGAGGAATCGCTGGATGAATTTCAAGTGAAATTACCGGAGGACACATTGGATAATTCCTGTATAAATGCCTGGAGCAAACTCTGGAAGAAATCCAGATCCCTGGATGAATTCCTGGAAGATTCTCTAGAGGAATTCTAGGAGGACTCCGTGGAGAAATTTCAGAAGGAACCTTTTGAAATTTCTAGAGAAAATCTTGGAAGAATCCCTGGGGGAATTCTTGGACAAATCTTTGGAGGAATCCCTGAAGCAATTACTGGATGAACCTCAGTAGGATGCCTGGAGGAACTTCTGGACAAACTCCTGGCGGAATCCCAGGAAGAATTCCTGGATAAACCCATAGAGGCATTCTTGGGGAAAATACCTGGAGGAATAGCTGTAGTTATTCCCGAAGAAATTCATGAAGAAATTGCTGGATCGATTCCTGAGGAAATTCCTGGAACAATTCCCAATAAAAATACCGGGGGTAATTTCTGCCGGAATTCTTGGTGGAATTCCTGAAGGAGTTCCTAGAGAAATGCTTGGATAAAATCCTGGAGGAATGCCTGGAAGAATATCTGGAATAATTTCTGGATAAATTCCGGGAAAATTTTTTGCGGAAATTTCTGAAAAAAAAACCCTGGAGGATTGCCTGGAGAATACCTGAAGAAATCCTAGAGGAATCCCAGGAGGAATTCATGCAAGAAATCCTGGAGGAATTCTTGGAATAGTTCCTGGATAAACTCCGGGAAGTTGCGGTAGTAATTCCTGGATCAATTGCTGGAGGAATTTCTGAAGGAATTCCTGGTGTAATTCTAAAGAAACCTCTTGAGGATTTCCCGGAGGAAACCTTAGAGAAATTTCTAGAGAAACTCTTGGAATAATTTTTGGGATTTCTGGAGGAACCTCAGGAGGAACTTCTGGAATAAATCCTGTTGGAAATCTAGGAAGCATTCCTGGACAAATCCCTAGAGAAATTCTTGGGGAAATATCCGTAAAATAATTTCTGGAGGCATCCCTGGAGGAGAAATTCCTGAAATAATTCCTGAAGGAAACCCTGGAAGAATTCCTCGGAAAAATTCCTGGAGAAATTGCTGTAGGAATTTCCGAAGATTTGGACCAATTCCTGAAGAAATTCCTGGAGGAATTCCTGAAGAAATACCTGGGGGTTATTCCTGAAGGAATCTTACAGGCATTCTTCGGGAAAATACCTGGAGTAATTGCTGTTGTTATTTCAGAAAAAAAAAAATCCTGGAGGAATTCCTGATAAAAATACCTGGAGTGATTTCTGCAGGAATTCTTGGTGAAATTTCTGAAGGAATTCCTAGAGAAATGCTTGGATAAAATCCTGGAGGAATGTCTGAAGAAAACCCTGGAGGATACCTGAAGAAATCCTAGAGGAATCTCAGGAGGAATTTATCCAAGAAATCCTAGAGGAATCCCAGGAGAAATTCATGCAAGAAATCCTGGAGGAATTCTTGGAAAAGTTCCTGGATGAACTCCGGGAAGATGCGGTTGTAATTCCTGGATCAATTGCTGGAGGAATTTCTGAAGGAATGCCTAGTGTAATTCTAAAGAAACCTCTTGAGAAATTCCCGGAAGAAACCTCAGAGAAATTTATCGAAAAACTCTTGGAATAATCCTTGGGATTTCTGGAGGAACCTCAGGAATTTCTGAAGGGGGTTAATTCCTGAAAGAATCCCTACAGACATTCTTGGAGAAAATACCTGGAGGAATTTCTGTAGTTGTTTCAGAAGCAATTCCTGGATCAATTCCTGAAGAAATTCCTGGAGGAATTCCTGACAAAAATACCTGGGGTGATTTTTGCAGGAATTCTTGGAGGAATTCCCGAAGGAGTTCCTAGAGAAATGCTTGAATGAAATCCTGGAGGAATGCCTGGAGGAATATCTGGGATAATTTCTGGATAAATTCCGGGGCAAATTTTTGAGGAATTTTTTGAAGAAAACCCTGGAGGATACCTGAAGAAGTCCTAGAGGAATCTCAGGAGGAAATCATGCAAGAAATCCTGGAGGAATTCTTGGAATAGTTCCTGGATAAACTCCGGGAAGTTGCGGTAGTAATTCCTGGATGAATTTCTGAAGGAATTTCTGGTGTAATTCTAAAGAAACCTCTTGAGAAATTCCCGTACGAAACCATAGAGAAATTTCTAGAGAAACTCTTGGAATAATCCTTGGGATTTCTGGAGGAACCTCAGGAGGAAAGCCTGATGGTACTTCTGGAAAAATTCCTGTCAGAAACACAAGGAAACATTCCTGGATAAATCCCAGGAGGAATTCTTGGGGAAATATCCGTGAAATAATTTCTGGAGGAATCTCCGGAGGAATCCCTGGATCAGAAATTCCTTAATTAATTCCTGAAGGAAATCCTGGAAGTATTTCCAGAGGAATCTCTGGAAAATTCCTGGAGGAATAGATGTAGGAATTTCCAAAGACCTGGACCAATTCCTGAAGAATGTCCAGAGGAATTCCAAGAGGAATTGCCAGAGGAATTCCAGGAGGAATTCTTGGAGGAGTTTCTGGAGGAAATACTGGAGAAATCATAGGGGAAGTTCCTGGAAGAATCCTTAGAGGAATCTCTGGAGGAATTTGTGGTATATTCCTGGAGGAATTCCTGGTGCAATTTTTGGAGGAAATTGTAAAAACATTCCTGGAGGAATCTTTAGAGGAATCCCTGGAGAAGAAATCCCCTGGAAAACTTCATGATATAATTTCTGAAGGAGTCCCTGGAGGATTTCCTGCATAAATTCCCGAATTTACCTGGGATTATTCCTGGAGGAATTATTGATGGAATTCTTGGAGGAGTCCCCGGAGAAATGCTCTTCCCCGGGAAAAGGAGTCCAGGATTAAATCCTGGAGGAATGCCTGGAGCAGGGATGCCACATATACAGATTTATCTGTATTATACAGATTTTTGAGCATCCGTACAGATTTCGTTTTATATGAAATACAGATTTTTGAGCTTGTTAAGAAAACTGTTTCGCAGTTCGGCTGGCTAGTCCGTTAACTCGACTAAAAGAAATTTATTGTTAGAATCATCATCAATTCATGTGTTTGTTAACTTACAAATTAGTTTTCCTTATTAGAAGGTACGGTACGAGTTCAGTTTGCCCTTGCCCTTGCAAATTGTGAGGTTACCTACACTGTGGTGCATAATTGATCGGACAAACGCCGATTTTCATACAAAATGGCCAAGTTTGAGATGCTGTAACTATGGTTTGCTTTGATGGATTGAGCTCAATTTTTGACACGAAACTACAAATATGCTGAATTTTGTGTATACAAAGTATAAAATGTTTTCGTTCACAGGTCTGGGCGTGGCAAGGCGTTGAAAATATTGCAAAAGTGATCGGACAGCGGTACCCCTTTGATTTACACGCGTGCCGCTGTCCGATCACTTTTGCAATATTTTCAACGCCTTGCCACGCCCAGACCTGTGAACGAAAACATTTTATACTTTGTATACACAAAATTCAGCATATTTGTAGTTCCGTGTCAAAAATTGAGCTCAATCCAACAAAGCAAACCATAGTTACAGCATCTTAAACTTGGCCATTTTGTATGAAAATCGGCGTTTGTCCGATCAATTATGCACCACAGTGTATATGGATAATTTTAGTTCATCTAAGTAATATAATTTTCAATATTGTATGACATACGCTTACTATGGCGGTAACGTAGCGATAAATAACAAATTCCGCAGGTATGGAAACAATCTGTATGGCTAGAAAAATAGGCTAATAAACATGTTTATAAACTGTTAGTTCAATTTAGTTGCTTTGAAATTCACTAGGACTAAATCCAGTACAATAATTTACACGAACCTATAAATAGTGAATTCAACTGTAATAACAAATAGTTTTTAACTAAATTATCAATTCACTTGATTTTATATCTTTTTATAAACGATAATCTTCAACAATTTCATTAGTTCAACACGTTGTTGTAGCATGTAGTTTGTTGTTGATTTCGGAGTAGTTATATCATTGTCAAGCTGTCACATCTACCTACATTGTTTTCTCCGGACAGCCATAGACAACGTGACTCTATTGAGCGAGGTGATTTCTCAAAGGGTCTCTCGCTATAAATCCGCAACACTCCGACCCGTAATGCCTTACCCTGGGTTGGCCTTACCCTGGATGTCCAGCAGAGCTACCTTGACGGCAGGCCGCTGAAGTATTCCGGAAGAAGTCTGAACGTCGACCTTCCTCACCTGAGTATCGTGTCCTTGGTATACCTTAACAACTCGACCACGTAACCACCCGTTGCGGACTGCTTCGTCTACGATGATAACTGGGTCACCTTCTTGTAACGGGCGGGTATCGTTGAACCATTTTGTTCGCCTGGCAATTGTAGGCAAGTATCCCTGGATCCAACGCTTCCAAAACTGGTCCAAAAGGTGGTTCATGAGCTTCTGATTACTCTTAAGCGAGATATCTTGGTCCACTGGTATTCTTGCTGCCACGTTCGCCCCACTTGAACTCATCAATAGAAAGTTGTTTGGAGTCACAACTTCTTCCATAGGATTATCGACAGGAACGAACGTAAGAGGGTGAGAGTTCACTATCATTTCTGCCTCTGCCAGAAAGGTTGCTAGTTCTTCGTCGTTGAGGCGATCTTTGTGACATAGTGACTTCAGAGCGTCCTTTATAGACCGTACTTTTCGTTCCCATACGCCCCCCATGTGAGGGGCGGAAGGTGGGTTGAATAACCATTCAGTCTCAGCGTTAGTGAATGTAGATGCGACATCGCGATTAATAGCTTTGATCTCTTCTGCGAGCTCACGTGCTGCTCCTTTGAAATTAGTGCCATTGTCGCTGTAGATCTGCTGCGGTGAGCCTCGCCTAGCAATGAAACGCCGTATTGCCTTCTTGCAGGAATCAGTTGATAAAGAATGGACAACTTCAATGTGTACCGCGCGTACCGTAAGGCAGGTAAATAAAGCTACCCATCTCTTCTCGTTGCTCCTGCCTCGTTTGACGATCAACGGTCCGAAGTAGTCCAATCCTGTGAACGTAAATGGCCTGACGTACGGTGTGACTCTTGGATGTGGAAGTGCTGCCCTTCGTGGTGTCTGCGCTTTCACTCGATAAACTCTACACCACATGCATTTCTTCACTACGGATTTGACCACAAAACGTATCTTGGGAATATGATACCGCTGTTGCAGCTCGTTTACAACTATATCAACGTGTGCATGTCCGTAGCGTTGATGGTATTTTTGAATCAACAATTCAGTAACATGATGTCCTCTCGGAATGATCACTGGATTACGAAAGCTGTATGCGTAATACGCAGTTGCCTTGTTAAGTCGACTATCCATTCGTAGCACTCCATCTTCGTCAATAAACGGCGACAGCTTCGCAAGGGTACTTTGTTTCTTTAAAGGCTTTTGTTCGTCTTTTGGTAACTGAGCATTTTGATTCAGAACGGTTAATTCTCCACTGTATACTTGCTGTTGCACCATTCTCCACAGGCATGCTTCGGCTGCTGTGTAGTCGCGCTGCTCCAATATAACTGACCTTTCACGAGTCGTATTTCTTACCGCTGCCTTACAGCGATGGATGAAATGATACAGGTAGGCCAAATTTTTTAACAAGTCTTCCCATCTAGAGTACTTCAGGTAGTTGAATGAATAGTCCGACATAACTTCATGATGATAAACGGATCGGACTTCTTCTAGAGATTCTGGTAGTGCAATCTTCTGGTTTGGCCATTCAGTATTGGGTCTACAAAGGAAATGTGGTCCGCTGAACCATGGGCTTGTTGGGTCAAAGCATGGTCCGGATCCCCATTTAGTTCCTTTGTCAGCGACGTTCAAACTAGATGGGACGTAGTGCCACTCATTTACATGTGTCGTCGAAAGAATTTCGCCTACTCTGAAGGCTACATACTGCCGATACTTCCGTGGATCGGCCCTCAACCAAGCCAACACGGTAGTAGAATCGGACCACATATACTTTTGTTGGATCGGTATTGTATGGTTCTCTTCAATGCTCTTTAGAAGCCTTGTACCGATTACTGCGGCATTCAGCTCGTTGCGTGGAACTGACTGTGGTTTTAATGGAGTAACTTTTGTCTTAGCCGCTACAAGGGCGCAGCGTGCTACTCCACTGTCGATTATTCTGAAGTATGCCGTAGCACAGCACGCCATCTCACCAGCATCGACAAATACATGCACTTCCAATGACCGGTAGCTTATAGGATTGTAGCCCGGAAAATAGCATCTTGCAACCCGAACCTCCGACAACCTTGGCAGTAACTTCACCCAACGTTGCCAACTTTTGAAATTTTCTCCAGTTATAGGCTCATCCCACTTCACTGCTGACCTCCAAATATCTTGAACCAGTATTTTGCCATGTACTGTGTAGGTAGCCACGATGCCAAGAGGGTCAAAATGACTCATGACTACCCTGAGAACTTGCCGCTTAGTGGGTATCACATCTCCTGACAACAAAGGTTGAAGATCTTTGTGGAACTGCGTAGTAAATATAAACATGTCATCTGTGGGAATCCACGTCATACCCAAGACACGTTCGGAAACTGTTGCCGTGTCTACCGAAAAGTACTTCGTCGCTTCGTTGACATCCACCCCGACCCGTTGTAGAACTTCATCGGAGTTAGACTGCCAGTTTCTGACTTCAAAACCAGCCTTGCTGTGGATCCAACGTACCTCGGCTACTATCTGAACCGTTTCTTCAATGGTGTCCCTACTGTCCAAGAAATCATCGACGTACGTATTGTTAATCACTGCTGCTGCTGCCTCGGGATATTGTTGCACATACTCAGCTGCATTGAGATTTTTCACGTGTTGAGCAATGCACGGCGAGCACGAGGCGCCGAAAATTACAACGTCCATAACGTAGACTGTCGGTGGGTCGTTTGGGTCTGACCGGAACAGGAATCGTAGTGCTTGTTTATCGGATGGTCTAACCAGAATCTGGTGGAACATCTGTCGCACATCTCCAACGACTGCAAATTGTCGTTGTCGGAATCCAGACATCACTTTCAATAGCGGTGTCAACAGATCTGGCCCTGCTAGCAACATGGCGTTCAGCGATATGTCTCCTACGCGGGCTGCTGCATCCCAAACAAGTCGTACTTTACCTGGTTTGCGTGGATTTTGTACGACTCCGAGTGGTAGATACCACACCGGATGAGATTCCAAATTGCACAACTCGCCTTTTGTCGCCTCGTGAGCGTAGCCGCGTTCGAGATACTCGCCAATTTGTTCCTCTACTTTTTTTTTCAGAGCGGGTTCTTTCCCAAGCCGCTTCTCAAGGCAAACCAACCGTCGTTCAGCCATCTTGTAACTATCCGGTAAATCAACAGTATCGTTTTTCCATAGAAGACCGCACTCGAACCTGCCAGACTGAGTACGCTTGGTGGTTTGTTGTAAGATCTGCCTCGCACGTTGGTCTTCTGGCGATTCTATGGTTTGCACCGCATGCACTCCCATATTTTCAACGGCGAAATAATCCTTCACCAGCTCATGCAGTTTCGTATCCGGTGAGCAATTACAGGTATGGACCATTACCCGCTGAGGCCCCTGAACTTTCGCCCCGCCTCCACCAAATATTGTCCACCCAAGCCGGGTCTTCGCGGCGATTGGTTCACCGCTTCGGCGCTCTCGTTTGTCCAACGTCAGTGTCAACTTAGCATGAGCTAATCCTATCAATATCCTAGGAACTGCCTTAGAGAAGTTGTTGACAGGAATCCCTCGTAGGTACGGATATTGTTTGGCCAATTCATCGAATGCGAGACTTTGGTTTGGTAGATCAAGGCTGGCCACGGTACGCACGTCTGACATGACGTATTTCGATTGCTCGTTTACACCGGATATATGCAACCGCACTTTCTCCGATGTCGACTCCTTTCGGGTGACATTTCCCGTCCACTGTAAGCAGAGCGGCATTATTTCCCCTGTCAAACCAAGTTCTTCAGCGACGGTGTTCTCCAGAAGGGTAAGGTCTGATCCGTCATCCAGAAACGCATAGGTGGAAACGGTTTTTCCTTCATTATAGAGGACAACTGGCAGTATCTTGAAGAGTGCACTGGTTCGGTTGAAGCAGTGTGTAGAAACCAAGCCAGTTGACGCGGGTACTTCCACATTCGCTGACGAGCGTTTTGATGGATGTAGCAGTTTATTATGGGTGTCTGTGCATCCGTCGACTCCACATACCTGCTTGGATCGACAGGGCCATTTGCCATGACATCCCAAGCACTGATGGCAGAGCTTGAACTGCTCCACAAGCCGTTTCCTCTGATCCAGATTGAAACTCGAGAACTTCTGACAATTTCGGATTCTGTGGTCCATTTTGCTGCACGCATGACATGGCCTAGGATCTGTAGATGCTTCGGATTTTTTTGAATTTGTTGTGCCCTTCGCTTCTTCAACGGTGTGCGCGTTCACAAAGCCTCCCTTTTCCCTTTTTCTGCCCTTGTGGTAACTTGCTTCCTGATGGCTTATTTCGGTGGGCAGCGATACGTGGCAGGCAGCCGTCTTTATGGATGATACATAGTCGCTGAAGGCTTTAAGTGTTGCTTCCGGAATTCATTGTGTATGAAGTCCCCAATCTAGACGTAGATTGGGAGGCAGCTTCCCAACTAGCTCAGCCAGTAACATGGGATTCGATAAGTGATTCTGAAGCCGTGCTCCTTCCACGTATGTTACCAGATTTTTAACCTCGCGACCAAACGTAATCAACGTGTCCAACCTGTTGGAGTTTGGCGGAGGAGCATTCCTTATCTTCGCTAGCAAGCAATGCATTAGTTGTTCAGGCCTCCCGCATTCGTCTCGTAGGGTCTCGATGATCTCGGGAATGGCTGCAGGCAAGGTTAATATGCTCTGCACTTTGTCGCGAGCGCTTCCAACCAAGCTCTTCTGCAATCTAGCAAGATTTTCATCTGGCTGAATTCCACACATTGCCGTTGTGGATTCAAAAGCATTGATGAACATGGGCCATTCCAGCGGATCTCCGGAAAACTTAGGCAGTTCCCTGGACACTACTTGCCGTGCCGCCAGCTGCTGCGTAGTCAGCACGCTTACCGGTAATTGTACTCTCTCTGGGAGGTTCGATGTCTCCTCTAATCCGGACGAAACTTGCGGCACTTGCCTAACAGGTTGAGCTAGACTGACTGGTGGCAGAAGAGATGAATTGGCATAAGGCCACCCACTATAGTAAGATGGATGAATATTGTTCGGTTGGCACGAAGCATTCGTTGACGCGATAAACGGGAATTGATTCCCCGGAGTGACATGCTGTTGATCGCTCATGTACCCTACATTTCCATTTGGATTCCACTGCCCGTATGAGCCTGTCTGTGCCGCTGAATCCTGAATATAGCCCACCGTTGTCCGAGCCGGATTACTGACCCGACGTGAGATGTCGGGAATTGAAGCAGCGTAATGCATCGATGAAGTCGATTGCCTCTGGACTTGCTGGTGCGACGATCGTTGAGCGTTCCTAGCTGCCGCAATAATCGGTCCTTCGTACTGAACGTTTGTACGGGATGAACTTTCCACTATAGGTTGCTGATAGAACGCCGCTGACTCCTGAATCTCTGACTGATTTGTCGGTTGGAGCCGCAGTGTAGACTGACCTGGTGGATGTTGCCCGAACGCATCATGAAAGGTGACTTGTTGCGCTGCTGAAGAATGCGGCATGTCGTCCTGCACTGTCTGAAACGCTGTATGTTGATATCGAGGGTTATTCATGAGAATACCCTTTTGTCTTGGCATTGTCGGTTGCTGTTGGCATTGGTCGCTCGTAACCGCAGACACCACTGGGACAACAGACGGGGATGCTGGGATCATTGGTTGGTGGGCGTTCTGGTGATGGACGACGGTGTCATTTCGACATGGTACTTCCAAAACGACATTCCCAGATGAAATGATAGGAGTGGAGGTCGTAGCAGCGAGGCAGTCGTCTGGTTGTTTCTCCGGTGTTTCTTGCGACTGGTTAATCCACAACTGAACATGACTTCGATGGCTACGATGACTTCGGAGGCTTCTGGCGCTACTGCCACTTCCACAAATGGACTTTGCTGTCTCTATCTCAGCTTCCAGCTGGTGCTTCTGAGCTAGATATGCACGTTCACGTTCCGCTTGTTGCTGCATCAGCCTATCGTCCAAAGCTTTGGACTCTTCAAGCTGTCTTAAGCGCATCTGAGCACACGAACTGCTAGTACGGATTGAGCTTTTAGAACCGCTAACACTGGAAGCTCTACTGGAGCAGTATCCGCACCGCCATGGTTTGTCGCAAATTGATGCTTTCACACCTGCACAGGTGAAATGAAACCACGTACCGCAGATGTCACATGCGACCATGTCCTCAACATGACTCGGTCGGTTGCATGCTTTGCAACCCTGGTCGACGGTCGACATCGTCACTCTCTAGTTCGCTCTCTAGGTCCAGGCCCCTCGAACCGTCTCGTAATTTTCGAGATTGTTAAGAAAACTGTTTCGCAGTTCGGCTGGCTAGTCCGTTAACTCGACTAAAAGAAATTTATTGTTAGAATCATCATCAATTCATGTGTTTGTTAACTTACAAATTAGTTTTCCTTATTAGAAGGTACGGTACGAGTTCAGTTTGCCCTTGCCCTTGCAAATTGTGAGGTTACCTATATGGATAATTTTAGTTCATCTAAGTAATATAATTTTCAATATTGTATGACATACGCTTACTATGGCGGTAACGTAGCGATAAATAACAAATTCCGCAGGTATGGAAACAATCTGTATGGCTAGAAAAATAGGCTAATAAACATGTTTATAAACTGTTAGTTCAATTTAGTTGCTTTGAAATTCACTAGGACTAAATCCAGTACAATAATTTACACGAACCTATAAATAGTGAATTCAACTGTAATAACAAATAGTTTTTAACTAAATTATCAATTCACTTGATTTTATATCTTTTTATAAACGATAATCTTCAACAATTTCATTAGTTCAACACGTTGTTGTAGCATGTAGTTTGTTGTTGATTTCGGAGTAGTTATATCATTGTCAAGCTGTCACATCTACCTACATTGTTTTCTCCGGACAGCCATAGACAACGTGACTCTATTGAGCGAGGTGATTTCTCAAAGGGTCTCTCGCTATAAATCCGCAACAGAGCTAGAGGAGCTATTTTATTTTTGTGTGGGATACAGATTTTTCACCCAAATTTTGTATGGGATACAGATTTTTGGAAATAGCGATACAGATTTTTCAAAAAATCATCTGACATCCCTGGCCTGGAGGAATACCTGGAATAATTCCCGGATAAAATCCCTGGAGGATTCCTGAAGAAATCTTTGAAGAAATATCTAGGGGAATCTCAGGCAAAATTCATGTAGGAATCCCTAGAGGAATTCTAGGAATAATTCCTGAATCAACTCCGGCAGGAATTCCTGGGGGAATTTTAGAATGAATCCCTGGAGGATTTCCGGGAGAAATTGCCATAGTGATTTCTGAAGGAATTCCTGAATCAATTGCTGGAGGAATCTCTGAAAGAATTCCTGGGGTAATCCTGGAGGGATCCCTATAGAAATCCCTGGAAGAATGCCTGGAGGCATTTCTAAAGGAACTCCTGGAGAAATCCCTAGAGAAATTCCTGAAGGAATGCCTGGAGGATCTCCTGGAGAAATCCCTGGAGACATTCCTGAAGGAATTCTTGGAGGAATCTCTGCAGAAATTCCTTGAGAAATTCCTAGAGGGATTCCTGAAGGTCTCCTTGCGCAAATTCCATGAGGAATCCCTGGCGGAATTCTGGAGGAATCCATGAAAGAATCCCTGAAGAATTTCTGGAGGAACTCCAGCACGAATCCTTGTAGGATTTTTTAGAGGAACTCTCAGAGGAATCTTGCAAAAATTCCTGGAGATATCACTTGGGGAATTTCTGGAGCAATCCTAGGAATAATTCCAGAAGAAATACAAATTTCAATTTCTGAGGAGATTCCAGAGGAGGAGTTTCTGAGGAAATCTCAGTACTGATGAAATCGCTGAAATACCTGAGGAAGTCCTGAAATCCTGGAATAATTTCAGGAGAAGTTTTGGAAGGAATCCCAAGAAGAGTTCTTGCACGCATTTCTAAAATAATCCTGGAAGTTGCTCCTGAACGAATTACAGAAGGAATTTCCGGGAAAATCCCCTGAGGGTTTCTGAAGAAACACCATGAGGAATTCCTTAGGTAATCTCAGGAGAGCTTTCTTAGCGAATTACTGGAACAATTTCTGTAGGAATCCCTGGATAAAAAAATATGAAGAAATCCGTATATGCAGTAATTTAGAAACGAATTATTGAAGGAATACTTGTATGGACCCTTAAAGGATTTTTTGTAATTTTCAAGCAATTCCTGGATTATTTTAAAATAATTTCTAGTAAAATTTTCTGAAAGAACTTTTTTCAATACATTCCTGCAGAAATACTTCGAATCATTCCAGGTGGAATAATTGGAGCAATCTCTAGCAGGATTTTAAAAAGAATATATGTGTAGAACTCAATAAAGGAAAACCTGCAGAAATACTTTGAAAGATCTCTGGAGAAATTTCTGAAGGAAACCTCGAAGAGGAGGAAGTTCTAAATCCGAATAAATGTCTGGGTGAATTCTTGAAGGAATCTCTGGTGGAATCTATGATGCAACAAGCTATGGAAAAAATCCTGGAGGAATTGTTCATACTCAAAGAGTTTACGAAACTTGGAACAAATCACATTTATATCCTCAAAACTGCAATGCCGTTTTGCATATTCACATATCGGGCTCCCATCCCGCTTAAAAGTCATTTCAAGTCAGCCCCCTCCCCCCCCCCCCCTGGGCCCCCTCCAGAAAAAAAATCCTAGCTATGCCAATGTCTCCAGCGTATTTTTAATCAGAGATTCTACTATAAAATCATCTTGGGATTCTATCACGAATCCCTATTGGAATCCCTGTTGACTTCAGCTTCAGGAATCTGTATGAATCTGAATGAATGAAGGAATCTTGTAAAAAGGATTACTCCTTCAAGGGTAAACTTTTTAGCACGCGTGATTACGAACCTCAATCAACGAGGCAAAAACTTTTGCAATAAAATTTCCATCTAATTTGATCCATTTAAATTTCAATATTCCACTTCCACCTGCCGGAAGTGCCGCTAAACGAATACCGTTGTAAGTGTGTGAGAACTTCGACCCCCATTGCATCTTCTCTCTGACCCTTGCAGTAGCGCGCCAACAACCCACAGTTAATGGTCTGTTGACGCACCGAGTCGTCAGTCGTTGAAGAGCCCTCCACCACCATCTTACGTGTTTCGTGGCTTCCAGCAAACCACACTGTTACCAAATCACGCTTTACCTGAATCTATATAGAGCTGTAGTACATAAACCGAACAACAACGAACCGGCTCAACTATGCAGCTACTGCTACCTTTTGCTATGCTAGTGCCTGAACAGGGACTATTGCAGAATTATCAAACTAATCAAGCCCTTTGGAGCGGAATGAAACAGAAAACTTTTCCAATTTACTTTCAAGCGACGGACCGGAGTCCGTGCGCCTTGGTCGATGAATGTCGCAATACGTAGGGGAGATGGAGGTGAAATTAGCCCCGCGAGGAAAATATCAACAATCCATTTTCCTGATCTTTCTAGAGCGTGACGTTTCATCTGAGACGAAATCGCCGTTCGATAAGTTTGCACTCGAATTTTATATGGAAGACACAGACAGATATTGTTGACATAAGAAGTAACGCGAATTTGCATTGTGATTAGGTCCTGAAGATCATTAGGATGCATCAGTTTACCAACACATCGCATTTTATCCCGTTGGCGGACTTCTACAGTTACCACCGAATCAGGTCTATCCTTCTTCAAAATTCTCTCCCCAGTCAGCCAGCCAGTCAGTCAGTCAGTCAACGCAAGTGTAGCACGACAACGTTGTCGTTGGTGCTTGTCGTCACAAATAGAGCATCAATCACCGACATTCAAAAGTCATAATTGTGAAGTACTTTCGAGTAAAGTTTTTGCCATCCCGGTTGTTACCGATGATGGTAAACCTGCCGCAGCACCTTCCCTCCCACCAGCAGCAGTGGAGCTTATCCATCCGACGTGACGTGACCGCAACAGCATAGTAGACTAGGATGGTCGGTGAACGGGCACAAATTGGACGGAAGTTTGCCGATGTCAAGGATTCGCTTGGGTAACTGAAAATTTTTAATACGGAAACTTCGTCACAATCGGGCGCGGTTTGGCGATTGAGTGTGGTGAGCTACGACAGCGTCGTCGTTCTGGGCCATGACGCTTCGATTAATCAACAAACAAATTCCATCAGGCAGTGAGAAAATCCCTTATTAATTATGAAGACATATTGAGTTGAAAATTTAGGAGGCTTTGCTGAATATGAAAATATTTTCATGAAAGTAACATAATCTGAGCATAGGTAATAATTAAGCGTAACTTGTGATCATTGGAAGCATGACAAAAAACTGTCATGGTAAACCCAGAAATGGTTACACAAGGCTTCCAAAATTCTCCAAAACTGTTTTCATTGGGATTTCTCATGGAATACTTCTAGAAATTTCTCAATAAATTCTTCTAGAAATTCTTCCAGATATTCCTGCAGAGATTCTATAAAAAATAAAATTCTATCCGATTTTTTTTTTTTTCAAAGGAACATTTACCATTTTTTTTACAGGAACTCATCCAAAGTTTCCAGCAGGAATTCTTCTAGAGGTTGTTAAAGGATTTTTTCGAACATTCCTTCAGAGATTATTGCAGAAATTCTATTTGGAATTCCTTTGGATATTAAGAACATTTTCCATGATTCCTTATGAAGATCTTGTTGGAATTCCTCCAGAGATTTCTCCACATATACTTTTTTTCAGAAATTCATCCAGAAATGTCTTGAGAGATTTTGCAGATTTTGTTTAGCTATTCCTCTAGGGTTTCTTCCAGGAAAACCAGGAAATTTTCCAGATTTTTTTTCGATGATTCTTCAGGAATTTCTCCAATTCTTTCATGAATTCCTTAAACGATTCCTCCAAAAACTTAAAAAAAAAACTCTTTCAAATATTGCATAGCTGCATTATTTTAGAAATTGCATCAGGTTTTGCTATTTTTGTCCATTAAGCCTTTCAGAAACTGTACAAGGAATTCTTTCAAGAATTCGTCCATTCGTTATTTTTTAGAATTATTTCAGGAAATCCTCCGGGATCAATTCGAAAAATTATTCGAGAATTTGTTTAAGAATTCCTAGAGAACTCTTGTCTACGCACTAAGTTTAGCTAGGTATTTTTCTCATTGTTTTACTAAGTTCGCAACAGCAGATTAAACTCTATACTCTTGGTTGTCTCTTTTGCTGAATACTCTGTAACGACTTCAATTCTTGGGATTTGCGCTAACGTAAGAACCTCGACAACACTAATAAGACGCGACGCGAGACGGAACACAACACTTATTATTCTTACAACGTTAAAAAGGAGATAAAATTACCTTTTTGAGTCGACCGGTTTCGGGCTCGTTGTTGCCCATCGACAGGACGATGTCCGACTGACTACGTAGAAAACTAATACTTCAATCCTACTGTATGCAGTATTCGTCGTGAAGCTTTGTATTTTACTGAATTCTCAGCTTGGTCAAGTGGAAAAGGGAGGAACATGGAAGGACTTGTGATTCGAGTGTGGCAATGCACACCACGACGCTGGGACATACTGTAGATCGGGAGCAAGCGAAACTGCTTAAAAATGTCCGAAAAGTTACACAACTGAACGCATGGGAATCCATGTATATAGCTACTGCCGACCGCCCATTAATGAATGAAGACGATGCCCCAATTACGTCCTCCCTTTTCCACTTGACCAAGCTGAGAATTCAGTAAAATACAAAGCTTCACGACGAATACTGCATACAGTAGGATTGTAGTATTAGTTTTCTACGTAGTCAGTCGGACATCGTCCTTCCTGTCGATGGGCAACAACGAGCCCGAAACCGGTCGACTCAAAAAGGTAATTTTATCTCCTTTTTAACGTTGTAAGAATAATAAGTGTTGTGTTCCGTCTCGCGTCGCGTCTTATTAGTGGACTCTGTAACGAGTTAAGCAAATCAATTGTCAAAAATTACGGATATTGATTACCGAGTATACCGAGTTAAATCTGCTGTTGAAGACTCAGTGAAAAGACGTTCTTCAATATCTCCGTTGAAAAAAAAAATAGCTGGAAAATCAGAATCTAAGTGTCTATCACATATATAACGTTTCCTACAGATTGTTTCATGGATTTTTTGCAGAAATTGTTAGATTGTTAGATTTTCATCTAATCCCATCCGAAAGAGGTTTGGATTGTGAAAAGAAGCTAACCATGTGCGACTGTGGAATCGAGTTCAGTTTACGCCTACTGGCGACGCGACTATCTCCGTGACTCCGGATGTCAAAGCATTTTCAACAGTGTAACACTTTGAGTTATTTAATCATTGCAATAACAATCTTTCAAACCATAAAACGCATAAAAGTAGGCAATTTCCAGCAATTTCTTACATCGATCACTTTGAGGATGGACCAGCACAATCGTGCTGGTCCTAAAATGACCCCAAAAAGTGCATAGGTGAATAAAGTAGGTGAAGGCAAGAAAGTTGTATTCTAGAGATGTTGAGTTTATAAGAGAAAAGTTAAGATAATAAGATCCGTCCGAAAGGGATATAAAAATAAAAAATTGAGTAAATATGCACTCTTAGATTCTTCTTTGTAGTTTAAATCAATAATCTTTATAGGGCTTTGGAGCATATAACGCCTAGGTTTGGAATCGAAACCCACGCCCTTGTCGGGAATGCGTTTTTCATTCACCAAGAATGTTAGTTCTTCCTTCCGAAGGAAAATTGAGCGTGGGTCCCGAGATGAACTAGCCTAGGGCTAAAAATCTCGTTAAAACAGATAAACAAGAAAAAGAAATCCCTGCAGGAATATCTGGAAAAACACTTGGATAAACTAAAAAATCCTGTAAAAAATCTTAGGTAGTATTTTTGTAGAAATTTCTGAATAAATTTCCCAAAAAAAAGCCATGGACATTTTTCAGAGGCATCCTTCGGGAATATGGACAAACTTTTGGAAAAATGCATGGAGGAAATCATGGAGCAATTTCTGCTAGAATCTCTAGAATAATTCCTGCTGTAGTCACTGAATTAACAATTAATGAGCTCCTGCAGGATGCAAGGATGAACTCCTAGGAACATTCCTGTTGCAATTTCCATTGGAATCCCTGGATAAATTCCTGATAAAATAGACTCTACTTTAGAATTTCAAAAGTTATCTCTGTTGGTTCTCCCGGAAACTTCCTAAAGGAATATTCGAAAAACAATATATGTGGAATAGCTGAAGGAAGCGCTGGAAAAATTTCTCAAAATGTTGCAAGAACTTCCAAAAAAATTTCTGGAGGAATGTCTGAAAGAATTTTTGGGAAACTTCATTAATTAATTCCTGGAATAGTTTCTGATTCAATCCGTGAGACAGTTTTGGAAGGAATCCATGGAAGATTTTATAAAGAATTCCTTAGAAAAATGTATGAATAAATTTTTAAAAGAAATAAAAAACATCAAAAGAGACCCCATATAGAATTTATAAAGAGATTTCTTAACAAATACTTGAAACTTTTTGACCAAAACTATACATTACGTTTGTGAGCTATTCCAAACGTAGAGCAGTCGTAAGGTTAAAGAATCCTTGAAAAATTTCAGAAATAAAACTGGAGAAATTTATGAAGAAATTATTACAATGTTTCCTAAAAGAATCTTTGCAGAAACTGTTGAAGGATTATTGAAAATTTGATTTTTGCAATTTCTCATCGTAATAGGCTGTTTTACCTCACCCAAATCTGACAGGAAAAGGCCTACTTTCCCACACCAAATTAACAGTGCGGTAATGGTTCATTACAGCACTGATTTGCGTTGCGTAATGAACCATTACAGCACTGGTTTCAGTTTTGGTCAACTTATTGATGCATTCTGGACGCAGTTTTGAAAAATTGTGACAACTGCACAGCATAACCTGTTATGATCAGATTTTCTTGACCATCGCTATGAACATCAGTGTGCAGTTTGATAAAAAAGTTTTGTTTAAAACTATCCTCAAGGGTAATTTATGAAATTGCAAAAAACGTTGTACGCAACTTGGCGCAGAACTCGATTTTTCCAGCACTCGTCGTAATTATCCAACTCGGCAAGCCTCGTTGGATAAATGTACGACTCGTGCTGTAAAAATCGTCATTCTGCACCTTGTTGCGTAAACTACTATTACTGAAGGAATCACTGGATGAATTTTCTGAAATTTCCGAAAGAATCCATGAAGGAATTTTCGGAGAAATTTCTGGACGACCCTCGAGTGGAATTTTTAAAGCAAAGCATGAAATATTTTCTGAAATAATTGCTTGAGAAGTTTCAGAAGGAATCCGTGAAAGATATTCTGAAAGAAATTTATGGAAAATGTTCCATCCTCCATAAGAGCAATTTCGGAAGGAATCCATGATAGGTATTAAAGAGCAGTTCTTGGTTATTTTTTAGATAGATGAACACCAGAATAATTTCTAGAATAATTTACGGATTTTCTTTGGAAACCCTTTGAAGGTTCTCTGAAGGAATTCTCAGATAAATCTCAAAGTAACATAAAGATTTTCTTATGGAATCACTAGAGAAATTTCTAAAAAAAAAATCCACGCATGATTCTCCACATAAATTCTTCGAGAAGTTTCTGGGGATGTTTTGAAGATTTTCTTCAGAAATCCTTCGGAGGAATAGCTTTTGGACATTCTGAAGTTCTACATTTGAAAGGATTACTGAGGCAATGTATAAAGAAATTCATTTTCAATTCAATTCCATTTTCTAAGAGAAAATAAAATATTTGTATCGAAAGTCTGAAACCCAAATGTTGGACGCTTGAAAGTGGAGGCATTTTCTCATGTTTTGGGTAATGATTTTTTTTATTAAATAACGAAGCAATATTTTCTAAATCGGGTTTCGTCACACATGTCGATCAAGGTATCTATTGTTTTTTTTTTTTTGAACATTTTGTTTAAATACGGTTTCTGCAAAAACGAAAAACATTTTCCACCAGAAAAAAAAACAGGAGATACCTATATCCATAATTCTACATGTGTACGAAATTTGATTTTGAAAATGTTTCTTAGTTATTTAAAAAAAAACTCTCGACGCATACTAATTTGACACCAGCAAAACAAACTACCTGGTGGCTATGTATGTGGAGTACGAGAGTAAAATCTCGGCTGCTTCATAAAAATAATTCACTCTCACTTGTAGTTAGTGGGCACAAACAGGAGTGTATTGTGGATTGGCATCTAAACCGAAAAGACAGATTAGTTTGTGAAATAGCAGTGTTCACGGTGCGGCTTCGGAGTCAGTTCGGCTTCCTATTCCGCAGAACCAATACCTGTTCTGTGTCTTAGTTAGTTCAGGTTTTTTCGGGGTTTGTGCCCAGCAATTCATTTGAGTGATAATTCACTAAAATGTCAAGGAATCGCTTCTCATGACTAGAAGCAAGAGTGACTGAAAAGATTTGTTGGTTACTGTTCACATGAATTAGATGAATTTTTGCAACACTGTTCTAAGGGATTCAGGAGGAACTTTTAAGGAACTTTCATGAAATTTTCATAAGGTTTTCAAGCTGTTTCAGGTGATATTAGGGATACATCCCCTGGAATGCCGCTGAAACCACCTAAAAACCCCCGAGAACACCCCTGGATCGCCACCGATATCCCAGGGCCTGTCCATTACCTACGTAGACTCTTATAGGGGAGCGAAGGTTTTAGCCAAAGTCTACTCTCCATACACATTTTGAAAATGTTGTATGGACAAAAGTCTACGAGGGGGGAGGGGATGTCTGAGATGGGCAAAAATGAGTCTACGTAGTTTATGGACAGCACCCCATGAGATTTCCCTGAAACGCCTCTAAAACATCTAAGAGTGCCTCCTGGAACGTTTCTGGAAACTCCTGGAACATCCCTGGGACCCCCTTAATGCCAAGGAGCACCACAAGAACTAGCGAATAGGTTGCATTTTTCCAGAGACGAAGAAGTATAACAATCTCCTAAAAACATCTCCGTTGGCAAACCATTTTCATTACGTTTCGATTTAACAAAGTTCCAAAACTGTTTTGGGTTTCGTCGTAGACTGTCCTGCATTCGTAGGGTATAACGCTTGTAGAGAAGCCGATTGTATAACCGATATCTGTTGCTAGCTCTGACTAATTCCTGTTTGGTAAACAAGCAGCGATTTCTACTATATTTCCGAAGAGCTTTTGATCTTCTGCGCTTTAAGTGCTTTAAGCGGCTATTGCCCCACAACGGTTTAGGAGGCGGTCTGCGTAAAGGAACGTAATCGAGCAAGGCAGCTTCTATAACGCGTGTAAAACTATTAACAGCATCGTCAATACTGTCTACAATCTCAAGAAATTGCCAATCATATCGAAGAAGTGCTTCATTCAAACCATCGAAATCTGCTTTCCGGAAATCAAAGCCGTAAGCACAAGGAGCGTCAACAAATTCTATAGGGTCAGGTAAACATGCTTCAAGCTCTAACGCCGGTTGGTCGCTGTCCAGAGCGGAAAGAGGCTCGACTACTTCGGAAAGTATGCAATTTCCAAAGGCTGATTCGTTCACAAGTACTAAGTCCAGAAGACGCCCATTCCGGTTAAGAATATGGTTGATTTGGGTTAGTCGGTTCAAACAGAAGCCGTCAAGAAGATTACTGCATGCTGTAGACACAGAAGAGCGTATAACATCCAAGGTTGGACTGGTTGACGTCGTATTCCATACTAAATCGGATTGATTAGGGGAGACTGGGGAGACTTGATCCCTTTTTCTTAATTCACCTGAAACTTTAAGAAAAACACAAAACTAGATCCGATTTCAGTATAAAATGACAGGTAAACATCTATTGCAAGTTTATACACAACATAAGGTCTTTAAAATATTGTTAAAGTTTTCAAAACTGTGTTTTTTTTTTTGAAGGCATGTCTTATGATGCATATTTCAAAAATGGGTGACACTTGATCCCCCTTTGAGCACATGGTTTATTTAAAGGGAAAATAATCCCAGAGTCTTCCTATTCATTTTCTTTTCGAGTTTTCTTGTATTTTCGATGAATATGGAGTGTTTGAAATTGTAAGATTTCCTTAAATTTATAAGGATATGCCGTATTTTCAAAATGGGGAGACTTGATCCCCATTTTCTTGGTTTGCACTAAAGTTATAATTATCTGATACATTTTATCGTTGAATAGACTAGAATTCCAAGTAAATAGAGGCTTCCGAATAGAATTTTATTTTTCACATGTATAATGTGTGTGTAATCCTCGAGGGATCAAGTCTCCCCATGTCACTGTTGTGTATACTAAGCTGAATTAATTAAAATATGTTAACAACAGCCTTATTTGGATAAATAAGTTTGGAAGTATTTTATTTAAACTATCTGCTGTGAAATTTTGACACGATTTGGTTAAATTTTCACAAAGTTATTGAGATTTTTCGGAATCGCCTAAAAGATTTTTGAAGGATTGAAAACAAACCATCAGCCATTAAAAAATAGTGCAATGTACAATCGAAACCACTTGTAGCCAAATCATAGTCGTTTGTCCAGGAGTAGTTTTGGAAAAATTATGCTAGAAGAAAAATGTTTTTGTTTCCGAGCAAATATGGGGGGAACAAGTCTCCCCAGGGATCAAGTCTCCCCAGTCTCCCCTATAGTCACCGAACAGAAAAGCGTGATCATGTGAACCCAAGTTCGAGAAAACAGATTCGATGGACTCAACGTGGTTGTTGATGCTAAACATGTCTGCTTTGCGATCAGGAGGCAGGTATACAACTCCGACACTGATACTGAATCTGGGTAATTTAAGTTTAACCCAAATT
Source organism: Aedes albopictus (assembly GCF_035046485.1). Lineage (NCBI taxonomy): Eukaryota > Metazoa > Arthropoda > Insecta > Diptera > Culicidae > Aedes > Aedes albopictus. Next base: position 210,766,457 of record NC_085137.1, read on the forward strand.
TGCTCAAGAGACTCATGTACAGGCGAGGGTTCGCCACAGCATCTAATTCTTGATGAGATAGCGATGAGTACACCGCAGCCACGAGCCTTTCTGCTATTTTGTTGGTTCCTATCATTCCTGAAGACTGTGGAGGAATTTCCAAAAAGTTGAGGAGACAGAATTTGCGCATCAAGCCATGTTTCCGTAAGTATAATTACATCATAATGGCATGCCGTCACTGCGAGAAAGAAAGCGTCAATCTTGGTGCGCAGTCCACGAACGTTCTGGTAGAAGAACGACAATTTGTGTCCTGTTTCTTGATCGCCGATGCTCTGCGAGGTTGAGCTCCCGTCGCAGCTAGAAGTACATCGATAACTTGACTCAGGGGGTGTAGGGTCATCAACTACTTCGGCAGGACATATACTGCAAGCTTTACCTGGGAGAGCAGCTGCTTCATCTGTGGTACATCCGTCGGGGCCTAAAGTAGAGATATCCTGTAAAACCAGATGGCTATTAAGATGGGCAGCATCCGTACTAGCTTCGGCGAGACATATACATTCTTCTAATTTACCTGTACAAACAGGATTGTCAACAAGACAATCATGAGAGTTTTCTGATGCAGGATTCGTTGCCGGAGAGCCGCAGAGGTTAATTGAGCCAATGTTGAAAAAACCGCGTTTCTGCGATGAAAAGTCCACTTGAATTGGTGCAGCATCAACTTGTGCTTCGGCAAGACATATACTGGTCTTAAATTTACCACTAAAAGCAGTTGATACGCTGTCGGAAGTTGATTGCTAGGCCGAATAGTCTACCATCTGCTTGACTGCCTTCACACGCTTCTGATATATCGGGCAGTTAGGACTCCATGCTGAATGATTGATGCTCAGTAGTTCGTCATACGGGTTACCTTTGTCCATCTGTTTATTCTTTAGCTCACAGTTGATGCACTTCTCAAAGGTGGCATCGCATTCTCGAACATCGTGATCTCCAGCGCACACGGGGCAGCAAGTAGGATTTCCACAAGAAGAGGCTTTGTGGCCATACCTCGAGCATTTGAAGCAACGGTAAACATTGACATCTTCAACAATTCGGCAACGATCCCAACGAATATTAACACGCTGCCGTTGAATCAAAGTTTCGAAGGTTTGAGCATCGGTCTCAAGAATAGCGATGAACGGGAAGTTTTTCCGTTTCTCAATCTTGCGCATACGAATCAGTGTTATTTCAGACGAGGGTGACAATCCGTTTTGCTTCTTCAGAATCGGGACAAGCTCAGAAGCATCTACATCCTCAGACAAACCTACGCTTTTTACTCTGGGCTTCAAGGGTTGTAGTATCGAAATTTCGTAGTCATCGGATAGTACATTTACGGCTGCAGTTACAAGTTTTTGGGCATCGGCGCTAGTTTCACAACGAACGACAACACCACCATTATCCTTGGAACGGATGCCTTTCACAGAAAAATCGATTGGATCTATTTTTTCTCGAATATGCTTTTGCGTTAAATCAGCCTGTTGACTTTCTTTCGGTTTGATGATGACAGTCTGTTCGAACTTCCTACCAGTAGTAGTCGTCACTTGTGAGCTGCTCGATCGTTCTGCTCTGGTAGCCTGCTTAGCACCGGACGATTTTTTCCCGTTCACAGCATTTCCATTCACAGTAGCTTTTGCACCAATACGGCGTTTTCCAGAGCGTAGAGTCCATCCCTCATCCAAATTTTCATTAACGACAGAAGCACTTCCACTCGGTTGCAAGCTCTTAGTCGCGGTAGCATCAGCTGCACCATCGACGATTACGGTAGGGGTTCTTGACCCGTGGTCGCATAAGAAGGGCGATCTTGATTAGCGCCACGGTCGGTTAGCATAGATTCAATTTTTTCCACGAGAGACGGTATCAGTGTAGTTTTGATTTTTCTCCACAGATTTTCCTCCAGCTGGTGCATACAGGACTCATATTTTGAAACTGTAGCGCAGACATCGTCCATTCTTTCTAACAGCTCGGAGTATTTGGTCTGTAAGTCATTCAGACTTATCTGCTTCTTGCGGCATGCAAAGCACATGTATTTCAGGAGTTCCTCCAAGGTTTACTTCACAAAACCATACAAGAACTATTTCAGAAAGTCGTCCAAGAACTCTTTCGAGAAGGCCAACGATGAATCCAAAAAAATTTTCGACAATTCCATCAAGGATTCTTCCAGGAATTTTTCAAATGATTCTTTCATTGTTTTTTGAAGGATTACTTCAGAAATTCCTGCATCAGGAATTTCTACAAAATTTCCTGTAAAAACTTTTCCGCGAAATTTTTCAGGGATTCCTCCAGAACTTCTCTGATGGATTCCTTTAGGCATGCTCCCAAGGATTTGGAGAGGACATCTTTAAAAAAAATCTCAAATGTTTGCCCAACAAAATACCCAGAAGCTGTCTTCAGCAATTCATGTAAAGACCTGATTCGGACGTTTCTCTAAAAAAATCTTTCAATGATTCTTCAAAGGGTTTCTTCAGATATTTTACCAAGAGTTGTTCCTAAATTTTATTGCTGTATAAATTCGACCGACAAATCTTTCAAACATTCCTGTAGAATCTCCTCCGTGGATTTCACCAAAAATTTCTACTAGAATTCGTTCAAAATTTTGTGAAAATCAATGCTAATCTGCCACAAGAATTTTTTGACAAATTGATCCTCGAGAAGTTCATCTGAGAATTCCTCAAGGGACTCCTCTAAGAACTCCTCCAAAAATCCTGAGAAGATTTCTCCTGAACTTTTGCAATGAATTCTTCCAAAACATTCTCCAAAAATAGCCCTAAATAGTTATCCTAAAATTCTCGCACTTTTTTTAGAAACACCGTAACAATATAAATGAAACCATTTCTATATCGACAATATTCGCGGACTTTTGATTTACAACGTAAAAACTCTATAATTAAGTTTAGAAAGATAAAATGAATTTTGAGCAAGTTTTCTTGTGTGCAATCCTTCAACCCACCAGAAGCTTCCTAACACGTTTTATTTCAAAATTGAGAAACAGTTCTTTTAAGGAAAATTGAACTGGCTGTTGCTGATGGGACTTGCAGTATTCTTACAGTGTTTGTCATAACCTAAACATCTTCTCTTAGAAACGTTGCAGTATGCTTTAAAATTCCCCTGCATCATCATCACCCATCACCTGCAGAACAATATGATTTCAATTTAATTTACTGCACTTGTCTCAGCAAGCAATCAGCAGGCGCATTCAAAAGTTGTACCTCAGAGGTTAGGAAACATACTCAATTCAACATTCATCAGCAGCACCAGGCCGCGTACCTACGGTTGGATGGATGGTTGGCTGGATGAATCAGCAAGCAAGGACCATTCCCTGGTCCAAGTGAACCCGCAGTGACTTGTCGGTCGTTCCGTAAAATCCTTCAGCTTGGCGGATACGCCTACATCCGTCTTGGGCGTTCCAAGAGAATCTAGCACTGAAGCCAGACTGTGCATGAACTAGCTCCAATTTTGCTGTTTATTTTGGTAACTTAAATAATGTATATTTTGTACTGATTCTGATATTTCCATGGGAGTACAAAACACTTTGTTTGTCTATCATATAAAATCAGAAAACAATCGTTTCTGAGTAATGTTGGTATTTCGTGGAAAATCACAGAAATTATTCATCGTATTCACCTGGAATGCCCCATCAGAGAAGGACCCAACCCATAAGCAGAAATTCGCTGCTAACGAAGTAGCTACACACGTTGGTTGGTTGATAATAGTAAGACAGCTCTGAGACTGCCGACGACGACAACGACGACGACGACGACTGCGACGCAACCCAGTCGCATTTCCAAAGTTGGTCTGAATGGGTCCCCTACAACACTTAGAGACGAAGCGCAGGCAGCCTCAACTGCTGGGCAGATTAGAAACCAGGGCAATTGAAATCCGCATCTTGAGCGGAGTGGAGACCGGAGACCCCGACCCGGCAGACAATAAAGATTATTATTATCCATTATTAAGCTGAATAAATTGAAAATTATGATTTACTTCGTCATGCGAAAACAGTTTGCTCGGTCCTTGGACGATGCAGTCAGTCACCCGAGTGCCTAACAGGCGGCAGCAGCGATTCAACTCTACAAGACGATACGATGATGGTGGTGGCGGATACTCTGTGTGTGGGCTGGGCATATGGTCCTGCTCTGCAGCAGGATCTGTCTCTGCATATTGCATCTTTGATCACCACAAGAGGCTATAGCAGAACGGTATGGTAATGTAGAGCCTGCTGCTAACTGCTGCATCTGCTCAGAGACGCGAACTAAAGATGAAGACCGCTTTCACGATGGATGATGGTTTGAGCGGAAGCTTTTCGCACCGTTCGAGCTGAGTGTAAGACGGTATGAATGGTAATGAATCAATTAAAGTTCTGTCATTATCAGACGATAGTTGCTGGTAGGTAATGCGAGTTTCTTCATGGTTGGGTGTACTCTTGGAAACGAACATTTGTTCCTTGGATCCAATGATTGCTGAAAGTTAGTAGTGAATTTAGTTATGACCTAACGTTGAATCGAAGTTGAACACATCAGTATGCGCGGAAAAGAAATCTGTTAAATACGTTCAATTTGAAATATAGATTACTTTCGTGTGGTACTTTTGGATCTGGTATGAAACGATATTATAACAATACAGTTCACCTAAGAGCAAGGGCCCACAGGAATGCATATGGATTGGTGAGTTCGTTCCATGCTACTTTGTATGCACACGGTTACTCCCCGAAGCAATTCCTGCTTGGTAGTAACTGGAAGGTCCAGGTGGTGTGGAGTAAGGCCGTCTTCTACAACAAAAGTTAAAGCCAGGGTTACACTCTCCTCGATCCACTAATCACATTCCCATGGTCGCCAAACCTTACGTCTCTCCGCAACCACCAAGAAGACATTACTTCCCAAATAACCAGTAAGCATTTGAAACAGCATTCCTGCAGCATTATAGTTGCCCTTCTGACAAGGCATTTATTGCTAATTGGCCGTATATACGCCTATAGTGCTATCCAACAGCAGGTTTTGGCAAAATAACGGGTTGTCTGAGTGCAACACCTTCAGGAACGTCCTATCAAAATGTCAAAGAAGCGTAACGCCTCGTCACGAAACAAAACAAAAATAGATTTACGCCTGCTTCTCGCTCTTTCGAAGATCTCGCTTCTTCCACACTCCAGCTGATTTGGGTGGTACTTTTTTGCTTGTTTTGGTGTTATCGGGGTTTGAACTTACGATCCGGTGATTATACAATCATGTTTTCTGTTCAGGCTGCTGCTCCACGCTCCAGGATACGCTACGGTTGGTCCGATGATGTGCGCTAATTTTATTGCCAATATAAAGAATGGTCGGAAAACAGATTCAGTTCCGTCACCCAAAACATGTGTTCAAAAAAACATTTCCCTCTTCCATCAATAACATATGATTCCGTCTTTCGATAATCTTAATCTTATGATCCGCCGAAGATACACCTATTAGACACACATTTTTCGACAACATTAGGTGTGGCAATGTTCCCAATTCAAACCAGCTGCAGCAATGTTTACTTCGGAGCTTTTGGATGAATAAGGGAAAACGGATAAGTAACTCAGATGTTCAAATTTGATAACAGAGACATAGATTCTGTAAGAGAGAGGCAGCATCAGCTAACAAATGCATAACATATCTCCCATACTCTTTGCTCTTAGCATTTGTAGAGCAGTTGTAAAGCATTCTGATTGCTTTCTCGCAAAAACACCTCAAGCAGTTGAAATGCTAATTAACAGCTGAAAGCTTTTGAATAGCACAGCTTATGCTGATTCACGACAGCTATGCATTCGAACTGCTTTTGTATGGCAGAAAGCAGTTCAAATGCTTAATACGGTCTGCTGTACGGCTTATTCAAATGCTTAGTGGTTACCTGGGTTCAGAGAGGGGCCAGTGCAAATCGCACCTTCAAGGTTAGTTGCGTAGCCTGCAGAAACGAACATCGATGACTCGCTTTGGAAAGTCCACAACGATAGTATGCCAGCGCTTAGCCAGTTTCCCGAGTGGTCCTCGCCACTCCCTTTGTCTTCGAAAGTCGGGCAGGGTCAACACCACGCCCGCGTCCAACTGTTCTGTAAGCATCAAGAATTAGTACCTACGAACAACCACTTCTGACCAGCTGAAGGCATGTAGCTGGGTATCACTACCCATCATGCCCTATCAGCTGCACCAGAAGGTTGCTGACAGTCTCCACCTGCTCCGGCTCTTACCGGAGACCCCTTTCCAATCGCGGGATCGGATCCAACCCAGTAGACCGACGCCACGACAGCAACGCTACCACGACTTCCTCTCCGCGGTTACTTAATCGCTGTAAGGGTCGATTTCGACGGCAGGGCACCGGTATGACATACGAAGCCGATTTCGAATTCCAGGACCACCTCTTGTACCGCATCTGAACTAGCCATTCTTCGAGTCCACGTGCCAACTCGTCTGTAGATCCAAGACGATGTAGATGATAGCCGTTGAAACGCGGCATTCCAGCCAAACTAACCCCTACACATCCTCTGGACAAGATTGTCCGGAGTTGTGTCCTCCCTGCCTTGCCACATGCACATGCGGTCGCGCATTGTGTGAAAACGCGGGCACACGAACAAAGCGTGTTCTGCCATTTCCTCTAAACCAGCGTAAACCGGACATTTGGAAGAATCCGCATGACCGAGACGGTGTAGATACTGTCGGAAGCAGCCATAGCCTGAAAGGACCTGAGTCAGGTGGAATGTTACTTCACATGGCGCCTGTTAATCCAACCCTCTAACCTCAGAATCAAACTATGGGTCCACCTAGGGGTCCACCTTCCTTTGGTAGAACTGTCCCACGCGCGCTGCAAATGCCTCTTATGCCGCGCATTACGAAGCACTCCATGTCCTCCCTGATAAGAATGCCGATAGGCACCATACCACTGATGACGCAGAGCGCGTCGTGTGACACGATACGGTACGCGCTTGCAACCCTTTCGATACTCAGCGCCGTGCCCCATGCCGAGCCGCCATACCTTAGTAGGGAGTGGCGACACTAGCCAGAAGCTTGCGCTTACTGGCGTACAACGCAGAGCTGTTGGACATCACCGGGACAGTGAAAATATAGCTTGTGGAGGCTCTTTTACAGGTGTAATCAACGTGGCTCCTGAAGCTTATCGTCGATCATCACGCCCAAGTATTTGACGAGGCTCTTTGGTGTGATAGTGCAATCGCCTACCTACACTGATCACCGCTTGCTACTCCGACTGCCGGTTATTCACAACCACCACTTCTGTTATGTGGTGAGCCAACTTCAGTTTCCTGGATTTCATCCACGCCTCCATAACCTTGGTCGTGTAGGCAATAGTCAGCTCCATTTCTTCGATTGACTCACCGTAGACCTCCAGCGTAATGTCGTCAGCAAAGTCGACGACCTCCACCCCCACCGAAAACTCTAACCTCAATACCTCGTCGTACATGACACCGGGCCCAGAATGGAGCCTTGCGGTACTCCTGAGGTTATGTGAAAGCACTTCCGACCCACCTCTGTGTCGTAAACTAGTACTCGATTCTGGAAGTAACTTTCGGGAATATTGGTACCAGGGTATCCCTAGCCGCAGAAGCGCAACTGACGCTATTGAATGTATTCCTTACATCCAGAGTCACAACTGCACAGTGGGATTCACTACCTTCTCTTACGCTGGAGCGCTATCTCGGCGGTTTTTGTAACCGACAAGAGCGTTTACGGTCGACCTCCCCTTCCGGAAGCCGTACTGGCTTCTCGAGGGACCATTTCCACACTTGGTATGCCTCAAACTTATATTGAGATTGATCTTTTCAAGTAGGTCCCCGCCGTGTCGATCAAGCATATTGGTCTATATGCCGACGGGTCTCCTGGTGGTATCCCAACCTTTGACAATATAACCAGACTATGCAGCTTCCATACTTCTGGGAAAACTCCCACGTCCAAGTATTTCTACATAACAGACCTGAACATCTCGGGAGTCTTTGCAATAGCTACTTTTAAGGCCGGGTTCAGGACTTCGGCCGGACCTGGGGCCTTACCTACGCTAAGGGACTTGGCTATCCCCACAAGTTCCACATCAGTGACCCTCAACTCATCGCCAGCCCCAGTCCACGGCTTTATTACGAAAGGAGGCCAAGGACTAGGATCATGACGCGGGAAAAGGCCCTTAATGATCTCCTCCAACATCTCTGGAGATTGCTCTGTAGGAGCCACTACACCTCTTGTCTTAGCCATCACGACCCTGTAGGCATCACCCCATAAATTCGCATTTGTACTCTGCTCTGACAGAGACCCTCGAAGCAGGCCTTTTTGTTTGCTTTTATTTCGGTCCAACGCGGTTTTCAAAGCGGCGAACACCACCCGCAGTTCGATTCGCTCTTCCTCAGATCGTGCTCGCTGCATCCGCCGCCTTCCATTTCTAGGGTGGACTAGGCATGGTCACATCGCACGCACGCGAGAGCACCGCTACCAGCATGTCACCGTCTTAAATGAGTAGGTTTCTGCTCACGGCGGAGCGCCTCCCTAAATACCCCTTCGTCGAAGTATGATGTCTTCCGCCTGCGATGGGTTGGCCTAGGCCTAGCCGCCTCTTCTTCTACTCGCTGCCTGCTGTTGTTGTACTCGATACTGCAGCGAACCGCCAGGTGGTCGCTGTTAGTGTAGCTATAGTCTACTCTCCAGTTCGAACTACTTGTTAGGCCAGGACTACAAAAGGTCACGTCAATAACGTTTCGCCTAAAGGTACTTTTGGTACCGACATTAACCAAGTCGACATCTAATATGGCCAGTGTCTCTAGCAGGATCTGACCCCGCTGGTACGTGAAGCGGCTTCCCCACTCCAAGGCCCAGGCATTAAAGTCACCCGCTATTACTATTGGGCTTCGCCCTGTTAACACGGTCGTTAAACGGTCCAGAATTTTCGACCCATGCGACATAAGTTTGTCCCAACTTGAAAATAATGGGATTAACATCGCACACCACGAGTTTAGAGATTTTTAAGCCTTGCATTGCGATTTTCGAACGATAACTTCGAGTCGGTAAATACTGCAACTCTGGTGAAGCTCTATCATCAAACAGTTTCGACTTTGGGTTAGCAATAATTGATTATTCACGAGTTGAAAAGTACGCAACAAATTCAGCTTCCGTTTTGTCTGCAACAAAAAAAATCGAGATCATGTCATTATCTGTTACCAGTAGGGATAAAGAGTAATCGTCGCACCTTCTTTGTTGCTTGTTTTGTGCCTCTTTTGTCTGACAATTATCTTCACTGGACTCCACCAGAGTTCTGAAAGGAGTTTTTTCTAAAATTATGAGAGAGATTTCTTCAGAATGCTGATAATGATTACTCCAGAATCCTGAGCGACACTAGCTAGAAAAGAAGGCAAGATTTTCCCGGTATTTTGGTAGGAACTCTCCCTGAATTGAGGATTTTCCTAGAATCCTGAGAGAGATTACTCCATATCTATGATACGGATTGTCTCAGAATTCCGAGAGGAACTCTCCAAGAATCCTGTGATAGCTTGTCTCAGAATCCTAGGAGAAGCTTTCTCTTGGGATGTTCCAAAAATGGTCCAGAATCCTAAGAAGGATTATCCCAGAATCCTAAGACGTTTTTTCGCAGAATCCTGTGAGGAATTCCAAGAACGATTCTTAAACATTCTTGAGTTAATTCCATCTACAATACTGAGAGAGATTTCAAAAAAAAAATTTGGAACTCTAAGATGAATTAAATAATTCTGCCAGAATCCCGATAGGTATTCCCCAGAATACTACGAGTGATCCCTCAGAATCCTGAGAGGGAACATAAGAGGGGTTCTTCCAGATTCTTAAGAGAAATATATCTAGAAACCTAAGAAGGATTTTTCTGAAAATCTGATATGGATTATGCCTGAAAGGGATCACGCAAACTTCTAGAATGAACTTCCCCAGCATCCTGAGAAGGATTCTCTGGAATTCTGAGAAAATTTGAGGAAATTCCTGGAAAAATTACCACAGATTCCTGTAAGGCATTCCCACAGAATCTTTTAAAGGACTTTGCTAAGCTCCTGAAAAGGATTGTCCCAGATATCTGTGTGTGATTCCTCTAGAATAATTAAAATTGTTACACCAGATCCTCAAGAGAATCTTCCCATAATCTTGTTATGGATTTTCCATGATTACTAAGAGGGACTCTCCCAGAATCCTGAATGTATTTCTTTGAGAAACTGCTTCAGAATAAAGAAAACAGAACTCTACTGGGATTCTCGTAGGATGCTAAGATGGATTTCTTCCGAATCCTAAGAGGACTTACAAATCTATGCGAGGGATTTTCCAAAATCCAAATTTATCTAGAGAATTCTGCCCAGAATCTCGAGAGAGATTCATCATTAATTAAAAAGTGCACTAGAATCTTGAAAAATATAGCCCCAGAAACCCAAGGATTCTCCCAGAATCATGAGACAAATTCCCCAGAAAATGCCCCCAGATACCTAACGGGGAATACCCCAAAAAGCCGAATTTTCAGAGAATCTTGGGAAGAGTACCCGCAGAATACTTAGTGATATTCCTCCAGAATTATAAAAGGATCTAACGCAGAATCCTGGGAAGGATACCAACCCAGAATCCTAAGAAATATTATCCTAGAATTCTGAGAGGAATTTCGCCAAAATTCTGAGAATGCTGAATATGATTCTCTAAAAAGTCTGAGAAGAGTGCCTGAGAATGCTGAGAAAGATTTCCTCAGAATTCTGAGTGTGATCCTAAGTTAGGGCCTTCCATAACCCTTAGAGGAATCAACCCAGATCAGCCAGAAATTTCTCAGAATCCTGAAAGCGGATTCTCTCCCGAAGTAACACCGAAAACATAATCCGAAATAGCAAAATATTTACTTTGTCCTACAGCAGTTCTTATGAAGCTTCTCGAAACATATTATGTCATGGATATGTCGTTTTCATGATACCTAAAACTTATGCACAGTAATTTTCTGTTTAGAAGTCTTATTAAAGATTATATTTTGTTTTCTCAAACAAACCTTGCATGTTGTTTTGGATTATGAAGGGTATGTTTTATTTAAGTACACTTTGTTTGTTACCATACATGCTCAGTATCAAGGTTGTTAATCGATAAATTATCGACAGTTAACTCAACGTAAACTCGATAACGATAAAGGTTGCTCGATAATCTCTCGATAACGTTAATCAAACGATAAATCAACGCGAAGATCAACGTACCTTCGATAATTTTGCGATAAATCTAGTTACCCTAGTGACGGCATCAACAACGGTTCAGATCGCGAAGAAAATTTTCCGGAGACGTTATCGAGTCGATAATTTCAGCAGTTAACTGTATCGCCGATGACGAATTCGTCTGAAGACGTTATCGTTATCGACGATAAACGATAACAGACGTTAACTTTATCGGCGATAACGATAATTAATCGATTAACAACCTTGCTCAGTATGTTCTATATGTCATATTAGAGTAACATTTGCAGTTTCTTGTTTCAGACTTGTTTTCAATCATATTTAGACAAAACATAGTATATTTCGTATGTTTATAACACAAGTTTACAAAATAAAACGAAAGTCGTGAACTTCTGTCAACGACCAAAATTTTTGAAGCACAATTTAGTCCTGATTTCGAAACCAACCTTCAAAAAAATTTAAGTGGAACAGTTTTTGAGTTTTAGCTCAATATCGAGTTTTGCAACTTTTCAAAATATGTAATTTACTAAAATCCAAATATATTGCGTTTTGTTCAACCAATATTAAATCTTTTTCCATAAATTAAAAGCTGAATGCAATACCATTCGATCATCTGAATACAGGTTTTGCGTCAGATTGATGAAAATCAAGATATTGGCGAGTTTTAGGGACGATCTTCTTAAATTTTAGCAAAATTCCCAAAAAAAATTGAAGAAATGTATTTTTTTCAATAGGGAAAAAACAACTTAAAAATTCTTTCTCGACGTTTATTTGACATATCATATGTAGGCGAGTTACAGTAAAAATTTCAGCTCAATCGGAGCATTGATTACGGAGAATGAGATGTTTGAAGTGAGTGACTTTGTTTAAAAATAAAACAAAAATCGATTTCAAATCATCAACCTTGTATGGGAAGTCGAAAAAATTTCCGCTCTACTGTAATTTTTTTCTTTCGCGTTTTTGAACTCAAGGCTTGATTCTACACCAAAAATGATCATCAGCTTACCGAGTTCAAAAATGATGTAAACTAGTGTAATTAGTCAAATTTTGGTTTTCTGCAGTATGATAGAAAACATGTGTAACATAATCCCAATTTATTTTTTTTTTTTTTTGAACAGGGACATGCTACACTACCGATCATAGAAATGTAGAATCGATTTTTATTACCTACGTAAAAAAATATACTCCTAACAGAATTTAGTTTAAAAAAATGACAGGAATATATGTTACCACAAAATATATGATTATCCGCTACAGCATCGATTCAAACAATCGATTAATCGGAAGGAAAACATCGATGTTGCGACCATCGATCAAAAATTGCCCAACGCTATAGTAGACACCTACTCCTGGATGGGGTATTTATCCGTCGTCTTAATAATCGGTGAGCCTCTCCTCGTCGTCAGCTGTCCTTCGAAAGGAGACCAAGAACTAGGATCATGACGTGGAGAAAGCCCCTCGATGATCCCCTTCAACATCTCTGGAGACTGCTTTGTAGATGCCAATGCACCTCTTATCTTGGCCTAGCCATCACGATCCTGTAGACAACATTCCATGGATTCGAATCTATGACAAAAGGTCGAAAGACATAAGGTCGAAGGACAAAAGGTCGAAGGACAAAAGGTCGAATGGACAAAAGGTCGGCCTTGGTGGCGATACCCAAATGGGTAATAGCTGGCTAGTATCATATTATTGTGCCTTTCTCTCAAAATTCTCTGAACCTAAAGAATGAAAAGAATCAAGTGATGCCCTGATGTTAGGACGGACAGGATTCCGATTCTTTGCAATCAATTTTCTCTTCCTAGAGATAATTGGTTACAAAAAAAAAACGTCTTCATGAGATTCAAAAGTATCCCTCAGAAAATCGTCGGCCTATTAAAAACACGGTACTAGGCATTTTCAAGCAAACACAGCATAACGGTGTTTTGTCCGATATCATGCCATTTAAGGACAGACTTGTTAGAATCCCAACATGGCCGCCACAATGGCCGACTTTGCCACCTACTCACGATTTCGAGGGCACAAATCTCTTCGTAAACAAAACCAGCGCACCTGATCTTCTTATTTTAGACTTATTACAAGTGAGCAAGAACAGAATAATAGAATACTTTATTGTGTGAAGCTTGCTTCTTGAGATTTGTGCGTTTGAAGTTTTGATGCACTGTTAAAGCGGGATGTTATGAAGTTTGTCCTTAAAGAATAATTCAAGTGATGTGCATGGACAGCGGCTCCCATATGACACTTCGTCCTAATTAACACCAAAAGTCGCTCATCCATCTGTCGCCAGTTTCAAATCCTCCCAGAAATCGAAAATATCCCCATCCGGCCAGCACACACATATTTGGCACAGATTGAATCATTAATTTCATCGCCCTTCAATTTGATCGACTCCGGCTCGGTGATGGACGGAACAGACACTGACTGACTGCCTGATTCTGACTGATGATGTACAACCTTGCTGCCGCCGCGCCCTTGTGTCTCTATTTCCAGGGTACGACTATGATGGGCGATGTGTGCTGCCTGCTGGCTGGTGTGAATGCAGAGATCAGAGTCCGTCTCTCGTTTGCCTCTTCTCGAGATCAGGATGCTGCTGCTGCTGGCTGATGTGACAGAACCGAAAATTTATAGGCCAACCGCATCTCCACATCCCTAATTGTACGGCACCGGTGAAATTCTGCCATCAAGATAAGAGTGATGAGATTGTGATTGGCATGGCTAATTAAATTATTTACCCAGCCTCTTCGGGTGGAGGGTAGAAGGACGAAATTCAACAGCAAAAGCTACTCACAGTGCAGGCACGAGGGAGCTGTTCCGTGTTTAGCTGTAAGGGTATGCGTATTTGAATGACGGAAATCTTTTACAATTCTCTCGTTATAAGCTGTGAAGATGCATATCAAAATAGGCTCAGTGTACCAGTTATGGCTATAGTACCTCAAATTGGCTATAGTTGATTTTCAACCTCAAACGATGAAAAACAGTATGAAGTATTGTGTGAATGCAAGATCACACTTACAAAAGATGATTGCAATCATTCAAACTTCACAATTTGCTAAATTTTTTATAAAAAATAAATCATTTTCCTTATAATTTCGGCTTCCTTGCACCCTATTTCGCCATAGTGTACCAGTTATGGCAAATCCCATAAGGAATGTATGCGAATAGTGCGAAGTGGAACCGAAATAAGAAAATGTGTCCATAACTGGTACTGGTACTATTGGCACACGCCGTAATAAATACTAAAAGTAGTTTTGGCTCAGTTTGTTTATTTTTCCTGTAAAGTATGGAAACTTCACAATCATTTGACATATTGGAAACATTCGTCGGTCTTCTTCTTATTTTTGTAGAAATAGTTTAACTTAGGTAGTGCGATAACTGGTACAGGCACCCTACTTATGTGATCAGCACGTCGTGTTTCAGTGCAGGCGTAAAACTATTGAGGGAAAAAATCATCATAGCTAATCTTGATTATTTTACATACCTGATCCATCAGAACTGACTATGACATACCCTCATTTTGTTGAGGCATCGAAACTCGAAATAGCACCCCGGTTCAGTGCTGCTACCACCATACTCGACAACCTACACACAACCGCATCCATGTCATGGGAGACCGGGGAGGAAGTTTTCCGATTACAATTTCGTGCTGACTTGTGAAGATTCGACCCGATGATAGATGATGATGCTCGAGAGTTCAAGGCTTCAAGTGGGACAGATTTCATTCAATCTTTTGACACTTTTGGGTGCACGAGTGGTGAATGTGGAAATGGGAGAACGCGCGGTTACCAATTGGTGGCCCAAATGCACAGGAACTGGTCCCCCGATAGTTTGGTGGGTGGTGATGGTGAACGACCTTTCTACCCATTCACAGATGTATCAGCACAGAAATGATTGAGCGTTCTGTTGATGAACTTCAGAAAGCAGTCGGTTGAAAAATTTATACTTCAACTGGGACAATGATTAATGTTATTGGTGCAGGTTGAGAAATCGATAATCTCCGGGATACTGACACTGGAATATGGAAACCAGTTGAATGAAATCGAAACATTGTTGGCTATTGTAGTTTTCAATCAAACTGAAAGTTTAACAAAATTTTGATCCATCAACTCGTTTGGCTTCCACACTGAAATTCACTACATATCTCTATACCAGATTTTCCTCTACATCCTATTCCATTTGCCAAGCACAACAATATCCAGCTCTTCATCGCTTGAAGCCAAAAACCTACACAACAGAGATCAGCTTGATCACTGCTTGTTGTGCCATTATGAATGCTTCCGTTTCCCCCCACTAGACAGAAGAATGACAACTGCTGATGCGGAAGTGCTGCAAACAAATACAACACAACACTGTTCAAACATATCGTCAAAAGTTCCTGCCTGCAGCAGATTGCGAGAGCAGCACCGAAGGTGGTTGTGGTGGATTATAGTTGCTGGGATTTATCTTTTGTGCTACCGAAATTGCTTCGACGGTGTGTCATCCGCCCGCATCTCGCATGAACTGTCGTCGACGTCGTTGCGTTGTCGTCGTCAGCCGAAAGGCAGCTTTAGGCCACATTCCATTCTGCGATGATGTTCCAGAGCCAGTTCGTTGTAGCGATATGGAAAACAAACTTCCAAACATTTAAACTGCCGCTTCATCCCGGGCTTAAAAATGGCACTTTCAGAACTGAAACCGGATCTCGGAGTTTCCGTTTGTTTATATTTGCTGAGCAAATTCTGATGGTTCGGTATCTGTTCCGAGCAATTTCTGACGGTTCATAATTTCTACCACTACTGGCGGAAATGGTGAACTGAAACGTTGTGGTGGTATGATGTTTTAGTTCCAGTGAGTTGAACTGCAATTATCTTCTGGATAATTGAAAAGTGTAAAACTAAGCAATATATGGCACATACGTGAATGTTTGTTAGAAAAGTAGGTTTATTTCTCCACTGCAAAAGTTGCATGTATAGTGTTTACAGATAGTTTTCATTTAATTAACCGAGAGGATACTAAATTGGTCTTGAATGCATTTTAATAACGGTAACGTCGAACTAAAAGAATTCAAATTGTCTTTCAATACGAAGAGAAATAAAGATTTGACATGTATTCAACATTCAACCTGAAATAAGAAAATTTAAATATTTTCGGTAGTTTAGTTATCTTCGTGATGTTGGGCTTTTTGAAACCTGTTGAACTCAGAGTTGGCATCAAATCCTTCCCAACCAAGCTGAGTTATATACCCAAATTTCAGGCAATTTGGTTCACAAAACCCCCCATGACGAAAAGAACAAACCTGCCGATGACACCGTTACCCTATGTATATCAGTTTTTAATTTGGCTTCCTGCAGCAACTAGTAATCACTACCAGTATCGCCAGGTCGACTACACTCCCACAAGGAATCAATGAGATAGCTGCTTAGGAGTAACAGGCAGTGAATTGCCTGAACAAATTTGACAATTTATTTGAATTTACCTCAAATATTTTTGGTTTTAGCATATTTTATTCTGCGTGTGCATGAATGCCAGGCATAAAGTGACAGATTATGTAAAGATTACCTGCCATGGCCATATACTGGCCGCCATATTTTTCCTTTCAATTCGAGCCAACTCAAGCCTATCAGAATTCCAGGAAGAATCTCTCGAGAAAAAAAAACAATTTTAATAATTTAGGGAATTATACCCAACAAACATTTTTGCTGTACAAGAGTAGAACAAACCACTCTTAAGCTAACTGTAGCTTAAGAAACTGTTATTCAGCTAGTTCTTTTTTTTTTCTGTTTCTTGGGTAAAAAGTTATCAAACTATTTCTCGAAAACCACAAAAAAAATGCCATAAATTTCCCGGATATGCTGGAATCGCTTCCGGTAGAGAAAGCGAAGGACTTTCTAGAACCATATGCTGCTATAGAGTGTAATACCTAATAATTCAAGAATTTTCACTAGTATTCATTTTAAACAAACTTCATGCTAACAGGAAACAAATGGGATATCTTAACTAATTCCTCCAGGGACACCCTCAGAAATTCATCCAGGTATTTCTCCTGGACCAGGGATTATTTCAGGAATTCCTCCATGGACTCCAGGAATTTTCTCATAGCTTCCTTTAGCAGTGATGAGAGCATGGATGCCCCTATAGATTCCTAAATTTCTACAGAAATTCTCCCAGGAATTCGTTAAGAAAGCTTTCCTGGGATTTCCTGAGGAATTCCTCATTACTTTTGGGATACTTCTTGGAGTTTCTTCAGGAATTCCACAAGGTGTTCTTTCAAAAATATCTTCTGTATTCTTTTCAGGAACAACTCCAGTCTCCAGGGATTACACTAAATTTTGTTATGGGATGAGAAAAAAAAAAGAACAGGGGTTTGGGACTCTAGAAGTGTCATAGTGAAAGAATTTTTGAAAAATATTGAACCGGGCCTTCACAGTTCAAAACCGAAGTTTGTATGGAGAACTTGGGGTGTTCAATGGATATGTGCATTAATGATAATGATAATAGGTCTCCTCCAGAATTTATTGAAGGAATTCCCCTTGCAATAACAACCACTAGCGTAGGCAGCCTTTTCTTTTTTTTTTTTATTAATTCTTTTTGATAAATACTAAGAAAAGTGGGATGAAGGAGAGGGCTAATCCCCCTTTTCCACCTGTCTCTGTCTTGTATTTATTTAGAAGAGTGAGAAGCATGCCAACGCTAGTATTTACAACTGAGATTCCTTCGAAATTTACTGCTGTTATTCCTTCAAGGATTTCTACGAGGATTACTACAAAAATGTTCTTAGAATGTTTCCATTAATTCCTATTGGAAATCACCTTGAAATTCTTACTGGTATTGCTTCAGGAATATTGCTGGGATTTATTTATAAATTTCTGGTAGAAACCATCAGGAACTTTTGCTGGGATTACGCAGGTATCTCTCGCTGCAGATCATTCTGGAGTTCTTTCAGCTGAAAATGCTTGAGAAACCCCAGCAGTAATTTCTGGAGAAGTCCTAGTAGTAATATCTGTTGCTATTCTAAGACATAGTCCTAAAAGAATTCTTGAAGAAATCTCTGGAAACATAGCAAGAGGATTTTCTATAGGACCCTTTAGATAAATCTCTGAAGGAATCCTTTAAAGGATATATAAAGCAACTATTGCAGACACCTTTGAAGCAATCCCAACAAGTATATTTAAAATAATCCCAACAGGTATTTTTTTTTAATAATTCCAGGATAATGTTTTCATAAATTTTTCTTGAATTGTCTCCGGAATGCCTGTTGGGTTCCTCTAGGAATTGCTACTGGGATTGCTGATACCATCCAGGATCCTTCCAGGGAGTCCACTTGAAGTTCCTCCAGGAATTCTTCCTGTGATTTGTCAAGTGGTTTCTCCAAGTATTTTTTCATGAATTCCTCCACGGATTTTTTTTTAAATCCTGCAATAGTTTTTCCAGTGATTTCTCTATAGATACTTTCAGAAGTTGCTCTCGAAATTTCTTCATAAATTCCGCCTGTAGTTCCAATGATTCCTTTATAATTTATTCTTCAGATTGCTCCTGCATTTTTTTGCAAAGATCCTCCCTCAACTCTTCTGGCATTTTCACTAAAAAATCTTGCTGGGATTCCTCCAACGATACCAGTATGGATTTCTTTAGAAACTGAGTACTCCTACTAGGAAACCTCTTCAGATTATTTTGGGAAATACTGCTGGGATTCTTCTATAAATTTCAGATTGGAATCCTCCAGGATTTTTTTCTGAGTTTCCCACCTGCAAGAAATCATCCAGGAATTCCTGGAAGATTCTCAACAGTAATAATTGGAGATGCTGAAAATGTATGAAATTTCTCAAGAATTCGAAAAAAAAATCAGTAGGAGTTCCTGAAGGAATCTCAGCAGTAATGACTGGAATACAATAAGAGATTCCTAGAGTTATCTTTCACATATTCTCTGAAGGATTCATAGTAGAAGTTTCTGGAAGAACTACAAGAGACTCCCTTGAGGAATCCCAGGAAGAGTTTTCAGAGACACCCCAGCAGGCTTCCCAAATCTTTTGGGAAATCCTCTTGGAATTCCTCTAGAAATGTCTGATGGGTTCTCCTGGAAATTTCTGGAATTTCTCCATGGATTTCTCCTAGGATTCCTCCGCAAATTGCTGCGGCCATCCTTTTAGGGACT
Organism: Aedes albopictus; assembly: GCF_035046485.1. NCBI lineage: Eukaryota > Metazoa > Arthropoda > Insecta > Diptera > Culicidae > Aedes > Aedes albopictus. The sequence goes on from NC_085137.1 coordinate 210,785,752, forward strand.
TTCCCAAGGAATCCTCCAATAATTTCTCTCGGAATCACCTTAGAAATTCCTGCACGGATTCATTCATGAACTTCTGCCAGGATTTCTCCAAGTATTCTTGCTGAGAATTCTCAAGCACTTCTAGATGATATTTCTGCAGTTTTTGCTCTTGGGAATCCTCCTGAAGTATTTCTAGCAGAAATTGCTTGAAGAATTCCAGCAACACTTCTTGTGGGATTCCCACCACGAAAGCCTGGAAAAACCACAGTACCAATTCAGGACCACTTTCAACAGGAATTGTCAAAGAAATTTGAAGAGGATTTCTAGAATACGAAGAGAAATTCAGAGAAAAATCACTAGAGGAATTCGTCAAAAGAAACCCTGAGTGAGTTTGTGAAGAAATTATTTGATAATTTCGAAAAAGAAATTCCTGTAGGAATCATATGAAGTAATCTTGGCGGAAACTCAGCACGCATTCTTGAGTAATCTCCATCTCTCTCTCTCTTCTTGGCGTAACGTCCTCACTGGGACAAAGCCTGCTTCTCAGCTTAGTGTTCAATGAGCACTTCCACAGTTTTTAACTGAGAGCTTCCTCTGCCAATGACCATTTTGCATGTGTATGACGTGTGGCAGGCACGAAGATACTCTATGCCCAAGGAAATCAAGGAAATTTCCTTTACGAAAAGATCCTGGACCGATCGGGAATCGAACCCGCCACCCTCAGCATGGTCATGCTGAATACCCGTGCGTTTACCGCCTCGGCTATATGGGCCCTTAAATCGTCGGATCTCGAGTTCGAATCTAGATTTATGTAAATTTATGTGTACAGTAAGACCCATAAAAAAATGCGAAAATTCATTTTTTTTTTCTTTCTTTGGTAATTTTTGTTGCAATATTTCTTATGAATTCAGTTTTTAGATAGGGCTACAATAAGGAGGTAATTGTCATACAGGATATCTCAAATAAGTGTCGATTTTTGGGAGCTTTACGAACTAAAATGAAAACTTTTAAATACATGTAAATCATGCAGAAATATGTACTCTTAAAAACGCGGCCCTTTGAAAAACTTTTTGAAAACAATATCAGATGCTTAGGAACCAAAAACTAAAAAATGTGGCATATTTCAAAACCCTTAGATAAGATAGATCCATAAATAACTTCACCCTGTTTGAAAAAAAATTCAAAATAATTTCTTGCTAATGAAGGCTCATAAACCTACGTTTATAATAGACACAAATACGTAGTACTTAAAAAGAGTTTGATACTCCATACATTTGTTTTTCTGAAAATGTTCATTTTCGCACACTCTAGTGTTCAGTAAACGTCACATAACTTATAAGATAATATTTTTTTTTTCACCTGTCTAAATCACCAACAATCGCCTGAAGACCTTGTCTAGCTATGAAAGTGCTGTTCTTGAAATAAAATTTAATTGAATGTGATTGAGAGCAATTTGGCAAAAATTACAACCTTAAAAAAACACCTCTGGCGCGAGGACGTTTTTGAGATCTTTATCTTCAACATTACTTTTTTCAAAGGTTTATGATTCAAATCAGTAAATGTTCCTATGCCGTTGATAAATTAGTGTCTTGACTATATTATCCAATAGAAAAATGCAAAGTTTATCGATTGGAAGCACGTGAGCAATGTCTTCGAAAACTTTCGCATTTTTTTATGGGCACTACTGTACTGCCGTTCTACACCCAATTGTCCCATGTTATATGGGAATCCAATATAACATGGGACAATTATGCGTATAACGGCAGTGTAATTATTACTTCATAATAGTTGGTCATAGCACAAGTGACAATCATAAACTCTCGTAAAATTAAAAAAAAAACATTTTATTTATTTTCAATCATTTTTGCTAAAGTTCAATAACAGTTTTACTAAATATTTGTAAAACGCTTTTAACAACAAACAGATCATTTGGTGCACAACAGTATGCTTTAAAATTTCTCTAAAATTGTGTGAACAGAGCCCGAGCATAGGTTGTATCTGAATTATCATAATGTTAACTAGGCTCATGCTGAATTAATTCATCATTATGGTGCTTGTTTATTAAGAGATTGACAGTTAGGTTTTTCTAGAGATTCCTCTAGGAACTCCTCCTGAATTTCCTCCAGACATCCCTCCAGGAATTTCTACACAGTTTTGTACAGAAATTTCGCCAGAGATTTCTCCAAGATTTTCTACAGGGTTTCCTCCAAGTAATACCTCCAGGAATTCCTACATGCACGTCCCCAGGCATTGCTCCAGGATTTCCTCCAGAAATTCGCTCGAGAAATTCCTCCAAGATTTTATCCAGGAATTCTTCCGAGGACTTCTTCAGGAATTTTGTCAAGATTGTTTCAGAAATTACCCCAGGAATCCTTCCATGCATTTCTCCAGGAATTCCTTCAGAAATTCCTCCAGGAATTGATTCAGGAATTTCTCAAGTAATCCCTCCAGAAATTTCTACATCAGTTTTGCCAGAAATTTCGCCAACAAATCCTCCAGGGAAATTACCCCAGGAGCTCCTCCCGGAAAACAAAGAATTGCTTCAGAGATTCCTACAGGAATTCCTTCAGAGAATCTTCTAGGAATTCCTCCAGGAGTTTCTCTAGGAGTTCCTCCAGGGATTTCTACAGGAATTCCACAAGGGGTTTCTCTACGCATTCCTCCAATGATTTCTCAAAGCATTCCTCTAGGATTTTATCCAGTAATTTCTCCTGGGTCTTCTCCAGGAGTTTCTCCAAGAATTCCTCCAGGAATTACCCCAGGATTTTTTCAGGAATTCCTTCACGAATTCCTCCAGGAATCCCTCCAAAAATTCTTTCATAAATTTCTACAGCAATTCCTCCAGGAGTTTCTACAGAAATCCTCCAGGGGTGCCTTCAGAAACTCTTCCAGGAATTTCTCCAAAAATTCTTCAAGGAATCCCTACAGGATTTTTCCAGGGATTCCTCCTTGAATTTTCTATCCAGGAATTCTCCCAGAGGTTTCTCTAGGGATTCCTCCAGGGATTTCGCCAGAGATTCTTCCAAAGACTTCTTTAAGGATTTCTCTGGGAGTTCCCCCAGAATCTCCTCCACCCGAGCAGAAGAGAATAACAACAGCAAAACAAAATGCGTTATTTTGACAAAATAACTGCATAATGGAATTAGTAATTTTCATGTTATTAACATAACATATTGAGTTATAAACTTGTCTGTCATAAGCGGCAAAATAACAAGTCACATAACAAAAATATGTTCCTGGAAAATCAATTTAATAACATGTTTTGTTAGTATCAATAACAACTTAATAACAGTGAATTTGGGAAATATTTCAATAACAAATTTTGATGTTAAAGAGTTATTGATAACATTCCGAAAGCAAAATTAGTTATGATATCAAACGATCGTATATGCTGTTGAATAGGATGCTGAAGTGGAGGCGATATGCGTACACTTTACCCGTGGTCAAATGGAAGCATGTACGCATATGGCCTCCACTTTAGCTTTCTGTTCTACATCATATATGACTTCGTGTTGGCTGAGAATGCTATATATATTTAGACCAACATGTGAGAATGGCTGAACAATCATTGCGAACTTCAGTTTCTCTCTTCCCTAACAGGAGTATTTTCAACTAGGGTAATTGATCCGATCATGGAGGAGTTAAGCGCTGGGTTCATGTTTAAACCACAATTGTATCGCCCCAAGCAAACTTTTTACATGGATTGAATTGAAAATAATAAAATCCATCCTTAATCTACGGGAAAATAACGAAATATTGCCACTTTGATGTTGTTATGAGCATTTTATTCGTTTTTATCTGAAAGATCATTGTGTTCCTAATGTTGCGGTATGTGTTCCTAATGTTGCGGTATTTTGTTCCTATTGTTGCGGTATCCCATTGAAATCATATGGGATACCGCAACATTAGGAACACTACCGCAACAATAGGAACACAGCAGCAAACACATTTATGAAAATATTTTTTAAAAATAGGTTTTTGGGCAAATCTTAAGCAAACAAACGGTGCAATCTCATAATTTAAGCACCATACATCTATTAAAAATACCTTTTGGTAACATTTCAGTCGAAAAAGTGCTCAATTGCCATTACCGCAACAATAGGTGCTACCGCAACGATGGGAACAATTACCCTATTCATGTAATCTTTTACCACAAATAGGTAGATCCGACTTCATCCTCTGGAACGGCAGGGAAAACATGTGAAAATTCAAAATATTTCTGAAAAATCCCATTCAAAACCATCTACAATTTTGGATTCAGCTGTCTGTATTAGCTACGTTCAAACAAGTTTACTCAATAAGTTTGACATTTTTATCATTGAAATTCTCATGTCAAAGGCGGAATCTGGAACGTCCCTTTCAAAACCTTAAAAACCTTCAATATCGTCTGCTATGTTCTCGTTTTGATGTATGTAGGATGCTGCGCCACTTGGGCAGTGGCTGGTATTTTGGGTACTTTTCAGCTGCAACTCAGTCAATTTTAGAAATGTAGCAAAACCTCGCGCCGCCCGGCAGGGACTTCATTTTGTACACCTCACAGCACCTCCATGTCACGTAATATACCACACCTCTTATTAAATGTGATACCGTAAGCGTACCATACTTTGCGCACCTAGGGCCTAACTTTGCGCACTTTTCAAAAAATCGTTAAACTATTTTTCTGGTGCATTATGCAAAACTTTTTCCCACGGAATACTAGCCAGTGATAGTGGGCATGTACTTTGGTTCAGTTAGGATGTAATGATAAATGGAACAGAAAGACAAATTGATGAGTGGATGTGCAGTTGCTTTCCCTCACTCACGAAATGCTGTAGCTAACGTTGTAGAATGACGTAGGTTTTATTTCAAAACTGTTTTAGTTTTGATAGCAATACCATAAAGTATTTGTACACTCTCAATAATACAATAATAACCAAACTTATTCCACAACAAAATGTAATATTTTGATGTTATTTAATGGCTGTATACCAATAGCTTGGTCATAACAAAATAAGATTGTCCAACAAAACATGTTATGGAAACGTAATGCCTTGATAATTCAATAATAACAAAACAAGATATAAAAACAGGTTTTGTGATTTCGTAGTTATTAATTTGATATTCCCCTCTGCTCGGGCAGCATTCCTCCAGCATATGCTGCCCAAGCAACACACATGTTATACAAAAGTTACGACAGCGCAAGTTTTGGTTGTATAGAAGTTTATTTTACGTTATTTCAACACAATGTTAGAATTACGTAAGATAAACTTCTATATAACCAAAACTTGCGCTGTCGTTACTTTATTATAAGGTATCCCGGGGCAAGTGGGACCTAAAAAAATGCTAGTTTGGTTTTGTCAAGCCAAAAAATTCTAAACATAAAACATTTTAAAGTTCCAATGGTTTTAAAAGACATTGTTGGTATATTTCTTCTTATTAACGTGCATTAAAACTGTTTCAAAATTTTTACCTTCTTTTTTTTATGCATATAATGAAAAGTGGGCCAGATCTTCATTTACTCCGTATCACGGGGGAAGTGGGACCTATTCGGAATGCTTATTCAAATAGCCTAATATTGTTGCTGCATATGTGTAAGGTAGCATAAATTATAAACATCTTATACAAATAACTTTGTTTAGCGATTTATGTTGGAAGAGTTTTGTGGTATCGTACATAAATTACGTAACACATATAATAACGAAGCACTGAGAAAAAAATGGTTTAACTTTAGCAGCACGTACAAAACAAATTGATTTTTTTATACAGAAAGCGCCATAAAGTTAAATGCCAAAAGATTTACAAACTTGCTTTTCATATTACGCAGTTGATGAATCCCACCAAAAGATTTTTAAGATTTCTAGATGTTATGTTTACCCTTACATGATTTTACGATCATTAAATAAATATTTTTAAATCGTGTACTTTGAATATGTCGTTTTCCATTTTTTTTTTCATACTTTATGGTCGGTTTCTTAACACTTAGAAAACCTCATTATGCAGCGAAAAATGAAAAAAAATAATAGGATCTGCTTAGGCAAAAATATGAAAAATAATTGGTTTCGAAAAAAACATATTCTACCCAAGACTTTACCATTTTAAACAATAGCTTCATCATCAGAATAGAAGTAATTAAGTATAATTCAACGATTGATTACTTAAGGCGCCGACTTTTACTTCACTTTTGTGTAAATTTCGGCTTAGGATAAAGAAAGCGAGATCAAACTATGAAATTGTGCTTGTTACTCTCATAGGTCTCACTTGCCCCAGATGCTGAAATGCACTGGGGTAAGTGAGAGCAGTTAAGTAAAGATAACAAATGAAAAGAAATTACAGCTTTTTCGCTCAAAATAATTTGTAAGCACTCTAAATATTATCCTGTAACTGAAAAAGTTTTACTTTATTTTTTATTCTTTTTTAAAACGACGAATGTAGTAGGGTATGTTAATCTCACTTTATGAATTAAAAATTACATATGAATAACAGTAACATACAGGGTGTTAGGTTCCTGAGTGCAAACTTTTTAAAGGGTGATAGAGGACCATAAATGGAGAAAAAAATTGTTCTACGCATATGGTCAAATCTCAATCGTTACGTAGTTATTGAACTTCCCATGTTTATGACTCTTATTGCCTTAACTGGCATTAACTTGAAAATGGTCAAACTTATCGAAGTTCTTTTACCCTTATTCGAAAGATTATTGAATTTTCTAACAAATGGCTTCTTTGAATCGATTGGTTTAGTTAAATAACTAAGTTTTCTAGAGCAAAATAGCTAAAAATAGTGAATTTTTATTGGTTTTTGTCAATTATCTTTGAAACATGCGTAATAAATTAAAATTCTTTCTTTGGCAAAGTTGTGGCTTCTGTTACACTCTACAATTTGTTCTTTGACACCAAACTTCTATCTCTTATCGTTTTGTTGCAATTTCAATTTTAACATCGCATTTCAGATCATAAATTTGCAACTGTCATGGAAAGCACTTTTTTGCGCATGTGCGGCACATTTAAGTCATAATTGCAAGAAAACGATAAGAGCTAGAAGTTTGGTGTCAAAGAACGAATTGTAGAGTGTAACAGGGGCCACTACTTTGCCAAAGAAAGAATTTTAATTTATTACGCATGTTTCAAAGAAAATTGACAAAAACCAATAAAAATACACTATTTTTAGCTGTTTTGCTCTAGAAAACTTAGTTATTTAACTAAACCAATCGATTCAAAGAAGCCATTTGTTCGAAAATTCAATAATCTTTCGAATAAGGGTAAAAAAAACTTCGATAAGTTTGACCATTTTCAAGTTATTGCCAGTTAAGTCAAAAAGAGTCATAAACATGGGAAGTTCAATAACTACGTAACGGTTGAGATTTGACCATATGCGTAGAACAATTTTTGTCTCCATTTATGGTCCTCTATCACCCTTTAAAAAGTTTGCACTCAGGAACCTAACACCCTGTATATGGTCTCTTTATGGTGAGAACAATAACAATTTTTGAATGCAAAGTAATCGTTGGTGTGATACCTATGTTTTCCATGAAGAAAGTTTGCCTTAAAAATAAAAAATAAAAAAAATCTAGCCGTAGGTCTCACTTGCCCCAGATTCTCACTTGCCCCGGGGTACCTTAACATGTGTGTTGCTTGGGTGTGTACATTCTTTCAGGCATTGCTCCTGACATTCCTCCAGACATTTCTCCAGACATTCATCGTGGAATTCCCCTGAGCATTTCTTGAGGAAGTCCTCTAGGAATTGCTTCAAAGATTGCTCAAGAGGTTCTTCCAGAAATTCGTCTAGTCATTGCTTCATGCATTCCAGGAATTCATTCGCGGATTACTCCATGGGTTTCTCCAGGAATTTCTCCAGGCATTCTCCTCGACATTCCTCAAAGGAGTCCTCCAAAAATTCCGCCAGCAATACCTCCAGGAATTCATCAAGAAATTTCTGTAGAAATTTCTCCAGTGAATACTCCCAAAATTCCTGTGGAGATTCCTCAACAATTCTTCCAGGAATTCCTTCAGGAATTTTTCCAAGGATTGTTCCAAGAATTTATCCAAGAATTTCTCCAGGGATTTCTCCAGGAATTCTTTCTGAAATTTCTCCAGGAATCCCTCCAGGAATTGCACCTGGAATTAGTCCGGGAATTCCTCCAGAGTTTCCTTCAGGGTTTCCTCCAGGCATTCCTGCAGGAATTCCTCCAGAAATGTCTTCCACAATTCCTCCACGGATTTATCCAGGAATTCTTCCAGGGATTCCTCCAGGGTTTTCTGCAGGGATTGCTCCGGTAATCCTTCCAGGAATGGCTCCATGAGTTTCTCTAGTGATTATTTTATAAATTTCTCTCGGGTTCTTTTCAAAAATTTATACAGGGTTTCCTTCAGAAATCCTTCCATCATCCTAATCAGGGATACATTCAAGAAATTCTCCAGGATTACTTGACGATTTTTTTTAAACATTTCAAAGATTCCTAAAGAAATTTCTCCAACGATGTGTATTGGAATTCTTCAAGATAATTTTAGATGGATGCATACAGGAGCCAGGAAGTTATCCAATGTGTCATCCATGAATTATATCACAATTATCTCCAAGAAAACTTTTAGGAGTTCATCCACGGATTTGTTTAGAGATACATTCATGAATTCTTCCAAGAATATGTACCCCCTGCAGTGGATTTCCTTCAGAAATTCGTCTTGTATTTTTTTTTTTCAAATATATATCCCGAGATACTTTTTTTCTCCAAGAATCCTTCATGAAGTTATCCATTAATTGTATTAATAACTTCTTCGGAAATTCCCCTAGAAGAAATTTCCCCGGAAATACCTCAAGCACAGACAAACAGACGTAACACTCTGATAATTCCCATCGTACTTCGATTTAACGATCTTTTTCAAAATTGGATAGTTGGCCAACTACCCACCTGTGGCGCTCACATCGTTTTTGTTCAAGTTTGACGTTTGCTCACTACCGCCACCTAGTTGATGGTCGGCCAAACTTAGTCATTTTAGCATTGGGAAAATATGTTTCCGTGACTATGATTTGAATCGGAAAATGTTCGAAGTGTTACGTCTGTTTGTCTGTGCCTCAAGGTATTCCTCCAACGATTGTTTCCAGCAAGGATGCACTCGAAACGAAACAACTGAAGGTTTATTCCTAGAGGAATAGAGATCCAGGGCATTTCAAAATATCTAATAAGTATATACAAACTGGATGATTAATAACTGAAAGAACTCTAGTTAGGCATGGAGGAAATTATGATGACATTCGCAGAAAATCTTCGGACGAGTTTCCATTATATCCTACCGGAAAATATGTTAAAGGCAATCATGAAGAAAATATTAATGGAATAGAAAATATTCTTTTTCGATGAATCCGAAGTAATTCTCATTTGATCCGCAGAACACGCATCTGAAGAAATTCAACAATTTCTACCGCCGTCAAACCAACGAGATAGCCATATAGCCCAAAGAACGAGCTTCCCTTTTGCAATGCGAAGCGATAATGTGAATTTGATCGCACGGCGGCGTATGAACTCCGGCGGAGTTCTGTTTCCGGATCGGCAAGCATCAGGGCGGGAACCACCGCCACGGCATGACGATGCCATTAATCTGTATCCAAACCACGTCGTCAGCGGAGTACGACTGGTACGACTGCCTGTGACTACGACTGCCACCACCACCGCAGCACCGAGACCGGTGGAATCACTCTTCGTTGGAATGTCGCTCGCTGCATGGCGTGCGCGAAGGAAAAACATATCTCCCGAGACGCCCGACGACTAGTTAATGTGAATTTAATTCGTAATGTGTTCGAAATGGATTTTCACATTCGTCGTCGTCCCAGTGACACTTATCGCCGTGGGAGTCCCCCAATCCTTTCGCCTGCGTGCCGGTCTCTCTCTCTCTCTGGTGTGGATGATATCTTTGCGTAGATGTAGGTCACAGCTGCGAGGGGCGGCCGTATTTTCGGCCGGGCGGGATTGATTCCGTGACTTTTCCTCCGTGGAGATTTTTGCCGTAGATGCGTGGTGTGAGATATAAATTTTCTTGGGTGAAAGATAACGTAATGTGCTCACCAAGCGAGGTCGTTCATCAGTCTTAGTTGGAGGTTCACGTGCTTGCTTGTGATACCATTAATTAACTTCTTGTGGTAGGCAGGGAAAAATCTTTCCGGATGTTATCCAAAGTAAGCCAAAGTTTGTAGGGATAGGGATAGAAACCGAAAATAGCGATATGTGCGCATTTGTCTCCACGGAGCTGAAAAGATGCAATACGCGAGTTATATGGTGCATCTGCGTGCAATTAGTACTTACTTTCATTCCTGGGCACCCACGGTGTTGCAGAGGGCTGAATTGAAAGATCTCCAGGGCGATTGCCAGCCATCACCTTACCTGTGGTCAGGTCAAAATTATGTCGACTTGCTTTATTTCGTTGTTGAGGCTGCACCACCATGAGCCTCTGGGTTTGCCTCTGCTGCGATGTCCTGCTGGGTTCCAATCTAACGCTTGCTTGCAGATTACGTTTCCGCCTCTGCGTAGAGTGTGGCCGACTCACCCTGATGATATCGACGATGAAGCTCCACGTTGGAGATCCAATTGTGAGGCCACCATGCACGCATTATACACCGTAGGCATCTATTGATAAAGACCTGCAGCCTTTGAGTGTTCTCCACTGATACACACCAGGTTTCACTGGCGTATAGCAGCATAGATTGCACGTTCGAGTTAAAAATTCGGATTTTGGTGCGTCAACTAAAATCTGGTTGTTTTTCCATACATTGCTTAAACTCGCAAAAGCAGCTCTCGCCTTCTTGATCCGTGCACCTATGTCGATCATGGTGCCGCCATCGCCCGCCTTTTGTCAACCAAGATATTGAAAGCTTTCAACATTCTACACTGCTTGCCCAGCTACCGTAAAGCTGGAAAAGTTGACCGTGTTTACATCCAACGATTTGGTCTTGTTGACGTTGATGGTAAGACCTGCCGCTGAGGAGCGATTGGCAAGATCATCGTGCTTGCTTGAGCGCCATTCAGCTAGGAGAGCAACGTCATCAGCCAGTCCGAAGTCATTTAGGTGCTCCATGGTAATGGGCTGCCACAGCAATCCACAATTTGATTCACGGTCAATCGCACCTACCAGGATCTCGTCGATTACGATGAGGAACAGTAGCGGTGATAGTAAACATCCTTGCCTCACTCTAGCAACGACCCGGATGGGAGCGGACAAAATACCGTTGTGCAGTACTCTGCACGAAAATGTCCTGTACTGTGCTTCAATGAGGCCGATACCCTTGCGCCTGAGGGCTTCTCACATGTTTTCGTGATTGAGACGGTCGAAAGCTTTTTCGTAATCAATGAACACCAGGTAGAGAGACTCTTGAAATTCATTGATTTGCTCCAGAATGATACACAGCGTGACAATATGATCCACACAGGATCGTCCTGCACGGAATCCTGCTTGCTGCCGTCGAAGAGTTGCGTATCTTCACGTGTAGCCGGTTAAGGATCGCTTTGCAGAGGACTTTGAGAACGATACACAGTAACATGATGCCCCGCCAATTATCACATACAATCAGGTAACCCTTTTTGGGCACCTTTACTAAGACGCCTTGTCGACCGGAAATGTCGCAGTTTCCCATATGTTGCAGAATAATTCTAGACCAACATTTGAAAAGGGCGTAACAGCCATTTCGAATTTCTGCTTCTTCCGTCCCTCCTAGGCTTACCCCCCATTATTCATGAAATCTTTTACCAGTAACAGATAGATCTGACTCCCCTCTATCTGTTAACGGGAAAAGTTTGCATAAAAATATTGAAATAAAGAATTGTCCACTTAGAATCCGGACGCATGGCATATTTTCTAGGGACGCTCTTAATGATTGCAATCTTTATTCTTTTACTGCATTCTGATCCTACATGAGTCCTCTTTTTATGGTGAAAATTTCACCGATTTTCTTGCAACGAGTGAAAAGTTATTTCAGATTGAAGACAAGAAAAGGAAAAAAATCTTGCACAAACACGTTGAAAATTTAGCGTGGTCAGGTACGGCAGTCGCAAAAATGTTAATATCTCCAAAACCATTATGTGTTTTGTGCACAGATGTTGTTAATTATGACATAAAGAAGTGTTCTCAGAAGATTAAAGCTTGGGTTCATTGATTAGTCTGCTTGGAATTTGAAGATTTGGCAAGAAGTTCGAACTCTGGGCATCGTTTTTTAAAAACAAGATGATCAGAACAAATGTATACAAGAATGACAGCCTCAATAACCGCGTGCTGCTTTTCAAAAACGCACACAAGGGATCTATTGAGGTTATTTTGATGATCTGTCACGGCAATCAGAGCCGTTCAGTGGTATCGTCATAGATGGGTAGTGTTTATTAACGAAAAAACACTCAAATTTCGCCTTCACCCTATTCACCAAATTGCCCCTCATTTCGTAATAAGAAAAACGTTTGGATTTTTTTCTTCGGAATCCCAATCAGACTAATCAAGGCACTCAGTAAATTGTATAGACGATCTGATTGTTGGACCAACATGCCGAAGGGGTTGATTCTAAAATTTACCACCGTTGTGCAGATTTTTAAGGAGGCTAACATGGAAAAATTGACAAAATGTATTTAAAATAAAAATAAACAATATCAATGTATTTTTTCCATGAAACTACAATAAATAATCTTTGTTTTGAGGGCTTCACCATTTATGTTTGTTATTCCATCCCTGAGATATACGTGATTTTCTCCGTCCGGATTCTAAGTGGACAATGCCTTACACCCAGAAGGGACGGAACAAGTGAGAATTTGCAATGGTTGTTCCGCCCTTTTCAAATGTTAGTCTAGAATTGATGCAGCAGTTGTGCAGATAATACGAGGTCAGCTTTGAACAACACGGCTGATATGCGATCGAAACCCCATCCTCCCCCCCTTTTGGATTTCATGCTACTATTTCCTGCAATGATAGAGTTTCGGTGTTGACACGGATAATGCGTCGAACTCTTGGCGGATTATGCTGAAGTGCTGGTGGCGTGGCCGATCCTTCAAAAAGGTTTCCAAAGTGCTCAAACCGGCGTTTCAGCTGGTCAGCCGGATCAATCAATAGCTGTCCAGATGTGTCCTTCACGGGCATCGTAGCATTCATCTTAGTCCTAAGGACTGTATCGGAAATTAACTATAAACATTCAACATGCTCTATCTCGACGCACGGGTGGTCTTTTCATTCCGGTTCTTCTATGAAATCTTCACAATATAGTTAAGTTTCGAACTGCTTGAAGAAATTTGGAAAATATTTAGTATTATTGAAAATATGGTTCTACGAGTATACCACACAAAATAACAATCTGTACAAACTGCATTTTTTTAAAACATTTTTTAACGTTTCAAACATTTGTAGCGAAAAAAAATTGTACGGGGAAAAATCTGGAAAATAATGATTATTACTAGCAGTTATGTACACATAACATATCACTCAAAACCGACTTTTAAAATTCTTATTTGGGAAAGAAAAACCTCCAAAATTAAGAACATGGTCTATCCCAAAAAACACCTACTTTTTGGTCGAACTTTGACGCTCTGTTTTAAATATCTTAAGAGGTTATAAAATTCCGTTCTCTGGTAAAACTACCTCTTCAATAGATTTAAATACATACCCAATCGAAAAAAATGCAAATTTTCAACTTTATGTATTTTTTATTTGCGTAATCGTTCTTTGAAGACGCATAAAAAAAGAGTTCCTCGAAAAACGGCCTTTTTTCATTTTGAAGAATTGTACTAAACTGCGGAGGGAATTTTTCTTGATAAAAATAATTTTCCTATATCATGAGCATTCTGGAAAAGAATATATTTGGGCAAAAATAAGAGAAAAAATTGAATATTTTCCCACAGTTTTCGCAATTTTAAATTTTTAGGAGGTGTCCAAAATTTTAAAAACATATGTGCAATCTTTGAGATAAAAGTCCATGTTAAATGATTTTTTTTGAAAATCAGAACTGCCATTCTTTATTTAAGAGATTTATATAGTATCTCCAAAAATAAAGTTATGTTTATTTCGAACAGATTATTTTTCAGGCAATTGTGAACGTTTATAGTTAATTTCCGATACAGTCCTTACTAAGGCGACGCATGTGAGACATCGTACATACCAAATTTTTAAAATGCTTGCAGCACAAAAAAAACAGCAAAATAAATTGCTGAATTTCAGCAACATTTTCGCTGAATTTCAGCACAACGTTGCTGATCAACTGTCAAATTGCTGGATGATTCAGCATATTGAAAAATTATTGCTGATACTCAGTTAATTCGTATTGCTGAATGCAATCAGCAAAAAAAAACAGCAAAGTTTGCTGAATACCAGTAAACAAAATTTTCAGAGTAGAGGAGGCGAATGTCGCCGGTATTTGCAGCTTTCTCGCCTTCGTCGGCGAGGCAGTCCGGCCACGCTCTTTTGTCCCGCCTACATGAGCGCTTCACTTCCTTCTCGAGAGCCGAATAGCGCTGACGGACTACGGCTATGGCTCCTCGTGTTTCGTCCGCTCTTTCGCGGCTTTGGCGTTCCTGAGTCCAATCTAATATTAATTCCTACAAGCCGGCTTGACCACTACTGCCAGCAAAGAGAGCAAATGTCCCAATGCTATTGACAACGATGGAGTAAGCAGTATCTGACACTGCTGCCAATGACAACGGAGAGCCTGCCAGTCATTCATGTCTAAATCGGCAGCATCGTCGTGCAACGTGAGAATAACATGCCTGCACTATGTTGACCGTTGGCAATAATCACTGGCCTACATACCGGCCCAGACGGAATCGTGCTTGTTTTAACGGTAAAGTTTAGGCCTGTCCACCTTTTCAAAAATATTCTCTGATTCTCAAGTCCACCCCCATATTTTGATTGGCATCCTAAAAGAAGTAACTGGTTAAAATTTCAGCTAAATCCATTGAAATTTAGAGGTGCATCAAATCAATTTTGTGTTTTTCGACTATTTTTGAACTTCAAACAATCATAACTACACTAAAGCTTGTCAAAACTTAATTCTTTCGGCAGAAATTGAAAGCTATACTTGTTTGCTACAAGTTCTCCGAACAACGTATGCCAATAAAATTGTAGGAAAAATGTGTAATTATCACATTTGTAATTAGAAAAACCTTAAAAAGTAGATTTTTTGATAGATTTCGTTCTGGAACACCCTAAAATACGTAATAAGTTGGATTTTTCAAAACGGCATCATATTCTCCAATGTTTTGTGGTTATTTGCTTTTTTGACACCAATGCTGTAGGAGTTGAGCACAAATTAATAAAATTCGTGAAAGTCAAATATGATCTATAAACTAGCTTTTCGGGTGCAATTACGCTTTGGCGCGCAAAAAGTGGCATCGCGTCAGCACTGATATGATAGCCAACACCTGTCATCACGCTTGTTTGTTATCACCCGTGGTAAGGGGTAGCCAAGGCAAACTACAAGGAAGCAAAGCTACTACGTTCAGTACAATTTCGCACCACAGCGAGATTGCCTTAAAAAAGCTAGATTTTAGGCCACATTTGGCTTTACCGATTTTTAATATTGTTTGCTCAACTCCTACAGCATTGGTGTCAAAGAAGCAAATAATTAAAAAATATTGGAGAATATGATGCCGTTTTAAAATATCAAACTTTTTACATACTAACGAAATCTATCAAAAAATCAAATTTTGAGGTTTTTCTGATTACAAATGTGATGATTACACATGTTTCCTTCAATTTTATTGGCACACGTTGTTCGGAGAAGTTGTAGCAAACAAGTATAGCTTTCAATTTCCGCCAAAATAATTAAGTTTTGACAAGTTTTAGTGTAGTTATGATTTTTTGAAGTTCAAAAATAGTCGAAAAACACAAAATTGATTTGATGCACCTCTTAATTTCAATGGATTTAGCTGAAATTTTAACCAGTTACTTCTTTTTGGATACCAATCAAAATATGGGGGTGGACTTGAGAATCAGAGAACATTTTTGGAAAGGTGGAGAGGCCTAGTAAAAATGGCTACTGGAGTGTACAAACGGGTAGGGAATCATATTTGTTCACTACTTACGGATGATCTGTTATGCCGAGTCACGAGATCTACAACGCCAGATGGTGGCTCCAGCGAGGACTCGCAATAGTACACAGTTCGAAATTGTTACATCGAGTTCGCTGTAACAAAATGACCTCCAACGCTTTCAATACAATTCTTAATCGGATTGTATACTCACAGGTTGCCTGCAGTATGCAGCTTGCTAACAACTTCGCGTACAAGCTATTCTGTGAATTTGATATTCGTGAATAAGTGAAATGGAAATTTAAACGTTCTAATATTTACGTTAAATGTAGTTTTCATCATTTCTTTCTGTGTAGGTTTAGCAATCAAAACTTAGTCTGTAACACGTAAAACTAAAACTGTTGTACACAGACAAACGTCTCTACCCAAGAAACAGAACTAGCTGAATAATAGTTTTTAGGCTTAAGAGTAGTTGGTTTCACTCTTTTTTATTCTTAGCCGTTGAACCTAATTTACAGTTCTTTTGTTTTGGGGCACAACGAGAGCTATAACAACTGACAGCTGAACTTACAGTTTAGTAAGCTCCCAAACTTATTCTTTCTATTATTTCGAACCGGTCTTTGAGCTACTTCTACTTTTCTACATACATACATACATTTATTTGATCAACATCACATTTAAGACAAGACATAATCAACAATAGTACGCCACAATAGGGGAGACTGAGGAGACTTGATCCCTGGGGAGACTTGTTCCCCTCATATTTTCTCGGAATCAAAAACAGTTTTCTTCTACCATATTTTTTTCCAAAACAACATCTGGACAGACGACAATGATTTGGCAACAATTGATTTTAATTGTGTATTGCATTATTTTTTAATGGCTGATGGTTTGTTTTCAGTCCATCAGAAATCTTTTAGGCGATTCCGAAAAATCTCAATATCTTTGTGGAAATTGAATCAAATCGTGTCAAAATTTTACAGCACATAGTATACATTTTTTTTCCTCCCCTGTTGGGGAATTTAAGCCACTGCGTCCAATAAGCTGAACTTTTGTGGCATGTCCCGTTTTGATATTCGCATCTAGCCAGCTAATTACCATGTGTCAAGTAATCAGCTTCTGCCACGACGCGTCGTCTCCCAGTCAGGTGCAATGGAATTAATAAACCCCAAGACCTTCCCAGGTTCTGCAGACCAGATCTCACTGGGTTGCAAGCAACCACTATTTAGAAATCTTTGCCTGCGCATGTATAAAGCACCACAACTGCAAAGCAGATGTTCCGAGGTTTCACGTTCCGTATTACAGAAACGACAGATATCCATAAAATACTATCAAACGTATTTATTCAAATAAGGCTGTTATATAAATATTTCAATGAATGTACCTTAGTGTATACAACAGTGACATGGGGAGACTTGACCCCTCGAGGATTACACACACATTATACATGTGAAAAATGTAATTCTATTTGGAAGCCTCTATTTACTCGGAATTCTAGTATATTCAATGATAAAACGTGTCAGATAATTATTATTTTATTACACACCATTAAAAGGGGTATCAAGTCTCCCCATTTTCAAAATACGGCATATCCTTAACAATTTAAGGAAATCTTATAATTTCAAATGCACCGTATTCATGAAAAATGCTAGAAAACTTGAAAAGAAAATAAATAGGAAGATTCTGGAGTTATTTTTCCTTTAAATTAACCATGTGCTCAAAAGGGGATCAATTGTGACCCATTTTTGAAAAATACATCATAAGACATGCCTCCATAAAAACACAGTTTTGAAAACTTTAACAATAATTTAAAGTCCTTCTGTTGTGTATAAACTTGCAATAGATGTTTACCTGCCATTCTGTGCGAAAAATGGATCTAGTTTGGTGTTTTTTCTTAAAGTTACAGGCAAATTAAGAAAAAGGGATCAAGTCTTCCCAGTCTCCCCTACTCGGGTTGTGGCTGCCGCTCTCCATCCTCGGTCGCGCCCGATGCTCGCCAAGTCACGCTCCACCTGGTCTGCCCCAGAGAAGTTGTTATAGAGATGCGCGAAGACTGAAACCAAAGGTTCCAATTGAACCGTCAAACGCGGTCCCAATCGAGCAAATTCAAGGAAATAGATAAACATGGGAAACAAAGCGCAACATGAAAGCACATGAAAGTGTGTTAGTGCAAAGCATGACGTCACTTATATGCTTGACATCTTATGGGCAGATCAAACTAACACGCACGCTAAAATATAATTTTGTTCACCGCAAAAATTGATTGTTATTGGGCGTGATGTAAATAAACATAACCTAAATCCTCTTCGCGCATCTCTATAACAACTTCTCTGGTCTGCCCAAGGTAAGTAAAAGGAAGGTAATCCAATATGGTATATCATACAATCCGCCATATTGGAATTTGAAATGACAGCTGGCAAGTTTGTTTTGATTTGGAAGTTTATAAATAGTAGCAAGCCATGATCCAAAAGATGTCACTTCTGGTTGCATGCGCTTATGAGCTAATATGATAATGAAATCAACCAAAGAGCTTCGGCCTGATTACGAATGTCATGCCCTAGATTAGAGCAATATTTCCCGTTCCCTCAGAAATTTCTCTGAAATCCTGTAGACCAATCTTGGCAATAGTGTGGAACACATGAGGCCTGCGCGTGAAATTCCCATTTTAAAGCTGCGGAAGCTATACCAACACGCCTACCGTAAGATTATGATCTCTTTGTTCAGTTTTTCTTTTAAAATATCGGCAATAAAGATTCGATATGCATATGGCTAATGTTGTGGAGTTCAAAACATCCAAAAAAGTATATTTTTCTCACTATAATTAACTTCAAATTAACTGAACAAGCAGCTGCTCGGCCTATGCGGATTTTTTTTTCACTTGTTTGGAGGTAAACAACAACCCCTAGCAACCCTAGCAACCACACAGAAACCGATAGTGTACAGCGTGTCCAGCGTACACAAACTCGCCAGCAGTCACCTCCACCACCCCCGCCATAAACCTCTCCCCGCGTCCACTGACTGCTTATATGCCAGTACCTTCCATTAAAATTACCTTGGGTCTGCCCATCGTGCTCTAAGCACTCCACGCTATCTTGTGCCAATCGGATCAGTAGTAAACGCCAGCTTTGCAGGGTTGTTGTCCGGTATTCTTGCAACATGCCCTGCGCACCGTACCCTTCCGGCTTTGGCCACCTTCTGGATGCTGAGTTCGCCGTAAAGTGCAGCGAGCTCGTGGTTCATCCTTCTCCGCCACACACCGTTCTCCTGCACACCACCGAAGATCGTCCTTAGCACGCGTCGCTCGAAAACTCCGAGTGTTTGCAGGTTCTCCACGAGCATGGTCCATGTCTCGTGCCCGTAGAGGAGCACCGGTCTTATTAGCGTTTCGTACATGGTGCATTTGGTGCGTGGGTGAATCTTTTTCGACAGCAGTTTCTTCTGAAGCCCATAGTAGGCCCGACGTCCGCTGATGGTGCGCCTCCAAATTTCACGGCTCACGTTGTTGTCAGCCGTTAGTAAGGATCCGTCACCAGTTTTGCACACCGTTCATCGTTGCTTTAATCAGTCTAGTCAGCTTCCCAGGAAAGCCGTTTTCGTCGATGATTCTCCATAGCTTTGCGCGGTCGATACTGTCGTATGCCGCTTTGATGTCGATGAACAGGTGATGCGTCGGGACCTGGTATTCACGGCATTTCTGGAGGATTTGCCGTACGGTGAAGATCTGGTCCGTTTTCGACCGCCCGTCGATGAAGCCGGCTTGATAACTTCCCTCGAAGTCATTCGTTTTTGGTGACAGACGACGGAAGATGATCTAGGATAGCACTTTGTAGGCGGCATTCGAAATAGTGATCACCCTGAAGTTCTCACATTCCAAATGGTCGCCTTTCTTGTGAATGGGGCAGATTACCCCTTCCTTCCACTCCTCCGGTAGCTGTTCGGTTTTCCACATCCTGACTATCAGCCGATGCAGACAGGTGGCCAATCTTGATGAGTTCAGCTGCGATACCATCCTTACCAGCTGCTTTGTTGGTTTTGAGCTGGTGAATGGCATCTTTAACTTCACTCAGCGTTGGTCCATTTCCGTCCTCCGCTGCACTGGCGTCATCGTTTCCTCCGTTGCCATGGGCTTGCAATATCACAGCATCAAAAAGTTTTAAGTTTGCTATCAGACTTTTTTCGGGATACCAGCTGCCCTCGGGAGGAAGAACAACTGACGAAGTTCCAGGCTGGGATCGAACCCATGACCATCCACATATAAAAAGTTTTACTCTTGTGCAGCAAACATGTTTGTTGGGTCGACTTTCTATAAACTGTAACCCCTTGAGCTCCTTTAGCTACTTAAACTTCTTTATGTCATCTAACATCTCAGTCTTTTCCAGCTGCTATAGCTAGTCCAGCTTCAAAAATAGTTAAATATTATAATTAGTGCGATCTACTGAATGCTCATTACAAACAAAACCGAAACACCAGAGTTCAAGCCAAAAATATTGGAATTTAAAGGATTCACTACAAAATTGAATTTTTGAGTAACAAAAAGATGTTTTCACTTTCATCGTCAAACCATTAGGTATTTCAAAAGTTTCAGAAAAAAAACGCCAAAAAAACACGAAATTTTACAACAACATTAGAATATTAGTAGAGTTTTGTTCGTTTTCGGGCATAGTTTTGAAAATATCACTCTAAATAAAAAAAAACTGAAACTTAAACTTCAGCAAAGTGTGTTCCATAACACTCAACATGATGCTGAGTATCTAATTCTAGTTTTGAGTAAAAACCACCAACAAATCTTACTCAACTAAGATGTTACAAAACAAAATTAAGTTCCAAATTCAAATTCTAGAAATATATGTTTTAAAATAATATCTTTATAACAAAATAAAGAGTATTCCGCTGAAAAAACCTGCAAACCCCCTATTTGCATACTACATTATACCCTGAAAATATTTCTGATTCCGTTCCAGCAAAATCAAAAAGTGTCCATTTAGTTTCAGCTAAGCCTGAATCAAAAAACTATAACTATAGAATTCAAATCTTTTAGCAAGTTTTCAAAATTGTTATATATTATCATGACGCTTTTCACAAAAACTTATCACCAAAAAGTATTGGTTCGCCAGTATTACACCCAGGTGGTTTAAACCTAATCCCCTAATTAAAATCCCTGGGGTTAATCCTAAGCGTCATCTGTATTTTTTTTTTGTGAAATGCAACTGTCCTTGCAATAACAAAAAAGCAACCGTTGCCGGCAATCGTGCTCAAGCTCATTTTTAGCTCTAGTTCCTAACTTCCCTTTCTCTGCATGCTTCTCTATCTCTAGTTGTAGCCTCTCCTGTTCAACTATAATTGTTAAGTTTCTTTGCTTTTATTGCATTTCGTGATCGACCAATACTATACATAAGTGACTCGATCTTGTCAGCCCCTTTCCGGAACACATTTTTTGCTCCTCTCAAAAATTTAAACAGATATTCATACTTTTTATCCTTCTATGTTCTGCATTTCAACAGTAATTTGATGATGGTCTTAAATGAATTGGTCAAAATTTGACTGTAAGATAATGAGAGCAAAAAGTTCGTCGCAAAATAGGGCTGATAAAATCGGGTGTATAATTTATAAGCTTCCATTAAACTAATTCAGCCTCCCAAATTTTCTTGTTCTAGATTTTCAAGCCCTCCCCAAGCAGAAAAAAATATGAACAGCATAATGTAATATATGGATATGTATTATGTTATAAACTTGTCTGTCATAAGCGGCAAAATAACAAAAAATCATAACAAAAAAATGGAAGATCAATTTAATACCATGTTTTGTTAGATTCAATAACAACTTAATAACAATAAATCATGCAGTGAATTTGATTTTTTTTAATGTTACGTTACATCACATATTTGTACATTTTCAATAGTAGAATAATAATAAAACTTGGTTTACAACAAAGTATGTTATTAAAATGTTGTATGATGAATCTCAAAAACTTGATCATGACAAAATAAGATTGCCAAACAAAACATGTTTTAAAAATATAATACTTTGATAAGTTAATAATAACAAATTATGATATAAAAACAGGCTATGTGATTCTGCTGTGATGAATTTGATATTCTCCTCTGCTCGAGTCTAGCTCCCCTCTGTTGGAGGGATAGTAGTGTCACACCCCTCGCATTAAATGTTACGAGTTGAAAGAGTGTCCAACCCCTGTATAGGATTCTGGCGCGCAATGTTGTTGTTGTTGTAGTTCGTTGCTTTGAGAAGTTTGTGTGTGTGTACTGTTGGTCGGAAATAAATTAAGTTAGATTTAAGCAGTTAAATCACGTTCTTTCTTTTAAAACCACGAAAGTCCCTGTGTGGCTCTGCTGGTAGTTGCAGTTTCAACAGGTTATGGGCCCAGGATTGTTAGAAAAGACGTGTTTTTTGTAAGTGGAAGAAAACTGGTGGCAAGGACGAAAATCGAACTCGAAAGTTTTGGAAGTGCCAGAGTGGCAAAGTGTAGTGTGAAAACGTTTGATTAAAATGGCCGAAGCAAAAGTTATTTTGGAACGACTGAACAGCGCCAATTGGATCAGCTGGAAGTTCCGGATGGAGCTTCTATTAGTGAAGGAGGGTTTGTGGAAAGTTGTTGGCGAACCGAAGCCGCAAGATGTAACGGAAGCATGGATCGAGAAGGATGCTTCAGCTCGAGCAACAATTGGGCTAGCCCTTGACGACAGTCAACTGTGCCACGTTATTAGTGCAGCTACAGCAAATGAAATGTGGTCGATGCTGAAAGGATACCATGAACGAGGATCCTTGTGTAACAAAGTTCATGTGTTGCGTCAGCTTTGTTCATTGCGTTTAACGGAAGGAGGTAATATGGCGAACCATTTGGCAGAAGTGTCTGGATTGGTGCAGAAGCTCGTCGGAATGGGTGAAAAGCTTGGCGAACATTGGATTGTGGCAATACTACTCTCAAGCCTACCTGAGTCATACAATCCGTTGATTACGGCTCTGGAAGGACACCCGGAGGCGGATTTGAAAATGGAGTACGTTAAAGGGAAGTTGCTCGACGAATGGCGTCGTAGATGCGAGAATGAGAAGGAGAATGAAGAAAGAGCTCTAAGAGCAGAGCGATCGGCGAACATCGATTATCATGCTGGATTTGCGTCGCGAGTATGCTACCATTGCAAGGAAGAGGGGCATATCCGACGTGACTGTCCTAAGCTGTCAGGATCAAGGTGAGCTCGGGAGGAGAAGCAACAACGGCAGGTGGAAGGCAGTTCAAGAGATGGGTACGATCCTCGATCTGGTCGAAGTTCTAGGATGAGCGATAATAGTGAAGGTCAACGTTCGGTGTGTTTCAATGCTACTAACACGGATCGCCAATTTGAGGGTTGGATTATTGACAGTGGATGTACTCGGCATATGACAGGAGATAGGAGCTTGTTGGACGATATGCGCAAATGTCAGGAAGTAGTTACCTTGGCTGACGGACATAACTTGTCAGTTTGTGCCCGAGGATCTGGAAGGTTTACGGCAAAGAATGGGCATGGAAAAGGAACGGATGTCAGATTAAAGGATGTTTTCTATGTAGCAGGACTTAGAAAGAACATACTATCGGTAAATCGCATGGTTGATGAAGGGTACACTGTTTGTTTTGAACCGAAAGGATGCAAGATTTGCAAGGGAAAAGATGTGATACTGGTCGGTGAACGGCGAGGAGAATTGTTCTTCATGAAATAATCATAATCGAGAGCAGTAATTGAAGCACAGTTGTAGAGAGAGGTATGCAATATAAAATCGTGTCAGTGTTAGCGTAGGAGGAGATAGAGAAGAATATAGATTCAGGAAGAGTGATGTGACTACTAAGGAGGAGTGTTGGAGGGATAGTAGTGTCACACCCCTCGCATTAAATGTTACGAGTTGAAAGAGTGTCCAACCCCTGTATAGGATTCTGGCGCGCAATGTTGTTGTTGTTGTAGTTCGTTGCTTTGAGAAGTTTGTGTGTGTGTACTGTTGGTCGGAAATAAATTAAGTTAGATTGAAGCAGTTAAATCACGTTCTTTCTTATAAAACCACGAAAGTCCCTGTGTGGCTCTGCTGGTAGTTGCAGTTTCAACACCCTCTTTTTCAGTTCTATTTTGTGCTTTAGTTGCTCTTGCTTTTCAATCTACTGGTGATTCTGTAACTTATATCTTCTCAAGCTTCTCTAGCCTATTGAAACTGCCCAAGTTTCCTGTCTTCTCAAGCTTCTCTTGCTTCTATACATGTGTGTCTTGCATTCCTCTGTCCTTTGGCTACTCTTACAATTCTAAACTCTTTGGCTTCTAGCCATACAAACATCAACAGCTGTACTTTCCCTATCTCCGCAAGCTTAGCCGGTTTCTAAAGTATTTTCGGCTCCCCTTGAGCTTGTCAAATATCTTAGCTACTTAAGATTATCTTGCTTCACTGGATTTTGCACCTTCTTTCACTTTACTCTCCAACCTTTCTTGCTTTTTCAACTTCTATAACTTATCTACCTTATCTAGAATTCCTTGGTTGACCATTGAGGTAGGTTACACTGTACGGAATACATATCCAATCCATGCATATTACAAATATATTGTAACATTTACGATAAGTTGCACAGAAAAATTAAATGTGACCAACAACAACACACATCACGTACCGCACTGCACTAGCTTGCTGCAGGCTGAATAGTTGCAGTACCGCAAACAAGCAGTCGGAAGCTGGAAAAGAGCAGCTAGCTTCTATTTGGTACCAGAGCAGAGCCCAACTTCCCCGTGTCGTGTGGATAATAAGAGCAGATGTTAATTACGATAACGATGCCAAGGCTGGTGCTCCTGGGCACGCAGCATCCCTGACATTATACGTCTCCCCAGTCGGAATGATAAGCCCGGCCTGCCTTTGCTGGTTGGGCTTTTTATATCTAATTCCAGTCTTTCATGGTTGACTGTGTGGGAAGCGCTTCTCTATGCATACATGAATATAAACATCAAGCACTAGTGGGAGGTTCTGTTAGAGGTGCTGTGATGAAACGAGCAAAAGATCCTAATCAGATGATGAAGTTTATTGCCAGGAAAAGAAGGGCGTTCCACTCTGATTGTTCTGTTTACGTCTGGCAGAGTCACAGAGAGCTAGATGTCAGATGTGGAAGCTGGCGCTGTTCGGTGGTTAAACATAAAATGTCAGATTTTAAAATAATTGTACATTGGAGATCAAAACACTCGTGTTAATGTTTTTAAGATATTGATTTTTGTTTGCGGATGAACCAGGCTTCGTTTCAAGTTCCCCACAATGAAGAGTTGATAATAATAAATACTGGCATTCAATCCAACTGTTTATGTGTATTCGCGTATATTTCTTTCTGCAAAATTGAGCAGTCATATTATCGTTTGTAATACATCTCCGATATGTTTCAAACATTCATAATATCATTGAAAATAAAATGTGTAGACTACTACATAATTGTCCAGGGTTCTTTCAATTAATGGCTGTGTATGTGCAGGCTAGACTTTACCTTTGGTAACGGTTGTAAATTCCAAGAGCTCTACTTCAAGATGCACTTGACCTTAAAACATATACACATTACTGCGTTACTTTGACTTGGTGATGTTAACATTTATAAAATTATCTATGAATAATTGACTTTTCCTCATGCCAACATTGTTAGTTCCTTTCGGGTCAGACTGCCAACAATGTACCTTGACGATGGCATCATCCAAGTTGCACAAAAACAGTTCAAACTCTACAATCAAAACCATCCCTCAGATTGCACAGCCATGCAATTACTAACAACTCAACTCAAATGAAAGACCATAATCAAATTGACTGCAGATCCAATTTGCATCTGCCCTTGTTATTGGACTCAACTGGCCACTACAGAAACCATTCTTTGAAAATGAAAGCTACCTACGTTACTTTTCCATCAATCTGCAAGCTCTAACTCCCAACGGTTCCCCGAAGGCTCCCAAACAAATTGCAAACCCTCCCTAAACGTGCCCCCTCCCCGACCTTCCGTCAAGTCCATTCCAATCCGCGATATTTGTTTTTCCACGATATTTGTTCGAGTCCATTATATTCCAATTATTGGAGGAACCGCTGCTACTGACCTGCTGCGCGTCCACAGTCAGCCAGTGCTGCCACGTGCTGTTTTTGATGCAATACCTCCACAGAAAAATCGATTGTCAGTGCGGTGAAAGGATTGCGAATGCTGGAGTGGAGCAGTGGGTACCTAGTACTCAGCATACCAGGATAGGTAGCTTCAGGCTCTTTCTGGACGATTGCTAAACTTTGCGTACTCCGCATCCAAACATACACACACACACTTGAAATAGTAGGAGTGTGTGTATGTGTGAATGTGAGAAGCTGCATATTTCAACTCAACTATGCGATCGAATCGAAACTACTGCAGTGCATCAGTAGCACCAGATGGTAAACAGCATCACACAAATCGCGGCGCTTTCCGGTGTCTAGTCTAAAAGGTACTGGACATAGGCGTATGAGGAGCTAACTTTTCCAGGTTTGAAAGTTGTGTAATCCGCGTCATCTTCATACATTGTTTCGAGTAATAGACAATAAGTATATCAAATCGAATAATACACTAATTACAATCTTAGAGCGTGCGGTCATGCAGTAGTTGCTGTAGTTTTTACCAAAAAGTTTGATATAGCTGGTGGAATTACTCTACGAAATAAACATTTGCAGTAGTGAATTGAATATTTTTTTCAAAATAGGTTATTGGGATAGAAAATTGGCCATTTTTCTTAATGATTGCATAACGGTTGAGGAAATTTGCCTTTCAAACAAGCTTTCAAAAAGGTGGAATTCATTTATGGCTGAACAATAAACATCTACCGTTCTGAGGATGACCGTTACGGATAGCCGTGCAGGATAACGGTACCTACAAAAATTCATCACAGGAGGAAACAGTAGTATGAGGAAAATGGCATTACTGAGGCGCACAACTGTAGGGAACAAAATGTTATGCGGAAATTTTACGAAACTATCAATGACATGCGGAGAAAAACTGCGCCGTCTCCTATCTTGTGCAAAGATCGGAAAGAAAAGTTGCTGACTGATAAAAAACTATAACCTACCAGAGAGGCATACGAAGAGAGCATTTTGGAACTTTATTGAATAGCTAGAGCGTCGGCGCATCAACGATCAGACAAAGTATTAATGATGATGATGATGACAAGCTATGGAGCCTTCGAGGCTGGAAAAAGTTAAAAAATAATAATTTCAAGAGCTGAAAAATAATGAAACTGCAGTTAAGCATACGACCAACCTACTAACTGGCTGGAGGTTATCTTTTGCCCTCTTTACAAAAAGGAACACTGACTGGTGTGCTCCAATTACACTGCCTAGGCAGTTTTTAGATCTATTGTGACAAATGCCCCAGTTTTATTTTGCTATGTCAATTTGACGTATCATCATTGGTATTAGCAATAACCAAACCTTGACTGTTAACGTGACACGAGCAGAAGGGAATAACAACATCATAAGGAGCTGTGCTATTTGGGTAAAATAACTGAATAATTGAATCGATGATTTTTATGTAATTAATATAACACATTAAGTTATAAACTTGTCTGTCATAAGCGGCAAAATAACAAATATAATAACAAAAAAATGTTATTTGAAAACCATTTTCATAACTTGGTTTGTTAGTTTCAATAACAACTTAATTACAGTGAATTTGGAAAATATTTTAATAACAAATTTAGATATTGATATGTTGTTGATAATAATCGGAAAGCAAAATTTGTTATGGTATCAAAATCGTTACTAAGTAAACTATGGTACTTATTATATAAAATTATTCACTTTGTCTCACAAACCCACCAGTAACATGAATAACAATGCTTTAAATGATCGAAAAATACTATATTTATATTCAGAATCAGAATGAATTAATCCCCTGGCCAAGTTCGCAGGGGTTGACGGTATTGAAGTGAAGGAGTTTCATTTTGATTATTGTAATGTTGTGTTCTTTAGTGAAACATATCACCTTTTTAACACTTTAATGCGCCTCCAGCGGTTCATCACGAACCGGCTGCTGCAGATGGAGTATGGCTGATCATACGCATCAGACATGCTCGATAAACACGGAGGAACCGCCGGGGCTTAGTAGAGTCTATTCCCAAGCAACAGTTCCAAGTCGGTTGGATTTGAGAAGGTTTTGATGATCGTTACAAATCCTAATAAAAGTATTATAGGATTTGTGACAGGTTTTGTATCCTTTTACAGCCAGATGACTTCAAAATGTTGTTTGGGCTCTATTTCCCACGTTTCTCGGTTGATTTTGATTAGTAATATATTAATGTCATAGTCGCTTTTTTGAATTTTTAAAAAGTTAGGTACTTGATTATATTTTCTTTAAATAAAGCAATTAAAATCAACCGAAAAATTAATAATGGGAAGGAGATTTGCAGCACTTAATTGTGCTGATAGATTCGAAGCTAACGTGCGAACACTTAAACGCATTGTTGACGCCAATGCACACTGGGCCACGAGCGGGATCTAGCAAGTAAAAACCTCTAGCGTTTTGGGAGTACATTTTTTTGAGTTGGTGTCTTCGGAGACTTGTATTTATTTTACCTGTACTTTTATGTGGTGAAGAAAATTAGTTGGTAAATTTGCCGCATAGGTGGCGCTCCGATACTAACTTTTTTGTCTTACGTCCTAGAGGTTTCCCGTCTTCTGCAAAGTTGTAGAGCGTGCAAAAATAAGTAAAGTCACCGAAGACACCAAAGTTGTATGACTTCAAATAACAAAGTTATACTAAAAACAGTAAAATTTACGTGAAAATCACGTTTTCATGACTATTTTGGATGTTTATCGCAAATTTATCAATTTTAACACTTCACACGTGTTAATCAAAGTAGCCTGCGTCTGATGATAAGAACTTTTCAATTTTTCGGGACATTTAAAGTGTTTTTTTTTTGGGTAAAATAGTAAAAATTACTATGATTTTTACTAGCAGTTTTTTCAAAAAGTTGCAAATTTCGGCAAAATTTGCTTCAAAATATACCACTCAAGATCTCATAAACCTGAAAGTTTGCCGGAGGTATAATTTGGTGTTTTTGAGATATCTTGTTTTTAAATATTTATGTTTTTATACCTTCATTATTTTGAAAGAGATGCAATTCTTTATTCCGGAGTTGTCCTGCCATTAGATACTCACGGATCACCTTTGAATTAAAAGTTTTATGTTTACCCAACACCTTAATAACTTGAACTTGACGTTTTGTGTTCAATTGTCTTGCGCATCAATGTATTGAATCGACAATGCACATATATTTATTGGTCTATTGAAAGAAAAAAAATATAATGCTTTTTGATCCTGTGTGAGCGACTTACGTTAGTGCAAAGTTCCGGTATACCAACCCGTGGAATCAATAATGATTTTCTCAGTTAACTCAACGTACATATGTTTAGATGGATATTGATAAAATTATGGAAAAAAGACTTAGCTCACCAATGCCGTGTCATTAATTGGCACAGTGAATTAGTAAGTAAAGCACTTGCCTATTTAAGAGCCGTGAATTCAAATCTCATCTTGAGCTGAGGATTTTGTTATAATTTAACCAATAATTTATTCATTTTTACGTACAGGGGATAGACAAAATGATCGGGACAGGCAAAATTTCCACTTTTTAAAAAATGTTCAATTAGCTGTAACTTTTCGATTACTGCATCAAATATTCTCAAATTTTCACTGTAAGTTGATCAACTAGTTGTGTATCAGTGGACAAAATTTGGAAAAGATCGGGCTATTCTGCACGAAGTTATAAGCATTTTAGAAAAAGGTAGAATTATCCGGTAGCCAACTTTGAGCTGTTATATCTCCGGATTCAATGAACCGAATACAATGAAATTTTGTTCATTTATGACTCATATAATGAGCTTTGAAAAACGTTTGACACAACTTGAAGTTATTAACGAGAGAAAAAGTTATAGCGATTTCATTAATTTTATGATTTTTTAGTAAATTGGTCTATTTTTAATATGCATCCCATTACTTTTTCAATGAATTGCCGCCTATGTTGTTACTTTTTTTCAAAACATATCTGTATCCAAGAGAATCAGAGGGAATTTAAATGAGCTATAATTAGCATCTTGAATTTTTAATCGATGTTGAAATTTAAGAAAATTTGGTATATTATAAAAAAAATAATCTAATCATTATAATTTTCTTCCGTGTTAAGAATTTTTAGTTATGTCAAAAGTTTTCCGAAGCTCATTATATAAGTCATAAAAGGTCAAAATTTCATTACATTCGGTTAATTAAATCCGGAGATATAGCAGCTCAAAGTTGGCTATCGGATAATTTTACCTTTTTTTAGAATCTTTATAACTTCGTCCAGAATCGTTCGACCTTTTCCGAATTTTGTTCACTGATACACAAATAGTTGATCAACTTACAGTGAAAATTTGAGAATATTTGATGCACTTATCGAAAAGTTACAGCTATTTGAAAATTTTTTGAGAAGGGAAAATTTTGCCTGTCCCGATCATTTTGTCTATCCCCTGTATGTACGTTGAGTTAACTGAAAATCATTATTGACCACACGGAATGGTATAACGAAACTTCGCACTTGCGTGAGTAGCACACAGGGCCAAAAACCATTATAATTTCTTTCTTTCAATAGACCAATAAATATATGAGCACTGTTGATTTAACATTGATGCACAAAACAATTGAACACAAAACGTCAATTTTGAGTAATCAGGGCGTTGAAAAGTGATCCGTGAGTATCTACTGGCAGGACAACTCCGGAATAAAGAATTGCTTCTCTTTCAAAATAATTTATCAATATTTAAAAACAAGATATCTCAAAAACACCAGATTATACCTCCGGCAAACTTTCAGATTTAATAGATCTTGAGTGGTATATTTTAAAGCAAGCATCCAATTTTGCCGAAATTTGCAACTTTTTGAAAAAAACTGCTAGTAAAAATCATAGTAATTTTTACTATTTTGCCAAAAAAAAAACATTTTAAATGTCCCGAAAAATTGAAAAGTTGGTATCATCAGACGCAGGCCACTTTGATTAACACGTGTGAAGTGTTAAAATTGATAAGTTTGCGATAAACATCCAAAATAGTCATGAAAACGTGATTTTCACGTGAATTTTACTGTTTTTAGTATAACTTTGTTATTTGAAGTCACACAACTTTGGTGTCTTCGGCGACTTTACTTATTTTTACACGCTCTACAACTTTGCAGAAGATTGGAAACCTCTAGGACGTAAGACAAAAAAGTTAATATCGGAGCGCCACCTATGCGGCAAAATTACCAACTAATTTTCTTCACCACATAAAAGTACAGGTAAAATAAATACTAGTCTCCGAAGACACCAACTCAAAAAAATGTACTCCCAAAACGCTAGAGGTTTTTACTTGCTGAATCCCGCTCGTGGCCCAGTGTGCAATGCGTTTGACGTGACATTTTGGACAAAAAACTGACTGCTTTTTTAAATGAACAACGTTATTTTTGTATGACTAGGTTGACATTTCTAGGGCACGCATGACACAATAACATGGTTTATCGAGGTAGGACCGATAAGACAATTGAACGAATTTGAACATTTTTCATAGTATTTATAGGGGGATGAATACATAATAGTTGACAAGCAATTTTTGTTTTATTACAATCAACTGACCAACTCGGCGTATTTTTGTTTATCTTTTAGATGGTGTTATGACACCAACAGAAAAATATCAGAAGTTCAGTTACATGTTTCTGTGGGTTTTGGACCGATGACAGTTTAAGGACACAAGAGATGAACACAGAGAAGTAGAAAACGATTAGCGAAATCAAGAAAACAATTTGACACAGATATTTTAACATACGGGTTCGACTGATTAGATGAATCTATCTAGAAGTATCTAGAAGACAATTGATGCTAAGATTGGAAAAAAAGCTTGAAGTAGGGACTTGACTAAAATAGTGGCCGATAGGATTTTTTTAATATTTATTTTTAATATTTACCCGTAAGCTTTTCGCCGGTTGACAGTACAGTATTTAGCTGAGTACGAAGATACGGATTAGTTGGTGTACAGATGACAGGGTTCTCACGGGAAGTGCTTCAAGCGAGGCTTACATAACAACTGACAAAAAAGAAACCTATTTTCCTTGACTTTCTACGCAATGGACATCTGACCGAACACACGTGTTTTCGTTAATCTCCTAGGCATTATTAAGACATTATGTATGTGCATGACAGAACAACTAGCAGGACACAGTTCCAGACGTCTCTTTTTAATGACGACACTCAACATATTTCCAATAAAACTACACCTCAATAAAGCAAAGACTAAAGCTGCTATGATAGAACAGATCAGAAGGACTTAATTGACTATTACCTTGGAGATCTACTTCGAATAACTGACAAATTGACAAGAACCTAACTAAATACATGGACCATACTACAAAAAACCCAGCTGACAAAAAGAAAAAAAGGGGAAACTTTTATTAAAACTATTTTTGTTCAACGCAGGCCAAAACAGTGTCGACTTGGGCCACGCACGCCTACGTACTTCTGTGTGTTGAAACAAAAATAGAGGCTCCTAGAGGCAAATGTAGGGAAAGGGTGCGGTGTAGAACATAAGCACAGTGTTGCTACCGCCGTAATCACTTTAAAAAAAAAAGAATCAGAATAAATTAATCATTCTTAAAGAATGTAAAAAAACTTTAATAAATTTCTCTGAGAGCTCTTCCACGAAGTCATTCACAGATGTCCCTCTAGAAAGTCCTCCAGAATTATGAACAGAATCCTTTCAAGGATTTCTTCACAATTTCCCGTGATTATTTGTCCCGAATTTTATCTTGAGATGTCTCTGAAAATTTCTTTGAGTATTTATCCAGGAGTTTTTTATGAATAATTCTGCAGGAGTTTTTCAAACGATTTTGCCAAGAATTTTAATAATTGGTCAGAAGAATTACTTTTGGAATTTCTACGAAGATTGCGCCAGGAGTTCTTTTGAAGACTTGTCCAGGGTATCGAAGGGTTCCTCCAGAACTTCGAAGTAATCCAAAAATGTAACAAAAGGACAGGTAATTATTATAGAATTGTTGCTTTGATTTCAAAACTTGTAC
The DNA here is from genome assembly GCF_035046485.1 of Aedes albopictus. Taxonomy (NCBI): domain Eukaryota; kingdom Metazoa; phylum Arthropoda; class Insecta; order Diptera; family Culicidae; genus Aedes; species Aedes albopictus. The sequence goes on from NC_085137.1 coordinate 210,818,769, forward strand.
TGTTGTGCTATTGTTGATAAGTTGATCAATAGTACATCAATAACAAAACTTGTAGTTCAACAAAATATGTTATTGAAATGTACCTTAGTGAATGTATATCAATAGCTTGATTATAACAAAATGAGATTGTCCAACAAAATTTGTTATTGAAAAGTTTTGCCTTGATAATTAAATAATGACAAAATGAGATATAAAAACAGGTTATGTGACTTTGTAGTTATTAATTTGATATTTTCCTCTGCTCGGGGATCTCGTGGTTTTAGAAGGATTTATGCTAAGGCCTTCCTTATCACACCACGAGTAGACTAAATTTAAAGCAGTTTGGATTCTGTTAGTGATAACGTTGTCATATTTACCACGAACAAATATGACTAAATCATCTGCGAAACCAGTTATTTCGAAGCCCTGTGCCTCCAGTTTTTTGAGGAGATCATCAACTATCAAAGACCACAATAGAGGTGATAGCACGCCTCCTTGTGGGCGCCCTTTAACTGCTCTAACGGTAATAAATGAGCTACCAAGGTTAGATGATATCTCTCTTTTTGATAACTTTTCCCCAATCCAATCAACATTGCATCTGTCAAAACCTCGTCTTGACATAGCATTCCTCATTGAGTCGTAAGATGTGTTATCGAACGCTCCTTCAATATCAAGGAACGCAGCAAATGTAATCACCTTTGCTTGAAAGGATCTTTCCAATTTTGTAACCAGCTTGTGAAGTGCTGTTACAGAAGCAAATGATGACAAGAGGGCAAATGATAAGCAAAATAGATTTGGTTCAATGAGCTTCTAGCTGAATATGACGATATGATATACTCGCCTAGTAGTTTTTCCATTATTTTCAACATAATGAACGATAAAACTTATGGGTCTGAAGGATTTTAGTGATGATTTATCCTTCTTATTTGCCTTTGGAATAAAAGTGACTCGCACTTCTCTCCAAGCTGTAGGGATATGGTTGGATGATAAGCTTAATCGGAACAACTTGGTTAAAATAGACAAAAGATAATTGTGACCATAATAAATTTCAAATGCTCCATAGAAAATCAAAAAGTGCTTCCCAAAGAATGATGATGATGATGATGATGATGATGATGATTGTGTACCCACCATCAGCGCAAGGATTATCTATGGCTGCAGAGTCATACCGGAAGGGAATGATCTACCTGATGGTTGGTTGTAGCAGGGAAAGCTAAATTCACTGGAAACCTTCGGAAGACAACACGATGGTTGTTATCTCGTGACAAAGTCTGGCCACCCCACGAACATTTGCCCTGAAACCAGTGCATTTAGCTTCCTTAGGCTACCCCTCCCAAAATCCCAAGTATCATGTAATTAAAAAATAATTAATTATATAGTTGACCAATTACCTGATTTTACCTGAAATAATAAATATTATTATGTATTATGATATTTAATTGACCAATATTACAATTACAACTTTATTTACCTGAACAGCGCTGAAACAAATAGTTAGTATACTAAAGTTATAGTTAAAATCAAATAAATAACACTGAAATAAATGGAGTATTAGTAGTGAAAATACAAAAAATAAAACAAAACACAAAAAGTAAACCAAATTTTGATCTTGTAATTTTCCTGCATTTAAATTAACCGAGCTGGAGAATTACGAAATCAATATTTGTTATGGTAGATCTTACGCCGTAACGCACCATTAGAAGGTGATCTACCCACGTTACGGGTAAAAAAGTGCTTCCTAAAGAATGAACATATATTCCATGATAATGTGCAATAATGTTACCAACAAATAATTGAAAACGTTCCATGATTTATAGAACATGTACCGGTAAAACATAAAATTTTCTCATTAAAAGAGCAATTTTGTACCAATAAATAATACCGAAAAGCTCCATAATAAAATAGAAATGCTTCATAACGAAATGCAAATGCTCCATAAAAAAATAAAATTGTACCCATAATAAACTGAATATTGCTCCATATAAAAATTAAATTGCACCATCAAAAAGTGAAATTGCACCATAGGAAATAGATGCATGCTCCATAAGTAATATAATCCTGCACCATATAAAATATGATTTGCTACATAAAAAAAATTAAAATTCTCCATAACTTTAAACATCTGGACCCCAAAGTGGTGCTATGTGAAGCAATTCAACACTGCCGAAATTAATTTATGACAATATGCTATCTATGGAGAATTTTCAATTTTTCATGGAGCAATTCATATTTAATATGGAGCAATTTGATAAATACTTATGGAGCATTTATCTTTTTTCTATGGTGCAAGTTCAATTTTTATGGTGCAATTTAATTTTTATATGGAGCAATATTCAATTTACTCTGGGTACAATTTTGTGGAGCATTTAATTATGGAGTATTTGTACTTCACTTATGGGGCATTTCAGTATTATTTATTGGTACAAAATTTATGGGCTTCATGGCCGAGCGGTTAGCGGCGTCAATCGTTTAGGTGTCTCGTAAGCCTCGGAGTGTGGGTTCGATTCCCGCTCCAGTCGGGGAAAACTTTTCGTCAAAACGGAAAATTCTCCACTGGGCCACTGGGTGTTATATGTGTTGTCCGTTGTCGAATGTTTGTACTGTTCAGTCTGTAGAGGCCGTAAGGTCGAAGACGGTGTAATTTTCTAAAAAGTATGGAACATTTTCAATTAATTTTTGGTAATATTGCACATTTTCATGGAACATATGTTCATTCTTTATGGAACGCTATTTGATTTTCTATGGAGCGTTTCTATTTGTTTATGGGTGCAATAAATAGGCTGCCGTTAAAATAGGCATTAGGATTTCTTAACCCTTCTGCAGTAGTACAGGAGAAATCCCATCCCTACCTGGCACTTTGAAGGGTTCAAAGGAATCAAACTCCCAATTAACCTTTTGTCCAGTAATAAATTGATCGGCCAGAATGCATGCATCACTTCTGGCACCTTCTGACACAGTTGAATCATCATGGTCATGAATATATTTCCTGGTTTCATTGGCCTCAGTTTGCGTTACAGATGTATTCTGGTCTGTAGTGAACGCAACAATAGAACACGGAAAGTGTGTTTTCATCATTGATTCTAAAATTTCTTCGGAGCTCTTCGTAAAAGATCCGTCTTTTTTTAAGAATTCCAAGACCTATTGAATGATCTTAAGCGAGGACTTTTTGCAATCTAGCATCAATCGGAGTATTTTCAAAGTTTTCACATGTGTGCCTCTAATTTATCCTCTTCGACCTTAGCTTCCTAGAATAACAGACAACATTTGCTACTTCTGGTGGAGGTACATCATCCACATCTCCCGGAAAGTATGCCGAAGCAATACAAGTTTCCGTTTTCCGTGAATTGTTGTACTTCCACCATTATAGCAACAATGTCTCGGTCAATAAGTTGTGTAATTAGAACTGCATTCACACTTCCATTTACTAATATTGCAGATCTTGGTTGTGACTGCCCTAATTTATATTTGAATTTTGAAGGATTTTTATAGATTCAAAAAATCCTACCATTGTTTGTCCATGTTTCCTGAATGAAAGCTATATCCTGTTTACTCTCGGCAAATCTTTTGCAAAGTGCAGCTGTTGCTCTATTTGCATGATGTTGATTTGCTTGGAAGAATTCTAAGTTATGATTTTGATCGTACCTTAGATCTTATAATCGTCAAGAATTTTGTTTTTTTTTTTAATTTTGATTGAAGCTAATTGAGAAGCTGCTCATTGGAAATTTTAGATGCACTTATCGAAAAGCTACAGCTTTTTGATCTTTTTTTTTTTTGAATGAAGGTTTTGCTTGTCTCGATCATTTTGCCTATGCCCTGTAGTTGCGGCTCATGAGCATTAAAAAGATGCATATTGATTCCTTGCGATTGCTTCTTATTTACAAACATGCTATTTTGTACTTCTTATTAACAGCCTCAACTTAACAAAAACAGATGGGATTCATATCTTTGTCCTATTTAAGAGACTTTCAGCCCTTGATTGGTTCGTTTGGATTCATATCTGTTATTGTTAAGTTTTTCATGAATGGCCAAAATGTTTGGGATAGGAAATTTTTTTATCATGCTGTAACTTTTCATAGAGTGCATCGAAAATTTTCAAATTTTGACTGTTTGTCAACCTATTATATGAAAATCATAGGTACAAATTTAAGCTCGATTGGTTATTCTTTCGTGAAGCTAAAACTGTTCACATAAAACACTATTTTTGAACAACTAATTTTTGAACTGCCATATCTCGGAAACTAGTGAACTGAAATTGATGAAATTTTGGACGTTTATCAACAATATATTGATGCATCACAAGTTATTAAAACATAGATATTTCTTGAATAATGAAAAATGTTATGATAGATTGACAATTTTAGGATCTTTCTCGAAAAAACGTAATTTTTTTACATCAATTTCATTACAATTTTAGTTTTGATATCCAATGATTTTCTACTTCTGTTCTCAAGATATCTCTAATAATATACATTAGAGCCTATTTGGATTGAAGGAAGAACACATTTAGTAATTTTTGTGTGGTATTGTAAATTTGACTTATTTACCTCTATGTGAGTGACAATGACAAACCGGTATAACTTTATTCGTCGTGAGAAAATATCAATATATTGTCGAATGAATTGTCGGTTTACTGCTTTCCGAGATATGAAAGCTCGAAAACTAGTTGTCTAAAAAATAGTGTTTAACCAAAACAGTTCTAACTTTGCGAAAGATTTACCAATCCAGCTCAATTTTCGACAATGATGCACACATAGTAGGTTGACAAACAATCAAAATTAAAGAATTTTTGATGGACTCTATAAAAAGCTACAGTTTGTTGAACTTTTTTAAGGGAGAACATTTTGGCCACCCCCTGTATATAAAAACAGCATCACTTATCAACGAAGATCAATGTATTCCTTTCCTATTAATTAAAACTTCTTTCCGTGACAGCTGGGGAGATGCAGAGATGATCTCAATCTTCAGCAGCAATGAACGTCACTTTAACGTTCCCTTTCTTTTCCGATGACCGTAGCGAGAAGATCAAGGCAAACCCCAGCAGAAAAAAGACTTAAAAATACAATTTTTGCTTTACATACTCTGATCGAACAGATCGTACTCTCCTGAAAACACCACTGGCTCACCGATGACCTAGTAGTGAATAATATTATATCGACTATTTTGTTGCCACTAGAGTATATGCTTTTAGGCAAAATAATAACCTTCAGCCACAAACGGCAATGCGATATGGATTTACTCCGATTCTATACTCTCGGTCACGAAAGCCAAACCAATAGGTCCTGTGGCTATCGCAAAACACCATCTAGCATAGATCAACGGTTGCACGTTATGTTTTGTGGAGACTCGCGTACAGTCACCATGACGAAGTAATATTCGAAAGCAGAAAACAAAATAGTTCTATTCTGGTTCTTGCCTCCCAGCTACATCTATTTGTAATTACAAAAAAATAATTGAGTACATTTCATTCCATCTATATTTTTCAGGTCGCCCGCAGCCATCGGTCAAGTGGCTCATCAATGGCACGCTGGTGGACGAACAGTACGAGCATAATTCTGGCGACGTGATCGAAAATCGGTTGCTGTGGCCAGCGATTCAGCGGTCCGATTTGAACTCGATTTTCACCTGCCAGGCCACCAACACCGATTTGGTGCAACCGAAGGAGAGCAACTACGTGCTGGATTTATACCGTGAGTATTTATGCGGTGTATTGGGGGTCAATCTGCTATTTGTTCTGTATTATACCTACTAGAAGGGCCAACAAACTTTTCCCTGTATGCAATGTGTTTTGGCTGGCCCGAGCCAAATTCTTAAATGTGTGAGAAGTTTTCAAAATTATTTATTTACTCTCCTATATTTTTTGTTAGCCTTCATAAATCTTTACAGGTAAAACAAAAAAAGATATCAGAGATGGCTTAGAAAGGCCTTACAGGATGTCTCTTATTTATTGAACATATACATGTAAAATTATTGTTTATGCATATAAATTTATAGAAAATTCCAACAAAGTAATCCTTCATGGTCCGATAGCCAATAAATTGTTTTCAACCATTGAAAGCCAAATCATCTCTGAGGAAGAAGGTCCACCCATAGTCCACATAAGCTCCATGAACATTTCTACATAAACAATAAGGCCAAAGGGTTATTACTTATTCGCTCGGCACCAAGTTCATTTCATCATATTTACCGAAGTTCATGCTTGCTGGTTAAACATACCAAATACCTCGCCTCGCCATCCCAGCAGGCAATTCTCCTTCAGATCGGAAGTCGACTGAATACAACCGGAATGCTGTATCCGGCAACCATCATTTGGTACGCGAAGGGGTCCTGTAGTGGGTCACATAACAACATTACACATTGATTGTCGTGGTTCGTATATGTGACTGCGTGTCGTCGTCGTTGGTGGCTCTTGCAATATGCCAGCAGCAAACCGGTTGTCATCGAGATGGTGCGCATTTTGTCATTGTGCTAACATGGGTAATGTTTGCAACCATTCGAAACAACAAACCCCCTTCCAATATGTGTGTGTGTTGTTTATGCAGACAGGGAACTTGAGCTAGGAGAACGATAGCCGGCAGCATTGCCCAGGCATTGGTAATAAACCACCAACAAGATTCCTTCCGGTTGAGTAATACGATGAAATCTTGTGTAGTAAACAAGGATGAGCCGCATTATACACGGTCCTTCGGCGAAGTATTCATGTTCACATTTCTGTCCGTTCTGCACCATTCGCTGAACAAATCAAACAGAAGCCTATAATTCTTAGACGGAATTTATTTTGCATTTTGGGCACCGTAAAAGAGAGTTACTTTAATAACTCAAAAGGCATACAGGGAGCGATTATATGTATAACAAACTATGATTTCATCAATCGATTGGAATCTGTTCAATATTACATACACTTCCTATCATAAGTTTGGGGTCACCCCCTCAAAAACATGTCATTTTTAGGCCAATATTTCCGATTTCAAAACTCTAGGTCTCATTCAAAAGAAAATAAGTTAAAGTAACTTTGAACATGATTTAGGTGAAACTTTTAGAAAAATATTTGTATGTAAATTTAACCTAAAGTTGCCAAATTTTCTAAAAAATGACGGTAGTGTCGCTGGAAATTAGGTCGCCCAAATTTTAAGAAGAGATCGGTAATATAACATATTTTCTAGTGGAGCGAACCTGGTATGATGGTTAGAACACTTGACTATCACGCCGAGAACCTGGGATCGAATCGCACTCCCGACAAACTCACAAAATGTGAGTTCTTCCTTCGAAAGGGAAGTAAAGCGTGGGTCCCGAGATGAACTAGCATAGGGCTAAAAATCTCGTTAATAAAAAACTTTTTCTATTAGTTTTCAGGAACTCTGAAAGAATCCGTGGAAAAAAATCTGTACGATTTTCTCGAGGAATTCTTGGAGAAAATACTGCACGAATTGCTGTAGGAATCAAACCAAGACCTCGCAATCCCAGCATTCTTGGAAAAAATCTAAGAAAAGTTATTCTTATTTATTCTTATCTGGGGGACCTTTTGAAAACACCCCTGAAAATTATATCAAGTTTATATCATACTGTGGCATACTGCTATGCCACAGTGTTCGAAATCGATGATTTTGCGATCAAAATTAAACAACTTTTTTTTAGGTTGGTTCTAGAGGTTTGGCGTGTTCTACAAAGTTTTTCTGCATGTTGAAAGGCGTCTTCTGATAAAATGTGATTAATGATTAATCCCCCTAGAAGTGAGATAAAATTTTTATTTTTTCAAAAAATTTTTAGAGGTTTGAAGTTTTTGGCAAAGTTGTAGCTCATAATAAGAGAAAAAACTTCGTAGAACATGTCAAAGCTCCACCTCTTACGGTTTTCGAGATATGGGGCGTTTTGTGCGAAGTACCCCTAAAACTAGTTTTTTTTCAGTGTAGCTTCAACAGATAAAATCCTACAGTTTTGTGTTCTTCTACAAACTTGTTGAGGACATCAGAATACACATTTCTTCCGAAGATGTTAAGTCATTATATCTTGAAACAAAAAAGTTATAGGCAAATTTATTATATTTTAAGGTGTACTTTCATCTTAAGTAACTATTTCCGGCGAAAAATGGCGCAGATGGCTCAGTCGGTAGGTGAAAGATTAGACTTTTTACTATCTCTTGAGGGTGGAAACCCTCGTGGGCAATAGTGGAAAAGGTGTTTTAAATACAAGGCAAAAACTTATTATTTTGCCTGTAATACAAGAGAAATAAATAGAAAACATAATAATTAAGATGCCCGCAGTAATTTTTAGTGCATTGCGTAATTTCCGGAAATATTTTACAACATTTTTGAGCATTGTGCTTACCAAACAGAATATTTTTTGATGATTTTGAATTCATATTGTTAACTATCAGATGGTCAGGTAATTTCTGATAAAGTTACTTTAAAATAAACTGTTTGAAGTTTTTTTTCGAGGCAATATTCAAGTTATGTAGCGCTAGGAATAGAAGAGAGGAAATATTGAACAATTCAAGATGTGCATCAAAACACAGAGTAGATTTTTTTTCGTAGATTTATATTTGTTGTTTGTCTTTTCAACTTCGGAAAGAGTATCGGAAAATAGGGGAACTTACGTATTTTCGGCAGTTTTGTTCTCTTCGTCATGGGAGGTTTTTGAAACCTGTTGATGTCAAAGTTGGCCTCAAATCCTTCCCAACCAAGCTGAGTTATGTGCCCAAATTTCAGGAAATTTGGCCCACAAAAACCCCCCTTGACGAAGAGAACAAACCTGCCGATAATACCCTTTGTCACTGTTGGGTATGGAGTGGACTGTACGAAGAATACTGGTCGCGGGAAAGCTCACGTTCCCACGAGAACGGAGCCGGCGGGAGCAGGAGTAGGGTACTCCTTCCAAGAATAGTCCTCAGCCAGGAAACCAGGGTAGAAAATCCAACGCAGTTGGCAATCGTTAAGGTGATGAAAACCACAGAGAATTATTTCACTTCACACACTGTATTTCATTTTCTCTTCTTCTATTTACAAAGGTCTCTTAACACTACTGCACAACTAAACTTAATCACTTTCCACTTTTATTCACTGTTACTTCGCTTTACATCACGTGTGAACTTTAGCCAGTTCGAAAAAATACTAACTCCCTCAAAGCGCAGTGCGCCTTGTATTTATACTACCCACCGCGTGATCTCGAATCACGTGGAACCATCGAGAACGTACTAGATTGTACGCGCCTTGTCGATGGTGGTAACTCAACATTCAAAGGGGAACTCAGTTTCGATGCCAGTCACTCACGCTGTCGATCTGATACAGATTACTCCTCTCTCTCTCTCGTCGCTCTCGCAGTCGTTCATCAACGTCGCTCTCTCTCATTTGTTGTCATCTCACCACATAGCCAATCGCCGCTTCGTCGCCGTACTGCCGGGGTGCTGATGTTTTGGTTGCTGCTACGCATGACGGTCTACCGGGGGATGCGCTCTCCTACTCACTGCCGCTCGCACTGCTAGACTTAACCATCTTCAGTGTGGTTTCCGCACTGAACAGTCACCCTATCAGGAGAAGCTTTGATTCGCCCGATAGCAGATTAACAGCTTTTTGGGTAATTCATGAGTTTCACTTCCAACTGGGGAGCAATTGAAATATATCAGATATAAATCAATAAAATACAGGGTGTGCCAAGAAATAATATGAAAGTTTTTTTAACATTTCTTTTAATCGCTTGACGTAACCAATTACATGTTTTGACGTACCATTGTCTGTATCATTAGTTACTTGTAATATTTTTCATATTTTTAACAGTACTTTTCACAAACATCGGGTTGAAAATAATCAAATTGAACATTTGATAAAAACGATTTGCTTTGTTTTCATCAGAAAATCGTCAAAATGTGAATTGAAGAGTGCGAAATTACAACTATCTTAATTGTGTTTTTAAATTTTGAAAAATTTATTGATTTTTTAATTTTATACGAAAGTATATTTTTTTATTTATTTTTCTTGTATTACAGGCAAAATAATAAGTTTTTGCCCTGTATTTCAAACACCTTTCCCACTATTTCCCACGAGGGTTTCCACCCTCAAGAGATAGTGACAAGTCTAATCTTTCACCTACCGACTGAGCCATCTGCGCCATTTTGCGCCGGAAATAGTTACTTAAGGTGAAAGCACACCTTAAAATATGAAAATAAAATAAAATAAAATATAAATAAAATAAAAATTTGCCTATAACTTTTTTGTTTCAAGATATAATGACTTAACATCTTCGGAAGAAATGTGTATTTTGACGTCCTGAACAAGTTTGTAGAAAGTCACAAAACTGTAGGATTTTATGTGTTGAAGCTACACTGAAAAAACTAGTTTTAGGGGTACTTCGCACAAAACGCTCCATATCTCGAAAACCGTAAGAGGTGGAGCTTTGACATGTTCTACGAAGTTTTTTCTCTTATTACTAGCTACAACTTTGACAAAGACGTCAAACCTCTAAAAAAAATTTGAAAAAATAAAATTTTTATCTCACTTCTAGGGGATTGATCATTAATCACATTTTATCAGAAGACGCTTTTAAACATGCAGAAAAACTTTGTAGAACACGCCAAACCTCTAGAACCAACCTAAAAAAAGTTATTTTATTTTGATCGCAAAATCATCGATTTCGACCACTGTGCTATGTTAACTATATTTAGGACTGTAAAAAAACACTGGTTTAATCAGTATAGTAACATGTTTTATTATAATCAGATCAAAAGTATAACAAAATGTGACATTAACTTCAGCTTTAAGATATCGAGTTTCTATCATAATTTGATACAATTTGTAGCATGTTAAGAATTAGCTTAAGTTAAAGTTCACGAATAAAACGGAATTAAAAAAAACAATTTGTAGCAATATTTACAGTTAGCCTAGGGGTTAAAGCTACGGATCGCCAACCCGGAGACGGCGGGTTCGATTCCCGTTCCAGTCGGGAAAATTTTCTCAACTCCTACTGTATAGTGTATCATTGTAATTGCCTCACAATATACAAATTCATGCAATGACAGTCAAAGAAAGCTCTTCAATTAATAACTATGGAAGTTCTCAAAAGAACACAAAGTTGAAGCGAGGCAGGTCAAGTCCCAGTGGGGACGTAGAGTCATAAATAAAAAGAAGAAGAGAAGAAGCAATATTTTCTGCTTATCAAAAAATTACAATGGGTTATTCAAAACTAACAATTGCAAGCCACAAACAAGCATGCATGCCGAATTAATGCTTTATAATAGTAATGATAGCTGAACCAAAATAATGCTTCACATTTTGGTTGATTTACGACCGTCTTGATAATTAACCCTCTAACGCCTTTAGACGGGGTATAGTTTAAGCATTTTCGTATTTTTTGTTTCGTGGACAATCAAAATTTTTATATTTTTGACTGATATTTAGGACTGTTTTGTGTAACTCAAAATGGTGTTTGATGTCTTTAAAATCGTCTTTATATTTATTGAAATCATTGACATATTGATGTTTTAGTCACCTTCCAGAAATCATTACTTATTTTGTATTGAATCACTAAAATTATCATATTTCGATTCCTTCCCAAATCATTCTATTATAGTAAAATAATTCAAAAGAGAGTCAAATACACTTTTAAATTATTTTCCCTAAAATAACGTGAAAATTATATTTTACAAGAAAAATATTTAAAATAAAATATATCAACAATAATCATCAAATCTCAAAATGTTTTCGCCTCAAAAAATCTGTATCACGAATAGGCTGCCAGGAAAAATATTAAAGTGTGGGGATGTTTAAAATAAAATTTAAAAAAAAAATCATAACTTAACCAAAATTCATAAAACCGAGAATTAAACAGAATTATCTTCCAAAACATGTTTAAATCGCTTTTAGATGACGAAAAATGATATTCAGATCAAAATTAAAAAAAAATGGGTATTAGAGGGTTATTGGGACTTTTTAGCGCCTTAGGATGGCTCAGATAGGAAGGCATGCGATTGGCCATCGACGAGTCTTGGTTTCGAATATTGATTCAGGTATATTTAAGTGCTAATCATAAAATTTCTCGGAAATTGAAAATTTTTGCATTTCTTTTTTTGCCTTTCTCGTACACCAAGGTGTACCGAAAGGCTATATGTTCACTCCAAAAACGAAAATTTGATAGAGCCTCCGGAGAGGTCAAGTCTTATATACCAATCGACTCAGCTCGACGAATTGAGGTGATGTCTGTGTGTGTGTATGTGTGTGTGTGTGTGTGTGTGTGTGTGTGTGTGTGTGTGTGTGTGTGTGTGTGTGTGTGTGTGTGTGTGTGTGTGTGTGTGTGTGTGTGTGTGTGTGTGTGTGTGTGTGTGTGTGTGTGTATGTGTGTATGTGTGTATGTGTACAAAAAAACTCACATCACTTTTTGGCAGTAAACCTCAACCGATTTCAATGACCGACGATTCATTCGACGCGGAATCCGGTCCCATTGTTTCCTATTGAAAATGGTTCAGATCGGTCCAGCCGTTCCGGAGTTATGGCCATTTAGGTGTTCCGGACCGGTACCCCAGGAAGAGGCCAGATATGAAAACGCTACAAAACCCATCCATGCGGCACATCAAACTACGGCATTTTCGATAACTTGATGAATGGTAAGCAGAAAAATAGTCTCAGACCATATCTGAACCGGTAGTGTCCCGGAACCGGTTCCGGGTGTCCCGCCGGAAGTGACCAAACATAAAAGTGAACAAATCCCATGCATGCGACATATCAAACCGCGGCTTTTTCGAAAGCGTGATGAACAGTAAGCAGGAAAACATTCTCAGACCATATCGGAACCGGTAGTGTTCCGGAACCGGTTGCAAATACCCCACCGGAAGTGGCCAAGTATAAAAGTTAACCAAACTCATGCATGCGACATATCAAATAGTGGCTTTTTTGATATCCTGATGAACAGTAAGCAGGATAACATTCTCAGACCATATCTGAACCGGTTGTGTCTCGGAACCGGTTCCGGGTGTCCCGTAGGAAGTGTACAAATATAAAATTGAACTAAAACCATGAAAGCGACATATCAAACCGCAGCTTTTTCGATAACCTGATGAACAGTAAGCAGGAAAGCATTCTCAGACCATATCGGAACCGGTTCCAGATATTCCGCCGGAGGTGACAAAGTGTAAAAGTTAATTAAACCCTAGATTAAACCCATGCAAGCGACACATCAAATAGTGACTTTTTTGATATCCTGATGAACAGTAAGCAGGAAAATATTTTCAGAACAAATCTGAATTGGTTGTGATCCGGAACCGGTTCCGGGTGTCCCGCCGGAAATGGTCAAATATAAAAGGGAACCAAACCCATGCAAGCGACACATTAAATCGCGGATTTTTAGGCATCTTGATTTGGCAAAAAAAAAGTTTCCAGCCATATTGGGGACAACCGGAAGTGTTCCGCAACCGATTACGGTTGCCCCATCGGAAGTGATCAAATGTAAAGGAGAACCAAACCCATAAATTCGACACATTAAATGACTTTTTAATTAAGCTGCTGAACGGTTAACAAGCAAAAAAAAATCTTAGAACATACTTTGGAAAACCAATAGTGTGCCGAAACCGGTTCCAGGTGCCCCGACGGAAGTGATCAAATGTAGAAAAGAACCAAACGCATACACGCAGCACATTAAATAACGGCTTCTTCGATAACGCGAAGAACGGTCAGCAAGAAAATAGTCTCATGCCAGTAGTGTTCCGGAACCAGATTCGAGTGCCTCGCCGGAACTGGCGAAATGCACAAATGAACCAAACCCATACATGCATTACATCAATTTGCGACTTTTTAGAAAAACTGATTATTAATTTGCATGAAACTAGTCTAAGACCACATCAGGGACAATCGGTTAGTGGTAAAATGTGAACCGAAAGTGGTAAATGTGAAATTGGACCAAACCCATGCGTGTCGTACCATAAAACCACGCTAATTCGACAATGATTGCTGTCAAATTACCTGGATAAACTTTTAATTCGATAAACTAACATTATTTTAGTTTCGTTTAGATTATGATTTGTTTTTGAACAGAAATCTTACAGATATTGTGGTGGTACGAATTTATAGCTTGTTCATTTTCCCGAGGTTCACTGCGGTTGATCACCAAACGGATCTGTTGTCGGAAAGCGCCAAAATAGAACTTTCGGAAATAGCAGCTGCACGAGGAGCCGCTGCGGGTGTGAGTTACATCACAATATCGTATCATTCGTATTTGCAGTGTATTACACTGTGACATTTGATCATTTTTTAATTCAACAAATTTCGAATGAGCGGGGTACAAATTAAAAAGTGTCGTATTAAAGAGTGATGATTTCGCGGGGTTTGACAGTACACCAAATAGCAGCTTTTTTGATAACTTCTTCTTCTTTATGGTTTGACGTTCGCATTCGAACTTGGTCTGCCTCTCTTCTACTTAGTGTTCTTTAGAGCACTTCCACAGTTACTAATCGAAGGGTTTTCTTTGCCTGCCATTGCATGAATTTGTATATTGTGAGGCAAGTACAAGTCGAGAAAAAGTTCCCGACCGAAACGAGAATGAAACCCGCCGTTTCCAGATTGGCGATTCATAGCCTTAATTACTAGGCCAACTGGAGACCCTTTTTTGATAACACGATGATTGATTCGTAAGAACATAGCCTCAGACCATATTTTAGACAACCGATAGTGTCCCGAAACTAGTTCTGGGTGTCCCACTGGAAGTGGTCAAATGTAAAAGTGATCTGTACCCTTGCATAAGATAAATCAAATCGTGTTTTTTTAGGTAACCTAATGTACGTTAGCGATGATATTGCCTCAGACTATGTTTGGGAGACCCGGTGGTGTTCCGGAACCTGTTCCAGAAAGTAATCAAATGAACTATGCGACACATCAAATCACGGCTTTTTAATAACCTGAGGAACTGTTAACTAGAAAATAGGCTCATACCGCATTAGAGACTACCGGTAGGGTTGCACAACCAGCGTTTGATGCTTCGCCGTAACTACGAAAGTAAATAAAATCAATGCAAGCGATAAATATGTGTAAGAGAACAAAATCTTGACACATAAAACACGTCTCACTATACTCACTACGTTCTTGTTTTCAACGGTCAATAAAATATAACCTAGAATGTGCAGAAAAAAACTTTATCGAAGACCGCAAAGTGATCTGTGATTGTGTAAAAAGTTATATCATAGCTTGTTAGTATCGTCTTGATATTGATCAGCTCCCAATGTTAGTGAAGGTACTCAAGCAGTCAAGGGGTGATACACAAATTATGTCACGCAAAAATCGACCTTTTTCAACCCCCCTCCCCCCTATGTCACGCTTTTTGTATGGGACCTCAATATTTTTTGTAAGGGTCGCCACGGTCTGCAAACCCCCCCACCTCCCCCCCCCCCCCTCCCCCCTAAATGCGTGACGTAATTTGTGTACGGCCCCCAACTGAGAAATCTGATATTATTCAGCTCTGCTTATACGCTGAACACAACGTCGGACTATGTGCCATCAATAAGTTTTAAGTCAATTCAATGATGGCTTTGATAAAATGCTTGCTTTTCTTAAAACAACATCAGGATTCAGGAACACTTTGACTAACGTCGACGGAAAGATCGTGTGAACATATACGACGAGAAAGGCACTATCACCTCTAGGTGGATTAATTTGGGTTTTTTATTACAATTTTGCTTAAGCTGAATAACAACTTTACTATGTAATTGTAAAATGCTTATAACAACCAACAGTCCAGTTGGTACACAACACCTTGCTTTATAATTTCTTCAAATTTGTGTGAACAAACCCCGATTAAAGGTTGTACCAGAAAATTATCCGAATGTTATACAGCATCATGCTGAATTATTTCGTCATAAAAGTGATTGTTAATTTAGTGATTGTTAGTTAGAATAAGCAACATTTATAACATCATGTGATATAATTGCGTAATAATATTTCTCACCGAAGATGTCCAACATAATTGTATAACAATGAGATATAAATATCATGATATGTTATAATTATCTTATATTTTTGTTAGAATCTTCAAGTCGAGCCCCCATCCCAGTTCACATGCTTGGAAGATTTCGTAGAGAAATATGTTATAATTTTGTTATGATTTCGCATGCTAGTCTAGCAATATTGATATAATCTTGTTATGATTATATCTCATCTTGTTGTATTTTTGTTTAAAATAGAACGAGTTTTATTAAGAGTTTTTGTTATTTTAACTACTAACGTACATGTTTTATAACAACCGTTGTTACATAAATCATTGTAACAAAATAACACAACCTATAATAATTTTGCTTGTTCTAGTCGGGTAACGCCTCCGAAAACACCAACAACCCCCCTCTCTGGAAATCCCTATAATGCAAATATTATTAACTATCTTCACAAACCGGGGCTCCCCATCTTCGTTCAAAAATGGCTCAGGATATCGGATTCCGTCTCAGGAGCATTTCGAGAGCATTTCAGGTGTTTCCAGTAGAGATGGTCGGGTTTCTGATTTTATAGACCCGTACCCGTAAAATTTCATATTTCAAAACCCGTACCCAACCCGAACCCGAGAAAAAAAATTTCGTCAAACCCGGACCCGACCCGAACCCGAAAAATTTTCGGCGGTCAAACCCAAACCCGACCCAAACCCGAAAAAAAATGTCTCAAGAAACCAGAGTTCAAAAATAACACAGCGTAACAAAAATTAACTTTTTGTCTGTCTCAAGAGCAAACTTATGTGTCTCTGAAGAATTTTGGGCCGCTGAATTCGAATCCGGGCTCAGATTTGCTCTAACACGTCACAATTTTGAGCTATACCTCAATTTATAGGGCGAAATATGCGATTTTGGGCTTTTTTGACTGCAAGCCATTAAGCTTAGAAATATTTTTTAAGCAATCAAAAGGTTAATTGGTCAATTAACATCTAAATTAACGACTCATGCAAAATATTTCGTTCTACCAAATCGAATTTGATAGTTTTAAGCGATTTATGTTAGGTACGATATTTCCCATACAAGTCATCCTCCAAAAGTTGCATGCAAGTTTTCATACTAACATAAAATGCTTAAATCTATAAAATTTGATTAGGTAAAATGAAATATTTTGCATAAGTCGTTCATTTAGATGTTAATTGACCAATTAACCTTTTGATTGCTTAAAAAAAATATTTCCAAGCTTAATGGCTTGCAGTCAAAAAAGCCCAAAATCGCATATTTCACCCTATAAATTGAGGTATAGCTCAAAATTGTGACGTGTTGGAGCAAATCTGAGCCCGGATTCGGATTCAGCGGCCCAAATTCCTTCGGAGACACATTAGTTTGCTCTTGAGACAAGAACATGTTGCGCTGTGTAATTATTAAATGTAACGTGCATGACAAATAAAGCATTTTTAAGTACCAAATTATCTACATTGGTACCGAATTATCTACCCACTGGAACCCGACGTTATTCAACCCAACCCAACCCGTACCCGAACGCCCTCAAAGGGCTCTTGAAATTCCCTGAAACGACCCTGAAACACCTTACCGCCTTTTTAGTGCTCTCTTGGAACTTCCTGGAAACCCCTTTGGCTCTTTCTCAAATACCCAGAACCAAGACCTGGTTATCAAACACTGCCAACAACAACTCTTGTTTCATTCTGGGGGACATAAACATCCCTGTAAACTTGGCCAACAACAACGTTGTACTAAGATACAAACAGCTCCTGCAATCGTATAATTTCATTTGTACTAATACATCTGTTACTAGACCGGCAAGCTCGAATATTTTAGATCATGTAATTTGTAGAATGGAAGATGCTTCGCGTATTTGTAATCACACGATTTTTTCTGAAGTCAGTGATCACCTGTTAGTTTTGTCTGAATTCAAATTGTCTGCGGAAACAAGTCGGGTAACGTTGTCGAAGAAAATTATAAATCACTCTGTTTTGCAAAACGATTTTAGATCTTATTTACAAAGTATTGAAGAAATAGATGATGTTAGTAACTGTCTGGAGAACGTCGTTTCCAAGTACAATGAAATTCTTGAACGTTGTACCGTTACTGTTAATAAAACTGCAAATTTAAAAGGGACACATTGCCCTTGGATGAATTTTGAAATTTGGTCTTTAATAAAAATAAAAAATAATTATTTAAAAAGGCACCGCAGAAACCCCTTAGATACTCAAACTGCTGAGCTTCTAAAACATGTTTCCAAAAAAGTTGAAATTTTGAAGAAAAGATCGAAGAAACAATACTTTGAAAACTTATTGAACAACACTTGCCATTCAAAGCTATGGAAAAATATCAATACGATTTTTGGCATCAAAAACAAAACACCTCAACAATCTCTTATATACAAAGGAATCCCAACAGCTAATCAAACAGAAGTATGTGAGGTTTTTAATGACCACTTTTCAACCATAGGCGCTACTCTAGCCAATGAAATTCAACCTAGTAGAGAAAACCCTTTAAGGACAGTTAGGACCATCTTAGATTCAATATTTCTACATCCTGCGAGCACTAATGAAGTCATAATGTTGATAAGAGACCTGAAAAATAACAAAAGTCCTGGTCCAGATAACATTCCAGCAAGTGTGATTAAAAATAATGTAGATCTGTTAGCGAAAATACTTACAACATCTTTTAACAAAATAATCGAAACTGGACGTTATCCTTCCTGCCTTAAAGTTGCCAAAGTTGTGCCCGTTTTCAAAAGTGGAGACCCCAGTAATCCTAATAATTACCGACCAATATCTACTCTGTCAATCTTCAACAAAATTTTCGAAAAACTTTTGGTGAGTAGATTAACAGCTTTTTTTGAGCAGCACAATGTAATTTATAATTTGCAGAATGGATTTAGATGTGGTAGTGGTACTAACATAGCAATTACTGAACTGGTGGATAGCATAGTAGCTGAAATTGAGTCTAAGAAATATGTTGGAGCTCTTTTTCTTGATTTAAAAAAAGCGTTTGACACATTAGATCACAATATTCTGCTAGGTAAACTTGAAAGATGTGGGGTAAGAGGAATCGCTAATATATTAATTCGCAGATATTTGTCTAACCGCCAGCAGTTTGTTGCAATTGATGGTATTAGAAGTTCCCTTAAAGAAATAAGCACAGGAGTTCCTCAAGGGAGCAATATTGGCCCGTTGCTCTTTCTTATCTACATCAATGATTTATGCCAAATTGGTCTAATAGGACAGCCTAGGTTATTTGCAGACGACACTGCACTGTTTTACCCAAACATTGATCCCCATGCTATAACTTCATTCATGAACTGTGATTTACAGAAATTAAACCGCTACTTCTCCAGTAACTTGTTATCATTAAATTTGAACAAAACGAAGTACATGATATTTCATTCATCTCTAAGATCAATACCATTTCTTTCTAACCCAACCATAGAGCAGAATGTCATTGAACAAGTCCCAACATTTAAATATTTAGGAATTCATTTGGACAGTACTCTATCTTGGGATGTTCATATACAGAAAGTATGTAATAAAGTATCGTTTTTGTGTGGAGTGCTCAGGAGAACCAACAGTTTTCTTTCGTATAAAGTACTTTTGCAGTTTTACTATGCACATATCCATTCTAGATTAAGCTACTTAATTCTTTCTTGGGGCCGAGCGTGTAAATCTAAATTAAAAAAGCTTCAAACGATACAAAATAGATGCATCAAAGCAATTTTTAAGTTACCCCATCTATATCCTTCACTTCAACTGTATTCAAATTTACCTCACCAAATTTTGCCAATTGTAGGAATTTGCGAACTACAGACTCTTTTACTAGTTCATGATGTACTAAATAATCCACTAATTCATCATAATTCGTTGCTACAGACAGCTACAAGAACCCATAACACCAGGCGAGCCAATGATATTGTTAGAGTCAGAGCATTATCGAGTTTCGGCGAAAAACGTTTCTCTGTTATCGGTCCGTTAAAATTCAACAATCTTCCGCGTAATCTACAGCAAATCAGCAGTCGTTATAGCTTCAAAACCAATATCAAGCGATATCTGAAAGACAACATCCGTATGCTTTTATTGTAAAAGTATAATTAACCGTTAATAAACAGCTTAGAATATTGTAGTTTATTTTATCTTGTATGTGCTTACTTAAAAGGACTCATCGTCCACTGTAAGCACGTCAGTAAAGTTTATTAAGTTTATTATTAAGACCTGTTCTCGTCAACTTGATTCTCTCAATAAAGCACTGACTTAATGTATGCATAAAATTTCCTCTTTATAAGTCCTCTTTAATTTATGCACCCTCGCCTCAGCAAATGACTTAAAAAGATGGTTCCAATGTATCAGTTGTTTATTATTATTATTATTTTTATAGAATCACTGATCTATAGTACATATTGGATTTGCAACTAAAGGAGGTAAACTATGCCCAAAAAAAGCTTCAATCACGTTTCCATTTCTCACCAAAAAGCAACTAGATAAGGGAACCATGTCTCACAATTATAACCATGGAATCTGTCGAACCAAATGGATCTCCATTTCAAATGCCTTTTATCGTCTAATCGTACAAGACGTTCAAATTCAAATGAAATGTAAAATACTTCCCG
Source organism: Aedes albopictus (assembly GCF_035046485.1). Classification (NCBI taxonomy): domain Eukaryota; kingdom Metazoa; phylum Arthropoda; class Insecta; order Diptera; family Culicidae; genus Aedes; species Aedes albopictus. The sequence continues at coordinate 210,839,255 of NC_085137.1, forward strand.
TAAATCTCAAGTGGCTCAGTCATCATTATCATCGTATTGTTGACGATCGCTCTGCAGTCTAATCGAACCGTACAATCAATCGGTAGCATCGACGCACCTGGGATTCATTTTTTATCATATCCGGATATCCTGGGTTCGCCTTTTGTTTCCACCCTTCGTTCCCATGAAGCCGTATAGGATGATTGCGTCCAATCCAAATCAGCCTAATGATTTTCCGTTTGAGGCAAGGCGAGGATGGCCCGTCTGGTGGATGGACTTTCGACAAACGGCAGGCAACGGTAGTCCATTTCCTACTTCACTAAGGAAGAGTTTTCTCTTTTTATTTCTTTCTCACCATCGGAACAGCCGTTCTCTGAAAAGTCCCAGATCATATCCGCTTCGAATGATGAAACAACACCGCTCTTCACAAGAGGCACACGATGCCCTTACCGATTACAACCGAAAAGTGGTTTCGACTCATCCGTACGGGGAGAATCGGCCGCAGAATGGCAGGGGTTCCCAATTTGTGGTTTATCAAATTTTAATATCAATGCTCTAGCAACGAACGTCGAGGTATCGGTCTGAAAATCTTAGTTTTCCAATATATCAGAAAATAGATGGAATACATCCCAAGTAACATTTTTTAGTCAAAAAGACTGAAAGTGATTCTGAGGCCATCATAAAACTGAATTAATGGGATTAGGTTTTATGACGGTTTTCAAAAACTCTTCAAGACAACGAATGTTACTTGGGATATTTGCTCGTTACTTACAAAAATGCAATTGTTTTTTTAATGAAATTTTCAAATATTAGAATTTTGAAAAAAAAATCTAAAAATTTACAAATTTTTCAAAAAAAATAAAAATTTAGAGATAAAGCCACAGAAGTAGAACTTGACAACCTCTACCGTATTGATTTCGCTGCGGTATCATTTCTTTTGTTTTTTTTTTTTTTGCCTTGGGATAGGTCCGAGCGCAATACTGGCAAACCAATGGTGTCGTCCTTCCGGAAGTTGAAAGAAAACCGGAATAATGATGAGAACACTTTTGAGTGTGTTTCGCTTTCTACTCTGCTGCTGGAACGATCATCGCCTGGACGACCGGGTTCGATTCGAATGGTTGGTGGGCTTGGTGGTACGAAAAACAGAAGAGAACATTAAACGGGATGATTGGTCGTTGGAAACTGGCGAAGACAAGGCTTTGGTTCTTGCTCCAGTTTGGGGAGGAAGGAAAAAATCGTTGGAAGAAATTGTCATTGAGCACAACCAATGAACAATGTTGTGAAAAGGATATTACTGGCTCTTGACTATTATTGTAAGCTGGTTCTTCCGTGAACCGACTCCAGCACAAGAATAAACACAAAATTTAATGATGGTCCGACAGGCTGTTTGGATATCATTTGCATTCGGCTTTTCCTACTTTAGGATCCTTACGATAGTCTTTGAGGGTCAGTTTCTCGGATAACCGAACATTTCATAGTTTACAAGTGGATAAAGATAATGCAAAAAATAATTGCTTGGATCCTTATTATTATTTTTTTTGTAACGAGTATATTTGCACCTGCTAACAGAATAGAAATGTCCGCTTCACTATACATTCTTTCCTTCCTTCTGACCTTCCTTCCTTTCTTTCTTTATTATTTTTTCCTCCTTCAGAATTCTTCCTCTCTTTCTTTCATTCTTCCTTTCTTACTCCTTTCTATCCTTCTTCCTTTCTTTCTTTCTTCCTTTTATTCTTTCTTCCTTCCTTTCTTTTTTCTTCTCTACCTTTCTTCTTTTGTTCCTTCCTTCCTATTTTTTTTTTGTTTCTTTAAACAATCATCATCTTGAAAATATGAACCAATAAATATTGTCATAACTCAAACATGAACTACCATTATTAGTACCAAATTCTCACTTAACGAATCTTTTTCTTCTTTTTCCATGCTCTTCCAAATGGTCCACGTGGATGAATCCACAACCCGACAGTGAAACCATTGAGTGTGAAGATAATAAACCCACCGACACCATTAGTAGCCGACCGACGGTACGAGATCACCTGCGAAAGTGTTGGTTCCAGGCCAAATGCAGTCATAACGTGGTACCGGGGAAAGCGACCGTTCAAGAAACCAAAGGTTAGTACAACTGCACAATTGCTCGAATCTATGGTCTTCCATCTTCTTCCGTTCCGATCCCTCTCCGGCTCCACCCCATTACCCCAAACGCCATTACCCCGAATGCCATTACCCCGAAAGGGCCATTACCCCGAATCGTTCAGGAGATCACCAAAAAAGTGGTGACCGATTAGAAGTTTATGAAGGTGGTTAGAAAAGGGTAATCAGTAACTAGTGTAGGTATGAATACTTTTCTCCGTCCTATTCTTAAACAGACGATTTAGGTACCGATTTTTTTCGTTTTCTTTTTGTAACGATTAAAAAAAAATATAAAAATAAAACACAAATCAAATAGCTCTTATTTACTTCGTTTTGACAATGACAATGGGAGCACATTGTTTAAGATAGGTTCCGTTTCCCTTAGGTTTCCGTATGTTGTGCTTCATGCAAAAGTAAGGTTCGTGAAAACGAAAGCAGCAAACGTAATGAAATTAAGAAGAAAAGTAAAGACAAATTTTCCATATTTTAAACTAGCTGCTCTTTTGAACTTATAGCTATGGCTATAAAAACTACAAGTATTTCAAACTAACATTTTCCCTTCTTTTAAAAGTTGGTTAGCCTTAAGCACGATTGTAAACTGGTGGCAAACGATTGTGCTGGTTATCAAACTACACTTCTTCAAATATTTGCCTTCTTTTGAAAATAGGCTGTTCTTTTGAGTTTGCAGTTTCCAACCGTGTACTATTGCAGATTTGTTTGGTAGCCAAACTGTTAATTTCTTTATAGAAATGTTTCCTTCTTTTCATCAGAAGCTGTTCTTTCGAGTTTGAGTGTTACGTAATTTATTTCCAGACGAATAACTAACTCCATAGCGGATTTTTTCTTCTCTGAATAAAAGGCTGTTATTTCAAGTAAATTTTTTCAGAATTGGCTTGCGGCCAAACTGGCAACTAGATTTCTTTTGATTTTCTTTTGATTTTGATGATCGGTTTCTAGAACATCAAGCCCTAAAATTGTTTTCTGAATATTTTTTTCAAGATTGTAGTACTGGACTGGATTTCAGATATTCAGTTCACTTAGCAAGGTAGATCCAGCATCGTTGGACCAAAATAACTATTTGTAGCTTTTCTTTTCATGAAAGGCTGTTCTTCTAGCTGAATTTTTTTTTTTTTAGTTTTTATTTTTGTGTATTTTAACTTAGATGCTGATTCTACACTCCCTTCTTCTAGCTGCACTTATATAGTTTATTGGGAGTGAAAGTTGCTTACTGTATATGAGATTTGTCCTTCTTCAATTTATAGGCTGTTCTTTCTAGTTACGTCGTTACCGGGTTGATTGGCGACATATCTCTATTAATTCCATCTGATTTTTTTTGCCTTCTTTTAAAGTTGGGCTGTTCTTTTGACTTATATTGTTACAGAGTTGTTTGGTAGCCATGTTGCCCTTTGCAGATTTATGTATAGGGGCCGTGCATAAACTATGTAAGTAGGAGAGGGTCTATCCAAATTCTAAGCTCTATACAAATTTACAAATTTTTGTATGAACAAATCGTGGACTTCATGGCCGAGCGATTAGCGGCGTTAGTCGTTTAGGTATCTCGCATGCCTATGAGTGTGGGTTCGATTCCCGCTCCGGTCGAGGAAAACATAAAATACTCCACTGGGCCACTGAGTGTTATACGTGTTGTTCATTGTCTAATGTTAGTAATGTACAGTCTGTGCGGCCCCTTCTTTAATTTGTATGCTGTTCTTTCTAGTTATATCCTTGCAGACCTTATTGGCGGCCAACATATCAATCACATTTTTTCACATTTAAGGAATGTTTTTTTTTAAGTTACACTGTTATAGAGTTTTATTACCAAATCGTCTATTCCTCCTTAAAAGATTTTTTCTTTATCTAACTATAAAATGTTCTTTCCGGGCCTATTTTGCAATTTGTATTATTTGATCTCGCCTAATGATCATTAGACTTATTAGTGATACTTTGGCCAAATGTCTTTTCGGCCTAATGAGCCAATATCGATAGCCAGTATTTGAAGGACCTTTGCTGACAGCTCTATCTCATACAAGATCATCTCTAATACGTATTATTCCATTATTTTGTTTTAAGGTTATTCTTTACAATGATATCTTCTGGTATTAAAGCTGTCAGTAATGTTATTAAATAATATAAATATAAAATACCCATCATCAGAATAACCCATCTAAAAATATGCTTTCGGGGTAATGGCGTTCGGGGTAGTGGCCCATTCGGGGTAGTGGCCCATTCGGGGTAGTGGCGTTCGGGGTAATGACCCATTCGGGGTAACGGCTTTCGGGGTAATGGCCTATTCGGGGTAATGGCTTTCGGGGTAGTGGCGTTCGGGGTAATGGCATTCGGGGTAGTGGCATTCGGGGTAATGGGGTAGAACCCCCTCTCCTTCTCTCAAGAGACGCAATCTAGGAAGAAATTCCAGTCCAGTGAATCCAATTGCCGGCCGTTGCAAACGTTGCTAGATAGAATTGCAGAGCAGCGTTGGGCCCATATAGCCGAGGCGGTAAACGCACGGGTATTCAGCATGACCATGCTGAGGGTGACGGGTTCGATTCCCGGTCGGTCCAGGATCTTTTCGTAAAGGAAATTTCCTTGACTTCCTTGGGCATAGAGTATCTTCGTGCCTGCCACACGATATACACATGCAAAATGGTCATTGGCAGAGGAAGCTCTCAGTTAATAACTGTGGAAGTGCTCATAGAACACTAAGCTGAGAAGCAGGCTTTGTCCCAATGAGGACGTTACGCCAAGAAGAAGAAGAAGAAGCAGCGTTGGCTTCACACGTTCTATTATAACCAGATCAATTTTCATAACGATGGGAAGTGTTTACAGCACAACGGCTTTTAGGAAATTTACAAAGTAGGAAATTTACAAAGTACCTATTTTGGGCACTTGCCACTATAACTAAGTCAATTTCAAACCGATTGATTTGAAATTTTGTCCAGAGTTAGGCACGTACAGTATCTAACTCTGTACAAAAATTCAAATCAATAGGTTTGAAATTGACTTAGTTATAGCTGCAAGTGCCCAAAATAGGTACACCTGCCGAAATGGTACAAGACCCTATTATATTATTTCTAATTAGTTAGTTTTTATTTCGTCGACTATTAGATATTGCTACAGATTTGATGACATGATGTTAATTTTAATTAATTTAATTTGTTTCATTTCGTTTTTTTATAGATTCCACAGCTACTCAAACCACTTAACTGACTTCTTCAAATTTAATAACTGAAATAATAATTGCTTTATAATATTTCATTTATATTTTAATTATCTTGAACTACTATTGTTCTACCATTCGAAGCAATATTTCGGAATTGAAGCATTGTTGAAATTCAAGGTGCATTCAACCTATCCTACTTGTGCCAAACCATCTGCAACGAGTCCGTCGAACCGTATACATACCACTAGTGAGAAGGCTATTTGTTTCCGTCGCATTAATAGCAGTCTGATGGTCTTATTAAATTATCACCTCGTCATCATCCTCCACCACCAACTTGGACGGAGGCCGTGGCTTCGCCATTTACTGACACTTCAGCCCAGTCAGCCGGAGTTGCAGGGCTGGCAATTTTCAACCGGTTGGCAGTTTCACTATCTGAAACGGGAAATCATCTTTCCCCGGACGGACGATACGACGACGACAGTTTCCCACCGAGTCCGACCGGGGAGGGGTGGGGTAGTAAAATCTGGGAAGAGGTTTTTATTATTAAATATCCTGCCCAATTAGCGCCTGTTTCGAAATTAATGTGTCCACACAAAGCGATATAAAAAGACGTCGGAGGAAATTGAGCTCGACGTCGATTACAAGCGATAATAGAGGCGCGAGTGGCGCTATTACTCGTTGGATAGTAAGAAGTTGGTATTTATGCTTTGTAATGAGCTTACGATGTCAAAACGCGCAATTTATGGGCGACAGGATAGCTGATTTGTGGATAGCGCAGATGGTTGATGAGTTTTTCTGATGATGTAATGGATTCTTGGCAAGATGAGAATGCCGCTGTTCGGTGAAAGCTAGATATAAAAAAGTTTGGCTTTGGGAGGAGCTTGAACCTAGTAAGCTTTCACTAACTCATTCATTATTGATGATAGACGACGGAAAATGATCTGGGCTAACACTTTGTAGGCGCCATTCGTTTGGAAGTTCTCACACTCTAGCTTACCGCCTTTCTTGTAGACATTACCACTTCCTTCCACTCCTCCGATAGCTGTTTCATCCCCCAGATCCGTACACAAACAATCGGTAATATCATCCTTTTTTTTGGCACTGTGGAATCTTTAACTTCGCTTAGCGAGCCGTTCTGACGTACTTAGTCATTTCCGCTGTGCTTGCTTTCCCTGCACCATTCATGTCTACCTCAAAATACTGCTTCCACCTTTCAATCACCTCACGCCCGTCTACCAGTAGCAGATGAGCTTCTGGTAGATGTTCCATGCTTTTTGAGGACGAAACCGCAGTTCAATTTCTTCACATCACACTTCTATAGCATCAGTTGCTGTTACTTCTACTAGATCAGCCCAAAGTGGCCGTCGGTACCGTACATTGTAGATGACGGACTTTGATCACCAACCAGTAGTCGTCAGCGGTGGGCGCTGTTGGTCCTGGGCGACCGACACTTCTCAGATATCATTGATGTGAGGACATTCTGAATACTAGACATAGACTCCAATCACCACCTACTCGTCAGTAAGATTCGAGCACGATTGACCGTGACGGATCTAAAACGGCCTACGACTTATCGATTATGCTGCCGGCAAAAACATGGCCATAGGTAGCACCTTTTTCCAACACAGCCTCCCTTATTGTTACACCTGGAAATAGCAGACGGTAACGCAAATCAATCACGTTCTGGTTGACGGATAGCACCTCTCTGACATTATCGATGTAAGGACCTATCGTGGTGCTTACATTGACTCCGACCACTACCTGGTGAAGGTCAAGCTGCGCCCAAAACTATTAGTCATTAACAATGTACGTTTCTAGCGAACACTACGGTACAACGTAGAACGACTGAAGCTACCAGATGTCGCCTCAGCATACACACAGGATCGCGATGCAGCGTTGCCAGACGAGGGCGAGCTCTAGAGGACTGCTGAAGTACATTAAGTGCAGCCATCAACGACACAGCCGAGAGCACCACCGGGTATGTGGAAAGTAATTGATGGAACGAATAGTTCGACGAAGAATTTAAAGCGATTTTTGAAAAGAAAACCACAGCGCGGGCGGTAATGCTGCAGCAAGGAACCCGACAGAGCGTGGAACGTTACAAACTCAAGCGGAAACAGCAGACCTGCCTCTTTCGGGAAAAAGCGCCGCTCGGAAGAATCGGAGTGTGAAGAAATGGAACTGCAAGAAACACGGAAATTCTACCATAAGCTCAACGTACCCGCCACAGCTTCGTACCGCGAGTCGAAATATGCAGAGATAAGGACGGAGGCCTCAGGACGGACGAATGCGAGGTGATCAAAAGGTGGAAGCAACACTTCGATGAGCGTAGAGAACGTAGGCACGATATATCACGGCAACGGAGGAAACGAGTACGCCAGTGCAGCAGTTAGGATCTAGGGAATGTCACAGTTACCAACTTCACTAGAACGACGACCATTTGAAATATAAGAACTTCAGAGCGATCATCGTTTTGAATGTCGCCACTAATTTCTATCTCAGATGATCTTCCGTCGTCTGCTTGGTCGTTTGTCGCCTAAAACGAATGAGATCGGTCGAAGCTATCAAGCCACCTTCATCAACGGCCGGTCGACAGCGGACCAGATCTTCATCGTATGGCAAACCCTTCAGAAATGCCATGAATACCAGGTCCCAAAGCTTTACCTGTTCATCGATTTCAATGTGGCCCACAACAGTAACGACTGCACATAGCTATGGAAAATTGTTGACGAAAACGGCTTTCCTGGGAACTTGACTAGATGGATTAAAGCAACGATGGACGGTGTGCAAAACTACGTAAGGGTTTCGGGTGCACTATCCAGTTCATTTGAATCTCGCCGGGGACTGCGACAAGATGACGGACTCTCGTGCCAACTCTTCAACATCGCTCTGGAAGGTATGATGCGACGAGCCGAGCTCAAAAGCCGGGGAACGATTTTCACAAAATTCGGTCAATTTATGTGCTTTGCGGACAACATGGATATTATTGCCAGAACATTTGGAACAATGGCAGAGCTGTACACCCGCCTGAAACGTGAAGCAGCAAAGGTCGGAATGGTGGTGAATGCCTCAAAAACGAAGTACATGCTGGTAGGCGGAACCGAAAACGACCGGATCCGTATGGGTGATAGTGTTACGATAGACGGGGATACCTTCGAGGTTATGGAGGAATTCGTATACCTCAGATCCTTAATGACGGCTGAAAACAATGTGAGTCGTGAAATACGAAGGCGCATCATCAGCGGAAGTCGGCCCTACTACGGACTCCAGAAGAAGCTGCGATCTAAAAAGATTCACCCACGCACCAAATGCACCATGTACAAAACGCTAATAAGACCGGTGGTGCTCTACGGACACGAGGCATGGACCATGCTCGAGGAGGACCTGCAAGCACTCGGAGTTTTCGAGCGACGTGTGGTAAGGACGATCTTCGGCGGCGTGCAGGCGAACGGTGTGTGGCGGAGAATGATAAACCACGAGCTCGCTGCACTTTACGGCAAACCCAGCATCCAGAAGGCGGCCGAAGCAGGAAGGATATGATGGGCAGGGCATGTTGCAAGAATGCCGGACAATAACCCTGCAAAGTTGGTGTTCGCGACCTATCCGGATGACACAAGAAGGCGTGGAGCACAGAGAGCACGATGGGAAGATCAGGTGGAGCATGACTTGGCGAACATCGGGCGTGATCGAGTATGGAGAACGGCAGCCACGAACCGTGTATTATGGAGAAATATTGTTAATTCAGTTTTTCTTGGATTTGATGTACCGTAAAACGGGGTATCATTGATCAGCGGGGTAACATTGATCGGCTTGACCGACCTCATGAAATGTTCATATAAGCAATTTACAATAAATCAGTTTCTGGTATCGAATGGTATATCGTAATCTGCTGTTATTTAGCTGTTAAATGGCATGTAATTCTTGAAAATTGAATTTCATTAACATTGAAATAAATCGATTTTTCCATAACTAAGTTTCGTAACGCAATGAGATACATTGTCAAACATTCATGCATGGCATGAATACTAGATACAATATGAGGTTCGAAATCACTGTATTACTTCAATATGATATCCTAGAGTTGGATTTAATGAACGAAACTTTTATGAAAATGCTCTCTTCAATAAAATATACGATTTATTAAAAGTAAGCTATCAATTCCTTATGCCATTGCCTACCTTTAGGCGTTATTCGCGGTTTGGAGGATTTTAATCTTAAAATAATTCAAAAAGTACATAATTTGTAAGAATTTGGACAACATATTCGAAATCCGCGACCCCGAATTTAGTAAGTAAGGGTATTTTCCAGAGTATATGTACGCACAAATCTCAATACGAGCTTGAGAAAAGTTGGCTGTGAGCACATGAAAATTCCATGAGCTTGAGACTCGCGATGTTAGTGCACATCACATTAGCATTGCGAGTCTCAATGAGACATCTCAATGAGACGAATGAGACAAGCTCCAAGTGCAACACCGCACCGGTTTGATTTACTCTTGAATCCTTCACTAGGGTGACATTTCTGGATGATGTTCAGCTGGGAATGGGTTGGAGTTTCCCGGGGGCGGAGGAGGTTCAGATCGTTAGTGTGCAGGGACAAATGGAATACAACCAGAGATTGTTTTATGACGGAAATGGTGGTGTGAGGAACAATCCTCGAAAAGGCTTCTTCCAAAATGACGTGAGTATGCCCACAATTTATTGGGGGATAGCAGGGGACAGCGTGCTGTAGCTTCTGATCGGTGAATTTCTAGGCGTGTTCTGTTTGACCATAGAGGATCGTTTGGGATGATAAAAAACGACACCAGCGTTCATCTTCCGAAAGTTTCGACTAAGGTTATTTTTTGCCTTAAAAAGACTATCATAGGTTGTATTATAAATATTTAATTGTTGGCCCTCACAGACACGTCAAACATGTAGTGTGAATAAGGAGAGATATGATGTGAACAACATCTTTGGTTAGGGATATTGCAATCTCAATCAATGAAAACAAATCCAATATTTATTGGATGTCCAATTGACCCATTTTATCCACTTATCCGCGAGCCGTAATGGCCGTAATGGCCGCGCTGAGTACAAGTGAGCGGTAACGATATTGACGATTCGTGCGTTCGTGCGGATAGCAACTGGTTGACTTCACCGAACAATTGACGAAGGGGTGATGAGGGGAACCGCATCGCTTCGAAATCCCGGATTTCCAACTAAGAAACGTCTCAAATTCCGAATCGCTAGTACCCAGCGCTGCCATTACTGCTCGCGGATAAACCGATTCAATCCCCACAAAGTATCAAACTCGGTATTTTTGCCTTAATTCTGAGGTGGGATCAGGCCTCCAAAATAACGTCGCTGCAATTTTTTTCACTGACGAACATCTCAATGAGACGTGTCTCACGAGACGTCTCATTGAGGCACGTACACTAGATTTTTCATGAGCATGCTGTGATCTCAAATCTCAAAATTTTCCTGAAACGCATTTCACACCAGCGCATGGCACACTGTCTCATTCATGTATACATGAGCTTTTAGACACTCTGATTTTCAACACAAACGAACATTGATCACTGACATGATCAATGTTACCCCAAATCAACAAATTCAAAAATTAGATTATAAAGTCTATTTAAATATGTTTAAAAGTTTTACAATACTTTTTTGAGTAGCTTAACACGTACTCAGAGGGCCAGTACTTGTTTTAAAAATATAAAACATGTAACGTTTGCTTTAACAAGAGAATTATTCAAGAAAGATCGAAAATTCTGATCAATGTTACCCCGGATTACGGTAATACAAAATAAATGAATTAATGGGGTCGGGCATCCAGGCATAAATGAATTAATGGCGCGAGTATTTTCGAAAATTATCGCTAGATCATTTGAAACGGTGGCAGAACTGTACACACGCCTGAAACGCGAAAGGTTGGACTGGTGGCGAATACGTCAAAAATAAAATAAGCATATACTAGCTAGGTAAATCCGAACACGGCCCGATCCATCTAGTAAGAAATGTTACGATAGACGGGATACCTTTGAAGTGCTGGAGGAATTCGTCTACCTCGGATTCTTACTGACGCCTGACAACAATATCTATATCTGTCTATCCGAAGGCGCATAATCAGTGGAAGTCGTGGCTATCACGGGCAGAAGCTGCGATCGTCTGTTGACTGGGCGGCGAATCGTGAAGGTGATCAAAGTTGGAAAAAGAATACGGTTTGATAGGGCATGTTGCAAGTGTGCCAGGAAACAACCATGTTAAGTTGGTGTTCCCTACTGAACCACGTGGTACCAGAAAGCATGGAGCGCAGAAAGCACGATGGACGGACCAAATGGATAGTGCACCTGGTGAGCATTGGACGTGACCGAGGATGGAGAACGGCAGCCACGAATTAATCATACTGTTCTGGACGACCTGATGGGCAAGCTGTCGGTTACTAGCTGCGAAGCTAGTACCGCTGGCGCATATGTTACGTTTTTGGACCCAAAAAGCATAACAGGAACTGGCTGTTTAATTCAGAGGAAGTTCTTCGACTAATCGGGGAACCCAGTAAGACTGCGAATAATCACCTAAGCCTAGGTGAAAACGGTGTAACGGAACATACCTTGGGGACACTGTGGTGTATCAAAAATTATGTATTCAGCTACGGGCAATCATGAGCCTGTTTTTCCTATTAGGATTGACGTTATTCTATGTCATCCACTACAAGGTACTCATCAGGATGTTTAGAAGGCGATAATGTACTGGGCCGAGCCCATCACGGTCTAGCCTATGTCGAAGATGATACCTGTGGACAAAGCTATGTGAACAGCTAAGCTGTATTCGGATTAGCCGTTGTTATTCCCGGATCATTATCCTGGAGATTCGGAGGTTACATTTACATACACGCAGAAAAATGGCGCTTGTTTAAAACAATAAAACGCATGGTTGATTTTCAAACTGAAAATTTACTTATTCCAAGGTTATATTTAATTGTTTTCATTTAGAGTTTATCGATAGAAACAACCGATTACCATCATTTCATATAATGTCAACAATTTCATTTGTTTCAACAAAATAAAAACCATAAACATGGTCCTAAAGCACTCACACATCTATAAAATGCTTACCCCAACATCGCCACAACGAAGAAGGTGCAGCAAATCCATCACGTCAACTTCCAAGTGCAGCTTTGGCCGTGATGGATAACACGCAGGTACTCACGACAGCATCCACAAAAAGTTGATCGATTTCGCCTTTTTTTTATCTTTTTTTAGTCGTTCTCCTCCCCATCCGCTTTCCGACGGTCTGAAAATAGATTTCCGAGCTGCCGCAGTTGCTGCCGTCACCAACACAATCACATTCCGGGTTTGTTAGTGGCAAAAGTGCAGCCGTTTGAATCAATCCATTATTTCATGTTGAAAATACCATATCTCTGTTTGTTTTAACAAACTGTCAAAAATTTCGACAAATGAAAATATTTGTATTATCAAACAATAGAACAGTTCAGTTTAAACTAGAAATCAATTTGTCGCTATAGTAAACTTGAACTAGGGTTTAATTGTGTTTAAAATTTATTTTTCTGCGTGTACCTGTTTTTTTTTTTTTGTTTTTATTGACGTGTATTTTAACCTTTTGCTAATTCTATACTTAACATTTGCATACTAGGGTTGCCAACACTTATATGAAAAACACAAAATCGATTATGCCTAAGGGGGCTCAAAGTGCTCTAAGTATGTATGAGAAAACGTGGTCAAGTGTATGCCGAAATTTTAAGTTTTGGATTTTTTCCGCTAGTTGGCGCTGTAAGCGTTAAATGATCAAACCCTTTGGTATAACTCAGAGAAGAGAAGCCCATCTTCGGAGTCAGAAATTGATAAATATTCCATGTTGTTGGTCGCGACACCTAGCGGTTGAAATCACACTTTTTACACGGAAAATTCCAACCGTGTTGACACGCAAAAGCAAAGTATTTCGGAGGCAGGAACACCAAAAAAGATTGTGTTTAACATGAATGTATTTCGGGGACACAGTCAAAGTTGCTTATCTCTTAAAACCGTAAAAAGGGTATGCGATACAATAGTGGGGAGAATATGTATAATATCATTATGATAATTAAGAAAAAATGGTAAAACATCATAATTATGCTTTATAACGGCCTGCAATTGCAAAAACGTCTTTGGAACGTCTTCCATGTAAGGTACCCCGGGGCAAGTGAGAATCCGGGGCAAGTGAGACCTACAGCTATAATTTATTTAATTTTTTATTTTTAAAGCAAACATTCTTCATAGAAAACATAGGTATAACGCCAACGGATACTTTGAATTCAAAAATTGTTATTCTTCTCACCATAAAGAGACCATATATGTTATTGTTGATCATATGTAATTTTCAATTCACTAAGTGAGATTAACGTACTCTATTACATTCGTCGTTCTAAAATAGAATAACAGATAAAGTAAAACTTTTACGATTTCAGGATGATATTTGGAGTGCTTGCAAATTATTTTAAGCGAATAAGCTGTAATTTATATTCATTTATTACCTTTAGTTAACTGCTCTCACTTGCCCCAGTGCATTTCAGCATCTGGGGCAAGTGAGACCTATGGGAGTAATCAAACACAATTTCATAGTATGATCTCGCTTTCTTCAGCTAAGTCGAAATTTACATAAAATTGAAGTAAAAATCGGCGCCCTAAATAATCAATCGTTAAAATATACTTAATTACTTCAATTCTGATGATGAAGCTATTTTTTTAAATGGTAAAGTCTTGGGTAGAACATATTTTTTTCGAACCAATCAATTTTTCATATTTTCGTCTAAGCAAATTCTTTAATTTTTTCGTTCGCTGCATAATGAGTTTTTTTTGAGTGTTAAAGAACCGGCCATAATGTATGAAAAAATTGGAAAACGACTTATTCAAAGTTCACAATTTACAAATATTCATTTTATGATCGTTATATTAAGTAAGGGAAATCATAACAATTGTTAACTGTAAATCTTGAAAAATGTTTGGCGAGCTTCATCAACAACGTAATATGAAAAACAAGTTTGGAAATCTTTCGGCATTTAACTTTTTGGCGCTATTTGTTTAAAAAATCAATTTGTTTTGCACGAGCTGCTAGAGTTAAATCATTTTTTTCTCAGTGATTCGTTATTACCTGTGTTACGTAATTTATGCACGATACCACAAAACTCTTCCAACATAAATCGCTAAACATAGTAGTTCGTGTAAGATATTTGTAATTTATGCTATCTTACATTTATGCAGCAACTTTATTAAGCCATTTGTATAAACATTCCGAATAGGTCCCACTTGCCCCGTGGTACTGAGTAAATGAAGATCTGCTCCACTTTTTATTATATGCAAAATATACAGAATGTAAAAAAAAAATCAAACAGGTCTAATGCCCGTTAATAAGAAAAAATATACCTACAATGTCCTTTAGAATCATTGGAATTTTAAATTTATTTATGTTTAAGATTTTTTGGCTTGACAAAACCAAACTAGCATTTTTTTAGGTCCCACTTGCCCCGGGGTACCTTAATTACAATAGTGGTCGAAACAAAAATTGATATGCTCTCAATGAAACAAAGTTTCGAAAACTAAGAGAATTAATCACACTAGTTTACAGCATTTTTGAACTCGGTAAGCTGATGATCATTTTTGGTGTAGAATCATGCCCTGAGTTCGAAAACGCGAAAGAAAAAAATTACAGTAGAGTGGAAATTTTTTCGACTTTCCATACAATGTTGATGATTTGAAATCGATTTTTGTTCTATTTTTAAGCAAAGTCGCTCACTTCAAACATGTCATTCTTCGTAACCAATGCTCCGATTGAGCTGAAATTTTTACTGTAACTCGCCTACATATGATATGTCAAATAAACGTCGAGAAAGAATTTTTAAGTTGATTTTTTCTTATTAAAAAAATACATTTCTTCAAAAAATTTTGGGAATTTTGCTAAAATTTGTCCCTAAAAATCGTCAATATCTTGAATTTCATCAATCTGACGCAAAACCTGTATTCAGATGATCGAATGGTATTGTATTCAGCTTTCAATTTATGGAAAAAGATTCAAAATTGGTTGAACAAAACGCAATAAATTTGAATTTTAGTAAATTACATATTTTGAAAAGTTGTAAAACTCGATATTGAGCTAAAACTCAAAAACTGTTCTACTTTAAATTTTTTGAAGGTCGGTTTCGAAATCAGCACTAAATTGTGCTTCAAAAATTTTGGTCGTTGACAGAAGTTCACGACTTTCATTTTATTTTGTAAACTTGTGTCATCGATATGACGTCATTTGTTCATTAATTTTGACTGTACCTGAAAGTAATCAATACACTTTGAGCCATGATCTTGTTTTGACGTTTATGCACGATGGAAACGAAATGGGCAGAAACAAAATAAATTGAGTCGATTTTTCACGCCAAAAATTTATCTCTTTTCGTGTGGTCGATTTATTCTGAGATGCCCTCCTCTTCTCTGGTATTACTTAGAGTGACTGGAAGGGAGAGTGGAGTCATGTTCCAATTTTGACAGGTCTCTTTCTCGTTTGGAACGGGAATTTGTATGGAGATGACAGATGGTCGCTGTTCCAATTTTAACATTGACGCCACTCTCTCTTCCAATCACTCTAGTATTACTGTAGGTGACTACAGGGGGTGGCCAAAATGTTTGGGATAGGCAACGTTTTTTCTCCCACAAAAAAAATCAACATGCTGTAACTTTTCATAGAGTGCATCAAAAAATCTCAAATTTTGACTGTTTATCAAACTGTTAAATGTGCATCATTGGTACAAATTTGGGCTCGATTGATTAATTTCTCGCGAAGTTAGAACCGTTCGGGTAAAACACTATTTTTTTAGACAACTCATTTTTGAGCTGTCATATCTCGGAAACCAGTGAACCAAATTGAATGAATTTTTTAACGTTTATCAAATATATATTGATACTTAATACAACGTTATAAAATGTAATATTTTCTCACGGCGAATTAAGCTATACCGGGTTGAAATATTTACCCATAAAGAGGAAAATAAGTCAAATTTACAATACCACACAAAAATTACTAAATGTGTTCTTTCTTTAATCTAAATAGGCTGTAATACATCTAACTAAAAATAACTTGAGAACAGAAGTGGAAAATCGTAGAACATCAACACTAAAATTTATTGGCATTAACTTAAAAAAATACATTTTTTCGAGAAAAATCCAAAAAGTGTCAATCCAGGATAATTTTTTCCAACGTTCAAAAAGTATCTATGTTTTAACAGTTTGTGAAGCATTTTTATATTGTTAGTGTACGTTCAAAATTTCATTCAATTCGGTTCACTGGTTTCCGAGATATGACAGCTCAAAAATGAGTTGTCTAAAAAATAGTGTTTTACCCGAACGGTTCTAACTTTGCGAAAGATTAATCAATCGAGCCCAAATTTGTACCAATGATGCACATATAATAGGTTGACAGTCAAAATTTGAGATTTTTTGATGCACTCTATGAAAAGTTATAGCATGTTGAACTTTTTTGTGAGAGAAAAAAAAAAGTTGCACAATCCAAACATTTTGGCCATCCCCTGTATATGCCAAACAACTTTGTCGAATTGATTGATTGATTTGTCTTTATTAAAGAGACTTTCAGCCCCACACTTTGTCGAAGACTGTAAAGAGATACGACGCCCGTTATAAAGTTATACCCTAGGTAAAGTAGGGTGAGACATTATGGTCGTTTTTCCAGTACATGTAAAATAATAATATCAATAATGAAATCTCAATACTTTGCCTCACTTTGCCTAGGGTATATCTTTTTTCACAGGAGTCGGATCACTTTGTGGCCTTCGACAAAGTTGTTTGGTATACAGTCACCTACAATAACACCAAAGCGTTTAATCATTAAGCGCTTGAGGCACCACCTAGCGGCAAAAATCGAAAACTTAAGATTTCTGCATACATTTGGCCACGTTTTCCCATACAAACTTCAAATACTTTGAGCGCCCCCTTAGGCTTAATCGATTTTGCTCAAATTTTGAACGTAGCTTCTGGGTATCCAAAACAATCAAATCAGGAGGTAAGACCTGGCACTTTTCAAAAATTTTGTTTTTCATATAAGTGTGGGCCACCCTATTACATACACTATTTTTTTGGTAAAGTTTCGTCTTAATCATGTTAAAAGTTTCATTGATTGATTTGAATGAAACCCAGTATATGTAAATAATATGTTTTTGTGGATGATCTCAAACTTTTGATCAGGAGTGTTAATATGTACTGTGTATAATTTAGGCCTGTCCACCTTTTCAAAAATGTTCTCTGATTCTCAAGTCCACCCCCATATTTTGATTGGCATCCTAAAAGAAGTAACTGGTCAAAATTTCAGCCAAATCCATTGAAATCAAGAGGTGCATCAAATCAATTTTGTGCTTTTCAACTATTTTTGCACTTCAAAAAATCATAACTACACCAAAACTTGTCAAAATTTAATTCTTTCAGTAGAAATAGAAAGCTATACTTGTTTGCTACAAGTTCTCTGAACAACGTATGCCAATAAAATTGTAGGAAAAATGTGTAATTAAAAGACACGGACAACGTCTTCAGCTTTCGGCTGTACAGACTGTTTTAAACTTAACATTAGACAACGGACAACGGAGCATGCACCAGTGGAAACGGGGAAGAAACTATTCTCACGAAAAGTTTCAACGCCCGAAGCGGGAATCGAACCCTCACCCCATAGCATGGTGCGATTACAAGCTTGGTGACCCTAACCGCACGGCTACGAGGCCCCACCACATTTGTAATCAGAAAAACCTTAAAAAGTTGATTTTTTGATAGATTTTGTTCTGGAACACCCTAATATGCGTAATAAGTTGGATTTATCAAAACGGCATCATATTCTCCAATGTTTTTTGGTTATTTGCTTCTTTGACACCAATGCTGTAGGAGTTGAGCGAAAATTACTAAAATTCGTGAAAGCCAACTGTGGCCTAAAAAACTAGCTTTTCGGGTGCAATCACGCTTTGGCGCGCAAAATGTGGCATCGCGTCAGCACTGATATAATAGCCAACACCTGTCATCACGCTTGTTTGTTATCACCCGTGGTAGGAGGTAGCCAAGGCAAACTACAAGGAAGCAAAGCTACTACGTTCAGTACAATTTCGCGCCACAGCGTGATTGCCTCCAAGAAGCTAGTTTTTAGGCCACGTTTGGCTTTCCCGAATTTTAATATTTTTTGCTCAACTCCTACAGCATTGGTGTCAAAGAAGCAAATGAACAAAAAACATGAGAGAATAGGATGCCGTTTTAAAATATCAAACTTATTACGTATATGTATTAGGGTGTTCCAGAACGAAATCTATCAAAAATTCAACTTTTTAAGGTTTTTCTGATTACAAATGTGATAATTACACATGTTTCCTTCAATTTTATTGGCACACGTTGTTCGGAGAACTTGTAGCAAACAGGTATAGCTTTCAATTTCTGCCAAAAGAATTAAGTTTTGACAAGTTTTAATGTAGTTATGATTTTTTGAAGTTCAAAAATAGTCGAAAAACACAAAATTGATTTGATGCACCTCTTAATTTCAATGGATTTGGCTGAAATTTTGACTAGTTACTTCTTTTAGGATGCCAATCAAAATATGGGGGTGGACTTGAGAATCAGAGAACATTTTTGAAAAGGTGGACAGGCCTAATATGCATCGAGGTAAGCGTTAGCTAGTTTAATCTTGATGAACATCACTCAATCACACGACAAAATGAACACTTTTCAAATGAGATTTTTTTTTTATTTTTTATCTGTATTAACGAGATTTTTAGCCCTAGGCAAATGAGAAAATTTCATTCGCATTGCGACCAACAACACCAACTTCTTCAACCAGCACACAATAGTTTCATTTAAGCTGCAAAGCGCAAACAACCACCCCAATGCCAAAATGAAAATTAAATCCCCAACACATTCTCTGCAATTTATATTTTATTCATTAGCTTTTATCTAATGTGCCATAAGCATACCAGATCGTTCCTTATCGTTTGGTTGAGCATCATGACACAATCCTCCCACGTCCAGTTGAGAGTGACACAATCCTTTCGGAGTTTCTGGCATGTCCGATGTCCAGACTGCGCGGTGGCGTGACTCGGCGGTAGGGGACAGTAAAAAGTTTAAAAATTTATCTCTCTTGCAGACCTTTTGCATCCACGCTTCCATGCGGGCTATCAGTTGCTCCAAAACGCGACATCATTCATCCCGAGGGGCTGTGTGGTTTGAAAATTAGTACATTCCACTTCTAATAGGTGGCCCTCGGTTCGGTATGTATACTGTAGAGCCAACCACCCGGGCCTTGATGGCGGCGAGCTTCGCCCCGGTCTCCAAACCGGACCATACATTCAATTTTGTTCGCCGTTTCGGGATCCGGGAGATACATTCAACCAATCTCGGACATCGGTTCTGGGCGATGCTAAAATCCTCTGCGGCGAAACTTTTCACCCACTAAATCCCTCACATATTGTCCAGTTCTCATAATTGTACTTCACTCGAGCAGGACAAGGCTCAAACTCGAGCTGGCAAAAGACCGTGCCCGAGGCTGAGTTATAAGTCGATTCGATTCCATATGGATGCCGTGCTGAAGTGGAGATTAATGTATGGTGTTGAATTTTTGATTGCTTTTAATTAAAATTGTTCATGCATTTTAGAGAAGTGGATGGTGGTGAGATGTTAGGCATAAATACGTTAGGCCTACATATGTTAGAGATAGGGTACACCGGGGCAAGTTGAAATGGGTAAGGCAAGATGAAACGCGAAGTTTTGAAATAGATTTCAATAGATTTTGGTAATTTTTCCTTCTCCATAAGATTGTTTGAATAAAAAATTATGTGATATGGCATTCGAGCGGTTGACCTTCATTAGATAACATCATGTTAACCCGCTGTTTCATCTTGCCCCACCCGTTTCAACTTGCCCCGGTGTACCTTACGCGTAGAAATACTTCATTCGATACATTTGATATACTCTGCAATCTGTAAAATGGACATGGCGAGACTTTAGATGATCTACTATAAAACTACTATGGCCCTCCTGATACTGGGCTGAAAGTTTGTATACTAAAATACAAATGTAGCCCGATTTTGTAAGCCTTTTGAGCGATTCCAAGCAACAGCATCAAAATTAAGGAAATTTTTTAATTCATGATTTTCTATTGAACTGAAACTTTGCACAGTTTTTCAGTTCCATCTAAATCGCCATTTTTCGATATCAAATTTTTATTTAGAGCCACGACTAACTTTTCAAAAGGGTGTATGTGAAAATGGTTCAAAAATATTCAAAAATATGCACAGCAAAAACGGATTGTTCGATTGTTATGAATTTTTCAGCAAAGTTAGATAGCTAAATGGTGATTTCTAAGAAAATATACACTATGAAAAAAAATCTATTTTATCATTGAAAAACATCATTTTTGTCACAAAAACTCAAATATCTCAAAACCCTATCTTTTTACCAACTTGAATTTTTTAGGGAAAACGGTCCATTGTATTAGCAATCTACCATAAAAATTTGGTGATGGTAAACTAATAAACAAAAAAGTTATAACATTTCAAAAATTTCACAATTTTTACATTTAGTAAAAAAAATTTTTCTGTGTAAATTATTTCGGCCGGAAATCGCGATTTGATGCTGATTTTATTGTTCAGCAAAGTTAGATAACTAAATGGCGATTCCTAAGAAAATATACACTGTGAAAAAAATCTTTTTTAACATTAAAAAATATCATTTTTGTCACAAAAACTCAAATATCTCAAAACCCTATCGTTTTACCAACGTAATTTTTTAGAGAAAACGGTCCATTGTATTAGCAATCTACCATGAAAATAAACAAAAAAGTTATGACAATTCAAACATTTCACAATTTTCACTTTTAGTAATAATTTTTTTTAGTGTAAATTATTTCGGCCGGAAATTGAAGTTTGATGCTGATTTTATTGTTAATGGCCTTGCGTGAGTAAAACAAGTTGTTTTTATTATATATTATATATACATATAATATAATATACTATGTACCGTAATGTTCCGATTTTATCACGCCCTCCGCGCATTAGTCGTTTGTTCATTAATTTGCTGTTACATTTGCGGACAAGTGTTTTCCCTCTTCTTCAAGATGAATGTTGAAAGCGTGTTTTGCAACGTTAAAAATATTGAAATGGGTATAGATGTTGAAGAATATTACAGGGCATTTTTGAAAAGGGGCGTAATTAAATTGTTTAAACAGATGTCGCTGATGGCAATTTCTCAGTTGTTGTCGTTTTCGAACTTCCTGCGCCCTGCTTTACCGATGATATACAGATGGCTCGTTTGTCAAATTCTAGATGGCAGGACGTGCAAATGCGTAATTTTGTACACAATGTGGACATTTGGGCATAACCAGTCTCTTTCAGTTTATCTATGGTGCTTTCGGTGAGATTTCGTAACTCTTTTGAACATTTTTTTTCATCAAACGGTCTACAAGAGAGCGTTGAGTTGAAGACCTTTGAGAAAGCGACTGTTCATCTTGTTCGTTAGATTATAATAAACAAAATCACTTATTAATTTTAACTTACTTGTTTGGTGTTGGTGGCTGAAGAAAAAAAATACTATACAATTTTTAATATTCATAGCGGTAGTATTTTTTTGTTTTTTTCGTGAGCATTGTCAGGTATGTATACAGACAAACAAACGTAACACTGGCGAAATTTTCATTGACCACGCCTTCAACGATCATTTTGAATCTTGGTTGTGGCTTTCATAACAAGAAGAGCGCCCATCGTTTTTCTTTGCGTTTGACGTTTCACACTAGCGCCTTCTGATGACGATATTGCACAACGCAGTGTTTCGTGAAACATTTCCACCAGGTGGTGATAGTGTGAACTGGGCGATGAATTTTCACTAAAATTGTTCTAGGCGTTTTGTCTGTTTGTCTGTGGTATGTACCTCTTATGCATTTGTTGTTGTTGAAGTTACTCGCATTCTTCCGATCATAAAGTCTGTTCTCTACACACTTAATTTTGATTACCGAGTTCGGTAATTTTTTGACGAGATTAAAACTGCTGAGCACCGAACTCGTTCAGCAAAAATGCATTGTTTACCTTTTCCATACGATTTTGACAGTTGTTTTACTGAGCCTCAGTAAAATCGATTACCGAAACTACCGAGATCGTACTGCTGTTATAATCTCGTCAAAAAAGTGCCGAACAGGCAATTCAGAAATAAGTGTGTAAGAGGGATTTTTTTTTGCGGATAAACTAGACGTATACGCGTATAAAAAAACTTTTATTATACAGCTTTTGTCTTAAAAATAAATTCAATTCCATTTTTCTTATAATCAACAGCTTTTCAACACTATCAAGGGATTTTTTCACCAGTCACGTACAATAAAAAGTATGACAATCTCAATATTTTTGATCACAACACTGGATCGCGTCTAAGTTTCAAATAGATACTATAGTAATTACGAATAATCAAACTAAAGTATCATGAAAACAACTTGTTTAATTCAGGCGGTAGCCTTTACAATAAAATCAGCATCAGAATATAATTCTCGAAATAATTTACACAGAAAAAAATTTTTTTTTGTTACTAAATGTAAAAATTGTGAAATGTTTGAAATGTCATAACTTTTTTGTTTATCAGTTTACCATCACCAAAATTTTATGGTAGATAGCTGATATAATGGGCCATTTCCCCTAAAAAATTGAAGTTGGTAAAAAGATAGGGTTTTGAGATATTTGAGTTTTTGTGACAAATATCATATTTTTTCAAAGTAGAAAAAGAAATTTTTTACAGTGTATATTTTCTAAGGAATCATCATTTAGTTATCTAACTTTGCTGAAAAATTTATAACAATCGAACAATCCGTTTTTGCTGTACAGCTTTTAGAATATTTTAGAACTATTTTCGCATACACCCTTTTGAAAAGTTAGTCGTGAGTGAATATGAAGGTTTAATATCAAAAAATGGCGATTTATATGAAATTGAAAAACTGTGCAAAGTTTCAGATATTTTTGAAATGGTCGCTCAGGATCGACTGACATGACTCCGTGAAATTCCTCTTTTTCAACAAGAATGCTAAAGGGTGTTTTTCTCAGCATTTTCATTTTATTATAAATATTGATTCAGTTCAGTGGTGTAATATATACATTACGTAACGGACAAATCTCACATAACTTTTGAAAACACACAATATTTTTGCAAACCAACGCATTTTTGCTTTTACAACTTCCTGCAGCAGAGACCACGCACAACATGAAAGTAATATGGCTACCAAAGTATTCTTAAGCCTACGAATACAGAATTTTTCCTCGTAAAATGTTCAATAGAGCGAAACAAACGGGAGATAGGACTCAGTACAGGAAAGCCCTGACTGAGAACAACAACGAAATACGGAAACCTTAAAGAAAATCATGGGTGCTGACATGTGAAAACATAAACCGCACTCCTGTAGTTGCTAGACTACAAAAGACGCTTGCAAAAGATCATGCAAATGAATTGGGAAATCTGAAGCGTAACAATGGAGCGTTTACCAAAACTCTTCCTGGAATTTTGGATTTAATTATGGAAACCCATTTTCCAGGTTCGGTTCTTAGTGTGGATTCCAATGATTCTATATCTCTGGAAGGTGAAGGATGTCCTAGTATAAACTCAACGGAGTCAACTGGTACAGTAAACACCGCCTCTGATTTAGCTGATGAAATCTTCACAAATGCCAGAGTGGAAAATGCATTAAGATCTTTTCAGCCTTTTGAATCGGCAGGAGTTGATGGAATATTTCCAGCATTGATTCAAAATGGAAAAGCAATGGTGCCATCACTAATTGAGATGTTTAAGGCAAGGTTACAGATAGACGAAAATTCTCGCGAAAGCCAAACAATTAATTTCAGTATGTGTCGTCCCAAATGTTCATCATAGAAACAACAACTCGTTCATTTATTCACAAAGGCGTGAATGAACTCATCCAGCGTGAGTGCGTTGCCCGCCAACTAACTGGAATGAAAATTGCGAGAGCGCTCTCGAACTATTTTCCATTCAGCTGCGAATGATAATCTGCTCGAAAATATCGTGCTGATTCTCAGCTTTCATTCCGATTCCCACTCACGGCGATAATATCATCGGAATCGGCAGGAGCATGGGGAAGATTTCATCAGAAGCCCGTTTGTGTGCATTAGGGTTCGGAATTAGTCAGAAATAAAGTTATAAATTTGTTTGGTAGATCGAGGACTGACATGCAAGGGTTCGTTCAAAAATTACATAACGGGGAGGAAGGAAACCTAACGCGTAACGGTCTTCATGCAAAATTTTAAAAATTTGAAAATACAAAAGTTGTTTCGTAGTTGGGGGGCTGAAATTGTCAAATGTACCTTTCCTTTCGATTGATTAGCTAATGTGTCATCAACTAGCACTCAAGTGCATGAAGATTTTAAATCTCGGAAATGATTAATTGATAAATATCCCGGGAGCGGTTGCGTCGTGTACTGAGACACGCATCATGAAAAATGCACGCATGTGGTACACCGCGTGAGCGCGGCGTTGCTGCAGGTAGTTAAAGCCGCGACTGCTCGAGGGACATTTATTGGACAAATGGTGTATCCGGTAAAGTTATTAAATAATTCAAGGATTTACAGAAGATAGATCGCTTGATTCGTAAATGTAACTCTTCCGCTGAGTGGCACAAAAACAATTTTGTCCAATTACATTATCTCTATCTAAATGGTCAGGATCATGATATGTGATGTATTACATTTTAGTATGTTTGTACAATTTTTGATTCCTCCCTTTTCCCTCAGAGAAGCATGTTTTTTAACTATGTAATATGTATACGGTTCGACCCATAATCGTAGAGGTAGTCCACGCTTCCTAAAATTCTTTTACTACTCTTCAAGCAAACATTATTGCAGAAAACACCATCCTCTTGTGCTCTTACCAGTACATTTTGTATTGCACAAGGTTAACTTGTAATACGAGAACGACTAATCCACGCTCGATGAAATGACCTTGCCAAAGGCACACACCTTCCGGTTCATCAGTTAGGTTCAAAATACCGTTTAGAGTTGCTTATCAAGCTCATTTTACTGTAGCGCAAAATATGTGTCTCAAATATGTAAATGCATCAAGGTATAAACATGTGCATCTTTGGTGAGCATTATTTAAAGACACGGTATCGATACCGCGCTGCTTTTCCTTTGAATCGGCACTCGTGGGGATAAATTATTATCACTCGCAGTGAAAATTATCACCCGCGATAATAACTGCTCCAGTTTTCGCTTCCTTCGAATCGTTCACTTTCGAGCAGCGGTGCGAGAGTTGTGATCGATGAATGAACACCACTTTGAGAGCGTGAGTATCTTTGTTTACAAGCGCCACTGCAACCAGCGAGAGTTTTCCTCAGCTAGACAGTGACAGCTGAGTTCATTGCATTAGCGATCAAAATATGCACGGTGAGCTTGGGAATGCTTATAGGCTAAAAAATCATGGTGAGTGCTCCACGATACGATTATTGGTAACCTTGGTTTAAGGCTAGTTTGAGATTGAATTACGTTCCATTAAATTGGAGGCCTTTATACAAAAAAGGGAGAAGCGAGACAAGACGCATCCGAAAGCATACAGGTCAATTTGTCCTTCTTCAGGTTTGTTGAAGACTATGAAAAAGGTTTTGAAGGTTTTTATCAATTTTTCTTACATAAAAGAGTATCCCCTATCTGACTGCCAGTTTTCTTATCAATCTGGTAAGTCAACGGTTACGGCACTTCATTCACTAGTAACAAAGGTGAAAAAAAACGTTTTCAGCAAAAGAAATAGCTCTATGCGCTTTCTCAGACATAGAAGGAGCTTTTGATAATGCCTCCTATTCATCTATGAAGCGTGCCATGGAGAATAAAAACTTCAACTTTTTTGGAGGAGGTATACGACTGGGAGGAAATGTTGAACTATCGTGTATTGGACCTTTTTCAAGGGATAAGCTCCAACTCTCAAACTGCATTCAAAAACCACATAACGAGAGACGGTTGACTGCTTATCCCTTGAAAAAGGTCCAATACACGGGACCGAAACGTCGGGCTATGCCAAACTAGCCGTTTCAATGCTCTTAGACTGAGAAAGCCACAATAGTTCAACAAAAACTTCAACCATTCATTGAATTTATACTGCGCATGCAAAAAGAGAAATCACCTCTGAGCTGGGAAGTTCTTCTATAACAGTAAGGGCAACGAAAGGTTGCCCTCAAGGAAGTCACCACTAAAGTGGTCCTTAGTTGTAGACGATCCTCTAAGAAGCTTGAAGGAAAGAGGTTTCGAAGTTGTGGGCTTTGCAGACGATATAGTCATAATAGTGAGAGGAAAGTATGACTAAACTGTTTTGGAGAGAATGCAAAGCGCCCTAAACTATACACATTCATGGTGTATTAAGGAGGGCCTTAGCATCAACCCGTCAAAAGTCGTAATTGTCCCTTTCACTAGGAGAAGGAAGATCAACCTAAAAGCTTTTCGGCTTGGAGGGATACAAATTGATCCTAGTGATCGAGTCAAATACTTAGGTTTGATTCTGGATGCCAAACTGAACTGGAATGCTCAAATTGAGTCCGTGATCGGCAAGGCAACAAGTGCGTTTTGGTTAGCAGAAACTGGGGCTTGAAATCAAAAATGATATTGTGGATTTATACTGCCATAATCCGCCCAAAAGTGACGTATGCTTCGATTGTCGGGTGGCCAAAAAGAGGCTCCCACGCAATCATTGCTTGCGAAAATTCAACGTCTTGCGTCCATTGCTGTTACAGGAGCGAGGCGCAGCACTCCATCAAAAGCTTTAGATACGATTCTCAATCTGCTAACTTTGCACGAATACCTGCAATTAAAAGCAGAAAAGGAATTGCTGCTACTTAAACGAGTTGAAAAGTGAAGAGGTTCGGTCTTTCCGGAACTCAGAAAAGAACACGCGAGTAACGAATAGGAACAAATTGATTTATTGAAAAACTACAGGTACACGTCTACACTTCAGGAGGGCTTGTTTAGGTATGATCAATACGTTGCTAACGATCGCTTACGCGCTTGATCAAAGGCATCTTCGATTACACCCCCTCTCGATCGGTTAGTCCTAGGCGCTGTCGCAGGGTTAGGAACTGCTCACCATCCAGGGCCTTGGTGCAAATGTCCGCCAATTGATTTTTTCGTCCCAATCGGCAATACTTCAATCTTTCCTTCAGAAACTTGATCTCGTATAAAATGATACCGGATGTCGATATGTTTTGCACGTTTCGATACAAAATTCTTTGCCATACCGATACACCCGTGGTTATCTTCAAAAATCTTTACAGGCTCAATACCAGTCACGCCTAAGTCATTCAAAATTCCAGTCAGCCAAATTGCTTCAGTAGCTGCTGAACTCAAAGCAATATATTCTGCTTCGCTTGAGGACATCGCAACGCTTGCCTGTTTTTTACTCGACCAAGACACCGTATTCCCATAAACTTTGAATATGAAGCCACTTACCGATTTGCGGTCTTCTTGATCACCGGCCCAATCTGCATCTGCAAATCCAGTCAGGGGCTGGTGGCTTTCATGTCTCTCGAAGTTCATCGTCAATTGTTGTGATCCCTTCAAGTATCGCACCACACGTTGCAGTGCTGTCCAGTGTCGTTCTCCAGGCTGCTGCTGAAATCTTCCAAGGTATCCAACCGAGAAGCAGAGGTCTGGCCGGGTGCACATCATACAGTACATTAGACTTCCAAGTAATTCCCGGTAAGGTTGCTGGATTTCTTCAGTAGTATTCCGTTTCAGTTGTAGGCCTCTTTCCATTGGACTTCGAGTTGAGTTGCATTCCTTCATCCGAAACTTCTCCAGAATTTTCTCAATGGCAGTGCTCTGGGACAGAAGCATTCTTCCACTCGAGTGATCATATTGAATTTTCATTCCAAGGAAGTAATTCACTCCACCGCAATCCGTCATCTTGAATTCCTGATTCAACTTGTTCTTCAAATCCTCGATTATGCGTAATTTGGGTCCAGCGATAAGGAGGTCATCAACATACAGCACCAAATAGATAGTTTCTTCATCAGTTCTTCCTTTCCGAACGTAGAGACAATAATCGTGCTTCGATCTCTGGAATCCGAGTTTCACCATAACACTGTTGAATTTCTCGTTCCAGCAACGGGGGGATTGCTTAAGGCCATAAAGGGATTTCTGCAGCTGACACACGTCACCAGGTTTAGCCTTCACGTCCTTCGAAACAGTCATAAAGATCGATTCTTGCAACTCGCCATGAAGAAAGGCGGTTTTCACGTCCATTTGATGGAAGTAGCATTTCTTCTGAATTCCGACTGCTAGCACAGTTCTAATGGTAGCTAGCTTCGCCACTGGTGCATACGTATCTTGAAAATCCACTCCAGGTTTCTGAAGATAGCCCTTGACAACGAGCCTCGCTTTATGCCTGATCGTATTACCGTTCTCGTCATGCTTCGTACAGAATACCCATTTGGACTGCAGCGGTCTTGCTCCAGCAGGGCATCGCACCAGTTTCCACACTCCATTGTCGTCCATCGATTTGAGCTCGTCATTTATAGCAGCAATCCAACAGTCACGATCATCACGTTCAATGATTTCATCATAGGAATTCGGAGGATCTGGGTGGGAGGACGTTTTAACAGCAGATGTTGCTCTTAAACCGGTGAAATAATTCAAAAACTTACCTGGGAGCCTGCGCTCCCGTTCGCTGCGCCTCGTGTTGGACTCTCTACAGTCTTCACGTCTTAGTTGCGAAGGGAGCGCACCAGGATTTGCTTCATTTGGTTCCTCTTCTGCGAATTCATTGCGTTCGTCATCAGATGGATTCTCTGCCTCTTCGTATTCATCATCCGTTACTTCGACATTGTCTTGGAAACCGGCATCCACTACGTCTACAGCATCTCGATTTTCCCCCTCTTGCTCGTAACGTATGGGTATAACCAGAAGATCATTTCCAGCCTCGTCCTCTTTCGTCGCAAACGGCAAGCAAGTTTCGTCAAAGTGGACATCTCGAGCAATGAAAACCTTTCTTGATGATCTGTCCCACAAACGGTACCCGTTGGGAGCATAGCCTATCATGACCGCTTCACGACTCTTATCATCCAGCTTCTTTCTCAGTTGGCTCGGTACCCAGGCATAGGCCTTGCACCCGAAGATTCGCAGCTTCCCTACGTCTGGTTTGGCTTTCATCCAACGTTCGGCTGGTGTAATCTTGTCCGGAATAGCAGCTGTCGGACTTCTGTTGATCAGGTACGTAGCAGTAAGTGCAGCTTCACACCACATGTTCTTAGGCATTCTTGAATCAATCAGCATGCTTCGAATCTTCTCCACCAGAGTGCGATTAAATCTCTCTGCCACTCCATTTTGCTGAGGCGAATAAGCGACTGTTGGTTGAATTTGAATGCCCTTTGTCTTGTAGAACTTCCGCTGGTCATTCGAGCAGTACTCTCTTCCTTGGTCCACGGTCAGCTTACTAATTTTCAAGTTCCACTGAGACGACACCATCGCTTCATACTCCTTGAAACATTCAAACACTTGCGACTTTCTCTTGATGTTGTAGATGATGGCGAAATGGCTGTAGTCATCAATAAAGGACACGAAATACCGCGAGCCATCCCAGCCTCGAGGGTCTATTGGTCCACAGACGTCCGAATGTACTCGCTCCAGGGGACGGGTCGCTCGTTCATGACTGTTGTTAAACGAATCTCTACACTGCTTGCCTTTAACACACGTGTCGCAAAAACCAACGTCCTTTAGCTTCTCCGGGATACCATTGACCATTCCGTGCTTCACTAAATTGGCTTCTTTAACGGTGTTGAGATAATTCGATATTCTGAATCTGCATGTCAAACTGAGCCGAAATCCAAAATTTCATGAATTTTGGAGCCCGGGAACCTATTTAAAAATCAATTTGAAGTTTGTATGGGAGCGATTTGTCGAATCACCCCTCGTCGCAGTTTGTACTGGGCGGAGCTGTCAAACAGTTGCCCAGCTGTCAAAAGGTGATTTCAAAAAATTTCTTTGAAATAGATTTTAGGTACCAAAATAAGGTTCTAAAAATCTGAAAAAAATCATAGTGGCTCAGAAAAAGGTGCTCTTTTGTATAAAATCGAAAAATCAATATATTTTTCAAAATTTAAAAACCCAATTGTTCATCGCTTGCTGACTTGCATGCCCAAGACGACGGTGCCAAATGGAACTTACCTCCGCCGCACATAGATTAACTGTTGGGGTAACAGGGTCTGCCATCAACTCGAGCTCGTAAAGGTTACCTCTTAGATTCGCTTCTGCAATGGTTTCACCGTCGTGTTTCAAAATCGCTTTGTCTTGTCCATTGTGTTTCGTAAACAGCAACTCGATGCCGGACTCGGATAGCTTCTTCACCGAAAGTAGATTGCCACGCAGGTCCGGGAGGTAGACCACATTTTTCATTTCGAACTGAACTCCGGCCTTCGTGACCCCTCGAATTTCTCCTTCGTATTCACCGACCAACGATACGCCATCCTTTGCAACATCCACTATGAACGGTTCCGCCATCTTCCTCAGCGACTGAAGATATTCCTTGCGATTAACCAAATGATCACTGCATCCCGAGTCCACGTAGAATACCAGCTTCTTGGACTTCTTCACGGGTTCCGATTGGTTCACCATAAACGATACCTTCTTCGATTCACTTGCTGCATTAGCTTCACCCTGGCCACCTTTCTTCGGCTTCTGTCGGCAATCACGCTGCATGTGCCCGACCACGCCGCACCGATGACACTTACCAGTGAACTTCTTCGGTTTCTTGGTTCTTCCGCCAACGAAAGCTGCGCCCTTGTCATCAACTGGATCTTCACGACGATCGGACCGCTCTGCCGTAATTCTGCAAAGTGACGTAAGCGCCATTCAAAATGTCGATATTTGTTGGTATATTATATGTAATATCTGGTGTAAAAATAACACTGTGGTATGCCTGTTGTATTAGAATGCAAGATCTAGTCGTAATCTTTCATCTATGGAAAGAAACTTAGAGGATGAGCAAGAGTTTTATGCATAATAACCAAAAAATGGGCCAAAACTATCAATGTCGCTTACGTCACTTTGCAGAATTTGGGCAGTTCATCTCCTCGCCTAGCAAACGCTGCTTCACCTTCTCGAGAGTTAGTTCGTCCTCGTTCATGTTCTCCAACGCTGTTACTAGAGGGTCAAAACTGTCCGGTAGGGTGAGGAACAGTTGCGCCACCAAATCGGTCTCCTCCAACTTCGCACCCGCCGTTTTCAACTGCCGCACTAGTTCATCAAACATCTGGAAATGACTTCTCATCGACGATCCTTCACGCATCCGGAGCCTGGCCAATTGCTTCTGCAATACCGTCTGACTTGATACAGACTTTTTGGCAAATGTATCCTCGAGCGCCTTCCACATAGCCTTGGCCGTTTGCTTCTCCCGAACTATCTCCAAGCATTCATCCGAGATAAAGCTCACTAGCGTTGATTTCGCCTTCCGGTCCATTTGAAGAAATTTCTTCCGTTCCGGGTCCGCCGCAGGCACATCTTGCTCCAGCGCTTCAGATACTTCCACGGCCTCCAGGTGTAGCTTGAATCTGTACTGCCAGTTCGCAAAGTTGTCCCCTTTGAGCTGGGGAATTCCAGAACTCTCCTTCATCATGGTGCCCATAACCTGAAGAGGTTCGGTCTTTCCGGAACTCAGAAAAGAACACGCGAGTAACGAACAGGAACAAATTGATTTATTGAAAAACTACAGGTACACGTCTACACTTCAGGAGGGCTTGTTTAGGTATGATCAATACGTTGCTAACGATCGCTTACGCGCTTGATCAAAGGCATCTTCGATTACAAAAAAGTTTATGCCAGGTGATCTTGTAGGTGACCTGAACATTACACAATACTTCCAAAATAGGCCAGTAATGAAAATGATTCAAGACTGGATGAAACCTATGGAGAACCATGATGTTCCTTACAAGTTGCCCGAAACAACTCGTGCAGATTGGGAAGTCGGAGGTCCCACTGTTCGTCAAGGGTCAATCAAATTCTCTACAGATAAAAACGGGAGCAAGAATCTAAGGCCCTGGAATACAAATTTTAGTGGCGATGGAACACTATCCCACGGTGCTTCAAGCGGAGATTCTTGCTATTTTGAAATGCGCAAATATCTGCCTTGAGAGAAAATGCAAATATGCAAAAATTGTATTTTCTCAGATAGTCAAGCTGCATTAAAAGCATTGTGTGCTTACAAATGCATTTCAAAGCTTGTCTGGGAATGCATTCTTTCACTACGCAGGTTGTGTCAAGAGAACTCAGTAAACTTGTACTGGGTTCCAGGTCACTGTGGCATTGAAGGGGGTGAAATGGCAGACGAGCTTTCTAAAAATGGTTCCAATTTACAGGTTGCTGGCTCAGAACCATTCTGTAGTATATCAAAGTATATCAAACTGTACAAAAAAATGGATCTGAAATGCTGGGCTGAGCAGAAGGTGATATCCAATTGGATGGATGTCAAAAAATGCTATCAGTTAATACGATTTATAACACCAAATGCTTATAAAACCAAATAGCTGTTAGAGCTCAACAAGAGAGCTCTATGTACATACACTGGCCTAGTAACTGGACACTGACCGACCAGGTATCACTTGAAAAATAGTCATATTCAGAGTGATATCTGTCGTTTCTGTAATATGGAACGTGAAACCTCGGAACATTTGCTTTGCAGTTTGTAGTGGTTGCTTGAGCCCCTGAGATATGGTCTGCAGAACCTGAGAAGATCTTGGGGTTTATAAATTCCATTGTACCTGACGCGTCGCGGCAGAAGCTGATTACTTGACACATGGTAATTAGCTAGCTAGATGCGAATATCAAAACGGGACATGTCACAAAAGTTCAATACAGAAAATTAATTATTGATAAAACGCTTCATAATTGTTCTTTATTTTATGGCTGAAGTATTTCATTTTAGCCAAAGGCATGACTTTAAAAAGTCAACGTACATTTTCCAACAATCCTTCCGCAACCGCCTCATCAAAGTAAAACTAAATAAACACCATGAAATCCCTTCTTCACATTTCAACTTTTCCGTTCCGTTTCCGCAGACTGCACGCGAAAGTTTGCTTTCATTTGGCGCAGCCGATGCAATGAGAAGAAAAGACCATTTTTTCTTCCTTCTACATTAGTCGCCTGACTCGTCCCTCCGCCCGAGGCACCAGAAATGCCAAATATGCACATGACATGCACCATATTAGAGTTCTGTGTCGAATCGTCGCGTGAAGGCTGCTGCTGCTGCTGCCTGTCCTACGATATCCGGATATCCGGAAGAGCAGCAATGAGCAACAACTGCAACGAAAAGAAAAACTAAACATACACACAACCAGCAACACAGAGGCATCCTGCATCAACAGCAGCTATGCCGACATCAGAACCCACTTTTCGGAACGATTACGACAGTTTTTCTTACCGCGCGCTCGGCTCTCCCTTCGAGGTTCTCCTACGGTTTTTGTTGCCCGAGAGCATCCGATCCGAAGTCACCGGAAGCTGTTGTGTGCAGCTGATGGAAGGATGAAAAGTTTTTCTACTCTGTTTATCTGCACTCATGCAGTCGCCCACTGACTGAATGTATGCAACACATTCGAAAGTTTTTCTTTCGTAGGTACGGGTGCAACTTTTCAGCGTCACGCTGAACTCCACGCCCTCCCTCGAAGGCCAGCCCTATCGAGTGATACACACACTGACTGTTAGTAAACCGTGAATATCTGGGTACACAGCTACAGCGCATAGGACAACTAAACACTTGAGAGGAAACTTCGCTATGTATTCCGAATGAGATGAACTGCTCGAAGATAAAGCACCAGTAGGAGGTGTCTTTCGGGCTTGCTGAAACGTGGGGAAGAGAAGACCGACGACGGAAGAGTTTCTGGAAACTTGAACAAATTTTCAGAATATCAAACTTTGCTTGAATGTATTCAAAAACTTCTCTATCTGGTTTGAATGTGTAACATCACTTTGGCATTTGGTTTTGAATCTTTGGAGCAGTTAAAGGTTGCACTCAAAATGATATAATTTGGTAAGGTTGCGGTTACGTAGGGTTACTAGAGATTGGAAGAAGGGGATGAGATTTGAAAGCACAAAAGTTAATCTGAGAGCTAAGCAGTGTTGGTAAAATCACACACTAAGCGCACTCATGAACCGCTCCTGCGTGAGCAAACTCGCGCGCGATTCTGAATCATTTTCTCACATGCGAGATTTTTATGCAAAATTTCGCTCTCACGAGTCAAGCGCCGAAATCTGGTTCGCTTGTAAAACGAAGCCAACTCAATTTGAATGGCATTCAATGTTATTATACGCTAGATTTGCTGTTGTTCTATCATATCATCCTAAAAATTTCGATGTACATAATAAGAACACAAGAAATAAAGCAATGAGTGAAATAACGAGTCAACTCATGCATGATTTTTTCGGCGGTGAGTTTGACGAGTCAAGAATCGCGCATGAAACGACTCGACCATGAGATTTCAAAATTTAAGTTTTTACCAACACGACAGCTAAGTAAGTAACACGTAAGATAAGAATTAATTTATTATACATTTGAGATTTAAGATTAATAACAGTATTGATATAAATTCCCTGGCCAAGTTCGCAGGGTTTGACGGTATTAAAGTGAAGGTTATTGTAATGTAGTATTCTTTAGTGAATCATATCACCTTTTTAACACTTTAATGCGCCTCCAACGGTTCATCACGAACCGGCTGCTGCAGATGGAGTATGGCTGATCATATGTTTTTTGCATATTCATCAGACGTGCTCGATAAACACGGAGGGACCGCCGGGGCTCAATAGATTCTATACCCAAGCAATAGTTTCAAGTTGGTTGGATTTGAGAAGGTTTTGAGGATCGTTACAAATCCTACTAGAAATATTATAGGTTTTGTAACAGGTTTTGAAAACTTTTTATTGCCAGTAGACTTGAAAATGCTGTTTGGGCTTTCTTTCCCACGTTTTTTGGTTGATTTTGATTTACTACCAAATTTACAATAATTTGAGTAATTTACAATAATTAAATATATTTAAATTAGTAATTTTATCAAAACAAATTCGTTTTTTTTTATATTACAATGATATCCAGTAATATTCTCTTTATATAAATCTGGTAAAATCAACCGAATAGTAGGAAGGAAAGTTGCAGCATATAATAGTGCTGATAGATTCGAAGCTAACGTGCGAACAATGGATTACTGCACGATACTACTGGCCTGCTTGCTCTCACACATGGTTTGACGTTTGAGCGGTGACGACACCGCTCAAACGCCAAATTATCTTTGGGGGTGAGCGGGCCGGCCCAAGTTCGTGCAGTGGACCATACTTTAACACTTTATTGACGTCAATGCGTTCGACGTGACATTTTGGACAAAAACTGATTGTTTCTAAGCTGAAGGACGTTACTTGTGTATGACTAGGCTGACATTTCTAGGTTACGGGGAATGACTTGGTTTATCTAGGTAGGACCGATAGGACAAATGAATGGATTGGCTCTGTTTTAATAGTTGGGTTGTTTTCGTTTCTCGTATCATTGGAAGCCCATGCATGGCATGTTCAAAACTAGTTTCTATCATTGGGGATGGCGCCGGTGCTGTAGGTGGCTACCAACATAGGTGTTATCGCAGTAAAGGTTGTTGTCTTCAATTGGTATTTGACCATAATTAATTCAACTATACATTTTACATAATATTTCTTGGAGATAGCATAGGCACAGTTGTCAACATAGACAGCATTTTGTGTAATGTTATTTCCAAGAAGTAATAGCAAGGATATAAACATTCCTGGTGCTTCAGGTTTTGCGGGTAAAGATTTATTCTGATAGCTTCATATACTTTACATGACTGAGGGTAGACAGACATGACTAATACATCTACGGGAGGGAAAATGCAAAATTTTGATTAAAACTACTTAGGCACAATGTAAAAACTAGTGTTAAATTGGGCAACATAGCCTATTCCGTCTAAACATTGGTCTTGGTAGAGATGAAATTTGAATAACGGGTTCAGCCTTGACAATCAAGCTGTCACGCAGCTCCAACTGAAAACCCATAAAAAAAAAAAAAAAAAAAAAAAAAAAAAAACAGTATTGATATAAATTAGTTGAGAATAATTGAATTCATCATAAGTTTTGAGAGAACGAATGAAGGGGCTATTAGCAGCAGGAAATATGAACCTAGTAATTACATACAGTGTCGGACAAAATAATAAGACCACCGGTCCTATTTCATACAAAATGGCCAAGTTTGAAGATATGGTACTCGGTTTCAAGTAAACTGATTTGGCTGAAATTTTGACAGCCGACTTCGAATTACGGGAGTTATGATTTGTATCAAATTGATTGAGTTCTGTACACTACTTCCAAAAATACAGATATACGCTGCGACAAAACTCTAACACTAGATATTAATGATGATTACACAGCGTAACAAAAATTACCGTTTGGTCTGTCTCAAGAGCAAACTTATGTGTTTCTGACAGATTTTGGGCCGCTGAATCCGAATCCGGGCTCAGATTTACTCCTACACGTCACAATTTTGAGCTATACCTCAATTTATAGGGCAAAATATGCGGTTCTGGGCTTTTTTGACTGCAAGCCATTAAGCATGGAAATATTTTTTTTTTAGTTAATCAAAGAATTAATTGGTCATTTAGCATCTAAATTAGCGACTCATGCAAAATATTCCGTTTTACCAAATCGAATTTGATAGTTTTAGGCGTTTTATGTTAGGTACGATATTTCCCATACAAGTCACCCTCCAAAAGTTGTATGCAAGTTTTCATACTTACATAAAATGCTTAAATCTATTAAATTTGATTAGATAAAACAAAATATTTTGCATAAGTCGTTAATTTAGACAGTGTTGGTAAAATCACACTCAAAGCACACTCATGAACCGCTCATACGTGAGCAAACTCGCGCGCGATTCTGAATCATTTTCTCACACGCGAGATTTTTATGCAAAATCTCGCTCTCACGAGCCAAGTGCCGAAATCCCGTTCGCTTGTAAAACGAATCCAAATCAATTTGAACGACATCCAATGTTGTTGTACGATAGGTTTGCTTTTGTTCTATCATATAACCCTAAAAACTTCGATGTAAACAATAAGAACACCAAGAAATAACGCAATGAGTGAAACCGTGAGTCAACTCATGCATGATTTTTTCGGCGGTGAGTTTGACGAGTCAAGAATCGCGCGCGAAACAACTCAAGAATGAAATTTGAGAATTTGAGTTTTTACCAACACTGAATTTAGATGTTAATTTACCAATTAACCTTTCGTTTGCCTAAAAAAATATTTCCATGCTTAATGGCTTGCAGTCAAAAAAAGCCCAAAATCGCATATTTTGTCCTATAAATTGAGGTATAGCTCAAAATTGTGACGTGTAGGAGCAAATCTGAGCCCGGATTCGGATTCAGCGGCCCAAAATCCTTCGGAGACACATAAGTTTGCTCTTGAGACAAAAAAATGTTGCGCTGTGTTATTTGTGGTCAACTAAATAAAAATGTCCCCAAGTTTAAATGGCATTCTTAATTTTAGTACTTGTTTGTCAATCATCAAGTATCAGATAGTCACATATAGTCTTTGGTAATGTCGATCTGAAAGTGGTCCTATTATTTTGTCGTTTCGTATATCTATAACTTTTGATGTAGAGAACACAACTCAATCAATTAAATACAAATGAAAATTCACGTAACTCCATGTCGACTGTCAAAATTTCAGCCAAATCGGTTCACTAGAAACCGAGCAACACATCGTCAAACTTGGCCATTTTGTATGAAAATTGGTTGGTGGTCTTATTATTTTGTCTGACACTGTATATGCTGCACATATCCGAAAAGAAACTTGAAAAATCATGTGGTTTATGATTAATGATTTCTGTAAATATAGAACGACGTAAGCTAAATGGGAATACAAGGAAAAGCCATATATCAGAAAAAAAAAAACAAAAATAGACTTGAAGATGTGTATGTACATACAGCAGCTAAAAAGCCAGAGAAGTTTGGTACTTTGATATGATGGGAAAACTAAACAAAACAGAGAAGCTACAGAAGTCTCAGTAGATTGAAATGCAAGAGAAGCTTGAAGAGCAGAAGGAACTGGAGAAAGAGAGGCAGCTACTTCGGATCGAATGCATTCCGATGTGTAGTGAATATAACTTGAGAATGTATCGCGTATCTGTCAAAGGATAAGCAACATAGGGCGGAATTAAAAGGTACGAAACTGATTACACTCATTCGAAGAGGGTATTCTGCTAAGAGGGTTCGAAAAGTCGGTACAAGATAACTTGAGACTTAGACAACCAGTAATCGTATAAGATGTTGAATAAGATGATAAAGTGGAGGCCATATGCGTGCATGCCTCCATTTAGGCGCATGATAAATGTACGCATATCGCCTCCAGTTTAACATCTTATGCAACATCTTATGCGATCACTGATTGACTGGGGATAAATGAGCTAGAGAAACTATGATATTAGAATATTGGTTTATCAAGAAATGCTAGAAAAGCAGAGAAACAACCGCTAGATAAACTAGGAAGGCTACAATAGGCAGAGCAACCAAGAGGGCTTGCAATAGAAGATAAAAGAACTTCAGAAGCCAGAACATTTAAATCAGCTAAATAGATAAGTATAAGAAGCTAAATCTGTCAGAATAGATAGAGGCGCCGAAGAAGTTAAAGAATTTAGAGTAGCTAAATGGCGACATGATGGTTCTAAGCAGGCCTGCCCAACCTTTTTAGTACGGCCGTGGGCCACAGCAAACACTCCATACCAGTTGACGGGCCAGAAATTAAATTTTTCAATTTTTTTTTTAAACTTTGCTGAAGCCACCATCTTGGCTTCAACCCGAAAGAAATATTAGAATTTCAAAGATGACAAAGCAACTATTGTTTCAACACTTTTAGATTTCTTATGAAATTTCAATGCTTATTAAATACATGTGAATTCTTGTAGAATTTTGAAGTTTTTTTAGTATTAACCCTCCTAGAATGTTAGGATAGGCGCACCACGCTGGCGTAGTGCATTTCAATTTGATTATGATGATTTCAAGGGACTTTCAGGCCAAAAACGCAAGCTTTAAGACATTTCAAAACAGGATCGTATAAGGGGGGGGGATTTCGGGAACACCCTTAAAGCAAAGGGGTTTTAGGGGCATTTGAAAAGGACTTCGGGCATTACAATGGGATTATGAAGTTTTCACGCCTCTGAAATCCCTGATTGCCCTTTGGTAATTATCTTAAACTTCTTGAAACGCCTCCGAAACCCCTTCGCGTTCGAGACCCTCCAAAAACTCCTCCTTTACGTATCTGGAACCCAAGGAAAATGCTCTAAAACTTCCTGAAATGCCTCCGAAATTGGTCTAAAACCTCCTCGGACTCCAAATGCGAAACTTCCGAAAACGCCTGTGTGACACCTCTGAAACCCTACTAAACTTGTGCCGAAAATTCTTTAAAACTTCATGATTTTGTGGCTATATCGGTCTCTTTCTACTCATAGTATAAGGGAGTAGAGATCAAAGTGGATAATGAAATGATAGATATGATACTATAATACTATGAGTAGAAAGAGACCGATATAGCCACAAAATCATCAAGTTATTAATAGAATACGGTCGATAAATCAGCATATGATATGAAAAGTTTGGCTCAAAAAGAAAAGTGTTCTATCCTATAAGATCGAAAAAGCTAATAGGAAGAACACGCCGCGATATAGACATACCTCTATGAACGGAGTGCGAATTCCGAAAAAGCTACCGATCGATAGAATTTGTGATGAAAACAGAACAATACATTAGGCAGTCGGGTGCCTGAAACTTTTGCCAGTCTTGGTAAGGTGGTATGAACTACCAACCAAGCCGATCTGTTTAAAAGCACAGGTCGCACGGCAGAAGTTTCACGCATTCGATGTATTCGATCAATACATGGCCTACTTGCCTAATTTCACCTTCTATAAAATTTTCACACTTGTTCGCTACCTAGCGAATTCTATCATATCTATCATTTCATTATCCACTTTGATCTCTACTCCCTTATACTATGAGTAGAAAGAGACCGATATAACCACAAAATCATCAAGTTATTAATAGAATACGGTCGATAAATCAGCATATGACTTTAAAACTTCCTAAAATGCTTCCGAAATCCCCCCCTAACACTCTGACAGATAATGCATTGGCGAAAAAAGAACAAAAACCAAGGCCGTATTAGTCTAACTAATGCAGAACTATCAGAGTGACTTGTGAATTGTAAAATCGTGAAATGAAGAATGCCCGTGGAGCCCCCTGAAATTACCCTGAGATCTCCTGGAACTCTATGGTACCCCCTTGAATATCCGTGAAACCCCCTGAAACGCCCCTGAGAACCCCTGAAGCGCCCCTAAGACTCCCTGGAACACCCTGAAGCCCGATGAATTGACCCTGCAACCAAGGATGGGAAAAAATCATTTATTTATTGCGTATCCCTCATTCATAACCACGCACAATCTGATGCGAGTGTGCTTCTCCCCCAGTCAAGCAAAATCCTTCCACATTCATTGCCCATTCTTTTTAATCACCGAGCACCGAGCGACGCAAGCAACGACGGCCGAATGAATCGCTACTGAGTCTGTGTGCCGAAGACGAACGAACCAATATTGAACGAATGTTTGCATTCTGAGTCGGGTGCGAGAGCATTCGTTTTGGAACGTTCATTTAACGTTCAGTGGAAGCATTCACTACTGGGAATTGAATCAGTGAGCGCGTTTTGATTCAATCAGCTGAATGCCACTCGGTAGTTGAGAGAGCGAACGTTCTTTTCGTATACACCGATCCCAGCTGATTCATTTCACACTCTATTAGTTTCTCTCCTGATTCGCTTCGGTAGCGTCGGTGGCGAGCCGTTCGTGTTGCGTTCGTTCATGATGCGCCATGCTCTCACTCAGTATTGGGTTGTTGGCGTTCTTTTGGCTAATTTGCATCGCCAGCATTCGGGTGAACGAATGAATTTTCCCATGCTTGCCTGCAACCCCATGAATAGCCCCTGGGACCTCCTCGTACCCCATTGTGGAGTTTGTATTATCCGGATTTGGATTTATGGTTGACATGGGCAGAGGTTGCTATACACTCATGGATGTCAACGCCTGCTGTGGTTAATCTCATAAACACAGCTCCGTGCAGCAAAATCTACATCTCAAGCTCCTGGAATACCCTGGGACCTCCTTGAAACATCCCTGAGATTTTCCATAAACTTCTAGATACCCTCTGAAACTCCCCTGCAACCACCCTTTGCTCTCCCCCCATTAACGCCCTCTGGCTGCCATTGCCATAGTCACCATTATAACATTGTTTATGCACAATATTGGCTACGCAATTGGTTCTGATTTGCTTTCCCTCAGGGCATAGAGAAGGTGCAACGCCTAAGAAGAATAAGAAAAAGAAAAGAATAAGGAGGAGAAAAAAGCTTTACAGAAAGTGTAATTGGTGGTAAGAAAAAAACTGTAGAGTAAAATTCTGTCAAACCAGACGATTGAGCGTCGCTTTGTATTTAATCAAATATTTGAGTTTTACATGTACCTTAGGGAAGCTTTTTTTGAGACACAAGAAAAACTCTAAATGCAAATTCAAGAAAAGCTCCAGAACAACTTCTAAGAAACTCAAGAATTGATATTCAAAAGCATCTCTATTGCTATTCTGGAGTAACTTCAAACCTTGCGTGAAATTTCTGTAGAGCTTCCCTTCAAATTCTTCGATACTTCTCTAAAGCTTTTGTAGAGACCCAATGAATCTTTCTCGAGGTTGTCTAAAAAAATTAAGCAACCCAAAAGAGCTAAGGAGCCAGTTACAGCTTGTAAAGGTACGTTAGCTTGAGAGGGTGGAGAAACAAGAAAAATAGACTACAGATGTATGCTAGCATAGATCATCAAGAGAAGAACTAAAAAAAACTTCGAGGAAGTTTTGCAATAGCTCTGGAGAAACATTGGACAAACTAGAAACGTTCTAGAATGCTTTACTCTAGAATAACTGTTTAAGAAGTTCAAGAGAAGCTATAGAAAAGTTTTAAGGAGGCTCTTGAAGTGCTTTAAATAAGTTCTGCAGCAGCTCAAAGTAAGTTCAAGAAAAACTCTAAATAGCATAAGCAAGAAATTGCACAGAAACTCTATGACAGTACATCTCTATAAAACAATTTAAGAGCTTTCCTTGGAGAATGAGTTTTTAGTTTATGTTCAGCACTCGACACCTATGGTGGTACTTTTTCCACCCTACAAGACATACACTGTGGTGCATAATTGATCAGACAAATGCCGAATTTAATACAAAATGGCCAAGTTTGGGATGCTGTAACTTTGGTTTGCGTTGATGGATTGAGCTCAATTTTTGACATGGTACTACTAATATGTTGAATCTTACGTATACGAAGTACAAAATGTTTTTGTTCACAGGTTTTGAGCTCAATCCATCAACGCAAACCAAAGTTACAGCAACCCAAACTTGGCCATTTTGTGTGAACGAATGTTTGCATTCTGAGTCGGGTGCGAGAGCATTCGTTTTGGAACGTTCATTTAACGTTCAGTGGAAGCATTCACTACTGGGAATTGAATCAGTGAGCGCGTTTTGATTCAATC
The DNA here is from genome assembly GCF_035046485.1 of Aedes albopictus. Classification (NCBI taxonomy): domain Eukaryota; kingdom Metazoa; phylum Arthropoda; class Insecta; order Diptera; family Culicidae; genus Aedes; species Aedes albopictus. The sequence continues at coordinate 210,882,135 of NC_085137.1, forward strand.
AGCTGAATGCCACTCGGTAGTTGAGAGAGCGAACGTTCTTTTCGTATACACCGATCCCAGCTGATTCATTTCACACTCTATTAGTTTCTCTCCTGATTCGCTTCGGTAGCGTCGGTGGCGAGCCGTTCGTGTTGCGTTCGTTCATGATGCGCCATGCTCTCACTCAGTATTGGGTTGTTGGCGTTCTTTTGGCTAATTTGCATCGCCAGCATTCGGGTGAACGAATGAATTTTCCCATGCTTGCCTGCAACCCCATGAATAGCCCCTGGGACCTCCTCGTACCCCATTGTGGAGTTTGTATTATCCGGATTTGGATTTATGGTTGACATGGGCAGAGGTTGCTATACACTCATGGATGTCAACGCCTGCTGTGGTTAATCTCATAAACACAGCTCCGTGCAGCAAAATCTACATCTCAAGCTCCTGGAATACCCTGGGACCTCCTTGAAACATCCCTGAGATTTTCCATAAACTTCTAGATACCCTCTGAAACTCCCCTGCAACCACCCTTTGCTCTCCCCCCATTAACGCCCTCTGGCTGCCATTGCCATAGTCACCATTATAACATTGTTTATGCACAATATTGGCTACGCAATTGGTTCTGATTTGCTTTCCCTCAGGGCATAGAGAAGGTGCAACGCCTAAGAAGAATAAGAAAAAGAAAAGAATAAGGAGGAGAAAAAAGCTTTACAGAAAGTGTAATTGGTGGTAAGAAAAAAACTGTAGAGTAAAATTCTGTCAAACCAGACGATTGAGCGTCGCTTTGTATTTAATCAAATATTTGAGTTTTACATGTACCTTAGGGAAGCTTTTTTTGAGACACAAGAAAAACTCTAAATGCAAATTCAAGAAAAGCTCCAGAACAACTTCTAAGAAACTCAAGAATTGATATTCAAAAGCATCTCTATTGCTATTCTGGAGTAACTTCAAACCTTGCGTGAAATTTCTGTAGAGCTTCCCTTCAAATTCTTCGATACTTCTCTAAAGCTTTTGTAGAGACCCAATGAATCTTTCTCGAGGTTGTCTAAAAAAATTAAGCAACCCAAAAGAGCTAAGGAGCCAGTTACAGCTTGTAAAGGTACGTTAGCTTGAGAGGGTGGAGAAACAAGAAAAATAGACTACAGATGTATGCTAGCATAGATCATCAAGAGAAGAACTAAAAAAAACTTCGAGGAAGTTTTGCAATAGCTCTGGAGAAACATTGGACAAACTAGAAACGTTCTAGAATGCTTTACTCTAGAATAACTGTTTAAGAAGTTCAAGAGAAGCTATAGAAAAGTTTTAAGGAGGCTCTTGAAGTGCTTTAAATAAGTTCTGCAGCAGCTCAAAGTAAGTTCAAGAAAAACTCTAAATAGCATAAGCAAGAAATTGCACAGAAACTCTATGACAGTACATCTCTATAAAACAATTTAAGAGCTTTCCTTGGAGAATGAGTTTTTAGTTTATGTTCAGCACTCGACACCTATGGTGGTACTTTTTCCACCCTACAAGACATACACTGTGGTGCATAATTGATCAGACAAATGCCGAATTTAATACAAAATGGCCAAGTTTGGGATGCTGTAACTTTGGTTTGCGTTGATGGATTGAGCTCAATTTTTGACATGGTACTACTAATATGTTGAATCTTACGTATACGAAGTACAAAATGTTTTTGTTCACAGGTTTTGAGCTCAATCCATCAACGCAAACCAAAGTTACAGCAACCCAAACTTGGCCATTTTGTGTGAAAATCGGCCTTTGTCCGATCAATTATGCAACATAGTGTAGGTGTTCTTGAAATGGCCTAGAAGAGCTCTAAAAGAAGATCAAAACTCTAAAAAAAATAATCTCTGGAAATCGCACAAGCTTAAAAAAAAGGCTTAGAGATAGTCCAAAAAATGCTATTGAGAAGCTTTAGCAAAACATTCTAGAGACGCTGTATGTAATTTCAAGAGAAACTGCAAAAAACCCTACACTGGAAAAGATCTATAAAAGCTCTGGAGTAGCTTTCGAAAAGCTTTGGAGGAACACTAAATGAACTGAAGAGAAGTTCTACATTTACGAACTCAAGGGGAGCGCTAGATAATCAGCTTCTAGACACGGTACCACCCACTTTACGCCCATCCCGAATTCTAGGTTACTTTGCATCCGATTGAGCTAATTTTTGTGTGTAGCTGGCGCATACAGTAAACTAATTATCTTTCAAAGATTGAAAACCAACAGAGAAATTCAGGTGGGTTAAGTGGATTGCATCGTGTATAACGAATTCCGACTTAAGGCGAAACTGGAAGCATTTTCTCATTTTTTTTTTTTTGGTTTTTGATTTTTTATTAACCCTTGAGCAGTCGCGTCTTTGACTACCTGTAGCAACGCCCCACTTACGCTGTGTAGCACATGCGAGCATTTTTCATGGTGCGTGTACTCAGTACATGACGCGACCGATCCCGGGTGACATAACAAAGCAATTTTTTCAAAATCGGTTTTCGTGCACATGCAGAGCATGGATCAAGGTATCTTCTGATTTTTTTTTTGGGTGGAAACAGTTTTCCATTTTTTCAGAAACCATTTTTTTGTGAAAATCAAAAATGGTTTCTGCAAAAACGAAAAACATTTTCCACCACGAAAAAAAAAATCAGGAGATACCTTGATGCATACTCTACATGTATACGAAAACCGATTTTAAAAATATTGCTTCGTTATTTTATAAAAAATCAAAAACCAAAAAATGTGATTGAATATGGTGCAGTTTCGCCTTAATGGTAGAATGATGAGCACGAGATTGTTGATGTGTGACTGTTGTTCATTTTCCAATCCGGTTGATGGTCCTTTATGAGTCGCCGTTCGCTTATGTCCGTTAGTATTATGTCTGCCGCTCTCGGGATAGCAGCAACTGACAAAAATTGCAAGTACCGTAATCCGGGGTAACATTGATTAGAATTTTCGATCTTTCTTGAATAATTCTCTTAGTATATCAAATGTTACATGTTTTATATTTTTAAAACAAGTACTGGCCCTCTGATTATGTGTTAAGCTACTCGAAAAAGTTTTGTAAAACTTTTAAACATGTTTAAATAGACTTTTTAATCTTATTTTTGATTTTGTTGATTTGGGGTAACATTGATCATGTCAGTGATCAAAGTTAGTTTGTCCAACTCTAGGATATCATATTGAAGTAATACAGTGTATTTGAACCTCATATTGTAACTAGTATTCATGTCATGCATGAATGTTTGACCATGTATCTCATTGCGTTACGAAACACAGTTATGGAAAAAACCGATTTATTTTAATGTTTATGAAATTCTATTTTCTAGAATTACATTACATTTAATAGCTAAATAATAGCAGATTACGATATACCATTCGATAGCAGAAACTGATTCAATGTAAAATGCTTGTTTGAACATATCATGAGATCGGTCAAGCCGATCAATGTTACCCCGCTGATCAATGATACCCCGTTTTACGGTAGATATTTTAACCAATAGTGGACCCCTTAGTAGCTAGAATTTGTTCTGATCGTAAAAATATTATGATATCCTAATTAAATTGTCTTTACCAATGGTTGCTAAACAAGTTCTATATCTTTCCTACATATTGCACACAAAAACCGAGCGAAAACACCTTATATTTCTTATAAAATAATTATTTGATCAAATTATCCTATCCAGCTTTTTACGCTGGCCATAAAACGACGAGGGGTGATTTGATTTTGACAATTCTTGCCGACAGATTTTATAGCTTGTTCTTAGTAGGCATTGATTTAGGATTGTTGATTGAGCTGTCAAGAATTTTCACAGCCATTGTTTTGAAGCTACGGTTTCTTAGAGTTCTATTTTTTACATTTTTCATTTTAATTATTCAATTATTTTATACAATTTTAGGATTCGTGGAACTTTTCTAGGTGGAGGATTACAACTGGAAACTTATAAAGATGACTGACAAATTCAAATAAAATAAATCGAGGTTCAATATTGTTCCCCCTCAATAGTGCGGTGCACGGGTGTATGCTATACAGAGGTTTGCTGACGAGTTTTGGCTAAGGTCCTGATTGAGTTCAATTTTCCAACATATTATGGAATTTTTTAGGCATAATAGGGCATAATAAATCTCATGAAATCAAAGAGGACGTGCCTAAGACTAAGCTTTACATATTCATAGTTTTACAGACAAATGGCCTTTTTGAGTGGCAAAAATGTGTCTTCTTGGAACTTCATGGTTTTGAGGTGTACATGACAAACCAATCACGCTGTGGGTTTTATTTATTCAGAGGAAATGATCTTTTTTTTTTATTTCTCCTTCGTTCAAAACAAGGTCGCAATTTCTTGGTGAAGAAAAAAAATGCTTGACGTTGCAGGTGAAAGGATTTCTAAAGACACGGTTCATTGAGTTGTGGCCACGGGCTTCACATATCAGCACGGAGTTTTAGTAATAATGATCTCCAACTTCCTGCCCAACTTCGAAAATAAATCGCACTCACAGGCGATGTTACTTGTTCCTAGATTATTTGGAATCAGAATGTGGGCTGCAGTCGTTGTCCCAAACTATCCATTTTCGTGTAATGCTCTTTATTAACCTAAAATAGTCAAAAGTTATTATTTATTTTAAAATATGAGTAAAATAATCCACCGATTTTCACTCGTTGGAAAAGCAGAATGACGTTCCATGGTAAACATTGAAAATTTTCGGCATGTCAGTGCTTGCTTCGATCCAACCGTAAATATTTTATAGTGTCGGCAAGAATTGTCAAATAGGGGTGATTCAAATTTTATGGCGGGCGAGCGTAAAAAGCTGGATAGTGGACCCCGGGTAGTCCATTATTGGGTTGTTGGGGTCCACTATTGGGTAGACCGTATTCTCTTACCATGTTAAATTGGTGACAATAATGGACCTCCTTAGATTTAACCTATAGTGGACCCCAGACTTGATTATTTGTTCAAATAATCAAATTATCGCTTTCCAGACTAGTTTCATCACATGGAACTACCGTCTAGGGACATGAGGCATGGTCTCCCGGTGGAAGTTTACCGACACAAATGTCCCAAATGGAGGATAACGTGCCTCTGGAGCCGGCCTTCTTATACTCTACCCTACCTGGGCAGATATTATTTTGAATAGATTTCAATTATAATTTTTAACTTTTGTTCGACATTCAACCAATAGCTCTACTAAGCCAAACCGCATCATTTTCCCTTTAAAGTTTCAAAACATAATCGCCTGCACCATACTAAATATATTTTGTAGACAAGCAACCCCAAAACGGAAATAAAATGTATAGCAAGACAGACCGGCATACAGTTTAGCACACCTTCACCGTAATACAAGAAAATTTGTGTTTTCCTGTGTACACACCACCTTCCTAAATGAAGCCATTACAAATCTCATTTTTCCTCCCATGGGATATCCTGGAAGCTGTAAGCAGGCTTGTACACTAACCAGTCCCTCTCTGGATGGAATGGTTTGGATCGTTTATGGAATTGCACCAGCTGCAAATGACGTTATTTGCATGCACCTACTGGACCGGGCCCGATCCGTTCCGGTCTGTACTTTTTCTGCTCAGCCCGGAGGCACTGAACCCGTTTCTTCTTCTAGATTAACTTTCAGATGCAGAATTTGTTTTGTCCTTGTCCCCCTCCCTGCCTTCCACCCATCATTGCCCAGAGAGCGACCAATGCCACAACAAAAAGCAACGTCGGCTGACGAAAAGAAGCTTGGTCCTAATGGAGGGTCCCTGCCATTGCTGGGTCCCCCTTGTGCTTTTGTGCTCTTCCGAAGGGAAAGAAAAGCACAACTTTGGACATTCCTTTGCCTTCAGCATCCGCATGCGTTGGTTCTACGATAAAATTCTCCAGTTCCGGACCCAGAGCGTCGGTCGCCAAAGGGATAGCGGATAGCGAAGAAAAAGTGCCTCGTCCTCTTTGAAAGACAAGCAAACCCTTTTTATTTTTCCATCCGGTGTATTTCCAACATCACAGCAGCGGAAGAATATAGAGAAATAATAATAACAGTCAAATGCAAGAAGCTGCGATGCTTCCGATGCAATAATGCGGGGGAATAGAGTTCCACAAAGAAAGAAAAGTGGTTGCATATACTTAATGTGTTTTGTCACGGTGCCACTTGGTTTTGAATGCTACATGCCATAATAACTCACTTTTCTGTCACTTGATAGAAGATATGCTCAGTTAGGTGTTATTCTTATTTTTTGACAACAAGATTAACTTTCATTAACTTCATTTGATCAGATTTTCTTAACCACAGCGAAATTTGAAACTGTTTTATGCCTTATCGTTGGTGTGCTCGAACGCCTGTAATTTTGTCGGGGATACCTCATGGACTTTCTTCAGGGGTTCCCCTTGACTTCCTTTGAGGATTTCTCCTGGAATTCCTTGGGTAATTCCTCCTGGAATATCTTCGGAGATTCCTCATGTAATTCCTTCGGGAATTTCTCTTGGAATTCTTTCGGGGATTCATCTTGGAATTCCCTTGGGGATTCTTCCTAGATTTATTTTTGGAGTTTCCTCCTAGACTTTTTTTTTGCGGATTCCTCCTGAAATTCTTTCGAGGATTTCTCCTGATATTCCGTCGGAGAATCCTACTGGAATTTCTTTGATGGTTTCGCTTAGAATTCCTTCGGAGATTCCTCCAGGATCTCCTTCAGATATTCTTCATGGAATTCCTCCAGGAGTCCTCCCGGAATTCCCCCAGGAGTCCTCGCGGAATTCCTTCGGTATTCCGCATGTGAAATAATTCGGAGTTTCCTTTGGGATTCCTGCAGCGATTTCACCTGTAATTTCTTCGGGGATTTCTCCTGAAACTCCTTCAGGAAATCCTTCTGGAGTTTCGCCACGTATTCCTTCTGGACTTCCTTTAGGAACTCCTCCTGGACTTCGTTAGGGGATTCCATCTGGAATTCCTTCGGGGATTCCTCTTGGAATTAATTCGAATGTTCCTCCTAGAATTTCTTCGGGTATTCCTCCGGGAATTCCTTCGGAGATTCCTACTTGAATTCTTTCGGAGATTCCTTGTGGAATTGCTTTGGCGATTCCTCACAGAGTTTTTTCGCGAATTTCTCCAGGAACTCCTTCGGAGTTTCCTCTTGGAATTCTTTTGGCTATATCTCCTCGAATATCTTCGGAGTTTCCTCCTGGTATTACTCATGGAATTCCTCCAGGAATTTCTCATGGAATTCCTTCGGGATTTTTCCTAGAATTCCTTCGAGGTTTCCTTCTAGAATTCCTTCGGTGATTTCTCCTAGAATTGCCTCAGGAGTTTCTCCTGGAACCCCTTCAGAGATTCCTTCTCGATATTTTTCGTTAATTCCTCCTAGAAATCCTTTAGGATTTTTTTCTCGAATTCCCTTGGAAATTCCACTTGATTTTTTTTGGGATTCCTGCAGGAATTTCTTAGTTATAGCTAGAATTCCTTTGGGATTCGTGCTGGAGTTCTTTTGGGATTTTCTTTTGGAATTCCTAAGGGGATTCCTCCTAGAATCATTTCATGGATTCCTCATCGAATTCCTACGAGGATTTATCCTGGAGTTTTTTCGGGGATTCCTACTAAAGTTCCTTCGGGGAATCCTATTGAAATTCATCAAGGGTTCCTCATGGAATTCCTTCGAGGATTTCTCCTGGAATTCTTTCGCGAATTCCTCCTGAATATTTTCGATGGTTCCTTCGAGATTTTTTATTGATTCCTTCTCGAATTCCTTTGTAAATTCTTTCTGGAATTCCTAAAGGGATTCTTCCTGGACTTCCTTCATAAATTACTCCTGAAATTCTTTCGGTTATACCTCCTGATATTCTGTCGTCAATTCCTCCTGGAATTCCTTTGGAGATTTCTCTTAGAATTCCTTTGGAGGTTTATCTTGAAATTCCATCAGATACTCCTCATGGAATTCCTCCAGGTTTCCTCCTGGCATTCCTTCGAGATTTCCATATCGAATTTCATCGGTAAATTTCTCTAAGAATTCCTTCAAAAATCCTCCTGGAATTTAGGTAATATTCTTAGAGTTTTTTTGTGGATTCCTTCTTGAATTTCTTTGGAGATTCCTCCTGGATTTCCTATTGGGATTCGACTTGGAATTCCTTCGGGATTTCTTCTTGAAAAACCTTTGAGGATTCCGCTTGGAATTCTTTCAGAGGTTCCTCCCGGAATTACTTGGGTGGTTCCCCCTGAGATTCCTGCAGGGATTTTTCCTGTAATTTCTTCGGAGATTCCTCCTAGACTTCCTTCAAAGATTTCTCCTGGAGTTTCTTAGAGAATTCTTCCTGGAATTCCTTCGAAGATTCTTCCTAGAATTCTTTCAGTTATTTTTTCTGGACTTCCTTCGAAGATTCCTCCTTAAATTTCTTCGGGGATTCCTCCTGATATTTCGTCGGGGATCCCTCCTGTAGTTCCTTCGGGATTTTCTCTTGGAATACCTAGGTAATTCCTCTTCAAATTCTTCCGAGATTCCTCCTGGAATTTCTTCTGGGATTTCTCTTAATATTCCGTCGGTGATTCCTTCTAGAACTCGCTCTTGGAATTCCTTTGGTGATTCCTGTTTGAGTTTCTTCGGAGATTACTCCTGGAATTTCTTCGGGAATCCCTCACGGAATTCCTTCGGGGATTCCTCCTAGAATTCCTTCAGGGATTCTTCATAGAATTCTTTCAGGAATTTCTGCTGGAATTGCTTTGAGGATTCTTCGTGGAATTCTTTCGGCAATTCCTCCTAGTATTCTCTAAGGAATTTCTCCAGTAATTATTTTAGAGATTCCTAGTGGGTGTTTTTCGTTGATTCCGATTATCGTTGAAGGTTCTAAGAAAACAAAACAAAAACTGTAGTAAAATAGATAATGCAACATGCACTTAACTAAGGATACGGTTAATTGCTGTTGGGAATCGACTGTAATCTTGACTCTATAGATTAACGGCTACGCAATCTTAGGGTTCAAAAAACGAGTTTTATTATTCACCCGACGTTTCGACACGGGGATAGTGTCTTCCTCAGGGGGAAAATAAATATTAACGTTTTTGGTCAAATGTTTCGTCTAACTTTAACTGTCTCGTTTTGTGTCGTTTTTGGTACATGCTTACACTTCGAAATCACTTAAACAGTTCAACGGTTTTTTGAACTGTTTAAGTGATTTCGAAGTGTAAGCATGTACCAAAAACGACACAAAACGAGACAGTTAAAGTTAGACGAAACATTTTACCAAAAACGTTAATTTTTATTTTCCCCCTGAGGAAGACACTATCCCCGTGTCGAAACGTCGGGTGAATAATAAAACTCGTTTTTTGAACCCTAAGACTGCGTAGCCGTTAATCTATAGAGGGATACGGTTAATGTTACAATAGGTCTAATCACAGGTCGCAGTGATGGACCCGAACAGAAATAATAAAAAGGTATTCATTCAAACGTGATAGTTTATTATGTCATTAAAAGTTATGAAAAAGCTGAGACTACAAATTCTAGAGCGTAATGACAACTATTCAATGTTTACATTATGGTCCATTTTTGGCCTCGCCGATTCACGCCGCCGCCGGCCAAAAATGGCCCTCACGCCGTCGCTGAGCAAAATATAGTCGGTGCACAGGTTTACCAGGAAGTCCGCCCGCGCTCTTTTGTCTCGTCTACATGAGCGCTTTACTTCCTTCTAGAGAGCCGAATGGCGCTAACGGGCTACGGCTTTGGCTCCTCGTGTTTTCGCTCGCTCTGTTTCGGTTTTGGCGTTCCTTCACTACTTTATTTTCCTCCAGGTGTCATCTGTGGCGTTTTTGATGGCGATCCATTGATCTTCTATACTTCCACCTTCCGGAGTATCCGCAGCACGGTTCTCTGCCTTCGCGACGAAGGACTTTTCCACCGCAGTGTCCAGGCGTGGACAAAATACCAAACCGTGCCGCACCGGTGGCGTGTTTGCCCGTAAACATACCACTGTGTGTGTTTATTTCACCACCTTCGTTCAGCCTATACCAGTGAATCAAAATTCAACCATCGCGCAACAATAATGACAATGTCGCAACCTGTATTTGTTGCGACAAACAAACCCATGCGACATAAGTTTGTCCCAACTTGAAAATAATGGGATTAACATCGTACACCACGAGTTTAGAGATTTTTAAGTCTTGCATTGCGATTTTCGAACGGTAACTTCGAGTCGGTAAACACTGCAACTCTGGTGAAGCTCTATCATCAAACAGTTTCGACTTTGGGTTAGCAATAATTGATAATTCACGAGTTGAAAAGTACGCAACAAATTCAGCTTCCGTATTGTCTGCAACAAAAAATTTCGAGATCATGTCATTATCTGTTACCAGTAGGGATAAAGAGTAATCGTTGCACCTTCTTTGTTGCTTGTTTTGTGCCTCTTTTGTCTGACAATTCTCTTCACTGGCCTATACTGATGAACACGCAGTGCGACAGATAAAACACTTGTGTCGGTGTCATAGCTCGAGCCTCCGTTTCGGCTTCGTGTTTATGTTTTAGTTGGACACGGTGGCCGAGTGTTTCCGATTGTATGAAACACCAAAGAGCACACTGCTGCGGTAGCTTGGCTGCATCAGAACCACCGAGTCAGAAGGGATGAGAAAAACACAAATGGAGCCAAGTGCTTCACTCTCGTCATCGACCAACAGCATATGCAACTGGTGTTGGAGAATAAATAACGACACCGAGCGTTTGAACTCGCACGAGTGTTTTGCATAATCGGAAACACTCATTGCTTCCGGGATTCCTTCTGGAGTATCTTCAGAATTTCTCTAGGGATTTCTACAGGAACTGCTACTGGGATTCCTTCACCAAACTTGTTTAAGGATTTATTTAGGATATCTCCAAGAATTTCATCTGCGATTTCTTCAGGAACTGTTCCTGGTATTCTGGAAATTTCTTCAGGAATTCCTCAAGGAATTCTTCCAGGGATCCCTCTGGGAATTCCAGCAGGGGTTTCTTTGAAAATTCCTCCAGGAATTCATCTAAAGATTCCTCTAGAAATTCCGTCATAAATTCCTCTAGGAATTGCTCTAGAGATTTTTCCAGGAGTTCCTCTAGAAATTTCTTCAGGTATTCTTACAGGCATTCCTCTAGGATATCCTCCAGTGATACCATCAAGAATTCCTACAGGAGTTCTTTCTGGCATTCCTCCGAAGACTTCTCTGGGAATTGCTTCAGGGATCCCTTCAAAAATTTCACCAGGAAATTCCCTAGGAATTCTTACAGGAATTCCTCCAAGGATTTTCCCAGAGGCTCCTACAGGAATTCCTCCAAAGATTTCTCCAGAAACTGCTTCAGGGATTCCTCAAAGAATTCCACTATGGATTCTACAAGGCATTCTTCCAGGTATTTTTCTAAGCATTCTTTAGGGATTTCTCCTTGGATACTTGTAGAGATTTCTACAGGAATTCTTTCAGCGTTTCCTCCAGATATTCCTCCAGAAATTGCTTCAGAGACTTCTCCAGGAATTCCCCAGGAGTGCTCCCAGGAGTTTCTTCCTGGGATTTCAGCAGGAATTCATGCAAGCATTCCTTCAGGATTTCATCTAGGAATTTTCCAGGGTCTCCTCGTGGAATTCGTCGATAAATTACCCCAGGAACTAATTAAGGGATTACTCCAGGAATTGATCTAGGAATTCCTTCATAAATTCAATCAGAAATTCATCCAGGAATTTCTCCAGGAAATCCATCATGAATTCCTTCAAAAAAATTTCCAAATTGTCCTCCAAAAATTACTGCAGGGATTCCTCCAGGAATTACTGCAGGGATTCCTCCAGGAATTCCACCATGAATTCCGCTAAGAATTCCTCCAGTAACTTCTTCAGGGATTTTTCCACGAATTTCTTTAAGAATTCCCACAAGGATTCTTTAAGAAATTCATTCGAGGATTTCTTCAAGAATTCCTCTTGAAATTCCACCAGGAATTTCTCAAGGATTTTTCTCAGAAATTTCTCCCAGAGTTTCTCTTGAGATTACTGCAGAAATTCATCCAGCAATTCTTTTAAGAATTCTTCTAGAGATTTCTCAAGAGATTCTCAGAGGCAGCCAATTAAACGCCCCATAATAAATTCAAAAGTTTCCATAAATAATTCGAAAATTGCCAATAAATAAATAGGGGTGGAAGCAATAATAAACTATAAAAGTTCCATAAACAAATCAAAAAGCGCATAAATAAATCAAAACTTCCCATAAATAATTGATTTTCGAGCAATAAAAAATGCCAGAATTTCCACAAATAAATCAACAATTGCTAACTACATTTTTTCCAACAAAAAATTTCGAACATACTACATCACAGAACTATTATGCTAGAAAGACTGAAACTATGTGTGCAATTTAACAGACAATCGCTTGCTGTCCGAACTCGCTAACGCTCGTCGGACTTTACAAAGGGATAACATCTCTGTTCGCATTCTACCGGGCAAATTCTTGGATCTGTGGATTGCCTAGATCCGAATCGATCCAGAATTTTCGTCAGGAATTCTTCCAGGAATTAATCCAAGAATAGTTCCTGGACATCCTTTAGAAATTATGTTAGCAATTCCACCAGGAATTTATACAGGAAATCCTCTAGGAATTTCTTCAGAGATTCTGCCAGGAAATTCTCCAGGAATACCTTTAGGATTTTTGTTAGGAATTCCTCCAGACATTCCTCCAGAGACTCCTACAGGAATTGCTTCAGGGATTTCTTCACGAATTTCTTAAGGGATTTTCCCAGGCATTCCTTCAGAAAATCCTCCGGAAATTCCTCTTGGTATTTTTCGAAGGATTTTTCTGAAATTTCTCCAGGAATTCCTCCCCGAGTTCCTCTGGAGATTTTTCCGGGAATGTCCCCGGGAATTTCTCCAAGAATTCTTCCAGGAATTGCTCCAGGATTTCCTGCTGAGTCTCATCCCAGAATTTCATCTGGAATTCTTCCAGGGATTACCCCAGGAATTTGACCAGAATTTCCTCCAGAATTCCTTAAAGAGATTTCTGTCAAAAAATTTTCTAGGAATTCCTCCCAGAATTCCTCCAGGAATTTCTCCAGAAATTCTTCAAAAGAATCCTCCTGAAATTTATCTCAAATTTATTCTAGGAATTTATCTAGTGATCCTAGTTTATCCTCCCAGAATTCATCCAGAAACTCCTCCAGGGATTCCTCCGGGATTTCCTCCAGGGATAAATCAAGGTATTTCGCCAGGGACTTCCTGGGATTACTCCAGGAATTCTTCAGGTGATTTTGTCAGAAATTCCTCTCTCTCTTCTTCTTCTTCTTCTTCTTCTTCTTCTTCTTTATGGTTCGACGTCCTCGCTGGAACTTGGCCTGCCTTGCTTCAACTTAAAGTTCTTTAAGCACTTCCGCAGTTATTAATTGAAGGACTTTCTTTTCTAGCCATTATTGCATGAATTTGTATATTGTGAGGCAATCACTATGCACAGGGGAGTCGAGAAAATTTTCCCGACCGGAACGGGAATCGAACCCGCCGTCTCCGGATTGGCTATCCATAGCCTCAGCCACAAGGCTAACTGGAGACCCCAGTTAGGGTTCGCTTAAAAAAATCATTCAGGAGTTCCTTCAGAAATTTCGGAAATCCTTTAATAACACGGTCCGACAATGTTTTTGCCCAGCTCCAAATTTCACTTTTTCTGATTGCTCCCGACTAGAAACTCATATATCTGAAGTTTTGACCCTCCCTTTCCTGGGAGAGGGGAGGGGCATTGATTTAAAATTTTGAAAAATCGGAAAATTTCGAGGTTTTTCGATCGCCATTTTGGCTAAATGCGCGATATCGAAAAAGGAAAAGGTTGATCACGGAGCTTTAGGGGTTGTGCAACTACCAACAAAATTTCACGAAGATCCGTCAAGCCATTCTCGAGAAACGGTGTTTTTACGAAATGATGTTTTAAAGATTTCTTATATTGCACGCAAAGAATCCAACTACTATATGGTACAATTGCTGATTTAACCATGCCGTTTAGCATCATCGTGTCTTCGAGGAAGTTTTTCACTTCAATAACGTGCTTCTTTTAACCTGTTGGTAAAAATGATCAATAATAAAAGTGAGATAGAAAATTTACTTTTTGAATTTTTCAAGATACAAGGTTGATGTCTTCACAAGAGTTGTAGAATATGCCGTTCTGAATAACTTTGTCGAAGACGCCAAATTCGTAACTCCGTTGGTTTTCAAGATAGGTACGTTACGTTTTTATTACCGGCGGTCCCTTGAAAGTGTTTTTTTTTTTACTTCTTTCACTTTTGATTCCACAATTCTATTCTCACAGTCTCCAAAAGGTCAATCATTTTGACTTTCTAAATAAGACAATTACTTGCACTTTCGCATTAGTACATTCACATTTGTACCCATTGATACATGGGCCGGGACGAACAGCTAGACTTACCTTCCTAAGTAAGACGTGATAAGATATTTTTGTCTCACCGACTGAGGTGACAGGTAACCAAGTTGTTGTAGTACACAACAAAAGCAATAGATAAAAACAAAATAAGCAGTGCACAATGGTACAGAGCCTTTTCTTGGTGGACGAAAAGTATAACGGCCAAATAATAAGTTTTTGATTTACGCAAAGATGCAGAAGTTTCTTCAAATTTATTATACTTTTTTTTAATATTGGAGGTCCAAATTTTTCTTAAGATCAAATTATCAACTTTTTTTTATATAGAGCAATGAATGTTCCACAAATCTCTGAATACTTTTTATACGTGTAACATCATACATTTGTGTTTAAGACTCAAATCTTGTAACCTTTTATTTTTTCGTAATTATGGCAATTTTTATATGAAAAATACCATAATCTCAAAGTTTACTTAATCGCCTTAAACAAAAAAAGAAACGTTTTTTTTTTGTTTCTTCGTCATTGAAAAGTGATAATTAGATCTTAGATAAAAACTCCATAATTTTACCCAATATTGACAACATAGCTCAAATAGTAAAGGTGTAAAGCTTTCAGTTAAGCTATATATACGGCACTGGATTATTGTGCAGTGGTTCACTGTTTCATGATAAAAAACCCTAATTAATCCACCTAGCGGTGATGGTGCCTTTCTCGTGCTTTAAAATATCCTTTCAACAAAACTCAGGCGACATGTTGATGACATTGACATAAATACAAAATGAAAACTGCTCAATCTACTCAATATGGATACATTTTATACTAGCATGACATCCGATATTCAGACAATATAAGACAATGATCCAAAATTCAAACCTTACAAGTGTCATGTAGCCGCAAAATTTTGAAGCGTCATTTTCAGATTTTCAGGTCATTATTTTTTGACTCCGGATATCTACCCCAACTAAAAATAACCGCCATCTTGAACATTGAGACACCATCTTGGATGTTCTGGTACTCATTTTGGACTTGGAATTATAGGTGAATTAAATAAAATAGTCGCCGTATTGAATTTTGACATGTCGTTTAGGATTCAAATTATGGTCATATTGCATGGTTAAAGAGACCTTGTGAAACAGCGCACATATTGAGTTTACTGATTACAAATTTTCTGGACACATAGCATAGCATAGCATAGCATAGCATAGCATTTATACTTGCACAAATCGTGGATGGAACGGCAAAGATGAGTATAT
Source organism: Aedes albopictus (assembly GCF_035046485.1). Classification (NCBI taxonomy): domain Eukaryota; kingdom Metazoa; phylum Arthropoda; class Insecta; order Diptera; family Culicidae; genus Aedes; species Aedes albopictus. The sequence continues at coordinate 210,897,674 of NC_085137.1, forward strand.
CTATCGCCATTGCAGAAATCGCTACTATCTACAATGACATAGACCCACTCATCTCCACACACCTGGCCAAGTCCTTGCAAGCATTTTTATTAAATCCTATCATCAACTTAGAAAGCGTCCAGAACTGAAACAGCTTCCAATAGATGACAGAATGGTAAATGTAGCGAATATGTAATAGATGTTTGGTTATGTAATAATTTAGTGTATAATAAATTAATCGGAAAGATCTCACCAAGTTCCATCTCGTCGGAGGGTCACACCTACGTCTGGATTTCTTTATTTGCTAGCTGCACCATCCGAGGCTCAACAAACCATCATAAATGACTAATTTACTTTGATTGTCGAGCCAGCGTTGAGCCCACCCGTAGGAGGTGCTGCACAAGGGGGAGTCGCTGAGCACATCTTTACTTGTGCCAATTTTTTTCAGTGTGCCAACGGGTATTGAATTGTGCCTCAGTGTGCCCCAAAGTGCCACTGCTTGATGATTCAGATTTTGCTTGGCAACTACCAAGACAACCAACTGTTTGTTTTCATTTTGCAGGTCAAATGCACATGGTTGCCTACAAGGGGCTAGTCGCTTGGAACATTGTGCCAAGAGGTGCCAAGCATACCGTTTTATACGCTATGTGGCACACCGAGGCACTCTGAGGCACAATTTTGACACTTGAGTTTGGGTGAAAAAACTAGGCAACCATGTGCATTTGAACTGCAAAATAAAAACAAACAGTTGGTTGTCTTGGTAGTTGCCAAGCAAAATCTGAATCATCAAGCAGTGGCACTTCGGGGCACACTGAGGCACAATTCAATACCCGGTGGCACACTGAAAATAATTGGCGCAAGTAAAGATGTGCTCAGCGACTCCCCCTTGGTTGCCTAGTTTTTTCACCAAAACTCAAGTGTCAAAATTGTGCCTCAGAGTGCCTCGGTGTGCCACACAGCGTATAAGACGGTGTGCTTGGCACCTCTTGGCACGATGTTCCAAGCGACAAGCCCCTTGGTGCTGCAGCACTTGTTTGCATTTTGGGTTGAGTGTTAGCACTGGCTAAGTGCATTCAATTATTGGATCCCTCTCGGCACTATGCAGTTCACTTATTATTCAAAATCAGGGTAGCATGAATAAATTATTCCGGAGAATCCGGAATTATTTTTTTTTCTCACAGCGGGTCCCGACTGTACTTCATCACTTGCTTGAAATAAAGTATGAAAGTTCTGCTCAGCGGTAACGAAACACTCCAAAATCTTCTTCACACTGCACTGGAACCCCCAGTGCCCACAGGCAATTAGTTCAAATTCCACTTAATTTTCACTCGCGCGCAGCTTAAAATCTAAAGAAATGGCAACTAAAACACAAGCCTTTGCTGGAAGGCGTAGCACCTCCAGCCGAATCAAATTTCTTCATCCGATTCCAGCGAGAAAAACACGCGAACGCAAAAGCACTGTCAAAAAACGCGACCATTCGCAGTCACGGGTTGCTGCGATCTCCTGATTACAAATTTTCTGGACACAATGCAAGAAATCAAAATCTTATCGAATAGGCGCTAACTTGAATGCTGGGTCATTATTTTTTTTTGTCTAGTTCATTTATTTATGGCTCAATCGCGTGTAACGCTTTACGGCTGGGTCATTATCTTAGACCGCTATCTTGGATACTCAGGTGGACTCCGAACATATTTCCCATACTTAGTTTTGGAGCTCAAAACTCCATAAAACAGCCACCCTCTTCTGTTCACGGTTGACGCCATAAAATCTCATTTTCCCATTCAACGTTGACCCATCCTGCTATAAATTTACACCTTAGGAATCTGAAATGGTACGATTTGATGAGATCGCTTTAGTTTTGTCAATATTTTGTTCCCTTTCATATATGAAAACTTAGACCTATTCGTCACTGTTGTTTATACCCAACGTTTATCAGGCCATCAAACAAAGCCACGATTTGATTTATCACTTGAACGTTGGTTCTGCTACACAACAGCTAGTCTCTAAAGTGATCTAAGGCTACTTTCTTGCTAACCGTTCATTAGGTTATCAAAAAGTCTGCGTTCTGATGTGTCGTATGTATGGGTTTAATCACCGTGATTTGATATATCGCATGTATGGGTTTGATTCAAATTTACTTTTAACCACTTTCGAAGGCACACCCGAACCCGCAATAGTACCGGGAAGTATCTAATGTGGTCTGACCTTATTTTTTACTAACTGTTCATCGGGTTGTCGATAAGTCGTGATTTGATGTACCGCATCCATGGGTTTGGTTTGGTTAAAATTTATATTTTACCACCCGGATTCGGTTCCAGGCGTGGTTCCAGGTAACTACCGGTTGTACCAAATATGGTCTGACACTACTTTCTTGTTTCATCGGGTTACCAAAAACGCTGCAAAATGATGTGTCACATGCATGGTATGACAATTCCGGTGGGACACTCGGAACCGGTTTTGGAAAACTACCAGTTGTTTCTAATGAGATCTAAGGCTACTTTCTTGCTAACGGTTCATCAGGTTATCGCAAAAGCCACGATTTGATGTGACGCATTTACGGGTTTGGTTCACTTTCAGATTTGACCAGTTCGGCGGGATACCCGGATCCGGTTCCGGAACACTACCGGTTCGGATATGGTCTGAGACTATTTTCCTTCTTATTGTTCATCAGGTCATCGAAAATGCCGTGGTTTGATGTGTCGCATGCATGGGTTTGATTCACTTTTATATTTGGCCACTTCCGGCGGGACACCCAGAACCGGTTCAGATATGGTCTGAGACTATTTTCCTACTTACCGCTCATCAGGTCATCGAAAATGCCGTGGTTTGATGTGCCGCATGCATGGGTTTGGTTCACTTTTATATTTGGCCACTTCCGGCGGGACACCCAGAACCGGTTCCGGAACACTACCGGTTCAGATATGGTCTGAGACTATTTTCCTGCTTACCGCTCATCAGGTCATCGAAAATGCCGTGGTGTGATGTGTCGCATGCATGAGTTTGGTTCATTTTTATATCTGGCCATTTTCAGCAGGACACCCAGAACCGGTTCCGGAACACTACCGGTTCAGATATGGTCTGAGACTATTTTCCTGCTTACCGCTCATCAGGTTATCGAAAATGCCGTGGTTGGATGTGTCGCATGCATGGGTTTGTTCACTTTTATATTTGGCCACTTCCAGCGGGGTGCCCGGAACCGGTTCCGGAACACTACCGGTTCAGATATGGTCTGAAACTATTTTTCTGCTTACCGCTCATCATGTTATCGAAAATGCCGTGGTTTGATGTGTCGCATGCATGGGTTTGTTGCATTTTCATATCTGGCCCCTTCTTGGGGTACCGTTCCGGAACACCTAAATGGCCATATCTCCGGAACGGCTGGACCGATCCGAACCATTTTCAATAGGAAACAATGGGACCAGATTCCCCGTTGAATGAACCGTCGGTCATTAAAATCGGTTGAGGTTTACTGCAAAAAAGTGATGTGAGTTTTTTTGTACACACACAAACACACACACACACACACACACACACACACACACACACACACACACACACACACACACACACACACACACACACACACACACACATACACACACACACAGACATCACCTCAATTCGTCGAGCTGAGTTGATTGGTATATGTGACTTGACCCTCCGGGCCTTCTATCAAAAAGTATTTTTTCAGTGAACATATAGCCTTTCCGGTACACTTAGTGTACGAGAAAGGCAAAAAAGAAGAGGAATGTGGATCAATGCACGTGTTCAATCGATTGACTTTTGTGCGGAGCCATGTTATCTAGGTGGCCATGAAAACAAGTTCATTCTGTGTTAACATGGCACCGCCCAAACGCCAAATAAGTGAACTTGTGCAAAAGTTCATTTTTTTTTGAAATTGAGTCATTCCGCAAGAAACCAATATAGTGGACGCTATATTTGATGGGAAAGAACGAAAAGTTCTTTGAAAAGTATTGGATCATATTTCATATTTATGTTGACAGTGCAGTAATTAATTTTAACCCTCTAATACCCAACCCCGACATAGGGTGGGGTATAGTTTGAATATTTTTGTATTTTATATCTGATAGCTAGAATTGTTAAGCATATCTGAAAATATTTTTTGCAACTCGGCACTATAATATTATTTTTTATACTTGCCGTTTCGGTAAGGTAACGGCCTACTTTTCCGCACGATACCAAACAATTGCATTATGGTTCATAATGCAACTCATTTCAATTACATTATGAGTCTTAATGCAATTGTTTGATTGACAACCTCAGATTCCACGGCTAGAGCTTGAAAAACTGTGACTGTTAAACTATCTTTTATCATGTGCGAACTTTTTCTCCAAGTATGGGGCCAATGTTCGCATTGAAGTACTTGCATTTAAAGCTTTATTACTAGAGCTACAAAAAGAACTCGATAAAATCTAGTGCTATGTTTTGAAGGTTACATGATAGGGAATCGTTAAGCAATGAAAAACGAAATTATTGTCTTTCCGCTCAATAGTTCATTTTGTGGAGACTGTTAGGTGCGAACATTTGCCCCGCACTACTTTATAGGCAATTGTAAGCAAATAACCTCATACAAATGCGAAAGTACAAGTAATTGTCTTATTTAGAAAGTCAAAATGATTGACCTATTGGAGACTGTGAGAATAGAATTGTGGAATCATAAAGTGAAAAAAATTATTGAGAATAAAAACACACAGACAAACAGACGTCTTACTCTACTCACTTTCCATCGTTTCTCTTTTTAACGGATTATTCAAATATTCCGTAGTTCGCAAATCGCTCACTCATGGCGCTCGCATCGTTTTTACTCCTGTTTGACGTTTGCTCACTACCGCCATCTACTCAGTGGATTTGTGAACCACGGCGTAATTAGCATTGGGCGATTATGTTTTTGTGACGATGATTTTTATCGCATTTTGTTCCAAGTGATACGTCTGTTTGTCTGTGAAAAACACTTTCATGGGGCCGCCGGTAATAAAAACGTACGTATCTTGAAAACCAACGGAGTTACGAATTTGGCGTCTTCGACAAAGTTATTCAGAACAGCATATTCTACAACTCTTGTGAAGACATCAACCTTGTATCTTGAAAAATTCAAAAAGTAAATTTTCTATCTCACTTTTATTATTGATCATTTTTACCAACAGGCTAAAAGAAGCACGTTATTGTAGTGAAAAACTTCCTCGAAGACACCATGATGCTAAACGGCATGGTTAAATCAGCAATTGTACCATATAGTAGTTGGATTCTTTGCGTGCAATATAAAAAATCTTTAAAACATCATTTCGTAAAAACACCGTTTCTCGAGAATGGCTTGACGGATCTTCGTGAAATTTTGTTGGTAGTTGCACAACCCCAAAAGCTCCGTGATCAACCTTTTCCTTTTTCGATATCGCGCATTTAGCCAAAATGGCGATCGAAAAACCTCGAAATTTTTCGATTTTTCAAAATTTCAAATCAATGCCCCTCCCCTCTCCCAGGAGGGTCAAAACTTCAGATTTATGAGTTTCTAGTCGGGAGCAATCAGAAAAGTTGAAATTTAGAGCTGGGCAGAACAAAAGTTGATTTTTTGTCGGACCGTGTAATCTTTTCCAAGGATGTACCCAAGAATTTCTCCAGGATTACCTCATGATTTTTTGAATCACTTTAAGAATTTATGGAGGAATTCCTCAACAGAATAATAGTGAAAGATAATCTAAAAACGATGCAAACAGGTACCAATAAATTATCCAGGGATTCTTTCAGGAATCCCTCCAGAAATTTCTTCATAAATTAAGTCAGAGACTCCATTAGGAATTCTTACAATAAGCGAGAAAATAAATCCTCCAAGTCCTCAACAGAGTTCGTTATTTCTAAAGAGTTCAGTCATAATTTCTTAGGAATGCTTTGAAGATATTGACGAAAAAAATGGGATCTAGAAGACATAATGCACGAGGTAATAAAAATCTTAAAACTTCCAGAAATTGGCCACCGCTATCAGCACCACGTTGATTTGCGTAGAACAGGTGAGTTTTTTTCTGCGTATTATACAAAATACAACAGCGTGACTACTGAAGGGTTAAATGTTATTATATTCAATAAATAAAGCTAGCAGGTACAAATTCACTAAGGGTGCTCGCCCCCCTGATCGAGAATGCTGACTACGCCCTTGCCTAGGATTTCAAGCTTCATACTACATGCCTCATTGGCTAGTTGTTCCAGTTCACCTTGCTGGGCTAGGGTTAGTACATTCCAAATTCCAATTATTGTTTGTTGTTTTGCGCTAAAAGTCGTTGCCGTTAAATCAGTTCATAATCTTTCATTTTTAGTTTCTGTAACGCTGTTTGGGCTTCGGGAACGGTAGGTTGTAGGCCTTAAGTCCTCTAATCACCGTGCTGGACCATCCACCTTAGCTATAGCTTTCGGTGGAGCAGCATTGCATACTCAACTCAGCCACTGGATGCCAGAACAGGCATTGCTCGAGCCATCAAGTATCAGTAGGTCAGCCCCATGAGGTAGGAACATGGGAGGACGAGAGCTGTGTTGGATGCTCCTTGTCTCTCGACATTTTGCAGCCCACCTTTTCACAACCCTATTTGAAATTTCCCGTTTTCGTAAAGCATTAGGTTTAGATTTAACTGAATAGTAACCTAATCGTGTCTAGCCAATGTAAAGTTGATATAGGGTCTTGTACCATTTGGGCAGGTGTACCTATTTTGGGCACTTGCCGTTATAACTAAGTTAATTTTAAGCCAATTGATTTGAATTTTTGTATAGAGTTAGAGACGTACAGTATCTAACTCTGTACAAAAAAATCAAATCAATCGGTTTGGAATTGACTTAGTTATACCGAAAAGTGCCCAAAATAGGTACACCTGTCCAAATGGTGCAAGACCCTAATAGTCAACAATTTCAAATGCTACGTCATTATTTTAACAGAGCTTTCAAGGTGGAAGATACTCTATACATATAAGACATATAAGATGACATGAACCGTCTAAATATATGTTTTGTCTCAATTTTTACTGGTTCAGACATTTTGAACCAGTTCTACAGGGACTCCAGGTAGCCTAGTGGTTAAGGCTATGGATCTCCAATCCGGAGACGGCGGGTTCGATTCCCGTTCCGGTCGGGAAAATTTTCTCGATCCCCTGGGCATAGTGTATCATTGTGCTTGACTCTCAATATACAAATTCATGCAATGGCAGGCAAATTAAGCCCTACAAATAATAACTGTGGAAGTGCTCAAAAGAACACTAAGTTGAAAAGAGGCTGGCAAAGTTCCAGTGGGAACGTAGAGCCATAAAATAGAAGAAGAAGACATTTTAATCCATGAAGTTCCAAATATATATTACGTATGGTAACTATGAGTATCCTCTTACAAAGGATTTACATATATTTTTTTCTCTTTTATATTGCAGGACTCCGGTATAAACTTCAACAATACAACCCGTTCTGTGTTGAGCTTTGTACCAGTAACGGAAGACGATGGAAAGCTTATAACGTGCCGAGCAGAGAATCCAAATGTCACCGGTCTGTTCCAAGAAGACTCGTGGAAAATTGAAGTCGTCTGTAAGTAGCTATTTTGTATTACCTAAATAACCCAATGCCATTCATAGTTAATAAACTTCAACAATACCCTGAGAGAAACAGCCAGCATCTGCCAGAGGCACTGTTGCGCTTCTCTCTCTAGGAAGTATCGCCAACCAACCATAAACGTCACTATTGGCCTTTATAGCACTTTTCCAGGTCTATTAGCTTCTGCCATTTTAAGCACCTCAAGTGGCATAGCGCATTCTTTGCATGTGTACAAAGCGGGCGTCAACGACTCCATCAACGGCCATAACCATCAGGAAGAAATTAATTAAATTCAAATTCAAACCACCAGTCGTAAAAACTAACGGCTTCAATGACGCTACTGAAATGGCTGCGCCTTGTGAGATGCGATGAAGGGATGTGATGTGGGGGTGGGGTTATACCCCGTGCGGAATTCATGGCTTCGGCATGGCTCATTTTACGCGAGACCAAACTGTCCTGCCCGAGTGCCGGCAGAATAGGAGAACTTTTTTTATTGTCAGCTTAATTGCGGTTTCGATTCGGGACATTTGATAAAAGTTTATCTGTTTCGCGACGCAAGGCTTTAGGTGTGAATAACTGGCTTCCACTTCCGAGCAGTTTCTATGGATGCAATGTTTCGGAGCACCAGTTCAGACACCAGCGTTAATGGGCGTCCGCTTTGTAGACCGAAGCTGGTTAGGAAAGTTTAGCTAGATGATTCCTGTAGGGCCACTTAATGGTGACACTTTTTTAGATTGGGTCTCTTATTGGGAAATTCAATGTGTTAGGTTTATAGCAAGATAGCTGATATGATCAGCTATTGCTACTTTTAACGAGTGGCTGTATACAGTGTATAGTAACAGAGGAAGCGGCGCACTCGTTTCTTTGGGAATCATAGAATCAATGCTTTGCAAATATTAAGAATGCTAGAAAAATATGCTAGTGCAATGTTAGGCTTTATAAGTAAAAAATGTTGATGATGTACCTGGGTAGCAATAAACGTGAAAATTGTTCATATCTTATCATGTGAAACCGATCACTATTTGTACATAAAATTGTACCAACAATGATGTAGTTTAAAACAATGCAGAGTTATAAAAGAAAATAGCTTATCGTAAACTTTGGTGTAAAACACATAAATCCCCACAGTCTGAGTAATTCTCAGTCCTCCAGTTTCGAGAGTAATGCAAACATCCCAGCAAATTATTTTTATCGGCCTGCTCGCCTGCGAGAGCAAAACATTTACGATGCACGTAAAAAAATCCGCTATCGAAATAAAATTTACATATTATTACCATTAAACCAAATGAACATGCACACATACCCACACAGGCGTCAACTTTCGAATTAAGCCTTTGTGTACGACAGGGCACCGCACCCGGGGAAACCTGCCCGCATTGATTCGTTCGGTGTGCAACGGCAGCAAGTGCATAGCCGCACATGGGGCAGCTGCTGAACCGTCCGCGCCACCAAACGAAACGAAGGAGGATGGTCGTTGCCCGGTGCATAAATTTGAATATTATCGAAAATGGCGCGTGACATTTTTGTTGAAAAATTGATGTTTTTAAAATGTTTGATTGGCTATTTTTTGGTGCCTCTCTCTTGTCGAACGAAAACAAAAGTGACACAAGGCGTCAGTGGCAGTACTAAGGAGTGAAGTGCTTTGAAGATATCAATACAATTTCAAGGATGGCATTACCCAGCCATGCGTATTTCAGATCCTATTCAGATCACCAATCTCTTCCAGGTATCAGGTTTAGGCTCCAGAGGCACGATATCCTCCATTTGGGACATTTGTGCCATCGTCATAACAAAAGTCTATTGCATCATCTACCTGAGACAAAAGGTAGGAAATTAGGATTAGGATGAGAACAGGGACAAGTAGGGAAATAGGAAAATCCCTGGAAGAGGTTACTAGCGCATAAGCGTACCACAATGGGTTCAAACAGCGCCCTGAAAAGGGCACTGTGATAACGCCTAAAGCGTTAAAAGAGCGTATAGCTCTTTACCACAGCGGGTCAAGAACAACAGAAAACGCAGTTGCACAAAAACTGCACAGGTTCCATAATCGGATTCACAGCTATCACATACAAATGAATCAGCTTGATGAATATTCGCCGTGATAGCTGAGTCGGCAATAGCCAGTCGATGATGCTTTGGAGATGGCTCAGTATAATACAATTTTGTTTGACGACAGACTCCAAACTATTCCAATATTGTTTGTGCTGAGTTGCAGCCCAGGTGTCAATCTGAAGCTTAACCCAACACTTCAATATCCGAATAGTTGGCTCAAGGCCAATGAAGTCATGTGATGCTCCAGTGCGAGCTAACTCATCAGCCAATTCATTTCCAGCGATGAAAGAATGGCCAGGTACCCATACAAGGTGAACAGCGTTTGCTGAATTCAGCTCCTCGATTTGAGTTCGACAAGCGATAACTATCTTCGACCTGGAGTTGGCCGAAGCTAGTGCTTTTATAGCAGCCTGGCTATCCGAACACATGTATACTTTGCCCATTACGTACTGCTGAAGTGTCGATTGCACTCCGCACATAAGAGCAAAGATTTCGACCTGAAAAACGGTGCAGTGTCTACTAGGTGAGTAAGACTGATACAGCCTTAGCTCACGAGAATAAACACCAGCACCTGCTCGACCTTCGAGAAGAGAGAAATCAGTGTAACATACGAAGTACTTCTCTTCAGATAACCCAATGTCCACTCTTCCGGGGAAGGGCATTGTTGACGCCAAGAATAGACCTGACCACACTCAGGCCTGCGGATGCTGGGAGGTAGGGGTAGCGATCGAAGGTAATTCTGGTCCAGTAAAAGACCGATACTTGCTCACAATAATGTCGTGCACAATAATGCTAGAGTTCACAAAATGTCCTTTATTCCTTAAGCGTAATTTACTATATACAATATATACACACGACACTACATCTAATTTTGCACCTATCACCGGTCTGCAGCTGTGCTGATAAGGTGCGCGGGCGCGCGCGGGGCGCTGTTCGAAATGCGCTTTATGATCTATTCGGATTGGCGTTCAGCAATAGTACTGAATGTTTATCACGATCCTGTTTATCATTTCCTTCTATTGCTGGGTCACAGATAGTAAGCAAGATAAGGGGGGGGGGGGGGTAGGCTGGAAGAGCATTACTCTGCCCCGTATACTGATGGATACGACTGGCTAACAGGAGAGGTGTACAACTCATCGATCGAGTGTGGCTGTTGTCATTGTTTTCAATAGCTTTTAGTGCGCAAAGCAGCAGAGTCTAACAACAGCGAGATGCTATAGTGTCGTATGCAGTGGACACTTGCTTGCACAGTGACGGAGAGTGGTGGTCAAACTATATTGAACGGAGATAGTTCACGTTTGGCGTGAACAGGCATTTCGTGGAAAATGTCCTATATGGAAAATTACAAGCAATTGTAAGATCACTTGGAGCAAGGACAACTTTTTCCCAATTCACCAATAGTGCAAACAACGAGGTGTGTGTTAAACTGCAGATCACAGGAGTATCCTCCAGTAAACCAAGTACCCAAAGGCGGTAAGTGCAAGAAAGTGCTTCTTGTTTGAGATGAGTGTGCAGTGGAGCAACGTCAAAGAGAACTTCGAGTACTGCCGTGGGAGCTGAAGAGAATGCTCCAGACATCGCCATTATGCACATCCCTTGGGGATGGCCTAAAGACACGTTGTCAAAAGCACCCTCGATATGTAAGAAAACACCCAAACAGGTTTGCTTTTGAGTGAATGTTTTCTCAATACCGTAAACAACCTTGTGTAATAGAGTCATATTGGGTTTTCCAGCTTGGTAAACATGTTGGTTCACATGAAGAGGCACGTTATAACGTGCTATAGCCAGATGAACATCACGGATGAGAATGATCAACAATGCGTTCAAAATATGTCTGATATAAACAAATGCCTTCTGAAGCAAAATATGATATATCCCATCTGCTCCGGGAGGTTTGAAAGGAGCTAAACTATTTAGTACCCACTCAATCGATTTTATAGGTATGATATTCCGAGCCGAAGCTAAGGAATCATAACTACAAGAAAAGACATCAGTGTGTACTGAATAAACATTCCTCACCAGAGGAATTGAAGTCGCCATTTGTCAAGTAGACCTGTGCGCCGCCGCGCCACGCCGCCGGTTTTCATTTTTCACGCCGGTGATCAGTGCACGAACAAAATTAAGTTCACATAAAATTGAGAAAAAAAATCTCACGATTACTATCATAAGAGTTCGAATGCAACTGCAACTACAATAATTGATTTCTCATCATCGATTTTATCATCTGTTAATGTAATACGATCATTAACGAAAGAGTTAATCAATGATTCACTTTTGCAGTTATAGGCGCTAGTCAAAACCATTCTCTAGCGGATTACCATGAGATTATCCAAAAACAGATCGTATTTTCGGAAATATTACTATTAAGAAAATTACAACAATAAAAAAACCATCATCAAAGTTAAATATGCCCTAATGATATTAAAATATATCGCTAGAAGATTTTATTTTTCAGAAGATCTCGACAGGAGGACCATCATGGATAAGTACAGGAGTTAAGCCTGGAACACATAGCGTCCGTTCCGTCGAGGTTTGCGTTTTTTTGACAGTTTTTCCATGGGAATGTGTCAAACTACTGTCACGCACACGCAAACGTATGCATTGTGTGGGGCACTTTACTTCAGAAATTCATAAGGAATTCCTTTAGAAATACCTTCAGCTATTCCAACAGCAGTTCGCTCAGGTAACTTTACAGAAGTCCCTTCAGAGATTCTTTCAGGAGGATTCATAGATGCCTCCTGGAGATCCATCAGGAAATTTTTCAGGAATTCCTGCAGGAGTTCTTACAGAAATAAGTCCAGATGTTTCTTGAGAGATTCCTCCTGAATTTCTTCAGGGATTCCTCCAGAAGTTCCTTCAGAAATCTCTCCAGGATTACCTCCAGATATTCTTGCAGGAGGATCCAAGGATACCTCCAGGAGAATCCAGGGATTCCCCCAGAAGTTCATTCAAAGATTAGTACAAAAGTTCCTTCTAAGATGCTTTCAGGATATTCTCGATAAGCTCCTTTAGGGATTTTTCAAAAGTTCTTTCAGAGATCCCTCCTGGGGTTCTTTCGGAGATTTTTATAGGCGGACTCACGGATGCCTCCAGGAGTTTAATCTGAAATGTTTGCAGAAGCTGATTCAGGAATTCCTACAGGAGTATTCCCACAGATATTCCTTATTGAAGTTCCTCCATTATTTCCTTAGGATTATAATCAGACATATCTCCAAGAAATTCTTGAGAGATCGTTAATGGAATTTCCTGAAGGATTTCCTTCTGGATATTCCCCAGGACTTTTTTCGGGGTTTCCTTCTGGAAATTCTTCGGGGATACCTCCTGCAAATCCTTCCCCTACTCGGAAAGATGCCCTTGGGAAATTTCGCTGAAAATCTTTCGAGGAATATGCCTGACAGGCATTGCCTGTATTTTTTTCGGGGATTCCTCCTGAAATTCCTTAGGGGATTCCTTCTGGAATTGCGACAGGGATTATTCCTGGATTTTCTGTTCGGATTCGTCCTGGAATCCCTTTGGGGTTTCCTACTGGAAGTTCTTTGGAGATTCTTCCTAGAATTCCTTCAGGTATTTCTTCTGGAATTCTTTCGAGGATTTATCCTAGTCTTCCTTCGAGGATTCCTCTTGAACTTTTTTATGGGATTTTTCCTGATATTCCATCGTGGTTTCCTCCTGGACTTTCTACGGGTATTCCTCCTGAATTTATTTTGTCATTCCTCCTAGAATTTTTTCGGAGATTCCTCGTGGAATTCTTCCGGGGAATGGAATCCTTTCGGGGATTTCTCCTAGAGTTTCTGCGGGCATCCCTTCTGAATTGCCTTCATAGATTCCTTCGGAATTTCTTCTCAGATTCCTCCTGGACTTCCTTCATGGGTTCCCACTAAAATTCTTTCGGGGATTACTTTGATATTACGTCGTGGATTCCTCCAGGATTCCCAACGGCGATTCCTCCTGGGTATCCTGCAGGGATTCCTCATGGAATTTCTCCAGGATTCCTCCTGGAATTCCTTCAGAGTTTCCTTTTAAAGTTCTTTCGGTGACTTCTTTTAGATTTCCCTCGGGGATTGCCCTCATTTCGGATTGCCTTCGGAGATTCCTACTTCAGTTCCTTCGGGCATTCCTCTTGGAATTCCTTGAGAGATTCCTTCTGGAGTTCCTTCGGGGATTCTGCCTGGACTTCCTTCGAGGACTTGTCCTGGAATTCCTTTGAGGGGTTTCTTGTGGAATTTCTGCGAGGATAACTTACGGAATTCCTTCGAGAATTTATCATGTAATTCTTTCGAGAATTCCTCCTGGCTATTTTTTTTTAATTTCTTTTATTCGTGTATTTTAAATTATGCTTATTCTTCACACCAGCTATTTTTCGATTATTGCTCCTATACGATCAATTTTTTTTATCGATATTTCTCCTATGTAGCCGATGAAAGTTTCCACTGGAATTTTTTCTGGGGATTCCTCCTGGACTTCCTTCTGGGATTCCTCCTGAAATTTCTTCGGGGATTCCTCCTGGAACTCTTTCGGAGATAACTCCTAGAATTCCTCATGGAATTTCTCCTGGAATTTTTTCGGGGTTTCTCTCGAAACTCTTCCGGAATTTCCTCCTGGACTTCCTTAATGGATTTCTCCCAAAATTCTTTCGGTGATTCCTACCGATATTCCATCATCGATTCTTCTTGCAATCATTCGGGATGTCCTCCTGGAATTCCTTCGGTGATTTATATTGGAATTCCTCCAGGATTCCTCCTGGAATACGTTCGGGTAATCCTCTTGGAATTCCTCTTGGAAATCCTTCGAGGATTCCGCTTGAAAATCCTTCGGAGATTCCTTCCGGTATTCCTTCGTAGGTTTCTCTGGGATTTCTCCTGTAATTTCTTCGAGGATTTGTTCTGGAATTATTTTTCGAATTCCGTCGGGTATTCCTTTTGGACTTCCTACAGGGATTCCTCCTGGACTTCCTTCGGGGATTCCTCCTAGAATTCCTTCAGAGATTGCTCTTAGAATTCCTTTGGAGATTCCTCCTGGAATTCATTCATAGAATTCATCCTAGATTTTTTCGTGGATTCCTTTTGCAATTCCTTCGGGGATTCTTCCCTGATTTCCTTCGGGGACTTCTCCTATAATTTTGTCAGAGATTCCTCCAGAAATTCCTTCGGGAATTCCTCTTGAACTCCTTCGAGGATTCCTCCTGAAATTTATCCGGAGATTCCTTCTGGAATTCCTTCGGGGATCGCTTATGAAATTCCTCCGTGGATTTCTATGGAATTCTTCCAGGCATTCCTCCTATAATTTCTTCGGGAATTCTTCCAGGAATTCTTTCTGGAAATTCTCTTGGAATTCCTCCTTGAGTTTCTTCGAGGATTCTTTTTGGAATTCCTCCGGGGGTTCCTCCTGAAATTCATTCGTCTTGGGATTCGTCTTGGATCTCCTCCTAGAATTGCTTCGGAGATTCCTGCTGGAATTCCTACGAGAATTCATCCTGGAATTCCTTTGAGAATTTCTCCTGGAGTTCATTCGGTATTTCAGGGATTTTCCCAAGAATTCCTACAGTTTCCTTCTGTATATTTTTCGTTGATTTCTCCTAGAAATATCATTAGGAGACTCTTTCTCGAATTTCCTTGGCATTTCCCACTGTAGCTCTTTTGAGGATTCCCGTTGGAAATCCTTTGAGGATTAGTGCTAGAATTCCTTTTGGATTTCCTCTTGGAATTTTTGTGGGGATTCCCGCTGGCATTCTTGCAAGGGTTCCTAATGGAATTCCTACGAAGATTCCCCCTGGAATGCCTTCAAGAATTCCCCTGGATATTTTATGATGAGACCTCCTAGAAATGCCTTGGAAATTTCTGCTGGTATTCCTGGTACTCTGGTATTCTTGCTGGAATTTTCTTTGGATTCCTGGAATCTTCCTAGAATTCCTTCTAAAATTTCTTGAAAATTCCAATCTGGGATTTCCCTAAGGGGGCATCCATTTAGTACGTCACGCAAAAATTGGGAATTTTCGACCCCCCCCCCCCCCCCCTCCCCCCTTCGTACGGGTTTTCCGTATACTTAATACATTGCTTGTCACACTTTCCAGAACCCCCCTCCCCCCTCTGAGCGTGATGTACTTAATGGATGCCCCCTAATAAGTTTTTTCAGGGATCTCTCTAAGTGAGAATCTTGAACCACCAGACATTTTTTGCAGAAGTTCCTTCATGGTTTCGTACAGCAGTTCCTGCAGCGATCAGTCCAAAAGTTTCTTCATTGACTTCTCAAAGGGTTTTTTTAATGCTTCTGCTAGAATTCCTTCAGGAAATCATTCGTGGATTCCTTAGTGTAAATAGCTCGACCTTATTATCAAATTTGATAGCTCCTGAATGTTTGAGGAAAACTAAATAAAAATTGTAACAAAATCGTTATTTTATGGCCCTTCTATTGCAACAGAATAAAACAAAATGCACCACACTATGGATACGGTAATGTCACAATAGGTCTAATAACTGTTCGCAGTGACAGACCCGAATAGGAATAAAAGTGGTATTCAATCAAATATAAAAAATAATTTCGCTAATGTTGACATTATGGTCAAATTTTGATCACGCCGATTCACGCCGCCGCCGCCGGCCAAATATGGCCCTCACGCCGCCGCCGAGCAAAATATAGTCGGCGCACAGGTCTAAAAAGAAGTTCGTTCACTTGGAAATACTTTTTTTCCCTGTCAGGGAAATTAAGCCACTGCGTCCAATAAGTTGAACTATTGTGGCATGTCCCGTTTTGATATTCACATCTAGCTAGCTAATTACCATATGTCAAGTAATCAGCTTCTGCCACGACGCGCCGTCTCCCAGTCAGGTGCAATGGAATTAATAACCCCCAAGACCTTACCAGGTTCTGCAGACCAGATCTCACTGGGTTGTAAGCAACCACTATTTACAAATCTTTGCCTGCGCGTGTTTAAAGCATCACGTTCCGTTTTACAGAAATGACAGATATCACTCTGAATCTTGCCAATATTTTTCAATGATACCTGCTCGGGCTGTGTCCAGTTACTAGGCCAGTGTATGTACATAGAGCTCTCTTGTTGAGCTCTAAGAACTTTTTAGTTTTATGAGCATTTGGTGTTATAAATCGTTTTGACTGATTGCAATTTTTGACATCCGTCCAATTGGATATTACCCTCTGCTCAGCCCAGCATTTCAGGTCCATTTTTATTGTACAGTTTGATATACCACAGAATGGTTCTGGGCCAGCAAACTGTAAATTGTAACCACTTTTAACAAGCTCGTCTACCATTTCATTCCCTTCAATGTTACAGTGACCTGGAACCCAGTATAAGTTTACTGAGTTCCCTAGGCACAACCTGCGCAGTGAAAGAATGCATTCCCAGACAAGTTTTGAAGTACATTTGTAAGCGCATAATGCTTTTACTGCAGTTTGTATATCTGAGAAAATACAAATATTTGCATAAATATCTGTATTTTCTCCCAAGGCAGATATTTGTGCATTTTAAAATAGCAAGAATCTCCGCTCGAAACACCGTACGATAGTGTCCCATCGCCACTGAAATTTGTATTCCAGGGCCGTAGACTCCTGCTCTCGTTTTTATTCCAACTTTTGAGCAATCTGTAAAGAATTTGATTGACCCTTGACGGACCTCCGACTTCCCAATCTGCTCGAGTTGTTTCGTGCAACTTGTAGGAAACATCATGGTTCTCCACAGGTTTCATCCAGTATTGAATCATTTTCAAATCCTTAGATTTTGCAAGGATTTTATGCAACCAACTGACTTCACTAAAACTGGAATCATTTGTACGAAGGTTTTTCCAGTCGGATCGTTCAGCAAACCGAAGAGCTTTCTGTTAGGCCTTGCGAGCTGTCCTAAAAGCCTCCAATGCAGCCGAACGTCGGCTGTTTCAACTCTTTCTTCATTGTTTTCTGAGCTTAGTCAGATCAGAGTTCCACCAAAAGGTTCCCCTTGTGGTCTTCACAGACCGCAGAAGGCAGGCTTCTTCAAAAGCTCTCATGATGAAGGCCGTTGTAGTTTCAACGGCAACGTCTAAATCACTTGGAGTGTCAATGGATGGTGAGTATCCATGAAATTTGGCTGCAACCAAATCGCTAAAGAGATTCCAGTTGGTTGACCGGGGATTCCTGAAATGCAAAGTTTGCGAAGGTTCACATGGTTTCCTAAAGGGTGATACGGTCAAAATTTGGTCACACAATTTGTTTCATAACTTGAGACTGCGTACACCAAAACAGCTGATTTTTGAACCAGTAATGGTACATTATATGTAGCTTATACCATAACAAAATCGGTTTAGTATTTGCGGAGATATTGTGAATCCTGAAAACTGCAATTTTAAAATTTTGTACAAAGAGGATTAAAAAATAAGAACACATTTTTACTCTTTTGTTTATAGAGCCAGAAATACTGAACCAATTTCAATGAAAATTTTTCTGTATGTAAAGTATACATATCAAAATGTTGTGTCAAAATTTCATTCAATTTGATCCAGCCGTTACAAAGTTATATTTGTTTAGGTGGTCTAATTTTGTCAAATTTTGTCAAGTCAAGTCAAATTTTGGTCACACAATTTTTTATAACTTTAGATTGCGTACACCAAAACAGCTGATTTTTGGATCAGTAATGGTACATTATATGTAGCTTGTACCATAATTTTTTCATCAAAATCGGTCTAGTATTTGCGGAGATATTGTTGAACCCTGAGATCTGCAATTTTAAAATTTTGAGCAAAGAGGATTCACACATTTTTACTGTTTTATTTATAGAGCCAGAGATACTTAACCGATTTCAATGAAAATTTTTCTGTATGTGAAGTATGCATATCAAAATGTTGTGTAAAAATGTCATTCAATTTGATCCAGCCGTTACAAAGTTATATTTGCTTAAGTGGCACCCGGTCAGTTTTTTTCATATTCAAACTGCTACAACTTTGAAAGTATTCATACAAAATGGCTCTAAATTTTACTAAGAACATATTTTCATAATAGTATTATACTGTAAAATTTTGATAAAAATCGGAGCAGTATTGGTAGTTCTATAATTAAAATTGTGCTTTACTGACCTTAAATTTTCGAAAATTTACTATGGAGCGCCTTTGTACAAAATTTTAAAAAGGTAGGTCAATGGTTTTATCTATATATCAACCAATACTTAATCGATTTTGATGAAAATTTTATGGTATAAGCTACATATAATTTAGCATTACTGGTCCAAAAATCAGCTGTTTTGGTGTACGCAGTCTAAAGTTATGAAAAAAATTGTGTGACCAAATTTTGACCGTATCACCCTTTAGATAGAAATCCCCCTTACGAAAGTAAGGTTCTTGGACTACGGCCCGCTTGGGCTGTACCATTTTGCATAGGTCTGCAAAGATTGATCGTTGCTGCTCTGTTATGCTGAAGATTGATCTGAGCTATCCTAGTTGTAGCCACTATCCAAGCTAGGCAAGATTAAACTCTTTACAATCACAGCATATCTGCAATAAAACCAGATCGGTATCGATTGGAAAACGCCAAAAGCGAGGATACACAGAATACACTGTGTAAATCCCCAACCAGCGGGTCACGACTGTAGCACAACTTGACTACGGCAAACATAGTGTTCTTGTATGAAAAGTTTCGTAAGGCCAAACATGATGTTAAAAATTTAGATTATAAGCCTTCCCAATGCATTGGACCAAACCTAGATGCACCTATGACATTCGGGCAGGGATAGAACCATTTTCCGCATGATTCGGCTGTTCGCAGTTCATGCCCCTACTACCTACTATGCGTGGTCAATAGTGCAACTTCATTCGGTACCTACATGCTCGCGGTCACCATCCTCCGAACATCAACGATGACGCCCTCTGCTGTCTGCATTGGCCCTCCTGTTCTCTGATTGTGTTTTGTTTGAGTTTCAATTAACCTTTCGTTCAGTCGACCTCGTTGGCAGGCCAGGCCGACCGGCCGGAATGAAATTCCAAATGGATTGGAAAGTTTCATTCCGCTTTGTGATGGATTTCTGCGGAATATATTTTCGGATTGCTATTGTTTTTATCTCGCTGCTGTCCACACTCGAAACAATTTTAAAGCAATTTCACTTGCATCAGTTCACCTGAAATCGATTTCCAGTCCGATGCCGATTTCAACGGGAATTATCCGGGGTTTTTGGATGGAAACCACTTATGTAATCCTGATGAATAAGCACCGGGCGTCCGCACTCTACCAGCAGGGGCGGAACACTGTCTAATCCAATCGATTACCCTAGATTCGAGATAATATTTATGATACTGGTGTGGAATGCTGAATTTTTCATGTCTTTTAACACCATCCTGCCACTTTCTCCGGCAAACGGCAGAAGGAGAAAACCTTCTGCGGTTGGGAATTCGTTTTTCGATTCTTTTTTTGCACCTAGTTGGTCTCGGTCTCGGTACACATACGCCCGAACTGAGCACAGACTATTGGCAGCTGCTGTGGATGGATAATTCCGCTTAGGAGCAACTCTGGGGCATTTATCGCATCCGTTTGGGAGATTCATTTTTCAACCAAGTCAGCGAATCCTTTCGCCTCTCCGTGTGAAGCCAATTGGAAGCTTGTGTTGGGAGTAGCTTGCAACGAAGTGACACCGAAGGAATTTTAATAGTACATTTTATAGGAGAATTTTTAGATTGAAAAAACTAAAAATAATGTTGTCCACCTAGCGGTGATGGTGACTTTCTCTGCTTTTCTCGTTGAACTCTCGGCTACGTCGTTGATGGTTACTTTTACTGTACTCCAGTATCAGCAGTCCTCTAGAGGACCACATCGAGCTCACCCTCGTGTGGTAACGCTGCCTCGAGAGTCTGCGCGTATGCTAAGGCGACATCCGATTATTTCAGTCGCTCTAGTCTAATTTGTACCGTGGGATCTCCAGTTAGCCATGGATAGGATCGCCAATCCGGTTAGAACGTAGAGCTATAAAGAAAAAGGTTCGAAACGTCAGTCTGAATTCCTCGTCTTGACCTACCTGAACGTTTAGGTCTGCTATGATGACTTGGCGTCGAGGCTTGGGCAGCAGTCGTAATCGCGTTCAAGCTGCGCGTAAAATACATCATCATCAGCGCTTCCGGAGTGTGCGCGTTGGTTATGTTGAAGTTGAAGAATCGGCTTTTGATCCTCTCCCTTCACATTCTTTCGTCGGTCGGCAACCAACCGATCACGCGCCTCTGCATATCACCCATCATGATGAGAAATGGGTCTTGTCCAACACACCTCCTGCAGTACTACGATGCCGAATCCGCGGTCCTTCTTGAAAAACGGCGAGTATGCGGGTGCTCCCAATGAAGTTAAAGGATCTACAGTTCTACGTAGCGAGTTTCCAATCGCAAGTCCTTTTTGTTCGCTGGGGTCGTGGGTATCGGTTAAATTGCGTCATCACTTGGCCAACTTCGGACTTCGAAATTCCACAATATTCGCAAGTTCTTTCAGAACTCTTCAACGATTACCAAGGACAAATATGAGGTAAACCATCTCCGTTTTCCCTCGGTGCAGCCAGCCCTCGTCATGCTTCTCACGGGTGAAGAAGAAAGTGTAACAGTTCACACAGATTGTCTACACGTTTTGCAGATGGCAATAAGCTAGTTTTACTGCGATGGCGTTCCGACAACTCTTTACGGTTCAGTTTTGTGACCCTCGCCGCCGTGGCATGGAGCAGCTCAGCATATCGAATCGAGAGACAAGCCAGCAGCAGTGAGCTGATCCATAGATTGCATCCTATCCCTGGTCTGGCCCACGGGCGGGCTAATATCGCTCTATAAAAGGGGAACGTGAATGAGTAAGCACATGCATATATGTTGGCATAGAGTATATGGCTGTGCGAAGGAGCGATTGTTAGACTGTATTCATTCCTTTGCAAGCATAGGCACCAGTACGTCCATAGTCAGCTCACGGTACTCTATGTGTATGTAATATGCACTTTGGCACCGCATGCATACAAACGGGTTAGTTTTTTCTTCCTTCCGTCGTCGGTTCTCACAGTTGGATTGTCTGTTACACAGTGTTTCGGTGAAGGGCATGTGCACAGTAGTATGGGACACACATCAAATTCTCGCTCCAGTCGACTTTTTTTATTCCATTTAGGTCCCATATGAACTGTGCAAAATTTCAGCACAATCGGTGAAACTATAATTTAGCGCAAGTGGTTTAAAGTTTCCATAGGATTTACTATGGTAGAAGTTACACTTTCAGATAAAATATCCTAGAGGTCGCCGCTTGTCTCCTTAATTCAAATCGATCAACGTTTCTTATAGAAAAATCATTTATGAAATCTTCCTTCGAAGACCGCAAAACGATTGGATGCTTGTGGAAAAAGTTATTGATTTATTACCGATTAATGATCCAACGAACGTTTTTTTGTTTTGTATTATTAGCAGCACTGTAGCTGCTGCCTTGGATGCTGCTGTTTCTGGGGGTGGTGATGCCTCCCGCCACCCCAAGCAACAACGGCAGCAGCAGTGCTGCTAATAAAACAAAACAAAAAGCCGTTCATTGAATCATTAATCGGTAATAAATCAATAACTTTTTCCACAAGCATCCAATTGTTTTGCGGTCTTCGAAGGAAAGTTTCATGAATGATTTTTCTACAAGAAACATTGATCGATTTGAATTAAGGAGACAAGGGGCGACCTCTGGGATTTTTTTTCTGAAAGTGTATCTTTTCCCATAGAAAATCCTATGAAAACTTTGAACCGCTTGCGCTAAATTATAGTTTCACCGATTGCGCTGAAATTTTGTACGGTTCATATGGGACCTAAATGGGATCTAAAAAGTCGACTGGAGCGAGGATTTATTTTTTCCATACAAGCGTGCCCCATACTAGTGCACAGTAATCCAGAACCAGGAAGGATGAACCGAACCGGGACGACCGGGAGTTCTTCCCTACATAGTGTGTCTGTCGGTACATACACCGAAACGCAATTATTTCGGTGCAGCTGCATTCCGTGCAGCAAAGCACTAAGCCGTCGTCGCCAGACAACGATGATGGTACCGAGCGAATAAGAGGTCGAGATGCAAGATTATAAACATGTCAGTGCATCTTTTAATTCAGTTTTATTGTTTAAAGTTGAGAGTATTAAGTTTTACGAGCGTAATTGAAAGAAAGCATGTACCGTCTTGAGTTGAACTTGAGATGAGTCTTCTTCTTCTCGCCGGGCGAGATTGTTTCACTGGAAGTCAAGAAGTCAGAAGCTGCTGGAATTAATTGAAATGCTCTAAATAATTAAGCAGTACAGAAAAGTTCGCTTTGAGGCGGCTAAATGATACGGAATCATCGTGCTTAGCGGAAAAACTGAGTTTAGCGAGTAGGTATGCCAAGAATAGTTAGCAACTGTCGATGGGAGGCTACGAAATTTCTAGAAGTAGATAGATTTTGAATTTTTCAGTATAATTTCGTATTTTTGACATTTTGAATTCTGATCGAGAGCTTCATGGTGTGATGCGGCAATGCGTTAACCGTGCTTTGGGATCATAGAGTGATACAAAGAGAGACGTGCATTTCGAACTTCAATGTTAACATACATATTGGGATCCCAGGTGAACAACCCCAGTAATTCATCTCTTTCGATTATAGTACACGAAAACACACCAATTCCATTCCGAATATACTTCGGTGATCAGATCATGACTGCTAATCTGCAGCATCGCTCAACGCAAATTGTCTTTATTTCTTCAATACAATGTAATGGATACAATTCAAGTTAATAGAGGTTTCAGGTAAAGTTCAATAATCAAGTCATTAAGCATTTTGAAAGTTTGTGTACAATTCCGAAGTTTCAGATGACAAGTGAAATTTACACCTAGTATAGCATTTGCATACCCGGATGTATGATCATATTTGTTTAGGTTAAAAACATATCTTGTAACTGTGTTGAAAGTTCGCTGAAGTTTTCTCAAACTCATTTTAGAGATTAGAGAATATAAGACATCCCCATAATCAAAAATCGGAACTATAAGGGATCTCGCCAAAAGCAGACGTATATGCTGAGGAGTGCTACTTCTTATAGCAACGAGAGAGTGAAGAGCTTTGTACACTTTATTACATACAGCGTTCACTTGGTCTTTCCAGCTCATTTTGCTATCCATAATTAATCCAAGATTTTTCACAGTATCAAAGTATTCAATTTTGTCATTACTCATTTTTTTTTTTTGGGAGCACACGATATTATTGTACGTTGATTACAGAAAATAATTGCTTGTGTTTTCTTCGAGTTCAATACCAACCCGTTGAGTTTACACCAATCCAAAACACTTTGAATATCGCAGTTAGTTTTTTGGATGGTATTCGCTTAATTGGATCAGATAAATAAAGTTGACAATCATCAGCATAAAGATGGAATTTGCAATAAGTTAGCATCAACCATAGATCATTGATATACATAGAAAAAAGAAGCGGACCTAGAATGGATCCCTGGGGTACACCACAGGAAACATATATTCTGTCAGATGTTGTGTTATTGAAGTACACGTATTGTGAACGACGTGACAGATAAGAGTTAAGTAAACCAACTGGCAAAGAGTCAAGTTTTAAATTGTGCTTCAGTTTATCACAAAGAAGGCTATGACTAATTGTATCGAAAGCTTTACTGAAATCAAGTAGTGCCATGGCAGTGACCATCTTTTTATCTAGCGCTTCTCTAATATCGTTCTCAACCTTAATCAAAGCAGTCACAGTGCTACAAGATTTTCGATATCCTGATTGTAAGGGACACAGCCGTATGAATAAAGTTGAATAAATACTCTTTATGCAATTCAGTATCATAATTTACATTTTATGTAACTCATTTTGGTATCATAATGGCCCATTTTTCCGAACTGGTTCATTATGCAACTGAAATGAGTTGCATAATGAAAAATAGTTGTATAATGTTCATAATGCAACTCATTTGAGTTGCATTATGAACATTATGCAACTCAAATGGGTTGCATTATGAAAACATCATTGCATAAAGTGTTGTATGGAACTCGTGGCAAAACTCGATTTTTTCAGCACTCTTCGTATTTATCCAACTCGGCAAGCCTCGTTGGATAAATGTACGACTCGTGCTGAAAAAATCAACTTTTTGCAACTCGTTACATAAATAACTATTACTAAATCTTTGTGAAGCCGTGGAGCAAATCTCTGTGAAACTTCACAGAGATCTGAGTAAAGAGTTTTTACTCAGCTTTTTTCATATGGCCTCATAAGTTATTATTTGATAAGTATTCCTTAAGTTGTTTAGAGAGGATCGGCTCAAAAATCTTCGACAAAGCACACAAGATGCTAATCGGGCGAAATTCATTTTCGGTGGTTGGATTATCAACCTTTTCTATTGGAATGACTTTTGCAACTTTTCAAGCTTCCGGAAACTGACAGCAGGTTATACAATAATTCATCAAATTAGTAATGAGCGGTGAGGTAACTGGTAAAGATATTTTTAGGATATTTAAAGGAATAAGGTCATCTCCAATCGAATCACATGATGCTGTAGCAAATTCTTCGAGAAGTTCCTGCAAGTTACTCCCCGAATAGAGAATTCTGAGTGTGACTCAGTACTATCAGAATTTTCAACAAAACTAACTGGTGTATAGGGCACTGCATTGTTTTGATTTTGTATGGGATTTTGACGTTTCTTGGCCTTGTTGTTTACAAAATTTCTGTAAGAGGGAAAGAGAAGGAGAGAATTACATGCAGTGCCCTATAATGAGAAACAAAGTAATTTGTCAGGGTCGTATCGTTCACATCTCCACCACCCATTCTGGTATTCGTTTGCGTCAGTCCTAAGCGTTTTATATTTTTACATAACGTTTTGGCGGGTAAGTCCGCGTTAAGTTGAGAAGTGAAGTATTCGCGTTTCACGTGTTTCATTTCACGATTGGTCAAATTTTGTAAACAAAAGTGCAATTCTTCCATTTCCGAGCATTATTTTTATCTTTTTTCTAGCACTCATAAGCTTCAAAACCATTTTTAAACATTCGATTAAGATAGTTGTTTATCCATGGATAACTAGGATCTCTAGCAACCTTTTTCTTCAAAGTAGCATGCCTATCAATAGTAGAAACACAGCATTTCGTTGAAGCATGTAAGGTTTTCGTTGACATCAGAGCAGTAGTAAATACTATCAAAACAGCAATTTCGTAGATCAGATAGAAAAGTGTCAGTATTGATTTTCTGGTAATCTCGGGCCCAGTATTCCACAGGTTTTGCTTTTGAATTTTTGAACCGATAGTCAACACAAACTAGATCATGATCGCTGATACCTCCAACAGACGACTGATAAACATAACTGATATTACCAGTGCAGTTACCTGATACCAAATCAAACACTGAAGATTGACAGCCAGACTTATGACAGGTTGGCCAAGTATCAATAAGTTTGGAAGACAATGAGTTTAAATGTTGAACTAAACAATGCGTTTTCGACGAATCATACAAGAGCATATTAACATTGAAATCTTTCATTATTAAAATATTAGCTTCTGTGCAATAGAGTTCTGAGATTTTGTTAAATGCGGAATCTAATTTTCACACACTAATCTCTAGAGGCTTGTATACAACGCCACAAACTAACTTTGCGAGGCTATGTCTGATAAACAAGTAGTCGACATCACAGTCTCTATCCGATTTACAAATAACAGATTTTACATGAAATGCAACTCCTCCACCTCGCTTTTTCTTTTTATTGCAGCGGACAGATCTGATTATTTTGTATCCTTGCAACTCAACAGATTTGTTAGTAATTGATGGTTTAGCCATGATTCGGAAATGGCTAAAACAGTTAATTCAGAATTTTCAAGCAGTGTTCGATAGTTTTCAATATTTTTAGTGAGGCTTCGAGCATTATGAACACCAATATTCAAAAAAATGCATGAGAACTTTTCAATCAATGACTTGGTTTGAGTATAATCAGGCAGTTTTCTTGAACGACATCGTTTGGACGCGACGTACGAGTACTACCGGTAGAGAAACTGGTGCCGGCGGCAGCTTGTACGACTGGACTTGAAACCGTTGCCCAATAAAAAAAATGATTTAAAAATCATAATACTGATATGATTTTTTTTTACGAAAAATATTGATCATTCAAGAACACGACACATAAATAGCAAACACTCAAAAAAATGGTTGGAATTGGTTGAGAACTGATTTCGCGATCGTAGTCACCGCATCGATATTTTTGGAAAACACGATTCCGATATAATAGCGTTTGAAGTTTCAAATACATATACGCGAAGCGCAAAACGCTATATCTTTGCTTCTAGGTACTGCTTGGATCTATATGAAAACTTGACAGAGCATTCTTAAGAACCCATACTGTAAGATAAAAAAATAAAAAAAAAACAACTTTTTTCTCGATCTCAACATATATAACCCCTTCAGGAATTTCATCCTGACAGTCTTTGATAATTCCTTCCATTAAATTATGGGATATTTATCCAAAAATTCCACCGAAAAAAATACCAGAGATACTTGAGGGAACCATCCTTACAGGAGTGGACCTGGTGTGGTGGTTAGAACACTTGACTATCACGCCGAGGACCTGGAATCAAATCACTCCCGACATACTCACAAAATGTGGGTTCTTCCTTCGGAAGGGAAGTAAAAACGTGGGTCCTGAGATGAACTACCCTAGGGTCAAAAATCTCGATAATACAGACAAAAAAAAATCATCCTTACAGAATTTCTCCTGGGATCATCCATGGGTTCTTACTGAGATTCCACCAAGATATTATTTTTGGATTCTTTACGCAATTTCTCGAGGGATTCCTAGTGGAATTTCGTAAGGGATTTTTTGAAGTATTATTTCAGTGGTTTATCCTCTTATTTCGCGGGCAACTTAATCTAACAAAAGTATCTCCGGGGATTCTTTGGGAGCATCATTCAAGATTTGTTTTGGGGAAGCCCACCTGGATTCCAACGGGTATTTCTTCAATGATTTTCTGGGGAATTTCTCGAGAAGTTCGTCGGAGAATACATTTAGGGATTTCAATAGTATAGTTTCAGCAAATATTTTGAAAAAGATTTTTTTCACATTTATTTTGAAATTCCCTGGAGAAAAGTCAAGATTTTTTTTGGTATGCTTTTAGGAAAAGGAATGCATTGGAACATCTTCCGAAATTCTTTCGACAATTCCCCAAGAGATTTCATCAGGAATTTCGTCAAGAATTTCCTGGAGATTTTCTCCAAGAAATTCTTGAAAAATTACTTTAGGAATTTCATTGGCGATTGCTCTAGAAATGATATCAGAAATTTCTCTAGGCATATCAACGGTAATTCCTTAAGGTATTGCTGTGGAACAATCTTCATGCATTCTTCCTGGAATTCCCTCGGAAACATTTCTGGAAACCTTCGTTCGTATTTTTTAATTTCT
Source organism: Aedes albopictus (assembly GCF_035046485.1). Taxonomy (NCBI): domain Eukaryota; kingdom Metazoa; phylum Arthropoda; class Insecta; order Diptera; family Culicidae; genus Aedes; species Aedes albopictus. The sequence continues at coordinate 210,925,639 of NC_085137.1, forward strand.
TCTGTAAAAAAATTCCTTAGACGGCTACTGCTATGGAAATTTCCGGAGAGATTCATTCAAATAATCTGGCCAATTTTTTTGTTATTTTACAGGAACTTTTTAGGATTTGCTGTGGAAATTTTCTGAAGATTTCTTGAATTACAGGGGGTGGCCAAAATGTTTGGGATAGGCAACATTTTTATCTCTCACAAAAAAGTTCAATATGCTGTAACTTTTCATAGAGTGCATCAAAAAATCTCAAATTTTGATTGTTTGTCAGCCTATAACATGTGCATCATTGGTACAAATTTGAGCTCGATTGGTTAACCTTTCGCGAAGCTGGAACCGTTCTCGTAAAACACTATTTTTAAGGCATTTTATTTTTGAACTGTCATATCTCGGAAACCAGTGAACCGAATTGAATGAAATTTTGGTCGTCTGATCCCCATGTTAGGGGCTTTTATTCACAATATATTAATGCTTCAAAAGTTATTTAAACATATGAACTTTTTGAACGTTGATAAAAGTTACCATGGGTTGACACTTTTTGGAATTTTCTCGAAAAAAATGTATTTTTTTTTTTCATCAATGTCAATAAATTTTAGTTTTGGTATCCAAAGGTTTTCCACTTCTACTCTTAAGATATCTCTAGTAAGATATATTAGAGCCTATTTGGATTGAAGGAAGAACACATTTGCTAATTGCTGTGTGGGATTGTAAATTTGACTTATTTTCCTCTATATGGGTTAAAATTTCAACCTGGTATAACTTAATTCATCGTGAGAAAATATAACATTTTATAACGTTGTATGAAGGACTAATATATTGTGGAGAAAAGTTGAGAAAATTCATTCAATTCGGTTCACTGGTTCCCGAAGTATGACAGTTCAAAAATTAGTTGTCTAAAAAATAGTGTTTTACCAAATCGGTTCTAACTTCACGAAAGATTAACCAATTGAGCCCAAATTTGTACCAATTATGCACATATAATAGGTTGACAAACAGTCAAAATTTGAGATTTTTTTATGTACTCTATGAAAAGTTACAGCTTGTTGAACTTTTTTGTGAGAGAAAAAAGGGTACCTGTCCCAAACATTTTGGCCATCCCCTGTATTTTGTGTTTTTTTTTTCCTAAGAATTGCTTAAAAAATAGGAAAACAATACCTAAAGGAATACACAGGTCTGAGCGCAAGGCTTTAGATTTATAACACGCGCAGCATACGATCTTTAACATTATTGTCAAGATGAGACAATCATCCCAAGTAATAAATACAGTTAAAATGCACCTTTGCTGCACGTTTTTAAATGAAAGTCAGTCATATATGCGCCAAAAGTGCTTATTTCTCTGGCTATCATGCCTCAGGCTATGCTGTCAAATATTAAGTAGTAGTTCAGCTGTTAAATTAGGGTAGTTCAGTAGTCGAACTGCTATGCTAAAGCACAGATCAGGTGGAATGTAGATACACTCCCGATCAAAAGTTTGGGGTCATCCCCTCAAAAACATGCCATCTTTAATATTTCTATAAAAGCATCACCTAAATAATGTTCAAAGTTACTTTGACTTATTATCTTTTGAAAGAGTCCTAGGGTTTTGAAATCGGACGCAAATTGACGGAGATATGGGACCAAAATTATATTTTTTGAGGGGTGACCCCAAACTTTTGATCGGGAGTATATAATGCTGCGAAATGCGGCTTGTTAGGCTTATTAATTACCTGGGATATGTCGCATGGAGTGAATTGTCGCAACAAATTTAGATTACGACATTGTGATTATTGTGCGATGACTGAAATGTAATTCAGTGGCCTTCACTATCTCCCAAAAAAAAAACTTAAAAATCACCTATTTTAAATGCCGCAAAAATGTTTCAGTAGTTATGATGTACATGTTTCTATCATTAGGAAAATGTGTGATGTACTAGCTCATTAACAGCAGGCACCCCGTCAAATTGAGCATCGAATATTGTACATCAGTATCCCTTCTTCAATATGCAAATGAACAATCGGTTCGCTACCGTGTGTTCCGTACACTTTCGCGTGAAACAGTTTGCTGGCATAATTGTAAACCGCAAATACATTAATTACGGCTATCAGTCAGTTGAATTATTATAATGCAGGAATCTATTTTCCGCTGCTAATCAAACAAATCCATCAACACCGAAATAATTAAATAGTTAGCAAAAGCTAATCAGGATTTGGCTTTCAGAATGTAGTTCAACAGGGTCGGGATATGTTCTTCCCTGCTACATGGAATTGTGTCAATTATAATTAAAATAAACTAATGCGCTGGGAACAATGAATCATGAAAACTGCTTAATTTCGTCGTAATGGAAATATTCAATGCAAATCACTGTATTGTCTAAACAAATTATTCTAACAAGTCAACATTTTACTGTGAAGAATGTTGACTTACGACGAGACAATTTCGACCTGTTCCAATAATTACGATAAAAGTTTTTGCTACGATTTTCGTCCTGAAAAAGCATTTCCATTTCAACCGTTGACATTTACAACATTTTTCTTCTACTTAAACTGCTTCCTAGTATCCCCGAACAGCTTTAACCGTTAAGCTTGGCCCGTTTTTATACTTGTGCTGCACGTTGTAGCTCTCACTGGGTTCTTAACGAGATTAGCTTTCATGATTTATAGTTTTGTTGGATTACAACGCTGGGGCATTTGCTTCCATTTCCACCCAAGTAACCACTTGCTCCATCCCACGAAGCTCTCTTTCATAATTCCCGAAGGGCGTCCGATCCGCCCGCCACGTCCCTTTCGAACGAAACTGCTCCCCCACCGCATCATTGAAGAGTACTTCCTTCTTATACACATTTTCTTTTGCTCTGATTCTTTCCAGATCCCCCGATCGTCTCGCTGCGGCTCGGTTCGACACTGTCGGCGGACGACATCAAGGATGGTGACGATGTTTACTTCGAGTGCCAGGTCACGGCGAACCCCCCATGGAGGAAATTACACTGGCTGCACGACGTAAGTGTTATTTACGATTGGTCAGCACCAATGTAACGCAGAGGAAGGAAAGCGCCCTCAGTATAGTATAGTGGAACAGCAATGCGACGATGGTGGCCCCAAAAGTCAGAGAAAACCCAAAAGATGCTTCGGTCATCTTGATATTGTCATTTCCGTTCGCTTTTCGCTTTCGTTGCACGTGATGCGCACACACTAGGTATTTGAAACAATGCGATGGATTGTGCCTCTGGGGACACCCGTATTGATTCCAAAAGACGATAGAACGATGTGCAAAATGACGAAATGTAACATTGATCAAAATAGTATATGTTCAGACTAACGGTCGATTTGAAAACCAACGATTTGAATTGCTAAGTTGGTAACCCTATTTTTTTTGGTTCGCATTGTTTTTACTGTGGGTAGTTAGTTAGTGGACCGTCGCGAGAATAATAAAACACGTTTTTCTTCTAACCGTTTAATTACAGTCCATTTTATTTGCGGAAAACAGACGGAAAATCCGAACATTTTGGTCCATTCGACCGCGGATGTGCTGGTCCGGTTCTCGCGCGCGGTTAAATGCCGGTGACCACAAGGAAAGGGTCGAAAACTCCTGCTTTTCTATCGATCGCACAACAGAGGGCTGCAAAGGCTGAACGTGAACACAAAAAGAAGATGGCGGAGGCGCTAGCAGCTCTTCAGCGGCAACGGGAGTTCATAACCTCAAAAGTTGCCCGCATCAAATCGAGTCTCCAGAAGGCAGACGACGAACAGGTTCCACTTGACGAATTCGTCTTGGAAACATACATACGGACGATTGATGCGGCATATCAAGAAATGAACGAGTGTCAAACAAAGATGTGCGCAACCAATCCAACGAAGCAGGAAGAGGAGGAAGAAATCTACGTCGAATTCGAGAACCTGTTCACGGAGGTGAGAGCAGTAGTGAGCAGACTGCTGAAACAGAAGAAGGATGCACAGACTTCTAACGCACTGCAACGGCAAGTTGCGGCCGGTGTTCCTCAACCGATCCGAGTGCAACAATCGATCCTTCCACACACACCCCTTCCGTCGTTTGACGGGAAGCCTGAGCATTGGTTCAGGTTCAAATCAATATTTACGGACATTATGAACAAGTGTGCCAACGAGGATGCTGCAACAAAACTGTATCATTTGGATAAGTGCCTTGTTGGAGAAGCGGCCGGTGTCATCAATCAACAATTCATCAATGAAAACAACTACGATGCAGCATGGAATTTCCTGGTCCAGCGGTATGAAGACAAGCGCAAGATTGTGGACATTCACGCGAATAAGTTGCTGCATTTGAAACCAATGACGCAGGAGAGCGGAAGGCAACTGAGGGATTTGATCGAGGAGTGCAAACGGCACGTCGATTCGCTCAGATACCACGGGTACGATGTACTAGGCCTCTCAGACATCGTGCTGGTGAATGTTCTCGCATCAAAGCTAGACTTCGAGACCAAGAAGCTGTGGGAAGCCAACAACGAACACGGTGTCATTCCTACCTACGACGACACAATCGAGTTTCTGGAAAAACACGCATTGGTGCTCGAACGAGTGGAAGCCTCTTCAAGTATTCAACAGAAGACTAAGTCGAAGGCCAATGTACCTGCTACGTCGCAGAAGGCGTCACAGTTGAAATCTTCTTCTTTCACTGTGACGGCGGCGGAAACAAAATGCGTGTTTTGCGATAAAGAACATTTCAACCACCAGTGCGACGAGTTTCTCAAGCTTTCACCTTGTGAAAGGAATGCCAGGGCCAAGAAAGCTGGCGTTTGTTATAACTGTCTGAGAAAAGGGCACCTCACGGTCAAATGTACTTCGAAACATTCTTGTCGAGAATGTAACAAGCGGCACCATACGGTTCTCCATCTGGATTCGCCAAAACCGAATGACGATGCCAGCAAGACCGACTCTGTGAAACCTGTCGATAGTGACAACAGTTCGTCATTGATGAGCAACGTGGTAACCCTCAGTTGCGCCACTGGTTCGAGTGGATATAAGGATGTGCTGCTTTCTACTGCGGTTGCGAATATTCTGGACGTGCACGGTAACGTGAGGCTGTGTCGTATTCTCCTGGACTCAGGGTCGCAACTTCACCTAATCACGGAAGCAATGACAACACTCCTTGGAATCCAGCGTGAAAAGTGTGCAACGAGTGTCGTTGGAATCAACGGGAAGGAAACCCACATCAAACACCAAGTAATGGTTATGTTACAATCCAGAACGACAAGCTACAGTGAGAACATCGAATGCCTGGTGGTGCCGAGAATCACTGGCATACTACCAGCTCAAGAGCTCAACATTGCAGAGATAGCTATCCCGAACGACGTTCGTCTTGCCGATCCAGAATTCAACAGGCCTCAACGAATCGACCTTCTGATCGGAGCCGAACTTTTCTACAGTATCCTGAAAAGTAATCGCATCGATCTCGGGCCTGGACGACCGATTATACAGGAAACGTTTTTGGGATGGGTCGTCGCAGGGCCAACCCACAATCGTTCGTCGAATATACAACCACAACAATGCAACACTGTTTCTTCTGAAACCAATCATTTGGATGAGTTGGTTCAACGGTTTTGGATGGTCGAGGATGTTCCGATGGCATCGAGGCTTTCAGAGGAGGAGGCATTGTGCGAGCAGCATTACGTTCAAACAACGACAAGGGACTCGTCCGGAAGGTACGTGGTCAGGCTCCCGTTTCGTGACAACGTGGATAAGCTTGGTGAAACGAAGCAGCATGCACTACAGCGATTCCAGCAGCTAGAAAGGCGTTTGAATAGCAACGAGCAGTTGAAGCGTGAATATGATTGTTTTATCGAGGAATACATCCGTCTGAACCATTGCCGAGAAGTTTTTGAACCAGAAGCAAGTAGCAAGCCCAACTGTTTCCTGCCTCATCACGCAGTACTAAAACCATCATCATCTTCAACCAAGCTACGAACAGTGTTTGATGCTTCAGCGAAATCGACTTCGGGCCTATCGCTAAACGATGTGTTGATGACTGGGCCGAGCGTACAGGATTCTCTTCTAGACATCACGATGCGATTCCGCGTACACCAGTACGTTTTTACTTGCGATGTGCCTAAGATGTACAGGCAAGTCGCAATGGCAGCGGAAGACAGAAAATTTCTACGGGTGTTTTATCGCAAGCAATCATCCGATCCGATTCGCACATTCGAGCTGACTACCGTTACATACGGCACGGCGTCGGCACCCTTTTCGGCAACACGCACCTTAGTGCAACTGGTACATGACGAGCGTGCACAGTTTCCCATAGCTGCGGAAATTGTACTGCACGATGTCTACATCGATGATGCATTGACTGGCGGAGATTCTATCGAGTTCATCAAGGAGGCAGCAGAACAGCTCGTGCATCTTCTAGAGCGAGGAGGCTTCCAGCTGCATAAATGGTGTTCCAATTCCACAGAGTTTTTGGAGACCATTCCGGAAGAACTGAAAGAGAAGCGAACGGCATTAGAATTTAGCGGAGCAAACGATGTGATCAAAACGTTGGGTTTATTATGGAATCCCTCAACGGACGAGCTGTGTTTCCGGATGAATCCTGTTCAAGACCAGGCTGTGATCACGAAGCGTCATATCCTTTCCGAGGTTTCGAAAACCTTTGACCCGCTGGGACTATTTGCGCCATCGGTCGTGCTGTGCAAATTATTGATACGAGATCTGTGGAAGCTGGAGGTTGGTTGGGACGAAGAAGTGCCACCGGATCAGATGAACTCCTGGATGCGGTACATAGCCAGCTTGAAACAGGCTGAAGGAATGAAGATTAATCGATGTGTGCTGTCACCCAATCGGATTGGTCTTGAACTTCATGCCTTTTCGGATGCATCATTCTCGGCGTACGGAACATGTGTATACATACGGTCTGTTCTTCCCGACGGCACTGCGGAGCTTCACCTTCTGACAAGCAAATCCAGAGTTGCCCCCAATCAAACTATTCCACGACTGGAGCTATGCGGATTTGTTCTAATGGCTAGATTGGTTGACGTTGTTATGGCGGCAATTAAACAACGATTCAACAAGGTGGTGTTATGGACGGATTCAAATATCGTGTTATGCTGGTTGAATAAGCCACCTCATCAGCTCAACACCTTTGTGTCAAATCGTGTTACGGAGATCAATAGAACCACTAAGGAATACGAACGTAAATACGTGGAGTCCAAATCAAACCCGGCCGATATGCTGTCGCGTGGTGTCTACCCTGCGGATTTGAAAATCAATGACGTTTGGTGGCACGGGCCTACTTTTCTACGAACGGCATCATTTGCAGATTTCAAAGAAGAAGAAGTTGTCGACATTCCGGACGTGAAGAAAGTTACTTGTACAGCACAGGAATGTGAAGGTCCCTACGAACTTCCAGTTCTGACCAGGTTCAGTTCGTTTAGGCGTCTGCGACGAGTCATGGCTTATGTGGCTCGATTTATCAGAAAGGCAAGAAAGATTCGTACGGATAACGATCATCAACTGTACCCAACCGTGGATGAGTACAAGGTAAGCCTAGACTTGATCATGAAGGCACTTCAAGCAGTGCATTTTCCTGAAGAAATCCAGCAAATTGAAAAGTATCAGCGTACTGGTGATCCCAAACACCGATACGTTGGGAAGCTTCGGTACCTCAACCCGATCTTGGAGCAAGGTATCCTGAGAGTTGGAGGGCGAATCAAACACGCAAATCTAACATTTGCCCAACGTCATCCCGTCATTCTACCATCAAAGCATCACGTGACGAAAATCATCATCGACGATTTGCACCAGATGTACTTGCATATTGGCCCAAGCGGATTGTTATCTCTTCTCCGTCAGAGGTTTTGGATACTTGATGGTCGGAATCGTGTTCAGCAACATTTGAGGAAATGCGTACGTTGTTTCAAGACTAATCCAACGAAGTTACCACGTTACATGGGAGACCTTCCGGCATATCGAGTTACTCGGTCAGACGTTTTCTCACGAGTTGGTGTAGATTATGCAGGACCGTTTTCAATCAAAACTGGCAATCCACGTAAACCGGTTATTGTTAAAGGGTACATCGCACTTTTCGTGTGTTTATCATCCAAGGCTATCCATATGGAAATGGCAGTTGATCTCTCTAGTCAAGCATTCATCAACGTTCTGAAACGGTTCGTGTCACGGAGAGGAGTACCTACTCTAATACTGTCCGATAATGCAACAAATTTTATCGGAGCAAATTCGGAACTACATCAGCTATACCAACTGTTCCAGACAGAATCTACAACGATGGCCATCAACGAGTATTGTTTGCCGTTGGAGATCAAATGGCAATTCATTCCGGCTCGTTCCCCTGAATTTGGAGGTGTATGGGAAGCTGGAGTTAAGTCGGCAAAACGTCACATCAAGCGAGTAGTTGGCGAGTCGAAATACACATATGACCAGTGGAGCACGCTCATCACCCAGATCGAGGCTATTTTAAATTCAAGGCCACTCGTACCGATGTCATCTGATCCCAGTGATCTCAAGGCTATCAGTCCAGCACATTTGATAGTCGGCAGAGAGCTGACTGCGATTCCAGAACCATCGTTGGAAAACCTGAAATTGAGTACACTGTCTAAGTATCAAGAAATGCAGAAAATGAGGGACGCTTTTTGGATTCGGTGGTCTTCCGACTACCTGCAGGAGCTCCAGCGCCGTCCGAGACATAATCGTCAGCATAAGGAGTTGAAGATTGGCGATATGGTGATATTGCGAGAGGACAACGTACCCCCCCTTCAGTGGAGATTGGGTAGGGTAGTGCAGACACACACTGGATCCGATGGAGTTACCAGAGTGGTATCCGTGCGGACGTCCGGGGGCATCTTCAAGAGAACAACAGCTAAGCTGTCACTGCTACCTAACGAGGATTGAGTTTCTGCTGAAACTGCAAGGCCGGGGAGAATGTTCAGACTAACGGTCGATTTGAAAACCAACGATTTGAATTGCTAAGTTGGTAACCCTATTTTTTTTTGGTTCGCATTGTTTTTACTGTGGGTAGTTAGTTAGTGGACCGTCGCGAGAATAATAAAACACGTTTTTCTTCTAACCGTTTAATTACAGTCCATTTTATTTGCGGAAAACAGACGGAAAATCCGAACAGTATATGAAGGGTAACCCAGCATCCCCGGGGCAAACCGTCTTTACGCTATTTCATTATATAAATGAAGTTTGCTACATATACAAGCAAATTAGATGTAAAATTAAGCCGGTTTGAAAAGACAATTACACCGTCTTCAGCCAGAGGCCGCACAGACTGAACATTACTAACATTAGGCAACACATCTAACGCCCAGTGGACCGGTGGAGAAAGATTTTGTTTGTCGAAAAGTTTTCCCGATTGGAGCGGGAATCGAACCTACACTCCGAAGCTAACGAGACAACTAAATGACTGGCGCCACTAACCGCTCGGCCACGAAGCCCACAAAAGCCCAAGAATGATTAGAATATTTAAATGAAATTTGTGGAAAACGATGATTTCCCACATTTGAGAAGATTTTCTAATTTGAAGCGCACGGAATGTAAGCGATTGCGCGCCAATTCACATTGGTCGCGCTCCAAAGAAAGGAGCGGCCAAAACTACCAAGAAACGAATTTGATATTTTTAAACTTTATTTTATCTTATAACAAAGTTAATGTATTGTAGTTTTATGATTCTTGATTTAAAGCATGTCGGCTTTTACATTTTAACGACATTTTCACTGCCAAAGTGGCCTATGTCACAAATTTGAAAAATGAACCACTCGAAAAAAGTAAAATGTTAATATTCTGAGAATCTAATACGTGTTTTATGTTATCCAGCATATGAAAGCTTGTTGTTTAACAGTTCGAATGCATGTATGGTGCAAAATTAATATGTGACAAAACATTTCAAATTTTCATATATTATACCTTAGGAATTTTAGTAATTTTTAAGTTAAAAAACGGTTCGTGTCGTCACGTGTCGCCGCAATTTCGAATAGTACATCTTAAAAATCATGCCTAGGGCTGCATAAAAACGTTTAAACATTTTGCAGAAATTTGCTGGTTTTCAAATTAGAGCTGTTTAAAAAAATTATGTTTTTTCATATATTTTACGTATTTTTTTCCATTTTTGACTGAAATATAATTTATCTTCCCACATTTCTTACACGTTTTGAACAAAATTGATTGGATTTGATCGAAAGTTAATCATTCAATTCAATTCAAATTGATTTTCTAACAAAAAACTCAAAAAATGTGGAGTTTACTGACTTATACAGATTTTTAAATTATTGAAGTTACGTAATTTTTGAATACCCCTTTTGAAACACTAAAAATACTATATAACATATCTAGACAACCTATAACTTCGGTTAAATACATAAAAAGAGTTTTGGCCGAACTTTATCTTTTTCCGACCATTGTGCAATTATATGAAATAACCCCTTTAACTACCATCTACAGGGGATGGCCAAAATGATTGGGATAGGCAAGTTTTTTTTCTCCCACAAAAAAAATTCAATATGCTGTAACTTTTCATAGAGTGCATCAAAAATTCTCAAATTTTGACTGTTTGTCAACCTATTATATGTGCATCATTGATACAAATTTGGGCTCGATTGATAAATTTTTCGCGAAGTAAGAACCGTTCGGGTAAAACACTATTATTTAGACAACTAATTTTTGAACTGTCATATCTCGGAAACCAGTGAACCGAATTGAATGAATTTTTTAACGTTTATCAACAATATATTGATATTTAATACGACGTTATAAAATGTAATATTTTCTCACGGCGAATTAAGTTATACCGGGTTGAAATTTTTACCCATATGGAGGAAAATAAGTTAAATTTACAATACCACACAAAAATTACTTAATGTGTTCTTCCTTCAATCTAAATAGGCTGGAATATATCTGATTAGAAATATCTTGAGAACAGAAGTGGAAAATCTTTGGATATCAAAACTAAAATTTATTGACATTGATGTAAAAAAATCAGTTTTTAGAGAAAAATCCAAAAAGTGTCAATCCATGATAACTTTTTTCAATGTTTAAAAAGTACCTATGTTTTAGTGGTTTGTGAAGCATTCGCATATTGTTAGTGTACGTTCAAAATTTCATTCAATTCGATTCACTTGTTTCCGAGATATGACAGCTCAAAAATGAGTTGTCTAAAAAATAGTGTTTTACCCGATCGGTTTTAACTTTGCGAAACATTATTCGATCGAGCCCAAATTTGTACCAATGATGCACATATAATAGGTTGACAAGCAGTCAAAATTTGAGATTTTTTGATGCACTCAATGAAAAGTTATAGCATGTTGAAAAAAGTTCATAGAGAAAAAAAAAGTTGCCTATCCCAAACATTGTGGCCACCCCCTGTACCTCGTGCACTTGCCATTCCTGCCGCAAACAGATGGATGGAGCCGCGTGGTAGTTCATTAGAACTCAGAGCGGAAAATGTCAAGGTGCGTTTTGCTCCCGACAACATTTCAGCACCTAAAACGCAACACTTTTCTAAGTGATTGATTGATTTGTCTTTATTATAGAGATTTTTAGCCCTTGGCTGGTTCGTCTCTCACTTTTTTAAGCTGTTTAGAGGAAAGTGTGGTAAGATGCCATTTTCAAATATTCAATGATAAATATCCTCATTTGTTAGGCTTTCAAAGTAATAACATAACCATTTACTTAACACCTCATCAAAAAATTTCAATAAGATACACCGGGACAAGTAGAAACGGGTGGGGCAAGATGAAAATGCGGGTTAACATGATATTTTCTAATGATGATAAACAGTTTGATTGCCATAACACATAGTCTTTGATACGAACAATCTTTTAGTGAAGGATAAATTTCCGAATTGTATTGAAATCTATTTCAAAACTTCGCGTTCCATCTTGCCCCACCCGTTTCAACTTGCCCAGGTTTACCTTAAACTAATGCATTTTCATCGATTTTGGAATTTTCAAAAACTGGTTCGATTTGCTAATATGCCTGAAACATACTGGAAGAACTTGTAATTAGAAGGCACGTAATGTTGCTAATTGACAAATTGAAAGATGAAATTTGTTTAAAAAAACGCGTTCTGGTGGAATTCGAACTCATGATTCCGTATTCGTTAGAACTGCGCTTTAACCAACTAAGCCGCGGAACATTCGCTCTCGCTTGTAGTTAACGGACATAAACGCGAGTTTGTTGTGGATTGGCATCTAGGCCGAAAGAGAGATGGGTTTACGAAAAAGGAGTGTATGGCTTCGGAGTCAGTTTGGCTTTCTATTCCGCAGTATCATTACCTGTTCTGTGGCTTAGTTGGTTAAAGCGCGGGTCTAGCGAATACGGAGTCGTGAGTTCGAATCCCACCAGAACGCGATTATTTTCACGAATTTCATTTCTCAATTAGTCAATTAGCAACCTTTTGTGCCTTCTAATTACAAGATTTCCAAGCACGTACTCTGGCTTCCCGGGTAGAGGTGAATGGCAAACCAAAAACAAAAGAATAACAAATTTTATTGTCATAATTTATTTTGTCATTCATGAGTTCTTCATGAAGAGCTTAAAACAACATGTGAATAGCATCATATCAAAATATGCCATTCGTTTGTCATTTTAAAATTTGGAAGAATAACTACTGAATGTCTTATTTTGCTATCATAACAAATTTTGCAATTGGTGAGATATTGTTAACCTTTTGCAAGTTTGATGCACTCACAATTTTGGCACTTATCAAGAACAACATAATGACAAAATTTGAACTTTGGTTATTCTAATGGTAAATTTTGATATGTGTTTGCAATTGCTTTCCATCCAAAAAACATATAAGTTTTCATTTTGTTATTGGAATAAACAACTTAATATACCCTTCTTTTAGATGACAAGGAAATAACTAATTTTGATATTGTACTTTTTTCAATAACTCAATAATGGTATATTTTGCAATTCTCAATCTTAATTTTTTTGTTCTTGGTTTGCCATTGTAATGTCAAAATTTGACATTCTTTAGTTATTTTAACGAACAATGTCAGTTATTATTTTTGCCCTTTTGTCACTTATTTCAAAGAAACCAATGACAAATTTTACCATTCAGTAATTCGTTTTGAATGGTAAAACTTGCAATTGTTTTGTAATTCTTTTCTGCCCGGGTTATGAGCCCGGTTCATCACATAACACCTTCCAGGGTGATGTTGAAGCAGGGGATAATCCATCAACTTATCGCAGTCCCCGTCGAGATTCGAACGAACTGGATAGTTTACCCAAAACCCTTACGCTGCTTTGCATAGACGGTGTGCATTGCATTGAGCTTCTGGTAGAACTTCCGTGTTTCTTCGGAACGGCATAGCTGTTCAATTTCCTCGCACTCTGCTTCTTCCTAGTGACGCTCTTTTTTCTACCGTAAGAGGCAGGTCTGTTGGTTCCGCTTCTGTCTGTACCGCTCCACATTCTGTCGGGTTTCATGCTGCAGCATTACCATCCACGGTGCGGTCTTCTCCTCCAAAACCGCTCAATGTACACTCCTCGTCAAGTCAATCGTTTCATCGACTCCGTTCTACGTACCCGATAAGGTTCTCGGCTGCTTTATGGATAACTGCTTTGACTGTACTCCAGCAGTCCTCCAAGGGGACCACATCAAGCACACCCTCGTCCGGCAACACTGCCTCAATTGTCAACGAGCCTATTTCTAGATTTCTCCGCTAAGAGCAGCAATTACCCATTCAAAGCTTATAGAAAGGGGTCTCCAGTTAGTCTAGTGCTTAGGGCTATGGATCGCCAATCCGGATACGGTGGGTTCGATTCCCGATCGGGTCGGGAAAATTTTCTAGTAGGGCATAGTGTATCGTTGTACATGCCACACAATATACAAATTCATTCAATGGCAGGCAAAGAAAGCCCTAGCCTAGATCTTTATGGCTGGGTAACTCTCGCTGAGACCGGCCCACTATTTACACCTTGTCTTCAAAAATTATTAAGGTGCCGATTTTTTAAAAGTCCTCCCTAAAAAAGTAAGGAAAATGCATTTGGTCTCAGCGAGAATTACCCAGCTACAATACTGTTTAAAGCTACTAGCAAACATATGAACCTTGATATGAACAAAAAGTTTAAAACACAATCATATAATACTAATTTACAACGATTTTTTTTATCTTCTTCTATCCTTGCAACCCGGAAAACCGGCATTCCACATCCAGGGTCTCATGATTACTCACAACGCTTCCGCACGGGTGATTCGCTCGAACCAGAGTCTAGTCCTGCAAAAGGTAAACCGTAACTCGTCCGGAAATTACTCGTGCAGCGCAATCAATGCCGAGGGAGAAACGGTCAGCAACCAGCTCGTGCTGCGGGTGAAGTGTGAGTATTGGTTACCTGAAATGGGTTACTAGAGGCTCCTTTTAGGTTCAGCTGAGTACAAGGCGGCCACAATGGCTGTTACACGTTCCGTGTTAAAACATTGCAAAATGATTTGCTTCATTAAAAAAAAAAACCTGGAGAGAACCATCACAATAATTACACAATGCCTAACTATATGTTAAAACACATGATTGTTCCGCTTCCACTGAAATAGAAAGTCAATGAATCAATGACCAGTTTTGCTATTATAAGCACAATGGCCTTTCAAACATAAAACATTTGCCCAAGCAATTTTCCATTTTGTTTCCGCCAATTGGTCCATCGATTTTGTTCTACAACCGCCATTGAAAAGTTGGGAGTCGAAGCGGGAAACTATAATTCTGGTGAGTTTATTGGTCCCATAATTTAATCGTAACAGATGCCCCAGTTTGTGCCACCGATAAAATCATCATCGTGGGAGCGTTCCGCAGCGAACCGTTGCACATTCCGTGCGAGGTGCATGCCGATCCGCCGCCGCGGCAATTTTTCTGGAAGTTTAATCACTCGGGCGAAACGCTTGACATCAACAAGGAGCGGTTCGTGAAAAATGGGTCACTGAGCATCTTGAGCTATACGCCCGTCTCGGATCAGGACTACGGGACGCTGACGTGCTGGGGCCAGAACGAGGTTGGCATACAGCAGTGGCCCTGCTTTTTCCAAGTGGTTCTCGCCGGTTCGTACAGTCGTGTGTATTGTGAGGCGAGGTTCATTTTTATCCTAACTTTATGTTTTTTCTCCTCCGCGACAGGATTGCCATCGACGGTGAAAAATTGTTCGATAAACAATCAAACGCAGAGCTCGGTTGAAGTGCAGTGCTTAGCCGGGTACGATGGCGGTTTACCGCAGATTTTCATGCTCGAGCTGATATCAAGTAGGAGCGGCAGGATGAGGTAAGTGTGCGAGTCAGATATAGGTTTCATCGGGTCACAAGGTCTGATGCAGTAACCTGATTAATCCACACGTTAATGGAAGCTCATATAATTAGGAGTGAGCGTGAATTGGAAGGGGGTTTCCACAATTGCTTCAATTCTTAAAACAGGGGATATACACTCCCGATCAAAAGTTTGGGGCCACCCCCTCAAAAACATGTCATTTTCCGCCCATATCTCCGCCAATTTGCGTCCGATTTCAAAACCCTAGGTCGCATTCAAAAGATAATAAGTCAAAGTAACTTTGAACATGATTTAGGTGAAACTTTTACAAAAATATTTGTATGTAAACTTAACCCAAAGTGACCAAATTTTCTAAAAAATGAATATAAACCTACGGCAGTTTCGCTGGAAATTGGGTCGACCAAATTTTAAGATGAGAGCGGTAATATAACCTATTGGGTCGACCAAATTTTAAGATGAGAGTGGTAATATAACCTATTTTTTATTAGCTTTCAAATGCTTTTTACCGAACTTGGCCAAAAAATCTAGGAAAAAAGTTATTAAGTAAATTAACTCTTGATGTCATCGACCAAAAGTTTGGGGTCACCTTCGTAAAACATGGAAAAGTGATTTGGTGATATCTTCGTCATCTTTTATTCAATTTCAATTCTTCTTGGCTTATTTGAAACATAATGAATGATACTTAATGCATGGACATTGAACCACACATATTTGTTAAAAAAAACTTAACGTAAAATTGCCTCATTTTTTGGAATGTGGTGAAATGTGTTAACTTTACATAATATTTTAATTTATAAAAATTGTTGAAAACCTTAAATTAAAGACATCAAACGTAAATTTAGTTAATTATCTTTGAAATGAGCCAAAAAGAACTAAAATTGAACTATAGATGACGAAGATATCACCAAATTACTTTCCATATTTTACGAAGGTGACCCCAAACTTTTGGTCGATAACATCAAGAGTTAATTTACTTAATAACCTTTTTCCTAGATTTTTTCAGCCAAGTTCTGTGAAAAGCAGTTGAAAGCTAATAGAAAATATGTTATTTTACCGCTCTCATCTTAAAATTTGGTCGACCCAATTTCCAGCGAATTTGCCGTAAGTTTTTTATTTACTTTTTAGAAAATTTGGGTTTGGGTTAAGTTCACATACAAATATTTTTGTAAAAGTTTCACTTTAATCATGTTCAAAGTTACTTTGACTTATTATCTTTTGAATGACACCTAGGGTTTTGAAATCGGACGCAAATTGGCGGAGATATGGCCTTAAAAAATGACATGTTTTTGAGGGGGTGACCCCAAACGTTTGATCGGGAGTGTACAATATATTCAGAACAGATTTTTTATGGATTTTTGTATAAGTGTTGCTCCACAAGAAATTGTACAGATAATCAAGAATTGATTACATTTACAGTGCATATAAAGGGTGAGTCGTTAATTATTGTGCCACCCTACCTTCAACTGATTCGCAAATTGTCTACAGTTAAAAGAATGAAACCAAATTTTTACAGTAGTTTAGTATATGTACGTATTTCAACTTTGTGGTATAGGTTCAAATTTGGGATGCGTTTTAGTGAAATTCACGACATTTTCAATTAACGCCCTCCATGTGGACATGTTCAAACTCGACTTAAAACAAATAATGGAAGTTCTCTGGTTTGTTTATGTGCATCGTGCCTGGTTTTCACCCAGCACCAAGCTTATGTTTCACTGACAACCGTTCCTGAAACCTATTGACGAACATTAAGATGATCCGATAATGTATAATCATTAATTGTTCCAAGGCGCGATACCATGATTTTTGATTTTAGCATGTGATTGTACAACACCTTTTTTAGAACTGTTAACTAAATTTATTCTATATCGACCGGAATCTCACTGATAACTTCTTAATTCATTTTATGTAAACAATAGACTATAAGGAGAAACTGTGCAAAATTTGGTTGATTTTGGTGAAGTAGGAAAAAAGTTACGTTTGTTTGAAAATGGCACAATAATTATCGACTCACCCTTTATCTATTCACCATGAATCTAAGAGGATTTGGGGCAAATCAGGGCTGTCATATCACCCCAATCGAATAAACATTGTTGGTACCGCTTGTTGTGAAATTACCAGCTTGGTAGAGCGAAGTACCAAAGAGCAAATGGACACATACACTGGAGGGCTATCGCACCAATATTAAATCACTTTTAGTTCAGCTATCATTACTATTATAATGCAACAATTCAGCATGCACACAGCAAAAAATATGAATGTTAAATAGCACGTAAATTGAAGTTCAACTGAAATTTGCGGCAGAAAAATGCAAATCACCAGGAAATAACGTTGGCCGAGCAGCCCGCTGCTGGTCAGACGGCTTGTTTACAGATTTTAAAGCATATTTGCTTTAAATTTACATGCATCTGCTATAAATCATGCCAGGCACTCTCCGTCATCAGCTAAACGAACGGCTGCTCGCAGTTGTGGCGGTTTCCCCGTTGTCTCTCTCAGAACTCTCCGCAGCAGCCGAAGCATGTCGGGAACTCGTGCATTATGGCAGAAGCCACTGGCGTAGCCACGGGGGGGGGTTTAGGGTTATATAGGGTTATATTTGAAAAATATACCGAACTCTCCGGTAATTTTGACGAGCATTATCTTGTATGTACAACTATACACATTATAGCTTGGGTAGCGTGGTTTATATCTTCGCCTAACGTCTTGCTGACATTCGTTCGACGTGACCAGCCCAGCACAGCCTGTGATATATTATTTTCTTTGATCTGGCAACACTGCTTGGGGTAAATAAAAATTTACTCGCATCGCGTATTGGCATTAGATATTGATTTAGTGAATTTAGCAAAGTTTTGAAAGACGTCAAGAGTGACACAGTTTTCCCGGTAACACTGTCAAAATAGGATACAATTAAACTAAATTCTTCGGCAACGCGGAGCCCTTCAGGGGTTACTTCACGGGTTCCATCTCTAGACTCCTCCAAAATGTTCTCTTAGTAATACACCAGGTTTTTCTTCTGAGTCCTCCCAGCAATTTCACCCGAGATTTTTTCCCGAAATTATTTCAAAAGTTGTTTCCGGGATTGCTTTCGAAATCTCTTCCGGGATTACTCAAGGAGCTCTTTCCAGGATTCTCCCAGGAGTTCCTACAGAAGTTCTGTTTAGCATCCGATTATGAGTTCCTCATATTATTAATACAGGAGTTCATCGAAAACTTCTTCCAAAAATATCTAAATGAATTCTAAATCTAAATGAATTCGGACCGGCTGTTCGGGTTCGTTTGGAAGTTGACCATCAATGTTAACTTCTTTTCCCGATCAGCCTAGATAGCTGTGTAGTGTCGGTAGCGGTTGTCTCAATTGGCTAAGAATAACACTACGGACCGCCTGATCCAGTGGTAAGAGTCCACTAAACAGGTGACCCCTAATTCATGGTGTTATGCGGCTTTATGCTTACCGTGCCAAAGAATGAATGGTTAGGGGGGTCTAATAAAAACCTAACCACAAACGGAGCCTGTGGAGAATTAGGGCGTCCTCCACAGTATTACGCCCTTACTGCGCTAACCGGAGCAATGGTGCAGTGGACCTTGCGTTTCTCCGAGATAATCAGTTGCCCTTCTTAAGTCTCAAATTTGAGGCTAAATAAGGGCGGGGTTATTCAAATGTTGTTAATTAGCTTACATTACTGCCTATATGGGTTCGCTTAATGCGTTTTCGCCATTGGCGTTTTTCAATTGACCACGATTTGGTTCGTCGTTGATGTTTCCTGTTTGTGCTGTGATTGTGAAGTGCGTTATCCTGTCTAGTTTGGGTAGTGGCTACGGCAAGGAAACCTCAGATCAATTTTCAGCGTAAAAAGCGTATGTAGCCCAAGTGGATCTACTTCAAAAAGTTCATTTTCGTAGGGCAACTTCTGTTTAGGTTACCTTGTGAACCCAGCTTTGCTTTTTTCATTATAGGTGAACTGTCGTGCCTCGAGCATGCTCTATTTTAGAATAACGTAAACAGTATGTTTCAACCTTTCCTTATGGATGCCTTCAAGCAAGCTCTTGTTTTCAGCATCTTTTCGCTGATATTTGGCATCTGAAGTAGCTCAAACATTGATTTGAGATGCTTCAGTTTGATGGAATACTTAGGTAGTACAGTTCATGGTTAACTTAACATAGAATTGCACCTAACCCAACTCTGCATGAGCAGAATTTGTCATGAGTTGACTGATTGGCATGTGTCAGATGAGGACTCTCCATTTGACCTTTTTGCACTTTGGAGTGTTCCTTCGCAAACTTTGCGTATTCAGGCGTCCCTGCTCAACAAACTAGGGAACCTGTAATAATTGATTGCGATCACATTTTATGGATAACTCGCTTCCATTGCTACTCCAAGAGAGTTTCATTATGGTTTTGTTATTACAACGCCCTTCATTGTGGTATACCATAGCTACTGCTTTGAAAGAAGCTTGTCCTCTGCGGTCTGTGCGGACCGCAAGAGGTATTCCTGAATGGAACTCGGACCTGTTCAAGTTCTAAATATCTTCGGATAAACCAGTCTTTTGTATAGCTACGAATCTTTAGCTTCTACCCCGAGGATTGTAGCTATAGAATCGATTTAGTGAGCACTAAAAAGCTCTGCTTACTTCAAATCTCCTGGAGCAAATGGGGCTTTATCCTATTTTTCTCCAGAGGGATTTGAGTTTTTCAAACATGTTTTGAACTCTTGTAGTTTTCTATTTGGTATTTTCATGGCATGAAATTACTCTGTAGTTTTATCCCGAAAGGGTGCGTGCGTTGTAAAAAGAAGGAATAAGTTCCAGATTTATCTGGTTACGTCGTTCTTTCTGAAATGCTCGGAACGCATTGTCGATTATCACATCTGTGATGTTCGTCTGGCTGACATGCCTGTTCATGTGAACTCACATGTCTCCCAATTTGGGATGTCCACAGTGACTCTTTTACATAAAGTTGTATACGTTTTCAAGAAAGCACTCGCTCAAACGTAGTTTTTGCTTGGGTGATTTCTTGAATATTGAGGATGCTTTTGATGTCGTGCCTTTCTATGTCATATTGAAAGTCGCATGACGTCGCAAGCTACCTCCAATGAGCTATAGGCTCTTTGTACGCTTATGCGTTTTACAGTGTCCTTTTCAGGGCACTGATTAACCCCGTTGTGGTATGAGCTATGAGCTCTCGTTGCGCTTATGCGTTCATTCCCTCTTCTAGGGCACCCCTTCCTATTTCATCACCTTTCCCTTTCCCAATTCCCATCCCTTGTCCCATTCTCCCTCAGGTAAATGATGAAATAGGCTCATATGTATGGCGATGGCACAAATGTCCCAAATGGAGGATAACGTGCCTCTGGAGCCGGCCTTCTGATACCTGATACCTAGACTCCTCCAAAATGTTCTCTTAGTAATACACCAGGTTTTTCTTCTGAGTCCTCCCAGCAATTTCACCCGAGATTTTTTCCCGAAATTATTTCAAAAGTTGTTTCCGGGATTGCTTTCGAAATCTCTTCCGGGATTACTCAAGGAGCTCTTTCCAGGATTCTCCCAGGAGTTCCTACAGAAGTTCTGTTTAGCATCCGATTATGAGTTCCTCATATTATTAATACAGGAGTTCATCGAAAACTTCTTCCAAAAATATCTAAATGAATTCCTTCAGTAGTTTTGTAAGCAATTCTCCTGGAGTTACTTCTGGGTTTCCTACAACAGTTTCTTCTGGAATTACATTTCTTCAGAGTTTCCTGCTGGAAATCACAGGAAAAGCTTCTGAAGACATTCCAGAAAGAACTAGAGGAGTCTCAAAAAAGAAATCCATAAAAAAATCTACAGATCTCAAAAGGAACTCCTGTGGGTATCTAGGAAGAAATTGCAAGAAAAATCTCGTGAGGAATTCCTGGAGAATTTCCGGAAGGAATGCCTAGCGAAATCACGGATGGTATCCTCAAAGGCATCTTGGAAGAATTACATGTAGAAATCCTGGAAAATACTCTTGGAGAAACCCCAGTGAGACCGATTTAAAGAATCTCTGTAACAGATAAAATTTTGCGGAACACTACAAATGCATTGTTCCCCCGATGGGCACCACAAATAGGACAACTGTTAGCAGAGCCCTACAAATATACATTATGTTTTCCGTATCGGGCCGCACTTTTGGGAGCCTAGATACGAAACACAAAATGGAACATTACAAATGCACACAATGCAAATATGCAACATTAATTGTCCCCAGTTATCTAAACAGATAACGAAATCCAATCCCAGGATGACGAGGTTTCATTATTGTTCTTGGTCCATCAGTCAATTCTGTGATCGTATTTCTTCTTGCGGATTGCCTTTTTGTTCGCAGCGTTGGTTGCTTACATAACTTGAATTTGGTCTAAGAGTTTCTAATCCTAAGGGGATTTCCGCTCCTGATTTGGGCAACAACACGAGACCACAGACAAACAGACGTAACACTTCGAACATTTTTCGATTCAAATCATAGTCACGGAAACATATTCGCCCAATGCCAAAAGGACTAAGTTTGGCCGACCTTCAACTAGGTGGCGGTAGTGAGCAAACGTCAAACTCGAACAAAAACTATGCGAGCGCCACGGTTGGGTAGTTGGCCAACTATCAAATTTTGAAAAAGA
Organism: Aedes albopictus; assembly: GCF_035046485.1. Taxonomy (NCBI): domain Eukaryota; kingdom Metazoa; phylum Arthropoda; class Insecta; order Diptera; family Culicidae; genus Aedes; species Aedes albopictus. Next base: position 210,947,466 of record NC_085137.1, read on the forward strand.
CCGTTAAATCGGTGAACGATGAGAATTATCAGAGTGTTACGTCTGTTTGTCTGTGACGAGACTGTCTGTCGTTTGATGTCCGTGTTAGGGGACGGCTTGCGTATTTTGTATAGGATCGCTGCCCGAAATGGCTGGAGCGCTACAAATACATCATAAAGTTTAGGGACAGATGTACTAGCCACAGTACAACATACAAAATAAACTGTCGAAATGTTCACAACAATTTGCAAACGTAACACACACTATAATTATTTCCCTTAAAATTACACGGAAAATTAAATTTTCCATGAAAAAAAAATTCAAATAAATATATTTTAACAAGAATAATGCAATCGTCTTGAAAAATCAGTATCCCGAATAGACTTCAAAGATAAAAATAATGAGATTTACGCGTCATGTAATATTCGTTTTACTTATGTAAATTTAGTGTTATGATAGTTTACATGGGGTCTCCAGTTAGCCTAGTAGTTAAGGCTATGGATCGCCAATCCGGAGACGACGGGTTCGATTCCCGTTCCAGTCGGGAAAATTTTCTCGACTCCCTGGACATAGTGTATCATTGTAATTGCCACACAATGTACAAATTCATGCAATGGCAGGCAAAGAAAGCCCTTCAATTAATAACTGTGGAAGTGCTCTTAGAACACTTAGTTGAAGAGTGGCAGGCCAAGTTCCAATGCGAACGTCGAGCCATAATGCAGAAGAATAAGAAGATGGTTTACATGGTATATCATGTAAATTGGTGTTATGGTATGTAAACACTTAGAGTCATGCTGAATTACATTACATGTAATGGAAGTTTACATGATATTTCATGACTTTACATGAAATGTCATGTAAACTTCTGCAATATACCACGCTTCAATTATGTGCATCATATGTCACAGAATTTTACACTTTTTTCTCGATTTCTGAATTCAAGAATTCAGTTGCGTAGGCTATGTTGGAACTCAGCTGAGCTCGATTTGTAATAGAATTCGTTTCAATAAATTCTGCATTATCCAAGTGTTTTCCGAACTCATACATGGCCTTCTGGCAGAACTTTCATTTTTTTTTTTTTTTTTAATGGATCCCAAAAAAAGCTTATTACAGATTCATTATAGCTTACAAAGTTCTGATGAACTTAGAACACAAAGTTTCTTTTTGACGATTTTTGAATGATAACTCTTCTCACAGGCGTCGGATCACCGTATAGTGACAAAGTTGTTTGGCATAAGTAACCTACTTCCGAATCCAAAATGGTAATGCTGAAAAGGTTACTGCTCCATCTAGCAGCAAAAATATAAAACGCGTTTTTTTTTCTTCCAGCTCGTTGGGTATTCCCTTAGACTTGATGGAATTGATGAAAGCATACAGCACACAGTAAAACCGCTCAGCACTAAAATGTGCAAGCCCTACTCATAAGTGCATAACTTCCAGACCACACAAAAGTGTGTTACAGTTACAAATTCTCAAAAACAGCTCGTACGCTCGTCTAGATGCGAAATGTCGATATTTTTTTGCTTTCCAAGGTCGCTAGTAAACCTAGCTAGATTGCTGTACAAAAATGTTTGCGAATTTAACGATTTTGGGGACACAGGAGCTGATTTTGTGAATGTGCAAGGGTTACACATTTTTGGTGTAGTCTGAAAATTATGCACTTTAGTGCTGAGCGGCGTTAGCGTGCAGCGTTGAAATCCACAGTGGCGGCGGGCAGAAACATCGCCCCCACCAACAATTGAACCAAAATTGTACTTACTTGTTAGACCACAGTGGTGGAGAACAAACGTTTTGTATCTGATGATGGCTGAATGAAGTAGGCCGAAACGTTATGCCAAAACGATTTGGAAAGTCTTTTTTCACCGAAAAAAATCAACAAATCTCGAAACATAAAACTCAACGGTGACGAAAAACCCCACAAAATTGTACTTGTTTGGACCACCCAACTGTACATATTTTTGTCCAGAAACATATTACATTGCATTTTGTTTAAGAGAACGCTCGTAAATCACGCTTTGAGGAAGGAGGGAGCTTCAGCGCAGTATGACGATGCATACAAAATCTTCAGAAGTCTCGATCAAAAGAATGCCAAAAGAAGTCTCATAGATTAAGTGTGACACAAGGGGTAGGAAGAAATTGTATTATTATAAATTATATAACATACAAACAATAAATGTATTGATATCAATTTGCAAAAATATCTATTTCACCATTTCCTTACAGGTACAACATAACAAATCCTGACGAACCCTACTTCGCGATAGAATCCCTGGAATCGCTCATTCACTACACCAATCTGTACGACGATCTCAGCGATGACAACTCATTCAAAGCCGTCATCTACGCTGTCAATCAGAAGGGAAGAAGCCAGGGAGTAGTTGTTAAGGATTTCTATTTCGAGAACACCAGCACAGAAAATCGAGCCGGTAAGAATCGATCGAAAACATATTCCTGATTTTTTTTTTTTTTTTTCATTAATATTTACAATCCCAATCAATTGCGTCAATCTTCCTTCCGTTCATACCAACCGCAAACAGTCCTAACGAGCACCTCACTGGACAGTATCTCACCGATCCTGTTGGGCGTTCTGTTTACCCTGCTGGTGCTGTGTGTCGTTATTTTTGTGCGAATATACTACATCAAAACGACAACCACCTCCACCATCACGAGCGTTAGCAACGATTTGGTTAGCAATAGCAAACAGAACGGCACCAAGTCGGAATCGGCATCCAAGGTAAGTCAAATGTGCATTAATATGAAATCATGGTTCAATATACTCAAATGTACGTATATCATACCTTTACGTTTGAAAACAGATACTAATGGTCGTAAACTACGACCTTTAGTCATTAAAACGCTGTAAGGTATTAACTCCTCTATCGGCTACAAGATGTGAAAGCATAGCATAAAATGATTATTATATACTGGCAAACGGATCCAGGATACATTACCTACATTCAGTTTCTTTTTTTATAGTAAAGTCATGCAATTTTTTTGATTTTGTTATGTGAATTGATGAATTCTTTTCTATTTTTGTTCATCAAGTACTCTGGTGTTTTCATCATCACACAAAGAAGTTGGGAAACAGATGGAGACGCTTGGTTGTTAATTCCCATGGATTCTTTTTCTATTGTCAAGATGTTCAATGTCCAAGTTGAAGAGAAGTTAATAATGAATAAATCCATATTTCATCACGTGACCGGACAAAACGGAACCGCTACAGCTGTTAACATTCATTCTTTTTCTCGAAGAAACTCCTGCCAGTCAGTAATGCTCGAATAGTGAAATATACCATGATGAGGAATAATCCTGATAAATCTAAATCAGACTGCTGTTACCTTCGACTTTGAGATACTTTTAAATGCGATAATCGTTATCAAAATTGATAGCTCTAAATTTCGAATGTTTGATTACATCCAGGATGTTTCGAATATTTCTAAACAAAAAATAAGCTTTTTACTTTAAAAAAAAAAACTATAGGATATCGATTCTATAGTTTTTTTTTCTTGTTTTCTGTTGTGACGAGCTTGCGATGAAACTGGCAACACTGCAACAATTGCCTTTGCAGGCAGAACGGTACAGTTGATTAGTTGTAAAGTAGAATAGATGGCGAAAAGTTGGGGAGTTTGTTACTTTGGCCCACAAGAATTGTGTACTAGAATGTAAGTTTTTTGAATTGTATCTAGTTTAGTTTTATTATTTACAAATAAATTTCAGCTTTGAAGCTGTGTCTAAAAAACATTGCTGTCAAGAAAGTATATCTTCAAGCCAAAGAAACCGACTCCGAACACTTTCATTAATCCAAACAGCGTTTTATAAACATGTTGGATCATCTGATATGTGGAACTATAGACTGTTTTAGAAATTATAAATACACTAACGATAACCTGCCATTTCAATTTGAGCACATAATCCAAAAAAGTTTCTTCTAGCTGTTATAGTAAACATGCCAACGAAGCAAATAATACCAATTTTGTTGATGTTTCTGGCAAAAATCAAAAAATAGGGCTCTGTAAACTAGATGATTTAAATTTGAAGGTGCACAATCTGGTCAAAACATGTAGTATAGTAGAAAAGAAAAAAATCCCACAGATAAAATATTCAATTTCCAAACACAATAAAAATTGCTGTATCGATAATAAAAGATATTTCTCGATTGGTAAGAGTAATTTTTACTGGAATATTTGATCAAGAACCACCATTACGGGCCTTCTCAAAACAAAAATTTTTGTTTCAAATTTCTCAACAACACCAGTAGCAACAAACGTTAAGCAAACGAATGTCTTTACTGCTTACTGCATTCGTTTTTATGGTATGACAAGCTTTGCCATCTGAAGGATCGAATGAGCTGAAAAAATAAGTTTGTTTAGATTAAATGCGTTCAGGAAAGCTAAGAAACTGTGTGGTAGTTCTTATGTTCCGTAGAAAACCTTAAAAAATGAGAAACTTGATCTCCGAAAAAATGTTGTGAAAAAATCTTTATCGATTTTTCCCAAATTTTGATCAAGGCATTCATTCCTTAGACAACTTGTTGAGAAAGCGAGTGTGATAAAATTTAGATAATTTATGGTATTTAGTGATAAAAAATGTAGAAAAACACCTTTGTGCAAATCCAAATTTGAAAAATTAAGTTATTTGTTAGAGAACTCGACTGTTCTTTAAAATATCAAGACAATTGAAAGGAAATATACAAATATGGAGTACAATATGCTATACTCTGAAAGAAGTTGGTTAAAATCATTAGACCAGTTCATTTAATTCAACGAACAAAGTGTATTTATAATTTCTGAAACATTCTATATCAGCGTTTCTCAAACTATGGGTTGCGACCCACTGGTAGGTCACGAGCTGATTTTTGGTGGGTCGCGGAGGTTTAAACAATATTGTATTAAATATACTTAAGGTACGTGCATTGCTTCATGTTTTGGTTTTTGATTTTTCATCAAATAACTGAGCAATATTTTTAAAATTGGCTTTCATATACATTTAGAGGAAACATCAAGGTGAATTGTAATTTTCTTTCTGAGTGAAAAATAATTCTCTTTTATTCCAGAAACCTTTTTTCTAAGAAATTTTGATTAAAAATGTTTTTTGTAAGAATTAAAAAGACCTGCCTTGAACCTTCCTCTAAATGTGAATGAAAACCGATTTGGAGAATATCGATCCGTCATTTGATGAAAATTAAAAAAAAAAACAATACATGAGAAAATGCATTTAGTTTTGCTTTTCGAGATTAACCAATAAGAATCCTCGGATTGTTTTTCTAGAAATAAGATTTTTCTTTATTTCTATTCAAACTTTCGAATTACGACCTACGAGCCTTATTTATACATTTTTATCGAATATTAAAATTACTCTGCTGAAATGGATTCTGGAACAACAAGTTTGGTATTAACAAGTTTGGTATTAAGTCGGGGCCCGTGGCGTAGTTGGTCACACGTTCGCTTCATATGCGGATGGTCATGGGTTTGATTCCCAGCCCCGGCACTTGCAATTTTTCGTCAGTTGCTCTTCTCCAGAGAGCGACTGACACTGATCCTCTTCTGAGCCCCTTGGCTCAAACGGACCCGAATACCTGGACATCGGCGTACTGCTACTCATAATGGACCCCCAATCGGACCGAAAAGGAATCATCATCATTGTGCTCATCATTCTACCATAGAGTAGAAAAGTGAAAGCAGCAGAAAGGCAACCATATTGTAGATAGAATAGAATACATCTAGGCGCTGTACAAAATGTAAGTGCAGCTGTCAAATGAAATCGCTCACGTAGTGCCCTAGTGGACAATAGAGCTGTAAATTAGGTTAAGTGATCAAGAATAAAAAAAAATAAAAGTTTGGTATTAAATGATGCAAGATTTTCGGATGTTTCTATTAATTCAGATTTCTTTTTGCATATTTAAATTATTTTACACGATGGTAATAAAGTGCCAAGTTCAGCAGTTGGAATTTCAGGAAAACCGAAAATCAGGCGAAAAATACATAATTTGGTTAGGTATTCGCCGCCAAATTCTATTATTTATTTTTATCAAACTTCAGTAGAATTTTGCTTAATCTTTTGAAATCAAACCTTTACAGAAATCACTAATAAAAAATATAAATGGGGGCATTTCTAGTCCATTCTGATTCATTTATCTCAAACTTTTTGTACGCAAAATACGATTGAAAGGATAAAATTAGGATAAAATTAGGATTAAATTTCAGCAGAAGTGTAAAATTGTCAGTATATCTAGTATTTTTTTTATGAATTTTTAGGTTTTCTTCAGCTTTAATTCATTGAATTAAATTTTGATACACAATGTTTTTATAATGCTATTAAGATTAGCAGGGCCCATATAGCCGAGGCGGTAAACGCACGGGTATTCAGCATGACCATGCTGAGGGTGACGGGTTCGATTCCCGGTCGGTCCAGGATCATTTCGTAAAGGAAATTTCCTTGACTTCCTTCCTCCATAGAGTATCTTCGTGCCTGCCACACGATATACACATGCAAAATGGTCATTGGCAGAGGAAGCTCTCAGTTAATAACTGTGGAAGTGCTCATTGAAGCTGAGAAGCAGGCTTTGTCCCAGTGAGGACGTTACACCAAGAAGAAGAAGAAGAAGATTAGAGCCCAGTTTCTTATATAGGAAATCGCTCAAGAAATTTCTTGGCCGGTTCCTGACTGAAACTTTCTACAGTGAGTGTCTTTTGCACTGTTGGGAGATCAACCATAACTTTCAGTCACTCATTTCCGAATAAAAATCTAAGTTGTGTCTATATTCAACATAAAGTTAAAGTTTAAACACAATTGTTTTAGCATTTTGTTCCCATTCCCTGCTCGGGTATCTTCCCAGTAAATTTTTGCATTCTCAGCACATTCCTCAAGTACAATGTAATTAAATCTGCTTTTTTTTGCGCTGTTGCTTTTTTAGCGTTTTTTCTGGTACCTACCTACTTTCCTTTTTTGCCCATTATAACTGAATTATGTTTCCTTCATTAGGCAATGCCACTTTTTCGTTTGTTCCTTTCGGAATGATTCAACTTTTACCAGGAGGTTCGCACATGGAACAGTCGGAACAAGTCGGCCAGAGTGGAGGATAGAGTAGGGGGAATTTTTAATATCTTCAAAGAAATGAATACCGTAGCAGCGTCTTTCTTTCGAACAGAGATTAAAATAGGTACAATTGTAAAGGTGCCAAACAAACGGAGAGCTGGTCCCTAGGTTCCATCACGTACAGCTGAGAGTATCATTTTTTTTCTTTTTGTGAGGGCAAGGTGTATCACGGACAACGACAGCGATGACAGTGACACCCAAATTGGATTAAAATCTTACGTCGTCTGTTTTTTTTTTCTTTTTCTTGTTTAATTCAATGAAACCAATTTCACTTGTGTCCTTTGCGGTTCCCATTAGAAAAGTGATGATGCTGGCAAATATAATCAGAAGAACGCAATCCCAAAGGTGCGACAGCTGATGCCAGCACTCGAATACTGTTGATCAGTTACCGTTATAACAATAATATAAAATTCACCCGAACCTACATTTAGGTAATTAATTGGGACTGCAAAAATGGATTTTTTACCTATTTTTTACAGGCGCTTCAAGAGGTTTCAGAGGGCTTGTAGGGGGCTTCATAGGCTCTCGGGTAAACTTCACGGGAGTTTCAGAGGCGTTTCAAATCGATTCAAAGTGTTTTAGGAGGTTTCATAGGCGCTTCATAGGATCTCCGATGAGCTACGCGATGATTTTAGAGGGGTTTCAGCGACGTTTTAAAGTGTTTCAATTCTTTTCAGAGCGTTTCAAAGCTACAATTGTCTCCAGGTAGCATATCGGTTCAGGCTAAGGACCGCCAATCCGGAGACGGCGGGTTCGATTCCCTTTCCGGTCGAGAAAGTTTTCTCGACTCCCTGGGCGTAGTGTATCATTGTACTGGGGCACGTTCGGTGTAGTACTAGATTTGTAGTAATTGTTGGATGCTATATCCGGCAGCAGAACTCCAACGCAGGGATTTTCACGTTAAAGAAAAGAGAGTGATACTAAAACAACTAATAAATATATTTAACTAGAAAACGACAAACTTGCTTCCAGCCTACGACACAACAAGGCTGCAACTGAAATCGCGTCAAAAACAAAAACATGATTGAGGGGTGGCGCAGTGCATACATTATTACGATCCAAAACTCAGAGGGGTGAGACACTATCCCACCTTCAACAGTAATGAGCTGAATTTTAGTATGGTGAGAAGGTCAATTCTTCGTTTCTGCAATGAAATGGTGCAAAAAGCGTGGGTATTATAATTCCTTGCCTAATTTGATGCTGTTTGAGCAAAACTTAGGATAACTAAATATGTTGTTTATGTTGCAATAAATGGAGAAAACAACAACACTGTTGCCAAAAGTTTTGCTTAAACAGCATCAAATTAGGCAAGGAATCATAATACCCACGCTTTTTGCACCATTTCATTGCAGAAACGGAGGACTGATCTTCTCACTATACTAAAATTTAATTCATTACTACAAATCTAGTACTTCACCGATCTGTCCTCTTGCCTCACAATATACAAATTCATACTATGGCAGGCAAAGAAAGCCCTTCAACTAATAACTGTGGAAGTACTCAAAAAATACTAAGTTGAAAAGAGGCAGGCCAAGTTCCGGTGAGAACGTCGAGCCCCAAAGAAGAAGCGTTTTAAAACATTTCAAGGCGTATCAATGGGTTCAGGAAGTTTCAGGAGGTTTCTGGGAGTTTAATGGGGCCTTAGAGACTCGCAGGTTTCATGAGTGTTTTAGAGATGTTTCAAAGCGTTTCAAGACGTTCCAAGGCGTTTTAATGTATTTCAAGGCGTCTCAGAGGTTCTTTGCGTTTCAATGCGTTTCAGGGCGTTTCAAGATGCGTCAGAAGTGTTTTAGGGGACTTCAGCGGCTCTCAGGTGAATTTCATGGGGATTTAAGAGGAGTTTTTCAATGCGTTTCAAAGCGTCCTAAAGCATCTCCAGGCGTTTTAATGCGTTTCAGGGCGTTTGAGGAAGTTTCAGGGGGGTGAAGTGGCTTCAAAGGCTCTCAGGTGAATTTCACGGAAGTTTCATGGGTGTCTTGGAGATGTTTCAAAGCATTTCAAGACGTTTCAATGTGTTTCCGGGCGTTTCAAGAGGTTTCAGGGGAGTTAAGGAGGGCTTCTGGTGAACTTCATGGAGGTTTCATGGGCGATTCGAGGCGTTTCAATGTGGTTCAGGAGGTTTCAGAGAGATTTTAGAGGGAAGCCCTCAGAGGCTCTCAGGTCAATTTTATGGGAGTTTTAGAGGCCTTTCAAGGCGTTTAATGCGTTTAAATGCATTTAAATGCGTTTTAGAGCGTTTCAATGCGTTTCAGCACGTTTCAATAGATTTCAGAGAGTTTACGCATTGAAACACCTTGAAACGTTTTGAAACGCTCCAGAAACCCCCATGAAACTTCCGTGAAATTCATCTGCGAGCCTCTGAATCCCAGACGAATTCTCAAAGATAAATTTCACGGAGGCTTCGTGGAGGTTTCAAAGTTTTTCAAGGCGTTTAAATGCGTTTCAGGGTTATGACTAGTTTCCACCTGGTAAGTACTGTGTAAAAAGATAGAACAAGTAATGGTCACGTAAAACTTTTGCAATCAAAATTACTTGAGCGTTCGCAGTTGATAAGTAATTCGCAACCAGAAAGATTTGCCAACAGATAGCACTGTCATGCGATGCTGTCAGTCATGTTGTTAACTTTCCGTACGGAATAATATGGCGATGTATTATTCCGTGAGTAAAACTGACATTTCTCTTTCTTTTTTGTTTATTCCTACGCACCAAGCCATCAGTGTGCATTAAGCTGTTAGTACACAGGGGCCTTAGGCCTGTAGTACACAGTGTAAAATATTAATTTACTATTATTAAATTATTTGACAAGGAAAGAACTCAAGAAACAACATCAGTTTGAAGCAGGAAATGCAATGGGGCTGGCAACGGAATGCGGAAGCACTGCGATATGTACTTAAAAATAATCCGCAAGTATGCCACTGCGGTAAAACACAATAAGCGCGGATTTCCTGCGCTAATTTTAAAACAACTTCAGTTCGGTGAATATGTTTGCTTTCTAGAATAAGGGAATTATGTGAGAATCTGCAGCATTGATCTTGATCTGTCTTGCTCTATCGAAAGAAACCTGAGATTTCCTAGTTCTCGAAAATTCCTTAAAGAGTTATTTCAGAAGTTTCCCAATAATTCCTCTAGAATGTCCCCCAGGAGCTCACGGGAATTCATCCAGAAGTTCTCCTCAAGTACTTTCTTCAAGAGATCATCAGGAATTCCTCCGAAGTTTCCCGGATATTCCCGTAGGAGTTACCCGGGAATTTCTCTAGGAGTTCCCCGGGAATGCCTCAAGGAGTGTTCCGGAAATTCCTCCAGGAATTTCCTTCAGGAAATCCCCGATAAAACTTCCGGGAGTTCCCAGGGAATGCCTCCAGAAGTTCCTAGTTAATTCCTTCAGGAGTTCGCCGGGAGTATATCCAGGAGTTCCCCTTAAATTTTTGTAGGAGTTCCCCGAGAATTCCTGCAGAAATTCTTTTGGAATTCCCCAATAAGTTTCCAAGAAATTCTTCCAGGAGTTTCCCAGGAACTCATCTAAAATTACCTCTGAAATTCCCGTACAATTCTTCCGGAATTCCTGCAGGACTTCCCCGGAGGGATTCCTGGAGGAATTTCCCGGAGGGATTCCCGAAGGAATTTCTGGAGCAATCACCAGAGGATCTTCTGAAGCAAATCTCCAGGAATTCCTTCTGGGTTTCTCCAATAATTTCTCCGGAGATTCCTCCAAAATTTCCTCCGGAGATTCCTCCAGGAATTCCTCCGGAGATTCCTCCAGGAATTTCTCCGGAGATTCCTCCAGGAATTTCTCCGGAGATTCCTCCAATAATTCCTCCGGAGACTCCTTCAGGGATTCCTTCGGAGATTTCTCCAGGAATTTGTCCGGGGATTCCTCAAGGAATTCCTCCGGGAATTCTTCCGGAGATTCCGCTGGGAATTCTTTCGGAGATTCCTCTGGGAATTCCTCCGGAGATTCCTCCAGGAATTCTTCCGGAGATTCTTCCGGGAATTCTTCCGGAGATGCTTCCGGGAATTCTTCCGGAGATTCCTCCGGGAATTCTTCCGGAGATTCCTCCGGGAATTCTTCCGGAGATTCCTCCGGGAATTCTTCCGGAGATTCCTCCGGGAATTCTTCCGAAGATACCTACGGGAATTCTTCCGGAGATTTATCCGGGAATTCTTCCGGAGATTCCTCCGGCAATTCTTCCGGAGATTCCTCCGGGAATTCTTTCGGAGATTTCTCCGGAAATTCTTCCGGAGATTCCTCCAGGAATTATTCTAGAGATTCTTCCAAGAATTCCTCCGGAGATTCCTTCAAGAGTTTTTCCGGAGATTATAACGGGGCCAGCCTGTCGCGCTTCCGTTAATAATTGGATGGCTTATGCGCCACTCCGTTAGGAGACCATCCAACAAAGACATCGTTGCCCGGCTTGAGACCTCCTTAGGGGAAGGGTCAGTTTTCTCGATGGGTAAGCTGACTGGCTGACTCTAATAAGGCCGGCGTACTTCTCGTTGCCGAGTGGATACGACGAACTCCAAAGAAAATTACAAATAAATCCCTCCAATATCCGGGCGGGAACAAGCCACCAATGCGGGGGTTTTCTTCACAGGCCCAGTCCAAAAAGTTCACCTGTCCCAGTCCACGGAAGACTAGAGAACGGTCCAAAATCGGATTCGGGCCGACTACCCAGTAAATTACACAAGAAAACTCAAGAGACTCTACAAAGGGACGCGAAGCAACATAAGACCACAGACAAACAGACGTAACACCTTGAACGATTTTCATGGAAATCCATCGCCCAGTTCACACTACCATCACCTGGTGGAAAAGTTGCACGAATCACTGTGTTGTGCAATACCGTCAACAGAAGGTGCTAGCGTGAAACGTCAAACGCATAGAAAAACGATGCGCGCGCTTCTGGTTGTGAAATCCACAACTATGAAAATTTAACATGATCGTTAAAAGCGTGGTCGATGGGAATTTCGCAAGTGTTACGTCTGTTTGTCTGTGATAAGACCTTAGGAAAACATCAACTAACTACATTCAAATTAGACGATGCATTTCCTACCGTGTATCGGATCAATCTGCAAAATTTGCAACGGCAACAATTATAAGGCTCGACCTTCTGACCTTGCGCATAGAGACATCATACATGGGAAACACACTACATGGGACTCTGTTCACAAAATATACATGGATTTATTTTTCACTTTTACTTTCTATCGCCTAGGCCTAAGCTATCTCCAGTCCCTCTATCTTCCCTCTAGTTCTCTCATGTGTGCGTGGTCAAACTCCCTACCTTTTTTGTCTATCCGCGCATGCGCGACTCTCTTCTTCTCTGCGCAGACAACACTCTCCTCTCTACTCTGCTCCGAACTCCGACATGCAGGTCACTCGCTGTCTCTCACTCTCGGGTGAGCGGTTACGCTACCGCCGTCTGGGTTTGCGAAGATGGGTTAGCAAAGTGGCAACTTCGAGGCGGGAGGCGATCTCATTCACTCGCTCTCCGCCGGTTTCTATGCTAGAGCCGTCGGGGTTGGAATGGACGGACTAGCAACAAAAATATGTTGTGCCTCTACTGAGTCACATGGCCATGGACGACACAAACATAATATTGCATGCAATTGTACTCACGGTAACCTAGGGTTTCATTTGTGGGTGGGGAGACGACGCTGGATAGGGAGCTCACGTCCGGCCTTTGCCGGGGGCTCTCGCCTCGGGAGGCGATTGATGAAAACGACGACGACGGTGACGATGGGTGTCTCCCACACCGGAACGCGGGCTTGCGTCTGAGCGCGGTACAAACGCTCCCTCTCGTCCTGCAGCTGGCGCGAAAAAACGTTGAGGCGCCGTCGGCGCGTGGTAACTGCTGCGCAACGGTAGCTTGCTGCTGGACGGCGGGTGGGTGGCTCGGAACGGAAATGCTGATGCTCACCACCGATGACGCTTGGGTTTGAGTTGCCTGCCAAGGTGCGATTTTTTACGATCGCGTCCTTCTCCGGCCAGGTGTACCCCGGGAACCTTTGAAGCCGTAACGTGGGGTCAAAAACGGTCTCAACGAAAACGTGTAGTGTGACGGCTTCACCTCTACTGCCGCGAACCTATTTCAGAGCAAATACCACATGGTCGGTACGGGGGGGTCGCTTTCACATAATCTTATCATAACTACACAATTTACCTGAACTGCTCCAAATCAACGCACACGCAAACTTCCTGACAACTAACACGAAACTATTCGCACTTCTTATCAACTGTGCGGAACTAGAGGGATACAAAGAACGTAAATTAGCTAATGAGCCACTAAAGAACTATGTCACTTTTACCTTCCAAATCACACTACGGCACGGTACAAAAATTGACCGTTCTTGCCTCTTCCACGAAACGGAACAAAGTGAACGAGTCAGAGCTGGGAGAATCCTCAGATACCGCGAAATTTCTGGGCTTTGTCCCACGACTTCGCGAACCTAACCGAAGGTCAAGTTTGCGAATCCGAATATTAAAGAAATTTATTCGCAATGTTTCCCGAAGCCGTGCATCTCTTTCCAACGGCCTATTCAAATCCTCCAGTCAACTTCCCCTCCAAGGTTCGTGACAGGCGTGGAATGCCGAAACAAGAAAGGTCAACGCATCTTCAATTAATTTGCATGCGGGTCGTTGGCCGTGACCCAAGCGACGAACGGGCGGCATCATGGCGCGAAAAAGGCATGCCAAGCCACGCGCTTTCTTGGTAGCTGATTCGAAGGGAACTCAAGGTACTCATATTTAGGCGTCGGTAACTCAGTCGTATATTCTTACGGAGTGCTTTTAGCGGTGATTACATTTTGAATTAAATGTGAAAAACAAATTACCATGAAATTGAATAAATTAACAAAGAACAATTAACAAAATAACGAGTTATATAAATAACTCAAATTTATCAATGAACATATTAAATTATAAAGCGTACTTGCTACAAGATTTCTCCAGAAATTCCTCCGGAGATTCCTACAGTAATTTCTTCGGTGATTCCTCCAGGAATTCCTTCGTAGATTCCTTCAGGAATTCCCCCGGAGATTCCTCCGAGGAATCCTCGGAGGAATTCCTGGAGAAATCCTCGGAAGAATTCCTGGAAGAATCCTCAGAGGAATTCCTGGAGAAAATCCTCGGAGGAATTTTTGAAGGAATCCTCGGAGGAATCCCTGGAGGAATCTCCGGGGGAATCTCCGAAGGAATTTCAAAAGGAATTCCGGGTGAAATTTCTGTAGGAATCTCCGAATAAACCTCCGGGGGAATTCCTAGAAGAATATCCGGAGGAATTCCTGAAGGAATTTTTGGAGGCATTTCTGGAGGATTCTTTGGAAGGTTTTCCCTGAGGAATTTCCGAAAAAAATTACTGCAGGAATCTCAGGAGGAGTTTCTGGAGAAATCTCCGGAGGCATTCCTGGAGGAATCTCCGGAAGAATTTCTGGAGGAATTATTAGAGAAATCTCACTGATGCCACTCCTGGTGTAATCTTAAAAGAAAATCTTGGAGAAAAACCAGAAGAAACTATAAGAGAAACCCATAAAGTTACTTCTAGAGGAGTCTTAGAAGTAGCTTATGGAAGAATCCCGGAAGAAGTTGCTGGAGGAAGGATATCACAGATAAATCTGATAAAGAATTCCTGGAGAAATCCCAAAAAGAATTCTTTGAGGATTCATATAACAAACGCCCAGAGAAAACCTAAAGATATTCCAAATAGTTTAGAAAAAAAAACTCCTGGAGGAATCTTAGAATGCATTCCTGTAGAAAATCTTAGAAGGAACTCTTGGAATGATCTAGGAAGAAATTCCTGCGGTTCTCCGAATAAATATCTGAGCGAACCCCGAAGAAAAATACTATAGAAATCCCGGTTGAAATTATTGGAGGATGGTTCAAAAAAAAACTCCTGGTAGAGTCTTAGAAAACACCTCTGGAGAATATCCTGAAGGAACTTCTAGAAGATCCGATGCTTCTCTTCTTCTTCTTTCTGGCTCTACGTCCCCACTGGGACTTGGCCTGCCTTGCTTCAACTTAGTGTTCTTTGAGCATTTCCACAGTTATTAATTGAAGGGCTTCCTTTGCCTGCGATTGCATGAAATTGTATATTGTGAGGCAAGTACAATGATACTTTATGCCCAGGGAGTCGAGAAAATTTTCCCGACCGGAACGGGAATCGAACCCGCCGTCTCCGGACCACTAGGCTAACTGGAGACCCAAGATCCCATGCTATTAAATCCTGAAAAAAACATTAGTATTAGTACTTTCATGGAGGGTTTTTTGTAGAAATTCCAATGAAAATCTCAGAGACATTTTATGAGAATCCCCGGTGAACTCCTGGTGGATGTTCCGGTGGAATATCTCATAGAATTTCAAGAGGATTTTCTGCGTAATCCCAGAGAAAAATCTTCGTACGGAATGGGTTCCCTCAGAATCTCAGCGCAATGTCTCTCACCATTGTTTTCCTTGGAAAGCTTCACAACTCCGTTGGAATCTCACTATTTTCCCTAGAAGCCCACCCAAAAGTTATAAATTAAATCATTTTCCCCCACACGCGCGCGAAAAAGTACATTTCAATTTCAATAACATTTCCTGAGGAAACTAACGAAATCTCTTTAAGTCAAAATCGTAAACAACCTGGTGCCCTTTTCTTCACATCCTTCTTACAGCATCGTTGCGTTAAAATCCTGTCAGTTTAACAAATGTCAAAATTACTTACGGAAAAAGGTGAAATTTTACTTGAGCGCTTTACTTGGCAACAGGAAACTTAGCTTTATTAAGGAAGTTCCACAGGGGTTTGAGGGGGCTTTAAAAGCTCTTAGGTTAATTTCACGGAGGTTTCATTGGGGTTTCAGAGGCGTTTCAAAGCGTTTCAAAACGTTTCAAGGCGTTTCAATACGTTTCAGTGTGTTTCGGGAGAATTTCGGTGGTTTTAATAGGGCTTCCAGAGTTAAGCAGCGAAACTTCACGGAAGTTTCGTGTGAGTTTTAGAGGAGTTTCAAAGTGTTTCGAGGCGTTTCAATGTGTTTCAGGAAGTTTCATATGGGTTTTAGGGGGCTTCAGAGACACTCACGGTGGTTTCATGGAGGTTTTAGAGACGTTGCAAAGCGTTCCATAGCGTTCCATACTTTAGTTACCGTAAACCTGGGACGAATTGATGTCCGAGTCGAATTTCATCAGACATTTTTCCGTTAGATGAAGCATGTAACAGTTTGCAGATTGCAAGGCGGAAATAATACAAACAGTGGGTACAATCGTCTTTTGATTTGTACTGCAAAAATAATTGAAAAGTGTACCATTACATTGCAATAATTGAAAGAGAAAGTGAACAAAGAGAGCCTCTCAAATGCAGATAGGACCTATTGAAATGTTTAGCCTGATATAAACTTTATGACGTACATAGTTTATTCTCCTATATCGTATGCCCTACTACCCTAACGTGCACGTTTTGTTCACAATGGCCTAACTTCTACGATCTAACCTGGTATTCTGCTTCTAAACCTGGTCTGATGAGCCGTTAACGCTGTCTGAAGTTGCCACCGTCGCTTCTTGGTACAAGGGATGCACGCGTGGACCTAGCTTCGACTTGATCGTCCTCAAGGAGCTACTCGAAGTACCGCGCGGCGAACGCCTTCCTGGGCCCTGGGCGTTGCGAAAAGGAAGCCGGCCGGAGTATGGCGTAATCTGTGATCAAACGAAAAAAAAAACCTTCGCCTGAAGGTTATTTTTTTTTTTACTTATTCGTTTATTTGGAAGGCTCGGGCGCCACATGGGCATAACTGAGCCGAAATCTTTTATTTTTACAATGATTTTACATTTTACAATTTATTACTGCCTTAAAACTATGTTAGTTTGGGAAGCCGAAGTACTCGCGGCTGTTTCGAGGTTAAGGATTGAAGAAAAAAAAATTGGGAAGGACGGATTTATGGGTTTAAAACTAAATTATTTACTTATACTAAAACTTTGATGGGACAAATTGTCCATATCTGTAACGGAACCAAAAAGAAAGGACTTTATCGGTAGAAAACAACAAGAAGAGGACAAACGGAAGGGGATGATGACAGACAGGGGCGAACAACAAAACCAAAAGGCGGACAACGAAAACAAGGAACGTACTACATCAAACTCTGACATCAACACGTTTCAAAAACTGGTAAATCAGGTTCATGTATTCCAAATCAAGTCCTGCCAACACTTCTCTAACGGGTTTCTGTTGTTTTCCTCGGACCCGGAGAATTTCATGCAGCTCAGATCTGACCTCACGATACTCATTGCATCCCCACACGACATGTTCGATATCCTGGTAAGCTACGCCACAGACACAGAGATTGCTTTCTGAGAGCCCAACACGGAAGGTATGTGCGTTCAACAAATAGTGGTTGGACATCAACCGACACATTACACGAATGAACTCGCGGTTCAAATCCAACCCTTTGAACCATGGCTTCTTCGACACCTGTGGAATGATGGAGTGCAACCATCTACCCATCTCTCCATCTCTCCATTTGTGTTGCCAGCTGATCAAGGTCTCCTGACGGGCCAATGCAAAAAATTAGTCGAAGGCGATTTGACGCTCGTAAATATCGCCTTCGCTAGCGCCCACCTTAGCCAGAGGGTCCGCTTTCTCATTGCCCGGAATTGAGCAATGTGAAGGGACCCAAGCTATGGTGATAATGTATGAGCGTTTGGACAAAGCACTCAAGACTTGGCGTATTCCTTTCAGGAAGTACGCTGAGTGCTTCATCGGTTTCATTGACCGAACAGCCTCCAGAGAGCTTAGACTGTCGGTAAAAATGAAGTAGTGCTCAGGTGGAAGAGTGCGAATGTACTCTAAGGTGTAGTATATAGCCGCGAGCTCAGCAATGTATACCGAACATGGCTTTTGAAGCATGAAGGTGGCGGTATGAAATTCGTTGTAGACACCGAATCCAGTCGAATCATCGGTTTTGGAACCATCTGTGAAGAACTGTCTGGCCCCGCTAACATGCCCGAACTTACCTGCAAAAATTTGTGGAATACCTATGGAACGAAAAGATTCCGGTATACCGATGATCTCATCCTTCATAGAGAGATCAAAATCCACAGAGGAGCTGTCGAAGTCTGAGAAGTTGTCACGATTGGTGTTAACCGGAGATGGGCTTACCTCCAGCGTCATGTACCAGTAGTACACACTCATAAAACGAGTTTGGGGATTCTGTTCGAGCAGCTTTTCGAAGTTTTCTATGACTAACGGATTCACAACCTCGCATCGGATGAGGAACCGGAACGACAACTCCGCAAAGCGGTCTGTCAGAGGCTGTACACCAGCAAGTACCTCTAAACTCATTGTGTGAGTCGAGCTCATGCAACCTAACGCGATCCGAAGGCAACGGTACTGAACCCGTTGAAGCTTCAGCAAGTGTGTTTTCGCCGCGGATTGAAAACAGAAGCTACCGTATTCTAAAACCGATAGAATGGTTGTTTGGTACAGCCTGATCAGATCTTCCGGGTGTGCTCCCCACCATGTTCCGGTAATAGTTCGCAAAAAGTTGATTCGTTTTTGGCATTTCTGTATCAGATACACAATGTGCTTCCCCCAAGTGCATTTGGAATCGAACCAGACGCCGAGGTATTGTGAAGACATGCTATGAGTGATTGTCTTACCCATCAGAACGAGCGGAAACTTAGCCGGTTTGTGTTTTTTAGAGAAGACAACCATCTCAGTTTTCTCCGGAGAGAACTCGATACCCAGCTTGAGAGCCCAAGTAGACAAAATTGTCCAAAGTATCCTGTAGTGGTCCTTGCAGATCGACTGCTATTGATCCCGTTACAGGAACAACACAGTCATCCGCAAGCTGCCTTAACGTGCAGTTTTCCATGATACATTCATCTATGTCTCTAACATAAAAGTTGTAAAGAAGGGGGCTTAGACATGAACCCTGTGGGAGGCCCATGTAGCTAATTCGTGAAACTGTCAAGTCGCCATGAGCGAAACTCATCTGTTTCTCAAACAGCAAATTATACAAAAAAATGTTCAGAATTGGTGAAAGGCCACTTTCGTGTAGTTTGTCGGAAAGAACATCGACACAAACTGAATCAAAAGCCCCCTTAATATCCAAAAACACTGATCCCATTTGCTGCTTTTGAGCAAAGGCAAGCTGAATTTCTGAAGAAAGCAACGCAAGACAGTCGTTCGTCCCTTTGCCTCTGCGGAAACCAAACTGTGTATCTGACAACATGCCATTCGATTCAACCCATTTGTCCAGTCGAAAGAGAATCATTTTCTCCAACAGCTTCCGTAGACAAGACAACATCGCGATTGGACGGTACGAATTATGATCCGACGCGGGTTTCCCGGGTTTTTGAATAGCTATCACTCTCACTTGCCTCCAATCATCCGAAATGGTGTTGTTATCCAGGAACTGATTGAACAAGTTCAACAAGCGCCTCTTAGCGACGTCGGGGAGGTTTTTAAGCAAGTTGAACTTGATTCGATCCATTCCTGGAGCGGAATTGTTACATGAACGAAGATCAAGTGAGAATTCAATCATTGAAAACGGCCTATCCATGCCGTCCCTATCGTCGGAAACATCACGAATTATTCGCTCCACGGGCACGGAATCTGGACAAACTTTTTTTTTGCGAACTTGAGGATCCATCGAGGAGAGCTTTCTCGATCCTCGTTGACCGACGATGCGTTACGCATTCTTCTCCCGACGTTCCAAAGAGTTCTCATCGAAGTCTCGCGCGACAAACCCTCGACGAACCGACGCCAGTAACCGCTTTTCTTCGCCTTGATCAAGTTCTTGAGCTTGCTTTCAAGGGAAGCGAACCGCTTGAAGTTTTCGACCGAACCGCGTTTCCGAAACTCTTTGAACGCCGCGGATTTCTCGCGATAGATTTCTGTACACTCACTATCCTACCACGGATTGGGGGGTTTCCTGCGAACCGACGGACCTGGCACTGGTCGACGTTGTGCCTGAAGCGCACTACTGATGATCAGTTCTGATAGAAACTGATACTCTTCCCGCGGTGGAAGGACTTCTACCGATTGCTCACCGTCGATAATTGCTTCTGCGTACTTCTCCCAGTCAATGTGCTTGGTGGCGATGTCGATAGATGGAGGTTGATGTGACCCATTGGAAATAGAAACAACAATCGGCAGATGATCACTACCATGAGGATCCTGGATAACCTTCCATGTACACTCCAGCGATAGTGAGCCCGAACAGATTGAGAGGTCTAATCGGCTGTTTCTAGGGCTGCCATCTTGAGCTGGAGGTGCCACTCGTGTAACTTCTCCGGTATTCAAAATTGTCATGTTGAAGTCGTCGCAGAGGTCATATATCAACGTTGAACGGCTGTCATCGTACAGTTCCCCCCAGCCTGTACCATGGGAGTTGAAATCTCCCATTCTTCACGGAATCTGAAGCATTGAAGAAGCTGAGGATGATGTCTACGATGCCAGAGAGCGTAAACAATCGCGCACCCTGAGGTTGCTCCTGGTGCTCCGAATGCTGTCTTTCCGGATGAGAATTCGAAAAACGTGGGACATCTGGGATTTTAGATGTTCCCGGGAGTGATGGAAAGTCTCGTTCGTCCTGGATTTTGAATCCCGGAGGGGAACGTTTTGTGACTTTCTTACCACTCTTGAAATTTGTCATGGTGGGTTGGGGGTCGCTGCTAGGCAGATTCCGAGGTTTTTTGGTGGGTCTCTGGAGCCTCATCCGTTTCCTCGTTTCACCCTTGAAAACAAAGGGAACCCCGTCCCCGACCTCAGAGTCAGATCCCTGATCATCGAGAGATAAAGACGAGTAGATGTTACGGGATTCAACGGTCGGGGTAGCTTTTTTCAGCATTTCGGCGTAGCTTCGCCGTGATCGCTGCTGCAACGATCGTTTTTGATGTTTTTTTTCTGCTGTATGTACCTTGGGCAATCAATCAGATCATGTGGACGGTCGCTGCCACAATAAACACACTTGGGCGGCGTTTTACACGCACCGTCCACATGTTTCTCCCCGCATGTTGCACAGCGAGGTTTATTGCTGCAGTACTGGGCGGTGTGGCCCAGCTGCTTGCAATTAATGCAATTTATTACCTTCGGTACATACAGCCTCACAGGTAGCCGAAGTTTGCCAATCGCCAGCAGATCTGGTAATGCAGATCCGGAGAAGGTCACACAAAATTCTTCAGATGGTGTGTAAACCTTCTTCTCGCCCTCCTGGGATACCGAATGCAGTTGCCGGCAATCCAGTATCTGGACAGGAGGTAGAGAAGGGTTAAGGAAACGATCACAGCCTTGCATGATCGTTTCGCAGGTCAAAGATGCGTCGGCGACCTTCCCCGAAATCTCTATCGACGCGCTCGGAAGGTAAACGAAATACTCAAGAGTAAACAACTCGCAGGCCACAATCTCATTAGCGTGTTTTCGGTCGCCTACTGTCACCCGAAGCTTAGCTGTACCGACCATGTCAATGGAGACAACGGAAGAATACCGCGTAGTCAGATCCTTGCTGATTTGAACGGTGTTCAAACGTTTGCCTTTGGGTCGGAAGAAAACAACATATGGCCCGCCAAAGTCGGGAGGGTAGGCCTTGAGGCGGGGGGACGTCGAAACAGATTTACTGTTGGTGTCCATTGGAGAAGCACCAGGGTGAAGGGAGACAAAGGGGATAGCATTTATATCGCCTTGTTGGCTCGAGCAATCCGATGCCAATAACAAAGCTTCGTTGATGCGGTACGACGTACCCCCGCCATCGTCATCATCGCCCATTGTGGTAGTTAACTACCACCACGAGGCACTCAAAAACCTTAAACTAACACTATCACGGGTACGAGAAATAATCAAAAAACAAGGGACAAAATTAACGCTACAGGAAAAGTGAGAAAAAACTGCTTATGTACCAAATTAAATCTAATCAAGGAGTCAGTGGAGAGGGGGGAACAACGAGAGGTAACTTTATGTACTTATCTTTGTGCACTCTGTTTAGCCACAGGCTCGACGACGACATGTCCAAGCGATCGGATGGCCCGCACAGGGAGGAAGCGAGCTGCCCATCGTTGGTGTGCGGGGGTTGAACGCTCTCTGCTCTTCTCTCGGTGGGCTGCTGCTGTCGACGACGATGAGCTTGGGTACTCACTGGAAGAAGCCGATCACGGCCGCGCGAGCGGCGCGGTGTGCGGGGGGTGCTGCACTGCTGTGCTTGATAATCGGACAATGCGCCACGTGATATAATGAAAACGTGAACTTTATTCAAACCAAACGACCTTTTGCGGCAAAAATTGTGGCCTAGCCAACCGCACGCGTCCCACTAGGGATAATCACTTCTACACTTGATCACTCGGAAAACTAGCACTTTGGAAAATAGCCACCGAACTGGATAGTATCGGGAGACAAACCGGACGAACGAAAAGTTGCGACTGTCTCGCACGAACGCTCGCCAAAGAGTGATCGCCTGAAGGTTCTACAGGCGATAACAAAGGCGATTCAGAAACTAGCACTCGATGGTTTTATGGCTCATAATGTTACCTGTTGGAAGCCTAACTGGCTTAAAATCGGCAGCTGACTTTTAGTTATGTCGTAATACTTTTTATGTAGCCAACCTGATTTAATAAAGCTCAAAAACTAGTTTTCGAAAAATCTTCCACAGTATTCACTGAACTCACTTTTCCTTGGTAAAGTTTGACCTCAAGTGTTTTCACGCTATTTGTTTGTTCCTTGCAAACTTCAAAAGACTAGAATAAATGTTTAATTAAATCTATGAACTAGCACTTTATAAACTATTTTCTCACCAGTACTTTTAGCTAACTATTGCACAGTATTTTGCTAGTCTTACTCTGGTATTATACTTGGCTTAACTTCTACGGCACTAAATTTTACGATCCGATCACTCGCACAAGTTTCACAGTAATGACCTAGCCTTCATCAAATCAGATATGTGGACCCATTCTTCTCCACTTCGTAAACCGACCCGAAATATTAATTCCAACGTGTCCTGCTGTGATTGGAGCAAAAATTATCATACGATGTTGTGCAACAGGATTTTAAAAAATCTTGAAGCACAATTTCTAGCGAAGACAAGAACCATCAAAAAGGCAGTACAATCCGAACCCAATCTACGGGAGTACTAAACTTCGGCTGTATAGGTGAACAGGGATGGGAACACTCACTTTTAAAGATTTACACTCACTTGCTTTTTTCTCAGCTCAGAAGCGTGCTATCTAAAAACAATGTATGGACGACTTTTTCCTTGTGGTTTTGTCTAAAAGTTTGCCGAAGAGAGTAGGAGTCGCACCCACATACCAAAGTCGTGACAGAGCTGTGAAAGCGACTCTCCACGAGGTGAGTGTAATTTACATTCACCTCGTGGAGAGTTGCCTTCTCAGCTCCCTCACGCCTTCGGTATGCGTGTGCGACCCCTACTTTATTCGACAAACTTTTAGACAAAATCACAAGGAAAAAGTCGTCCATACATTGTTTTTACATAGCACGCTTCTGAAGTGAGAAAACAGCAAGTGAGTGTAACTCTCTGCAAGTGAGTGTTCCCATCCTTGTAGGTGAATTCGGATGAGCCCCAATTGTAGAGGCGCTAAGAGAGATAAGGTGGAAATCGTTTGTTTACATCAAAAATTCAATTTTTCGTTTTCAAAATTAACTCATATTTTGCCTTGGTGGTTGCCAGTTTTCATTGGTAATGGCTTCTATTATCATCAATCTCGATGCCCACGGCGACAGACACCGGATTGACTAGCTAACAAAAAATCCTGAAGATTGCCTGCCGGAAGCATAGCAATAGCTCCTCAAATTAATCACATAAGTTGTTCGTAAGTACCTACCGGATCTAAGCGCATCTGAAAGAGAATTAGATTTTCTTTTCAAAAAGTGCTCGTTTGTTTCTCTACGATGCGGAATTCGATATGAAAAAGTGAAAAAAGTGCAGTTTGCCTATGCTGCGCAATGGCAAATTTTGGCGGAGCCCCTCTTTTCATAGGTTTCTCATTCCTGCCACCAGATGCGGAGGGATCGTTAGCTTCCGTTGGAGTTGCCTATATGTTTTTATGTATTTAGTTTCAAAACCCACCACTGTACTGGAGGTGGCGGCGTTGCAATCGTCTAGGGGTTATAAGCATACTTTAGAATGTATAAGGAAACTATTCAAACTATGCTTTTTCTAACGGAAAAACGTGTGATCAATTTTGATCCGGAGATTATTTTGATCCTGGTTTACGGTTCTGCACTTTCCTACATCTCATGCATTACATACTTTACATTATTTTACTAAGCGTTACGACCATAGCTACATAAGGCTGTGTGAGTATGAAGCCTAGCCATAAAGCTCTTAGAGATAACCAAATATGTTAGTTGAACCTATACTCAATGGAGTTCTTGGAGATCCTCAAACATACAATGAACCATCCAATTGACAGTACATAGTTGCATGAGTCTGTGCAAGCATAAATTTCATGCAGAATGTTCCAATAGATCACTTATTACGCTTGTAGGTTCAATGAACAATACCCCAGAGAGTTCTCGGATACTTTTATACAATCATGGAACCCACCACTTGACCTAGCATAGATGCCTGAGGCTATAAGAGTGTGAACCTCATCAGGCCCGTGCACAAAGAAGGCAACAAGGGAGGGGTTTTCCGTGATTTCAGCAAAAGGCGGAGGGGCGCCTAGTATATGGAACATCGTTAATGGGGGGGTGTTTAACCCCCAAAACCCCTACCTTGGGCACGGGCCTGAATCTCATTCATATTTTGAAGATACAACTAGTAACTCTCCAAGATTCGATGACCTTTACTCAAAAAAGTTCTTGGAGATCCTTAAATATCATCGAACTCACCACTCGATAAAGCATAGTTACCTGAGGCAGTGAGTTTTAGTCAAAGTAGCAAATTATCCTCCAAAGCGAAACTTGGGATTTTACTAGATTGCAAACATCAACGGAAACCTCCAATTGAATTTAGGATCAACAAACTTGCATGGACTTCAAGCAAATTTATTTAGATGAGCTCGGAAACCTTGAACAGCTCGATTTTAAAACAATTTGAACACGCCACAATAAAAGTTTTATGCCTTTTCTTGATCCGAATTGTTCGCAACATCGCACCAAGAGACAAGTCTATTAGGCTTGCCTGATGCCCGAGCAAACACAACCGCAGAATAATCAATTTCTTCAATTAACTTACTCACAATAAAATTGAATTTATCGAACGAAATTTTCCATTTCATTAATCGCGAAATTCATTCTCGTCTGTTTCCTTCTGCGTCCAATCATCATGCTCTTGCGAACAACACGCAACACTTCGGCAGAAGAACTCCAAGCAGAGCCCCCGATGGCAGCATGGTGGTGGTGGCGGTGGCGCTGGCGGAAACAGCGGCGGTGGTGGACTGGGAGGAGCCGGCTGTACCAGTGGCCATCAGCATGGAGGGCTGGGCGCTGATGGCAAAGGCAAGGATGGAAAGCCAGACCCAACGGAGGATGACAGAGGCGATCCGGACGTGATTCCAGCACAGTACGGTAAGAATGATGATTTGCTTTTTCCATCATTTGTGTCAGTCGGTAAGGCCGGCGGAAAATGAAGGACAATTTTATTGGTGCCAGTCAACCGTCTTCGTGAGACGTCTGGTGTTTCCGGGACTCTAATTTCACTCAACGCCTATTTCCTACTTTTTTGGCTCTTTTTTTTTTGTTTCTCGCTCGCTGCAGTGTCAAACGATGGAGAGGATTCCAGCTTCAATTCGTCCAAATGGCCCAACGGGAGCTATGTAAGTATGGAATGAAACAAAGTGATTGTGTTTGATTAAGGAGAAACTTCAAAGAACACCAATATGGCTGCCACAATGGCCGACTTGGACCCCTACTCACGTTTTCAAGAGCACAAATCTTAAAAATTCGTAAACAAATGCGCTCGATTTGGAAAAGCTGCCTTCTTTTACAAGTGAGCAAAGCCAGGATAATCAAGTGCGGCATGATTCGATGCTTCGTTCGTCAGATTTGTGCCTCAAAAGTTTGTATGCAAAATTGCAATGGGATTTCTTGATGTTTCACCTTAATATTACTTGGTGTTTGTCGTTGCAATTGAAATTCCTTCATTAATTTTATTTGGAAAACTTGTCTGGGGAAATGTTTGACCAGACCGTGTCAAAAATATCCTTAGACCATTTAACTATTAGACTATTCGACGTCTACATAAAATGTTACATTAGGAAAATGTTTCACTATTTTGAAATTAATGTGTACAGGCTCTCTTGCAGGCGTTATTCGTGTGGCTACCATATTGCGCGCAAACCCCAAAATTTTATTCCCACCTTTGGGTTTCCGCGCCGAAGACCCAGCGCCAGATTCGGCGACAAAGAAAACTGACAGCAGTCGCCGGACAGTTGGCAATCCTGATATTTGACGGCGGCCGCCCGGTAGTCATGGGAGTGGATTGTTGTCACGCAAATAGATCTTTTCGCTGAAAATGCATGTGTATAGAGTTATTGTTGACAGATTTTCTGCAGTGTTAGTGCGAATTCCAGCGATTTTCTGTATCGCGTAAGCCTTCGCTGGATGAAAACGTCATGTTGTTCAGCGAAGCAAGGAAAATTTTCAGTGAAAAAAGCAATATCTAAGCTTATCGTAGATCACCACCCAAAGTGTATGATGATGCATTCGAGGTAATACTGCAATCGCTTACAATAATCACCGCTTACTGTTTTGACTTTCGGTTGTTAAGCAGCACTTCCTTATTTTTTTTGGTGAGCCAATTCCAGTTTTCTGGAGCTAATCCATTCTTCTCTGTGTCGCTTACTAGTACTCGATTCTGGAAATAGCTTTTGAGGATCATGTGGCTATAACCAGGCACTGCCGCATCCAAATCTCTGGAAATACTGCCTCGCTCTACATAGCAGATCTTAACATCCCAGGAATCTATGTAATGGCTACTTTTAGGGCCAGGGAGTTTCGTCTGGTACGAGTGAGTTTGGCATCGCTCCTCATCACCTCCAAAACCTCTGAGTACTTAGCCTGGTTTTTCTTGATGACAAGGGCGTCGCCTTTGGCACGCTTGGCACCTATCCTCCTACCTCTCCTTGGCTTCTTCTTCTTCTTTCTCTTCTTCTTCCACCAATCCACATAGGATCTCCAATCCAATAGGGTCTAGAAGGCGTCTTCCTTGGCCCACTTCAATCTGTGGTGCTGCCTTCAACTCAGGATGGACCGGACATTTCAGGACCCTTTCCAGCTTTCCGGGACGCATGGCAGACATGGTCCGGTATTATTGCCCTTCATCCACGGAAGATCTTTTGATTTCCCTATAAAAAATAGCAACTTCCGGTTTTTCGTGCTTGCAAGGTTTTTGCATGTGTTTCCAAGGTGATTAAGAAGTACATGGAGGCGCATGGTTGTTGATGTCTATTCTCTCCATGTTAGGGGTCATTCAAATATGACGACCATCGTCAAGGGGAAGGGGGTGACACTCCATGTACCTAATGAGTTTATGAAAAATGCGGGACAGAATGACAGATGGCCTTTTAGCACCACTTCCGTTTTACGAACAAAACTCGCGAAAAATCGATGAAATGCATTAGTTTAGTGAATATTTTTGCTGATGTATCAAACAAATATTGTTAGGTTTTCAACAAATGAGGCTATTCATCATAGAAAACGATAAAAGCTCGAATAATAGAATCTTACCCCACTTTCCCCTACTCTTTGGGCTACCCCCGAATTCAAAGGCCTTAGTCTGGGTTAACTTCGACACTTTCAGCTTCATGGGCTCTGCTGCTGCCACAGTAACCATGCGTTACGCGTGTACGTTAAGATTACGAAGTCTCAGCAAACCCTGCTGATCTCAATTGAAAGCATTCGACTTCGAGGACGCAAAGTCGATGAGGGTGGTAAGCTGCTGTGTTGCCACCTTGAAGGCAGAAAGCGATTCTCTGTTTTTACTGATGGCCTTCGTCAACCACGCTCCATCAGGGTCGCCTTTTTTCCCGGAAAACTCAGGTGGAAATTCTTTAAAGCTTATTTAAAAAAAATACATTCCAAAAATTTCAGCGATGAAAAAACCTTCTCAAAAATATTTTTTTGAAAATTTTCCACGAGTTCGGGCATTGTTTTTCTGGCTTGTCTTTACGAATTCTCTCAACTGTGGAAAATTTTGTGGAAAACTTTTTCCAGTTCATATTTTTTCTGAGAAAATTTGCTTTCATTTCCTAAAAAAAACTTTGTTTCTATGATGCTTCGTTCTTGAGTTATGATTTTTCATAGTAAGTATTGTCAGGGGAAAACAAAGAATTACCACCTGAGTTTTCTGGGAAAATATGCGACCCTGAATTTTACTCATTTTTTTTTGTTCATACATATATTCATGAGCCCAGCCTGTGGAAAAATTTTCATGAAAATCTGAGACCCTTCGGCCCAATTTGTACGATAATAAAAAAAAATGCCCTTAGCTTAGGTGGACGAGAGTATTAAAATCAAAGGGGTGCATGTAACTCACGTTCAAGGACACAAGGTTCAAAGTGTCCCAAGTAACATTTTCAGCGCTATAAGCTTCAGTCATTTGCTTTCTGTTGTGTTGCAATCGAATTGATGCAGTCAACGCTGAATAAAAAGGACTGTAGTCAAATATAAACCATAAGCTAATACACAGCTGCAAATCAAGCACCATACAACTATCCAACTCGGTTTTCTGAAATCAATCATGCCTTTACTGCACTCTTTCCCAACTTCGGAAGATTTCCCGGAAGATGTGAAAACTTGAACTAATTATATTTGATCGATTCATTTGGGGATACCGTATAACTATTATTAAACAACCGTGGAAAGGCTGAAAAAGCGCCTTCTCAAGATGTTATTCAGTTAGTGGTTACATACGAGCCGAGAAAAGAGCTATGAATTGGTGGCATAGAAGCTGCTCGAACAGCACACACATGTGGATTAAGTTCGCCAGATTTATTGGTATATAGGCCTTGTATAGCAGCTTCCGTCCATATGTACAACACAGTAACTCAGCATCAAGCCGTATTGAGGACGCTTTGTTAACGTTTACATTCACAATAAATGTTAGTTGGGGTTTCAGCGCGATGTCAGGGAGGGTCAACTTGAACATAAATCGACCCATTGAGCGGCATTGTTACATAAAAGGAGAGAATTCGCTTTTGCCTTGTAAATCAATATCACCTATTGCTGGACAATAATAAACCTAATAAGAATCAATCATTCCGAAATGTTCACTTTTGGCTGGATGCGTCAAACCAACAGTCTTCCGAAATAACGCCTTCCATTTGATGCCCCACAGACAAGCACCATACTCGTCAAGACGGCAAATGATTGTAGCTTACTCGTCTCGTATTGAAATAGCTCAACAATGCATCACATGCATCCATTTCCCCATCAACGACCGTGTTTGGCACATGGTACAAAACATGAAAGTTTAATGGCTCTAAAATATCAATGAAATTCGAGTCAAAGCAAAGTTCTTCGCCTCCCCCAGCCAGCCTCCCCGGAGGTGCTGTTTGTTGCATCGCAACCATCCGAGCACCACCAGGGTGTAAAATCAGCTAGCACCGAGCTTTCGAGCAGGAGATTGCGCTCCACAAAGGACGCACTCCGCAAGACGTAGGAAAATTGATACCCACCGATGTGTTGTACAACGTAGCAAAACAGCAATAACAGCTTCGACAACTGAAAAGCCAGCAGAGCATGGTTCGAGTGAGACTTCCATCGGTTGGTTGGTTGCTAGCTCCTATATCGGAAATGTTACCGGGTTGGCTCTGGTTGGTATACAAGCACCCATCGTCGTTTTCTTGGCTCCTATCGAGTCGAAGCTACAACTACGTCAGTCACCCGTCTTATCCCGGAATGGTTGTTGAAGTTCAATGTGGCATGGAACCCCGAAGAGATTGTTCGTTTGTTCCTTGTAGGAAAAATAATAAACGAAAATACATTTGTTAGAATGTCAACAGCTTGTTCGAGGACCACCTTGGCCCATTCTCGTAACTGAGACAGTCAACTGGACCCGGTTTCTCTGGCTCTGGCTCGGTGACAGAATAGTTTTGTTGTTTGGTACAGATGTGCCAGTCTTGGACGATCAAACAACATCTTTCTTGGCACAACAGAGTCCAAAAACAAGCAACAAACACCTCATCTGACAATCATTTAACAGAGAGGTGCTCAATATGAATATATCTACTTCAATTTGCAGATTAGATTATATGGAATATATTTATAGAACAACTAACAATCTGTCTCTATAATTTTGTTTGCAATGGCAGTATTGACCTAATGTAAAGAAGCAACCAAAAAGTTATCGTTTAAAATAAAACAACAAATTACAATTATAACACTATAAGAATACGATCTTCAAACATAATTTATTTTCACTGAATTTTCTACTCGGTACGCTCGGTTGTCCCATTTACAAAATTTTTACAAAACGATTATTCTTATTTGCAGTTGACTTATTCATTTGTGCTGATTTCGTGCGAACAGCTAGATCATAGAATAAGCTAATCGAGTAGATTAGTTGAAAGACTAATATGAACAGTATTTATTCTTATAGGGTTCGGATATTTAACTAAATGTCGTTTGGCGTATCTGGTCAAACTTGCAGTCTTTTTATCGATCACCTTTTTAACGGCTGATTAAAATATTTGGTAGATGGTTGTGCCCCTAAGTTTGTATGCAAAATTTAAATTGGATTTTTTTATGTTTCACCTTAAGTAGGTTGTAAAAGGTTTTAGAGGGTTCCAGGGAACATCACGGAAATCCCCGAGGGTTTCAAAAGTTTCTGGGAGCTTTACTAGGATTTTATTTATTTATTTATTCAATGCGTTGTAGAAATTTCATGCTGCTTCAGAGGGATTCCCGGGGCTTTCAGTAAGCTTCAAGATACTTTCACAGAAATTTCAAACCATAGCAGGGGGATTCATTAGGGTTCCCCGGGGCTTTCAGAAGAGATTTCTGAGGGTTTAATTAAAGTTTCTGAGAGTCTCTCGGGTTGCGAGTGGTCTCAACGCGTTTCAAAACGTTTCAATGGGCTTCAGAGGCCCCCTGGAATTGCAGGGGACTTTTAGGAGAGCTTCAGAGGATTTAATAAGGTTTTTCAAGGGCGAATTGTGAAAAAACCGATCAATTGACCTTCTTCGGTTGGCTTTTCAGTTAGGATAAAATGATAAGCGGGGTGATCCTATTTCATCCGACATTTCGATCCTTGGTTTGGGTCTCCTTCAGAGAGATTATAGAGGTACCGCTAGTTGTTCGTCGCCGGTTGGCGCTTGGCGCTGGGTTTGTGGGGGACTTAAGTGATTTTAGAAGAGTTCGAAGGCGTTCCAAGAAGTTTCAGTGAGATTTCCCAGGAGTTTAAAAGCAGTTCCCGATGATCGCGTTTCATGGAATTGCAAGGGATTTCAGCATGCTTTAAAAGAGTTTAAAGGAAGCCTACGGAGAACTTGGAGAAGTCTTAGGGGGCAGGGGTTTAAGAAGGGTTTCAGAAAAGTTTCGAGGTGTTTCAGCGGCTTCCATGAAGCTTCAGAGGGTGTTCTCGGGGTTTTAAGAGAAGCTTCTGGGGGTTTTGGAGGGGTTTTAGATGAGTTTCAAGGTGTTAGGGAGTTTAATAAAGTTTCATGGGGTTTCAGTAGACTTTAGAAGAGTGAAGAGAGTTTAACCCTCGAGCAGTCGCATATTCGATCATCTTCAGCAACATCACGTTCACGCTGTGTATAACAAGCGTGCATTTTTCATGGTGCGTGTACTCACAAGGGATGGTTACGATGGTGTCTCCCGGGGATTACAACCAGACTATTTTGATTGGATTCTACATGTGAAAATATGATTGAATCTAAAACTTTTCGAGTGTTAGACCAGTAATGTAGCCAGGAATTGCCCTCAAAGGGGTGATTTTAACCATATGTAATATTATTGG
The DNA here is from genome assembly GCF_035046485.1 of Aedes albopictus. Classification (NCBI taxonomy): domain Eukaryota; kingdom Metazoa; phylum Arthropoda; class Insecta; order Diptera; family Culicidae; genus Aedes; species Aedes albopictus. The sequence goes on from NC_085137.1 coordinate 210,979,419, forward strand.
TAAATATCAAACTTCATGAAAATGCTAATTTCTTATTGTGGCACAAATACACAAAATAGTCATAAATGTACGTTTTCGCATCAAATAAAATTTACCTTAGGTCTTGCCAGGATGAAAATTAGGTGACACTTTTTTTTGATAAAATTATATTGAACATTCTCACCCTGAAAACGTCTATGGCAATAGAAAATTGGTGCTATATTACAAGTTTGTATTTGCTCTGCCTGTTTCTATTCAAAGAAGTTTCAAATGGATGCAGAGGATTTCAGAACGTTTCAGAGGAGCTTCGGGTGTTTCATAGTGTTGCAAAGCAGTTAAAAAGGTCCGGAAACACGGTTCTCAAAGCGATATCAAATGTATTGCAAGACTGAGATTCAGAGAAATATCTGGCGGATTCAGAGGGAAATTGATAAAACATATAAAACACAAAGCATAAACCTACAGCGAAAAATCACTATTTACGTTTGTATCATAGACTTAAAACTCATATCCAAGAGAGCTCAGATTCTTAAACTTTGCTGAAAACAACCATTTTTGCTGAAAAGGCAAAATTTCGAATGAAGTAGTCAATTACATGTGACTCTTTGACATACACTAAGATCTTTTTTGACACGGGGATACGTATCATGTAAAAATACCGTGTTAATTCGAAAAACCACGTAAAAATACCGTGCTAATCCGAGAATTCGTTTAAAAAAGCTGATGGAAATGTCTTTCCTACTGTGTTTTTTGACGTTTCAAGTTCAAGTCCACGTTGAGTCCCCGGTCAAAATGTATGAAAAATCTATTTTCAAACAATCGTTATTTATCCATGTTTTTTTTTTGTTTCGTTAACCTTCCTTGGCTGAAAACTAACAGAACTAAACTCAGACGATCCAAATCGGACCATCCGTTCGCAAGTTATGCGCGGTCCCACTGCATTTATATATATATATATATATATATATATATATATATATATATATATATATATATATATATATATATATATATATATATATATATATATATATATATATATATATATATATATATATATATATATATATATATATATATATATAATTTATATAGAAGATGTTCTCACCTTCAGACATCCCAGGATAGTTCTAGAGAGTTAAAGCGGAAAGGGAGGGGGTAGTGCAGTTAAGTTTGATTCTAGGGGTTGGTGGGGAAAGGGGGCAAGGGATGGGTTATGGGGAGAAGAATGCATATTGATTCCAAGGAAGATTTCAGAGGATGGTTTGGGGTGTTAAGGACTGTTTAGTAGTCCTTTACAGACCCATGCTTCATGTACCTATAGGATGTTACACGGCATCAGTAATGTAACAATAACCCATTGATTTTGATTGCAGATCTTAAGGCCTTTACTCGCGGAAGTTCTTGGATGCACTAGATCATCTTTGAAAATAACTTTACTGCAGTACCGTAAACCGGGGTAAAATTGATCTCCGGGTCGAAATTGATCAGACGTTTTCCAGTTAGATCAAGCATACTTTAAATAATTTCCTTCCAAGTATCGTGATGTAGGAATCCTATACTAAATGATACATGTCAGAAAACTATTTAAAACATGCTTTATCTAACTGAAAAAGGTCTGATCAATTTCGACCCGGAGATCAATTTGACCCCGGTTTACGGTACTATGCTCCATGGACCTGTATGTTAAATCGTATCAGAAATGTAACAAAAATTCATCGATTATAGGTATTAAATTGTAGATACATATTAAATCCTTTATTCGCGAAAATTCTCGTATGACCTAAAACATCTTTGGAAATTAGTTCTCTACAGAACCGTGCTCCATGGACTTGTAGGATGTTGCAACGCATTCGTAATGTAACAATAATCCATTGATTATGCTTGTTGATCTTAAGATTAAGGTCTATACTAGCGGAAGTTCTTGGATTACCTAGAAAATCTTTGAAAATTACATCTCTATAGAAACGTGTTAAATAAATATGTATGAAGTTACACCGTAACAGTAATGTAACATCAATTGATTACGCTAGTATATCTTCAGGCCTCTATTTGCGGAAGTCCTTGGATGACCTAGAACACGTTTACAAAACCATGCGCCTAGTTCTTTACACCCCCATGTTCCATGGACCTCTATAGGATGTTACACCGTATCAGTGAAAAATATTATTATTATTACACGGTAAAAAATCTGCACTGTGATATAAACTGATTGGCACTTGAATTCGCACTACTGTTCAATCAGTTTGTTATCAATTACATATCATTTGACAAAGAACATCCAATGCCTCTTCAATTTTAATGTAACTTCACATCAATTCGTTGTTGACAATGTTTTGATTTCAAAACTAAAATTTAAAAAAAAATGTGTACAGCCGCACCCAGATTCGATACTAGGACCTTTAGAGTCACGATAAACTATTTTACCACTACACTGCTTCACATCTGTTAGAGAGGTGCGAATCGAAGCGAAGCACTTTCTACCACCTGTCATCTATATTTACTTTCATGCCCAAAACAGTCATTACCAAATCAACAACTTTTCACTTTGGATCGTATATTGCTTTTTACAGTAGTGCAAATCGAAGGGATTTTCTGTTGATTTCTCTGGTGGGTTTGTTTTGGTCCTCAAATCAACACTGACAGCATTGCGATCTCAAAGGAAAAGCACTTCTGATCATGTTGATTACGACATTGAATAGTTAAGGGATTTTTCCCTTACATTTAGCGTGCAGAATTTTTACCGTGTAGTTATTAAAGACATTTTACCACGTTTGGTGGTGGCATTCGTGTCTGGGAAAAAATGATTTATTAAGCTTGTAGATCTTAAATTCTTTACTCGCGCAAGTTCTTGGATGACCAAGAACATCTTTGACAAGTAGTTTTCTACCGAACCATGCTCCATGGATCTGTAGGATTTTACGCCGCATCAGTAATGTAGCAACAATTAATTAACTACATTTGTAGATTTTCAGGCCTGTACTCGCGGAAGTTCTTCTACAGAACTTTGCTCTAGGGACCTGCAGAATGTTGCGCCGTATCAGTGATGTAACAGCAAATCCATCGAGTACTCCAGGAAACTGTTGTCACGTTTTCTTTGCTCCGCGTTGTTTTTGTTATGGCCGACCGATTTGAGGAACGGCTGGTGTAGCAAATTTTGCTTCGGAAAATGCTTGTGTAAATTGATATCCGGATAATTCACGATTGTTATGAAAGTTTATTGTTTTATTCCCATCAGGGTGCCGAAATTCGTATTCATTTTCGCGTGATTCGCCTGTAGTTTTTGATGATATTGTTGCTGGATGACCAGAACACGCAAATGGAAGCCAACTATTTTATCTCGAGAGTACTGGAATTGGGACAATACCCAAATTCCCGTGACACCTAGGCTTGAGAGGACGTAGAGGTCTCCGCATACCTTTCTTAGGTGTCCAACAAATCTTTCTTTCCCATCCCTCAGCTGTCGCAATTTGGAAATTTGTAGCACAAATTTCCCAAATGGAGGAGAACGTGCCTTTAGAGCCGACCTACTGATACCAGCTGTCGCAAGGACGTGGCCAGGACAGCTTTTGACCGTTGGAGGATTGCGTCAATCTTGTCTTAGAGTCAGTGACTAGCCCCAAATTTGTGCAGAATTTGTGCGACTTGCTTAATGCCAATGCTAACGATTGCATAGTATACGTTCAACGTGCCTTTCTGGGTCATATTGACTCCAACATCCTACAAGGGTTTAGCATTAACTTTTTACCGAAGACAGCACTACGCCCATGCACACTATATAAACTACGTATTCTCAAATTTGGCAATCTCAGACCCCCTCCCCCCTCGTAGATTTTCGTCTATACAAAATTTTCGAAATTTGTATGGACCGTAGACTTTAACCAGAACCACCGCTCCCTCTCAGAGTCTACGTAGTTTATGGACAGGCCCTTATGAAAGTCTCGACTGTGTTTAGATTAGGTTGGTTATAAGCAATCAGGTTCGTCGCTACAACGTTGCAAGCTTTTCAAGTTGAACAGACCAATAATGGAGACGCATGGTTGTTGGTGAAGCTATTTAAAAAAAGCTACATAACACGATGGGGACTAACAGAGGTGCGGCGACGAAAACTAAACGACACTTTCGTTCTTATGGTGATCTTAAAGATTTTATACATATACAATCTTAACCTTCTTATGAGATTATTGTCTCATTTTTTCTTTGTTTTCTCAGGAGTTCTGATTGTAGTCTAATTTAATATAACTCGGCATCAAAAAGCCTTAGTGTGAGATCCTAAGACAAATAAGGACCTGCGTTATGAGACTCGGTACGTAGAACTGCGAATCTCACGATTTCATCTAAAGCGTCCGCATACTCGCCGTTATCTGTGCTTGTTGTGCTTACTTATGATTGAACGAAGAGCACGTTCTGTTGTAGCCGTTGCTTCAAAGGTAGTTTTGCCTATTTTGCTATCCCTTTCGTTGTTTCCGAGTTTGGGTATTGAACTCATGAAAAGTGTCATCAAGGCTACCAATCTTCGTCAAAACAACATCTTTTGTATTCCATATCTCAATACCTTCCCATTACAAGCAGCAAAATACGTTGCCAAAATTCAGCATGTCCTGCATAAAATTAATATGCTTTGATAACTGAAACAACAATTGCAACGGCACTGCCCAACATAAAATTAATTGCACGAGATTTGAAAATCAATTAAATCATTGTATCTCTTTCTCTCCGCCGCACGCACTCCCTGCTCTCATTTCAGTACGATCCGTATCCAAACCATGATATACGACCGACCGAGTTACTGATACCGCCGTCCGGTATGGGCCACCTCGGAGGCATCGCCGCCATGCACGGGGGCAGCGCAACGTCCACGCCGGTGGTAAATCAATTACACCAGAATATTAATCAGCCCACGGACCCCACGGCGACCCTCAAGCTGGGAGCGTACTATTCATCGGCGGCTCCGGGAACGGCCCCGAACGGTGGCCCAACGATAGCACTGTACGGAAGCAGCCATCACCACCATCATCCGTCAAGTGGGCTGATGCCTAACGGGGGAGCACCCGGAACTGCTGGCCTCATCGCAACCGCTGCCGGCGGCCCTCAAGGGGTCAATCCGAACGATTATGATATCAATGTACATACAATCAAAAATATGCTGATGACTACCAGGGTGCCGGAGAGTTGCGTTTAGATAGCAAACGATTTTGGATGCATAATATTTGAATATGTTTGCTCTTTGCGGGGGAACTGCTAGCCCCTGGAAATGTGTTTCGAAAGTATGGGTACAAATGGTGTGTTGTAGCATGTTTGATTGAATAAATATATCGAATTAAAGCAAGAGTGGATACTGCGATGAAATTCAGAAGAGTAGCAAGCAGGACTATTGAAAGTTATTTTTGTCAAAGACGAGAGAAAATTGTTTTTCGGGTTGAACATGTACAGTGAGCAAAAAAGAATAAATGTTTGTGATAGGTCCTAAACATACTTTAGGGGCCGTTCATAAACCACGTAGACTTTTTGGGGGGAGGGGGGGGGGGGGTCTGACCAAAGTCTACGCTCCATACAAATTTCAAAATTTTTGTATGGACAAAAGTCTACGAGGAAAGAGGGGGGTCTGAGATGGCCAAATTTTGGTCTACGTGGTTTATGAACAGCCCCTTACGATATGACTTCATTGCCATGCCAAGATTCTGTATTTGATTCAGATAAGTTCCATGGGAGAGCCGATTTATCGAAAATATCTAAATCATACAAGAATGAAATAAACTGAATAGATTTTGTTAAAATGTTGAAAATTTTGATTTCAGCGTTACGCAATGAATGGATGCTGCCTTTGTCGCTGCCACCGTTCCAAATGTACTGGCGATTATAAGGATGTCGGCAATAATAACGATGTGACCGGATTTCGTGAAATCTTACCCCGGCTGAAGAGCCTGGCTCGTCGTGTTACATCAACCAGATCGATGTTGAAGAGTTGGCATCAGAGTCCGATACCGTACCGCAGTCCCCGGTGAACGAATGAATTGAATAGTTACAGACAAGTGGCCAACTTTCCTGGGCTTATCTCGACGAGTTCAGCTGTGATACCATCCTTACCAGCTGCTTTGTTGGTATTCAGCTAGTGAAAGGCATCCTAAACTTCTCTCAGCGTAGCAGTCGGATCATTTCCGTACTCTGCTACACAGACGTAGTCGTTTCCACCAAAGTCCCTCGTGCCTATTTTCTCAACGACATTCAGATGTTCATCGAAATTCTGTTTCCACCTTTCAATCAAATCACGTCCGTCCGTCATAAGACTCCCAAATATACAGTGTCGGACAAAACAATAAGACCACCAGCCATTTTTCATACAAAATGGCTAAGTTTGACGATCTGATGCTCGGTTCCTAGTGAACCGATTTGGCTGAAATTTTGACAGCCGCCATGGAGTTACGTGAATTTTGATTTGCATTTAATTGATTGAGTTCTGTTCACTACATCAAAAGTTACAGATATACGAAACGACAAAATAATAGGACCACTTTCAGATTACCATCACCAAAGGATATTTGAGAGTATCTGATACTTGATGATTGATAAACAAGTACTAAAATTAAGGATGCCATTTAAACTTGGGGACATTTTTATTAAATTGGCTACAAATAACCATCATAAAAATCTGGTGTTAGAATTTTGTCGCACCGTATATCTGTAACTTTGGAAGTAGTGAACAGAACTCAATCAATTTAAAACAAATCAAAATTCCCGTAATTCGAAGTCGGCTGTCAAAATTTCAGCCAAATCGGTTTACTAGAAACCGAGTACCATATCGTCAAACTTGGCCATTTTGTATGAAATATGCGTTTTTTTTCATCCGAAGAAGTGAATCTGCTGTTTGCGCTTCTGTTTGTGCCGTTCCACGTTCTGCCGAGTTCCTGTCGCCCGCTCTGCGTTCTTCTCCTCCAAAACCGCTCTGGTCTCCTCGTCGAATCATTCATTCCATCGACTCCGTTCCACGTACTCGATGGTGCTCTGAGCTGAATCATTGATGTCTGCTTTTACACTGTATTCCAGCAGTTCTCTAGAGGGTAGCTCGCTGCCTGCATTTTCATGTGCGTATGCTGAGGTGGTAGCATTCATTACACTAGTTTACAGCATTTTTGAACTCGGTAAGCTGATGATCATTTTTGGTGTAGAATCATGCCCTGAATTCGAAAACGCGAAAGAAAAAAAATACTGTAGAGCGGAAATTTTTTCGACTTTCCATACAAGGTTGATGATTTGAAATCGATTTTTGTTCTATTTTTAAGCAAAGTCGCTCACTTTAAACATCTCATTCTCCGCAATCAATGCTCCGATTGAACTGAAATTTTTAATGTTACTCGCCTACATATGAAATGTCAAATAAACGTCGAGAAAGAATTTTTAAGTTGGTTTTTTCTAATTGAAAAAAATACATTTCTTCAAAATTTATTGGGAATTTTGCTAATTAAGAATATCGTCCCTAAAACTCGCCAATATCTTGAATTTCATCAATCTGAAGCAAAACCTGTATTCAGATGATCGAATGGTATTGTATTCAGCTTTTAATTTATGGAAAAAGATTTAAAATTGGTTGAACAAAACGCAATATATTTGGATTTTAGTAAATTACATATTTTGAAAAGTTGCAAAACTCGATATTGAGCTAAAACTCAAAAACTGTTCTACTTAAATTTTTTTGAAGGTCGATTTCGAAATCAGCACTAAATTGTGCTTCAAAAATTTTGGTCGTTGACAGAAGTTCACGGCTTTCGTTTTATTTTGTAAACTTGTGTTATTGATGACGAAGTTTTGGGCGCAGCTTTACCATCACCAGGTAGTGGTCGGAGTCGATGTTAGCGACCCTGACGTCGGCAATATCAGAGAATTACCATCCATCAACCAGAAAGTTATAGATTTGCGATTACGTCTCATGTGGCGATCGGAGGAACGATAAGAGATGCTGTGTTGGGAAAAGATGCTACGATTGACCATAGGTATTCTTCGAAATAATTCCGAAAGTTTCTTGGTTTGCCTTCTTTAGCGTTCTCGCCTCGTGACCATAGAGGCCCGCCTAAAGAATTAGTGTATTATACGAAGCGAATTTTGTTTGCGTTTGCAAGTTACGGTAGCTTAGCTTGTAACACAATCCTTGAAGGCCACTCAAGCTACATTTTTAATTCAAATAGACTGGAAAAGGTTCTTAGAACCATCATAAACCAAAATAAAAGGTATGAGGTTTTATGACTGTTCGCAAATCCTCTATAATACTAATTGATCATCACCAATCTTACTGTTAATTATGTTAATTATAGGATCTTATTCCAAACTTCATCCAGTGTTGGCGACAAAACTAAGTGCAGTTATGAATTCTAGTAATCGACCGGCCAAAAAATCCCGTGACAAACAATTTATGACAAGACTTAACCAGATTGGTTTCATGATGTATCTAGGGTGCCTGTACCAGTTATCGCACCACCTAAGAAAAACTATTTCTACAAAAATAAGAAGAAGACCGACGAATGCAAACAATAAGTTAAATGATTGATTAGTTTTCATACTTTACAGGAAAAATATAAAAACGGAGCCAAAACTATTTTTAGTATTTAATACGGCGTGTGCCAATGATAGGAACCCTGTACCAGTCATGGACACATTTGTTAATTTGGGTTCCACTTCACACTATTTACATGCATTCCTTATGGGATTTGCCATAACTGGTACACTATGGCGAAATAGGGTGCAAGGAGGCCGAAAAGTTAAGGAAAATGATTTATTTCTACCATAATTTGAGCAAATTGTGAAGTTTGAATGATTGCAATCATCTTTTGTGATCGTGATCTGTTGTGCACGAAATTTTTCTTGTTGATTTGTATCTTTAAAGGTTGAAAATCAACTATGGCGAATTTGAGGTACTATAGCCATAACTGGTACACTGAGAATAATTGGAATTTTGTAAATTTTGCGACGAAAAAATATTAGGAGATATTGAAAGTTAAAAACTGCCAAGGCACATTATCGTGTGTACAACAGTTCACAGAATCAACATACAGAATCAGCATGTCAACAAGATCTATTTTTCATTGGACAATGAAACATACCCTACAAGAACAAAAGAAGAGGGAAATATAAAAACTTCACAAAATTCTTTCAACTGATAACTAAGTAATGGACGCAACAGTCACAGAAAAAAAAAATCAATAAAATCAGCGGAAAATTGAGAAGAAACGACAAATACAAACATCACAGAAAAATCCTTGATGTATATAGTAGGTGTAAGGAAAGGTGAAACACAGCATAATGAGTTGAAAGTAACATAACAAGAAAGTGTGTTCCTGTTGAATAAGGCAAGGCAATTAAAACGACGTATGGCGCGTATGTGTTTTGGAAAAGAAAAAAATAGAACAATGTTTGCTTGTGTTACTGTTGCAGGTTGAGGAGCGAATAGTTTGTAGAATGTCGGTGCCTATTTTAAATGTAATACCTAGAGAATTTTATGTTGTAATTTATGACTGATAAATTAGAAAAATTTATTACACAGCAAGCTTAAGATTTAGGAAATCTTTTCCCACACTCCGGATTGGGTTAATATGCCGTCTCACGTGCCAACATGAAGCAACCATATCCGAGACAAGCAAACGAAACAATCTTCCACCACGACATCTCATATATTTCCGCAATCGATCCTTGATTTTGAGAGAATAGCGATTGAGGATATACCTAAAACTTGTGACCCGTACTGTACATTTCAGTGTGGTTGATGAGGCAAAACGCGTTAAAGTTAGTATGATTTTTTTTTCGCGAATCGTGGCTCCATAAAATTCTAACGTTTTTGCATCATCAATAAAAATGTAAAAATAATTTTAGAAAGATAATGAACAATTAGAAATTAGACATAAATCGGCCTAAACCTGAACCTAAATTAAACAAATTTTATATATTTTTTTAAACTTGACGAAAAAAATCCATTTGTTAGAAAAAAAATAACCTATTTTGCCTCACCATCCCGACTGTTGTGCATAAATACATAATGTTAAAGTTTAAACCAATGAGTATGCTAGATATTATCATTTTTTTACTCATCAAATGTTAGTCTAAGTCTTTAAAAAACAACCTCAAATAATTATGCCCTAATTCTTTCAATAATATATGCATTATCTTATTTGAAAGTTGTCGCATTGTAAATTATTGATCTACCAAACATATAAAATTTAATCTTAGAAACCTTTTTTTTAATATGTTTTTTTAACTCATCTGTTGTGTGAAGAATAATATGTTAATCATTATAATCAGTCGGTATTTAGGTGCAACATTTCGTCCCTCTCTTTATCATGCAAAAACACTACCATATCTAATATCTACAATTCTGCCATTATTTTCTTCTATTTAACGTCTTAAGAATGACCATATCTATTGAAGAAAGCGTCAGTGCAGTGCTGATAACGTGGGTAAGCTTTTATAGAGTTTTAATGAGACGGTTAGGACGAGCGCCAGAGAAACAATAAATATATCATAACGAGGTTTTCCTGTATATAAAGTCACCATAAGTATTAATAAGTGATCGTTGTAAAAAAAATACAATACCAAAACTGACCGCATCAAGAACAAATATGATAGTGATTGAAACAGTTGTTATACAAACAAGAGAAAATAAATCAAATTTTTGAGAAAAGTATATGTGTGTTAATTTATTTAACCTACACGGTAAAAACTCTGCACGCTAGATGTAAGGGAAAAATCCCTTAACTATTGAATGTCGTAATCAACATGATCAGAAGTGCTTTTCCTTTGAGATCGCAATGCTGTCAGTGTTGATTTGAGGACCAAAACAAACCCACCAGAGAAATCAACAGAAAATCCCTTCGATTTGCACTACTGTAAAAAGCAATACGATCCAAAGTGAAAAGTTGTTGATTTGGTAATGACTGTTTTGGGCATGAAAGTAAATATAGATGACAGGCGGTAGAAAGTGCTTCGCTTCGATTCGCACCTCTCTAACAGATGTGAAGCAGTGTAGTGGTAAAATAGTTGGTCGTGACTCTAAAGGTCCTGGTATCGAATCTGGGTGCGGCTGTACACATTTTTTTTTAAATTTTAGTTTTGAAATCAAAACATTGTCAACAACGAATTGATGTGAAGTTACATTAAAATTGAAGAGGCATTGGATGTTCTTTGTCAAATGATATGTAATTGATAACAAACTGATTGAACAGTAGTGCGAATTCAAGTGCCTATCAGTTTATATCACAGTGCAGATTTTTTACCGTGTACCCACCTATTTTCATGTTTCCAATTGAGGATCATCCTCGAAAGCTACCAAAAGAAGAAGCGCTTTATATAGAAGGAATTTCGTTTGCTTTTGCAAGTTACGGGACCTATGCTGGTAACATACTTACCTACTTTCAATCCTGAGCACCCACGGTAGCGCTCCGTCCTGGGAAATTGCCCGCCATCGCCTTGCCCTGTGGCCAGGTCAAATTTACACGGTCAGAAAATTCACACAAAACTGAGCTAAAGTGGGACAACTCAAAATTGAGTAATTTTTTTTTCCAGCGATAGCGCTGGCCCAAGTGCGAAAATCTCATCAGTTTAAGCCGTATAATATTCTTGATGATGCGAAGAATATTATACGGCTTAAACCAGTTGGATTTTTGCACTTGGGCCAGCGCTATCGCTGGAAATGCAATTTACTCATTTTTTGAACTGTTCCAGTTTAGCTCAGTTTTGTGTGAATCTTACTCATTTTAGAGTAACATTTTCTTAGCGTGTATGTCGACTTGCTTTATTTCGTTGTTTAGGCTGGGCAACCATGAGCCTCTGGATCTGCCTCTGCTGCGATGTCGTGCTGGATTCCAATCTAACGCTTGCTTGCAGATTTCGTTTCCGCCCCTGCGTAGAGAGTGGCCAACCCACCTCCACTTCCGCTCCCGAATTTCTGCCGCTATCGGCTTTTGATGACATCGACGATGAAGCTTCACATTGGAGATCCAATTGTGAGGCCACCATGCACGAAAATATACCTCAGGCTTCTATCTATGTAGACCTGCAGCCGTTGAGTGTTCTCCGCTGATATTGTTCGTGCAGTTGAAAATCGGAAATTTTGACACGCGAAAATCGATTTTTCTCCTAAACCGTGAATCGGACGTACGTCGGGCACAGTGCGCTGGATAGAGGGCCAGATCCGCTGTCCAGCGCACTACGTCCGACGTTAGGTTTCACGTATGGTTTTTGAGAAAATTCGATTGTCGGGTGTGCGGAAACTTCGGGTTTCAACCGCGACGACAATACACACCAAGTGTCACTGGCGTACAGCATCACAGATTTCACGTTCGTGTTGAAAATTCGGTTTTTGGTGCGTCGACTAATTTGATTATTTTTCCATACATTTCTTAAACTCGCAAAGGCAGCCCTCGTCTTCTTGATCCGTGCACCTATGTCGATCTTGGTGCCTACATCGGCCACCATTTGCCTACCAAGATATTATTGGATATATTGGAAGCTTTTAACATTCTCCACTGCTTGCCCAGCTACCGTAAAGCTGGAAAGGTTGACCAGGTTTACATCCAACGATTTGGTCTTTTAACGTTGATGGTGAGACCTATCGCCGAGGAGCGATTGGCAAGATCATCGAGCTTACTCTGCATATCAGAGCGCCATTCCCAAGAAACAGAACTTGCTGAATAACTGTTTCTTAAGCTAAAGTTTGCTTAAGACAATGTTGTTCCAATCTTCTACAGCAAAAATGTTTGTTGGGTTGAGCTAAGAGAGCAACGACACTGGCGAAATCATTTAGGTTCTCCATGGTAATGGGCTGCCACAGCAAGGCATCGTACACAAATTACATAACGCTATACTGCCGTGAATCGCATATCTGTCCCATTTGCATAGGAAATCCAGCAAAGATGGGACTGATATGCGATTCACGGCAGTATAGGGGGAGTCCAGCGTAGCGTTACGATCCATACAAAAAAATGGGGTTTCATACAAAAAGCGTTACATACGTACTATGCCCAACCCACGATGTGGTTCACGATCAATCGAACAGTAGCGGTGATACTATACATGCTTGCCTCACTCCAGCAACGACCCGGATGGTATCGGACAAAACACCGTTGTGCAGTACTCTGCACGAAAATGCCCTGTACTGTGCTTCAATACTTACCTTACCGGTCAGGCTAAGGCCGGGGTGGCCTCTGCTGTACATAGTAGCCGCCTCCATTCCACTCGGTCCATGGCTGTTTGTCTCCAGTTCCGCACTCTGCGTAGGGTCCGCAGATCGTCCTCCACTTGGTCGACCCACCTAGCTCGCTGCGCTCCACGTCTTCTTGTACCGGTGGGATGACTCTCGAGAACCATTTTAGTCGGGTTGCTATCCGACATCCTGATGACGTGACCCGCCCACCGTAGCCTCCCGATTTTCGCGGTATGGACGATGGTTGGTTCTCTTTGCAGCTGATGCAGCTCGTGGTTCATTCGCCACGTAGGGTCCATGTTTCGTGCCCATAGAGGACGACCGGTCTAATCAGCGTTTTGTAGATGGTTAACTTCGTGTTACGGCGAACTTTGTTCGATCGTAGAGTTCTGCGGAGTCCAAAGTAAGCACGATTTCCTGCCACAATGCGCCTCTGAATTTCTCTGCTGGTGTCGTTGTCGGCGGTCACCAGTGAGCCCAAGTACACGAATGCTTCAACCGCCTCGATTTCATCACCGTCGATATGAATTCGGGGTGGCGGGCGCGGTGATTCATCCCTGGAGCCCTTTGCAATCATGTACTTTGTCTTCGACACATTAATGACTAATCCGATTCGCCTGGCTTCACTCTTTAGTCGGATGTACGTTTCCGCCATCGTCTCAAATTTACGAGCAATAATATCAATATCATCGGCGAAACCAAGCAGCTGAACGGACTTCGTGAAAATCGTTCCACTCGTGTTTATCCCCGCTCTTCTTATTACACCCTCCAAAGCAATGTTGAACAGCAAGCACGAAAGACCATCACCTTGCCGTAACCCTCTGCGAGATTCGAAGGGACTCGAGAGTGTCCCTGATACTCGAACTACGCACATCACTCGATCCATCGTCGCCTTGATCAACCGTATCAGTTTATCCGGGAATCCGTATTCGTGCATAATCTGCCATAGCTGTTCTCGATCGATTGTATCATACGCCGATTTGAAATCGATGAACAAGTGATGTGTGGGCACGTTGTATTCGCGGCATTTCTGCAACACCTGGCGGATGGCGAACATCTGGTCCGTTGTAGCGCGTTCACCCATAAATCCAGCCTGATATTGCCCCACAAACTCTCTTGCAATCGGTGATAGACGGCGGCATAAAATTTGAGAGAGTATCTTGTAGGCAGCGCTCAGTAGTGTGATCGCGCGGTAGTTCCCGCAATCCAACTTGTCGCCCTTTTTGTAGATGGGACACACGATACCTTCCATCCATTCCTCCGGTAATACTTCCTCCTCCCAAATCTTGGTAATGACCCAAGGTAGTGCTCTCACTAGTGCTTCTCCACCGTATTTTAGAAGCTCGCTTGGTAGTTGATCTGCTCCAGCGGCCTTGTTGTTTTTCAACCGGCCAACCTCCTCCTCAATCTCTTGAAGGTCAGGGGCCGGAAGTCTTTCGTCCTGTGCACATACTCCTAGATCTGTTACCACGCCACCTTCGGTACTTGCAACGTCGCCATTGAGGTGCTCATCGTAATGCTGCCGCCACCTCTCGACCACCTCACGCTCGCTCGTGAGAATATTCCCGTGATTATCTCGGCACATGTCGGCTTGTGGCACAAAGCCTCTGCGCGAGCGGTTCAGCTTCTCGTAGAACTTTCGTGTGTCCTTAGCGCGGTACAGCTCTTCCATCGCTTCGCGATCTCGTTCTTCCTGCTGGCGCTTCTTCATCCGGAAGACTGAGTTCTGCCTGTTCCGCGCCTGTTTGTAACGTGCCTCATTCGCTCTCGTACGGTGTTGCAGCATTCTCGCCCATGCTGCATTCTTCTCGTTTTTCAACTGTTCACATTCGCCGTCGTACCAGTCGTTTCTGTGATTCGGAGTCGCGAAACCTAGTGCTGTAGCCGAGGTACTACCTATGGCGGATCGGATGTCCCTCCAGCCATCTTCAAGTGTAGCTGCGCCAAGCTGCTCTTCCGTTGGTAGGGCCACTGCTAACTGCTGCGCGTAGTCTTGAGCCACTTCTACGTTACGAAGTTGCTCGATGTTGAGCCGCGGCGTTCGACTTCGACGCGTGGTGATAACTGTCGAAAGTTTTGAGCGCATGCATACAGCGACTAAGTAGTGATCCGAATCTATATTCGCACTGCGGTATGTGCGGACGTTGGTTGTATCTGAGAAGAATTTACCGTCGATTAGAACGTGGTCGATTTGGTTTTCTGTTTGTTGGTCAGGTGATCTCCAGGTGGCTTTGTGGATATCTTTGCTTCAATGTGGCCGATGATTTTCTCTGGGACATGCTTGCGCCTGGGGTGGAGGGCTTTCCACAAAATTTTCGTGATTGAGACGGTCAGAGCTTTTTCGTAATCAATGAACATCAGTAGAGCGACTCTTGGAATTTAATGATTTGCTCCGGGATGATCGGAGCGTGACAATATGGTCTACACAGAATCGTCCGGCACAGAATCCTGCATGCTGCCGTCGGAGAGTTGCGTCAATCATCTCCTGGTTAAAGATCACTCTGCAAAGCACTTTGAGAACGATACACAGTCATAGGCGCCAACTTGTGACATAGTTGGGGGGGGCGAAGCTCTCCAAAATTGGACAAAATTCATCTTTTTTCAGCTCAATGCACTAGTTTTCACGTAAATAAGCCTAAACTAGATATACTGCGTCGAAATTTTCCGAATTTGAATGGTTTTAAGAGGCCTCGCCCCCTCAACTACGTCACAAGTTGGCACGTATGTACACAGTAACATGACGCCCCGTCAATTATCGCATACAGTCAGGTCACCCTTTTTGGGTACTTTTACTAAGACGCCTTGCATCCAGTCGGCCAGAAATGTCGCGGTTTCCCGCAGAATAATTTATGCAACAATTGAGCGGATACTACGGGATCAGCTTTGAGCATCTCAGCTGATATGCGATCCACCCCTGGGCTGGGGCCCTGTTCGATTTTATGCTACGGATGAGGCTACCAGTTAGCTTAGTGGTTAAGGCTATGGATCCCCAATCCGGAGACGGCGGGTCCGATTCCCGTTCCGGTCGGAAAATTTTTCTCGAAGTCCCTGGGTATCATTGTACTTGCCTCACAATATACAAATTCATGCAACGGCAGGAAAACAAAGCCCTTCAATTAATAACTGTGGAAGTGCTCAAACAACACTAAAAGTTGAAGCGAGGCAGGCTAAGTCCTAGTGGGGACGTAGAGCCATAAAGAAGAAGTAGAAGATGGATGTTTCTATCTCCTGCAATGATGGAGCTTTGGTGTTGACACGGGCAATGCGTCGAAACATTGGCGGATCATGCTGAGGTGTTGATGACGTGGCCGATACTTGAAAAAGGTTTCCAAAGTGCTCGAACCAGCGTTTCAACTGGTCAGCCGGATCGGTCAATAACTACCCAGACGGGCATCGTAGCATTTATCTCAGTCCCGCCAAGGAGACGTAAAACATCGTAGAGGAGACAGACATCACCGGTGTTTGCGGCATTCTCGCCTTCGACAGCACGCTCTTTTGTTCCATCTGCATGAGCGTTTCACTTCTCTTAAAAATAAAAGTACTATTTTTAGTAAACAATCATGCCGCATATAGCATGTGCAACATTCGCCCTTTTTTTAAATTGCTCATACGCTCACATTTTTGCAAAATATCAATATTTTTCAGTATTTGAAGGTGGTTTATAAACCCAGTGAGATTGCCATTGCCATATCGAAATTATTGCAAAATACATGCTCATATAAGTGCACGAGCTGATTTAAAAAATGTGCGGGTGTTACACATTAGACCGGCCCACATTTGTATGAAGCGAAAAAAAAGTTTTCAAAATTCACGGGGCACCCTCTAGAATCGTGCCTTTGGATGAGAAGAACAATCTGTGAAAGATTCAGCTCAATCGGTTGAAAACTGAGCTGGCGCAAATGAGTTGAAGGTTTGTATGGGATGTTCAGTCCAATTATATGGGAAATTGGATGACCTGCAGTCTCTCATACAGCACGCCGGTTTGGCGAGTTCGATTTGACTCAGAATGGAAAGAATGACAGTTGATACCCTAATGAACAACTTTGTAGAAGACTATATCATGATAAAACTTAATTTAGTTGCGGTTTTAGCCAAAGGAACCAGGATGAGGACATCTTCCCCCGTTTACTCTCGGTTGTTACATGCAGCACGTGTCTGCCGTTCAAAACTTGCTCACTACATCATAGGCGGCTATGTTGTCCTTCATTTTCATTGCTCACGCATGTGGGTGAGTATCGAGATAATGTAGAATTACATAGCTGCCTATGATGTAGCGCGCAAGCTACGGCCGACCGACACGTGCTGCATATAACCAGAGCCGTAGCGTACGGTTGGCCAGGTTGGCCCACGCCAAGGGCGCCAACCTCAGAGGGGCGCCGAAAAGGGTCAAGGCTAGAAGGAAACAGGATAATGCTATTGTTTTCTTAAAGTTATCAATATTTCATTACTTATAGTATGAAAGATTCATCATGTGTTTTTACGTTCTCCTGAATTTTAAAAAATAACAGATTTCTCTCGATTATTTTGAATAGATACAGTGATGTTAGCTGGCATTTTATATACTATTTAATTTTGAGATTTTTTTTAATGAACAAAGCGAAATCTATGTGCTTAAGAAATTCTAGTGCAAGTTTCTTTCTGAAAATTTCAAAACATTCCCACTGGCGAATGTCTTGGGGTTACTTCCGATGATTTTCTTTGCATTCATTGAATATTGTACAGTTTTGACAAGAAGTATTTCAAATGGAAAGTATTCAGATGATGCTCTTTCAGTTCTTACCTTTGTTATTTCCTGTAAATGTTTATTTGGATTTTAACTCTTGAAAATCTAGCAGAAACCATTCAAGTCTTATAGTTTCTTTTATTTCCTCAAAACAAATTTAATACATAAGAAATTACTTCATAAATTTCACCAAGTATTTCTTCGGAATTTCTTTCTGGATTTGTTTCAGAAAATATTTTAAAATCTCTAAAAGAAATTTCAGAGAATAGCTCCAGGGATTTTTACGGAAAATCTTTCGATGATTCTTTCAGAAAAAAAAAAATCAAATCAAAAATCCTTCTGGAAATTCTTCTCAAATTTTTTCGAAGGACTATTTTGGAAATTCCTCCAGGAAGACTTTCAGGAAGTTATCTAGGAATTTATTCAGAAAGGATTTTCCCAGTATTTCTCCCGATAGTTTTATTAGATAAACTTCCATGGTTTCCTTTGAAAATTTCTACATTATTCTTTCAAAAAATATTTCAGTGATAAATTTGTAAATTTTCTTCAAGGATACCTTCAGAACCACCTCCAATGATTTCTTCAAAAAATCTGCAAGGGGTTGATATTTCTATTTCTTAATACTTGTATTCCTTCAAAGATTCCTTATGAAACTTTTACAGAAAATCCTGCAAAAAATCTTCCAGTGTTTCTCTACAAATTCTTCCAGGAATTCCTTCAAGCATTTCATTATGAACTGCTCCATGTTTTCCTGAAAGAATTACTAAATTAGTTCCATTTGAAATTCTTGCTGAAATGTCTCCCGAATTCTCATCAGGTATATTACTCCGGATATTACTGCAGGAATTCCTCCAGAGATTCTTGCATAATTTCGTTAAAGCAGGAATTTTTCCTAAGGTTCCAACAAAAAATCATATATAGATTTCTTAAGAAATCCCTCCTGAATGTCCATGTTTCATCTAATAATTACTGAAAATATTCTTACAGATCTTCTGGGAAATATGTTGATTAAACTTCACAAGAAACCTTTGGAAAAGTAATTGGAAAAATTCTGGTAAAACCAATTGAACTTATCTCCGAAAATGGGTAAAAGTAAAACAAATCGTTTGTCGATTCTCAAGAGTTGAAAAAAATGAATAATTTCAAACTTTTACATATTTAAAATGTCCAATTGTCGTGGGGCGCCAACTTTGATTCTTGCCAAGGGCGCCATGGGACTACGCTACGGCTCTGCATATAACAACCGAGAGTAAACGGGGGAAGATGTCCTCATCCTGGTTTCTTTGGCTAAAACCGCAACTAAATTAAGTTTTATCATGATATGGTCTTCTACAAAGTTGTTCATTAGGGTATCAACTGTCATTCTATCAATTCTGAGCCAAATCGAACTCGCCAAACCGGCGTGCTGTATGAGAGACTGGAGGTCATCTAATTTCCCATATATTTGGACTGCACATCCCATACAAACCTTCAACTCATTTGCGCCAGCTCAGTTTTCAACCGATTGAGCTGAATCTTTCACAGATTGTTCTTCTCATCCAAAGGCACGATTCTAGAGGGTGCCTCGTGGAATTTTTCGACATTTTTGTATTTGGGCCGGTCTATTACACATTCTATGTATGTGCGGCATGGATGTTTACAAAAAAATGAGTAGACCCCACTCATTTTTTAGCGTAGCCTTTTTTGCGTGTTCGTTCTCGAGAGCCAAACAACACTGGCGGGCTACGGCTTTGGCTCCTCGTGTTTTCCGTTCACTCTATCGCGGCAGGTGTAGGATAAGTGCTCAATAAATTCAGTGGATTCATGACTATTTTTGCATCAGAAATTATTTCAAAGGACTTCAAAGGGAATTTCACGTTATTTATAAGTAGACGCTTACGGTATTTACAAAAAAAAATCATTCATTAGCTCTGCATACCCAAAAATGCAAGTATTTATTGATCCACTTTAATTTCTACTTCTTCGCCGAAGTCCTCCATAAGCTCCAGATGTTCTTCCTCATCTGCTGCTCCGCTTGCTTCTACATCCTGAGGAGCTGTGTAGGCGTATGCATTTCCTCTGACTCCAGTAAACCTGAGGCCCCCTCTCAACCTAGCAGGACCCTTCCGGTTAAACTTTTCATTCCACTGTTTGTCCTGTGGTTCGATTCGATGTTTATACTTGATGTGATTAGACAGAAAATGATCCAAACTGAACTTCTCCGGACACAAGTTGCAAACGAAAACCTTCTTCGAAACTTCGATATGGGACTCGTAGTGCTTAATGAACACCTGACGTGTTGTTAGCTTTTTGTCGCAAATCTCGCATTCGTAAGGGTAGACTCCCGTGTGGCGGATCTCGTGCTTGTACAGCTCGGAAGTTGTGCAGAACTTCGACGAGCAGTACTTGCAAGCGTAATGCTTCTCTGTTGTATGGGTGTTCATGTGCTTCCGGAGGTGGAAGCTACGTTTGAATGACTGACCACAAACGTCGCACTTGTACCGGCGGTCTTCCGAATGCGATATCATATGGGAATAGAGATTCGAAGCAGCCGGGAAAGTGACATTGCAGATTTTACACTTGTGCTGCTTGGGACGTTCGTGACGAATTACGCAGTTGCGCACGTTAGCCCGATGTTTGTACTTCTTACCACAGATGGGGCAAGGAAACTCCGCTTTCGTCTTGTGAGTGGCGATGTGCAGTGCAAGGCTGTTTTCTTGGGAGAAACCTGAGAAAAATAATGGTATTTTTTTTTAGAAAGGAATTCTACACAAAATGTGCAATTTTAAATAACGAAAATTTTGGAGGAGTTGTTGCATCCACGTGAGGGCTACTTCTTTAAGTAAATACTCACCTTTCCCACAAATCTGGCAAGTATGAACTTTGTCGTAATAGACAAACCGCTGATGGCCCCGCAAATCTCTGGCCGTCTTGTACCGTCGGTAGCAAATCTTGCACTGGAACGGCCGCACGATGTCGTCTTCATCGTTGTAGTACATTTTCGGTCTGTTGGCGTGTTCCTGCAGAGCGTGCTGTTCCAGTAGTTCGTTCGATTCGAATCGTTTCTTACAACCACAGCAAAGGAAGGCATTTTCCCCCGTGTGCGATGACTCGTGTTCGATCAGTTCCTTGAGCGTCCGTCGTGTCACGGTGCATTTGCTGCAGGCATACAGTTTTTTATCGGCAGCTCTTCGCAGGTGTTTGTTCAGAAAGGAGTTACTTTTGAAACGTTTGTAACAGCCAGCGCATTCAACGGGATTATCTTCGGTATAATCAAGGCGGTTTGGTAGATGGGCTTGCTCTTGGTGGGTCGTCAATTCAGACATGGTACTGAACACTTTGGCGCAACCGCAACATCTCAGAACAGTAACGGTAACTTCCTCATCTTTTTCGGGGCGTTGTTTCCGTGGGATTTTGTATGGAAGGCGTTCGTGGAGTTGCTTTTCTTGAAGCGTTACAAATTGGGACATACATAGTTTGCACTGGTGAGCTTTGCGATTCTTTTTTGTGTTGGGACTTGCATAGTGGCAGGTGGAATGAGCTAAAAGTTCATCTTTTTCATAGCATGAAAAACTGCATTTGCAACATTTATGTAGCTTATCTTTATGGAACTGCTTTTCATGGTTCAATAATCCTTTCTCCGAGAAAAAGTTACAGCCGCAGAATGCACACTTCTTCAATGGTTGTACATTATTTTTGCCCATTTTATGAATTTTAACTTTGAATTCATTTGAAAATAGGGTATAGCAAACATTACATTGTGCTCTGCCACGCGGAACATCCATCACTGAACGGGGGCGATGTCTGCGGATAGAATGTTTCCGTAACTGCAGCTCGGAATCAAATGCAGCTTCACACCCACAGCAGTGTACTTCGTCTGTGGTTTGTTCGCCAATTTCGACTTCCTCAATTTTTATATCATCCTCAGCTAATTCCATGATCTCCGATGGTTCTGGTTCATCCAGGTATTCAACCTCATAGAGCATGTCCTCGTCGTGCTCGGTAGCTGTGGCGTTTTCTTGTTCTGTTGGCTCAGCGGAAGTTATTGCAAAGGATTGTGGTTCACCTAGAGATTTCTGAGATGCGATGAGGTAGTAGAGAATAGGAAAATAGATAGCACATAACTGATGTTATATTGAGATAAATCAAAGTAACATACCCCATGTGACTTTCCCACGCTGTTCGCTATAATTGTAGCATATTTTGTATCTGATGCTTCCGCGGAAGAAGTTACTGCATTGGCAAGCATATCGTATAAAGTTTGTTGGGATGTCTGCGACAGTTGCCGCAGCTTGTGTGCTTCCTCCAAACGCGAAAGGCACACTGAGCAGATATTCTTTGGCAAAGGGTCATCTTCAGATAACTGAAATTGAAACATTCTTAGTATTATTCATACTTCTTGGAACATCAATTGATTTAACTATGCACCTAATCAGATTTTTCATGTTTAGTTAGTTAGTTACTAGTTGAAAATAAATATAATTTGGAGCCGATGTACGATGCTGTATATGTTGTGTCGTGCTTCCAATAGCTAACAAGAATAAATTCATCAGAATACATATCGAAAAAACGTCCCTAAATTAGGTCACGTAAGGTTGACCATTTCAATGATATTATAATATCCATGGCTTATCATCTAGATCGTCAAATGGCTCTGTACAAATAATATAACGGCCTGCTTTTTGTCACTATCGTCACTATAAATTCAATCATATTGAGAAGCATACTAGTAACTTGGAATATAAAGTATTTGAACCGATAGTTGACCCCTTTTAGTAGCTGAAATTCGCCCTGATAGTAAAAACAATGGTATCCTAGCTGAACGACTTTACCAAGGATTGCACAACAAGTGCTATACTTTTCTCACATATTGTACACAAATCTTAAATATTCAATTAAAATTTGGTTCAAGTTATCTTACAGTGGACACCCCGGGTGTACTAAAGGGTGGATGGATAGAGTCCAATCATATTGTTGTTCCTACAGTTGAATATCGGAATTTTTGACACGCGAAAATCCATTTTTATCCCAAACCGTGCGTCGCACGTACGTCGGGCAAAGAGCGCTGGATAGAAGACCAGGTCCACTATCCAGCGCACTATGTCCGACGTTAGGATTCACACATGGATTTGGAGGAAAGTCGATTGTCGCGTGTGAGGAAACTTCGGGTTTCAACCGCGACGACAATTGTCTCTTACCATGTTAAATCGGATACAATACTGGGCCCTCGAAGATTTAACCAATAGTAATGCCCTGTGGAGCCCTGGACTTGTTTACATTTCAAATTCGTTTTATTTTATCGAATAGTCGCTTTAATGTCTTGGAATATGAATTATTATTTTCCGGCGGAGGTTTACCAGTGAAACCATTGAAGCAGGAAATTTAAGCACAATGAAAGGAGATCCACTATTGGTTAAAATACCCTATGTTATTGGTTTCTAACGAGGTTTCTTGTCGTTCAAAAGGTTTTCTAGCGTTGTCCTTAGCTTGTCGAAAATATATGATTCACCGGTTTACCCTACCAAGTCGAAAATTTATTAGTCAAGCACTTACCTTCAATCCACAGATGATTTGCAGAGAATCTCTAATAGAAAATTCTGATGAAGTTGTGCCATGCTGAAAGAAACTCAGATTAGTTACAGTTCTCCGAAGACCATATTAACATACAATTCATTATTGTATAAAGAGTTTCAATACTCACATTTTGTATTTCGAATATATTGATCAGCAAGTAGTCAATGTCTACATTTCCACTGGTTAGACAAACTCTGCAAAGATTTTCCAATCCATCCATTGCAGCGAGCTTACCGATCTCAGCTTTCCCGGTTCGAAATTTTGAAAGTCTAGTTGCAATCAAATCAACTTAATATTCTGCCGTGGTTCTACTAGCAGATGTTTACCCTACTGTTGTTTACAAATAAATCAACAAGCTTGACAATCAAGTCACAAACAGTCAAAGTCGCAAAGAAAGTGAGACGGAAGAGTATTGGTTTAAAAGAAAAATGAATGCACGCGCAGTGTGATGTCATTATTTCTACAACCACATCTACATCAATCTAGTACTGCATCACAAACATACAGTGGTATCCAAACCAATCAGAACATCTCACCTCCAATAATATAAAATTTATTCTTGATTCAAAATTAATCAGAAAGCTGATCTTGAATACTCAATCTGGATCCGCTTTCGTTTGATATTGCGAGTCAGGATGAGCTCTAACTCAGGTTCAAAACCGAAAATGTCATAAGACAAATCGGATGGCTAGCACCGACGAACCGACGTGACAGCTAGAACAAATAAATTCAAATTTGTTGTCCGCGACGCCATGATGAAAAATAAGCGAACACTATCGCCACCTCTATAACGGCCCGCGATGGTTTGGTAGCTCGACACCGAACCCCCATGTGTTCATATAGGAAACGGTTCGCGTCTGCGCTGATTTGACAGAAGCGATCGCTCGCTTCGGTGGTCGACCGTTAAATTTGGGGGGGACACTTTTGAATCACCACTGTCACGTCGGTTCGTCGGTGGCTATACATCGATCACAGACAAAATGTTCGGTGCTGCATGTTAACGCAGCATTGGCAGGCATTGCCTGCCATTGCAGGTTCTGTAACACTAGCCCGAAAGACACTAGCCCAAATGCCACAAACCCGAATGTAACACTATAGAATGTAACGCTATAGCCCGAATGGTAGCATATATGGTATTTTGGGGAAAACTGATTAACAATAGGACAGATCGGTGAAGTACTAGATTTGTAGTAATGAGCTGAATTTTAGTATGGTGAGAAGGTCAATTCTCCGTTTCTTTCATTTTCATTTTCATTTTGCAGCATTTGGTGGGGCAATGAGAGCGCAAGTCAGTCCAAAGCCGATGATAAGGAGGGGTAATGGCTGAATAGTCTTTGCTGACCACATAAACGCCATGGGATAGGAAAAGGGTATTTTGGTGTGGGATTATGGTGTTGGTGCAAACTTGACGATATCAATGCTATTCAGATGCAAAATAATTTTAAGGCTCAATAGTGAATCGCATACCTTTCAAAACCAAAAAACAATAATCCACAAAATACCAAGCAAGTCATAGAAAGAAAAAGCGCCCGATTGTTTATTTTGTCAATGGGGCACGTTCGGTGTAGTACTAGATTTGTAGTAATGAGCTGAATTTTAGTATGGTGAGAAGGTCAATAGGAGGCAATCAGTGAAGTACTAGATTGAAAGTAGTGAGCTGGATTTTTGTATGGTGAGATGTTCAATTCTCCATTTTTGCAATGAAATGGTGCAAACAGCGTAGGTTATATGATTTCTTGGCTAATTTGATGCTGTTTGAGCAAAAGTTTACGAAACTTTGTTGTTGTATTATTCATTTAACGCAAGTTCAACAGCAAAGTTACCCAAACTTTTGCTCAAACAGCATCAAATTAGCCAAGAAATCATATAACCCACGCTGTTTGCACCATTTCATTGCAGAAATGGAGAATTGATCATCTCACCATACAAAAATCCAGCTCACTACTTTCAATCTAGTACTTCACTGATTGCCTCCTATTCTCCGTTTCTGTAATGAAATGGTGCAAAAAGCGTGGGTATTATGATTCCTTGCCTAATTTGATGCTGTTTGAGCAAAACTTTGGATAACTATGTTGTTTATGTTGCAAGAAATGGAGAAAACAATAACACTGTTGAACAAAGTTTTGCTCAAACAGCATCAAATTAGGCAAGGAATCATAATACCCACGCTTTTTGCACCATTTCTTTGCAGAAACGGAGAATTGACCTTCTCACCATACTAAAATTCAGCTCATTACTACAAATCTAGTACTTCACCGATCTGTCCTATTATAACAAACGGAAACTTCTACCCTCTCCGACTCGCCAGTCACCCCGGAAAAAATGTCCCTTCAGTTCTGGAAAATATATTATCCCCAATTAAGCCTTTAATCGAATTGTCCGCGTGGTCTTGTAGTACCCCTGCTAGGTAAGAATCAGTCATTGCCATACATATTGGGTTTCTCGTTAATGTTTAGACTACTGTGATAATTTGAAAACCCACTGTATTTTTATTTCCAAGCGATATTTCGCACCATTCAAACTTAATTTGTTTACCGGTTGTGCAGCCGATGACCCTCTCACGAACTCGAGCAAAGTTGTGAACGTGAGCCGCTGCGAAGTCGTGTGCGAAATTCAACTGTGATAATAATGAATTCGGGCCGAGTCTAAATGGGTGCAAATGTCGCAATATTAAATGCTAGACATGACCCCATGGATAGCATTTGCATATGTAAAAGCTTTGCTGATGTGACTTTCCTATTAGGCAATTCTCTCATCTCATGTTTGTCTTCAAAACCTTATCAAGCTTAGAAAATTGAAGTTGATAAACAATATATTATAAGGTTCGAATTCCTATAGAATGAGATCATTCATTCGCACTACAACACCATAGGAGATAATACCACATTGGCTGATTACAGTACAAATGTGAAAAATCTCCCTTTTCCCCCTATCCGCAACCCGGGGACGCGCCCTGTTGGATTTCGAAAGCCTCGGAGAATATTACAAACCCTCAATGGCATTCCCATAAACTAACCCACATTGCCCATTCAGGGGTCTGACTGGGCCTATTACCCTCCCTCAGTTTGTGATATTCTCTCCAACTTGGAATTATATTTTCCCGGCACATAAATGACTTCGACAAATGTTCGATATACTATGCAGCGTCATGATCAGTATAACTATATCAGATGACTTGGAGATCTGATTCTTACAGAATTGTTTGCCATTGATTATACATTCAGTTATTCTAATCATTACTGCAAAGGCCATCGACCACATGCCTGAAATCAAAGCTTCCTGGAAGATATAATCCAAGCCCAGGGGAGAAGGTCAATTCTCCGTTTCTGCAATGAAATGGTGCAAAAAGCGTGGGTATTATGATTCCTTGCCTAATTTGATGCTGTTTGAGCAAAACTTTGGGTAACAGTGTTGTTGTTTTCTCCATTTCTTGCAACATAAACAACATAGTTATCCAAAGTTTTGCTCAAACAGCATCAAATTATACCCACGCTTTTTGCACCATTTCTTTGCAGAAACGGAGAAATGACCTTCTCACCATACTAAAATTCAGCTCATTACTACAATTCTAGTACTACATCGAACGTGCCCCATTTCATCAGAAATTTTTCCTTCTTCAAGTTATCGGCTATTCTTTCAAGATTTATTGACGCAAATCGTGTTAGCACTGTTATGTCCGTAAAAATACGAGGCAATTAGATAACAAACATAACTTTATTAATTCTTTTACGAGGCAATACAAAATATGGAAAAAATGTGCTTTCTCTACTCGTACACTTCTGACAGTTCTCGGCTCGCGGTGGTGATACCCGAGCAGAAAGCATTTCTGTAGCGAGCGTCACTGATGCGTAACCAACCGCTACAGCATCTCCCCCTTTAAGACATCACGTAGTGCTCGTATCTCGGCGGAAGCCGAACTGCTCGTCCCCGCGATGTATAGGTGGTCGTTGGTGTTGGTATACGAGACCTCGATCCCGCCGTGGTAACTGATGGTTGAGCCTCGGGTTGAGCTGCACTTGAAGCACCCTGATGTCGCAGCTGAACGTTGGAACGTTGCAGTGGAGTGACCTGTGCCGTCCCACCTGGTTCAGCCAATCCATCTGGAACATGAACGATGCCGAACTCTCCAAGTAATATGTCCAGTGGAAGTTCCTCGATGCTCGATGAGGTTCTGTCAGCTGTTTCTGCCACATGTCTTGCACGTAGCTGATCAACATGCGACCGGATCAATCCAGCACGTCGGCCGTCCAACCAAACGTTGTAATCTACTGCTCCAAGCCGTTCGATTATCTTGCCAGGTTCCCAGGTCCAGTCGTTTCCCTTGTATACTTTAGCGTAAACCAAGTCACCGTGAGCAAACCTACGTTTCTGAGCGATTTTATCTGTTTTCTCGGTTACCAACAGCTTTTCTGGTCGCAGAAGATCAAGCGTTGTCCGCATTTGCCGACCAAACATCAACTCACTGGGCGATTTGTGATCGGTGGTTCGACTCGGTGTGCATCGGTAAGTAGCTAGGAAAACTTGAAGACTTTCCTGTAGAGGCTCTCCCTTGTTTATTTTCTTCATCGCACGCTTCATGGTATCGACAAATCGCTCTGCCTGCCCGTTTGACTGCGGGTGGTACGGTGCAGTGCGGATATGGGTTATACCGTTCGTCTTGCAGAATAGCTCGAACTCACCTGATGCAAACTGCGGCCCGTTGTCTGACACAATAGTACCAGGTAATCCGAACCGAGCGAATGTCGTCTGAAGGAAATCTATTGTCGCTTTGCTAGTGGTAACTTTCGTAGGAAAGATCTCCGGCCATTTCGAAAACGCATCGATGATCAGCAGGAAATACAGCCCATCGATCGGACCGGCATAGTCCACATGTATACGTTGCCACGGTCCAGCAGGTTTTGGCCAAGCCTCTGGTGGCGCGTGGGGTGGAGACTTGGAAACCACTGCACACTCCTTACACTGCTTCACGTAATCTTCGATTTGCTGATCAATCCCGGGCCAATACACTACACTGCGAGCAAGGCATTTCATCCGCACCATTCCAGGATGACCATGGTGTAAACGTTTAAGCAGTTGCTTCCGGTGAATCTCAGGAATAACGACGCGTTCTCCAAAAAGAATACAGCCTTGTACGGTGGTCAAACTGTCCTTCCGGTTGTAGAATGCTGTCAACTCCGGGTTGATTTGGTACGAAGCTTTGGTTGGCCACGAAGAGTGCAGGAACTGTACAACTTGCTTGAGTGTTTCATCTCGATCCGTAGCTGCAGCAATCTTCTTCGCGGTGATTGGAATTGAATCAACAGCTTCCTCCAAAACCGCCGAAACATCTTCTTCGTGCCGAACTGATGCAATCACATAATCTTCTTCCGGTTTCACTGTACAGTCGATAAGCCTTGAGAGCACGTCAACGTATCCAAACTTCGTCGTGTTGATATATTCAATGTGGAAGTCATAACAAAGCAAGGTCAATGCCCACCGCTGCAACCTGTTCGATGTGTGGGCCGGAATTCCTTTATGTGACCCAAAAATCCGAAGAAGCGGTTGGTGGTCGGTCTCCAGTACAAACGGTCGTCCCAGTATCATTCGGTGAAACTTTGTGACGGCGTATACCAGAGCAAGGGCCTCCTTGTCGATCTGACTGTAGCCTTGTTCAGTTGGCGTCAAGGTTCGGGAAGCATACTGCACTGCTTTCTCGGCGCCCCCGGGAAACCGATGCCTGATGCACGCTCCGATGCCTGTATTCGATGCATCTGCCGCGACCACAATTGGCATTGACGGGTTGTAGTGCGTCAACATCAAATCCGATTGTAGAAGTTCCTTGAACCGCGTGAACGAACTTTGGCACTCCTTGGACCACATCCATTTGGCGTCTTTCTGGAGCAGTTGATCCAAGGGCCTACGCAACTGATGCATTTCGTTGATGAACTTTGCGTAGTAATTCACTGCGCCCAAAAATGAACGCAGTTCCGTGACATTCCGTGGTGGAGGCATCTTGACGATCGCGGACACTTTCTCCGGGTCTGTCCGGATACCGTTTTGGTCCACGATATGTCCGATGTACTTAACTTCGGTCATATAGATGCGGCATTTATCCCACTTGAGCCGGAATCCGTACTCCTGAATCCGCTGGAGGATGAGATCCAGGTTCCGGTCGTGCTCTTCTGGTGTCTTCCCGTGCACTAGCACATCGTCGAGGAATGATTCAACTCCTTCCAAATCGCCAATCATGCTATCGATGACTTTCTGAAAGGCACCCGGGGCGGATTTTACTCCAGGAGGTAGCCGTTTGCATTTGAAAAGCCCTTTGTGTGTCGTTATCGTTAACAGCGTTTGTGACTCTTCCTCTACCTCCATTTGCAAATAAGCATCAGACAGATCCAGAATACTAAAGTATTTACTGCCAGCTAGCTTTGCGAATATCTCGTCCGGAGTGGGCAACGGATACTTGTTAGGTTCCAACACTGCGTTCAAGCCGGTGGAGTAATCCGCGCATATTCGGACTACAGGGTCACCATCAGCATCCTTTTGCGCTTTACGAACGGCCACTATGGGTGCCGCCCATTCAGAAAAGTCCACTGGTTCGATCACTCCTAGGTCCTCTAGTCTTCGAAGCTCCTTTTCCACCAGCCGCTGCGAATGATAAGGGACCGGTCGCTTCGGTTTGAATACCGGTTTGGCCCCCGGCAGGAGAAAAAGCTTGACTTTAACCTTCGAACACAGTCCAAGTCCGTCGCGGAATACCTCGGGATACTTTGCTTTCAGAGCTTCGTTATTCGCCTCTCGATCTTCTGCTGTTGTGAGCTGCTTACAGTAGGAATTGATCGGCATGTCGTACAAGCCGAAAGCATCCATCAGATCGCTGCCAAGAACGTTGAAACCTTGCACCGACGTCACGTAACAAACCGATTGCTTCGTGATTCCTCTGAACGTAACCTGACATGGAAACTCGGCTGATAAAGGTAGCGGCTTGCCCGATGCTGTGGCCACCTTCAGGTTCGTTGGCTGCACTTTGGGGTCGTTCAACGATGGTAGTGAATCCTCCGATATGATTGTGTAGTCGGATCCACAATCGAGCTGCAGTTCGATGAGCTTGTTGTTGATAAAAACCTCCACGTACTTCCTACGATTGGCAAAACCAGCCTCGTTGATTGCATAAATGCCCTTCGACTTTCCGCTTCCGTTGCACTGTTCCTTCTTCTGCTTCTTTTTCTTCTTCCTGCCTTCCGTATTCGATTGCTTCGGATCGCTGCCTGCTTCATCCGGTTTTCTCGAAAAACATCCGCAATAACCTTCTCTATGGCCCACTTTTCCGCAGCTTCGACAGGTGTGATTTGTGTACGAACAATCTGCAACGAAGTGCATTTGTCCGCACTGCCAGCACGGACGTCGTGGAGCTTTCGAGGGTACTGGAGTTTTCTCGGAGAACTTCCTTCCAGCATCACCGGATTCGCGTCTGTGCACCGCGTGACTGAGCGGCTTCGGACATTCGATTACAGCAGTGTCGTGTTTCAAATTGTCCAGATGCTGGCACTCCAGAAGCAGCTTCTTCAACGTCATCGGATCTGCCGCAGAATCAGTTTCCATCTTGGCCAATAATCTCGTACGGATATCCTTTTGCTTCTCCGACCGTAGACCAGCAACAAAAATCAAACATTTAAACTGATCCGGAGTGATCGTGTTGACGTTGAATTCCTCACAAGCTTTGTTGACGAAACTTGCGTAGGTAACAAAGTCCTCCGTATCGCGTTTGCACGTTTGCAGGCACTGGAACCGTCGGAAGAAAACGGATGTTTGATGACCGAACATTTCCTTGAGTGTGTCCACCGTCTCCGCAAACGGAATATCTCGTGGGTTCCTCGGCAAAACGTAATTCACGTAACGATCGTGGTCTACAGAACTCAGCTTCTGCAACAGGAGTCGTACTTTGTCTGGATCCTCTAGGTTCGCTCCGCCTTTAGTGAACACCTCTTCGTGTCGGGCATACCACTTGTCGAAGACAACACCGTGCTGAGGATCGTAGGCAAATTCCGTCAGGGTTTTGGAAAGTGTTTCCATCAGGAACTCGCCGTCTCGCGGCCGCACAAGCTGCTCGAGGAGTGCTTTTTGGGCTTGTTGTTGTGCTTCCAACAAGTGTGCCATTTGTGCGAACACCGCTGCCAAATCGCCGGCTGCTGTGGCAGCGCCAGCTCCTGCCGGACCGCCCGTTGCCATTTCGCGAAAAACTCTTATTCCGACGACCGAAAACGACGCGAACTACTTCGACCGAAAAATACTCGTCGCCAATTATGTTATGTCCGTAAAAATACGAGGCAATTAGATAACAAACATAACTTTATTAATTCTTTTACGAGGCAATACAAAATATGGAAAAAATGTGCTTTCTCTACTCGTACACTTCTGACAGTTCTCGGCTCGCGGTGGTGATACCCGAGCAGAAAGCATTTCTGTAGCGAGCGTCACTGATGCGTAACCAACCGCTACAGCAAGCACCATCATTTGCGCCATTATCAATTTACAAATCCGGCAGAGGTTTTTCCTTCTTTGGAACATACGCTATTCTTCCGTATTCTATACGATAAGATACTGATAGATTAATTTCGATTCGGGCTTGTTGTATTCGGGCTAGCGGTGCATTCGGGCTAGTATACCTATTTTGGGTACTTGCCACTATAACTAAGTCAATTTTAAACCGATTGATTTGATTTTTTGTACAGAGTTAGATACTGTACGTGCCTAACTCTATACAAAAATTCAAATCAATCGGTTTGAAATTGACTTAGTTATAGCAGCAACAGCAAGGTACACCTGCCCAAATGGTACAAGACCCTACGCGGTAAACCATTTATAAAATCTATTGTCAAATCGACTGAGGTTATACCTATAGATCTATAGATCCAACCATGCCACCCACCGATTGAATTGGAATGTTTCACATAATTAAATTATCAATCAATGCAAGTGCCTACGGGCATCACAAATTCACTATTTAATCTTGACCAGACTCTGAAATAACTTAACAATGGGGCACGTTCGGTGTAGTACTAGATTTGTAGTAATGAGCTGAATTTTTGTATGGTGAGAAGGTCATTTCTCCGTTTCTGCAATGAAATGGTGCAAAAAGCGTGGGTATTATGATTCCTTGCCTAATTTGATGCTGTTTGAGCAAAACTTTGGATAACTATGTTGTTTATGTTGCAAGAAATGAAGAAAACAACAACATTGTTACCCGAAGTTTTGCTCAAACAGCATCAAATTAGACAAGGAATCATAATACCCACGCTGTTTGCACCATTTCATTGCAGAAACCAGCCTCCTGTCACGCGGCCATGTTTTTGAGGTCAGCATCAAAATCCAGGAACGATAATTGACTGTGGCTGAATCATATTAATAACAATTCTATTTTTTTTTTGAAACTTTCTCCCCGTGAAGAAGACGAGCTGGAACTATTACGATTTCGTTTGAAATAATTAATTGTGAAATTAAAAGTCATGTTTTGCTTTAACTAACTGTTTTAAAAGGTGAAAAAAAAAATCTGTTGTGAAAAATGTTTCGCCGTTTTTAATTATTGCTCCTGGAATTATGTTTGTTTACAAACTTTGCGCTGTCATGGGGAACCAACCGCCCGAGCCGCCGCTATTGCGTTCAACGAGGCGGCTGAAAGTGGGAACCAAAGATGTTGGCTCGTTATTTTCCTGTGGGGCAGTATTGCGGTGACAGGCGGCTGGCAGAAACGGAGAATTGACCTTCTCACCATACTAAAATTCAGCTCATTACTACAAATCTAGTACTTCACCGATCTGTCCTATTTTGTTAACGATCGAGTTCTTATTGACTTACTTTCTCACTGAAGTCCTCCATGAGTTCCAACGGCCCTTCTTGATCTACTTCTCCGCCTACCTTTTCATCTTTGCAGCTGCAACATCGTACACCCGAACTCCTTTAAGGCACCCTACAGACTACTCAAACGGTTTGACCAACATTGACTCCGCCCCCAGGTTGGTGGTTGAGTTGGTGCTGTGTTTGACCGTGTGTGATGCTGTTTGACGAACCGATTTGGCAGTTCGTCAAACCGATTTGACGGTTGACGGTTTGATCGGCAAAAATCAAACCAGTTTGATTTTACTCAAACCAACGGTGGGCGGAGCCAATGTTTGACGAACCGATCGTACCGTGTGTAGTGTTGTTGCACAAACATAGTACGATTTCAAATGGGAGATGATGTTGGTGCAACCAAAGTGACATGTTGGTGCAACACGATTTGGCAGTTCGTCGTACGGTTGCAGAAACATTTGCTGGTTCGACCAACTTGGGGGCGGTGGCAATGTTGGTCAAACGGTTTGAGTAGTGTGTAGGGTGCCTAAGTCTGCGACCTCCTTTTAACCTGGCCGGGCCTTTGCGGTTGAACTTTTTATTCCACTGCTTGTCCTGCGGTTCGATTCGATGTTTATACTTGATGTGATTCGATAGAAAATGATCCAGACTGAACTTCTTCGGACACAGGTGACAAACAAACACCTTTTCCGAATCTTCTATGTGGGCCTCGTAATGCTTGATGTAAACTAGACGTGTGCAAAGCTTCTTAGAACAAATTTCGCATTCGTAAGGATACACTCCAGTGTGGCTGATCTCGTGCTTGTACAGTTCAGACGTCGAGAAGAACTCCGCCGGGCAGTACTTACAAGGATAATGCTTCTTGTCTGAATGGACGTCCATGTGCTTCCGAAGGTGGAAACTACGTTTGTACGTTACACCGCAAATGTTACATTTGTAAGGACGGCTATCCGAATGCGACACCATATGGGAATAGAGATTTGCTGCAGCCGTGAAGGTAACGTTACATATCTTGCACTTGTGCTCCCTGGGGCGTTCGTGACGAATCATACAAAAACGCACTTGGCGCTCATGTTTGTACTTGTTGCCACAGATGGGACAAGGAAACTCCGCTTTTGTCTTGTGACTAGCGATGTGCAGTGTAAGACTGCTTACGTGGCGAAAACCTGGAAGAATGTGAAATTTTTTTTTATAGAGAGAGAAGCTTGTCTGACCATTGTTATATACGACACGAATGCCTACTATGGTAAAGTGTCGTAAATAAATAAAAATAAATAATAATAATAATTGTTATATAAGAAAAATCTTTGTCAAATCATTTCTAAGGATCTTAGCAAAATCGAAAAAATATCAGTAATTTTACTTCATGACTTGACTTTGCATTATTAATCTACCAGGACACGCAAACAACCGAAACTGCACTGCGCTCGCGCTGTATACGAAAAGCGAGGTTTTTTGGTAGTGTTGTAGTTTTTACAACAGCGCGCGCGCTGAAGGTTTAATACAAAGCTGCATTCTTTTTTTTTTTTTTTTTCATAGTGATTACGGCGGTAGCACACTGTGCTTATGTTCTAACACCGCACCCTTTCCCTACGTTTGCTTCTATGAGCCTCTATTTTTGTTTCAACACACAGAAGTACGTAGGCATATCGTGGCCCAAGTCGACACTGTTTTGGCCTGCGTTGAACAAAAATAGTTTTAATAAAAGTTTCCCTTTTTTTTCTTTATGTCAATAGGTTTGTTGTAGTATGGTCCATGTATTTAGTTAGGTTCTTGTCAATTTGTCAGTTATTCGAAGTAGATCTCCAAGGTAATAGTCAATTAAGTCATTCTGATTTGTTCTATCTTAGCAGCTTTAGTCTTTGCTTTATTGAAGTGTAGTTTTATTGGAAATATGCTGAATGTCGTTAATAAAAAGAGACGTCTGGAACTGTAACCTGCTAGTTGTTCCGTCATGCAGATACGCCATGTCTTAATAATGCCTAGGAGATTAACGAAAACACGTGTGTTCGGTCGGATGTCCATTGCGTAGAAAGTCAAGGAAAATAGGTTTCTTTATTGTCAGTTGTTATGTAAGCCTCACTTGAAGCACTTCCCGTGAGAACCCTGTCATCTGTACATCAACTAATCCGTATCTTCCTACACAGCTAGATACTGTACTCTCAACCGGCGAAAAGCCTGCTGGTAAATATTAAAAAATGAATAATAATGCTGTCTAGCGCATTGTTTCCTATCGGCCACTATTTTAGTCTAGTCCCAACTGCAAGCTTTTTTTCCAATCTTAGCGTCAATTGTCTTCTAGATCCTTCTAGATAGATTTATCGAATCAGTCGAACCCGTATGTTAAAATATAGTCGATTCTGTGTCAAATTGTTTTCTTGATTTCTACTTCTCAATGTTCATCTCTTGTGTGAAAAACCCACAGAAACATGTAACTGAACTCCTGATATTTTTCTGTTGGTGTCATAACACCATCTAAGAGATAAACAAAAATACGCCAAGTTGGTCTGTTGATTGTAATAAAACAAAAATTGCTTGTCAACTATTATGTATTCATCCCCCTACGAATACTATGAAAAATATTCAAATTCGTTCTGTCCTGTCGGTCCTACCTCGATAAACCATGTCATTTTCTCATGCGTGGCCTAGAAATGTCAACCTAGTTATACAAAAGTAACGTTGTTCAGTTAATAAAATGCAGTCAGCTTTTGTCCAAAATGTCACGTCGAACGCATTGATGTCAACAATGCGTTTAAATGTTCGCACGTTAGCTTCGAATCTATCAGCACAATTAAGTGCTGCAAATCTCCTTCCCACTATTAATTCGTCGGTTGATTTTAATTGCATTATTTAAAGAAAATATGACCAACTAACATGATAAACAATAGAAAAAGCGACTATGACATTAATAATCAAAATCAACCGAGAAACGTGAGAAATAGAGCCCAAACAACATTTTGAAGTCAGCTGGCTGATAAAGGTTCCAAAACCTGTCACAAATCCTATAATACTTTTATTAGGATTTGTAACGATCATCAAAACCTTCTCAAATCCAACCGACTTTGAACTATTGCTTAGGAATAGACTCTACTGAGCCCTGGCGGTTCCTCCGTGTTTATCGAGCATGTCTGATGCATATGATCAGCCATACTCCATCTGCAGCAGCCGGTTCGTGATGAACCGTTGGAGGCGCATTAAAGTGTTAAAAAGGTGATACGTTTCACTAAAGAACACTACATTACAATAATCAAAATGAAACTCCTTCACTTTAATACCGTCAACCCCTGCGAACTTGGCCAGGGAGGTTTAATACAAAGCTGCATTCAGTACAAAATCTAAAACTAATAGACACTTACTTTTCCCACAAATCTCGCAGGTATGATTTCTAACGCTATAGACAAACCGCTGATGTCCTCGTAGATCTCTCAGCGATTTGTACCGTCGGTAGCAAACCTTACACGGGAAAGGCCGTTCGGTGTCGTCTTCATCGTTGTAATAAATTTTCGGTCTGTTGGCGTGCTCCTGCAGTGCGTGCTGTTCCAGCTGTTCGTTCGATTCAAATTGCATCTTGCAGCCACAGCAAAGGAAGGCATTCTTTCCGGTATGGGACAGTTGGTGTTGGATCATTTCTTCGGGAGACAGACGTACCGCGGTGCATTTGTCGCAGAAGAACCGTTTCCTGGTGGCGTTTTTCCGAAGATGTTGCTTCAAGATGTTGTCGGTTTTGAATCGTTTGTAGCAGCCGACACATTCAATGGGATTCTCTTCGTTATGTTCGAGGCGATTTGGTAAATGGACTTCATTTTGGTGGGCGTTCAATTCGGATATGGAGCTAAACACTCTGCCACAACCACAACACCAATTGGCAGGAACGGTAGCTTCTTCGGACACTTTTTTGGTACGTTTTTTTCGGCGTATTCTGTACGGTAAACGTTCGTGAAGTCGTCTCTCCTGCAGCAATTGAAATCGTGAATCACAAAGTTTGCATTGGTATGCTTTAGCTCTTTCTTCCTCGTTGGAATTTGTTTTGTGGCTTATGGAGTGTTCGATAAGTTCATTCTTATCTTTGCTTGAAAAACTACATCTGCAGCATTTATGACGCTGCCCTTTATGAAACTGCCTTCTGTGCTTTATCATGCCTTTCTTTGTGAAAAAATTACATCCACAGAACTTACATTTCATCAGTGGTTGCACACTATTTTTGCCTCTCTTGTGCATCGCAGCTGTGAATTTATTCGGAAAAAGCGCGAAGCAAACATTGCATGGCACTTTGCCATCCGGAACATCCACTTCTGATCGGGGACGATGCTTACGGATTGAATGCTTCCTTAAGGTGAAACGGGACGCCGTGTTATTTTTCCTATCTTGCCTCTCTTTCTAACAATTTGCCTCGCGATTTTGAAGATGGTAATCTCGAGTTCTATCGCACTGAAGATGCTGAAAAACAATCAGCATATGCACTGCAAGTGAGCATACACAGTGATAGATTTTTGTTGCAAAATATGAAGTAGAATCTGAGATTACCATCTTAGTAGCAACAGAGCAATGGCGGATATTTCCCCGACCGTCCCGTCCGCCCTTAACTGTAATTCAGTTTCGAATACAGTGTCACACCCGCAACAGCGTATGATCTTCTCCGCTTGTTTACTGGTCTGGCCTTTCTCAAAATTTAATGTATTGTCATCCTTCAGGGACATTTCCGACACATTCAGATACTCAACTTCAAAGAGCAGTTCCTTGTCGTGCTCTGTATCTGATGCACTTTCTTCGTCGGATGCCATTTCGGAATTTTCAGTGTTGTACTGCGTAGCACATAAATCCTTCTGGGATATCTGCAAAAAGATAAAAGAAATTATCGTCCAGGCTTTACATTTTGTCTGTTCAACTCTTTCGTTTCTTTGTGTCTCATGTATGGTTGTTGGGGGGTCTCCAGTTATCCTTGTGGGTAAGCCTATAGATCGTCAATCCGGAGACGGCGGATTCGATTCCCGTTCCGATCGGGAAATTTTTTTCGACTCCCTGGGCATAATGTGTCATTGTCCTTGTACAAATTCATGCAATGGCAAGCAAAGAAAGCCCTTCAATTAATAACTGTGGAAGTGCTCTAACACTAAGTTGAAGAGAGGCAGGCCAAGTTCCAATGCGAACGTCGAGCCATGAAGAAGAAAAAGAAGAAGCATGTTTTTTTCAATAGTGCCCTCCGAGGGTTATCCGGCTTTGATCGTGAAGTCATTGTATAACAAAAGCAAGAAAAATATATGAATAAGCAGCGATTTAAATAAGAAACTACGCTACCCTTGTGAGCATATTATTTTCACGCGAGAACCTGGGATCGAATTTCACTCCCATCAAGAAACTCACGAAATGTGAGTTCTCCATAGGAAGAGACATCAGGATAAGTCTATGGTGAAATTTTCAGCTGAACCTTGTAACATGTAGGCAGTTCGACAATGATTTTTCATAAAGGCCTAACTAACTTGATCGATTTCTTTTCGTCGACTTTCTCTTTCGTTATTAGATCGAAACGAACAAAATCATTATTATTTTTGTTTCTATAGCAACATGTAGTCGTCTTCTTCGCATTTTAACCAAAAAATCTTTGGAAAACTCAATACACATTCTGTGGTAACACAAAGAGAGAACTCGAAAATGTCAGTTAGGCCCAAATGAAAAATCAGTGTCGAGTTGTTCGTATTTCAAGTTAGTAAATGAGTTCTTCCAGCCTAAGTTAAAATTCACGAATAAAAGACGGGCTTGGGAAGATAATCAACGGCAAACCCGTAATGACTATAATGGTAAAATATGGGTAAGATAAGTTCTAAGCTGTTCAAAGTAGCCTTGAAAAGAGAAACATGAAATGGGAAACATTCCGAAAAGAAACATTTTCGGGAACAATTTGCTTCGTTCAAATAATTTACCGACCTCATGTTCGAGCTGGTTCACGTTGTTTCTTGCTGCATTTTCTGATGCTGATGTTACCTCAGCGAGAACTTCGTATAATGTTTGTTGGGTGGTCTGCGACTGCTGGCGCAAGTTGTAAGCATCATCCAAACGTGAAAAGCACACAGGGCAAATTCTCTTGGGCAAGTGGTCATCTTCTGAAAGCTGGAATGCAAAACAAAATATCAGAAGCACGTACTAGGTTATAATAAATTGCAGCAAGTGAACATTACACCACAGACAAACAGACGTAACACTTGCGAAATTTCCATCGACCACGCTTTTAACGATCATTTGAAATTTTCATAGTTGTGGCTTTCACAACCAGAGGCGCGCGCATCGTTTTTCTATGCGTTTGACGTTTCACACTAGCGCCTTCTGTTGACGATATTGCACAACACAGTGATTCGTGCAACTTTTCCACCAGGTGATGGTAGTGTGAACTGGGCGATGGATTTCCATAAAAATCGTTCAAGGTGTTACGTCTGTTTGTCTGTGATTACACCGTAGTATCGCAAAAAAAAAAACAGAACTAGTTGAATAACAGTTTCTTAAGCTAAAGTTTCCTTAAGAGTAGCTTTTTCCATTCTTACACAGCAAATATGTTTGATGGGATGGCACATTCATCATTCAATCTTTCCATCGATTTCAGACATTGTGGGCTCATACTCAGAAAATTATTATGATATATCGAAAAAAAATCGATTGGATCGATCCGATAACAGTGGGTGCTGGAAAATTTGGATTCGCAGCACATACTTTTGTACAATATACAAGGCACTGGATTTTCGTTACGCCAGCAACAATATGGGTATCAGTCATCCTAAAACTGTCACCATAGCGGAGTTGAAGAGTGGTAGGCTGAATTGCTGTGGGAACGTTGTTGAAGGTTTAGGAGCAGTTCACTTATTAGATAAGACAATTTTCACAATTTTCGACACCCACCTCCTTGTTAGATATTTTTGTATGAAAGCTTAAATATTTTGTATGACACACCAGATTGTCTAAACACTCTTTACATCCCCACACAAACCATTGAGTAATCAATGTCTATAACCGACTGTCCATGACCTTATAGGGTAGGACGGGGCAAGATGGCCACCCGGGGCAAGATGAGCACCCCTCCGTTTTACTACTTTTATGATGAATTTTGCCCAAACAACTTTATAATCCGTTAGAATAATGTTCATCCTGTTTGTAAACCTGATAAAAGGTACTTCATAATGAACGAATTAAACAATATTGTCAAATAAGTCGATAGCATGGAATTTTAGCATTTTCTTATAAGAAATCATCAGAATAAAATAAGGTTTTTATGTCAGAATCAAATTTTTACCATAATTCTAGTTATCAGCCAACATTACTAGCTTACTGCAAAGCATTTTAATTTACATTAGAAAATATTTTCTAAAAACAAACATTAAAATTTATTCAATTTTAGTTATTTACCTATAGTGGGGCAAGATGAGCACCCCTGATGGTAATATAGAAAATATTTTGAAATTATTGTAATCCACTCAATAGTGCCGAACATAGGTTTCCGTAACCTCTGCAACTATTTGGTTGAGTAAATTTCTAAAAATAAGCAACCTAATAATCGTTTATTGTTTTTCGGGTCATTTTGTATAAAGTATTATAAAACCGCATTTTTTTTCAATAATCGAAAAAAAATGATAATTTTAGAACGTGATACCATAGCTATACACAAAGTTCACTATATCAATCAGTGTATGGCCAATTTATTGTTAAAATATTGGGATTTTAATGAAGTGCTCGTCTTGCCCCGTAGCATGTACGAACTGACCATAAAACATCTTTTTTGTTTAGTCAAATAAATCATCCTTATTGTGAATTTTTAACCCTCTCATGTTTATGGGTGATAGAAAACAAGATATAGAAGAGAACTACTGAGAGGTACTTTGAAAAATTGTGTTAGCTTTCAATAAACTCAACGTGATCCTTAGGGTGCTCATCTTGCCCCGCCCTACCCTAACCGACTCTTTATCTTCATTATCTCATTATCATTATCAATGTAAATAAATTGATATTCTTCGGTCATCAGGTATCAGGTATCAGTAGGTCGGCTCTAGAGGCACGTTCTCCTCCATTCGGGAAATTTGTGCCATCGCCATGAACACGAGCCTATTCATCATTTACCTGACGGAGAAGGGAAGGAAAAAGGATAGGACATGGGAAAGGACAGGTAAGGGAATAGGATCGTCATACTCGCAAAAGCGTACCACAATGGGTTCACATAGCGTCCTGAAAAGGACACTGTAATAACGCATAAGCGTACCACAATGGGTTCAAACAGCGCCCTGAGAAGGGCACTGTAATAACGCATAAAGCTTAAAGAGAGCCTATAGCTCTTTACCACAGCGGGTCAAGAACAACAGAACGTCCTGAAGATTCAGGTTTCTGAAGTCAGTTTCACTTAATAAGTGTTTCCCGAGTATTCGGAAACGCAATTGCGCAAAAACTGGACAGTTACATATTAAATGATACGAAGTTCCATAATCGGATTCACAGCTATCACAGGCAAATGAATCAGCTTGCTGAATATTCGCCATGTGATAACTGAGTCGGCAGTGGCCAGTCAATGCTTTGACCAGCATGCTGCAATTCTGCTTTGACAGATTTGTTAGATACTTTGCCACCCCTAGAGATGGCTCAGTACAATACAATTTTGTTTGACGACATGACTCCAAACTATTCCAGTATTGTTTGTGCTGAGTGGCAGCCCAGGTGTCAATCTGAAGCTTTACCCAACACTTGGATACCGGAATAGCTGGCTCAGGGCCAATGAAGTCATGTGATGCTCCAGTGCGAGCTAACTCATCAGCCAATTCATTTCCAGCGATGGAAGATATTGCAATCCTCTTTATTTTCTTCTTAACGAACGAAGGAAGAAGAAATAATAATAACAATAACGTCTTCAGCTGAGCCGAAATCAGAAAGGTTCAACTCATTGGGTGAACCGAGACCTGTTGCCTTTGACATTCACGCCCGGCTAAGCACACTATTTGTTGGTGAGGTGCTCGGGCAGCCAATAAGAAAAAAACTATCTTTCACCAGCTTCTTCTTTCAAAACATACTCATGTGCATATATTGTTGCATAGTGCATTCTCACCCGAACTTATAATCTAAGCCTACCATAAGACTATTCGAGCTCACTGCATTCGGCCGACAATCTGCTGCCCGATGATCGATGCGCTGCAGGGGCCCCCGGTGATGAACGATGACGATGATTATCTTCTCTGAATGCGCTACTTGATTCGAGCGCTTTTCCTATTGGAAAGCGAATGTTCGAACGCCCGTGGGCGATTCCATCACTTCTCTCACATACACGACGCACTGCACTGCCGACGACGCGATGACGCGCACACGAATGCGCCACCACTACCCGCTATGCTGTTGTCTTTCTCTTGCTAATATGCCACGTTCATTGCGATCTTCCTCCGTGCACTGATCGTGTCTCATTGGGTGGCAACGTAAACTTTCACAAGCACCAACATGCACGTACACAGTCACACCGAGTGTAGTATGTCGCCTCAGTCAGACGTACCTGGTTGACTCACAGCACAATCACACACTGAACTTCCCAACACAGTCCTACTCTTTTGGCGCTCGGTCCCGACGAGATGTGTTGCTGTCACACACACGCACAAGCGTGCTGTCGATGGATGATCGCCGGTGGGACGTCGATGCAGAGGCGCATACGATAAGAAGGCCCTGAAAGCACGTTCTTTGGTTATCCGGATACCTGACAAGATGTGGTGGTTTGTGTGGCTTACCTCGTGATGAGAGCC
Organism: Aedes albopictus; assembly: GCF_035046485.1. Lineage (NCBI taxonomy): Eukaryota > Metazoa > Arthropoda > Insecta > Diptera > Culicidae > Aedes > Aedes albopictus. The sequence continues at coordinate 211,022,437 of NC_085137.1, forward strand.
TTCTCGTGGATACGGCCTTTGCTCTAGGTGGTGCAACGATTATTGATGACGTTATTTCCTTTTGACTGGCGCCAGTACGGCCAGAATCGGATACCTTTTTTACCAAATGGGGAAAAATTAGCTTTCTTCTCCTGACAGAGTAGCAAAGACAATATCACCTGTAATCTCGCTGAATTGGTTCTATCAGGGACGGCTTTCTTCAAGGAGCATGTTGGGTGGTCTCGGTGTGGCTGTTGAGAGAAGATGGCGGAGCATTAGCTAGTGCGTTTTGTTTCATTTCACAAATTCTTCACCTCGTGTGGGAATGGATGATGGCGTCGATGTGTGTGCTTAATTTGGTGCTTTCTCCTCTTGCAGTCGCGTGTACCCACCCGACGTGTGCAAGTAGCTGTTGAAAGAACGTCTTTAGCCTGAATTCACCTGGATTGTGGTCGAGAAATGGTTACCTTTACCGCTTGCGGTCCTTTTAGGCTGGAAATTCGAGAGGTGGCGAAAACCGCACCGCTTTTGCGGGATGATGGTGGATCGGGTACACGATGAACTGAACGGTACAATGATTGTACGAGGAGTGAGAGATTTTTTCTTTGTGCGTCGTCAATGCTGCTGGTAGGCGTCTTGCTTGCGTCGCGGCGCTTTATTGGCGTACGCGCGTTGCTTTTATGCTTGGTGGCAGTGTTGCCAGTTGGATGGTTGTATTCGTCACACAATAACCCAAATATCCAGTCGACATAACTCCGCTACGTAATAAAGAATGGCCAGGTACCCATACAAGGTGAACAGCGTTTGCTGAATTCAGCTCCTCGATTTGAGTTCGACAAGCGATAACTATCTTCGACCTGGAGTTGGCCGAAGCAAGTGCTTTAATAGCAGCCTGGCTATCTGAACAGAAGTATATTACTTTGCCCATTACGTGCTGCTGAAGTGCTGATTGCACTCCGCACATAAGAGCAAAGATTTCGGCCTGAAAAACGGTGCAGTGTCTACCAAGTGAATAAGACTGATACAGCCTTAGCTCACGAGAGTAAACACCAGCACCTGCTCGACCTTCGAGAAGGGAGCCATCAGTGTAACATACGATGCCGTCTGAAATACTTCTCTCCAGATAACCAGATGTCCACTCTTCCCGGGAAGGGAATTTCGTGGAAAATGTCCTATATGGAAAATTACAAGCAATTGTAAGATCACTTGGAGCAAGGACAACTTTGTCCCAATTCACCAAAAGTGGAAACAACGAGGTGTGTGTTGAACTGCGGTTCACAGGAGTTTCCTCTAGTAAACCAAGTACCCATAGACGGTAAGTGCAAGAAAGTGCTTCTTGTTTGAGATGAATGTGTAGTGGGGCAACGTCAAAGAGAACTTCGAGCGCTGCCGTGGGAGTTGAAGAGAACGCTCCAGACATCGCCATTAACCACATCCTTTGGAGATGGCCTAATTTTGATTGGACCGTTCTCACTTCGTCCTTTTGCCACCACACAAGACATCCATACGCCAATATTGGACGAACAACAGTTGTGTAAATCCATTTGATATACTTGGGTTTAAGACCCCAAGTTGTACCAAAGGTTCGCCGGCATTGCCCGAAGGCCATACAAGCTTTCTTGATTCTGAACTCAATGTGAGGTGTCCAGGAAAGCTTGGAATCAAGAATGACTCCAACGTACTTTACCTGTTCAGTCACATTGATTTCAGAATCAAAGAGACGTAAAGATCGAACACCATTACGGTTTCGCTTTTCCGTGAAAAGAACAATAGATGTTTTACTCGGATTTACCGAAAGGCCATATTGGCGACACCAACCCTCAACTACCTGAAGAGCGTTTTGCATCAGGTCGAAAAGGGTGCTGATGCACATACCGACTAACAATGTTAGGTAGTCGTCGGCAAAACCATAAGTAGGAAAACCGCTATTATTGAGTTGCCTCAATAGCGTATCTGCTACGAGATTCCACAAAAGAGGTGATAAGACTCCCCCTTGGGGGCATCCACAAACACTCAATTTCCTAATCGCCGCTTGACGCAATGTCGAGAAGAGATGTCGGTTTTTGAGCATTTGGTGAATCCAATTGGAAATCATTGGAGATATACCGTGACCCCGTGCGGCTTCCAATATGGCATCGAAAGGCACGTTGTCAAAGGCACCCTCGATATCTAAGAAAACACCCAAGCAGGATTGCTTTTGAGCGAATGCCTTCTCGATATCGTAAACAACTTTGTGTAAAAGAGTCACAGTGGACTTACCAGATTGGTAGGCATGTTGGTTCACATGAAGAGGCACGTTGGCCAGATGAACATCACGGATGTGATGATCCACAATGCGTTCTAAGCATTTCAGAAGAAAAGAGGTCAAACTGATAGGTCTGAAGCTCTTTGCTTCTTCATACGACGCGCGACCCACTTTCGGAATAAACTTCACAGTAATATCCCGCCAGGATTTGGGAATATACCCTGTAGCAAAACTGCAAACAAGTAGTTGTTTCAAAGTATGTTTGAAATGATCAAATCCCTTCTGAAGCAAAATAGGATAAATCCCATCTGCCCCAGGAGATTTGAAAGGAGCAAAGCTATTAAGTGCCCATTCAATCGATTCTAAAGTTATGATACTCCGAGCCGAAGCTAAAGAATCATAACTACAAGAAAAGACATCAAGTTCATCCGAAGATGTAATATCCACACATCCGGGGAAGTGTGTACTGAATAAACATTCCAAAACTTCCTCATCAGAGGAAGTGAAATCACCATTTGGCAAACGAAGTTCGTTCACTTGAAAATCCTTAGATTTTGCAAGGATTTTGTTCAATCGACTGGCTTCACTCAGACTGGAAACATTTGTACAAAGGTTTTTCCAGCCGGATCGTTCAGCAGACCGAAGAGCTTTCTGGTAGGCCTTGCGAGCCGACCTGAAAGCCTCCGATCCAGCCGAACGTCGTCTGTTCCAACTCTTTCTACATTGTTTCCTGAGCTTCGCCAGATCGGAGTTCCACCAAGGGGTTCCTCTTGTGGTCTTCACAGACCGCAGAGGGCAGGCTTCTTCAAAAGCTTCCATGATGAAGGCCGTTGTAGTATCAACGGCATCATCTAAATCACTTGGAGTGTCAATTGATGGTGAGTATCCATGAAATTTGGCTGCAACCAAATCGGTAAAGAGATCCCAGTTGGTTGACCGGGGATTCCTGAAACGCAAAGTTTGCGAAGTAACATTCACATGTTCAAACAAGATGTAGCGATGGTCAGATAAAGATTCTTCATCTGACACATGCCAATTGGTCAGCTCATGACTAATTCTGCTAGAGCAAAGCGTTATGTCTAACACTTCCTCTCTACCAGATATCAAGAAGGTTGGGCGGTTGCCTATGTTAAGTAATCCAAGATCTGTACTACTTAGACACGGACACGTTCAATGCTTCCAGTGAGCTTTTCGCTCTTTGAAGGAAGCACGACACTAGACAACGGACTAGCATGCAACGCCCAGTGGCACAGCCGAAAACTTTTCCTGACAGCTGCGGCGGGAATCGAACCCACGCTCCTCAGCACGAAGCGACAAAGAGCTTGGTGACCCTAGCCGCACGACCACGGAGCCGCACGAAAGTATTCCATCAAACTGGAGCCTCTCAAATTGATGTCTGAGCTGCCCCAGATTATATGGTGAGCATTAGCATTACTACCAACAATTAGCGGAAGGCCTTTTGAAGTGCAGTATGCAATGACTTGCTTGAAAGCATCCGTAGGGGATGGTTCATCATGCGGTAAATAAACCGAACAATAAACGTATTTCCTGTTGAGGTTTTCAACAGATACATCGATTGTGACAGCACATACATCTCTGGTAGTTAGTTCAGAGATGAGTGTAGCAACGATTGCGTTGTTGACAAGCACACATGCTCGGGGCATGGCACGTGAGTTTGCCATTTCATTTTTACTGAAAGTAGCAAACACCGGATTCACAAGGTTTCCTAGATAGAAATTCCCCTTACGAAAGTAAGGTTCTTGGACTAACGCCACTTGGGCTGTACCATTTTGCATAAGTCTACAAAGATTGATCGTTGCTGTTCTTTTGTGCTGAAGATTGATCTGAGCTATCCTAACCGTAGCCACTACCCAAACTAGGCAAGATTAAACTCTTAACAATCACAGCACAAAAAAGAACAGCAACAATAAAGCCAGATCGGTATCGATTTGAGTGCGCCAAAGGCGAGGATGCACAGATTACACTGTGTAAAACGCATAATGCGAAACCATATAGGTGAAAATTTAAACTAATTAATAACATCTTCATAATCCCGCCCTTATTCAGCCTCAAGTATGAGATTGAAGAAGGGCAGCTGATTGTCTCGGAGAAACACAAGGTCCACCGCGCTATTGCTCCGGTTAGCACAGTAAGGGCAAATACTGTGGAGGGTGCCCTGGTACTCCACAGGCTCCGTTTGCGTTTTTATAAGACCCCCCTAACCATTCATTCCTAGGCACGGTAAGCGTAAAGCCGCATAACACCATGAATTAGGGGTCACCTGATTAGTGGATTCCTACCACTGGAACAGGCGGTCCGTAGTGCTATTCTTAGCCAGTTGAACTAACCGCTACCGACACTACACAGCTATCTAGGCTGATCGGGAAAAGAAGTTAATATTAATGATCAACTTCATACGGGCCCGAAAAGCCGATTTCGAAAATTTCTAAAAATAAGCAACCTAATAATCGTTTATTGTTTTTCGGGTCATTTTGTATAAAGTATTATAAAACCGCATTTTTTTTTCAATAATCGAAAAAAAATGATAATTTTAGAACGTGATACCATAGCTATACACAAGGTTCACTATATCAATCAGTGTATTGCCAATTTATTGTTAAAATATTGGGATTTTAATGAAGTGCTCGTCTTGCCCCGTAGCATGTACGAACTGACCATAAAACATCTTTTTTGTTTAGTCAAATAAATCATCCTTATTGTAAATTTTTAACCCTCTCATGTTTATGGGTGATAGAAAACAAGATATAGAAGAGAACTACTGAGAGGTACTTTGAAAAATTGTGTTAACTTTCAATAAACTCAACGTGATCCTTAGGGAGCTCATCTTGCCCCGCCCTACCCTAACCGACTCTTTATCTTCATTATCTCATTATCATTATCAATGTCAATAAATTGATATTCTTCGGTCATACTTGTAGGGTTAACGTATTCTAGGACACGAAAACAAGAACAAAAAAAATACGGAAGTAACTATTTAAGGACGGAGTTATTCATCAACCCCTTCAACGAGGAGCGAATGACCAATCCTCAATCCACTATAAAGGAAGTTAGTAACATAAAAATTATACCTCTATGTCACAGATGGTGTGTAGAACATCCGCTTTCGAAAATCCTGATGCGGTATCCTGCTGAAACAGATCAGAATTAAATTCAGTAACATTTATTATTTAAAGTATTAAATAATACTTAGCGGTAGTATGTTGTACTTACATTTGGCGGTTCAAATATGTTGATCAGCGTATAGCCAAGGTCTGCATTTCCACTTGCTAAACACACTCGGCAAAGATTGTCCAAGCCATTCTTCGCAACAAGTGCCATGAGCCAGGGTTCTGGTCGAGTCATTATTGAAATTCCTTAGATTTGGAATCTGTGTTAAACTTTGACCTGCAAAGCGGTATTCTATCAGATCCAAATATCGAGATTTTTTGCTACACTTTTGTTTACAAATACAGGGGATAGACAAAATGATCGGGACAGGCATAATTTTCACTTTTAAAATAATATTCAACTAGCTGTAACTTTTCGAAAAGTTCAGCGAATGTTCTCTGTAAGTTCACCAACTAGTTGTGTATCAGTGGTTTGAATTTGGGAAAGATCGGGCCGTTTTCCACGAAGTTATAAATATTCTTGGGAAAGGTAAAATTATCCGATAGCCAACATTGAGCTATTATATATCCGGATTTATTGAACCGATTGCAATTAAATTTTGACCATTCATGACTTATATAATGAACTCTGGAAAACATTTGACTTAACTTGAAATTTTTAACAAGAAAAAAAGTCATAGCGATTTTATTTTTTCACGATTTTTTAGCAAATTGGTCTATTTTTAATATGTATTCCATTACTTTTTCAATTTGTTGGCGGCTATGTTGTTACTTTCCTTCAAAACACATTTATATATAAGTCAATTAGAGGGGAATTAAACGAACTATAATTTGCATCTTGAATTCTGAAACGATGTTGAAGTTTTGAATAATTTGGTAATTTATTAGAAAAATAATCTAATCGCTATAATTTTCTTCCGTCTTAAGAATTTTAAGTTAGGTCAACGGTTTTTCGTAGCTCATTATATTAGTCATAAATGGTCAAAATTTCACTGCATTCGGTTCATTTAATCCGGAGATATAACAGCTCAAAGTTGGCTATCGGATAATTTTACCTTTTCCAAGATTTTTTATAACTTCGTGGAAAATGGCCTCATCTTTCCCAAATTTTGACCACTGATACACAACTAGTTGATGAACTTATAGTAAAAAATTGAGAATATTTGATGCACTTTTCGAAAAGTTACAGCAAGTTGAACATTTTTTGAAAAGTGAAAATTTTGCCTGTCCCGATCATTTTGTCTATCCCCTGTACGAGAATGAAACGAACGAACTCAGCAGGCAAGGTGATAAGAAATGATGGTAGAGTGTGTTGGTAGAGAGATATACATCCTCATCGGGATCAAGCTAGTACTTCCTCACAGACAAACAGAATAGTCATTAATATTCATTTATTTTTCACGTCACGGTTCCCCAGCGTTGAAGCTTCTGGAAAATACAAGATATCCGAAATGAGAAAAATGTACATACCTATAGAGCATTTTAAAAGGTTGTGTAGTGTACCTTTAATCAAATATTCAATACTTCCAAACTGATGAAGCAACAAAACTGCATTTCAAAATTGTATTTTAGAGTTTATAAAATCAATAGGGAATATTGTGTATTTTCAGCAGTTTTGTTCTCTTTGTCATAAGGTTTTAGGAATTCTAAAATACTGATTATGATGATGATGATGATTTTGTTCTACCATCTATTGTAGCAAGGCATCTTCCTATAGCACTGGAATAATCTGAAAAGCGATTTAAGGCTTTTTACGGCGTCATCGGAATCGGCAGCCATGTTGGATATGTTGCTCGAAATTTCAAAGTGATAATTCTCTGCTACCAAATCGAATATTCGCATGAAAAAGTATCATCCTATTTGCTCACTCGCAGTGATTGCGATGATATTGCGCGCAAACCCCAACATTTTATTCCCACCTTTGGGTTTCCGCGCCGAAGACCCAGCGCCAGATTCGGCGACAAAGAAAACTGACAGCAGTCGCCGGACAGTTGGCAATCCTGATATTTGACGGCGGCCGCCCGGTAGTCATGGGAGTCGATTGTTGTCACGCAAATAGATCTTTTCGCTGAAAATGCATGTGTATTGAGTTATTGTTGACAGATTTTCTGCAGTGTTAGTGTGAAATTCAGCGGTTTTCTGTATCGCGTAAGCCTTCGCTGGAAGAAAACGTCATGTTGTTCAGCGAAGCAAGGAAAATTTTCAGTGAAAAAAGCAATACTTTTTCTGCTGGGTTGCTACTGAATTGACAGTTTTTTATCACTTTGAAAACGCGAGGCAAACAATCATTGAAATGCAAAAAGTCAATGATTCGTTTGAAAGCTTCGTGATGCATTATGACACCTTAATCAAGATTGTGCTATTGTTAGTGATTAGTCATTCTCCTGTATGAAGGGCCAATAAGGGTTTTGTTAACCGCAAAAAGAGACACTTGCGCGAAACCCACGTCATGGGAAAAGAATCTACTTCCAAAAGAAAGTTCTCGCGAACAACAGCAAAATCAAGCCCTCGACTCGATTGACAGAATACTCCCAATAGATGGGATCGAAGAGACCGCCCTCAATCCACGAAATGTTGTTGTTAACAAGGAGGAGGCAGTCACAGGTTCCTATCCAAGTCGTTTCAATCGGGTGCTCTGATGATCCCTCCCTTTTCCAATACATGATATGATATGTGTGTATATGTGTGATTGTTTATCATATGATAGAACATTCTTGCCTTTTTGTTACCTATCTGAAACCTGTCTGAAACATGTTATGATTATATCAGGCTAGCATTTATTCATACATGAAATTTACCTGAATCCTCCTGAAATAAAATGTTAATTAGTATAAAAATTCAAAAATAACACACATGTACGAAAAAAGTACACCAAAATTAGATCTTGAAAGGTACAGAACTGTCTGTAGACAGGAAGCAAGATCTAAGTTTAGTGAGGCAGATCTTACACCGCAACGCACCATTGTAAGGTGATCTACCCACGTTACGGGAGTTAACTTAAATACTTTGTAAGGACTGTATCGTTAATTATGAGTACACCTGAAAATTACTGTATTTTGAAAATGTTTTATTTATTTTGTAAATTAAATTCAATTACATTGTTTAAAAACCCAATACAGGCGTACCTCGATAGTACGTACCCTCGATAGTGCGTACCCTCGATAGTACGTACCCTCGATAGTACGTGCCTCAATAGTAAGTACACCAAAATTTAGTTAATTTTTAATCTACAAAAATGAGTTCGAATCATTAGTAGACGTATAGCAGAGACTCCGATACTATAAATTTGTGTTATGCAGACTCCTATAACACGGATTTTCAGTAAATTAAACAGTTTTAAAATGTAGTGAATTGAATCGATGTAATGATTGCAGTATTCTTCGCTTTACAGAGATATTTTCTGCCAGTCATAATATCTGGCATCATCATTCTGGCGTTACATCCCAACTGAGGAGGACTGCTTCTCAGCTTTGTGGTCTATAAGCACTTGTACAGTTATTAACTAAATGCTTTCTTTAGAAATAGAACGTTGTAATAAAATAAAAAGGCACATGATGGTTCTATTTTGTGTGGTAATAAAAAAACTAAATTTCTCGGCGAAGATTGCTCTCCAAAACATGAATTAAACCCATCAAGTAACTTACCCAAACCATTGATTTCACTTCACTTATTTGTTTTTTTTTTCGTTTTCCAATAAACTTTTTTTTGCGATGCGTATAAAATATTTGACAGTTTTCCATGAGTTCGGAAATTTAAAAAACTTTGAGTACCGTAGGGCACTGCAAGCCGCGGTTGCTAAGGAAAATGTTCTTTGTTTTTGACGTTACGTGAGCTCTTAATGAAATTATTCCGGAAGTTTATTTAGGATTCCTTCAGAAGTTTCCACTGGGGTTTTCCCAGGAGTTTTTTTTTCTGAGAGGTTCCGCCTGGGGTTCCATCAAAAGCAAGGATTGTTCCAGGAAGTTCCCCGAGATTCTTCCAGGGATTCCTGGATTTCTGTAGAAATTAATATCGAGATTCCTTCAGCATTACTCCTTTTTGGATTACCTTAGTAATTTTTCCTGAAACTCTTCCAGGTATTTCTTCCGTGGTTTCTCCACAAACTTAATCTAGAATTCTTTTAGGAGGTAGCTATAACTAAGTTGCTTTTTCCTGTGTTTATTCAAAAAAATTCTACAGAAACTACATGAGGAATTCCAAAAACAAAATAATCCAAAAAAATCATAATGAACTCCAGGAGGATTTCCATTACAAACATCTGAAAGAATTCCAGAAGAGTCTGCAGGAATTCCTGGCGGAGCTCTTGGTAGAAACCAAAAAAGAGTTCCTAGATGATTCCTGGAAAAAGTTCTCGAAAAAATCCCAGAATCAGTTTCTGAAAGAATTCCTAGAAGAAGCTCTAAGAGGAATCCCGGAAAAAGTTCCTGAAAAGTAATTCCTGACAGTCACCAAGAAGAAATTCCCGGAGGAATCCCGGAAGAAATTTTCGAAAGAATCCTGGAAAAATCCCAGAAAGATTACCTGGTGAAATTATTGTAGGAATCCCAGAAGTAGCTGAATACCTGAATGGGGCTGTCCATAAACCACGTGGTCATTTTTTTTGGGACTTTTCAACCCCCACCCCCCCACCCCCCCCCCCCCCCCCCCCCCACAGAGATTTCTCCAGAGATTGCTTCCGAAACTTCACCAAGAATTTCTTCTGTAATACTTTTTCGGGACTTCCAGGATTTCTTCAGGAATTTCTTCCTGAATACCTCCAGGAATTTCGTTGCGGGATTTCTCCATGCAATGATGCAAATGATCACCTCACTAGTGCTCATCACAACTCATCAACTGTATATTTATCGCGTGCGATTGAACTGTGCACTATAATCAGCGATGACCAGCAGCAAAGAGGTGGCAAAACGAACATGATGTAAATCACAAACGATTTTGCACACATCTGACTGTGCCGTCACACGCTCGCCCGAACAGCCGAACCATACCGAATAGGTTGGTTTGCGAAGCTACGGCACGAACGCTCGACACACACACAGAAGCAACATTCGCATGTACCGATACCATACTAATAAAGCTTCCAGCCAACGATGCTTCGCGATAAGCTGTCGAAAAGCATCGAAAGCGATGAAAAGAGATGCTTGGCTAGAACGCAACGGCTCAACGGCGAAAAGGAAGAGTCAACTATGCTGATCAGTGTTGATTCCGTTCGTGTGCTACTCGTATGGGAGGTTGATTGAATAAAGCGAGGATGGGTGAAAACGTATTCGTTGTCGAAAGCAAATCGCATCATTTCGCGAATGTTTTCATCAAATAGCAAGCTTGTTTCCATGAATTCATTTCAAGATTCCTCCAGAAATTTATTCCGACATTCCTGCAGGAATTCTTTCTAAGATTCATCAAATAATTTTTCCTTGAATTCCTCCAAGAATTTCGGGATTCCTCCAAAAGCTCCGGGACACCTCTAGGAATCACTTCTCGTAAAAAAATTAAACCACAGACAAACAGACGTAACACTTCGAACATTTATCGATTTACACCATAGTCACGGCAACATGTTCGCCCAATGCTAAAAGGACTGAGTTTGGCCGACCATCACGGATGGCCAGTTGGCCAACTATCGAATTTTTAAATGGACCGTTAAATTGATGTACGATGGGAATCGTCAGAGTGTTACGTCTGTTTGTCTGTGATTAAACTCTTGGAAGTGTCCTAGAAGGACCAATGTTCAGAAGATTTTGAAAATATCACGACAATAAATATTGCAGGAGAAAATACTTCTAGAATGCTTCTATAACAAGATATAACTGATCTAGATCGATATAATTATATCTAGACCAGTATGGATGGTTTTAAAAGATAATTCAAATAAAATCAATATAAGCTCCCAGAGACAGATGCCTCTACGAAGCATCCCCAGAGCACAAGAAAATTTTTCCAATAAAGATAGGATCCTAAACAAGCAAAATTACGTAATTAATAAACGGAGCCGGGTTTATGTACATGTAATTTTTTGGCAATCCTGGCGTTCTAGGAATAACATTCTTAGATTTGAAAATGAAATTTGAAATAAAAATGTATGATTCGATAGTACGTACATTTCGATAATACGTACACTAAACGAAGCGGTGGTGTACGTACTATCGAGGTATGCCTGTAAATGCATTGCGACATTGGGCTATATTGTAATATATTTTGCAGTTTGTCGATGGGGGGCTGTCAACAAAGCTTTGTGAACCCCTGCAGTAGCATTTATAGCGAATTTGAAACAATGTCTATTGTTGCCATTCGTACTGTTCCGATTATTGCTGGATACGTTTATCTGATTGTGGCGTGTGTTTGGTCTGCTTCATTCCGAAATTATATTTTTTTTATATTTTGCAATACCAATAGCAGTAATATTAGGTAGTTAAATAAGGGGATTTACATAATTATACAAAATCATCAATTATTTACCAACATTACAGAATTTACATCAACCAACGATGAGTCAATCAGAAGAAGAAACATCCGGAACAGAATCTCCGTTTCTCAAATCGCGAACAGTTACCCGCAATGAAAGTTCTTCAGAGGAGTATGAATCGGATCAGGAGGAAAGCGGCGACGAAAATGAACAACAGCAGTCTGATACCGAAGAATCAGAAGTGGTGCAAGCTAAACCCCCTACAGTCAGCATTCCACAATCGGCGCCAAAGCCCAATATTGAGCCACGCGCTCCACGTCCGACAGTAAAATCGAAGTCGTACGACGTTATGATATTGGATGCAATGAATGCCCTCGACGAAAACAAGAAGTCCGGGGTGTCCATCAGAAGCGTTTCGAAGTACGTTCAGGATAACATGCCAGTACCTGAGAACTTCAAAATGTTCATGTTCAAAAAGGCCGTCGACAAAGCACTGAGCAAGGATATGTTCGTTCACACTTCTGGAACGGGAATGGCGGGATCGATTGCTTTCTCAGCGGCGCACAAGAAAACGAAGAAACTTCAGCAGGCGAAGGAGATGAAGGCTGCTGAGAAAAAAGCGAAAACAGAAGCGAAAGCCAAGGCGAAGGCTGAAACGGCAAAGGCTAAGCCAAAAACCACCAAAGCCGCTGCCAAGCCAAAACCAAAGGATAAAAACAACAATCCTTCTGAAAAGCTAGCGGACTCGAAAAACACAACCGTGAAAGGAAAGAAAGCCAGACTTTCCGTGTCCTTATTACCTACCTTGAAAGCTAAAGCTAAGCCGAAACCGAAGGCAGCTGTGAAATCTGAAACAGAAGCACCAAAAACGACAACCACCAAAGAGGTAAAGAAGGCCGGGGTAGACGCGACTGAGCAAAGCACCAAAGGAAGAGCAAAAGCCGGCCCACCCAAAGCAGCGACCACAAAAGGCAAGGCTGCGAATTCAAAAAAGTAGGCATGCTTTCAAAATTTGGTTAAAGTTTTAGCACATTTTGTATTTTCTCATTATATTTATTATAAGTTGAAGCAATGTTAGATAAATAAATTGTTTTTTTTACTGTTCGACAAAATGCAACTTTTAACATCTGATTACGCTATTAGAGAAACCAAAAAAGAGGGGTTGGGTGCGCGTAGTTTAACTTCAGGGATATATTAGATGCAGCCCATTCTAATTATCTATAAACCAAAGACTAATTCTAGAATTGCTCAAAGATTTTTTCCAGGAATTTCTTCGGAAGTCCTTCACGGATTGTTCCATTGATGTTTTCTTCATGAAATTCGGGGATTCCTCCGGAGCAACCTTCTTGATTTCCTCAAAGAATTTTTCCAGAGATTTCTCCCTCCTCTGGAGGAATTTCTGGAGAACCCCTCGCGGAACTAGTCCCTGGAGAAAATACTTGCAGAATTTTATGAGAGAACCACAGGTGGAATTTGTTGTTGAATCCTTGCAGGAAGCCTTGGAGAAAATCTTGAGGATTCCCTGGAGGAACTTTAAGGGAAATTCTGGGGGAATCCCTACAGTAGTAATCCCTGAAGAAATTGCTGAACAAATCCTTAGAGGAATCCCTAGAGGCATTCCTGGAGGAACTTTTAGGGGAACTCTGAAGGAATCCCTAAAGGAAATTCTGCAGGAATTGCTGGAAGAAATACTGCAGGAATTCCTGTAGTAATTCTTAAAAAAGTTGCTGATGAACCTGGAGAAATTCTTGGAGGAATCCCTAGACCCTGGAGGAATCTCTGGAGGAATTCCTGGAGAAATCTCTGGAGGAAATGTAGAAGAATCTCCGAAGGAATTTTGGAGGAACTTCTGGAAAGAAAAATCTTAATGGAATCTCTTGAGGAATTCCTGGAGCAATCAATGGAGGAGTTCCTACAGGAATTTCCAAAGAAGCTCATGAAGTGGAAATAACTTGAACTTTTGTAGACACTTTCAGAGAAACTGGTATAGAATTTTGCAAATGATTAACTGGATAAATGGTCGAAAAAAATCTTGATCAATTCTGACCAGTGCTGAAAAATTCATTTCGTCATATCTAAATTCAATCACCTACAGCTCATTTTAGAAGCTGAACCTGAGAATATGGTATATGAAAAACTTGTGAGGCTAGACCAGTTCTGCAAGAAACTCACGGAAAAACCGCTATTTTTTCAAATATTTAAGGGGCCGTCCATTGATTACGTAAGGGTTTATGGAGGGAGGGGGGGTTTGAGAAATCATATGCGCCATACAAAAATATTTGGACTTTCATACAAAAAATCTCACAAGGGGCGAAAAATCGTAAAAATTGCCTTACGTAATGAATGGACAGCCCCTTAAGGTAAATGTCACGGACTACCTTCGAAAAATGCAAATGATATTCACGGTGAATATCATTTGGCATTTTTCAAAGGTAGTCCGTGACATTTACATTGAATATTCGAAACCGGTTTTTCCGTGACTTTCTTGCAGAACAGGTCTAGCCGCACAAGTTTTTCATATACCATATTCTCAGGTTCAGCTTCTAAAATGAGCTGTAGGTGGTTGACTTTAGATATGACGAAATGAAATTTGCAGGACTGATTCTGACTATACATGTCAATGGTTACTCCTCCGTGATTGATCTGAACTGTTACTAATTGCACTGAGATCCAAACTGAATAAGGGGCTGGGTTACTCCACTTATTCTCAGAGTTCAATTTAAGCAGCTCATACATTTTTGATCAATAACTGCGCCGGCCAAGTCCTTATAGTCAGCTGGGAAGGGAAAGGAATGTGAGAGTGTACTGGTTGTTGCTACTAGAGACCGAGAGCACACTGCGTCCCCACAACCCGCATGAACTAGGGTATTTGTTAGACGGAAAGGATGGAAGATCTGGGAGTCACCGTTGGGTCGGTGATGCGATCCATGGATAGGGGTTCGTAAGGTGATAGATTGTGTGGTGAATACTATGAAGGTCAAGCGACACAGTTCGCTTAGGTTGCATAACTTGCAGGCGTTATATACACACTTAGTTTTATATACCGAACTCGGTTTAAATTTTCAACGGATTACGTCGGTATACGAGAAAAAACCGAGCGATTCGCTTCATTTCTGAAAAATCATCGCCTGCCGAGCCAAACTGTTGGTTAGGCCATGTTTGTTTTCTCAATGTTTGAGGTCAGGTTGGACTTGTTTGTGACGTCCAAAGTTCTGTTAAAATCAAAGCCCATTGGAATGCATTATCTCAAAACTTATCGGAATGTGCAATTAAGTACTTTATTCAATAAAACCTCAATTGAGTGCGAAAGTGTACATGGAGACAAGGTTGCGACCATTCATTTGCAAAGATTTACATTCATTTGCTATTATCTCAGTTCAGAAGCATGCTATCGAAAAACAATGTATGGATGAATTTAACCTTGTAATTTTATCTGAAAGTTTGCCAAATAACATTGGGGTCACAAACGTATACCAAAGTCGTGAGCGAGCTGTGAAGGCAACTCTCCACGCGGTGAATGTAAATTACATTCACGCTGTGGAAAGTTGCCTTCACAGCTCGCTCACGACTTTGGTATGCGTGTGCGACCCCAATGTTATTCGGCAAACTTTCAGATAAAACTACAAGGTTAAATTCATCCACACATTGTTTTTTGATAGCATGCTTCTGAACTGAGATAATAACAAAAGAATGTAAATCTTTGCAAAGGAATGGTCGCAACCTTGCATGGAGAAAATAATTATTTTCAGATTCCACTTTGGTCAATCGTGGACACAATGCTCTGAACCCGATGAATTACTGCAAGGTCAAAACAAAATTAACTTTCAAGCAACGTTAAATGTGAGAAATTAAATACGCATTGCATATTGCTTTCTTAAGTTTAAACTCGGTTTTCATTCTTGTGAACAACAACTCTGCAAAAAATGTGCTCTTGATCCCAATAATACCTTTAAAATTGAAATCAACCGATGTTCGGTTGGTTTCGATAGTTGAACCGAAAACTTCGGTAAGTTTGACGTTTTGAGACTGACACAAAGTTTAAACGAATGTTCGGTTCCTAAATTTTACACCGAGTGGACAACCGAGTGTTGTAGCAGTCAGGAATTTTGTAAATAGTTTATATGTATATACATGCATGAATTACATTAATATAGTCCAAATATATGTCTCAATAAGATTGGATAGGTCAATCAGATTAATGAACGAAAAGAAGTTCAAATATAAAGCATCCCTTAGCTTATGCAATCATGAGTTGCGAGCACTTTGCAAAATCTTTCCCGGGGCGGGCTCCTCCGTCTCATTGAAAGGTTGGAAAAGGACAGCGGCACGACCTTCGTACTGAGTTATCCTTCGGGGTTCTATAGTCACAAAGTGCACGACGGGAGTTCGGGAAATGACAAAGTCCGGTTTGTCCGAGGTCCATGTTCTTTAATCTGAGGAGCCACAGATTCGTCGATTTCGTCCGTGACTTCTCAGTTAATCAGAGGTGTGCGCGTTTGAGAATTTTGTTCGAGTTCATAAAAATTCCTAGAAAGTGTGCGTAGTTTTGAAAATTGTGTGCGAAGTTAGCTAGGAAACCAAACATAGCAAGCCGCTAGGCTGTCTATTCGCAGCAGATTCATCTCGCACCCAAGCGCCCAAAACCTGCCCCTCAACGGACGAAAACGTGCCCAGCGACCGTCAACCAGCTGGAAGTCGCCCGATTCGTCAACATATCGGCCGAACGAGGTTCAGGGGACCTCGTGAATGCATCCACCGCCATCCTAGGACATCCATTGTCAGCATTGACGATTCAGTCGCTGTTCGTCCATCTTGAACGAACTCGGTGGACGAGATCGTTGACCCAGCCATAGGTCATCGACTGCGGTAGAGTAGACCAACGAAACCGGTGAGTCATACCAGACAATCTTTTTTGGAGTGAAGTGGGGCGTCCGATGAGGGCGCCTCGGAGTTTTTTGTTGCCAGTCCAAAGACTGAGAAAAATGCGCATCTAGAGCGAACACGAAACCTTGGATCGTGAACACGTGCGTGACAAACTGCCGCCGTGTCGATCCCCGTAGAACCAGGAGCGCAGACTAATACGCATCTGCGCTGCTAAAGCCGTGACGTCACGCGAGATAACGCAAAGCACATGAGCACAGAGTGAGAGTAGGCAGACAGGGCAAGAGAATGCACACAAGATAGGGAGTAGCTAGCCATACCCAATACACACACAACCGAAGGAAAATGTTTGTTAGATGTGAATAAAATTATAACTAAAACTTCCATGAATTCCGTTTCCGTCTTTCAGAAATAAATGTTAGTGTTGTGTAAGCTCCCTGGTGTTTAGTTAATTTCATGTGTTGCACGTCACTTCGCGATTAGTATCGGTTCCCGTCCTCCACCCAGTTGGGGTTTGATTAATGGGCAATCAGTCCATCTCTTATGTGTTGATTTGTTGCGCGACGATCGGAGAGTCTGCCCGTGATGAGAAATAACGAGTGACTCAGTATGTTGCATCGTTTGGGAGAATGAGTGGATCTCTTACCGGAATCTCTGAGTGTCTTTGGGAGTAGAGAATTTCGTTGTGATAATAGGGTGAACCCGTTCGGACGTTTGGTTCGTAAGCCAGCCAACGATCTGTAAAATTCCTTTCGAGGAGAATCTATGGACTCGCCCTCAGGAGAGTCTCAACCGGGCAATTAAAATTGGGCATGTGGTCTCCCTTGTGGAGTGGCGCTTAAGCCACGTGTTTTGAGACGGATCGCCCGGGCTGGCTACAGTGTTCAGCAGATAAAAACTCGGTAAAAATTTAACCGAGTTCGGTACTAATTTCTAAGTGTGTACACTGTGCTGTGGGAGTTGGAAGGAAGGGAAACGACTTTTTCAATTCGTTTCTAGTTCTAGCAATGGCTATGAACATATGAATATACATCAGTTGTATATTTAGAGAATAAAGAGATAGAGAAAGTAGATAGAAAGATACAAAGTATAAGCAAAGAATAAAAATAGAAAGAATGCCATCTCTTGCCTTTTTCTATGTAAACGTCAAGTGACGAGACAAGAGAGGCGCTCTCTACACGGAGAGACGAAACTACCCAAAAGCGAGTTCTTTCCACCCAACTTCGGGGTTGCGTGCGTCAAGCCAATTTTGAGTTGATGGAATCGATGTTTTTGTTGGGTTGTTCCCGCTTGCTTCCATGTGAAAAAAATACCTAATTTTCAGTTTTTTCCACCCAACCGAAATTTTGACTAGGTTGTATTCACTCAAATTTGAGTACTGTGCTAGAAACTCAGTGTTGGCTTGACGCACGGAACTGCAAAAGTTGGGTTGTTTCTCTCTTCACTCTCTGACAACAATAGAAAGAGCGCATGAAAAGGGAGATGAAAAAGAACTCAAAATTGAGTTTAAAAGTACCTAATTTTGAGTTTTTCAGTTTCTCCGTGTAAGCGTGTCAATGTGGAAGCTATCTGTAACAGTGTTCGTGATTTGTCATAAGAGAAGGTGGTGTGCGCATGTTTTGGTATCCGCATACAATCAGTAACGCACACTACCACATGAAGGTTAAACTTTCATCCGCAAATAGCGCTGCGGTAGTGTCCCCCCGAGCATCAGCGGAGTGGGCATTTTTGATATTTTTATTTTTTGGTATAAGTCTGCGGTATAAGTGAAGGAACGGACCAGGGATGGAACCCATGACCTTCTGCATACGGATCAGAAGCGGTAGCCACTAGACCACCAAACCCGGGAAAAAACTCTTGAAAAAAACTACAAAGGATGCTCTGCAAGAATTTCCTAATGAATTCTCAGATGAACTTTCAAATGATCTTCCTGAAAAATGTTCACAGAAAAAAATCCTGAAGGAACTCACGAAAGAATTCTTTGTGGAACTTCTAAAAAACCTTATAAAAATCGTTAGGTATTATTTGAGCAATTCTCGTGGAAACTGATGGAATAATCGTTGAAGGAACTCCTTTGTAGGGCTGTTAGAAAAGTGTGGATTTGAAAACTGCAAATTTACATGTAACACATGCTTGAAATTTGCTTCTTATTCTGGAGGTCTTGAAACTTAAACTCATGCTAGAGGTTGTTTGTGTTGGAATTCTTAAAAGATTTTTTTCTGAACTCCTTAGCTGAAGAAATGCTTCCAATAACAAATCTAGCCAAATAACTGAAGCACTTTCCGGTGAATACCTTACATCGGATTTTTTTCCGGAAATTCTGGAGATGTTAATGATGGAATTCTAGTATAATTCATATAGGTATTCATGGCACAAATTTTCCAAATGAAAACGTGCCTCTGGAGCCTGAACAGACTTGTTTAAATGTTTTCTGGTGAAATTCTTGCAGAAATTTCCTGAAAATTTTCCGGGAAGAAGTTTATTGCAAAATTCCTCAGTCTTTGCTATTTGCTGCAGCTACCAAATCAGAAACCCTATGCAATAATTGTGTTTATAAGTAATTATTCTGAAAATGCAATTCCATAATATTTGCAAACAGGTCCATATACAAACCTCCAGATGCAAAAATAATCCGAAACCCATTCAATTGTACATAGTTTAATATTAGGTATATAGGTTCTGTTTTTTAGGTCTTCCTAAAGATTTAAAGCTGGGTTCTAAAGTTGCTCCTAGAAAAAAAGCGAAACTCACTGAAATTTCTGCTGAATCTTCTGAGTAATTCTGGTACAGTAGACGTTCGGTCGGTGCAAACGGTTTAACTGCAATGCTTTTTATCTGTAAGTCCGGTAAGTGCAAAAAAATTGCAGTTATCGCACCGCCAAATGTCAAAATAGTGCGCCATGTTAGCCCAAATGAACAGTCAGATGAAGTTCACGTTCATTTAACGTCAGTTGATGGTTTGTTGACACTGTCAGGCGTTGCGTTTATCGGATTTTCGTTCGCTAAGTGAAACGTAAACATGTTGCAGTTATCGAACGTCTACTGTACTTCTAAAAAACTCCTGTGAAAAAATCCTTTTTTGAGGGAATTGCTGAAAGGCTGCGGTTAACTATGGGAGCACGTGACCATTACTTTTTTTTTAATATCTGGGGGATGAAGATTTTTCCATTTATAGCACTACAGCTACCATTGCGATCTGAATTTGTAGAAACCATGGAAAAGAAAACTTTTCTAACGTAATTTGTGAGGCTGTTTTTGGATATTTCAGGAAACTTAAAAGATATTTTGGTTTTAATATCTAATCTCAGTTTCAATAAGCTTACATGGAAGCTCGTGGATATTTTTTGGTGGAAGCTGATGAGCAGTGAATAAATACAACTTTAAAAAAAATCTATGGCGAAAAATAGGAATTTACCCAATGTTTTGTCAAATTTCTCTAGGAGTTAAAAATCTTGTACAGCCTGAATAGGGTAGTATTCAGAGCATTGGATTAATTATTCATCAAAGAGTAACGCAATAAAAAAAACAGATAGATCTACAAAGAAATAAAACTTTCTAAGCTCCAGTAACAATTCTCAACAGGAAATCCTCCAGAAGTGCTTCTATGAATTACTCCAAGGATATTAAACGATTCTTCAGATCCGCATTAGAAAATAGGCCAAAATAGGCTAAAAAATCATACAAGAAGCATTTCATGTTTTCCATTGGTTACTCCAGGAACTCCTACAGGAGTTTTTCTTAAAATTTTGCAGGCAATACTTTGAAAGATTCCATAAAAAAATCTGGAGAGTCCTGTCGTCTGGTTTTGAACATGGAATTTCGCTTTCATTTTTTTTCTTGAAAGTAAGGAAATTATTTATAAGTTTATCCAGTAATTATACTAAGAGTTACATAGAAAACACTTCAAAAAAGTTCTTTCTAGTATTTCGTCATTTATTCTAAGCTACATATGTTTCAATGATTATTATAACAAACAAATCCACCAGAAACTCTTCCGAACAACTAAATTCTCACTGCTTTTAGTAATTTTTCAAAAAACTTTGAAAATTGCGCCATTGAAAGTTACTACTATTATCATAGTTATAATTATATATTATCACTTATTAGTTATTATATGTTATCACTTCGGTTATATCATGGAGGTTTTCTATGAACTCGTTCAGAAATTTCTCTAGAAATACCATTTAAAATTCTAACAAAGCAATATTGTTAGGAAGACCTACAGTAGCGAGTTTAGTAATTTCGGTAATAATTCTTCAAATTGTTCCACCAGGAACTAATACAGAAACAATCTGAATAAAATTTCTGAAATTATCACTATTTTTTCATGGTTTCAGTCAAAAAATCTTCCTCTAAGTACGCCAAAATACAAAATCGGTAATGCAAGAATAGAAATTAATCTAGGCGAATATTCAGAAGATTAATGACATTTGTGCAAAATTATTTTTTATTATTTTCGTTGTTGTAATTAGTATTTACTATGTTAAATTTCAAAAGGTGGATTAAATACAGATTCTAAAAAATATGTTTTTAAACTTAAAAAAAAAATGCGTACAAACCATGAATTTAAAAAGCCACAGATTCTGCGGAAAATCATTGAATTTATTTCTGGCAAAATCCCGTGTATGATTTCCCACGGAATTCATAGACATTTCTAAGGAAAATACCTAATGTGGAAAAGATTGGGAAATTCCCGATCAAAAACAAAATTCCCGACTTATTCCCGCATTTTTCCCGATGAATTTAAATTCCCGACTTTTTCCCGCATTTCCCGAATTTCCCGAGTCTGTGGCCACCCTGAGATATCACACCGACCTGTGACTCTAAAGATCTTTTGTCCGGAAAGCTAACTTTAGCCCATTTCACGTACGTTTTATCCTCCCTGAAAATGCATCCATCGTACTTTGTCAGATCCTCGTCATACAACTTCCGGCACGTGTTTTGCTTCTGTATCCTATTGTGCTGCTTAATGGTCCGAAAAAATCAGAAACTTTCTCGCAGATGAATTTTCCTGGCGGTACTTTGACTGGAATTATTTTTTTGGCGACATCATTATCCGACTGCCCAACATTTGACAATTTAAATGTTTTTAACACCTTCAAATGCTCCCGATCCTTAGTTCCACTTTCACGCTTCTTACGTAAGTTCGGATCCTCTAAGATTGGATAATTTTAAACAAACCTTAGGATTTTGACGCTCAAGGTTTGTAGTCCAGTCGTTTCAAACACTCGTTGAACTGGACTAGTAACATCTATTCTAGCTTCTGAAATTAATGAAAAGGTCAAGCGCTCGTAATAGGACGCAATCAGTGAAGTACTACATTGAAAGTAGTGAGCTGGATTTTTGTATGATGAGATGATCAAATCTCCATTCCTGCAATGAAATGGCCTAAACAGCGTGGGTTATATGATTTCTTGACTAATTTTATGCTGTTTGAGCAAAAGTTTGGGTAACTGTGTATTATATTATTTATTTCTTGCAACTTCAATAACACAGTTACCCAAACTTTTGCTCAAACAGCATCAAATTAGGCAAGAAATCATACAACCCAAGCTGTTTGCACCATTTCGTTGCAGAAATGGAGAATCGATCATCTCACCATACAAAAATCCAGCTCACTACTTTCAATCTAGTACTTCACTGATTGCTTTCTATTAAGGCGGAATATGGAAGCATTTCCTCATTTTTTTTTAGTTTTAGATTTTTAATAAAATAACGAAGCAATATTTTCAAAATAGATTTTCGTGCACATGTAGAGTATGGATCAAGGTATCTCCTGTATTTTTCCCTGGTGGAAAAAGTTTTTCGTTTTTGCAGAAACCATTTTTTTGTGCAATTTTGTTTAAAAATAGTTTCTGAAAAAACGAAAAACTTTTTCCACCAGGGAAAAATTCAGGAGATACCTTGATCCATACTCTACATGTGTACGAAAACCGATTTTGAAAATATTGCTTAGTTATTTTATTAAAAATCAAAAACCAAAAAGTGAGGAAATGGATCCAGTTTCGCCTTAATGTACCAATCGCCTTAAGGACAGACTTGTTAGAAACCCAAAATGGCCACCACGATGGCCGACTTTGGCACGTGCTCACGATTTCGAGGGCACAAATCTCTTCGTAAACAAAACCAGCGCATCTGAGCTTCAAATTTTAAGCTTTTTACAAGTGAGCAAGAACAGAATACCTTACACGCAGAAAAATATATATTGAAGTCTAAAAAAAAACGACTTTGAAACAAAAATAAAATACCATTGATCCACGGCCAAAGTGCGATTTTTATTGAATCAATGACAGCGAGTATTAGCTTCAAAGCATTTATTTTGTTGTTTTTAAGTCTAGCTCGCATTAGCCTGAATGTAAATTCAAAGTGGAAAATATTTGATTCTAATATTAAATTTCATTGAAACAAATATATTACTACTTAACTTCAAAAATATTTATTTTTGAATCAAAAAACGCAAATTTTTTATTCAAATACAAAATTTATTTATTTTAAAAATAATATTATTTGATAGTAATATATTTCAAAAAGACCATAAAAATATGTTTTTAATGGATTATCTTCATTGATTGATTGCGATCTAATAAATATTGAGAGCACAAGATCGGAATGCTCTCATTAGTTATGAGATCGTATTCAATCAAAGCAGATAATCCAATAAAAATGAATAAGACTTTTAGGGTGCAATATTTACTATACTTACATTACTAGGCAATATCAACAAAAGTTTTATGTATTGTTCATTTTTATATTTTTCGATAATGGACCTTATCCTTTTGCTGTTGTTTGTAGTACACGTAAGCTCTTGTGCAGTTGTAGTTACATTAGCAACAGCTAGCAGAGATAGAGGCGGCGTAGTTACAGATGCAGATTCGGCGGAAGATTCAATAGATAGCGGAGAAAGATTCTGTCAAACAAAAAGGGTTTCCTTAGCAAACATAATTTTATGAACAGCAGTTAGTACTACTGTAGATGCTTACCTGGCCTTTTCTTTATTACGACATGATGCATCTCGTCCTATCCGCTAGCAACGGCTGCAGAATGAGTTCCTGGACTTCCTTGTGCTCGATTATCCCGTGTTGCTGTTATCTGGAAGGAGCGATATGAATTTTATAAATAAATAATAGTTGTACGTTGTACTTTTTTGTACTTACCACTGAAGGCACTCTCTGTGTCATCCGACAAAGCACATGTTTTCAATAAAATAGATGTTTCTTATGTTTTAACTACGATTTCTTCGACAATTTCGTCGAGCAAGTTCATTTTTCCGCTTTATGAGCCATTTTTTTAAAATCAAAAACACAACGACTTTGTTTCTAATACATTTATTTTAGAATCAAAGTCGTCTAGTATTAGACTCAAATATCAATATGCTTTGATTTAAAAAACAGTATTGAATTTGAAACAAAGTGGTTATGCATTTGATTCAAATATACGACATTTTTCTGCGTGTATAAAATGCACTGTTGTTTGAAGCTTGCTTCTAGAGATTTGTGCATCTGAAGTTCTGATGCACTATTGAAATGGGATTTCAAGACGTTTGTCCTTAAACAATTCAATTACCTCTATACTTGCACCAACTTGCACGGAAATTCTATTAACAAGCAGTTCTTGCACCAACCTACCCGGATAAAAAATTACCATTCATTACATGGTAAATATTATTAACATATGACTGGTTTTATTGTTCACAATAAAATACATAGTTCGATAACAAATTTTGAAAACGACGTATAATTAATGGTGTAGCATTGATTATACGTCGTTTTCAAAATTTGTTACTGATGTATTATATATACATATATTGATTTTACAATAGAAATCAAGCCCATATAGTTTGTACAATAAGTGAACCTTTATTAGTGACTAATGGATTCGATTGTTTTTCAATAGTTCTATAATAATTTATTAAAGTTACTATCAGTAAAAAATAATTTAAGTTGTTTTTAAATAGTTGCAAAAGTGCCTGCAAAGTTCTCATGGACTTTTTATTAAAAAAGAGTTTATTTCTCAATTACACTTATTTATTTATTTATTTATTTCATTTTATTTAGTAACATAAGACATGTGTCTTTTTATAAATGTTACAAAAGAATATCCATGTAGAATAAGCGCCACGTATTTTGACATAATGTTATACAATTGGTCTCGATGAATTAATTATCAACTACAAACTAATTAAAGTATTCAATACATTTCCTCCTAAATGCTACAAAAGATTTCTCTAGCGTTAAACTGTTGGGAAGTAGATTCCATATCATCACGCCTCTGACGAAAAACGACTTTCCATACCTTGAGCTATGGACTCGCGATATTCTAAATTTTCTCGATCGGTTGCTTCTGAAAGGTTCCAGTTTCTCAAATAAATACGCGGGTTTCATTGAGTTTGCGAGATTGAACAAGAACAAACAACTTCTCATTGAACCAAATTTCTCAAAAGGACAGTCAATTAGTCGATAGTGCAGGTGTGATACTCTAGAAAATCTATTCAAGTTAAAAACATATCGTACGCACGAGTTAAGTGCAATACGGATTCTAGACAGAGCAAATGAAGAAATATCTGATAAGAGGTAGTCACAAGCAACAAAATGAGGAAATATCAAGCTTTTAAACAATTTAGTTTTAGTCTCTACGTTCAAAAATGAGCTTGATTTGCTCAATGTTCTTACAGCTGCAATTATTTTCCCACATTGTTTAAAAACAAACTTATCAAAAGAAAAATTGTTTTCAATAATAACGCCCAAACTAGTTGCCTGACTTTTGAATTCAATAATGTCATTATTCAGAATGATTGTTGGCTGTAATACTGAATTTCCTCTGTTGGTACTGATAAACATGGCATGCGTTTTTTTAATATTAAGGGATAACAAATTCATGGACGACCATTCCTGAACCCTTGCTAGATCTTCGTTGATTTTGATCGAAATGGAAGCGGCAGAATCATCATGACAATCATAGTATATTTGAACGTCGTCGGCAAAAAGATGAATTTTGCAATACTTCAACACATCCGGCAGATCGTTTATGTACATGGAAAATAGGATGGGTCCAAGAATTGATCCTTGGGGTACTCCTGACGTAATCGGAAGAAAACTTGAGTATACTCCGTTACTGAACACGGTTTGAGATCTATCTTTCAAATAGGACTGCATCAAATTTATAGCATGGTTCGAAAAATTGAAACAAGTGCTAAGTTTTTTACACAAAAGGTTGTGTGTAAATTTGAGTACAGTAGATGTTTCGGTTATCGAATGTTATTCGCTAAAACTTCAACGACTGACAGACGTCAAGCCGTGTTGGCAGAGGAAGCTCTCAATGAATAACTGAGGAAGTACTTATAGAAAACTAGCTGAAAAGCAGGTTTAGCCAAGTGAGGATGTTACGACAAGAAAAAGATGAACAATGATTTTTCTAATGTTTTCCAATAAATTAAAGGAATCTAGTAAATAGTAAACTACCATTGATAACAATACAAATACAATTAGTTTAATGGGGTCAGTTGAACCGATGTTAAAATAAACATGCAATAATATTTGTTGTTATGTAAACAGATTTCGCCTTTAAAAAACCAAAGAATTCATATTTCTCGGTAACATTTTTCTCCAACATTTACAGATACTAATGGCCACATGAATTGTGAACGATACGACCTGAGGTCTGACTTATGATATTTGGCAGTTATTTGAAAAGATTGAAGATAGATCTTATCAACAGCTGCCAAGCAATACATACCAGACAGACATCAGAGTTCTGGCGGCCATTAGTGCTCGTAAATGCTGGATATAAATTTTAGCGAGAAATAAAAATTCTATGGATTTTCAAAAGCGAAAACTGCTTACAAATAACAACAAATATTATTGTAACAACGATTAATTTGACGCCATTCAATTATTTGTATTTGTATTGTAAGAACAATGAAAAAACATTAAGATATATTGTTTTCATTTGAAAATGGCCCTAAAAATGTCTCATAAAAACACAATACATTCTATTGTTTTTCGCGAAAAAGTGTATGAAAATTTTCTCAAAATTTTATGGTTAAGATACATAACGACCACCATTTTTTATTGTAAAAGTGCCATTTACCATTCGCCGAATGGTAAAGTACAATAGGGGTGATGGTGAGTGAGCCGTGTAAATTACAATATGTTTAATGGTAAATATTTTTCGAAAAAATGGTGTTGTAACAATAAAATTTATCGTATTTTTATGATATTTTTTATCAGGGTATACTTCTCGACGCCATTTTGAATTGTTTTTGCACACTGGAAAATTACGTAACTTTCGTTCCGCGAAAGCTTAAGTCGGGAGTACACTAACACAAACGCGACGAAACGAGTTACGTGAAAATAAGGTGGCCTTTCACCAAACAGGGCGGGGCATACGACGTGGTTATCGAGTAGGGTAGGGCGGGGCAAAATGAGCACCCTAAGGATCACGTTGAGTTTGTTGAAAGTTAACACAATCTTGCCCCGTCCTACCCTAAAAGATGCTAACATCACGTAACTATTGAGGTTTTGAGAATAAGGATAAGCTACGTGATATTTCACGTAAATCGGACGTGAACATTCTTTAGAGTGTGGAGCTCCATTCCTATTGAGGTATAGCCCCAATCCCAATGAGGAAACCCCATCAAAATTTGCAAGGCATGATCACATCAGGCAGACACCAGTCTTATAAAAAATAACCCCATCCCCAACATACGAAATTTGATACAAAGTACCTGTTCAGTTGTCGCATTGATAACACGGATGTTTCGGACAAATGTTGCACACCTTCTGGCGTTAATTTTACGAGATACATTTATTATAGAGGTTCATTGCCAAGTTACCAGCTTTAGTGATACAATACCGGAGTTTCGTTCGAAGCGATCTGACAAATCTACGGATATAAAACATCAAATTTCATTCTTACCGTACATCACCGTCCAAAATGCTACTTTAGTTGATGACGATCAAATCATCATCATCATCCTCGTCGTTGGAGACACGAGGTTTCTTCGTCGATGGGCCCTCGCTATCTTCGATCTTCCGCTTCTCGGAAGCGGAGGATGTGCTTGGACCGGCGCCCGCGTCGGACGTGCTAGGCTTTTCAGCATCTTCTTCGACGATGCACATATCGTCATCATCGTCAGCAGTGGCAGCTCCGTTGCCGGAAGTGGTGGGTTTCGAATTTCCATTTTGACCGGATGTTGACGGTTGGGCGTCATCCATTTTCTGATCTTCATCTTCTTTCGGCTTGAGGGAGTCCGGATCGGCAACTATATCGAAACTGGGCTCATCTCGAGCAGGGTCTTTGTGGATAACGGTAACGGTTAATTCGTAGTTTTGCACGAAATCATCCACCTTCAGGATACATCCATCAACAATTTGCAATTCTTCCAGTTTCTTATCGTTATTACAATCGGTTTCGCCTTCTTCCGAAGAAATGACAATTGTTCCCTTACCATCGAGGATTACGTCCGGATTGAGCATGTTCAGTGCTTTGATCAAAATATCGTCACGCAATTCCTTGACGGTGACGTTCTTTGTGTCCACCTTAAGAGTAACTTCCGGTTTAGCAGCGCAAACGTAGCACTTGGGATTCGGGGGATTCAACGTACGATCTGGAACGAACAACTGATTGCGAGCATTTGGCCGCAGTCGCATATAAACGGATTTGCATTTGTCCAACTCCCCCTTGAGGACACGGAAGGCATGCATCACCACAACCCCAGCAGTAATGGCGTTCGTAGTGGCGATTGCCGGAATGATGTTCCCTGCCATGGACTTGATTTCGAACCGACTCTTCCGAGGGATGTTGAAGATTTGTGCCCGGATGTTGGCACAAGCTGCTACGAAGTCCATCGCGTGCTTATCATCCTTATCCCAAACTAGGTGATCACCTTCGGCCAGCTTGCCAAAATCTTCCTTCAGAGCGGTGATGCTTTCCGCGAATACTTTGGCCGACTCGGTCAAACTGAGCACCTTCTGATCACGTAGAACCGTATCTGTTGGTGCTGCTTCACCTCCCTCCTCCAAGGCGTCCCATTTGGCCGGATTGGGAGGCGTACGACTCTTCCACAAGTTGGACATACTAAGCAAGTAGTTGATATCATCGTAGAACAACTTGTTGAATATCTTTTCCGGGTCGTATCCGCACTGCTGCGCCCAGGTCCGTGTGTTCACGCGGTCCACATTTCCCTTCTCATTGGCTTCTCCGGCGAGGGCACTTTCTCCCGCCTCAGCACCTGCTTCCGGATCGGCAGTATCCGGGGATACATCTTCATCTTCATTGCTCTCGCCAAACAGCTGACTGAAAACGAAGAAATAAATTTAATGAAACTTTGACTATTCTGAAGAGGGCCCGGTTAGTAAAACTAGTGCAATTTAAACAGCTTCCAACCCCAACCACATAGATTTACCCAGACATTTTACTTACTTATACAGATGCTTCGCCCAAACGATGCAATGGATCGGTTCCGATGGCGTGTTCCGGATTGTGCAGCCGGGGAATGTCTTCTGAGCTGCCTTCGGAGTGCACTCGTAGCATTGCGTCAACCCGCGCTTGATCAGTTCCACCTGGCCATTGTAGCCGGCCGTACCCGATTCGATCAGCGGAACATCCGCCGTCAAACAAAGCCGATTGACGTGATTGCGAGCCGCCCGGTTATCGAGCGCATTCAGCACCAATTTAAACTGCTGGAAGAAGTTGACTCCGTAGTTGGAGCTGTAATAAAAAAATCCGTTGGTCATGGAATTATTCTCATTCAGTCGTTTTAGATCAAACTTACGTTGTAATACTGTCATGATAGGCCTTAATCTTGGCATTTGGGTTGAAGCTAAGGGCGCTCTCGCGAGCAACATTGGCCTTAGACTTGCCGACATGTTCCTTGTGGAACAAAAATTGACGGTTCAAGTTGCTCACATCGATGGTGTCCAAGTCAATCTGGAAGAAAGGGTACGTATGTTATTAGTTGCATTGAAGTAGTAAAGATATCATTACGCTTTATATAAACGATCTGTTGTAAGTTTTTCCATGGTCGTAGATCGATTCCCGGTCAATACAGTAACTTTTCGTAAACGAAATTTCATTGACATTGGACATGCAGTATCTTTGAGCCTGCTACACGATACACAGATGTAAAATAAAAATTTGGCGAAGAAGCTCTCAGTATAGAACACTGAAGCTGAGAAGCAGGCTTTATCCCAGTGGGGATGTTACGCCAAGAAGTGTTGTATTTTTCTATTTGATAACATTTAAAACTGCTGATCAAAAAATACTAATGATCTTTATTCTAACTAAAATTCAAGAAAAAAATAATCATTTTGACGTAAAATATTGGATTTAAAATTAGTTTAAAAAAATATGAGTAAAAATTATGCAATTTCCTAGTGCTCTGGGAGCACTGCCTATCGGCGGCGTCACCTTTGAGGTTATGAGTCAGACGTTTTTTACACACAAAGAAAACAAACACAACTTACTATTTCGATGTCCTGGAAACCGGAAAGAACCAGATTCTTCAAAATCTCGCATCCAATTCCACCGGCTCCGACGACCAAAATCTTAGCATTGGAAATCTTCTCCTGGAGCTCCGGTTCGAAAACACCCGCAATTTGGGCCGCCATGTTCCGCTGCTTGCTGGGACAGTCCTGCCTATTGATGGGTAAAGAAAACGTTCAATTTCTACCGCTTGAATAGGTTGTGATTTCACTTACCTGCAATCAAAAACTATGTAAAGCTTGTAAGCTAACGTTCACGATATTATTTCACAGCGAGCGATTCGATTTTGCAGGTGATTTTCACGAAAATTCAAATTCCGGATCGGTTCCACGAAAGCGGCTTGCAAACAAAATCTGATTTGACGGAACTGTCAAAATTGGTACACTCTGAATTATTTTTACGCACGTGCAAAAATTTTCAAACAGTTGTGCACTGTGCGAAAAAAAAACAACGGAATTCATTGAAATACCTTATGAATTTGCGAGGGGGGCGACACATCCAGATAATCCTATTTTTACCAATTATCTTACACATCTTATGTACTGTGCATGATCCGTTTCAATCTTTCTATCTATTTCCATCTACTTCCATCCATAATCCATCTTCAATCTTTTTTGTAAACTACTCACATCTCTCAACATCTAGTGCGGTCGACGAGGCGACCGACGTAAACAAAGTTAACAATTTTGTTGTCATCGTTGCGGGAATCATTTCAGACGTTCCGATGACACATACACTGCTAGAACTGCTAGGTCAAACTTGCTTACGTATCTGCCGACACATTGTATATTGTCCGTCGTGTCAACCTCGATTGTTCTGCTTTGCACTGAATTATGAACTGTAATCATTGCTCCTCCGTACCCATCAAACCTTGAGCAGTAGTAATTATTGTACTGTGAGATTTTGTATTTTCTATTTTCGAATTCCTCTTTCGTCCAACATTCTGATATTATTCCTATTGTGTATTCCTCTTTATTCAGAACTCTTGCTAATTCTGCTTTGTTTTTTTCTACGCTCTGAATATTGCACTGAAAAATCTTACATGTCACCAAACACGCTGGCCAATGAGTTCAAAACCTTCTTGTTGAGGATGATAAAGAGGGTTGAGGGCTTCAAAAAGGTGCTAATCGGTGGGGACATGAATTCCCACCACAGACTATGGGACCAATTCCATTCGGACGCGAGAGGTGCGGTTCTCTTCGATGTCATCAACGAAGAGGACCTCATTTTGATGAACACGGGAGAACCTACTTTTGTACCAGCGGAGCTCAACAAAAAACCTTCTACGATTGATCTGGTTATGGTGTCCCCGGGACTGTATCAGGATACGAGTTTGGAGATTCTACAGTATGGGATAGGCAGCAGACACTTAGTTCTACACATCGTAATCTCGAACGTAAGTCCAACGACCCAGAAGTTCTTCGTGAACCGTAAAAAGGTGAAGGAAGAATTGGAAAAGCTGGATGGAGCACAAGTGGATGGACTGGCAACACTTCAACAGGTAACGAAAAGGATAATGAAGAAAGCTAAGCAGAAGAACCGTTTTGAACCAAAATACTGGTGGAGTGCAGAGGTCGAAGAAGCATGGAAGAATAAAAACGAAGCTAGGGCTAAATTCAACAGAAGCGGCACGTTAGAAGATTTGATGGAGATGAAACGGCTAGAGGGATTGTTCAAAAGGAGCAGAAACGAAGCTATGAGGGAGAAGTTCCGAGAATATGTCGAAGAGATTGAGCCGAGCACGAGCAGTACGGAGTTGTGGATGAAGATTAACAATCTAACAGGAAAAAGAAGAAAGCGAAACCAGGTCACTATTGTTCACGAAGACGAAGAAGCAGCTAACAAGTTCCTGGATGCGAATTTTCCATTCGGGGATCACTACGACGGGCGAATTTGTGCGGCAGTTAACTACGATATCCTAAACGTGGAGTTGTGGAACAGCATCCTGAGTAAGAAGCGAAAATCAACAGCACCAGGACCTGATGGTATCAGCTACGAGTTGCTGAAGAGTCTGAAGCCAGAGATACGCGACAACATAATCCAGGACCTAAATCGAATGTGGAAGGCAGGGCATGTTGACACCGACATGAAGAAAATCAAGGTAATTGCAATACCAAAACCTGGAAAGAATCCGGAGGAGATTGGAAATTTGCGTCCAATATCCATGCTGAACTGTTCTCTAAAAATTGTCAATGCGGCAGTTTTGGGACAGCTAAATCGTTTTGTGCACGAAAACGCCATCCTACCAGTGACGTCGTTTGGGTTTAGAAAGCACAGTTCAACGACAACCTGTCTAAACTACGTTATCAACACCATAAATGCCACCAAACGAGAAGGAAAGATTGCCGGAGCAGTCTTCATAGACCTTTCCAGCGCATATAACACGGTTAGAACAGATACACTGGAGACGATACTGTGCCAGTATGGATCACCAGTAGAGTTGACAAGCTGGATTTGTAACTTTCTTCGTGAGAGGACTGTGCAAATTCAAGTAGGGGACAAGCTCGTGGAAAGGAGTATATGTGATGGATTACCTCAGGGGGACGTTCTGTCGCCCTTGCTATTCAACATTTATACTGCTCAATTACACGACATCCAAATCGATGGAGTCGTACTAGTACAATTTGCGGATGACTTCATGGCAGTTGTGGCTGGCAACAGTAGAGAACAAGTTCAATTCCGCACGCAGAGATTTCTAGATGTCTTCAAAGTTAAATCGGAAAAGCTGAACCTAAAAATAAATGAAAATAAAACAAAAGTTATGCTTTTTCAGCGAAACCAAAAAACTCTAGATTTGAATATTGGAGATATGGCTTTGGAGACGGTAAACACACACAAATATCTTGGACTGATTGTGGACCGCTCCCTCACTTTTGGAGCCCACATCAGAGAAGTGAAGAGAAGTGCCAACGATAGAGTCAATATGCTTAAGGTCATCAGTGCTACAAAAAGTGGAGGACACCCTCAAACGTTGAGTCTGCTGTATAATGCAATCGTAAGGAGCTACATGGACTACGGTGCGTCCGTCTACGCCAACTCGTCAAAAAGCAATTTGGAAAAGCTCACGGTTACAAACAACGCGTGCCTTAGAAAGATCACTGGGTGCTCCAAAACGACACCCATCAATACGTTGTGCGCCATAGCTAGTCAGCCTCCTCTAGAGTACCGCAGGAAGCTGACTACAGCGAAGGAAATAGTCAGACATGCACAATATCAGTCACCGATTTGGACGCAACTGCAGGTGTTGAACC
This sequence comes from Aedes albopictus, assembly GCF_035046485.1. NCBI lineage: Eukaryota > Metazoa > Arthropoda > Insecta > Diptera > Culicidae > Aedes > Aedes albopictus. Next base: position 211,055,803 of record NC_085137.1, read on the forward strand.
AGAACAATATGGTGGATGCAGAAAAACTGACCTTCCAAGAAGCAATTTTTCAAAAATACAAGCACATATTCAACAACATAGCTTGTTCAGTTCATGTTCCGAACAACTCCCCTCTCGTAAGGGTTGAGACAGAACTTGACGACCGGCCATGGCACAAAAAGATCACCGCTACGAAAATCCTCAAACAGCTTGCCCTGGGAAGGATACATGGGCAATATAAAAACTGTAGAAAGATATACACAGATGCATCGAAGGACAATGACCACTGTGGAGTGGGCATCTACGACGAGAGCAACAACTTCAAACTAAGCCTGAGACTTGAAAATACGGTGTGCACGATGTCTGCGGAGCTGGAAGCTATTTTAATAGCACTAAAATATTTGGAGAGGAATCAAATAGAAGGAGCGGTAATCCTTACGGATTCGAAATCGGGATGTGAAGTCATCAGGAGCCAGCTACTAGAAGTGGAAAGAGACGAACCGATACAAATTATCATAGAGAAAGCTACCTCGCAACATACCTGCATCCAGTGGATCCCGGGGCATGTAGGGCTGGCTGGTAATGAGATTGCCGACAACCTGGCCAAGGCTGGACTCCATTCAGACGAAATTGTGAGCAACCGGATTCTACCTCATGACGCCGTCAACCTGATAAGAAACGACATTACAGATGAAGTTCAACAGTGGTATGTCAACTATACTCAGGAGCAAGGAAAAGGAAGAAAGTTCTTTAAAATCCAAACTGGAATCAACCCAAAATCGTGGTTCCATAATCTACCCCTCAGCAACACCGAAACGAGGACACTGAATCGGCTGCTAGCCGGGCATGATTTTTCGCCATTCTGGCTCAGCAAGATGAAGATCCAGGATGAGATGTACTGTGATTTTTGCGATTGCCTGAATACCTCCGAACACATAATTTTCGAATGTATCAAACATTTAATTCCTAGAGCAGCGGTTTTCAGATCGTGCACCGCGGTGCACTTGGTGCACCGCGAAGCCTTGTCAAGTGCACCGCGACAATTCTGAGTATGCTACAAGTCTGATGAAAAATATTTCATTAATTCATCAACCAACATCGCGAATAACTGATAGTTGTGTTATTTGACTATTGTATATGAAATATTTAATTCAGGAAACCTTGAGAAATCAGAGCAAAGCATCTCTACGACAGACAGAAAAATGTTTAAATAAAGCCTTTATGAGTTTTCTAAAAAGAAAAAAGTCTTATGAATTTATACCAAAAATCTTATAAGGTATGTTGGAACGTATTCTCCAGAATTTTATTAAGAATTTCAAAAGGAATATGACTAGTATTTTCAAGAATCTAAGATGGTATATTTCATTTACTTTTGAAGTAATTTACCACGAACCATACAACAAGTATGTTATTATTTCTCTGGGAATTTGACTCAGATATTTCAAGAGGTCAATGATACATATTGCCCATTTTACTGGCATTTTACCAGATTTGCTGGTATGTCTAAAACATACTGGAAGAACTTGTAATTAGAAGGCACGAAATGTTGCTAATTGACAAATTGAGAGATGAAATCCCGCGTTCTGGTGGGATCCAAACCCACGACTCCGTATTCGCTAGACCGGCGCTTTAACCAACTAAGCCACAGAACAGGTAATGGTTCTGCGGAATAGAAACCCAAACTGACTCCGAAGGCGCACCGTGAACACTCCTATTTCACAAACTCATCTCTGTTTTCGGCTTAGATGCCAATCCACAAAACACTGTGCCCACTAACTACAATGGCAAGCGAATTATTTATATGAAGCCGAGACTTACTCTCGCCGGTCTAGCGAATACGGAGTCGTGGGTTCGAATCCCACCAGAACGGGATTTTTTTCACAAATTTCATCTCTCAATTTGTCAATTAGCAACATTTCGTGCCTTCTAATTACAAGTTTTTCCAATATATTTCAAGAGGTATTTTTCGGGTGACGGGTTCGATTCCCGGTCGGTCCAGGATCTTTTCGTAAAGGAAATTTCCTTGACTTCCTTGGGCATAGAGTATCTTCGTGCCTGCCACACGATATACGCATGCAAAATGGTCATTGGCAGAGGAAGCTCTCAGTTAATAACTGTGGAAGTGCTCATAGAACACTAAGCTGAGAAGCAGGCTTTGTCCCAGTGAGGACGTTATGGCAAGAAGAGAGAGAGAGAGAGAGGTATTTTCAAGTTCTGAAAACAGACATCTATTTTGAAGATATTTATTTTGAGCCTCTCTAGAAATCTTTCAAAAAGAATATTTACCAAAAATCACACCGGTTATCCAGAAATCCAGGGATCAACGCAAAACTTCACTAAAATTATCCAAACACTAATATCGCCAGAACCAAGATCATGACTCCGATAAGAATTTAGTCCATCAAATTCCTAGAATTAACTTGTGACAAAGTCATTTCGACGTGCATCAAAAATCCCGTTAATAATCTTTAAATTTGATCTTTCAAAACTTTTGTTCAAGTGCACCGCGTAGCAATTTGTTCCCAAAAAGTGCACCGCGTGACAAAAGGTCTGAAAACCCCTGTCCTAGAGATAGTCACAACCTCGACAAATTCTACTCGATCCAACAAGCTTTCGAAGATAAAAATATCGAAACGCTGAAAAATGTGTGTAAATTCCTCAAAACAATCAAGCTAAGTATCTAATGCACTAAAACAAAATCCACAACAACCCGATATGAAACATAAACAAAACTGTATCCCGTCCCAATGAAAAACCGACTGGCGTTATAGCATAAGTGCTGTGCCATCTACCAGTGGGTGATTTTGACAACACCCACAACCAGAAGAAGAAGAAGAAGAAGAAGAAGAAGACGTTCCGATGTTCCGTTAAGTGAATTGCAGTTCCACGCCAAATGCAACCTTCTAAAGATGCTGCCGGTAAGTGCATACACTTTATTGTAAGTCTTTCAATCAATTTAGAATTTGCCGCTTTTTCCTTGCAGTTCGTACAATAACAGTTGGTTGGCGGGTGGCGGCAAGCAGCATCCGGAGCACCATCTGTGAAAGAGGAGCAACCCAGTTGCCGGGCCGTTGCCCGTATGACTCGGCCAAGGGCGTGCCGCGCGAGGAAACATCCCGCAAAATCTGCCATCATCGACGACGAAGATAACGCATAACGGGGACAGACGAAGGGTGCTTCCAACACCGACGTCGACGGGATTGCCAAATACCTCCTCCGGTTATCGGAACGCGAGTTTGGCAGCGACTGCCGTTGGTGCAGCTTATCCGACGAAAGCAACTATCAAGGTGCGAGCATATAGCAAGCTGGAGGGGTAACCAAAATGTCCCAGTCAAAAAACTCGATGTAAGAAGAAGTCGCGTTCGTGTTGTGTAGGTTTAAATCAACCCCTCCGTAACTTGACAGATGAGCTCAGTTTCGCGTACCTACTTGCAAATCGCAGATGTCGCTACTGTTCGTAAACAACGGGTCCATCCTTCACTGACGCAACAATTTTTGTCCATGCGAAAACATCTTTTTGTTTCGTGGTGAGTGGAAGCCAACAAGAGGCTAGCGTTTCGTATCAAAAGGACGTATTCAACAGAAGTGCAAAAACCTGCAAAAACTAATGTTCATTAAATTGAAATTATTTTGATTTTTCTTTTTTTTGTTGTAAAAAATATAATAAAAACACATGTTTAAACGGTCTTCCATATTAATTGGTGACTGTGCATGCTAGACCAAACCGAAGATCAAACACGAAAAAAAAATCTGACAATGATTATTTTTAACTTCCATTTTGGATTGGCCACCAGATATGTAGCTGTAAAATGTTTGCATAAGTAACCTAATTTATTACTTGCTGGTACTTAATAACCGCGCTAGAAGAAAACATGAACATGAGTTTCTTATTAATTTTATAAAAGCCGACTATTTTGCCTTTACTTGTTTTATAGAAATAATTTTCGCTTCTAGTAAACAAATTCATCATGCCGCACTTAATTTGCATTTACCTACCACAAAAAAGCGGAGACAACAAATGTTTAATGTTTTAATATTTTTGTTCGGTTTGTTATTGTCGGTTTTCGTCCTTTTCAAAAGTAGCGCTTGCCGCTTTGAATCTGACAGTACCACCCGGACCAAAATTTTTAGGTACGCTGACGTTGTTCGGCAGCTGTCAAGTAGCTCCCGGGTTGGTTTAAATTTAATTAAATTTGTTTCCAGATTTTTCGGCAACGAATATGTTGGTTTCGGAACCTGGCGGACCGAGGAATTCTATCGAACCCGAACCGATTAAGACTCTACCACCAAAGCGCTCTTGGTTTAAAACTTCGTTCGATCAATTGTTGCTCCAGCAGCTGCTCCTTCAGTGCCTTCATTTTTCCCAGAGGCAGGTGATGCGCATCCTAAGCAACCAGCACCCGGCCACCAGCTGCAATTGAACCTCATCAACCTGATTTCACAAAATAAACGCGTCAGCGAGCCACTCGAAGTCGATTATCCATTATGGCCACTATAAAGCTGGTAAAGGTGGAACTTCCTGTATCGATAAAGCCGCCCGGTAGCACAGCACATAGGAAAACGTCTAAAGCTTCGTAACGTTCAGGAGGTTCCGGATTCTAAGGCATTTCTGATGACCAAGCAGACCAAGCTGGAGCAGAACAGGATTGAATCAAAAACATGCAACCTACATGTTCAAGACGGTTTTCGTGCATAGCTTTTTGAACACTTTGTCGGGAGGAGTCAATTCAAATAAATAAAACTAAATTGCTTCCCGCAACGTTTTTTTTTTTGCATTTTATAGATAAATCTTCTGTGCAATTGAAAATGAAAGCAATGAAATAAAATTTATTGAGAAAAAAACAACGGAATTATTTACGATTGATTCGTTTGACTTTTCACTTTTACCACCACCACCTCGTGGTAATTACATGAAAAGAGCCTAACACTAGTTTTTCAAACCAATATGCATTTTCGCTTCACTAGAGGAAGTTTTGATATAGCCACACAACTAGCTGAAGCAGAAGTAAGGTAAAAGCTCAGATATATATTTAATACATCTATTATTGGCCTTGGTTTTCATGGATAAGTTAAAAAATTGTAATAAAAATTAAACGTATTTGTTCGTGAAAAATCATGACTGCAGTTAGACCCTTTTCACATGCTGTACTGGTCTTGTTTTTGCACATCCACATTCTATCTATTCACATCTCCATCTATCTCAAGCAGCGCTCGGCAGGTTTTGAAAGTAGATGCAGCGAAAAGTAGATAGACAAATCTAACAGTTGCACATTAATCTAAAAGAATAGATGCATCCTCGTCGAAACCCGGATAAAAACTAACCATAGGGTGTTTGGTGAAAACCATTCATGCACCATACAGTGTACCAGCTACTATAATGTATATTGTAATGAAATGGTTCACTAAAAGCTTCGCACATTGTAGCTACTATACATTTACATTCTATTTTTATGTAACAATATATTACTCTGTTTTTCTTACGTTTGAACCATTCACTTTTCCGAAACATTATTTTTCCGTGCATTAATAATTATTTATTCAGTTTTAGATTTTTTCCGTGCTTTGTTTTGTTGATGTTTGTGACTTTTTTGATGCAAAGGAAAGGAAAGAAAAAAGTGAATAGGTAAATCCGAATGGTCCCCCATTGTAGAGGCGCTGAGTGAGATAGGGAGAAAATCGTTTGTTTACATAAAAATCCACTTTTTTGTCTTCAAAATTTACTCATATTTTGCCCCGATAGTTGCTATTTGCCATTGGCAATGGCTTCTAATATCATCATTCTCGGTGCCCACGCCGACAGACATCGGATTGGTCAGCTAACAAAAAATCCGGGAGATCGCCCGCCGGAGGCATAGCAAGAGCTCCTCAAATTAATCACATAAATTGTTCGTAAGTATCTACCGGATCTAAGCGCATCTGAAAGAGAATCAAATTTTCTTTCCGAAAAGTGCTCGTTTGTTTCTCTACGATGCGGAATTCGAAACGAAAAAGTGAAAAAAGTGCACTTTTCCTATGCTGCGCCATGGAAAATTTTAGCGGAGCCCCTTTTTTCATAGGGTTCTCATTCCTGCCACCAGATGCGGAAGGATCGTTAGCTTCCGTTGGAGTTGCCTATAAGTTGAAACATCAATTTAAAAGTAAAAAGAAAATCGCGTTAAGTACTGTTCCTTTGAATTCCACTAAGAATCAAAGGAACAGCACTTAATGCGATTTTTTTTACTTACGGATATTCTTGCGGATATTCCCCTAACAAGCCCAGGTTAATCATCATCATTAATTTAAAGTCAATAAAATGTTTAAATAAGTTGTAAACCAGATCTCTTAAGAACTGCAGATCCAAGAGATATGGTGGACTAGGTATGTAGAGTGCGATGAGAGGAATACGATTGACGTACTTTATCGTAGAGCCATCTTTAACATATGGACTGGACTGAATACTGAAAGAAATTCTAATATAGGTTCGTCTGTGGGTTCGCTTTTTAACCTAACTTATACTTGAATCGAACTTGACAGTTTTCTCATGAGTTGTTATGTATTTCCCCGTGTATTTCAAACTTTGGTCAAACTGGAGCCTCAATATTGCAAAAACGGTTAAGCACGCTGTAATGATACTTATGTACCTCGTCACCCACTTCATGCAACTACATTAGTGGTCTAATAATACTTAGCGCGCTCGGCATAGTTCCATCATGCCGCTCAAAGTGTTGCCACAAATAATGCTTAGTTTGCGAAACCCAGTAATCTGGCTGGTGGGGCATGGGAGCCTAAGCTTCAACTGTTAATGCAATCAGAGACTACTCAGACCTCGACTCAGACTTAGACGTGGGCGATCCAATATGAAGGGTTATCCAAAATGCTCTGGAGAATTCCCAAAGCGCATTCTCATAATGCTAGTAAGCCTAAGATGCCATTAACAGGAGGAAAATGACAAGATAATATAACATTATATGGTTTATGTAATGTAAACCAATACAACATAACAAAAGAGAACCATTCCAAAACCATTTAATTAAATGTATAACCAGTAGTGAAACTACAATTGAAAACAATATATTTACGGTACATTTTATTGTTTGAAACCATATGTGTACCATACAATGTACGGTTTATTAAAACCCACGTATCAGTATTTATAACAATTCATTTACAATATAATGTATGGTTTTGCAAAAAAATATATATGGAGAAAAATATTTTTTTATATTGTTACGATACTTAACCACCCGTATAGTATATTGTAAAAATCTTATTTACAATATACTGTATAGGGTTCTACATTACATTTTATTGTTTTTGTATTTTTATTTTTACAGTGGTGTCTATTGTAAAAATATGGTTTTAAATAGTACTGTTACAATACAACGTTCGGTTTTTCTACTGTATTTTTTATTCGGGAATCTTTTGTACGATTTAGATGTGTCGCCCCCCTCGACCATAACACAACAGTTTTTTCTGTGAACGGCGCACACTAGTTGCGAAAAAGTTGTGACACAACGGACGAAAATACGTTCCCCTAGTGAAAATAGTTCTAGATTGAGTTTAAATAAGGGCGAAAGTAACATGAGAGAGTTCTCTTCATCGACTCTCTCTTCTTCAAATTAAAGTGACAAGATGCAAGTGGTTGCACTTTTTGGTCATAAATCGCTAGGTTGAGATGCAATCTAGCGTCTAAGTGTAAAAAAGTTCGATTGAATTCGCATCTTGTCACTTTAATTGGGTTGTTTAATGAATAAAATATTGCTATTTTCTATAGCCTAATCGAAAGAGCTCATTTTTCTTAGTATTACGTGATTTTATTGGGTTCCAATACCTTTATTTTGATGGTCAAATTAACAAAACAGTTTTAATTTTCGTGGGTAGAATGACAGTTCAATCGCTAAAATGACAGTTCGACCCGAACAAAAAAATTTCCCCATACAAACTTTAAATGCATTTTAAAAATAGTTCCCGGACTCCAAAAATTATGAAATTTTGGATTTAGACTAATTTTGGGGCGGGGAATCCGATTATGAAAAAATCCGGATACCCCTAAAGAACCCAATTTTGCAGAAGAGAGAGTTGATGAAGAGAACTCTCTCATGTTACTTTCGCCCTTATTTAAACTCAATCTAGAGTTCCCCTAGTGAAAATAACACAAATTTGAACAACTTCCCATAATCGTGCATCACCTGGTGGCAGCGTGCACATGTTTTTGTTTGTGTAATATAAACAAATCGGTGCATTGTTGCATCCCAGACCAGTCTGATTCTTCCGGCCGTATCCTTTCTTCAGAATTATTGCTCCAAGAACGATCGTAAATCGTAGTCAGCAAAGTGCAAAAGCCTACCGTATAGAAAATGCAAAGAATACCTCGCAAACGTAAGCTAACAGAAAAAGTCCGGAACAACCCGGACTTGGAGCACTTCCGAATAAAGTTCGAGGTCAAGACGGAACCGGAGGATGATCCGCCGCCAACACCGTCAGTTGTGTGTTGTTATTTGTGCAAACTTTCGTCCGGTGTTAAGTTGCTGGCTCTTGAAGTGCACAATCCCAAACGCACGGAACCTTCCACGGTGGATAAGATAAAAGCATGCATCGGTTGGGAGGTAAGAACTTATTGAAGGTAAGCAAATGATGTCATAATTAATGGTACCTTTTCGACAACAGGTTTTGCCCGACATGGACGAAACGAGTCGAATTTGTCGGCCGTGTATCCGCAAGCTGGATGAGCACTACGAGTTCCGGAAGCAAGCCTTGCAGTGCAACGACTACGCTCAAAACCAGATGGCCGCCGACGAAGCTGAAGTCGTTGATGCCCCAGCAGAGATTCGGGTGTGCCGTTTTTGTTTGAAAATCGGCGGCAAACTTTTGGATCTGCATCCGGCAGGTAGCGCTTCGGATGTGCTACTGTTGAAAAAGATCCGCGACAGTTTGGACGTCGAGGTTGGTAGCTCGCTGCATGGTTCAGCATTGCCTAATAACGAAAGGATATAACAAATTATAATTGTAGATCAACTCCTGGGATGCCGTGACGAAAATTTGCCGCGCATGCATTCAAAGGATCCAGGATTTTTTGGATTTCCGTGAAAAACACCTGCCGATATCGGTGTTTGTGAAGCAGGAGACCGATCCTCCAGACACACGCCAAGAACTAAATGAACTGGTGCAGAATGATGAGGTCTCATTTGATGGCAATGGTCCAGATTTGGAAATGAGTGTCTCTGACTCGGACTGTTCCATAGGCGAGAACGAGCGAACAGATCCCCTGACCGGAGGAAAACCACGAGTGAGAGCGATTTCGGCAGAGGTTTTGCAACTAATTGAGTCCGAGATGGAGGGCAGGAATTTCGGCGTCAGAAAAGAAGACGGAGCAAAATTGGTTGTAGTTTTTGAAGGTTTCCTGTATCGATTCTTTTCCGCTCTGGAGAGTGGAGGATCTGTATGGGTGTGTCTTGAAAAAAGGCTACGACTATGTAATTCTAAGCTGGAGATTGACTCATCCGGTAAAACTGCATCCATAATAGGGAAAATCAATAACCACTCTCATTCGCAAAAACCGGCAATGCTTATGGAATGCCCACCAGGAAAAGGATTCGCCGAATATAAAGACACCCAGGAACCGTTTTGGTTCTTCTACGGCGAACAGTCGAACTCGAGTAGTAAGCTGACGCGAAGCATCGTATTCGAGAACTACAGATATTTCCTGCATCAGATTAGAAATAGTGGTGCGAATAGTGTCTGGTACTGCCTATCGCGAGGAGCAGGGAAATGCAAATGCAGTTTACTCATCACCGGAATGTTCAAGCGGATTGAAGTTAAAGGGTCGCACAACCATAGGCCAGTTTCGCAGAAAAAGATCGATGCTGTTTTGACAAAAGTCGGAATTGGCGCAGATTCGACGGAGGCAATAAGCGCTTTTCAGAGGAACGTTTCGGACGATGAAATTGATGACTGTAAGTTAAATACTGTTTTAATATTTTTATTTGATCAACACAATTGTGAGACAAGAGTGGTAAAATAACCAGTGATATCCGGTGTCGAATTTTAGATATTTGTATGAAGTGTAGACTTAGGCCAGGCCACTCATTCCCGCCTAAGACTCTTATGTGAGAGATATAGAAACTTTTACATAAATATTGGTTAACGTTTGCAATATATGTTATTGGGCATATTAAATTTTATAATCTGGTATAACTACTACATTGATGGTTTGGTCCCATTGGACAAATCAAAAAAGTTAATGCTAATGGAACTTTGAGAGAATAAGTCGTTGACGTGAAATGTTACCCGGCTCTGCTAAACACATAGATCAAGCTGCAATAAGAAATTATAGCAGTTAGGGAGATGATGGCACTTTCCTAACAGTTGTAGGTGGAAAATTTGCTAGGGGTAGGCGGGGCATAATGAGCAGCTCAAGCATTTTGCCACCAAATCCAGTAAATTAAGCGCAATCAATGTGTAATTTTTACGTATAATCCTCATTTGAACCTTAACTGACAAAAACTTATCGTTGAAATTTTGAATAAAGCTGTAAATGTTGCAAAATGTAATGTTTTTAAAAACGTATAAAATAGTGGAATGCGTTTTGGGGGTGGGGCATAATGAGCACCCTAGGGCAGGATGATCAATCCCTGTTCTGTACACAATCAATTGCTGATTGACTGGTCTTGTCAATGATAAAGCATACCGGCAACAACCAATGAGAATTTGAGGGGATTCCTCCTCTCTTCTTGGCATAACGTCCTCACTGGGACAAAGCCTGCTTCTCAGCTTAGTGTTCTATGAGCACTTCCACAGTTATTAACTGAGAGCTTCCTCTGCCAATGACCATTTTGCATGTGTATATCGTGTGGCAGGCACGAAGATACCCTATGCCCAAGGAAGTCAAGGAAATTTCCTTTACGAAAAGATCCTGGACCGACCGGGAATCGAACCCGTCACCCTCAGCATGGTCATGCTGAATACCCGTGCGTTTACCGCCTCGGCTATATGGGCCCCTCAATTTGAGGGGATTATGGGGTTCAATTTGTAGGGAACTGCGGGGTTTAATGGAGTTTACTATTAAGGCATTTTTAAACGGTGAGAATATACACATACTGATTTTTTTTTTAAAGCTAATAAATTGAAATTTAATGATAAAACCATACTATATGCATCGTAACGGAGGAAACCAAAAGTGAAATTCGTTTGTTTAAGATGTTAATCATTTTTATCGTTTTTCCATAAGTTGCTCATTTTGCCCCACCCTACTATCAACTTTTTAAAGTATATTTTTTAACAAAATAATCATACAAATATTTTGAAAGTGTAACAAATACATATCATTGACCCAGGAAATATCAAGAAATTTGACAGATACCCGTCACGTTCTTATTTCGATTCCAAAAACTAATTTGAGGTCAGCTGATTCTTATAATATTTCCCCAGTACATGACAACTTCACGCATTAAGACTTTTTTTTTCAAAACAAACGGCTTTTTTGACAAATGTTTCATCATGAATTCATTGCATTTGAGATAGTTAAGCTACAATCAAGCAATTTGTTTTGAAAATTTGGAAATTTACAGTGAAAATACAAGGTGCTCATTATGCCCTGCCTACCCCTACTATTTTTTGTTCCGATGAGCCACAGCGGACAGTATTTAGATCAGTTTAGATCTATTGTGGCAATACCCGCATCCTTATAGTTAATACCCATGCAACATTTTTCGCTTAAAGAAATGTCTCTCAAAGCAACATTATTAACCAAATATTTCTGTACGTGTTTTTTTATAAGCCGAATAAAAGCTTTCGTTTAATCATACTTCGACTCAATGACTCACTGAGTTCAGCTACCATGACCATTATCGAGCAACAGTTCAGCATGCATGCTTGTTTGTGACTTGCATTTGTTAGTTGGGTGGCAAAATCCAGAAGCAATCTTCAAAGGAATCCCTAAATGAATCTCGGTAGGAATATTCGACAGAATACTGAACCCAAACAGCACACATGTTGCAGTAGATTCACGTTGTTGGGCTGGGAAAGAAGTCCCGGGAGAAATTCCTAAACAAATTCCGGGAGCCAGCTATAAATGATGTAGGAAGGCATCTTAGGAGAAATCTCTAGAGAACGTTGTTATTTCCACTTGGCTTGATCCGACAGCACACTCAAAGTCCTACCGATTAGTCATCGGGTAGACAGTGTTCGAAGTTCACGACAATTCAAATATAATTCCTCTTCTGCCTTGACATACATGTAAACAACAGAACTGTGTGTACATGTTTATCTAATTCCATACGAAGGAGATTTGCGTTGTGAGAAGAAGCAAACCATGTACGTTAGTGAAATAGAGTTCAGCACTTCGTCTTCAGGAGACGCAGATGGTCAAGTAACTCCGTAGCTTGGAGAAAAGAAGCGCCCGTCCAGCGAATTAGGAATCGTCGGTTCGATTCCCAGAGAACGTGAATTTCTTTTCGCTATTTTAAACTATTTTTTCTCATCAAACTCGTGTTTCTTGTGTGTACTTGAATGTCAAAGAATTAAACCCCTGGGAATTCCAATTGAAACCCTCCTAAAACGCCTTAAAACACCCCTGAATTTCCCCAGCAGCTTCCCCTGAGCCCCTTGAAGCCGCCTGAAATGCCTTGAAACCCAACCAACAACCAACTGGTCATGCTAAGGCCGGGGTGGCCTCTGCTGTACATAGTAGCCGCCTCCATTCCACTCGGTCCATGGCTGTTTGTCTCCAGTTCCGCATTCTGCGTAGGGTCCGCAGATCGTCCTCCACTTGGTCGACCCACCTAGCTCGCTGCGCTCCACGTCTTCTTGTACCGGTCGGATGACTCTCGAGAACCATTTTAATCGGGTTGCTTTCCGACATCTTGATGACGTGACCCGCCCACCGTAGCCTCCCGATTTTCGCGGTATGGACGATGGTTGGTTCTCCCAGCAGCTGATGGAGCTCGTGGTTCATTCGCCTTCTCCAAGTCCCGTCTTCCATCTGCACTGCGCCGTAGATAATACGCAACACCTTCCGTTCATAAACTCCAAGGGCGCGTTGGTCCTCTGCACGTAGGGTCCATGTTTCGTGCCCATAGAGGACGACCGGTCTAATCAACGTTTTGTAGATGGTTAACTTCGTGTTACGGCGAACTTTATTCGATCGTAGAGTTCTGCGGAGTCCAAAGTAGGCACGATTTCCTGCCACAATGCGCCTCTGAATTTCTCTGCTGGTGTCGTTGTCGTCGGTCACCAGTGAGCCCAAGTACACGAATTCTTCAACCGCCTCGATTTCATCACCGCCGATATGAATTCGGGGTGGCGGGTGCGGTGATTCCTCCCTGGAGCCCTTTGCCATCATGTACTTTGTCTTTGACACATTAATAACTAATCCGATTCGCCTGGCTTCACTCTTTAGTCGGATGTACGTTTCCGCCATCGTCTCAAATTTACGAGCAATAATATCAATATCATCGGCGAAACCAAGCAGCTGAACGGACTTCGTGAAAATCGTCCCACTCGTGTTTATCCCCGCTCTTCTTATTACACCCTCCAAAGCAATGTTGAACAGCAAGCACGAAAATCCATCACCTTGCCGTAACCCTCTGCGAGATTCGAAGGGACTCGAGAGTGTCCCTGATACTCGAACTACGCACATCACTCGATCCATCGTCGCCTTGATCAACCGTGCCAGTTTATCCGGGAATTCGTATTCGTGCATAATCTGCCATAGCTGTTCTCGATCGATTGTATCATACGCCGATTTGAAATCGATGAACAAGTGATGTGTGGGCACGTTGTATTCGCGGCATTTCTGCAACACCTGGCGGATGGCGAACATCTGGTCCGTTGTAGCGCGTTTACCCATTAATCCAGCCTGATATTGCCCCACGAACTCTCTTGCAATCGGTGACAGACGGCGGCAAAACATTTGAGAGAGTATTTTGTAGGCAGCGCTCAGTAGTGTGATCGCGCGGTAGTTCCAACTTGTCGCCCTTTTTGTAGATGAGACACACGATACCTTCCATCCATTCCTCCGGTAATGCTTTCTCCTCCCAAATCTTGGTAATGACCCAGTGTAGTGCTCTCACCAGTGTTTCTCCACCGTATTTTAGAAGCTCGTTTGGTAGTTGATCTGCTCCAGCGGCTTTGTTGTTTTTCAATCGGTCAACCTCCTCAATCTCTTGAAGGTCAGGGGCCGGAAGTCTTTCGTCCTGTGCACATACTCCTAGATCTGTTACCACGCCACCTTCGGTACTTGCAACGTCGCCATTAAGGTGCTCATCGTAATGCTGCCGCCACCTCTCGACCACCTCACGCTCGCTCGTGAGAATATTCTCGTGATTATCTCGGCACATGTCGGCTTGTGGCAGAAAGCCTCTGCGCGAGCGGTTCAGTTTCTCGTAGAACTTTCGTGTGTCCTTAGCGCGGTACAGCTCTTCCATCGCTTCGCGATCTCGTTCTTCCTGCTGGCGCTTCTTCATCCGGAAGACTGAGTTCTGCCTGTTCCGCGCCTGTTTGTAACGTGCCTCATTCGCTTTCGTACGGTGTTGCAGCATTCTCACCCATGCTGCATTCTTCTCGTTTTTCAACTGTTCACATTCGCCGTCGTACCAGTCGTTTCTGTGATTCGGAGTCGCGAAGCCTAGTGCTGTAGCCGAGGTACTACCTATGGCGGATCGGATGTCCCTCCAGCCATCTTCAAGTGTAGCTGCGCCAAGCTGCTCTTCCGTTGGTAGGACCACTGCTAACTGCTGCGCGTAGTCTTGAGCCACTTCTACGTTACGAAGTTGCTCGATGTTGAGCCGCGGCGTTCGACTTCGACGCGTGGTGATAACTGTCGAAAGTTTTGAGCGCATGCATACAGCTACTAAGTAGTGATCCGAATCTATATTCGCACTGCGGTATGCGCGGACGTTGGTTATATCTGAGAAGAATTTACCGTCGATTAGAACGTGGTCGATTTGGTTTTCTGTTTGATGGTCGGGTGATCTCCAGGTGGCTTTGTGGAGATCTTTGCGGGGGAAGAAGGTGCTTCGGACTTCCATACCACGGGAGGCTGCAAAGCTTACGCATCGCTGGCCGTTATCATTCGATACGGCGTGCAGGCTACCTGCGCGTTCATGTCGCCGACAACGATTTTCACGTCACGCGGCGAGCAAGGATCGTATGTTTGCTCTAACTGCGCGTAGAACGCTTCTTTCTCGTCATCGGGTCTTCCTTCGTGTGGGCAGTGGACGTTGATGATGATGTAGTTGAAGAAACGGCCCTTAACTCTCAATATGCACATCCTTGCGTTGATCGGCTGCCACCCGAACACACGTTGTCGCATCTTGACCAACACTATAAATCCTGTCCCCAGTTCAGCTTTGGTAGAAAATAGCCGCTCGATGCCCGCTTTTCCACAGTTTCTGTCCAGTCCAACAAAGTTCCTGCAACACCACGATGTCGAAGTTGCGGGGATGTAGTTCGTCGTAGATTATCCTGTCACATCCTGCGAAACCTAGTGACATGCAATTCCATGTTCCAAGTTTCCAATCGTAGTCCTTATTTCGTCGCGTGGGTCTTTGCCGATTGTATCGAGTCGTATTTTCTCCTATGTTATTCGCAATGGGGATTTTTACGGGTGGCTTATTGGGCCTACGCCAACACTCCTGTCTCGCCGAAGGGCCATCGTGCCAGTTCTGTTTAACGTCCCAACCAACACTGGGACGATCACGCTGATGGGGCTACCACCTTGGATCTAGCTGAGCGTGGTGCAGCGTTTCTTACTCAGCCGCTGGATGCCAGAACAGACGCTGTTTGAGC
Organism: Aedes albopictus; assembly: GCF_035046485.1. NCBI lineage: Eukaryota > Metazoa > Arthropoda > Insecta > Diptera > Culicidae > Aedes > Aedes albopictus. The sequence continues at coordinate 211,071,547 of NC_085137.1, forward strand.
CGCACCTCCTTGGTGAACAGACACTCGGATCGTACCTCCTCAATCTAGCTGAAGTCAGAAGGACAACAGTGCCCAGACTGCACTACCAGCTAAGCACACAACTCTTAGCTGGCGGTCTTTGTCATCGCTTGACCCGTGGAAGCATGAGGTAGGAACTTGTGAGGACCAGAGCTATATTGGACGCTCTCCTTATCGACTCACCGTTTTGCAGCCCGCCGCCTTGAAACCCAATTAACATTCAATCTTCTTGAAACCCCGTGAAGCCTCCGAAATCTTCTGAAATCCCTCCACTAAAATACATTGAAACGCCTTGCAACCATCAAAATTCCTTGAAAGTCCCTGAATTCTCCGGAAACGCTTCCAGAGCCCCCTGAAGCTCACTGAAGCGTTACATACAAAATACTAAAGCAGCGTTTCTCAAACAATTTGTCACGACCCACTGGTAGATCACGGGCTGTTTTTATAAGGGTCGCGAAAGCTTAGGCGATATTGTAATAACTGTCATGCCAAATTATTTTGGTAGCCAATGCAAAAATCCATAAATACTCTCTGGAATTTATTGGATTTATTTCTAGAAATGATGAGTTTTCTCTATATTTCTACCTTAGCTTTCGGATTAGTAGTTTGTATTCCTAAGTGTATTGAAGCTACTGTTTGTATTTTGAAATAGCTTTAATTTTATTTTTAGATTTTCCACATGTTCTGGAAGAGCAACGATTCAATTACTTGCATTTTGCATTTGATTCCTCTGAGAATTTCTCCAGAGATCTCTTGTGAATTGTGTTTTCAGATTTTTTTTTCAAGAAATAATTTTCTCCGGAGATTTCTTCTAGTATTTCTCAGAAATTTCTACTGTAATTTACCTCAGGGATATCTCCTGGAATTATTCTATGGATTACTCCTGGAACTATTCAATTGATTTTTTTCGGTAGTTTTACTTCAGCGGTAACTCCGAGAAGTCGGTATTTAGCTATGAATTCTCCTATATATTTATTCAGAGCATCCGGAACTCCACCCAGGGATTTTAACGGATCATTTCATCGAAGATATCTCTAGGGATTTACCCCAATATTCCTCTTGAGATTCCTCCAGGGGTTTTCTCCAGGTTGCTTCCTAAAATTTCTTCAGAGGTAACTCTGGGAACACTACATACAGTCATACAGGGAGTCATATTTAATTTATATTATGATGTTTCCCGGGGTTTCTCCCGCTTTTTGTCCTGGTATTCCGTTCAGAGCTACTCCAGGGTTTTTTGGTATTATTCTAGGGATTTCTCCTGGAATCTTTTTAATATTTTCTTTCAGAATTTTTCCGCGGAATTCTCCTGCAATCAACTAAAGGAGCGCTCCCGAGATTCAGAACTCCTTACCGGATTTTTCGGAGATTTTCTTCTGGTTTTCATGTGTAATTGCTACATGAGAATTTTCAATGAATTCCTTACGAGTTTTTTCTCAGGGAATTGTAGGTTTTAATAATTTTGCATTGCCATAAAAATCTAGACTTAGGACAATATTATGACAAAAAAAACCTGTTAATAATAAAACTTTTTATATCCAACAGGTCGATTGAATAAAGAACTTGCTAAAGAGCAGCAGAAATGTGCCATCAAATCTCTGACCAAAGAGAAGCAACCAGAGATTTTCCGCATTCTCAGTGTGGACGATCCCGAGCGGAAATTCGAGTGTTTGCATGCGGGTTCCAAGATGAAGATCAAACAGGATGGCTACGAGTTCAGGTACTTCGGAAGGCAAAAAGATGGAACCACGCTGTGGAAGTGCATCATGGATTCACTGCAACACTGCGGTTTGGTCGTAAGGGTCGACACAGATGGCAGACGTTTCGATATATTCAAAGGAAGAAAGCATAGTCACAAACCGGAGCCGGCTCCGCTATTCAGTTACCCTCTGGGAAAGCGAATGATTGGGGGAGAACCTCTGTGGCTGATTCTACGACATTCTATGTACTATGAAGGCAGATGCGTAATCTATCGGGATAATGTGTTCATAATACTGGACATAACCCGCAAGGGAGTCGTACGCTGGAATTGCCTCAGGAAGCACTCGTGTCGTGCTCTGTTGATCGTGAAGGGGGATTTTGAGGAAGTAACTTTCCGCAATGCCCATTCCCACGAGAATACATCCCAAGAAATTTTGACAAAGTTGATCGAAGGACGATCACCAGAATTAGAATCAGATGAAGATCTCACATTCAGGCAAAGGCTTCTGTCGTACCCGTCAACGGTAGGCAAAATCTGGAACGAAGCCACTCACCAGAACGAAACGTTTTACATCCTGAAGACTATGAAAACCGGAGAAACAGTTACCTGTGGATTGGTATTTCAAAATTACCGATACGTTTTAGCATCGCTCGATCAGAACTGCACAAGCCGGTGGACGTGTACGAAGCATAACTCTCGGAACATTAGGTGTAGGGCGGCCGTGATCGTAGAAGGTCATTACGACTCGATTTGCATTAGGAGTAAGCACAACCACGATGCAATGCACGATTCCGAAATGGAGCTCATGATCAAACGGAGTGTTGCGGATAACTTAATGGAAGAAGGACAAGCAAAAGGCAGTTTGGAAGAAATGTCTGAGAAAAATGTTGGATCGAAGAATATACTGTCCCAGCTTGCGCGGCATGACCCTGTCAGGAACTTTGAAGTATCCAGAGTAACATCGAAATTAATCATACGTTACGAAGGTGAAGAGTTTCGGCTGAGATCTCGCAAAACCGATGGAAGTAGTTTGTGGAGTTGTACCTGGTTGAAGATGCGTCGCTGTCCAGTGGTGCTTAGTTTAAGTGCTGACGGTAGAAGTGTCACCAACGTGGATCCAACGAAGGAACATAATCATTCCGTAGATCAAGTAGCTGTTTATCATATGAACACTGGAAAAGGTCAAATCTTTGACGAAAATAGACACGTTTACGCGTCCTATTGGGTTTTTGGCCACCCCTGGGAGTATCGGGAATCTCGTGCCGTCATCTATCAAGGCCATAAGTATTACCTGAACATTATTGGCAACAATCGGGTGAGTACCTGGAAGTGTCGAATACGGCATTGCAAGGCTTACATTCGCGTAGAGGGCACTTTTCAGACGTTGTTCCACAAACATCAACACACTCATGAACGTCTGGCTGATGATGAAATACTGGCCATTACAAACTCAACCGAAGTGGATCCAGATTTGTTAGAAAGTAGTGAACCCCTCGAAGTTGCCGTTGACCCTAAAGATCACGAAGGTCCACTCCGTCCAGCTACTCTGCTACACATACTGTCTACGAATGATCACGATCGGAATTTCCACGTTACGATTTATAAAGATCAAATGAAAATACATCAAAATCGTTACGAGTATTACTATCGATCGTCCACCGAGACCCACTCCCTTTGGAAGTGCATCTTCTTCACAATCAGACGATGTCGTGCCACAATTCACCTGGACAACGACTGTAAAACGGCAACCCTGCCGGACGTCCCGAAGCATAACCACAAGGAGGAACTGTGGGACATGTTCTACTATCCGCTCGGAGAGCACTCCATCATGGATGCCTACACCGAATCAGTGCAACCTTTCTGGTTCCTCATGCAACCCGGGTTCTTTCGATCGCATCCGATGATCATCTACGAGGGTAACAAGTTCACTTTGGCATCGATCACCGAAAACGGAGACAACAGCCGGTGGCGATGCGTAACACATCTCTGCCGAGCCACGTTGACCGTTACGGGACTGTTCGAGCTGGTGGTGGGTGGTCATCCGCACAATCACGAACCACAACCGGAGCAAAAGCGAGCCGAGTGGATACGACAGTACGGTACGCCTGGCGGTAGTAGTAGCGCGGATGCCGAGGACGACTTCGACGTGATACCGTTTGTTAAGGTAGAAATGGAAGATTGCGATGCAATGGCGTACGAAGATGATGAGTATGCGGAAATGTAGTTTAAAGGTGTAAGTAAACATGTTTTCATGTACAGTTACGCATTAAAAATATTGTTATGTCTATTGTACACACATGCCTTTGTATTTCATTGAAGAATTTTCATATAGTAATGCTGAAGTTTGGTGTAAAAATGAAGTTTTTAATAGGAAATTTTAGTCATCGTCTTCCCCGGTAGCAGCCCCGCTTTGGTGCACAGTCTGGTGTTTGCGCAGCAGCGTCTTTCGGGTGAACCCTTTGTCGCATTCCTTGCATTTGAACGGCTTTTGGCCAGTATGCTGTAACATGTGCCTTTTCCGATCGGTAGGATACATGAAGCTTTTGTCGCACAGCTCGCAAGAATACGGTCGCTCCTGGGTGTGCGTCCTCAGATGCAGCCGCAGGTTGGCCTTCGCTTTGAACTGGTTAGGACAGAACGTGCACTGGTATGGTGTTTCCTGGCTGTGAAGTAGAGTGTTGTGATGCTTGAGATAGCTCTTCCGGCTGAAGCCTTTGTTGCACAGTTTGCACACGTGTTTCGTGTGCTCTGGGATTTCGGAGTGCAGTTTTTGATGGGACAATAGATTCGATTTGGATCTGAACGTTTTCGGACAACTTGGACACTGGAAGGGCTTCAGTGAGGTATGAGTCCTCTCGTGGTTCTCCAGAAGCGCGCGGTGTAGAAATCTTTTACCACACGAAGAGCATTGGTGCTGTTTCAGTTGGTACGCATTCCTGCGATGAATTTTGAAGCCTCTAGCGCTGGTATAGCGCCTATAGCAGATGGCACATTCGAACGGTCGCTCACGGTTCGACGTTTTCTGAGATGCGTGAGATTCTTTCGAGTGTTGCAGTAATTCCGGTTTGGAGCCGAAAGAACACTCACAACCACAACAGCGGAAGGGCAGATCAATCTCTTTGTCATCCTTTGCTGGTGATGCTGCCTTATTGTCCGATGGTTTTCGTTTCGATGATTTCGACCTTTCCTCTAATTTGGAGCGACTATCCTTGGATTTCGCTTTTTCGTGTGGTCCTAAAGTATTCTTCGTTGTCATACAATCAGGCTCAACCTTGACAGTGATTGCAATTTCAGGAGTTGTCGATGTAGATGAAAATTTTTTCTTTGATTTGTAAAACTTTGTATACGGTCTAGCAATTTCTTGTTTTATGCTAGTAGTTGACTTCTGTCTTTGCCTCGAATTTTTAGATTCATCAACCCTATCAACCTCTACCTCGACTATGTAATCCGTTTCGGTCTCTGGTGGAATGGAGGATGAACAGTCATTTCCGATTGTTAAAGGCTCTTCGACGTTTGCATAAACTGTTTCGATCTGTGGATTAATGTATTCGACTGATACTTTTCCCTGTTCTGATTTGGAAACTTGCTCTAAAGAAGAGGCTTCTACTTCTACAACATAGTCGGTTTCAATGTCTGGTGGCACATGTTCAATCACTTGATCATATAGAATTTTGTAGCTTATTATTGGGACATCTGGTTCAGTATTCTTTTCATACACGGATGCAAGTATACTAAAATATTGAACAAAATTATAGAAAAATACATCATTAAATGATTTTTTACTGGGGTTGGGATTTATATCGTTTGGTATAAAGGACATTTGGCGTAACGGTCTACGGTGTCTATTTGGAAAAACATTATAAACAGGTAAGTCAAACATTTTTAAGAAATCTAACTTTAAAATTTGGAGTGAACATATAGCCTTTCCAGTACACTTAGTGTACAAGAAAGGCAAAAATGTAGGATTTCCATGAATCTGAAGAATTAAGCTAACTAAACTAAAAGAAGGTAGCATTTTTGTCAAGTGACCTTATTTCAAACGGCCTTAAGCCAAATGCCCCGCCCTTTGTTTACTAAGGGTCTGTGTCAATTGGCGAATTAAAATTAATTTTTACTTAAATTTGACAGTTCAACACTTAAACTTGACAGTTTTCCTAAAGAAATAATTATCGAACTGTCAAGTTTAAGTGAAAATTAATTTTAATTCGCCAATTGACACAGACCCTAAATCAGCCAATCACCTTTCCTGTTGAATAAGTTGTCTGAATCTTTCATCTGACTTCAAACATTGCTGTTTCAGTTCTAATGCAGATTCCAAGCGATCTACACATGTGCAGCAGGCGACATCCGGTAGTCCATATTCATCCAATATCTGTAAAGTAATTCGGTAGTTGTTTTCATGACGATTAGATTTTTAGCATTCTTTAAAGTTTAAACTAACCTCCAATCCACTTAGCTGATGGATCATGTTTGCTATCGGATCCGTTCCATCGAAAATGCTTATTTTTGAATCCCTTGCTGTGGGTTCAGCACATATTCGACAGACCTCCATCCAAGAACGTGTATCCTAAATAATTAGACCATAAGATTGATATACTAATTACTAAACTGACCGGTGACCCAAGAACAACTAACCAATGCTAACAAATCGTTATCGTGCCGATCAGCTGTGAATGTTATCAGCGTTCAGAAAGTTTGTTTAGATGTAGACTTCGTACCCCAAATAAGATTTCCTTTGAACATAAATGTTGCATTTTTACAACACACCAATCCTAAATTTCAAGCGTTCCTTCGATTGAAATCGATTTCCACTCGTTCCACCACAAGAGCTTGACAGCTCGCTCAGTTGATCACCGCTCGCGTCGCGGCGCGGCACCGTTTCACGAACGTAAACAATCGATAATGTTTTCAAATCTGCCGAACTTGCAAACGTTTTAAAGATTCTTGGATTTAAACCTGAAAAATGGGCTCCAAACGGAAAAATATGGAGGACGAAATGTCTCGGTAAGTCAAGCATTCATCGTAACTCAAAAACTTTATTGATAAATCGTTCTTTCCGCATCAGCTTCGAGGCGGAAATTTCAAAGGCAACCGCCGGTAGCAGCATCAGCTCTCCGTTTATTCCCTCCCAGGTGCGAACTGTAATCGGTTCCCAGACCTACAACCAGGTGCAGCAAAAGTTGGCCACCGTGCCGTCCCGTATACCGCCGCCGCCAGTTCCTCCCTTTCTGCCAACCTATTCGACACCGGTGCCTCAGCAGCAGCAGCAGCATCACTCTTCCCAGCATGCCGCCGTTCCGGAGAAATCCTACTCCACGGAACCTACACCGGCAGTGGTCAGCAGTGCTCCAAAGCTGTACAACGCTAGGCCAACCGTGGGCACGCTGCCAAAGGTTGATGCTCCCGCGGCTGCCAGTAGTTCAATTGGACCAACCATTTCGTCTACTCCAGTACAATCGGTAAGCCTTCACAGATTGAGAATAACAATAGCTATTCTAAATGCATTATGTCCTTTATCCTTCCAGTACGACATCGCCAACATACAGTTTGAAGTAACGACCAAAATCAAGAAACAGAAAACGGAGAAATCCGGCCCGAATCCGATTGCCGAGGAAGCCATCAAAGCAGCACGGGCTTCTTCGGCTCTGCAGTCGTTCGGAAATTCCGAGCGCCGGGGAAAAAAGGACCGTAAGGTAAGTTTAAAAACTTGTACCAGTAGTTCCAAAATGCAAAGAAAAAATACAGAGGAAGGGATAGGGGCCGTCCATATACTACGTGGACAACTTAGAGGGGGGAGGGGGTTCAGAAAAAAGTCCATGTTTGTCCACGAAGAGGGGGGTAGGGGTATTCTGAATGTCCACGTGGACAATATTATTCCAGAGCATCATAAAAAATCAGCAAAATGCAATCCGTTTTTATCAAAATTCACAATGTGTAAGATGGGGATTTTTTTTATCATCGTACAACCCAATTTTGTTTAGCAAATTAAATATTGCCATTTTCTTTAGCCTAATCGAAAGAACTCATTTTTCTGAGTATGAGCCTCTGTACGAATTTGCCCTGTCCTGCTCACTCCCACAGAAAATTTGAAAACAGCGCGCACAGTAAAAGTCACATTTGACTTTTACTGTGCGCGCTGTTTTCAAATTTTCTGTGGGAGTGAGCAGGACAGGGCAAATTCGTGCAGAGGCTCATAAGGTGATTTTATTGCGATTCAATTCCTTTGTTTTGATGGACAAATAACCAAAAAAGTTTTAGTTTTCGTGGATAGAATGACAGTTCAATCGATAAAGTGCCATTCCGCCCGACCAAAAAATGTTCCCCATACAAACTTTAAATGCATTTTAAAAATAGTTCCCGGGCACCAAAAATGGTGAACTTTTGGATTTCGACTAATTTTTGGATGGAGATTCCGATTTTGCAAAAATCTGGATACCCCTAAAGAACCCAATTGGTACCAAGGTTCTCAGATGAAATTTTTTTCACAGGTAGGGTTCACATACCATATATGAACAAAAACAAAATTGAAAAAAATCAGGGCCGCCTAATTTTCCGGAAAACTCCAGTGGACGCCAAAAATTTTCCACAGACACCACCTACTTTGAAAAATCATAACTCAAGAACGGAGCATCGTAGACACAAATTGAATGTTTTTTTTTTGTGAAATCGTAAGCAAATTTTCTCAGCAATTCAAAAAAAAATACAAAATAAAAATTGTTTTCCACAAAATTTTCCACTGTTGAGGGAATCGGTTGGAAAAGTCGGAAAAACTATTTTCGTACTCCGGAAAAATTCCCAAAAAAAAAATAAATTTTTGAAAGGAAATTTTATAAGCTATATTCTGTAAAATTTTCAAGATGTGATTATTTATTTTTCGTTTTTTAGTTATGACCAATTCTGTGAAAATTGCCCAGATGAGCCGTTTTCTTTGAAAAATCATAACTCAAGAACGAAGCATCGTAGAAAAAATGAAATCATAAGCAAATTTTACTAACGAATAGGTATTACCTGAATTATATTTATATCGATCAAACTGGGCTGCATCACAAAAAGTAAAAGACCAATTTAAGAAGGACTGGGAATTTATTTTTGCAACAGAAGATGATTATTCAGAGGCTGAAAAAATACTCCAGGAAAGATTTTGTAACCTTATTTCAATTCCTGGAACAAAAAAATATCATTCATTCATTGAACGAAGCATTTTTGCTCATGAATTTTCAGATATAACAGAAAACTTAGTAAATAAAGTTTGCTTTCCTCTTGATAATATCAGAAAAAGAAAATCTTCCAGTGCTATGAGCCAAAGGCAGTCTTGCCGGATGGAAAAATAAACCACGCTTTCTTTGTTGCTTGTTTTGTTCATCTATTGTCTGACAATTCTCTTCACTGTATGGGCACAAACAGAGCCGGAATCACCATAGAATCCCACTTGCTTGAGCAACTTGTTGAGAAACTTCCAATGAAATCTCTGGAGAATTTTACTATGATTTTCTGAAAGGTTTTTTAAAACAATGCTTGGAGGAAACTCCCAAAAAAATCCTTAGAAGAATTCCCATGAGAATATCTGGAGCTTTTTTTTTTTTGAGATTCCCTGCAAAAAATCATCAAAAATTCCTAAATAAAGTCTTCGGAGAAATTTCAGTGGGTATTTTGAGAAACCAAGATGAGCTCCTGAAATAACGTCTGCAAGAATTCTATTATAAATTCCTGCAGTAGTTTTACAAGTATTCCTGAAAGAATTCATCAAAGTAACTCGTGAACGAATTCGTAAAAAAGTCCTGTTCAAATGGTACAAGACTCTACCTTGGGAAATTTCCGAAAGAAATTCTGTGACAAAGTCTTTAAGCTACTTCGGAAAAATAATTTTAACGAATCCCTTGAAAAAAAAAAAGAATCCTGATAGAAATTCCCCAAAACGTAGTTGGAGAATTTCCCCAAAGAATACCTTAAATAACACTAGTTTACAGCATTTTTGAACTCGGTAAGCTGATGATCATTTTTGGTGTAGAATCATGCCTTGAGTTCGAAAACGCGAAAGAAAAAAATTACAGTAGAGCGGAAATTTTTTCGACTTTCCATACAAGGTTGATGATTTGAAATCGATTTTTGTTCTATTTTTAGGCAAAGTCGCTCACTTCAAACATCTCATTCTCCGTAACCAATGCTCCGATTGAGCTGAATTTTCTACTGTAACTCGCCTACATATGATATGTCAAATAAACGTCGAGAAAGAATTTTTAAGTTGTTTTTTTTTTCTTATTGAAAAAATACATTTCTTTAAAAATTTTTGGAAATTTTGATAAAATTTAAGAAACCGTCCCTAAAACTCGCCAATATCTTGACTTTCACCAATCTGACGCAAAACCTGTATTCAGATGATCGAATGGTATTGTCTTCAGCTTTTAATTTATGGAAAAAGATTTAAAATTGGTTGAACGTAACGCAATATATTTCAATTTTAGTAAATTTCATATTTTGAAAAGTTGCAAAACTCGATATTGAGCTAAAACTCAAAAACTGTTCTACTTATAATTTTTTGAAGGTCGGTTTCGAAATCAGCACTAAATTGTGCTTCAAAAATTTTGGTCGTTGACAAAAGTTCACGACTTTCGTTTTATTTTGTAAACTTGTGTAATCGCTCTGATGAAAATCTCAATAATTCTGGAGGAATTCCCGGAATAATGTTCAGTATTTCAAAGGAATGCATGGAGGAATTTCATAAGGAAACCTTGATGGAAGACCTGATTGAGTCGTTTGAGGAATTCCCACAGGATTGCTTAGTATAATCTCCGACGGAATTGGATTTCCATTAATCATCCCTGGAAAAATTCTTATGAAATCTCTGACGAGTTCGAAAAAACACTCTTTTCGCGATAACTTTTTGTTTTTCAATATTTTTCAATTAAGCTTTAACACAAGAAGTGCATATCCTTCAAATTTAGGGATTTGATATGGATTTTTGGATTGAACACTTGGTTCCGGAGTTATTCCGGAATAAAAATGGGTCATTGGAATTGTCCATATTGGGAAAAGTGAATTTCGATATGAGAAAAGTTTAGTTTTCAGACGTAATTGAACTAGAATGATAGAAAAATATGTCTGAAATTTCATCCCGGTCACTTAAGCGCCTTGGAACCAGGTTTACGGATGTTTCGAGGAACCGCTTCCGGGGTCAATTTTTGAATATAATTCAGAACCTCATACTGTAGTGTCTACCTAATGGTTGTCCGCATAGGATATCTACCTACATGAAATACTATTCATTACAATACCTAAATATCTAGGTATGATTCATTATGTCTACCTAAGATAGTATAAATACGGGTGGTCATTGGACCACACAGCAGAGACTGCACAAGCCTTGGACTTGTTAACATGTTTAATATTCTTCTTTTGGAGGATATAAAAATACGACACCTCAAATTTCTTGATTTTTTATGATATATCATTTCGAGCTATTTTTGTGATATTCGAAATAATTTGTCCATTTTGGAATCAATATGCGGATTTTACGGAAATCGGTGCCGGTGGTTGCGCGGTCTATTTTTCGAAACACATATAGCTTCATGCTTGAGTTGTTGGGCACAAACGAGGCTGTGTTGTGGATTGACATCTAAGCCGAAAGAGAGATGGTTCTTGAAAAAGTGAATGTTCATGGTGAGGGCTCGGGTTCAGTTTGGCTTTTTATTCCGCAGAATTATTACCGGTTCTGTGGCTTAGTTGGTTAAAGCACCGGTCTAGCGAATACGGGGTCGTGGGTTCGAATCCCACCAGAACGCGGTTTTTTTTTTCAAAAATTCATCTCTAAATTTGTCAATTAGCAACATTCTGTGTCTTCTAACTACAAGTTTTTCTGCAAGCTTCATGATTTTGAAACTTGTAGCCAGTGTTGGTAAAATCTCAAATCTCATGCTTGAGTTGATTAACGCGCGATTCTTGACTCGCCAAACTCACCGCCGAAAAAATCATGCATGAGTTGACTCGCGATTTCACTCATTCCGTTATTTCTTGGTGTTTTTATTATATACATCGAAGTTTTTAGGATTATATGATAGAACAAAAGCAAACCTATCGTACAACAACATTGGATGTCGTTCAAATTGATTTGGATTCGTTCTACAAGCGAACGAGATTTCGGCGCTTGACTCATGAGGGCGAGATTTTGCATGAAAATCTCGCGCGTGAGAAAATGATTCAGAATCGCGCGCGAGTTTGCTCACGCAGGAGCGGTTCATGAGTGGGCTTTGAGTGTGATTTGACCAACACTGCTTGTAGCATATGAATATATTTGGGTATTTTGGAATCCGTTTACCGATTTTCCAGAATCATGTTTCCAGGGCCATGTTTTGAAAATGATTCAATGCTGTCATGCGACACTTCATACATCGGCTTTCGAAATACACTATACTGGTGTATGGAAGTTTCTGAATCATAGAATGCTAGGATTCTTGCTGGATTATTTCGAGCAATCTTCCTGCAATTCCTCCAAAAAATTCTCCAACGATTCCTTCAGCGACTCCTCCATGGATTTCTGCAGAACACCTCCACCGATTCCTCCAATAGGGAAATCCTCTTGGCATATATTCAAGGAACTTCTTCTAGCATTCCTCCAGCCAAGCTTGCTATTCGATGAAAACATTCGCGAAATGATGCGACCAGGGGACTGTTATGGTCTTCTTGTTTTCTTACCCAGCATAAAAACTATGCTGCTGTGTTAAAAGATAGGTTGTCAGCTTGAGCCCTACGCTTGAGCCGCTGTTATGCTGGCTACGAAAACATTCCATTGGTGGGATAGGGATGCCAAGTCCTTGGATGCGACTTGCTTTCGACAACGAATACGTTTTCGCCCATCCTCGCTTTATTCAATCAACCTCCCATACGAGTAGCACACGAACGGACTCAACACTAATCAGCATATTTAGTTGACTCTTCCTTTTCGCCGTTGAGCCGTTGCGTTCTAGCCAAGCATCTCTTTTCATCGCTTTCGATGCTTTTCGACAGCTTATCACGAAGCATCGTTGGCTGGAAGCTTTATTAGTATGGTATCGGTACATGCGAATGTTGCTTCTGTGTGCGTGTCGAGCGTTCGGGCCGTAGCTTCGCAAACCAACCTATTCGGTATGGTTCGGTTGTTCGGGCGAGCGTGTGGCGGCACAGTCAGATGTGTGCAAAATCGTTTGTGATTTACATCATGTTCGTTTTGCCACCTCTTTGCTGCTGGTCATCGCTGATCAGTCGATCAGTGCACAGTTCAATCGCACGCGATAAATATACAGTTGATGAGTTGTGATGAGCACTAGTGAGGTGATAATTTGCATCATTGCCTCCAGCCATTTCGGATGGGATTTCAGAGACTTATTATCTCCCGAAATACTTCTTCTAGAGATTTCAGAATCCTATAATGATTGCGTTAAATCATCCCAGCAAGAGTTTTTTGGGATAAATCCCAGGAGAAATTCTTAGGAGAATCCCTAGAATAATACCGTGAAGTATTATAGTAAGAATTTCTGGATGAGTCATGGGAAGAATTGCTGGAACAACCACAGCAGAAATTGCTTGTGAAATCCAGCTGGAATTGCTTGAGAAAGGTCAAGAGGAGTTCCTGGAGGAATACCATTAGAAATTTATGCGAAAATCTTTGGATAAAATCTCTTGGATAAAAATTTCTGGAGGAATCACCGGATGAACTTCTGGAAGAATCTTTGGAAAAATCACTGTAGGAAATCTTAGAAGGATTCGGGAATGTACCATTGTAGAAATTTCAACAAAAATCCTAGAGATTACTGGAGGAAACCATTCTGAAATTTCTAAAGATCAGGAATGTCTTGAAAATCAAAAGAAAAATTTCTTGAGGAAATACCTGCAGAAATATCTCGATAAGTCCCTGAAGGAACTGGTAGAGGTATTCTGAAGGAATCCACAGAGCAGACCCAAGGCCCTGATGGAATCACAGGAGAAGTTTCTGAAAAAAATCTCAGGAAGATTTCCCGGAAAAATTCCAGCAAGAATGCCAGGATAAATGCCTAAAGCAATCACTAAAATCATTCTTAGAGATACGGTAGCTAGAATAACTGAAGGAATTCTTGGACAAAATCTCTGGACGATTTCCTGGATGAGTCCTTGAAGAAATCTCTGGCAGAACAACCGAAGCAATTTTTGGAAGAATTCCAGGAAGATTGCCCGGAAGGATCACAACAAGAAAGCTCTAGAGGAACCCCTAGCAGAATTTCTGAAGAACCACAGTTAGAATTTCTGGAGGAGTCTAAACAAGAATAGTTTGAAGAACCACAGGAATAGTACGTGAGGAATCCATGCTGGAATTTCTGGAGGAAGGCCACGGGGAGCTGCTGGAGAAATACTATGATAAATAACTGGAGGAATTCCTGGATAAAATCTCAGAAGGAATTTCTAGACAATTCACCGGAGGAACTTCTATAAGAATGTCCGGAATATTGCCATGCTTAATCCTAGAAAAAAATCCTGAAGAAATCCCACGAGAAAACTGTTGGAGAACTCCTGGAGGTATTACAGTAAGAATTTCTGGATGAGTCCTAGAAGGATTTGCTGGTAGGACCACAGTTGCAAGCAATTGCTTGACGAATCACAGCTGAAATTTCTGGATAAAATCTCTGAAGATGTTCTTGGAGAAATCACTGGAGCAATGGAATATTGCATTGAATGATCCCACAAAAAATTCTTGAAGAAGTTTCTGGAGGAATTCCTATAAGTTCAGGAGATTTCATAGAAGGTGTTTCTAGAGAAATCATAGTAGGAAATGCTGGAAGAGTTGAATTTTTTAAGAGTTCTTTTTTTAAAATTTGAACTTTTTTTTTCATTCTTTATGTCTTCCGTAGGAGTAAATGATTGAAGTGGTTGCCCCTTATTACTAGTTTCTAAACTTCGTCTATTTTTTGTCTTATTTTAATGTTTTTTTTTACCAAAAGGCTATTTGCAGTTCAGTTGGAATATATGGGCCTATCTTGATGCATGAAAATTCATTGCCTGTATTTCCTAAGAAATCGTTTTTCTTGGATCGCAGTACGCAGTTGAACACGAAAATGGGCATAAGGATTTGTGAAAGAAATGAGAAGGTTTGGGGAACACCTAAAACTAGCTTCCCACCCCATTTTTAGAAGATCATTTGGTAATAGAAAAATAAATAGTGCATGTTAGTAAACTGATTTTGAAATTACGCAACTTTTGAAAAATATTTAAAGTCACCTTTCTCCCTCCCCCCTTTATTATTTCCTTACTACGACTATGCCTAATCCTTTCAAGGTGGGTTCTGGTGGCTTACAGTGGTAAAAAAAGAAAGAATAAATTTGGATTTGATAACTGAGAATTTAGTATAGAATATTGATTGTGTGTACTGATTTGAGAACTCAATTTCTCTGCCCCTTGCGAGCCCATATCACCGGCTACGACTATGTGTGATATTTTTCTCGATAATGCAAGATTCTAAGCTTCTAATTGGCACAAGAAAATTGATTATTTGTTACTTCATGGTCAAGTTATGATTTTATGAAATTTTTGGACGATTTTGAAAGAATTGCCCCTTATTACTGTTTTTCCTAGCTTCGCCCATGATTTGCATTTTCTTTGGAAGTACCTCACCTGAAGATTGTGACCGTGAAAGAAAATCATGATTTGCTTGCAAAACGGGGCTGATATAAATTGTTATATGTTAGGCGAACACATGAATGGGGTGCCCCCCATTTGCCCTTATCCTTGCTACGACTATGTTCGATATTTTTTCTAGCAAGGTGAGTGTTGGCGGTTTCCAATGATGGAAGAAAATTGTAATTATATGGATTATCAGCAAAGATATAAACATTTGAATTAGTGTAACGCTGTTTTTAAGGAGGTGCTCCTCTTTGAAAAGCCCCCTTTTATCGTTTTTCCTCGCTACGACTATGTATGAAAAATTATTATGAATGCTGAGGCCCCAAGATTTTCGGCAATATAAAAAATTTTACATTTGGGTTTAAAACGGAGAAGATATGATGCTCCGAAAATTAGTGTAACGCTAATTTTAAGCACCGTCGCCTGAGAGTTAAAGGAAGAACACATTTAGTAATTTTTGTGTGGTATTGTAAAATTGACTTATTTTCCTCTATATGGGTAAAAATTTCAACCCGGTATAACTTAATCCGCCGTGAGAAAATATTACATTTTATAACGTTGTATTAAGTATCAATACACACTTAATTTGGAATACCGTGTTCGGTGATTTTTTGACGAAAATAGAACAGCTGTATACAGCTATACTGCATTGTTTACCTTTTGCACCATGTTTTGACAGTTGGTGTACTGAGCTTCAGTTAAATCAATTAGCGAAGCTACCGAAATAGTTCTGCTGTTCTATTTTCGTCAAAAAATTGCTGAACAGGCAATTCACGATTGAGTGTGTATATTGTTGATAAACGGTAAAAAAATCATTCAATTCGGTTCACTAGTTTCCGAGATATGACAGCTCAAAAATGAGTTGTCTAAAAAATAGTGTTTTACCCGAACGGTTCTAACTTCGCGAAAACTTATTCAATCGAGTCCAAATTTGTACCAATGATGCACATATAATTGGTTGATAAACAGTCAAAATTTGAGATTATTTGATGCACTCTATGAAAAGTTACAGCATGTTGATTTTTTTTCGTGGGAGAAAAAAAGTTGCCCATCCCAAACATTTTGGCCACCCCCTGTAGCTTATAAAATTTCCTTTCAAAAATATATTTTTTGGGAATTTTTCCGGACTGCGAAAATAGTTTTTCCGACTTTTCCACCCGATTTTCCTCAACAGTAAAAAAAATTGTGGAAAACAATTTTCATTTAATATTTTTTTTTTGAATTGCTGAGAAAATTTGCTTACGATTTCACAAAAATACATTGTGTCTATGATGCTTCGTTCTTGAGTTATGATTTTTTAAAGAGAACGGCTCATATAGCACATCTGGACAATATCCACAAAATTGGTCATAACTCAGGAACGGAGAAAAACGACATCTTGAAAATTTGACAGAATATAGCTTATAAAATTTCCTTTTAAAAATATTTTTTTTGGGAATTTTTCCGGAGTACGAAAGTAGTTTTTCCGACTTTTCCAACCGATTTTCCTCAACAGTGGAAAATTTTGTACAAAAAAAAATTTTATTTTGTATTTTTTTTTTGAATTGCTGAGAAAATTTGTTTATGATTTCACAAAAAAAAATGTATCCACGATGCTTCGTTCTTGAGTTATGATTTTTCAAAGTAGGTGGTGTCTGTGGAAAATTTTTGGTTTCCACTGGAGTTTTCCGGAAAATTAGGCGACCCTGTTTTTTCAATTTTTTTTTGTTCATATACATATATGTGAACCCTACCTGTGAAAAAAATTTCATTAAATTCTGAGAACCTTGGTACCAATTTGTACGATAATAAAAAAAAAATGTTCAGATCTTAGCAAAATTTCGAAATCTAGTTGTTTTATTGTTTTCTTTTTCTCGGGGGATTTCGGCTTTCAGTCAAAGAAAAGTGTTGATTTTTGTATCTTAACTTTCGTATCTTCGTATCGTAACGTTTCGATCGAGATGTTGGGATCTTCTTCAGGGCTCGAAAATAATGAATTTGTCTGACCCCGTGTATATCACCACTTTTCTTTGGTCGAAAGCTTATATCCCCGAGAAAGAAGTCAGTTTTTGTAAAACTCAAATAAAGTTTGTATTGGGATTGAATCGACTGTATGGTACAATTAACTAGTTTTGGCTACGCAGTCATGAAATGAACAAACGACGTAGTTTATTTGCCCATCGTTTCGACCCCATGGTTAACCCGTAAAGTACCAGGACGGACCAAACATTTTCAAACTGCTCGTTCTCAGCAGTGCATTGACCGATTCTTAAAAACTTGGACTATTCAAGGGGAATAGTTGTACTAACTTTTACCTTCGGTGCCGCCCCGCGAAACCCCTCCCCCTTTCGGGGGAGGCAAATATGTCTGTCTTTTTTTTCTATTCTTCTGTTTCGCTCAAAATACTAACATTTATCGAAGTGATGATCAAAAATTGGATAGTGTATGGTATATATAACTTACGTTGGCCATCCGGTGTAGAAAAAAGTCACATTTAGTTAGTTTTCCAATAAGAAAACGTGATGTGAATTTTGTGGTTAGGCGTACTGTGCAATATCGTTATTTTAAAATGCCCAGTAGAAAACAGCTGAACACCGAACTTGTAATGAATTGCTGTTTTCTAGGTGCATTCAGTAGTTGTTTTGTTAAATATTATGAGTTTTCTAGATTCAGTAAGCTATTTTCCATGAAAAACTTATTTATTCAAGCTTTGTACTACAGCTTCAGTTCATCATGGGGGTGACTTTGGGCCATATAAAAGCAATGCAATCAGTACAAGAACCCTACAAATGTGAATTAAAACAACTAAAAGTATTCGCATTATTTTATGCATATTACGGTGTAGTTTTGAAATAAATGTAAGATTCATACTAAATTAAGAATGCACGCATGTCAGTTACTATGTAGATGATAGAGAAATATTACTTTTGTCATTTGAGAATGTTGGTTGGAGTTATATTTACGGAATAGCATATGTATTGCATTGGATCATTGAACCACAGACAAACAGATGTAACACCTTAAACGATTTTTATGGAAATCCATCGCCCAGTTCACACTACCATCACCTGGTAGAAAAGTTGCACGAATCACTGTGTTGTGCCATATCGCCAACAGAAGGCGATAGTGTGAAACGTCAAACGCATTTGAAAAACGATGCGCGCGCCTCTAGTTGTGAAAGCCATAACTATGAAAATGTAAAATGTTCGTTGAAAACGTGGTCGATGGAAATTTTGCAAGTGTTACGTCTGTTTGTCTGTGATTGAACGTAGATTATGAATGTTATCAAACTTTCACGTTTGTTCGCCTGAAATGTTATTTTAAAGCGACTACAGCAGTGATTGGTTGTGCGCAAGTATCTATATGTTCAATAGCTTGGATTTGCAAGCGATATTTTCTCATATTGAACTTTTTTGTTGGAATTTTAGTGTTTGGCCTAATGTCACCCCCTAGAAGGGGTGAAATTGGGCCAATTTCAATTGGGCTATATCATTGTCAAAATTAAAGTTGAAGCATGTATACTTTGAACAATCCTAACCAATATGAAAATGAACGTGCCCATCGAATTTAACATTGATTTAGAGCTAAAATATTGTCTTAACGACCTACAAAGGGATGATCTATGTAATTTTGGCCCAATGACACCCCCACTAACGGTAGTTTGAGCAAATGCTTCTGGTTTTTCAGTAATTTCGATAACCAGCATCCAAAATCCCACCGGAGAAGTATGGTAAGTGGGGGCAGGATGGGTCACCTAAGAAATGGATCCCTATAACTTTCTGAATATAAATCGCATTTCTCTGTATTCTACCACGACTCTCAGATACACTAGTCAGCTATGATATAAGAGTATAAAAAGGTAATAAAGTTTGAAACCTGCTTCTTGACAAAAAAATTTCAAAACATGACCCATCTTGCCCCACCTCATTTTAACGGGGGCAAGATGGGTCAGCTATAAGAAAACTCGATTTTTCTCCAACAAAAAATACTATATCTTCTAGTTTTTCTCTATACATCTGAGCTTCATAGACGTACAGATTACATGAAGAAAGTGTTGAACATATCGGTAGATTATTCTCAGAACTAGAAGATTTTTGTTCGGGTAGCCATAAACGGACTTTGAAAACCTATATTTTTTGAAGGAAAATTTAAAAAATATGTTCTCAAATTATCAGTGCTCTCATCGCTTCGATAATGCAGGTCACAGAATAGCCTTTCCATGAAAAATAAAGCATTTTCAAAAACTATGCAAACATACCGAAAAATTAGGGTGACCCATCTTGCCCCGTCTACACAATACACGTAGTTATATGGAATGTATAGCATAAGACCAAGCCCACTCATGGGCTCAATCAAGCGTTTTAACGTTAAGTAGAGCCCCGAACAAAGAAGCGAACCGCACCGGTCGCTGCTAAGTAGGGCTCGAAAGCGAAAAGTTTACGTACGGTTCATAGCAGGGCTTAGAATATAGAGACACGCAAAGTACGGTCTCTATCCGTAGGCTCGTGCGCTCTCTCGCGTTTAGCTCTCTCCAAGTATTTCGAAGAATCATCTTTGCGCGTAAATACAACGCAGTAGAGCTGGCCGCTTTGATGCATGTGTCATATCTATGATATGCTGCAAGCACCAATAATGACAAGAGAAGTAACACGATTGCTTTCCAGGGTGATTCCGCACTGGCTGCGTATGTATAAGATTAGATAAGAGTAGTTACGATTTTTCAAAGATGCTTTGACTGTACCTAACTCAATTCAGATATCATAGAAACACTTCAGTATTTTTTTTTGTAAAAACAAACTTTAATCATACCGATAATAATCTAAAAAAAATGTAGTCGAGCTGCCAAGTTTCATCTATTAAAATAGGCGGTGTGCAGGACTGCCATATTGTAGGTACCTCGTTATAGAAAAAACAAGGTGTTGGATGTTAAAATACATCGATTGTTGTATGAAGTGCCAAAAAGGAGAGTGAGCTCATTATGTACTTTGACAAATACGCAGTCTACTTCAAGCGCATAGAATCTGCTTCCAACAAAATATTCATATATCAGCACCCAAAAG
Source organism: Aedes albopictus (assembly GCF_035046485.1). NCBI lineage: Eukaryota > Metazoa > Arthropoda > Insecta > Diptera > Culicidae > Aedes > Aedes albopictus. Next base: position 211,091,926 of record NC_085137.1, read on the forward strand.
ATCGCAATATATATTAAGATTTTCGATTGATGCTTTGTAACTAAAAGGTTGTGACTGAGTATATTAGCTGATGTTAAAATACACGTTAATGGAAAAAGGTTACGCAAACTTATCGCAGACTGTACAGCTTGTACTATGACCAGGATTCAAGAATCTTGACCTACGCGAAGTTGTAAAGGAGACAACTACGTTATAAATGTGTTGGAAATGCAAGGGATGTAATTATTCAATAAACCTAATACCGTCTACCCCCGTTGGTTTGACCTCATCTAATCTGAACATTTTTTAATTTGACCCCCGCTAATCTGCACATCGTTCAAACTAAAAATGGTTCAAACGTCATTCTGCTCATGGAACGGAGTGAAACGGAACGCAGAATCAAAACAAAACAGCAAAAAGGGTTGCCATCAGTGTGTTTTCCGTTGCCTACAGGGTTACTAGAAGTTCAAATTAAAAACTGAACCCCGTTGGTTTGCATGAGGTGTCGTTCAAACCAACGGGGGTAGACGGTAATTAAAAAAGATGCTCCAAATCTCAAATTCAGATAAATTTCTTGCGAGAAAGGCAACATGGATATCGAAGAGATGGATATTATTTTAGATAAAAATTCAACCTACAAGTCATACAGTAAGCAACAAACACATAATTTAAAAAAAGATTGCTTGAATTCCGAGATTAAATACAATCATACATTATTGCGAAAATAATATCTTTAAACGCACCAAAACTGGTACAAATCTCCAAGGGCATTATTTATTTGAGTTCAATTTTTACTAACTGTTTTCAGTCTTATACTGAATAAGATTTGCAATAACACCATAGAAATACACAAAATATTGCGATGATTTACAGAAGTGCAAAAAACCGATGAAACGGATAGAATAGAGACCACCGGTGCGCAAAGGCGACCGATCATTATTTTACTCACATGGAAACGAACGACCGGTGCGAAAATGGGTGGATAACGAAATTAAAAATCGTTAACGACGTGCTGTTGCGTGTGTAGTATTAAGCCCACGAGTGGGCTTGGTCTAAGGAGTATAACGAAAAAATATTTTATTTTTTTCTGTGCGAGGAACGTATAGAATTTTCAAAACAATATACCACTTTTTTGTGTATCCCCGTCGTTCATCTGGGAAAATTATTGAAAGATTCAAAACATATATTGAGCGATTGAAAACGGTACTGACCCATCTTGCCCCCTGACCCATCTTGCCCCCACATACCATATAATTTAGTTGCATGACAGTGTCCAACATTGTTGGGGACCATTTGGTTTCGATGTAAGAATACCAGGCCCATCGGAAGATCCGGAACATCCGTAAAAATGGCCATTTGATAAAAAATCCTCTAGAGCTATGTAATTTTTTCCAATACAATCAAAATTCTTGGTCTAAGACCATAGTCACTGATTTGGTCCTCTTATGGACCACAGTGGCCACCTTTTGGCCCATCGGAAGATCCGGAACATCCGTAAAAATGGCCATCTGATGAAAATTCCTCTAGAGCTATGCGATTTTTTCCAATACAATCAAATTCTTGGTCTAAGACCATAGTCAATTATTCGGTCCTCTTATGGACCACAGTGGCTACTTATTGGCCCATCGGAAGATCCGGAACATCGGTCTAAATGGTCATTTCATGCAAATTTCTCTGCGTTTTTTTCCAATGCAATCAAAATTCTTGGTCTAAGACCATAGTCAATGATTCGGTGCTCTTATGAACCAAAGTGGCCACTTCTTGACTCACTGGAAGATCCGGAACATCCGTAAAAATGGTTATTTGATGAAAATTCCTCTTGAAATGTACGACTTGTTTTTCAATTCAATCAAAACTCTTGGTCTAAGACCATAATCGATGATTGGATACTCTTATGGACCAAAGTGGCCACTTATTGACCCACCGGAAGATCCGAAATATCCGTAGAAATTGTCATTTCATGAAAATTTTTCTAGAGCTGTGCGATTTTTTCCAAAACAATCAAAATTTTTGGTCTAAGACCGATGTCAATGATTGAATATTCATAAGGATCAATGTGGCCACTTATTGGCCAACGGAACATTTGTAAAAATTTGCATATCATGAAAATTCATCTAGAACTATGCATTTTTTTTCAATACAATCAAAATTCTTGGATTAGACCGTAGTCAATAATTGGGTTATGGACCGAAGTGGCCACTTATTGGCCCACCGGAAGATCTGGAACATCTGTAAAAATGTTTATTTCATGAAAATTTCTCTAGAGCTATGCGATTTTTTCCTATACAGTAAAAATTCTTGATGTAATGCCATAGTCAATGGTTATGAACCAAAGTGCATGCACTGTGCAGCGTGTATTTTGCCAACAGGAAGAGCAGAGGAACCCGCGTAAGCTCATCCATTGGCCGTGTGCGCAACACATTTCCTCGAGAAACTTTTTCCCAGATATTTTTTCATTGCTTCGGCAGATTATGTTGCGGGGGGCTTGTATTAGTTTTCTAGATATTCCTGCCTGAAATCTCTACATAAAATTCGTCCCGTAATTCCTCGTTATTCTACTAGGGATTCCAAATTTGTTGTGAATTATTCTTGTGAAATTCCTTGAGAAGTGCCTCCAGGAATTGCTCCAGGAGTTGCTTGGGAAGTAGCCCGAAGCGCTCTTCCAGAATTATTTTCATTGATTAGTTCAGAGATTCCTCTAAATCGAAATTTCTGTAAGCTTAGAGAAAGCTTACTCATTCTGTGGGTCAAAATTTCCATAGAAATTCCTTCAGAAAATCCTTACTGCATTCCTACGGAAAATGCTCCTGGCGCGTAGGTGCTGTTTGCATTTGCTGTCAAGTTTTTTTTTCGCTTCCGCGTTACCTCCAACACGAACAGTGAAAAATGAACTAACTATTGCGCTACGCCATCCGGAAAGTGATGCGGGTGAAAATCTTTAACAAGTTTAGTGAGGATTAAGGAAAGCCGTGTAAAGTGAAGCAATTTAAGTTCGTAAAGTTTGTACCGCGATTGGATTCAAGCTGCGGAAATGAAATGAAAAAAAAAAACAGTTCGTGGTCCAGTGGTCGTCGCGAGTGTGGCGCATTCCAGTGCAAGGAACGCGAATCGTTCCCGGTCAGGATAAAGACCCATTACGCGGACGCTGAGAACCTATAGCAACTAGCCGTCAAAGTGTTTTCGGAGTTAGAAGTCCAGCTGGTGTTCTCGATTTTATGGCTTGGTTTGGAAAGCGAATAAGCCCTGTGGGGGAAAACCAAGGGAAACCCTGAGTAAGGAAAGGCATGCTGCTATGGCAGCAGTGACGCCGTGCGCTACTGTACTTAAGATACTAGTGAAAAGCTTTCTGGAGGACGATGTTGCATTTGGAGATTTTCCTTCAACGGAGTTTAATGGCGAATTGGTGAGATCGTTCCAGGCTACATATTATTTTCTTTTCTTTCCTCTTCTTTCGCAACTTCTTGAGGAACTTGTTTTTGTTACGTTACAGCGCCTCAACTCCTAGAAATCAGTGTTTTGTTTCATTTCAGAGAGCGAGCAAAGGCCAGGACACGGACCAAATACCTGTGTTCCATCCCAGGATTCCAAGGACTAAGGGGTGACATTAACCTTCTTAGCAACGTCATCCCCACAGATTTTTCACGTAGTTAGCTTTCTCTAAAAAACTGAGCGGTTGGTACGAGATGTCCCCGCCTTAATGGTTTTATTGTAGAATCAATAACGCTGCACAGTAGGCCTGGCCGCTTTAATGCTTGTAATACATTTTTGATGTACTGCAAGCATTAATAATGACAAGAAAAATGGTAGAAGTAGTCGATTCTATAATTTTCCAGGATTCTTTCAATGATTCTTTCAATGAATGGCTGTGTATGTGTAGACTAGACTAGACTAGACTAGACTGCATTCCTACGGAAAATGCTCCTGAAATTCATAAAGGAATTCTTCACAAAAACCTCCAAAAATCCTTCCAGGAATTAATCCAAAATTTCTTCCGGAAATTTGTCTATCAATTCTGACGGGAATTCGTACAGAGATTCTTCCAGAAAATTCCTCCAGATATTCTTCGAAAAATCCTCCATAAACTCTTCCGGGAATTAATCCTGGAAATTCCTCCAGGAATTCTTCTAGGAATTCCCCCAAAAAATCCTCTGAGAATTCCACCAGAATTTGTTCTGAGAACTCCTCCAGAAACTCCGGGTCTCCTCCAGAAACTCCTCCGGTAAATTCTCCAGAAATTGTTTCTGTAACTAATTCAGAAATTTTTCCAGAAAATCTTCAGAGAATCGAGAAAGTTCTTTAGGAATTCCTCCAGAAATTTCTCCGGATATTTCTCCAAAAATTCCTTCGTGAATTTCTTCTGGAATTCCTCAAGAAATTCCTGTGGGAATAATTCCAAAAATTACTTCGGGAACTCCTCCAGAAGTTTCTCTGGAACATTTCTCAGAAATTTCTCTGTAAATTCCTCCAGACATTTCTCCAGAAATTCCTTTAGATTTTTTTTTCGGATATTCCTCCTGAAATTCTTTCGTGAATTCCACCAGACGTTTCTTCGGGGATTCCTCCAGAGCTCCTTCAAGAATTTCTCCAGCAATTCTTTCGAAAAATTCGCCAGAAATTCATCAAGCAATTCCTCCAGCCATTCATCCAGAAATTTGTCAGGGAATTTTAGAAATTCATTTGGGGATCCATTTAGAAATTGCTTCGGAATTTCATCAAGTAAGGCTGATACAAATTTTATTTTCACTTTTTGTCCCCCCCCCCTTCAAAAATTTTTGGCTGAATTTTGTATTTTGAGGGGGCAAATAAAAAAATATTTATCAAAATATCGGGTCTTGGCAAAAATTCTTTAACAAATCCGAGGAGTTTTTAATAGTTTTCAAAATAAATACTTTATTATTTTTATCCCCCCCTTGACCAACCAAAGAGTGGTAGGACAAAAAGTGAAAAAAATATTTGTAACGGCCTAATTACTCTGGAAATTCTTCAAGAAACATCTCCGTGTGGTCCTCCAGAAACTCCTTCAGGAATTTCTTTAAAAATTCATCCGGGGATTTTTTAAAATTTCCTTTGAAGATTTTTCAGCAGTTTCTCCACGAATTCCTCGGATATTCCTCCTAGAGTTCCTGCATAAATTGCTCCGGTTATCCTTCCAGAAATTATCCAGGAATTCTTCCCGAAGTTTGTCGGGAAATTGCACTGGAAATTCATTCAGAAATAGATTAGAGAATTCCTCAATAAATTCCTCTGGAAATTACTCAACAAATTACTGCGAGAAATTTTCCAAGAAATTACTCTAGAGATTTCTCCAAAAATTTGGCTGATTTATCGACCGTATTTTATATTCAAGTAATTGCTATGGCTTTATCTGTTTCTACTCAGAATGTAAAGGAGTTGAGATCAAAGTGCATAATGAAATGATAGATATGATAGTATTTTCTAGGTTGCGAACAATTGTGAAAGTTTATAGAAGATGATATTAGGCATGAAGGCAATGTATTGAACGAATGCAGAAATTTCGCTAGGAATACCTCCATAAAAACATTATTGAATTCCTCCAGAAATATCAGCAGAAATGCCATCGTGGATTCCCCCAGAAATTTATTCCGGAAATTCCTCCGGACATTTCCCCAGGCATTCCTTCGAAATTTGCCATAAATTCCTCAGGGCATTCTTCGAGAAATTCCTCTGAAAATTCTTGAAAAAAAATCTCTAGATTATCCTCCGGGAATACCTCCAGAAGTGTCTCTGGAAATTCTAGTAATTCATTTGGGAATTCATCCAGAAATTTCTTTAAAAATTCATCTAAAAATTATTCCAGGAATTACTCTAGAAATTTCTCTTGAAACACCGCCACAAGGTCCACCAGAAACTCCTCCGGGTATTTTTCCAAAAATTTCCCCGGGGAGTCCTCCAAAAATTTTTCCGAGATTCCTCCAAAATTTTCTCCGGAAATTCCTTCAGAAATTCTTTCAGAAGTTACACCATGAATTCCTCCATAAGTTCTTCTGGAAATTTCTCCAGAACTTCCTTTGGGAGTTCCTCCAGATAGTCTTTCTCAAATTTCTCCAGAAACTCCTCCTAAAATTCCTTGGGGAATTCCTCCAGAATTTTTTTCAAGAATTTCTCTAGAAAAATTTCCTCGAGAATTCCTTTAGAAATTCCTCCGGGAGTTCCTCCAAAAATTTCTCTAGACAACGAGTTCTACAGAAATTGTTATAACTTTGGTAATTATAGTATGTACTATTTTTCCATGTTCTTAAGCTGATTTTTCACATTAATTATTGTAAGTACTACGTATGACAAAAAACAAGAATTTCAAAAAATATGATTACACATTTTTACAAAATTTCAAATTTTGCCTTATTTTCCCGCACCTCAACATATATAAACCCTTTCAATGATCTTAGATCGGCTTGCAGCATTATGAAGACAATTTAATTATTGAAAATTTAAATACTAATTTACTTTGTTTCGTGTTATAAAATTAGCTTACAGATACAAATCTCCCTACTGATTGTATCATAAACATATGTACCTACTATAATCGGATCAAAACTATTGGGAAACTTTTTGTTCCGCTCAATATTCATTGAACCCGTCCACCTTTGCATTTACCTACCTACATACCTACATTCAATTTCGCAAACTATCACAGTCACCGATGTAATTAATATCCCTTTCTCCTTCCTATTCGTCTTTCTTGCTTCCTTTCAGACCGTACGCGTTGCGGGTGGTCAGACGTGGGAGGATCAATCCCTAGCGGACTGGCCCGATGACGATTTCCGAATTTTCTGCGGCGATTTGGGCAACGATGTGAATGATGAATTGTTGACGCGCACCTTCAACAAATTTCCTTCGTTCCAGCGCGCCAAAGTGATACGGGACAAACGAACGAGCAAAAGCAAGGGTTACGGTTTCGTAAGCTTTAAAGATCCGCAGGATTTCATTCGGGCAATGAAGGAGATGGATGGTAAGTTCTGTTTTTGGAATTATTTTTTTTATTTTGGTTGGTTTGGTATGTATCGATATGGTACACAGTTTTTATACACAAAGAGTCAAGACATCACATAGAGAAATCTGAGTCGTTAGTGGGTCATTCCATATGAAGTGTGGATCATCATTTACAAATTTGTCCCCTTTTCGTAAAAAAAACATAAATGAATTAATTGAATTTAACGCCTTAATCAACTTTCTGCTTTTATTCAATTGTTACTGGTAAAAAAATCCGGTGGTGCAACCAAACATGTTGTTTTTACTATGCAAATTCCACGAGATTGTTCAATTTAAATCGGAATTCCGATGGTCAATCAAAACATTTCCTTCACTTCCTGTGGAATAACCTCACTTTGGATGGCACAATTACATAATATCTAAATAAAATAAATAGAATTAAATGCTAACCCTTTCATCAGCTGCAATACACAAATTAACCCATTGGACCCCAACCGTACGAGACGAATAGCTGAGGTACATTATACTGTCTCCGTGGTGAACTGGGTTTGGAAGGTACAAAGATGGTGCCATCGGCGTACTCGTCCGGCTCTTTGAAACCGCCACTCTGGCTCATTTCGTTTGGTTGTGCATTTGGTTCTGGATATCTCGATCCGTACGGTAGCATTCTGGGCTGTTCAAGTTCGTCTTCAACGGGTCGCAGTTCGCGGTTAGCGTCCGTCTCAGCAGCTTCTTGCTCGCGAAGTTTCTGCATCTGTTGCTGCAGCTGATGTTGGGCGTAAGCCTTTTGCTGTTTGGTGTAGTGGTTCAGATACAGCATGGTGAATGGCATTCCCGATGCACCCCAACCGCGTGACATGAAGACATCTTTTTTGATGGGTGGCATTATGCTGTTGTTGATATCCTTTGCGCCAGACTGCGGAGATTGAGCAGGATGGCCGTGCGATGAAATAATCAGTGCCACAATGCACAAACAGATAAACGTTGGAAATTGACTCTGCAAAGATAGAACAGAAAGACAACCTTGTCACAACCAGGAAATCAATAGAAAAACTATTTCGAAATGACCTTTTTTTCATCCCATGTACATACTAGGTATTCAAAATTACAAGTGCTACGAGTTAGTAAGCATTGTAATCAATAAATAATTGAAACGAAATCCGAATACATAATATTTGACATTAACCCGTTAACGCCCAAGGTGTTTCACAATTTAAATCTTTCAATCAATTTTTTTATCGATAGCCTATAAAATAAACTTGATTTCAAGAAAAAATGGATGTTTATTGTGTCTTTTCATCAACATTCTTCAATGTAGGTCCTCAACATCTGATTTCAGCTAAACTTAGATAACGTATAAAATCACAAGATAATTCTGAACTAGTACAAGAGATGATAAATACCTACTAATATAAAAATAGAAAAATGACTGCCAGATTACAGCTTACTACAGGAATGTATGTTTCCAAAAACACTCTTATTTTTCTCACCTTCTATTTGCAGCCAATCTTATTTTATGAAATTATTTTTTTTTATTCTGTGAGACTATGCTAACATCTGTGAGACTATGCTAACAGTGTCTTGGTCTGGTTCTTGGTGGGTCCAATTTTTTGGAAGATTCCATGCAAAGTTGCATTTTTTGAATAAATTGTTGACATTATTCTTACGCTTGAATCATATTTTACATTATTCGGTACACTATCGAAGAGTCTCCTTCTCACCGACATGGAGTAATCTTCGCAGGAATTTCAGGAATATTAACTAGAGGATTCCTGGAACTATTCCCTGAAATAAGAAAATATCAGAAAAAAATAGGAAGGAATCACGAGAAAGTCCGGGAGGGATCACGTGAAGAAATCCTTGGAGGAATCCCGGCAGGGAATAAATTCCTAAAGGAAGGAAATAATCAATGAAGGAATCGTGAGAGAAATCTCTCAATGAATTCCTCAAAGAATCAAGTAGAAATCCCTAAATAAATCTCATGAAGAATATCTGAAAGTATGGCGGAAAGAATATCAGGTGGAATCAATGAACGAATTCCAGCAAAACTCCATAAAAGACTCTCGGAGGAATCTTTGAAGGGATTTCTGAAAGAATCTTGAGAGGAATCCCTAAAGGTAACCCTGGAAGAATCAATGAACGAATCCCAGGAGGACTCAATGAAGGAATCCTGCGAGAAAGTATTGAAGGAATCCTGAACGATAACCATAAAAAATCTGAAAGAATCTCTGAAGGAACTTTGGCATATGTCTCTGACGGAATCTCTGAACGAACCTTGGAGTAATCCTCGAAAAAATCTCAAAAAGAGTTCCACTCTGGACTATTGGAGGAATTTCTGAAATACAGTCTCGACTCGTTTTTATCAGTTTTTTGATCCGGTTTTATCACCCCCTGAGATTTCTTAGGTTGTAGTGTAGAACAATAGCCCAAAATAACAGCATTACATTGTTGTTCTTTAACTTCTTGTTAATCTTCTGCATCCTGCAATTACGACCCTAATGGCACATAGTTTGCATCCCATTTTGAATATTGAAAGCTTTCTTTGCCAATATTTTTTTGCATTTTTACTGCCCCCACTCGCATAAATATCCCATATGAATAGGAAACCCAGCAAAGATGGGACTGTTATGCGAGTGGGGGCAGTTTATCTCATGTAGCATATTTTGAGCGTAACTCCTGAAAAGTTGTTCAATGTGGGTCACAAAGGCCTGAGGGTTCATAGGAAGCATATTTTAGCATGAATTACATAACGCTGTTACATTCTAGCCCATGTAAACAACATTTGACAAATTAAACAGACGTTGGTTATACAAATAAAAAAGTAAACCAGGCTGGGAGGTAGTATCGTGGTGTACAGTATGCGGCAGGAAAAAATGCGAAAGTGTTTTTCAACTTCAAACTTCATTTTCGTCCATTTGACGTTAACCAATCTATGTTTCAACGTTCCATCACAGACAAACAGACGTAACACTCTTCAAAACAGCTTGGTAGTTGCATTTAACGATCAGTTCAAATTTCATTTGATTTCCGCGATCCTTCCTCCAGAGGCGCTAGTGTTCGATCGCTTTAACGTTTGCCAGTGTTGTACACGTTGCTGAATGATGCAAACGAAAATTACAGACAATTTGTGTAGTTGTGTGCGTGCTAGCAAACATCAAATCGAAATCCATCATGGCCGACAGTGTCTCGCGCGGTTATACCAACAGGTGGCAGTGTACTCATGAAAAAGACACCGGGCAAAAGTTTCTGATGAATTTCCTTTAAGAGTTACGTCTGTTTGTCTGTGGTTCCATGATCTCTTATAGGTTAGTTTTCTGAAAAGTTAATTAAAAATTTTCCAGTTTTGGTCACTAACCTGTACAGGGTGGCGTCTGAAGCTGAAGACAATCAGAATTTTCAAACCGCAGAAAAATACACAGGTCGCCAAATTTCGTATCTGATAAAACAATTTTTTTAATTTTATTTACAATATCATCATATTCATGAAAAAATAGTCATATATATCTCATATTTAGCGTGTAATAGTGCTTTGAACTTTTCGCATTTTTTCCTGCCGCACCCTGTACTTGCAATGTTCCTAGAAAACGTAAGAGTTCATCTCTTTATTTTATGTTCCTCTTCTCATTTTCCTATTTCCTAAGAAATCTTTGCAAAAATCATACACTCTCAAAACAGATTCCAGATTCGGGATAAGCAAATCCACGCATAGTCGTGTGCTTAATTAAACTATTAACTATAACTGATATCCTAGCAAAAAGTGACATTTGTTAGCTACTCTGAAAAGGTCAGGCAAATCTCTCATAAAACCCAAGGAGTAACCTTTTCTGGAATGTCAAAAAACAGAGAATATCCTGGATGAAACTTTGAAGAAGTTTAGAAAAAATAATCCTTGAAGTAATCCAGAAACTTTTTAGGACGAATCAAGGGAAATATCTGTGAGTGATAGCTGTCGGATTTCCAAAAATATGTTTCAATAAATCTCAGGAGGTACTCAGAAAGGAATCCTTAAAAATCCCTTGAAGAATCTCAAATGTAATCTATGGAGGAGTCCCGCCAAAAAAAATAATGGAGGTTTCCCGGGAACAATCATTGAAGAAATCCCAGGAAGTAACCATGAATGAATCCAAGAAGGAATCCCAGCCGGAGTCCTGAGGGGCTGAATGAATGCTAAGACATTTTTTAAGAATACTCTGGAAGAATCCCAGGAGGAATCAATTAAATAGAATTCAATAAAAAACCTGAAAATTATATGTAAAAATCTTAGATTAGATAGAATCTCTGGAGATTTCCGGTAGAAATATTTGAAGATTTTTCTAAACGAATCTTAAAAAAATCTAGCCAGAAATCCGTAGAAAAACATTGAGAGGAATTGTTGGGAGGATTCCAGAGTGAATCCTTGGGGTAATTCCTAAAGGAATCTCTACAATAATTCTCAAATAACTCTTGAAAGGAATGTAAACAGTTATGTTTGAAAAACAAAATGCAGGATGGAGCCTTGGATGAATACAACCAGACAATAGGGACGCTACGCCAAGAAGAAGAAAACGAACATCTGGAAGAAACTCTCTAAAGGAACCAATGATGAAAACTTCACAAGAATTTGTAAAAAAACTGTGGTGGAATATCTGCAGAATAAAGGGGCCATTCATAAACCACGTAGGAGGGGGGGGGGAGGTAAGTCAGGCCTAAGTTTACGCTCCATACTAATTTTCAATTTTTTGTATGGACAAAAGTCTATCAAAGATGGCGTTCTGAGATGGTCTTAATTTGGTCCACGTGGCTTATGAGCAGCCCCAAATAGTCATTTATTTATTTATTTATTATTACTATACACTGTCTTCAGTTAAACTATACAGGCTGTTTGACTTAAATACTAATACAAATACAAAAATACACTGCAAAATATAAACATTACATTACAAAACATTACAAAGCGTTCGTTACAATTAAAAAAATCATTTACAAGTTTATCAATATGGAATTAAAAAGCAAAACAAGAACAAAAAATGAATCAGATATACAAATTCAAAGCATTATACATGAACCATAATTGCAAATCTCTCGTTGTTTCTTAACAAATATGACGGTGCTACCTATAGTGTAAAATTTCTCAACGCTGGAGGTTTCCATGGATCAATGTTCTTCCTACAAGCGAATTCTCGAGCTTTCACTTCACGTGGCCAGGTAACGTTCAGTGCAAGTTGCTTCCAGGCTCCAGATAGCACTACTTTGAAGGAGATAAAATCCATACTTTCGCAGTTTTTCCAACGGGGTACTAGTTTGGTTAAATCCATACATTCAGATTCCGGAGCACAAAGAGACTGTGACACCAAGTAAGTGATTTCGTTTTCGGTTGCTCGTCTGTCAATATTCGTTAGGAGCAGCGACAACGAATCGTCTCGGTTGTGTGTAGACGAACGTGAACATTCGGACCTACAGGCTCTCGCGCTATTCAATGGTTTCGGCGATTTGATTGGTGTTGAATGTCGTTGAGTTGATACAGATGACGTACGATAAGCAATAGATACAGACAGTGCAGCAATAGAGTAGAGTATAACTTCGATTTGTGATTTCAAATCTTCGATGTGAGTAACGATTGCGGTACTGTCCGCTGGTCGAACCATGGGAGATTCTGGAACACGATCTCAAGCCTTGCAATACTCGAACATACAGTCATCGCATATCCAAACGATATTTTTAGTTAGCGAACATAACACATGTAGCGTGAAACTTTTTTGCGCACCTGCCTTCGCAAACAGTGTCACAGGCTGTGCATTGTGTCAATGCTTTCGGAACATGTCTTGCACGGAGTGTCCATTGTAGAATCGGGTATATTCCGCTACTACCCAGGTAACCACTAAGCATTTGAATAAGCCGTACAGCATCCCGTATAATGCATTCGAACTGCTTGCTGCCCTACATAAGCAGTTCGAATGCATAACTGCCTTCAAATGGCATAAGCTGTGCTACGCAAAAGCTTTTGGTTGTTAATTAGCATTTCAACTGCTTGAGAGGTTTTCGATTGGGAGCTATCAGAATGCTTCAAAACTGCTCTTCAAGTGCCAAGAGCAAAGAGGATGGGTGATATGTTATGCATTTCACAGCACATGTCGTCTCTCTCTTACAGGGCCAACGCTTCTGTTTACAAAGTTGTGCATCAGATTTGCTTCTTCGTTTTCCCTCACTCATTCATCAGCTCAGAAGCAAACATTTCTGGTTTGGATTGGGGACTTGGCCATCAGAAAATTACTAATTCCCATTTCGTCGGTAAATGTGTCCTGATTAGGTGGATGCTTTGGCGGATCAAAGGATTATTCAAAAGAGGAAAGCTCAACACATAATGAAGTACCTCTTTGAAAACAAGTTTTGTGTATTGACTCTGCTGCTGCTGCTGACGGTTCAAGATGCTACAACTGTTCCGATGGTGCGTTAATTTTATCCCCAATATAAAGAATGCTTGGAAAACCATTCTTTATATTGGGGATCAAATCAACGCACGCCATCGGAACAGCTGTAGCATCGTGGATCAGCAGCAGCAGGTTGATAAGTTAATATGATTGAGTAATCTTCGGATCGTAAGTTCAAACCCAAATCACTACTAGCACATGCAAAAAAATAACACCTAGCACCAGCTGAAGTCGGAGTGCTGTGGAAGGGCGAGGAAGCGGAGAAGCAGGCTGAAAGAACGAGAAGCAGACGCAAATCTATTTATATTTTGTTTTGCTCGATGAGGCGTTACGCTTCTTTGACATTTTGTCACGACGTTCCTGAAGGTGTAGCACTAAGACAGCCCGTTATTTTGCCAAAACCTGCAGTGAGGAAGCACTATAGGCGTATATACGGCTAATTGACATTAAACGCCTTGTCGTAAAGGCAACTATAGTGCTGAAGGAGTGCTATTTTAAATGCTTATTGGTTACTTGGGTAGTCAAGGATGGGAACACTCACTTGCAGAGAGTTACACTCACTTGCTGTTTTCTCAGTTCAGAAGCGTGCAATCAAGAAACGATGTTTGGACGACTTTTACCTAGTGATTTTGTCTAAAAGTTTGCCGATTGAAGTAGGGGTCGCACACGCATACCGAAGGCGTGAGGGAGCTGAGAAGGCAACTCTCCACGAGGTGAATGTAAATTGCACTCACCTCGTGGAGAGTCGCTGTCACAGCTCTGTCACGACTTTGGTATGCGTGTGCAACTCCTACTCTCTTCGGCAAACTTTTAGACAAAACCACAAGGAAAAAGTCGCCCATATATTGTTTTTAGATAGCACGCTTCGGAGCTGAGAAAAAAGCAAGTGAGTGTAAATCTTTAAAAGTGAGTGTTCCCATCCCTGCTACTAGTTTCACTAATATCGTCTTCAAAGGCTTGATTCCGTTTATTCCAATCACGAACTCAGATAACACGATGATCACACGCAGTAATACCACATAGCACGAACAAAATATTGATTATATTTGCAATATTTCACATAAAAATCATAGTTGAAAGACGAGGCGAAAAATTACGTTGCGAAGCATAAACGAACGAATCGAAATACGGGAAGTGCCCGTAAATTACGTCACGCTTTCAGGAAAAGGGTAAGGGGTGTCATGAGAGTGTGATGGTTCGCGTGTATTGCCGAAGCTCTGTTATATGGTATGATTGCCTCTAAACCTTCGCACCACGGATTCTGTCCATCACACCTCCTACAGCGCTGCGATCGGCCTATAGGGAACTGCACGCCGCGGTTGCTAGGGAAAATTCTTCTAAGTCCTTGACGTTTCGTGGCCTTGTTGTTTACGATTTGGACTTAGAAAAATTTTGCTGGTTTTACTGAGGTGCACCCAGGTGGGCAGGGTGGCTTTGATTGAAATTATCAACGCGTGGTTCGTGGGTGGCGGAATGCGCGCGTTCGGGCTCCTACTTGCAAGATTATGAAACCTGACTTGACTACAGTTATGAAGTTCAGCAAGTTGTAAGGCATGATTAGCTGATGTCAGGATGAATCATTGACCACATGGTCACCACTGGCCACTCCGGGAACTTCCGGGATGACCCGAAACAACCTGGAGAACCGGTGATAGGGGTCAATTACGTTTATTTAGCAAAACATGATGAAAAACACCACGGCTCTTTTTTTATGTTTTTTCGTCAATTCACTTGTGACTGCATAGCAATACTGGCCATGGTTCCCATGTGCCACTTCCGAAACTTCCGGGATGCCCTAAAGAACCGACATTAGAGGATAATCATATTCTAACAGAAAAATGTGTCATGCGACGGATCTTCCTTCATGAATTTTCATAGATATGTTTGAGGTTGTATCGATGCTAGACATGGCCCCCATTAT
Organism: Aedes albopictus; assembly: GCF_035046485.1. Classification (NCBI taxonomy): domain Eukaryota; kingdom Metazoa; phylum Arthropoda; class Insecta; order Diptera; family Culicidae; genus Aedes; species Aedes albopictus. Next base: position 211,107,184 of record NC_085137.1, read on the forward strand.
TGGCCACTTCTGGAACATCCAGGTACCCCGACGGAAACGACAACAAAAGCTAATTACGATCATACAACAAAACATGTAATGTGACCATCATGATTTTTAATTCCTATGTATGTGGTCGTATCAAAAGTGGCCACACTCTTGGTTGACCATTTCTGAAACTTTCTGGGGCGCCCTGAGGGAACCGATGGCCAGAATCAATTTGGTTCATTCAGCGACGGTTTCATCATGTTTTTCGAGAATATGCTTGTGGTTACTGCTAAAACTTAGAGAATGCCCTCAAGAGACTGATGGCATATTGAACAAACGCGTTCATATGACAAAATGTGGTGTGTAACGCATCTTGGCTAGGTCCAGAGAAATATCTGACAGGATAAAATAATGCCTGATGGAACTTCCGAAGGATTCCCTGGCGTAATTCCTGGAGGAATCCCTTTCAAAATGTTTGAAGGCATCCTCAACGGAATTTCTTGAGAAACGTCCATCTGGGAATTCCTCCGGGTTCTCCTCCTCCAATTCCTCCAGGAGTTTCTCTAAGAGTTCATTCTAAATTTTTTCCTTAAGTAAGTATGAGAGTTTCTTCCAAAACTTCTCCGGGAATTTCTTCTGTAATTCCGCACAAAGTCCTTCCTGGAACTCCTCTGGGAGTTTCTTCTTAAGTTCCTCTGGAATTCCCCCCGGCAGTCCCTTTTAAATTACACCAGGAGTTTCACGTAGAATTTCACTGTGAGTTTGTCATAATTTCCCCCGAGAGTTTATGCTGAAATTCTTCCACAGGCAGTTTCTCATGAAATTCCTCCGGGAATTTCCCCAGGAATTCCTACGGAAGATGCTTGTAGAATTTCTTTAGTTCATTCTAGAATATCTCTGGAAGTTCCTTCTGAAATTCCTCCGAGAGTTCATCCTGGAATTCTTCCGGGAGTTCACTCTGAAGTTCACGCGGAAACTCCAACGGTAGTTCGACCTAGAATTTATCTGTGAGTTCGCCATAGTATTCCTTCAGAGTACCATCCGGGAGTTTCCTCCTAGAATTCCTCTTGAAATTCCTCATGGAACTTCCTGGATCCCAAAAATGCTTCAGGAGTTTATCACAGAATTGCTCGGATGTTCCTCTTGAAAAACGTCCGGGAGTTCCTTCAGGAAATCTTCCGGAAGTTCCTCTGGAAGTTCGTCCTGCAATTTCTCCTAAAGTTGCTTCTGGAATTCTTTCTGGAAATTCTTCTGGAATCCTTCTAGGAGTATCTCTGGAGTTAATCTGAGAATTCCTCCCAAAATTCCTCCTTTCTTACCGAAATTTCTCTGAAGGGTCACTTTGAAACACCTTCTGAAATTCCCACAGGAGTTGCCCGTGAAATTTCTCATTAAATTTCACAGGGGACTCTACTTTTATTTCTTAGGGGGGTTTGCCTTAGAATATCTCTAGGAGTTTCTCCTAAAACTCTGGGACTTCCTATTGAAATTCCTTCTGGAGTTCCTCCTCCTCTGAGAGTTCACGCTGGAGCCCCTACGAGAGTTCATCCTGAAATCCTCCGGGAGTAAGTCATAGTATTACTTCGGATTCTCCACTTGAATACTCTCCACAAGTATCCTCCTGGTACCTCTATGAGAGTTCCTCGAAGATCCTAGAATTCCTCTATGAGTTCGTTATATTATGTCTTCGGATGTTCCTCTTGAATACCCTCCTGGAATTCCTTCGAGAGTTCCTCATGAAATGTTACCAGGAGTCCCTTCTGAAATTTCTCTAGGAATTCCTTCTGGCAGATCCTCCTGGAAATCATCAGATAGTTCTTCCTAGAATTCCTGCGGAAATCCTTTCGGTAGTTCCTCCTGAAACTACTTCGTGAGTTCATCCTAGAATTTCACAGGGAGTTTCTCATGATATTCCTGCGAGAGTTCATGCTGGAATTTCTTCGGGAGTTCCTTCTTGAGTTTCTTAGGTTATTTTTTTGAAATTCCTTCAGGATTTCTTCGAGGAATTCCTGCGGGAGCTGCTCGTGGAATTTCTCCTAGAAAGTCAACGGAAGTTTCTCCTGAAATTCCCACGGGAGTTTGACCCGGAATTTCCGTAGAAGTTCCCCTGGGATTTCCTCCCAAAATTCCTATGGCGATTTCTCCTAGAATTCCTTCGGTAGTCCTTCCTGTAATACCTTCGAGAGTTCGTAAGAGTATTTCTTCAAATGTTCCTCTGATTGTTCGGATCCTGGTGGCCGCTCTAGCTACACCAAAGTTAAGGAACTTCTGGGAGATTCCCTGGTCTTGTTCCTGGAGAAATCCCTATCAAAAATCGTTAAAAATAATTTGTGGTGCTAGTGATTTCTGACAGATGCTGTGCCAGTTATTTTTCCAGAAGCTCCACCATGTATCATTCCATGAGTTTCGTAAAGGATTGTGCGTAGTGTTTCACCAGGGATTTTTCTGAAGATTCACTAGTAATTTATCTTGAATTCCACCACTGACTGCTCCAGAAGTTCAGCTAGAAGTTCTTCCAGAAATTTCTCCAACAGTTCCGGAGGGTATTCTTCGTGGTGTTTATCAGGGATTTTTCCTGGAAATCCATCAGGGGTTGCTCTTAGAGTGCTGTTTCATTCCCCCAACAGCGGGGGTAAAAAAAAGAGTACTGCAGGTGATTACTGCTGCCATTCCTCTCAAAATTTCTTTAGAAATTCCGCCATACAGGAACTCCGCTAAGAACTTCATACAGGAACTCCGCTAAAAACTCCTCTAAAATTTACGCAAATTACTGCTCTTGAATTCCATCTGTTTTTTTTTTAAGAGATTCATCTAGGAGTTCCGCAAGGGCAATGCACTGCATCTGGATTATCTCTGCCAGATATTTATTCAACAATTCCAACAGAGATTTCCTCAATATATTAGTCAGAGATTCCTCAAACATTTTGCCAGACGTTTCTCAAGAAATTCCGTTGAGGATGCCTTCAAACATTTTGAAAGGGATTCCTCCAGGAATTACGCCAGGGAATCCTCCGGAAGTTCCATCAGGCATTTCAAAGGAATGAAGGAATTTCAAAAGGATAACCTAAGAAACTCAAGAAGGAACTCCCGAAGAAATTCCAGCATAAACTCTCGCAGGAATATCATGAGAAACTCCCTGTGAAATTCTAGGATGAACTCACGAAGTAGTTTCAGGAGGAACTACCGAAAGGATTTCCGCAGGAATTCTAGGAGGAACTATCTGATGATTTCCAGGAGGATCTGCCAGAAGGAATTCCTAGAGAAATTTCAGAAGGGACTCCTGGTAACATTTCATGAGGAACTCTCGAAGGAATTCCATGAGGGTATTCAAGAGGAACATCCGAAGACATAATATAACGAACTCATAGAGGAATTCCAGGATCTTCGAGGAACTCTCATAGAGGTACCAGGAGGATACTTGTGGAGAGTATTCAAGTGGAGAATCCGAAGTAATACTATGACTTACTCCCGGAGGATTTCAGGATGAACTCTCGTAGGGGCTCCAGCGTGAACTCTCAGAGGAGGAGGAACTCCAGAAGGAATTTCAATAGGAAGTCCCAGAGTTTTAGGAGAAACTCCTAGAGATATTCTAAGGCAAACCCCCCTAAGAAATAAAAGTAGAGTCCCCTGTGAAATTTAATGAGAAATTTCACGGGCAACTCCTGTGGGAATTTCAGAAGGTGTTTCAAAGTGACCCTTCAGAGAAATTTCGGTAAGAAAGGAGGAATTTTGGGAGGAATTCTCAGATTAACTCCAGAGATACTCCTAGAAGGATTCCAGAAGAATTTCCAGAAAGAATTCCAGAAGCAACTTTAGGAGAAATTGCAGGACGAACTTCCAGAGGAACTTCCGGAAGATTTCCTGAAGGAACTCCCGGACGTTTTTCAAGAGGAACATCCGAGCAATTCTGTGATAAACTCCTGAAGCATTTTTGGGATCCAGGAAGTTCCATGAGGAATTTCAAGAGGAATTCTAGGAGGAAACTCCCGGATGGTACTCTGAAGGAATACTATGGCGAACTCACAGATAAATTCTAGGTCGAACTACCGTTGGAGTTTCCGCGTGAACTTCAGAGTGAACTCCCGGAAGAATTCCAGGATGAACTCTCGGAGGAATTTCAGAAGGAACTTCCAGAGATATTCTAGAATGAACTAAAGAAATTCTACAAGCATCTTCCGTAGGAATTCCTGGGGAAATTCCCGGAGGAATTTCATGAGAAACTGCCTGTGGAAGAATTTCAGCATAAACTCTCGGGGGAAATTATGACAAACTCACAGTGAAATTCTACGTGAAACTCCTGGTGTAATTTAAAAGGGACTGCCGGGGGGAATTCCAGAGGAACTTAAGAAGAAACTCCCAGAGGAGTTCCAGGAAGGACTTTGTGCGGAATTACAGAAGAAATTCCCGGAGAAGTTTTGGAAGAAACTCTCATACTTACTTAAGGAAAAAATTTAGAATGAACTCTTAGAGAAACTCCTGGAGGAATTGGAGGAGGAGAACCCGGAGGAATTCCCAGATGGACGTTTCTCAAGAAATTCCGTTGAGGATGCCTTCAAACATTTTGAAAGGGATTCCTCCAGGAATTACGCCAGGGAATCCTTCGGAAGTTCCATCAGGCATTATTTTATCCTGTCAGATATTTCTCTGGACCTAGCCAAGATGCGTTACACACCACATTTTGTCATATGAACGCGTTTGTTCAATATGCCATCAGTCTCTTGAGGGCATTCTCTAAGTTTTAGCAGTAACCACAAGCATATTCTCGAAAAACATGATGAAACCGTCGCTGAATGAACCAAATTGATTCTGGCCATCGGTTCCCTCAGGGCGCCCCAGAAAGTTTCAGAAATGGTCAACCAAGAGTGTGGCCACTTTTGATACGACCACATACATAGGAATTAAAAATCATGATGGTCACATTACATGTTTTGTTGTATGATCGTAATTAGCTTTTGTTGTCGTTTCCGTCGGGGTACCTGGATGTTCCAGAAGTGGCCAATAATGGGGGCCATGTCTAGCATCGATACAACCTCAAACATATCTATGAAAATTCATGAAGGAAGATCCGTCGCATGACACATTTTTCTGTTAGAATATGATTATCCTCTAATGTCGGTTCTTTAGGGCATCCCGGAAGTTTCGGAAGTGGCACATGGGAACCATGGCCAGTATTGCTATGCAGTCACAAGTGAATTGACGAAAAAACATAAAAAAAGAGCCGTGGTGTTTTTCATCATGTTTTGCTAAATAAACGTAATTGACCCCTATCACCGGTTCTCCAGGTTGTTTCGGGTCATCCCGGAAGTTCCCGGAGTGGCCAGTGGTGACCATGTGGTCAATGATTCATCCTGACATCAGCTAATCATGCCTTACAACTTGCTGAACTTCATAACTGTAGTCAAGTCAGGTTTCATAATCTTGCAAGTAGGAGCCCGAACGCGCGCATTCCGCCACCCACGAACCACGCGTTGATAATTTCAATCAAAGCCACCCTGCCCACCTGGGTGCACCTCAGTAAAACCAGCAAAATTTTTCTAAGTCCAAATCGTAAACAACAAGGCCACGAAACGTCAAGGACTTAGAAGAATTTTCCCTAGCAACCGCGGCGTGCAGTTCCCTATATGTGGGTGCTCCCTATAAAGTTGAAAAATCGGCAGGTCCACGTACCGAGCTTTGTTCCGAATTGATGAGATCAAATTTTAATTCTCCTATACAACGTTTAGTAACTCAAGGACCTTGAGTCAAGGTATATTGCGGAGATTCCACCTGTTTAGACTCCTGCGCGAAAACAAGTTGCGTGAATTTCTCTTGCGTGGGCCCACAGATATAAAAACAGACCGCTTACAGGGGAATATTTTACATTGAAAACAAAAAAATATAATGAACCCACGCTAAAAATGAGCCTAATCATTTTTACTGCGCCGGAATCTATGTATCTCCGCAACAGGCGATATGTAAATGGAATATATGAATTGGCTTCTTTAGCGGTGTTGAGATAATTCCATATTCTGAATCTGCATGCCAAACTGAGCCGAAATCCAAATTTTCATGAATTTTGGTGCCCGGGAACCTATTTAAAAATCAATTCGAAGTTTGTATGGGAGCGATTTGTCGAATCACCCCTCGTCCCAGTTTGTACTGGGCGGAGCTGTCAAACAGTTGCCCAGCTGTCAAAAGGTGATTTCAAAAATTCTCTTTGAAATTGATTTTAGGTACCAAAATAAAGTCCTAAAAATCTGAAAAAAATCAAAGTGGCTCAGAAAAAGGTGTTCTTTCGTATAAAATAAAAAATCTACACATTTTTCAAAATTAAAAAACCCAATTGGCTTCTTTAGTGGTGTTGAGATAATTCCATATTCTGAATCTGCATGCCAAACTGAGCCGAAATCCAAATTTCCATCAATTTTGGTGCCCGGGAACCTATTTAAAAATCAATTTGAAAGTTGTATGGGAGCGATTTGTCGAATCACCCCTCGTCGCATTTTGTACTGAGCGGAGCTGTCAAGCAGTTGCCCAGCTGTCAAAAGGTGATTAAAAAAAATCTCTTTGAAATTGATTTTAGATACCAAAATAAAGTTCTAAAAATCTGAAAAAAAATCATAGCGGCTCAGAAAAAGGTGCTCTTTTATTTAAAAATAAAAAATCATTGAATTTTTCTCAATTTAAAAACCCAATTGATGGTCAACTGGGAAAAAAGTTGTCAGATCATATTTGTGTAAAGGCTCATTGAACACTAAGCTGAGAAGCAGGTTCTGTCCCACTGTTCTGGAATTTTAAGTAGAAAGGTGAGAAAGAAGAAGAAACAAGAAGTTTAAGAAGTTAAAGTAAAACAGAGGTTAACTATTTTGCCATTCTTTTCCTATCTCCCAGAAGTGAATCATCCCTCGAGGCAGTTTCGTTGCAATAAGAGTAAAGCCATACACCCTCCACCCAGATAATCTGTGGCGGTCGACAGTGTTTGTTGCGCCTGTTATTCCCAAGAAGATTGTAGAGGGGGTAGCCACCGAAGAATGGATTCAGCAATAACAATCCAATTCATCTGCTTGCTGAGGCTGATGCGGGTGACGTATGTGTTTATGCGTGTTGTTCTGTTTACATTCGAGTCAAAGGCTATTTACTTCTGAGAATAGAGGTCGCATGGATCAGGACACACAAATGCTATCAAAAGGAGCAATAAATATCAGTTTTGTGCGTCTTACTGCATCCTCATCGACACGAATGCTTTATTCAGGCTTATTGTAGCGCAAAGCAACACTTGGAGTTAACACCAAATAGCCCATTTCGGAGAGCTTTTAACCGACCGCAATTTAAATCGCATAAAGTCAAAATGATATTTTATGTCTATAAAGGATCGTCGCCTATAGTGTCTTGCTATAATAAACCCCACAATAATTATGGGCATATCGTAACTTTTTTGCAATAGGAGCATAACTAAAAAAAATGTGAATTTTCCGAATAAGTGTTTGAGAATTGGGAATCAGTGTACAGTTATAGTGTAAAATCTAATTACAGAGCTTTTAAAAACATTTCTACTTCAGTTTTTTGAAGCATGATTTTGAAATCAGCACAAAGAAATTTGATCGTTGATAGAAACTCGTGACTTTCAGTTTTATTTTGCAAACATGGGTATGCTAACTCGCATAAAGCATAGTAATCAAAATTTGATGAGTTAAGTAAACTAATATTTGAGGATTGTAAATAGCCATTTAAAACTATCACTGTGGCAATTATAAAAAAATACGTAGAGGCTGTACAGACTGAATGAAACTTAACACTAGTAAGGGACATATGGAGCATGCACCAGATGCGGAGAAGAAACTATTCTCACCTCTCACGAAAAGTTTCATTGCCCGGAGCGGGAATCGAACCTTCACCCCATAGCATTATTGTGCGATTGAAAGCTCAGTGATTCTACCCGCACGACTACAAGGCTCCATAAATTATATGTTGAATGTCCGAGATATTTCATCTTAATAGCTCTAAAAATAACTAGATGATTTTTTAATACTTCCGATTATTGTCGGAAGTCGTGACATTACGAACCATGCCCTCGTTTCTAATCCAGAAGGGCCAACGGCTTCCACGGTTCGCTCTTGCCATGACATCACTTTCACATCACGCCCCGAGACGGTGGCCTAACGTCACTTGATAGACTTCGGCCTCCAACGCTTTTAAATGCTGAAGTAAACACTATGATATTTACAAAACAGACGCCTCGATCCGAAAACATTTCTTCGGAGTACCAGCAGAATTCGCTTCGCAATCTAGCCATAAGAAGAAAATCATTGTAATCTCGCTGAAACCCCCTGAACCATAGTGACGAGTTGGTGAAGCCATGAATAGGGAATCCATCCTGTATTCTGCCTTCTATCCCCTGTTTACCCGCAATTATGGGAACGCTCGGTTGTTTACAAAACAAGAAAATGAGCAAAATGATAATTTGTTGGCAATTGACTGTGTGCTGATTAATGAGCAAATTGATTTATACAACTACGGTAGGAAAAAAATGGGGAAACAATAATTGTGGCTATCGCGGATTTAATTACTCTTCTGCCGTAACCAATGTCCTAGCGCCGCCACTCCGTTCAACTGTCTAGCAACAACCTGCGTTTCTGAGGCACGCTTCTGCTCGGCTCGGATGTAGTTCAACGAAGCGTAAAGCATCCATGTGGTGTTCTAGTTGAAATAGAAGTGCCAGATCCACCCATTCGAGCTGCCCGCAGAGCATTTTGAGGATTGCTACTGGCAAGTTTGACAAATTAGCCGCCTCTTCCACGCCGTTATCAGGTGCAGGGAAAGTGAACTGTTTTTGCTTCTTCCCAACTCAGTCAGATTCAGTAGGAATAATGGTTCGACGCCTAGTGCGGTTATCATTGCTTTGCCATCGCTGATGTAGGTAGTTAGCATCGAGAAAGAAAGGATGGTTGATTTAACCGTTGAACCGGTGCGCTGGCCCATATCCGGGAGGGATGATGCAAGTGGAGTGAGAGCTGGCGTAGGTGGACACGGTGTTTGATGTGTTTGACTAAACGGAGCTGATAACCACCAGTAGTCGTGTGCAATGCATGATGCCTCGTGATGCATTAGAAAGGATCGTGTATGAAAATGCAGTGATTAATGGGAATGCATGTGATGATCATGGATCGCTGAACAGTGTATGAGTTTACTTTTTTTTACGATTTTGTCGAGATCCTGGCAAAATCATTGGTGAGTTCTTGACGACAGTTATAAGATGTACAACTAAGCCAAACCTCTAATTTTAAAAAAGCACAAATCTGAAGAACCGATAGAGGTTTGTACCGAAATGCAGATCGGTACAGTGCATTGCTAGCAAAATACCTGGTAGAGAACTTGAATTGACAGAACAGAAGTTCATTTAAAATTTTCTCAATGGTTTCCCAAAATAATGAAGAAAATCCACATCTTGTGTGACTTTTACGAAACAGTGCCATTTTTCAAAAACTGACCCAGTGGAACCTCTAAATGATTTTTTTAGAAACGTTTACAAAAATTATCCTAATCCAACGTTTTACAAAAAATATCCTAATATCGTAATATGCACCCCACAGACAAACAGACGTCTTATTCTACTCAGTTATCATCATTCCACTTTTTAACGGTTAGTTCAAATATCATGTAGTTCGCAAAACAATTGTTTACGGTGCTCGCATTGTTTCTACTCCTGTTTCACATTTGCTCATTATCACCATCTGCTTGGCGGTTTTCTGAACACTGCATGATTAGCTTTGAGTGGTCGTATTTTCGTGACGATGCTTTTATAAGCAATTTCTACCAAGTGATACAGGGGATAGACAAAATGATCGGGACAAGCAAAATTTTCACTTTCCAAAATATGTTCAACTAGCTGTAACTTTTCGAAAAGTGCATCAAATATTCTTAAATTTTTACTGTGAGTGCATCAACTAGTTGTGCATCAGTGGTTAAAATTTGAAAATGATCGGGCCATTCTCCACGAAGTTATAAAGATTCTTAAAAAAGTTAAAATTATCCGATAGCCAACTTTGAGCTGTTATATCTCCGGATTCAATGAACCGATTGAAATAAAATTTTGACCATTTTTGACTTATATAATGTACTCTGGAAAACATTTGACTTAACTTGAAATTTTTAACAAGACACAAAATTATAGCGATTTTAATTTCTTCACGATTTTTTAGTAAATTGGTCCATTTTCAATATGCATTCTAAAACTTATTCAATTTATTGGTGGCTACACACTTAGAATAAGTTACAGTATTCGGTGAAAAAAATCACCGAAACTGGTCTGTAAACAAGCAAACTACAGTATTACGGCGAAATCGATGAAATTGCAGGAAAAAATCGGTGAAATCTAAGAAATCACCAAAGAACCGGTGAAATCAGACAAATTTACAGGAGACCTGTGAATATTTTACCGAACAGATCGGTGATGGGACTATTTTACCGTACTACTGTAAAATGCGTTTGACAGCCACGCCGGCAGCTTCGAGCATCAGTTCTATTAGAATTTGCGCATCATCTCCAAGCAAGACTCTCTTGTACAATGGCAGCAAGTGTGGTTCCTGATCAGAAGATCATGTATTCAATCCCATCATCGACGTTTTTTTATGAAAATATTGTTTTTTTTTTGTGCTCGCATAAAATCGCCGTAAATTTGTAAAATTTACCGTACGTTCAGTAATATTGAGAATTCATTTGTAAACAAACATACCGAACGTTCTGCGATTTTTACGGTAAATTTGTAAAAAGTACCGAACGTTCAGGTAATTTTTGACAGATGCATTTTCCTGAGATTCGCAGTACGTTCGGTGGTTTGAAAAATCACCAAACTTTTTACCGTACGTTCAGCTGTTGAGATTACGTTAAAATTTTACCGTAATTCGTCATTTTTTCTAAGTGTGTATGTTGTTACTTTCCTTCATAACACATTTATATATAAGTCAATTAGAGGGAAATTGAATGAACCATAATTTGCATCTTGAATTTTGAAACGATGTTGATATTTTGGAAAATTTGGTGTTTTATTAGAAAAATAATCTAATCGTTATAATTTTCTTCAGAGTTAAATATATTAAGTTAAGTCAATGGTTTTCTATAGCTCATTATATAAGTCATAAATGGTCAAAATTTCATTCCAATCGGTTCATTGAATCCGGAGATATAACAGCTTAAAGTTGGCTATCGGATAATTTTACCTTTTTCAAGAATCTTTATAACTTCGTGGAGAATGGCCCGATCTTTTCTAATTTTGGATCACTGATACACATCTAGTTGCTGAACTTACAGTAAAAATTTGAGAATATTTGATGCATTTTTCGAAAAGTTACAGCCAGTTGAACAATTTTTGAAAAGTGAAAATTTTGCCTGTCCCGATCATTTTGTCTATCCCCTGTACGTCTCTTTCTCTGTGTGTATACCTTACATTCTAGGGTTGAGTAGTATAAATGTTCGAACATTGATTCGATTTGGATTAAATGACCAAAGGGACCAAGGAAATTTTCATTATTGTTAAAAGATCCGGGTTCTTCGTCTCAATTTTACCTGCCTTAGGAAGTCTAATATTTAAAATAAAATTGCAATATGGAGGCGTCACTCACAATAACACCACCGCCGTGCTCGGGCTGTAGGTTGTTCCACTTGTGCTGTACGAAGTACAATAGACAAAGCGTCGAGACGATTGAGTGGTCTGGTAGAGGAAAGTAGTTCAAAATGTCATATGTGTCCTTATCTTAAGGCGAAACTCGAAGCATTTCCTCATATTTTGTTTTTTTTTTTCAAATAACGAAGTAATATTTTCAAAATCGGTTTTCATACACATGTAAGGTATGGAACAAGATATCTTCTGATTTTTTTTCGTAGTGGAAAATGTTTTCCATTTTAACAAAAACCATGTTTTTCAAATTTTGCTTATAAATGGTTTCTGCAAAAAAAACGGAAAACATTTTTCACCAGGAAAAAAAAATCAGGAGATACCTTGATCCATACAAAAACCAAAAAATGAGGAAATGTGTCCAATTTCGCCTTAATCCTTCAGCGCGCGCGCCGTTGTAGAAAGTACAACACTATCAAAAAACCTCGCTCGTCGTATACAGTGCGAGCGCGATGCAGCGTCAGCTGCTTGATGGCGCGCGTCCGGAAGGTTAAGCTTACTTTCTACGTTTTTTTTTTCAAGGATAAATGCTCTCTTATTCTCATCTCAAGTCCTAAAATTTGGTTTTACTGTCGTGAAGAATAATATAAATGTATAAATGGGAAGGATTGTTATGTGTGGTAAAGATATAACGAAGTCACACAAAACATTTGCAAGATCATAAATCTGAAGAACTTATTGGCGGCTTATGTTGAAAAGTCAATGGAGTGGTATCCAGCAGCGGGATACCAATCGTTTCAAATTTGGAAATATGCACGGTGTGTTGAAACATGATTATTATCGCACTTTCATGAACCTAAAATATTTTTTCGTTATAAGTTAGCCCTAGCTGTATATATTAAGATTCGGGAGGTTAAAAAATCTTTCATCGGGGAAAATTAAAATAAAATCGATTTTAGTAGTTTACCACTTTTCTCATAATAATTATGATATTACGCAAATCTGATGAACCTGAACTCTGCTAAAAAGTCCCCTTTCTAATAATAAATTTGAAACCATTCAGAGAGAAACGAATGCAAAAGTCTTTCAACGAGTTTAAATTTGTTTGGCGTTCGTTTAATGTGTCCAGCCCACAACAGTCTGCCGAAAGTCATAAATCATGAAAGTCTACATTCCTTCCATATGTCTGGTACATAGTTATTTGTAATGAAGGGAAACAAACACTTCCCATTAGTGCGACTCATACATTTGAGGAAACACCATACACCTGTGATTCGTATCATTTGCAGCACATACTCTTCATATGCTAATTTGTAACGATACACATAAACGGCGATCACACGGTTACGAAAGATGATTCGATTGCAAAATCATTAAACAAATATGGGGACTTAATCACGCGTATCTTTTAACATTCATGTTAACTGTCAATTAAGTTGTTTTAAACTAGTTTTGCAGTAATACTGATAGCTCTTCGAATTTATAACTTTATAAAAACTTTTATGTATATTGTGCTCTTACTTTGCACTTGTTTTACTAACAAGTGACAATTTATTCTATGAATATTTTTGTTCGTGTGTTGGACACATAGGGCCGATTTCTTCACCACTATATAAGCATTTTTTCTATGTTTTATGGGTAAGCCTGGTTTACCGGTTAATCCGAGGTGAAGAAATCAGCCCTTAGAGAATACTTAGAGAATACACGTACTTTAAGATAAGCATATGTAATCTTTTTTTATTGTGAAATCAATCAATCTTCGTTTGAAACAGTTTTAGATATAATAATGATGAACCTGGGCATGTTAGCGAAATACATGTACGTAAAAAGAATATCGAATTGAGTACGAGACACTGAAGATGACCTTACAACTGGGGTCGAAATACGTATCTGTCAAAGAATGCAAAATAGTAGTGCAGTTAAAAGGAACAGCCCTTAATTCTATTTTTTTACTAAGTTTCAGATATGTTCATTGTTGTTTATGCTGAGAACAAATTTAACTAAACTTACAAATAAAATTAGAATTGAAAATGCAGAACAATATTAAGAAGACATGAATACTCTGGAAATGTCATAAAATATATAAAAAACAACAAACAGTGATGTGCAAAGTGAGGCAAGATTGACGGAATTTGAGGTTTCAATACAACTTTTTAAGAACTTTTCTTAGTTATTTTATGCTTTATTTTGGAATCATTGGATAGATTTTGATTGCTAAATAGTTATAACACATAGAAGATGGTTGGAAGGTATCGAGTGTACGGGTGACTTTATAATTCAATTCTAATGGATAGTTTCCACTTTGTAAGTACAGTGCAGTGGCTTTTCAGTTTTATGGCTAGTCACTATTCCTTTTTATTTCGTTTTTATCACGCTCTGCAAGGACAAGTTACATTTCTCCCCATACTAAATCTGTTGTCAAACTCACTTTGCAAAAAAAAGGAATTTTACGAGGAAAATACAGTCATAACATTGAAACTATTAAAATGCATGAAGTTTTTATCAAGACCAAAGTGTCTAATAAAATAAAACTACAGATAACCCAGACGAACATAGAAAAAAATCACTGCACGAGACTACTATTATTGAAATTCATCATATTACTTGCAAATTGATATGTTTCCAACATATTTTAGGTTTATACTATAACATGTCATTCACATTGACATATATTAAGCATGCGTTTCATTCAGTAAGGTAAATTCTTAATATAAACTAGTGATGTTTTGAAAAAGATTTCAATACCATTTGTATAATTATCCTTGACCAAATGATTGTTTGATTTAAAAATGTTATGACATTCAAATTGCTTATCATTACTAGAAAATATCACGGTAACCCGCTGTTTCACCTTACTCCACATTTTAAGTGTAGAATTAGTTATAAGTTAAAATACACGTTAATATAAAAAAATCTTACTCCACCCGTTTCAATTTGCCCCGGTGCACCTTTTTTTAAACCGAATGTTGAATAATCATTTTTGAATGCATTAACATAATATGACAATCTAATGTATTTTGTGTCAACTTTTTGTTATTTGAGACTCAACAGCCCACTTAACCCTAAAAGTATCAATTTATAAGTAACAAGGAGATAAGTCTTTGAAAATTTCAAGATTTTGTATGGACGAAAGTCCTCCACAGATCAGAAGCAGAACTTTTACAAATAATTCACGCACACTCAGTATAGTCGACTCATACTTTTTGGCAAATGCCCATGTGGATTTAATTTGACATGCAAAGTATGTGCAATTAATACCCGCCATTTCAGGCTTAGCACATGAAGGGTATGTGCTGCAAATGGTATGAACCACAGGTGTATGGTGTTTCCTCAACTGTATGAGTCGCACTAATGGGAAGTATTTGTTTACCTCCATTACTAATATCTATGTGCCAGACAATGGAAGGAATATAGACTTTTATGATTTATGACTTTTGGCAGACTGTTGTGGGCTGGACACATGAAACGAACGCCAAACAAATTTTAACTCGTTGTAAAGACTTTTGCATTCGTTTCTCTCTAAATGGATTCAAATTCATTATTAGAAAGGGGACTTTTTCTAGCGGAGTTTAGGTTCATGAGATTTGCGTAATACCGTATCATATGAGAAAAGTGGTAAACTACTAAAATCGATTTTATTTTAATTTTCCCCGATGAAAGATTTTTTAACCTCCAGAATCTTAATATATACAGCGAAGGCTAACTTATAACGAAAAAATATTTTAGGTTCATGACAGTGCGATAATAATCCTGTTTCAACACACCGTGATATGCGAGACATGCTACAGCTTAAATGGAGACATGTTCGTATATGGTCTCCATCTAAGCATCAGTGTTGGTAAAATCACACTCAAAGCACACTCATGAACCGCTCCTGCGTGAGCAAACTCGCGCGCGATTCTGAATCATTTTCTCACGCGCGAGATTTTCATGCAAAATCTCGCTCTCACGAGTCAAGCGCCGAAATCTCGTTCGCCAGTAAAACGAATCCAAATCAATTTGAACGACATCCAATGTTGTTGTACGATAGGTTTGCTTTTGTTCTATCATACAATCCTAAAAACATCGATGTTAGTAATAAGAATACCAAGAAATAAAGCAATGAGTGAAATCGCGAGTCATCTCATGCATGATTTTTTCGGCGGTGAGTTTGGCGAGTCAAGAATCGCGCGTGAAACAACTCAAGCATGAGATTTGAGAATTTGAGTTTTTACCAACACTGCTAAGCATCCTATTCTACATCATATAAGACTTCATGTTGGCTGGGTGATTTAGTATTACATCGTTATTACAATAAAACAGAAATAACAACTTTGCCACCGTTCCAAATGTTCTTGCAATAATGTCCATGTCATCCGCAAAACAGGCAAACAGACGTTCATGATTTTCCGTTGAACGCCGCCTTGAAGTCGATGAACAAGTGGTGCGTTGGGACCTGGTATTCGTGGCAGGATTTGCCGCACGGTGAAGATCTGATCCATTGTCGAGCGGCCATCGACGAAGCCGGCTTGGTAACTTCCCACAAACTCATTCACTTTAGGAGAAAGACGACGGAAGATGATCTGGGATAGCACCTGTGTAGGCGGCATTCAGAATTGTGATCGCTTGAAAGTTCTCAAACTCCAACTTGTCACCCTTCTTGTAGATCGGGCATATGAACCTTTCCTTCCACTTCTCCGGTAGCTGTTCAGTCTCTCAGTCGGTGTGGCCAACTTTTCCGGGCGCATCTTGATGAGTTCCAGCAGACCAGCAGACTTATTTATTGTTCTTGAGCTGCTGGATTGTATCCTTAACTTCCCTCAACGAGGGAGTTGGCTCGTTGTTGCTCCTTGCTGTACTGCCGTAGTCATTTCTTCCGCTGCCTTGGTCCTCCATGTCTGCGCTCCCCGCACCATTCATGTGTTTGTTGTAGTGCTGCTTCCACTTTTCGATGACCTCACGTCCGTCCGTCAAGATGCTCCCGTCCTTCTACCTGTACATTTCGGCTCGCGGCACGAAGCCTTTGCGGGATGCGTTGAGTTTCTGGTAGAACTTCCGTGTTTCTTGTGAACGCCAGATAAGTTCCATTTATTTGGGCTCCTCTTCTTCCAGGCAGCGCGTTTTCTCCCGGAAGAGGCGGGTCTTGACCTTTAACTTGCACATTCTTACGTTGATCGGCCACCAACCGATCACGCGCCTTTGCATATCACCCATAACTATAAAAGCTGTTCCCAGCTCGCGTGTGTTGCCGCAACTCTGGTAAATGATACGATTACCTCTAAACATTCGCACCGTTGATCCTGTCCATCACACCTCCTGCAGCGCTACAATATCAAACGCGCGGTCCTTCAGTACATCGGCAAGTATGCGGGTGCTCCCAATAAAGTTGAGAAATCTGCAGTTCCACGTACCGAGTTTCCAATCGCCTAACACCAACGCCCTGGTTTACTGTCCGAAGGGCCCCAGTAAGTTTGCCGAAGCAAACCCCCTTCCCTGTCTGTATACGACCAAAGTTCCCACCGGGGTGGGTTATGTGATCTTCCCTAAGGTTGCTCGTATCCCGGCCGGTTCTAACTGGGAGGTAGGGATCGGAGTTGCATGGCAGGGAGCTGAAGGGATGCTGGGTCATAAGGCCGAAGGTCATTAGGCCGAAGGCCATTAGGCCGAATGGTCATTAGGCCGAATGGTCATTAGGCCGAATGGTCATCAGGACGAATTGAAAGTTAGCCGTTGTTTTTACCTTTTCCAACAATTTTTGCCAAAAACTAGTCTAACAATGAAACTAGAAAGAATAGCCTATGTTTTAAAGAAGGAAAAATTTATGAATTGAATATCAGCAGTTTCAGCGCCAAAAACTATTTTAGCAATGATACTAGAAAGAACAGCCTATATTTAAAAGAAGGAAAGAATCATGGGTAAAATATCAGTAGATTCAGCACCAATAAAGTATCTTCGTGCCTGTCACACGATACTCACATGCAAAATGGTCATTTGCAGAGGAAGCTCTCAGTTAATAACTGTGGAAGTGTTCATAGAACACTAAGCTGAGATGCAGACTTTGTCTCAGTGGGGACGTAACGGCAAGAAGAAGACCATTCGGCCTGATGACCATTCGGCCTAATGACCATTCGGCCTAATGACCATTCGGCCTAATGACCATTCGGCTTAATGACCTTCGGCCGAATGGCCTTCGGCCTAATGACCTTCGGCCGAATGGCCTGACACCAGCTGAAGGACCTTACCAGAGGTCTGTTTCGCTGTGCCAACCATTACCGTGCCTTGTGATTGTATTTTCACCAAGGGTATTCAGAGACAAAGGTATCAACTACCTAGAGTATTTGTCCTTGGCAGCATAACATAATTACCAGAAAATCCTAAAAGCAAGCTATAAATAACAAAAAGCGTTTGACTGGTGAATGATCAAACAAATGGCTGTCTAGTTAGGGTGGGTTTATTTTGAAAAATATACATATCCCAGAATATGATTCTCCGGTCAAAGCGAGCTGTGCAAAAATATATGTTTATTTTTTCAACACTCCAATATTTTTTCTAGACTAAATTCTCTAGATTCCTAATTGTCTACAATCCCGAAGGGCAAAATTGGGTTTTTAAATTAAGAAAAATGTATCAATTTTTTGATTTTATACGAAAGAGCACCTTTTTCTGAGCCACTATGATTTTTTTCAGATTTTTAGAACTTTATTTTGGTACCTAAAATCAATTTCAAAAAGATTTTTTGAATTCACCTTTTGACAGCTGGGTAACTGTTTGACAGCTCCACCCAGTACAAAATGCGACGAGTGGTGATTCGACAAATCGCTCCCATACAAACTTCAAATTGATTTTTAAATAGGTTCCCGGGCACCAAAATTCATGAAAATTTGGATTTCGGCTCAGTTTCGCATGCAGATTCAGAATATGGAATTATCTCAACACCGCTAAAGAAGCCAATTTGACTTCAAAATTGCGATATATCTCTACTGGTTTCTGAGATAGGGGAACTTACGTATTTTCGGCAGTTTTGTTCTCTTCGTCATTATGAGTTTTTTAAACCTATTGAACTCCGAGTTGGCCTCAAATCCTTCCTAACCAAGCTGAGTTATATGCCCAAATTTCAGGCAATTTGGCCCGCAAAAACCACCCATGACGAAGAGAACAAACCTGCCGATAATACCCTTGGTTACCCTATTATAAAAATGTTCAATTTTAGTACATATGGATTATTCGTCATTTATTTTCGTTTTTTACACTCATATCCTTGTTTAGCACAAGAAATAACGGGACGAAAAAGGAGACAAGTGCCCCTCTTACATCCTTCTCTTTCTCGTGTTTGTTCAGGAGAGTGAGTAAGAAAAAAGAAAAAGCTGGCTATGCCATTGATCGATCTTCAATTTAACATGCCTGATCACGTTTGGAAATTAGAATAAATGCATCACAAAGTTATCCTCAATCGTACCGGCAATCGAACCCAGACACCCTCTGCACGGTCAGCACTGGGAGCACTTTCAACCAATTTCCCTTAACTTCAATGCATTGCTTTCAAATTTGGCGGAATAGAAAAAGCTGCCACTCGGGATAGGACATTTTTACGGCTTTATTTTTCTACACGCATAGCATAAGGCACACGGTTTCTTTGCAATCGTTTTTGTCGACAAATTACAACGGATTTTTTATTGGTTTTGATTGCTTTTCCTAAAACACAAACTGCGGCACATAATGCCATAGCGAATCACATCGCGCAAAATTATACAGAAAATCTAATTTGAGAAAAACTCTTCAAATTTGATAGGAAAAATTCCCGGAAGAACCAACACAGTTTCCGAGGATTGACCTTTTTTGTTTTATTACTTCGGCAGACATAACTGTCGAGATGCTTATTCTAGGGCCCGCCAAGATAGTCATTAGAATTTCGATGGAACCTGGACGACGAATTCACGCCGGTCTCAATTAAAACAATCAGTATTTTTCTTGAATTATGTCTCTGCTGTGCAAACAAGAGTGCCCACGTGATGGCATGCTGGCGATGTTGTTCCTCGTGCCAAATAACATTGAAAGTAATCGTTCACTTCTGTCCGGTGGTTTGGTAACTTTAATATCACCGTTTCACGTGCGGTTATCGTATTAAATCATGTGTCTAACCCGGATTAAACGCTTAATCACCTGTATGTAATTGCGTTGGCAACATGATATGGGGGAAGTTAGACAAAATTAATGTCAAATTAGAGCATCCAATGATTGATTGGATATATAGATGTGCATTTCTCTTCGCAGAACTTATATCACATGATTCGTTATATTTTTTTCGGACGAACCGTTTTATTAGATGAACTTTGATGGATTTATATATTTTTGATTGTTGTTTCGTCATCTGAATTCGCAGCATTCATCTCATTGTTTTCGACAAATATGATTCTACAATATTGAATAGGTGTTTCGACTAAATTGAGCCACTTGTTGCTTGTGGTTTTGTGGAAGCTTCTAATTGCTATCCAATTTCAACATTAGTGGAATGTGTGCTTGAACTAGTTGTGCAAACTGTGAATAAGCAATATGTATACCAATTAAAAAGACATTGATAACGCGCAATCTCCCCTAATTAGTTTTTCGATTAAATTAAGATAATGTCGTCACGTATGACAAAATTATACTTGAATTTCATTAATTCAATTGGGCTGTAGTGATCATTATTATTATCTTAATTTTTATTTGGAAATAAATTAATGAATATTGTTCACAACTTTCAATATTACATACCCAAGTAACATTTTCATCAAATATGCTAGCAGTGGTTCTTAGGACCATCATAAAACAAAAATAAAAGGTATCAGGTTTTATCAAGGATCTTAAAACCTCATCAAAACTAGTTGGTCATCAAAGTGTTACTTGCGATTTTGTGATAAATACGATCCGTAAAACAAACTGATCACTTTTTAATGCTCTTATTTTATTTCAATGATATCGTTTATTGTATCACTAGTCCACCAAGAATCATTTATTCATAAATAAACTTTTGTCATGATTATCTAGAAGTGATGCTATTTTTTGTCAAATCGTTTATCTGTAACTTTGGAAATAGTCATCATAAAGCAATAATACAATTGTGGTCATGTAAAATTTGTGTTATAACTCGAAGCTTTCTTCAATAAGGGGGTCCACAGTGGTCCCAGATTTACAAGGAAAGATACATTCAGCGCCTTCAAATGATTTTGAGACATATATAGGAGGAATTCCACGGAGTCATGTCAGTCGATCCTGAGCGACCATTTCAAAAATATCTGAAACTTTGCACAGTTTTTCAATTTCATCTAAATCGCCATTTTTCGATATTAAACCTTCATATTCACTCACGACTAACTTTTCAAAAGGGTGTATGCGAAAATAGTTCAAAAATATTCTAAAAGCTGTACAGCAAAAACGGATTGTTCGATTGTTATGAATTTTTCAGCAAAGTTAGATAACTAAATGATGATTCCTTAGAAAATATACACTGTAAAAAAATTATTTTTTTACTTTAAAAAAATATGATCTTTGTCACAAAAACTCAAATATCTCAAAACCCTATCTTTTTACCAACGTCAATTTTTTAGGGGAAATGGCCCATTATATCAGCTATCTACCATAAAATTTTGGTGATGGTAAACTGATAAACAAAAAAGTTATGACATTTCAAACATTTCACAATTTTTACATTTAGTAGCAAAAAAAAAATTTTTTCTGTGTAAATTATTTCGAGAATTATATTTTGATGTTGATTTTATTGTAAAGGCTACCGCCTGAACTAAACAAATTGTTTTCATGATATTTTTGTTTGATTATTCATAATTGCTGTAGTATCTATTTGAAACTTAGACGCGATCCAGTGTTGTGATCAAAAACATTGAGAGTGTCATACTTTTTATTGTACGTGACTGGTGAAAAAATCCCTTGATAGTGTTGAAAAGCTGTTGATTATAAGAAAAATGGAATTAAACTTATTTTTAAGAGAAAAGCTGTATAATAAAAGTTTTATATACGCGTGTACGTCTAGTTTATCTAAAAAAAAATTACCTCTTAAAGAACAGACTTTATGATCGGAAGAATGTGAGTAACTTCAACAACAACAAATGCATGAGAGGTTCATACCATAGACAAACAGACGAAACGCCTAGAACAATTTTCGTGAAAATCCATCGCCCAGTTCACACTAACACCACCTGGTGGAAATGTTTCACGAAACACTGCGTTGTGCAATATCGCCATCAGAAGGCGCTGGTGTGAAACGTCAAACGCACGATGGGCGCTCTTCTGGTTATGAAAGCCACAACCAAGATTCAAAATGATCGTTAAAGGCGTGGTCAATGAAAATTTCGTCAGTGTTACGTTTGTGTGTCTGTATACATACCATGACAATGCTCACGAAAAAGCAAAGAAATACTTCGCTATGGATATTAAATTAATTATTAGTAATTTTTTTCTTCAGTCAAGCAAACAACACCAAACTAGTCAGTTAAAACTAATAAGTGATTTTGTTTATTATAATCTAACGAACAACATGAACAGTCGCTTTCTCAAAGGTCTTCAACTCAACGCTCTCTTGTAGACCGTTTGATGAAAAAAAAATGTTCAAAAGAGTTACGAAATCTCACCGAAAGCACCATAGATAAACTGAAAGAGACTCGTTATGCCCAAATGCCCACATTGAATACAAATTTACTTGCACGTCCTGCCGTCTAGACTTTGACAAACGAGCCATCTGTATATCATCGGTAAAGCAGGGCGCAGGAAGTTCTAAAACGACAACAACTGAGAAATTGCCAGAAGTGCTAAGTGCAGAGAGTCATGCCACCGCACCATCAGCGACATCTGTTTAAACAATTTAATCACGCCCCTTTTCAAAAATGTTTTGGAATATTCTTCAACATCTATACCCATTTCAATATTTTTAACGTTGCTAAACACGCTCTCAACATTCATCTTGAAGAAGAGGGAAAATACTTGTCCTCAAATGTATTGAAATCTGTTTCAAAACTTCGTGTTTCATCTTGCCCCACCCATTTCAACTTGCTCCGGTGTACCTTAAACGACTAATGCGCGGAGGGCGTGATAAAATCGGAACATTACTGTACATATAATATACATAATACATAATAAAAACAGCTTGTTTTACTCACGCACGACCATTAACAATAAAATCAGCATCAAACTGCGATTTCCGGCCGAAATAATTTACACTTAAAAAAAATATTACTAAATGTGATAATTGTGAAATGTTTTAATTGTCATAACTTTTTTGTTTATTAGTTCATCATCACCAAATTTTTATGGTAGATTGTTAATACAATGGACCGTTTTCCCTAAAAAACTACGTTGGTAAAAAGATAGGGTTTTGAGATATTTGAGTTTTTGTGACAAAAATGATATTTTTTAAGATTAAAAAAGATTTTTTTTTTCACAGTGTATATTTTCTTAGGAATCACCATTTAGTTATCTAACTTTGCTGAAAAATTCATAGCAATCGAACGAACTATTTTGGCTGTGCAGATTTTTGAATATTTTTGAACCATTTTCACATACACCCTTTTGAAAAGTTAGTCGTGATTCAAAATTAAAATTTGATATCGAAAAATGGCGATTTAGATGGAACTGAAAAACTGTGCAAAGTTTCAGTTCAATAGAAAATCATGAATTAAAAAATTTGCTTAATTTTGATGCTGTTGCTTGGAATCGCTCATAGGTCTTATACAAAAGGAAGTTGCACAGAATCGTAGGTGGTACAGTTCCAGACCGCTGTTAAAAGAATTTCCTTCTTCCCGTCCGTTACCAAAGCACAGATGTTTGGGACTAATCACTGACTCTAACGCAATATTAACGCAATCCTCCAACGACTAAGAGCTGTCCTGGCCACGTTCTTGCGACAGCTGAGGGATGGGAAAGGAAGATTATTTGGACATCTATGAAAGGTATGCAGAGACCTCTACGTCCTCGTAGGTCTAGGTGTCGTGGATACGTCCAAAAGATACTTTTAGTCAACGCTTAGGCACCATAACGACGTACAGGAACAGACTCACTAAATTATACGAATTCCAGTACTCTCGAGACGAAAATCTTAACTTCAACTTGTGTGTCCCGGACATTCAGCAGCAATATCACCAAAAACTACAGGCGAATCACGCGAAAATAAAGACGAATCACGGCACTCGACGGGTACTTTTTGAATATATTATACAGTATATACAGTATATATACTCAAAAATTAGTATGGTCCATATTTTCAAGGA
Source organism: Aedes albopictus (assembly GCF_035046485.1). Classification (NCBI taxonomy): domain Eukaryota; kingdom Metazoa; phylum Arthropoda; class Insecta; order Diptera; family Culicidae; genus Aedes; species Aedes albopictus. Next base: position 211,130,977 of record NC_085137.1, read on the forward strand.
AATTGAAAACTTAACTGTTTTATTTGCAAGTATGACTATGCAGCCATTCCATAGAAAATCGATATAGTGTGTTAACGAATATTGTGATACTTGGTGGGTTTGTAGTTTATCGAAAATAATTAGACAGGTATTTTTTCTTTCGTCATTAGAGTTATCAATTTTATGATAGGGTGGTCCAGAAATCAAGATTAGTATCTCATGAAATGCCTCTGAAATCTCATGAAACCACATGAAACCCCCTGAGACCACCAGGAACATCCATGGTACGCCCCTGGAACCAGTTTTTCACGTTTTCATGCTCTCGGGACCAAACAGGTACATATGTTTTATATTTTATCAGAAAATTTGGAGTTAATATAAAACAATCAGAAATGTATGTTTTTTTTTTTATTTTATGAGATATGATTGTTTGGAAATAGAAAGCCAAATATTTTAATAATAGCCACTCTAAAATCGTCTAATCTTGTAAATCCCCATAAAACTATGCATTGCATTGCATTTTTGAGTGATTCATGGTGTTTTTTTGTATTCATAGATGTACAGGAGATACACTCAGTAGCAAAAAAAAGCCGAGCTGATTTTTTTCCCCAAAATCCGTCATGTTCATTCTGCTGCAACTTTGGCAATTTTCAATATTTTTGGCTGAAAATTTTACCACTTCATCATCAATATATAAACTTTAATCTAAACATTAATGGAACGAATTGACCTCGCCTTTTTTTCTGCACCGGTGTTTCCGCATGGTCAATATGGAGTGAAAACTGTAGGCACCCAGATGTGTACTTCAACTTTGACGATTTCTGTGGCCCAAACCGCTCGATGAAAACATTTCAAATTTTGAACACAACATTTTCTATATTTACTGACGCTACAGTGGAATTTTCATGAAGGTACTTAAATTTTTCACTGAAATACGGATTTTTGAAAAAAGTATGTCCAAAAATAGATTTTTTCATATAAATTGTTATAACTCAAAATACATAATTTCTATCAATTTGAAATTTTGACCATACATTATCAATATATTGATGATGAAGTGGTAAAATTTTCAGCCAAAAATATTGAAAATTGCCAAAGTTGCAGCAGATTGAACATGACAGATTGTGGGAGAAAAATTCAGCTCGGTTTTTTTTGCTACTGAGTGTAGACAAAATGTTCGAGACAGGAAAAAAAATCACTTCCCAAAAATGTTCAACTAGCTGTAACTTTTCAGAAAGTGCATCAAATATTCTCGAATTTTCACTGTAAGTTGATTAGTGGTTCAAATTTAGAAAAGATCGGGCTTCTTCTTCTTCTTTTTGGCTCTACATCCCCATTGAGACTTGGCCTACCTCACTTCAACTTAGTGTTCTTTGAGCACTTCCACAGTTATTAATTGAAGGGCTTTCCTGTACAATGATACACTATGCCCAGGGAGTCGAGAAAATTTTCCCGACCGGAACGGGAATCGAACCCGCCGTCTCCGGATTGGCGATCCATAGCCTTAACCACTAGGCTAACTGGAGACCCCAAAAAATCGGGCTATTCTGCACGAAAAAGAGACTAGAAAAAGGTATAATTGTCCGATAGCAAACTTTGAGCTTTTATATCTCCGGATTGAATGAACTGAACGCAATGGAATTATGACCATTTATGATTTATATAATGAGCTCTGAAAAACGTATGACTTAACATGAAATTATCAACAACAGAAAAATTTATAGCTACATATTTCATTTTTTTATGTTTTTTACTTAAACTGGTCTATTAAAGCATGAATTTTAAATGAACTATAATTAGCATCTTGGATTTTGAAACGATGTTGAAGTTTTGGATAATTTGGTGTTTTATTAGAAATATAATCTAATCTTTATAATTTTCTTCCGTGTTAAGATTTTTAAGTAAAGCCAAACGTTATTATAGCTCATTATATTAGTCAAATATAATAAATAACAAATACTCGAAATTTCATTGCATTCAGGTCATTGAATCCGGAGATATAGCAACACAAAGTTAGCTAGCGGATAATTATACCTTTTTCTAGTATCTTTAAAACTTCGTGCAGAAAAGCCCGATCTTTACCAAATTTTAACCACTGATACACTGGATTAGCTTACACTGAAAATTTGAGAATATTTGACGCACTTTTCAAAAAGTTACAGCTTCTTGAAAATGTTTAGGAAAGTGAAAATGTTGCCTGTCCCGATCATTTTGTCTATCCCCTGTATAAGGCTTCTAAATATAATCAAATTTAAAAAAATGTCTTGTGTGGGAAAATTTGACCTTTTATTTTCAAAAAAAATCATAGCTCAAAAACTAGAAAACATACAGTGTATCAAACAATTGTCCGTACAGCAATGTTTTGGTCAAAATAATTTTTCATTTAAATGATTATAACTTTTTTATACGTCAATCAAAAACGTTGAAATTTTGACCAATTATAACCCATACATTAAAGCTCCATTGGTGAAATTTTGAGCGAGATCGAATAAGTTTTCCTAAAGTTATAGAACTTTTAGTAAAACTTATAACATTTTTGAATACATTTTTAAAACATTATATCTCAATATGTACTTGATGAAACTTTTTCAATATTTTTCGTGTTACAGCTTATACCTAAGGCTTTCATATGCAGCTTCGTTTAAGGTTTTATATTCACTACAAAAAATATGAAAAATCTTTATATGTTCAGAGTGTTATCTGGAAATTTATCCTATTTTGATCAATAAAAGTGCCAAGTGTTTTCAACTATTTTAAATTCTCTTAATGATATATTTTTAAACAGGACCTACTAAACTACATATGAAGAGTAGGTCCTATGCATTTTTCGATCAGTTAATGCACTTTTATTGGTGGAAAACGTTTGGCAGATTATATGTGCAAAATATGGTAAATTTTAAAACATCGTCAACTACATACGCACATTTTGCATATTTTTTGTAGTGAATATAAAACCCCAAACATGGCTGCATATGAAAGAATTAGGTATAAGAAGTAACACAAAAAAATTATTAAAAAATTCATCGAGTACATATTGAGAGATAATGTTTTAAAAATGTGTTCAAAAATCTTATAAGTTTTACTAAAAGTTCTATAGCTTTCAGAAAACTTATTCGATCTCGCCCAAAATTTTACCAATGGAGCTATTATATATGATTCATGATTGATCAAAATTTCAGCATTTCTGATTGACGCATAAAAAAGTTATTAACATTTGAATGAAAAATTATTTTGACAAAAAATTTGTTGTACGGACAATTGTTTGATACACTGTACATCTCTGATTGTTTGATATGTAACGCCAAATTCAATGAATTTTCTGATATAATATATCAGAATATATTCTGAAATATAAAACCTTTGATCCCGAGACCATGAAAACGTAAAAAAACTAATGTACCTATTTGCAATTTTTTGCACCTAAACACCTCCAACTAACACTTTTGCTGGATAAGAGCTTAAAAGAGCTTACTGTCGAATTCTTTTGCTGCATAAGCTCTTATGCAGCTACTTTTGTTAGTAGGGCAGTTTATCTCTCTCAAGGTATGTTTTCTGAAAACTAGAATTAAATAGCTTTCAAACAAAAAAAAAAGAAGTTTTAAATCAGCCAACTGGTTCAAAAGTCATGAATTTAAAAACAAATTTAGTTTTGAAAAATCTTGATTTTTGGGACCACTCCATCATAAAATTGGTCACTCTAATGACGAAATAAAAAAAATACGGGTCTCAATATTTTCGATGAACTACGAACCCATCGATGTTTGGGACAATCGGAGCACTTTATCGAGTTTCTATGGAATGGCTGTATATTGTTATATTTTTTTTATATTTGCCTCAACCCGTAATATCGCTTTTTGAATAAACTATGATTTTTTAAGTGAAATGTGTGTAGCAATTCAACCAAAAAAAGACAACGATCATCTCCGCGCACGAAATGATGCGTTTCAAATGTCTACAAGCGTTTCTTGGAGGGCTTCGAAGAGAAATTTAAACTAAAAACGTTACATCCAGAAAACCGGTTTTTCTTGAACCATCCTAAGCTAATTAAGGAAAATTTCTGTCAATCGGTCAATTTTAAAGCTACATAAAAATTGTCTTCAGCAAACTTGCTCAAAAATTGTCAGATCTACAACTTTGCCAAAGAATGTATATAGTTATACTTGCAAATAATAAAGTTTGGTTTCCATTTTTTTTTTTGAAAATTTGGACCACCCACATTTTTGTGTTCATTGAAATAAGGGTCTTATGATTAAAAACAACTATGTGGAAGACCACTGCCTAGTTGTCCCATGTTCCAAAACAGAAAACTGAGAAAAACGTGTTTTAAGTTCAAGCCTTGTATCGTTTTCTACGGAAAAGTGTAATGAAAAAACAAAGTGAATTCATCAGGCTAGGTTAGAATTGGCATTTGTCATTGCAGTATGTACGAAAAATTTCATAAACATTTAATTTACTTTAACCTTTCGAAGAAAAACTTTGGTGGGACCTAAGGTGGGACTGTAATGCCGATAAATCCAGCAATTTTCGGGGTTTGCTCGGTATAAGCTGTCCCATGTCAGCGAGATGTTCAGCATAAGCTGTCCCATGGAGTAATTTTCATCATAAGCTATGCCATGTTGAATTTCACAAATGATATCAGGATTTCCGGAGAATGTTCAGGATTCCGTCAGAGATGCTCGAATAGCTTCTTATGCGGATAAACTGAACATAGGATAGCTTTTGACAAATTGACTTAATGTTGTTTTCATAGAGTTTCTGAACAAAGTGCACTAACCGAGAGTGTTTTCTGAAAGTATGCGCAATAATAGAACATTTGGCGAAAAAAAGTCAAAATCGTCATAAAGTAACATGGGACAATTATGCTGCACACGGAAGACCATATTTGTGTAAAAAAACATTTGAAGGCGCTGAATGCATCTTTCCCAATCTTTACATTAGGATGCTTTTGCCGAAGTTCTGCTGCACAATGCAGTGCAATTTCAAATCAATAATTGATAACAAAAATCAGTTTTGTTTGATTTTGTGAATCAGTGTCATTGAAACTTTGAATCACTTCTTATTTTCTTTGAGATTTTAAAACTTTTTTGTTCAAAATAGATCGATAAATCCCATCAATTAATCTCCAAAAAATACAAAATCTTGAGTAGCAGAGGATTATACAAATACGATTCACCATGTTCACATCATTGTAGCTGTTACCTTTTCCATAGTTGTTTCTGGCGATTTGTTATCCCAGTTAGCTACACCGTTGGATTGAAGAGAACTAGCTCTGAATTCCTCCTGTTACTAAAATTTATCACAATCGCTGCAAAACTTCGACGTAAATCAAACTCTTTCCACGTTCTTCGATTAACTACTAAGCTCGTCTGCTTTTGCACAGTCCTTCATACACTTTACACTATTTGTGCTTTGTTTTCCACCCGCTCACATCATATTTGTTACAGCCTTTCACGATTCTTGAAACTTCCAAATTGCGTTGATCGAAAACAAACTGCTTCGAAGTGCGCGGATTACACCACGTTGTACACCGACTTTTATTTTATTTTGCACAACCGTTTCGTACGAGATTCGCGAATTGAATGTTGGTTGCTCGCAAGAGGCGCGCGCTTTTTATCAACGAGAGGAATCGTTAGGTGGCACAAGCCACGACAGGACACTGCCACACAGACGAGAGCTATTCGCTGCTGCTGCATTAGCTCTGGTGGACCGTGGTGGCTGGTTACTTTCGCCCTCGGGAAAGTGCGGGAAACCGTTTCGGGTAAATCATTTCAAGACTCTGCGTCAAAAAAATTGCAATTCATAGAACAGCTTCGGGATCCGTCTTTGATTGTGTTACACAAGCCAGGGAGGCTATTTTCGCGGAATTCGCCCACCAAACGCAGTTATAGTTCGTTTGTGCGAAGACAAATTGTAATTGACATCACATTATAGTGATGTACCTCGATAGCTGTTAACAATAAGGTAGAGTAGATATTATATGGATATGGTTATGAGGATATACGCGTCGATAGACGCTATAGAGAGGCAGGACATTCCCATTAGGTATCAGATATCATTGGCTGATTCATCTGCGTATGTGTTTATTGGTCCAGATCAGAGCTTCTCCTTATTTCAGGTGTGACATCCCAACTGGAATAAAGCCTGCTTTTCAGTGTATGAGCCTTCCACAATGACTAACTTGGAGCTTTCATTTTGCATTACCATTTTTATTTTTTGCAATTGTATATCGTGTAGTAGGCAAATGAGATGGGAGCTCGTCCAGGCGCATTTTGAATCGCATCTTCAAAACGCACGAACATGAAAATGTAATGCAATGTTTAGTTTGAGTGAATAAGGCTTTAAGTAACCAGGTCAAATTTTTGACGACTTCCTTGATTTCCTTGTTGAGGCTGTGTTGCCACGAGCTTCTAAGCCTGCCTCTGTTGCGATGCCTTGCTAGATACAAATCTAACGCTTGCTTAAAGATGTCATTTCCACCGTTTTGGCTTTTGATGGCATGACGATGGGACTCTACGTTAGAGATCCAATTGTGAGGCCACCATGCACGAAATGTATACCGCAGGCATCTATTGATGAAGACCTGCAGCCGATGAGTGTTCTCCACTGATACACACCAAGTTTCACTGGCGCACAGCAGCACAGATCTCACCCCAACTAACAATTGCAAGTCACAAACAAGCAAGCTTGCTGAATTGTTGCTTAATAATGGTAATGATAGCTGAACTAAAATTATGCTCTACACATTACTGTTTAAATGATTTTTCAATTGAGAAAATAGTCAATGTTCGACTTTCAACAATGATAAATTAAAACACTTTTCAAAAGTTTAACAAGAAATTTATTCGACAAGCATTGATTCCTTAACAAAAGAGTTTAACAAAACATTTGTTTGCATCTTATTAAGCTGGTGTATCGATAAGCATATGCTCCTGAACAATGTGCTTTTCACTTGTCAAATAAACGCCTTCAGCCCGTCATAGTTTGACTCGGAACTTTGTTCGGATTATGGGATAAATCATGGCTAAAGCTGTTTAGACAACCAAGTTATTAAAGAACCAAAATTTTAAACAAATCACTTAAAATAAAACAGAATAGAATTATGTAGTTTAACATTGAGTGCCAAGAGACGTAATCACCGTAAAAATGAGGCATTTATTAATTATTATTAGTCTGTTACAAGATATCTTGTACCTTAATTATTATATATTTTATCTTCCGCAGCAGTTTGATTGTACGAGACGCTTGGATCGATGCATTTGACATTTCAGTGCTGTCGTGTTTACTGAATATTGTTCCCACAGTCACCTAGATAACCAAAAAGCATTGCAAATTGCATTTTATAACCAAAAAGCATTCAGAAATCGACTTTTTTTTTAGAATGCACCATGTCCAAGACCATACCGCACCACATATTGTCATACATTTTTAAAGATCGATATTAATTAATAAAAATAAAAACATATTCAAATCGCAATAAGTTCGTCTGGAAACAATATCTTCAATAAGGACCAACACTTTTTGGCCGCATTCGATACAAGTTTTCTCACCGTGCGATAAAAATACTGACAGCGAAATCAGAATGGAAAACACGTGCTTTGTGCTGAACAGTTGTTGAAGTACAAGGCGTTGTTCAGTTGATTACCACGTGCTGTGCTAATTCACCACTGCTGAACACAAGTTCAGGAATGATCATTATTGAGTCATGGGAAGAAGGCTGGCAATCGACAGGTCTCGAGTTCTAATCCGGATTTAGGTAATTTTATATGTAATTCTTATTTCATAATAGGTGTTCTCAACATGAGAGCAAATAATAACTCTCGTGAGAGTTCAACATTTTTGCATTTTATTTATTTTCAGTCATATTTGCCAAAGCTTAATAGTTTGTTTTGAGATATGATTTTTTGAATATAGAGAGTCATATATTTTAGTACTAGCTACTCTAAAATTGCTTGAAATTGCAAATTCTCATAAATGCTTTTAAAGTGATTCTTGGTGGTTTTGGTATCCATAATATTATAAGGAATCAAAATATAATCAAACTTAAAAAAGTGTCTTGTATGGGAAAATTTGACCTTTTATTTTCAAAAAATCATATCTTAAAAACTAAAAAACATACATCTCTGATTTTTTCATATGTTACGCCAAATTTCCTGAATTTTCTGATAACAATATAAAACTCTTTGGTCTCGAGACCATGAAAACGTGAAAAAACTAATATAGGGTATCGGGATGCTTCGTTGGCATAGTCCCCTCGTTCGGCCTATCTTAACGTTAACCAAAAACTCAAACAAACACGCATAACTGGAGATCAGAACAGCTATGCGCCAAACAACGGTAACATTTCGTTTCAATTTTAGCACTTTGAATCATTAAAATTGAATGAAAATGTCACTTTGTTTAGCTTTTGTAGACGCTATAATTCTTCGGCTTAGTGGGTAGTTTATACACATGATCATAAATGGTCTGATTCTGGAACATTTCGAATTGACCCTTCGATAACTGAACATTTTATGCGACGGTCAAAGACGCTATTTTGAACTTGTATATTTGTTTTCAACGAAAAATAACTATTTTACAAATTAAATTTGGGCCGAATATTGAGGACATTTTATTCACCATGTACCCAAAACATGGCCCATCAGTAAAGTGACATCAACAACACCGAAAAAATGACGTCAACAACATTACTTGCGAATGAACCAGAAAGAACGAACGGGAAGAAAGATTTTGTGTGCGGTGACTGTAAACATATAATATAATAATGGGGTTGCGTTGTTTTCGTTACTAAATTAAAAAAGAACTATGGTTTAAGTGACTTATTTATAGTTATGTGAAAATTTGGCTCCGAAAATGTAAATTGAAAGCAAGATTGGTGAACAAACAGGGATAATACTTCAGCAAAAATATTTAAAAAAATATATAATAAGTGGTTCTAGCGCTTGGAAAGCAATAGGCCAACGTTGTATCCACTAATAGGCCAATATTTGTACCGTAGACCAACGTTGCATACCATCGCATCGAATCTTTTCAACGTAATTAAGTAAGTTCTTGAAAATTTACGCTAGTTTACTTCCAATTGCAGAAACATGCACTGCCTAGAGTGCGTGATAGAGTCAACACATCATTTATAGTGCTATTAATTCACGAGTTATGGTCAAACTTGGCAAGGCGGCTGGCATATTAGGCTAAGGAACGGTACACATACCCTATTTACATATTTTATAGTACATACTCTTTACATTTTAGCCCCTTTAACGTATTTTCCCTGAAAACTACAATTCAATAGCTTTCAAACAAAAACAGAAGTTTAAAATCGGTCAACTGGTTCAAAAGTTACGATTTTTTTAAAAATTTTAGTTTTGAAAAACCTCAATTTTTTGGACCACCCTATATGAAAATTGGTCACCCTAATGACGAAATAAAAAAATACGGGTCTAATTATTTCCGAAGAACTACAAGCCCACCAAGTTTCACGACAATCGGAGATGCACTATATCGTTTTTCTATGGAATGGCTGTATGATTATATGACTTCACTTGGTACTTCATTTAATTATGTCAATTAAACTCTCAATAGTGTATAGATAAAGTCGCAAGTATGTAAAAATAAACTTGTTTAACCGTTATGTGTCCGACAAACTTTTTGCTTTTTTCTACACCGTGCTTTTTAAATGGGCGCTGGGTACCCGGGTACCCTGTCGGCCACATAAGGGTTAAGCATACGTTAAGAGTTATTTTAGCGAGAGTCAAGGCGAGAGTCGTTTATGTTAACTTTTCGTCCAATTTGGTACGGCTCTGCGCCCGTGGGGCATGACATAAAAAGTGATAATTTTCGATCATCCTTCAAAATTATGGTTTCATCAATCTTCAAACGATTTTTTAGCTATACGTCGCTTATTATGCACTGGTTATAGGGAACGTCCATAAATTACGTCACGCAAAAAATGGTCATTTTCAACCCCCCCTCCCCCCTATGTCACACTTTTTGTATGGAACCTCTGAAAGTTTTGTATGGGTCGTCACATTTTGCTGAGCCCCCCTCCCCTCTTAAAGCGTGACGTAATTTATGGACGCTCCCATATCTGACTTTCAAGCTAACATCGAGTTATGGAGGTAAAATTGTACTAAGCTTGACATCGACCAAAGGAAGCATCGTGATATGGAAATATCGTCTTATGGAGAGTACGGTTTGGGAAAATGAAGGGACCGACGAATCCATCGAGTTATAGAAAATATCGAGTTAAAGAACATCGAGTTGTAGAGAGTCGACTGTATAATTTTTTTTTATTCGAATTTGAATGTACACCATACATCGCATAAGATAACGGTGTTCCGCTAATTTGTGTACAGTAACGTTCATAAAAATAGTAGTACTGTGGTTTTTCGGTTTTATCACGGTCAAACAAATTTTTACCGTTATATAAACGAAACCGTGAATTTAGCGAAATGAGAAATAAATGTAAATTTTTAATCCAAAATCGATCAGCTGCAAAATATTTAAGTCGTAGCTTATATTTTTTAACTGTTTTGGTGTCCAATCCACCATCCACCATGCAGTATTTATTTTATATTGATTTCGAAATGTTTTAAACAAGTGTGATAAAAACGAAATGAAAACCGTGATATAATCGAACAGAAAACCGTGAATTTGGGCGAGTAGTGATTAAAACGATTAGTGATAAAACCGAAACGCCACTGTAAAAGCAAATTTCCATACAAAATGGCAAACTTTGATGTGTGGCAATAGACGAGTGCACCGATGAACTGAATTCATCGCGGTCCGAGAATTTTGACACTACAGCGGGGTCGCTTCCAATCAGATGTGGAAGATTTCCAATCAGAATTGAACAATTCTGATTGGGAACGACCTCGCTGTAGTGTCAAAATTCTCGGACCGATGAATTCAGTTCATCGGTGCACTCGTCTATGGTTGGTTTTCTTAACAGATGATGCAGCTCGTGGTTCATTCGTCTTCTCCACGTTCCGTCTTCTATCTGCACTCCGTCGTACGTATAACACAGTCATAAACTTCATTTTACAGCGGGGATTCGTTGGTTGCGTCACGTTTGTCCCCCAACCATATCATTTCGTTTGGACAACTGACAACTGTTCAAAACGCTCTAGGCACACACAAGAGACGAGAAATGCATTACGAAACACTCTCATTCTTGCACGAACCTTCTGGAACTGCAACGAGTTTTGACATCGATTTTGACATTGATAGAAATGTGAAACAAAAAAGATAAAGCGCAGTGGGGAAGTAACGCTAAAAAGGCGAAGAAGAAGTACTGTATTGGTTACTGGTTACCCTAATCCTTATTTCCAACGATGACGTATTTTGCTAACTGGCAATTTTAGAATCACGTAGAATGCAGATACAATACAACATTGGTGTGAATCACCTGAGCTCTACGTGACCCAGCTAGCATATTAGGATTGTTTTTCAAATTTCTGTGTTACCTATACATATGTTTCCATCCATAATCAATCAGGACATTTGATTTACTAATAGAAGACCTCACGCTCTACTGATTGTGAAATCTTTCTCGAAGCGGACAAGTGTGACATACCGATTCTAAGAAGCATTTGAAATTTAAAATGGGTTAGCCGAATAAAACAAAACCTACTCTTTCCGGCATATTTAATTTCCATATGCATAGCCAACTTATGGATATTGTACTGTTGGTTTAGATAAATAATTTAATCTACAATTATTTCAAGGCACTGGACTTAATTTAAAACAAACAACAAAAATGTGTAAATGTTACTGTGAGGACCAATTTGTGTAGGTGTTCCAATGACAAACATATTGCTTATTCGAACAAACAAATGGCGTACAATTCCAGACCATTCTACCAACCAATAATTCGTTTAAGTTTGAAGCCTCAGGATTCCATTCAAATGTCTTTCGTTGTTTTGTTCCCAACAGGTCGCTACGTTGGCAGCCGACCCATCAAGCTCCGCAAGAGTACGTGGAAAAATCGGAGCATCGAAGCGGTTCGCAAGAAAGATAAAGAGAAGCAAGCTCTTCTCAGCCTATTCAATCAAAATTAGGTCTTGGTTATGGATTGGAGTGGCTTGAGTAGGTCGTTGACAGGTGGGCCCCTTTCACTAGGTCAATAATGGTAAGTGTCTCAATTTCAAACTCAATTGTAAAGAACTGTTTGCCGATTGATAATACCCATAACGTAATATCCTTCCTTTCAATATCCACAATGATTTTCTCACAATGTACAACTCATTATTTTTGTCATTATTAAATAATTATCCGTTCCATCGATTATTCAAGACATTTCGTTTTCAATAAAGTTTTTAAGTGATAATGATGTAAAGATAGAATAAAACTCAACTACACAATATGTCTACGCTGATTTAATGAAAGAATTCCATTGTTTAAAGAATAGACACATTCCAGCGTAACGGGACAACGCGAGGAACTAGCTTTCGTGAACAAATGACGTCTGCAATCGAATATAATGTTCATGACCATATGGTTTACCAGGTTCCACTGGCGTAGCCACGGGGGGAAGGGGGGGGGGGATAGGGCTAACACCCCCCCCCCCCCCACAGAACCAGAATTTGTGGAAAAAAAATTTCAGTATAAAGCGCTTAGAGACGAAAATTTTTCAGACTACTAATACAATTGCTCGTTACTGTTTTTGCAATGTATCATTGTAATAGGCTGTTTTACCTCACGCAAAACTGTCAGAAAAAGACCTACTTTCCCACACCAGATTCGCAGAGCTATAATGGTTTATTACAGCACTGATTTGCGTTGCGTAATGAACCATTACAGTACTGTTTTAATTTTGATCAACTTCTTGGTGCCTTCTGGACGCAGGTTTGATAAATTGTGACAACTGCACAGTATAACCTGCTATGATCAGACTTTCTAAAACATGCCAATGAGCGTCAGCGTGCAGTTTGATGAAAAAGCTTTGTCAAAAACTATCCCCAAGTGGTAGTTTATGAGATTGCAAAAAACGTTGTACGCAACTCGGTGCAGAACTCGATTTTTACAGCACTCGTCGTAATTATCCAACTCGGCAAGCCTCGTTGGATAAATGTACGACTCGTGCTGTAAAAATCTTCATTCTGCACCTTGTTAAGTAAACTACTATTACAAAATGCAAGTGTCAAATCAAAAAAGGTATCATTACCCATTGAAAACCCCTCCCAGAGACAATTTAAGGCTACGCCACTGCCAGGTTTTATAACAAGCTTATTAGATGTACTTCCTGGTGCAGTACTTGTTCTATGGGGTTTTGGTTTCAATTTACTTTTTATAACATGTTACATTTCGTAACGGGACACCATCGCAGAAATCTTGTTTTTTTAAATTTCAAACTGAAATGCGTATATTAGCTCTGTTATGAGGTTTTGAATAATAGAGTCTTCTAGACATTTCTTCTTTGGATTGATGTGAACAAGATTGCCGAAGTGAGTTTTACTGAGAAATGTATAGTTTAGGATAGGCGTACCTCGATAGTACGTACCCTCGATAGTGCGTACCCTCGATAGTACGTACCCTCGATAGTACGTACATTTTGCCTCGATAGTACGTACACCAAAATTTAGTTAACTTTCAATCTACAAAAATGAGTTTGAATCATTAGTAGACGTATAGCAAAGACTCCGATACTATGAATTTGTGTTTTGCAGACTCCTATAACACGAATTTTCATTAATCAGTTTTAAAATATAGCGAAATGAAAGGCATGAACGAATACGTTTAATGTAATGATTGCAGTATTCTTTGCTTTACATCTCAACTGGGGAGGACTGCTTCTCAGCTTAGTGGTTGATAAGCACTTGCACAGTAATTAACTAAACGTTTTCTTTACCAATAGAATGTTGTAATACAATAAAAAAGCACATGATGGTTCTATTTTGCGTGGTAATGAAAAAAACTAAATTTATCGGCGAAGAATGCTCTCCAAAACATAAATCGAACCCATTAAGTTACTTGTCCAAACCATTGATTTCCAACAAATAACGGTTTTTTTTGTGATACGTATGAAATATTTTCCATGAGTTTGGAAATTTAAACAACTTTGAGTACCGTAGGGCACTGCAAGCCGCGGTTGCTAAGGAAAATGTTCTTAGTTTTAGACGTTTCGTGGCTTTGTTGTTTACGATTCAGACTTAAGAAAATCGTCAGCTCTCGGATTAAAAAAAAAATCGTCGCATGAGCGGTTGGATTTAATTCAAAAAGAGGGGTATGCGTGCGTGTGCTGTTTTATAACTTGATGGTGGCATGGTGGCTCACCTCATGTAGTTCCTTCTGGGATTCCACATGAATTCCATACGGGGCTCCCCTCGTGATTTGTCCACAAATTTGCTCCATAGCGTTCTTCTGGGATTCCGTAAACTCTTAATGAGATTCTTCCAGAAGTTTAGGGGTGATACACAAATTATGTCACGCAAAAATGGACCTTTTTCAACCCCCCTCCCCCCTATGTCACACTTTTTTATGAAACCTCAACCTTTTTTTGTATGGGTCGTCACGTTATGCAAAACTCCCCTCCCCCTAAAAGCGTGACGTAATATGTGCATGGCCCCTTATTTAGGATTCCATCAGAAGTTCCCTCTGGGGTTTTCCAGGAGTTTTTTTTTTCTGAAATTCCTTAAGAGCATACGTCTGGAGTTCCGTCAAATGCTCTTGCCAGGATTGTTCCACGAGATTCTTCCAGAGATTCCTGGATTTCTGTAGAAATCAATTCTGAGATTCCTTCAGCATTACTCCTTCTAGGATTACCTTAGTAATTTTTCCTGTAACTCTTTCAGGCATTCTTTCCGTGGTTTCTCCACAAACTTATTCTAGAATCCCTTTGGGATTTTTGTGATTCTTCAGGGAGCTATAACTAAGTTGCTTTTTCCTGTGTTTATTCAAGGAAATCCTACAGGAACTGTGTGAAGAATTAGCATTAAGGCGAAACTGGATCCATTTCCTCACTTTTTGGTTTTTGATTTTTTATAAAATAGCGAAGCAATATTTTCAAAATCGGTTTTCGTGCACATGTAGAGTATGGATCAAGGTATATCCTGATTTTTTTTTCAGATGGAATTTTTTTTAGTTTTTGCAGGAACCATTTTTAAACAAAACTTCACAAAAAATGGTTTCTACAAAAACGAAAAACATTTTCCATCTGAAAAAAATTCAGGAGATACCTTGATCCATACTCTACATGTGCACGAAAACCGATTTTGAAAATATTGCTTCGTTATTTTATGAAAAATCAAAATAATGAGGAAATGCTTCCAGTTTCACCTTAAGTTAAAATTCACAAACATAAAGAAATTAAAAAAAAAATCCTACAGAAACTACATGAGGAATTCCATAAACAAAATACTTCAGGAGGATTTCCATTACAAATTTCTAAAAGAATTCGAGAAGGGTCTGCAAGAATTCCTGACGGAGCTCTTGGTACAAACCAAAAAAAAAGTCCCTAGATGATTTCTGGAAAGAGTTCTCGAAGATTTTCCTGACTCAGTTTCTGAAAGAATTCCTAGAAGAAGCTCAAAGAGGAATCGCGGAAGAAGTTCTTGAAAAGTAATGCCCCAGAGGAAATTACAGGAGGAATCCCGGAAGGAATTTTCGAAAGAATCCTGGAGAAAACCCAGAAAAATTACCTGGTGAAATTCAAGACCAACAATTGAAAAGGCCTCATCAACATTGCGTAAACAAACACGTTTCTGTCGACGTGAGGCCTTCTGGGATCCACTCACGCATCTCACCACCACTAACAGAAAGCATGATGTTAGTGGTGGTGAGGTGTGTGGGTGGACTTCAGAAGGCCCTAAGTCGACTGAAACAAGTTTGTTTACAAAATGTTGATGCGGCCTTTTCAATTGTTGGTCTTGAATTATTGTAGAAATCTCAAAAGGAATACTTGAATCAGATGAAGCTCCCGAAAAAAATGGAAGGAGTTCCTGGAGGGATCTTGGAGAAGCATTTAGAGGAACACTGAATGAAGTTCTTGTCAGGGATCTTGTAGGATTTCTGGAAGGGTTTCAGAAGGAATTCCTAAAGAATTCTCAGAAGATACTTCGGGAAGAATCTCGTATGAAATTCCAGGAATAAATCTTTACTGATTGTTGCAAGGAGTTTTTGAAGAAATCTCGGTAAGAATTTCTGATACCATTTCCGAAAGAACTCCTACACTGACAAAATTGCAAAGTTAAAGTTTATACAGGTTCAGATTATAAAATTTATAAGACATTGCAATCGTTATTTTTATAAGTACTGACATACACATTATATCACCCTATTTCGGTTTTATAAGGTACCCTATTAAACATATATACGCAACCTTTTTCATTTATGTGTGCGCAAACATCAAAATTAAAGATGAGATGTTATAGTTAAAAATTATATATTCTCACACATAGTTTTGAAGTTTGGGAGACTCAATCAAATATAGCAAGCCTGAAACAGCCATCTTGTGCCGAATCATGTGCAGTGAACTTCATCGAGTTTTACGGTGAATGTTCTATCCGTTTATTGGAGGTAATTATTAGTTTTATAATACTATGTTTTTGTATAATAATAAGTTTTTTATCGTTTTAGCTAAATCCATAAATGTGCGGGAGGAGAAGCAGCGGCTTTTCAATAATTCATCGGGAGAAGTTTCATCCAGAAGAAAATGGGTGCTGGAAGAAAATGTTACCTTCCCCGGGGAATCAAAAGGAGACAACTTCGGGTAAACTCGCACTGGTAGATGGAGGAGCACCGACAGCAGTTGCCGCAACCCTCGCGACGGAAACAGAGGATTCATTATATGAGAATTCGTCCCATTCCGATGAAGAACCGAAGGAGGCAAACCAGGTGAAGATGAAGGACAAGATCATCATGGCGATTTATGTGTTCGGAAGTGTTTAAAAATCTCAAATTTGATAACTTTGAATAAAAAATACAAAATAAAACGAAATAAAATAATGAAACAAAACAAAAACACGTGGATGAATTTATTATTTTTATTATAATTTTCATATATTCCTCACATATAATTATCATGCTCCGCCAAACATAAACGTTATAAACCCCACATATAAAGTTTATTTGTAGAGGTACATAAAATGTATGTAATTCTATACATATAAGTTATGTGTGGAGACGCTTATACTTTTTATGTACGCCTTACATATTTTGTAAAGGTGAAGACAAATTGCAAAAATCTATGTAGTTTCACACATTAAAGGTATACGGAAAATCGTCTCAGTGTAGAGAAATTTTGGGTGAAGTTGCTAGAATTTCCAGGAATACCATCTGGAAGCCAAAAAAAAAATCCAGAGACATCCTAAAATAAATTATTGGGGAATCTCGGATGAAATTCCTGGAGGATTTCAGGTACTCCTTGAGAAATTCTGGAAGTAATCTCTTGAAGTCCGAAACGTGGACAAGAAGTTCACAATCAAAAACTTTGAAAAAATTCTTTAGCAACCACGGCTTGCATTGTCATATAGGCTGTACCAATTCAATTGTTTCGCTTTCTCGCTCCCTAAAGATTTCTTCAAGTTTCTTTCAGTTCCGAAATTCCTCTAGGTGTTGGTTCCGAGATTTCTCCAGGAATTCTTTCTGGGATTCCTTAGGGATTCTTCCAGGAATTTCTCCTGCGATTCCTAATGAGATTCCAGGGTCTTTTTTGAGATTTCTTAAGAGATTCCTTCCAAAACTTCACCAAGAATTTCTTCTGTAATTCTATCAGGACTTTCAGGATTTCTTCAGGAATTTCTTCCAGAATACCTCCAGGAATTTCGTTCCGTGATTCCTCCAGAAATTCATTCCGAGATTCCTACAGGAATTCTTTCTAAGATTCATCAAGTAATTTTTCCTTGAATTCCTCCAAGAGCTCCGAGATACCTCTAGAAATCCCTTCTCGTAAAAAAATAAACTCTTGGAGGAGTCCTAGAAGGCAACGTTCAGAAGATTTTGAAAATATCCCGGCAATCAATGTTGCAGAAGAAAATACATCTAGAATGTTTTTTTACAAGATATAACTGATCTAGATCGATTCAATTATATCTAGACCAGTTTGGTTCTGAAAGATAACTAAAAAAAATCAATATAAGTTCCCAGAGACAAGAGGCACGAAGCATCCCCAGAGCACAAGAAGATTTTTCCAATAAAGATAGCATCCTAAACAATCAAAATTACGTAATTATTAAACGGACCTTTAGGCCACATGTATTTTTTGGCAATCCTGACATTCTAGAAATAACATTCTTTGATTTAAAAATGAAATTTGAAATAAAAAATTGTGCTTCGATAGTACGTACGTTTCGATAGTACGTACACCAAACGAAGCGGTGGTGTACGTACTATCGAGGTATGCCTGTATTCTTGATTTAATTTTGGGAGCGCAGCGTTACGCTCGCGTGAAAACAGTGTTTTGCAAATGGTGTCCCGTTACGGCTAAAGACATCTGATCTAGTTGTAGATCAAATGCTTTGCTAGATATATTCTATAGAATGTTGGTGTCTTCGGCAATGTTTTTAAGACAGATGGTAGCTGTCCGGCAGGACACAAATAGGCCTTCAAACCCGCTCTGACTCTATGGTGGCCATCTGAATGGGCTCTGGGGAACCTGTTTCGAGGTTTATTTAAGGTGAAGCTCCCTGAAGATCACAACAATAATTGACCACCTCACGGTGAAATTCTATCTCTTTCGCTCTTTTAGAGAGTTTGAAAACAACAGGACCAGTACCTGTCAAATTTGACAGGTGTTGGTCCTGTTGTTTTCTAATTTCCCGTAGGAGAGAAAGAGAGCGATTTCTTGATGACGTCACCGTGCAATGGAGTATATTATACCCAACTCGAATCATCCGCCCAACCACCCACTCTAACCGAACAAACTAAGCGGCGCACAGTGTAGTGTGCCCTGTCCAAAAAAGAAAAGAATGTCCCTGTCAAACAGAGGCTTATCGATTATTTATCAGTAGCTTTACATGCTGGAATTTGCCCATACACTTTTTTGATTATGCAGGGTCACTGGCACAATTAGTTCTCAAAAATATTTTCAAATATTCATGAATACTTTTTTGTTGTCCAGTATTAAATAATCTAATCGCACTGTGCACTTCTATCGAATCGGTCTACCGTGAAATGGGGTGATATGATCCACTTAAAAAAACAATGAATAAAAAGCAAACCAACTGCTCTGTTACTCTTTGGCATCGCATTGGCTTGAATTTTGAACACAATATTCCAAAAGTTTGCAAAAAAGCGTAAAAAATTCGTTTTCCTTTTAAAACGTGAACAACGATTCAATCAATTCAGAGTAGTCGCGTCTGGCTAAAAACCTCTTTAATAAAGAAAAAAAAATTAGAGTAGCGTTGAACAACAACACTCAGTTTAACAGTACGCTTTTGAGTTCGAGCAACTTGTATTCCTAACCGCGATCAAAAACGATTCGAATTATGGCCACAAAAGTGGAAAATACGTGATATTTCGGCGACAAACTGTGGCGTAAATGAAAAGTGAGAAGTTTTCATCATACCATCAAATTTTGATGGAACTGGCGAATACCGAAGTGAATTTAATTGCGTATTGAAAAGAATGCGCGGAGCGCTTGTCTATAAAAGTAGTGTTTCGAGTGTTGAATGTTGGCACGAATTTGTGATATGGAATTGATTAATGAAAAGAAAAACTACTTCATGGACGGGAAATATAATAACCTACCGCAAGTAGCAATTCCAGTACATTTTAGGCAGGTAAGCTAACTTAATTTAATAAATTTGTT
Organism: Aedes albopictus; assembly: GCF_035046485.1. Taxonomy (NCBI): domain Eukaryota; kingdom Metazoa; phylum Arthropoda; class Insecta; order Diptera; family Culicidae; genus Aedes; species Aedes albopictus. The sequence goes on from NC_085137.1 coordinate 211,150,697, forward strand.
CGTCAACCTTCGTACTCGTCGATGGTTTGGGCGAGGGGAAGGAGGAGGGAAGAAGCAAGTGAGTGCCATACTGCCTGCCATTTTTAATCTTTAGCAACCTCGTCCTTAACCTTCACGTACCCGACCCCCGACAACTCATTTTCGAAATGCTGGCATTCCGTTAATTTTCATCCGATTGTTCTGAAGACGCCCTCAATTGATCATAAATTGGTGCTAGTTTATTATACTCAAGTGGTCATGCAATATCCGAAACCGTTCCGGCGATATTCTGGATTGTGTTGGGGTCAGGGGGTTGCCAAAATGGCTAAAAGTGATTCTTTCGTGCGTTGTTGTGTTTGAACCATAGATGTTCAGCGAATTTTTTGTTGCGAACAGTGAAACACAACTGCGATAACCAGATTTGTATTCGTTGGCCCATCGGGATACCCGTGACAGGTTCCGCGGGGCCTCATTGGGGATACTTCTGGGTTTCAACTGAAACATTTCCGTGCGATATATCAATAGGGGGTTCAGGGGCAAGATGGCCACCCTAAGCTTAGGCGCCTTGGGAGCATATACTTTCATTAGAATATGGCTGTTTAACATTGATCCCCTTTGTTTCATGTCTTTTCTATCTTATTAACACAAAAAAGCATTTTATTTTGCACTACGAATGCAAAATAAATTCATTTGAAAAATGTTACTTTCGACATAGAATTTTTGCCATATGGGGCAAGATGGCCACCCCATCGGGGCAAGACGGCTACAGAGCTAAATTTTCACAATTAGTGTGCTTTAATCCCTAATCAACGTTCAATAAACCAAGGTCGAATCATCCGCAACGCTTTGCCTACAGATGGTGTGGTATTTGCCAACATTTTCTTTATGATAATGTTTGAAATAAAATTGATAGAAATTTCTTTGGAAATGTTCTATGATTTGGTATATTTATTTCAGCAAACTTGTTTCTCTCGAAACGATTTATCGGCAGATACATTACTACTCTTTTCACGCATTATACTGTAATTCAACGTCTTGTAACGAATCCTCTTATGGCGGTTTTTGCTACGATTTTCCATCTCTGTACCAAAATATTCAATGAAACCAATCACCGTTCAAGAGCAAATAACTTCAAAGTTTTTCTGAGGTATCATCTACATCGTTGTTAATTTTAACAGCCCCAACTAATATGAAAAAGAAATTTTCTGTGGTTTTGCAGTATCTTTAAACTCTCAATAACAGTTTTGAGGCTGCTTTAGATTGATTTAGACTGTTTTTGAACACTCAAACTTCACACACTTCACATGGCCATCTTGCCCCATATGGCCATCTTGCCCCACAACCCCCTATTCATAATTTCGAATGGCTGAATCAGAAACGATAAACTGAGGTACAGTATCGGACAATAAAAATGCACCAAAGCCGTTTTCCCATACAAACTAGTCAACTTTGGATTGTCATATCTCAGTTATTTCTCAACCGATTGCTTTCGGCCTTTCCGTGACGAACTACAAAACACTTCAATTTTTGAAAACTATTGAAAAAATTTGGTGATAACTATTGATACAAAAGTTACAGATAGGTTGAATTTTGACAATAAAAATGCACCAAGACAAAAAATGCTATAGCAAAACATGGTCATGTCATATCATTATGGTGTCTTCGGCAAATATGTTTCTTGTGTGGTGATGAGTAAATTTGCTGAAGAGACCAACATGATTTGGCTTCAGCATTTTTTGCTAAAACATATTTTGTCTTGGTGCATTTTTATTGTCAAAATTCAACCTATCTGTAACTTTTCTATCAATAGTTATCACCGATTTTTTTCAATAGTTTTCAAAATTTGAAGTGTTTTGTAGTTCATCACAGAAAGGCCGAAAACAATCGGTTGAGAAATAATTGAGATATGGCAATCGAAAGTTTACTAGTTTGTATGGAAAAACGGCTTTGGTGCATTTTTATTGTCCGATACTGTATGTATCAACTAATATGGCCACCCCGGAGCATATAGCATAGGTTCCACGAGGTGTCATCGGGGACATTTCTGATTTGTAACCAAAACATGCCGAGCCACGTATCAATCTTCATGATTTCGAAAGAATGGGATAGAAAAAATTTACTCAAGTATGTATCAACTGATATGGCCGCTCCGTGACACCTGGAACAGGTTCCGCGGGGGACTCTCAAACACAATAACACACATGAAATAATCACTTTTAGCCATTTACCAAAACAGGCATCAATTAGTACAAGATACTCAGAAACAGTTTTATTGTCAGTATCATCCTACTGAATAAATATAAAAGCGAGGACTATAGGGGCTTTCCATTAACGGATATGGATATTTGCCATTAAGTATGAGGCAATTTTCCTGAGTGATTGATATTTAGCTAACGACAACCAGTAACGATACAAACAAACGGATTTCGAGATGAAAAAAGGTTGCAACCAAAAGGACAAGAGGGAGGTCGCTAGATTTTCAAATTAAAAGTTTCAATCAATGATTACTATTTTATGTTGTCACAAAAAGTATTGCAACGCCAATAAGAACATAAGCTTCAAAATATATTTGTCGTCATAAAAGTCAATTATATAGTGATAAATGGAGAGTGATAAATGGAGTAAAGAAGGAATGCCAACCATCACTTCGGGATCTTCAAGTTTTAAACGCTGTGTGATTATATAAACCTTTTTATACATCATGGTGGTAATTCATAGGACATGTTAAAACAGTTATAGCATTTAAAAAGTATGGTCACCACAAAACTTGATAGAATACCACTTTTTATACTGATCCACCAGAATACCTGCCCTTTATTTACGTAGTTTTCGTGGAGAGCTGAAAAGCGGGCTTTGTTTCAGTAGGAGCGTTACACCAAGAAGGATAATGAAAATATATACACCCTTTAATATAATTTCATCACGGTTACAGATTTTTGGTTAAATATTTGATCAAACCTTATTTATCAACTTATGAATGTCTATAAAATTTTCGTAACGGGACCCCATGCACGGTGCTCCCCAGACCGTTATTATAAAATAAAAATCTCCATCCAATCGGTGCCCACCATTCGTTTTCTATGACCATCCTGCATGTCTGGGCAAAATTTGAAAAAAATCGTAGGGCCCATTTTTGAGTTAGGCCCTTTTAAAGGGCGTAAAGCCATATATTCAAAGAAATAATCGAAATATTTATGTGCTCAGCCATTTTTTAACGATGTTGATGAAATATTTCCAAGAATAATTGTATTGCATTGAGTATTAGATATGTTTGGCATAGTTTTTGTTGAACTTTTTGAAGAAAATATGAACATTTTTATTAATTGATATAAATAAATGTGAATTAATATGAAAATATTTCAATAATGTTTGTAACTTCTCAAGTTCAAATACGATAAGAAAATCGTGAATATAAATAAACAACCAAGTAAAAATAGGAAATGCACATTATGTGCGTAAGGATAAAAGGAAGAAGAGTTTTTTTTATCTAGTTAATTTATTCGGGGCTCAATCGCATATAAAGTTTTACGAAGCCGAAGATCTTTTTTGAACTAAATATATACAATATACTCACGATAACAACTTTTTGATCATATCTGTTAGTAATGGGAGGAAGCCAAAATATTTGTGGCAGCTCGAGGTTAGAAGGTCACATTTTGAGGGATGGACAGGGTAAGGGTTGAACCAAAGGTTTCACTGCAGCTCATCTGGGGCGAATTGCATCTTGCTAGCGTAGAAAAAGAGTTTAAATTGTTTTAAGCTCTTAACATACTAGTTTTATTTGCAGAAGAATTAAAACAACGAATAAATTCTGTATAAAATCAGGAATACCAATATGTGTTGATTTATAAATTTCGATTGGCAATTGCATTTAATCAAGTATATATTGTATTTAAAGTAATATCTTGAATACGAAAGTAGTGTAGTATAAATAATAATATCAACACTGAAAAATGTGTTTAAATTTACTATGAGAAAACATGATCATCACACCACAAGTGCCTCTTGACAGCGATTTGACTTCTCTTTTATCAACTAATTCGATAATCACACGGTGCTTTGTTCGAAACTGATTGGCCGTAGAATCTTTGTTTTAAATGTGAAAAGATGCCATGCCATGGTGAAATTGAGTTAATGTCAATCGTTGATCTGAAACGAATCGCAGTCCCCTCAAATTCAATGGCGTTGAGTATTAGGTTCAATTCCACAGAATAGTAATGCTAACCACAAGCGGTTTTAAGCGTATGAGTATGATAAATGCCGAACTGCTGATACTATGTGGACGTGTATTGAAAATTAAAAGACTCTAATGCCGAAGCAAGTCTGTATATATCTACTTTTACAGAGGCATTTGCATATTTTATGTGGGTAATTTCTTCAATAATTTTCGCAACTCATTTCAACTGGCGCTATCCATAATCAACGTAAGGTATCTGTTCTGGTCTGTTTTGTGTATTATTTTTGTTGTTTTTTTGTAAAAAGTGAGAATACAGCATAACAACAAGAAAGAAACCAATCGGTGGCCATCTTAACACCCTCCCCCTTTTGTCCACACAATATTTTCAACATTTAAGGGACCGGAATATTGACCTTCTTTCCTTTAGATGGTTGATTTATTAATAACTTTAAATCCTTTTTTTTGTGTTAACTAATATAAAAACTTTCTGTATAAATGTATCAGATGTATTAACATGGATTTAAGAAAATAACTTTTTATCTGTTTTAACTAACTTTTAGCCCAATAAGATTTCTAGTCGAAATGGCTTACTTTCCTGTCCTTTACATACATTAGAAGTGGGATTCCGGCCCCAGTCTTAAAACACACGTGATTCACACTAGAATGTCCCAACATCGTGATGGATATCACTTTATCAACTCTTGAGAATGATGAAATGTTATTAAACTCGAGAGACATAAAACACTGGCAAAACGATTGATATCTTGTAGCAAATATGTTTAAACCCATTCCTTTGAATAAGATATTTTGTTGAGATCTGCTCTGCCTCATACTTGAGTATTTATTTTGTGTTTCATTCATGTGTGAAAACGAACAATATATGGATAAAATTTCAAGGCTCCAACTTTTTTATACAATTTCTATTATGTCCCCCAAAATTCTATTTTGATTTCCTCATCACTTTTATCATGTATTAGATATCTTTATACTTTCCTTTTCTTGAAATTTTGTCCGCGTTTTATTCTTAGTTGAAGCAAACACAGATGTTCAGAATTTATTGTAATATTCACGTTACAATAAACTAAGTGAGTACTATTATCCATATTACAACACTCAAATGTTCAGATTTTCTTTAAAAAATCTAGACTAGCATTTGAAAATGGCGTAACAACCATTGCAAATTTCTGCAACCTCTGGCCAGTAATAGGTAGAGCAGACTCCCTTGTATCTCATAACGGTTTATGTTTTCATAAATAAATGGATATACGTCTAGGAGGGACGGAAGAAGCTGAGACATGCAATGATTGTTCCGCCCTTTTCACATGTTGGTAGAAATCAGTCAAAACTATGTTTGATACTACTGGTACTCAATACAAAACATGCAGGATAGTCATAGAAAACAAATGGTGGGCACCGATTGGATGGAGATTTTTATTTTATAATAACGGTCTGGGGAGCACCGTGCATGTCTACGCACCCAATGTAACGCCTAAGATAACGCGTCGATCAAGGTAACCCATATGTTGGAAGAAAGGTCTCCACGAGTACTAACAGAATTCCTAAAGTTCGTAATAAATTCGTTATTACAACAAATATGCCATTTTCGTAACGGGACACCATTAAATTGCGGCTATTTCAAAAAGTGCTTAAAACATATCAAAACCCATTTTTATGAAAAGTGTGCTTTGGGTGCATAAAATATACATTATTATACTACACTAGCTGTACCCGGCAAACTTTGTCTTGCCTACTGCGTTTTTTGACGTTTCAAGACCAAGTCCCCGTACGCGGATTGCATTGAAAATCAATTTTCAAAAACTCTCAATTTTTCCATGTTTTTTTGCCTCATAAACCTTCCTTGGGTAAAAACTAACGGAACAAAACTAAGATGATCAAAATCGGACCTTCCGTTCGCAAGTTATGCGCGGTCCCACGTATGCCACTGCATTTTTATATATATAGATTAAAAAATAGGTATAATGTTTTCGAACTTTAACATGCAAGCAGGCATATTTGAAAATTATCAATAAAAAAATTCATTTTTCTTACATAAAATGCTATTACTTCACCTAGCTATTTAAATACGTTGCCAGTCAAATTAAGTAAAACAAATAGTTTTCCTAAGGTCGATTCTACCCTTTTTCATATGCTGGAAAGCTTGGGGCGAAACAATCGTTTTGAAATTTCACATCCTTGGCGTAGAAGTGCGTGGAATGTGTCAATAGGCACAAGAGGATAATTGGGTTGTTTAATGAATAAAATATTGCTATTTTCTATAGCCTAAGCGAAAGAGCTCATTTTTCTGAGTATTTCGTCAATTTATTGGATTCCAATACCTTTGTTTTGAAGGTCAAATTAACAAAACAGTTTTAACTTTCGTGGATAGAATGACAGTTCAATCGCTAAAATGACAGTTCGACCCGAACAAAAAAATTTCCCCATACAAACTTTAAATGCATTTTAAAAATAGTTCCCGGACTCCAAAAATTATGAAATTTTGGATTTAGACTAATTTTGGGGCGGAGAATGAAATAATCCGGGTACCCCTAAAGAACCCAATTATTCGATGCGGGCTCATAGTGCCCAGAAATTCCTATTCCTACCTCCGCATGGCAACCTTCGGGAAGATCGGGTAACCAACCTTGGTGGGAATTTTGGTCGTAGGCTGACAGATAAGGGAGGTTTTCTTCTGCAAACCTGGGTGTCTGTTCTCCAGAAAGAGCTACTCACAACAGCGTTTGGGGCAGTTGATCGACGTCCGAGTGCCAGTGAAGAACTCTACGCTGAACAACTGTGCATCATTAAAGTAGGGGTTTTCCAGCCGTAAAAAACATTGTAATGAAAAATCAGCAACAGAATAATACGAACCGAGCTCAACGGCAACGACCCCAGTGAACGAAAAGGACTTGCGATTGGAAACTCGGTACGTGGAACTGCCGTTTCCTCAACTTTATTGGGAGCACCGGCATACTCGCCGATCTACATACTGAAGCCTTCAGTCAGAAAGATCCCGAGATCGGCATCGTAGTGCTACAGGAGGTGTGTTGGGAAGGTCCATGGTGCGAACGTTTAGATGTAATCATACCATCTGCCAGAGCTGCAGGAATACATGTGGCCTGGGAATAGCTTTCTTCGTGATGCGATATGCAGAGGCACGTAATCGGTTGGAGGCCCATCGACGAAAAATGTCCAGGTTGAGGATCCAGGACCGATTCTTCCAGCATTGTCAACGTGCACAACCAACACTACGGAAGCACTGATGATGACAAGGACGTATTCTTCGCCCAGCTCGAACGCGAGTACGACAACTGCCCAAGCCACGACGATAAGACAAGAATGAATTCAGATGGACGATTGGAAAGTTCAGCGCCCACCAGCTAACGAACGAAAATGGCTTACGACTCGATTTCGCCGACTCCATAAACATGGCCATACGTAGCACCTTTTTTCAACACAGCCTCCCGTATCTTTACACCTGGAGATCACCACAGCAGAGGGAATCGCAAATCGACCACGTTCTGATTGACGGACAGTACTTCCCCTACATTATCGACGCTAGGACATATCGACGTATCTACAGTGTACGGTACCAACGATCGCTACGGTATAACCTAGGCATTCGTGCAGAACCTCGAGGCAGCGTTGCCAGATGAAGTCGAGCTCGATGTGGGTCCTCTAAAGGTCTGCTAGAGTAAAAGCAGTCGTCAACGACGCAGACGAGCGCTACATCGGGAACTTGGAAAAGATTCGACGGAACGAGTGATGTGCAGAGAGTTTAGAGAAGAACGCAGGGTGGGCGATAATGCTTCAGCAAGGAACCCGGTTGAACGTGTAACAATACAAACAGAAGTGGAAACAATTGACCCAGCTCATTCGGGAGAAAAAGCGCCGCCTGGAAGAAGCGGAGTGTGAAGAAATGGAGCTGCTGTGTCAAACACGGAAGTTTTACCAGAAGCTCAACGAACCGAGTATTGTGGCGTACTCACTTGCGTGCGCAGCCTTTTCTTTTTTCTCGCTCGTTCATTTTGTTGAACGCAAGAAAGAGCGAGATAAAAGAGGGGGCAAAGTGCCCCCTCTAATATCTGTTTCTTTCGCGTGTTTGTTTACGAGAGTGAGTGAGAAAAAAGAAAAAGCTGCGGACGCTAGAGGGCATACTATTGTTTATTATGTCTATATGTAATGTATGTACTTTTTATAGAGTGCATCAAAAATTATCATATTTTGACTGTCGGCGTCAGAGTGGACTACGAGATTTTTCGGACAGGTAAAGATAAGCTGGAGTATTCGTTAAACTTGAGCTTTTCGACGTTATTTTGATGCAGATGTGTCAATAAGTTACATAAAATAATAATAGTATTTTTGAAAATAATATTAGAGATTTGAAATTTCAAGTGCTTGCAGAACATTTTCTCCAAATCAGTAAAAAAACAGACGGTCCGGTCTGAATTAACGCCGACCAATTATGTACATCATTGGTACAAATTTGGGCTCGATTGGTTAATCTTTCGCGAAGCTAGAATCGTTCTCGTGAAACACTAGGGTAAGAAATCAAAATTTGAACTAGTCAAAATGTAATCTTAATTTGAAGTATTTTGAAATTCATTGAAATGACGTACTTTTGGAGCAAATTTTGTCCCGAAAAAGATGTTAAACAGTTTTCCGTAATATAATCTGATAACATAAGCTTTGAAAGCATTGAAAAAAGCGTTTTTGCCATCGAAAATAAGCAATTGAAAAATCACTGTGATTTCACCTATTTCCCCCCAGAGAAAGCCCATTTTCGGTGCACCCATACAGCTCATGCATTGCATCACACGCAATAAGTGAATACGTCAAATGAAAGCTTATTTATCGTAGAATCGACCAACCGAATAATATGCCGCATTATTTGTTATGAAATTATCAAATTTAAGTGATTCTTACTTGAACCATTTGTAATCTAAATTTGAACTAGTAAACGGGGGTGAGCTTCTAATGTTGGCCTGTAGATTGCGCTAGTGGTTGCTTTGTTTACTCTTGGGGGATGAAAAATTCCAAATTTAGTTTCCAAATTCCTAAAAAAATTCGAACATTCTGAGTTGACATTCTACTGCCTAATGAAAAACAGGTATGAGAATCATCAGATTCATGTGATTTTTAATTGTTTAGCATGGAATTGGCTGTTTTGTGAGTTACTCGAGCTGCCGCCGCCAGTATTTCAAATTAAGATTAAAATTGGTTCAAATTATGATTGCGATGGTTCAAATTAAGATTAAAATCATTGTTGATGAAAAATCGAATATTTCAATGAAATTCGGTGCAAATACAAACTTTTTACAATTTAACAGAAAGCTTATACCCATGGCTTTCATGTACATACGATTTTGCCGTAGTAAATTATTTCCATGTGGGAGAAAAAATCTCTCAAAATTTGCACTGCTTCAGGAAGTCGCAATTTGGTTCAAATTTTGATTACCTACACTATTTTTAGACAACCAATTTTTGAACTGTCATATCTTCGAAACCAGTTGTCGTACCGCTCCGTGGACATTAGCCTGTCCGATTTTCTTTTTGATGCCATCGCGAACACGTCCGGTAGCATCAAGAATAACCAACAGAATGATTAGGCTCGGCTTGCAACGAAGTCATATACCCCCCCTTCGTAACATTCCTCTCTCGATTCTGCCCTCCGAATACTAACACCTACCCTTCAAGCTCTCGTTCACGCGCTCTATTTCTCTTTCGGGTTCGGCTCAATCATCCTACTCGGTGTTCTCTCATTCTCTCCCTCGTACGCCAAAAACGAAGTAATACGTTCGTATCTTACTTCGGCAATCATCTTCCGGGTCAGCGGGTCGTTCAGATTTTCGTGCAGTCTCAGTGTTTGTCATTTTTTCCATACACTCTTATTTTTATACCGTCTTTATTTCACTTAAAGTTACGCTATGCATTTAATTTACCATGGAAACCTATACCCAGCCAATATCTACTACACCAGTGAATGAAATTTTGAACGTTCATCAACAACATATTGATACATGATGCGACATTTTAAAATGTAATATTTTTTTACGACGAATATAGTTATACTGGTTTAACATTTCCACTCATATAGAGGAAGCTAGTTTTAGGACACATTAGGCTTTCACGAATTTTGGTAATTTTTGCTCAACTCCTACAGCATTGGTATCAAAAAAGCAAATAACCAAAAGACATTTGAAAATATGATGCCGTTTTTAAAAAAATCATCTTATTACGTATAATAGGGTGTTCCAGAACAAAATCTATCAAAAAATCAACTTTTTAAGGTTTTTCTGAATACAAATGTGATAATTACACATTTTTCCTTCAATTTTATTGGCAAACGTTGTTTGGAGAACTTGTAGCAAACAAGTATAGCTTTCAATTTTTGCCGAAAGAATTAAGTTTTGACAAGTTTTAGTGTAGTTATGATTTTTTTGAAGTTCAAAAATAGTCGAAAAACACAAAATTGATTTGATGCACCTCCTAATTTCAATGGATTTGGCTGAAATTTTGACCAGTTTCTTCTTTTAGGATGTCAATCAAAATGTGGGGCTGGATTTGAAAATCAGAGAACATTTTTGAAAAGGTTGACAGGCCTACAATGTATTGTTGATAACGTTCAAAATTTCATTCAATTCGGTTCACTGGTTTCTGAGATATGACAGTTCCAAATAAGCTGTCTTAAAAATAGTTTTTACAAGAAAGGTTCTAGCTTCGCGAAAGGTTAACCAGCCGAGCTTGTAATAGGTTGACAAACAGTCAAAATTTGAGATTTTTTATGCACTATTTGAAAAGTTACAACATGTTGAATTTTTTGTGAGTTGCCTATCCCAAACATTTTGGTCATCCCCTGTATGTACATATGTAGAAGCGCTACATCCACCTTTTAATCATCCCACGTCCGTATAGCACTATAGAGCGCAAAAATGCACAAATGCACAATTGCGTAAATTGTCTTAATTTTATTTGGTTTTCCAAGAACATTTATTTTTACTATGTCATTGAATTTTCTTCATCCAGAACATGTACCTCATCTCCTGAGTCACACTCTTCATCTTCGGATGAACTGATTTCTGATATATCTGATTCATCTACCGGAAACGGAAGGGGCTCAAGTGGTAGCTTTGAATATTCGTATTTCTCAATCAACATCGGCTGCCATACTACTTCTCTCGAGTCACATCCCTCCTTTTCATCGACGTAATATTTTCCACTGATCATGACTTTGGCGTCGAATGTAAAACAACCCAGACCTCTTGGTTTATCTTCGTCCCAATATCCGTGAAATCGGTAGTCTTCAAAAATTATTTCTGCGGGACCACAAGCGACTCCTTCGATCCATGTCCCCTTCAAGGTAACGCCACCGCGGCTGAACACGTAACACCCAACACCGTGACGCTTGTCCTTGAACCAGTTTCCTTCATAATGTGCTCCGTTCGGATACTGGTATTTTCCAATTCCATGTCGTTGATCTTTTCTGAATTCCCCTTCGTACTGCGAGCAGTCTGGGTAATACATCCGACCCATGCCATGCTTTAGACCCTTGCGCCAATGCCCATCGTATCTGTGACAATCTTGCAAAACCAACCGTCCATTGCCATGAAGTAAGCCTTTCCTAAACTGTCCTTCATATCGACCACCAGCAGCGAATTTGGCTCTGCCTTCTCCGTGCGGCTCAAATCGTGAGTTCCTTGGGCCGTTGTATTTCTAGATGTGGATGGAATCTATTTCAAAAAGGTTTTTTGAGTATGCCACCAACTTACTTGAATATCAAATTCGAATAGTTTCTCCTCTTCTGACGGTTGGTACTCATTAACAATTTTCTCATCAATCATTCCATGTGCCATCTTAGAAAATGTCAATTCAAATGCATAGCCTGCTTCTCGACCTGCTTTTTTCTAATGGTAGGTGTTACCGTCCAACCTCGTTGGTTTGACCGCATCTAATCTTTGAAATGAACTAACACTCGGTTTATTGTTGTTCTGAATACGAGTGCTCAGCTCATGTTTATTGCGTTAGGAGTATTTATATGTGATGTTAACAATAGCTGATTGTTTATGTTCAAAAGGTTCTTGACTCATATTGTTGATCAACATTCTGAATACAGTCAGGTTTTTTTTACGCGGTTTTCATTTACGCGGCCGCGTAAATCAGGCCAAACATGTCTAAAGGTCCAATCTGCAGAAGAGAGGCTCTCTTTGGTTTCCCTCTCTTTCGTTAATATCTCAGCTGTTTATTTGTATTATGATTGTCTCCTTGCATTGAACGATGGTCAAAACAATGGTCTTTTGATTTGTACTGCAAAAATAGTTGAAAAGTGTACCATTACATTGCAATAATTGAAAGAGAAAGTGAACAAAGAGAGCCTCTCAAATGCAGATAGGACCTATTGAAATGTTTGGCCTGAAATGAAAACTCCATACAAAAAAAAAATCATCGTCTTATTTTTGCATGATTCGTCGAGAAATGGTGAGACTTTTTTTTACGCGGTTTTTCGGATTTTGAACTGAGTTTTTTTTTTACGCGGTACGTATCCCCCGCGTAAAAAAAACCTGACTGTAGTTCTGTATCAGTTGAGGTATTACTACTACCTACCTTAGCTATCATCATCAGTAACAATCATTTTGGAATTAGCACTCGGCGGCATTCACTTACACTGAAATAAATGTTGTTGTGGAAACTACCGATTCCATAGTAAAATTACTAACCGTACCTATGATTTTCAACCGACAACAAAATCTGTTAAGGTAACTTAAATATGCTTAAAATTACAATGCATTGTAGTCAATTCAACTAAAAGCGTAGTCGTCTCAACAGCAAAACATTGTTAATTTTTCCTGGACACGCATTTTACAACACAGTATGGTGAAAAATACAATGCTCATTTGTTAAATTAAGATTAATTTTAGTAATGTCAACTGCACTGCTAGTTAAGTTGACAGTGTTTTAGTAGAATTAACTGGAAATTGTTGTCGGTTGAGAATCATAGGTACGGTTAGTAATTTTACTATGGAATCGGTAGTTTCCACAACAAAATTTATTTCAGTGTACTTCATTCCCATCCAGCCTACACTGAACTAAATAGTTGTACTCAACAATATCTTTCCCCTTAATGGAATTTGTTCTTAGACTAATGGTTTAACTTCAAACTGTATTATTATTATTTCAACAATTCATATAATTTTCAAAATTATTAATCACTTGAACACTTTGGTATAAACAAAAGCTGCGTCTGTCTTTTTCTTCTTTGTTCTGCATGATCTTCGTAGAACTGGAACATCATCAGTAGAATGCTGCCTTGGCTGTTGTGATGGTGGCAACGAGCAGGGGTGTAACTCACGACTAGCTGGCAGCGGTTGCTCCGAAGTGATATCGAACCCGTAAAATTCATCATCGCTCTCATCTCGCTCTGTTCGACTTCTCTTTGAGCTTCTTTGTTGCCTCCTGCTCTGTTGATCTTCTTCCATTTCCTCTGGGTTTGTGTTCGTTTTTCGTTCCTCACTGTCTGGCTTCGGGACTTGGAGCGTCGCATTACGCCTTCGTCCAGCCGAATCATTCCGAATTCTCACCTGCCCCTTGTGGGCCGAGACGAGGGTTGACCCGATGGCGATCTGCAATACATTTTGAGAAATTCTTTTAACGAAAGTTGCTTCAATCCATTTTTCAATATCTTTAGGATTGTGGTTCTTATAGTAAACCTTATCACCCAATTTCAATTTAGCATAGGGATCATGCCTCGTCTCATCATTACAGTTGTATCTCAAAGCTAATGGCTCGGCCAAATGTCGCTTATATTTACTTTTGGGATTCACTAAAAAAAGAACTGTTTTTGGTTTGTAACTTAATACATTTTCAGAAGGATACTTTTCTCCGTCAGATAAACAAGTGTTTCTGTAGTTGAAAAGAAAATAATGGATTTTTTCTTGTAAATCTAAATGTTTTAATGTGGGATCCAAAAGGATTTTTTTCAGTACTTCTTTTGATTCTCGAACTAACCGTTCAGCTTGACCGTTGCTTTGAGGACGATACGGTGGATTTTTGAAAACTTGTATTCCTTGACGTTCCATAAAGCTGATAAAATGTTTAGAATTAAACGGTGGTCCATTGTCTGTCACCACTACATCCGCCAGACCAAATCGTGCGAAAAACTCAATGAACTGTTTGATAACTTTCTCCGAATCGGTACCGTATTTCATCCAGCTTATTTCCAACCACTTTGAAAAGCTATCAACAATCAATAGGAATATGCGTCTTTCGAAATAAAAAAAATCTGCATGAATTCTACTGAATGGCCGGGTAGTAGCAATCCATTCCGGAGTATTCTTTTGTGTTGGAACAATCAACGTTTTGGAACAAACTTCACAGTTGTTTACGAATGATTCGATGTCGTTATTAAGGGGGAAATCAGTTTGGTTTTTCTAACACATGCTTGCTTAATTTTCTCACATGTGTGAGTTTTCAATTGAAGATGAAGAAATACTCGAATTTTCACCACTATCTGATATCGAGTTATTTTAAAATTTGCTTCAACGCTTGCTCAGGACACTTACCTTTTCATTGAAACCAAGAAACACAACATTTTCACAATATTTCACTGCAAAACTGCTAATTTATAAATTGTGCGCTATCTTTTCCAAATTCTCCCCCAACGCACACCAGCTCGCACCATTTCACTAGCACTATCTTACCGGGACCAGTCTCACTTTTTTATTGCCTCTCGAAACGTAATTGCTTCCATAATCGAAGTGTAAAATGTTTCACCGGCTTCACAAACGGAATAATATTCACTACATCACGAAAAAGTCCGCGGCGATAGCCACACAATCGCGAAAACTGCACAAAATCGTTTTTCACTTTCCAACCGGCGCGGTATTTACTTCCATGTAGTGCACATACATGGTGTGGCTCTTCTTGATTTGCTGTTTCTTTTATTCTCCCATTGCCTATGCGTGCATATTTCTTGCGTCATATGCACAGCGTGATAAACAAGTTGAAGATGGGAAAGAGACAAATGAAACCGGGCTTTGAAAGTCAAAATAGGTTCCTGTTACTCATCATCATTCGCTTCTACTTCGGGTGTGCCTCAAGGCAGCAATCTAGGGCCCACGTTATTTTCATTGTTTTTCAATGATGTTACTAAAAAGATTCTGCCTTGCTGTCGATCGTTATACGCCGATGATCTAAAATTGTTTAACGTCATTCGCTCATCGGACGATGCAAAAAAACTACAACAGTATTTATCACATTTTGAAAATTGGTGTCATCGGAACAGAATGTCATTAAGCATAGATAAATGTCAGGTCATTATATTTTCACGTAAACGGAGGTCAGTTTTTGCCGCATATAAACTAAACGATATTTCTTTAAAGCATGTTTCTTCCGTCACTGATTTAGGAGTAATTCTTGACACTAAGTTGAATTTTGTTGAGCACATGACATCAACTATTTGTAAGGCCAACCGTCAGCTTGGGTTCATTACTAAAGTGTGTAAGTCTTTCCGAGATCCATACTGTTTCCGTTCATTGTATTGCTCGTTGGTTCGTTCTATTCTGGAATTTTCTTGTGTTGTCTGGTCCCCTAGCTACGTCACATGGAATTTACGTGTGGAATCCGTTCAACGTCGATTCATTCGTCGTGCCCTTGCCCATCTTCCTTGGAATGATCCGATTGCTGTACCTCCGTATGCGAACCGATGTTTACTTTTGAACCTTGAGACGCTTTCGACACGACGTACTAAAGCTGAGGCCTTATTTGCAGCCAAGGTTATATTAGGTGATATTGATTCCCCCAGCCTTCTAGGCAATTTAAATTTTTCGGCTCCCTCTCGTACGCTTCGATCCTCATGTTTCTTTGACCTGTCGTTCAGGAAGACCAACTATGGAAAATATGAACCTATCCGTAGAATATGTGCCTCATTTAACAAATATTCCAGTTACTTTGATTTTACATGTTCTAGTTCATTGTTTAAAAATAGAGTTGATAAGGTTAGGGTTAGTTAGTATTAGTATTAGTATTAGTATTAGTATGTTCAATTAGACATATAGTTGTCCGTTGAATGTTTGTATTTTGTTGTTTTGTTTTGTCAAAAGATACAGGTTTTTTAATCAGCTTTGCTGGTTTTTCCTGTCTTAAAAGAATCAAATACAGCAAATAAATAAATAAATAAATAAATAAATGCACTAACGAACCTGCCTCATCTGCACATCCGCGTGCAGGAGTGTTTGTTTACTCTCTGTAAAGTCAGTAGGCGCTTTCACCAATACTTATAAATTGTGAGTTGAACCTTTACCGAACCAATAAATACACCTCCTTGCCTGTTGCTTCATTTTGACAATTCCTTTGTGATTAGCGTGTAGAAGTTGTAATACTCTTCTTTGTAATGACACTGGGATTATAATCCTGTCTTGGAAAAGTAAACATCCGTCAATTTCTTCAATATCCTGATGCTGTGAATATATGTTTTTGAAGGAAATATCTATTCGTTCAGGCCAACCATTTTTCATAAAGGCAAGTATTTGTTGTAAATATAAGTCAGTTTTTGTCTCTCTGGCCACAGCAGTATAATCTAGAGGCATTTCCTGCGAAACATTCAAACTCTTCACATGCTGATTTTCTAAGCTTTTTGGAACTTCCACCTCTAATGGAAAACGAGAACAGAAGTCTGCATTAGCCATTTTGTTTGCTGGTCTATACTCAATTGTGTAATCATAGATTGACAATTCCATGACATAACGCTGAAGTCTTGTTACTGAAATCGAATTCTGCCCTGTTTTTCCAAATATACCTAATAAAGGCTTGTTAGGGCCCATATAGCCGAGGCGGTAAACGCACGGGTATTCAGCATGACCATGCTGAGGGTGACGGGTTCGATTCCCGGTCGGTCCAGGATCTTTTCGTAAAGGAAATTTCCTTGATTTCCTTGGGCATAGAGTATCTTTGTGCCTGCCACACGATATACACATGCAAAATGGTCATTGGCAGAGGAAGCTCTCAGTTAATAACTGTGGAAGTGCTCATAGAACACTAAGCTGAGAAGCAGGCTTTGTCCCATTGAGGACGTTACGCCAAGAAGAGAGAGAGAGAAAGGCTTGTGATCAGTGAAAATAGTAAAATGTTGTCCAAATATGAATTTGTGAAACTTTTTCACCGTTGAAACTACTGCCAAAGCCTCAAGATGTATTATTGGATAACTTTTCTGTGCATGGTTAAGTGAGAATGATGTGAACCAAATAGGCTTCTCAGTTCCATTTATAACATGAGAAATAACTCCGCCTAGTCCATAAGAAGAAGCATCTGTGCTAATGACTATTGGTTGCTTTGGATCGTAAAATGTGAGAACATTAGCGTTAAGTATTTTTTCTTTACACTGCTTGAAAGCTTCGTCACATTTGAAGTCCCATAGAAATCTAACGTCCTTTTTCAGCAAATGATAGAGCGGGTTCAACGTAGTTGATAAATTCTGGAGAAATTTTCCATAATAATTTACTAAACCTAAGAAAGCTTTCAGTTCTGTACTGTTTTTGGGAATTTTTGCTGCGTTAATAGTAGATACCTTTTCCGGGTTTGGCATTAACCCTTTGTCTGATATAATATGCCCGAAGTATGGCAGCTGTGATACAAAAAATTTGCATTTATTGAAGTTAATTTTGAATTTGCTCTAGCAAGTCTCTCTAATACCGTGTTGAGTCGTCTGTAACAATCGTCAAAGTCCTTTCCAGCAATGAGGACATCGTCTAAATAACAGTAAACATATTCAATTCCTTCCAAAATGGATTCCATTATTTGCTGAAATATTGCTGAACTAGAGGAGGCGCCCTGAGGTAGCCGGTTGTACATAAAAAGGCCTTTAATAGTATTTATTACAGTTATTCTTCTCGATTTT
The DNA here is from genome assembly GCF_035046485.1 of Aedes albopictus. Taxonomy (NCBI): domain Eukaryota; kingdom Metazoa; phylum Arthropoda; class Insecta; order Diptera; family Culicidae; genus Aedes; species Aedes albopictus. The sequence continues at coordinate 211,168,738 of NC_085137.1, forward strand.
TCCGACAACTGCAACTGAGTATATGCCGTTGCTAAATCTAAAGAGCAGAAAACCTTACAACCAGATAATGAGGCGAATAAATCCTGAGCCGTTGGTAAAGGATATGTATTCGCAATTAAAACTTTGTTAATAGATGTCTTGCAGTCTATAACCAGCCTAATATCGCCATCTTTTTTTTACAATAGCTACGACTGGAGATGCCCATAAACTGGTTTTTACTGGAGTGATAATCTTATCTCTTTCCAACAGGCATAAATGGTCTAAAACTTTGTCTTTTAGTCTATATGGTACTTCATAAGGCTTTTTGAATATTGGCTTATCCTCCTTTAGCACCAATTCTGCCTCGAACCCTACAATTGGTGACGAAAAATCTCTGTTGAAAGAGTCTGAAAAACGCTCTTTAATGATGCTTATGGCCTGTTCTCTATTATCTCCAACACTGGAGTGTTGTGAACCATATATATTTGCCTGTTTAGAGGACTTCGAAAAACTATTTCTCCAACCTTTAAAAAAACATCCATCCAATTTCTACCGATGAGAGAAGTAAAATAGTGATCTCCATCTAAAACAATTAATTCCAATTCGGCCACAGCATTATCCAAAGAAACCGTAACTAATGCTTTTCCCAAAATCTCCAAATTTGAACCGTTTATTACTATCAGTTTTCTAGCACTATTTTTCAGTTTAACATCACGAAACTTCTTTTTGAATTCTAACTTGCTCATTACAGACACTGCCGAACCACTATCGACTTCTATTTGGCATGATTGACCTTCTATATTGGCCTCGATTAGACAAGGTTTGCTAATTTTCTTAATAGAGGAAATCATTAGACAGGGATAGTCACCTTCTTCCTCAGTGTCGGAGTCATATTCTACTCGAAGCCGCTTGAAGTAATCATGTACATCGCCTGTACTTTGCTCGTCTTTCTCCGGTTGCACCTCCTTAACAAATTTAACCGAGTTCTTCTGGCTGTCTATGTACCTATAGCAGTTCTTCTGAATATGGCCACGTCTCTTGCAAAAATGACAAACAAAATTAGCATATCTGCCTCGGCTTGAGCTTCTATGATCTGACCTTGAACGACCTTCATAACGCCGATAATTATTTCGCGAATCCTGATTTCTAATATATGCTCTGTCTCTGGATCTACTCCGGGTGCGATCGTCTCTATCTACTCTAGGTTGCCTAGCACCGAGCCTATACCTTACAGAGTTAACTTGATTTTCGCCAGATTCCGAATGGAAGTACTACGTATTACTGTTCGCCATTTCGAATCCCTTAAGGGCGGACGGGACGGTCGGGTAAATATCCGCCATTGCTCTGTTGCTACTAAGATGGTAATCTCAGATTCTACTTCATATTTTGCAACAAAAACCTATCATTGTGTATGCTCACTTGCACTGCACATGCTGATTGTTTTTCATCATCTTCAGTGCAATAGAACTCGAGATTACCATCTTCAAAATCGCGAGGCAAATTGTTAGAAAGAGAGGCAAGATAGGAAAAATAACACGGCGTCCCGTTTCACCTTAATAATTCTTTCAGCAGAACGAACGTCAAGCCCTTCTTCATTTAGCAATCGTTTTTGTAGTTCCCTGTTATAGACGCCAAACACCAACTGATCGCGAATGGCGAAATCTCTGAAAGCGCCAAATTCACACGATTCAGCCAGAAGTTTCACTGCTAAAATAAAATTTTCTCCACTTTCAGATGGGCTCTGGCGTCTACAACGGAACTTGTAGCGCAACATAATCTCGGAATCAATTTTATCGAAACGTTCTTTTAACTTTTTTGTAATATCGGTATACGATAAGGTTTTTAGATCAGTGGCTGGATACAACAACTTAAGCTCTTCGAAAACTACAAGACCCGCACAACTCAAACAAATATCTTTCTTACGATCATCCGTAATGTTATTCGACGAAAAGAAATAGTCAATAAGCTCTACATAATTACTGAACTTTGTGCCTGGCACGTACGGATCTATTGTGCCAATCAACGCCATTATACACTGCACCAGAAAGAATTTAAAGAAAACTTCAATAAATACAACACCAAGTTTATACAAATGAAAAATACAAGGAAGAATCAATCCACGTACCTCTAATCCGCTGTTAAAAATGTCCGCTGTTCTATCTCACCGGCCAAGCTGTCCCACTGCAACGATTCTTGATGAATTCCGGTCCAACTTCCGTCCTGGCTCTTTTACTGCACTCGATTGCACTCGCTTGGTAACCGTTTCCAAACACCCCCGGCGTGATACCGACTCCACACGCCAATCACCTCCAATCAACTCGCCACCCTATCGATCACCACCTTCTACACTGAAAAAACGGACATGGTAATTGTGACTGTACCGAGGGTCAAATTAAAACATCTTTACTACTTGATTTTGGTAGACCATGATTCATTCTTGAAACTACCATGTGCTAGGTTTAGTTTACCATGCCGTTTAATGTTTACATTTTATGGTATTTTTGAATGAAATATCGTAGTTCATTTTACCATGCGCATGTTAAACGGTATGCAAAAACATAGTAAGTTTAACCATTGTGAAACAGTTGCATTTACTATGCCTGTGGTTCGGCCAGTGGTATTTTTTGGTTTACATTTAAAAAATATCTGGTGAATAATTTTAATTATATTTATTGGTTTGTAACGTATAAAATATTTTTAAATATGTACAATAACTATAATTAGTATTTTTCAAAACACCTGTTGTGGGGCTTCCTTTTTCGGTGGCATTTTGGAGACGTGCAGTTTGTGGTTTTCGGGTTGCATCGCTGGAACTGAGAACTGATCCGGCGCTGGAACCCATCAATCATCTGGGATGAGGTGCGAGCCTTCCGAAGCGGACGTCTTTCTTTGCTCCTCGTACTAAGATGCGTAATAATCTGTGTCCTTCTCGCGGAGGATGGTCCTCTTGCAAATCCAGCCCGTCAGTCCGGTGGAACTCGGGGAGAACTCGTTTACATCATTAGATGAGCGATTTTGGCCGGATCGCGTTTATTCTTATGCCTGGTAGTGGGAGGTTCTTGGGGAGATGTATCTGCAGCCGAATCAGGATTCCGATTCCGAAGGCATCGTTATGAACACACCCGTCGGGTGTGGAAAATCCGTGGGAATCATCGCAATCATCTTGGTGCGCATATTCCGGCGTTTCCTCGTTCAGTTCCAACCTCCACCACACAGCCTATAGACATGCATTTCCGGAACTGATGGTTTGGTTAGAGTTTCGGGGGCAATCCAGCTGCATAGTGACGAAGTCTTCCGGGAACTAATTGTCGAACATGGCTAAAAGGATGGACGAAGGTATGTTTTGTGAGATTCAGTTTGGAAGTTTCGGGTGGCACGAACTGTTTGGCCAGCGGAAGGAATCAGAAAGATGAACCAACCTGCGCGGTTCGTTGGCACGGTAGCTCTGGGATCCGAAGGGACAATTTTCGGCATCGGTGGCTCGGTTGGTGACAAAGTTCTGAAATTTTGAACGATTCCAGTTAGAATTTACTGGCTTATTTACCGAAGATCGATAAAAGGTTTGCTCACCGTGAACACATTTTGAAAATTTCACCAGCAGCTTCAAAATTCCTTAAAGAAAATATTGTTTACGGAACTTGCTTTTTATGATTCAGCGCATTACTTAAAAGATGGCCGAAGGAACAAGAAAAACATTGGTTATGTTCAAATTTACCATGGAAATAGTAACAGATATCCAGTAATATGGTTATGACAAACACGAAAGATATGATTAAGGGAACTATGTTTGGTAGTACCAATTACTATTCAGTTGGCTGTCAGATTATAGTAAACATAAACATAAACATAGTAATTATCATCAAAACCATTATTATCATTACTATTTTTGGATATAGTAAAATTAAACATGGAGGAATAGTTCAGACTACTCTAAAATTTCTTTCAGTGTATGCACACGTCGGCGTCGCTGTACACGCTAAGATCAGTTTACCCATAAATAAGTAGCTCATTTACTCATATTTGGGTTTTGTATGCATAACCTATTTTATGGGTAAATTATACCGATAAATATAGGTAATATTTACTCATATTATAATCAAAGTGACTTTACCCATATATGGGTAAGTTGTATTTACCCATATTTGGATGAAAAAATAAACATTATTGAGCGGCAACACTCGCGTTTGGTACGAGTTTTTTTTTTTGCGGACGAAGTTTTTTAAGCTAAGTTTTTATTGTTTAGTCCTGCTAAGTTTAAGTTGTGCTAATAATACACAGGCCAGGCAATTGAGTTCTAGGATTTTACCCGGTTCGACGGAACGGAACAACCTCCAGTCCGTCGGAACTTAAGCATCCTCATCTACATCTGCTCCTCTGACTAGCACTAGAACGTCCAGCCAGGCGGAACAATACGTCGCAACGATAGCCAAGAAAGTAAGTATTCAGTAAACACCTCCGGAAAGGGAGAATTCCCGCTAAATTTTTAATTTTCTAACTTTTCAGCTGTCGGCAACTCTCCGGCGAATTCCAGCCGAATTCAAGGCCGAAATAGAAGAGAACCATATTCGAAAAAGTTCTGTGCGAAGGGAGGAGCACGCTAGAAACGATCGCATCAAAGAACGGCAGCATTTCCGTGTTCGATTCCGAACGTCGAGGGAATTATCCGATGCAGTTCGGTTCGAACCGACAACCTCTGTTGTCCGGCGTACCAAAATCATCCTGGTCTGCATCTCTTCCTTTGATAAGAACGTCCAGCCAGGCGGAACAGTCGGTCGCAGCGACAGCCAAGGAAGTAAGTAATCAGCCAACATCTCCGGAAAGGGAGAATACCCGCTAAATCTTATTTTTTCAACTTTCGGCAGAACAGCATTCCCGTGTGCGATTGCGAACGTCGAGAGAATTTCCCGATGTATTCCGGTACAGCGGAATAACCATCCGAAGCAGAAGCGCCTACGAATAAGATCCTACCCCGATTCGTTCGACGGAACAACCTCCAGTCCAGCGGAACAAAAGCATTCCCATCGACATCCCTTCCTCTGACTAGACGTTTAACTAAGCGGAACAATCCACCGCGACGATAGCAATGGAAGTAAGTATTCAGCAAACACCTCCGGAAAGGGAGAATTCCCTCTAAATCTTTGCTTAAAATGGGTATCAATACCTTAAATAAACGAGAGACAAAAAACATTCTTTTCATGTTTTCTTCATGGTCTTTATCCGAAATTATTGGTATCTGATTTTACTGAAACTTCTCCCTAGTAATTTTGAAACAGCGTTTTTTTACCCAAATTTGCGTAAAGTTTACTCAAAATTTAAAAACCCATATATGAGTAAATATTACCTATATTAATCGTAGACGCATCATACCCAAATATGGGTAAAGTGCCTTTACTCATAAAATGCGAATGTGCACTTTTCGACGATTATGGGTAAACTTTACCCATATTTGGGTAAACTGACCTTAGCGTGTACGACCGGCTGACCACCCAAATAAAAAATACAGTAGAAAAACCGAATGTTGTATTGTAAGGCCGTTCGCAATGCTGTTTTATTTTGTATGGCGAGTTTTAAAAATTTTAAAACTCGCCATACAAAATAAAACAGCATTGCGAACGGTCTAACAGTACTATTTAAAACCATATTTTTACGGTTCTACCCCATTACCCCGAATGCCACTACCCCGAACGCCATTACCCCGAACGCCACTACCCCTAGCATTACCCCGAATAGGCCATTACCCCGAAAGCCGTTACCCCGAATGGGCCATTACCCCGAACGCCACTACCCCGAATGGGCCACTACCCCGAACGCCATTACCCCGAAAGCATATTTTTAGATGGGTTATTCTGATGATGGGTATTTTATATTTTTATTAATTTAATAATATTACTGACAGCTTCAATACCAGAAGATATCATTGTAAGAAATAACCTTAAAACAAAATAATGGAATAATACGTATTAGAGATGATCTTGTATGAGATAGAGCTGTCAGCAAAGGTCCTTCAAATACTGGCTATCGATATTGGCTCATTAGGCCGAAAAGACATTTGGCCAAAGTATTACTAATAAGTCTAATGATCATTGGGCGAGATCAAATAATACAAATTGCAAAATAGGCCCGGAAAGAACATTTTATAGTTAGAAAAAAAATCTTTTAAGGAGGAATAGACGATTTGGTAATAAAACTCTATAACAGTGTAACTTAAAAAAAATTCATTAAAAGTGAAAAAAATTGAAAAAATTGATTGGTTGGTTGGCCGCCAATAAAGTCTGCAAGGATATAACTAGAAAGAACAGCATATAAATTCCCCCTCCTCATCGTAGAATTTTAAAAGACAATTACACCGTCTTCGGCCAGAGGCTGCACAGACTGTACATTACTCACATTAGACAATGGACAACACGTATAACACTCAGTGGCCCAGTGGAGTATTTTCTGTTTTGACGAAAAGTTTTCCTCGATCGGAGCGGGAATCGAACCCACACTCCGAGGCATGCGAGATACCTAAACGAATAACGCCGCTAACCGCTCGGCCACGAAGTCCACGATTTGTTCATACAAAAATTTGTAAATTTGTATAGAGCTTAAAATTTGGATAGACCCTCTTCTATTTACATAGTTTATGCACGGCCCCTATACATAAATCTGCAAAGGGCAACTGGCTACCAAACAACTCTGTAACAATATAAGTCGAAAGAACAGCCCAACTTTAAAAGAAGGAAAAACACCAGATGGAATCAATAGAAATATGTCGCTAATCAACCTGGTAACGACGTAACTAGAAAGAACAGCCTATAAATTGAAGAAGGGCAAATCTCATATACAGTAAGCAGCTTCCACTCTCAGTAAACTATACATATAAGTGCAGCTAGAAGAACAGTCTTTCATGAAAAGAAATGCTACAGTTTAGGGTAAAAAATATAATTTGGACATGTATATAATTTGGACAGGCACGGCGTTGTATGTCTTGTTCCGGAGAAATTATAAAAGTAGATACTTCTCAATATCGATTATTGGATCAAGAAGACCCTGCTCTGATGACTTACGGTGAAAATACGCTTAACAATTAAGAATTTACTTCAAAATTATCGAAAATGTAAATTATTTCACTAAAACCCCTCAAATGCACAGGTATGCAAGAGGACATACACTTCGCAGTGGCATACAATATTCGCCTCAAAATCGTTGAATTAATAATTGTAGAAAATTTAAAAGCCTTATTGCAATGAAAAATGTTCAATAAAGAAGCATTAGGCAGCCAATCTCTTAACATTCATCTAGAACGCTTAAAATAGGTGGTGTCCAAAATACATTACAAGTTTTCTACTGTAAGTATATTTTGGTCATCTGACGATCTACATGGGGATGCAGTACAATTGCATACTTGGAGGCGTATTCTGTGGGTCTGGCGATATTTCCTCGATTTTAACAAAAACTGTAATAGTTATCAAAAGAGTTGCCTGTTAAGCGGAGAAATTTGATTATTAGTAAGAAAATATTTTTAATTTATGCTACTTCCATGATTTAGCAGTATTCATGGCTAAACATTGAGATAATTGCCCTGTCCAAATTATATATACCTGAGGGTGTCCAAAACATATATTCGGTGTCCAAAAAGCAATTCTAACAGGCGATTGGAAAATGTGATTTTCTCAGCTTAAAATGCTTTCGCTAAGGTTTTTGTCACCAGGAATGCAAAGTACAGTCATATTATAAGCGTATTAGTAATAAGCGAAATAATCAATTACCTTCTAAGGAAGCTAGGGGATGATTTTTCCAACGTTGTCTTCAGCCTGTCCAAAATACATGAATTACCCTAGTCGCCAGAAAAAAAAATAGTTAATTTGGTCCAACGATGCTGGATCTACCTTGCTAAGTGAACTGAACTGAATATCTGAAATCCAGTCCAGTACTACAATCTTGAAAAAAATATTCAGAAAACAATTTTAGGGCTTGATGTTCTGGAAACAAAAGAAAATCAAAAGAAATCTAGTTGCCAGTTTGGCCTCAAGTCAATTCTGAAAAATTTTACTTGAAAGAACAGCCTATTATTCAAAGAAGAACAAAACTGCTATGGAGCTAGTTATTCGTCTGCAAATAAACTACGTAACACTCAAACTCGAAAGAACAGGTTCCGATGAAAAGAAGGAAACATTTCTATAAAGAAATTAACAGTTTGGCTACCAAACAACTCCCCGGATAAAAATTAACCATAGGGTGTTTGGTGAAAACCATTCCTGCACCATACAGTGTACCAGCTACAATAAAGTGTATTGTAATGAAATGGTTCGCTATACTATACATTTACATTGGATTTTTATGTAACAATATATTATACTGTTTTTCTTACGTTTGAGCCATTCACTTTTCCGAAATATTATTTTTCCGTGAATTTTTAATTATTTATTCAGTTTAAGATTTTTTCCGTGCTTTGTTTTGTTGATGTTTATGACTTTTTTTATGCAAAGGAAAGGAAAGAGAAAAAAGTGAATAAGTATAAACATCAATAATTTGTAAGTATCGGACCAGCCAATCGGGAGCGTCTTAGAGACTCCCCGACTCAACTGCCTCAGGGTCGGCACGCCTACCCCTAATTTACCGCGGGACAGGGAAATTTCGCACTAGACCCAGGAAAACCACAAGCACTTCACTTTTCAAAAAAACTCCCACTTTATTCTATCTTTCTGACACAAGTTTGGCTTTATTCTGACACAAGTTTGGCCTACTCCTTAACCTTCACTTCTTCCCACTTTCTTACACGCTAATCTGACCTTTTCTTCGTCGGGGCCCCTCTGCTCCTCACCAACCACCTGACCACACTTTCCTCGTAGCCTGATAATGGCCACCGATGTCCTCCTCTCGTTGTCCACGGCTTCGGCCACGTCTGGCCACTTTCTGCTTCCGCGATGGCTCTAGGGGTTCTCGCTGCAGCTTCCAGGGACCTTCCTACGGGTCCTAGGATACCGATATTGCCGGATCGGTCTTCGGCCAACAACGATGCCGGAATTCGCCCGAAATGGGGGCACTAGGACAGCGTAGGGGTGGTAATAGAAATGTGGTGGTTTCTATACCAAAACGGCGGGGTCCTGTTGTGAATGGAATAGTCAAACCACGGTAATAGAAAAATAGTGGTCCATGGCCGTTACCTGATGTCCACTTTCCGCTCACTTCTTCCTCCTCTCTTTCCACTCTTTCCACTATAACTTCTTTCTTGTTGAGTTTGCTCACAGCTTTAAACTTTTCTTCGAACTAATCTCTGGGACTGTCTTTAGGCAAGTGAGCGAGTGGAATTTCAGTATTGGCCTTCAAGGTTCTTGACCTGAGCCATCGGTCATTACCCTTTCATTCGGGTTTGTTGCAATGGCCCCTATTTCGCCCTCCTGATGGCCGCCTGAATGGGCCGCTCGAAGACCTCTGGTGGTGGGTTTCTAAAGCTGGTAGGTGGTGGTAGTCAGGGTGGTTTCGCCTACTAGTGCCCTACTCGTATGCCAGGTGGGTCAGCTAGGGAAAAACCTGAATATCCAACACAAAATCTACCTGTCCTTAACACATTTCCGCACATACAAATACAAAATCCCTTCAACACAACCAATTAACAAACCAAACACTTACAAATTAGTATAAAGTCAATAAAATGTTTAAATCAGTGGTAAACCAGATGTCCTAAGAACTGCAGGTCCAAGCAGGGGTCCAAGAGATATGGCGGGCTAGGTGTGTAGAGTGCGATGAGAGAAATACGGATGTAGGCCAACCCGGAAAGATGCAGGTCAGATTACCGTAAATCAGTGGATGAGTTCAACACTATTCTTTCTGTATTTGCATTTAGGGGAGTTTTCTCCTCTTCTCTCATGTGAACTTGCCTTCGACCACAATCGAATCAAATGCGGTTGACAAACTTTATCTTTGACGTAGAGCCATCTTTAACATATGGACTGGACTGAACACTGAAATGACTTCTAATATAGGTTCGTCTGCGGGTTCGCTTTTTAACCTTACTTATATTTGAATCGAACTTGACAGTTTTCTCATGAGTTGTTATGTATTTCAAACTTTAGTCAAACTGGTGCCTCAATATTGAAATAACGGTTAAGCATGCTGTAATGATACTTATGTACCTCGTCACCCACTTCATGCAACTACATTAGTGGTCTAATAACACTTAGCGCGCTCGGCATAGTTCCATCATGCCGCTCAAAGTGTTACCACAAATAATGCTTAGTTTGCAAATCCCGGTTATCTGGCTGGTGGGGCAAAGGGAGCCTAGGCTTCAACTGTTAATGCAATCAGAGACTACTCAGACTTAGACGTGGGCGATTTTATATATGAAGGGTTATCCAAAACACTCTGGAGAATTCATAAAGCGCATTCTAATAAATCTAGTAAGCCTAAGAGAAGGAAAATGACAAGATAATATAACCACAGACAAACAGACGTAACACTCTGATATTTTGCATCGTACACCGATTTAACGGTCTATTTGAAAATTTGATAGTTGGCTTACAGACCACCCGTGGCGCTCGCATCGTTTTTGCTCGAGTTTGACGTTTGCCCACTACCGCCACCTAGTTGATGGTCGGCCAAACTCAGTCCTTTTAGCATTGGGCGAACATGTTTCCGTGACTATGATTTGATTCGAAAAACGTTCAAAGTGTTACGTCTGTTTGTCTGTGATATAACTATATATGGCTTATGTAATGTAAAACAATACAACATAACAAAAGAGAACCATTCCAAAACCATTTGATTAAATGTATAACCAGTAGTGAAATTACAATTAAAAACAATTTATTTACGGTACATTTTATTGTTTGAAACCATTCATGTACCATACAATGTATGGTATATTTAAACCCACGTATCAGTATTTTGAACAATTCATCAACAATAAAATGTATGGTTTTGCAAAAAAATATATATGGGGAAAAATATTTTTTTATATTGTTACGATACTTAACAACCTGTATAATATATTGTAAAAATCTTATTTACAATTCACGGTATGGGTGTCTACATTACATCTTATTGTTTTTGTATTTTTATTTTTACAGTGGTGTCTATTGTAAAAATATGGTTCTAAATAGTACTGTTACAATACAACGTTCGGTTTTTCTACTGTATTTTTTATTCGGGTCTGCAATAGTACACGGTTGGAAACTGCAAACTCAAAAGAACAGCCTATTTTTAAAAGAAGGCAAATATTTGAAGAAGTGTAGTTTGATAACCAGCACAATCGTTTGCCACCAGTTTATAATCGTGCTTGAGGCCAACCAACTTTTAAAAGAAGGGAAAATGTCAGTTTAAAATACTTGTAGTTTTTATACCCATAGCTATAAGTTCAAAAGAGCAGCTAGTTTAAAATATGGAAAATTTGTCTTTACTTGTCTTCTTAATATCATTGCGTTTGCTGCTTTCGTTTTCACGAACCTTATTTTTGCATGAAGCACAACATACGGAAATCTTAGGGAAACGGAACCTATCTTAAACAGTGTGCTCCCATTGTCATGCTATCTAAAACGAAGTAAATAAGAGCTATTTGATTTGTGTTTTATTTTTATATTTTTTTTACTCGTTACAAAAATAAAACGGAAAAAATCGGTACTTAAATCGTCTTTTTTAGAATAGAATTAATATAGGGGCATAGGATGGAGAAGAGTATTCATACCTACACTAGTTACTGATTGGCAGCGTCCATTAATAACGTAACGCTAAAATCGACCATTTTTGAGCCCCCCTCCCACCTCCGTAACGCTTTTTTGTATGAAAATCCTAAAATTCTTGTATGAACCGTAACGCTCGGCCATACTCCCCCCCTCCCCCTAGAGCGTTACGTAATTTGTGGATGGCGCCTTACCCTTTTCTAACTTATAACCACCTTCATCAACTTCTAATCGGTCACCACTTTTTTGGTGATCTCCTGAACGATTCGGGGTAATGGCCGTTTCGAGGTAGTGGCTTTCGGGGTAATGGCTTTCGGGGAAATGGCTGAGTCTGTAGCAGGCCTTGACCTGGAAAGGTTGATTTTTGTCCGCGTCTGACATTTTTTTCCCCTTTCAGAGTGAAAATTTTTCGAGGATTGCGGATTTGAAGTCGGAAGAAAACTTGCCTCTACGTTTGGTTCGCTCCTGGGGGCTAGTGTAGCTGTTGAAACTGGTCGATCCTTTGGCTGAGATTTGAAACGTTATTCGGGGAGAAAGCTTTGCCGTGGACGTTTTCTCTGGAGTCAATCGGAAATTTTGGCTGAGCGCCCAGCCCTCCCTCTCCTTCTCCGTGCAAGTGCAAGAACTATTCATCCCAGTAAGAGTACTCCTTTTTGGATCCGTTTGGAAGCGTAGCCGTTGAAGATCATTTCCTGAAGATTTACGAGGGCTCTGTAAACTCGTCTGGCGCTTTGAAGACGAAGCGAATAGGTATTTGTTGTTTCTTGCTGTGCATACATCGCTCATGCAAGGTGAGTATCGTAGTATAATCAATCGCGTTTGTCATTGTTCTCGCGCGGAAACGAGATGCGCGGATATTTTAGTGTTTAGTACTACATTGTTTCTTGTTGGAGTATGAAATCCGGAATAAGTGTCGCGCGTTCGCTTCGTATTTCGCGATGGGCTGATGGGGGCGCGACCGTGAAATCCGAAATTAGTGCCGGAAAATGTTGTGCCTTCGTTTTACGTGTAGGTGGCGAAAAATTACACTCTGTGACATTCGGTCTCCTTTATATATTTACAAAACAAGATCTGCAAATTTCGTCACTTCTAGTGTCGGCCCAATTTTTTAGTATTCCTGTTTCATTTTGATACAATTTAGCTATATTTTTGTACAGTCTGCCACATTACGGTGTTGGCCACACTATTTCGTTGCGTAATTATGTTCAAGTACTTTTACTTTAGTTGGGATTGTCAAGCTGTTATACTTCCGGAAGATGCAATATTTCGATTTCCGTTACCAAAGTATGAAACCCTTTAAACAATGTTAATAATCCCTGAAAGTGACGCGTATGTGGGGACGAATTCAAAGGGAACTTTTCGCGAGTGCATCGTTCATAGCAAAATAAGGTGATTGTTGCAATTTGTTTACCAAGACAAAACCCTCAACGTTTCCTTTCCATATCCAAACTCCTAGTGGTTTCTCGTAGTAACGCAGAGAATTCCTCGGTTATTGGCCTAAGCGAGAACTACGTCATCACTTCCTTCCCTATCCTCAATTGACCTGCATTCGGACGCGGCCGGCGCTGGTATTGCACATTGAAAAGTATTGGGATCTCAGCATTTACACAATGAAGAGGAGGCTAGTCCCAAGCATAATCTGTTGGTTCTTTGTGTAAATGCAGATGTCCTTGCAATAACAGAGGAGCAACCGCGGGCGGTCAATCATGCTCATGCTCATGCTCATGCTCATGCTCAATGGCTTTCGGGGAAATGGCTTTCGGGGAAATGGCTTTCGGGGTAATGACCCATTCGGGGTAATGGCTTTCGGGGTAGTAGCCTATTCGGGGTAATGGCATTCGGGGTAGTGGCGTTCGGGGTAATGGCATTCGGGGTAATGGGGTGGAGCCATTTTTACAATAGAAACCACTGTAAAAATAAAAATACAAAAACAATAAAATGTAATGTAGAACACCATACAGATAATAGTAAATAAAATTTTTACAATATACTATACGGGTTGTTAAGTATCGTAACAATATAAAAAAATATTTTTCTCCATATATATTTTTTTGCAAAACCATACATTATATTGTAAATGAATTGTTATAAATACTGATACGTGGGTTTTAATAAACCGTACATTGTATGGTACACGTATGGTTTCAAACAACAAAATGTACCGTAAATATATTGTTTTTAATTGTAGTTTCACCACTGGTTATACATTTAATTAAATGGTTTTGGAATGATTCTCTTTTGTTATGTTGCATTGGTTTACATTACATAAACCATGTAATGTTATATTATCTTGTCATTTTCCTCCTGTTAATGGCATCTTAGGCTTACTAGCATTATGAGAATGCGCTTTGGGAATTCTCCAGAGCGTTGTGGATAACCCTTCATATATTGGATCGCCCACGTCTAAGTCTGAGTCGAGGTCTGAGTAGTCTCTGATTGCATTAACAGTTGAAGCTTAGGCTCCCATGCCCCACAAGCCAGATAACTGGGTTTCGCAAACTAAGCATTATTTGTGGCAACACTTTGAGCGGCATGATGGAACTATGCCGAGCGCGCTAAGTATTATTAGACCACTAATCTGGACGAACATTTGAAAAGGGCCTATCTGCTTTTTGTAAACAAACATGTTTCTGTCTCTGTAGGGCCCATCTGCATCCACCCACGCACATCAACACCCTTAACAGATAGCTTGAAGAACACTCTTTCTGATAAGGGTGTTTATGTGCGTGAGTGGATGCAGTTGGGCCCTACAGAGACAAAAACATGTTTGTTTACGCAAAGCAGATAGGCCCTTTTCAAATGTTCGTCCAGTAATGTAGTTGCATGAAGTGGGTGACGAGGTACATAAGTATCATTACAGCGTGCTTAACCGTTTTTGCAATATTGAGGCTCCAGTTTGACCAAAGTTTGAAATACACGGGGAAATACATAACAACTCATGAGAATTAGATTTTTTTCAGTATTCAGTCCAGTCCATATGTTAAAGATGGCTCTACGATAAAGTACGTCAATCGTATTCCTCTCATCGCACTCTACATACCTAGTCCACCATATCTCTTGGATCTGCAGTTCTTAAGAGATCTGGTTTACTACTTATTTAAAAATTTAATTGACTTTAAATTAATGATGATGATTAACCTGGGCTTGTTAGGGGAATATCCGTAAGTAAAAAAAATCGCGTTAAGTACTGTTCCTTTGATTCTTTGTGGAATTCAAAGGAACAGTACTTAACGCGATTTTCTCTTTACTTTTAAATTGATGTTTCAACTTATTTACTTTTTTTCTTTCCTTTCCTTTGCATCAAAAAAGTCACAAACATCAACAAAACAAAGCACGGAAAAAATCTAAAACTGAATAAATAATTACTAATGCACGGAAAAATAATGTTTCGGAAAAGTGAATGGTTCAAACGTAAGAAAAACAGTATAATATGTTGTTACATAAAAATCGAATGTAAATGTATAGTAGCTACAATGTGCGAAGCTTTTAGTGAACCATTTCATTACAATATACATTATTGTAGTTGGTACACTGTATGGTGCATGAATGGTTTTCACCAAACACCCTATGGTTAGTTTTTATCCGGGTAGACTGAAGACTAGATATTGTCGGGCCGCCACCAAACCGGACTTCGCACAATCAAGTCGCGACGCGACCCAACTCGCGACGTTTTTTAATCATGTCAAAAGTAGTGCGCATCCTTCCCGTTGTTGTCAGCAACACAGCGCACTAGATGCGAAACAGTTGCGACACTTGTAGACTAAGAAAATGGCATTTTTTGATTGAATGTCGGTCTTGATTCCAACCGGATAGACAATATTTGTTAGATACATATTTGAATACATTTGGTCACTCATGATTATTGTAATTGCGTGTGACTCAGTAAGTATGTATCAACATAAAATATCTAAGTTTCTAAATATGTAAGTTCAATCCCCAATTTAGGAAATGATTGCAAAAAAAATAAACATGAACAGCAAGAGTGGGGTGGCGGTAAAGTGGCTGTTATTTCTAGGTTTTTTTGGGTGACGATGACGTATCGATAAAGCAGAAACCACTATTTTTATATCGATGTATCTTCAAAAATCTTTATCAATCGATAACGAAGTGACTTTGTTTTTATTTAAATTTCTTTAAGAAACGATGACGATCGCTATCGATTTTTGATATGAACGTCTTTAAAGATCGTTATAAAGAAATGTAAATAAAGATTTTTAAAGAAATGGTTGACCGGGATGTGGTACCTTGTGGTATGCACATAATAAATTATTGTATTACTCTATTACGTTTAGCGTGTATGTTTACATTGAGTATCTGTCATATGTGCACTGATAAAATTGCAAAGTTAAAGTTTATAAAGGTTTCGATTTTACAATTTATAAGACATTGCTATCGTAATTTCTATAGGTGCAAACATACACATTATAGCATCTCGTTTAGCTTTAATGAGGGTACCTATAAAACGTATGTATGCCATCTATTACATTTATGTGTGGGCAAACATCATAAATAAAGATGAGATGTTATAGTTAAAAATTATATGTTCCCACACATAATTTTGAAGTTTGGAAAACTGCTTTGAATAACAAGCTAGCAACGGCCATCATGTGTATGAAACTTCGACAACGTTTGAGTTGGAAATTGTATTCGCTTCTTGAGGTAATTTTTGAATTCGTTTATTTTATGTTCAATAATTAGTTGTTATCGTTTTAGGTATATAAATGTACGGAATTAGGAGGAGCGTCGATGATTTAGCGGAAGAAGTTTCCCAGTACAATTACGACGAGGAACCGGAGCGGGCGAACCAGTCAGCGAAGGGGCATTTTGGATCAGTTCCGTGGCTAGCAACTGGCCGGATAATCGTGCGCTGCTGTCTGAAAACAATGATTTACCCCAACAAAAGAACCGCAACCTGGACAAGAAGCACGGCGTCGGAGAAGTTAAACCCGCTCGAGATGATTGCCAGCGGCAGTAGAAGGATTCGGACGATGAGAAGCTTCCAAACCTCTTGGACAAAATCGTGCCCCAAAGCATCCCGACCAAAGACCGCGACAGTGCCAGCAACATTCACGAATCGTCCCACAATAGGGGGAACCAAATACGCCATTTTCAATACGGGAAAGTGCAAATTTGCGATGACGAGAAGACTATTCATGTCGACTGACGAAGATTGCAGCAATAGTGCTTCCGCCCCCCTGCCGAAAATTTCGCCACAACTGGACCTCTTCCGTCAAATTTCCGAAAAAGAATTATTATGCTTTATAATCGGGTTTAAAAATGAAATACTTATGTAATAAAATTAATACAACAGTAAAAAATAAATGATAACAAAAGCGAATATTTAATATAATTAATAACAATATTGTATTTCTTACAAATATTCAGACTTTGGCGACGAAATTAAACTCGCCCTAATATGGTACTAACCTACCATTTATGACACATTTTCGCCTTCTTTCCCCGATTCAGGCGAAACCAGCTGATTTTGTTATGAAAACATAAACAGCTGGTAGCCGAGAACAATAAGGATGAACGTAAACATCGGTGAACCAGCTGGTTTTGTTGTGTAAACATGACCAGCTGGTGGACCGAGAACAAAAGACCTTAATGGTAAACATTGAGACGGCCGGGGAAAACTGTCACATTATCGGGCGAGTTGCAAAAACCCTGCGACTGAGATTGACAGCGAAATCGAAAGCGAAATATGAGTACGACGAAATTTATCGCATCAAAGTCTAAGTCGAAAAAAAAATCGCAATATTAAATATTATAAATTCGAAACATAATTTTAAAGTGATCCGAGCGCATAAAAATGATATGGATTACGTAAATATATATCACAGACAAACAGACGTAACTCTTAGAGAAAATTCATCAAAAACTTTTGCCCGGTGTCATTTTCATGAGCACACTGCCACCTGTTGGTAGAACCGCGCGCGACACTGTCGGCCATGATGGATTTCGATTTGACGTTTTGCTGACACGCACACTACTACACAAATTGCCTGTAATTTTCGTGTGCATCATTCAGCAACGTTTACACTGGCAAACGTCAAAGCGATCGAACACTAGCGCATCTGGTGGAACGATCGCGCAAATCAAATGAAATTCGAATTGATCGTTAAATTCATGTGCCAAGCCGCTATGAAGAGTGTTACGTCTGTTTGTCTGTGTATATATCATAAGGATCACACATAAATATTATGAATGTGAGTAATAAATGTCATTTGGCTCTCAATATGGACTTTATATCGAAAAGACCTCATAAGTGTTATGTTTCACATACATATATTTTATTTATCGAGTCAAATTGCAAAAAATTATGTAGTTTCACACATAAAAGGTATACGGAAAATCCTCTCAGTGTGGAGATGTTGTTATCACAGAGAACAGACATTCAGGCTAGAACAAATTTCATTCGGAAAGTTGTGTAAGGATTTGAATCTTTACTCGAGTAAGGTTGCAAACCAATACACGATGACAACACTAACGCCACCAAACACCATATTGCCACAGTCAGTGGTAAATTGAAACATTTCAAGTGGTGAATAAAATTAGTATGGGAAATCAACCGATTGCAGCGCCACGCTATTGCCACATGTGTTGCCGATTTCAAATGGCCGTTAAATTCCTTACACAGTTTCGGAACTGGACTTGGATGTCTGTTCTCTGTGTTGTTATTGTTGTCTGGAGTGTGAATCATTGTATGTAATATTGAAGTATGTATCGGTAATAAAGTGTATACAAATAATGAATATAGTTGTTGAATAATCATTACAGAGAAAGATTCTCACAATAATAATAATAATAATAATAATAATAATAATAATAATAATAATAATAATAATAATAATAATAATAATAATAATAATAATAATAATAATAATAATAATAATAATAATAATAATAATAATAATAATAATAATAATAATAATAATAATAATAATAATAATAATAATAATAATAATAATAATAATAATAATAATAATAATAATAATAATAATAATAATAATAATAATAATAATAATAATAATAATAATAATAATAATAATAATAATAATAATAATAATAATAATAATAATAATAATAATAATAATAATAATAATAATAATAATAATAATAATAATAATAATAATAATAATAATAATAATAATAATAATAATAATAATAATAATAATAATAATAATAATAATAATAATAATAATAATAATAATAATAATAATAATAATAATAATAATAATAATAATAATAATAATAATAATAATAATAATAATAATAATAATAATAATAATAATAATAATAATAATAATAATAATAATAATAATAATAATAATAATAATAATAATAATAATAATAATAATAATAATAATAATAATAATAATAATAATAATAATAATAATAATAATAATAATAATAATAATAATAATAATAATAATAATAATAATAATAATAATAATAATAATAATAATAATAATAATAATAATAATAATAATAATAATAATAATAATAATAATAATAATAATAATAATAATAATAATAATAATAATAATAATAATAATAATAATAATAATAATAATAATAATAATAATAATAATAATAATAATAATAATAATAATAATAATAATAATAATAATAATAATAATAATAATAATAATAATAATAATAATAATAATAATAATAATAATAATAATAATAATAATAATAATAATAATAATAATAATAATAATAATAATAATAATAATAATAATAATAATAATAATAATAATAATAATAATAATAATAATAATAATAATAATAATAATAATAATAATAATAATAATAATAATAATAATAATAATAATAATAATAATAATAATAATAATAATAATAATAATAATAATAATAATAATAATAATAATAATAATAATAATAATAATAATAATAATAATAATAATAATAATAATAATAATAATAATAATAATAATAATAATAATAATAATAATAATAATAATAATAATAATAATAATAATAATAATAATAATAATAATAATAATAATAATAATAATAATAATAATAATAATAATAATAATAATAATAATAATAATAATAATAATAATAATAATAATAATAATAATAATAATAATAATAATAATAATAATAATAATAATAATAATAATAATAATAATAATAATAATAATAATAATAATAATAATAATAATAATAATAATAATAATAATAATAATAATAATAATAATAATAATAATAATAATAATAATAATAATAATAATAATAATAATAATAATAATAATAATAATAATAATAATAATAATAATAATAATAATAATAATAATAATAATAATAATAATAATAATAATAATAATAATAATAATAATAATAATAATAATAATAATAATAATAATAATAATAATAATAATAATAATAATAATAATAATAATAATAATAATAATAATAATAATAATAATAATAATAATAATAATAATAATAATAATAATAATAATAATAATAATAATAATAATAATAATAATAATAATAATAATAATAATAATAATAATAATAATAATAATAATAATAATAATAATAATAATAATAATAATAATAATAATAATAATAATAATAATAATAATAATAATAATAATAATAATAATAATAATAATAATAATAATAATAATAATAATAATAATAATAATAATAATAATAATAATAATAATAATAATAATAATAATAATAATAATAATAATAATAATAATAATAATAATAATAATAATAATAATAATAATAATAATAATAATAATAATAATAATAATAATAATAATAATAATAATAATAATAATAATAATAATAATAATAATAATAATAATAATAATAATAATAATAATAATAATAATAATAATAATAATAATAATAATAATAATAATAATAATAATAATAATAATAATAATAATAATAATAATAATAATAATAATAATAATAATAATAATAATAATAATAATAATAATAATAATAATAATAATAATAATAATAATAATAATAATAATAATAATAATAATAATAATAATAATAATAATAATAATAATAATAATAATAATAATAATAATAATAATAATAATAATAATAATAATAATAATAATAATAATAATAATAATAATAATAATAATAATAATAATAATAATAATAATAATAATAATAATAATAATAATAATAATAATAATAATAATAATAATAATAATAATAATAATAATAATAATAATAATAATAATAATAATAATAATAATAATAATAATAATAATAATAATAATAATAATAATAATAATAATAATAATAATAATAATAATAATAATAATAATAATAATAATAATAATAATAATAATAATAATAATAATAATAATAATAATAATAATAATAATAATAATAATAATAATAATAATAATAATAATAATAATAATAATAATAATAATAATAATAATAATAATAATAATAATAATAATAATAATAATAATATGGACGACCTGAAGCTGTTTGCGGAATCAGTACAGAGGCTGCATCAACTGTTGCAGCTTGTGACGGTGTTCAGCAACGACATCCGGATGGAGTTTGGAATTGACAAATGTCGGTCAGTCCATCTTCGCCGGGGTCAAGTAGTGGACGCCAGCTGTTTCCGCGTCAACGAACAGGAGGAGATTCGGAATATGGTTGAAGGCGAAGTGTACAAGTACCTCGGCTTCCTGCAACTTAGAGGTATTCGCCACACAGCGATCAAGAAGGAACTGCAGGACAAGTTCTTGCATCGTGTCAACTGTGTTCTGAGGAGCTTTCTGTCAGCCGGCAACAAGGTGAAGGCGATCAACACGTTTGCTGTGCCCCTGTTGACCTACAGCTTTGGGGTGGTAAAGTGGACCAAGACTGACCTCGAGGCGTTAGAACGAGCAGTACGAGTGGCGTTCACCAAGCACCGCATGCGCCATCCAAAGTCGTCCATTGAGAGAGTCACCCTGCCACGCGCAGTAGGAGGAAGAGGCGTCACCGATATCCAGGCACTATGTGTCTCCCAGATCCAGCAGCTGCGGGCATATTTCGTAGAAAGCCAGAACCGTCACGAAATGTACCGCACTGTATGTGAAGCTGACCACGGTTACAGCGCCCTGCATCTGGCGCAGGAGGATTATCAGCTGAACTGCGACATCAAGACCGTCGACGAGATGATCGTAACGTGGAAGCAAAAGGAGTTACATGGGACGCACCCCCATCAACTGGAACTCGAGCACATCGATAAGGCGGCGTCAAACGCGTGGCTGGTGCGGGGTGACCTGTTCTCAGAAACAGAAGGTTTCATGGTAGCCATCCAGGACCGGGTAATTGCGACGAAGAACTATCGGCGGTACATATTGCACGAGGACGTGGAGGACCGTTGTAGGAAGTGTAATTCAGTAGGGGAAACGATCGAGCATGTCGTTGCAGGCTGTTCAGTGTTAGCTGGATCAGCTTACCTCGATCGTCACAACGAAGTTGCCAAGATTGTGCACCAACAGCTTGCTTTAAAGCACAACTTGGTCGACAGATTTGTACCCTACTACAAGTACCAGCCGGACCCGGTTCTGGAAAATAGTTGCATAAAGCTGTACTGGGATCGCGAGATCATGACGGACGTCCTCATTCGTGCCAACCGGCCTGACATTGTGGTTTTCGACAAAAGGATGAAGCGAGTAACTCTCATCGACATCGCTGTACCGTTAGACCATAATGTCCAATCAACGTTCTCCGGCAAGATAACCAAGTACCACGACCTAGCGGAGGAGTTGAAGCAGATGTGGCACCTGGAGGACGTCCGTATAGTTCCGGTTGTCCTCTCGGCAACCGGAGTTGTCCCTAAATCTCTCCTGAGGTCCCTAGACGAGCTGGAATTGAAGAAGGACCTGAACAGCATCCTGAAAGCGGTGATTCTTGGAACCTGTAGTATAGTTAGGCGGTTCCTGAATCATCACAACTGAAAGTACATCCAAAAGCAGACTCATTAGGATAAGCTAAAAAACCGGCTAATGAGATCCACAGAGCCTAATCCCCTTTGGCATTCCGAATGCCCGGGGTAGGTGAAAGTTTCCAGCAATTTTTGCTGAGAAGTGCCAAAACTCTATAATAATAATAATAATAATAATAATAATAATAATAATAATAATAATAATAATAATAATAATAATAATAATAATAATAATAATAATAATAATAATAATAATAATAATAATAATAATAATAATAATAATAATAATAATAATAATAATAATAATAATAATAATAATAATAATAATAATAATAATAATAATAATAATAATAATAATAATAATAATAATAATAATAATAATAATAATAATAATAATAATAATAATAATAATAATAATAATAATAATAATAATAATAATAATAATAATAATAATAATAATAATAATAATAATAATAATAATAATAATAATAATAATAATAATAATAATAATAATAATAATAATAATAATAATAATAATAATAATAATAATAATAATAATAATAATAATAATAATAATAATAATAATAATAATAATAATAATAATAATAATAATAATAATAATAATAATAATAATAATAATAATAATAATAATAATAATAATAATAATAATAATAATAATAATAATAATAATAATAATAATAATAATAATAATAATAATAATAATAATAATAATAATAATAATAATAATAATAATAATAATAATAATAATAATAATAATAATAATAATAATAATAATAATAATAATAATAATAATAATAATAATAATAATAATAATAATAATAATAATAATAATAATAATAATAATAATAATAATAATAATAATAATAATAATAATAATAATAATAATAATAATAATAATAATAATAATAATAATAATAATAATAATAATAATAATAATAATAATAATAATAATAATAATAATAATAATAATAATAATAATAATAATAATAATAATAATAATAATAATAATAATAATAATAATAATAATAATAATAATAATAATAATAATAATAATAATAATAATAATAATAATAATAATAATAATAATAATAATAATAATAATAATAATAATAATAATAATAATAATAATAATAATAATAATAATAATAATAATAATAATAATAATAATAATAATAATAATAATAATAATAATAATAATAATAATAATAATAATAATAATAATAATAATAATAATAATAATAATAATAATAATAATAATAATAATAATAATAATAATAATAATAATAATAATAATAATAATAATAATAATAATAATAATAATAATAATAATAATAATAATAATAATAATAATAATAATAATAATAATAATAATAATAATAATAATAATAATAATAATAATAATAATAATAATAATAATAATAATAATAATAATAATAATAATAATAATAATAAACAATATATCTGGAGCTCGATTTGAATAGGTCGTATGTGCTTTCGTCGATATAAAATTCGATCAGTTAGATTCGCTTATTGTAGCGAAAACTGTTGACATTAAACAAATCTTGTACATACAGCCGATTCCTTACAAAACAGGCTTTCCTTTCTGTCATTAAAAGTCCCCGAAAAATAATTAATATTGCTACAGTAACTAAAATAAACTGATCGATTTTTATATCGACGAAAGCACATACGACCTATTCAAATCGAGCTCTAGATATATTGTCGGGCCGCCACCAAACCGGACTTCGCACAATCAAGTCGCGACGCGACCCAACTCGCGACGTTTTTTAATCATGTCAAATGTAGTGCGCATCCTTCCCGTTGTTGTCAGCAACACAGCGCACTAGATGCGAAACAGTTGCGACACTTGTGGACCAAGAAAATGGCAATTTTTGATTGAATGTCGGTCTTGATTCCAACCGGATAGACAATAACAAATCTATATACCTAGATGCGATCAAGCCTGATGATCAAACCAACGAAGACGGTTAACTTTTTTTTTTTATGCGATTTGCTGGTTCAGAGCTCTAAACGAACCGCGCGCACATCGTTCCGTTTCGCCTCGTTCCGCCTGTCATCGGCAACGCCAAAAGACAAAAATTGCGGGAAAACTTGCATCGCTTTTCTCATTCCTGTCGTGTAAGTTCAAGAGTTCAGACCTGTGCCGATTTGCTCGTGAAAATTCCTGCCGATTTATCTCCGGATTATTGATCCTGCTACCAAAATCCAAGTGTCCTCTGTGTAGACAAGTGCCTTCCGGTGTCGGTTCGCCCAGGAGATCTTTTGCTACACCGTAGAAATGGTTCTCAAGTCGAACAAGATGTACGTCTTCAAGCGAGGTAGGTGGATCCAAATTTCTGGGAGTTCTGGGACTTGCTTTTGGGCAACGATCTGATTATGTCTGTGTTCTTTGTTCTCAGATGGTCGCAAGGAAGAAGTCCACCTGGACAAAATTACTTCGCGTATCCAGAAACTGTGCTATGGCTTGAACATGGATTTCGTCGATCCGGTAAGCATTTCCCTTAGCCGTGTAGCTTCTTTTGTATGAGGGGTGATTGTATTCGGTGGTTTCGTTCTCTTGATGTTGCTTCTGGTGTAACGTGTAGGTAACTGTTTTAATATGTTATTTTCGATAGGTCGCAATCACCTTGAAAGTAATCAATGGACTCTACTCGGGTGTGACGACTCAGGAACTGGACAATCTGGCTGCGGAAACGGCTGCCACCATGACAACGGAACATGCGGATTACGCTATTCTGGCTGCACGTTTGGCTGTGTCCAATTTACACAAGGAAACCAAGAAGCACTTTTCCGGTAAGTTGAGTTGATTTATGTTACATGACTGGGTTATTTTGTCCGAACTTCAAAAATGCGGGCGGTCGCGGTACATGTATAGAAATGATATAAAAAATTGCGTACAATCTTGTGTACAAGGGCCATGTGCTGGTGGCAGCTGAGGACGTTGAGAATAGCATTTCAAGAATGTTCATGTTATATCAACCGTTGCGTGTTATTCGAAATTTGATAACTGTTTTGTCGATCAATTTGATACGGGTTATCGGCTAACATGCATAGCTGAACTTATCTATGTTTGGAAAACGGTATTGATTTTTTTTTCATTTATGAAGTAAGAAATTGGTTTTTACTATGAGAGGATCTTAACGTTGCTTTACATGCAGAACGAAGTAAATATGCTTCTGACTTATGACACTTAATGGATAAGAGGGAAGCTTCAGAGCTAAATTTGTTTGAAACATTAATAAACTTTATTCATGTCTTCTTTGAATCTGAACTCAATTGCTGTTCTGCGACAATGCCAATTTTATTTCTTTCCTTTCCTAATCTGACTAGCGGTAAACTTTGACTACGATAAGATGACATAAGATGAGGGCCCATATAGCCGAGGCGGTAAACGCACGGGTATTCAGCATGACCATGCTGAGGGTGACGGGTTCGATTCCCGGTCGGTCCAGGATCTTTTCGTAAAGGAAATTTCCTTGACTTCCTTGGGCATAGAGTATCTTCGTGCCTGCCACACGATATACACATGCAAAATGGTCATTGGCAGAGGAAGCTCTCAGTTAATAACTGTGGAAGTGCTCATAGAACACTAAGCTGAGAAGCAGGCTTTGTCCCAGTGAGGACGTTACGCCAAGAAGAGAGAGAGAAGATGACATATCATATCCTTATTCTCTTTTTCACAGATGTGATGCATGATCTGTACATGATGGAGAACGAACACCTGAAGAAGCGCACACCCATGATCTCGGAGTTCCACTACAAGGTTATCATGGACAACGCCGATCGACTGAATTCGGCCATCATTTACGATCGGGACTTTGGCTACAACTACTTCGGCTTCAAAACGTTGGAGCGGTCCTATCTGCTTAAGATCAAGGGTAAGATCGTGGAACGTCCCCAGCACATGTTGATGCGCGTGGCCATCGGTATTCACGGGGAAGACATCGACGCGGCCATTGAGACATATAACTTGCTGTCGGAGAGATACTTCACCCACGCTTCGCCTACCATGTTTGCTGCCGCAACGTGTAGGCCTCAGTTATCGTCCTGCTTCCTGTTGACCATGAGCGACGATAGCATTGAGGGCATCTACGATACGTTGAAACAGTGTGCGTTGATTTCCAAATCCGCCGGCGGTATTGGTTTGAATGTTCACTGCATCCGAGCCAAGGGAACCTACATTGCCGGAACCAACGGCATCTCCAACGGATTGATTCCGATGTTGAGGGTGTACAATAATACGGCTAAGTACGTGGATCAGGGAGGCAACAAGAGGCCTGGTGCATTTGCCATCTATCTGGAGCCGTGGCATGGAGATGTGTTCGAGTTCCTGGATTTGAAAAAGAACACAGGCGCGGAAGATGTCCGAGCTAGGGACATGTTCTACGCGCTGTGGATTCCGGATCTGTTCATGAAACGAGTGGAAGCCAACGAAGACTGGTGCTTGATGTGCCCGCACGAATGTCCTGGATTATCTGATACGTGGGGCGACGAGTTTGAAAAACTGTACACATCCTACGAAGCGGAAGGTCGGTTCATCCGCAAGGTGAAAGCGCAAGATCTGTGGTTCGCGATTATTGAGTCCCAAGTTGAAACCGGAGTACCATACATGCTCTACAAGGACGCTTGCAACAGAAAGAGCAACCAGCAGAACATCGGCACCATCAAGTGTTCGAACCTGTGCACCGAGATCGTGGAATACTCCTCCAAAGATGAAATTGCCGTTTGTAATCTGGCATCCATCGCCTTGAATATGTTCGTAAAACCCGACAAGACATACGACTTCCAGAAACTGAAAGAAGTATCCAAAACTGCCACCAAGAATCTCAACAAAATCATCGACATCAATTTCTATCCGGTGCCGGAGGCCAAACGGTCCAACTTGCGCCACCGCCCGATCGGAATCGGCGTCCAGGGAATGGCCGATGCGTTCATTCTAATGCGGTACCCCTACGACAGCCAAGAAGCCCAGAAGTTGAACCAACAGATCTTCGAGACAATCTACTATGGTGCCCTTGAGGCCAGTTGCGAACTGGCGGAAAAAGAAGGCACATACGAAACTTATGCGGGTTGCCCGGTCAGCAAAGGGATTCTACAGTATGACATGTGGAATAAGGAACCCACAGATCTGTGGGACTGGGCCGCTTTAAAAGATAAGATCGCCAAACACGGAGTTCGCAATTCGCTGCTTTTGGCGCCTATGCCGACGGCTTCGACCGCACAAATTCTCGGCAACAACGAGTCCTTTGAACCGTACACTTCCAACGTTTACAACCGACGAGTACTGTCCGGTGAATTCCAGGTAAAGAGTAATCTAGTTATAGACAGGGTTTCGTTTGGTATGAGTGGTCCATGATGATTTGTAAATTAATTGGGAAATGGGTAAATTGGGAAATATTTCAAAGTACCTATACAAAAATTCTTACAAATCTTTACTTTTATTCCAGATTGTCAACCATCATCTGCTCAAAGATCTGACGGAGCTCGACCTCTGGGATGACGACATGAAGAATCGTATTATTGCCAACAATGGATCGATTCAGAACATAGAAGAAATCCCGCAGCATATCCGTGATCTGTACAAGACGGTGTGGGAAATTTCGGTCAAAAGCTGTATAAAAATGGCAGCGGATCGCGGCGCCTTCATCGATCAATCCCAATCCTTCAACATCCACGTGGCCGAGCCCAACTACGGTAAGTTGACGTCGATCCACTTCTACGGCTGGAAGATGGGACTGAAAACCGGAATGTATTACTTGCGTACCAAGCCGGCGGTTAACGCCATTCAATTTACTGTGGACAAAACTCGGTTGAATCAGTCGAACAGGATAAACAACAGTGGCTCAGTCAGTGGTTCTCCATCGAAAATGAACGGCGATACAAGTACGCCGAGCAAAGCCAACAACAGCCAGTCCCCCGTTAAGCCAACGGACAATGGTCAGCAGAATGGTTCTCATGCCGAGCGTAACCGAAGGATGGCCGAGATGGTGTGCTCGCTGGAAAACAAAGAGGACTGCATGATGTGTGGATCGTAAGTGCATACGACATGCTCGGTTTATGTATAGATTCTAACTAGCTAAGGCAATAATCCTAATGTGTCTTTTTCAAACAGTTCATTTGGCTATTGTTACACGTTAATGGGAATGTACTTATTTCATTACATAGTGTAGAATTCATAAATCATACTTAAGTTTTACAAAAAGACTATAAAATATGTACCAAAACAATCGTAAAACATTTTTTTAGTTTAAATTTTGGGATTTAAATAATATAACATGTATCTTTCACATAATTAAAAGGATTTTCTTTATCAGTACTGAAAGAAAGCCGAGCAGAAGGGACTGCCTTCTTCGGTATGATTGACGCGATGCATCTCATACTCAGCCGTGCCAAAACAGACACGGTTTGAGCCGCACCTCTTCGTTGAACAGACGCTTGGGACGCACTTTCTCAATCTGGTTGAAATCAGAAAAAACAGCACTATACCTAGTAAAACTAAGGCTGCACTACTCAGGCCTGGTAGCGAGTCACTTTTTAGTGATTTGGTCACTATTTTCGAGTCGGTCACTAAAAAGTCACTCTTTGCATGAAAAAGTCACTAAAGTAACTTTTTTCAGTAAAATGGTCACTAAAGTCACTATTTTCGTAAATCAACATTCAGAAGATCATATAAGAAATTTGGTGAAACAGCAATGCCAAAACTATTGCACCTATTTTTCTTAGAATCCTTGTTTTTAAAAAAATTTCGGCTGCGCCGCTTATAATTTCTTTGACTCTACCCGCCACCGAATGAATCCAGAAGTTTGTTAAAATCAACATTTCTTCACAAATCTTTTATTCATCTCTGAGTTTTTCTTGGTTCTTTTTTTTTTTAAATAAAAATGTCATCCTATATGCGATGATGAGGTTCAACAAGAAATCTGCCAAACTTTCGTTCGCGAAATTTGCTCAAATACTGTACTGTAACTCTAGAACTTAGCAGCTCAAAATTATGCATTGATTTTCTCGGGAATTGATTAATTTATCGAATGTTCAGCATATAAATTAAATTTTACAATAATTTTGAAGTCACTATTCAGTCACTATTTGGTCACTTTTTAGATAATTTTGGTGACTAAAGTCACTATTATTTTACAACCTCATTACTACCATCCCTGACTACTACACATACATAATATCAGATAAGCACACAACTGTGATGGCCTTTGTCAGAGGCTCTTTATAAACCACGTAGAATTTCAGGGGGTATTAAGAAGTGATTGATCAAAGTACGCTCCATACAAATTTCCAAATATCACGCAAACTGGAAACAGCTTTCATCGTGAAGAGTGATATGCAGAGCCGCGTGATAGGTTGATGGCCGATCGACGAAAGAATGTGCAGGTTGAGGATCAAGGGCAGATTCTTCAACTTCATCATAATTAACGTACACAGCCCTAAGCCCGGAAGCACTTATGATAACAAGGGCGCATTCTACGCGCAGCTCCAATGTGAGTGTCGTACTGTCCAAACCACAACGTTACACACCAAAAATCGATTGAGGGTTTCAGCAAAATTTTGCTGAATTTTGCCGAGCTGAAGGAAAAAAATTGCTGAATTTCAGCAAAATTTTGCTGATTTGTTCAGTAAACTCTGCTGATCACCAGTAACGTTTTGCTAAAATTCAGCAAACTTTGCTGAAAGTTCA
This sequence comes from Aedes albopictus, assembly GCF_035046485.1. NCBI lineage: Eukaryota > Metazoa > Arthropoda > Insecta > Diptera > Culicidae > Aedes > Aedes albopictus. Next base: position 211,199,078 of record NC_085137.1, read on the forward strand.
GCAAAAAATTTTGCTGGACCCTTCAGCTCGGCAAAATTCAGCAAAATATTGCTGAAAGCGTTTGGTGTGTAAGATCATCATAGGTGAACTAAACGCTCAGGTAGACCAGGAGAAGGAATTCAGGCTGACGATTGGAAAGTTCAGCGCTCACCAGTTGACGAACAAAAACGGCCTACGAATGTCGGCTCCGACCACTACCTGGTGATGGTCAAACTTCCCGTCATCCACAATGTACGGTACCGGCGACCGCCGCGGTACAATATAGAGAGCGACTTGACAACCGGATGTCGCCTCAACATAAACGCAGAATCTCGAGGCAACGTTGCCAGACGAGGACGAGCCCGATATGGCCCTCTAGAGGACTGCTGTAGTATGGTATGTGGGGGCAAGATGGGTCAGGGGGCAAGATGGGTCAGTACCGTTTTCAACCGTACTATATATTTTTTGAATCTTTCAATAATTTTCCCAGATGAACGAAGTGGATACACAAAAAAAGTGATATATTGTTTTGAAAATTCTTTACGTTCCTTGCAAAGAAAAAAATAAAATATTTTTTCGTTATACTCCTTATGATATAGGGTGCCTGTACCAGTTATCGCACCACCTAAGAAAAACTATTTCTACAAAAATAAGAAGAAGACCGACAAATGTAAACAATAAGTCAAACGATAGATTAGTTTCCATACTTTACAGGAAAAATATAAAACCGGAGCCAAAACTACTTTTAGTATTTATTACGGCGTGTGCCAATGATAGGAACCCTGTACAAGTTATGGACACATTTGTTAATTTGGGTTCCACTTCGCACTATTTACATGCATTCCTTATGGGATTTGCCATAACTGGTACACTATGGCGAAATAGGGTGCAAGGAGGCCGAAAAGTTAAGGAAAATGATTTTTTTCTACCATAATTTGACCAAATTGTGAAGTTTGAATGATTGCAATCATCTTTTGTGATCGTGATCTATTGTTCACGAAATTTTTCTTGTTGACTTATATCTTTAACCCTCTACTTCCCATGGTTGCTCTAGAGCACCATCGATTTTCGACGAACTCGAGATAAACGGAATCAGATGAATATGATGCAATAGTTTTTAAAATATGATTGTAATCCCATTGGGTAAACCCAACTCCCATCTACTTGTTTCAATAGTGGAACTATTGATAAACAATCAAAATACTATTGATTTACAACTAAAATTTTTTTCGTTGATTTCGAAAATTTTGACCAATTTGCAATAACTTTTGTTCAAGCACTTTTTTCGGAAACGCTTCCTTGGCATAGAAATAGTCGTTCAAAGTCGTGGGAAGGAAAGGGTTAAAGGTTTAAAATCAACTATGGCGAATTTGAGGTACTATAGCCATAACTGGTACACTGAGCCTACATTCCATATAACTCATATAACTACGTGTATTGTGTAGACGGGGCAAGATGGGTCACCCTAATTTTTCGGAATGTTTGCATAGTTTTTGAAAATGTTTTATTCTTCATTGAAAGGCTATTCTGTGACCTACATTATCGAAGCAATTAGAGCACTGAGGGTTTGTGAAACTATTTTTAAAATTTTCCTACAAAAAATATAGGTTTTTAAAGTCCGTTCATGGCTACCTGAACAAAAATCTTCTAGTTCTGAGAATATGTTTCAACACTTTTTTCATGTAATACGTCTGTGAAGCTTAGATGTATAGAAAAAAAATAGAAGAAATAGTATTTTTTGTTGGAGAAAAATCGAGTTTTCTGATAGCTGACCCATCTTGCCCCCGTAAAAATGAGGTGGGGCAAGATGGGTCATGTTTTGAAAATTGCTTGTCAAGAAGCAGGTTTCAAACTTTGTGACCTTTCTATACTTTTATATCATAGCTGACTAGTGTATCTGAGAGTCGTGGTAGAATACAGAGAAATGCGATATATATTCAGACAGCTATAGGGGTCCATTTCTTAGGTGACCCATCCTGCCCCCACTTACCATACATTAAAAGCAACCATCACGAGAGCTCCATTGGGTACGTGGAAGAGTTGACGGAATGAATGTTTCCGCGAAGATTGCACAGCGATTTTGGAGAAGCACGTAGTGCGTGTGGTGTATCTGCAGCAAGGAACCCGGCAGAACGTGGAACGTTACAAACAGAAGAGGAAACAGCAGGCCCGCCTCTTTGAAGAGAAAAAGCACCGACTGGAACAGACGGCGTGCGAAGAAATTGAACTGCTGTGCCGTTCGCATGAAACATGTTAGTTCTACCAGAAACTTTACGCATCCCGCAACGGCTTCGTGACGTGAGCCGAAATATGCAGGGATAAGGACTGGGGCCTCTTGATGAGCGCAAGTGAGGTTATCGAAAGGTGGAAACAGTACCTCGATGAGCACCTGAATGACGTGGCGAACGTAAGCACGGAAGACCACGGCAACGGACGAATCGACCACGCCAGTGCAGCAGAGGACGGAAATGATCCAACTACCACGCTGAGGAAGTTAAGGATGTCAGGTATCAGAAGGCCGGCTCCAGAGGCACGTTATCCTCCATTTGGGACATTTGGCCACCTGTCTGCATCGGTTGATAGTCAGAATCAGGGAAAACGAACAGCTACCGGAAGTGAAAGTGGAAGGACGGGATAATCTGCTCCATTCACAAGAAAGGCGATCACTTGAAATGTGAGAACTTCAGAGCGATCACCATTGTTATTCCAGATAATCTTGCGTCGTCTGCCACATAAAACAAATACGTTCGTGGGTAGTTATCAAGCAGGTTTCATCGACGGTCGATCGACAACGGACCAGATTTTCAGCGTACGGCAAATGCTTCAGAAATGCCGTGAATACCAGATCCCAACGCATCATCTGTTCATCGACTTCAAAGTGGCATACGACAGCATTGACCGTACAGAGCTTTTGGAAATTATAGACGAAAACAGCTTTCCCAGTTAACTGACCAAGTTTTGATGATAGGAGACCAGTCTGGTGAACCCGATTTGTTTTCTGTGCAGGAGTTTTTGTCGCTTTCCCGTGAACTTTTTGCAAAGCTTTCAACCTACCTAAAGGCCGCGCAATATGTACGTCTAGACAATATCCAACCGTAACATCCTCAAGTTGAAGAATTGGAACAGTCCTTCCTTGAATTACAAAGCGGACGAGTTCGTTCACTTTGCCATGCCGATGTCGCTGTGGTTACTAAAACCTGGCTACGCAGCCACAACTCTATGTATAGCCTAAACTACAAGACAGTTTAAACTGCTTTGCGAGATTATTGCCGACTTTTCTTTACTGGTTATGTCGTTACATATATTCAAACAACTTCATCGATTGATAACTACACTTGAGAAATATTCTTTATCGGGAATGTGATAAAAATCTTTATCGAAATGTAACAAAATTTCAATAAATACATATCATGTTGTCGCTGTAACTTTGGTTTTCTTCAAGATTTATCAGAAAATCGACACTGTTTTTTTTTTTCATTTGGGCCTAACTGACATTTTCGAGTTCTCTTCATTGATTCTCTCTTAGTGTTATCACAGAATGTGTAATGAGTTTTCCAAAGATTATTTGGTTGGAATGCGAAGAAGACGACTGCATGTTGCTATAGAAACAAAAAGAATATCGATTTTGTTTGTTTTGATCAAGTTATTAGCTGTAGTGGGTATAGTTAGCATATTAAATCAATTTGTTGAATTTACTTATGTGTGTATCGAAAAAAGTAAAATACGCGCTATTTTGGACATCCCTTTGCGAATCAGCGTGGAGACGGCATAAAACAGCAAAACTTAACGAAGGTTTGCTGCAACCCGTCTGAAGCGCGACCATGAGCGAGAGAGGACATCAAGCCGAACTCTATGCGAGAACGGGGACGATAGTTGGGTGGCTCGGAAAACCTAGCTCCGATCGGAACCGAGTCCGTGAAAAAAGAAGGGAAACGTGAGTTCGAATGAAAACGAGAATCATTCTGGTTACTATTGTGGTAGCGTGTAGATGTGATTTTAAGACCATCTTTCGTTACGACAATGGCGCAGCCGGTAGTGGTTTTCAGTCAATATTTTCGTTTAAGTTTGTTAGTTTTTCCATGTTATTATTTTAAAAGTGTAGTTTTTAGTTGGTGCAAGTGGTTGTGACATCACATGTGAATTTTTGAGTCTGTTGAAGGGGAATTGTCGCTCAAAGGTGGGCGTGTTGGGGAGATAAATGGCAGCCGGTGCGGATCGATGACCGCAACGAAAGGGAGTTCTGTTGAGAGGGAGGGAAGCTGGGAAGAATGGCAGGAGTGCAGCAAAAAAAAAAATACATGTCTTGAAAGAAATTGTTATATGCTATGGCGGATAAAAGGACAAGAGAAGTGTATTGATATATGGATGAGGACAGAAGTGGAAAAAAAAAACGAAAAGATGCGATGGCTTTGAGTAAAAAAAAAAAAAAGGCAAATGGAAGAGCATAACGGATTGGAAAAAAATAAATGGAGCGAGAGAGAAGGCGAGTGAAAAAAATAAATGGATTGAAAAAAACTTGAAACGCCATGAAAAAAAAGGAAATTTGTTGTATTGCAAAAAAAACTGGAAGTAAAAGCAAAAAAAAAAAAAGTTGAATTGGAGAAAGAAATTGCGACGTAGTAAAACAATAGCGACTGTAAAAAATGAAGAGAAAAAAATAAACGAAGTAAAAAAAAACGAAAAGAGATTGAAATACTTGAAAAAAAAAATAAAAGGTAAAAAAAAGAACTAGCAAAAAAAAACGAGTGAAAGACAGAGAAAAAAATGACCAAAGGAGACGAAAAAAGAGATGAATGGAATCGGATTTGATGTGGATTTGGTAAGGATTCCATTTATATTGAATTGGGAATTGAATTGAAACTGGATTTTGATTGGATTTTTATTGGAATTGTGCCGGATTTGGACTTATTTCGAGTTTCGACTTGATTTGGAATGAATTCGGATCGGATTTGGATTGACTTGGATGGATCGGATTTGCATTGGGTGCGGACTGGATTGCATTTCAATTACAACTGAATTGGATTTGTATTGGATTCAGATTAGAATTTAACTGGATGTGTATTGGATTGAAATTGGGATTGGATTGGATTCAGATTGGAATTGGATCGGATAATAATGGAATTTGGATTGGATTTGAATAGGTATAATATTGGATTTGGATTAGATTTGGATTGGATGGATTTGGATTGGAATTGGATTCGATTGTATTTGGATTGGATTTGGACTGAATTCGAATCGGATATGGATACACATGGATTGGGTTTGGATTGGATTTTGATTGGATTTGGATTTAATTGGATTTGAATTGAATTGGATATGGACTGGATTTGGATTGGATTTGAATTAGATTTTGATTGGATTTCGATTGGATTTGAATAGGTATTATATTGGATTTTGATTGGATTTGGATTAGATTTGGATTGGATTTGGATTGGGTTTTGATTGGATTTGGATTGAATTTGGATTGGATATGGATTGAGGTTGGATTAGATTTAGATAAGATTTGGATTGGGTTTGCATTGGATTTGGGTTAGATTTGAATGGTTTTGGAATGGTTTTGAGCTGGAATTGGACTTGTATAGGGTTTGGACTGGATTCCAATAGGATTTGAGTTTGGGTTTGGATTGGATTTGGATTAGATTTGGATTGGATTTGAATTGGATTAGGATTGAATTTGGATTGGATTTGGATGGAGGTTAAATTGGATTTAGATTAGATTTGGATTGGGGTTGGATTGGATTTGGATTGGATTTGGATTAAATTTGGATTGGGTTTGGATTGAATTTGGATTGGATTCGGATTTGGAATGGGTTTGGATTTGGACTGGATTTGGATTGGATTTAGATTGGATTTGGATTGAATTTGGATTGGATTTGGATTGGATTTGGATTGGATTTGGATTGGATTTGGATTGGATTTGGATTTGGATTGGATTTGAACTAGATATGGATTGAATTTGGATTTGGATTAGATTTAGGTTGAATTTGTAAAGGATTTGGATTGGATTTGGATTGGAACGGATTTGGATTGGATTTGGATTGGATTTGGATTTGGATTGGACTTAGATTGGATTTGGATTGGATTGGAACTGGATTTTGATTTAGAATGGATTTGAAAAGGATTTGGATTGGATTTGGACTGGATTTTGATTTAGATTGAATTTGAAAAGGATTTGGATTGGATTTGGACTGGATTTAGATTGGATTTGGACTGGATTTGGATTGCATTTGGATTTGGACTGGATTTGGATTGGATTTTGATTGGATTTGAAAGGGATTTGGATTGGATTTGGATTAGATTGAAATTGGATTTGGACTGGATTTGGATTGGATTTAGATTGGATTTGAAAAGGATTTAGATTGGATTTTAATTGGATTCGTATTGGATTTGGATTGAATTCAGATTGGTTTTGGATTGGTTTTAGACTGAAATTGGATTTTTATTGGATTTGGATTTTGTTTGGATTTCAATTGAATTAGGATTGAATTTGGACTGGATTTGGATTGCATTTAGCTTGATTTTGTATTGTTTTCTGACTGGAATTGGATTTGGATTGGATTCCAACCGAATTCGAATTTGGATTTGAGTTTGGATTGGATTTGGATTGGATTTTGATTGGATTTGGATTGAATTTGGATTGGATTTGGACTGGATTAGGATTGGATTTGGATTGGATTTTGATTGGATTTTGATTGGATTTTGATTGGATTTGGATTGGATTTGAATTGGATTTGGATTAGATTTGGATTGAATTTGGATTTGATTTGGACTGGATTTGCATAGGATTTGGATTGGATTTTGATTGGATTTGGATTGAATTTGGATTGGATTTGGACTTAATTTGGATTGGATTTTGATTGGATTTTGATTGGATTTGGATTGGATTTGAATTGGATTTGGATTAGATTTGGATTGGATTAGGATTTGATTTGGACTGGATTTGGATTGGTTTGGATTGAATTAGGATTGAATTTGGATTGACGTTGGATTGGATTTAGATTACATTTGGATTGGGTTTGGATTGGATTTAGATTGAATTTGGATCGGATTTGTATTTGGGTTGAATTTGGATTGGTTTAGATTGAATTTGGATTGAGGTTGGATTGCAGTTGGATTGGATTAGGATTGGATTTGGATTGGATTTGGACTGGGTTTGCAATGGATTTGAATTGGATTTGGATTAGATTTGGATTGGATTTTGATTGGATTTTGGTTGGATTTTGTTTGGATTTGGATTGGATTTGAACTGGATTAGGATTGGATTGGATTTGGATTGGAATGGATTGGATTTGGATTGGCTTTGGATTGGTTTGGACTGGAATAGGATTTGGATTGGACTGGAATTTGATTTAGATTGGATTATTTTGGATGCAATTTCAGCCGATTCTGATTTTATCGCGACTGTTGCTCTGATATTCTACCATTCTGTATCAGAGTCATGCATATGATTTGTATCTTGGTCAAATGTTTGGAAAATATATACATGTTTTTTTCTCGCAGAGTAGAGGAGAGAGATATTGTAGTGGGTATAGTTAGCATATTAAATCAATTTGTTGAATTTACTTATGTGTGTATCGAAAAAAGTAAAATACGCGCTATTTTGGACATCCCTTTGCGAATCAGCGTGGAGACGGCATAAAACAGCAAAACTTAACGAAGGTTTGCTGCAACCCGTCTGAAGCGCGACCATGAGCGAGAGAGGACATCAAGCCGAACTCTATGCGAGAACGGGGACGATAGTTGGGTGGCTCGGAAAACCTAGCTCCGATCGGAACCGAGTCCGTGAAAAAAGAAGGGAAACGTGAGTTCGAATGAAAACGAGAATCATTCTGGTTACTATTGTGGTAGCGTGTAGATGTGATTTTAAGACCATCTTTCGTTACGACATTAGCGAAAGAGAGAGTCGATGAAGAGAAATCGATCATGTCAATTAGGCCCTTACAAAAAATCATTGTCGAAATAGTAGGTTGTTAACGCATTTTATTTAGCATTTGCGTTGCGCAACCGGACAGATAAAGTTGAAGCACTTACCGACGTCTGTTATACGATTCACTTCAACTCCGGCAACACAATAGCTTTAAATTACACGAATCCATCTAATGGGGATTTTTTTTTTAAATTATCGTACAAATTGGTAGAATTCAATGATATTTTTTCACTGATATGCTTCAAATATATACGAACAAAAACAATATTGAAAAAAACAGGGTCGTCTAATTTTCCGGAAAACTCCAGTGGAAAACCAACATTTTCCACAGACACCACCTACTTTGAAAAATCATAACTCAAGAATGAAGTATCGTAGACACAATGTTTTTTTTTTGTGAAATCAAAACCAAATTTTCTCAGCATTTGAAAAAAAAAAATACAAAATGAAAATTGTTTTCCACAAAATTTTCCAATGTTGAGAAAAATCGGTTGGAAAAGTCGCAAAAACTATTTTCGCACTCCGGGAAAATTCTAAAATAAAATATTTTTGGAAGGGAATTACATAAGCTGAAATTTTCAAGATTGTTTTTTCTCCGTTCCTGAGTTATGACCAATTTTGTGGAAGAAAAACGGTTTCTTGGGCGATTCAGGCAAGGAATTTCCCATGCATCAAGATAGGCCGAGAAATTCCTTCTTAACTGCAAACAGCCCTTACAAAAATGTTTACTGAACGCATGTCAGCAATCAATATTTCTCGGATACTTTTCAAAACGACGTATGATACACGCAAATCCTATGTTGATACGTCGTTTTGAATAAGTATCCGAGATTTTACTGAGCGCCAGCCCCGGCGCCAGCAAACTTTTCTAGCTGTCACTTGCAAACATCAGAGAAATTCATTCCACGTTTCGTGTACAGAACGAGGGTTTCTTGCTTTTTTTATGCTTGTTGAACTCGGAATTCTTAACTTTTGGCCCGTAGTAGGGGGATTAGGGGCATAATGGACACCCTAAGCAAATGAGTACGTTGGGCCTGTATAACAGAGTAAAACTTAACATATTATCAGTTGGCTTACAGCTTTAACTTGTTTCCAACATTTCTCAATCATTTACAGCAGGTAGAATGTCTTTATTGTGAAGAAATAATGAATTTTAAACCGTGTGTTTTTCAGGGCTGGCAGGTCAGGTACGGGGCGAAATGGACACCCATCGGGGCATAATGGACACCCATGCATATTTTATGCTAATTCTTTGGTTCTATCGACCAGTAAGGTAATTTGCCTACGGAGATCAACACCACAGATATAATACTCCATCTTAGACGAGTTTACATAACATCAAAGTAAATTAAATAAACTTTAGGCTAAAATATTCGGATTGATTTTTTCCAAACTCTCTAAAACGCCTAACAGTATGCAATGCGCGTTCATATATTCGTAATTGCCAGTGTTCATTTCGCCCGAATCGACTACAAAATTAAAATTGCTATTTTAAGTAAATTCTGATCGAAAATATAATACTTCATTCATTGCTAAATCTTAGTATACATGTAGATAAGGTAACAATTGGGTTGTTTAGTGAATAAAATATTGCTATTTCCTATAGCCTAATCGAAAGAGCTCATTTTTCTGAGTGTAACGTGATTTTATTGGATTCCAATACCTTTGTTTTGATGGTTAAATTAACAAAACAGTTTTAATTTTCGTGGATAGAATGACAGTTCAATCGATAAAGTGACAGCTCGACCCGAACAAAAAAATTTCCCCATACAAACTTTAAATGAATTTTAAAAATGGTTCCCGGACTCCAAAAATTATGATATTTTGGATTTTGACTAATTTTTGGGCGGAGAATCAGATTATGAAATAAACGGGATACCCCTAAAGAACCCAATTCACTTGTTTTTATGATGAGCACACTCCAACACTCGTAATACCTTATTTGATGCTGTTTCAAAATTATAAGAATTTCACCATATGGAAAACATATTTCAATTTCAATGATATTTTGGTTATTTTGGAGCAATATAAATTGTACTTTTGAAAAATAGAGCCATGACTTGTTCCTTTACACTTATGCATTAAAAGTTTTACATAAAAGTCAACGGTTTCGGCAAAAGTAGGGGTGTCCATTTCGCCCCGGGTGTCCATTATGCCCCTAATCCCCCTAATAAAAAAAATTGCGAATTTTCGTTTCGTTTCGTGTAGTTTTTAAGTGCATACTGCGTCCGATTATGCTCTACGGTTCTCCAATATGGAGGACTATGCAAAGTCACATCGTAGACGCGTTCAAGTCAAACAGAACAAGCTCCTTAAGATAATAATACACAACTTGAACCCATGGTACCCAATGGAGCAACTTCACCATGTAACGAAAGTGGACACTGTTGATGAGTGCATCAGAAGAAGCACTAGTCTGTTTTCTAATTCGTGCCAGCTGTTTTTGAATCCTCTAATTGAAGACTTTTTAACTTAGCCGCTGTGGTATTTTTTTGATTAAGACTTTTAGATCTAGGTTTTTTTTTGTTAATCAGTTTACCCTATATTGCCAAAATACCACATACACTACTTTCGACCTTTTGTCTTCCAACCTTTTACGATAGGTTCGTCATAAGTTGAAGGCGTAAAAGGAGACTCATCTGTACAATTGAACGATATTTTAGGCAGTGCTGAAAAATTCATTTCGTCATATCTAAATTCAATCATCTACAGCTCATTTTAGAAGCTGAACCTGAGAATATGGTATATGAAAAACTTGTGCGGCTGGATCAGTTCTGCAAGAAAGTCACGGAAAAACCGTTATTTTTTGAATATTTAAGGTAAATGTCACGGACTATTTATGAAAAATGCCAAATGATATTCACCGTGAATATCATTTGCATTTTTCGAAGGTAGTCCGTGACATTAACCTTAAATATTCGAAAAATAACGGTTTTTCCGTGACTTTCTTGCAGAACTGATCTAGCCGCACAAGTTTTTCATATATCATATTCTCAGGTTCAGCTTCTAAAATGAGCTGTTAGTGATTGAATTTAGATATGACGAAATGAATTTTTCAGCACTGGATGGGAGCACTCCGTCTTACGAATCAACTTCTCTAATAGCTAAAAATCGATAAAAGTGCATTAGTTTCGTGAAATTTTCTACTGGAGTATCAAGCAAATATTGTTTAGTTGCTGTTACCACTTTGAATGTCTAACAAATGAGGTTATTTATCATAGAAAACGATGGAAGTTTGAAAAATGGCATCTTATCCCCACTTTCCCCCATATAAATTTGTGTCAGCCGCACCAAGAGATCGATGGCAATGTTTACCACCCATCACAGTACAACGACGACGGGACGGAGCCTTCTGGCGCACAATCATCGATCATTGAACGCAGTGATGTCGATCTTGTGGGCCGAATAAAATTAATCAAAATTATTGAAATGGTCAACTCAAGCTCATCAATTATACGTCGTAAAATCGAAAACTATGCTTGAATGATTATTGTTGTACTTTTAATCACACATGATTATAGTAATAAAAGCAAATAATTTTTATTTGTGAAATCTCCTCCGAACTGTCCGCCAATACTGCTGCTGCTTGCAAACATCATCAGCGGAAGAGCTTACCACAGATAACAGATGTTTATGCTAGCATACTGCATATGTGTAACCAGCAGCAACCGTCATGTCATTTCAAATGAAATAACCCAACTAGCAACCGTTTGTAGATGGCGCATCGATCGTTTTCAAATCGCTTGAATCCAGCTGTCAAACACTTGTTATGGTTATGTTTTTGCCTTTCTCGTACACTAAGGTGTACCGAAAGGCTATATGTTCACTCAAAAAACGCAAATTGGATAGAGCCCTCGGAGGGGTCAAGTGTTATACACCAATCGACTCAGCTCGACGAGTTGAGATGATGTCTGTGTGTATGTATGTGTGTGTATGTGTGTATGTATGTGTGTGTGTGTATGTGTACAAAAAGGTCACCTCATTTTTAGATAGTAAATATGAACCGATTTCAACGACCGATGGTTCATTCGAAGCGGTATATTACCCCATTGTTTCCTATTGAAAATGGTTCAGATCGGTCCAGCCGTTCCGGAGTTATGGCCATTTAGGTGTTCCGGACCGGTACCCCAGGAAGAAGCCAGATATGAGAATGCAACAAACCCATGCATGCGACCCATCAAACCACTGCATTTTCGATTAAAATTTTTAGGTATTCTAAAAATTAACATGAATAGGGAAAAAGATCTTCAATTTTTTTATTTTTGTCAACATGGCAACACTGCGTTCTGCTCGTGCCATGCCGTGAGGATATGCTACAGTTGGTTCTCCGATCGAACGTTGCCAGCCACTAATTACCACACACCGCATTTTACTTCATTTCTGATGTTCAGCTTAGGACAATAGAAATAAAGCCGAATTCAGTCCTAAAACAACAAATTTGAATGCAAGGAAGCCGAAAAATTTCAGTGGGTAGTAGGTAAGTGGGTGGCGGCTTCTAGAAGGACACCTGACTGTACATGTACATACAGTTGGATTGGGGAGTCCTGATGCGGCTGGATCGGGAGCCAACCCAGGCTCAGTGTAGTATTCTAGTTGCGTCCGTTCTCGTTCACCACCTCAAACTGACTGCCGTTTCCCCACCATCTGTCAAACTCTCTCATCACAACAACCAAGGTGCCTTATCTCAGGTAGGGATAACTTGTGTATTCGCTAGTATTAACTCAGAGCAATATATGACGTCATCCAATCAGGAACTCAATACACTACAATCCCCCCTTTACAATAAAAAGCGTACAAAAGCGTACGCCCAATAAATATCACATTGAAATACAATGCAAAGTTTTCAAACAGCTCATCTCCTAGTGAGTCTCCTAGTATAGCATGAAGTGAACAAAGATTAACCTAATCAATTGTATGTGCAAATCTAAATCATAAGTTGGCGATACAAAATACACACCTTGTCCATCTCAATGAGAAACAGTAGCTCTTGTTTCAAACCGATATACCGATGGTGTACACTACACAACAAATACCTTCTATGTTCGTTATCACAATTGCCACTATGACTAACAATCAACTAGAACAGTTTGCTTTGTATATCCACCGATTGCCTCTTTTTTTTTTAAATAAAGATGATCGGAAACCATTAATCTTAAATGGTTATTGTAAACATAGTATGTTTAACATACAAACCACACTTTCTCGCATTCTCTGCGCTTATCTTGAAAAACAAAATATAATTTCAAAATGTTTCCCAGTCTATTCCAATCAACATGCCTAGCATGCACATATCGAAAAATTAACTGATCTGAGTAATAAAACAACATTCCTCTGCCATGCCAGCGTAGAAGCAAGACAACAATCTCAGAAGATTTAAGTAGCAGCGCTGTATCAGTCCTCAACTCATTGTTTAATCTTCAGATCCAATATGTATCAGGGATGCTTCTTCTAAAGCGCTATTACATTATAGACTTCAATACAAATAGCTCAAACCATTAATAAAACGTCTCAGGTAATCCAGGTCATTTTTTTTTTCTTTCTCGACACCTTTACCAGATAGTGCACTTTCTGTAAATTGCAAACCTCCATCGATTTTCAATCATCCGACTGCTTCAGCAACACTAATTTGCTTATGCATGTTCAATTCAATGATTAATGAGTTTGGAATATTTTATGCAGCAACCATAAATTAAATTATTTCGACTTCCGTCAATATTCCAAAATCCTTCGTTATTATTTCACGAGCGGATTGTGTCACCTGTCATTTATGCCTGTACCCATTGTTCAGCTTAGCAAGCTTACTACTTCAAATATATGCACTCAGAAAATTCTAATAATACTTGTAGGCAAATATCTATGTTTCAAAGCACATTCAAATCATGCGCAACTCATACTTGTCGATGCAGGTAAATGAGCACATGGAGAGTATGGGCTGCAAATAATATGAGTCGCAGTTGTTCCATTAGTCGAATTAATGGCAAGCATTTGCTTACTCCTATTGTACAAAACACATAGAAGTGAAGAAGACATTTTTTTCCGTGTACATATTACAAGCTGTGAAGCATTAAAAGCTTAAGATTTGCAGTTCATAAGGAATTTCTCAGCCTATCTCGATGTGTGGAAAAGCCCTTACCTAAATCTCTCAAGAAATCATCCATTCTCTGATCATGTTATGCAGCTGAAAGGAATGACAGTTGAAACGGCTTTCTATAAAAAGCTTCTGCTCGGAATATTTCATAATGTATCGCTTCTTCTTGATCACCCTCTTCATAAGTCTAGGAAATCCATCATCTTCTCATTGTTGCATATTTCCCTCATTCTGATCCCAGCATTGATTAACCTACCTATCCTAATATCTTGTCAATAATCGCAGCATCCATATCTTAATACATAGCTCCCTCATCACAGAATTCAAACATTCAGCTGGCTAGAAAACCGACTTACATTATCGGAAGTAATCTTAGCACTCATAGACCAACACATCCGATCTATTCAATGAGTCATTTTACGAAACAACAACATTGATGATATTGAAATTCATATGTTAGGACGCATCCTGCTGTCAAATTTTCATTCATAAAATCGACTCGTGAAATGGACTATTATAAGCTTTCAGCAGATAAGCGAAACTAGAGCAAATTAATCACTGTAGCATGTAAATGTTCGGATTCTTGCGATCTCGGGCACTGTCAATCAAGCGCAGTCATGTCGCAACTAACGAATCCACACAGTATATGAATCTCACGATATTACGTTTAGTTTTTCACATACTTAGCATGTGATCTACGCAGATAAGAATCTTAGCTCTATCAGTATGTATAACTCATTAACCTCATTATTTGTAGATCTTTCTGGTTCTCACGCCCACTCAAACGTGGCATGGCTTCGGCATAGAACTCATATAATTCTCAGAAGATCCTTGTGATCGCCGTATTTTTATATGCTTCAATTAGAAGTCGAAGTACATATAATGCCCATGATTCCTTGATGGGAGACACTGCGATTTCTGCAGCTTCTAAAAATCAAATATCATTAATCTCGTACCTGAGACTCTTCCAGTATTCGTTAATTTCGTAATGGTTCCAGAGAATTTATAAAAACTTATATGTATTTCATATGCCTTACGCAATTGGGAGATACTTGTAATCTTTGTATTTCCAAAACAAACTTTGCAACTCAACATGTCTGTCCTACAGTGAATCCCTCCGTTTCTCACCACTGGAAAATCATTTCGATTTTCACCACCCAAAACAAATCATACAGATTTTTTTCAAGCATTCTCGTGATTGACTCCATCAGAAGTAGCCTTTTGATTTTCGCAATCCTGAAGTCCTACCAATTTTCTTAACGAAGATTTCTCCGATTTTCGCAAGCCGAAAGGAAGTCCCTCAAACTTCTCTTCCATGGAGCATCCTCGTAATTCTCGTCACTGGAAGATTCTATCGATCTTCGCGTAACAAAGAAAGCCTCACAGTTTCTTTTTTCCACTGAGAATTCTGGTATTTTTCGCCACTGGAAGACTCATCAATCTTCGCAATCAAATGAAGTGCTAAAGACTTCTTTTTGAAGGAGAATTCTCATTATTCTCGCCTCTGAAAGATCCTTTCGATCTTCGCAATCAAAGAAAGTACTTTAAACTTCTCTTCCAGAGAGAATCTCGCCACTGAAAGATCCTTTCGATGTTCACAATCAAAAGGAGTGTTACTTCCCTTCCATGGAGGATCCTCGTGATTCTCACCACTGAAAGATCCCTCCGATCTTCGCAATTAGCGGAAATCCTACAGACTTCCCCTCCAAGAAGAAACCTTAAGATTCTCACCTCTGGAAGATCCTTCCGATCTTCGCAATCCAAGGAAGCGTTACCGACTTCCGTTCCACGGAGAATCCACGTGATATCCGCCACTGGAAGATCTTTTCCGATCTTCGCAATCAGCGGAAGTCCTACAGACTTCCCCTCCAGGGAGAAACCTTAAGATTCTCGCCACTGGAAGATCCTTCCGATCTTCGCAATCAGCGGAAGTCCTACAGACTTCCCCTCCAGGGAGAAACCTTAAGATTCTCGCCACTGGAAGATCCTTCCGATCTTCGCAATCAGCAGAAGTCCTACAGACTTCCTTTCCAGGGAGAAACCTTAAGATTCTCGCCACTGGAAGATCCTTCCGATCTTCGCAATCAGCGGAAGTCCTACAGACTTCCCCTCCAGGGAGAAACCTTAAGATTCTCGCCACTGGAAGATCCTTCCGATCTTCGCAATGAGCGGAAGTCCTACAGACTTCCCTTCCAGGGAGAAACCTTATGATTCTCGCCACTCAAAAATCCTTTCTACCATCGACAACTCTGTAAAAACTTTCCTTTTACTAGGGAAATCCTCATGTATTCCGCAAGTGGAAAATGTCACAGTTCCCCATCTTGAACCCATAAAGCTCAACTGCTTTCAAAGTGCATACTTAAAGGCCAAGGTCTATACTACTCTACTATCTGAAAATATCCCTTCGACCTTCCCAGCACTATTCGATTAAAACCCAATTCTTATATCGAATAGTTGTTCACTGCACCCAAATCTCTCCCACGATCATCATCACCTCTACCTGTTGCTACGAAAAGCCCCAATGCATAGTCCTACGCACGACTTTTCCGCCTGATCTACATCCAATGCAAGTGAACAACTCCACAAAATTGCATGACTGAATCATTCTGCCCCGTTGTAACCACTTCCATCATCCTGCGTCTTGACTACCGGTAAGTAGCAATATTCTCATTTCTGGTCAAATCTTTTCAACTGTGTCAGCCTCAAACAAATACCGCCGCTTCGGAAATACTCGATATCAACTTTAAAACGACAGCACCTCATTACCAGGCCTTTTCTTCCATTCAGCAAAATCAAAACAAAAACAGTTTCAATCCCTAGATCCCACGGCAGCTTCCGCGTTGTCACTCAAACTCAATTATTGGTGGTGCCTCTTTTGCCCACGGTGCGTTCAACTTTTACACGCCACATCCAAAAAAAAAAAAAATCGGCTTACCCAGAAATCCGATCCTCGTTCGCCAGTTGTAGTATTCTAGTTGCGTCCGTTCTCGTTCACCACCTCAAACTGACTGCCGTTTCCCCACCATCTGTCAAACTCTCTCATCACAACAACCAAGATGCCTTATCTCAGGTAGGGATAACTTGTGTATTCGCTAGTATTAACTCAGAGCAATATATGACGTCATCCAATCAGGAACTCAATACACTACACTCAGAGAGAAAAGCGACTGTCACTCTATCGGAATGCAGCAGCAATCAAACAGTTGGATTCTGGTCTCGCATCGGAGCGGTACACGCGCCGGCCGGGTTTTTAGGGTTCATTTTCCGATCAGGTAGGACACGTAGCGCACAAATACGGCCTTCCATCGTTGTCGGAACTCTTCCGCGTCGTCAGCCGTCCGCGATCTCGGTAATCTCGGGAGGCGAATTCGTTCTGCTGTAGTGTAGTGTAGGTAAGCTCATCGAATTTATTCTGGAAATACTTCAATGAACGTCTAAGGAATTACATCTGGAATTTTCCCGTCGATCCATACCCCTTGATAATGTCGCATAAGGAAGCAGTTTTAGTCCTCCGAAGGGGACTCGGATGTGTGTGGGTTACATAGAAACAGCTAATGCATGTCCTGTGAGCGAGAAAACGACCTACAAACCTACCGACGAAGAACGACGACGACGACGACGACGTTGGCAATAATGGCTGCTGCAATGGTGAGTGAGAGAGAGTTTCCCGTGTGGGTGGTGATGATGGGCGGTTAGTGTGTTGACGCCGGGATTCAATGTGCGTTCGCTTTCTGGCTGAAAAGTGTTTGTTCGACGAAGGAAGAAACGGCCCCGAATAGAAATTGTAATGTAGAAAACATTAGCATACATCTATAAAACCTTAACATTTAATGTATATCGTTGTTCTCCTAATGTACTCAGACTTCAATGTAACATCTAAGTACACAGTAATACATAAGATTTACATGTAACATTGAAGTCAAACTTCAATGTGATGTTGAATTTGACATCATATAACATCCAAAGACAAAATATTCAAATGTTACATCAAAATCAAATGTCATATCGATTTCAACTGTTGCTCACTTGAAACATCAGACTACATCTAACGACAGACAAATGTAATGTAACATTAGAATCAAACATCATATTGATGTCGAGTGTTGCTCACTTGAAACATCAGAAAACATCTAACGACAGATGATTGTAATGTTACATTAGAATTAAATGTCATATTGTTGTCAACTGTTGCTCGCTTA
This sequence comes from Aedes albopictus, assembly GCF_035046485.1. Taxonomy (NCBI): domain Eukaryota; kingdom Metazoa; phylum Arthropoda; class Insecta; order Diptera; family Culicidae; genus Aedes; species Aedes albopictus. Next base: position 211,217,271 of record NC_085137.1, read on the forward strand.
AAACATCAGACTACATCTAACGACAGATAAATGTAATGTAACATTAGAATCAAACATCATATTGATGTCGAGTGTTGCTCACTTGAAACATCAGAAAACATCTAACGACAGATGATTGTAATGTTACATTAGAATTAAATGTCATATTGTTGTCAACTGTTGCTCGCTTAAAACATCAGACTACATCTAACGACAGATAAATGTAATGTAACATTAGAATCAAACATCATTTTGATGTCAAGTGTTCCGCACTTGAAACATCAGCATACATCTAACGACAGATGGAAGAATTTTACATTAGAATCATACATCACGTTGATGCCTCAATCATCAGAAAGGATTCAGCTGAGCTCACTAATTTGACGTTTGAGCGGTGCCGTGTTTACAGAAAATGAACATGTTTCCATAGCCACGACGCCGCTCAAAAGTCACTTGTTTGACACACGTGCATTTGTGCAACGAAAGATAACTTTCCCCACACGTGTAAAATTCATAACACAGGAATGCATGATACCTACACAAAATCGACCAAATTCCGTTGGACTTTATGTAAAACACAAATTTAAAATCAGCTCGTGCATCAACATAAGCCTGTATTTTGCAATAATTTAGGCATGGCAATAAAGTTTAGTATACCGAAAAAACAAAAATTCCACAAAAATGTGAGCGAACGAGCTATTTATTTTAGAATTTATGTGCGAATGTTACTCATTTTTGAGTGCCATGGAATTTTGCTGAAAATATGTGACTCTAATTCTCCGTGCACCTTCAACCACCATGTTATTATTATTTTGAAAAACAAAATGAAAAGCAGTGTTTTCGCGTCGGAAAAATCGAAAAATATCGCGTTTCGTGGGTGAAAAAGTGTTTAATAGTGCCGCGAGGAACCGGTGAAACTACGCTGGATGGACCGGCCGCGTGCGCGAGTGAATAACGGAGCAGATTATTTGAAGTGTGATGGTAAATTCGACGGGGAAATTTTTCTTTACTGTCTTTGGCTTGCTCCCGACTATATGCGATCCGGTCGTTTGCACCAGGACCGCTTGCCGGGCGATAGTAAACCCGATGTGCCAGATAGATTACCGGACCAAGCTAAGTATTTTATTTTTATTTCCAGGGAAATCCCGTCCCGCCGCAGTTTGCTGCCATTTTCAAGCGGCACCAGGCAGTGAAGCTGATTGCGGGATTCAGGCAGGACTGTGCAGTACGGAAGCACTTCGTTTACCTCCAGGGATTCGGTCAGGTAAGTGCATGGTGTGGTTCTACCTCGGTTCTACCTCAGGTGTGGTCACGATCGTATTATCGTGAAAAATAGTCAGCGTTTGTTCATTTAGTGAAGTAGGGAGCAGGCAAATAGGTATAATTTGAAAGAAAAAAACGATCAGGCACCCTCCGGATGACTCTACTGTGGTGTAATCCGGGTTATTACTATTTTTGGCTTTATTAGTAGGCAGAATTTCAGCTCGAGGCTGGTTCACCTCCAAAATTGATTCTCCCATACACATGAAACGGAAATTTCAGCATTACTTGAGAAAAAAATCAAGCAAATGGAATCAAAGTTGGCATGCTGTGAGTTCAAAAAGTAAGGAATATTTTTACGCGCCGTAAGACCCTTCCCCCTTTTGGAAAGGGGGGCTCCCATATAAATGAACTGGAAATTTCTGCATAAATCGAAAAACAATCAACTAAATGGAACCAAATTTGACAAGTGTAAGTTTTAGAAGGTGAGAAATGTTTCTATGGTGGTGGTGGTGGTGGTGGTTCCTTGGAAAGGGGGGCTCCCATACACATGAAATGGAAATTTCAGTATTACTTGAGATACTTTCTAGGTATTTCTACAGAAATTCTTCTAGGAATTTGTTAAGAAAGCTTTCCTGGGATTTCCTAAGAAATTCCTTATGAGATTGCTTCCGGAATTCCTCATCAGGTTTCTTCAGGAATTGGCTTCTTTAGCTGTGTTGAGATAATTCCATATTCTGAATCTACATGCCAAACTGAGCCGAAATCCAAATTTTCATGAATTTTGGTGCCCGGGAAACTATTTAAAAATTAAGTTTGTATGAGAGTGGTTTGTCTGATCACCCCTCGTTGCATTTTCTACTGGGCGGAGCTGTCAAACAGTTGCCCAGCTGTCAAAAGGTGATTTCGAATAATGTCTTAGAAATTGATTTTAGGTATCGAAATAAAGTTCTAAAAATCTGAATAAAATCATAGTGACTCAGAAAAAGGTGATCTTTTGTATAAAATCAAAAAATAAATATTTTTTCAAAATTTAAAAACTTAATTCCTCAAGATTTTCCTCCAGGAATTTCTTCAGCAATACCTCAAGGGATTTACTCTGGAATTCTTGCAGTGATTCTATCAGGCATAACTTCATTGATTATTTTAAAAATTCCATCAAGGATTCCCCTAGGCCCTATACATATGTGTGAAGAATTAGCGTAAGTTAAAATTCACAAATAAAACGATACTTAAAAAAAATCTTTATACATAGGTTTCCTTCAGAAATTCCTCCTGGATTTTTTCAGGAACTCCCCTAGGAATAAATCGTGTTCTTCCTCCAGGAACTGTTTTGGGACTCCTATAGGAATTCCCTTTGGAATTGATTCCGGAATTCCTCTTGGGCTTTCTTCAAAAACGCCTGCAGGAATTTCTTCAGGAGCTGCTAATTTCGCCTGAGATTCGTCCAGAAATTACTTCAGGTATTCCTCCAAAAATTCCACCAGGAATTCCCCTAGGAATTTCTACAAGAATTTATCCTGGAATTCTTCAAAGCATTCCTCCATGGATTTTTCCAGAGATTACTACAGGAATTCATCAGGAATTTCTTTTGGAATTCCCCCAGGAATTCCTCCAAAGATTTTTTCAGGAAATATTTCGGGGATTCCTCCGAGAATTCCACCAGGAATTCTCCTGGGCATTCTTTCAGGCATTTATCCAGACATTCTTCCAGGAATTCTTGCAGATGTTCCTCAAAGAATTCTTTCAGCGATTCCTTCAAAAATTCCTCCAGCTATTTCTCCAGGAATTGCTTCAGAGACTCTTCCACGAATTCCCCCAGGAGTTCTTCCAGGAGTCCAGGAATTTATTCAGGAAATCCGTCAGGGATTCCTTTAGAAATTCTTCCAGGATTTTCTCTACCAATACCTTCTAGAATTTTTCAGGGAGTCCTCCAGGCATTCCAGGCATTCCCGAGATGAACTAGCCTAGGGTTAAAAATCTCGTTAATACAGACAAACAACAAATGTGGAGCCTCGTAGCCGTGCGGTTAGGGTCACCAAGCTTCTAATCGCACCATGCTGTGGGGTGAGGGTTCGATTCCCGCTCCGGGAATTTTCTTGAGAATAGTTTCTTCTCCGTATCCACTGGTACATGCTCCGTGTGTCCCTTGTCTAGTGTTAATTTTCATTCAGTCTGTGCAGCCTTTGGCTGAAGACGGTGTCCGCGTCTTTATAAAATTAATTTAAAGTTTGTATGTACCTAAATGTTTTTTTTTTCTTCGGAACCCTTAAGGTGAGTATATCACCTTGGAATAGTGCGTTACGGCGCAAGGACTACCACATTAAAATTTGATCATGCTATTTTCCTAACAAATGTAGTCAGGCTCCTGTAGGAACAATCCAGAATCAAGATTTGATATAGTGATTTTTTTTCGGTGTGTCTGTTGGTGTGTTTAGTGTTTGCTGATAATGAACATATTCTTTCGGGAGGATTCAGGTAGGTTTATTATATAATACAGGAACTATGGTAAGGTGTATAACCATTGCAAGCGTATCACGAATAGCTTATTCAATGAAATATGTTGATACAGTTTTCCTTTCCAGATTTTCGGCCACCCAGTTCTGCAGCGGTCAATATGAAGAAACAGATCAGATGAATTATGCAGGCAGCTGTTTCAACACAACCAAATAATATTTTGTGCGCCTCAACGTTCACCAAACGTATCCTTTGGAGTCTACCTTCCCACTAACAATACCCAAATTCCCGAGACACCTTGGCCTGAGCGATCGTAAAGCTATAAGCATATATGTACATCTTTCATAGGTGTCCAAAACTAACCATTGTATTGATGAGAAGTTATTATTAACTATTCGAATTTCTTTTGTTGTCCAATAGATTGTGTAAAATGCTACAAATTTGATCAAGCACGCCGTAAAATTCGTCACCCATGATTTGGCGCCTACATCAGTGGTCTAACGACTCTTCGCGTTCTCGGCACTAGTTCCAATATGTCGCTTAAAGAGTTGCCACATATGATGTTAGGTAAGCTGAGGTCAGTTAACTGACTGATGGGGCACGGGAGCTATTGCAATGATCAAAATGTATGCATTACTAAGTCATTCTAGACGGACTATCGAAAGGAAAACGAGTATTTAAGAATATAACTTCAATCTATCATGTCGGAAGTAAGGTAAGGTGCTATGTAGTTAGAGGTGTAGACAATAGGTGTATTGATGAGAAGTAGTTATTAACTATTCGAATTTCTTTTGTTGTCCAATAGATTGTGTAAAATGCTACAAATTTGATCAAGCACGCCGTAAAATTCGTCACCCATGATTTGGCGCCTACATCAGTGGTCTAACGACTCTTCGCGTTCTCGGCACTAGTTCCAATATGTCGCTTAAAGAGTTGCCACATATGATGTTAGGTAAGCTGAGGTCAGTTAACTGACTGATGGGGCACGGGAGCTATTGCAATGATCAAAATGTATGCATTACTAAGTCATTCTAGACGGACTATCGAAAGGAAAACGAGTATTTAAGAATATAACTTCAATCTATCATGTCGGAAGTAAGGTAAGGTGCTATGTAGTTAGAGGTGTAGAAATAGGTGTATTGATGAGAAGTTGTTATTAACTATTCGAATTTCTTTTGTTGTCCAATAGATTGTGTAAAATGCTACAAATTTGATCAAGCACGCCGTAAAATTCGTCACCCATGATTTGGCGCCTACATCAGTGGTCTAACGACTCTTCGCGTTCTCGGCACTAGTTCCAATATGTCGCTTAAAGAGTTGCCACATATGATGTTAGGTAAGCTGAGGTCAGTTAACTGACTGATGGGGCACGGGAGCTATTGCAATGATCAAAATGTATGCATTACTAAGTCATTCTAGACGGACTACCGAAAGGAAAACGAGTATTTAAGAATATAACTTCAATCTATCATGTCGGAAGTAAGGTAAGGTGCTATGTAGTTAGAGGTGTAGAAATAGGTGTATTGATGAGAAGTTGTTATTAACTATTCGAATTTCTTTTGTTGTCCAATAGATTGTGTAAAATGCTACAAATTTGATCAAGCACGCCGTAAAATTCGTCACCCATGATTTGGCGCCTACATCAGTGGTCTAACGACTCTTCGCGTTCTCGGCACTAGTTCCAATATGTCGCTTAAAGAGTTGCCACATATGATGTTAGGTAAGCTGAGGTCAGTTAACTGACTGATGGGGCACGGGAGCTACTGCTATGATCAAAATGTATGCATTACTAAGACATTCTAGACGGACCTAGAGACGGACAATCGAAAGGAAAACGAGTATTTAAGAATATGACTTCAATCTATCAATATCTATCAATCGCAATACATATAACTGTGGTATGTAATCTAGAACATTAGAACACGTTTGTTTTTTGCAAATATGAATATCCATCTTGGTATCAAATGGTTATGTACATCAAAGAACGTAAGAAAACGTCTGAATCTAATGTTTTTTCATCAACATACATCAGAAATACGTTTGAATCTAATCTATTTGCACATCATAAAACATTTAAAAACATTTTAAATTAATGTCTGAATTTACGTCAACATACATCAGGAAACGTCTGAATCTGATGTTTTTTACATCAACATACATCAGAAATACGTTTGAATCTAATGTATTTACACATCATAAAACATCTAAAAACGACTAAAACAAATGTCAGAATTGACGTCAACATACATCAGGAAACGTCTGAATCTGATGTTTTTTACATCAACATACATCAGAAATACGTTTGAATCTAATGTATTTACACATTATAAAACATCTAAAAACGTCTAAAACAAATGTCAGAATTGACGTCAACATACATCAGGAAACGTCTGAATCTGATGTTTTTTACATCAACATACATCAGAAATACGTTTGAATCTAATGTATTTGCACACCATAAAACATCTGAAAACATCTAAATCCGATGTCTCAATTTGCATCAATATAACGTATAATTCTAATGTTTTTTACATCTACATACATAACAAAACGTTTGAATCTAATGTTTTTGCACATCATGAAACATCTGAAAACGTCCAAATCTATTGTTATTTTACATCAACATACAAAAGAAAATCGTTAGAGTTTTATGTTTTTTGCACATCAAAAAACATTTGAAAACGTCAGATTTTGATGTTTCGGATTATTTGCTTGACATCAGAAAAACGTTTGATTTCCTGATGTATACATTATGTTACCTTGCATAAACACATCTGAATCGTAATGTTTTCTAATGTTCAACATCAGAAGTACATCAAACCTTGATGTTGATGTAAACATCGAAATTTAACGTCAGGCTAATGTAAATTTTTATTCGGGGCTGCACGGACTGTTGCCAGCCGCTCGTAAGTGCTACCGAGTAATGTTTTGGTTGCATGCTGTGTATTTACACCTATCGAGAGCTTTGGATTACGATAAGGATAAGGAAGAATTCGCATCGTTGAATGGGAGCAAATTGAAGGTTTGTATGGTTGTTTCTTTTTGTGTATCAAATGTGGTACGAATATGGATACATCATTATTGTTAATCTTGAATCGTTTTCTTAAGGACAATAACATAATTATTTAATTTTAGTTTTAACTATCTATAGCAATGTTACTTCTACCTAGCTTAGATATGTTAGGTGTTCATGATAGAATTACTTGAGATTGTGTTATATGTTCCTTCAAGTTTCACTCAATGTTATCTTGTGTTTCATCAGCATTCCTAGCGATACAAATTCATGGATTTTTGTTAATATTTATTTATCACTTGTTGCTTATTGAGCTACAGTTTATGCCGAATTTCTGAGCTTTGCAGACCTCTATGCTTTTTGTATAAATTCCCTAAAATGCCCGAGAGTCGTTTTGCTCGAAGGTGCATATGACACCAGAACCTCCTATTAGGAATTGTTAAATAAACTACAAGAGACTAAAGTGGAACGTCATTTATGGATTTATGGTACTTTCAGAATCATGTTCAAGATCATGCAAGTCTCATTAAAAATGCCCTCGAGTTCATCAGAACCATGGTCAAGACTCGTTCCAAATCTGTACCAGATTTTCCTCCGAATCGTGGTAAAGATTTCCTCTTAATCTAGGTCAGAATTTCCTCCAAATTCTAGTCAGAATTGCCTTTGAGCACTGGACAGGATTCTCTCGGAATTCTGGTCAGAATTCGAATTCCCTCCGAGTTATGGGTCAGGATTTCTTCTGAATTCTGTTCAGAATTATCTTTATGAATGTTGGTTACGGTTCATTTCGAATTTTGGTCAAGATTCCATCAGAGTTCCAGCCAAGTTTACCTCCGAATTCTGGTTGAAATTCCTTCCGAATTATCGCGATTTTTTTTCGAATTTAGGTCAGAATCCTGTCCATATTCTGATAAGGATTCCCTTTAAGATGAGAATATGACGAATTCACATACCCAATTTTCATGAGCACAAACACAGACAAGTCTGTGTAGAGATCACAAGGAATATTAGATATAGGATGTGATTAATATAATCGTGTTCAAGAAACTACGACATAAGCGAATGCATATAGAAGTAGAGATGTGAATCGTAAAGACCGTTGCATAGAGAAAGTTGAATCATAACAGGCGTCTAATCAGGATTCGAATGTGAACGTCAGTTTGTTGGTTAGCTTCCGTGATAATAAACGTGTTTTAACCCTTTGGAGCCGGAGGGGTCATATATGACCCCGGCGATGAAACCGAGCATAACAAACGTGTTCGACACCAGCGAGGTTGCGTCGACAGCGGCGAAACAAATCGGCTCCAAAAGGTTAAAGAGAAATGTGAGGTGTTTTGAATTCAAAACGAAATAATTCACGAAAACGATCCAAGAATATTCCTATCCCTACAGTCTGTGGCACAAATCTGAAGAATCGAATGTTGGTTTGCGTTGAAAAGTTGATCGATTGGTTACCGCTGGTGGTGACCAATCCATCAGCGTTTCAGCGAACACGGGCATTGTATTCTTTAGATTTATGCTTTTGCTTTTCCATATGTGGCTTCGTCATATCTTCACCTTAAACTCTGATCCCCTCTGAATTCTGGTTAGTATTACTTTCGAATTCAACAATAGATATCTCTGAATTTCGATCACAACTCTGTCCATATTATTATGACCAGGAATCCATTTGAATTATGATCAAAACTCCTACCGAATCCTAGTCGGAATTTCCTCGGACTTCTGGACAGAACTTTCTCTGCATTTTGGCCAGAATTCCCTTCGAACTCTGATTAGGATTATCTTAATTATGGTCAGGATTCCCTTTAAATTTTGGTCAGAATTCTCTCCGAAGTATTCTTTCCTAATTCTGGTCAAGATTCCATCAGAGTTCCAGCCAAGATTTCTTCCGAATTCTTGTTCCGAGTTCTGACCAGAATTTGGTCAGGATTCTATCCATATTCTGATCAGGATTCTTTTTAAACTCTGATGATCAAGATTCTCTCCGAGTTTCAGTCAAGATTCCTTCCGAATTCTGGTTAGTATTCCTTTCGAATTTAAACATTTCTCCGAATTTCGAACAGAATTCTGTTAATATTCTGACAAGGATTTCATTCACATTCTGGTCAGATTTCCTATCAAATCCTAGTCAGAAATTCCTTAAAACTCTGGTCAGGATTCCCTTCGAAAACTGAGCAGGATTCTCTTGCCCGGATTCTATTCATATTGTGGTCTGAATTCCCTCCGAATTCTGTTTAAGGTTTCCTCCAAATCCTGGGCAGGATTGCCCCCGAACTCTGGTCAGTATTCCCTCCAGGAACTCTCGACAGCATTCCTTCCGAATAATGAACAGGATTCATTCTGAATTTTAATCAGAATTTTCTCTGATTCCTGGATATAATACCCCCTAAGTTATGGTCAAGATTCTCTCCTAATTCTAAAAAAAAACCTTTTCAGAAGTCCCTCCGAATCCTGAATATAAATACTTTCTAATACTGAAAATAATTCCTTGGAATAAAGGGTCAGAGTTTTCTGGGAATTATGGTCAGAATTTCATTCTAATCAGGACTCGTTCCAATTTAGGTCAGGATTCTTTCCAAATATTGGTTCCCTTCGATTCCTGGTAAGAATACCCTCCGATTGTTAATCAGTAATCCCTTGCAGCCCTTGTCAGAATATCCTCTTTATGTTGATCAGGATTCCCTACTATAGATGATTCTCTTCGAATCCTGGTCAGGATTCCCTCAAATTTCTGATCAGGACATCTTCCGAGTCCTAGTAAGGATTTCCTTTGTATCCTGGTAAGGATATCCTCCGGATCCTGGCAAGAATTGTCTTCTTGTCCTGGTAAGGATTCTCTCCAAACCCTAGTCAAGTTTTTTTTATGCTGACCGGGATTCCCTCAAAACATGCCTCTAAATCCTGGAGTGAATTCTCTTCAAATTCTGGCCAAGTTTTCCTTCGATTCCTGGTTAGCTCTCGCTCCAAATCCTTGTTCCTTCGGGTACTGAACAAGATTTACTCTGAATTGTGATATTGCTCTGATTTTGTTTTGCGAAGCCCAACTAACATTTTCAGCGCTATAGGCTTTAGTCATTTGCTTCCTGTGCTTGTGTATCCATATGGTTATATGTTATATTTAATCGATAAATTTGGGGATGCCGTATAACTATTATTTAACAACTGTGAAAAGTCTGAAAAAGCGCCTTCTCAAGATGTTATGCAGTTGGTGGTTACATAGGAGTCGAGAAAAGAGCTATGACTTGGTGGCATAGAAGCTGCTCGCACAGCATATAAATGTGGATTAAGTTTGCCAGATTCATTGGTATAGGGCTTGCATAGAAGCTTCCGTCCATATATACAACACAGTAACTCAGCATCAAGCCGTATTGAGGACGCTTTGTTGACGTTTACATTCACAATAAATGTTAGTTGGGAGATTTCCTTCGCACTCGAATCGAAATTCTCCCCGAATTTTGTTCAGCATTTCCTTCGAATTATGCTCAGGATTCTATCCGGTCTGGATTGCTTCCGAATGTTAGCATGATCAAGACTCTATCCGAATGCCAGATTTTCTTCTGAATCGAGGTCAGGATTTCCTCTAAATCTTGGTCAGAATTATCTTCGAATACTGGGACAGGACTACCTCCGAATTCTAGTCAAGATTTCCTTAGAATTCTGGTCAGAATTTCTTCCGAATTCTATCCAGATTTATCTTTGATTTTTTGTAAGGATTCTTTCTGAATTCCGGTCAACATTCTATCTGAGTTTTAGTCCAGATTCCCTTAGAATTCTGGTTGGGATACCTTCCGGAGTCCCCGAATTTCGGTCGGGATCTTAGACCGAATTTCCTCGGCATCTTCGACAGTTTTTTTTTCTGAATTCTGGTCAGGGTTTCCTTCGAATCAGGATTCTCTTGGAATTCTAATTAGGATTTCATTGAATTCTGGTCAGCCTTCTCGCCGAATCCAGATTAGAACTTCCTCCGAATACTAGACATGATTCATTCCAAATACTTATCAGGTTCTACTTCGAATCCTGAATAGACCGCCAAATTCTGATCATTACTCTCTTCAAATTCTAGATAAAAATCATCGGAATCCTTATTAAAATATCTTTAAGTACTGGCCCAGGATTCCTTGCGAATTATTATCAGAATTACCGACAATTTTTGATCAGGATTCCCTCCCAATTCTGGCCAAGATTTCCTCTAAAATCTGGCCAAATTACTGGCCAATATATCTTCCAAATTTTGGTCAAAACTCCCTTCGAATTGCGGTCTGCATTCCCTTCAAATCCTAGGCAAAATTGTTGCCTCTGAATGCTGAATAGGATTTACTTCGAATTGTGATGAAGATTCTCTCCGAATTTTGTTAATGATTTCTTCCGAAGGTTGATAAGCATTTCATCCGAAACCTGGAAAAACTGCCTCGTTATCTTGCCAAGGATTCCCTTTGGTTTTAATTCTAGTCAGGATTTCCTTTTTATCAGAATTCCTTCTGAATCCTAGAGAAGAATTATGGCCAGGATGCCTTCAGAATCCTAATCAAGATTGCCTCAGAATCGTGGATTCGTGAGAAGTGCCTCCTCATACTGATAGGAATTCTCTTCGAATCCTGGCAAGGATTCCATCCAAATCCTGGTGAGTATTTCTAAATCTTGATGATTTCTTATAATCCTTGTGAAAATTGCTTACTTATCCTGGCAAGCATTTCCTCCGTATCCTTTTAAGGTTTCCACTTTAATCCTAGTAAGAACTGTTTCCTTTATTCTCCTAGAGAGAATTCCTTCAAAATTTTGGTCAGGATCCTTTGGAATTATGGTCAGAATTCCATCAGAATTTTAGCTAGAGTTCCTTCTGGATGCTGGTCAGAATACTCTTCGAGTCTCAGGATTCCCTCCATATTCTTGTCAGGAAGCACTGCCCCTAGCACAAATTACGTCACGCTTTTAGGGGGGGAGGAGGGGGGGGGGTGTTGCAGAGCTTGACGACCCATACAAAAAATATTGAGGTCCCATACAAAAAGTGTGACATAGGGGGGAGGGGGGTTAAAAAAGGTCAATTTTTGCGTGACATAATTTGTGTATCACCCCTTACCGCAAATTCGGATCAAGATCCCTTTGAATTATAGCCAGCATTCCTTCCAAATTATTTATCCCTCCGAATACTGCTAAGGATTTTCCTGGTCGGGATTTCGTTCAAATCCTGATCACAATATCCTCCGAAAACAGACCATGATTTCCCGCAAAACCAGAACAGGATTCCTTTCGACTCCTAGTCAGGATAAACAAAAAATAAGCTATCAGATTTCCGTCTAAATACTGGGAAGATTCCTTTCAAATATTGGTAAGGACCCCCTCCAAATTCTGATCACGATTCTCTCCGCATCCTGGAGTTGTGGTTAGAGTTACTCCCAAACATTTGTCATGATTCTCTAACATGCCTTTACGAAGCACATTCTAAACAGTAAAGTCGTTCGTAACTCCTGAAGTTCATAGGCACAATATGTGTTGAAAAATGAACAAACTGAGTGGGAAAATGGAGAAAAAATTAACATAGTTCTGGTGCACAGTTAGAAAAAATCACCGACTTCGGTAATGTTTTATCGAAATCTCAACCGTTAAGTTTGTGTTACAGGAAAAATTCGGTAAAGGTAGCAACTTTTACCGAAGTTCGTTAGAGTTTGACAGATAAACGATAACATTTTCACGAATTTTGATAGTTTTTTTTTACAGAATTTCGTTTAAAATCCATTACCGAACGCTCAGCGATTGAGATTTCGGTAAAAAATACCGAACGCGATTAGCTGTGTGGGGTTTGAACCCACGTCTCCTCAAGTTCGCTGGACACTGTGCATTAACTAACTCCGCCACATAACAAGTAACGATTCTGTGAAGTACAAAGTCAACCTGAAAAAGAATTTGCCAAATCTTGTCAGATATAAAGCAATATCGAGATATGCAGAAATCTTCACCAATAGCTGTTCCAAACCGAACCAAATATCTGGCATCACTACCGTACACGTGCAAGGCGAGAGCGGAAAAACAAGCAGTAAAACAACAATCGTGTCCTGGCGGCCTGGCTGCAGCAGGCTCCCGATTGACGACGACCGCTCCACAATGGAGAACACTCACGGTGTTCCGTTTCGTCTTCACAATAACTACCCATCTCCATCCAGAAGATGGAACGGAGTCAGAGCTAGGTAAGGTACAATTATGAGGGTTTATGTTTCCAAGTGGTACCAATTTTCCCATCGTCTAGGCTTTCCGGTGGAGGTGTGGAGGAGACCGGTTTCAATTTTCTCAATTTGGGATGCAGCTCTCCTCGGAGAGGAGAACTCTCGTCGTCTGGCCGGTGTCTGTTTTTTGCCTTTAGAAATTTCTCACATAATTGAGAAGCGAGTGGTAATTTGTAGATACATGTTAAAAATATACTCATAAAATTGTTGTTATGTTGAGCTCTTCCCAAGTAACCACGCATTTCAAACCGTAATGCTTGCATACATATGATATGTATATCAAGCCAGCATTACCCTGTATGTATAATTCAATTTGGCTGAAAGTGGCTGTTGCGCATTTTATTTAGAACATTTTGGAAGTTGCAACCATGTAATATTGCAACTGTAGCACCCCTAAGTGAGCTTCACGATTATATAGTTATGTATAGTATAGTTATGTATTAGTTATAAGAGGTCATCATTGGGGCATAAGATGTCTGATTATGTTAATAATAAATTATATAGCTTATAGAACAATTCTCAGATCAGTAGTAAGTCTGCATAGCTGAAGTGCAGAGGTGTCTTCTAGGAACTAAATAAACCGTTTCATACATTACGATACATTACGACAATTTGGCTTTGAATAAATGCTTTCTCGGTAACTTTGTGTAAAAGAGTCTCAGTGGACTTACCAGGTATATTGATAGGCTTGTAGGCATATTGATTCACATGAAGAGGCATGTTAGCCAAATGAACATCACGTACAGGTATGAAACTCTTTGTTTCTTCATACGACGCACGACCCACTTTCGGAATAAACCTTTACAGTAATATCCCGTGCAGATTTGAGAACATACATACCCTGTTGCAAAACTGTAAACAAGTAGATTTATTGTTCAAAACATGTTTTAAATAATCAAATCCTTTCTGAAGCAAAATAGTATATAACATCTGGTTCATCCGAAGATGTAATATCCACATATCACATATCCGGGGAAGTGTGTGCTGAATAAGCATTTCAGAACTTCCTCATCAGAGGAAGTATGATCGCCAACGGAGTTCGTTCACTCAGAAATCCTTAGATTTAGATTTGCAAGGATCTTGTTCAACCGACTGACTTCACTCAAACTGGAGACATTTGTACGAAGATTTTTCCAGTCGGATCGTTCAGCAGACCGAAGAGCTTTCCGGTAGGCCTTGCGAGCCGACCTGAAAGCCTCCAATCCAGCTGAACGTCGTCTGTTCCGACATTTTTACATTGTTTTTTTGGTCAGAACAGACTGCAGAGGGCAAGCTTCTTCAAAAACTTTCATGATGAAGGACGTTGTACTATCAGCGGCATCATCTGAATCACTGGGAGTGTCCAAGGAGGGTGATTATTAGGCCGTCCCTTATTTTGCAAAATTTAGAAATGTTATAAGTTCGTTAGTGGCAAATGATCGTTTTAGCTCAAAAATGATCGTGTCAAAATTTGAAGTCCGTATCTCAAGGCTAAGTGGTCCCTCAAGGGGCCTAAAGTTGTCAAAAATTGTATGGGATCAAAAAAATATGAAATTTTTTTTCGACAAACAAATACGCTATTCCACTAAAACCGGTGATTTTAGGACCCTAAAGGGCCAAAAATGTACTTAGATTTGCGATATCTCTACTCGTTTCCAAGATATTGACAAAAAACGACCGAAAAATCAGCATTTTTGGCCATTTTTTTTAGATTCCGAAGGAAACTTACCCTATTTTGTTCAATAACTCAAAAACGAGTAGAGATATCGCAAATCTAAGCACAGTTTTGGCCCTTCAGGGTCCTAAAATCACCGGTTTTAGTAGAATAGCGTATTTTTTTTGTCGAAAAAAATTCATGTTTTTTTGGTTCCATACAATTTTTGACAACTTTAGGCCCCTTGAGGGACCACTTAGCCTTGAGATACGGACTTCAAACTTTGACACGATTATTTCTTAGCTAAAACGATCATTTTCCACTAACGAACTTATAACATTTCCAATTTTTGCAAAATAAGGGACGGCCTAGTGATTATTCATGAAATTTAACCGCAACCAAATCAGTAAAGAGATCCCAGTTGGTTGACCGGGGATTCCTGAAACGCAAAGTTTGCGAAGTAACATTTAAATGTTCAAAAAAGTTGTAGCGCTAATCAGAGAGAGAGATTCTTCATCTGACATCTACCAATTAGTCAACGCGTGACTAATTCTGTTAGAGCAAAGCGTTATGTCTAACACTTCATCTCTAGCAGATACCATGGGGGTTGGGCGGTTGCCTATGTTAAGTAATCCAAGATCTGTATTAATTAAGTACTCCATCAAACTGGAGCCTCTCTAGTTAATGTCTGAGCTATCCCAGATGATATAAAGACTATTTGCATCACTGCCAACAATTAGCGGAAGGCCTTTTGAAGTGCAGTATGCGATGACTTGTTTGGAAGCATTCATAGGCGATGGTTTAGCATGTGGTAAATAAACTGAACAATAGACGTATTTCCTGATGAGGTTTCCAACAGATACATCAATTATAACAGCACATACATCTCTTGTGGTTAATTCAGAGACAAGTGTAGCAACGATTGCGTTGTTAACAAGCACACAGGCTCGAGGCATGACACTCGAGTTTGCCATTCCATTTTTACTGAAAGTAGCACAAGGTTTCCTAGATAGAAATTCTCCTTACGAAAGTAAGGTTCTTGGATTAAGGCCATTTGGGCTGTATCATTTTGCATTAGCCTGCGCAAAGATTGTTTGATGTTATTCTGTTATGCTGAAGATTGATCTGAACTCTGCCGTGGGCAGCATAGTTGTCCCGTGTTCCATGGTAATCCTTATTAACATGGGACAACTATGATGTACACGGCAGAGCTATCCTATCCATAGGCATTACTCAAACTAGGCAAGATTAATCTCTTTACAATCACAGAACAATAAAGAATAGCAGCAACAAAACCAGATTGGTGTAATTTGGAAAACGCTAAAGGCGAGGATACACCGAATAGTGAAAAATCTTGTCTGTTATTGTTTTGATCTTGATATCAGTTTTGGGTCTTCAGTAATTCAATCAATAATATCTGAAGTATTTTCGTCCCATTTTAGAATATTCAAACTGTATCATACACATGAATGCATAAGTTTGACTAAATTAGGCAAAACTTGTGAAAATTAGTGCTTGTAATGGTGTTCAGGAGTAAATTTGGTGTGCAGCTGAAATTTCGACGGGTTTTGGAGCAAGACGGATGACCAGGTGCAGGAAGCTGTGTAGTAAAATCCATTGTTATGTAGAAAATGCAGTGAGTTTGCTCCAATTAGAATCCAGTAGACGCCCGGAGTTAGAGTGCAGGAGTGGTTTATGTTAATCCGCGTCCGTTGTTTTTTTTTTGCCCCTGCTCTCTTTGAATCAGTTTTTTAACGGTGAAGGTGGCGACGCGATCGGTGCGCCGGTGTTTAGTATTTAGTATTATGGTATTCCTTGCTGTGAATGCATCGTGAGTATCGTGCGACAATATCCATAATCATAATCCATAATAAACAAGTTTTCTTTAAGTCATAATTCGTTGAACAAATTTTGTCACGCGGGATCATGGAGATCCACTGGTTTTGGTTATTGGGACCGCGACGGTACATCGCCACCGCACTCAGCATTGACACCTCTCTATTGCGATGACGTTTTGGAAGCAGTCAAGATGAGAGGAAAAAATTGATTGTAATTCGGTGAAAGTAACCATATGTTGAACTTTTTGAACAATCAAAAGGTTAATTGGTCAATTAACATCTAAATTAACGACTTATGCAAAATATTTCGTTTAACCAAATCGATTTTGATAGTGTTAAGCGATTTATGTTAAGTACGATATTTCCCATACAAGTCACCCTCCAAAAGTTGCATGCAAGTTTTCATACTAACATAAAACGCTTAAATCTATAAAATTTGATTAGGTAAAACGAAATATTTTGCATGAGTCGTTAATTCAGATGTTAATTCACCAATTAACCTTTTGATTGCTCAAAAAAATATTTCCATGCTTAATGGCTTTCAGTCAAAAATGCTGAAAATCGCATATTTTGCCCTATAAATTGAGGTATAGCTCAACATTGTGACGTGTTGGAGCAAATCTGAGCCCGGATTTGGATTCAGCGGCCCAAAAACCTTCGGAGACACATAAGTTTGCTCTTGAGACAAAAAAATGTTGCGCTGTGTTATTGGAAATTACTATTAAGCGATGAAAGCGAATACGTTTGCTCATTTGATTAAGTAATACGTAGGTATTTGATGAGTTTTGAACCAGGAATTGAAATACATTTTTTGCAATTTCTCATCGTAATAGGCTGTTTTACCTCACGCAAATATAACAGGAAAAGGCCTACTTTCCAACACCAAATCGGAAGTGCTATAATGGTTCATTACAGCACTGATTTGCGTTGCGTAATGAACCATTACAGCACTGTTTTCAGTTTTGATCAGCTTCATGATGCTTTCTGGACGCAGGTTTGAAAATTTGTGACAACTGCACGGTGTAACCTACTAAGGAGTGTATCGGAAATTAACTATACATGTTCAAAACATCCTAATAAATAATTTATTCGAGTTATAAATAATTTTATTTTTGGAGGTACAATATAGATCCTCAGAAAAAGGAATGGCACTTTTGCTTTTGTAAAAATAATTATTTAACATGGACATTAATCTCAAAGTTTAAACGCATGATCTTGAAATTTTGGACAACTCTTAAAAATTTGAAATTGCGGAAAAAAGGGAAAAAAAAATTGGTTTTTTTAAATATTTTAGCGCAAATATATTGTTTCCCAGATTGCTCATAATATAGGTAAAAAATTATTTTCAAGAAAAAATTCGACTCCGTTTTAGCGCAATTCTTAAAAATGAAAAAAGGTCATTTTTCAGGGACCCCATTTTTTGATGCTCATTCAAAGCACGATTACGCAAATAAAAAATACATCAAGTTGATAATTCGATGTTTTTTTTAAATTGGAAATGTTTTTAAACTTAACGTCGAGGTAGCTTTAGTAGAGAACGGAATTGTATAACCTTTGAAGATATTTAAAACAGACTGTCAAAGTTCGACAAAAAATTATTGTTTTTTTAGGATAGGCCATTTTTTGAATGCTAATGGTTCTTCGATCATAAATATTTTTTTTAAGTTGGTGCTCGGTGAAATGTTATGTGTACATAACTGCTAACAATAATCAATATTTTTTGGATTTTTCCCGTACAAGTTTTATTCGCTACAGGTTATTGAAACGCTGAAAAATCTTTTAAAAACAACAATTTGTCCAAAACTTTAATTTGTGAGATGTTTTCATTCTACAATATTTTCAATAATGCTAAACATTTTTCAAATTTTTTATGGCTGTTCTAAACTTGACTGTATTGTGAAGATTTGATAGAAGAACCGAAATGATAAGACCAAACGTGCTTCGAGATAGAGCATCCTGAACGTTTATAGTTAACTAGCTGTCCCGGCAAACTTTGTCTTGCTATAAGTTATGGTGGTTTGACAATTGTTAAGCTCATTGCAGCACGGCACTCTAGATTGGTTTCATTTCGATATTGTTGATTTTTTACACAGGTCATGAAAAATCAGTACCTTATCAATTTTATTACTTTTCTAGTTGATTTTCGTAACTTTTTGTACATATAAACACAGCCACCACGAATACGAACCGAACCGTGTAAGAGTCATGCTGATCGGTTCAGCCGTTCTTGAGTTTTGTTGCCTCAAAGGAACTTCAAACTCATTTTTATATATATAGATTTCCGATACACTGCTTATGATCAGATTTTCTTAAATATGGCTATGATCATCAGTGTGCAGATTGATGAAAAAGTTTTGATAAAAACTATCTTCAAGCGGTAATTTATGAACTTGCTAAAAATGTGGTACGCAACTCGATGCAGAACTCGATTTTTACAGCACTCGTCGTAATTATCCAACTCGGCAAGCCTCGTTGCCGTTGGATAAATGTACGACTCGTGCTGTAAAAATCATCATTCTGCACCTTGTTGCGTAAACTATTATTATTAAGTTGTTCGTTCTACAGATAGTTCCATAACCTCACATGGTTCTGCGGGATTTGTAGGCGAAATCTCAACTGAGTTGTTAAACTAATTTTTGAGTTTTCGCCTACGAATCCCGCAGAACCGTGTGAGGTTATGGAAGTATTACTTAATCAAATGGGCAAACGTATTCGCTTTCATCGCTTAATAGTAATTTCCAATATTAATCCTAATTAAAACTCCTTTCTAGTAATATTATCTTCATAACATTAGCTAGCAGAGTCTAGCACATCTAATCACTAAAATCAATTATTATGACTACAATTATTAAGGGCCCATATAGCCGAGGCGGTAAACGCACGGGTATTCAGCATGACCATGCTGAGGGTGACGGGTTCGATTTCCGGTCGGTCCAGGATCTTTTCGTAAAGGAAATTTCCTTGACTTCCTTGGGCATAGAGTATCTTCGTGCTTGCCACACGATATACACATGCAAAATGGTCTTTGGCAGAGGAAGCTCTCAGTTAAAAACTGTGGAAATGCTCATCGAACACTAAGCTGAGAAGCAGGCTTTGTCCCAGTGAGGACGTTACGCCAAGAAGAGAGAGAGAGAGAGACTACAATTATCATGACGCAATATAATTTTGAGCACGAGTTCAACATATGTTTACTTTCACCGAATAACAATCATTTTTTTCCTCTCATCTTGACTGCTACCAAAACGTCATCGCAATAGAGAGGTGTCAATGCAGAGTGCGGTGGCGATGTACCGTCGCGGTCCCAATAACCGTCACAGCTACAAATGTTATCTTCAAAAGTTGTATTGAAGTGATCAATTTGACCCATGATTATGGTAACGGTGTCTCTGGTAGAAGAATATTATTAGAAAAAAAAAAACAGTATCCCTAAGTCACCCACCAAATGAAAGCTAAGGGTATCTTCTTTCAATTGAGTGTGAGAGCGAAATGTTGAATCGGGGGTTAATTTTTCATACAAGTATTGGATAAAAAGCACTCAAAAATGGGAATTTTCCGGAAATTTGTTCTAGAAATCACGAGAAAAATGAAAATTGTTCCAGAACATTTCGCTCTTAGCCGCAATTGAACGTGGGGATACTATTTTTTTCGATATTTTTTTGTTACAGACACCGTGAAGGTACTTGGTATACACTTCTACGGTTGATGCTAAGTGTTCAATAAAGACGTGCAGAAAAGAATGACGGTCGCTTCTAATTAAAATTACCTCTTCGTGAACCTGCAACACTGAACTACTGCTCCGTCGAATGACCCAAAAACAAGGCTAAAAGTGCAGATTGGTCGAACAGACAAATGTATGCATATGTACTTGGATACGATACGAGATAGCCGCAGGGTAACCTGGGGTAACATGCACCCCCGGGGCTCCGGGACAAAACGCCCTCACGCTATTTCACTATATAAATAAAGTTCCGGCCGGAGCCGCCTGGTATTTCATTAGAATTCATAGCGGGAAAAGCCAGAGGTCGTATTGTCCCACCTCAAGGTGCGTTTTGCCCCCAACTGTTTTTCAGCACCCAAAACGTAACACTTTTTTAAATTGTTCATTTGTATCGGTAAAATTGATATCACGCGGACAAAAAGTTGGCGTCTCTTAGTTAAATAAGTAAACTAACTTCCAATACGCAAGACACCTATAAAATCATCGTAATCTTAGTTATTGGGCAACGTTTGCTCAGAGGGTACATATTACCCCACCTTCCCCTATGCAATTTTATTTTCACCGGCCGGCTAAGCGACGACCGACGACGACGGTGCGGTTGCCCTCCGAGATGTTGTCATCCTGAAAACTTGATCTAGTTCAGTTCTGTTCAGTCAGACGGGGTGGCCTCTGATTGCTTCATGCCCTGCTAAAGCATTCGTAGGTACCGACCGAGGCCTACTACAGTGCTGTAGGAGAGTTGAAGAGTCACACATGACTGCTAATCGACAACAGCCTCTCTTGGTTTGCAGCAAGTTTGTCACACATAGAGGGGTAACTTTGCGATAGATGTTGATGTACCTATGAGGTAGAACTGGGTAGAACACAGCAGCCAGCCGGCTCACTTTCAAATCGATTGACCGTCATCATCGTCGTCGTCGGCTTGTGGTTGCTCTATCGTGAAAGCTTTGGCAGAACATGGGGGTACGTGGCGTGGGCATGCTGCTGTACAACTAAATGCACTATGTTGAGATACAACCTAATTGCGCAAAGATTATATTATACCGAGACCACTGCCAATTGGGTCAGTCATGTGCGACAGTCACCCGGTGCGACATAGGACACTATAAGCATGGGGAATTAATGTGTGTGGATACCTCTAATATTGCTAAACATATGCAGCATATTCCTGCTAAGAAAAATTGACTTCGCTGATACACTGGAAACTGCAACCGATTTGCAAAATAAAACGTGGATGCGTTAATTGAAATGATGTGTAAATATGATCAACGACCCATATAGCGTAGCCAGCTTTTCGATCATTGGGGAAGGGGTGGTGGTTCAAGCACCCTTAGCAAATTTTTACCTACTAGCTAGTTATACATGCAACACGATGGAATTGAATATAATGACATTATATTTTTTTTATCTAGTTCATTTATTTGGGGCTCAACCGCGTATAACGCTTTACGGAGCCGAAGATCTTTTTTGGTACTTAAAGCCTGTATCCGCAATAATTGGGACATAGAAGTACGGCAGTAACTCTGTACTGAATCAATAAAAATTGGCCAATAATTATCTGAGAACTCGTTGATATATGCTTATTATTTGTGCAAAATTTCATAAAAATCGAAACATTATTTTTAGCTGTGGATGAGAAATAAACAGACGTGGTTTTTAAGATTTTGTACAATCATCACCCATTTTCATTCGCATACTAGATGGTTTTTATCAGCAACAATTCAAAGTTCTGTGAGGATAGTTATGAAAATCCGTGTGCAGTTATGATAATAATAGAGACACTTTCTTGCAAAATTTCATCAACTTTTATCATTTGGATTGAAAGTAAATGGTGTTGATAGGGGATAGTGTTAGTGAAAATGTTTTATGTTTTTCATGTGCGATGTTTGCCCATTCATAGCTTTTGAATGTCTCTGCCAATTTCCATGAAATTTTCACAGAAGGTAGTTGATTTTGTGTATATTATGCCTGCAAAATTTGATGAGTATTGGTGTAGCACTTTCAACAATACAATCGATACAATAAGGGCTACTCACTAATTGTTGTCTCTACTACAAAATTGTTGATAGTGCATCGATTTTTTTTTAAATTTTTCCTATGCAAGTAAAGTAGATTGAGAGGTTTGTGTTAAAAATTTCAGTCATTTCCTTAATCAAATTCAAAAGTTACAGCACTGATAAGCTAAACCAGGGGCTGTACAAAATTCAATTGCTCGCGTTCTACCGCTTCATTGCTACAACAAAAGGTACTTCACCGATTCACATGAAATTTTGCAGGTGAAATGAACACATCTTAAGATATTATCAGGCAGAATTCGAGCAATTTTAATGTATCTATTGCAGAGTTACAGCCACATTTCTGTGTCCCGATTATTGCGGAGACAGGCTTTAATAGTATACATTTTACAGAGTAATCACTTTTTAATGATATCTGTTAGTAATGGGTGGAAGAATGACATTATATTCTAAAAGCATTATTCAACCCTTCAGCAGTCACGCTGTTGTATTTTGTACAACACGTTGAAAAAAAACCTCTACTGTTCTACACAATTCCAGTATGGCATAATGGTAAACCGTCGGAAGATTTATTGAAATGTCTACTAAATGTCTAAGATTTCTCAAAACGTCTTCCATGACTAACTGGAGTTCTTTCAGTAATAAATAATCCAGTTTGTCTATGTTTATTGGCAATCTTGGAATGTTCTGGATCTCTATTTCTCTTAGAATAAAACTTTGGTTGTATTGTCCGAGTGCATCCTTGCCGAAATTTCCTTAAATATTGTTTTATATACTCGTATACTGCATATACTCATCTCAGAGTATAATCCTAAAGAAATGCCAATTGACGTATTCCTGTAAGGATCCTTGGAAGAAATGTTGAATGTATTCTCGTAAAAGCCTTGAAACTATTACTGAAAGAAAACCCTCGTGGTATTCTTGTGAGAATTCCTAAAGCAAATGCCTGGAGAAATTCTCGGAAACATTTCTGAAAATATTTCCGGAGAATTTCAATTAATAGAATTAAAAAAAAAATCCTGGAATTTATTCAAAAAGAAACGTCTAGAGGAATTTAAGAAGGAATTCCTAGAGAAATTCGGGATGAACTCCAGGGGGAATCCCTACAGGAACGCCTGAAGAAAACCCCGGAGGAACTTTTTAAAGTATACCTGGAAAACTCCTGGATGAATTCTGGGAAGAATCCTTAGAAAAATCATTGGAGGAATTTCTGAGCAATTCCTGGAAAAATCTACAGAGAAATTCTGGAAGGAATTCATGAAGAAATTTCTGAAAAAATCCCTTGAGAAATTCCAGGAGCATTTACTGGAAGAATCCTTGGAGAATTTCCTGAAGAAATATCTTGGAAAACCCGTGGAGAAATTCGTGGAGAAATCACTGAAGCAATTCCTGGTAGAATCTCTGGAAGAATGCCTAGAGGAATCCCTGAAAAATTTTTGAAGGTTTCCTGAACAATTTGTAGGAAGAATTTCTGAAGAAATTCCTAGAGGATTTCTTTGAGAAATTTTTGGAGGAATTGTTGACATGATTTCTGAAGGATGTCCAGGAGCAATTGCTGTAGAAATTCCAGGAGCAATTCCTGAAGAATTTTCTGGGGTAATTTTTGGAGGAATTCCTGGAGGAGTTCTTCGAGTAATTCCTGGACTGGGGAAATCTTCAGAGGAATTCTTGAACGAATTACTGGATGAATTTCTGTAGAAATCTCTAGAGAAATTTTGGGAGGAATTTCTGAAAAAAAATCTGTTGAGAAATTCGTGGAGGGATTTTTAGAGGAATTTCTGGAGAAATCTTCGAAGGAATCCTTGGGAGAATTCTTACAGAAATTCGTGGAGAAGTCACTAAAAAAACCTCTGATGCAGTTTCTAGAGGAATTCTTAGCGGAGGGATCCCTGGAAAGTTCCAGAAACTATTCCTAGAGAAAACCCTGGAAGAATCTCTTAAGCAATCTCTGAAGGATTTCCTGGAGGAATTGCTGAAAGAATTCCTGGAGAAATCTATGCAAGAACGCCCCTGGAAAATACCTGGCTAGATTCCTGGAAGAATACCTAGGAGAATTCCTGGTGGAATTCTTGGAGGAATCCCTGAAGTAATTCCTGGGGAAATATTTGGAGGAATCCCTGGAGATATACCTGGTGGAGTTTCTAAAGAAATCCCTGTAATAGTCTCTGGAAAAAATCCTTGCCGAATTCCTGGATGAATTCCTGTAGGAATTCCTTGGGGAATTCGTGGTGGTACTCTTGGAGGAAACTCTGAAGCAATTCCTGGAGGAATCACTAGATGAATTCCTAAGGAATACCTGGAGGAATGCCTGGATGAAGTGTTGAAGGAATGCATGGAGGAGGTCTCCAGTTGGCCTAGTGGTTAGGGCTATGGATCACCAATCCGAAGACGGCGGGTTCGATTCCCGGTCCAGTCAGGAAAATTTTCTTGACTCCCTGGGCATAATGTATTGTGCTTACCTCACAATATATAAAAAAATCATGCAATGGCAGGTAAAGAAAGCCCTTCAATTAATAACTGTGGAAGTGCTCAAAGAACACTAAGTTAAAGCGAGGCAGGCCAAGTCCCAGTGGGCATGTAGAGCCATAAAGAAGAAGAAGAAAACCCTGCAGGATTTCTTGGAGGAATTTCTGAAAGAATTCCTGTAGGAATTCCTAAAGAAATCACTGGAGGATATCCAAGAGGAATGCCGGTAAGGATTCCTGAAGGAATCTCCAGAGGAACTCCTGGAGAAATCTCTAGAGGAATTCAATGCGGAATTTCTAGAGGAAACTCTGGATGAATTCCTGGAGGATTTTTCAGAAGACTCCCTGTAGGAATTCTCAGAGGAATCCCTGGAGAAATTCCTGAACAAATTTCTGGAGGAATCTCTCAAGGAATTTGAAGGAATACCAGGAATAATTCCTGAAGAATTCGCTAGAATTCTTGGAGAAATCCTGAAGGAACCCTTAGAAGAGTTCGTGGAAGAATCCCTGTAGCAGTTCCTGAAGAAATCCCTAGAGGAATCCCGCAAGCAATTTCAACATTTCCTGGAGGAAGTGCTTTCTGCAGGAGTTCCTGAAAGAATTCCAAGAGGAATTCTAACAAGCGTTCCTGGGGAAATCCTTGGAGAAATTTTTAAAATAATCTCTTGAGTTGTTCCTGAAAGAATCAAAAAGAAATGCCCTGGTGAATACCTGGAGGAGATCTTGGAGGAAAACTTGGAGGAATTCTTGAAGAAACCCCACGAGGAATCCCGGAAGCATAACAAATGGAAGAATTTCTGTTGTAGTATCTAGAAATAAAAATCTGAAGGAATCCATGCCTGCAATAATTTCTGGACTAATTATTGTAGGCGAAATGTCTAAAGAAATCTCTGTAGGAACACTTACAGAAATATCTAGAAGGATCTCTATTGACATTCCTTCGGAAATCCGTGAAAAAATTTCTTGAGGACTCCTAAAAAATGCACTGGAACAATCAGTGCAGGAAGCTCTTAAGATATCCCAGGAGAAATTCCTGGCTCCAAATAAATATTATCTCTACAAAAAAAACTAAGACAACCTTAGATTGAAGAATCATTCAGAGCAATAAAAGCTAATGTTGGTAACTTGTATTACGAAAGCTATAGAAGTTCTTAAAGATACGATTCTGCACATGAAAGACTGGTTCGTAGGTCCAGTTCATGTTGGCTATCCGCTGCTTGTGTTTTTTTTTTTCTATAACTGAATCTCAGGGTCTGACGCCAACTCCCTATATTTCTGGGTGCTCAATTTACTGACGTTTATGCGAGCTTTCAGTTTGTAATTGAAGTTTCCCAAATCCAATAACCCAGTTTTCTTGTATCTTCCTTCTTTATGGCTCTACGTTCCCTCTGGAACTTGGCCTGGCTCTCTTCAGCTTAGTGTTCTTTGAGCATATCCACAGTTATTAATTGAAGTGCTTCCTTTGTCTGCCATCGCATGAAATTGGTATATTGTGAAGCATGAACAATGATACACTATGCCCAGGGAGTCGAGAAAGTATTCCAAACTGAAACGGGAACCCGCCGTCTCCGGATTGGCGATCCGTAGTCTAAACCACTAGGCTAACTGGAGACTATACTGCAATATTCAAACTGTTCCACTATAGCATATGTTGCATATCACCACAAACAATACCATCTCGTTAGAGAGATTAGAGACAATTTTAAAGCACCACAATTAAACCCATGTCGTGATACAAAGCAACGTTAACAAGATTAAGAGTAGTTCAAGTACAATTAATCACTTATCATCGCCAATAATAATGTCTAGCTAGCAGAGCGCCGGGTGGAGATCGAAACGTGTAGGTAAGGTAGATGTCAGTCACGTCTAGATTACGTAGGAATTAAAGCTTTAGGCGCGCTGTTGCTCGACCTTTCCCGTTGCATTATGATGAGCTATTCATTAGCAAACAATTCGCACATATGTAGATATCTGGCTTTTGTTTATGTAATTGCGTTTTTGATGCACTATGTATGGTTGGTGAATAATATATTCTCTGATTAATGAACTTCTTCCTGCTGGAGTATTTATGTGAGAATATCAGAAATACAGTATTGTTCCGATTTTATCACGCCCCTTTTCAAAACTACTTTTCAATATTCTACAAAATCTACACGCATCTTAAATATTTTTAATGTTGCAAATCGCGTCTTCAACATTCACCTTAAAGAAGAGGGGAAACACTTGCTCTCAAATGTAACAGCAAATGAATGAAAAATGAAGGACTGACGCGCGGAGGCCGTGATAAAATCGAAACATTACTGTATTGAAACTCTGGACCGACTTTGCATATTCACCTGATTAAACCCCTTTCCTTACGAATGAAGTGCTGATAAACAATCGTGACATACTTCCTGGATGGCTAAATAATTTTGGGACCAATTTTACAAACGTACAAATCTGATTCTTTTACGGGTATTTTAGTGTACGACAAATCGCATAAAGTAAATGTAATCAGCCACTTGGTTGGGGGAGAAACTGTTATGTCTTCATTCCGGTTCCCATGCACCCGATGCGGGATAACACCAAAATACGTTTGCGAAATTGTTGTTATCGGTTTTGAGGCGCCGCCGGGTTGCCTTAGGGAAACAGTTTGGTTGATGGGTGGTTTTTCGCAATGAAAGTAGATGCTGTATTAATTACTCAATATTTATTACAAGTACTTGATCCTCAGCCAAGTATGGAGAAACTGAATGGCGCAGCACTTTTTTCTACCAAATAATCCATGTTATATTACAAGCCTAACTTTACCAAACACCGTATCTAACAAAATCCGGTTATTTTTTTTCACAAATCATCCCCAAAGGTGAGTGACACAAGTAGTCCTCAACGAAATTCAGCGCCTCATGTGAAAATCTCTTTTTTGTTTACAAATGTTACACATACGAGGTTTGGTAAAGTTAGGCTTGATTTCAGGAATTTTGTTCAACATTTTTTTTACATATTTAATGATTCCACACTTACTTTTCATACTTTCGTCTGAGCTATTAGCAGAGTGGATCACGAATCCAGAGATCTGAATACTTGCCTTTCTCAGGCTAGCCGACGGACCTCGGTTGTACTTGTGTGTGGCAGAAGGTTGAAAATCATTTTCAGGAATTTATTTTGTCAGCCATTCTATAGAAAAACGATATAGTGCATCTCCGATTGTCGTGAAACTTGGTGGGCTTGTAGTTATTCGGAAAAAATTAGCCCCGTATTTTTTTATTCCGTTATTAGGGTGACCAATTTTCCTATAGGGTGGTCCAAAAAATCAAGGTTTTTCAAAACTAAAAATTTTCAAAAAATCGTAACTTTTGAACCATTTGACCGATTTCAAACTTCTTTTTTTTTGTTTGAAAGCTATTGAATTGTAGTTTTCAGGAAAAATACGTTAAAGGGGCTAACATATAAAGAGTACTATAAAATATGCAAATACATATATTAGTTGTTTCACGTTTTCATGGTCTCGGGACCAAAAAGGTACCCTGGTTTTATATTTTTATCATAAAATTCAGGAAATTTGGCATAACATATCAAAAAATCAGAAATGTATGATGTTTTGTTTTTGAGATATGATTTTTTGAATATAGAGAGTCATATATTATAGTACTAGCTACTCTAAAATTGCTTGAAATTGCAAATTCTCATTAAACTATGCATAGTATTGCTTTTTAAAGTGATTCCTGGTGGTTTTGGTATCCATAATATTATAAGGAATCAAAATATGATCAAATTTAAAAAAGTGTCTTGTATGGGAAAATTTGACCTTTTATTTTCAAAAATTCATATCTCAAAAACTAAAAAAAACATACATCTCTGATTTTACGCCAAATTTCCTGAATTTTCTGATAAAAATATAAAACAAGGGTACCTCTTTGGTCCCGAGACCATGAAAACGTGAAAAAACTAATATATTTGCATATTTTATAGTACTCTTTACATTTTAGCCCCTTTAACGTATTTTTCCTGAAAACTACAATTCAATAGCTTTCAAACAAAAAAAAAAGAAGTTTAAAATCGGTCAACTGGTTCAAAAGTTACGATTTTTTGAAAATTTTTAGTTTTGAAAAACCTTAATTTTTAGGACCACTCTATATGAAAATTGGTCACCCTAATGACGAAATAAAAAAATACGGGGCTTGTAACTCTAAACTTTCCTAAGTATTTACTAATAGTATCGCGATAGTATTTCTAGTATTTGCAAAACTTTCATCAAAGCAACATGGTTGCTATGGATTGATAAAGTGCAGTTTGTTATGTGGTCGGCGTTAAGTCAGAGGGGACCAAGTAACAAAATTGACGAAAATTAGATTTTTAGAGCATTTGATCAAGAATTACTTAGGCTACTTGGAACATTCACCTAATTTTGATAATGTTACAATTTACGAGACTTATAGCACAATTTTCTTTTGGTTGAACTGCAAAAATCATTAATAGCGTGCAGTCAGAGTGGACCATATGCTTGATGTCAAGAGAGATGAAAAAATATGTATTGGTTAAAATCCAATAAATATAATAGTTTATCATCCAAATGTGATACGTTTCCAAATCGTTAGAGAGTCAACGCATTTTCTGATGATTATTGATCAAGAAAGCACGTGTAATTCCATTTTATTATGATCAATATCGTATTTTACAGATCATCGTGTTGAAGCATATTGGGGCATTTCACGTGCAGACAGAGTGAACCATGTGTCTCTAAGAAAAATAGTTGAAATTACCTTATTCTTCGTAATCCTTTCCTAATCAAAATATGTTTGTTTAGTAGCTGTTGGGCATCATATTGAAATGTATCAATGACCGTTTCATGAAGAAATTGATTTGACCGATTATTGAAGATTTGTGTACTTGGTTCACTCTGTCTGAACGAGGTTTTGAAAAATGCCAGTCCTCTGAATAAATTATTATGAACCGTGTAACGACAATATTTTAAAAACGTGCCGAACTATGAAAATACATTCAAAACTTGTTAGCTATTGAATGTTCAAGTTAGGAATTCTTAAATAGCTCATTAATTGACTACCTTTCATGCGATATTGAACTGTTGTACTTGATCCACTCTGACTGAACATAAAAATTGAAAATGGTAATCAACAGTGTAATAACAGAAATATCAAATTTCAAACTTCCTGCTCACATTAAACATCACTCATGTTAACTTTTGCCCTACTTGTGCATTATTTTTTCATCAAATATGTAAGAACTTGAGTGTGAACTGTAGTTGGTTGAAGATTTTCCTAAAACCGTTCAGTCAGAGTGGACTAAGTACAATTAATTACTTAGCAATTTCTCGGTTTTAAGCTTTATTTAACGTTTTTCCGCGATCAATACAGAGCGATACTATGATGAATAGTTATTAAGATTTATGGCAGAAATTCAAAAACATTTGTTGAAAAACTCAAAACTTATAGAGTTGCAAACTTTAAAGTCGTTTTTCTAGAAATTATGTAAAAGACACATGGTCCTCTCTGACTTAACGCCGACCATGTGTCAGTTGTACCAGCATGAGACTGGAAACTGAATGAAAAACTGTGTTTTAGAATGTTTTTGACGGCGTTTAAAAGGAATATTTCGAAAAGGTAAGATCATCATTTGTTATTCCTTCGGATTTATTCAATTTAGTGCTGTAATTTCAGCTGAAAATCTCATTATCACTACGACCAGTTTCGAGATGAATTCGAATCCGTGCCATGATTCGTGCCCTTTGGACATAACAGGCACACAAAGGCGATGTATATATCCTGAATGTTGTACCTCGTTTACACAATATGAAATAGATTGTTTATTTGTTTTACGTTAATAATAAAGCTTTAGGTAATGTAATGTGAAGCCGACCGTTTTCTTGATAGTGAAAGCTCGTCTATAGCTTTGAGCAACTATTTATTTTAATGTTTCTGGTGGGAATCATCCAAGAAGTTACGAAATTATTTCATTTCTCTTTCTGTTTCATCATCGATTAATCACCATTCGCCATTCGATAATGCATCAGATTCTTTCCAATCACCCAAGAAAACTAAAATCTCACTACATAGCACGCTCATTCAATTTGCTGACATTAACGTAATAAGACGAAGTAAGTTTAATACAAAAATGCATCCCATTTAACTACAAGCATTTGTAACAAAAATCTCACAAGTTTCTTTCTTCTCACCCCGTAATAAATCGACGATGGATTGCCTGTCATCAGCCTCAAAACGAAAACAAGTTTTCTGAAAACCAGAGCTCTTTGATGACTTTTCCTCGAGTATTTGCTTAGTATTTCGCTAGTATTTCTTAGTATTTTGCGATACTATGAAGAGTTTAGAGTTGCAAGCCCCTTGGGTCTGATTATTTCCGAAGAACTACAAGCCCACCAAGTTTCAAGACAATCGGAGATGCACTATATCGTTTTTCTATGGAATGGCTGTTGTATTACCTGCAGGTGAGTCTGGGTACAGCCTCTCCGATTTGATTGTAAACTGACAACTTTTTCGCGGTAGAGAGCTTAGAACGTGTGTTAATGGAGGGTACAGGCTTTTAAGGTAGTATCCATTAGGTTCAGGAATTGGAATGGACTCCGACAGGACTCTGGAGACGCTGACAGGCTATGTCCTTGCGTGAAAGTAGTTGTTGATGACTTTCACCAGATATTTTTTCTGAAGGCTTTCAGTCACAACAAGTTGTGTTTATTTTTACAGAATATTTGCCGACGTTTTGATCCCTAATAGGAACTTTTTCAAGGCTCGATACTAAAACAACAAGTTAAAAGGATGTTAGAATCTTAAAGAGTCGGTCTTGAAAGGGTTGCACACCGGCATATCATCCCGAGCAGAAGGGCATACATACCTTACAAATACCATGCGAAGAGCAACATGTGCTCTAATACCTAAAATTGTTATTGCTACGTTATTCTACGAAATGTTATGAGAACATCACAATAACAGTATTTGAGCAGAGTTTGGTATTGTTCAATGTAGTATTTGTTCGTTTAGCAGTGAAAATAACCAAAGAACAAAATTTGCTATTACATCATGAAGTCATCGAACAAATGAAACATTTAATAACAAGAAATGTTATTAGTTTGTTTTTCAATAACTTTGGGATAACAAACACAGCACTTGAAATTTTAGGTATGCATTCATTATTGAAATCACAGGACTTGTTATTTTCTAGGTGTTATTTATACAAAATTTTGGTAGTCGTTTTTGTTATTTTGCCTCTTATTACCACCTAATGAAGAGGATATCAAGGTATGGTAGTATTTAAGATAAATACCTTGATATGTTATTCTCTTGTTATTTTCATCTGCTCGGGATAGCGAACATAAGTTTATGTCGTCGCGGTTGAAACCCGAAGTTTACCCACACGCGTCAATCGATTTTTCTCCAAATCCATAGGCAAAACTTAACGTCGGACGTAGTGCACTGGACAGCGAATCTGGCTTTCTAGCCAGCGCACATTGCCCGACGTACGTCCGACGCACGGTTAAGGAGAAAAATCGATTTTCGCGTGACAAAAATTCCGATTTTCAATTGCACGTACAATATTGTGACTAAATTTATAGTACAATGACCCCACAATTTATGAATCGGCAAAAATGACCACAGTTTATGGATCCCTCATTTGATAAACATGATGATTCATAAATAGTGTAAAAAATTAAGGTGATTCATCGGTGTGGGGTCACTGTATCACTGTCACTTCTGTTCTGCTGTTCCTGTTGGACTTGATCGT
Organism: Aedes albopictus; assembly: GCF_035046485.1. Taxonomy (NCBI): domain Eukaryota; kingdom Metazoa; phylum Arthropoda; class Insecta; order Diptera; family Culicidae; genus Aedes; species Aedes albopictus. Next base: position 211,249,601 of record NC_085137.1, read on the forward strand.
TTTACGATGGCTATTGGCTTATACGGCTTGAAGATCGTTGACTAGCACTATATCAATCTGATTGTTTCAAGGGAGGATCAATGCTGAAAATGTCATTCCGACATATCTAAATTTAGCCTTCAGCTCAGTAGGCGACGCGACCGCTCCCGGGTTAACTTAACACCCACTGTTGGCGCGAGTTTCCTCTAGATCAATGAAACACATATTGAGAGCAGCGTTTCCTTACGACAGCTTCAATGCTGTATTAATGGAAATTCATTTTAATAGTTTTAAAATGTTTTTAACTTAAAACTACTTACATGATAGTTTCTTAATCTCTAACGAACTCTTCGACTCAACGCTCAACTTAACACTAAATCTCCTTACAATTCTAATATGTACATTCAATTAATTCCTATTGGATAGGACAGTTGCCAGGTTCACCCAAATACATGCGATACCGTCGCAACACCCACATAGAGTGGCGAGCGTTCAGTTAACTCCTTTTTTTCTCTATTGGAGGTATAACCACTGTAAACCATGTAACCAGTGGGTTACACCTTAATCGTCATAAGCCCAAAACATGAATTAATCAAATGATTGAATTATATAAATATTTTTCTTTTCCCTTTCAAACATGATATTTCATAAAATAAGCTAATTGCTAATCCCTCGATGGCTCATCTCATAATAAGCGTACGATGGCGCGGTCGAGCATTGGGGTACGTTCGCAAAATCATTTGTTGCATAGAACCTTTTCTCATGCTTGACTTTGGTGAGATGAGACATCAAGGAAGAAGGATGATCGCTTTATACACTATACTACAAAAAAAAAATCATAATTTAAAAAAAAACAGGGTGAACCTTTCTTCGATTAAATGAATTCAAAAATATTTTGTAAATCATACTAAAACTTCACAGAAATTAAATGTTTTGAAAATTGTAAAAAGAGGATGATGGATATCCCACCTAAATGTCTTTTAATTTCTGTAATTAGATAGACATACTAATCAAAGACGCGCCACGATCATCCTTACAAAAGTAACCAATCTAGCTAGGTAAATTAGAAATAACCGTCAAAACGAATCTTTCGAGCTGCCCGACGATATGTGGAGTTACGTAACGTGTACCCATGGAAAACTTGGCGTCTGCGAAGTGTGCGTTTTGGACGGATATGCATACGGAGAAATACTGGGAGAGTGATCTGGACAGATGTTAGTGGGAGAGCCGAGGATATAAAAGCGATTTCCCGCGAGGGAATCGGCCTCTATTCCATTTTGGAAAACCCACCAGTAAGTTCGGCTCGCGGATATATTCGAGTGATTTGACCAAAAGTTACATCGGGCATTATACTGTGCGTGATCGTGAAGTAGTGCGCCAATTTGCTACTTGTCCACGGTGGAGGTGAAAAGTTTGACTGAGTGGTGTCTTTTAAGATTTAGTGCCGTATTTTTCACCGGAAGAGTCCGGAAAAGTTAGAGGTGATAAGTACTCGCACCGGCCCGAACCGTGAACAACTTTCCCTCCGTGTTAAATCCACTCGGCCGCACAAGTGAGAAAATCTGGTGGTGTCTCGAATATCGACTGTTCGTCAACATACAGTCCCGTGAAGCCAGTGAGAATCATCTGCGGATGAGAAGGCTTCGTGAACGAAGCATCGGACGTAAACTTTGAAGGACCCACCGCTCATCCACGAAGTATCGACCACGTGGCCCAAGGTTCGGTGAATCGTCGCTGTCCGGCCTACCCCTACCACACCGACAAGGCCTGAAGACTTCGGTGGCTCTCCACTAGCACATCTATCCTTGCGATCGGCGTATCGCACGACCAGGTACGTGAGTTCCCCATCTTTCATCTCGTGGATTACTCTCCCACGAACAAGCGGATCGTCAGTCTGGGCCCAGCCATCGTCGTCGAAGGCGCCCATCCCTCCAACGGCCGCAACGTGTGATGCTAGCCAACGATTTCCTTTTTTTTGTATGATTAAGAACAAATTGAAACCTAAAACCCACCCCGAATGATCCTATTTTTTCAATATAATGTGTGCACTCAAAATTTTCTCTTTTTATTAAATTGCTTTTGGTGAAATCAGACAGACAGCATTTGTGAGGCTTACGACGATCAGGTAAGTGTCTAATCATCGTTACCTTCCCCGGTTTGCCCTGAGATTCTCGAGCTAGCGGATTTATATGGAAAGCGATATATCGCAAGAACAGCAGTAGGATATTTTAATTGATTTTAGCGAACCGTTTGTTTCAACCAATATTTGATCTTTTGTGGTATATCCTGTGTCCAGGGCCGGATTTACAAATGTATTTACAGATTTTTGCCCATCTAACATAAAAAAAAACTAAAAACTATATTTTTTTTCAAATATGTTAATGAAGGAAGGTATTAATGTCATTAGGGAAATTTTTTAAAATTTCCTACATTTCTAGTCAAATTTGTAGCACAACCGATGTTGTTGTTTTTGCGAAATTAAAGGAGAATTTCTAGTGGATCCCTGCTGCAATCTTTGGAGAAGTTGCAGGTCGATCACCACGAAGAAAGAACAATATACAAAAACTTGTTCTAACGTGATTGCTAGGGAAGGTTCTCACAACCTCCCAAAAGAATTTTTCACAAAGCTCTGAAATAAAAAAGGAAAATATAAAAGAAAATGCTGAATAAATTTTAGAGGGAATCCATGATAAGTTTCTGACAAAATTTTTAATTAAATTTTCAATAGAATTTCTTGTTAAATTTCTTGAAAACATTTAACGGAAAAATCGGATAAATGTTTAGCCAATTTCTCCACAATTTTTTCTGATATTTTATTTAGAAATCTGTGGATTTTATCAATTCGCCAAAAATCCATCCTTATTTCAGCAAGCAAATCTCTTCACTCACAAAAACTCAAACTTCAAAATAATTTGTCTTAATTTCATGATAAATTTTCTCTAAAAAAATGTTGCAACAGTTTTGGTAATCTCCGATTTGAGAATGTCATAAGCTGTCGTAAAATCAAAAACAAGAGCTTCAAAAACACTTTTAAATTTCGGCAAAAAAAATCCTTTAATTCTTCAAAAATTCTTATAGAAAATTCTTCAAAATATTTTCAAAAACTTTAAACAGAAAAAAAAACAAATACATTTAGCAGGAACTTTTTGATTCTTCAATTGAAGTTTCTTCGAAGATATTCTTCAGGATCTCCGGTAATTTTTCATAAGGAATTGCACAAAAAAGAATGGTATTAAGTTTTGGAGGCAAAATTTAGAATTTCATAAATAGTTGGACAAATAGTTGTAGTCTTTCCATGAGTCTTTCTCAAAAGAATCACAACATATCACATACAACTTGCCAGTTGACAGTGCTTTGAAGTTCTTATGACAAAAATCAAATCAAGAGAAGTTTATTGCACTACTTTATTTCTTGCTTTACATTTTTTTTTCGTGAAGTGGAATTTTGTGGGGGCACCTGAAATGTGGGGGCCCGGCACTGCCTGTGTCCTTTATATAGTGCATGTCGTATTACATTAACACTATTGAGAAGTTATAAAGTATTCGGTTCTATTATTGTAGTCATTTTCAACTCAATCGCAAGGAAGGACGTCAAACAGAGCCTGCTGAAGCTCCGCAAATCGCTAGCTCTGGGCAAGAAGGAGTACGATCTGTTGATCGAACAGCGGAGTTCGACTGATGTGAGCAGGGAAGAGTGGTCCACCTGCACGGATAGCTTCTGCTTGTTGGCAATGTGACGATGGCGTATGAGACCATGCAGCTCACCGGAGCCGTAGCGGAGAGGTCATACCGCTCTACGGCTCGAGCTGCATGGCCAAAACCTGCCGAGAAGACGCGGCCCGCAAGAAGCGTCCTAAAGAGGCGGATAGGAAGAGGAAGAAAGGGGAAGTCAGTGCTAGCAATCAGATCCCGAAGTCGGTTGCGAAACGTGCAAGGGGCAGGAAACGCAGTTCCAGGATGCCAACCCTAAGAGAAACGGAGGCCGAATGGACCAAGGGAAGAAAAATCCTTGAATTACGGTTGGAAAGGGGCCGTCCATATACCACGTGGACAGCTTGGAGGGGGGAGGGGGTCAGCGAAAAGTCCATGCTTGTCCACGGAGAGGGGGGTGGGGGTTCGTCAAATGTCCACGTGGACAACATTGATATATAAATTAGAAAAAAAGAATCTACAAACGAAACAAATTATATCGCATTATTGATAAGATTCTCTTCAACAGTTCTTTCATACATTTTATTTTAATCTACATTTACATTGCCTTTTAGTTGTAAGTTACTTCTTCAAGGAAAAAAAATCATGGTATTGATTCACAGACTAATTTGTTTTAAATTTATCAGAATTTCTAATTACTTAATATTCTTCATCGAGGAATATTCTGGAGATTAAAAATGGAATGTAGACCATGCAAATGTTGGTGTTTCAGTCAGAAAATTTTCATTGAAGTTCTGTATGAATTTTTCGAAGTTTCATATCAATTTTTTAAACTACTTTAAAGATTCAAAATACATGTAGGGATTTGCAGGCTTATCTCAGAAACTGTTTTTGTAGGTTCCTTTAAAATTTAAGATATTTCTAATGGATAATTAAGTCTAAACCTCATCAATACAATTAAGTTGCTTATTTTCTTATTTTCTTTATTTCTTTTCACTTCATCTGCCTTTCGGCTTAATGAAGGTGTTGGGGAAATGCCCTGTGGATTTGAACAACATCATTGAATTTCAGTCTGCAGAAGGCGTAAAAACCCCGCATCTTTTCGAACACAACTGTTACAAATTCTAACAAAACTAACATCAGGACTTACAAATTACAGGTTAAATACATTTTAAACATAGTAACTATTTTAAAACACAACAAATTGCTGCTAATCTTGTTTTTTGTAAGAACCTAAGAAATATAATCTTATCTCAACAAAAATCTAAGATTTTAAATTTTCAGACAACCATAGACTGAACAAACATTCGAAAAAAAAAACACCGTCTTTAATCAGAGGCTGTACAGACTAAACATTGAACAATCACTAACATTAGGTGATGGACATTACACGAAAAACGCCCAATGAAGAATTTTCCGTTTGCCAAAAATTTTGCATTACCTGGAGCAATAATCGAACCCACACTCTCACAAACATTAAGCTGAATTAAAAACAATGTTGTAAACTTGTAGGTACCTATTTTGTGCTATTTGTTTGTATTCTATGTAACGCAATAGAATATTTGTATTTTATAAAATTTCAATTATATTTAAGACAATGTTTACAAAAAAAAAGAAAGAATTTTGAAAAAAAAAACTTTTCATAATCACTTTTTCCATTTATTTTTGAAATATAAAAAAAAACACTTTTTTTCGGATGTCCACGTGGACATTGAGGGAGGAGGAGTAGGGGTCAGTGAAAAGTCCACGCTTGTCCACGGGGAGGGGGGAGGGGGTCAAAAACCATGAATTTTCTGTCCACGTGGTATATGGACGGCCCCAAAGAAGAAGGAGTTGAGAAATGTGAAACGAGTCCGCAAGCGCGAATAGAGCGACGTGCTGGTTTCCAAAACTCAGGCGGATACATACGCCGAGGTTCTGAGGGCCATGTGAGGCGCTCCGGCGCATTAGGACTTGAGAAAGAGGGGGCCAAGGAAAGCACCTCCCACAGGCATTAGCTCAGGTAAGGTGAAAGCTCTAACGGCGGAGGCGACTCTGTAGTGTAAAAGAACACTAAGTTGGAGAGAGGCAGGCCAAGTCCCAGTGGGGACATAGAACCATAAAGAAGAAGAAGAAGAAGAAGAAGAAGAAGAAGAAGAAGAAGAAGAAGAAGAAGCTCGACAGGCTGGCCCGTTATATTTGGTGATTGCAGTCGGCTAGATCAGATTAGGCTGGTCAGTGTGCCTGCCCAGCATCTACGAGCCGCCAGAGGTGTGCTTCAAGTGCTGCGACACAAGTCGTGGGCGTGTTAAGGCTCCGACAAGATCAAAGTCTGCAGAAAGTGCAGTTTGGAAGGCCACATCGCCAGGGAGTGAAACTTAGCTCCAAAATGTCTGATTTGAACGGCGAACAAGAATCACATGGTAGGTGGGCCTTAATATCCAGGCACGCGCGGAGGTTAAACCAACCGACGATCTGGTCCAGGAAATACATAATTTACACGTCGCACGAAGGCTTCGTAATAGCGAAGATCAACGGGGTGCACTACTGCAGTTGCATACGGATCAGAAGCGGTAGTCACTAGACCACCAATCCCGTCCAAGACGGAAGGCCAGAGAGAAGAATAAAGAAAAACACAGAATACATATACATTGACTACATTCTGACACTCCAGGGTTTCCAGTTAGCCTAGTGGTTAAGGCTATGGATCGCCAATCCGGAGACGGCAGGTTCATTCCAGTGGGTAAAATTTTCTCTACTCCCTGGTCATTTTCCTTGCCTCACAATATACAAATTCATGCAATGGCAGTCAAAAAAAGCTCTTCAATTAATAACTGTGGAAGTGCTCAAAGAACACTAAGTTGAAAAGAGGCAGACCAAGTCTCAGTGGGGATGTAGGGCCATAGAGAAGAAGAAGATCACTCTGACACTCTTCAGTTGAATTTTGCTTATTTATGAACTATAAGGCCGGAACAAATCTCATTTTCTTCTTTTGTCACAATACTCGTTGGGTCGCTAAGGGGGAGGACAATAAATAAATCTATATATATAAAAATGAGTTTGAAGTTTCTTTGAGGCAACAAAACTCAAGAAAGGATGAACCGATCAGCATGATTCTTGCACAGTTCGGTTCGTATTCGTAGTGGCTGTGTTTATATGTACAAAAAGTTACGAATATCAGCCAGAAAAGTAAGAGAATGGATAAAGTACTGATTTTGCATGAGCTGGGCAGAAAATCAACACGATCGAAATAAAACCAATCTAGAGTGCGGTGCTATTTTGAGCTCAACAGTTGTCAATCCACCACAAGAGGTCAAGACAAAGTTTGCCGGGACAGCTAGTAATAAATGTATTTGACGAAGAAATACCCAAGCAATTCGGCAAAATCTATAAACTCATCGGATTTGTTTAGAAATTTTCTGTGCAACTCTAATTTCACCTTAAAATTTTAGAATTTCTTAAATAATTTATTGGTGCCCCCCCCCCCTCAAAATGTGTAATTTCGACCAAAATTTTCCGAGGGGGCGGTGACATAAGAGAAAATCTAAATTTGTGTCAGCCTAACTTGGAATTGGATAATATTAAAAAATATTGAAATTTTCATTAATCAGCTCTTGTGCTGACCAAACCTGATGCACCTACCTTATGCTTGCTGGAAAAGAAACAAAGTTTGGCGCTAGTAAGGTTACACATAATGTTGCGGAAGAATGATAAAGTTTCGAAACTTTATCATTTCCCCTAACAGTGGTTCTCCGTCATATTTTTCCCAAAAATGCTGCAAATCGCTGCACGACGAAGTTTAAAAAAGGAAATTTTGTGTCAGAAGTAGACTGTGCAGTACATTGTGCAAAGCTAGATAGATGCCCTTTGGTTATAGCCATGGTGGCCGCCAAACTTGGCCATATTGGTTCCCCACCTCACTCCACCCGTAGATGATCCGTCCGGCGGTATGCTTCTAGTTCTAGTGTAGGACTAGGTATATGCCTTGATCTATCTGTAAACTCTTTGCCACCGAGCATGCTTTCGGTTAGTGTCTACAGCTAGAGTAAGCAACTAACCCAATCAGAGTGACTGTCGAGCAGGCCAAACTTGTTTCAGCGCAGAGCAGCCGGGGCCATGTAGGGGTAGGACCCGGTCTCGAAAATTGCCAATGTTGTCTTTATTTTTGCAGCAGATTAAGCAGAGTACCTACATAAAGTTACAGCTCGCAATTCTACAAGCTCGGCGTGCTCGTCGCAATCGAGTTTTCATGCAATACCTACTAGGCTTTAGGAGTGGATGCTGTTTTTTTCTCTCTCTCGCTTGGTATATGGTGTTGCGATTCTAGTTAGATGCAAAACTGGCTTCGAATCTGTGTCGCTGAATAAGCTTTCCAAATGCGAGTTAAGTGTCAGTTTGTAAATAGAAGGCAAAGTCGTAGTTCTTGCCGAGGAGCCAATGGAAAATTTTTGAATTTTTGCTTTGGTGTTACTCGTTGCGGATTATTCGAGGCTAAGTTAGCAGTTATAGCCAAGTAGTGAGATCGATGAAAGAGATACAAGTTCTATTAGACATAGTCCTTAAATGGGCGTTCTTTATAGATATACTTTACAAAATGATGTGTGGATTTTCTTTAGAATATTTTTTACTAAAATAAAAAGGACCTTTATCGGCGTGTCTTCTTTGTTTTCAATTGGATGTATTTTTTTTCTAGAAAATATTGATATTTAAATTTGTGCAAGTTCTATTGGGTTGCATCCATAAATTACGTCACGCAAAAATTGACCATTTTTAAACTCCCTACCCCTATGTATGAAACTTCGGGAATTTTTGTATGGGTTGTCACACTTTACTGAACCCCTCCTCCCCGCTAAAAGCGTGAAGTAATTTATGGACGTTCCCATGCAGGTATTTACCAGCGTCAATTTTTAACTCGATATCAAAACCACACAAATAAAATTAAAAACCACATAAGTTTGACCCATAAAACTACAAAATTGATTGAGTATTTAAATTTATTGTAAATGTATCTACTTTCCGGCTCACAATTGGTTCAAACACGAAATTAAGCGCACCGTTTCATCAGTGGAATGATTGGAATTGAAGATCGTCATCGGGTTGAGCCAATTATCCATCATCGCTCACTCAGCACCATCAAGCATCAGCGCAAATTATCATTGCTTTAAAATGAATAGTTCATTGCTGTAGCAGGCCTTGACCTGGAAAGGTTGATTTTCGTCTGCGTCTGACATTTTTTTTTCTCTTTTCAGAGCGAAAAATTTTCAAGAACTGCGGATTGGAAATCGAGTCAAAACTTGGGACTACCTTTGGTTCTCTCCTGGTGGATTGCGTAGCGGTTGAAGTTGGACGATTGTTCGATTGTAACAAGAAGCTTTTTGCGGTGGAAGAGTTTTGCGGTTTTTCTGGCATCAAGTGGATATTTGGCTATCGAGTCCTCCCTCTCATCCCTCTCCAGTGGAAGAATTGTTCATCCCGGTAGCATCCGTTTGAAGTATTGTCGTTGAAACTAGTAGTTGAAGATTAACGAGAGTTTTGTGGGCTCGCCTGGCGATTCGAAGACAAAACATTTTCATTCCCTGTTTGAAGTTTGTTAAGTATTTTATTTTTAATTTTTTATTTTGTGGTTAATAGTAGTGTAGATCTCTATAGTAGTAGTAGATAATGGATATTGATGAAAATTCTTCTGGTTTGAAAGAAGGTGACCCTCCTCCTGGCTCATCTTCAAATAACAAACCTTTTCGGATCAAAATTTTTCCTGCCTCGTTTTCTGGACCGTTTGTAGTGTTTTTTCGTAAAAAGGAAAAACCTATTAACGTTTTATTGATTTCTGCAAAAATCTATGAAAAATATTCATCTGTCAAGGAAATCAAAAAGATTTCACTTGACAAGTTACGTGTTGTTTTTGGTTCGCGTACTGACGCAAACTCTCTTTTGGAATCTAAACTTTTTGCTGATTCATATCGCGTATATGCACCATCTGAAATTTGTGAAATCAATGGTGTCATATACGATGATTCATTGGAATGTGAAGAAATTTTGAATAGAGGAATTGGAATTTTCAAAAATAAAGCTATTTCGCCAGTAAATGTTCTGGATTGTCATCGCCTATCCAAATTCCTTTTGAATGAAAAAGGAGGAAAATATATTCATTCCAATTGTTTCAAAATTACATTTGCTGGATCAGTTTTACCTGATTTTATTAGAGTTGGTGAAGTTGTTTTCGATGTAAGACTTTTTTATCCCAAATTGATGCACTGTGAACGATGCCTCCTTTTTGGTCATACTATTGCATTTTGTTCCAATAAACCAAAATGTTCAAAATGTTCTTCATCACATTTATCATCAGATTGTAAATCAGATAAAAAATCAGATATTTGTATTTACTGCAATAAAAAACATGATTCTTTGAAAAATTGTCCAGTTTATATTGAAAATCAATCAAAAATGAATCAAAAATTGAAAAATAGGAATAAATTTTCTTATTCAGAGATTTTGAAAAATTCTAGTAATATTGCTGCCCCTAATATTTTTGAATCCTTAACTGATGATGAAGAAGATGATTGTGTATATACGGAAAATTTTATTTACAAACCTCCTACTAAAAGGAAGCGTGTTCAAAAAACAAATAATAATATTGATGAAAGTAGTTTAAATCCAAAGGCAGCTTCATTTCAACAAAATTTCCCTTGCTTGAGTTCTTCAAAGCCTCGAATTATTCCTGGCTTTCAGCGTTCTAATTCTGATCCACCAAATAGTAATGAAAATGTTAATGATAACCAAAATAGCAATAATTCTTCAATTTTGGGAATTTTGGAAGATTTAGTTGATTTATTGGGATTTAATGATTTTTGGAAGAAAATAATCAAGATGATTCTACCATTTTTGGCTTCTCTTCTGGATAAATTGAATTCATTTGGACCCATCATTGCTTCTTTGTTTTCTTCGTAATGGCTTCAACAAAACATTGTCACTTGAATATTCTACAATGGAATTGCCGTAGTATAATTCCTAAATTAGATAGATTAAAAGTTCTGATTGCTCAAAATAGTATAGATATTTTTTGCTTGAATGAGACTTGGTTATCAAATTCAAAGTATTTACGTATCCCATCATATAATATCATTCGAAAGGATAGAGATAATTCATTTGGAGGAGTTTTGATTGGCATTAAGAATGGCATTGAATTTAAGTATTTGAACTTAGCCTTGAATATACAACTTGAGCATGTTGTTATTTCTGTTACTTATAATGATTGTAAATTTTGTATTATTTGCATATATGCTTCCCCAAATTCATACTTTTCCAAATCAGAATTCAAAATGATTTTAGATAATGTTTCATCACCATTTATAATTGTAGGTGATCTAAATGCTCATAATTATTCCTGGGGCAGTGATAGAATTGACGGTCGAGGTTCCTTAATAATGGAACTAATAGATGAATTCAATTTAAATATTCTTAATGATGGTTCATTTACGAGAATTGCAGTTCCTCCATTTCAAAATTCATGTATTGATTTATCTTTATGTTCCAATAGTTTAGCATTCAAATTATCTTGGAAAATAATACCTGATCCAAATGGTAGTGATCATCTTCCTATTTTGATTAAATTAAATAATAATGAATGTAGTAATAAAACTGAAAATTCTAATATTGATGATCTTTCAAAAAATGTTGATTGGGTGAAATTTTCTGATTTAATTTCCATTTCATTAATCCATTGGGATAATTCTCAATCGCCAATTGAAAATTATGATCAATTTATCAAAATTTTGATTAAATGTTTACTTAAATCTCAAAAAACCAAGTCAGTACGCAAAAACCACGAAAAAAATCGCCCCACTTTTTGGTGGGATAATGATTGTTCAATTGCTTTGAAAAATAAATCAACTGCATTCAAAAAATTTCGTCGTTCAGGCACAAGAGAAAATTATTTGTCCTACCGTAGGGAAGAAGCTTTGTTTACTCGCGTTACCAAATTTAAAAAAAGAAACTATTGGAAACATTTTGTTGAGAATCTTGATAAAGAAACTTCGTTAAGTATATTATGGTCAGTAGCTAGAAATTTAAGGAAACAGGATAATTCGTCTCCTGTTACATTGGAATATTCAGATAATTGGATTGATCAATTTGCATCGAAAATATGTCCTGATTTTGTTCCCCGTTCTATTAATTTCAAAAGTGTAGAATTACACAATTATTTTCCTGAATTATGTTCTCCATTTTCGTTAGATGAGCTAAACTTGGCATTATCTATAACAAATAATACTGCTCCAGGTATTGATAATGTTAAATTCATTGTACTTAAAAATTTACCGTTTGAAGGTAAAATTCATTTATTGTCAATTTATAACTCTTTTCTTTTTCAAAATATTTTACCATTAGAATGGCGTTCTATTAAAGTAGTTAGTATTCTGAAACCAGGTAAAGACCCTTTTTTGGCTGATAGTCGTAGACCAATTAGTTTATTATCCTGTCTTCGTAAACTTATGGAAAGGATGATTTTAAATCGTCTTGAGCTATGGGCTGAAAAAAATGACATTTTTTCAACTTCTCAATTTGGCTTTAGAAAGGGTCGTGGTACTCGTGATTGCACAGCCCTTTTGGCTTCTAAAATTTTACTTTCTTTCAATCAAAAACAAGATGTTATTTCCACATTTCTTGATGTATCTGGAGCCTATGATTCTGTACTTATAGATTTACTTTTCCAAAAAATGAATAATTTGAAAATTCCCTTAATTATATCCAATTTTATTTATAATTTATTCTCATATAAAATTATGTACTTTTATCACAATGGGTCTTCTAAAATTTTTCGTTATAGTTATTATGGTCTTCCTCAAGGATCTTGTTTAAGTCCCTTTTTATATAATTTATTCACTAGTGATATTTCAGCAATCATTCCAAATGGTTGTTATTTAATTCAGTTCGCTGATGATAAGGTTATTTCAGTAAGTGGCAAAAACAGAGAAATAATTCGTCATTTTATGCAGGTTAGTTTGGATAATATTGGTTTATGGGCTTTCAATAATGGTTTTAACTTTTCGGTTCAAAAAACAAAATTTATTATTTTTTCTCGAAAACATTCCACTATTAGTGTAGATTTATATCTTAATGGTATTGAAATAGAGCAGGTTAGTGAGTATAAGTATCTAGGTATATGGTATGATTCTAAACTGAATTGGAGTTATCATATTAGGTATATTCAGAAAATTTGTTCAAAGAGAATCAATTTTCTTCGCATTATCACTGGCACTTGGTGGGGTGCTCATCCATCTGATATGATAACTCTTTACAAGACAACAATTCGTTCTGTTATGGAATATGGTTGTTTTACTTTTGGTTGTGCTTCTCAAACACATTTGGCAAAACTCGAAAAAATTCAATTTCGATGTTTAAGAATTTGTCTAAAATTGATGAATTCCACGCACACAAAATCTATTGAAGTTTTAGCTGGCATTGTTCCTCTCAAAATTCGTTTCAATGAATTGAATACTAAATTTCTAGTCCAGTGCTTTACCAATAACCATCCAATAATTAACATACTGAAAGATTTGTATGAAATTAATCCCTCTTGTAGGATCCTAAATTCATTTATTTATTGTTACACTAGAAACATTGTCCCTCTTGATTCAATTAATTTTTATAATCATGACATAAATGTTCACTCTTTTCAACCTTTAATTGACATTTCTTTAGTTTTGGAACTAAAACAAATTCCATACTATGAGCATTATCGATTTGCTAAATTGTTATTTGACCGTAAATTTGGAGGAATTGAACCTCAGTATTTATTTTATACAGATGGTTCATTCATTAGAAATAGTGCTGGATTTGGAGTTTATAATATTGAGGTGGCTCATTTTTTTAAATTGAAATCTCCTTGTTCCATTTTTGTTGCTGAATTGATTGCTTTATATTTCACATGCAGTGTTATTGAAGGGTATTCTCCAAATTTGTACATCATATGTACTGATAGTTTGAGTTGTTTAAATGCAATTAAATCAACAAATTTCAATTTTAAAATTCATTACATTATCATAATGCTGAGAAAATTAGTATACGATTTACAACGTCGAGGATTTATTATAAAATTTGTGTGGGTTCCTGCACATTGTCAAATTTTTGGTAATGAACAAGCTGATTGTTTGGCCAAATTAGGTGCTACTCGTGGTATTATTTATGAACGTAATATTTTTCATTCGGAATACTTTGCTGAAATCAAACAAAAATCGAAATCTTCTTGGCAAATTGATTGGGATTGCAGCGATAAAGGTCGTTGGTGTCATTCCATTTGTCCTGTTGTGGATAAAAAACCTTGGTTCAAACATTTATCTACTAGTAGAAATTTTATTTGTCTGTTTTCAAGACTTATGTCTAATCATTATATTTCTAATAGTCATTTATATCGTATCAATATTGTAGATTCAAATTTATGTATTTGTGGTGAATCATATCAAGATATTGATCATATAATATTTCATTGTGTTCATTATACATTACCCAGAAAAAACTTAATTGATATGTTTAAAAGTTTAGGCTTTTCTTTACCTGTATCTGTTAGAGATATTTTAGGTTGTAAATCTTTAGTCATGATGAAAATTCTTTTCAGATATTTTATTGAAATTGGTTATGCTGTTTGATACTCTTTAAATTTTTTTTTTCAGTTTTCAAGAACTGCGTCCGATTTCTGTCCTTGATGTTCAAAATTCCTTCGTCGTAGTCAGATTACCTTGGTTCATCCCTTGACAAATCCGCATCAAGACCATGGCTCGATTATGGATACTTTTCCGGAGGAGCCTTTAGTTTTAAGTTTATTTTATAATGATTTTTGAAAAGATAAAAGAGGTTTTATGCCTTTTTGAGAAAGATTTCGTAGATGAAGAAATCACTCAAAGGGGCTTTTCCCTCTTTCAAAATTTTTAGTTAAAAATAAATAACAATAACAATAACAATTTAAAATGAATAGTTTTCGTAATTATTCTTCCGTTCTGCATCCATCAAGCAGCGAACCCTCTGAAGCCCGCGTTTATTATGGTTGAGCAAATAGGATTATGCTCGTTCATGTATATTGGTATTGCACGATCATGATTCTTAAGAAAAATAAGGAACGTGGGCATGCAAGGGTTGTTCAAGCAGTCAGTTTTTGCAAAGATTCAATCTGCTCAATGAGATATGATCGATCAGTTTTCGCCATTTACTTTTGAGTAGACGGATGATTGTTTGCCTGTCTGGAAAAGTGTACCACTGTGGGTAATTAAATATTGTTCATATTGATTGCAGCAGAATATTGGCGATAGATGGAAATATAGAAAGGGAATGTTGGGTTAGAATAACCCGAGCAGAGGAGAATAGCAAACCAATCACAACGAAATCACATAACCTGTTTTTATAGCTTGTTTTCCTCTCCTCTTCTTGGCGTAACGTCCTTACTGGGACAAAGCCTGCTTCTCAGCTTAGTGTTCTATGAGCACTTCCACAGTTATTAACTGAGAGCTTCCTCTGTCAATGACCATTTTGCATGTGTATAGCTTACATTTAAATAACATGTTTTGTTATGTTTGTATTATTGATCAACTTATCAACAATAGCATAACAGTAACAGGTTTTGAAATCAAAGCAACAATTCGACAATTATCAGAGTGTCTACTACCTGGAAAAACCTGGAAAACCTGGAATTATCAGGGAATTTTACTCAACCTGGAAAAATCCTGGAATTCTCAGGGAATTCTGGTGACAATCAGGGATATTCTGTGTTTATCATTTTAATACAAATTTTCAGTTAGAAATGCCACAAAGCGAATAAAAATTTCGGCTGCGCCGCTACTATCTACCCGCTCGTTAAATATTATATATCAGATATGATCAGATATGACGTTTAAACTAACTAGTACTTTTTTCACAGCAATCTCCCATTTTATGTTTTACCTATTTCGGAAAACTGAGTCGACATGCTTTTATTGTTAGGATTTTGAATTCTCAAATCTTTCAATCTATTGCAGCGTTAAATATTGACTTAGTGACTTAAATTGCAGAATTTATTGAAGTTTGCCTAACAAATTCGCAATCGCCTGTTTAGATGTTGGAAAATGCCTAAAGGAACTTGAAGATACATTTTGAGCGTTGTTCCTGAAACTCCCGCATAATATTATTGATCAGTTGGAACTCCTGGCGGATTCGATGTTGGTATTTCTAGCGAAATTAACTAGATGACTTCTGAAAGAATTTCTAAATATTTTTCTGACCATTTCTGAAACGTTTTTAGAACAACTATGGCGTTCGATTTGAATAGGTCGTATGTTTGCTATGATTCCTATGTTCATACGACCTATTCAAATCGAACGCCAGAACTCATAAATGATTCTAAGTTTGAAAGAATGTTCAACTCTTTCTTTCTCATAGTTGCATCTGAGCTCCACATATTTTAACGAACTCGAGAGTAACAATTTTCGATGAACATAATGCAATAATTTTGGAACATGATTGCCAACTTATTAGTATGTTCTAGTTGCCAATTACTTGTTTCAAGAATGGATCTATTGACAACCAAAACTATTGAATTACAACATTTTTTCTATTAATTTTGAAAACAGTCCATCTGTAACAATATTTGTTTATATACTTTTGGTATAAACGATGTTTTGACGTAAAATAATCGTTCAAATTTGTTGTGGAGAAAAAAATTTAAATATACTGATGGAAGTCAGAATAACCGTATAGTTGAATTAATGTGGACATTTTAAACATTTTCAAGTGTAACTGGCAGTATTATTTGAAGTCAATTCTTTTGAAACTCTGAAAAGATTTTCTGACTGAAATCCTATAAACATATCTAACATTGTTGCTAGCAATTTCTATTTAAGCTGGAATCGCTGGAAAAAAGAATCAAGCGAAATTTCTGAAAAATACATACTTGAGCGATTCTTTTGCGAAACCAACGAAGGTCTTCGTGCGCAATAACTTAAGCTATGCATGAAGGGTTTCTTGGAGGATTTTTTTTAAAAGCGTTAGCTGTATTTTTTTTTAAATTTTCGACAATATTTAAGAAAGTTTTCTTAGGAACCCACTTGAAAGATTTACTGCTGGAACAGCCAAGCTTAACTTTTATAAAAATATAGTGTAATTTCTAGTTGTTTTCCTTGCTAAATTCCTTCAGAAATTCATAAACAAATTTTTCATTAAATTATGCACAAAAATCTCCTACAGTATCGCCAGGATAGTATTAGAAATTCCATCTGAAAATTATCTCGTGCTTCCGTACAAATGCTGGTGGAATGCTCTCATTGAATGCCATTATAGCTGAAAATAGAAATTTCTCAAAAAGTTGCGTTTCCACGAATTTCTAGAAATCTGAAAACAGGTTTAGTGTAGCCGATTTGTTAAAGATTCATGAACCTGGAATTATTTTCAAAAACCTGGAAAAATCCTGGAAATATCAGGGAATTTCATTTTCATAATTGAGTAGACACCCTGATTATGACCTGTCCCTTTGTTTTGTTCGATTTTTGCATTCAGTTAAGAAGAAAATTTCTGAACGCATCCTCGGAAGAATCCCTAACATAGTATTCGGAAAACATTTGAAAATTATGGAGGAACCCTTCGATAAATCCCTAGAGAAGTCTTAAAAGAACTCCAGCCGCAACTTTCTTATAGGTTTCAAATGTAAATCTTCTGAGAAATTATTGGAGTTCTTGGAGTTTTTTTTTGAAAAAGCTCCTGGTGAAATCCTCAAAGAATTTTTCAAAGAAATCTTACGATGAACTTCGTGACAAATTATCACAGGAAATTCTGAATAAATCCTTGAAGGTATTCTATGCAGAGTTCTGGAGGAATTTCTAGACAACTCTTTGAAAATTTGTGAAAGATTCCGTAGAAGATTTCCGAAGAAGTCTCTGGAAGATTTTTTGGATCTATTTATGGAAAAGTTTATGACGAAATCTGTCGAGGAATTTCTGGTAGAATTAAAGGACAAATTCCTGAAAAAAAAACCTCAGAGAAGTCCCTTGATAAACACAGAAGGAATTTCTGACGTAATCCTTAGGCTTAGATAAATCGATGGAGGAATTTTAGGAAAAATATTGCAGAAATTGATGGTGAAAGTTCTGAAGGAATCATCAGAGGTAGTTCAGGAGAAATTCTAGCAATTTTTTTTTGGAGGAATCTTTGTAGAATGGAAGTCGTATTATTTGAAAATATAAAAAATTACTAGAGTGCAATTATCTTGCGTTGTTGTGAACCAAGTTAAAATATCTTAGAATGACTTAAAGGTCCCATTAGACACGACAAATATTTGGCCAAATAAGTCTAACAAATGACCAACACAACATGACTCATAGCAACCTTGGATGAATGTCGGGCTTCAATGACAAATATATGGCATTAGAACAAACAGTCTAATAGCACCTTTAATAACTGAATTTGATATCAAATAACAAATTTTGCTCTCCGATCATTATCAATAACATACTAATATCTAAACTTGTTGTTGAAATATTTTCCAAATTCACTGTTATTAAGTTGTTATTGAAACTAACAAAACAAGTTATTAAAATGGTATTCCAGGAACATTTTTTTGTTATGATATGTGTTAATAACTTAAAAATAATCGGTTCTATTATTCAGTTATTTTGCCTAAATAACACAGCTTCTTATGCTGTTGCTTTTCCCGTCTGCTCGGGTATGCTGGAAGTTTTATTTTGTAATTGATTGGAACTTGTGTATAGATAAAAGAGCATGGTTTTTCTATAGAGAATCTTGGATTGAATCCCACCAGACACACTCACAATGATTTGAGTTCTTGTTTATCCCTTTGAAGCCGGATTTTTTCCAAGCGTTATTTTCTACGTGTTTCAGTAGTTTTGCTGCTCAACAGCATAACAAAGTTAGAGTATGATCAAGACAGAATTTGTTTCTCTGGATAACCGTTCTTGAGCTCAGATCTCAAAGTCTACAGGTGTAACGGTAACTTCTTTCATAAAACAAACCTACAATTTGTAATTTATATTATCCAGTAAGTCTTCTGAAAGTTCAATAGGCAGTATCAGATCAGTCAGGATATCCTAGATCATCCAAACTGTTCTTTAGATTAGATCCAAAAGTCTATGGGTAAGTGAGCGGACCTGGTGTGATGGTTAAAGCACGTGACTGTCACGCCGAGGACCTCGGATCGAAACCAACTCCCGACAAATTTACAAAATGTGAGTTCTTCCTTCGGAAGGGAAGTAAAGCGTAGGTCCCGAGATGAACTAGCCAACCCGAGCAGAAGAAAATATCAACAGCATAATAAAATATGTTCTTTTGGCATAATAACTGTATAATGGAATCCGTAATTTTTATGTTATTATCATATCTTATTATGTTATAAACTTGTCTGTCATAAGCGGCAAAATAACAAAAATCATAAAAAAAAATGTTCCTCACGCTAAGAAAAAGTTACTCTAAAATGAGTAAGATTCACACAATTCTGAGCTAAACTGGAACAGCTCAAAAAATGAGTAAATTGCATTTCCAGCGATAGCGCTGGCCCAAGTGCAAAAATCCAACCAATTTAAGCCGTATAATATTCTTCACATCAGCAAGAATATTATACGACTTAAACTGATGAGATTTTCGCACTTGGGTCAGCGCTAGCGCTGGAAAAAAATTTACTCAATTTTGAGTTGTCCCACTTTAGCTCAGTTTTGTGTGAATTTTCTGACCGTGCTGGAAAATCAATTTAATAACATGTTTTGTTAGGTTCAATAACAAATTAATAACAATGATTCTTTCAGTGAATTTGAAAACTTGTTCTTGTTGTGTTAGTTCAAAACATAATTGAACATTTTCAATAGTTGATTAATACCGAGACTTGTTCTACAACAAAGTATATTATTCAAATGTTATTCAGTGGATGAATCTCAAAAACATGATCATAACAAAATAAGATTGCCCAACAAAACATGTTATAACAAAGTAATACTTTGATATGTTAATTATGACAAATTATGATATAAAGACTCTGCTCGGGTAGGGCAAAAAATCTCGTTAATACAGATAAAAAAGTCTATGGGTGTAACGTTAACTTGTCCCATTATAAAAAGCTACGTCTGTAACCTATCATGCCCAGTAAGTCTTCTAAAAGATCAATAGAGAGTATCAGATCAGTAGAGATATCCCAGGTCTTCCAAACTCTTCTTGAGTTTCGATTCTAAAGCCTTCGTCTTAATGTCCAGTCCCAAGCAACAATCTTGATTCGATTTAGTTTTATTTGTTTTTTATGATAGTTTTATCATAGCATTGCATAGTCTATTTAATGTTATCATTATCTCTGCTGAGCACAACTGTTCTTCATCAATCTGTGATTTTAAAACTATCTCCAAGAATACTTGCGAATCAGTGCATAAGAACTATTGTCCTTAACGTCAGTTTTAAGAGGCTCTCGTAGTTATGTTTCATTTTTATTCATTTTTGAGCAAGAGTAACTGTTCTGGAGTGAGAACAGTTTGGTAAATGAAAAAAAAAAACTCCATCATCTGATTCCGATTGCCGTAGATCCACTATCACATCCGTCCCGAAACCCGACCCTGAAGCGGCGCATTGCCACATTCCTTCGGTTTCAGCATCCAAAAAGAGGTAGGTTTGGTCCGAGGTTTGGTCATTGGACGTCGATTCCCCAGCAATCCGTAAATTCATCGGACTGCAGGCACTGATAAACAATCTGAGAATCAACAATTACTTACCTGTTAGATGACCAGAGGAACTTGGCACTGCACCGCATTATGACTGATTTGCGGAACAGGTGCTCCCGGTTGGCAGCGGTACCGGAGTGCTGATGGAACTAATCGGACGGGGGATCCAAGTTTTAATTGTCGGCTCTCAATTATTTTGTTTGTTTACAATTTAGTACAAGAATAATGATGTTCTCGACGGAGTTTGCATAAATCCGCATCAAGAACGTCATAAACCGAAGTATTCTTGGTTAAGTTTTTTTTTTGCAAGTTTATTATTGGCTCGATCGTTTAGCTAAAAACTTTACAGAGCCGACATCTTGTCGAATAGTTACAAAAAATATTCAAAAGATCACCACCAGAAGCTGCAAATTGAGCCCGTCGCTGAGCCACCCTCGCGTTTGTCGATGTATCCTGGCTTTTCCTGACCTCCTCTTTTGTTGTGTCTTCTTTCCGATCCATCTCATTCCTAAATGAGAGCATATTATTGCTTCCATTCGGTTGCTCCTGATCCACATCCAGAATGTCCGCGTTTTGGACGATGATTTCTTCCTCCAGAACTTCTATTATATCCTCCTGCATAGAGCCTTGCGAATCGATATCCACAGGTACAACGACCTCTCCAGACACTATCCCAGCGTACGTAAGTTTCTGCGTGTTCTTGTCCGGGTTTTCCCTAACTTGTCGTTGAGGGCAAGAGTCCCTCCGATGCCCTTCCGCTTGACATAAGAAGCACGTCTCCTTCAGGCCTTCATAATATAGCCTCCCTTTCCGGTTGGAAACGTCGATCCATGACGGGATTTTTGTTGCGACCTTCATGAAGACACCACGCACTCCGGTGTACAAATGATCGAGACCTAGCCCCGCGGGCAGCAGGGACTAAAGTCCTGGGGCCTGACGCACCCCCCCGCTTGCGAGTCAGCCGCGTAGTCGCCGGCTCAGAATAGGACTACTAACCCCAATTCAAGGTGTCAAGCGACCCGTGCTGAGGAATGAGTGATCGAGGGGGTGAAAAAGATGCTCGATCTTTAACGGAGCCTGTGGGGTACCTGGGCACCCCCCACAGTAAGCTGTCCCTTACCGCGTTAATGCAGGGCTCTGGCGTGGTGGACATTGTTTCCCGTGCTACTCGTGGGATTTAATCATGAAGTCAAATAAAAATCAGAATCTAGGTGGAAATAGTGGTGGGATCAACCCCTTCGCAAGAAGCGGGTTGATGAGATCTCCGACAAGGAGAAGTGAGGAGATAGGCGCTGGGAGTTGCGTACGCAGCTCAAGCGTGGGTGCTCCAGTCCACTTCCCGGCAAGCCAGCCGGTGGAGGTTATGGACGGAGCGTGGTTGTTGAGGGCCGTCAACCGAGGATCCAAAGGACGGTCCGCAATAGAGGTGGCTGAGCAGCAGCTTGGCAAAATCATCGACTTTGCGTCCACTAAGTCGAACATAAGCAAGGACCTGAAAACGGCCTTGCTTCGACTTAGGGCGTCGATCGACGATGCCAAGCAGGAGCACGCGGCACTCGCGTTGCTGACTGCTGCAGCAGCGGAGCCTGCAAATGAGAAAGTGCCGAAGTTTACCCAAACGGAGGCCTTCTCCTTCGCAGGAAGTCCGAATAAGGCGGAAGCGACTGCTCGCGACAAACCGGGCAAGCAATCGCAGAAGCGGGCGAGGCAACCGTCAGGCGAGGAGCTGTCTGGCGGTGCCCGCAAGGCCAGGCGAATCATTACCCCGAAAGTCGGTAATAATGCCGGAAGGTCGGACCCCAGCCAGGGTTCCCGGAAAGCTGGGAAGGGTGGGCCTGAAAAGGCTGGCCCGTCCCGGAACGATGGGAACAAGGGGTTGCGACCGCTAGTGAGCCCTCAACAGCCACGGAGTAGGGCGATCCAAGGGGAGGACCCCCCTTGGACGAAGGTAGAGCGGAAGAGGAAGAAGAAGGCGAATCCGCAGGTAGTAGCGCAGGACGCCAAGCCAAGGCGTAGGAGGGCAGGTGCCAAGCGCGAGAAAGGCGACGCTATCGTCATCAAGACGGAACAGTCCAAGTACTCGGACGTCTTGAAGATGATGCGAAGCGAAGCCAAGCTTGAGGGTCTTGGAGCCGACGTACGCAGTATTAGACGTACTCGTACGGGCGAGATGATCCTGGAGCTGAAGCGCCAGAAGGAGCACAAGGGCGCCGCCTATAAGAGGCTGGCAGAAGAGGTCCTTGGTGAGGGTGTGCAGGTGAGGGCTCTGACACATGAGGCGACTCTGAAGGTCAAGGACATCGATGAGATCACCGAAGTGGAAGAGCTCGTCACGGCACTGCGGCAACAGTGCGATGTGCAGGTGGCCGCCGCAGCCGTTAAGCTACGGAAAGGGCCAGCAGGGACACAGATAGCTTTGGTTCAGCTACCTGTGGCGGATGTCAAAAAGTCCGTTAAAGTAGGGAGCATAAAGGTGGGTTGGTGTGTATGTCACCTGACATTCCACGAGCCACCAGAGGTTTGCTTCAGGTGTCTGGAACCAGGACACAAGTCGTGGGACTGCAAAGGCCCCGACAGGCGCAAACTGTGCAGGCGATGCGGCGCTGAAGGTCATAAGGCCCAAAGCTGCACGAGTCCGCCCATCTGCATGATCTGTACCGGGAAATCCTCGAACAACAGACATCCGATGGGTGGCCCAAGGTGCCCGGCCTTCAAGAAAGCCGCAGTGAACAACAAATCACAGTGCAGGTAACGCAGCTGAACCTGAACCACTGTGATGCGGCTCAGCAACTGCTTTGTCAGGCAGTTTCTGAGTGGGAGACGGATATCACCATCATATCGGACCCATACCGAGTACCCGCCGGCAACGGCAACTGGGTCGCGGATGGGACCAGAAAAATGGCGGCGATATGGACGACGGGTAAATACCCCATTCAGGAGTTGGTGTCTACTACCTATGAGGGCTTCGTGGTCGCCAAAGTAAACGGGGTCTTCTTCTGTAGCTGTTATGCGCCTCCGCGGTGGCCGATCGAGCAGTTCACGCAAATGCTGGACCGCTTAACGACCGTGCTAACAGGGCGAAGGCCGGTGGTAATAGCGGGCGACTTTAATGCCTGGGCCGTGGAATGGGGAAGCCGTTTCACGAACCAGCGGGGTCAGATCCTGCTAGAAACACTGGCCATCTTAGATGTCGACTTGGCTAATGTCGGTACCAAGAGTACCTTTAGTCGAAACGGAGCAGAGTCAATTATTGACGTGACCTTTTGTAGTCCTGGCCTAACAAGTAGTTCGAACTGGAGAGTAGATGATGGCTACACTCACAGCGACCACCTGGCGGTTCGCTACAGTATCGACTACAATAACAGCAGACAGCGGATAGAAGAAGAGGCGGCTAGGCCAAGGCCAAGCCCTCGCAGGTGGAAGACATCATACTTCGACGAAGGGGTATTTAGGGAGGCGCTCCGCCGTGAGCGAAACTTAATCGGTTTAGACGGCGACGAGCTGGTAGCGGTGCTCTCACGTGCGTGTGATGCGACCATGCCTAGGCGAGTCCACCCTAGAAATGGGAGGCCACCGGCTTACTGGTGGACCGACGCGATTGCGGACCTGCGCCGCGCCTGCCTACGGGCTAGGCGGCGGATGCAGCGAGCACGATCAGAGGAAGAGCGAAACGAACGGCGGGTGGTGTTCGCCGCTGCAAAAGCCGCGCTTAAGACCGAGATAAGAGCAAGCAAAAAGGCCTGCTTTGAGGGTCTCTGTCAGAGTGCCAATACGAACCCGTGGGGTGACGCCTACAGGATCGTTATGGCCAAGACGAGAGGTGTGATGGCTCCTACAGAGCAATCTCCAGAGATGTTGGAGGGGATCATTGGAGGACTTTTTCCACGTCATGATCCTAGTCCTTGGCCTCCTTTCGTAGGACAGCCGGGGACTGGGGCTGGCGATGAGGAGAGGGTCACCGATGTGGAACTTGCGGGGATAGCTAAGTCCCTTAGCGTAGGTAAGGCCCCAGGTCCGGATGGAGTTCCGAACCTGGCCTTAAAAGTAGCTATTGCAGAGGCTCCCGAGATGTTCAGGTCTGCTATGCAGAAATGCCTGGACGAGGGAGTTTTCCCAGAAGCTTGGAAGAGGCAGAGCCTGGTACTATTGCCAAAGGCGGGGAAACCACCCGGAGACCCGTCGGCATATAGACCAATATGCTTGATTGACACGGCGGGAAAGGTGCTCGAAAAGATCATCCTCAATAGAATGTTGCGGTTCACCGAGGGTGAAAATGGTCTTTCGAGTAACCAGTACGGCTTCCGGAAGGGGAGGTCCACCGTAGACGCTATCTTGTCGGTTACAAAAACCCCCGAGAAAGCACTCGAGCCTAAGAGGAGGGGAATTCGCTTTTGCGCGGTAGTGACTCTGGATGTAAGGAATGCGTTTAATAGCGCCAGCTGGTCTGCTATTGCCGATGCGCTCTTGCGTCTGGGGATACCGGAGTACCTGTACAAGATTCTCGGAAGTTACTTTCAGAATCGTGTACTAGTCTACGACACGGAGGTGGGTCGGAAGTGCTTTCACATAACCTCAGGAGTCCCGCAAGGTTCCATCCTGGGTCCGGTCCCAGCCAGCAATTTGGTTGCTATATCGAAATTGCAACTGAAATAGTCACACATATATAGCACCAAAGAAATCGTATTCAATGCACGAAACAGGCATATACATACTAAAGTGGAGGCCATATCGAAACATATATACGATTACTGCGATTCCATCCAACATAATTTACGATTTCTCGAAAAATTTCTACGATTTCGCCGATTTTATCCGTCCAAATATACGATTATGCATGATCTCATTACGATTGAGAGTACCAATATACGACTTTCAAGATTTTCAAATAAAAAAATGGTGTTCAGTGGGAATCGAACTTAGGTCCTTTGATTGAGAACTGCACGTTATCTCTATTGGCTATATTGCCAAGTTGGAAATAGAGAGTTCAAAGTGAATGGCATGAAACGAATAAAAATTAGCATTATACGGTGCGAGACTTGTGGTGGGAGCGTTGTTGCATTGAGTGGCACCAAAAGTGGTGCCGTACAAGAAGTTCGGAATTCACATCGTTGTTGGAATCTATACATCACTTATTGTAAGTCATCTGGTAGTATGAAAACCTACATATTTGATTGAAATTATTGCTACCATGGTTGGAATGTGCCAACAACATCAAAAATACAAATTTGTGATGAATACTAATTTTTCATTTTCTCCATCATACAAATATGTAAACAAAACCATTTACGATTTCCGAGATTAAGATTCGACTATTAAAAGTGCAGTAACAATCATATGCGACTGTAAAAATGAATATACGATCTCTACGATTTCATTCACTTCGTATACGACGCAAGTGTGACGCAAACGATCAATATACAACATTGTTATAGTTGTATACGATTTCACCGATTTTCATCATACCTTTAGGTAGCAAGCTCGATTTAGCAGATTCATATACGATGTGAAGCGCCGATTTCCACGATTCAAAGAATTCATATATACGATGCTAGCGAACTTGCAGCTTGACACTAAGAATGTATGTTTATTCACGATTCTATCCGATTCTGTGCGATCCTACCGATAGTATCTCGCACCTTTTATGATTGGAGACGACTATATGAAACAAAATCGCAATTGAAATTTAATTTGGCATGAAATGCGATTTTACGCAATCATTGTCAACAAATATACATATTATTATACAATTCTGATTCAAT
This sequence comes from Aedes albopictus, assembly GCF_035046485.1. Lineage (NCBI taxonomy): Eukaryota > Metazoa > Arthropoda > Insecta > Diptera > Culicidae > Aedes > Aedes albopictus. Next base: position 211,275,635 of record NC_085137.1, read on the forward strand.
ATATGAAAATATACGATTTTTTCCACACACTGATTTACGATATGTGGTTGGCTGGGGTGTTATGGAATGTCATGTACGACGAGGTGTTGAGGTTAGAGTATCCAGTGGGAGTGGTGATTGTCGGATTTGCCGACGACATTACGCTCGAAGTCTACGGTGAAACGATCGAGGAGGTAAAGTTGACTACCAACCACTCGATCAAGGTTGTGGAGGCGTGGATGCGGTCCAGGAAACTGGAGCTGGCTCACCACAAGACAGAGGTGACGGTTGTTAACAACCTGAAGTCGGAGCAGCAGACGGAGATCAGTGTAGGAGACTGTACTATCCTGTCAAAGCGCTCCGTCAAACACTTGGGCGTGATGATCGACGATAAGCTTACCTTCGGTAGCCACGTCGATTATGCCTGTAAAAGAGCCTCCACAGCTATTGCGGCACTGTCCCGGATGATGTCCAATAGCTCTGCGGTGTACGCCAGTAAGCGCAAGCTTCTGGCTAGTGTTGCTACATCCATACTTAGGTATGGCGGCCCGGCGTGGGGCACCGCGCTAAGTACTAAATGCTACCGACGGAAGCTGGAAAGTACTTACAGGCTTATGTGCCTGAGGGTTGCGAGCGCGTACCGTACCGTGTCACACGACGCTCTCTGCGTCATTACTGGTATGGTGCCTATCAGCATTCTTATCAGTGAGGACATGGAGTGCTTCGAAATGCGCGGCACAAGAGGCATACGCAGGACTGTCAGGATGGCCTCTATGGTCAAATGGCAGCGCGCGTGGGACAGTTCCACCAAAGGAAGGTGGACCTATAGGTTGATACCGAGGGTAGATAGTTGGATTAATAGGCGCCATGGGGAAGTCACATTCCACCTGACACAGGTCCTTACAGGTCATGGTTGCTTCCGACAGTATCTACACCGTTTCGGGCATGCGGATTCTCCCGAATGCCCAGTGTGCAATGGTTTAGAGGAAACGGCGGAACACGTTTTGTTCGTGTACCCGCGTTTTCGCACAATGCGTGACCGCATGCTTGCCACATGCGGGGAGGACACAACTCCGGACAACTTGGTCCAGAGGATGTGTAGGGATGAGTTTGGCTGGAACGCCGTTTCAACGGCTATTACCAACATCGTCTGGGAGCTACAGAGGAGGTGGCGCGTGGACTCGGAGAATGGCTAGTCCATATGCAGTACAAGAGGTGGTCCAGGGGTTCGGAGTCGGCTTCGTAGGTCATACCGGTGCCCTGCGGTCGAGATCGACCCTTACAACGATTAAGTGGCCGCGGAGAGGAAGTCCCGGTAATGGTGCTGTCGTGGCGTCGGTCTACTGGGTTGGATCCGAGCCCGCGGTTGGAAAGGGGTCCCCGGCAAGGGTCGGGGTAGGTGAGATCCTGCTGTCTGCAACCTACGGGTGCATCTGATAGGGCCTGAAGGGTAGTGATACCCTTCCTTACGGGCAGGTCAGATCGGGTTGCACGTGGGCATCAGTTCTTGATGTCCGCTCAGCAGTAGGGCGCGGGCGGGGTTGACCCTGCTGTCTGCAACCTACGGATGCATCTGATAGGGCCTGAAGGGTAGTAATACCCTTCCTTTGCGGGCAGGTCAGATCGGGTTGTATGTGGGCATCAGTTCTTGATGTCCGCTCAGCAGTAGGGCGCGGGCGGGGTTGACCCTGCCCGCCTTCCGAGGACAAAGGGAGTGGCGAGGACCACTCGGGAAACTGGCTAAGCGCCAGCAGGCTACCGTGATGGACACTCCAGAGCGAGTCATCGATGTTCGTTGCTGCTAGGCTACGGCAGCTAACCTTGAGGGTGCGATATGCACTAGCCCCTCTCTGAAGCAATACCTTCTTGGTGGTTCCGGAGAGACGTAGGGTTTGGCGACCATAGGAATGTGTTTTAGTGGGTCGATGAGAGAGTAGTCCTGGCTTCTACCGGCATTGTAGAAGACGGCCTCAACCCCACACTACCCTAACCTTCCTGTTAGGGTGTCTGATGAGCAGATTTATCCCCCTATGGTTTAGAAGGAAAAAAAAAGCCCCGAGGGGAACTTTTCTCGAATCACCCGTTGCACTTTTCCAATTTTTTCAAGTTCCGAAGGCAGGCTCGTATCAGTTATCTCCGGTGGCAAATCAAACACACGAATGTATCGCATATTGACGCCCGCAATAGTCAACCGCACTTCTATTGATTGCCCATTTGAATAGGCGAATCTTCTAGCCTCTGTGTTCTTCCGCAACGATTCGTCCATGGCATCCCGCGACACGAACTTCACGAACAATGAACGATCATGTGCCGTTTTATATGCAGTTTCCATCTGCTGCAAGTCAGTGTTCAGCGTCTTCAAAAAAGCGGCGATTTCCGCCCATGAGGGCCGTGGGCTACCCGGCGGGAAGCGAAACTGCACCACGTATGTGGCAACCCTAATCCCACCTAATGCATTTGACAGAAGCCAACATCTATCGTGTATCCACAATGGAATCCTTTGTGGATACACAAATGTTCACATACAACATGTTGGATTCTTAAAAATGGCGTCTTCGCACCCAGGTGAACTGCACCGTATTTACGAACGTTTTGTTCATTTCAGTCATTTCTGGTGCTTTCCTACGACACCACCAACAAACCGACGGTATGATCGACCGACACACAAAGCAAAGCGATAGGCGATATTCAATGCCTAGCAGCACAAGCCGGAGGCGAAAAAACTACCTGAGCAAAGAGCACAATCCGTCTGCATCGAACAACAGCAGCGATAGAACTGATATTGGTTAAGTTGGAATAAGTTTAAGGTGGTTTTTTGGTGTTTTTATGGAGAACGTTATAAACCTGAGAACTCTAGAGTTACGCTTTTAACTCTTGCTTGAGTTGAAAGTAATTTAAGACGATCTTATGGTGATGTTGAAAAATTGATGATGCAAGAATTAATGACGTTTTCGTAGATTTCATCGGAAGCCATGTTGAGAAAACTCATGCTCTCGTGACTTGAATTAATAATTTTGAAGATTCTCCCATTGCATTATTATCGGAGCGCTTTGCAATTTTCGGAAGTATCTTGCAACATATATACGATAAATTTCGCTTGGCAGTGGTCAACCTTGATACACTACGGAAATATTCCCATTTCATGTTAGAAACTAATACCGATTATAATGTTGTATCATTGACTTCCTGATGCTTTTTCCCGAGTCAATTTAACTTTTCCTCCAACATAAAAGCTGCAGCAGCAAACAGAAGCTGTCAGAAGCAGTCAATTGTATTATCGTTTTATGGTGCACTCGGAGAGCTCTGCAAGAAGATACTAATTCGCCTAGAGGACAACTTGTGAAGTAAAACAGATTTTAAGAGAATCTTGAAATCAGTTCTCCAAGACTAGCTTAGGATGGGCCTTTTTCGTCTTATGGCGGGTTTATGGTTGTGTTGACGTAGTTATGCAGAGTAATTTGGTTTATGCTTGGTTTTAAATAATGGGTGTTGAAGAATTCTTCAAAAGCATTATACATTTAATTTTGTTATTTGGGGTAAGTCTTTTGAGTGTTTAATGGACATCATCAGATCAGGTGGAATCATCTAGACTATTATGGTGTTTAAAATCTAACAGCTTCAGAATTTGAAGTTTCTGTTTTGGCTATATAGAGTTATATTGCATAATATATTATACTTACTGGAGCTCACATAGTATAATCATAGACAATGACATAGCTTAGGGATATTCAGAATCGTCACTCTGTCTTACAATATATTACATGAAGTCTACACAGTACGACTGTGTATCTTTTTTTCGTTGCTTTAAGTTACGGAACATTACCAATCGTAATAATTGTATCTAATTCATTTATTTAGCCTTCCTTCCAGATGCTTAGGTTCGTCGTAGATTATACAGCGAGCTCGTGGTTCATGATTATGTATGGTTAGTCTATATAGCGGAAAGTAATTTTGATATACATGTTAACTGGAAGTTCTTAGTTGTAGGGAAGTTTAGTAATCCTGAAATATCTCTAACTTGATCTCTAAGGTATTTTGGAATGGCTCTGTGTTTCACAGAAGTTCACGGATCTGGGTGGGTTAGACTAGGTAACATTACTTTCCATAGCACAAACAATGACTTCAACGAATGCAAATTTCAAAAGATGAGTTTCATAAAAGTTTGTACAACTTTAAATGTTTCAAAGGTACAGAACAATGCCTACCAGAATATTAGTAAATAGACTCTATGATATTTCCCCGAATTCCATACCCCGAATGACATTACCCCGAATCCCATTACCCCGAATAACTCATTTCCCCGAATTCCATTACCCCGGATATTTTTTTAACTATAAATTTCTCATTTTCCAATACGAAGGAAAATCATGACGTTCATCCCGGAACAAACTAGTTTGGTTGATAAAACTTTATTCTGCATATTCTTTTGCAGTGAGAATATCCAAGCATATGATCTCCTGGGACGCTTTGAACAGATCTCTGACCAGTATGATTAAAAGAACAGGCAATAACAGTATAACTTGAAAGAACAGCCTATGATTAAAAGATGGAAAAATCTCTGATAAAAATAATAACAGTTGCGACGCCAACAAATTGCTTAAATTGATGATTAGAAAGAATAGCCTTTGTTTGAAACAAGGATACATATGTGATGACCACATAGTAGTTAGAATGTCCTTGAATGAATGTTCTTTGGTAGTAAGGTCCGAGAGAACAACATATGCTAAAATAAGGAAAATTGTTGTTGAAAATGTGGTGAAACACTTGGTGTACCGTTAATTACCCATGGCGGGTCTCGAGGTAGGCTTGTGGATAAATCATTCGGATATTGGGCCATTCGGGGAAATGGATCATTCGGGGTAATGGATCATTCGGGGTAATGGAAATCGGGGTAATGGAATTCGGGGTAATGGAATTCGGGGAAATGTCCTAAATCCGTATAACGTTACTATCTAAAATGAAATCACCAGTGGTTATTTTATCAACAAAGTTTCATAACATTAAGAAAGACCCATAATATCCCAAAAATATACAACAACGCTTATTGTTCCTCGAACTACTTTGGAAAGTACAGTTGATCATATAACACTATTTAACGTAGTGGCAAAAGCTATTACACGTGTGGACACGAAGCTATGTTCTCCGGAGTAATTTTATTGATAGTTTGGAATATCTCAGAGGTATCTTGAAATGACTAATGAATAAAAATGCCAGGGGGATTACAGATAGCAGTTGGATGTGTAATGTTACAGTCATTGTGAGACAGTTTGGGCAACCCTGGTTGTCCCAAATGTTTATAATTATATCTATTATACTTGATATTGGTCCAGACCGTGGTTGATTATGCAACGGAGGACTCGAAGGACTTCACTATAGGGCAGTTTGGACGCCAAAATGTTTGGGATAGGCAATCAACATGCTGTAACTTTTCATAGAGTTTATCAAAAAATCTCTAATTATGACAGTTTGTCAATCCATTATATGTGCATCGTTCGTACTAATTTGAGCTCGATTGATTGACCTTTCGCGAAGCTAGAACCGTTCTGGTAAAACACAATTTTTCAGACAACTTATTTTTGAACTGTCATATTTCGGAAACCAATGAACCGATTTAAACAAAATTTTGGACGTTCATCAACAATATACTACTGTTCCGTTTAATTCCACTAAGAGTTTGCATCCTTTGACAGATACGTATTTCGACCTCAACTGAAAAGCCGTCTTCAGTGTCTTGTCAAGTCGAGTCAAGTACAAGACACTGAAGACGACTTTACAGTTGAGTCGAAATACGTATCTGTCAAAAGATGCAAATTCTAAGAGAAAAATCTGATTGCTCAGGCACAAGAGAGCATGAAACAGAATGATATGCGAAGGTTTTACGAAACTGTCAATGGCATGTTGAGAAAAACAGCGCCTTCTCTCTCGATATGTGCTGACGAAGGAACATGATGGGAACAACGGTGGCTGCCATTCGGAAACAGCACTTCGAGGAATTGTTGACCAGTGCAATGTTCCAATGTATCAAGTGTACAAAGAAGAAATTATTATGAAAGTATATATTACGACAGATTTGAAGATTTGAGAAATTGCGAAAAAGATATTCAGCAGGGAAATAGGAAGAGGTCAGTGACTTCGAATTCGATGCACGCGATGGACGTTTGACGTTTCGTAGGTACTCTAGAATAGTTTATCTGCGCGCAGATAATCATCTTTTATTTGTATCTCCATCTAACAAACCCAAAAAAATTACTTTGTGTATTTGTTTCTTGAACTGCACTAGGAAGAACCAACTGTGATTATCCCATTACTGCACGAGCGAACGTATAATGCGTCCCGTTGTTGCCTCAGTTAGCCACGACCACGACCATCACTAGGAGATAACACCGAACAAATAATTGCATCTGAGCCGTAAACGCCACTTTGATGTTAATTTGATCATTGACTTCTGGTATCGCTTCATGTATTACTAATGACCGCACTGCTGCTGCTGTTGGCTGCTGAAGTGACGTACTCTACCATCGGTTGCATGCTGCTCCGGTATGCTGTTCTACCCAGTCGAAGTGATAACAACGACAAACCGAAAAGACAATGCTCATTTTCAGATCCATCGTAGTAACGGAGCGCGATAGGCAGGAGGCGGTAGGAGAATGTTGCGAATCCGTAGGAAGATCGTTGGCTTATGCGGCTTGCTCACCTCGCCTTGAGTCTTTGCTCTGGGCAGTGGTTCTCTAATGGAGGGTGATCACCGCTCGTACGATGTCAATTTGTAGTGTTTTATTGTAGAGAGACTTGATTTATTTATGAAACAATTAATCTAATCATTTTTATTCATCTGAATATGTCACATACGTACATTTCATTACATATATTTATTTGCTAATCATCACATTTAAGATAAGACATAATCTACAAACGTGCTCAACAATATTCGGTTGCGGTGGCTGCCGCTCTCCATCCTCGGTCACGCCAGTTCATGCTTCACCTGGTTAACCCATCGTGCTCTCTGCGCTCCACGCTTTCTTGTGCCAACCGGATCAGTCGCGAACACCAACTTTGCAGGGTTGTTGGCAGGCATTTTTGCAACATGCCCTTCCCTTCGTAACCTTCCGGCTTTGGTTATCTTCTGGATGCTAGGTTCACCGTAAAATGCAGCGAGCTCGTGGTTCATTCTTCTTAGCTACGTCATTCCCTTGCAGACCGCTGAAGATCGTCATTAGCACGCGTCGCTCGGAAAATTCCGAGTGCTTGTAGGTCCTCCTCGATCATAGCCCATGTCTCGTGTCCGTAGAGGACCACCGGTCTGATTGGCGTTTTGTACATTACTACCTAGACGTACCCGGTCGAGTTCGGCTCCGCCTGCCAGCATGTACTTTGTTTTGGACGCATTCACCACCTTCGCGTGTGGGCCACTAATCCAAATATTCTGGCGATAATGTCCATGTCGTTCGCAAAGCACACAAATCAACCGGATTTTGTGAAAATCGTTCCCCCACTGTTGAGCCCGGGGAATCACACCTTCCAACGCGATGTTGAAAAGTAGGCATGAGACTCCGTCACCTTGTCGCAGTCCCCGGCGAGATTCGAAGGAACTGGATAGTTCACCCGAAGCCCTTACGCAGTTTTGCACACCGTCCATTGTTGCTTTACTCAGTTTAGTCAGCTTCCAGGAAAGCCGTTTTCGTCCATGATTTTCCATAGCTCTGTGTGGTTGATAAAGTCGATTAACAGGTGATGCGTTGGGACCTGGTTTTCACGACATAGTAACTTCCTCCGCTGCCTTGATTCATCGTGCCTACATTCTCTTCGCCGTTCAGGTTCTCGTCAAAGTGCTGCTTCTATCTCTCGATCGCCTCACTTCCGTCCGTCAAGAAGCTCCCGTCCTTATCCCTGCAGATTTCGGATTGCAGCACGAAGTCTTTGCGGCTCCGCTTTTTCCAGGCGGCGCTTTTTTCTCCTGGAAGAGGCGGGTCTGCTGCTTCCGCTTCTCTCTGTATCGCTCCACATTCTGTCGGGTTCCATGCTGCCGCATTACCGCCCGCGCTGCTCCTTTCGCCTCCAAGACCGCTCTGCACTCCTCGTCGAATCAACCGTTTCGTCGACTCCGTTATACGTACCCGAAGCAGGCAAACAATACTCCTATTCAATCCACCAACACAATATTTTTATGCAGTTTTTTTTTCTGCGGCCTTCGTAACTCCAGTAAAGTGCAAATGAAGACATAACTTGCGGTGCTAAGACACCGGTCCTACCGGGCTGCTCTATACGGTGACGAGACTTGTTAGTTGAAGGAGTTCTACCGGAGAGTGTTTGGTATTTTTGAACACCAAGTGCAGCTGATGTGAACAATTCGGTGGTTTAAAACGACATCTGGCGGTCCCGAGATGAACTAGCCTAGGCTTAAAAATCTCGTTAATAAAGACAACAAAAATCGGGCGGCTTTCCGTGAATTAAAGACTTTATACCAAGTGTAAATTTTAGAATATTATTAATCTAATATAACATGGCATGCTGAATTAGGCTGGTTACGTGACACGGGTGCCAGAAGAATGACAGGCGCAGATAAAAGTCGGTAAAGGACAGACATAATCAGACGAGTGCCGCAACAATTGCGTTGTTGACAAGCACACATGCTCGAGGCATGACACATGAGATTAGCATTTGAGTTTTACTGAAAGTATCAAACACCGGGTTCAGAATGTTACCTAGACAGGGATTCTCCTTACGATAGTAAGGTTTTTGGACTAAAATGACTTGCGCTGTATTCTGTTGCACAGGTTTATGGCTTAAACTTAAGGCTTATCGATGGTATTCTTCTAAATGGTATTCTTCTTAATGGAATATTAAAGAATGGATCATCTCCACAACTTCTCTGAAAACAATAAACTAAAATATTATGTAATACTCAACAGATTTACTTTTAAGGACAGACTTGTTAGAATCCCAACATGGCCGCCACAATGGCCGACTTTGGCACCTACTCACGATTTCGAGGGCACAAATCTCTTCGTAAACAAAACCAGCGCACCTGATCTTTTTATTTTGGACTTATTACAAGTGAGCAAGAACAGAATAATAGAATACTTTGTTGAGTAAAGCTTGCTTCTTGAGAATTGTGCGTTTGAAGTTTTGATGCACTGTTGAAGCGGGATGTTAAGAAGTTTGTCCTTAAAGTACTGGCCTATAAATGCGATAGGTGGATATGAATTAGGGTATTGGTTTCCTTATTAAGCATGTGCCACCCATTTTCATTATACGAATCGTAATCGCTTGTTTTAGAATAGGATGAATATGGGAGCGTGAGATTACTGATGGCACTTATACTGTTTGGATTGTAGAAGCACCTCGCAGCTTTTTGTCTAACGAAGCTCAAAACTAAAACAACAGTTTTATTGGTCAGATATAGTTTGTGGGATTTCATGTAAACTTACAATAGTCTTCTCACAATCTTCAAATTCGCGGTCTATCCTGAGCAAACCCTTCTTATGAGGATTTATAGTCCTTTTAGATAAATATAAAATTAGCAAATGGGTATTCCAATAAGGGTTAAGTTGAGGATACCTATCGAACTCTGGCAATTCAGACTGCTACAGTTCACTTGCAGGAATATGTACAGCGTAATTTACAAGTTCTGAGGAAAAATACACTAAATTGGTTTCACAATTGTGGTATTACATACGAACATACTTTTAAGAATTTCCCTTCACCCAATAACAAATTATATAATCATTTGCAGCATCTCAAAACATTAGATCAATCGTCATTTCATCACGTTTCACGTTTGCTACCTACACCTTCTGTCGTTATGCGTTGACAGCTAGTTTCTTTGTACCGGCGAGTTCACCTGTTCGTGAACCAGTGATGCTGGAACACATACCCTAAGTGGTTTTCTTTAGATGGAAGCAAAAAAGATTATAAATGAATCCAATTAACGAATATATGAAAAACAAAACGAAAAATGCTTGGCTAACGCCAATTTTCCATTGAATAATATTATGTCATCCACCTACACTAGTTTACAGCATTTTTGAACTCGTTAAGCTGATGATCATTTTTGGTGTAGAATCATGCCCTGAGTTCGAAAACGCGAAAGAAAAAAAATACAGTAGAGCGGAAATTTTTTCGACTTTCCATACAAAGTTGATGATTTGAAATCGATTTTTGTTCTACTTTTAATCAAAGTCGCTCACTTCACACATCTCATTCTTCGTAACCAATGCTCCGATTGAGCTGATTTTTTTACTGTAACTCGCCTACATATAATATGTCAAATAAACGTTGACAAAGAATTTTTATTTTTTTTCTTATTGAAAAAATACTTTTCTTCATATAATTTTAAAAAAATTGCTGAAATTTAAGGAGATCGTCCCCCCTAAAACTTGCCAATATCTTGAATTTCAACAATCTGACGCAAAACCTGAATTCAGATGATAAAATTGTATTATATTCAGCTTTTAATTTGTGGAAAAAGATTTAAATTGTTTGAACAAAACGCAACATATTTGAATTTTAGTAAATTCCATATTTTAAAAAATTGTAAAACTCAAAATTGAGCTAAAATTCAAAAACTGTTCCACTTAAAATTTTCAAAAGCACGGTTCCAAAATCAGCGCTAAATTGCGCTTCAAAAATTTTGGTCGTTGACAGAATTTTACGACTTTCGTTTTATTTTGTAAACTAGTGCTATTAACACCTATGTGCCTGAGCCTCATTTTGCACCCAATTTCAAAACTTCAAAAATCTGATTCTCAGCCGTTTCTCAACGCAAGATAATGAAATTTTGACAGTTGATCACAAAATCCTTCTAGTTTATGTAACCGGGATCATGGTTCCGGATTTTTTCCGTTTATCCGGATTTATGGTCGGGGGTACTGGGGTAACCTCCTTATCAGATAGAGGTGAAACCTATTATTTGCCTTCGAAATCTAGCTTGCGGCATATCAAACTTCATGATTTTGCAAAACAAGAGCATTGGACAATGTTTCTAGAAATTTCAGATTCAAATGAACTGGATAGCTCACCCGAAATCCTTACGCTGTTCTGCACACCGTCCATCGTTGCTCTTATCAGTCTAGTCAGCTTCCCGGGAAAGCTGTTCTCGTCCATAATTTTCCATAGCTCTGTGCGGTCGATACTGTCGTATGCCGCTTTGAAGTCGATGAACAGGTGATGCGTTGGGACCTGGTATTCACGGCATTTCTGGAGGATTTGCCGTACGGTGAAGATCTGGTCCGTTGTCGACCGGCCGTCGATGAAACCGGCTTGGTAACTTCCCACGAACTCATTTACTTTAGGTGAAAGACGACGGAAGATGATCTGGGATAGCACTTTGTAGGCGGCATTCAAAACGGTGATCGCTCGAAAGTTCTCACACATTAACTTGTCGCCTTTCTTGTGGATGGGACAGATTATCCCTTCCTTCCACTCCTCCGGTAGCTGTTCGGTTTCCCAGATCTTGACTACTAACTGGTGCAGACAGGTGGCCAACTTTTCCGGGCCCATCTTGATGAGTTCTGCTGCGATACCGTCCGTACCAGCCGCTTTGTTGTTTTTGAGCTGGTGGATGGTATCCTTAACTTCCCTCAGCGTGGGAGTTGGTTCGTTCCCGTCCTCTGCTGCACCAACATAGTCATTTCTTCCGCTGCCTTGGTCCTCCGTGCCTACATTCTCTTCGCCATTCAGGTGCTCGTCGAAGTGCTGCTTCCACCTTTCGATCACCTCACGTTTGTCCGTCAGGAGGCTCCCTTCCTTATCCCTGCATATTTCGGCTTGCGGCACGTAGCCTTTGCGGGATACGTTGAGCTTCTGGTAGAACTTGCGTGTTTCCTGTGAACGGCACAGCAGTTCCATTTCCTCGCACTCCGCTTCTTCCAGGCGGCGCTTTTTCTCCCGGAAGAGACGGGTCTGCTGCTTCCGCTTCTGTCTGTATCGCTCCACATTCTGTCGGGTTCCATGCTGCAGCATTACCGCCCGCGCTGCATCCTTCTCCTCCAGAACCGCTCTGCACTCCTCGTCGAACCAATCGTTTCGTCGACTCCGTTCTACGTACCCGATAGTGCTCTCGGCTGCGAATGGCCATGTTCTTGGAGCATGAGCATGAGCATGAGCATGAGCATAGATGACCGCACAATTCGTAGTTGCTACTCCGTGATTGACCAGAGCAATCGAAATTGCACAAGGAACCAATGAATAGGGCTTGGGACTAGCTTACTATTCTCAATGTACACAGGTCGAGAGCTCTCAACTTTAATAAGGTCAATAACGGCGCCGGCCACGTCCTTACGGTCATCGAGGATGGAAGGGAATGTTAGTAAGACAAACGTTGTTAAAAAGACCGCGAATCGCTGCATCTCCACGTTTGTCTCAGGAAGGAATTTTTTGTTAGTAGGGTAAGGTACATTGTCAGTCCGGGAGTCACCTATGGTTGGTGATATGATTTGACAATGGATCAATATACACAAACCGCCGTTAACAACCGACCACTTTTCGACGCAAGAACTAGCCAAAAAGAAAATTCTATCGCGCGTCTCCACTCCACTAGGGAGCAGAAACCTTTAGTCTATTCCACACAGAAATACACTGAACGCGACTCACTTGTCGGCGCCCGGATTTTTTTCTCGACCGGCGAACCCGAACTAACATTTTTCACTCTTTTGTGTAAATGCAAAAAATGAAAGAAAATATTTATTATCAACTAAAAGTGTATTGGAAACTAGCGCCGAAGGGAAGCGAAAAATTCGGAACCGACTCAACCACGGCGCGCGCACACTCGTCCCGTCGTCGGAGCCCCGCAGAGAGAAGAGAAAAAAAATCGCAAAAATCTAGCAAAGCCAGCGCGCGAAACTTTGCTGCTGCCGAACTACCGCACACTGACACTACTGACTGCTTGGCGTCCCGTCGTCGGTGCCCCGCAGAGAAGAAAAACAAATCGCAAGAATCTAGCAAAGCGAGCGCGCGAAACTTTGCTGCTGCCAAACTACCGCACACTGACACTACTGACTGCTTGGCGTCCCGTCGTCGGTGCCCCGCAGAGAAGAAAAACAAATCGCAAGAATCTAGCAAAGCGAGCGCGCGAAACTTTGCTGCTGCCAAACTACCGCACACTGACACTACTGACTGCTTGGCGTCCCGTCGTCGGTGCCCCGCAGAGAAGAAAAACAAATCGCAAGAATCTAGCAAAGCGAGCGCGCGAAACTTTGCTGCTGCCAAACTACCGCACACTGACACTACTCTGGTGGATGGTATCCTTAACTTCCCTCAGCGTGGGAGTTGGTTCGTTCCCGTCCTCTGCTGCACCAACATAGTCATTTCTTCCGCTGCCTTGGTCCTCCGTGCCTACATTCTCTTCGCCATTCAGGTGCTCGTCGAAGTGCTGCTTCCACCTTTCGATCACCTCACGTTTGTCCGTCAGGAGGCTCCCTTCCTTATCCCTGCATATTTCGGCTTGCGGCACGTAGCCTTTGCGGGATACGTTGAGCTTCTGGTAGAACTTGCGTGTTTCCTGTGAACGGCACAGCAGTTCCATTTCCTCGCACTCCGCTTCTTCCAGGCGGCGCTTTTTCTCCCGGAAGAGACGGGTCTGCTGCTTCCGCTTCTGTCTGTATCGCTCCACATTCTGTCGGGTTCCATGCTGCAGCATTACCGCCCGCGCTGCATCCTTCTCCTCCAGAACCGCTCTGCACTCCTCGTCGAACCAATCGTTTCGTCGACTCCGTTCTACGTACCCGATAGTGCTCTCGGCTGCGAATGGCCATGTTCTTGGAGGCGGCGAAATCGATGAGGCGTAGGCCATTTTCGGGCGCTGAACTTTCCAATCGTCGGTCTGAATTTCTCCTCCTGCCCTACCTGAGCGTTTAGATCCCCTATGATGATCTTGACGTCGTGGTTTGGGCAGCGGTCGTACTCGCGTTCGAGCTACGCGTAAAATGCGTCTTTGTCATCATCAGTGCTTCCGGAGTGAGGGCTGTGCACGTTTATTATGCTAATGTTGAAGAATCGGCCCTTGATCCTCAACCTGCACATTCCCAGCTCACGTGTGTTGCCGCAACTCTGGTAGATGGTATGATTACCTCTAAACGTTCGCACCATAGATCCTGTCCAACACACCTCCTGCAGCGCTACGATTCCGAACCCGCGGTCCTTCAGTATATCGGCGAGTATGCGGGTGCTCCCGATGAAGTTGAGAGATCGGCAGTTCCACGTACCGAGCTTCCAATCGCAAGTCCCTTTTCGTCGTTGTGGTCGTCGCCATTGTTATCGGTTCGCATTCTTCTCTTGTTGATTTTCCGGTGCTAGTCTTTTTTACGGCTGGCTCGCAGGGCCTGACACCAACCCACTAACCCAGGGAGCTGGGCTTACCTTCCCGGAAGCTACGGGTTCTGCATTGGCATTTCCTCCAACTACAGTGCTAAATAGCTAGGCTCGAGCGCCAGTCTTCGCCGGGGGTGGTGTTTTTAATGGGCGCCTAGGAGATAATATTTTACCTGAGCTTCCACCCCCATTGTTGGACCATGTTTCAAGAAATTTCGGATACACTGGCCACTTCTCCGGATGTTCCGGAAACCTAGTGCCCCAGGGAAGTGGCCACTTTCTGATCGGTTCTGAAGCCTAGCTTGCGACATATCAAACTTCATGATTTTTCAAAACAAGAGTATTGGACCATGTTTCCAGAAATTTCAGAAATACTGCCCACTTCTCCGGATGTTTCGGACTCAGGCGCCCCCAGGGAAGTGGCCATTTACTGATTGGTTCTAAAACCTAACTTGCGACATATCAAACTTTATGATTTCGCAAAACAAGAGTATTGGACCATGTTTCCAAAAATTTCAGATATACTGGCCACTTCTCCGGATGTTCCGGAAACCTAGTGCCCCCAGGGAAGTGGCCACTTTATGCTCTGTTCTGAAACCTAGCTTGCGACATATCAAACTTCATGATTTTACAAAACAAGAGTATTGGACCATATTTCTAGAGATTTAGGATAAACTGGCCACTTCTTCGGATGTTCTGGATCTTGGTGCCCCCAGAAAAGTGGCCACTTTCTGACCGGTTCTGAAACCTGGCTTGCGACTTTATCAAACTTCATGATTTTGCAAATCAAGAGTATTGGGGCATGTTTATAGAGATTCTGGATGTACTGGCCACTTCTCCGGATGCTCCGGAAACCTGGTGCCCCCAAAGAAGTGGTACACTTCCCTGGGGTTCCAGGTTTCCGAAACATCCTGAGAAGTGGCCAGTGTATCCGAAATCTCAAGAGGCATGGCCCAATACTATTGTTTTGCAAAACCTTAAAGTTTGATATGCCGCAAGCTAAATTTCAGAACCGAGCAGAAAGTGGCCACTTCCCTGGGGGCACCGGGTTTCCGGAACATCCGGAGAAGTGGCTAGTGTATCCGAAATCTCTGGAAACATGGTCCAATACTCTTGTTTTGCAAAATCATGAAGTTTGATGTGTCGCAAGCTAGGTTTCAGAACCGGTCAGAAAGTGGCCACTTCCCTGGGGCACCAGGTTTCCGGAACATCCAGAAAAGTGGGCAGTGTATCTGAAATTTCTGGAAACATGGAGCCCCAGGGAAGTGGCCACTTTCTGATCGGTTCTGAAGCCTAGCTTGCGACATATCAAACTTCATGATTTTTCAAAACAAGAGTATTGGACAATGTTTCTAAAGATTTCGGGTACACCGGCCACTTCTCCGGATATTCCGGGCCCTGGTGCCCCCAGGGAAAAGGCCACTTTCTGACCCTGATTTTGCAAATCAAGAGTATTGGGCCATGTTTTGCAAAATCATGAAGTTTGATAAAGTCGCAAGCTAGGTTTCAGAACCGGTCAGAAAGTGGTCACTTTTCTGGGGGCACCAAGATCCGGAACATCCGAAGAAGTGGCCTATGTATCCGAAATCTCTAGAAACATGGTCCAATACTCTTGTTTTGTAAAATCATGAAGTTTGATATGTCGCTAGCTAGGTTTCAGAACAGAGCAGAAAGTGGCCACTTCCCTGGGGGCACTAGGTTCCCGGAACATCCGGAGAAGTGGCCAGCATATCCGAAATTTCTGGAAACATGGTCCAATACTCTTGTTTTGCAAAATCATAAAGTTTGATATGTCGCAAGTTAGGTTTTAGAACCAATCAGTAAATGGCCACTTCCCTGGGCGGGGGCGCCTGAGTCCGCAACATCCGGAGAAGTGGCCAGTGTATCTGAAATTTCTAGAAACATGGTCCAATACTCTTGTTTTGAAAAATCATGAAGTTTGATATGCCGCAAGCTAGTTTTCGAAGGCAAATGATAGGTTGCACCTCTATCTAATAAGGAGGTTATCCCAGTACCTCTGACCATAAATTCGGAACAACGGAAAAATCCGGAATCATGATCCCCTGGTTATATAAACTAGAAGGATATTGTGATCAACTGTCAAAATTTCATTATCTTTCGTTGAGAAACGGCTGAGAATCAGATTTTTGAAGTTTTGAAATTGGGTGCTAAATGAGGCTCAAGCACATAGGTGTTAACTACCACGCGCCTCCACCTACTCATTCCAACTGCTGGAAGTAATTCTCTGGAGTCCCATGGTATTGCATTACCAGCCAATGCGCAAAATACTAGCGGGTGTTTTGCCTCCTGTAATTTTCCAGTACCATTTGGTATAAATAAAATAGCAATTCTACATGCATCCTGCATACAATAATCCTACATATGAACGATTTCTAGGTGTAAAAAGTAACTTGCTTGCCTGACTGGGTAATTTTGTTTACAAATTAGCCTTGGATGGTCATGGGTTTGATTCCCAGCCCCGGCACTTGCAATTTTTCGTCAGTTGCTTTTCCCCCGAGAGCAACTGGCACTGACCCTCTTCTGAGCCCCATGGCTCAAACGGACCCGGATACCTGGACATCGACGAACTGCTACTCATAATGGACCCCCAATCGGACTGGAAAGGAACAACGGCCATCCATCATCATCCTTGTGCTCATCATTCTACTAGGTATAAAGTAGAAAAAAGTGAAAGCAACAGAAAGTCAACCAGTTCGATAAAAGTAGAATAGAATCTAGGCGCTGTACAAATTGTAAGTGCAGCTGTCAATTGAAATTGCTCACGTAGTGCCCCAGTGGACAATAGAGCTGTAAATTAGGTTAAGTGATTAAGAATAATAAAAAAAAAATTAGCCTTATTTTTTTAAATAAATGACCACGTTTACGTAGACGGGGTTGTATGCCCCGCTTTCCTCTACTCAAACATGTTAGAGTACGATAATGCATAGAACATTTTTGTTGCTAATGGAAGTTTATAGCATTCGTTTCTTTTGTGAATTAGTGTTATAAACGGTACAATGAGGAAAATGAGATGACTATGGGTATTGTTATGAATGCAAATCATTTCCCTACATGATTTGTAACAAGTTTTAATACTAAGACTTCTTTGCCATCCTAAAATGCCCCTAAATTACTTTCACTTTTGTTAGAACATTCTTCAAGATATTGAGTGTGGGGTGCATTTCCGGATTCTGAAACTATCTTCATTTTTGTTCCATCATATTTCCATCAAACTGCATTCGCTTCTTCCGTGGAGCCGCGACCCAGAATTTGAGAAACGACTGAAGGAACGCAACCGCGCGCGCACCCGAGAGAGAGCATGGGATTGAGAGCAGTTTACCAGCTGAGTCAGCACCTCTGCCGCCGTCGCCACGCCACCGCCCGCTTATGGCCAACGAGCGGAGCGACTATCGACGACGACGAGCCAAGCAAGCTCAAGCAAGAAGAACCGGCCCGGGGGAGATACAACTCGAGCCGCATGCCGCCTTCGTCAGTTCTGCTTTCCGTTCGAGACTGTAATGAGCGCATGCTGAAGTCGCTCCCCGTAGTTGGGTCGCTGGTGTTCTGAAAGTTCGCGATACATCGCGCCGTCCGTCGTTCTACTCTGTACCGGGGGTTACACGTCGTCAACTGTTCCAGCCATCACATCCCCGCAGTAGAAGATTCGTGACTGGAATTGTTTCGCGTTCTGCCGCGGTTACCTTTGTTCGTGGCGTGGCCGTGTGTGTGAGTGTAAACAGTGGCCGTCTATAGTTGATTCTGTTATGGTCTCGTGTTCTGGAATTTGAAGCCACTTGTTCTACGGTGCTGCGGAAAGTTTACTACTTTCGAATACCTACCAACAAACCCCAACCGTTCAAGTTATATCATCTGCCTAAAGGTGGAAGCGAACGGCAAGTTGTTGCATTCTGTGTGTACGGACGGAAGGTCCGTTAGTTGTCCACCAGTCAGTGTGTTGTGCATCGTCATTTCCTGCGTTCTACACAAGCGATAGCTCCGTCAGAATAGAGAAGAATCAACGCAAAGCGCTTGTCGCGAGCGATCAACAGAAGATCTATCTCGTGCTAATTGAATCTCAAACCTTTCGCAGTCGAGGTTTTCTGTGCATCGCGCGCGCATAATCTCCGCACCGTGTAAATCGATGAAAACGCGTTCTCCTCGCTCCGGACCCAGCGCGAATGGATTGATGACATTGAAACGGGAACGTGAGTGCAGATGATTTTGGAAGGGGGCAACCATTCTGTAGGTAGTGGAAAAGTGTCTACGTGTGTGTTGGTTTAGGAGAGCACAGAGTAGTTGCATTTATCGGTGACGACGTTCGATCTCGTTTCGCCGGATTGTCACTGCGCCGCCGGCCAGCAAGCGAGTAACTTGAAGCATTCAAATCCATATCGAAAGTGCGGACAGGCATTTTGCCAATTAATGTGGCAACTCTTAGCAGGCTTATTGCACAAGTAATCGTATGCGTGACACAACCGCCACCGCCATATAGGAGCTCGACGCGCGGATAAAACCATTCAGGCGATTCAGACTATAAACGGCCTCCGAAGGAGATTGTTCGATTGGATATAAATTTTTATCAGAAGCAGATGCAATTTTTTGGTGCGGACCCGTTTTGGACGAAAGGTATAGTTCTTTGGGAAATCCAGGGAGCAGTATTATTGTTTTATATTATTTCGAGGCTACATTTGGAATTACCCATTAGGGTAAACAGGTATAATATGCTCACCTTAAGCAGAAATGGCAATATATCTAAAACTGGCACCTTATTCCATCTATTGTTCACTGCAAATCGTTGTTCCTAAAGTGTTGCATGCGAACTTTGCCTTTGTAGGGGCGGCTATGGTAGCTTTGGAACGTTTTTCGAAAACGTTCCAAAATTTGCCTTTTAAATCAAACGGGGCAAAACACTCCATTAAAAGAAAAATGTCCAGCCACCTGATAAAACTGTCCCAGGGGATAATTCCACCATATGCCTATCATATGAGGGTCTTTTAGCAAGTGTTTAACTGCATAAAAGTTGCAAAATAACACAGGCGAACAGAACTAGCATCGTTTGCGATGAAGTCAGCTTACAAGAGGTAAAATATTACGCGAAAAGCCTCGAGTTCAGACTTTTTGATATTTTCATTGCTTTTCTGTACCAATGAACTAACGGACCAGCTTGATGGCAATTATCAATTATCACGCATGCCAAAAGCGCTAGAATCGCATGAAAATTAAGGGTGGCCCTTTACCCTATATGCATGAGGTTTCACTGCACATTGCAAAAGTGCACCGAAAATTTTGGCGTTATTTGTAAATCAATGAATTGACGTAATGAATGATAATCAGAACGGCATCTGACATCTGCACTTTTGATTTAGGTTAAGGTTGAAGGATTCGTCATTGACATAACCGTCATCATTGAAATTTCAAAAGCAGTTTTCTCGCTCAAATCTGAAATGTTTCAATTGAAAATGTATTCACTGCAATGCATTCTCCACGCGGAATGCAGTGAATACATTTTCACTACGGAAATTTCAGTTATGAACGAGAAAACTGCTTTCGAGTTTTCAATGATGACGATTATGTCAATGACGAATCCTTCAACCTTAATGAAACCTGTTATCAACACATTTTCGACGCCGTTTAGTTTCTGACAGACTATATTACGCCAAGGGCTGAAAGTCTCTTTGATAAAGATAAATCAATCAACTATATTACTGACTATAGGGTTTTGACCCCATTTCCGGCACTACATGAAAACAAAATTGTGCATTACCTAAATTCACAACGAAACGACCGTTGTTTTCCACTTCTTCCATTTGAGTCAGATACCATATTGCGTGAATTTGTTGTTAACAGTGATTGTTGTGAAGATTTTCTGCTGGAAAGTTGGTTTTGAACGAGTTTACTGCACCTAGTCCAGCACCAATTGTCGGCACCAGTGCCGAACTTTCAGCAACATCAAATGGGAAATCACTTCGGCACCCATCTTTGTGCTGACGAAGTGTACCCGTCCGCATGTAATAGTTGTTTTGAGCACTTGTGCGGCTTCAGAGTGAACGTGTAGCTCATTGACTGTAGATCCCGTTGCGGAAATGTTGCGGGAAATGATTACCTACGGAAGCGTGTTTAGAAAATATGCGGCAAGTGATATATTGATCTGATTTACTGTGAGGTGCCGGGAATTGACGCGGGTGCCCAGTAGTTCAAAACCCTATTACCGTAAAACTTGATAGGAGTTCTTTTAAATTTAAATTTAAAAAGAGATCAACTTTAAGAGTTGAACTCTAAATAACGTACAGAAACTTACTTTCCCTCGTCTTGCAACGCTGCCTCGAGATTCTGCGAATATGCTGTGGATCGCCAGTTGCTTAAGTCGCTTTTTTATTTGTATTAGATTTTTAGCCCCAGGTTAGTTCATCTCGGGACCAACAGTTTACTTCCCTTCCCCGAAGGAAGAACTCACATTTTGCAAGTTTGCCGGGAGTTGGATTCGAACCCAGCTCCTCGGCGTGATAGTCAAGTGTTCTAACCATCACACCAGGTCCGTTCCACTCAGTTGCTCTAGTTTGTACCATGGCGATAACCGGTACCGCACATTTTCCCTGAAACATTTCCCTTAAGATTTAATTTTAAGGTGTCTTCTACCTGGAAAACTATAACGATTAAAGGACTTAGGAATACTTTCTTTTCCATGGGAAAAACGGCTGGCGTAGATAATGTAAATGCAAAGGTAATACAAGACTGCTTTGATGTCATCGGCCACATGCTCACCTGCTAACGCCTCCTACACCTTCCATTTGCTGCCGTAAATAGTAAGATGGAGCCGCCTGGTATTTCATTAGAATTCAAAGCGGAAAATGCCAGAGGTATTGCCCCACCTCAAGGTGCGTTTTGCCGTCAACAGTTTTTCAGTACCCAAAACGTAACACTTTTTTTTTAATTGTTAATTTTCGGTAATTAATTAATTAATTAATTAATTCGGTAAAATTTATATCACGCGGACCAAAACGCAAGACACCCATAAAATCATCTTAATCTTAGTTATAGGGCCATGTTTGCTTAGAGGGTGCATACTGCATATTACCCCACCTTCCCCTATATTGGAACGGTATACACGTGGACTTCGATTAAAGATATTAATACTCACTAATTATTGAGAACTAGTTCCGGAAAACCGGAACATCCGAAAAATCATTTTTCATTGTTGCTATGTGCTTGAAAATCCACAAATGTTTTTCACTATGTATTTTTTTTGCATAACTTCTCTGCATACTTCTCTTAAATGAGAAACATCTTGCTTAGGACCATTTTTGAAGGGTTCTAGTCAGGTCTGGCCAACGCGGAAACGGTTCCACGGATCCCGGAACGTGGTCAATTGTGTAACGACAATGCACTTCTTATACTTTTCGCTCCATAACCCGGCGTTACATGGCTCTACCTTTATGAATTTTCATGTCTGATACACACAAAAATAATCATCATTTTTTTCTTCTTCTTGGCGTAACGTCCCAACTGGAACAAGGCCTGTTTCTCATCTTGTGTTCTATGAGCACTTCCACCATTTTTCCCTTTGAATTTCCTCTGCCAATGACCATTTTACATTTGTATATCGTGCGGCATGCATTGCGCACGAAGATGCTGTAAGCCCAAGCATAATGCTGTGGCTATAGCGGCCCCAAATAAATAGTCATTGGTTCCGCAGTGACCATCTATATTGTATTGCTCCCAGATTCGTACAACAAAAGTAGGGTTTCGTCGATCTTCATCATTTATTTTTACTGTGATGTTTATTAGCATTAGCATTAGCATTAAGCGAGTCGCACAAATTCGTACACACTTAGAATAAATTACAGTATTCGGTGAAAAAAATCACCGAAACTGGTCTGTAAACAAGCAAACTACAGTATTACGGCGAAATCGATGAAATTGCAGGAGACATTCGGTGAAATCTAAGAAATCGCCGAAGAACCGGTGAAATCAGACAAATTTACAGGAGACCTGTGAATATTTTACCGAACAGATCGGTGATGGGACTATTTTACCGTACTACTGTAAAATGCGTTTGACAGCCACGCCGGCAGCTTCGAGCATCAGTTCTATTAGAATTTGCGCATCATCTCCAAGCAAGACTCTCTTTTACAGTGGCAGCAAGTGTGGTTCCAGATTAGGGGCTGTCCATTAATTACGTAAGGGAATTTTTGCGATTTTTCGACACCCCCTCCCCCCCTTGTAAGATTTTTTGTATGGAAAGCCAAATATTTTTGTATGGCGCGTAAGATTTCTCAAACCCCTCCTCCCCCTATAAACCCTTACGTAATTAATGGACAGCCCCTTAGAAAGTCATGTTTTCAATCCCATCATCGACGTTTTTTATGAAAATATTGTTTTTTTGTGCTCGCATAAAATCGCCGTAAATTTGTAAAATTAACCGTACGTTCAGTGATATTGAGAATTCATTTGTAAACAAACATACCGAACGTTCTGCGATTTTTACGATAAATTTGTAAAAAGTACCGAAAGTTCCGGTAATTTTTAAAGATGCATTTTCCTGAGATTCGCAGTACGTTCGGTGGTTCGAAAAATCACCGAACTTTTTACCGTACGTTCAGCTGTTGAGATTACGGTAAAATTTTACCGTAATCCGTCAGTTTTTCTAAGTGTGTAGGTGGTACAGTCCTATAGACCGCTGTTATGTCTGAACCAAAGCACAAAGATTTGAGCTAATCTCTGACTCTTAGACAAGACTGATGCAATCCTCCAATGGTCGAGCACTGTCCTAGCCACGTCCTTGCGACTGCTGAGGAATGGGAAAGGATGGTTAGTTTTGGACATCTATGAAAAATGTAGACAACTCTACGATCTCTCAGGCCTAGGTGTCACGGGAATTTGGGTGTTGTTAGTGGAAGGGTAAACTCCAAAGGATACGCTTGGTTAACGTTCAGCCACACCATTGTTAGACTGCTTCGAATCAGTTGTCTGCCCAATTCATCCTGGTTTCCTCGTCATCTTGTTGGCATTTGGTTGAATTACTAGATTCTTTGGTTGATAATCTGAAATATAAAATAATATTAACATCGTACGCGAAATAAGGTACATATTAGTGATACGCTCGCCACAGTTACATATTTTTAAAATATTATTTATATCGTACGATACGTTTACCTGAATCCTGCTGAAATAAAATGTTAATTAGCAGTACATTGAAACACAAATACTACAAAACACAAGGAAAAGAGCATCAAACTTAGATCTTGGAATATTTAAAAATACGGTAAATATCAAGATCAAATTTGATTTGGTAGATCTTACACCGCAACGCACCATTCTAAGGTTATCTACCCACGTTACGGGGAGAAAGACCTCTCAATTTAAATGAGTGTGTTTTTGCTGTGATGTTTAGGGCACAAAAATGAACATGATGATCCCGACCTTTCCTGGCCACCAGAGAAACCCGAATGGCAGACAATTAAACGTTCCATAATAAATACAAAATTTCCCATAAATAATTCGAAAAGTCCCAGTGAAGAAACAGGGGTGTAAGCAGTAATAAATAACAAAAGTTCCATAAACAAATAGAAAAATGCATAAATAAATCAAAAGTTTCCATAAATAATTGATTTTTGAGAAATTAAAAACGTCAAAAATGCAATGAATAAATCAACTGTTGCAATAAAAAAAGACAATTTTCCCACCAAATAACTTCGAATTTTTCATAAATAAATCCGATTTTTCCATAATAAATTAGAAAATTCACAATAAAAAAATATCGAAAAAGCAATAAAAAATTCAAAAAATGCAATAAAAAATGACGAAATTACCCATGAAAAACAAATGCAGAAAAGTATGAGACAGTGAAATGCTGAATCGCACTTATATGACTGAATCGACTGAAAAGCTTGCGCAACTATGATTGCAATTTACCGAGCAATTGCTTGCTGTCCGAACTCGCTATCGCTCGTCGGACCTAAAAAAAGGGATAACATCTATGTTTGCATTATACCGGGCAATTTCTTGAATCTATGGTTTGCCTAGAACCGAATCGATGCAGTTGCGGTGCATCGGATATCGGAAACTTCGGCGGCCTTCTGCCGCCTCAGTTCCTCAATCCTCTATGCGGCTTCGCCGCATGGTCTATGTAATTTTTGGCTCAAAATGCATTTACGTTTATTGCTCGTTTTTCGACGGTTCTATAACATTTACCCGAAAACCATTTACCCGAAAGACATTTACCCGAATGACATTTACCCGAACGTCATTTACCCGAATGCGACAAATACCCGAATGCGACAAATACCCGAATGCGACATTCACCCGAATGCGACATTTACCCGAATACGACATTTACCCGAATGCGACACTTACCCGAAAAATAAAAAAATGTGTACTTGATCCCCATATGGCTGTCACAATGCTATTTTAATCAAAGGATTTTTTGTATTCTTTTACGGCTCCATCCAATTAGCCCGAACGTCAATCCGAATCAATCAGAAGGTCGCCCAAAAAATGCAAAATTAGCTACTTATATACACGATCACAAACTGGCAGCTGTACCGCAAGTATTATCCACTTCTAAGATTTGCCTTCTTTTTAAAATAGGCTGTTCTTTCGAATTTACATTGTCCACCCTTAAACTGTTGGTCGGCTGGTACTGGCTAAACTGGTAACTTCTCCATATAATGTATTCATTCTTTCCATAAGAGGCAACTTTTGCGAGTTGGAGTTGAAATGTTATTTAGTTTGTTGCGGATGAACTACTAACTCCATAGGAGACCCGTGAATCCATATTTCTATCTATATCCTTTAGGGAACTATTATACATATCTATCGGGGTGATGACCCATTCGGGGAAATGGCTGTTGGAATTATGTCCTATTCGAGGTTATGATGGCATTCGGGGTAAAGGGGTAGAGTTTCTTTAACAGACATAGTATAACTGTGTTGTTTGGTGGCCAAACTATTACCTATCCTTCGGAGATTTTCCCTTCTTCTCTTCAAAGGCTGTTCTTTCGAGTTGCACTGCTGCATATTTTGTAGGCGTTCGAACTACTAACTGCACAACAAACATTGTTGCTGTACAATAGAAGAATAAGTCAAACATAAGCTTAATTTTTGGAATTTTGATTGAATAAGCTGTTATTCAGCTACCATTATTGTTAGTTGGGATGCATATAAGTTTTGTCCTTGTTTCGATTACATGATGTTCTTTTAAATTACACTCTTACATGATTGAGTGATGGATTCCAAGTCTACATCTAAGATTTTTTCCTTCTTTTAATAATGGGATGTTCTGTTTGGTGAACAATCTGCTAACTTTTCTGTCAAATATTATTTTCTAATGATATCTTGATTTTCCGAGGGCTGTTTCTAATCGTTTCGAACTAATGACACCTTGGATTTCCTCTTCTTTAAATCATAAACTGTTCTTTGCTTATCAAAAGAACAGCATATGAATCAAAGAAGGGTAAATATCTAGAGTGAACGCTAACAGCGTTAACATAACAAATGTAAGCTGAAGTTATGAGTTTTATTCAAGCATATGCCCTGTGAATTCCTATCGCGGATCATTTCAGGAAAAATTTGATAAAATGGGTTCTTGAGGAATATCAAAATGCTTTTCTGATCCACAATACAAAATAATACATGCACTTTTTAAATAGAACAAAATAAGTGAACTTTTTTTACAAAATCATATTTTGTGCATAGTAATAAACTATTCGGGTAAATGTCGCATTCGGGTAAGTGTCGCATTCGGGTAAGTGTTGCATTCGGGTAAATGTCGCGTTCGGGTAAATGTCGCATTCGGGTATTTGGCATTCGGGTATATGTTACATTCGGGTAAATGGTTTTCGGGTAAATGTCTTTCGGGTAAATGATTTTCGGGTAAATGTTATAGAATCTTTTCGACATTTATTGATAATTTATTTTTTTGTTATTGCACTTTTTGAATTATTTATTGCTTTTGAGGAATTCCACGGAGTCATGTCAGTCGATCCTGAGCGACCATTTCAAAAATATCTGAAACTTTGCACAGTTTTTCAATTTCATATAAATCGCCATTTTTTGATATTAAACCTTCATATTCACTCACGACTAACTTTTCAAAAGGGTGTATGCGAAAATAGTTCTAAAATATTCTAAAAGCTATACAGCAAAAACGGATTGTTCGATTGTTATAAATTTTTCAGCAAAGTTAGATAACTAAATGATGATTCCTTAGAAAATATACACTGTAAAAAATTTCTTTTTCTACTTTGAAAAAATATGATATTTGTCACAAAAACTCAAATATCTCAAAACCCTATCTTTTTACCAACTTCAATTTTTTAGGGGAAATGGCCCATTATATCAGCTATCTACCATAAAATTTTGGTGATGGTAAACTGATAAACAAAAAAGTTATGACATTTCAAACATTTCACAATTTTTACATTTAGTAACAAAAAAAATTTTTTTTCTGTGTAAATTATTTCGAGAATTATATTTTGATGCTGATTTTATTGTAAAGGCTACCGCCTGAATTAAACAAGTTGTTTTCATGATACTTTAGTTTGATTATTCGTAATTACTATAGTATCTATTTGAAACTTAGACGCGATCCAGTGTTGTGATCAAAAATATTGAGATTGTCATACTTTTTATTGTACGTGACTGGTGAAAAAATCCCTTGATAGTGTTGAAAAGCTGTTGATTATAAGAAAAATTGAATTGAATTTATTTTTAAGACAAAAGCTGTATAATAAAAGTTTTTTTATACGCGTATACGTCTAGTTTATCCGCAAAAAAAATCCCTCTTACACACTTATTTCTGAATTGCCTGTTCGGTACTTTTTTGACGAGATTATAACAGCAGTACGATCTCGGTAGTTTCGGTAATCGATTTTACTGAGGCTCAGTAAAACAACTGTCAAAATCGTATGGAAAAGGTAAACAATGCATTTTTGCTGAACGAGTTCGGTGCTCAGCAGTTTTAATCTCGTCAAAAAATTACCGAACTCGGTAATCAAAATTAAGTGTGTAGAGAACAGACTTTATGATCGGAAGAATGCGAGTAACTTCAACAACAACAAATGCATAAGAGGTACATACCACAGACAAACAGACGAAACGCCTAGAACAATTTTAGTGAAAATTCATCGCCCAGTTCACACTATCACCACCTGGTGGAAATGTTTCACGAAACACTGCGTTGTGCAATATCGTCATCAGAAGGCGCTAGTGTGAAACGTCAAACGCAAAGAAAAACGATGGGCGCTCTTCTTGTTATGAAAGCCACAACCAAGATTCAAAATGATCGTTGAAGGCGTGGTCAATGAAAATTTCGCCAGTGTTACGTTTGTTTGTCTGTATACATACCTGACAATGCTCACGAAAAAAACAAAAAAATACTACCGCTATGAATATTAAAAATTGTATAGTATTTTTTTTTTCTTCAGCCACCAAGTAAGTTAAAATTAATAAGTGATTTTGTTTATTATAATCTAACGAACAGTCGCTTTCTCAAAGGTCTTCAACTCAACGCTCTCTTGTAGACCGTTTGATGAAAAAAAAAATGTTCAAAAGAGTTACGAAATCTCACCGAAAGCACCATAGATAAACTGAAAGAGACTGGTTATGCCCAAATGTCCACATTGTGTACAAAATTACGCATTTGCACGTCCTGCCGTCTAAAATTTGACAAACGAGCCATCTGTATATCATCGGTAAAGCAGGGCGCAGGAAGTTCGAAAACGACAACAACTGAGAAATTGCCATCAGCGACATCTGTTTAAACAATTTAATTACGCCCCTTTTCAAAAATGCCCTGTAATATTCTTCAACATCTATACCCATTTCAATATTTTTAACGTTGCAAAACACGCTTTCAACATTCATCTTGAAGAAGAGGGAAAACACTTGTCCTCAAATGTAACAGCAAATTAATGAATAAACGACTAATGCGCGGAGGGCGTGATAAAATCGGAACATTACGTTACATAGTATATTATATGTATATATAATATATAATAAAAACAACTTGTTTTACTCACGCAAGGCCATTAACAATAAAATCAGCATCAAACTTCAATTTCCGGCCGAAATAATTTACACTAAAAAAAATTATTACTAAATGTGAAAATTGTGAAATGTTTGAATTGTCATAATTTTTTTGTTTATTTTCATGGTAGATTGCTAATACAATGGACCGTTTTCTCTAAAAAATTACGTTGGTAAAAAGATAGGGTTTTGAGATATTTGAGTTTTTGTGACAAAAATGATGTTTTTTAATGTTAAAAAAGATTTTTTTCACAGTGTATATTTTCTTAGGAATCGCCATTTAGTTATCTAACTTTGCTGAACAATAAAATCAGCATCAAATCGCGATTCCCGGCCGAAATAATTTACACAGAAAAATTTTTTTTACTAAATGTAAAAATTGTGAAATTTTTGAAATGTTATAACTTTTTTGTTTATTAGTTTACCATCACCAAATTTTTATGGTAGATTGCTAATACAATGGACCGTTTTCCCTAAAAAATTCAAGTTGGTAAAAAGATAGGGTTTAGAGATATTTGAGTTTTTGTGACAAAAATGATGTTTTTCAATGATAAAATAGATTTTTTTTCACAGTGTATATTTTCTTAGAAATCACCATTTAGCTATCTAACTTTGCTGAAAAATTCATAACAATCGAACAATCCGTTTTTGCTGTGCATATTTTTGAATATTTTTGAACCATTTTCACATACACCCTTTTGAAAAGTTAGTCGTGGCTCTAAATAAAAATTTGATATCGAAAAATGGCGATTTAGATGGAACTGAAAAACTGTGCAAAGTTTCAGTTCAATAGAAAATCATGAATTAAAAATTTTCCTTAATTTTGATGCTGTTGCTTGGAATCGCTCTTTTAAGATATTTTTTTATTGTGAATTTTCTAATTTATTATGGAAAAATCGGATTTATTTATGGAAAATTCGAAGTTTTTTGGTGGGAAAATTGGCTTTTTTTATTGCAACAGTTGAATTATTCATTGCATTTTTGACGTTTTTAATTGCTCAAAAATCAATTATTTATGGAAACTTTTGATTTATTTATGCACTTTTCTATTTGTTTATGGAACTTTTGTTATTTATTACTGCTTACACCCCTGTTTCTTCACTGGGACTTTTGGAATTATTTATGACGAATGATCACTTTCTTATGAGTCGTTTATATTTTAGCCAACCCGAATTGTGTTACAGACTTATATATTTTTTCTGCAACTGAAGTACGCTTTCGACAATTGATACTTCTTGATTTGTGAAGCCTGTAATGGTTTGCATGTAAAAATGAACAAATTATTATTATGCGTCACTTACCTCTTAGGGATTTTCTTGATTGTGGTGCAAAGTTTGAGAAATTCATCTATAATTCTGTTTTTTTTTGTGACCAAATTATTATCATTGGATAATTCATTATTTTAGAAAATTGCAAGATGTGCTCCACAATCCGAAATCAGAAGATATGCTGAGAATGCCTCTAGAAGCTTCACCAGAATTTTTTCCAGGAGTTCCACCAGTAGAAGTCAAACCGGGAATCCTTCTAAGAGCTTCACCGATAATCCTCTAAAATTTCCGCAGGGAATTCCTCTAAGAGTTTACCGGAGTAACTATTGAAGGTATTCCAGGTTGATCTCCTATAGGAAAACTCGAAACAGCTGGAAAATTCATGAAAACAATGTCTCGAGGAACTCTTGAAGTAATTTCAGGACAACCGCGTGTAGAAATTTTCTGAGGAGCTACTGAACGAAATTCCGGAGATTTATTGAAGGAATTTCTGCTAGAGAGATTCCCGGTAGAAACCCTAGAAGAATTCGCGGTGGAATTCCTAAAAAAATCTTGAACAATCTCTAGCGGAGCTGCTAGAGGATTTCCCGGTAAAACTCCTTGGGGTATTCCCGCTGCAAATTCTAGAGAAAAAAAATCCACATAAACTCCTTATAGAAATTCTCCGTCGTAGCCCTGAAGGAGTTGTCGGAGGATCTCTTGGGGGAATGAAGCATCTGTGCGGCGGAGCTTCTTCTTTCACTGAGAAACTGCTACAATACTTTCGGGTGCATCTCCCAGAAGAATTTAAATTCCTATACAAATCTACTGTGGAACGTTTAGAGAAAATAGACTTTTTAGCATATTCACATAGTTGAAGTAAGCGAAACTGTAGTTTTCAATACACTTTTGAAGTTTCATCAATGAATAATGGATAGTTTAAGATTTTTTGTTTCACATTGACATCTTGCTAGTGATTAGATCTCGTGTTCTATTGAATAAAACTGGTCACAATTATGCATATGTGATAGATATTAGCTTGTGAATGCCGACATTGAAAATGGTGGTTACGTCGACTATATGAGCATGGACTGGGCAGTGTACCTCCTAGAGCATTTTCCAGTGGTACTCCTGAAGGAATTCCCGATAAAACACTTGGAGGAAGTCCCAGTAGACCTTCCGGGAAGAGCAATATTTTGTGCAATTTCGAGAGGAACTTCTGGTGAAACTTTTAGAAAAGATCCCGATGGAACTCCTACAATAATTTGCGGTAGATCTCCTGGAGAAATGCCAGGCACTACTGTGGGAATTTGCAGTGGTGCATCTAAAAGAATTCACGGTTAAACTTCTAGAGAAATTGTCGTTGTAACTCTTGAAAAAAATCCGAATGAACTGCTAGGGGAATTTCTGGTGGAGTTCTTAGAGGAATGCTTGGTAGAATTTTTAGAAGAATTCCTTTTGAAAATCCTATAGAAATTTTCCTGAGGAACACTAGGAGAAACCACTTGAGGAATTCTTGGAGAAATTCCCTTTGAAACTCCTTAAGTAATTTTTTGCAGAAATGTGGAAATTTTGGAGAACTTCGAGAAGAATTCTCGGTGGAATTCCCACAAGAATTCCTGCCGAACTTTCCCGTGGGAATTTGAGAAATAATTGGTGACGAATCCCTGGTGGAAGTCCTAGTGGAAGAAATTCTCTGTAGAACTTCTAGAAGAATTCCTATTGAAACTCCTACAGAAATTCCCTCTAGAACTTATACAACTTATACAACTTCACGGTGGTTCCGATCAAGTTCCTATGGCGTCATGCACAAATTACGTAACGTTCTAAGGAGAGGCGAGAGTACGGGCCAGCGTTACGGCCCACGCAAAAAATAGGATTTCAGAAGAGTCAGGAGAGTCAGAAAATTAAAATTCTAGCGTTACGTAATTAATGGATGCTGCCTTGAGCAATTTCTTGTGAAACTCCTAAAATACTTTTGGTGAATTTCGTGCGGGAATACTAGCAGCGTTTCCCAAACTATGGGTCGTGACCCACTGGTCGGTCGCGGGCTGATTCTTGGCCGGTCGTGAAGGTTTTGGCGGTATTGTAATAAATGTATCCAAACTGTATAAAAAAAATTATGGGTAGGCATTTTTTTTTGGAAATTTACAAATATCTATTCTGGAGAATCAGAAGAAATAATCTCAAAATGGGATTTCTCCTTAATTCTGTTAAAACTTTAATATCGTGAGTCTTAGCCCGAAGTATTTTGAATATCGACGCTACTATCTGCATTCTGAAATCGATCAGTTCCAGAATCTTTTTGCATAAGTTCACAATCAGAAGGTTTATGATCCTGGTGAAAGTTTTGATTTTTTTCATTTTTTCTGCAATGGATGACTTCAACTTGTTGCTTGCAGTTTGGATTTTTAGCTAGATGTACACGGAAAAACTAGTGCCAAGTCCTGCGGCAAAAAAATTGAGAACCTTTATTCTATACCAATATTTGGTTAAACTTATAGAGGAATTCCCGATGGAATTGCCAATTCCAAGTAACATGCTTGTCATATGAGAGTTACGGCAGCGCAAGTTTTGATTGTATAGAAGTTAATTTGACGTTATTCTAACATAACTCAAGAATAACGTCAAATCTACTACTATATGACCAAAATCTGCGCTGTGGTAACTCTTATATGGCTTGTGTGTTGCTTGGGCTAAGTTTTTTTTTCGTGATTTCTTTTACAGCTTTTTCCAGGCTTTACCTTGTAGTTGTTCCCAGAGCTCTTCCAGGAATCCCTTCCAGAAATTGTCGCGAGATTCTGCATGCTACTTTCTTGTAATGAGTTCTCCCGGAGTTGTTGAGAGATTTTTTCGCGAGTTTTTCTTTAGAATGTCTACTAGGATGACTTACGAAAATCCTTGTCAGAAATTCCCGGAGAAATATAAGAAGGAATGCAGATGAAATCTGGCAAGAATTATTGAAGAAATCTCAAGAGGAACTTCAGAAGAAATCCTGAGAAAAGCTGGGACATCTCGGAAAAAAGTTCCAGGAGTAATACCGGGAGAAAATATTAAGCAAATTAAAGGAGGAACTCTGAAAACCTCCAAGAGCAAGCCGAAAGAAAAGTCGGAAAACTCTCCAGAAGAAATCTCTTGATGAACTGCAGGAATTAAACGGCTACGCAGTCTTCAATACGGAAAACGAAGTTTATTGTTTGCCCGACGTTTCGACACTGGGGTTTTGTGTCATCTTCAGGGGTAATTAGTAAGAATCCATTACCGAACGCTCAGCGGTTGAGATTTCGGTAAAAAAATACCGAACGCGATTAGCTGTGTGTGGCTATGATTCCTACGTTCTGTTTAGTGAATTGAAGAGTCATGGGTTCAAAACTCACCAGCAATATGTTGTTTTGTATGCAAATTTTGCATTTTCAATTTGACCATTTTTCAACACATTTATTGCGCCTATGAAATGCAAGCTCTGCGTACGTCAAAAACATTTATGTATGTAACATACATTAGGTTGCCATTGCCCCTTTAGCCTAAAACACTGGGACAATACTCTTGGTACGGTGTCAGGCCATTCTGCCGAAGGTCATTAGGCCGAATGGTCATTAGGCCGACTGTTCATTAGGCCGAATGGTCATCAGGCCGAATG
Organism: Aedes albopictus; assembly: GCF_035046485.1. Lineage (NCBI taxonomy): Eukaryota > Metazoa > Arthropoda > Insecta > Diptera > Culicidae > Aedes > Aedes albopictus. Next base: position 211,308,833 of record NC_085137.1, read on the forward strand.
GCCATCGGGTCCTCTTCTTGCCGTTACGTTCCCACTGAGACAAAGCCTGCTTCTCAGCTTAGTGTTCTATAAACACTTCCACAGTTATTAACTGAGACCTTCCTCTGCAAATGACCATTTTGCATGTGTGTATCGTGTGACAGACACGAAAATACTTTATTGATGCTGAATCTACTGATATTTTATCTATGCATTTTTCTTTCTTTTAAATATAGGCTGTTCTTTCTAGTATCATTGCTAAAATAGTTTTTGGCGCTGAAACTGCTGATTTTCAATTCATAAATTTTTCCTTCTTTAAAACATAGCCTATTCTTTCTAGTTTCCTTGTTAAACTAGTTGTTGGCAAAAATTGTTGGAAAAGGTAAAAACAACGGCTAACTTTCAATTCGTCCTGATGACCATTCGGCCTAATGACCATTCGGTCTAATGACCATTCGGCCTAATGACCATTCGGCCTAATGACCATTCGGCCTAATGACCATTCGGCCTAATGACCATTCGGCCTAATGACCATTCGGCCTAATGACCATTCGGCCTAATGACCATTCGGCCTAATGACCATTGGCCTAATGACCCAGCATCTCTTGGTACATACTGTCATTTTGACGTACTTTTTTCTGTTGACTGTGACTTGCAGGCCCCTGGCATCAATGAAATATATCGTAGCCAACATCTAACTGCCTTATACTCATATTCGTGCAAATTGAAACGAGTGTGTAATCAACAAACGCAGCTTTTGTTTGATGTTGTGAGCCACACACGAAATCCCATTCACAATGCGTGTTTGTTGGGTTGCTTTATTCAACTAATCGCATGTTCCTCTTACCGTACATAAATATTAAAGCGAGTTTGAAGTGTTTTGTGATCATAACAGGTGGAAAAAATGATTCCAAAAACTGATCAACAAACCAAAATAAACGTTAAACAAAAAATTGTTAATGTTTTCGCATTTGACAGTGGGCGCTATTTTTTAGCGCCCAGGACATCCTGTCTACCATGATTCCAATGCATTGATATAGGCCGTGTCAGGGGCCTGGTGACTTGAAAGTTATACTAAAGTACAGGGTCCATATTGCAACTTTTGTGCTACGTTCGCGTGGTTGACGTTTGTTCTACAAACGATTTGTATTAGCTGAACCTGGATTGAATCACACTGATCAAATCCTCTAATACGTACCATAAATCTCCAATAAAAGCTATCAATTGCACCCCAACAGGCAGCACTTACGTGCACCAGACCCTGTCGAACGCATCGACACACAGAAATAACCTTCAAAAGTGGTGACATTGACCGCAGCGCACATTTTGGAGGCTCCGATGATGATAACCTGTGCGCGCACAGCGCATGGATCACAGCAGCAACAAGTTGGCTGAACTAGACGTGACATGAAATCAAATATTAAATTGACTGTGAAGATAATGTTCGCGAGCTGAAGATGGTGTATTCTTCGGGTGGGCGCAGGAAAATGTGGATCGAAATTGTGGTATTAGAGGCCATTGCATCGGCGAACACCACACAAGAAACAGGATTTGTAGCTCTGAAAATTTAATCATAGCATAACAAAGACAAATAAATTGGAGTAATACAGGGAATGACTGATCGCCTAGGAGTGTAGTTAACGATTGACGCAAGAACGTCGAAAAAAACGTGTTTAGTTATCCATTGAACTTAACATGAACTCTACGATGAAAATTCTTTAGAGTTAAGAAACTATAGTGGACAAATGTCGCTGCTGTTCCCTTTGTTCTCGTTCGCAAACATGTCGGGAAACTATCTGTCAAACTGCATACTTTTTCGCTTTGACACTTTTATCCCGGCCTATCTCCGCCAGCAAGAGATGATACGGCAGCGTCAACAGCGACATTCTTCCTCTATAGTTTATTACCTCTATTTTTTTATTGTCTTTATTAACGTGGCTTTTCGCCCTAGGTGAGTTCACCACGAATTACCTCTATTGATTTTCATCGTCAATGCAAAAAATCCAGAACATATAGACCACTATGCTGATTGTTGTCATCCATAAAAGCTTATTCTATAGAAATGGCAAGTTTTTTATAAAAAATCGTACAATACTGAACCCTATGTTTCTCGAATCGAACTCAGTACTTATTTTGACAACTGCTATTGAACGAACACCATGAAACAGGGGCGTCTCGTGACCTGTAGAGCTGACTGTGCACTTGAAGAGTTTTAACAATGAACTGTAGTGCAAATAGAAAACACCAGGAATCTGTACTCCGCTCGATGAGCGAATCTAACGACGATTTCGTCGATAAAACTGCTTTATTGCTTCAATTGATAAAACAGGGGGTGTTCTACCGCCATCAGTATAAGCCTCTTCAGCCTTTTGTAACCGAAAATAGGTCCTAACCAAGATGGAAAACCTTTTTAATGACATTGGTTGTCGACGGAAGTCAAGTGTTATAATCAGATGAATAAACAGATACGTTTCTGAGAAGATATCTTCCCATTTATTCTCAGTAAGCACTTCATCTCTGAATTTTTTTTCCAAAAAAAAATATCAGCTTATTGATCAGCTGGACATTATTTAAATTGAGGAAGCGAGAGCAGACATTGCCCACATTAGACATTGTTTAGAGATTTTTTCGGAAAAGCTTTTGAACTTCGATGAATCAACTCAGCAGTGGATAACTAACACTGAGGAAGAAGTGGAACAACCATTGCACAATTATGGGTCACTCTGTAACAATTATTAGTCAGTCAGTTCCCCATGCCGTTCAAATGGAATTGATCCATGTGATTGATCTATTACTGTAATCAGAATACGCGTGTCTGTCCAAGCATTAGAGGGCGGATTTAAAAGTACAAATCTGAAGTCAATCGAAGAGGTTATTATGCTTAAAGTGTTCGAGAAGTCGGTATAAGCTTATCCTCAATTGACCGCCTGGCAAACAAATTGCGGGAATTGCATTTTCCCTTGAATGTTGCAGGAAAATGAAACCGGACGCGAACGCGACGCGCAACTAGAACTGAATGAAAATTTCACCCATTCATGTCCACCCAAAGGCATGTACGCATGCCGAAAGAGTGACTGGGCGGCAACCGCTTCGCTCTTTCTCCGCATGGCTCTCTTGCTAAAGCACACCGTAGCTCAAATGCGACGTTGCCAAACTTAGCAGCTGCCCCGCGAACGCAAGCAAACAATCTTCCCTTTTCTCCACCGCCGACGAGGCCCACGTCCATTGGAAGAAGTGAACAAAAATTTTACTAATACATTGCCAATGCAGCACGGAACAGTCCCACACAAGTAAACGCAGTTCTTGTATGCATATACAGCGTTCCCGTGTACTGCTGGAAGTGAACTGAGGCGAGTGATGTTTTTGCGATGCTCTCACATGTGCGTATCGCATGCTTCGGCGTTCAGCACTCTGGCAGCGGCTGGGTGGTGGCATAGTGAGATTAGGTTGGAAAATAGACTAGATTCCTATTGGATACGTACTGGTATCTCACAGTGGTTTGTTCACTTGAAGTTGTGAACATCAAAAGGGTCGAATGGAGAGTTTATAAATTATAACGATTTAGTTTATTTTTCGTCAACTGTGTAGTGCACGCAGTGGACCAATGGACGAGACGCCACTGCCATGAAATGCGCTATTTAGTAGCTCACTTAAAGAGCAATACAATATTCGAAAATTTTTGTGTAATACAGAAAATGCTGTTATTCAATTACATTTTTTGAAAACCCTTTGGAAATTCCAAGATTTGCTTTCACATTTGTTTTTGAATTCCTTCATCCATCCCTTTGTTAATCCTTTCAGTCAATCCATTGGAAATACAAACCGTATTTTTTTTGGAAAATCTTTCTATAGTTTAGCTGAAAGTTCGTTTGGTCATCCTTATCGGAATTTATTTTGAAATTTGTTTGACAGATTCGGCAATTGGTTTGTCCATTGTGGATTTCTTCGGAAACTCCTTCAAACTTTATTCGGAAATACAAAGATTTCTTTGGCAATTTCTTGGACACTTCCTGTGATAATTCTTTAGAGAATTTCTTCAGTCAGACATTAAGTAAGATTATTTTTTGGCAGTTTCTTCAACAATACCTGTCGTTTGAAAATTTTATTGAGAATTCCTTTGATAAACTTTCTGAAATTTGTTCAACAAATACTTTGAGAAGTCCATTGGGAATGTCGACATAAATTTTTTTTAAATTGTTGGACAGTTTCTTGGGGATTTCATAATTCATAAATACATTCCTTTGGCAATATCATCGTGAATTCTTTGGCAATTGAATTGATATTTATTCTGTAAAATCTTTGCATTTCAGCCATTTTTTTTTTTTGGAAACTGTTTTGGAAATTCTCCCGAAAAGGTCTTCGGTAATCACTTCGGAAAATTCTTTAAAATTTTGTTCGATTTTTTGAGGAAACATTTACGGCGATTCACTAGAAAATCCTCGAGAATTACTTTGGAAATTTGTTTGGAAAGAGGTTCGGTTAGTTTTCTCCATTATTAATTTTTCCGGGAATTTCTTTAATTTTTTTCGGCAATTTAACGAGTTTTTTTGGAAATTCCTTTGGCAATTTCCTTGAGAATTCCTGTAAAAATTCTTCTGGGAACTTCTTCGGGCATTTATTCAGATTTTTTTGGCAGTTTTTTGACAATTCATGTGAATATTCCTTCTGAAATTTCATTGACTTTGGGTGTTCAGTCGGAAATCTCTACGTCAATTTCTTCTGAATTTATTTGGCAATCCCTTCACAAATTGCTTTGGCACTCTCTGTGGGAAACTTTTTGCAATTATATTGAAATTCATTCTGTCAGCTCATTAAATACAAACATGTTTTGGAAACTGCTTCTGAAATTTTTTTGGGAGGCCTTTCGGCAATCTCTTAGGAAAGTTATTTTTCAAATTTTGTGCGTGAATTTCACAAAAAAAAAACATTTACGGCAATTCTTCTACGGCAATTGAAAATTTCTCAGGGAATTGTTTTGGAAATTCTTTTTACAATTCAGTCAAAAGGCGTGACCCCGTGTCGTGAGGATCACACCGTTCTCTTATGCAGATAATCATAGCTTCAATTCCGTGAAGCCGACACAAATTGTCGGTTGAACACTGACCCTCCTCTGACTATATGCTCTAATGATGACGATATGACTTGACTATATGCTATAATGTGATGACGATCACGGCATACCAATAAAATCAAGATAAACTGAACGGAACGACATGAACAACATTGCGTACTCTTTGTTCTATCATTGACGAAATTTAAAAAGCAGCATCGTAGCGTTCAATTGACAGTTGAGTTATTAGCGCAGCAACCTAAAGGTCCTCCGATCACTTAGTGTCTTAGTGGACAAAAAAAACTATAAAGTTAGAATAATAAAAACAAATCATTCAAAGTATTCTTTGGTAACTCCTTCAGAAATCTATTGGTGTAAGTTCCTTCATTATTTTTTAGATATAAATAAGACAATTTCTTTGGAATACCTAATCAAAACTGCTTAATTTGCAATGGAATTAACTAATCATGGATTTAGAAAAAAAAACAACGAAGGAATTACCGAAAGAAAAAAAGTAAAGAAATTCCAATGGAAATTTTCAAAAGAGGTGCTGCAAAATTTTCAAATAAATTACCGAATGAACACTACTTGGAATAGCCAAAAGAATTGTAAATAGATTACGAAAGCGTTTCCAGATGAATCGGCCATATAAATTCTGAAAAAAAAGACCGAAAAATTGTTACAAAAAATTCCGCTAAAAATATAAAAGAGAATGGAATTGTCGATAGAATCATGGAAAAAAAATTGTAAAACAAGCGAACGAATCTTTAAAGGAATAACCGAAGAAGTTTCCAAAGAATTTTCTGAGGAATTTTCAAAGAAGTTTCCGATAGAATTTTCAAAATAAATTGCCGAAAATGGTTCTAAAGCATTTATTGAAGAAGATTCCAAAGATTTATCGACGACATTCCTAAGAAATTACCAAAGTATCATTCAAAATAGTTCCAACAAATTGCTGCATAATTTAAAAGCATAACTGCAGAATGCACGAATAATTTGTCATGAGGAAATATAAGGAAGTCAAAAAAGCAATGCTGAGTTAGGAGGCTCAAATGAAAGAGGAAGGGAGGTGTAAATAACCATTTTGTCAAATTTGAGATTCCGTATTCCGTACGTTTTGTATGGAATGAAAATTTGGTGAAAAACTTTAAACCTCATTTACTCGACAGTAGATTTGTGTCACTTACACCCTCTTGCTTATTTTTTAAAATGGTCACCGAAAGGTAACACATATACCTAAATTTCCAAAGGAATTCCTATTGGAACTGATATAAAAGAATTGGGTAACTTTCGCTGAGACCGTCCCACTATTTACACCATGTCTTCAAAAATGTTAAAGGTAATGATTTTCTGAAAGTCCTCCTCAAAAAAGTAACAAAAATGCATTTTGTTAATCAATTTGATGGACCTCCCGTTAGTTAGAGCCACAACCATTTTTGCGGACCCCTCGATTTTGATCAATTGTTGGCTCATTTAAACCGTTATAACTCAAAAGCTTCTCCAAAAACCACCTCATAACAAAATGTTGTTGAAAAGAGGAAAGATAGGGCTACTATTTACAGTTATAAAAATATGGGTCGGCCATATTGATTTTGGCCGCCATCTTGAATTTTTATACCAAAAATGTTTTTTCACCATGTTGGCAACCACCGATTTTCAAATTTTCAGTGTCAATCGAAAGCGGGGACATTTTTTTTACACAACATACATATCAAAAATTTAGAGATGCATCTTTTTCCTATCAAAAGTTATCTGAACTTAAATAAATAGTGTAAATAGTGGGACGGTCTCAGCGAGAGTTACCCAATTATATCGAAGAAATTCATGAAAACATTGCTGATGAAATTTCAAAGGAATTTGAGCCCGTGGATAGTCCAGTATCGCCAGATCAGGAACCAAAGAGATATTATTTTTTTTACTTATTCATTTATTTAAGGCTCATGCGCCAGCAGGCATAACCGAATTCGTTAAAACTTTTTACAATTTCATGTTTTGACTCGCGGTTTGGTCGAGGTTAGGGGAAACAAAAATATTTGAGGAAAGGATACGGTGATGGGGGCTTTTCGTTATCACGTAACAGCATGGTGTGGCGTATTGCTGCTGGTCAAATGTAGAGTGGACAAACAACCTGTAACGATACATACAGACGATTTTCGAAGGGACACGAGCTGGACAAGTGGAGCAACAAGACTGGCATATCAAACACAGACACGAGGTGGAAAAGTGGAACAACAAGACGGGGATATCAAACAAAGACTTCAGCTTGCTTCAAGAAGTCGTACACAAGCTTCATACACTCATGATCAAGTTTACCCAACACATCTCTAATGTTTTCCTTTTCTGATTTCCCTCGGGCCCTGAGGGATGTACATAAATCGGATCTGGCAATACCGTATTCGGGGCATTCCCACACAACATGGTTGATATCTAATGATATCCTGCACCAAAGCTACAACGATTGCAATCTGTGAGCCCTATTCGATAGAAATGCGAGCCCAGAGAGTAGTGATTGGACATAAGTCGACACATTATCTTGATAAAATCTCTACCCATGTCCAACCCCTTGAACCACGCCGTCTTCGATACCTGTGGGAGAATTGAGTGTAACCACCTGCCCAACTCTCCTGCATCCCATTTTTGTTGCCAACTGACCAAGGCGTGCTGACGAGTAATGGAAAAAAAATCATTAAAGACGATATGACGATCATAAATATCCCCAAGCAACACACATGTTATAATAAAGTTACGACAGCGCAAGTTTTGGTTGTATAGAAGTTTATTTTACGTAATTCTAACATTGTGTTGAAATAACGTAAAATAAACTTCTATACAACCAAAACTTGCGCTGTCGTAACTTTTATATAACATGTGTGTTACTTGGGTCGCCTTCCATAGCACCCACCTTGGCGAGTGAGTCCGCTTTCTCATTGCCCGGGATCGAGCAATGCCAAGGGACCCAAACCAAGGTGTTATTATATGCTTGATTCGATAGAGCACTCAGAAATAATCGTATTTCGCTTAGGAAATACGTGGAGTGCTTTACCGGCCTCATTGAGCGAATAGCCTCAATTGAACTGAGGCTATCCGTGAAAATGAAGTATTGATCAGATGGAAGAGAGGCGATTTGCTCTAATGCGTAGTGTATAGCCGCCAATTCTGCTACATATACTGAGCAAGGACTTTAAAGTTTCTGGGCGGAGCTATGAAGCTCATTTAATACACCAAATCCAGTGGATTCATTTATTTTTGACCCACCAGTGAAAAACTTTCTGTCGCAACTGATATGACCAAACTTGCTTGCAAGTTTTTGGAATGTGCTCCGATCGGAGCGGATCTGGGATTCCACGGATTTCTTGCATCATGGTCAAATCAAAACCTATAGTGAAATTGAAGAAGTCTGGGAAGCAATCGCGATTGAGAACATTCAAAGAAGGGTGAACCTCCAGAGTCATGTACGAGTATTACACCGTCATATATTTTGTTTGATGAATTCGTTCGATCAGCTTCTCAAAGTTTTCAATTACCAATGGATTCAGCACCTCACAGCGGATGAGGAACCATAACGTCAATTCCACGAAACGATCTGATAAGCAGTAGACCCTGCTAGTACCTCCAAGCTCATTGGGTGCGTCGAGTTCATGCAACCTAACGCGATCCGAAGACAACGATGCTGGATACGCTCTGGATATGTATCTGTCGGGACTAACAGGCATATTCAGCGTGTGAGGTTTGGTGATATTTTATTTTTAGGCGACAATAGCGTTTGTCACGTCAGGTTGCAGATCAATGTGGGAAAGGGGAAGGAAGTGATGATTACAATCATTTGTATCCACATCAGACCGAATATACCTCTGCGTCTGCACAAATTCTTGTGGATTTCGGAATGTTGGTGGGATATGGTTGGCAGAGGGGTCTCTAGTTAGCCTAGTGGTTAAGGCTATGGATCGCCAATCGGGAGACGGCGGGTTCGATTCCCGTTCTGATCGGGAAAATTTTCTCGACTCCCTGGGCATAAAGTATCATTGTACTTGCCACACAATGTACAAATTCATGCAATGGCAGGCAAAGAAAGCCTTCCAATTAATAACTGTGGAAGTGCTCTAAGAACTCTAAGTTGAAGAGAGACAGGCCAAGTTCCAATGCGAACATCGAACCATAAAGAAAAAGAAGAAGAAGGAGGATTCACACATTGGTGCGTGGATGCCAGGCGTAAAGTGATAGAATTGTGTTTTTTTATTATTCCGAAGATGTGCAGCACAATTCGCATGATTTCATAACTCATAGGCGTTATCTGACAGATACACTGCAGTAAAAGTTGGAAGGAAGGGCAACGGATTTTTTCAAACCGTTTAGCGATAGCTATGAACGAACATGAATGTAGGAGGGAAGAGACGGGTCAGGGATTACACCCAGGACCTTCTACATATGAATCAAAAGCAATAGCCACCAAGGTCACCAAGCTTGACTATTGCTGAAGGAATTCCAAAGCAATTCCAGAAGTCTCCAAAGAAATACCAAGCAAGTAAAAGTTTGCATTTCCCTGGAAGAGCGAACTCAGAAGTTCAAGTTTGGTTCAGTTACACATGTATTGCTTTTGAACTTAGAAGTACAATACAAGCTTTTGACTTCTCTTCAAGATGACCCCAATGTTCAAAACAGGTTCAAAACGTATTTTCTTTCAACATTAGCACGGAATTCAATCAAATTTTAACCGAACTCATACTGAACTTTCGCGTGCCTATACAGTTCAAATAAAGTTCAATTGAACATTTAAAAACAACTTCGAATTCCCCATTCCGAACTTGTTTCGAACTTATTACTCGAAGTTCGGACAAATACTATCCGTACCAAAAGTGAACTTCACGTGAACTTCGGAGAAAGCGGAGCTCGGGAGAAGATTTCATTCACTCGGCAATCGAGCTCAGCTGCCACAGCTTCCATGAATTTCACAAGTAAACTTTGTTTCACTGTTTCATGATTATTGTTCAATGTACCTACCTGTAGTTGTCGCAAGGAATCAGTATTGCAGTGGGACTCAAAGGCTGTCCCGCAGCGAACAACTACTCCACAGAAGTTTTTTTTTTCGGTTGCGGAAAAATCATACAGCTTGGCTGGATGTTTTTGACCCCGTCTCTCTGCCAATCGTGTCAGCGCGATGGCAATCGACGCGGTCGTAGTCACTGAAAACTCAAAAACTTTCATCAACGATCGACGGTGGCACTACATTTTACTTCTTTGGACTATTCACAATTACGAACCAAAACAAACTGAAAACGTCAAACTGTGCAAGTTTACAAGAAGTTCCAAGTAAACTTATTTTGAACTTTGTAGTTAATACGGCTTTAAAACATGTGTCTCGCTGTGAATTTCAAGTTCAGAGAAAGTTTAAACGCAAACCTGCTTGGACCTTAATAAATTAAATCAGTACTTTGAGTAACATCTAGCAGTGCTCAACAACTCATACGCCGGGTTTCATCGAGAAGGAACCAAGTTCAAGTCTCAGTGAGTGAATAACATCAAAAATGTAAAAGACATTAATCAAATTGGATGCCACATGTACTATTGTTTCTTAACAATGAATAACTTTTGAGGTCTATTTTACTTTTTCAAATTTCATCAAAGCTTTTTTTTTTTATCTGAATAGCGTTCCTTACAGCGGCACAAGTGTACTTTTAGTGAACTTAAGTTCGGTTAATTACTTAAAAAGCTGTGCATCTTCCTTCGAACAGCTGATTAAGCCAAGACATACTGTTCTATCCGAACTTGTGGTTGCTGCGAAGAAATTGCCAAAGAAGGCATTGTCTAATATATTACAGGAGAATCTCCCAAAGGCATTACTTAAGAAATTCCCAAATAAATTGCCAAACAAATTGCAAAGGCATTCCATAAAGAATTTACAAGAAAAGGGATGTGAAATCTCAAAGAATTACTGAAGGAATTGTCAAACAAATTACTGGAAAAAAGGAATTGTTAAAAAATTGGGAGACAAGAGTATGTATGTATGACCTTAGGTTGATAAACTTTATAATTCAAAATACAAGGTATGGCTGAACGTGGCACAAATGTCCCAAATGGAGGATAACGTGCCTCTGGAGCCGGCCTTCTGATGGCTGAACGTAGCTTTCTGTAATATTAAGATCCAGATACTTTTCATATTTTGTCTACGTGAGATCCCATAGTGCTGCCGTACCCTTCAGCTGTAACTGCCCTATTAAGGCAATGGTGTCATCGTAGTCAGATTACTCCGTACACTATTAATTAGACGAAACGAGCAACTGATCTACGGCAATAACCACGTGGTTCAAAACGTTTACGGAGTTTTCGTTTTCTTGCGTTGGTTGTGTTCGCGCACCTCATCCGCTGGAACTGTCTAGCAGCTAGCCGCCAACGAGTTACTCAATCTATCTATCTTACCGCCAAGCGACTGACTAATCTCGGTACGCTTGATCTACTTCGAACTTCAAGTGCACGCGAAATAACGTAAACAATCTGTATAGTCGGAGTGGCGTTTCTATACATATTTTTTGCCATCTGTTGCATCACTATAAAGAACTGCAAGTCGTCGCCGTCGCCGTTGTTGTTTGTTGTCGTAGATGACGTTTGTGTAGTTCTACTGCTACGCAAGAAGGCAAGAACCTGAATGGATGTCAGGCCAGCGACCTTCTCCATTTGATGCAAATATGGTTCATTGTAACGGATGCAATTACGCGTATTCTATTTTATAATTTTGCATTCTAATTCGCATTGTTCAATTTCTTGTCGCGTAGTATTCGCTTATTTATTATTAATTCACCCATATTTTGTTTTCGTTTTCATTTCAGTGTAAGCTATCGCCCGATTAACGCGACGACAGTTGATTGAAGGGGAACTCCGACCGAACTCGTCATTGGAAGTGCTAGACAAAGAGTTTAACTACCTAATTCGGTGCGATTTTCATTCCGCGGAAAACTTCTCGTGGCAGCTGTTGGAAGTTTTGAAGAAAGCGTGACTACCGAATTGTTGAAATTGAATTGTGGGCTCGTTCTCAGCTGAAAGTTGCGCGGTTGGTTTACGTGTTGTATTGGTTGTTCTAAAAGTGGCCGGTTTTTTTTTAAATTCGCTGCAACAGCAACAGCAGTCAGTGCTCGTTTCGTGTGCTAAGTGAAACGAGAAAACGTGATTGTGTGTGAAGGAGTATCATAAAAGTTAATTGTGATCGAAATTACGCTAACACACTTTGTTGCTTGGCGGCTGCGGGAAATTGGTACATATCTCTCCGTCGAAGGCTGAATTTCCGTCGAGCGTTCTCTTTGGATGCTAGCGAGTCAGTGTGGGGTGGTAGTTAGAAGAAAAAAGCTCACCGCGGGTACGTGTGTGACGGAAAGCCGCCGAAGTGGGTGCAAAGCCGAGTGTGAACGTTGTTGGTTGGCTGGAAAATATCGCACCAGAGGAAAGGCACGGCAATAGTAAGCGGAAAAGCATTTACCGGTGCACCGAGAGTAGAAATCTGGGCCCCTTACCTGTTTTGCTCATTTCTGAAAGAATGTCAGTGGAATGAAGTAGTGTGAATGTTTGCTTGATTTTCACGCAACGGTGAGCTGAAGAGAGAAGACGTGGGGCTTGAAGAAAAATCAACAACAAAAGAAGCATATTTTTGCATGGATTTTTCGCAGTCCAACGAGTGCAGTATAAGTGCTGCTGGCCTCAGTGGAGCTTAAACCATCGACCACAGAGCTGGATGAGATAATCACGACGGATACACTCTTACCATATACATCGCCCAGGGAGAGAAGAAAAAAATCGAAAATAAAACAAATATTCCAGTAACATACGTACACACCCCACTTGCGACCGGGAGAAAAATAAAAGCAGTTTAGCAGAACGAAGAAAAAATTGTACGCACTTTACCTAGCCTATTTATACACAGAGCACACGTATCGCCCCGAAGCGAACCATTTTGCCGGGCTGATAGAGCGATAAATATTGGATTAGTTCGGGAATTACAACACGCTGAGAGGTAAGTTCGATCCATATCATGAAACTGTAGGTATGCAAAACGTGAGGCGGATAACTCTAAACCGGGGGCCAATATGCCGGTTGGTTTATTTGTTGCTGCTATCGATGAATTTGGAATCTGCTTTAGCAATACTTGCGAACCCCTGGTTAATATGTTTCTTAGTTGATATCGGGCGGAAGTCAATGTGTTTATATCACGTGGGTTAAATCGTTGCACGTGGGCTTGCAGCTTCTCTCGTAGTTCCGTTGATTGTTCTCATATTTGCAGTTTTTTTTTCAGAGCGGGCGAAGGTAAAACACTGAATAAAACCTTTTCTGATTGCGAGTCAAAGATTAGAATTAATAAACAGCTGACGGGCCAGAAACATGTTTTTTTCAAAAGGAGTTCTCAGTCCAATATGATAGATTAAGTAGGTTCTAAGCTTTTTAGTGTTTTAATCTCAGATTCTCTTTGAAGTTCTAAAGCTTCCTGTAAGGTTTTGAGTTTCCTGAAAGCTGTGTTTTACGCTTGCAGTATGTTCTTTTAAATACTTCCATAACAATATTCAATTGAAATATTTCTTTCAAAGTCTTAGGAGATGTATGTAAACCACTTACATCAAATTTTGGCGATCTCAGATGACCATTATATCAATGACAACTTCTTCAGCCTTAAATGGACTTACACCAAGCTTGCTGCAGGCCGTACATTGGGCAGCCCTACTCTAAGTAGAATATGGAATAAGTTCTATACAAAATAAAAAACATTTTTTGGAGGTCTATATCTTTGGTGGTTATTAGCCAAAATTTTTCCACAGAACTAAAAATTACCTGTGTTATTGATTTCTATTTCGTTCAAGCAATTTCATTGCTGTTTTGTTATTGAGTTTGCTTTTTGCGTTATGAGTATAGATATTCACTTTTTTATTTTCTAAATGGAACCATATAAATTGCTTGAACTAAATTTTAGTGGATATTAACATACAGGTCATTTTTAGTTCCGTTTCAAATTCCCTGATTTATTGATTCATAGACTCCAAACACCGAGAAAATGTTTACTTTTTACTTTCTAATACTGTATATTACTGCAGTGTAATCTACCATGCTTACCAATATTTTCCCAGCAAACCATAGATCGTATGAGAATGTTAATTTCAAATTGTATTAGATTCAATAGATTCAATATTAGTTTGAGTCGTTTAAGGCGCCCGCAATTTCAACCAATTTGGTTTTGCATCTTATACAACCACAACTTCATATGTACATTTATATAACTTCAGATTGACATTATATTACAACTTCTGTTGCACTTGTTGTGACTGTTTTGTAATCTAGAATTCGATATTTTATCTGAGTTCATGTTTGTAAATATGAAGTCATACGGGGGAAGATCTCATTGCAGTGACGATCGAAGTGAAAATTAAGTGTTTTTAAAAGATATGTTTTTCATGGTACGATAATTTACTCGTCACGTCAGATAAAATTCAACTCCCGACTTAAATACTTGTTTGGCTGCAACTTTGCTCTACAACTGCGCTGGAAAATCATGGAGCAGCATTTTCTTTTGTGTTAGGCGAAGTTACTACATTGCTGCAATTACTCCAGACGATCAAATGTTGTTAATCGGTGAAAACTGAAATAAATCATATTTGAAGATTTTGTATCGATTTGCAATAGTTCAGAAAATTTCGTATTTTAATGTATAACTTTGCTTATACCTAGTTTTTAGCCGCAGCCTTAAAATTTGAGAGAATCATGTAGGTATAGAATACTTATTAACCTTCCTTTTGCATCACATTGGGAACAGCTCGCTGGCGTAGTGTATGGATTACTATGGACTAATGCCAAAGGAGGGTTAACTTACTGGTTACTTTCTTTCACTTCAATTTGTGTAGAATTGGGAATTTATCCCTACAAGTTCCGGTTATGGGTCGCTTGAGACGACAAGTATCTACTAAGTAACCCCTTGACCAGTCCTTAAATCCTACAAAAATGTGAGCAAAGGAATATCATGCGTGGCCGTTATCTGACCTTGTGTTCTCTTTTTGGTTCTATGAATATTATGCTCACTTGTTGTTCATTCGGAAGCCGTGTGATATGACCAGCCCATGGTAGTCTGCCGTGTTTTACATAAACAATATCTATTCAGTTTATAACATAACTGAAACAAGTAAAACAAAAATGTACATGCACGATTTCCATAAACATAGTCCATTAATGGTCTATGTTTATTACATAATATCATTACCTTTTTGTGTATGTACAATATCTTTGGTACAGTTACTAATTCTTGCTTCATATTTTACAGAAAAACTTTGAAATACAACTGAAGCAATACTCGACTCTTTGATTGGGACGTAACTTAAATTAGCCGAGCGAAACACACATATCGCAGAAGAGTCACGATAGCATAGGTTTTCGTTGCGCAGGAGTCACTGAGACTTACTTCTAAAAAATACATACTTGCTAAAAGTAAACCTGTGCTGTCGTGACTCATACGAACAGGTACCGTAATCCGGGGTAACATTGATCAGAATTTTCGATCTTTCTTGAATAATTCTCTTGTTAAAGCAAATGTTACATGTTTTATATTTTTAAAACAAGTACTGGCCCTCTGATAATGTGTTAAGCTACTCGAAAAAGTATTGTAAAACTTTTAAACATGTTCAAATAGACTTTTTAATCTAATTTTTGATTTTGTTGATTTGGGGTTACATTGATCACGTCAGTGATCAATGTTTGTTTGTGTTGAAAATACCCTTACTCACTGAATTCGGGGTCGCTGATTTCGAATATGTTGTCCAAATTCTTACAAGTAATGTACTTTTTGAGTTATTTTAAGATTAAAATCCTCCAAACCGCGAATAACGCCTAAAGGTAGGCTATGGCTGACGGATTTGATAGCTTATTTTTAATAAATCGTATATTTTACTGAAAAAGAGCATTTTCATAAAAGATTTGTTCAATCAATCCAACTTTAGGATATCATATTGAAGTAATACAGTGATTTTGAACCTCATATTGTACCTAGTATTCATGCCATGCATGAATGTTTGACCATGTATCTCATTGCATTACGAAACATCGTTATGGAAAAATCGATTCATTTCGATGTTTATGAAATTCAATTTTCTAGAATTACATGTCATTTAATAGCTAAATAATAGCACATTACGATATACCATTCGATAGCAGAAACTGATTCAAAATAAAATGCTTGTTTGAACATTTCGTAAGGTCGGTCAAGCCGATCAATGTTACCCCGCTGATCAATGATAAGGTACACCGGGGCAAGTTGAAACGGGTGGGGCAAGATGAAACAGCGGGATAACATTATGTTTTCCAATGAAAATAAACAGTTTAATTGCCATAACACATGGTTTTTGATTCAAACAATCTTTTAGCGAAGAAAGAATTTCCAAATTGTTTTGAAATCTATTTCAAAACTTCGTGTTTCATCTTGCCCCACCCGTTTCAACTTGCCCCGGTGTACCTTACCTCGTTTTATGGTATGTCACGAAGCTGATTTTTTTTAAGTTTCTCAGGAAAAGTGGTAATTTTATGTGCACAATTTTATCACCCAACTCTGGTAGTCAAGATCGTTTTCATACCAGCCTCCAAATTATTTATATTTTCCCAAATTTCCCATCCTGCAACAGTTAGTGATTGACACAGTGGTAGGGTGTTAAATTAGTAATCTGCAGGTCGGAAACTCTAGGCTTGCAAAATTTATGTTCTTACAACTGTGCAATATTCCAGCTCGATCAGATAAGAGACCGTTTGTAAACCACGTAAACCACATTTTGAGGATCTCATTTGTGTTGGGTCCGAGTGCGTAGACTTTGGCCAAAACACCAACCTTCTCCTTAAAAAGATTCCTTGAAACGTCAAAAATCCTTTAAACCCTTGAAACGCCTTGCAACTCCTCTGAAAATCTCCTGAAACTTTTTAGAAGGCTCTTCAAATCCTCCTATCTGAATCCATAAACCCTTTCGAAACCCTAGTGAAAGCCCCTGAGAAGCTTTGAATCGCCTTGAAACTATCCCACCATATCTACCGCGTATTTCTTGCATTCTCGACACCGCAACTGCCGCAAGTAGCTCACTCTAGCTCGAATCTATTGCCAAGCTATTCATCATCATACGCCGTTCTTCTTTCTGATCCAGTTCCAACCTGTGTTGGAATTTGATGAGATCACATTTTCAACCCCAACCCGACTTCGGTTTCGCTTGTACTCAAGTTTGTTTGACGTAGTTTGTTTACACATTTTTCGCCAATCCAGTTCAAACCCAGGTTAAAAAAGTGAAACGGCATTAGACAACGCCATACTTACCCTTCCGCAGGAGTATTCCACGTTTCTACTGAAGTTCAGCTTATCAACGATTATGACATTCAGCTACTTTAGTGATCGTGCATCCGCCCACGGATGGTGACTGCTGCCCCTTGCTCGGGCTTACTACCACCACTTTCGTTTTGTGGTGTGAGAGTTCCAGCTGTCTCCCGTAAACTCACCGTTACTTAATACGCCGCGTTCCATAATACCGAGCTCAGGATTTAACCCTGGGGAAGTGAGGAAGCAACTCTCTTGTAGCAAGCATCAACCCTTATCCGGGACTCCTAGGTGTTCTATGGCGCTATCGATGGTGGCCCAGTTGTTGACCAACAACCGCGTACGTTTGCTTGTTTCGAATCGCTATGTCGACTATTCTGGTCACTGCAGTCATGACCAAATAGCGTCCATTGTCGATCGACCCTTCCGAAAGCCGAACTGGTTATCCGAGAACCCAGAGCTATCTGTCCTTTCGGGAAAGACCGTCAAGCTCGACAGAATGATCCGCTCCAACAACTTCCCGGCAAGATCCAGATTAGGGTGGCCCACACTTATATGAAAAACAAAAATTTCGAAAAATACCAAGTCTTACTTCCTGAATCAGTTGTTTTGGACTCCCAGAATCTACGTTCAAAATTTGAGCAAAATCGGTTGAGTCTAAGGGGGCGCTCAAAACGCTTGAAGTTTGTATGGGAAAACTTGGCCAAATGTATGCAGAAATTTTAAGTTTTGGAATTTTGTCGCTAGGTGGCGCTGTAAGTGTTCAATAATCAAACCCTTTGGTATTATTGTAGGTGACTATATGCCAGAGAACTTTGTCGAAGACCGCGAAGTGATCCGACGGCTGTGAAAAAAGTTATACCCTAGGCAAAGTGAGGCAAAGTATTGAGATTTCATTATTGATATTATTCCTTTACATGTGTTGGAAAAATAATAATAAAGTTTATCCTCACTTTTCATAGGGTATAATTTTTTTCACAGACGTTGGATCACTTTGCGGTCTTCGACAAAGTTGTTTGGCATATAGTTACCTACAATAATACCAAAGGGTTTGATTATTGAACGCTTACAGCGCCACCTAGCGGCAAAATTCGAAAACTTAAAATTTCTGCATACATTTGGCCAAGTTTTCCCATACAAACTTCAAGCGTTTTGAGCGCCCCCTTAGGCTCAACCGATTTTGCTCAAATTTTGAACGTAGCTTCTGGGAGTCCAATACAACTGATTGAGGAGGTAAGACTTGGCATTTTTCGAAATTTTTGTTTTTCATATAAGTGTGGGCCACCTTAATCCAGATTATCTTTACGCTGGTGTGTCGCCAGGTGGGTTCGCTTGTTTGGGCAGTAGAACCTTTGTATTTTTCACTTCTCCGGAAATTCTGAACATGCCATGGCGAGCCACGATGGCCGCTTTAATGGCTACTGTCGGAATACCATCCAGACCCTGTGCCTTGTTCACCTTGAGTGTCTTTGTGGCATCCTCGCTTTGTCCGATTTCGGCATAGGAAACGGGAGACCATGGTAATATTTCGTGAAAGTTTCCACAATCTCCCGCAGCATCTCATGGGAGCGTTTCGCGGTGGGAGGCCACCAAAGGGTTAGCACAGACCCTTATGGGGACTGAGCACAGAACCGGATCAGCGCCAAGAACGAGTGTTCATCTGAACCTATTTCCACTCAGCTAGTTGCCTAAGCAGGATACATTTCGGGAATAAGTTTTGTGTTGCTCCTAGCGGCGAATGATCATTGAGGAGGGGAAAGAATGTTAGTGTGACGTGCGTTGCTTACTGGAAAGCAGCTTTTCCACGTCTGTCGCGGTAAGGAGTTTTTGTTGGGTCACGAGGAAAAGTTATTTGTATTCATTTTGGTATGTAATGTGATTTATGCAACCTTTATTTGAATCAAAACACTACTCATTTTGACTAAAATATTGCACATATCGACACCGAAGAAAACGAACCATTCAAATTATGTCGTAAACGGGTCCCGCTTGCCCGAGCCTTTTGTTTGTACACTAAGGTCTTTTTTAACACGAAAGATACGTACCATGTAAAAAACCGTGTTAATTCGCGAAACAGTGCAAAAAAAGGCGTTAATTCGCGAAACCGTGTAAAAAACCGTATTAATTTGAGAAACCGTGTGAAAAAATACCGGACTAATTCGGGAACCAGTGCAAAAAAAAAACTGAGGGAGATTCGAAAATATTTGAAATGTCCTCACGTTCTGATATCCGAGTAGGGTAGTTGTAAGGGTTCAATCTAGGGGTTAGTGGGGAAGGGGACAAGGGATGAGTTATGGGGAGCAGAGTGCATACTGTTTCCAAGGAAGATCGCAGAGGATGTTTTGGTGTGTTAAGGACTGTTTAGACGGACGAAGCAAAGGATCAAGGAGACTGTCAACACTCCACAGGTCCGTGGAGCAAGGTGGTGTAGAGAAAGATGTTCCAGGACACCCAAGAACTTTTGTGAGTGAAGACTTTTATATCTACGAGCGTAATCGATTGATTGTTGTTATATTACTTATACGTACTGTGCAACTTCCGCGAGTTAAGGCCTTGAGATCTACAAGCGTACTCAATAGATTATTCTAACACGACTGATGCGTTGCAACATGCTACAGATCCATGATAGAGAACTACTTTCCAAAGATGACCTAGGTCCTCCAAGAACTCCCATGAGTAAAGGCCTTAAGATCTATAAGCGTAATCAATGGTTTGTTGTTATATTACTGATACGTTGTAACATCCTACAGGTCCATGAACCATTTTTCTGTAAGGAACTTATTCCCATAGATGTTCTAGGTCTTCCAAGAACTTCCACGAGTAAAGACCTGAAGGTCTACAAGCGTTATCAATGGTTTGTTGTCACATTACTGATGCAGTGTAACACCCTACAGGTCCATTAAGCATTGTGCTGTAGAGAATTCATTTCCAAAGATATGTTTGGTCTTTCATGAACTTGTGCGAATTAAGGCCTTAAGATCTACAAGCGTAATCAATGGGTTGTTCTTATATGACTGATACGGAGTAGCATTCTACAGGTCCATGGTGCATGGTTCAAGAACTACTTTCCAAAGATGATCTAGATCCTCCAAGAACTCACAGGAGTGAAGGGTTTAAGATCTACAAGCGTATTCAATGGATTATTCTTACATGACTGATACGATGCAACATCCTACAGATCCATGGAGCATGATTCTGTAGAGAACTACTTTCCAAAGATGATCTAGGTCCTCCAAGAACTCCCACGAATAAAGGCCTTGAGAACTATAAGCGTAATCAATGGTTTGTTGTTACATTTCTGATACGGTGTAACATCCTACAGGTCCATGAACTATTTTTCTGTACAGAAGTAGTTCCCATAGATGTCCTCCAAGAACTTCCACGAATAAAAACCTGAAGATCTACAAGCGTTATCAATGGTTCATTGCCACATTACTGATACAGTATAGCGTCCTAAAGGCCTTTACTCGCGGAAGTTCCTAGATGCCCTAGAATATCCTGGAACAAAATTCTTTTCAGAACTATGCTCCATGAATCTGCAGTTACACCGTATCAGTAATGTATCAAAAATCCATGTATTACGCTTGAAGATCTTACATTCTTTATTCGCGGAAACTCTTGGATGACCTAGAACATATTTGCGAGATACTTTTCTACAGAAGCATGCTCCATGGATGGCACAAATTTCCCAAATGGAGGAGAACGTGCCTCTAGAGCCGACCTACTGATGCTCCATGGATCTGTAGGATGTTACACCGCATCAGTAATATAACAACAATTAATTGATTACGCTCGTACATTTTCAGGCCTGTACTCGCGGAAGTTCTTAGAGGTCCTAGAATATCTTTGAAAAGTATTTCTCTACAGAACTATGCTCTAAGGACCTGTAGGATGTTGCACCGTATCAGTAATGTAACTAAAATCCATCGATTACGCTTGTAGATCTTAACCCTTCAGTGCGCGCGCTGTTGTAAAAAGTACAAACATATAGTACAAACTACCAAAAAACCTCGCTTTTCATACACAGCGCGAGTGCGGTGCAGTTTCGGTTGCTTGATGGCGCGCGTCCTGGAAGGTTAAGGCGCTTTCCCGCGAAAGTCCTTGGATAACCTAAGTTTTGGGATAACCTAGAACATCTTTTAATTTGTTCTTAACAGAACCATACTCCAGGAATCACCTTTAGGAAAACCCGCATTTAACCCCTCCTAGTCCCCCATGTATTAACCCCCCACACCTCCACACATCCCTTTCCTACAGCCCTCTTACATCATCATCTACCTTCACCTTATACCACTCTTCAACCCCCTTGTTAACCCATTCTCATAAATCTCCTTTCATCCTTTTAGTAAGAGATCGCTTTTGGACACTTAGCGCGAGAAAGTTGAAAAATCCCTGTTATTTCGCGAATCAGTGTAAAAAACCGTGTTAATTTGCGAAACCGTGTTGAAAAACGTGTAAAAAAGACCTTAGTGTACTCATTTTCTGCTCCCTAGTTGAGTAGAGATATAAAAGTATTTATTTTTAATGGAAATTAAGCTTGAAATATTTCCAAGGTCTTCTTAATATCACATTTTTATCATTGTAAATGTATCACTAACTTTCGTACAAAAAATGTCTAATCAAGGGAGCTGCTGGCTCTTGGTTCCTCCTCTAGCTACGCCTGTGGGAAACACCTAAATTCGTATAGACATAACCAGATTTTATGCGTGAGTTTCAAACAGAGTGTTAACATAACATAAAGCGACCAAGACCTCAAACTTTTCACGTGTCGTTAAACGTTTCTCTTCATATGGCGAAGGCGCAATGTAATGTCCCACTAAGCAAAAACAAAAGTGTTTCTTTAGGACATGGCTGAACCTACTTAAAGATAAAAGTATAAGCTATGATCTAACGCTACGACGCGACCTGTGTGCCGCGTTGCTGCCGCCATCGCCGGTAGGAACTTCGCGCACCGAGTTGGATATCTTTGTCAATGAAAACCGAACAAGGCAACTGACGGCTGACGGCGGTATGAAGTAATTGCTTCAATTTGCTGAAATCATTGTCAATGGCAAACGGCGCGACAAACGTACGCATCGCAAAAGACGCATTCATGCCAACACCCCACCGATCAAGATCCGATGGACAGCGCCGCCGTCGCTGTCTTATGCATTTGCTACCTATTGTTGGTCACGATTCAATTGAACCGAGTGTGGTGGATGAGGCGGTGATCGTCAAATACGATACTGCGGACCTCATCCGCTCGCTGGCTTTCTGGCGCAGTTACGCATGGTCACATAGGGGCATTTGGTCATTCTTGTCGGTAAAATGTGGAGTACCGGTAACTTCATTGAGATTTGGGGTGTTCTTTAGAAAGTATTCTAACAAAATGCTGAGCAACCTTCTTTAAAAAATAGAAATGAAGATTATTAGATTAGTTCTCAATGTGTTTATCGAAGTACGACTTCCACCTTTCGACTACCCAAATCCACCTTCCGGTTATCCGTCAAGGCACATTTGTCCGTATCCTTAGATACCAAGATTTTTTTTTGGTTTAAATCGCTTGATTTGCCACCAGTGTGCTAAAACTTACAAATTAATTCTTTTTGGGACAAGTCAGATTACTACTACCAAATTGATAAAGAAATAAAATGTTTTTGCCAACTGCATCGCACAAGCTCTCCTACTCAAGGCACTGGAAATCGGTGACAATCACACGTGCCCTTCAAGTCCCAACTCAGCTGTTTTGTGCGCTTAACTGAGCGATATGAATCATACTACACTGAAACCTCCATTAAGGTAATGAGTCGGGACTGCCTAAATAGAATTTTTACCTAAATGGATTCATTACCTAAATGGATTCAGTTTATTACCTAAATGGATTACAAGGTTGCAAAGAAGTTCAACAAGGAAGAGTTACTAGGAGATTTAAAGGAGATCATGCGGAGTTTCAGATGGCTTTCAAGGAGTTTCAGGAGGGGGTGGGTTTCAGGAGGGAAGGGGCTTCAGGGGCGTTTTCGGGGGTTTTGGAGGGTCTTAGATCAGAATTGTCATTCGAATGACTAGCTGGGCACGAAACACGACAAACTATGCGAAAAACTCTGCAAAATTCCGCCAGACTGAAAAATTATTGAATGTCGGGTCAAAGTCGGGTCAATTTTTATCGTTTGTTGGGCCATTGTTGGACCAACATCGAACAACTGTTGGGTCTATGTTGGGTTTGGTGGCCAAAATAAAAACAGGTGAATGCTAGGTTGATGTCGGGTTTGACGTCATCAATGCTGGAGCTGATATCAATTGAATGATGGAAGGTTGGTTGATTATCTCAATTTCAGCTGGAAATGACGCTGGATACTGACACTTTTCAACACTGCATGGAAGGGAGGGGGGGGGGGGTGTTCAGGGGGCAACATTGCATCCCCCTTCCCCCATACCCACCCCCTAACACCACTCACTACTTCTTTCCCATAAACCAATCTTATACCTAATCTTAAGTACTCTAACTGGTCTGAACACAATCAAATTCCATTTAGGTAACGTTACCTAAATGGAGGGACCTAAATAGATTTTACCTAAATGGATCCTACCTAAATGGAGGTTTGAGTGTACTCATTCAAATGTTTTACCAACGAGTGAACGCTCAATGTGACAACTAACCTACCGGTGTCATATCATAGCACGATTATACTCGCGTTTAAACGGATACAATGCGCCGCGGTAGGCCAGAAAGCAAACAGGTCATTAGAATAGCTTAACGTTGTGTTGTTGTAAGGAGGTAGGTTAAAGCCGGCGGTTGCAAGTGTATGGGATATATACGAAGGGCTTAGCCTACGAAAAGTTCATTACCGATTAGCCAAGAAGTCAAGTGATAGCGTTGAACTTGTAATTTAGTCCCAGTAAAATGCAACAAGAATAATTTTCTATGCAAATAATCTAGTCTACTTGCAATCCACTTATTGAAAATGCTTTGTGTATAACAGCTTGCCATCGAACTGGTAGATCCTACGATATTTTCGCAAAGAATTACCGGGTATGACAAAAAACAATCATACCGGGGTAACTATTGCTAAACAAGTCTAGTTTCCAAAGGCCTAAGTGATCTAAATATAGAATGTCATGGCTGAATTAGCATACGCCACTCACACCCGTCGATTAGCAAGACATCATTGTATCAGAGTTCGTACTGACCGGTACGGTGTCGTTAAAATGGTCCAGTTAGTCTCCAACCTAATTTTGGTATCCACTCCGTACCGTTTACTCTTTTTTTAAACCCCGCGCAACGCAAAGACCCCCAAAACTGGTTGGCGGAGAGATAAAGTTCACGATTAAATCAATTCAAGGTTAGCTTGCGTCCGATTCGTCTCTCGTGTGACCATTATAGATTAGCGCAGATAGGCTAAACCAGGTCTGGTGGGAA
This sequence comes from Aedes albopictus, assembly GCF_035046485.1. Taxonomy (NCBI): domain Eukaryota; kingdom Metazoa; phylum Arthropoda; class Insecta; order Diptera; family Culicidae; genus Aedes; species Aedes albopictus. The sequence goes on from NC_085137.1 coordinate 211,333,562, forward strand.
AACCAGTATTTTGCAGTGGTTTTATCGTTATTTTTTTACGAGCCCATCTAATTTTTGAAATATGTTTTAGGATCGGGTGTCTAGAAGGCTAGACGTGCCAAAAACAGCTGACCAGAGATATTTGGTTGTGTTTTGTAATCGCGGGGAAAACTGGTACATATGATGATAAAAATTGAGATATTCGGAAAGTTTATCTTACAGTAGTTGTCGTTGACATTGCACCGTGCTTGCATTTTGGGATTTTTTCTGTGTCATATCTTAACTTAAGACGAAGCCAATATTGTTGTAGCACATTCGCAGCCGAAAAAACTATGCCCGAACACGCGGAAAATTTAAAAAAAAATTTTTGAGAAGGTAATTTTAAAAGCTTCAATCGTAGAAATTTTTAGAATGCACTTTTTTTCGTTTCTGGGTTATGGCTAATTTTGTGTAACAATACCATATAATATAGAAGTTGAATCCAGGATTTCTTAATATAATCTTGTTGAATAGATTGGAATGGAACTTATAACATATAAAGGATAAAGGATTTACCAAATGTTATAAAAACGATATCACTTCTCGACAATCCGTCAATTCGGCATTTGAGTATTTGCGAGTGGCTCCACGGAGGAGTCTTGTTTCCACTATCGAAGGACATCGTAGCAGATACGCTATTGCATTGAGACAAAATAGCAGTTCACCTATGTATGGCTCTGCCAATAGGTGGTTTATTTTCTGAGCTCTCTTACTGTTTTTTAAAGTAGGCTTCATTTTCACTATTGACTTACGTAAGAGGTTGAAGTGTATGACTTGAATAAAATAACCAATTAGGAAGAAGCTTTCTCTCCAGCATTTGTATCACTGATGGACTATTTTAAAATCAGGGCTTGGCCAGATTCAAAACTCTTGGACCGAGTGAATTCAGTTCATCGGTGGATAAGTCCACTAGTGCCGTCATCGCTTTGTTTTCGAGTATGATGAATAGAGGAGTGAGATTACTAAAGACTCTCTGACTTTCAGGCTGCGGCTCATTTTTGAAAGTTGTGGAAAGCAGGATAAGTTCTTCTGAATTCAAACGACTTTAAGAAAGAAATCTCTGAGTGTGTGCCAAAAATATTCAAATTTAAAGGTGGTGCAAACGCCTTGAAGCTGAATTTTCGAGTAATTAAAAAATCCTTTCACTTTTTTAACCGATTTTCAATCTTTTTTCATATTGACACTTGAATAAGCTTGAAGAACACCAAATTGTTCTAAAGTCACGCAAAATATTAGTTTTTTAATATTTCATTAATTTTTGTCTTTTTACAAAAATCTTACCTTTGTAACCGTTTGACCAGTTTCAAATCTTTTAGAGTGCTTCTGTATTTTTTTTTGTTAAAAGAAGAAATACATATAAATAAAAGAAATAAAAAAAAACTCATATTTTACGTGACCCTCGATTTTATGTACATTTTACCTTGATTTTATGTATTTTTTTGTTAATGGTAAAGTTTTTAGTATCCAATCAGTTTAAAACATTTAGTTTTTATTATGGTGACTCATAATGCAAGAGTTTTTAGACTATGACACGCGGATCACATCATATCAATATTTTTTTTTATGGAGCATCCAAAATAGCGTCAAAGCATACCTCATGACATACTTAGTTTTATACATTGGCCTAATTCTCATACATCCCTTTTTGACATCAATTTCAATAAATATCTCACGCTTTGTCGATGATCGCGATGAGCGGAGTATATGGGGTGGTTCTCTGGCGATATTTTTTAACAAACTTTTCCGCAAAGCTTTCTTACAAACTTCTTTCGTAATTCCTTGTGATTTCCTCACCGTGAATTGTGAATTGCTTTTGGTAGTTGCCTTATACTATCTTGGCGTGTATTTCATTTCATTTATTTAGTTAACATCAAATTCATGATAAAACTGAATCAACAATTTGCCGCCATAATACTCGATTTGCAGCTGCAGCTCTCCAACGTCGGTCACGCCCAACACTCGCCAGATCACGCTCCACCTGGTCCGCCCATCATGCTCTCTGCGCTCCACGCCTTCTTGTACCAACCGGATGATTAGCAAACACCAACTTTGCAGGGTTGTTGTCCGACATTCTTGCAACATGCTTTGAAATTTCTAAAAAAATATGACTTCAAGGAATATCTGAAGGAATGTGAAGAAATCTTGGTAATTTCCTTAATAATCTATTGAAGATTTTTTTAAAGCAATCCTTAGAGAAAAATCATTAGAGTTCTGATGCATCCGTGAGTCATTTTCTAAAAAAATGATGGAGTATTTTTGAGAAAATTTATGGAAGGGTTTCTAGATGAATGCTTTGAAAATTTTCTAGAGGAATCTCTATGAAAAAAAATCTGAACACATTCGTAGATACATTTTTGGAGCAACGGGATGAATGACCCATAAAAGGTTAAAATCCCTGGTAATAAACAAACAAACAACATTTTTGGAGCAAGTTATACAAGGTTTTTTGAAAGGAATTCTTGAAGTATTTTCTAAAGGAATGCATGCAACATTTTCGGAAGCTATATACTACCCGCCAATAATATGAAATCGTTGCAATATACAGTATTGCAGCACGCAAAAAGTTTTGCATCACCCGAAATAAGGAGGAAAAATGAAGTAAACCTAGAACCAATTAGGTTGTGGGTACGAGTTGATTTTTCAAAGAGAATTAGGGGGTCATAAATGATTAATGCCTCAAAGTCCTAAAATAATCACATTTTTGGGTGATGCAAAACTTTTTTTGGGTCCTGCAATATTCAGTAAGAGTGTTGCAATATGCGACTCCATATTTATGGCGAGTAGTGTACTTGTAAAACTTTTTTAAGGAGTTTTTGGAGGAATTTCTGGAGGACATTCTGAAGTCTAAATAAATCTAAGATTTTGTGAAAGAATATCCGACTGAATTGCTTTAGAATTTCCGGGATATTTTTTTTTAAAATAAATCTACGAGGAGTTTTCGAAGAAGTTCCAGAAACAATTTCTTTGAGAATCCTTGGGAGATTTTTTCAGGAGTTGTGAAAGATTTTTTAAACAAATCGTAGGATGCATTTCAGCATGGGCCCATGAAGGAATTTTTTTTCAATATAATGGTTGGAGAACTTTGTAAAGAAATCTCAGGAGGAAAATCTGGAGAAATTATTAGTCGAATTTATAAGCCATGGAACATTTACTGAGAGAATCGAAGGAATCTCATCAGAAAATTTGCGAATGCAATTCAATTTGTTTTTTCAAAAGCGTCCCTGGAGGAATTTTTGAAGAAATCCCAGAGAATTTTCTGACAGACATTTAGATCTTCAAAAAAAATCTCTGGAACAATTTCTAAAGCATACTTCGGAGAAAGTTTTGGAATAAATACTTGGAAAATCGTTTGAGAGAATGCTTAGAGGAATTTCCGAAGGATTTCTCAAGAAAAATAATTCTAGGAAAATCCCAAAAAATAAGCTAAATCTCTGAAGGATTTTTTAAAGATATCCAAGGAGAAATTTCTGCAGAAACTCATATACATCTTCCTTGTTTCTTCAGGAATCTCTAGTAGAGTTTGTGGAGAAATTGATTACGAACGCTAAGAAACGATATTGGAATGCAAGAATATCGCGAATCGATTCTGTTAAAGATCTATGGAAGAATTTAAATTCATTGAATGTTACCAAGAGAAATGATAATTTTTTGGTTGATGCAACTCCAAATGACGTTAACTGTCATTTTTCCAGAAATTTTAGCACAAATGCACTATCTGCTCCAGAAGAGAACAATCATGTATGTACATCATCTTTCAGGTTTAACGAACTTGAAGATTGTCATATAGTTAACGGAATTCATGATGTTAAATCAAACGCTGTTGGTCTCGACGAAATTCCTCTGAAATTTATAAAAATGATACTCCCACTAGTTTTGAAACCTTTAAAACACATTTTTAATAGTATAATCATGAGCGGAATTTACCCGAAAGCATGGAAACATTCCAAGATAATTCCAATAAAGAAGAAATCGACAGTGAGCTCTTTGGAAAACCTGCGACCTATCAGTATTTTGAGTGCACTATCCAAGGTTTTTGGGAAATTGTTGAAAAATCAGTATCAATCGGGTTATAAAGACACTACACCGTCTTTAGCCTGAGGCTGTACAGACTGAACATCACCAACACGAGACAACGGACAACACACATAACACCCAGTGGCCCAATGGAGAATTTTCCGTTTGACGAAAAGTTTTCCCCGACTGGAGTGGGAATCGAACCCGCACTCCGAGGCATACGAAACGCCTGGACGACTGACGCCGCTAACCGCACGGCCACGAAGCCCACAAGTTATCGAAAAGGACATAGCATCAAAACAGCAATGATAAAAGTGTGTGATGACATAGGAGTTGTTCTAGATAAAGGAGGATCTACTGTCCTCTTTTTGCTTGACTTTTCTAAAGCATTTGATACTATCTCTCACAATAAATTATGCAAAAAATTAGAACAATAGTTTGGCTTTAGTTACGATGCAGTTTACCTTATTCGCTCATATCTGTCAGAAAGGACGCAAACTGTTTTCATAAATGGTAGTTTCTCTGAGTTTCTTCCAATAGTATCAGGAGTTCCACAAGGATCTGTACTAGGACCACTACTGTTTTCTATTTATATAAATGATTTGCCTTTAAGACTCAATGGATGCCAGATTCATTTATTTGCCCAAGTAACACAGAAAACATCTTGACAAATTTAAAAAATAAAGAATGTCTTATTTGGGTATTATAAGTGGCTGTGTAAACATCTTATGTTATAATCCGGTTTTAATTATGTTATGTAATAACAAACTGATGGAATGGTCTTCAGTTTTTCGATGGTTATAATTGTGTTTAGGATATGTTGATTGCATGCCATTTTCATCAATAACCTACTTCTCAGATTTCGTGGAATATGAGCATTGCACTTCAGGTTTAACATGTCGACAGGATGTATTCTTTATCAAGATGATGGAATCTGAATTAAGAAAGATTGCTTTGTGGTAAATTTGTTGACAGCACAAACCAATTCTTCATAAATCTTGATAGTGCAGTTTCCTTGACATCCTTGTCCAAAGCAAGTACGCACTGTAGAATCTGAATATATAACTATATGTAAAATTATGAGATAAAATCGTCAATATAAGACGCTTCACTTCATGGGCTTGAATTAGAGAGAGGTTATGTTGAGGTTCACAGCAATGACCCAGCTTTGGCAACTAAATTTCAGCTCATATTTTATCTGTTTGTATGACAACAACACAAACCCCTGTACTTACTACTGCCACTCACAATACTTTGCATATAAAATTCGCCCATATCTCTAATTAGATACATTTTAGTTAAAAGTTAACTGAAGTGGTAGATTTGGATCAAACAACAACAAATCTTCAACATTTTGACTTACAAACGTCATCATGGTTCATTAAGGTTCTATCCATGAATAAGTTTTGTTTGCGTGAAAATTACTACCGCGAGACAGTTATACAGCTTATCGGTGGAGTATGTTAAAAATATGTGCATAACATGTTATATAACCGTTATTACAATATTTTCCAATATACTTTGTTTGACTGTGGTTAAAAATCGTAGATTGAACGTTGTTTCAACTAATCAAGTTGCAAGAAGTATTTCCAAATTTGGATGTCACATTTTTTCCCAGTGACAGTACCGGCTAAAATGTTCAACCACATCTGATAATGAATTTGACAGATTTATTTCCACTGCATTTCTTTTCGTCTTATTTTACTGTTATGCTTCAAAAGGGACAGAGCCTGTTACTAAGCTTCGTGTTTTACGAACACTTTCACTTAAACAGTTGTAGAAATTGAAAAATGGGATATGTGGTATATTTGAATGATGTTCCGAAAACTTCTAAATGGCACTGTAGGCGACGAACTGCCATGTTGTTTCTGCATTGGGAATCAAAAAATGATCGCAAAATTTCTTGTTTTTTTTTTTGGTTTTGTATTGCATATATAGTTCAGTTCAATTACCATACTGTTGCATACCAAATTGACATGTGCTACCTTGTTATATAAATGCTTTTTTGCCGTTGTGATATTTTCAAATAACTCGATATCAACCAGAGCTTGCGGTTAGCAGTATTAATGTTTTGCGTAAGTTATATGGCTTACTTGATAGCTTGATTTTCACCGGTGCATGAGGTTTAAACAAATAAGTATTTTGCATGTTTCTCTTACTGACAGATAACCTGATTTAAACTAATTATTGTTTGAATGTACATAAAACGTTCCTCAGACGTCATTATTAGTTGTAGTAAACACGTCTGTTTCAGATTTGAACTAATACAACAGTGACATTTATTTCTCATCATCCAAAGCTCAGCCTACTACATCTCTCCTTAACTTTAAATAAAATTGAAATAGTGTGTAATGCGTTGAGTAATGACTGTATCGATGAAACCTATTATAATGTTATATGCAAGTACAATTGTTCACTAATGATTTATATACAGCTTGTGTTATCACTATATGCTATGCAAGGAAACTGATTTCGGAATATTGTATCGAAATAATTGATAACCGTCAGCTGACCTCTCCAGAAATTCGTGCTTGCAAAGCTGGCCTTTATCAGTATCATCCTTCAGGTTGGAACGGTAGTCTTGCGTACCTAGACGATTAAAGCATAAATCAGAAAAGTAATTATCAAAACAAAATGTCATTTCAATACTTATCCTTCCGCATTACTATTTTTTTTTCTTCATCATCCGGTGAACATCTTACCTCTGTTATTTCAAATAAACAGTTTTGGCCTTCTTATCGGAGATTTCGTATACCATTGATAATCTGCATCAAAGCCTAGAATAGTTGAAGTATTAAATATCAAGTATTATCCTTATATATTCCAGTATCCCTGTACCAGAAAATAAACTGAAGATCAATTTACTTCCTTTATTTATTGGTAGACTGGACTGCCAAATGGACTGAGATAACTCTCCTACATTTGGTCTTCTCTAATGCAGACTGAAACATCAAGGTTCCTTTGCGTTTCCCTTTATCATAGATGGACTGAAGTCTCACTTCCTTCATCTCATGATAGACAGGAATGCCAAATGGACTGAGAAGATTCTCCTACATCTGGTCTTTTCTTTTGCAGACTGAAACTCTAAGTTTCCTTTGCGTTTCCCTTTATCATAGATGGACTGAATTCTTAATTCCTTCATCTCATGATAGACTGGAATGCCAAATGGACTGAGAAGATTCTCCTACATCTGGTCTTTTCTTTTGCAGACTGAAACTCTAAGTTTCCTTTGCGTTTCCCTTTATCATAGATGGACTGAATTCTTAATTCCTTCATCTCATGATAGACTGGAATGCCAAATGGACTGAGAAGATTCTCCTACATCTGGTCTTTTCTTTTGCAGAGTGAAACTCTAAGTTTCCTTTGCGTTTCCCTTTATCATAGATGGACTGAATTCTCAATTCCTTCATCTCATGATAGACTGAATGCCAAATGGACTGAGAAGATTCTCCTACATCTGGTCTTTTCTTTTGCATTTCATTTTATCTCTTTTGTGGAAAACTTAATATTACGGCAAATGCACTAAGCCTGCTCCATATTTGGAAGAGAACGCTTTCGAATCAGTGTATGGAGAATTTACTAGGAATGACAATCCTTCCATTACTTGTTTCTTTTGTGCGCTCCAAGTTGGCAATAGGATAACATTATCCTCTTTATTTGGATTTCATTCCGATCAGAACATACGTAATGTTCTTTACGCATCGAGCTACGATTTAAACTAATGTTCCCTTCCCTGAATCAGCCATGAGAAACACTAACTCAATTATGTTTCTGTATTGGTCGAGCAAATTCTTTCTGCCCATCATGTTCTCTGTTTTATCGCTAGGCAATGGCAGAAGAAAAACGTCGAATAAATGACTTAAGTAAATTTGAATGCCAAAACCGAACACCACTTATTGACATTTTGAGTCTGTTGCAAAAGTTTTTGGTTTAGAACATTCATCTAGCATTATTGATTGGTTTTAACACCAAAATAAGCTCTTCATAATCGTAATGAAACTTTCAACGACACTGGGGATGCGTTTTAATTTAAATCGGCAAAATTCCATTCAAGTTCGAGGGAAACTATGTTCCGATTATCATACCGAGATCCACGTACCAAGCTGATTCATTACCATACTCTCTATGCTTGGTATGTTCATTTCGGTGTACTATAATTTGTGCATCATTCGGATTGCGTTCGTTCTCGGTGCGCTGTTTTCTTACTTAATGTTGTTCAGTTGCCTTCCTTTCGATGTTTCATATTACTAGCGTTTATTTAGGTGGGTGAGTTTGTTTTCTACTACTTGTCCTGAACTTCTTATAAACCCGTGATGTTGTATGTTGCTTCTGCAACAAAACGCGCTGCCAAGTTCCAGTCGGCATCTCAAAATCATCGAAACGAATTAAGCTTCACCTCTATTGCTGTTTGTGTTAGAATGATCGGAGAAACGTCAAGCTCCCTCCAGCTGATTGGCTGGCGACAACTCTGACGATGATTTCACCCGGGATGGATTCATATCGTCTTGTTCGGTAGGGTGGAAGATTGACAATATGGTTAGAAATATTTTTTTATGTGAATTATAGTGTATCAATTTAAAACACCAGTATTTTTGCTTTGCTATAGGATTATATGTATCCTCTTGATCTGTTAAGCTTAAGTATAAAGCTATTTCCAACAGTTGAAGATTAATAAACATTTCTTCAATGAGATTACAATTTAAATTCTAAATGGATAAACGTGATCTTTATCATATTGATTTTAATTTTATACATTTCTTCTGCAACATTACAGCATTATTCGTTGATTCAACGAAATAGAGAGTTAACATTTAATTAGACACGTAAATAATCATTAGATAGTTTGCATACAAAACAACACAAACATTCAAGCAACACTTTAAAATTCAGAGAATATTTTTGTGGGACAACATTTTCCGGGTGTGAGTCTATTACGGGATAAAATCTGCAATACTTTGGTTATACTTTTGAGATAGTGCAACCAATGAAATAACTGTAGTCTAGTCTGTAACTGCTCAAATGGTTTCTTCCCATATGATTGAACGAATGCATCATTTAGCAATACTACACTGGGTTCTTATATTGTAATCAAGAATTTATTGAACTTTAATCTTGGCTCTTACATGCATTGTAATGATCAAAATCAAATCATAATGATGAATGGTTCGATCCTTATTCATGGTAGCTGTTTTATCAGATAAAATTTACAAAAATCAACTAAAAGCAACAATAATTATGAAATTACTGGACTTGTAAAGGGCGGGTCGAAATTTATAAAGATCGCAATAAAACCAATTTAGTGTGCGTTGCTAGAATGACCCGACAACAACTGTCAAACAACCACAACCAAATGGCACAACGTCTGTTGGGACAGCTAGTTATGCGTTGTGCAAATTGAATGCTTTATACCTAACAATAAAACCTCTTGTAATGTAACCAAACTTCTACACGAACTTATAACCTTAGAAGTTGTCAACATCCATGCGTATATTAAACAACAGCTGCAGTAGTAGTGCTATATGGAAAGCAATCCTTCGCGTTCCTTCCACTTCAACTTAACAATAAACGATGGACTATTTTCCATGACATCAGCATGATTCACATATTGTGTGCAATGATTGGGTCACTCAATTTAAAATTGTTAGAAATTTAACCATCACAAACCACCATCAGGATTAAATACTCATATCTCACATTATTTAAAAGTACATAATTTCATACCTGTTCATTTGCCTATCAACTAGACCAAACTTTCCTTTCCGTGTGGGTTAAACTACGCGCACTCCTTTGGCAGCTTACGTCCTGTTCCCTTCGGTAACTTCAACTCCTGGAGTGATACAATTTGTCCACATGGTCCAAAATCCGTCGTCTTCCTCCAGGTCAAGTATCTTCCGTCATCTTTATGGTTTCCGAATCTTTTTTTTTCATGTCTGATTTTGAATCCTCAGTCGCCAATGTAGTAAACACGTCTGTTTCAGATTTGAACTAATACAACAGTGACATTTATTTCTCATCATCCAAAGCTCAGCCTACTACATTAGTCTCACAATTGTATTTTAATACATCTTATATGACATGCAAGATGTTTTATAAGCCGCCATTTTTTGCGCTGTTTTGAATATATAAGTATCCTATAATACGTTTAACATTCATGAAAAATACATCAGCTTAGGCTAGTATAGTGAAATTTAAACTGTTATATAACAAGTTGTGTTACTTGGGTGCGGACGACGTACAAATATATGTGGATGTTTCTAATTTGTCTAATGAGAATGCTGCAACTTTAATAAATGATTCTTTATCTTTGATTGCTTCATGGGCCACCGAAAACTCGTTGATGCTCAATGCACGTAAAACCCAAGCGTGGTATATTACTCGCCAGAATCAAAATCAAGACAGACCCGAGATAGTTTTGAATAACGTTCCGATTATGTATTCAAGTACTTTAGTAAGTTTAGGAGTAACCCTAGAAAGCAATCTATCATGGGATAGTTTTATTTCAAAACAATGTGGAAAAATATATTCAGTTCTCCGTACTCTGCGTTATAATGCTGATTTCTTACGACAAGACACTAAGTTGAATTTGTTTAAAAGTTTAATATATCCTCATTTTCTATTTTGTGATTTTGTTACCACCCAGGCATCCACAATTGTTCTGAACAAACTGAAAAAAGCTCTCAACTGTTGTGTAAGATATGTATATAACTTGAATCGATATGCTAGAGTTTCTCACCTGCACAGATCATTGATGGGTTGTTTATTCAATAATTTTCCAGAAGCAAGATCCATACTCTTATTACATCCAATAATATACAAAAAATGTCCCAACTATCTATTTAGCAAACTCATTCGCTTGAGGAGTCAAAGGGGGGTTAAATTTTCAATGCCTCTTTGCCGTACTTCACACCATTCTAACTCTTTTCTAGTTAGAATCATTTACAATTGGAACTCTTTGCCAACTGATCTACAATTCATGACTTCGTTTTTACAATTTAAGAGGGCATTTCTAGAGCAACTTAGATAAATAATTAGTCAGTTACAGAAATTGTCAACTTCGTGCACTTCATGTATCATAAAAAATCTAAAACACAAAAGACTTTTGTCTTAAGTTTATTGGGAAATAAATAAATGAAATAAATGAAAGTTGCTGTGGGTATTTCTGGTGAAATCCTTGAAATAATTTCCGTATTTGACCAGTAACCACGCTCTATCAAGTACTTGTCACGAATCTCTTAATTTAAGAAGGAACCCCTTGAAGAATTTATGAAGCAATTCATAAAGGAATTCCAGGGTAAACCCTCGGAGGAGACATTTTCAAAGGAATTTCTGAGTGAATTTTAGAACTTTTTATTTTTTTGAGACATTTTTGCAAATAACGTTATTGTATATGACCATTGCTCGAAATAATGGCTTATTAATGAACCATACATGTTTTTGGAGACACAAGTTTTCGTTCGTAACATTGGTTTTTACGTTATTAAGAGAGAATTACAAATATATTCCAAAAACTTTTTTATTTGAATATATGTTATAGTACATATTGGTATATAAGTACTCGAAAATTAAACATTTAAGCATTTGCCCCACTGTTAAATCTTAATATTTTTGGTCCAAACTCAGCGGTTTCTCTTTCTATGTCAATTGAATCCAGAAGAGCTTACGAATTCCAGGTATCAACAACTTTTAAAAAATAAGCCATAATAATAGGGTCATACGGAACGTTTGATTGGTACGTTTTTTTCGTTTTCACATTTCTCAATGGCAATGGGTTTGAATCTTTCTTTTGCAATCAATTGATTTCAGTTTTTCTCTTATTTATGCGGATTCACAGTTGAATCGTTTTTCTATATCGGATTTCAATTTGTTTTTTTTTTTTATTTTACAGGGATCATTTATTTTTTACATTTTATAGATCAAACCGAAGATCCATAATTCATATCAATTCAATTAAACAATACGATCCACTTCAGCAGCGATTCCTTGGAGTTTATCGACCTTCATTACCGGTTTTCCTCTGCCTCTCTAAAGCGACCAACTTCCTATATTCTATATATAGCCCACTGAAGAGTGGAAGACCATGCCTACCTGTTAACTGCAGGCAAACTGCCCACCTCATAAACCGTGCTGGCTATCATCCATCCGTTGCGTTGGTTGCTGTGGCTACACAAGACAATCCGTTATTCTCATCCGTCATCGCTGCTGCTGCTGGCTGACTGGACTGCGATGGCCTCGCCTAACACACGGTGAAACACAAACATGATCGTCCAATGAGAGTCTATTAAAGGTGGGGAAGAAGATACTTCGTGTGCGTGAGATCCGTGTCTGGTGCAAAACATGTCACTACTACAAGCAAAGCGAGCTCCCATAAGAACGCGTGTCAAATAGTGACGTCACTATTTGTGTTTACATTTTTCTTTGCTTACTAATACATAGCCATCTCTTCTTCTTCCTCACCTGTAATATACTCTCATTGATGATCGTCCCTTTACCCCTTTTCCTGGCGTGTTTAGTTCTGTGTTGCTTGCTCCTCTCGTAGGTTGTTTTGCATCTGCGACGCTTCGAAGACGAGCTGCGGGTGATGTTTATTATGTGCAACTGACGAACAGTTGTAGAAGCTGGTTTTCTGGCAGGGCCGGATCTAAGGGGGGGCCGGGGGGCCCTGGCCCCGGGCCCCCACATTTTAGGGGCCCCCACAAAAACCTTTTTTGGTTGCTAACACTAGCTTTATTTTTCATATTACTCAAGTACTGTACTGAAAATAAGGAAAAACATTTTTGGTCATCTCTCCGAGGGGCCTCCACATCCCCTCGGGCCCCGGGCCCCCACAATCCTTAATCCGGGCCTGTTTTATGGTGAGAATTAGGACTATTTAAAACGTTTGGTAGCATTAGGTTAACATATCTGAGATTTTTAGGTTCCATTAAGGGCTTTGATGAGATTATTATTTGGAGAAGTTGTTTTTGTGCGACTATGATCTATTTAAATTTCTGAAGGAATCCTTGAAGGAGTACTTGGAAGAATCACTGAATAATTACTTACTTACTTTCAGTCCTAAGCACCCATGGTGCTGCAGAGAGCTGAATTGAAGGTCTCCATTCTAGGCGACTACACGCCATCGCCTTGACCTATGGCCAGGTGAAATTTCTGTCGACTTCCGCCATTTGGCAAACCCCCGGGGCCCTATTCGATTTCATGCTACGGATGGCTGTTTCTATCTCCTGCACTGATGGAGCTTCGGTGTTGACACGGGTAATGCGTCGAATCCATGGCGGATCATGCTGAGGTGATGGTGGCGTGGCCGATACTTGAAAAAGATTTCCAAAGTGCTCGAACCAGCGGTTCTACTGGTCAGTCGGGTCGGTCAATAGCTGTCAGATGTGTCTTTCAAGGGCATCGTAGCATTCATGTTAGTCCCACTGCACTGAGACAGCGTGAGACATCGTAGAGGAGACGAATGTCGACGGTATTTGCGGCTTTCTCGCCTTCGTCGACTAGGGAGTCCGCCCACGTTCTTTTGTCCCGCCTACATGAGCGCTTAACTTCCTTCTCGAGCCGAATAACGCTGACGGATTACGGCTTTGGCTCTTTGTATTAACGCTTGCTCTATCACGGTTTTGGCGTTGCTTCGCTCCTCTAACTTCCTCCAGGTATTATCTATGGTCCACTGCTTTCAAAGTTCAAAGTTCTCTTTGTCTTGCAATTTGGCAACCGATGCTGCCGAATACAATAATAATCCTCTCATTATCCCTCTTTTGGCATTAGGGTAATGTTTGGCCCAAACCGAACTCTACGTCAGCGAACTGCTGCCAAAGTGATGCAAAAGGAAGGTTAATAGGATCCTATTTCATCAGGGGAGCGTGGCCGTGAGCGCTGAGCAAGAAATCAACTCTGCAGTGGGAGGAGCGTGTTCACCTCGTAGAGCAAAGGGCTCTACCCCATTTGGCATAATGCCATTCGGCATAACGCAGTTTGGCATGATGCCATTTGGCATAATGCCGTTTGGCATAATACGAAGAACAGCCTTCTTGGTAAGAATGTGCATAATCCTGTGCAAATGCCCATTATGCCAAATTGCCGTTATGCCACATGGCTTTTATGCCAAATGGCATTATGCCAAATGGGGTAGAACCGGGCAAAGTATAGCAAAAATTGCAGTAGAATACAATTCAAAGAGTTGATTTCTCATAAGACACAACATGATACATATGCCATCCCAATAGCAATGGCTCAAAGTCTGCTTCATTCCCATTGTGATGGCATCATCAAAATAAATCCTTTATTTCCTATTTAGCGATAATGCGTACCTCATTAGTGCCGAATTAGCTGGAAATAATCGCAACACTTTCGGCGTGAAAGTCAACGACCTGCAATCTAAAGCATGCGAATGTGGTTATTCAATCGAAAACTGGAATTCCAGCAAAACCCAACTCTGAAAGGTGATGTTCAGAATAGAACGCCGGTCAACACCGTCTTATCAGCAATAGTGCTCCCGACCTTGGCCGGCAAGTGTATTATCAAGAATGTACTCTCACTACGTAGGTAGGCACATTCGCTTGACGGTTTGTTCTTTCGGTCGGTTGACTAAGTTTCGCGGTTCGTTTGCCATTTGCTATCGTTGTTTCGTACAATGAATAGGCGAAGTCATTCTTCCGCTGCTCAAAGTTGTCCGGTAACAGAAATGCGTTTTGGTTACCAGAAGGAACATCTTTTCAATTTTATCAATCGGAGTGATGTCTGATAAAGTGATTAAAAGCGGAAACGAAGTGCACTTTCAGGTCAGCTCTGATAAGTGAAATCACGCAGCTCTCCGATACAGAGCTGTACCAACCAAAAACGTAAGAAATTATTTTTATTCCACCCAGCAGCATTGGGAGAGATCAATTCAGGAATAATTCTCCAAAGGCAATCACCTCACCCCACCACAGCGATAAATATAACCTACAACGACTTTGTTGTTGAAAGTGAATATTTATTCATAAAAGTTGTAGCAAGGCAAGAAGCTGTCCGACCCGACCACCACCAGAGAGCAATCAGGAAGAATGTTCTGTGTAAGAAACAAGTTTGAACGATAATTAATACAAACGTGACAATCGGTGGTGACGCCGTACGGTTTCGTGCGCTTGTCTATAAGTCAACCGTTTTGGGGCCTGGGTGTATTCGGGGTGGTTGTCATTGTTTGGTTGTTGTTGAATTTAAAAAAAAAACATTTTTCTGTAGAAAATTTGGTATACAGAATGAAAGAAGAACTAGCTCATGTTAAAATTCACAAACCATAAGAAAAAAGGAGGAAGTCGTTTGACATCCCCATTTTTTTAATTTATGATGCAGCTCAGGGCATGTTGAATCGGATGAGGAATGCGAGAAGCAAACTTTTTGCATGCTAATAGTTTGTCAAATATGCATAATTTACATAAGTGAATTTTGTTTACCAAAATTTAGTTAGTATAGTTGTTTGCATACTGCGGTTTTTTGCCATGCATCTCCAACACGTGATCTGAACAACATAAAAATGTTCTACGCGCGTTTTTGCTATTTTAATAATTACTGAATTATCAATTGTATGAATGAAAATAGAAGGAAGATGTAAGGCTGCAAAACGGTGAGTCGATAAGGAGAGCGTCCAATAGAGCTCTGGTCCTCACAAGTTCCTACCTCATGCTTCCACGGGTCAAACGATGACAAAGACCGCCAGCTAAGAGTTGTGTGCTTAGCTGGTAGTGCAGCCTGGGCACTGTTGTCCTTCTGACTTCAGCTAGATTGAGGAGGTACGATCCGAGTGTCTGTTCACCAAGGAGGTGCGGCTCAAACAGCGCCTGTTCTGGCATCCAGCGGCTGAATAAGAAACGCTGCACCACGCCCAGCTAGATCCAAGGTGGTAGCCCCATCAGTGTGGTCGTCCCAGTGTTGGTTGGGACGTTAAACAGAACTGGCACGATGGCCCTCCGGCGAGACAGGAGTGTTGGCGTAGGCCCAATAAGCCACCCGTAAAAATCCCCATTGCGAATAACATAGGAGAAAATACGACTCGATACAATCGGCAAAGACCCACGCGACGAAATAAGGACTACGATTGGAAACTTGGAACATGGAATTGCAAGTCACTAGGTTTCGCAGGATGTGACAGGATAATCTACGATGAACTACATCCCCGCAACTTTGACATCGTGGCGTTGCAGGAACTTTGTTGGACTGGACAGAAAGTGTGGAAAAGCGGGCATCGAGCGGCTACCTTCTACCAAAGCTGTGGCACCACCAATGAACTGGGAACAGGATTTATAGTGTTGAGCAAGATGCGACAACGTGTGATCGGGTGGCAGCCGATCAACGCAAGGATGTGCATGTTGAGAGTTAAGGGCCGTTTCTTCAACTACAGCATCATCAACGTCCACTGCCCACACGAAGGGAGACCTGATGACGAGAAAGAAGCGTTCTACGCGCAGTCAGAGCAAACATACGATGGTTGCTCGCCGCGTGACGTGAAAATCGTTGTCGGCGACATGAACGCGCAGGTAGGAAGGGAGGAAATGTACAGACCGGTAATCGGGCGAAACAGCCTGCACGCCGTATCGAATGATAACGGCCAGCGATGTGTAAACTTTGCAGCCTCCCGTGGTATGGTAGTCCGAAGCACCTTCTTCCCCCGCAAAGATATCCACAAAGCCACCTGGAGATCACCCGACCAACAAACAGAAAATCAAATCGACCACGTTCTAATCGACGGTAAATTCTTCTCGGATATAACCAACGTCCGCACATACCGCAGTGCGAATATAGATTCGGATCACTACTTAGTCGCTGTATGCATGCGCTCAAAACTTTCGACAGTTATCACCACGCGTCGAAGTCGAACGCCGCGGCTCTACATCGAGCAACTTCGTAACGTAGAAGTGGCTCAAGACTACGCGCAGCAGTTAGCAGTGGCCCTACCAACGGAAGAGCAGCTTGGCGCAGCTACACTTGAAGATGGCTGGAGGGACATCCGATCCGCCATAGGTAGCACCTCGGCTACAGCACTAGGCTTCGCGACTCCGAATCACAGAAACGACTGGTACGACGGCGAATGTGAACAGTTGAAAAACGAGAAGAATGCAGCATGGGCGAGAATGCTGCAACACCGTACGAGAGCGAATGAGGCACGTTACAAACAGGCGCGGAACAGGCAGAACTCAGTCTTCCGGATGAAGAAGCGCCAGCAGGAAGAACGAGATCGCGAAGCGATGGAAGAGCTGTACCGCGCTAAGGACACACGAAAGTTCTACGAGAAGCTGAACCGCTCGCGCAGAGGCTTTGTGCCACAAGCCGACATGTGCCGAGATAATCACGGGAATATTCTTACGAGCGAGCGTGAGGTGGTCGAGAGGTGGCGGCAGCATTACGATGAGCACCTCAATGGCGACGTTGCAAGTACCGAAGGTGGCGTGGTAACCGATCTAGGAGTATGTGCACAGGACGAAAGACTTCCAGCCCCTGACCTTCAAGAGATTGAGGAGGAGGTTGGCCGGTTGAAAAACAACAAAGCCGCTGGAGCAGATCAACTACCAAGCGAGCTTTTAAAATACGGTGGAGAAGCACTGGTGAGAGCACTACACTGGGTCATTACCAAGATTTGGGAGGAGGAAGTATTACCGGAGGAATGGATGGAAGGTATCGTGTGTCCCATCTACAAAAAGGGCGACAAGTTGGATTGCGGGAACTACCGCGCGATCACACTACTGAGCGCTGCCTACAAGATACTCTCTCAAATTTTATGCCGCCGTCTATCACCGATTGCAAGAGAGTTCGTGGGGCAATATCAGGCTGGATTTATGGGTGAACGCGCTACAACGGACCAGATGTTCGCCATCCGCCAGGTGTTGCAGAAATGCCGCGAATACAACGTGCCCACACATCACTTGTTCATCGATTTCAAATCGGCGTATGATACAATCGATCGAGAACAGCTATGGCAGATTATGCACGAATACGGATTCCCGGATAAACTGATACGGTTGATCAAGGCGACGATGGATCGAGTGATGTGCGTAGTTCGAGTATCAGGGACACTCTCGAGTCCCTTCGAATCTCGCAGAGGGTTACGGCAAGGTGATGGTCTTTCGTGCTTGCTGTTCAACATTGCTTTGGAGGGTGTAATAAGAAGAGCGGGGATAAACACGAGTGGGACGATTTTCACGAAGTCCGTTCAGCTGCTTGGTTTCGCCGATGATATTGATATTATTGCTCGTAAATTTGAGACGATGGCGGAAACGTACATCCGACTAAAGAGTGAAGCCAGGCGAATCGGATTAGTCATTAATGTGTCGAAGACAAAGTACATGATGGCAAAGGGCTCTAGGGAGGAATCACCGCGCCCGCCACCCCGAATTCATATCGACGGTGATGAAATCGAGGCGGTTGAAGAATTCGTGTACTTGGGCTCACTGGTGACCGCCGACAACGACACCAGCAGAGAAATTCAGAGGCGCATTGTGGCAGGAAATCATTCGTACTTTGGACTCCGCAGAACTCTACGATCGAATAAAGTTCGCCGTAACACGAAGTTAACCATCTACAAAACGCTGATTAGACCGGTCGTCCTCTATGGGCACGAAACATGGACCCTACGTGCAGAGGACCAACGCGCCCTTGGAGTTTTCGAATGGAAGGTGTTGCGTACCATCTACGGCGGAGTGCAGATGGAAGACGGGACTTGGAGAAGGCGAATGAACCACGAGCTGCATCAGCTGCTGAGAGAACCAACCATCGTCCATACCGCGAAAATCGGGAGGCTACGGTGGGCGGGTCACGTCATCAGGATGTCGGATAGCAACCCGACTAAAATGGTTCTCGAGAGTCATCCGACTGGTACAAGAAGACGTGGAGCGCAGCGAGCTAGGTGGATCGACCAAGTGGAGGACGATCTGCGGACCCTACGCAGAGTGCGGAACTGGCGACAAACAGCCATGGACCGAGTGGAGTGGAGGCGGCTACTATGTACAGCAGAGGCCACCCCGGCCTTAGCCTGACCGGTAAGGTAAGGTAAGTATGTAAGGCATCAAAAGTGCTCTGAAATTTCAAAGCTCGAATCCTTAGGGTTTAAAAATCTTGAAGCGTTCATAAGCAAAAAACAAGATCAGAATCAGAACATATGTGAGCTACAGGGGATACTCAAAACACAGGTAAAATTTTCACTTTTCAAAAAAATGTTCAACTAGCTGTAACTTTTCGGAAAGGGCATCAAATATTCTCAAATTTTTACTTTAAGTTCATCAACTATTTGTGTATCAGTGGTCAAATTTCGGAAAAGATCGAGCTATTCTACACAAAGTTAGAAATATTCAAGAAAAAGGTATAATTATGCGATAGCCAACTTTGAGATGTTATATTTCCGGATTCAACAAACCGAATGCAATGAAATTTTGATCATTTATGACTAATAAATATAATAAGCTATTAAAAACTTTTGACTAAACTTAAAATTCTTTACACGAAAGAAAATTATAACGATTAGTTTATTTTACTAATATAACACCAATTTATCCAAAGTTTCATCATCGTTTCAAAATTCGAGATAGTAACTATAGTTCATTTAAATTCCCTCTAATTGACTTGAATATATTTATGTTTCGAAGGAAAGCAACCAAATGGCCGGCATTAAATTGAAAAAGTTCTGGGATGCATATGAATGAAATGAAATTGCTTAAACTTTTTTTCCTCTTAACTTTTTGAAATTTAGTCTAATGTTTTTAAAAGTTCATTATTATCGTCATAAATGATCAAAATTTAATTGCATTCGGTTTATTGAATCCGGAGGTATAACAACTCAAAGTTGGATATCGGATAATTAAACCCTTTTTTAGAATCTTTCTTACTCCATGTAAAATTGCCTAATCTTTTCCAAAATTGGACCACTGATACACAACTAGTTGATGAACTTACAGTAAAAATTGGAGAATATTTGATGACCTTTTCGAAAAGTTGAAAATTTTTTGAAAAGTGAAAATTTTACCTGTCCCAGTTATTTTGAGTATCCCCTGTAGATTGATTGATCGACTTTTATTAATTTGTTCGTATTTCAAGGTACTCGAGGTACCGAACATCGACTCGAGGTTCACTTGGAACATCGACTTTTTCGTTCAACGTGGAATTTCATCGTGGAAAAATTAAGTTTTCTAGTTTGTAGCTCTGTTACTTTTCAAGCTACGTTCGTTTTTTAACTGACAATCTATTGAAAAAAAGTTATTTCTCAATAATTTTTATCAGCTCTGATGTTACATTTTTCATGCTCTACAATGTTATAAAACATTTCCAGCTCAATGCGTAGACGCGACCTTTTGCAATTCTAATGAAATTTTGCTCGTGGATGAGCTTCTACCTGAAAATATTTTTAATGATATTTGTTTTGCAATATGCTTCGCCTAACTTTTGAAATGGGTGTATAAAAATACAAATAAATTATAATCTGCTTCAAAAATGAAGTGATGTCATCGAAGATGTTGGAGAATATTGAAGAAGGACTTTTAGAAAAAAAAAAATACTCTGAGATTAATATTAGTCGCGGATCTATGTTAGATGTCATATAATTTTAATTTTCGAAAAACCTTAATTTTATTTTTTTTTTTTTGAATGAGTGTAATCAGTTTCGCTCATTCAAAGAGGGTATTCTGCTTAGAGGGTTCGAAAAGCCGGTACAAGATCATTAATTTTATTGTTTTTCTTTGCCAAGTAGCCCATAATGGTCGAAAGCTTTTACCACTTTTTTCTTTCATTTTTTTTATTTTTCATAGAATTTTATAACCAGCAAAAGAGAACATTTTTTTATATTTTTGAGATTCAGATTCTACGTACAAGTTTCAATAAAATAGTATACACATTTTTTTTTCAACATCCAATCATAAATCGTTTTTTTAATAACGACAAATTTGAAAAAAGATATAAAAAACATGTATGGGACCTTGTGAAATGTAATTCGAGATTTTTTTTTTACTGTTTTACAACTTCTATCATAAATGGATGAATTATTTCTCAGATATGTGATTTTTCAGACCGTCTAAAACATAATTTAGCAAGGTTCATTTTTTTTTGTTATTTTGTTTTTTTTTTAAGTACTGTAACTTACATATGGTTCGATGTGAGAAAAAATATGTACTTTTTTATTGCAACTTGTAAATTGTTCGTTATGCTTGTTTAAAATATTAAATCTTTAAAAAAAAGCTTGACTACTCATGGTCCTAATTTGCAATAAACAATTGGTTGAACATAGACTTTTTCATCAATAGTTGGAAAATATTGTTGTAATAGTGAATACATATAAATTTAATTTTTTTAATCGTTTTCCTTTTTTTTTATTTTTTGTTGCTTATTTATTTTCATCCTCCCTCCTCGTGTCCGAAGGAGATCTCAGACATAAAAGAAAAATGATATTTGCATTGGTTTTACTTAATAAAAAAAACTAAAAATAAGGGAATGTGGTTAGGGCTGCCTGAAGAATTCAAATGAACTGATATCCTGACAAATGTGTGAATTTAGCTAAACCATATCATCACGTATATCATTCTCTTCCGGTAAGACTCTTCCAGCAGCCATAGATAACCCCCAGACAACCAATTTGCACGTATAATGAAGTTCATGTTCATGTTATACGTACTTTTATGCGGTAAAGTTACATCGCATAAGATGCAGTAAAAGTGCCTTATGCGTACAAAAGTGGAGGCGCTATACGTGCATTGACGAAAAAATAATGACGCTATATGACTTGAAGCGATATCTTATGCGATGTACGGTATGCACTATTGCGACGTAATATAGCATCTTATGCGACTTAAAAATATTCGAAATAAAAAAATCTTGTCACCTAAGTATCGAACTAATAACCTTTGGATTATCGAGCCGCACTTCACACTTAACACCAAACACTACTTATGAAACACACTGATTAAATGTCATGACATTCTAACTCACCTCAGTGCTTGTTGGAATGCACTTGGTTTCCGTGCGCTGTACGTGTTCGGCAGGCTATTTTTAGATCAAAATGATGTAGCATGATTTCTCGCACAGTTACCACTACTGCTTCCATGCTAGCACCACCCATTGCATTGTTAATTATAAGGTCAACAGAACAAAAATGATTACTTTGTAACTTGTTTTGTAACCATAATGATGACTTTTCACTTTCTTTTAGCTTTTTGGCACTCCAACAGCACCTCTTTCATTTTTATCACATATCACATCGCAATATGCCAACGTTAATGATTCTAGCTTATGCGAGTTTGTATGTACATTTGAACGAGTTTATTTTCACTTTTATGCGATTTAGTTTGTACACCAATGCGAGTTAAACTGACATAATTAGAAAAGCACCAAGCGAAATCGTATTATCATCGCAGTACGCAATTTAGCGAATTCAATTGACACTTTGCGAGTTCACTCGAACGCTTTTGCGAATAAGCAAAGTTCGTCGCAACAAAACATCGGAATATCGTCTACTACGATGTAGTCATGCATTTTAAAAGCTAATTTGCACTCTTATATGATTTTACCAGATGTATCGCAGTATGTTCAAAAAATAACATCATATGCGATGAAAAATTGTCCCTCAGCCATACATATATGAGATAGTGACTTAAAATAGTACTTTATACGATGTACAGCGTGCATCCTTATGCGATTCCTGGTTGTCTGGGTCCTTGCGCTGATGTTCTTGTGATGAAAATAAAAGGTGTATAACCGACACTGAATATTGATATTTTAAAGAAACATGAATGCAAAAATTCGGCGAAATTGTCAGGCATCGTTAGAATGTGTTTTTGGTTGCAATGTCTATTTGTGTTTTTGTAAGTTTTGGTTTTTGATTTTTCTAATTTTTACACATTTATGCATTCTTATAATTTTGTACATCCTTATGTTTTTATATTTTTTTCTGAAGCATTTTTCTGAAATCGATGTTTTGAGACGATAATACTCTATGATTTTATTATTATTGTTGAAACATTCTATTTTTTTTTACGAAAATAATTAGCGTATAGCGTGTATCCCGAGATGAACCAGTCCCGCATTGAACATCTTTTAATAAAGATTCATATGTCTTCAAGATATATTTCAAAACAACCTTTGGGAAATTCATACAGAATCTCACGAGGATAGGTAGTTTATTGTGAAACTTTGTGGGATTAATTTAGAAAAATGATCAAACAAATCATGTATTGTTTTATGGTTTCAGTATTTTCTTTAAACCCCTTCATTAGGCCGTCACTTATTTAGCAAAAATCGGAAATGTTGAAAGTTCGTTATTGGAAAATAATCGTGTCAAAATATGAAGTCTGCATCTCAAGGGTAAGTGGTGCCCAAAGCTCTAAAAAATTGTATGGGGCTTAAAAAAACATGAAATTATTTTCGACGAAAGAATGCGCTATTTTACTAAAACCGATAATTTTAGGATTCATGAAGGGCCAAAAATGTGGTTAGAATTGCGATATCTCGATTCGTTTTTGAGTTATTGACAAAAATACTATGAAAAGGATAAGCATTATTGATCATTTTTGAGATCCCGAAGAACACTTTCCCTATTTTACTCAATTACTTAAAAATGAGTGAATATCTCACAATTGGGGATTTTTTTTATTATCGTACAAATTGGGCCGAAGGGTTCCAGATTTCCATGAAACTTTTTTCCACAGGCAGGGCTCAATTCAGGGTCGCCTATTTTCCCGGAAAACTCAGGTGGATTTTTTTTGTTTTCCCCTGACACTACTTACTTTGAAAAATCATAACTCAAGAACGAATCATCGTAGAAACAATTTTTTTAATGAAAACAAATTCTCTCAGAATTCCAAAAAAGATATGAACTGGAGAAAGTTTTTCACAAAATTTTCCACAGTAGAGAAAAAAGAAAGTAAAGAAAGCCGAAAAAACTATACCCAAACTCGCAGAAAACTTTCAAAAAAAATATTTCATAAGCTTTGATCGCTGAAATTTTTGAAATGCACTTTTTTTTCTTTCCTAAGTTATGGCCAATTTTGAGAAAAATTACCATGTACGCATATATTATATGGTAATTTTTCACAAAATTGGCCATAACTCAGGAAAGAAAAAAAAGCATTCCAAAAATTTCAGCGATCAAAGCTTATACAATTACCTCCTCAAAAATATATTTTTTGAAAATTTTCCGCGAGTTCGAGCATAGTTTTTCCGGCTTTTCAAATTCATAAATTTTTTCAACGGTGGAAAATTTTTCCACCTCATATTTTTTTGGATTCTTGAGAAAATTTGCGTTCATTTTCATTAAAAAAAACTTTGCTTCTACGATGCTTCGTTCTTGATTTATGATTTAAAAAAAAGGGCTTACATGGCACATCTGGACATTTTTCAACTAAATTGGCCATAACTCAAAAACGAGAAAAGGTGCATTCCAAAAATTGCAACGATTAAAGCTTATGAATTTACCTTTTCAAATATATTTTTTTGAAAATTTTCCGCGATTTCGGACATAGTTTTTTCCGGCTTTTCTTTATGAATTTTTTCAACTGTGAAAAAATTTGTGGAAAACTTTTTCTAGCTCATATTTTGTTTGAATTTCTGAGAATTTGCTTTCATCAAAAAAAAAAAAAAACTTTGTTCCCTGAATTATGATTTTTCAAAGTAAGTTGGGTCTTGTACCATTTGGGCAGGTGTACCTATTTTGGGCACTTTCCGCTATAACTGAGTCAATTTCAATCCAATTGATTTGAGTTTTTGTTTAGAGTTAGATTCTGTACGTGCCTAACTCTATACAAAAATTCAAATCAATCCGTTTGAAATTGACTTATTTATGGCGGCATGTGCCCAAAATAGGTACACCTGCCTAAATGGTACAAGACCCTAGTTTCAGGGAAAAAAAATCCACCTGAATGTTTCGGGAAAATAGCCGACCCTGATTTTTTTCCATTTTTTGTATATATTCATTAGCGCTCCCAGTGGACTTTCCAAAAAATGTTCAACTAGTTGTAACTTTTCGAAAAAAACATCAAGCATTCTCAAATTTTTACTGTAAGCTCATCAACTAGTTGTGTATAAATGGTCCAAATTTGGAAAAGAACGGGCTATTCTGCACGAAGTTAGAAAGATTTTTAAAAAAGTTCAATTATCCGATAGCCAACTTTGAGCTGTTATATCTCCGGATTTAACAAACCGAATGCAATGAAATTTTGAATGAAATGAAAATCAAAAACAGTTTAGAAAAATAAATTTCTGCAGCCATCCTGTGAGCCATTATTTTTTACATCAATATTTTTCAGTTTTACAGTGGTTTCCAACTGGTAGATTCTGATACTTATTAGCATCATAGCTAAAGTTCATAATTTTGGACAGATATTTAGACAGTGTCCGTGATCAGTAGACATTATTAGGAAACTAAAACCACCCACAACTGTAAACCAACATAATTATACACCCAACAGACGTTCCCAACACACCTCTCTACCTCCCACAGATCCACGCTAAAAATGTACGACAAGCTAACACACGATACACATACCCAAACATAATCGATAGATCGAAGTATGTAAAACTTTGATTAAAGGGTGTCCCGAAACAAATTTCACCACGGAAAATAGTGTATAACTTTTGATTGCATGCATCAAAATCGCTGATTTTTCAACCAGAAACAAGTATTATGTGTAGATGATGCCATCAAAATTTCCCGCCGACCCTGATTTTTTTCCATTTTTTGTATATATTCATTAGCGCTCCCAGTGGACTTTCCAAAAAATGTTCAACTGGTTGTAACTTTTCGAAAAAAACATCAAGCATTCTCAAATTTTTACTGTAAGCTCATCAACTAGTTGTGTATAAATGGTCCAAATTTGGAAAAGAACGGGCTATTCTGCACGAAGTTAGAAAGATTTTTAAAAAAGTTCAATTATCCGATAGCCAACTTTGAGCTGTTATATCTCCGGATTTAACAAACCGAATGCAATGAAATTTTGAGCTATTGAAAACTTTTGACTAAACTTAAAATTCTTTACACGAAAGAAAATTATAACGATTAGATAATTTGTCTTAGATAACACCAATTTATCCAAAACTTCATCATCGTTTCAAAATTCGAGATAGTAATTATAGTTCATTTGAATTCCCTCTAATTGACTTGAATATATTTATGTTTCGGGATGCATATGAAAAATAGATAAATTTACTAAAAACATAGTATAACTTTTTTTTTCTTATTAATAATTTCAATTTAAGTCAAATGTTATCCAAAGTCATTATATTAGTCATAAATGATCAAAATTTTACTGCATTCGGTTCATTGAATACGGAGATATAACGGCAGACAATTAAACGTTCCATAATAAATACAAAATTTCCCATAAATAATTCGAAAAATCCCAGTGAAGAAACAGGGGTGTAAGCAGTAATAAATAACAAAAGATCCATAAACAAATAAGAAAATGCATAAATAAATAAAAAAAATCCATAAATAATTAATTTTTTGGGCAAATCAAAAATGCAATGAATAAATCAACTTGTTACGCAATCTGCGAATGCGCCTCCGCTATCAACGAAACCCCCACCAGGATTCGGCGTCACTGACTCGGTTCAACGCAGGCGTGGTAGTGCAGATATGCAAAGCGTAAGAGAATAGGGATGGAATGCAGGAACCAAAACAAAAACAAATCGATAGTTATACTAGTGAATTGATCAAGTTTGTTTCTAAATTGAATTATTAGCTAAAATTACGAACGAATTGTGAGAAGTGATAGTTTGGAACTAGTAGTTTGAGAAATCTAGCAGGTAAAATGAATTATTATTGTATATGCGAAACCTTGAGCTAACGTACAGTCATTGCACAATTATGGGTCACACACAATTATTAGTCACTTTTCACTTTAATAGATAAATACTTATTGATTGCAAGCTTTTGTTAGCTATTATTATTTTTCGTACATGAGTTGATTTGTTTTGTGTCACTATACGTATCGCACACGGGCTAATACATCAAAAAATACATATTTTCAATATATTTTTGTTCGGCGCAAAACTAGCTGTCAAAGTAACGCTTCGATTGTGAATAACGGACAGTGCGTGCGCTGCTTTCGTAAGCTCTGTAAAAGCAAGATTTAGTGATTTTCATGTGCGAAATGGTATCGTCACCAGAATAAAGGTATAATTTACGTTCTAAATGTAGAAATTCATATGACTGCAGCTAATTAAAGCTTATTTCAGGCAAAATTTAAGTGACTCATTATTGTGCCAAGGAACACCGAAAATCACACAATTATGGGTCACTTTTTGTGCAGCATAATATTGACAGTTCTGCGTACATGGGAATTGCATATTTTTAGGCGTTTATCGGTGGTTGTGTTGGAGAATTTGTCCCAATTTTGAAAAATTGTTTTCAAATCGTGAAAACACGCTTCGTTAAGAGGTTTGAGATCAGTTTTGGATTCTACTATAGTTGATCTATCGAGAATAAGTGATCATTCATTGAAAAAATAGACAAAACATTATTGTTGAGCCGATTTCTCTTGAGTGACCCATAATAGGCAGCAAATTGACCCATAATTGTTACACAGCCAATTTTGACCCATTATTGTGGTTTTCATTATTCACCAACATTTTAGTAATTTTCACCGCCTTAAGTGAATTTTACAAGCAGATTTTTATTTAAAACAATAAAAAGGGGTTTCAAAGAAGAGAATATAAAATAAAAATAATGAAAGTATTGTTTTTGTATGAAAAACGATTCATATTATGAAATGGTTGTTCCTTGAGTGACCCATAATTGTGCAATGAGTGTACCACTGATCACAGCTTCAACCACGGTTAGCGAAGGTGATTTTGCAATCACAGCTCTTTACTCCTGTATAGAGAAGCGAACGCAGTGTAGTAAGAAAGCAAGTAATTCGAGGTAATTTATCTATATATACACAACTATATATATAATCCAGAAATTGCAAACATGCAGGAATCAGGCGCTACAGTTGGTACAGATTACCGTACAGAACCGCTTTCCGGAACCGACGGAAATTAGGGAATAAAAACACTAAACGTAAGTAACTTGCAATGTTATAAAAATGGTTGTCCATGATTCTGCGGTTGATACAATTTGTAGACTAATTCAAACCTATGTATTTAAAATAACTGTATTTCGATAGGGAAAATTTAACGTACGAGCTACAAATACACCAGTGAAAACATTTTGGCGAGTTGTTTAAATTTTCGGAAGGTCGCCTACCGTATTGTTGCCGATTACGGGAACACAACTGTTGCAATAAAAAAAGCCATTTTTCCCACCAAATAACTTCGAATTTCCCATAAATAAATCCGATTTTTCCATAATAAATTAAAAAATTCACAATAAAAAAATATCGAAAAAGCAATAAAAAATACAAAAAATGCAATAAAAAATGACGAAATAACACATGAAAAACGAATGCAGAAAAGTATGAGACAGTGAAATGCTGAATCGCACTTATATATGACTGAAACGACTGAAAAGTTTGCGTAACTATGATTGCAATTTACCGAACAATTTCTTTGCTGTCCGAACTCGCTATCGCTCGTCGGACCTCAAAAAGAGGTAACATCTATGTTTGCATTATACCGGGCAAATTCTTGGATCTGTGGTTTGCCTAGAACTGAATCGATGCAGTTGCGGTGCATCGGATATCGGAAACTTCGGCGCCCTTCTGCCGCCTCAGTTCCTCAATCCTCTATGCGGCTTCGCCGCATGTTCTATATAATTTTTTTGGCTCAAAATGCATCTACGTTTATTGCTCGTTTTTTGACATTTATTGATAATTTATTTTTTTATTTATTGCACTTTTTGAATTATTAATTGCTTTTTAGATATTTTTTATTGTGAATTTTCTAATTTATTATGGAAAAATTGAATTTATTTATGGAAAATTCGAAGTTTTCTGGTGGAAAAATTGGCTTTTTTTATTGCAACAGTTGAATTATTCATTGCATTTTTGACGTTTTTAATTGCCCAAAAATCAATTATTTATGGAAATTTTTGATTTATTTATGCATTTTTTTATTTGTTTATGGAAATTTTGTTATTTATTACTGCTCACAGCCCTGTTTCTTCACTGGGACTTTTCGAATTATTTATGAAGAATGATCACTTTCTTATGAGTCGTTTATATTTTAGCCGAGATATAACAGCTTAAAGTTGGCTATCAGATAATTATACTCTTTTCTAAAATCTTTCTAGCTTCGTGTAAAATAGCCCGGTCTTTTCCAAACTTATGTGTCTCTGACAGATTTTGGGCCGCTGAATCCGAATCCGGGCTCAGATTTGCTCTAGCACGTCACAATTTTGAGCTATACCTATATTTTGCCCTATTTTTATGCGCTCATATTTTGCCCCAAAAAAGTGCGATTTTGGGCTTTTTTGACTGCAAATTAAAATTTCACTAAAAAATGGTTTCTGCAAAAACGAAAAACATTTTCTACCGCGTAAAAAATCAGAAGATACCCTGATCCATACTCTACATGTGCACGAAAACCGATTTTGAAAATATTGCTTCGTTATCTATATATATATAAAAATGAGTTTGAAATTCCTTTGAGGCAACAAAACTCAAGAACGGATGAACCGATCAGCATGACTCTTGCACGGTTCGGTTCGTATTCGTGGTGGCTGTGTTTATATGTACAAAAAGGTACGAAAATCATCTAGAAAAGGGTGAAAATTGATAAAGTACTGATTTTCGTGAGCTGGGAAGAAAATCAACACGATCGAAATGAAACCAATCTAGAGTGCGGTGACGTTATGAGCTCAGCAGTTGTCAAACCACCACAGCTTGGCAAGACAACATTTGCCGGGACAGCTAGTTTAATAAAAAAATTAAAAACCAAAAAAATGAGGAAATGCTTTAAGTTTCGCCTTTAGCATGGAAATATTTTTTTAAGCAATCAAAGGATAAATAGGTCAATTTATTTTGAGTATCCCCTGTAGCTGTAAAACGCAAATAAATTACTGGAAGATAATATTGAGCGTTCCTGAAGCAATTCCATGAAATATCCTTGGTATTGACATCTTTGTTGGTATTCTTGGAGAAATAGGAAGGAAGAGAAAGAAAGTCTCATGATGTTCGCAAAGAAATTAATGGAGTAGTTTCAGGATAAATGTTGAAGAAATTTCTAAAGGAAAAAGTTCGGTAAGTATTCTTATCAATTCCTCAGATTTTTGAAACTTCCCGACATCTTTGAAGGCGCTCTGTAAGGAATTCTAAGAAAAATCTTAGAATAATGTTCTGTCAGAGTCCTCTTAGGTATTCCTGGAGGAATTTTTATAAATATTCTTGGGTGCATTCTTTGGAAAAATGTTCTGGAAGAATTTCTGAAAAAGTCTGGAAGAAGTTCTGGAAGAATTCTAGGTGGTATTTCTAGGGAAACATTTGAAGAAATTTTTGGAGAAATCCTCGAATGAATTTCAAGCGAAGTGTTCGAAGAATACTCTTCCGAATCCTTGAAAAAGGTATTGGAAAGACCTCTCAGAATAAGTTCCAGAGAAATTATAAGAATAATTTCTAATTAATTCCTTGGAAAAAAAATCTCGGAGGAATTTTTTAGGACATTTGTAGGGGAATAAGCAAAAGAAGATTCTAGAAGAACCTTTGTAAGATTTTTCAAAACAATTTATGAAGCAATGCAAGAAGACATTTCTGGAGGCAATTTTGAAAGCATTGTCGAAGCTATTTTGGGAAACATTTTTGAAAGACTCCTCACAGAAATACATATTGAAGGAGAAATATTTAAATAAAAATTACAAAAAAAAGACGGATATTTTTTGAGGATATCCCGGAAGCATTTTTTGGAGAAATTTCTAAGAGAATTCTTGAATAAATCTTTTGTAGAATTTCCGGCTTAATTTCTGAAGGA
Source organism: Aedes albopictus (assembly GCF_035046485.1). Classification (NCBI taxonomy): domain Eukaryota; kingdom Metazoa; phylum Arthropoda; class Insecta; order Diptera; family Culicidae; genus Aedes; species Aedes albopictus. The sequence goes on from NC_085137.1 coordinate 211,364,441, forward strand.
GTTCTTAATGGAATGTCTGCAGGAAATTTTGTAGAGATTCTAATTCAAAGAAGCTAATTAGGTCGTCGGAGATTTGCAGCACTAAACCAAAACAAAAACAAACAATCAAAAACAGTTTAGAAAAACAAATTTCTGCAGCCATCCTGTGAGTCATTATTTTTGACATCAATATTTTTCAGTTTTAAAGTGGTTTCCGACTGGTAGATTCTAACATTTATGATGATCTAAAAAAGCACCATAGCTAAAGCTCACCATTTTGGACAGATATTTAGACAGTGTCCGTGATCAGTGGTGACAACGTATAGGAAACTAAAACCACCCACAACTGTAAACCATCATAATTATACACCCAACAGACGTTCCCAACACACCTCTCTATCTCCCACAGATCCACGCTAAAAATGTACGACAAGCTAACATACGATACACATACCCAAACATAAACGATAGATTGAAGTTTGTAAAACTTTGATTAGATGTCAAGCAAGTATTGAAAAAAATCTCCTGTTTAGTTTCCCCTAGAAAAAGGCTGCCGAACACAACTGAAACGTCGGGTAAATTGGCAAAATCGCATATGTTGCCCCATAGGGTACAGCCGTATAGCTATAGCCATTGAGGCATAGCAACTCAGAGTCCGGACTTGGATTCGGTGGCTTAAAATCTGTAAGAGATACATAAGTTTGCTTTTGAGACAAAAAAAAAAATGTTTTGCTGTGTTATCAAACCTACTTTACCGAATTTGTTGACAACGCAAACGGTCCCATAACTATCCAAAACTTTTCCCAACGTAGGTATCTGTCAACATCTTTGCACGATGATTTCGGCATGAAGAATTATTGAAGAACAGAGAGAACCGCACATTATCCGGCCTAGTTATGTGTTCATACACACTAGATGTAGCACTCATACAGTAAGCAGCTCAGCACATGGTCTCTCTGGAATTGGCATTCTGATGTGCATTTATAAACCAGTTCGACTAGTTTTCTGCAGAGTTGACTCACACACCATGCCTACTGAGAACGGGTGCTGTGAGGAAGGGCGGCTTGTCGTCGTCTCAATAGGGCAGTGCATACTGCGGTTGCTACGGAAAATTTTTTCAAGTCTTTGACGTTTCGTGGCCTTGTTGTTTACGATTCGGACTTAGAAAAGTTTTAGCAACTTTGGTTGGTTTCTGAGGACGGCATGATCGTGAACTTGGGAGTGAAAATGGACATTAAGGAACATATAAGGAAAAAGGATGATTTTATGCATTGATACGCTAGGGAAACACGATTCAATCAGGTAAGAGTGGTTCATGTAAATTGATTCTCAACTCCAACATGCCAAACATCTACAAAATCCTCGTTTCAGAAATCAAACGAAGTTCAAAAAGAGCTGATGACCTTGGCCATAAGGAAAGGGTTTGCAAAACCTGCATTGAGCAAATTTAATTCGGGAACAAGGCGCCTACAATTGATCGTTTAGGAAAGTTCTACGCTACTTTTGGTTTACTCGCAGACCGTCGGATTACAAGAGTTGAACTACTGATCATGTACTGAATAAGATTTACGATTGCTCCACAATGACTTTCAATCACTACGGTGCCGATATTAGAAAAGAGAAGGACGCTGGCTGTATCTTCCCGCAAGGCCAATCTGAACCTTCCAGTAATGCCAACTCTGAGCCATTATGTTTGCAGATAAATAAGCACATCGTCATGCCGAAATCTAAATAAAAGAGAGAGAAAAAACTCCATGATTTGTTTTCTAAGGTTAACCAGGAGTTCCTGTTGAGACCGCTTCAGGAGCTCCCTCATGGATTCCTCTAGGAGTTCCTTCAGGGTTTCCTCCAAGGATTTCTTCAGAAATTACATCAAAAGCTCCTTCTAATTCCTTCCAGGAAATTCAACCGGAATTTCTAACGGGATTCCTCCAGAAGTGTCTTACAGGATTCCGCCAATTCTTCCAGGAGTTCCATCCAAAACTTCTTCCTGAGCTCTTTCTGGAATTTCTTCTGGTATTCATTCTAAGAATTGCCCAGCAGTTCCTCCAGATTCCTTCAGGAGTTCTTTTGAGGATACGTCCAGGAATTTCTTACTGGGTTCCTTTTGTTATTCCTTCAGGAGTTCCTTCTGTGATTCCTCAAAGAGTTCGTGCTGGGATTCATCCAAGAATTCTTTCTGAGATACATCCAGAAAATATTTATGGGGATTCCTCCAGGAACTCATTCCAGTATTTCTCCAGGAGTTCCTCCACGGGCTCCTCCCATAGTTGCTTCAAGGATTCCTCCAGGATTTTTTTTTTTTGAGATTATACCAGTAGTTTCTTTTAGAATTGCTCTAGGAATTCCATCTGGGATTTTTCCCGTGATTCCTCCAGAAGTTCCTTCCGGAATTCCTTCAGAGAAGTCCTTTCCGAGATTTCCCCAGAAGTTCCTTCCGAAATTCCTCCAGAGAGTTCTTTCTGGGATTTCTTAAGGAATTCCTCCCAGGCTTCCACCAGGAACTCCGTTCAAGATTCTTCCGGGAACTCCTAGGATTCCTACAGGAACTTCTTTCGGCACTACTTTCGAGATTCCTCTGGGAATTCCTGCCGGGATTCCTTCCGGAGGACTCCTAGCAGACTTCTAGAATTAGTTTTTTGAGAAACCCAGGAAGAATTGCTGGAGGAATCTCCGAAGGAATTCCTGGAAGAATCTCAGAATGAATTCCTGAAGAAATCCCGGAACTGCTAGAGGAATCCCAGAAGAAATTTCTGAATGTATTTCAGCAGGAACTTATGTATTATTCTTAGAATGAATACCAGAAGAATCTCCAGAAAGAACTCCTGAAGAAGTTTTGGATGGAATTCCTGGAAGAATTCCGGTACGAATTCCTGAACGAATCTAGAAATGAATCCCGGAAGGAACCCTTTCGGAAGAACTTTTGGAGGAATCCTGTAAGGAACTTCTAGAAAAATTCCGTTAGAAAATCCGGTTGAATTTCCTTGAAGGAATAAGAAGGAACTTCTGGTGTAAATTCAGAAGAAACCCTTGGAGGAAACGCTGAAGGAAATCCTTGAGGAATCCATGAAAGAACCCCTGCAGGAATTCAAGAAGGAGCACCTGAAGCGGTCCCAACAGGAACTCCTGGTAAACCTTAGAAAATAAATCATGGAGTTTTTTTTTCTCTTTTATTTAGATTTCGGCATGACGATGCTTGTGCTTGTTAATCGGCAAACATAATGGCTCAGAGTTGGCATTACTGAAAGGTTCAAATTGGCCTTGCGGGAAAGATACAGCCAGCGTCCTTCTCTTTTCTAATATCGGCACCGCAGTGATTGAAAGTCATTGTAGAGCAATCAGTACATGCTCAGTAGTTCAACTCTTGTAATCCGACGGTCTGCGGGTAATCCAAAAGTAGCGTAGAACTTTCCCAAACGACCCATTGTAGGCGCCTTGTTCCCGAATTAAATTTGCTCAATGCGGGTTTTGCAAACCCTTTCCTTATGGCCAAGGTCATCAGCTCTTTTTGAACTTGGTTTGATTCCTGAAACGAGGATTTTGTGGATGTTTGGCATGTTGGAGTTGAAAATCAATTTACATGAACCACTCTTACCTGATTGAATCGTGTTTCCCTAGCGTATCAATGCATAAAATCATCCTTTTTCCTTATATGTTCCTTAATGTCCATTTTCACTCCCAAGTTCACGATCATACCGTCCTCAGAAACCAACCAAAGTTGCTAAAACTTTTCTAAGTCCAAATCGTAAACAACAAGGCCACGAAACGTCAAAGACTTAGAAAAATTTTCCGTAGCAACCGCAGTATGCACTGCCCTATATAGGTACCCTCTAGTAGTAGAAGAGCAACTCCCGACCCGACTGCGCTGGCTGTATGTAAGCACTGACTACCTACGGGTAATAGTTGTTGAACTACTTAACAATTCACCGTCCATGAAGGCTGCTCAGCTCACACATAGATCGTGGCATCTTTGGTTGCTGCTTGCTACTGAGTACTGACTGAGAGCGAGACCCAAGTATGTAGGTAGTTGATGTGTGTAAGTCATGATGGATGATGGGACGGATGCATGGACGGGCGGACGGACGGGTGCATGTGCAATGCTCGAGATGTTGCCTGGATTTGTTGGGGCACAAGGTGGCTCGGTCGTTGGAGTTTGCAACGGTCAGCAGCAGCTGAACTGAACACAAACATACGAGCCGTCCGATGCCAGAGCCTACCGATGATGGATCATTAAATGGTTTGCAAATACGACCCGAAGGACGCCGCATATTGTTGTGAACAAATTATTGACAGTTCTGCTGGCTGTTCAACGAAACTGTTGTTTATTTTCCTATTTGTGAGGTGCAAATTTTGAAAGAATACGAGATGCCGGCTATCATAAGTAAACGAGAAAAGTAAATGAAGCAAACTAATGTGGCATTGAAATCTTTCTATGAATGGTTCACAAATGGTACAGCCCTTAGTAGTTTTCTTCCGGACGTTACGTTTCAACTGAAAAAAAGGTCTATATTGTGTTAAGAATCAGCGTGAATCGAGTTAACTTCATTTCCACATTCACCTGAAGGTTTCAAACAGGAAAGGCCCCTGATCATAGATCACGCAATGTGGAAGTAGTCTTAGTCTCAACCCAAACGTTGAGCTTCTTTCAATTGTCCAAGGTGAAGTTAAAGCTATAGAGATTTCATTCAGGCATGCGCTAATCACCCTGACATTGGCATTGACCATCGAGTCACAATATGAACGAACAACGACGGATTGAATCCGCGTGATATGGCAATTGTACAGAGACACACGTACGACGGACGACGCTGGCTGGTGTAGGTACGACCAGAGCTATAGCTCGTAGCAATTCCACCAAACCCAATCAGGCCGGTAGCAATATGTCATTATGTAAATCCGGGGCAGACAATTATTATGCATATCGAGAGATATCGGTAGTGGTAGCATACCACACTGTCATGGATGGCTAAATGTAAAGTAGTTTTGGCAACGTAATTGCATAAACCTTTGAACCTTTGCTACTTCAAACACTGTGCACTTGCTTCATTTGAGAGTGAAATGGATTGATTGTAATATTGCTTTAACATCACCTTTAAACATTTTATTCCATTCACTTGTTAAGTTCAATTTCTTTACATAGGTAGATAAGATTTCTTGCGAACGAAATCTTTGAAGGGTTGTTATCCGGCATTCTTGCAACACTGCCCACCGTATCCTTCCGGCTTTGGCAACATTCTGGATGCTGAGCTTGCCATAGAGTGCTCCGTGGATAATCTCCAATGTACAGTAAATCTTCTGAAATTTTAACAAACATTTACAGGGGATAGACAAAACGATCAGGACAGCCAAAATTTTCAATTTTCAAAAATTGTACAACAAGCTGTAACTTTTCGAAAAGTGGATCAAATATTTGTGTATCAGTGGTACAAATTTGGAAAAGATCTGGCCATTCTCCACGAAGTTACAAAGGTTATTGGAAAAGGTATAATTATCCGACAGTCAATGTTGAGCTGTTATATCTCCGGATTCAATGAACCGAATCCAATGAAATTTTGTCCATTTATGACTTATATAATGAGCTATGATTTTTTTTATCTGTATTAACGAGATTTTTAGCCCTGGCCTACACCTATGAAAAATCTTTTACTTAACTTTATATTCTTAATACGGAAGATAATTATAATGATTAGATTATTTTTTCAATAAAACACCAAATTATCCAAAACTTCAACATCGTTTCAAAATCCAAGATGCAAGTTATAGTTCATGTAATTTCCCTCTAATTGACTAATATATAAATGTGTTTTGAAGGATAGTTACAACAACCAATTTAGTTAAAAGACGAATTTACTAAAAAAATGTGAAATAAATGTAATCGCTTTAACTTTTTCTCTTGTTTAAAAATTCAAGTTAAGTCAAATGTTTTATTGCAATCGATTCATTGATTCCGAAGATACAGCAGCTCCAGTAAGCCTAGTGGTAAAGGGTATGGATTGCCACAATCCGGAGACGGCGGGTTCGATTCCCGTTCCGGTCGAGAAGGCCGTGCCCCCCTGGCCGCCAGGGTCAGTTCTTATTAAATCGAGCCAATTCAAAGATTATCAATAATTCAGAGTAGAAAAAATATCTCAAAAAATAAAAAAATCTAATAATTAAGGTTTTTATTCACAGTTATCAAACCTTTTTTACTCGAGAACTTCACTTTCGCTTGGTTGAATGGCTAAATTTTGTGATGTTTATTCATGAAATACGAAAACATCATGTCAAATTTTCCAGATATACTGGAACCGGTTGCGGTAGATTGTTTCAGGGTTTGTTCTAAGAAATGCATCAAGAATTCCTTCAACAATTTCTCCACATGTTTTTTTCAGATGCTTCTGCAAGCATTCCTCCAGGAATTTTTCCATAGCTTCCTTCAGTGATTCCATCATGGATTGTTCCAGAGAATTTTTCAAAAAATCCTCATGGGGTTTCACCAGACATTCAACCGGGAATTTATCCTGAGATATCTATAGAGGTTCCTCCTGTGAATGTTCCAGTGCTTTTTTCGAGGATTCCTCCAAAAGTTTCTCCAGGGTTTTTCAAAGGAATGTCAACAGAAATTTTTTTAGGTATTTCTGCAAGTATTCCTTCAGAGATTTCTTCAGGGATTTCTTCATATATTCCTTCAAGAATTTCACTAGAGATTGCTTCAATAATTCAATCTGAAATAATTCGAAGTATTTCAGCTGATATATCTTCCAGAAACCCGTACAGGAAATTTTACCAGAGATAAACTAAAAATTTATCCAGGAGCTCCTTAAAGCATTGTATGAAACATTCTTTTGGGAGTCCTTCCGAAGATTCCAACAATAATTCGTACAAAAAATATTGCAGACATGGATTCTTTCGTATATTTTTCCTACAGAAAATTTTCCGGGAATTTGTTAAGAATGCTTTCCTGGGATTCCCTAAGGAACTGCTCACGGGATTGCTTCTAGGATTCCTCATGGGATTTCTTCATTGTGAATTTGTTAAGGCAACAAAAATTAAACTGTTTGGAGCAAATCGAACGTCACATTTGAAGCAAATGCTATCCATGTTTGAAACAAAAATGCATCTTCTGACATATGATGTTAGAAATAAATGTAAATATTTTTATTTTTTTTTGTGGCATGTCGGCCCTACGGTAATATTTGTTTTCCCATTAAACTTATAAAGTCATTCCTTCACTGGAAAACCCACCTCTTATGTTGTACTTTCAATGCTAACATCTTGTATACATCTATTAGATAACACATGCTCCCGAAAACAACGGGATTTCGTGGAGACTTTCGGTGAAACTTGCTTTTTTTGCAGGAGGAAATCTTGTTTGATGTTGCAGCTGCAACTTGTGAGTTTTGTTCATGTTCTCGACGGCGGAACGGGGGGCTCCTCAATGGGTGTTGTCGAAATAAATGTGTAATTGAGTAAGTTTTAAAAATTAAAATTTTAAATTTAAACGTCTTATCAGTTTACCGATTAAACATGAATATTTTTGTTTCAAACGAACGAAATTTGTCTCCGTGATTTTAAAAAATCGTCCAAAGATTCTCCCATGAACTCTTCTTAGGATTCCTTTAAAAATTCATCCTTGTATTCTTTATGGAACTCCTCCAGGAGTTAATGCAGTACTTCCTGCAGGAACTGTTTAGGGATTCCTTTAGGAATTCCTCTTGAAATGGCTTCCGGGATTCCTTCTGGAATTCTTTCAGGAACTCTTCTAAGAATTGCTCCAGAATTTCTCCAAGAGTTCCATCTGCGACTTCTTCAGGAATCATTCCTGATATTCCTCTACGAATTCCATAAGAGAACACAGGAATTCTTCTAGGCAATGATGCAAATTATCACCTCACTAGTGCTCATCACAACTCATCAACTGTATATTTATCGCGTGCGATAACTGCGAAACTGTACACTGATCAGCGATGACCAGCAGCAAAGAGGTGGCAAAACGAACATGATGTAAATCACAAACGATTTTGCACACATCTGACTGTGCCGCCACACGCTCGCTCGAACAGCCGAACCATACCGAATAGGTTGGCTTGCGAAGCTACGACACGAACGCTCGACACGCACACAGAAGCAACATTCGCATGTACCGATACCATACTAATAAAGCTTCCAGCCAACGATGCTTCGCGATAAGCTGTCGAAAAGCATCGAAAGCGATGAAAAGAGATGCTTGGCTAGAACGCAACGGCTCAACGGCGAAAAGGAAGAGTCAACTATGCTGATCAGTGTTGAGCCCGTTCGTGTGCTACTCGTATGGGAGGTTGATTGAATAAAGCGAGGATGGGTGAAAACGTATTCGTTGTCGAAAGCAAATCGCATCATTTCGCAAATGTTTTCATCAAATAGCAAGCTTGCTTCTAGGAATTTCTCCAGGGATGCTTCTGGGAGTTCATGCAGGAATTTCTCTAAAAATTCCTCCAGGAATGCATCTAGCGATTCCTCCAGAAATTTCGCCTAAAATTCCTCTACAGATTTCTCCAGAAGTTCTTCTGTACATTCCTTTAGGAATTCCTACAGGCATTTCTCTAGAATATCCTCCAGGAATCCCTCCAAAACTTCTAACAAGATTTTTTTTTCAGAGATTCCTCCAACAAACCCTCCAGGGTTTCCTCAATGCATTCCTTCAGGGCTTACTCCAGAGATTCCTGCTGTAATTGCTTCCGGGATTCTTCCAAGAATTCCATCAGGAATTTCTACAGAAATTTATCCAGGAAATTTTCAAGGGCTTCCTCCAAGGATTTTTTGCAGAGACTCCTACAGAAATTCATCCAAAGATTTTTCCAGGAATTACTTTAAGGGATTCCTCCAAAAATTCCGCCAGGCATTCTTCCAGGAAATTTTGCAGGCATTCTTTCAGGGATTCCTCCTTGGATGCTTGCAGAGATTTCTCTAGAATTTTTTTCAGCGATTCCTCCGGGAATTCAATCAGATTTTTCTCCAGGAATTGCTCGAGTTCTTCCAGGAGTTTCTCCTGGGATTGCTTCAGAAATCCATGCAGGCATTTCTCCAGGATTTCATCCAGGAATTTATCAAGGGTCTCTTCGAGGAATTACTCCAGAAATTTCTTCTATGAATCCTCCAGGAGTTTCACCAGGAATCAATCAAGGAATTTCATCATAAATTATGTCAGCAAATCATCCAGTAATTTCTCTAGAAAATCCTTCATAGGTTTGTTCAGAAATTCTTCAAGGATTTTCTCTAGGAATACCATCTAGATTCTTTTCAGGAATTCCTTCAATAATTCCTCCAAGAATTCCGCTTAAAATTCCTGCAGGAACTTCTTCAGAGATTTTTCCTGGGATTTCTCCACGAATTTCTCCAAGGATTCCCCCAGGGGTTTCTTCAGAAATTGTTTCAAGGATTTCTCCAGGAATTTCTCCAGATTTTTTTTCTATAAATTCTTCCAGCAATTTCTCAGGGGATTTTTTTCAGAAATTTTGCCCAGAGTTGCTCTATAGATTCCCCGAGCAATTTATTCAGCAATTGGTGCAAGAATTCCAAAGATTCCTCCAGCAATTCTCAAAGGAAATCCTCCAAGAATTTTGCCAGGAATTCCTCCAGGATTTTATCCACGAATTCCAGGAATTCTCCAGGAAATACCTCAAGAATTTCTTCAGGAATTCCTCCTTCAATTTCTCTAGGAATTGATCCTGGAATCGCTCCTGGATATCCTTCAGAAATTATGTCAGCAATTTCACACGCTTTTTTCCAGGAAAGCTTCTGAGGATTTTTTTCAGAAACTATTCCAGGAAATTCTCCACGAATTTCTCCATGGATTTTCCCATGGATTCTTCCAGGAGATCCTTCGAAGATTCCTCTAGGAAATCCTCCAGAAGTTTCTCTAATGATTCTTCCAGCAAATCCTCTAGGGATTTCTAGAAAAGCTCTTCCAGGAAATTCTTCAGGAATACCTTCAGGAATTTTTCAGGGATTCCTCCAGGAGATCACTCTGGAGATTACTGCAGGGATTTCTTCACATTTTTTTAAAGGATTTCTCCAGGAAAGCTTCCAGAAATTCCACTAGAAATCCCTCCAGGATTTTATCAAAATATTTTTTTCAGTAATTGAAAAATAAAAGAATTGCTCTGGAGATTCCTCTAGAAACTTATCCAGTAATTCTTACATAAATTCGTCTTGAGATTTCTCCAGGAATTTCATCATTGATTCCTCCAACAATCCCACAGTAATCCCTCTAGGAATTCCTCCAGGATTTTATCTAGGAATTTCTCCAGGAAATCTTCCATGAATTCTTCCAGGAATTACTTCAGGAATTGCTCCTGGACATCCTTTCTCCAGGAATTTTTCTAGAGATTTCTCCAGGGATTTTTCCATGAATTCCTACAGGAAATCCTTCGAAGTTTCTTCCAGGAAATCCTTCAGAAGTTCCACCAAGGATACTTCCAGGAAAACCTCTAGGGGTTTCTTAAGAAATTCTTCAGTAATTTTTCAGGGATTCCCCCAGATACTCTTCCAGGAATTCCTCCAAGGATTTCTCCACAAATTTCTTCAAGGATTACCCCGGAGTTTCCTTCAGGAATTCCTTCGAGGATTTCTCCAGGAATTCCTCCAGAAACTCCGCAAGAAATTCCTCCAGGAATTTCTCAATGAATTTACCCAATAAATTTCTCCAGGACATCTCTCAGAAATTACGTCAGCAATTCATCCAGGTATTTCTCCCATAAGTTATACAAAAATTCCTCCATGTATACTGTCAGAAATTCTTCCAAGGATTACTCCGGGAATTCCTCCAGGGATTCTACAGGGCTTCTTACAGGCATTCCTGTAGGAATTACTTCAGGGATTCATCCAGGTGTTTCTTCAGGGAGTCCAGGAAGTCTTCCAGGAATTCCTCAAATGATTTCTTCAGCAATTCCTCTCAGGTTTTGTTCAAAAGTTCATTCAAGAGTTCCTTCGCAAATGTCAGAATCTTTCAATTATCTTTTCAGGGATGTAACCAAGAATTTCTCCTGGAATACTTGATTTTTTTTTTGAATTTATTTCAAGAATTTCTGGAGAACTTGTTACCAGTAACACGTTAATTTATGCAGATATGGTGAGCTTTTATGACATATTATACAAAATACAACAGCGTGACTGCTGAAGGGCTAATTAATGCTTATAGATTATAATGTTATTGACACATTCTACCGTGGCGTTACAACGTTTTGACGCCTTTTCGGTCATATTTTTCACTATAACTTGTATTACACAGCGTAACAAAAATTACCTTTTGGTCTGTCTCAAGAGCAAACTTATGTGTCTCTTACAGATTTTGGGCCGCTGAATCCGAATCCGGGCTCAGATTTGCTCCAACACGTCACAGTTTTGAGCTATACCTCAATTTATAGGGTAAAATATGCGATTTTGGGATTCTTTGACTGCAAGTTATTAAGCATGGAAATATTTTTTTTAATCAATCAAAAAATTAATTGGTCAATTAACATCTAAACTAACGACTCATGCTAAATATTTCGTTTTACCAAATCGAAATTGATAGTTTTAAGCGATTTATGTAAGGTATGATATTTCCCATACACGTCACCCTCCAAAAGTTGCATGTAAGTTTTCATACTTACATAAAATGCTTAAATCTATCAAATTTAATTAGGTAAAACGAAATATTTTGCATGAGTCGTTAATTTAGATGTTAATTGACCAATTGAGGGGGTTAGAAGCAAAGGGGTGTAAGTGACAAAAACCAACTTTCGAGTAAATGAGGTTTAAAGTTTTTGACCAATTTTCCATCCCATACAAAATGTATGGAGCTTTACAATCAACCCAATTTTCTCTGATTTATTGTATTTTTTCCAATCATCGTAGAAACAATCTAAAAAAAGTTCCTGAAAGCTTGAACTCTGTAGAATTTTATGATATGCTCAGCTCAAAATCGACAAAAAGGTCACTAACACCCCTATGATTCTGGGCCCCTCAATTAACCTTTTGATTGCTTAAAAAAAATATGTCCATGCTTAATGGCTTGCAGTCAAAAAAGCCCAAAATCGCATATTTTTCCCTATAAACTGAGGTATAGCTCAAAATTGTGACGTGTTGGAGCAAATCTGAGCCCGGATTCGGATTCAGCGGCCCAAAATCCTTCGGAGACACATAAGTTTGCTCTTGAGACAAAAAAATGTTGCGCTGTGTGATTCAACCGTAAACCCTCAAATATTATTGCAAATGCGGATTCCTTGTCAAATTTCCAAAACGTTGTAACGTCACGGTAGAATGTGTCTTTTATATTCAATTTCATTGTAAAGCGTTTAGTTATAAAAGCTAGTAGGTACAAATTTGCTAAGGGTACTTACCAAAACCCACCCCCCCTGACCGAAAAGCTGGCTACGCCCTTGGCGCTCTCGGAACCAGATCTCACATTTTTTTTAGTCTGTCGGGAGCAGTGTTCGATCACAGGTCCTCGGTATCACGTTTTTAACCATCATACCGGGTCCGCTCAACATAAATTCGTAAAGGAAACCCGAAGAGAACTAATGATGGAATCATGGGAAAACTTTCTGGATTCCTTTCCCTCTACTGAAAGAATCTAGGAGAAATCACAATAGGAATCCCTAAATAAATTTTGGGAAAATACCTGAAATAATTCCAAAAGATAGCCCGGTAGAAGTAAATGAAGAGATCCCGGGAAGAATCCTTGAAAGAATCTTTGGATGAATCTCTGGAGAAATCTCTAAGGGAAACCAGTAAAAATCAATTGAGGAATCCCTGGAGGATTTCTTCACGGAATCTCTGAAGAAAACCCGCAATAAATCCCCATAGGAATCCGGGAAGAAACTCTAACAAGAATCCTTTAGTAAACCCTAATGCAGTCCCGGGAGTAAGTCGTGAAAGAAACTCGGAAGGAATATTGGAAGAAATCTTCAAAGGAACCCCGGAAGTAATGAATGTCGGAATCTCAGAAAGAATTGCTAACGGAATTCCAGAAGGAATACCTGAAGCAATCATTCATTAACTTGACAGAATCCTGGAGTAATCCCCGAAGGATTTTTAAGAAAAATTTCTCCAGAAACCCAAGGAAAGATCAAAGAATAAATCCCGGAAAGAATCCGGGACATTCGCTGAAGGAATTCCGGGAAAAACAACCGATAGAATCTCAGGAGAAATCAATGAAAAATCACAGGAGGTATATCTGAGAAACCCTAAAATGAAATCCCTGACGAAAACTCGGGAGAAATTTCTGGAGACATCCCAGGAGTCAATTTCAAAGGAATCGTATAAGAAGCCAATGAAGGAATCCCGAAGGAAATCTTTGACTTAGCAGTAGTAATTCTTGGAGGAATCCTTACTAGAACGGAATCGGAACGAGAAAAATCCAAAGACAAACTCTTACAGGGTTCGTTAGAGGAATTAGTGGAGCAGAGTCCCACTCCTGAAAAATTCACAAAATGGTTTTTTCTTTCGGAAGAGTGGGTCCCGAGATGAACTGCTAAGGCCTCGTTATAATTAACAGATAAAAAAAATGGAAGATATGCAAGCCAAACCTTGGCAGGAATGGGAAATGTCATAAAAATGTCATTTCGTTATTTGCTTAATTCACTGCACTTAGTCGGAAATGTTAATCGAAGACATCATTGATTATCCATGACTAATCAGCGTTATGGACTGGTGATGCGTACGAACAGAAATTGACACCGGAAGTGGTGTAAATGGAAAAATGACATGGCATTTTTTTCATGGAATTCCGCGACATTTTCCATCCCTGCCATGAAATATCATCAGGATTCAGCTGTTTTTTGTGCTTTCATCAAGGGAAAAAATCAGTGCTATAAATAAGATGCAGGGTGGATATGGGTTAAGGTTCGTAGATGACTTTTTAAAGAAATTTCTATGTACCATAATTTCAAAAAAGTTTTTGGCCAGATATAAACGTTTTGATAATCTAGACAAACTCCTTTTTGAGATTATGGCAGATAGAATGGAGAATAAATACAGATCTTCTATTCCTTATAATACGACGAAGAAGAATCAATAAAAGAGAGGAAAACCTAGAAGGAAACACTAGCGATTTTTTACACTTACAGAAATGGTCTTGAACACGCGTTACTTGAAAACGTCAAAAGATATCAACTTTTTCTCTAAAAGATTGATTTTCCGGAAAAGTCGTACATGATTGCACGTATTGCCTTTTTTCGTCTTCTTCTCGGCATTATGAATGTATGGAAACAAAGCTTTCTTCGTAGTGTAGCGATCTCCAAGATCTGCCGACTAGATGGGTAAAACATAATTATTAAAGGTTGTGTTATTTTGTTACAATGATTTTTATAAAACATGTACCGTTAGTAGTCAAAATTCCAACAAAACTAGCTCCAATTTAAACAAAAACATAACAAGTTGAGATATAATCACAACAAGATTTTGTTAGACTGAACTTGCGAAATCATAACAAAATTATAACAAATTCTGTTATATATTTCAGAACAAATTTGTTACAAGTTTTGTAATAAATCTCTTGGCTCGAGTGACCAAAATAACAAAAATTATCAGTTATTTTCGCGACAACAAAAAAATCTTATAAGTTTTGAAATTATTTTGTTACAAAAAATACTACAAAGATTGCAATTAACGTGTTACGAAATTATGTTAGAGGCAATTAAACTATCATGCATAATATGTTTGAATAAATGAAACAAGTTTCGTTATAATTTAGTTGCTAGAATTATAACAAATGTTAATTTTATTTTATTATGGATATTCAAATGGAAAAATTCTTATAACAGAATTAATGACTGTATCGGAAATTAACTATAAACATTCAAAATGCTCTATGTCGACGCTCGGTTGGTCTTTTCATTCCGGTTCTTCTATGAAATCTTCACTATATAGTTAAGTTTAGAACAGCTTGAAGAAATTTGGAAAATGTTTAGTATTATTGAAAATATGGATATATGAGTATACCACACAAAATAACAATCTGTACAAACAGTTTTTATTTTAAATTTTTTTAACGTTTCAAACATTTGTAACGAAAAAAAATCTGGAAAATAATGATTATTACTAGCAGTTAAGTACACATAACATATCACTCAAAACCGACTTTTAAAATTCTTATTTTGGATAGAAAAGCCTCCAACATTAATAATATGGTCTATCCCAAAAAATACCTACTTTTCGGTCGAACTTTGACGCTCTGTTTTAAATTTATTTAGAGGTTATAAAATTTCGTTCTCTGGTAAAACTACCTCTTCAATAGATTTAAATACATACCCAATCGAAAAAAAATGCAAATTTTCATCTTTATGTATTTTTTATTTGCGTAATCGTTCTTTGAAGACGCATAAAAAAGAGTTCCTCGAAAAATGGCCTTTTTTTTCATTTTTAAGAATTGCCCTAAACTGCGGAGGGAATTTTTCTTGATAAAAATAATTTTCCTTTATCATGAGCATTCTGGAAAAGATTATATTTGCGCAAAAATAAGAGAAAAATTGAATATTTTCCCAGAGTTTTCGCAATTTTAAATTTTTAGGAGGTGTCCAAAATTTTAAAAACATTTGTGCAATCTTTGAGATAAAAGTCCAAGTTGAATGATTATTTTTTGAAAATCAAAACTGCTATTCTTTATTTAAGAGATTTATATAGTATCTCCAAAAATTAAGTTATGTTTATTTCGAGCAGATTATTTTTCAGGCTATTGTGAACGTTTATAGTTAATTTCCGATACAGTCCTTATATTGTTATTTCTAACAACTATTGTCATAATTTTGTTATGATCTTGTTATATGCTCCTGATGGTCGGGTGTCAGTAACTTATTGAAATGTAAGATTTTGGCCACAGTCCCATGCAGTTGGAACATCATGGCCGAAAAATAGAAGAAAGTATCGTGTGACAGGAATGATAAACAGTAGAGAAGTCGAAAATACTCTCAATCCACAGCAAATCGGCTGATGAGGAACTCTAATGCAACCGCGTACGTTATTACAAGGTTTAGCAAGGTCTGGTTTAGTTACACAACATACATGAGCTTGTTTTCGGAGTTCTCTGCTCTATTTTCGTTTTCTCCGCATTCATATGTTGTGAACATTTTCAAACCCACCAAACATCTACCCCACTCATTGACCGAGGAAGCAAAACAAAATAACCCCCACAACTGGAAGGTAATGGTGAGTGTGCTGCTATGCAGTCGCCTCTGACCGCAGAGCTCAACAAACGGCTTTAGGACAGAAGGTCGAAGGACAAATGGTCGAAGGACAAAAGGTCGAAGGACAAAAGGTCGAATGGACAAAAGGTCGAATGGACAAAAGGTCGAATGGACAAAAGGTCGAATGGACAAAAGGTCGAATAGACAAAAGGTCGAATGGACAAAAGGTCGAATGGGACAAAAGGTCGAATGGGACAAAAGGTCGAATGGGACAAAAGGTCGAATGCTTCATGTTCTTGCTCATTGAGAGAAACATTATGGTGCTTTTATAGTAATCATATGTATTTCAGCCACTGACATTTCTATAGGAAATTTTTCCTTCTTTTGTTTGTAGGCTATTCTTTCAAGTTGTGCTGGTGTAGTATTTAATGGTAATTTAGTTTGATGTTTTGTTCAGTAATTTTTCCTTCTTAAATTTATAGGCTGTTCTTTTAAGTTTTGTTACTGAATAATTTATCGACTATTTAGGTACTTATAATTTAATCAGAAATTTTGCCTTCTTTAATTCAATAGCTGTTCTTTCTATCTCTACTGCAGAAAAAATTACTACTTGTGATTAGTGATCATCCGGGATGATTCATCCCCTCTTGGATGTATAGGTAGTTCCGACGAATTACACTGTATAAGTATAAATAATTTCTTCGAATTTCGACTGCTGATGATTATGTTGGGAGGTATGGCGTTCAGTCTTTGCAAGAATAACTCAAAAACGGATTCTTAAGCTTTCATAAGTTATTCCTCCAAAGATTGAAAGCCATACCTCCCAACCCGTGAACCGTATAGTACATTTTTTTCATTATAGGATTTTGGAGGCATTCCAAAGAGCTTCAGAGCATTTTTCGGAGGATTTCACAAATGTTACGGAGGCGTTATATGGCGTTTTTGGGAGTTTCGGAGGGCCTGAGGTGCGTTACATGGGGTTTCTGGGGGTATTAGGGGGATTTCGGAGGCATTCCAAAGAGCTTCCGAGCATTTTTCGGCGGATTTCAGAAACGTTACGAAGGCGTTACATGCCGTTTTCTGGGGTTTCGGAGTGTCTGAGGTGCGTTACATGGGGTTTCCGGGGGTATTAGGGGGATTTTGGAGGCATTCCAAAGAGCTTCAGAGAATTTTCGGCGGATTTCACACACGTTACGGAAGCGTTACATAGCGTTTTCAGGGGTTTCGGAGGGTCTGAGGTGCGTTACATGGGGTTTCCGGGGGTATTAGGGGGATTTTGGAGGCATTCCAAAGAGCTTCAGAGCATTTTCGGCGGATTCCAGAAACGTTACGCAGGCGTTACATGGCGTTTTCTGGGGTTTCGGAGGGTCTCAGGTGCGTTACATGGGGTTTCCGGGGGTTTAAGGGGGATTTTGGAGGCTTTCCAAAGAGCTTCAGAGAATTTTCGGTGGATTTCACAAACGTTACGGAAGTGTTACATAGCGTTTTCAGGGGTTTTGGAAGGTCTGAGGTGCGTTACATGGGGTTTCTGGGGGTGTTAGGGGGATTTTGGAGGCATTCCAAAGAGCTTCAGAGCACTTTCGGCGGATTCCGGAAACGTTACGAAGGCGTTACATGCCGTTTTCTGGGGTTTCGGAGGGTCTGAGGTGCGTTACATGGGGTTTCTGGGGGTATTAGGGGGATTTTGGAGGCATTCCAAAGAATTTCAGAGCATTTTTCGGTGGATTTCAGAAACGTTACGAAGGCGTTACATGCCGTTTTCTGGGGTTTCGGAGGGTCTGAGGTGCGTTACATGGGGTTTCTGGGGGTATTAGGGGGATTTTGGAGGCATACCAAAGAGCTTCAGAGAATTTTCGGCGGATTTCACAAACGTTACGGAAGCGTTACATAGCGTTTTCTGGGGTTTCGGAAGGTCTGAGGTGCGTTACAGTAGACGTTCGCTCGGTGCAAACACTTTAACTGCAATGCTTTTTAACTGCAAGTCCGCTAAGTGCAACAATTTTGCAGTTATCGCACCGCTATCCGTCAAAACGAAATGTCAACAGCGATGCGATGTTTTTCGCATGCACTTTTGTTGCAGTGCGATGTTTTCCGTATGCACATTGGTTGCATTCTGCAGCAACTGACAGTTATGTGACGTCTGTCAGTTGTTGCAGTCATCGAATTTCATTCGGTAAGTGAAACGTAAACATGTTGCAGTTATCGAACGTCTGCTGTACATGGGGTTTCTGGGGTTTTAAGGGGGATTTTGGAGGCATTCCAAAGAGCTTCAAAGCATTTTCGGCGGATTTCACTTTCATGAATAACATTACTTTATATCCTTCTATTGGCTTCTACTTTCTATCATTCTAGGCATCTATTTCGAATTGCAATGCGGTAGTAAATAGCTGCATATAAGCTAATTGTCGTTTTTCTGTCAAATACTGACCACTTTATCATGTCTTCCAAATTGTCTACTGTCAATTATACCTTTTGTTCTATTCGACTTTTTGTCCATTCGACCTTCTGTCCCATTCGACCTTTTGTCCATTCGACCTTTTGTCCATTCGACCTTTTGTCAATTCGACCTTTTGTCCATTCGACCTTTTGTCCATTCGACCTTTTGTCCATTCGACCTTTTGTCCATTCGACCTTTTGTCCATTCGACCTTTCGTCCATTCGACCTTTTGTCCTTCGACCTTTTGTCCTTCGACCTTATGTCTTTCGACCTTTTGTCATAGATTCCAACAAACCGGTAAGAAGCAGTCTGCTAGGCAGCAGGTATTGGTCGCCCGCTAGCTACTAGCTACCCACTTTACTCTACTGGGTAGATATCCGACCGGGCGACATTGGCGGTTTTGCCGGTTGCGCTGCTGCCTCGGAATATTCATCTCTACTATCCGAATGGCAAGGTCGCCGCGTCCCGCATCTGTCATCGGCTTCGTGATAGCCGCTACCCGCTACTGCCGCGCGCCGTTCACTCTACCATCAACGAGACACGATTCGAAAGGAATTCGGCTCTAGCGTGATGAACTCGTCAAAGACAGGAAACCACCAGTACCTTATGAAGGTGTACCTAAAACGTTGTTACATGTCAATTGAAGTCTATTTATTAACGACCGTTGACCGCTGAATTGCCTTCACGCAGCTATGATTCTTTTCTTGTTTAAGGCAATTCAAACAGTTTCCTATCTGATGACGAGTGAGGAAATAATTACACTGGTTGCGGTCAGCGCACGGATATTCATCAATACTATGCATAGGATTCGGTTCTCGATCATTTCAGGAACTGTTCGTGAAGGAAATTTCTTTGATTTCCTTGGGCATAGAGTGCCTTTCTCACGGTATACCTAGGTACGAATGCAAAAGGTCATTGACAGAGAAAGCTCTCAGCCTCTCTCAGCTAATAACTGTGAAATTGATCATAGAACACTAAGCTTAGAAGTAGGCTTTGCCCCAGATGGGACATTACGCTGATAACAAGAATAAAAAACCAAAAACCCAGGTTAATCCACCTAGTGGTGATAGTGCCTTTCTCGTCGAATATGTACTCAACATTTTTTCCAGCCATAAGCCGAAGTGTTCCTGATTCCTGAGAATACTCTAGAACGGAATAAATCTCATTTTCTTTTTTTGTCACAGTGTTCGTTGACTCGTAAATGAGGGGTGGAGTTGATAAATAATAAATGTATTTGATGAAAAAATTCTTAAAAAAATTAAGCAAAACCGCTTAAGGCGAAACTGGAAGCATTTCCTAATTTTTTTGGTTTTTGATTTTTTATAAAAAAAACGAAGCAATATTTTCAAAATCGGTTTTCGTGCACATGTTGAGTATGGATCAGGGTATATTCTGATTATGTTACGCGGCATAAAATGTTTTTCGTTTTTGCAGGAACCATTTTTTGTGAAATTTTGTTCAAACATGGTTTCTGTAAAAACGATAACCATTTTATACCGCGTAAAAAAATCAGAAGATGCCCTGATCCACACTATACATGTGCACGAAAACCGATTTTGAAAATATTGCTTCGTTATTTAATAGTACATCGAAATCCAAAAAAATGAGGAAATGCTTCCAGTTTCGCCTTAACTCATCGGTTTTGATAAAAAAAAACTTCTGGAAGACTCTAATTTCACTTTAAAATTGATAAATCTATTGGTTTATTTATTTGTGCACTTCTTCAAGATGTTGAATTCCGACCAAAATTTCCAAAATGGGACCCCCCTGGACTTAAGAGAAAATTAAATTTGTGTCAGCCATATTCAGAAAAGCAAAAATTTTATCCAAGCCATAATTGAATTTGGAAACTTATTGATGGCTCATATTCCGACGCTATGTTAAACGTATAGGCCGAGCTGAAAAATATCAAATCTCTCAGTTGACTGCTTGACCACCTTCAGTAGCACTGGATGCCGATCATTATCAAGACATTTCGGCAATTTTTTGTTCTGTGCACTTTAGCCTATATTTTATTATCATTAGTTATAAGATTCATGTAAAATTTGACAAAAAAAGTGCAAACAATCGAAATTTCCCTTATTGAAGCCCATTCAAATTTCTACCGTGTTACCAGAGCGCGAGGACTCAACCAGTTGCATCAAAATTGTTCGCAGTAATTTTAGACGCAGAAGGGGATTGGTGCTATAAAATTTAAATTTTTCCATACAACGTTGATCCATCCCACTATAGGATATCAGGCGGACAAAAATCAGAAAAGTGACTTCCACTAATGCTTGTTCTGAAATTTTCTATCGATAATAAACATATAAACTAAGAGAAATCTAGAATTTCAAGTTTCTAGCTGATGTAGTTACAAAGATATTGAGTATCACAGTTGAGTAAAGATAAAAAATGTAAGTTTCGCAAAAAAACAACACATAATTTCAAATCGATATTTTCTAATTATTATCATCATTTTCTATTGGTTTCAATACATCATTGATAAGATAATGAAGCAAGCTTTCCAACAAACACGTGGTTTTGTGAAATAGTTGAACCATTGTATGAAAAAAAGGTACAAGAAGAAGAAGAAGTTGAAAAAGGCATGAGATTCAAATTTTGATAATCGGCATCTTTTTTTTCCCAAACATTCCCAGGCTCAAAATCAATTTATGGTCAAGCTTTAGGTCTACTCTAATGATTTTGTATGCGAAATGCTGCGGTAAATTGCGGTCTTGGGAGATTCAGCGTTTTTTACGCACGAGACCGCCCGGGCGCACCCCTTGAGATTAAACGACGATTCTCAAACATTCTAAGCAAATTCCCTTGGAATTCATTTTTGAAAGTAACTATACAAAAAAAACAAAATAAAAATTTCAAAAATAAAATAAATTCAAACTTTTTATATTTTAGCAGTTATTTAACCATTTTGAAAATACGCCCTTTTCAAAACTTGGTCGTGATATTTAAAAATGTTCATAAACAATATATTTTAGTCGAACCAACTACAGAATACTAATAAATCCTCGAAAATATTACGAAAATATTTTTGTCCGCCTGCTTGTATGGGAATCCCCCATAGTGCATCCTACTGTAAAATGACGCCTCAGGAATCTAAAATGGTGTAATTTGACAAGATCGCTTAAATTTTTATCAAGATTTTGTTCTTTTACACATATTAATCGCTTGCATCGATTTTGTTCACCTGCGTAATTTCAGCAATGGATCCAACCCTGATTCTGCAACACTGCCGGTAATCTTAAGTGCGGTCAGAGACTATTTTCTTGCTGCCCGTGTATCTGGTTAACGAACATTTTTGATGAATTGATGTTTCGCATGCATGGGTTTGGTTTTGTTTTTTAATTGGTCACTTCCGACGGGACACCTGGAACCGGTCTGGAACACAACTGGTTTAGATACGGTATGAAACTGTTTTCTTGCTAACCGCTCATCTGGTTATCGAAAAACCCCGCTCTTCCATGTGTCACATGCATGGGCTTGGTTCACTTTTTTAATTGACCACTTCCAGCGGGACAGCTGGAAGCGGTTCCGGAACACAACCGGTTCAGATATAGTCTGAAACTATTTTCCTGCTTACCGTTCATCTGGTTATCGAAAAAGCCTCTCTTTGATGTGTCGCATGCCTGGGTTTGGTTCACTTTTTTAATTTGCCACTTCCGGCAGGACATCCGGAACCGGTTCCAGAATACTACTGGTTCAAACATGGTCTGAAACTATTTTCCTGCTTACCGTTCATCTGGTTATCGAAAAAGCCGCTGTTTGATGCGTCGCATGCCTGGGTTTGGTTCACTTTTTTAATTGGCCAATTCCGGCAGGACATCCGGAACCGGTTCTGGAACACTACCGGTTCAAACTAGGTTTGAAACTATGTTTCTGCTTACCGTTCATCTGGTTATCGAAAAAGCCGCTCTTTGATGTGTCGCATGCTTGGGTTTGGATCACTTTTTTATTTGGCCACTTCCGGCAGGACATCCGGAACCGGTTCCGGAATACTACCGGTTCAAACATGGTCTGAAACTATTTTCCTGCTTACCGTTCATTTGGTTATCGAAAAAGCCGCTGTTTGATGTGTCACATGCCTGGGTTTGGTTCACTTTTTTAATTGCCCAATTCCGACAGGACATCCGGAACCGGTTCCGGAACACTACCGGTTCAAAGGAGGTTTGAAACTATTTTCCTGCTTACCGTTCATCTGGTTATCGAAAAAGCCGCTCTTTGATGTGTCGCATGCTTGGGTTTGGTACACATTTTTATTTGGCCACTTCCGGCAGGACATCCGGAACCGGTGCCGGAATACTACCGGTTCAAACATGGTCTGAAACTATTTTCCTGCTTACCATTCAACTGGTTATCGAAAAATCCGCTATTTGATGTGTCGCTTGCATGGGTTATGTTCACTTTCTTATTTGGCCACTTCCGGCGGGACACCCGCAACCGGTTCCGGAACACTACCGGTTCAGATATAGTCAGAGACTATTTTCCTTCATCCCGTTCATCAGATAATCGAAAATGTCGTGGTTTGATGGGTCGCATGCATGGGTTTGTTGCATTTTCATATCTGGCCCCTTCCTGGGGTACCGGTCCGGAACACCTAAATGGCCATATCTCCGGAACGGCTGGACCGATCTGAACCATTTTCAATAGGAAACAATGGGACAATGTAGCCCGTCGAATGAACCATCGGTCGTTGAAATCGGTTCATATTTACTATCTAAAAATGAGGTGACATTTTTGTACACATACACACATACACACGCACACACATACATACACACACACATACATACACACAGACATCATCTCAACTCGTCGAGCTGAGTCGATTGGTATATAACACTTGACCCCTCCGGGGGCTCTATCAAATTTTCGTTTTTGGAGTGAACATATAGCCTTTCGGTACACCTTGGTGTACGAGAAAGGCAAAAATAGAAGAAGATGAATAAAGATAAGAAGGAGAAGAAGAACAGTTAGAAGAAGAACAGTTAGAAGAAGAAGAAAAAAAGAAGAAGAAGGCGGTAAGAATTACTAGTGAGAAACGGAACTTGCAATCATTATGCAAAAAATACTTTGAGACATAAAAAGCCATCGTATCATGTTTTCAAAACAATTAAGAAGTTTCAGACCAAATCATTTGTTGAGTGATATCTAGTAGAACGTCATACATAATCATTTACCACTAGACCTTCTACACTTCAATTTTATTGAGCCAGCTACAGCTGTGCAAAATAATAATGAGCTAATATTTATCATTCGAGAGAGAAAAAAAAATCCCTTCGCTTCGGCTACGTTCGTATGTTGTTGTTATCGAACTGGAATAACACAAAATAAGAACAATAATAAACCAAAGCTACTCATTTACCCTCCATTTCAGTTCTGCTTCCAGTACTGGCCAATTACTAATGCCAGCGAGCCCCAGTTAAAACGTTCAAAAATCGATGAATCAGCTAAAAACTTCCCACCACGCGGCACCCCAACCACGTTGCCCAATTTGTCGAACAAATAGTGTTGCGGTTGTAGTTAGGTACCTACCTCCTTCCACATACAGTTCGAAAAATTCGGCTTGCATTCCGTCGTTGTCGCCTCGCCGCCATCCTCTGCCCCAGGCGTTTTGCGCCTGCGATTCTAGGTCAAAGTCAAGGAATTCCGTCCGGGGCGGCGGCGGCGGCATTTGTTTACACTAACAATTCGTGACCGAGTGTGCAAGCTTACACGATCGGATTGATTGTCCATGGCAATTTTGCAGAACCGCTGCGCTGGTTGGCTCGTTCGCGAAATTTTGCACCGAATGGAAATGAGAGCCATCGAAAGCGACGATGACTGCTGCAGCTGAGCTGAATTGAAGTGCATTTGAATGGCATTCTTCATATCTCTTTTTTACCTATAGGTATCAGAGGAGGAAGCACGAGGAAGTGAACTTCAGAGTCGGAAACGTTTGGTTTCATGTGGGTCACTATGTCAGTTGGTGTGAATTTCAAGTGCGTTCAGAGAGAGTCACGTTTTACTGACACGAGGATCACAGTAACAGAAAATCACTAATTTTTGTGTGGGAGTGGTACAGCCTTCACCTCTGCGTCAAATGTAAGGGATCGTGGGGCAATATGCACGTGGTCAAATAAGTTTATGAATTCGGAAGATCATTTACTGCTATGATTAAAAGACAGTGATCCAAAATGTACTGTCAAAAACTGCAGTTTGCATGATAATGATGCGGTTTCGAAAACTGCGAACGGGACATGCATATAACTAAGAAACCAAAAGTGTGAAGAAGTAGAGACAAAGATGTTCGGATTGTGCGTTCCGAGGGTCATAGGGTCCAGAGCCATATTTACGAAGACAAAAATGTTTGCGTCTAATCCTTAAGTTTTAGATACATGGTATCTTTGGGAAAGTTTCTTCTTATTTTTCGACCTTTTTTCTCATTATTGTGAAATTATGGGGGTCGCTCTGGTTTAGCTAATCCAAACATCTGTTTTTTTTAGTTTTATATACGTTTATAAAATGTTCTACAAAGTTGTAGAAGAACTTATTTGAAGCAAGTTTGCCGAAGAAACCATTATTCTATCTCCTATGGTTCCTAACTTATAATTTTTCAAAAGATTCATGCTAGGGTGATCCATTAAATTCAGTTTTCTTGAAATAACTTTTATTCGTTAGTTTCTCGTAAAAACTTTGTTCCGAACACTTTTAGAACTATCAACGACGCATATTTTTTCTAAAGAGCTCAATGTTCTAACTCTCATAGTTAAAAAGATATTGGCATTTTTCTTTGAAAAATCACTTTTTTTCAAAAAGTCATATCTCAATAAGGAGCAAAAGGATTTTCAATCTCTCAGTTGCATTGGAAATACCATACTCAGTTTTATTTATGGTAAAAAAACTGCAGGTATCTTTTTTGTTTGAAGCTTTTTATTGAATTTTGAAAATACGATTTTTTTTTCATCGAAAAGTAGTTGTAACTTTGAAAATCGATGAGATAAAAACTTGGCGTCTTCGACAAAATTGTGAGTTTTGGCTGTTCTAAAAGTGCCCAGAACAAAGTGTTGCGAAAAAATCAATACATAAAATTATATTGAGTAAAAACAGATTTTCATATGCAAAACGACACACTTCAAGCAAATTCAACTCGTATCTCATCGATTTGCAAAGTTATAACTTTTTTTCAATGAAAAAAAAAACGTATTATCAAAATTCAATAAAAAGCTTCAAACAAAAAAGGTACCTGCAGTTTTTTCACCATAAATAGAACTAAGTACGATCTTTCCAATGCAACTGAGAGACTATCAGGAATCCCTGGAAGAATTACTACAAAAATGGATGGATCCTTTGCGGAATTTCTGAACAAATACCTGGAGGAATCTCAAAATTCTTTGAGAAATTTCAGAAGGAATTTCTGGAGAAATCCCTGAAGCAATTCCTAGATGAATCTCTGGAGGAAATTCTGGAGAATCATCTGGACAAATCTCTGGTGAAACCCCTGGAGAAATTCCTGTAAGAATTTCTGAAGGAATAATTGAAGGATTTCTTGGAGGCATCCTTGGAGAAATTCCTGGACGAATGCCTTGGACAATCCGTGGATAAACTCCTAGATGAATTCCTGATGCAATCTTTAGAGGAATTCAGGGAGGGACATCTGGAAAAATTCCCGGAGCAATCCCTAGATGAATTCTTATAGCAATCCCTGGAGGATTTCCCGAATGAATTCGCGAATAAAAATCGCTGGAAAAATTCCTGGATTAATCCGTGGAGGAATTCCCAAAGGAATTCCTGAAGGAATTCATGCAGGATTATCTTGAAGAATCCCTGGAAGAATTCCAGGAGAATTTCCTTGTGGACTCCCTGGAGAAATTCCTGTATGAATTCCTGGAGCCCCTGGAAGATATCCTGAAGGAAACCCTGAATGAATTCTTAGATGATACCCTAGAGGAATTCTAGGAGGACTCTCTGGAGAAATTCCAGAAGAACCCTTTTGGGAAATTCCAGAAGGAATCCTTAGAGATATTTCTACAGAAATTCTTGGAAGAATCCCTTTGGGAATTCTTGGAAAAAATCCCTGAAGAATTTTTTTGGAGGAATCTCAGAAGAAATGCCTGACGGAACTTCTGGACAAATTCCTGTCGAAAACCCAGGAAGAATTCCTGGATACATCCCTGGAGGAATTCTTGGGGAAATTCCTGGAGGAATTGCTGTAGGAATTTCCGAAGAAATTTCTGAATCAATACCTGAAGGAATTCCTGGAGGCATTTCTAAAGGAATTCCTGGGCCAATTCTGAAAAAAAAACCTCTTGAGGTATACCTGGAGAAAACCTTAGAGAAATTTCTAGAGAAACTCTTGGAAAAATCCCTGGAGGAATCTCTGGAGCAATTTCTAGAGAATCCTCAGGAGGAATGCCTGGAGGAACTTCTGGACAAATTCCTGTGGGAAACCTAGGAAGAATTCCTGGAGAAATCCCTAGAGGAATCATTGGAGAAACATCTGTGTAATAATTTTTGGGGGAATCCCTTTGGCAGAAATTCTTGGATTAATTCCTGGAGGAAATCATGAAAGAGTTTCCGGAGGAATCCCTGGAAAAAAATCCTGGAGGAATTCCTGCAGAAATTTCTGAAGGAATCCTTGGAGGATTTCTTGCAGAAATTCCTGGATGAATTGCTGTAGGAATTTCTAAAAAAAAAATCGCACAGGAATTCCTGGAACAATTCCTGAAGAAATTCCTGGATGAATTCTTGAAGAAATACCTGGGATAATTCCAGAAGGAATTCTTGCTGGAAAAGTTCCTCGAGAAATGCCTGGAGGAATGTCTGAAACAATTCCAGAATAAATTCCAGGAGAAAATTCTGGGGTTATTCCTGAAAGAACCCCAGGAGGATTTCCTGGAGGATTCTTGGAGAAATCCTTGAAGGAATTCCTAGAGGAATCTCAGGAGGAGTTCATGCAGGAATCCCTGGAGAAGTTCTTGGAGTAATTCCTGGCATCCGGGAGGAATTTCCGGGGGAATTTTTGAAGGAAATTGCGGTAGTAATTTTTGTAGAAATTCCAGAAGGAACTCCAAGATCAATATCTGGAGGAATTTTTGAAGGAATTCCTGGGGTAATGTTGAAGAAACCTCTTGATGAGTTCCTGGAGGAATATTCAGAGAAATTTCTAGAGAAATTCTTGAAGAATCCCTGTGGGAATTGAAAAAAGAAACCCTGGAGGAATCCCTTAAGCAGTTTTTGGAGACACCTCAGGAGGAATACCTGGAGCAACTTCTGGACAGATTTCTGTCGGAAATTCCTGGAGAAATCTTTGAATTAATTCCTGGAGGACTCTTTAAAGGAGTTTTGGAAGGAATCCCTGGATAAATTTCTGAAGAAATTCCTAGAGGAATTTCCAGATGAATATCTGGAGGAATCCCAGGAGGAATTTCCCGAGAAATTCCAGGAAGAATTGCTAGAGCAATTTCTGGAGGAATTCCAGGAGGAATTCTTGGAGGAATCTCTGGATGAATCCTCAGAGGAATCCCAGAAGAATTCCTGGTGTATTCCTGGGGCAACTTTTGGAGTATTCTTGAAAAAAATCCTGGCGGAATCTCTAGAGGAATCCGTGGAGGAGAAATTCCTGGTAAAATTTCCTGATGAATCCCTGGAAAAATTCCTGAAGAAATTTCTGAATTTACCTAGAATAATTCCTGGAGAAATTCTTGGTGGAATTCCTGAAGGAATTCACGGAGAAATGCTTGGATGAAATCCTAAAGGAATGCCTGGAGGAATACCTGGTATAATTCCTGAAGAAATCCCAGAAGAAATTTCTATAGGAATTTCAGGAGGAATTTATGCAGGAATCCCTGGAGAAATTCTGAGAGTAATTCCTGGACTAACTCTTGAGAAATTTCTGGGGGAGTTTCTTAAGGAATCCCTGGAGGATTTTCTGGAGAAATTCCTGGAGGAACTGCGATAATTATTTTCGAAGGAATTCCTGTAGGGATTCCTGGGGTAATTCTGGGATAATTCTGTAAAATGTACAACACTACCAAAAAACCTCGCTCGTCGTATACAGCACGAGTGCGGTGCAGTTTCGGTTGCTTGATGGCGCGCGTCCGGGAAGGTTAAGACATTTCTAGAGGGGTTCCTGGAGGACTCCCTGCATAAATTCCATTAGCAATCCCAGAAGGAATTCCTGGATAATTTCCTTAAAGACACACTGGAATTTGATTGATTGATTGATTTGTCTTTATTAAAGAGACTTTCAGCCCTTGGCTGGTTCGTCTCTAAACACACACACTGGAACAATTGCAGGAGAAATCCCTGGTGGAATTCCTGGAGGAATCCCTAGAGGAACCTCTAGAGGAATTCCTGGACGAATCCCTGTAGAAATTTTTAGAGGAATCCATGCAGGAATTCTCAGAAGAATCCTGAAAAAAATCCTAGAGGAATATTTGGAGAAATCCCTTGAGCAGTTCCCGGACTGAATTCCAGAAAAAATACAAAGTTCAATATCCGAGGGAATTCCAGAAGGATTTTCTGACGAAATCTCAGTACTGAAGAAATTGCTGAAATTCATGAGGAAATCCTGAAATCTTGGATTAATTCCTGGAGGAGTTGCTGAAGAAATCCCAAGAAGATTTCTTGCAGGCATTTTTAAAATAATTCCGGAAGTTGTTCCTGAAAGAATTATAGAAGGAATTCTTGGGTCATTCCTTGCAGGAATTCTTGGAGAAATTTCTGAAGAAACCCCATGAGGAATTCCTTAGGGAATCTCAGGAAAGCTTTCTTAGTGAATTCCTGGAAGCATTTTTGTAGGAATCCCTGGAAGAAAGTCTGAAGAAATCCGTGTCTGTAGTAATTTCTGGACGAATTATTGAAGGAATACTTGTATGATCCCATAAAGAATTTTGTGTACAAATGTTTTAAGCAACTCCTGGATTATTTTCAAATAATCGCTGGTATAATTTTCTGAAAGAATTTTATTAATAAATTCCTGCAAAAATACTTCGAATCATTCCAGATGGAATTATTGGAGCAATCTTTAGCGGAACTCTGAAAGGAATATATTGACAAATCCCTGTAGATATCTCTGAAGAAATACCTTGAAGGAAACCTCAAAGAGGAGGAACCACTATAGATATCCCAGGACAAATCAGTCATTTTGATTCCTCAAAACTGCAATGCCGATTCGCATATTCACATATCGGGCGCCCATCCCGCTTAAAAAGTCAGGCCCCCCCTGGGCCCCCTCCAGAAAAAATCCTAGCTACGCCAATAATGGTAGGAACTTGTGTGTACCAGAGCTATGTTGGACGCTCTCCTATCAACTCACCGTTTTGCAGCCCTATGCAACAATTGGCAAGTTTTAATAGTGCGCAATAAGTCTGAGTTTTCGAGCGATGCGTGATAAGGACGAATAATAAACGACGAGTTCGCTGCACTATACGGCAACCCATCATCTAGAAGGTGGTCAAAGCCGAAAGGGTGCGATGGGCAGGGCATGTTGCAAGAATGCCGGACAACAACCCAACAAAGTTGATGTTTGGAACTAATCTGCTTAGCACAAGAAGGCGTGTGGCGCATGGATTACGACAAGCGATCCAGGTGGAGCGTGATCTGGTGAGCACTGGACATGACCGAGAATAGAGAGCGGCAGCCACAAACCATTGGGACGGGGTTCATTCACAAATATCATAACGCCAAAATTGGCCTATTTTGACACCCACCCACCCCTTCGTAACACTGTTTGTATGGGAAGAAACATTATTTGTTCGAGCTGTAACACCACGATAGGGACGTACTGTCTATAGGTGATTATGTATCATCTTGAATGTGGTGTTGAGCAAATAAATGCATAAATATTAATAAACTATGGAACAAAATAAAACAAAGAATATCTTTATCAGATGTCAACAAATTCCTTGTATTCCCAGTATCCAGAAAAATTTATCGAGAGAAAGATCAATCGCTCATTGTCGATTATCTTCGAGATATTTCTAACACAAGACTGCAACAATTTCTATCCCCTCATGCCCTCTCATGCCGATCAATGAAATATTTATGTTCCACAGAAGAACAACCACATTTGCAAAGTTCAACAACCGAAAGCGCCCAAGTCATTGCGCTTCGAAAGCAGAACATGTTGCTATTGTCGGAGCTGCGGTGAGCAGAAAACTAGTTTCCTTTTACAGCTAGCAATCAGATCAGGGATAGAATGACGACGACCGGCGGCCGGCGCTGGTAATCGACGTGACCACGGGCACAACCAGAGCAACGTTGTGGGGCGCTAAGATTTGGCAAACTAAGAATCGGCAAAGAGCAACGAACTCTCCTACAGCCCAAACTGGTACCTACCTGGTAGGTATAGGACTTCTCGCTCGCAATTCATCAATCGAAACCAATTATCGCTGCTGAACTTCAGTCAATTACCTTTTATATTTTTCGTTCGGTGAGTCGAGGTAGGTTAGTGTGATGGATTGATACCGACCGAACCTCATCTGTTTTCATTTTATACCCAATAAATTTGACAGTCGAAGAAAAGAGTTTATTGGCAGTAAATTGATTTGCTCTGAATAGGCGGAATATAATCCTTCGATTGTAATGCAAATCCTAAATTTTGACGCAGAAGCCAGCCAATTTTTATGACGATGTCAAAAGCTTTCAACTTGTTTGCTAAATGATAATGGTACAACCTTGTCACGCAACCGGCAAACGTAAGTCGTCGCCTATAGGCCGGGTGATACCACCAATGTCAAGCTGTGGCGGCAAACCTTGAAGACACGACACCATATCGTATCTAATTGTGATTTCTTTCAACAACCACCGTCACTGTTCAGAAAATACCAATTGATAACTGACCAGCACAGCACAGGAAGAGATTCCGAAGAAGCAAAGGAGGACGGACAACAAGCAAGCTAGAAAACATAGACCTCCTTCATTGTCAAGTGCACCGGCACGCAGTGGAAGAAACGCACTCCTCGGCATTACAGTGTTGGTCAACCCATTAGCATATTTTTTTTGTGATTATTTTGAAATGATCTACGTCGAAGAGATAGTTCCAGTTCAACTATAGCATTTTTCACAAGATACATGAAAAACAAAATTTGAGTTTTGACATATATTTCCTGAACTTTAGAGTTTTTGAAATTTGTGTGAACCGTAGACAGTGACCATCGAACACGTTATAAATGTATTGACCAGTTCTGTAGCTTCAGCCTACTGTTGCTATGATGGTTGTCCAATGTCGGTGCACACTGTACAGTAGTTCAATCAATTAATAGAGAATAAAGAGTAGGGGAACATGGCTCAAAATTCACTGGCTTGATAACATAGTCCAACACAAACATTGCGTTTCTGAAAGTTTCCTGATTATTATCATCTGTAAAACTCCAATATTCATTCTTCTTGGAGCCTGGCAACCAAACTCATGGAATCTCTTTTGATTTGACAA
Source organism: Aedes albopictus (assembly GCF_035046485.1). Classification (NCBI taxonomy): domain Eukaryota; kingdom Metazoa; phylum Arthropoda; class Insecta; order Diptera; family Culicidae; genus Aedes; species Aedes albopictus. The sequence continues at coordinate 211,396,395 of NC_085137.1, forward strand.
TGTAACACGCATCCCAATGTTCCCGAGGAGATTAAGAGACATATGAAGGTGCAGGGTGGAGCGGACCTGGTGTGATGGTTAGAACACTTGACTATCACGCCGAGGACCTGGGATCGAATCCCACTCCCGACAAACTCGCAAAAATGTGAGTTCTTCCTTCGGAAAGGAAGTAAAGCGTGGGTCCCGAGATGAACTAGCCATGGGCTAAAAATCTCGTTAATACAGATAAAAAAAGGTGCAGGATTTTTGAAGTCTCTGATACCCAAGTTAAGTGGGATACCTCGTCGTAATGGGTATTTTACGCCACATCCTATTTACCACCTAACTTTGGACACCAAAAAAACATCGTATCAAGTATCATCAAGTATCAAGTATCAAGTCAACTCTAATTTAAAATATCCTTAATATAAGATTGTTCACCATAAAGAACGGAGTAAGATTGGAATATATCATTTTACCGCACCTTACCCTACGAGTGGTACTGCGTTGCGAGCAACGAAGATCAAGAGCACTTACGTAGCGCCATCGATGAGTGTGGTGGAAGAGGAGTTGCCACTACAATCTTGCTTCGATAAAATTGAAACTGGATTCCGTCAAGAAACGGTATAAACGTCAATGTGCGATAGATGCGTTGCAGGGAACTAAGGAAGTTGGAATAGCTGAAATAATTGAATACCCTTTTGAATCACAATAAATCAAACATAAAAAGTTACGAAAACATTTTTTTCGCTAACGCCATTTATCGTCAGATCGCGGAGTTGAACTGCCTATCAAGCCTTTGACCTAACAACTTTAACCCTAAAAGGGATATCTGGGTTCCATTGGACCCCAGGCGCCTTTCAGAGCTCGTCTTTGATGGAACACACTCAGCGAGGTGACGAAACTGAGGCCATGAAGGTATCTCTTTTAGGGTTAAAGCACACACAATTTTATAGGTCACCATACCCGATCAGAAAGGCATAACAAAATTATAACCGATTGAGTTATTTATTTCAAAGATTTTTCATAACAGAATGAGTTATAAAAATCGCCGGTTAGGTGTTAAAATAACAAAAATTATAACTGAAATTGCTCTAGCCATAACATAATTATAACAGGTGTTGATACAATTTTAACAAATTTATAACAAAGTGAGATATAAAAAATATTGGAATGATCAATAAATTATAACACATTTTGTTATAAATTAGATATAAATATATTGGGTAAAAATTAAGTTGGGTAAAATTTAACTCATTTTTTGGGTAATTTTTATTAAGAGTGTTATTTATTTTAAGCGCAAAGTTTTTTGTATAAAAAACTTGCCCCACGTAGTATATAAAAAACCCACACCCCGACGGGAATCGAACCAAGGACGCCAACCTTCACCTGCAATCCGGCGCCTTTATCAATGAGGCCGTTGCAGCACTTGAAGTGAAGGGCGGTATATGATCAAGTGGTTCTTCGTTTTGGCGGCTGGTCTATAAATAGACTTATTTGTCCAACGTACAGGGGAGAGAAAATATGACGTCACATAAAAGTGTTCTTGATACATTTTATCGCAATTACGTCATCTTAGGATATAATAACAAAAGTGGGTATAATTTAGTTATAATTGTAACTCAAGAATTTGCTCTGCATTTTGGCATGCTTCAGACCAGAATAAATGTCGTATCTTCATCAAAGTTGTAGAGATAGTTAATGGCTCTTAAACAGTGGAAAGAGTGGCATACAATTTCACCTTCTCTTGGTGCTTGCGAGCAAATAAATTAGAACATTTTGACATATGTTATTAAATAATTATCTAATGTTCCTCACCATCAAGAAACTTTTCGCCTATGGCAAAGTTATGCAGTAGTCTGGTGGTTAGAAATTTCACTGCTTTGTGGCGTTAGTGTGCATTTCTGTGAGATTGTCAGATTTAGATGGCTTGTGAATTAAAAAATAAAGTATTTAATGCACAATTTTAACATTACATGGTACAAGAATTGACATACTGATGCAATTCTGTGGCGTTTGCTTTGCCTCGTGACCTCATATAATGTTTTCATTTTCAGCAAAAAAGAGTTTAAACAAGAAATTCTTCCACTAGTTGAAAACACCTGTTCGGCATTTGCTTCGGCATTTGCTCAAGATGCATGACGATGTCCATATCGGTAAAAAAGAAATGCACAGGTTATCACATCTATTTGATTTCAGTTGAGATTCTGTTTTATTGAGTAAATCATATTTGAATAACCGCTTTCAAATTGTGGAAGTTAAAGGAAATCATTGAAGCCTGATCGGTACTCTATCGGGAGAGCTACAAGGATCGGTTTCAGGACCATTGATGTTAGCCTTATTTATTAACAGCCTTCTTTCATCTTTGAAAGTATGTAATACCCACACCACATGTTTGCAGATCATAGGAAGCTGTATTTCTACTGAATTAATATGAACGTTAATTGCATGGCAATGAAACGTGTCTCAAGTAGAAATAAATTTCAAAGCTCCACAAATAATTTGTAATCAATCAATTCTTCAAAAACTAAGGTGATTTTCATTTGCAGACGACTAATTGATCCAGTTGTATCATGTTAATTCAATAACAATAATTGTTGCTGCGAGCGCGAAACCGGCAACCCGGCGCAAAACGGGTTCATTACAGCCCGTTGAAGCACGTTAGTATTGTACCACGCTTTCAGGACAGTAGGTAGAATACATGCACACAAATCCCTAGTTGCTTCACAAAAGTATAATTGATTGTTTATGTTTTACAACACATGCCATCTAGTAGGATATAAATACGTTAATTTCATCTTAAAACTGTAAGTTACCAATTGAAATATTGTATAATATGTTAGTTAACGAGATATTATATTCAGGAATTATTGGAATTCATCGATATACCTCTCAAACCGCCCGTAGTAGGAGAATGAAATGTATTGATTCTTGGTAGGTTATGAATGAAACCGAAATGTGTGCTAAAGATAATTGAGTCCCCTTAAATATCCCAGCAGCTTGACGAATCAGTAGATCAAGGCTCCATAATTTCACGTCTAAACTGAAGCGTGCACTGTTTATGTAAGTAATACATACTTTAAGGCCGAAATTCGCCTAACTAATGAATTGGTATTTCTAGTTTGAAGCTATAATAAAATTGCTCTCAAGATCAGTGCGCGATTTTGTTCCTACGTAACAAAATCTTCAAAATAAACAACAATGACCACTGAAAAGCCTTCCGTTGCATCGATGGACCTCGAACGGTCCGAGATCTGCACCTGTACCGCCTGTGAGAACCCAGATGTAGCAGATGATCTGGTAGCCTGCGACAAATGTGACAAGTGGTGGCATTTTACCTGTGCTGGCGTAAACGAGTCCATCTCAAGTCGAGATTGGATCTGTCCCAGATGTCGTACACCATCAATTCCAGCTTCAGAGAGGTCGACGACCTCCAGCCGACGAGCAGATTTGCAACGCAAACGCCTGGCTGAACAGCAAGAGCTAGAGAAGAAGGAACTGGAATTAGAAAGAAGGCAGCTGGAGATGCAGAAGAAACATTCGCAAGAAATGTACGAGTTAGAGGAGTCACTGGCAGGAGACGATGGGGACAACCGGAGCGTAAGAAGCCGTGTGAACGAGATTGAGGCTCGTGAAAAACAGGTTGAAGCGTGGGTTGAACAGAACGTCGCCACCGGATTAGCTTCCACTGTACATCCACCCGGATTTACCCCTCTGCACCACCAGCTACCTAAAAGTAGCGACATCAATATTGCGACAAAAAACGACGACGAAGGCCACAATTCGTCGCACCAGGTACCCGCTATTACCGTCCCTATCGGAGATACCAACAAGTCGTCAGCAGACATTCCCATATTACAGTCCCTTCGAAGCCAGCTGGCAGAGTGCGAGCAACAGCCCGTATCAGCAGAACGACTGCTGAACCTAGAAGCCCAGTTGCGGAAGTGCAGAATGCTGATCTCGCAGCAAGAAGAGGGAGCTTATGGTGGCGATTCTATTAGAAATTCACAGGATCGCCAACGATCCCGCGAAGGAGCTCTACCGAAGATCGTTACGAATGTCAGTGACACTGTAGGACTACCGAAGTGTCAGGTTTCTTCTGTGGCACATAGTCAAACGAGATTGACTGGGAAACCAAACCCAGATCTGAGGCAGAGTAGAATTGAAGTTCTTCAACAAGATTCTTCAACAGGTAAGAGCAGGTCTGGCCCGCGAATCCGTTTCGCACCCAAGCATATTCCCCTGGGACCACCGTTGGTCGAATCAACGATAAACGAGCAGACGCGGCTCAGGCAAGCGCACTCAAATTCCCCGGTATTCGATATGGTGCGGGACACGGATCTAAATTTCCAGTTGGACGCCCCTGCTGGTCGAGCCACCTTACCTGGACTTGGAAACTGTCGTTCGAACCTACACGCGAACCCAACAGTGCCAAGACCATCTGGAAATGTTCGTGGAGATGCAAGATACGTCGACAGTTCATTCGGATTTCGTATATCTGATTCGGAATGTAATCCGCAATGGCACAGTTCTGCACCTTCCCCTCCTCACCCTCCTCAAGGACAATACGGCCGCAGCGACAGATTTCTCCGGGGTTCAGAGCTCCAGCCCATGCAGAATAATTTGCAACGTCCTTCTCCAGAGCAACTGACAGCAAGGCAAGTCTTGCCCCGGGATTTGCCGGAGTTTTCGGGTGATCCAGAGGAGTGGCCTATATTTTATAGCAGTTTCCACAATTCCACGACGGCATGCGGATTCAACAATGTTGAAAATCTTGCACGTTTGCAACGATGCCTGAAAGGCAACGCGCTGAAATCTGTTCGATACTATTTGCTATCGCCCGAGTCAGTACCAAACGTACTGGAGACTCTTCGGACCCTGTATGGCCGTCCGGAGATCATCATCAACAAGTTGATCCAAAATGTACGCGAAACGCCGGCACCTAAGCCAGAGAAGTTGGATTCACTGATCGATTTTGGAATTTCGATTCGAAATCTGGCTCAACATCTCATTGCGGCGGGTCAACAAGCACACCTATCGAACCCAGCACTTCTGCAGGAGCTGGTCGAAAAGCTGCCGGCCAACGTGAAGCTACAATGGGCACAACATCTGATGCTTCAGCCTGAGGCGAGTTTGCGTACCTTCAGCGATTTCATGGGGATGGTGGTTGAATCAGTAAGTAAAGTGGTAATCTATACTTCCGGCCAACACGCTAGAAGCGAAAAGTCTCGCAACAAGGATAGAAGCTTCGTCAACGCACACTCCGAGAACAAAACAACACCGGTCCGGTCTTCTACCAATCAAGTGAAGGAAAAGTCTGTAGATGAGAAGCCGTGCCTGTTTTGCGGAAAAGCAGGACACCGTTTGAAGAGCTGTACGAAATTTCAGCAACTCTCGGTAGAAGATCGCTGGAAAAATGTCCAAACGTTGAAAGTTTGCCGTAGCTGCCTCAACCCTCACGGCCGCCGCATATGTAGAGTCTCTAGTCGATGTGGAATCAACGGCTGTGATTTCCGCCATCACCAATTGCTCCACGGTAAACCTGAAGAAGCGGTCAAACCGACTGTATCATCGACAGAAAACCATGTGCATCACCACTGCGGACAGTCGATTCTATTCCGAATCGTTCCAGTAACGCTCTATGGGAAATCCAAGACTGTCACCGTTTTCGCTTTCTTGGATGAAGGCTCTTCATCGACATTGATCGAGCAAAGTCTGGCTCAAGAACTGGAAATAGAAGGACCGACAGTCCCATTATGCCTGAGGTGGACCGCTAACATGACGAGGACGGAAGACGAGTCACAGATCGTCTCACTCGAAGTGTCGGAAACGGGTCAGAATAAGCGGTTCCAGCTAATGAACGTGCGCACCGTAGACTGCTTGAATTTGCCGTCACAAACTCTGCGATTCACCGAACTACAACAAGATCACCCACACCTGAAGGGCCTGCCTGTTCGAAGCTACGAGGACGTCACACCGAAGCTGTTAGTTGGCCTGCGAAACCTACAACTGGCTGTTCCTCTGAAGATCAAGGAAGGAAACAGCGGGATTGTGGCAGCAAGGACTCGCTTAGGATGGTGCATATACGGAAGCCTGGACAAATCAGAAAACACGGATGAATATAGTTATCATGTATGCGAGTGTGAAGCTGAGGTCAAACTGGATCGCCTGATGCAGGACTATTTCAACGCCGAAGATTGTGCGGTCGGCTGCCAGGAAACATTAGAGTCTAATGAAGAAGTGAGGGCTAGACGAACCATGGAGGAAACGACCCGTCGAATGGGTGATCGGTTCGAAACTGGTCTGCTGTGGAGATCCGATTTTGTAGAACTGCCGGACAGCTACCCCATGGCCCTGCGGCGATTGGAGTGCCTCGAGAGGCGAATGGCCCGGGACCCACTCCTTAAGGAAAATATCCACCAACAAATTAATGAGTACCAGGAAAAAGGATATGCTCATCGGGCTACCAAGGACGAACTCGCGAAAGCCGATCCCAGAAGAATTTGGTATCTGCCATTAGGCGCTGTTTGTAACCCAAAAAAACCTGGAAAGGTCCGTTTGATATGGGACGCAGCCGCAAAGGTCGATGAAGTTTGTCTGAACTCTGCTCTATTTCCTGGACCAGACCTCCTGGTACCACTACCTTCCGTGCAGTTCCGCTTTCGACAATATCCGGTGGCAGTGAGCAGTGACATCAAGGAGATGTTCCACCAAGTGAGAGTCATTGAACGAGACCGTCCGTCACAATGTTTCCTGTTCCGTGATAGCCCGAATGACGAGCCCGGTGTATTCATGATGGACGTCCTCACCTTCGGAGCTACCAGCTCCCCGTCATCCGCACAATTCGTAAAGAACCGCAATGCAGAGGAGTTTTCCAAACAGTATCCACGGGCGTCAGAGGCGATTTGCAAATGCCACTATGTGGATGACTACCTCGATAGCTTTGAGTCGATCGACGAGGCAAAATCTGTAGCAGGGGAAGTCCGGTGGATTCACTCAAAAGGCGGATTTGAATTGCGACATTGGGTCTCCAATCAGCCAGCCATTCTGGAGTACCTAGGAGAACCGCCTAAGCAAGACATCAAAGATCTTGGGCTGAAAACCGATTCAGAACGCGTTTTGGGAATGCTATGGCATACGAAGGAGGATGTTCTACAGTTTTCCATGACGTTCCGTGAGGAAATCGGAACGCTAATCGACAACGGAGCAAGGCCAACGAAACGCCAAGTGCTAAAGTGCGTCATGAGCCTATTCGATCCCTTGGGGCTGCTGGCCTGTGTCCTGGTGCACGGGAAGATAATGATGCAGGACATCTGGAGAAGTGCTATCAAGTGGGATGAATGCATCGACGATCAAATCTACGAGAAATGGACGAGGTGGATTGAGTTGCTGATGGACGTTGTCGAAGTTCGAGTACCGCGCTGCTACTTTGATGGAGCAAGTACCGACCTCTACGATACTTTGGATGCTCACATTTTCGTGGATGCCAGCGAAGCGGCATACTCTGCTTTGGTATATTTTCGCGTCGTCGGATCGGAGGGAACAACCAAGTGCGCTCTGGTATCTGCGAAAACAAAGGTCGCGCCGCTCAAATACGTATCAATCCCTCGTTTAGAACTGATGGCAGCGGTTCTAGGAGTTCGACTTCTCACATTCGTCCGTGAAAATCACACCGTCAAGATCAATCGTTGCGTCTACTGGTCGGACTCCGAGGTAACTCTGGCATGGATTCGGTCGGAACATCGACGGTATCGCCCATTCGTAGCATGCCGAGTTGGAGAAATTCTGTCAACGACCCGTGTTCAAGAGTGGAGATACGTCCCAAGCAAACTCAACGTCGCTGATGATGCCACGAAATGGGGCGGTAAACCGTGCCTAAAAGCATCTGGCCGCTGGTTCTGTGGTCCACCGTTTTTGCAGCAGTCCGAGGGGCAGTGGCCTAAACAGAAGTACATCATATCAACAGATGAGGAGCTCAGAGCGTGTTTCTTGCATAAAGAACAGCCAGTTTTACAAAACGTAATCTGTTTCGAACGGTTCTCCAAATGGAACCGCCTTTTGCGAGCGACGGCCTATGTTATCCGATTCATAACAAAATTGAAACGCAAAGCATTCGACGAAAATTATTGTAGCCTGAACCTAAACCAAGAAGAATTACAGGCTGCGGAAATTCTAATCTGGAAACTGGTTCAAGTGGAATCGTATCGCGATGAAGTAGCAATTTTTTCGAAGAATAACAAGTTATCGGACAAAAGGCAACTGAAACTCGAGAGGACAAGCCAGCTATGGAACCTATCACCGATTATGGACGACAAGGGAGTTCTTCGAGTTGATGGCCGCATTGCCGCAGCGAAAGTCTTGTCGGTCGACGTCAAGTTCCCCGTTATACTACCGAGGAGACACCGTGTTTCGTATCTGCTTCTCGACGATTATCACCGGAGACTTCTACATGGAAACTTTGAAACAGTAGTCAACGAAGTTCGTCAACGTTTCCATATTTCGCGACTACGAACAACAGCCCGAAGCGTAGTCGGCCGCTGCCAATGGTGCAGAGTGTACAAAGCTCGTCCGATTGTACCAATGATGGGACCACTTCCAGCTGCTCGTCTATCAGCAGGTATTCGCCCGTTTAGCTATGTTGGCATCGACTATTTTGGGCCAATCCTGGTTAAAGTAGGGCGCGCAACTTCAAAACGATGGATTTGCTTGATAACGTGTTTGACCATACGTGCCGTACACGTTGAGATAGCGCACGACCTGTCGACCAAGTCGTGTATTGCTTGCATTTGCCGCTTCGTTTGTCGACGAGGAGCACCTGTGGAAATACATTCCGATAACGGTCGGAATTTCATCGGCGCGGATCGTGTGTTGCGAAGCCAAATCAAAGACATCGAACAGAACGCAGCGACAACTTTTACGAATACGGAGACGAAGTGGTTGTTCATTCCGCCTTCTGCTCCCCACATGGGAGGATCATGGGAGCGTTTGGTACGCTCCATAAAGAACGCTATGACCAGCCTTCCCCAAGACGACAAGCTGGACGATGAAGGCTTGCAGACGCTGATAGTTGAAGCAGAAGCGATCGTGAACTCGCGTCCGCTAACATACTTACCGTTGGACTCAGTGGAGCAAGAAGCGTTAACGCCAAATCACTTCATCCTTGGCAGTTCAACAGGAGTGAAACAGCCTATGGTGGAGATGGAAGCTTCAGCGAGAACTGTTCGAACATCATGGGACCAGCTTCAGATGCAGATTGACCACTTCTGGAGGCGTTGGGTACTAGAGTACTTACCGACGTTGACGAGACGTGTGAAGTGGCTCCAAGATACAAAGCCGGTGCAGCCAGGAGACTTAGTCATCGTGATAGACGAGACTAGAAGAAACGGTTGGGTACGCGGACGCGTCCTGGACGTTACTGTCGGCAGAGATGGTAGGGTTCGGCAGGTGTTAGTACAAACAGCTGGAGGATTGTTCAGACGGCCGGTATCCAAACTCGCGGTACTGAACGTAGATGATCATGGAGTAGAGGATCCCACTGATCCTCACGGGGAGGGGGATGTTGCTGCGAGCGCGAAACCGGCAACCCGGCGTAAAACGGGTTCATTACAGCCCGTTGAAGCACGTTAGTATTGTACCACGCTTTCAGGACAGTAGGTAGAATGCATGCACACAAATCCCTAGTTGCTTCACAAAAGTATAATTGATTGTTTATGTTTTACAACACATGCCATCTAGTAGGATATAAATACGTTAATTTCATCTTAAAACTGTAAGTTACCAATTGAAATATTGTATAATATGTTAGTTAACGAGATATTATATTCAGGAATTATTGGAATTCATCGATATACCTCTCAAACCGCCCGTAGTAGGAGAATGAAATGTATTGATTCTTGGTAGGTTATGAATGAAACCGAAATGTGTGCTAAAGATAATTAAGTCCCCTTAAATATCCCAGCAGCTTGACGAATCAGTAGATCAAGGCTCCATAATTTCACGTCTAAACTGAAGCGTGCACTGTTTATGTAAGTAATACATACTTTAAGGCCGAAATTCGCCTAACTAATGAATTGGTATTTCTAGTTTGAAGCTATAATAAAATTGCTCTCAAGATCAGTGCGCGATTTTGTTCCTACGTAACAATAATAAAACTTCTAATTTCAGTATAAAAACTTGCATAGAGTACAGTGAATATATTTTCATAGCAAAGACTTTTGTTTTGATCGAAAAAACTGCTTTCAAATATTTGATGATGACGATGATTTCAATCACGATTTTTTTGTTGTTTATACTAATGTGTATTTTAACACTAAGCTAATTCTACACTTTAATGACGAATTGTTCAACCAGCCGCAGTTTATCGCGGAAACATTGCGCCCGTTTGATTTGTACAAGGCGGCTGATTATACGTGACAGCTCCCACCCGGCGGCTGCAAAAACAGTTTTAGACAAGGTGCACACCGTGTACAAACCATAGGGGCGCGGTCTAGCGCGATCTAATACTGCGCGTTTCGAACGCAGCTGGCTGAGAATCCAAGATTAACGCGGCAATATCTACCTGGGCTTTCTTAAAGGTTTAGATCATGATTCAAACATGTCAAAAATACTATATTAGTTTATTTAAGGTTTGAATTTCAATTTGTGTTAGTGAATTTGAACCTAGATAATCAAGAAATCGATTTTGAACTTCCAAAAAGGGATAATCCTCAATATACAAGTAATGCAATAAATAAATTTAATGAGTAACCTGAATTTTCTTAAAGGTCTGGATCATGATTCAAACTTGTCAAAAATCCTGTATTTTACAAGCACAGTAGCACCACACAGCGGCGTAACTGCGTACCAAACACCACTTGTAAAATGTTCATTTGATATAAACTGCATTTTCAAAATTATAACTGAGTTTGTTATAATTTTCATATAAAGATGATCAAAATGAATTAATTTGTATTATAACTGACTTTGTTATAGTTCTGATATAATTAAATCTGGGTTGCAAATCCTTTTTGTCAAATATATCTAAATATAACAAACGTTGATATATCTATCAACCGCTGATATAAATTTGTTACATTTTTGTTATGCCTTTCTGATCGGGTAGCTTTGTTTGATTATCGACTTCGGTTACATTTTACTGGAGCTTTGAACTGCTGATTATTCGGTACTGTTGTCATTACCAAAGAGTTAGAAAATTAAAAAAAAACACCTGCTGTCAAAAACAGCCAGATAATCAGTATTTTTATTTAACAAAATCCTCTTCGAACTGTATCGGTAATTATGAGTTTACCTGAAAATTGCTATATTTAAAAATGTTTCATATATTTTGTAAATTAAATTCAATTACAATGTCTATTGAACATCAGAAGAGCGCATGCCATCAAAATATATTTTATTTGTTATAGAGCTTGCCAGCTCTCACACCTTCTTCTTGATGTTCTTCATTAGGTTTCGGACAACCGTTCCGCCTATGTTTTTGCTTACGTTGACCCAATCTTTCTTGAATTTGATGACGTCATCTGCTCCTCTATTCTTTTTCCGATGTTCTCCTTTCATCAAACTCCAATATTTCTCAATGAGCCTTATTTGCGGGTAATTTGGAGGATTCATTGTTTTCCCACAAATTGAACATTGTTTTGATCATACCAGTCCAAGCTGTCCCGCAGGTTGCCAAATCTGGCCAAAATAATGTAAGCCCTTTGCCGAGACAACCAGTAATCGAATAGAATGTTGTATAAGATGACAAAGTGGAGGCCATATGCGTGCATGCCTCTATTTAGGCGCATGTAAAATGTACGCATATCGCCTCCACTTTAACACCTTATTCAACATCTTATACGATCACTGGTTGACTGGGTGTGCTTTCATATGAGTGACGGAATTCGTTGTTGGAGACATCCGTTCTGGTAAATTTTGATGTTCATATTTGCGATGACGAAGAAAGGTAACGATCTCATACCGCATTGACAAATTGTTTGCCAAACCAACACCTTTTTCCCAAATTTTCCGAATTTGGAACATCCGTGCCATGCTTCACAATGTAAACTGTGCCATTGGAAGTGCCTTGTAGTCCAATTTTACGTAGAATTCATCATCCATGATTATGCATATGTTATTTTTGCTAAAAACATCGTAGTATAGTTTCCGAGCCCGAGTTTTCACTAAATCTGACTAAATTTGACTGCGTTTCGGACATTTTTGTTTCCGGGAGGTCTTTAGGGAATTACGCTCCTTTGCATGTTGAACCATACTTATTAGACTGGGTCAATAAAGTCGATTTTTTGGAACAAAGCTTTTTCGATTCCTTTTAGCGTCCAAAACAACTATGCAACATTTGGGAGCGATTGGTTGCGACAAAAATCCCAACTTATGAGAAAAATGCAAAAAAGTATGTTTTTCCATACTTAATTCCATTCAAATTTCAATACGGAATACGGGGACGCAACCTATCACTCCCAAATTTTGCACAGTTTTTTTGGGCGCTAATACAGATTGAAAAAGCTTTGTTCCGGGTTGATGCGATTAAATTTTAATTTTCCTCATACAACGTTGACCCACTCTAATACCTATAGTCGTGCTACACTTTTTAGAACAATTTTTAAAGGATACCTCTTATTTCCTTTAGATCTTGCACATCTCGTTGTCCTAATTTGACATGAACAAACCTGATTTTCTACCGCGCCCGAGTAATTATGTTAGTGTGTTTTGCATACCAAACCATTTGATAGCATTTCAGACCGCACAGATACTAAACCTTCAAGTTTCGCTAATTTTCTTAGCGACAATCCTTTTTCAATGCAGTGCTTGGTCACAATAAATTTTTGCTTCTCTTCCGTAAGCCCTCGCATTGCTCCGCTTGAGGTTAAACTTTAACTTTTAATAAAGGTTACATCAACAACATATCGACATACAGAAGTTGTCGAAATAAGTCATAGTCTTTTTCATACAGAGACTTAAATGTGTACTTATAATTAACTATACTGTTGCGGATGAGGGTGGAAGAGATCGTACCGACTCTTACAGCAGACACATATTTAATTTGGTCAGCTAAAAAGCTAAAATAGGCACATTTATTAAAAACCATTCAATATACACATACATTTATGAACTTACTAATTCGGTAACCTAGCTGGGCAGACAAATGCTGCCATCCTCTTCGAAATACATCTCCGCACTAGTTTTACAAATAAGCTCATAACAGCATTGTTCTACGTCTATCTTTACAATTGCTGGGGTATTCGCAGGGGTGCTCAAATTACTTTAGTGTTCAAATTAATCGCACTCTGTTCTGCGTAACATATACAGTAAGCTATATTTACTTACTTTGACTTCGTTGTTTGCTTATCGACTTCTTCAGTTTCCTGCCACTTCGGATCCACTCTGGATTAACAAATGATGAAGAGAAAAATAAGATTACATAGCTCTATCCATGCAGGCTCACTTACTTACTTTCAGTCCTGAGTACCCACCCGAGCAAAGTCCAACAACAAAATTACAGCAATTCGAAAACATGATTTGTATTCAGCAGCAAATTGATATCACATTTTGATATCAGTTTATCTTTACTTAATTCGATTTCAAATTTTGTTTTCAGTTCGCTGTCATTTTAAACTAATGCAAATGTTTAGTGTTAGAATCGTTTAAACTATTTTAAGTAAACTATGTAAAGTAATTCTAGGGATATATCATTAGTGCAATTTTATTATTGTATTTATGATTTTATATCAACCGAAAAACTCTACATTTAACGATTTTTCATTTTTCTTGCACTGATTACAAAAACAGTTATCTATTTGCTATCATCGATAGCAGGAAGTGTTTTCAATTTGCTGTCACAAGAACATTTTTCTGCTCTCATTTTAGATGTTTTAACCGTTAAAACGACCAAAACGACAACAACCTGAGTTATCAAAATTTGCAATATCACAACATCAAAATTTGTTTTCAATTTGCTATCAGACTTTGCTCGGGCAGGGCGTTGCAGAGGGCCGAATTGAAAGATGTCCATCCTGGGTGATTGCGCGCCATCGCTTGACCTGTGACCAGGTCACATTTTTGGCAACTTCCTTGGTTTCCTTAATGAGACTGCATTTCCATGAGCTTCTGGCTGGGTCTGCCTTTAATGCAATGTACTGCTGGACTGCCGTTTAATTGTCCCATGTTATATGGGATTTCCATATAACATGAAACAATTGGGCGTAGAACGGCAGTGGATTCCAATCTAACGGTTGGTGATTATGAGGCAACCATGCACAAATTATATACCGCTGGCATCTGTTGGTGAAAACCTGAACTGCCGTGTGCACCATAGTGTTATCCCATATTGATAGGGATTTCCTTAGAACGTGGGACAACTATGTTCTCCACTGATACACACCAAGTTTCACTGGCGTACTGCAGCACCGTTTTTCATTTGAGTTGAAAATTCGTATTTTTGTGCGTTAAAAATCCGAATTTTCAATGCAAACTTGAAATCTGCTGTACGCCATTCAAACATCAGTGGAGGACACCTTGCATTGTATTCTTAAAAAGTCTGCTCGAATTATTGTTAGCACTTCCAGAGTGACTCGCTATGTATTTTTAGAAGGAAATGCTTTTCTAGAAATTCCTAGATCATTTTTGAAAAATTCCCGGGAATAGTTGTTGAAGAGAACCTTTAAAAAAATAAAAATCCGTGCAAGAATGGCTAGCACCAATTTTAGAGAAATGGTAAATAACTAGAAGAACTTGTGGAGAATTCCTAAAAAAAACCTGAAGGAACTTTAAACTAAGTTTCTGAAGAATGTTGGAAAATTTTAACATTGTCCTTCAAAAATTTTCTCCAAGATTTGTCGTTTTGAATTACCCCAGACTGAGAAAGCCAGTAAAAATAAACTTTTACCTTTGTTTACATTGATTTATGAGGAGATTTCTTTTAGTAATCGAACACGGAAGTAGGGGTTTTTTTTATTAGGGTCTTTTCCGTTTCCTAGTTATTCCTCTAGGATTTTTTCAGCGTTTCCTTCAGCTTTCTCCCTGGATCCTTATAAGATTCTTTTGAAATTTTCTCACTGAAATTTATCAGAAATTACTCAAAAATTTCCCAAAATATTTTTTCTAAGACTTCCTCAAATAAATGGTCTTTCTTCTTATTATTTTGTATCAGGTACCGTAAACCGGGGTCACTTCAAAACAATTTTAGCAGATAACATTAGTGACAATTCAAATATTGCCAAAGGGATTTATACAAAATCAGAAGCAGGTGGATCTCGTGACAGAATTTTGTTACAGTACACCACAATTAAGGTTTTTTAAAAATTAAAAAAAATAAAGTTTACAGGAACTCCGATTGGTAATCGATTGTTTAGTACCAACGTTTTTAGTTAAGTGAGATATACACAACGAATTCTTAAAAAAAAATAAAACACTTTTCGAACCCTCTGAGCAGAACACCCTCTTCGAATGAGTGTAATCAGTTTTGTACCTTTTAATTCCACCCTATGTTGCTTATCCTTTGACAGATACGCGTAACGACTACCACTTGTAACTGACACTGAGGAAGAAAGAAATTCGTCAAAAACATCGGTACGAACCCCTGCAGATTTTTTCACATACTTTCCACATGAAATACTTTAAGAACACTGCTTTGGACTTCTACATCAATGTATTTAGAACCGGAGCTATGAAAATTCACGATTTAGAATTCCTTTTAACCTGGTAAGATTTTGGGTGAATCTGACTGCAGGCAGGCACGCTGGTCGTGCAGTACGCCAGCGTGGTGCGCCAATCCTAAAATCCTAGAACGGTTAATATTTTTTTCAGTATTTTCCGAAATTTATCCCAATATCTCCCAAGCACTCCTTTCAGTGTCTGAACATTTTCTGGTGGATTGTTTAAGCCTTCAGGACGCGCGCCATTGTAAAAAGTACAACATTACCAAAAAATCTCGCTCGTCGTATACAAGGTGAAGTTTCAGCTGATTGATGGCGTTCGTCCTGAAAGGTTAAGCAGTAGCTTAATGAAAAATAAAATAAACATGTACAGTATCGGACAATGAAAATGCACCAAAGCCGTTTTCCCATACAAACTAGTCAACTTTGGATTGCCATATCTCAGTTATGTCTCAACTGATTGTTTTCATTTTTCTGTGACGAACTACAAAACATTTCAATTTTTAAAAACTATTGAAAAAGTTCAGTGATAACTATTGATACAAAAGTTACAGATAGGTTGAATTTTGACAATAAAAATGCACCAAGACAAAAAAATATGTAGCCAAAAATGCTGAAGTCAAATCACTATGGTGTCTTCGGCAAATATGTTTCTCGTGTGATGACCAATAAATTTGCTGAAGACACCATAGCTATCTGACTTCAGCATTTTAGGCTACACAATTTTTTGTGTTGGTGCATTTTTATTGTCAAAATTCAACCTATCTGTAACTTTTGTATCAATAGTTATCACTGAACTTTTTCAATAGTTTTTGAAAATTGAAATGTTTTGTAGTTCGTCACAGCAAAATGAAAACAATTGGTTGAGACATAACTGTGATATGGCAAACCAAAGTTGACTAGTTTGTATGGGAAAACGGCTTTGGTGCATTTTTATTGTCCGATACTGTACATTAACACTGTTGAAGCTTTGACATCCATGTGCATAGCAGAACATGTGCTCGATGAACAAATTGAGATTTAAATTATGAAAAGAATAAGTAGGTCCAAGATAAGAGGTATAATAAGAGGTAGAGACTTTCAGCCTGGTTTGGGTCTCGATATTCGAGGTGTTTATTTAACACTTTTCAGTAATTTGAGATTAGCAAGATCTTCGATAAATGATATGGACATTTACACTATGAACTTGTTTTCGAAATGTATTAGACATTCCGAGGAATTCCGTTTAATTTCGCCATGTTCTATTTTTTTAAGGCGAAATTTTCAGAATTTGAGGAAACGAAACGAAATTCAAAATCATAAATTTCGCCTAGTTCAATTCCGTGGAATTCCGCGGAATTTAGTTTCGAGGTGTATTTGGCGAAAACATTCGGTATACCGCATACCCTTACTACACACCTAAATTTGAATACCGTGTTTTGTAAATGTTTGACGAAAATAGAACTGCCGAATACAGCAATAGTGGATTGTTTACTGTTGTTACGGCTTACGTCACTAATCGAGACAGCAGACACACTTTGTGGGGGTGTGGGTTTCAAGCTACGAATTCAATTTATTTTTATATATTACTATTCTAGATTATACAAGACCAACTTACGATTTTAGTGGACGTACTAAAGATTTGAGAGGAATCGTATCGGCAGCGGCCGTAGATTTGGTTTCTACTAAAAAATACAGATGCTAATCAATTTCAAGCTCAACGCCTTTAGTTTCTACTACTTACAATTAATATCAATTCAAATCACTCGGGTTGGGTAAAAATTTAGCAATAAAATACTATTTTTTATAATTCTTCAAAGGCCCATCTACGATTTATAGATGAAATGTTTTGATGACTTGCATGTAGTCTAGGATTTACTATTTTTCAGTTGACACTTCATCTAGCCTGCTGTCACGCTTGACGTTGTGGTCCAGTGCGGCCTGCGGCCTGCAGAAAAATGTCCGTTCCTTTGCCATTGGCGTCGCTGCACCGATGGGCGTTGTCGGCACATTTAACTTGGCACCCGTTTTTGATAGTTGGTGTATTGAACATCAATTTACCGAATCTACTGAAATAGTTCTACTGTTCTATTTTCGTCAAAAAAGTACCGAACAGGCAATTCAGGATTGAGTGTGTATGTCTAAGGAAGTCAAGGGAATTTTCGTTACGAAACGTTCCTGGGTCGACCGAGAATCGAATTCGTCACCCTCAGCATCGTTAAGCTGAATACCCGTGTGCTTTCCACAGCGGCTGTATGCCGACCAGCTTGAATTCTAGGTTTTGCTACGTCATACAACTACTGTTGCTGAATCGTTTTAATGTGAAATGTTTTAGTATTATTTTTTTAAATAATGCTCCTGCGTGATATTCAAATAACATTTACATTTTTTTCCTTTCTTTTCAGGTGAGATTATGAAATTTGTCGAAAACATAATTGTAAGTTATCGCTTTTTTGTAGATGTAGACTATTCCTCTATTCAGCAGGGTGTTCCCAATTTCATTCTTCTCAGAACAAAAGCACAGAAACAAGAAGAATGGAATCAATCGGTGTCGTGTTTTCGAGAAGGATGAATTTGGCAGCATATATGTTTACTACCAATCAAATTTTCTGGATTTTGAGACACTATCTTCGTGACTGCCACATGTTATACAAATTCAACATAGCCAATGACAGAAAAAACTCTCAGTTTATAACTGTTAAAGTGCTTATTTGCCACTAAGCTAAGGAGCAGTTCTTGTTTCAGTGAAGACGTTTCACCAAGAAGAAGGAAAACGCTGTTAAAACTATTATTTTAATCGAACCTACAAACCGTTCTTTGTGTTCACATATCTAAAATGAATAAAGTTTTCAAGTTTTTTAAATGTGTATTACGTTTTATACTTTCTTTTTTGAACAAAGAACAGTGAGTCAGAAAAAAACACAGAAAGAGAAATCAGCTTAAAATAAATTGACCCCTACAAACCGTTCCTATGATTGTGTTGACGCAAACTTGTGTTTGCATATCCCGTCTCGAAATCAGTCATGGCATTAATTCTATTATAAATTACTCGCAATTCCATTCCCATTTCAATCAAACTAATTATTCAAACGCTTAGTTGGAGAGCCTCATCTTAGAATTTCACATCATTGTCTCCTACTTAACTTCCACTCAAACGTAAAAAAATGAACGACACTAAAGCGAGGGGGTGGTGTGGCGGTGGCGGTAAGAATTCGCAAGAACTGAACCGGTCCAGCCAGTCAGTCGCAGTGTAGGTAGGTACCCTGTGGACTGAGCATCACATCGAGTACCAAACCATCGAGTGAGCAAGATCGCAAACCAGCAAAACACCGAGAAAACTGTGTCAGCTAACGGGTCAAGAATTATTCATGCACGAGAAGAGTTGCGCCCGCCCGCCGTTTGGACCGCCGCCACTTGGCCGCTGGGCTTCTGCTGGCCGCCGCTTTTGGTTCTTGTCTTGTGGTGGGTCGAAATGATCGCCGTCGTCGTTACCGATGACGACAACGATATGGTCAGGGAGAGTGGATGTGGGTAATCTTCTTTTCGTGCTTTGGTTAATCTGGAGATCATGTTTAAGCATACCGGCGTGGCTTCTAAAAAAGAAGACCGCTGACAATAACAGCAAATAAGACCCAATACCATTTTTTTTAATTTATCGGTTGATGTGCTGTCCACTTGACTCACATGACATTTTGCAACATTTTTTCAGCTTAATGCTTAATGGTAGACGAAACTTAGGAAACTGTGTTACAATCAATAAAATTTATTAAAACTAGTTTTTAAAAGCATTTAAATCAATAATTGCTTCAGTCAAATACTCATATTATATACAGTTCATTTTTTAATGCGCAATTAGATATTCCTCAAAGGAGTCTTGTAGATGTGACAAATTCTATAGCCTTTCTGGAGCCCTTTGCCATCATGTACTTCGTTTTCGACACATTAATGACTAATCCGATTCGCCTGGCTTCACTCTTTAGTCGGATGTACGTTTACGCCATCGTCTCAAATTCACGAGCTATAATATCAATATCATCAGCGAAACCAAGCAGCTGTACGGACTTCGTGAATATCGTACCACTCGTGTTAATCCCAGCTCTCCATATTACACTTTATAACGCAATACTGAACAGCAAGCACGAAAGACCATCACCTTGCCGTAACCCTCTGCGAGATTCGAAGGGACTCGTCCCTGATACTCGGACTATGCACATCACTCAATACATCGTCGCCTGGATCAATCGTATCAGTTTATCCGGGAATCCGTACTCGTGCATAATCTGCCATAGCTGTTCTCGATCGATTGTATCATACGCCGATTTGAAATCGATGAACGAGTGATGTGTGGGCACGTTGGATTCGCGGCATTTCTGCAACACCTGGCGGATGGCGAACATCTGGTCCGTTGTAGCGCGTTCACCCATAAATCCAGCCTGATATTGCCCCACGAACTCTCTTGCAATCGGTTATAGACGGCGGCATAAAATTTGAGAGAGTATCTTGTAGGCAGCGCTCAGTAGTGTGATCGCGATAGTTCCCGCAATCCAACTTGTCACCCTTTTTGTAGATGGGACACGATACCTTCCATCCATTCCTCCGGTAATGCTTCAAATCTTGGTAATGACCCAGTGTAGTGCTCTCACCAGTGCTTCTCCACCGTATTTTAGAAGCTCGCTTGGTATTTGATCTGCTCCAGCGGCTTTGTTGTTTTCAACCGGCCAACCTCCTCCTCAATCTCTTGGAAGTCAGGGGCCGGAAGTCTTTCGTCCTGTGCACATACTCCTAGATCCGTTACCACGCCACCTTCGGTACTTGCAACGTCGCCATTGAGGTGCTCATCGTAATGCTGTGCCACCTCTCGACCACCTCACGCTCGCTCGTCAGAATATTCCCGTGATTATCTCGGCACATGTCGGCTTGTGGAACAAAGCCTCTGCGCGAGCGGTTCAGCTTCTCGTAGAACTTTCGTGTGTCCTTAGCGCGGTACAGCTCTTCCATCGCTTCGCGATCTCGTTCTTCCTGCAGGCGCTTCTTCATCCGGAAGACTGAGTTCTGCCTGTTCCGCGCCTGTCTGTAACGTGCCTCATTCGCTTTCGTACGGTGTTGCAGCATTCTCGCCCATCAATGAGAGTATATTACAGGTAAGGAAGAAGAAGACATGGCTATGCCCAAGTAACAATCAGCATGCCTTGAAGGTTTATTTATGTTTTATCCTGGTTTTATACGAGCATGTCAAAAAGCTAGTTGTTCTAAATTAGTTTTATGTGGTAGTTTTTTACTTTGAACCCTTGGCGTTCCATAAAACTATCATATAACTTCTGCTATAAACATCTTCAGTTAAATACTTGCAAGTAGACATGAATTGGTTTTATCACTTATTATATACCATTTCAATAAAACTTGCATTTGCGGTTGTTGTCGGAGAGATTTTTTTGTAAACAAATACACAAAACTGTGAGGCAATGCATAAAACCAACAAAAGATTTCGTGGCCGTAACATAAACCAAAAAAATGCTGTGATAAAACCGCTAGTTCTATCATGAGCTCAGTTATGACTAACTCAGGACGGTTAGCCCTATGGGAGGAATCATCAGGAACACAGAGTTTTATCAGAAAAATATGTCGCCTAGCCGGGATAATTTATGTAAATACAGAAAAATATTACTTAATTTTATGATTTCACGTACAGCTTAAGATCAAATTAAGCCATACAACACGTTTCCGTCATTTTATTTTGTCAGAAAAATTACATAATGTCTTTTAAACTTCTTTGTGTTGAAAAAACCTTTTTTGCACCCAATTTTACCGAGTAAATAAATCTTCAAGTGTAGCTGCGCCAAGCTGCTCTTCCGTTGTTAGGGCCACTGCTAACTGCTGCGCGTAGTCTTGAGCCATTTCTACGTTACGCAGCTGCTCGATGTTGAGTCGCTGCGTGCGACTTCGACGCGTGGTGATAATTGTCGAAAGTTTTGAGCGCATGCATACAGCGACTAAGTAGTGATCCGAATCTATATTCGCTCTGCGGTATGTGCCGACATTGGTTAAATTCGAGAAGAATTTATCGTCGATTAGAACGTGGTCGATTTGGTTTTCTGTTTGATGGTCGGGTGATCTCTAGGTGGCTTTGTGGATATCTTTGAGGGGGAAGAAGGTGCTTCGGACTACCATACCACGGGAGGCTGCAAAGTTAACGCATCGCTAGCCGTTATCATTCGATACGGCGCGGGCGTGCAGGGTGTTTCGCCCGATTGCCGGTCTGTACATTTCCTCCCTTCCTACCATCGTATGTTTGTTCTAACTGCGTGTAGAACGCACCTTTCTTGTCATCAGGTCTCCCTTCGTGTGGGCAGTGGACGTTGATGATGCTGTAGTTGAAGAAACGGCCCTTAACTCTTAACATGCACATGCTTGCGTTGATCGGCTGCCACCCGATCACACGTTGTTGCATTTTGCCCAACACTATAAATCCTGTTCCCAGTTCATTGGTGGTGCCACAGCTTTGGTA
The DNA here is from genome assembly GCF_035046485.1 of Aedes albopictus. Taxonomy (NCBI): domain Eukaryota; kingdom Metazoa; phylum Arthropoda; class Insecta; order Diptera; family Culicidae; genus Aedes; species Aedes albopictus. Next base: position 211,418,505 of record NC_085137.1, read on the forward strand.
GAAGGTAGCCGCTCGATGCCCGCCTCTCCACACTTTCTGTCCAGTCCAACAAAGTTCCTGCAACGCCACGATGTCGAAGTTGCGGGGATGTAGTTCGTCGTAAATTATCCTGTCACATCCTGCGAAACCTACCGTATGCGTGATAATGTTTGCACCATCGTTAAATAAAATTACAGTTTTACTTGTGAAGACAATGTATTGGTTTTATTTGCAGGCATCGCGCGGGTCTTTGCCAATTGTATCGAGCCGTATTTTAACCTATGTTATTCGCAATGGGGATTTTTACGGGTGGCTTATTGGGCCTACGCCAACACTCCTGTCTCGCCGGAGGGCCATCGTGCCAGTTCTGCTTAACGTCCCAACCAGCACTGGGACGATCACGCTGATGGGGCTTCCACCTTGGATCTAGCTGGGCGTGGTGCAGCGTTTCTTACTCAGCCACTGGATGCCAGAACAGACGCTGTTTGAGCCGCACCTCCTTGGTGAACACATGTTCAGGTCGTACCTGCTCAATCTAGCTGAAGTCAGAAGGACAACAGTGCCCAGGCTGCACTACCAGCTAAGCGCACAACTCTTAGCTGGCGGTCTTTGTCATCACTTGATCCGTGGAAGCATGAGGTAGGAAATTGTGAGGACTAGAACTATATTGGACGCTCTCCTTATCGACTCACCGTTTTGCAGCCCAGACTGGAAGCCATTACCCCGAATTTTTTCATTAATTTGGTTTCATTTTAAATAAATTCTCCTGTATTTTTTGTACAATCTGCCACCGTGCAGTGCTGGCTACTCTGATTTAATCCGTTATTATACTTCAGTATTTTGCCTAAGTTTGTGCGGTCCGTCCCGAGCAGAAGGGAATAACAACAGCATAAGGAGCTGTTTTATTTTGGCAAAATAACTGAATAATAAAATCGATTATTTTCAAGTTATTACCATAACATATTGTGTTATAAACTTGTCTGTCATAAGCGGCAAAATAACAAATTCCATAACAAAAAAATGTTCCTGGAAAACCATTTCCTTAACTTGTTTTGTTAGTTTCAATAACAACTTAATAACAGTGAATTCGGAAAATATTTCAATAACAAATTTTGATATTAATATGTTATTGATAATAATCGGAGAGCAGAATTTGCTATGATACCAAACTCGTTACTAAATAAGTTTACTTATTATATGAAATTATTCGTATTGTCTCACACACCCGCCAATAACATGAGGTTCATCACTCTGACGTAAGAAATATTTTCAAATGATCGAAAAATACTATATTCAGCTTTAAATTCATTTTAAGAGATTTAAAGTCGCAAGATAATTTCTATATTATCAAATACGACGAGCTTCGATTTCCACCTGTAATTTATAAACTGTTATACTTTAATTGTTTTCGGAGCACTGTGACCTTTGTTTTTTTTTTCAGCATAGAAATTGAAGTATTTTTAGAATGCTCAACAGTTTTGCAGGAAATTTTTGGGATATTGGAAATATTGTACAGATTATTACAATTTTCCTGGAAAGATTGCTTTAATTCCTCCGATTTTTCCCTGAATTCAAGATTTATGTCGAATATTCATCCTGGATTCTACAAGAATTCCTGCAAAAAATTTGCTATAATTGCTCCTGAACTTCCTCTGATAATATAGGACTTTCACCAGAATTTTTTGCAATATTTTTTTTCTAAAACTCCTCTATTTATTTACTATTAAGTATTTATTATTAACTATTAAGTATTATGAAAATCGAATGTACCTCAAATGTTATTCTCTATAATCGTAGCTTTGAATCTCTAGTTTCTGAATCTGTTCGGTTTAAAATCTTTCATCTTGGGTTTTTTGATATTTTTGATTTTTTTCCCATTTTCCCATACAAATATCGAAAAAAGTCATTTTAAGGTCAATTTCGTCCCATATAAAAATGTATGGGAAAAAAACCCAAGATGGATTATTTTAAACTACACATTTTCTGAATCTAGAGGTCCAAAAATATAGTTCTAGCGAATAAATTTTGAGGTACATTCACTTTTCATAATACTTCCCTTTGGACATAGCATGTGACTTTGTCATAAAATTCTTACTAAAAATTTGTCGACAGATTTGGTCATAAACTTTTCTATAAATGACTTCAAAAATCTTCAGAAATTTCTGCGAAAGTTCTTTGACGGAATATTTCATGGATTTTCCTGTGATCATTAGTCCTGAAGTTCATCTTAATATTTCTCTGAAAATTTCTTTAAGGATTTCACCATGAGTTTTTCCGAAGGATTTTTTTCTTTTTATTCGTGAATTAAAAAAAAAACCTTCGGAAAAACTCATGGTGAAATCCTTTTGCTTTTCCGAAGGATTCTCCAGGAGTTTTTCAAAATATTCTGCCAAGAATCCTAATAATTGCTCAGAAGAAATAACTTCGGAATTTCTAAGAAAATTGCGCCAGTAGTTCTCTGGAAGATTTAAGGAATTCTTAAAAGCAGTCGTTCAGGAATTTCCTTTTTAACTGAATACAAAAATGGAACAACACAAAGGGACAGGCCATAATTGTCGAATTGTTGCTGTGATTTCAAAACTTGTTACTGTTGTGCTATTGCTGATAAGTTGATCGATAGTACAACATTAACTAAACTTGTACAGTCATGACCCGCTGGTTGGGGGCTTAATAGTTGGGTGGCTTTTTAGTTGGAGCTCCGTTAGTTGAGCTGTCAGCCAACTAAAAAGCACCTGGATGTCATAATTCAATGTCAAACTGAAAATGACAACCAATCTGTAATTCCAAGGGGCGAGCTAATGAGTTTTTGGTTTCTTAAACTTTAAGTGCCCCACACAATGCATACGTTTGCGTGTGCGTGACAGTAGTTTGACACATTAACCTCGACGGAACGGACGCTATGTGTTCCAGGCTTTACTGATAATCGAGAAGAATTTCTATTTAATATTTCTTAAAAAAAAAACAAAATGTACAGTTACTTCGAAACAAATGCAAAACATCGGCAATCTTTATTTTGTCGATCATTGAAAGCGTTTTGTGCTTGCATTTTGGTCCGGGTGGTTTCATAAACATCTATATTTTCACTTCACCGACTAAAATGGGTAAAAATTATAATTTCTCGCATTGGTCATACATGTATCTTGCAAAACGTATCAGTTTTGCTCTAAATGTAAAACAAATTGAAATTTTTCCTAAACATGATTGAAAATAAAAACAAAACAATGCGCACGCCCCTTGTGCTGCTATCACTTCACCCAACTAGCGAATCGAATTCGTTGGTTGGGTGGAGGTTGTGGCTCAACGAGCGGGTTCCGACTGTACTTCAACAAAACATGTTATTTAAATGTTATTTAGCTAATGTATAGCTTGATTATAACAAAATGAGATTGTCCAACAAAATTTGTTATGGAAAAGTTATGCCTTGATAATTTGTTAATAACAAAACAAGATATAAAAACAGGTTGTGTGATTTCGTAGTTATTAACTTGCTATTCTCCTCTGCTCGGGGTCACTGTTAATATCGGCATAAAGTTTTGTTTGGATATATTGATTTCATGGCAAGTAGTATGTTGGTGCACCAGTCCTCCCAATTGCGCGGTGACGCAAAATCTTTTTCATTCCAAAAATTTTCAATAAAAATTTTCATTGTCTCACCATTCTTCCAAATTGTGAGGAGACACATTTGTGTGCATATTGGACTGTTCGCATCGCTTACCAAAGTGAATCCTTGATCTATGCAACTATCAATCCCTCCCTTCTAACAAAATTCCTTTCCGTGACAACTGTGAAGGGTCCAGTAGTACATACAACCTCAAGTAGCAACAGTTGTTGAACTAACATTCCTTCCCTTCCCCGGTAGTTCGTAAGAACGTGGCCTGCACCGTTATTGACCCAATAAAATTTGAGCTCTCGAAACGTATACATTAAGGATGGTGCCAAATCTCAAGCCCCAAGCCTATTTATTCTCTGTACAATTTCGCTAGCTCAGGGCAATCACGGAGTAGCAACTATGAAGTGTACGGCCACCAATGCTCATGCTCATACATGATGGTTTTCTAGTAGGATTTTTCCTTATGAAGTTTTAGGATATTCCAGAAGGAAATATAACACTTATGAGCTGTAAGTGTTAAAATCTCCGATTATCTAACAAATCTTTACGACTTTTGGTCCAGAACTTTCTTGCACTTGTGTTTGAGAACTTCTTCTGTCTGACTCGTTTTTTTGCAAAGTCATCCTGTTTAACGCAAAAAAAAAAAATACAATATAAAAGTTGGCGTGTTGCCAAAATTTGCAATATTCCGTAACATAATTGATGGTTCTCAGCGGCCAACGATAGTGCTGAGTTCTCTCCATCAATAAGCGGAAAATTTTGGAACCGCTTCTCTATCAATTAGCCAGTCATTCACGGTATCGCAAAGGAATCCGCCAAAACGCCGTCTGTTTTTGTCATAGCGAAGCACCAATTTGAAGGTTTTTCGTCGCTCTTTTTCTCAAGTCCCGGAATAGGTTTTTTGATATCATCTTGTTTCTTTTTTTTGCACGGAAACTGGCTGACCTTGCATCGTGTTGCGTTGCGTTGCGTTCGCCGGTGAGGTGGTAACAGCACCCCGAAAAAAATATGGTTAAACCTGTATACTACGGTCGATTTAAAATAGCAAAACGTGAGGGCCTTGGGTAAGTTTACTCTTTTTTTCGGCGAGCATTTCCTTCTTGTTCAAGAAAGGTTTGTTCGAATGGGGTGAGGATTTTACCGTCGTCGCAGATGCCAGACTCAGTGGCTAAGATGCACGTATGCAAATTATGTTTTAAAATCAGCTGCTGGATCTAGTAGAGGTCAGCACGTAAATGGAACTTTTTTTTAGCGAAAGTCATTCGCATGCGTTTTATCATGTCTTACTTTATTCGATTGTCTACTATTGTATGGTATATTATCGTGATCTTCATGAGCTTCAATGGTTATGAATTGGTTAATGTATGTTAATACTTACTACACCTTTTTTTGAACTAGACCTCTGTGACATCCATGTGTTTTTTTTCAGAAAATTGTTTTTTAATTTTTTCACGTATTTATTTTTATAATAAGTTCGTTTGACTGAAAATCACATTTTTTCATTTAGCCCTTGCAGCTAGTTGCTTCCAAGGTTGAATAATGATATCATTGAATTGATAAAATGTTCTGCCAATGTTATTGATAACTTATAAAGTTGCAGGAAGTATACCTTGACATTCATTGAATGAGGTTTATACGTCGTTTTTCTCGCTGGGTGGTGTCCCTGCTGACAATTCAATTTTAGAACGGCCAAGGGTATTTTTCTCTTCTCCTTACCCCAGTACAGAGGCACAGAGTGGTCCACAACGTGTTGTTGACACTGAAGCGAGAGAAAAAATCCTCAGGGAAGGATAAACCAATTACACGTAGAGTACGCACATAAACCCATTAACATCTCTGCGCCACCGTGCGTAAACGTGGGGTCTGCCAGTTGACTAGATGTGGCAGCCAGAGAAGTCCACGGTCATGGCGAGGAGAAAACTTAACCCTTGAAGCATTTTATGGTTTGCAACAGTTGACTTCCATATGGCATGGGTTTGTATTCAGTGATACGGTGCGTAAAATATACTGAAGAGCATTCATAAACCTGAGTACCTACATATCTTTGAATAGAAATAGAATAGAAATAGAATAGAAATAGAATAGAAATAGAATAGAAATAGAATAGAAATAGAATAGAAATAGAATAGAAATAGAATAGAAATAGAATAGAAATAGAATAGAAATAGAATAGAAATAGAATAGAAATAGAATAGAAATAGAATAGAAATAGAATAGAAATAGAATAGAAATAGAATAGAAATAGAATAGAAATAGAATAGAAATAGAATAGAAATAGAATAGAAATAGAATAGAAATAGAATAGAAATAGAATAGAAATAGAATAGAAATAGAATAGAAATAGAATAGAAATAGAATAGAAATAGAATAGAAATAGAATAGAAATAGAATAGAAATAGAATAGAAATAGAATAGAAATAGAATAGAAATAGAATAGAAATAGAATAGAAATAGAATAGAAATAGAATAGAAATAGAATAGAAATAGAATAGAAATAGAATAGAAATAGAATAGAAATAGAATAGAAATAGAATAGAAATAGAATAGAAATAGAATAGAAATAGAATAGAAATAGAATAGAAATAGAATAGAAATAGAATAGAAATAGAATAGAAATAGAATAGAAATAGAATAGAAATAGAATAGAAATAGAATAGAAATAGAATAGAAATAGAATAGAAATAGAATAGAAATAGAATAGAAATAGAATAGAAATAGAATAGAAATAGAATAGAAATAGAATAGAAATAGAATAGAAATAGAATAGAAATAGAATAGAAATAGAATAGAAATAGAATAGAAATAGAATAGAAATAGAATAGAAATAGAATAGAAATAGAATAGAAATAGAATAGAAATAGAATAGAAATAGAATAGAAATAGAATAGAAATAGAATAGAAATAGAATAGAAATAGAATAGAAATAGAATAGAAATAGAATAGAAATAGAATAGAAATAGAATAGAAATAGAATAGAAATAGAATAGAAATAGAATAGAAATAGAATAGAAATAGAATAGAAATAGAATAGAAATAGAATAGAAATAGAATAGAAATAGAATAGAAATAGAATAGAAATAGAATAGAAATAGAATAGAAATAGAATAGAAATAGAATAGAAATAGAATAGAAATAGAATAGAAATAGAATAGAAATAGAATAGAAATAGAATAGAAATAGAATAGAAATAGAATAGAAATAGAATAGAAATAGAATAGAAATAGAATAGAAATAGAATAGAAATAGAATAGAAATAGAATAGAAATAGAATAGAAATAGAATAGAAATAGAATAGAAATAGAATAGAAATAGAATAGAAATAGAATAGAAATAGAATAGAAATAGAATAGAAATAGAATAGAAATAGAATAGAAATAGAATAGAAATAGAATAGAAATAGAATAGAAATAGAATAGAAATAGAATAGAAATAGAATAGAAATAGAATAGAAATAGAATAGAAATAGAATAGAAATAGAATAGAAATAGAATAGAAATAGAATAGAAATAGAATAGAAATAGAATAGAAATAGAATAGAAATAGAATAGAAATAGACTAGAAATAGACTAGAAATAGACTAGAAATAGACTAGAAATAGACTAGAAATAGACTAGAAATAGACTAGAAATAGACTAGAAATAGACTAGAAATAGACTAGAAATAGACTAGAAATAGACTAGAAATAGACTAGAAATAGACTAGAAATAGACTAGAAATAGACTAGAAATAGACTAGAAATAGACTAGAAATAGACTAGAAATAGACTAGAAATAGACTAGAAATAGACTAGAAATAGACTAAAAATAGACTAGAAATAGACTAGAAATAGACTAGAAATAGACTAGAAATAGACTAGAAATAGACTAGAAATAGACTAGAAATAGACTAGAAATAGACTAGAAATAGACTAAAAATAGACTAGAAATAGACTAGAAATAGACTAGAAATAGACTAGAAATAGACTAGAAATAGACTAGAAATAGACTAGAAATAGACTAGAAATAGACTAGAAATAGACTAGAAATAGACTAGAAATAGACTAGAAATAGACTAGAAATAGACTAGAAATAGACTAGAAATAGACTAGAAATAGACTAGAAATAGACTAGAAATAGACTAGAAATAGACTAGAAATAGACTAGAAATAGACTAGAAATAGACTAGAAATAGACTAGAAATAGACTAGAAATAGACTAGAAATAGACTAGAAATAGACTAGAAATAGACTAGAAATAGACTAGAAATAGACTAGAAATAGACTAGAAATAGACTAGAAATAGACTAGAAATAGACTAGAAATAGACTAGAAATAGACTAGAAATAGACTAGAAATAGACTAGAAATAGACTAGAAATAGACTAGAAATAGACTAGAAATAGACTAGAAATAGACTAGAAATAGACTAGAAATAGACTAGAAATAGACTAGAAATAGACTAGAAATAGACTAGAAATAGACTAGAAATAGACTAGAAATAGACTAGAAATAGACTAGAAATAGACTAAAAATAGACTAGAAATAGACTAGAAATAGACTAGAAATAGACTAGAAATAGACTAGAAATAGACTAGAAATAGACTAGAAATAGACTAGAAATAGATTAGAAATAGACTAGAAATAGACTAGAAATAGACTAGAAATAGACTAGAAAAAGACTAGAAATAGACTAGAAATAGACTAGAAATAGACTAGAAATAGACTAGAAATAGACTAGACTAGAAATAGACTATAAATAGACTATAAATAGACTAGAAATAGATTAGAAATAGACTAGAAATAGACTAGAAATAGACTAGAAATAGACTAGAAATAGATTAGAAATAGACTAGAAATAGACTAGAAAAAGACTAGAAATAGACTAGAAATAGACTAGAAAAAGACTAGAAAAAGACTTGAAATAGACTAGAAAAAGACTTGAAATAGACTAGAAATAGACTAGAAATAGACTAGAAATAGACTAGAAATAGACTAGAAATAGACTATAAAAAGAATAAAATTTAAGCATATTAAATGTTAATTGTTGAAATTCAATACAAATGCCGCTTTCTTAAATTTGAAAACTTGGATTGAAGATGGATTCACATTTCCCGCATTCCTCAATAAACTTGGTACGAACAATTACGGACAACTTGATCAGATTCTTCATTCAAACAATGGGGTAGCGTACTGTTTCGACCCATGAACTAATTTGAAGCTATCATTTCATTGCAGTAAAAGTCAAAATTGATCAAGAATCGACCCTCGAGCCCTACCTAGCGGGTAAAAGTGACGCGGCAGACTAACTTTCATGTCAAGGGTGAACTGGTTTGTTCTCTTGAGGTGTGCAAAGTTGAAAACTAGTTCAGTGGATTTTTTTTTGCCTCGAGCAATTGCCACCGGCTCCGGCTCCGGCTGCAACGAGTTCCGGCAGGGTCTCTGGAAGACGACGAAACACTATCGGTCGGTCGGAAACAAAAGTTCAACGAAAGGTGGCTGCCATTGGTTACCGCCCGCCAGCCAGCACCCGTTCGAGTGTTGGATTGGCTTTTATTGATTGGCAAAAGTTTTCTGGTTTTCTGTGTCGGATTCGATGTTTCACGTTGGCTGACTGGAAGTAAATTGATTGCAATCAAGAACTATGCAACTTTACTGGTGACGGTCGTGGTGGGTGCTGGAGATGGCATTTTCGGTGTTACTGGAATGACCGTGGAGCAGCCACTTGTCATCCGAATACTACCCCACAGTAAAAAAGCGAGACAAAATCTCTGACCCCCATTGTGCGTTGAACCCCATTTTGACAGCAAAAGTTTGTAAACAGTACACTTTTCTGGACAAACACTTGAAAAGCGCGTAATATTTTCCACAACAAAAAAGAAAATTTTTGAAAATACTGGGAGAATCATGAAAAAATCTAATTCTCTTAGTAACAATAAATAAAAACGTGTTCAAATTAGGCCGCAATTGGGGATGCAAAGAACTTTTTTGTTAAAGAAAAAATATCATTCGTAAACTACGCCTAAATGAAATGTTTGACCTGAAACAGATGATGACTTCAAAAACACTTCAAAAACATGGCCGCATCGCAGCCGGTTGCCGTGGAGGTGTTGAATGGTTCATTTTCAGTAGCTGGGTTGTTTGTGAACATTACATGCATTACATTGCAAATTTGATGTTGATACAATCGACACGATGAAATCCTCAACTCTGAAGTTATGAGTTCGTGTGACATCTCTTATAAAGGCGAGACTGGATGCATTTCATCATTTTTTTTCTTGGTTTTGTATTTTCCATTAAATGTAGACTAATATTTGAAAAGAGCGTAACAACCATTGCGAATTTCTACTTCTCCCATTTCTCCTGGGCGCATTTCCCAATATTCATTATATCTCCAGAGCAGTCTCCCCTCTATCTGATAACAGGATAAGTTTGCATAAATAAATTGAAATACGCCTACGAGGAATGGAAGAAGCTGAGACGTGCTATGGTTGTTCCGCCCTTTTCACATTTCAAAAAAAAAAGTTGAAGTGCTAAGCCAAGGCTGGTTAGTCTTAAAGCATTTTATGTGTTATCAGTACTCGTGAAGAAGTATTTAGCTACCTCGAAAACCATTAAAGCAATTTAATTATTAGAGAAAGTTTTGGTCGAATGTTCAATAACGTTTCAAGTTGAAGTTCAAGTTTTTCAGAAGACACTTCACAATTTTAAATGAATGATTACCTTCGATGAATAGCGAATAAACATGCATTGAAAATCAGCTGTGCCATCAAGCGAAACAGAAAACCATGCTGCTCCATATGTAAGCGCTACCAGAGTGTAACCGACTGGTCTAGATCATTGAACAAAACTGATAGATCAGCTGGTGAGTTGTATGCAAGTCGGGCCACAAACCGGTTAACCGGTTTCAAGCATATTGGAGAAGTTTTGTCCAGTCGCCGCTAGGTGCTGTTGTAGATTCTGTTTTATGTACAAGTCGTATTGGTAGCGCTCAACTTGTCTTCTCAGCTGCGGTTCTTGTATAATTCGAACCGGTTGATTTGTTGGAGACGCTGAGGTTTCGCAGTGTATCATCGATTGCAAGGATTGTGTTGTTTATGTGCATCTTTATTGCCGCGTTTCAGGCGAACATTTTCTTCGTTTGTATCCATACGTTTGATATATAAATACATGACGAGAGCATGGTTTTAGCTAGGAGCAGTTCATTTGCATATCAATCAAGTTGTAGCAATGTTACAGCAATTAGCGTATTTTTCATGTTTTAACGATTGGATTCTGTGTAATAATTGATTTGACTTTATTAAAGAGACTTTCAGCCCTTGGCTCCTGTGTGATAACGTAAATCATTATACTTCTGCTGATCTTGAACGTAAAAATTAAATAAACCACTTGATTATGACGAAAATATCAAAGCCCACGCAAAAAATGTGCTCTGATGTAAAATTGAGCTTATCAATACGTATATTTTTCGCAAATTATGACATGTGTGATCCCATATGCCAATAATGCACTTCCAAAAGATAATATTCAGTTAAAAAAAATAGGTATCGCTTTCAATGAAATTTTTAGAACAACTTCAAAACCAGAACTACTTGGGGGTAAAATAAACAGCTGGTTTAAACGCTATCCATTTTTTATAAAATTTTGTGCTAACTCGGTATATTGAAATCATATTTTGACACATATTTTTACACAACTAGTGCAAAAAGTAAACAAAAAATATTTTACGCTCATAAAATAAGATTTTTATTCGAAAAATCGCTTGTTTTAGTACATTTTTTTTACAAATAATTATTTCAACACATTCCAAAGTATAAAGTTTTGAGGTGAAACATCAAGAAATCCCATTGCAATTTTGCATTCAAACTTTAGAGGCACAAATCTGACGAACGACGCATCGAACCAAGCCGCACTTGGTTATCCTGGCTTTGCTCACTTGCAAAAAGAGGCAGCTTTTCCAAATCAAGCGCATTTGTTTACGATTTTTTTAAGATTTGTGCTCTTGAAAACGTGAGTAGGGGTCCAAGTCGGCCATTGTGGCAGCCATATTGGTATTCTTTGAAGTTTCTCCTTAAGAGTGTAGCATATAAAGTTTGTATTAAATTTGTTGCCCTACACTTGAATATATCGAAATTATACATTTAAACTTGTTTTTGAAGACATGTTCATTTTACCCACACTTTTTTCTATTGCCGTTTTTCTTTTTGAACCTGGGTTGGAACTGGATTGGCGGAAAATGTGTAAACAAACAAACGTCACACGGTGTCAAAATTTCGATTGTTATCGAACATTCATGTACCTTTTTTCTTCGAAAATGATTAGTATTTAAGCTATATATTCATAATCGGAAAACTAGAAAATATTTCATCGGCGAAAATTTTTCCATACATTTTGTATGCGACGTTTTTGGGCTAAAATAGTAATTATTGATTTTTAGTATAGCTAAAACTCATCTAACTCAAATTTTCCCCGTTAGAATATTTTCAAATTTTGCATTTATACATTATAGCCGAAGTTTAACCCTTTATAAGGCAGTGGCAACTATATTGCCACCTTATACACATATTTTTTTCTGTTCGTTTAGAAAATTTTTACAATTTCTGTTTAACTGATGGATACATTAGGCCTTTGTGAACACTCATGATTTTTTTGAGCCATAACAAATATGAATGGGCTTTTTTAGAACAAAATGTCTCTCCAAAAACTGCCATTTTTGAGTGCATGAAGGTTTATAAGCTCGAAATTCTGTTATGGTGAGCGAATTGAAAATCGAATGATGGGAAATGAAAGGCCTATGTTCCTTTTACTTGTGGACAAAATTTCAACTTGATTGCTTAATTACTTTTAGAAACACAGCCTTTTGAAAAAATGTACTATAATAAATGGGCATGTACCAAAATTGCCATATCGTTCAAAATAATTGGCCAATCGAGTTCAAATCCACACAAGTAACTCATGAATATTAGGGCAATAGCCTGTCAAAAAATCAGCATGATTGATTAACGCATCACAAAATAAAAACAAATTAAAGTTTGTTGACAAAAAGTTGAAATTTAGACCATTTTTTCCATACAAAATCGACCATCGAATTTTTTGAAAATAAAAACGTTTTTGTTCATTACACCACATGTACTTCATCTTCCAATGTAGAACGAGTGGATTCCGTGCCTGGTTCTCTCGGCCTTATAAAGGGTTGACATTCTATGCAGAAAAATCCGAGGTACATGAAAGTTCGATAATAATCAAAATTTTGACACCATGCGTCAAACAAACTCAAATAAACTTTAGTACAAGCGAAACCGAAGTCGGGTTGGGGTTGAAACTGTGATCTCATCCAGTTCCAACTCAGGTTGGAACTGGATCAAAAAGAAAAGCGGCATATGACTCTGTTTTCTTGCGTTTTGACTCTCTTGAAGTTTTTGATACTTAAATTCTGTATACCATACTTGACACCTAAAAGTAGGTAAATTTTCTAACGAAGTGAAAAACTGAAGTTGTGTCTACTTAATACATCACTGGATAGCTATTACAACAGTTTCTAATCTCACATTTTTTAAGTATTCATGCCAACTATTGACCAATCCAAATACTATATACAAATATATAAATATATGAATAAAATGTTTGTGATTTGTTTTTAAATTACTTTCGTTAAGAATTAGCGAGAACGGTCAATTTTTTTTGTTCTCCCGTAAATGAATTTCATGCAATAGGTTTCGTAAGACTTATTTAATTTTTTTTTTGTGAAACGGACCTAGTGCGATAGTCCAAATACTTGACGCTTACGCCGAGGAGCTGGGATCGAATCCCAATCCTGACAAACTCGCAAAATGTGAGTTCTTTCTTCGGAAGGGTTAAAATTTCGTTAACACAGATTACAAACTTCTTTTAAGAATTCAATGGAAAATGTAACTCACTGCTTCGTTCAAGATAGTTTTTAAAATTGAACCTGCTTTCAAAAGCTAACATATTACAGAATAGAGATACTTTCATTATTATTTACCCTTCGGATTATTGCACGTCAAAGTGAAGCCATTTTTGCAAAACAAATTAATAAACGACAGTTTCAACATCATTTTTCAGCAAGAAGCAAATTATGGTGTGATTTCGATGGAAGAAAGGCAAAATAAATAAGGCCTTTCTTCTGCAGGTAAGACCTATCGTTAAGTAGTTCTAATTGGTAGCATACTGATTTTTCTACTACTTGTAAGGTATATTTTATCAGTCAAGTACAAGACACTGAAGACGACCTTACAGTTGAGGTCGAAATACGTATCTGTCAAAGGATGCAAATTCTAAGTGGAATTCAAAGGAACAGTACTTAACGCGATTTTCTTTTCTTTTTTATTTATTTAGAAAAATGTAATTTTGCAGAAAAAAGCACAATTGGTTTCTTTAACGGTGTTGAGATAATTCCATATTCTGAATCTGCATGCGAAACTGAGCCGAAATCCAAATTTTCATGAATTTTGGGGCCCGGGAAGCTATTTAAAAATCAATTTGAAGTTTGTATGGGAGCGGTTTGTCGAATCACCCCTCGTCGAATATTGTACTGGGTGGAGCTGTCAAACAGTTACCCAGCTGTCAAAAGGTGATTTCAAAAAATCTCTGTGAATTTGTTTTTAGGTACCAAAATAAAGTTCTAAAAATCTGAAAAAAATAATAGTGGCTCAGAAAAAGGTGCTCTTTCGTATAAAATCAAAAAATCGATACATTTTTCTTAATTTAAAAAACCAATTGGGCCCATTTTACCAAAAGAATAGAACGCCCAATTTTTGCTAAAAAAGAGTACATGAACTCTAAAAAGAGTACGTCTATGCACGCCACGTTTGCTAAAGGTGCCTTTTCACTGTTTGTCATAATGCCAAATATTTCTGGATTCTGGCGTTCGATTTGAATAGGTCGAATGCTTGCTGTGATTCCTATGTTCATACGACCTATTCAAATCGAACGCCAGATTTGCCATTGGAGTCCGAAATTCATCCAAGGTTGCCATTATTCATGTTGTGTTGATGACTTGTTGGGCTTGTTTGACCAAATCTGGCGTTCGATTTGAATAGGCCGTAGGAACATAGGAATCATAGCAAAAATTCGACCTATTCAAATCAAACGCCGAAAATATTCGTCATATGTAATGGTACCTAAAGGCTAAAGCTCTTCTATTTTTTTGACGTTTCGTTGCCTTGTTGTTCAGACTTGAAAAAAAAATCAGCGTCTTTTCATAGGTAGTGTGATTAAACTCAAAATGTGGATTCGCGAGCTTTGGGAAGTGGGCTCTACTCATTGATGTTTTTCAAGTGGGATTCCTTCATCAGGAGCTCCTTCTGGAATTCCTCCAGGAATACCATCCGTGGTTTCTCAACAATACAGGGGATGGCCAAAATGTTCGGGATAGGCAACTTTTTTCCTCCAACAAAAAATTCAACATGCTGTAACTTTTCATAGAGTGCATCAAAAAATCTAAAATTTTGACTGTTTGTCAACCTATTATATGTGCATCTTTGGTACAAATTTGGGCTCGATTTATTAATGTTTCGCAAAGTTAGAACCGTTCGGGTATAACACTATTATTTAGACAACTAATTTTTGAACTGTCATATCTCGGGAACCAGTGAACCGAATTGAATGATTTTTTTAACGTTCATCAACAATATATTGATACTTAATACGACGTTATAAAGTATAATATTTTCTCACGGCGAATTAAGTTACACCGCGTTGAAATTTTTACCCATATGGAGGAAAATAAGTCAAATTTACAATACCACACAAAAATTACTAAATGTGTTCTTCCATCAATAGGCTCTAATATATCTGATTGGAGATAACTTGAGAACAGAAGTGGAAAATCTTTGGATATCAACACTAAAATTTATTCACATTGATGTAAAAAAATACATTTTTTCGAGAAAAATCCTAGAAGTGTCAATCCATGATGACTTTTTTCAACGATTTAAAAATACCTATGTTTTAATAGTTTGTGAAGCATTTACATAGTGTTAGTGTACGTTCAAAATTTCATTCAATTCGGTTCACTGGTTTCCGAGATATGACAGCTCAAAAATGAGTTGTCTAAATAATAGAGTTTTACCCGAACGGTTCTAACTTTGCGAAACATTAATAAATCGAGCCCAAATTTGTACCAACGACGCACATATAATAAAGTGTCAAGCAGTCAAAATTTGAGATTTTTTGATGCACTCTATGAAAAGTTATAGCATATTGAACTTTTTTGTGAGAGAAAACAAAGTTGCCTATCCCAAACATTTTGGCCACCCCCTGTATTTTCTAGGATTTCTTCAGAAGTTTCCTTTAAGACTTTTCCAGGTATTTCATCAATCAGTAAGCCCTTCTGGGATTCCTCCAGAGATTGCTGACAGGATTTCTTAAGAAAATCCTTAGTTCCTCCAGAAGTTCCTAAGGTTCCCCTAGCTGTTTTTTTAAACTGTATTAACGAGATAGCCCTGGGCTAGTTCATCTCGGGACCCACACTTTACTTCCCTTCCGAAGGAAGAACTCGCATTTTGTAAGTTTGTCGAGAGTGGGATTCGATCCCAGGTCTTTGGCGTGATAGTCAAGTTTGTGGGGTTTTTCGTCACCGTTGAATTTTATGTTTCGAGATTTGTTGATTTTTTTTCGGTGAAAAAAGACTTTCCAAATCGTTTTGGCATAACGTTTCGGCCTACTTCATTCAGCCATCATCAGATCTGTGAACATTTATTGAGTCAAGTTAATACAATTTTCCTTCTTGGTCTACAATTTGAAATTACCACCCACTTACACAAAACGTTTGTTCTCCACCACTGTGGTCTAACAACTAACCCTAAGTCCTATTTCTATGTATATTATTTCGTCAGATTACGTCATTCGGCTCGTCTCGGCTGTGTGCGCTTCGACAACGTTCGTATTTTGCACACTAGTCCATTGTACGCTGCGTCTATACCACCACACTCGCGCTGTAGGTTTACAGTGGTGTTATTCCCTAGCAGCTCTATATGGAAGGCCTCTGCGATAGTTCTGTTCTCCTGGTTGTCAATGCTTTCCAGGATCTCGGTTTTTTGGAAGTCGAAATCGTGTCCTTCTTCAATGTGGTGTTGTCCTAGTCCTGTTTTCGCTTCCTTTTTCCTTATGTTATTTCTATGCTCGTTTAGACTTAGGGTTAGTTGTTAGACCACAGTGGTGGAGAACAAACGTTTTGTGTAAGTGGGTGGTAATTTCAAATTGTAGACCAAGAAGGAAAATTGTATTAACTTGACTCAATAAATGTTCACAGATCTGATGATGGCTGAATGAAGTAGGCCGAAACGTTATGCCAAAACGATTTGGAAAGTCTTTTTTCACCGAAAAAAATCAACTAATCTCGAAACACGTGATAGTCAAGTGTTCTGACCATCCAACCAGATCCGCTCCTCCCCCTAGATGTTCCCTTACGGGTTCCTCCCATTGTTTTTTCTTTGAAATTCTGTGATGAATATGGGTAATCCTTTCGGAAATCCCTCAAGAACTTCTTCCGGAATTCTCCCAGAAACTCCTTTTGGGATTCTTTCAAGAACTGCTTCCAGGATTGCTTCAAAAATTCCTTCTGGGATTTCTCTGGAAACTACATTCGGGATTCCTCCGGGTATCTTCCAGGAGCTTTTTCCTAGATTCTTACAGGGATTACTTCAAGACCTCATGCCGGGAATCCTTTGGGAATTTCTTGTGGGATTCCTCCAGAAATTATTTCCAAAATTCTTTCAATAATTTCTTTCGAGAAGTCTCCAGGAAGTTCTTTCAGGTTTCTTTCGGAAACTACTTTCGAGATTCCTCCAAAAACTTGTTCAGAATCCTCCAGGAACTTTTTCCGGATTTTTTTCAGTAACTTTATTGCTTTCTTTGCTTCTATTGCTCAGATTGCTTCAGAAATTTCAAAAAAGCTTCTGCAGATATTGCAAAAGATAATCTCAGAATAAAATTCTGCAGAAATCCTGGAAGGAATGCCTTGAAGTTCAAGAAAAAAAACCGCAGAATGAGTTCTGAATGAATTCTAGGAAATAGCCCCAAGAAGAATTCAATGTGGTGCTTCCTGAGGAATTACAGAAGGAACTCCTAGAGCAATTATGGAATACATTTCTTGAGTAATCACTGGAGTAATGCTTGAAGGAATGCTAGGAAAAAATGCTGGGGTAATCCTAGAAGAAACTCCTGGAGGAATCACTTCGAAAGGCATTTCTGGAGGAATTCAGGAACTCTTGGAGAAATCATACAGCTGCAGAAGGAATTTTCTGGAAAATTCCGGAATGAATTATTGTGAAATCCCTGAGGAGCTCCAGAAGGAATGCTATGGGGTGAGAACAACGATAGTCACATTTACTTTGTTTGCCCTTCCCATAACAAGCCTCAGCGACAGCAGGCATCATGCCGACGTTGCCAGCCCCATACTCTCCAAGGCATCTCCTGATTTTTTTTTTGGTGGAAAATGTTTCCTGTTTTTGCAAAAACGAAAAACATCTTCCATAAGAAAAAAAAAAATCTTGAAGCAATATTATTGCATAGAAAATCTTCACAAAATTATGTCTAATACAAGAAATTTGTATTTTCAGTCGAACTCAACATTCATCGCTACAACGCCTCTGTTTTGTTTCTTGAACCAATGAGATATCAGTCGGGGACTAGCAGGCATCTTCAGTGTGTGAGCGTTGGTGATCTTCTATTTTGGGGCGATTACTCTCTAAAATAAAAAATCTCATTTTTGAGTAGCGCGCATGCCGCACAGGGACTGTGTTGGAAACACACATTTTTTTAAATTGCTCGTACGCTCACATTTTTGCAAAATATCAATATTTTTCGGTATTTGAAGGTGGTTTATAAACCCAGTGAGGTTGCCATGTCGAAATTATTACAAAATACATGCTCATGTGAGCGTACGAGCAATTTAAAAAAAAATGTGTGTTTCCAACACAGTCATGTGCGGCATGGATGTTTACTAAAAATGTGCAGGCCGAACACATTTTTGAGCGTAGCCGTTTTTGCGTGAATGGCGCCTGCCACGTCAGGTTACAGGTCAATGTGGAGAAGGGAAGGAAGTGATCGTTTGTATCCACAATAGACCGAATATACATCTACGTCTGCACAAATTCATGCAGATGTTGGAGTGTTGAGTGGATATGGTTAGCAGAGGTTCGCCTATTGGTGCGTGGATGCATATGTGTGATAATTACTATGAAGCTAATGCGGCACAGTTCGCTGGATTGCATAACTCGTAGGCGTTATCTGATAGATAACACTGTGCTGTGAACGATGGAAGGAAGAGGAATGGCTTTTCAACCGTTTCTGGTTCTAGCAATAGCTATTAGTTGTATTTGTAGAGAGAAGAGAGACAAAGTTCAGTAACAAATTTTGAAAACGACGTATAATCAATGGTGTACCATTGATTATACGTCGTTTTCAAAATTTGTTACTGAGTTCATAGAAAGATGCAAAGTAGGAGGAAAGGGACGGGCCAAGGCCGTCTTAAAAGGAACAGTACTTAACCCGATTTTCTTTTCACTTACAGGTATTCCACTAACACCCTGCGGTTCATCATCATCATCACCAGGACAATTGTGAGAAATTCGATTCCTAAGACTACAAAATCTTCAAAAAATAATTTGCAGGAAATTTTAATTTTCGGTTTGAACTTTGCTGATAATTTTAGGAGTAAAAGACTCTTTTTCAAAAGGGCTTGACACCCGAAAGGAATAATTTGAATTGAGCTCAAAAACTTCAAAAGAAACTCTTGCCCCACTCGAACTTTTGCCCCACTTTAATCTACGTGTAATACAGGAATTTTGTATTTTTGGTTTGAATTCAATGTACCGCGACCCTGCCTAGAGGTTGACATTTTATCGGTAATTCATTTGGAAACTGTTCCGACAAAATGTTTAGGAGGTAATTTTACAACTATTTTATTAATTTCATCAGCATACGCTTCGGAAGATGTTATATGAGCTTTCTTGCCGATCATTTTAGGAGCTTCTGAAGCAATTTTATTTTGAAATCACTCAAAGAGGTTTTTCCTTCTTTCAAAATTTTTAGTTAAGAATAAATAAAAAATAACAATAACAATAATCAATTTTCATTTGAAAATTACTTCAGCAGTTTTTTTGCTAATTTTATTTTTAATTCTCTTTGTAATTTTATTTACCGGGATTAACCCAGCAGATACACCCTCCGGCAATCCCTTTCAGAATTGCTTCGGTAATATCTTTAGTTAATAATTCGGCAATGCCTCTGGGAAATTCTATGCATATGTCTTTGGAAATTTCTTCGACTAATTATTTTGAATGCTCTCAGCTTTTTTTCGGAAATGTTTTCTGTAAATCCTTTGGAAATTCGTTCATCAATGCCATCCCAAATTCGAAAATCGGTAATTTAGGTCTTGCAAATGTCAGTTTACTATTGCCAGCATGGGTCAAGATATCTTTTAATTTTTTGCACGTCATTTTCAAAATGTTTTAAGCTTAACCTATTTTGTCAATCATTTTAAATTCTAGAGCGCGAAATATCTTGTCGAAAGCTCGTGAATCTGTTCCTGGATGAAAAGGACATTGATAGAAGATTGTGAAGCTCAAGCTCCACGAAACTGACATGTTCATGACCTACTATGTATCGTAAAAGTAAAAACAATAGAAATAGTTCATACTATTGCATCAAAATGTGTTTTATAGTCATTTTTTGTCAATATAATCTAGTTTATATGCAATAATTCGAAAACAGTAGGCCGTGGAGTTTTGACGTCTAAGATAGAGTTGTTTATTTAGTCAAAATGAACAACTTTTTCAAAGACATAAACTATCTAATGTGTAACAGTAAAAAGTTACATGCTGGCACTACTTATATTTATACTGTTACAAAAAAGCTATTATCTCAAAAACACCAAAAAATACCTCTCCAAATTTTTGGCAGTATGTTCACCTAGTATTGCTTCGTATTTGCTGAAAATTTGAAGTTGCGATTTTTTGTGCTTTGCGAGATATTAAGACATGAAATTCACACTGTTTTTTCGAATTTGTATTTTTATTTTTAATTTTTAATGATAATATTAAACATATTCCCATACAATGTGTTTGGTTTGACACATATGCATTGGGAAAAAAATAAACTCACATGGTTTCTGGTAAAAATGTCAAAATTAGCTTAAAAAACTGTTTTTTCATTGATTGGTTTTTATTTTTTAAATAACTCGAAAACAGTAGGCTGTGGAATTTTGACGTCTGAGAAAGAGTTGTTTATTTTGCCAAAATAAACATTTTTGATTGATTGATTTGTCTTTATTAGAGAGACTTTCAGCCCTTGGCTGGTTCGTCTCTTTCCCTATAAACATTTTTGCCGAAGACGCCAAGTCTCTAGGACGTAAAACAAAGAAGTTAGATGGTGGCGCCACCTATGCGGACGAGTTGCGAACTACTACGTTCTTAGCAATAGATGCCTCTGCTGATGTCAAACAACTTTGTCGAAGACACCATGTATCGGAAATGCTTCGTTTTGTCGTAATTAATTTAGTTCCGCTAGATTGCGATTCTGGCCCTTAGTGCCATGGACAGGGTAGAAAAGTGACAGCAGCGCAACGCCAACCAGTTCGATATAGTAGAATTAGAATAGATTATATTTAGGTACTGTATAAAGTGTAAGTGCAGCCGCCAATTGGAATCGCTCACGCAGTGCCCTAAAAGTGCTGTAAATTAGGTTCTGTGGTTGAAGAATAAAAAAAAAATTCTAAGAGGTAGTCTGAGAGGATTCTATGGAAGAATATATGGAAAATATCGGAAGTGATTTCTGTAAACATCCTGCGAGAAATCTCTAGCAAATCACCTGGGAACCGTCCACAAAATACGCAACGCTCTAGGGGGCTGGGGGAGCATGGCGTAGCGTAAAGATCTGTACAAAAAATTGGGATAATAATAAATGGTCACTGCCCTGAAGAAATTCCGGAAGGATTCCTTCCAATACTTATGGATCAACCTTGGAATAGTTGTCATGAGGAATCATTCAAATAATCTTAGTACGAAATTCATGAGCTTTTCACCTGATACAATCTCGAGAGTAATCCGGGGACACGTTTCTAGAGGAATCCAATGCGAAATCTCAAGAGGAATCCCAACAATAATCTTAGAAGCAAACCCATGAAGAACCCCTTGAAAAATCCCTGGCTGAATCCATAGAGCAGAGGTTTTTAGACTTTTTGTCTTGAGCTGCACGGTGCACCCGAGCTTTAATTTGGGGGGAAGTAGGGTATCAGGATGCTTCGTTGGCATAGTCCCCTCGTTCGGCCTATCTCAACGTAAACCAAAAACTCAATCAAACACGCATAACTGGATATCGGAAAAGCTATCCGCCAAACAACTGTAACATTTCGTTTCAATTTTAGCACTTTGGAGCATTAAAATTGAATGAAAATGATACTTTGTTTAGTTTTTGTAGACGCCATGATTCTTCGGCTTAGTGGGTAGTCTATACACATGATCATAAATGGCATGATTCTGGAACATTTCGAATTGACTTTTCAATAACTGAACATTTGATGCGAAGGTCAAAGATGCTATTTTGAACATGTGTATTTATTTTCAACGAATAATAACTATTTAACAAATTGAATATGGGCCGAATATTTTTTTATTTTTTACTTATTTGTTTATTTGGAAGGCTCGGGCGCCACATGGGCATAACTGAGCCGAAATCTTTTGTTTTACATTGATTTTACATTTTACAATTTATTACTGCCTTAAGACTATGTTAGTTTGGGAAGCCGAAGTACTCGCGGGGGCCGAATATTGAGGACATTTTTTCAGTATGTACCCAAATCTTGGCCCATCAGTAAGGTGACGTCAAAAACACCGATAAAAAGACATCGGTGAAGAAAGAACTTCAGTTAAAGTGATTTATTTATAGTTTTTTGATAATTTGGCTCCGAAAATGTAATTTAAAAGTAAGATTGGTGAACAAACAGCGATAATACTTCAGCAGAAATATTGAAAAAATATGATAATTAGTGGTTCTAGTGCATGGAAAGCAATAGGCCAACGTTGTAGCCACTAATAGGCCAATTTTTGCACCATAGACCAACATTGCATACCATCGCATCGAATCTTTTAAACTTAAGTAAATTCTTGAATATTCACGTTAGTTTACTTCCAATTGGTGAAACATGCATTGCCTAAAGTGTGTAATAGGGCAACATATTATTTCTAGTGCTATTAATTTATGAGTTATGGTCAAAATTGTCAAGGCAGCTTACAAATTAGGCCAAGGAATGGTACATAAGTATACCCTAATTTACAGTTTAAAATATGATTTTAATTTTAATAAAACAGCTGTATTATTCTTATTAGGGAACTGGTTGTTACTTATTGGTACCTTATAATATTGCCAATTTCCGGAAAAGGTGCTTTTCTGAGATCTAATCAAACTAAATCCTCTAGGGGAATCAATATGATAGTCTTCATATAAAACGAAAGGCTAATTTCAACATAAGCACAATTTCACTAGCAGACAAAACTTTGCTGTTTATTAATCGTTTCAACGTCATTGATTTAATTGGCTCCATTTACAATAAATTCCAAATCTATGAAACGACCATATTGTTGCTGTCAGCTGGAGTCCATGACAATGCCATTCTTTTAAAAATTTCTTAAATCCTTGAAAAACACTTGAACTTCATTCTTTCCATCCAATGCGGTACATTCTCAAATTCAAACAATTGAGCGAATGTCATTGTTTCGGAAACTAAACGAAAAAAAGTTATCCCCCAGCTGAGTTCAATGCGCTATCCCATACGGAAAGAATCCTGACGACAATCTTTACCGAACACACACTCATCCATACATACAGAGGTAGTTGTAGCGTGCTGTCGAGCCATTATTCATAGCGACGGCTGGCATGGAATTCCATTTAAAATTTAAATTTCTCTCACACTCATCGGGAAAAAGGATATTGCTAGCAGAAACAGAAAAAAAAAACACACGGACGGGGATCCTAACAACAATCGGGTGTTGTGTTGCTTGCTGCTTTCCACCCTGCTGCTCGATTCTCATACATAGTTTGCGCAGATTCCCGAAAGGAACAATGCAAAGGGGGTAGGCGATAGGCGCTCTATCAAATGTATGCTAAGGGTGTGCGCTGAACCCGAGAAAGGGGGTATAACATGAGCAGAAAATATCACGCTGATAAACGTAGTGCTTTGTAGAAACCTTCAAAATGGTATATTTCTATTTCTGTTACATAATAGGTAACTGCGTATGGAGATTATATCTTTTTTTCTGTTTGGTTTTATGCGGGCGTTCAAATTTTGAAATTGAAAGTGATAATAACTGAGTGATACTCATGTTTTCAATTGACATTATTACCATTACAGTAATCGGTAGTTCAATGAAACCTCATCTGTGGTTACTAGCACAGAAAACAAATGTGCAATGTGCATGGCATTACACGACATCAGGTATCAGTAGGCTCCAGAGGCACGTTCTTCTCCATTTGGGAAGTTTGTGCCATCGCCATGAACACGAGTCTATTCATCATTTACCTGAGGGAGAAGGGAAGGAAAAAAGGATGGGACAGGGGAAAGGACAGGTAAGGGAATAGGATCGTTATACACGCATAAGCGTACCACAATGGGTTCACATAGCGTCCTGAAAAGGAAACTTTAATTACGCATAAGCGTACCACAGTGGGTTCCAAACAGCGCCCTGAGAAGGGCGCTGTGATAACGCATAAAGCGTAAAGAGAGCCTATAGCTCTTTACCACAGCGGGTCAAGAACAACAGAACGTCCTGAAGATTCAGGTTTCTGAAGTCAGTTTCACTTAATAGGAGTTTTCCGTGTACTCGGAAACGCAGTTGTGCAAAAGCTGGACAGTTACATATCAAATGATACGAAGTTCCATAATCGGGTTCACAGCTATCACATGCAAATGAATCAGCTTGCTGTATATTCGCCATGTGATAGCTGAGTCGGCAGTGGCCAGTATCAATGCTTTGACCAGCATGCTGCAATTCTGCTTTGACAGATTTGTTAGATACTTCGCCACTCGTAGAGATGGCTCAGTCCAATACAATTTTGTTTGACGACATGACTCCAAACTATTCCAGTATCGTTTCTGCTGAGTGGCATCCCAGGTGTCAATCTGAAGCTTTACCCAACAATTGGGTACCGGAATAGCTGGCTCAGGGCCAATGAAGTCATGTGATACTCCAGTGCGAGCTAACTCATCATCCAATTCATTTCCAGTGATAAAAGAATGGCCAGGTACCCATATAAGGTGAACAGAACAGCGTTTGCTGAATTCAGCTCCTCGATTTGAGTTCGACAAGCGATAACTAAATATCTTCGACCTGGAGTTGGCCGACGCAAGTGCTGTAATAGCAGCCTGGCTATCTTAACGGAAGTATATTACTTTGCCCATTACGTGCTGCTGAAGTGCTGTTTGCACTCCGCACATAAGAGCAAAGATTTCGGCCTGAAAAACGGGGCAGTGTCTACAAAGTGAGTAAGACTGATGCAGCCTTAATAAACACCAGCACCTGCTCGACCTTCGAGAAGGGAGCCATCAGTGTAACAAACGATGCCGTCCGAAGTATTTCTCTCCAGATATCCAGATGTCCACTCTTCCCGGGAAGGGAATTTCGTGGAAAATGTCCTATATGGAAAATAGGACAACTTTGTCCCAATTCACCAAAAGTGGAAACAACGAGGCGTGTGTTGAACTGCGTTTCGCAGGAGTTTCCTCTAGTAAACCGAGTACCCATAGGCGGTAAGTGCAAGAAAGTGCTTTTTGTTTGAGATGAATGTGTAGTGGGGCAACATCAAAGATGACTTCGAGCGCTCCAGTGGGAGTTGAAGAGAACGCTCCAGAGGTCGCCATGATGCACATCCTTTGAAGATGGCCTTATTTTGATTGGACCGTTCTCATTTTGCCCTTTTGCCACTACACAAGACATTCAACCAATACTGGACGAACAACAGTTGTGTAAATCCATTTGATATACTTGGGTTTCAGACCTCAAGTTATACCAAAGGATCGCCGGCATTGCCCGAAGGCCATACAAGCTTTCTTGATGCTGAACTCAATATGCGGTATCCAGGAAAGCTTGGAATCACAAATGACTCCTACGTACTTTACCTGTTCAGTCACATTAATTTCAGAATTAAAGAGACGCAAAGGTTGAAAACCATTACGGTTACGCTTTTCCATGAAAAGAGCAATAGATGTTTTACTCGGATTAACCGAAAGGCCGAAAGGCCGTATTGGCGACACCAACCCTCAACTATCTGAAGAGCGTTTTGCATCAGATCGAAGAGGGTGCTGATGCACATACCGACTAACAATGTTAGGTAGTCGTCGGCAAAACCATAAGAAGGAAAGTTGATATTATTGAGTTGCTCTAATAGCGTATCTGCCACGAGATTCCACAAAATTGGTGGCAAGTGGAGCATCCACAAAGACTATATTTCCTAATCGCTGCTTAATGCAGCGAGAAGAGATGTCGGTTTCTGAGCATTTGGTACATAAATCGAATTGGAAATCATTGGAGATATTCCATGACCCCGTGCGGCTTCCAATATGGCGTCTAAAGGCACGTTGACAAAGGCACCATCGATATCTAAGAAAACACCCAAACAAGATTGCTTTTGAGTGAATGCTTTCTCGATATCGTAAGGTTACACAAGGGTGTAAAAGAGTCACAGTGGACTTTCCAGATTGGTAAGCATGTTGGTTCACATGAAGAGGCACGTTGGCCAGATGAACATCACGGATGTAATGATCCAAAATGCGTTCTAAGCATTTCAGAGCAAAAGAGTTCAAACTGAGAGGTCTGAAACTTTTTGCTTCTTCATACGAAGTACGACCCACTCTCGGAATAAACGTTACAGAAATGTTCCGCCTGGATTTGGAAATATACCCTGTAGCAAAACTGCAAACAAGTAGTTTTTTCAAAACATGTTTGAAATCATAAAATCCCTTCTGAAGCAAAATAGGATAAATCCCATCTCATCGGAGGAAGTCAGATCGCCATTTGGCAAACGAAGTTCGTTCACCCGGAAATCCTTAGATTTCGCAAGGATTTTGTTTAACCGACCGACTTCACTCAAGCTGGAAACATTTGTACAAAGGTTTTTCCAGCCGGATCGTTCAGCAGACCGGAGAGCTTTCCTGTAGGCCTTGCGAGCCGACCTGAAAGCCCCCGAACCAGCCGAACGTCGTCTGTTCCAACTCTTTCTACATTGTTTCCTGAGCTTAGCCAGATCAGAGTTCCACTAAGGGGTTCCTCTTGTGATCTTCACAGACCGTAGAGGGCATGCTTCTTCAAAAGCTTCCATGATGAAGGCCGTTGTAGTATCAACGGCATCACCTAAATCACTTGGAGTGTCAATTGATGGTGAGTATCCATGAAATTTGGCTGCAACCAAATCGGTAAAGAGATCCCAGTTGGTTGACCAGGGATTCCTGAAACGCAAAGTTTGTAACATTCAAGTGTTCAAAAAAGATGTAACGATGGTCAGATAAAGATTTTTCATGTGACACATGCCAATTGGTAATCTCCTGACTTATTCTTCTAGAGCAAAGCGTTATGTCTAACACTTCCTCTCACTTCCTCTGCCAACAATTAGCGGAAGGCCTTTTGAAGTGCAGTATGCGATGAATTGTTTGAAAGCATCCGTAGAGGATGGTTTATCATGCGGTAAATAAACCAAACAATTGACGTATTTGCTGTTGAGGTCTCCAACAGAAACATCAATTGTGATAGCACATACATCTCTGGTAACATAAGTTTACAAAATAAAACGAAAGTCGTGAACTTCTGTCAACGACCAAAATTTTTGAAGCACAATTTAGCGCTGATTTCGAAACCGACCTTCAAAAAATTTTAAGTATCAATATCGAGCTTTACAACTTTTCAAAATATGCAATTTACTTAAATTCAAATATACTGCGTTTTGTTCAACCAATTTTAAATCTTTTTCCATAAATTTAAAGCTGAATACAATACCATTCGATCATCTGAATACAGGTTTTGCGTCAGGTTGATGAAATTCAAGATATTGGCGAGTTTTTGGGACGATCTCCTTAAATTTTAGCAAAATTCCCAATTTTTTTTGAAGAAATGTATTTTTTTCAATAAGAAAAAAAAACAATTTAAAAATTCTTTCTTGACGTTTTTTACACATCATATGTTGTCCGTTGTCCGTGTCTTTTTTTTACACATCATATGTAGGCGAGTTACAGTAAAAATTTCAGCTCAATCGGAGAATTGATTACGGATAATGAGATGTTTAAAGTGAGCGACGTTGCTTAAAAATAGAACAAAAATCGATTTCAAATCATCAACCTTGTATGGAAAGTCGAAAAAATTTCCGCTCTACTGTATTTTTGCCTTTCTCGTTCACCTAAGTGAACTGAAAGGCTATATGTTCACTCAAAAAAATTTTTTTCGATAGGAGGCTCGGAGGGTCCAGTCACATATACCAATCAACTCAGTTCGACGAATTGAGATGATGTCTGTATGTGTGTATGTATGTGTGTCTGTGAACAAAATAAGTTCACTCACTTTTAAGGCACTTCCCATTGGCCGATTTTTCGGATTATAGCTCGAATCGAACCGGAATTTTACCGCATTGTTTGCTATTGAAAATGATTCGGATCGGTCAAGGCGTTTCGGAATTATGGCCAATTGAATGATCCGGACCAGCATTTTTCACCCGAGCGACAGGTGTAACAGCCTGCTTAAGTTGGTGCGCGACGACCGCGACGACGGACGCCGCAGCCCGCAGCGCCGCAGCACACCACGAGAACGAAAGTAAGGCCAGTAGTACACAGGATCAAATATTTGACAAGAAAAGAACTCAAGAAACAACATCAGTTTGACATTAATGAAAATTCGATCGAGTCAAACAAGATGTTTGAGCATTGGTTTCTTTTCGGACAAATATTTGACCCTGTGTACTAACAGCTTAAGAGAGAATGTGAGAGAAAACGACGACGACGAAAGAGCGGCGCTAACGTGCTATACATATAAGCAAAAAAAAAGCCTAGAGTTGTCACCCATCACTAACGAACCACGTATGAGTGTAATGATGGCAACATGTCCTGATATTTCAAAGTTTACTTTTAAACAGGGAAACCACGTAGACTTTATGGGGGGAAGGGGGTGGGTCTGGCCAAAGTCTACGCTCCATATAAATTTTAAAAAAATTGTATGGACAAAAGTCAACGACGGGGGGGGGGGGCAAATTTTGGTATACGTAGTTTATGAACAGCCCCTTCGGAATGACGAATCAGTCGTACGACCGATTGCCTCCCTCCCCCTAAAGTAAAACGTCATCGAAATGGGACAACTGGCATGGATATCCAGCGCTTCGACGCCGACCCAAACCCATCCGAGTGCATGGGCTGGGTTGAGGAGGCTGACCGAGTATAGCACCCCACCTCACTGCCATTCATAGTTCGATAGCGATGGCGATGCTAAGTGACGGACGGGAGGCAGCCGAAGGTTTTCGTTTTAAATTACGTTCCTATAGGATATTTACCTAGTTGATCGCGGATACTGCCTTTCCGCGTTTCGTCGCGAAACTGGGCCTAGTTTTGAAGTGCATCCCACCAAGGTATTTACATATTCTAAGGTAGTCTTAGATGTCAAAACTGGCTGAGCGGCCATTATTTTTTCACCGTGAGAAATTCTGGAAACAAATCCCCCGCCACCTCAAATTCCTTTGAAATTTCGCTTCCTCTGCTTTTCTCCACAAACTAAACGTCATGCTCAACCTTACAATATATAAAAACCTTGCATCCCACTACCGGCACCAATGCAACATCAATGCTGGGACAGTGTGAGCGAAAGGGTTGTCACTCGCGAATGATGTTGTTTGCCCACCGAAAGTCTGGTGCGCGCGGGCAGGATCAGGATCACGCACACAGCCAGCGGTGACGCGCGGACCGGACAGCTGACTGGTTGGGTTGGGTTTCGGTTCGGGTGGCTGTGGGTGGTTGTTGGGTGGTGCCGCGCCATTCGGATGGACCGAAACGAATAAATTAGATTGATGGATATAGATTAAATAGGGTAAAAGCCTTCTTCTTCGGCCTAGTACCTATATTCATCTCATTTTGTCTCAAAGACTAGAGATGTGCGCCGTCGAGATTTATTACTTTACACCGCCGGATGTTTTGATTTTCCAGCACGCCGCCAGCTTAAAACTCATCACGCCGCCGAACTTAGAATTTCCTCAATAATCTTCAGAAAATAATCGATTTAAGTTTAAACGCTCCCAAAATGAATGCATGCCATTCATTGCCGAATAAAAAAAAATCCTTAAACGATCCAGTTGAGATTTTAGTTACTTTTTAGTCATTTATATATCATCATAAAAAAAATCCTAGCAAATATCATATTCTTCACACAAGTTGTATAAAGCATGCAACGGCAGCATGCACGCTTTTCCCCGCGTGACGTCATAACGACGTTCGTTTATAATTCAGATCCTATTGCGGATTTTACCCCGTAAAAGACTCACACCTGAAAAATTTTATGCCACCAAAATATTGTCACACCGCTTTTCCCATACACTGATTGAGTTTTGCCGCCGCTAAAAAAACACCATTGAACGCACTCTCTCGGTTGGCACAATGAATACATGGTTCATTCAGTTGCTAGATGCCATGCAAAGTGACGTGTGAGTATTTATTTTTCCTCTTCGAAGATTTGATCGAAAGTCTATCAACGAATGAAAAATGCAATAATATTGTTACAAAAATATTCTTAAGATACCACATTCAATGCAGCAAATTAGCCGCCGCCGTTTAGCTATTTCACCGAGTTTGATAGTACACTCTTAAATCGCGTTCTACATAGCAATCGCTAGAATTAAACCGACAGACAATTCATATAGGGTGTGTGTTCCATCATTAGCAATCTTACGCTCCCATATTCATCCTATTCGAAAATAAGCCTGTAGGGTAGTGGAAGTATTTTGGCCCGGGGTATGTATTTTGGCCCACCCTGGGTTTTTTATTACATATATCATATAATCTCTACCAAATCTTGGCAAATGATTATTGGAACTTCCAATAATCATTTACCAAGATTTGGTAGAGATAATTATGATAAATGTAATAAAAACCCAGGGTGGGCCAAAATACATGCCCCGGGCCAAATTACCTCCACTACCCTATCTTCTGGAACAGGTTCGTTGACATTTTCCGGTGCTAAACAGGGTGAACATAATGACTGTGATAATTGTTGGAAAACGACGATATAAACAGGTAAAATCACGTTCGGAAATGCCAAAAATTACGTCAGAGGATATTACAAATTTATCTGCTGTGTATATTTTGCATGAAAAATATGTCAAGATTTAAAAAAATGATTACTTGAATATCTATATGATGCCTCAATATTAAATACGGCGATTGTTTTCTAGAATTTATTCTCTGAAACCAAGTAAAATGGTTCTCCTTGGAAAGTTGGGGAAGTTATTTGGAATTATAAAAAATCCACAATTGAAATTTTGACCATGCTCATATAAAATATATCCATATTGAGTGGACTTAATTTATCACTTGTGTTTTGTTGAAAGGATACTTTATGGCACGAGAAAGGCACCATCACCGCTAGGTGGATTAATTAGGGTTTTTTTCTTTCGCGTTTTCGAACTCAGGGCATGATTCTACACTAAAAATGACCATCAGCTTACCGAGTTCAAAAATGCTGAGTCGAGTGTAACGACGTTTGCGTTATTGACAAGCACATTTGCTCGAGGCATGACACGCCAGTATGCTATCTCATTTTTACTCAAAGTAGCAAACGGATTCACAAGGTTTCCAAGATAGAAATTCCTCTTACGAAAGTAAAGTTCTTGCACTAAAGCCACTTGGGCTGTATTATTTTGCATAACTCTGCAAACTGTTTCGTGGTGGCTTGTCAGTCTTGACAAAAATGTTTTCGAAGGGCAATTCTATCAGCAAATCTTTGGCACGGCGATGGGAAACCCTCTATCGCCGATAACCGCCGAATACGTGATGGAAGACCTGCTGGAAAATGCTCTTGCTAAGACCTCTGTGGTCATTCCGTTCTTGAAGAAATATGTTGACGATCTGTTTCTGGCCCTTCCTACAGAAAAGATACGTGAAGTGTTAGATACGTTCAACCAACAGAACGAACACATCCAATTCACTGTGGAACGGGAAGAAAACAACCAACTACCGTTCCTCGATATGATGCTGATTAGGCAGGAAAATCAAACGGTGAGAACAGAATGGTATAAGAAGACTATCGCATCTGGTAGATTTCTAAACTTCTACTCAAGACACCCAATCAGCCTGAAAATGAATATAGCCTACAATTTCGCAAAACGGGTGATGATGTTCTCCACAAATTCAACTCCGAGAACCATCAAAACAACCATCTTCTCTTTGTTACGTACTAATGACTATCCCACAAACATAATCAATTGCGTAATAAACAGAGTGGTTGAAAGTCAGAACCATGAACAAGCTATGGAGGTGAGCAATAATGACGAAAATCAACTACAAACAGCATATTGCTCACTCACGAATATACATGGACTGACACAAACCGTCACAAAAATCCTTCGACGGGAATACCCCGATACAAAAATAGCATGTAAACAACGCAAAAACATAGGCTCGCTTCTTCCACTAGTCAAAGACAAAACTCCAATGGAAGAACGCAGCAACGTTGTTTAACAAATAGACTGCGAAAACTGCAATGCGTGCTATATCGGGATGACCACACAGAAATTGAAGGCAGGGTATCCAAACACAAGTGTAGCATGAAAAAACTCCACACACTTCATGCAGCCAGAGAGAGCCACAAGTTCAAGCTGGACCAGACGAAAATCCTAGACACAACAAACAAAGGGAGAAACCTATTGATACTCGAGAGCTGCCACATCAACAACACGCCGAACACGATCAACAAACGAACGGATACGGACAACCTGCATGTCGCGTATGCCGGGGTTCTGCATTGGCTCCGAAACAACCAGCAGAGCCGAAGAAGTACAAACGAATGAGCAAAACAAACGGGCGAAACAAATTGTACATACATACACACACTGTAGGGAAATTATTAGTCACTTACACCACCAAACACGACAGTCCACACGAACACCACAAAGATACACGGAAAGCAATGGTGATCGTTTTCGAAGTAGGTTCTAAATTCCGGAGGGCTAAATTTCGGAACGAGTTTTCCCCGATAGGGCATCCAATTTGGCTGCGATTGTGCGGGAGTAAGTACACCGAGACAAATTGCGTGGATGAAAATTAAAATTACGCACCACTTTTTGTATCCGACAGAAATCAGAACCAAATCGACAGTTACAGGTTCTACCGAACCACACTGGACGAGAACACTGTAACTATTGGTAAAAATTGAAAGTTTTCTCAAATATTAACAATGTTGCAACTGATAAATAAACATTTCCAGAGTCCCTGAAGAAGGTCCCAAACGAACCGAAACGTCGGACAAAATAACATAAATAGTGTTTTATTTTTATCAAGACTGACAAGCCACCACGAAACAGTTTCGTAAAACAGTCGAACACACCAACGATAAGTCTGCAAAGATTGATCGTTGCTGTTCTTTTATGCTGAAGATTGATCTAAGCTATCCTAACCGTAGCCACTACCCAAACTTGGCAACGCAACGAACAGAACAACAACAACAAAGCCAGATCGGTATTGATTGGAAAACGCCAAAGGTGAGGATACACAGAATACACTGTGTAAATCGCATAATGCGGAACCATATAGAAGAAAATATAAACTAAATATTGACATCTTCATAATTCCGCCCTTATTCAGCCTCAAGTTTGAGACTGAAGAAAGGCAGCTGATTGTGTTGGTGAAACACAAGGTCCTGTAGGTCTTATGGGAATGGTTGTATGATAGAGGGTTCACGATGGTGCGTGGTCGCCAGCGTTGGATTGTGTGCAGCGGCACAGTTTGCTGGTTGCATAGCTTGTAGGCGTGATATGCTACTTAGACACTATGCTGTTAAGTTGGAAGGAAGGGAAACAGGGCTAGAGATTAAACCCAGGGCCTTTAGCATATACACCAGTAACGCTAAGCCTGTCAGACTTCTTTTTTCTCTCAAAATGTTAACAATAATAAAAAAAACACTTTGTTATCTCCCTTAATTTGGGAAGCAGCAAAAACAGAAAAAAAAACATTCGAAACACGTGACAACAACATCCAATGTAGTGTGTACAACAAGCGCAAGCGGAGCAACATAGTCGTAAACTTGGTCCTTCAATCGGAGCTGCGCTGCGTCCGACACGGCGTCGGCGCCCCGATAGACGGAACAGGGAAAGTAGCAACAGCTACAGCAACGACAAAACAGGGGAAAAACTATGTCAACCACCTCTCCCTCGTATGTTGGTAGGTAGGTACATACTACCTTCCAAAGGCTGGCTCGTGGTTGGGCTGGATTTGGAGCGCCGCCGCCGTCGTCAGTCAGGAGCTTATTCAACAATTTGGATTACGAGAGCGAATGCCTGAAATTGGCACGGTATGCATGAGCAGACGCAGGAAAGTGTCAAGCGCCTCCGTGTAGCGACAGACTGGTAATGTTCCTGAGGGAGAACGGGGTGGAATGGATATCTTGAGGAATGGCTTGAGATTACAATAGCATTGCATATGGATATCAAGTATGTTTTTTTTTTTTCAATAGAAGGCAATCAGTGAAGTACTAGATTGAAAGTAGTGAGCTGGATTTTTGTATGGTGAGATGATCGATTCTCCATTTCTGCAATGAAATGGTGCAAACAGCGTGGGTTATATGATTTCTTGCCTAATTTGATGCTGGTTGAGCAAAAGTTTGGGTATCTTTGTCGTTGTATTATTTTTTCTTGCAACTTCAACAACACAGTTACCCAAACTTTTGCTCAAATAGCATCAAATTAGGCAAGAAATCATATAACCTACGCTGTTTGCACCATTTCATTGCAGAAATGGAGAATCGATCATCTCACCATACAAAAATCCAGCTCACTACTTTCAATCTAGTACTTCACTGATTGCCTCCTATTCTTAACCACTTAATCTAATTTACAGCAATTTTGTCCACTAGGGCACTGCGTGAGCGATTCCAATTGGCTGCTTCACTTACACTTCTGTACAGCGCCTTAATGTATTCTATTATTCTACTATACCGAACTGGTTGCTTTTTGTGCTGCTTCCACTTTCTACCCTATCATGGTAGAATCATAAGCACGAGGACGTTGATGTGGTTGTTGTTACTTTTCCAGTCCGATATAGACTTGTGCGCCGCCGCGCCACGCCGCCGCCGCCGACAGTTTTTGCCCCACGCCGACGCCGACGCCGATATCGGCGGCGCGCCATACGCCGATGTTTGTCACGCCGCCGATTTTCATTTCTCACGCCGGTGATCAGGGCGCGAACAAAATTTTGTTTACATTAAGTTGAGATAAAATACTAAAACTCTTTGAAGATTTCTCTAAAATTCCAATCAAAGAATTTTTCAGAAGTTCCTTAAGAGATTCTTTCAGGAGTTTCTTCAAAGATGTCTCCAGTAGTTCCTTCAAAGATTCAGGGATGCCTCTAGGAGTTTCAACACGCAATTTTTTTCAGAAGATCTCTCAGGAAGGTCTCGACAGGAGTACGATCAGATTTTTTCAGGTGGTTTCAGGGATTCCTCCTAGAAATACATCCGAGATTCATCCAGAAGATTCATCAGGGGATCCAATAGGAGGCCCTTCAGAGATTAGTCAGAGAATTTCTCCAGAGATTTCTTCGGGAATTCCTTGAGGAATTCATACAGGAGTTTCTTCAGGAATCCAGAAGTTTCTTCAGAGATTCCTCTAGGAGATCTCTCAGGAATTCCTCTAGAATTCTAACAACGGGTTTCTCCTGGCGTTCTGTATTCTTCAGAAATCACTCCAGGAGTTCCATCAAGGGTTCCTTCCGGAAATCCTTCCTGGAATTTTTTCAACAATCCCTCCTGAAATTCCTATCGGTATGCCTCATGGAAATATTTCAGAAATCCTTTCAGGAGTTCTTTTAGGGATTTATGTAGGAGTTCCTTCAGATATTCCTACAGAAGTTTCTCCATAGATTAATTCATGAACATTTTCAAGGATTCATGCAGTATAGTAGTTCTTTCAAGAAATGCTCTAAAAGTTCCTTCGGTGACCTCTTCAGGAGTTCCTGCAGGGATCTCCTCAACAATTCCAGGAGGATTCAGGAATGCCTCCAGGTGTTCATTAGGAATTCCTTCAGAGGTTCTTTAAGCTATTTCAACAGAAATTCGCTTGGGTATTCTTTAATTCCCTTAAGTCCCTTCAGAGATTTTTTCAGGAGGATTCATAGATGCCTCCTGGAGATCCATCAAAAGTTCCGTTAGAAGTTCTTTCAGGAAGAAGGTCCTAGAAATTAGTCTAGGAGTTCCTGCAGGGATTCCTTTTGAAGTTCCTTTAAAAATTTTACTTTGTATTGGCTTTTCCAGTTTTGATACATTTAAAATACAGCTATTATTATATCTTGTCCGGCGTTTCGGTTACATTTGGTACCTTCCTCAGGACTCAATTATTGCCGATTTTTCGTCCAGTGTTGTTCTGTCGAACAGCAGTTAACGATTTTTGGATTCGACTGCGATAGAATTTAACTTTAAAATGGCTTATCTAGTCTTGACGTTCGAAATCTAGACTTGACAAAATTCGAATACAGCTATTTTATTAAGTTCTTTTAGACATTCATACAGGAGTTCTTACAGAAATAAGTCCAAGAGTTCCTTCATAGATTCCACCAGGAGTTTCCGGCATTCATGAAGATGTTTCTTCAGAGGTTTCTCCTGAATTTCTTCAGGGATTCCTTCAGAAGTTCATTCAGATTCCTTTAGGATAACCTTAGGGGATTCCTCGAGAAATTCATTTAGGCATTCATGCATGAGTTCTTCAAGGGATCGCTCTTGGGGTTCTTTCTGAGATTTTTCCAGGTGGACTTACGGATGCACCAGGAGTTATATCAGAGACTTCTTACAGGAGTTCTTTCAGGGAATCTTGTTAAAGTTCCTTCGAGAATAACTTTAGGAATATAATCAGGCATATCTCCAGGATATTATTGTGGAATCTCTCATGGAGAATTCCTCAAGCATTTCGTTCTGGAATTCCTCCAGGAATTCTTTCGGGGACTCCTCCTAACAATCTTTCGGGGATTCCTCCTACAAATCCTGCAGGGATCCCTCTACCCAGAAAGATTCCCTCGGGATATTCCGCTGAAAATCCTATCAAGAATTCCACCTGGAAATCCTTCGGAGATTGCTACCGGAATTCTTTCGGGGATTCCTCCTGGCATTCCTGCAGCAATTTCCCCTGCAATTTCTTCGGGGATTCCTCATGGACTTCCTCCGAGCATTCCTCCTGAAATTCCTACGGAAATTCCTCATGGAATTTGTTTGGAGGTTCTTCAAAGAAATCATTCGGAAATGCCTCCTGGAATTATTTCGAAGATTCCTCTTGGAATTCCTACGGGGATTCTTCCTAGATTTCCTTCAGGGTTTTTCCTAGAATTTCTTCTGAAATTCTTCAAAGGATTCCTCCTAATATTCCGTCGTGGATTCCTCCTGAACTGCCTTTGGGGATTCCTCCTGGAATTCCTTCGGGGTTTCCTCTTGAAACTCCTTCAAGGATTCCGCTTGGAGTTCCTTCGGAGATTCCTCCCGGAATTCCTTAAGGGGGTTCCCCCTGGGATTCTTGCAGGAATTTCTTCTGGAATTTTGTCGGGTATACCTCCTGAACTTCGTTTGGGGATTTCTCCTGGAATTCATTCTGGAATTCCTTCGAGGATTTCTCCTGAATTTCCTTCGAGGATTATTCCTAAAATTTCTCCGGGGATTCCTCCTGCACTTTTTTCAGGGATTGCTCCTGGACTTTAACGAGGATTCCTCTTGTTTTTTTTTCAGAGATTTCTCCTGGAATTCCTTTGAGGTTTGCTCCTAGAATTCCTTTTGGGGTTTCACTTCAAATTTCTACGGAGATTTCTCCTAGAAGTTCTTCGAGGTTTCCTCTTGGAATTTTTTCGGCAATTCCTCTTAGAAATCCCTCAGGGATTTCTCCTGGAATTCCTTCAGAGATTCCTCTTAGATATTTTTCGTTGATTACTCTTAGAAATCCTTAAAGGATTCTTTTTCGAATTCACTTTGAAATTCCCACTGGAATACTTCCGAGGATTCTTTCTGGAAATCCTTTGGAGATTACTGCTGGAATTCGCTCCCTCATGGAATTCCTACGAGCATCACTCCTGGAACTCCTTCCAGGATTACTTCTAAAATTCCATTGGGGATTCCTTCTGAAATTCCTCCGGGGATTCCTGCTTTAATTCTTTTGGGGAATCCTCTAGGAATTCCTTCGGGAATTCTTCGTAAGTTTTTTTCCTGTAATGTCTCTAAGAGAGATTCTTGAACAACATATCAGTGATTTCAGCAGAAGTTTCTTAAAGGTTTTATACTGCAGCTCTTGCAGAGATTATTCCAGTAGTTTATTCATGGATTCATCCAGGAGATTCTTTAAGACTCCTCCTGGAATTCTTTTGGAAATCATTCGAGGATTCCTTGAAAATAGTGCGACCTTATTATCAAATGTGATAGCTTCTGAAGGTTCTGAGAAAACAAAATAAAAACGGTAGCAAAATCTATATTTTTGCCCTTAATTTGCAATGGAGTAATGCAACATGCACTAATACGGATAGGCTCAGTGTACCAGTTATGGCTATAGTACCTCAAATTCGCCATAGTTGATTTTCAACCTTTAACGATGCAAATCATCAAGAAAAAATATGTGAACAATAGATCACGTTCATGAAAGATGACTGCAATCATTTAAATTTCACATTTTGCTCAAATTATGATAGAAATATTTCATTTTCCTTAGAATTTCGGCTTCCTTGCACTTTATTTCGCCATAATGTACCAGTTATGGCAAATCCCATAAGGAATGCATGTAAATAGTGCGAAGTGGAACCGAAATTAAAAAGTATGTCCATAACTGGTACAGGGTTCCTATCATTGGCACACGCTGTAATAAATAGTAAAAGTGGATTTGGCTCAGATTTTATATTTTTCCTGTAAAGTATGAATACAAATCTATCATTTGACATATCGAAGACATTCGTCGGTCTTCTTTTTATTTTTATAGAAGTAGTTTTCCTTAGGTAGTGCGATAACTGGTACAGGCACCCTACTGGTAATTTCACAATAGGTCTAATTACTGGGCACAGTGATGGACCCGAACAGGAATAAAAAAAAAAGGTGTTCATTCAGACGTAAGGTTATAATACACAGGGCCAAATATTTGACAAATGAACTCAAGAAAAAAACATCTGTTTGCCACTAATGAAACAAACAAGATGTTTGAATATTGGTTTCTTTTTGGTTAAATACTTCATCCTGTGTACTGACATAATAATAATTCATGTCATAAAATTTAATGGTCATGAAAAAGCAAAAACTGAAGTACAAATTCTACAGCGTAGAGACAACTTCTTTGTTTCGCCAATGTTGACATTACGGTCAAATTTTGGTCACGCCGATTCACGCCGCCGCCGCCGCCGAAAGCTGCCACCGGCGTGACGCCGATGACGCCGCCGCCGCCGGCCAAAAATGGCCCTCACGCCGCCGCCGAGCAAAATAAAGTCGGCGCACAGGTCTAGTCCGATAGAGGTGTATGCTCAGAAGAGGGTCAGGTGTCAGCCGCTCTCGGGGGGAAGAACAACTGACGAAATATTGCAAGTACCAGGGCTGGGATCGAACCCATGACCATCCACCTTTGAAGTGAACGTGTAAGAACTACGCCACGGGCCCCGGTGGACATTTTGTTAGCGAGTTGTCTTACAAAGAGTACTTAGGTGCAATATTATTTGACAATTTGAAGAAAAAGTTTTACCATTCCGTCGCCATTTGGATTAATATCTGTTTCATTGAAACACAGTTCTGATTATAGTTGTACTGTTCTACTTTTACGGAGCGTTTCATGCCGATTTCTCCTAACAACCAAAATAACTGAAAGAACAAGAGAAACAAAAGGTGACTAGAACGAGTTAACTAATGCCTAGAAAAAGGGTTGTTTAATTACAAGTTTTTGACGACGGTAGTTTGCTTGTGATGGTGGTGGTGGATTATGTATAGTTTGGCCGATGAGTTTTGTAACGGTCCTTTTCAGAAATTCGGAAAAACTTGAAAGGGACTGTGCGTGTGAGATTTGATTACGACTGATGAGATAAGTTAGTCTAATTGTTGGCAGAACAAAAGCGAATGCATCCGGGAAACTCTCTGGTGGTGAGTGTTTCGCATTAGAAGTTATTTTCAGGTTTTGACCACGGGGTTGTAATTTAATTGTATAATCATTTTCTTCTCCTGTTTCTTTTTTCGTAAGTTAAATCCCTATAACGACAGGGATTGCTTCTCAGCTTAGTATTCTTTGAACATTTCCACAGCCATGAACCAAAAATTCTTGTATCGTTTAGTAGGTACGAAAACACATGGAAATCAAGGCAATTTCCATTATAAAAACCAAAATACAGGATCGTACTGGGAATCGAACCAAAATACAAGTTGCATGGTCTTGCTAAATTGCTAAAGCTAAATCGCCTTTACTGCCTACATTACATTTGACGAGTTCCAAGTTTCTTCATCACCTACCTTCCATTTCTAAAATAACTCATCCAACAGCATTTCTTCCCTTAAAATATTCACATTATATCGATTTTCCTCCCCCGTCTTAAACGAACCTCCCCATCCTATTCATCGGGACAAAAACGCCAGAAGTTCACCTTTCTTCGAGCACGAATCCAAATTTGGCATCCCCCGAAGAACAATAATTTACAGCATCCTGGTTTTCTCCCCAAATTCCCTGCAATAGGAAAAGCACGCAAAGAAACGTACGCAAAGACGCAGACGAACGACGACAACGACCTTCCCGGTTTTTTTCGTTGGAATCGGAAAACACGTAGACGTCGTCGTCGTCGTCGTAGTCGTCGTTGTGTTCGGAAGGAAAAAGACTTGGGTAAACAGGCAAATTTCCTTCAATCGATTTTTTTTCGTATGGTGTCGAAATGGGGAAAATTTACATTTTTGGTAACTTGTATATGCAGGTTCCTTTTTGATGAACGGCAAAAGCTGCTATCATTGTTAAGTCGAAGAGTCACTGTTTCACAAAAGGTACCGCATTTATCGCCTAAAAGTAGGCAATTTCTTGTAAAATTGTATTACTTTCGTGAAAAACATGATTTTTTTTCAACGAAAACAGTATGTTACCATCAAGTTTTACTTATAGTTCAATTCAATATACTTAAGACCTAGCTTAGGACAGAAAAATCAACTTCTTGCATGCCTCAAAATCTTTTACAAGCGCATAGAAATTAGACTCAAAATTGAAAATATTTTGGAGGCCTGGAAAAAGTTCTACATCACCTATATACTTTTTAACCCTGACGTAATATACAATAATACATAGAACTAACAGCTTTTCACATGATTCATTTGAATTCCAACTAATGGGGCCTTGCTAAAAGGAAGGTTATGCAATTTTTAATCCTCCTGACCCAGACGTCTACCGGAATAAAACTGTCCTCGTGGCTTCAATTTTTGTGGCTCCCAGCATAACGGAAACTACAACTAATAGTGAAGTAAACCTCAAAATTTCATTGAAAAATATTGATGTTTGCGTCTTTGGCAGCGGTTTGAAATTTTGTTGTAAGCCCCGTAGCCTACGGGTTAAACATTCACAGTTGATGAGCCATCTGATTCGGAACTCTGCCATTGGGTGGCGCTAATGAGCATGTACAGTTTATCTGTCGTGCATCGGGATGCTTATTATTTATAGAGATTTTTTTACAGTAAATTTAGAGTGTACCAATAGATTATGACGTCGCACAACCCAGACATAGTGGTGCCAGTTAGCATTTAAATTTTATATCTTAGAGGAATCCCGGAAGCAATTCCTGGAGGACAACCAGGGGAAATTCTTGCATCATGGAAGGAATTCCAGGAGGAATTCCGAGGGATGATTCTATGAATTTTTAGTTGAATCGCTGGTGGTGTTCCTAAAACAATCCCTGGAGAAATTCCCGAAAAAAATCCGTAGTGGATTTCGTAGATAAAGCCCTGGAGGAACATTGGCAAGAGTCATTGAAAGAATCCCTGTATTTATTTTCGAAAAAAAAATCCCAGGGGGAGTTTCTTCAGAAATTCCGGAAGAAATTCCTGAAGGTATCCGTATGAAAATTCCTGGAGCAATCGTCGATGGAATTATTGAAGACAATTTTGTAGAACCCCTGATAAAATTACTGGAACATCATGAAGGTATCCTGAGAGAATCCCTGAGAAATACCCGGAGCCCTAAACGAATTTGTAGAAAAATACCTGAAGAAAACTTGGAATGAATCAAGTCCTTGCCTAATGCTTTCGAAGATGTTTTATTTTTTCAGATTTGAAAGCCAGCTTCTCAATAATTTTGTCAAAGATGTCGACTTTGTAGGTAGGAGTATTAATCACTAATAACTACATCAAGGGTAACGCTTAGTCAGACGAACAACTTTGAAGAAAATACCAAAATTATATCTTTTCGTTAGACTGAGATATCGACGGAATAAATTGATTGTGCAGGAGCGCCATCTAGTGAGATGATTTCAAATCAGAGATTATTGAAATTAAAAAATAACATTCATATAAATAAATCTGCCGAAGTCATCAACTTAGAATATTTTCTCTAGATCGAGATATCAAGTACCTAACAAATGTATATTACATTTTTGAAATGTGGTTCAAAAATCTTATCGATATGTAATCTTTGAAGCTATACTTTCGCCACCTGGTGAGTCAATTGTGAAGTAAATTATCCATCAAATAAGAAGTTTTGGTATTGTTTGTCATTATATTGCATCAAGACATTCACCTAAAAAGTAGTTTACATTTTTGAGGACGTTTGTCGCCCAGGGTTTCTAGGATGGTGGGCGAAAATGTTTCTATTTGCGCCATCTTGCATAACTCATCGTGGTGTAGTTTGTAGGTACTGTAAAAATATGGCCGATATGTCAATCCAAACTTGTTTGCGACAACTGAAAAGTGGCTCTGGGGTCCAATGGACCCCAGGTATCCATTATAGGGTTAATTAAAAATACTGGTTGGGATACGATGGGAAAGCGTTAAAGAATCTCGGAACGTAAACTTTAAATTTGAGAAATGTTCTTCTAAAATATAGACAAAATCTCTAGAAATTCGGCCAAAAATTATTCCAGGTAGGTCTAGAGTCTATTTTCAATGAGGATCAGACTTGGTTAGATACTTAACCGAATCGTAGGGTATCACGCCACTTGGGCGGTGGCTTCTATATTCGTCTGTTTTCCACTATAACTTAGTCAATTTTGAACCAATTGACTTGAAATGTTGTACACGGGTAGATACTATACCTATCTCGCCACATTCCAAAAGTTGTGTCAAATCTTTTCGTGATTCGATGTTCTATGCAAATGTTGGCATGCCGGAGTTTCCAGATGCGGTCAAAAATGAGCAATGGTCCTTTTCCAGGTTAAAAGAATTCTATTCACGTATAATCCTGAAGAAAAAGCTGTCCAACGGCTTGTTTTGGCCTAAATATGCAAGTATCCTCTACTACAGGTTCCACCAGGCCCAGAGCACCCTGAAGCTTTTGGATGCTAATTATAATTAGCATCCAAAAGCTTCAGGGTGCCCTGAGCCTGGTGGAACCTGTAGTAGTAATTACTCTTTTCATGGTTATAGGAATCCAATTCACAAAAAATCCTAGAGAAAGAGCTGTCGCACGACACGTTTTGGAGTAAAAATGCAAACGTCCTCTACTACAGGTTCCGTAAGAGCCGGAGGTTCCGGAATTTCCAGTGACCTTTTTATAGTAATAATAAATCTATTTACGAGAGCTGTCGCACGTCATATTTTTATGTAAATATGCAAACGGCCCCTACTACAGGTTCCACCAGGGCACCCCGGAGGGTCCGGATGCGGCCAAAACGGTCAATGACCCTTTTCATTGTTATGTGAGTCCTATTGACGTTAAATCCTGAAGAGCTATTGCATGGTGTGTTTTAGAGTAAATATGAAAATGTCTCCTACAACGGGTTCCTACAGGGTTATTCCGGAAGCGACCAAAATGACCAATGATCATTTTTATAGTCATAATAGTTTTGTTTACAAAAAAATCATGAAGAAAGAGCTATCGCACGGCACATTTTGGAGTAAATATGCAAATGTCCGCTACTACAGGTTCCCCCAGGGACATACCAGAGCACCTAGGAACATCTGGAGGAATTCCAGATATTCAGAAAATTTACTGTTAGAATCAGTTTCGATAAGGATTCCATTATTCACAATGTTTCAAAATACTTTCATAAAGAAAATTAAAGTTTTGATATGATACCAAAAATGTCATAACGCTGGTATTCGAAGGGAAGCCGGAATAATTCCGGAACAATCTGGGTTTCGGTTATCGTGTCCCATTTGATCAAAACTACAATAAAAACTGGATCTAGTCTCAAAATGTCATCAAGATTTGTTGAAGTTCAACAAAATGCTAGCTTTCAGTAGTTATTTTTCTTCCGGTTAATCCTTCGTTCGACGAGTGCAGTGGAGACTCGAACATTTGATATAGTTTGGAGGTAATTTTTAACCTATTGGATGTTACAACCAAAGGCAAACACTGAAATCAACTGAATAGGATTATCCGATGAGTTCGTTCCTTGTTATTCCCTTTAATATTTGAACATGACTGTAGGCTTGAAGATTTCGGCGGACAAATGTTCGTAGGATGGCCAGGTTTTTGTCCCGAGAAAATAAATAGGCTGATGAAGGGTATTGTCGGCAGGTTTGTTCTTTTCGTCATGGGGGGTTTTTGTGGACCAAGTTGTCTGAAATTTGGGAATATAACTCAGCTTGGCTGGGAAGGATTTGAGGCCAACTCTGAGTTCAACAGGTTTCAAAAACCCCCCTTGACGAAGAGAACAAAACGGCCGAAAATACGTAAGTTCCCTTATCATATTTTTTTTCGCTGGTCTCCAGTGAACTTCGCTTACATTGGTACAACAAACTATCAGGTAGATCATTCTTTTCCGCTATGACTCTGCAGCCATAGATAATCCTTGCGCTGATGGTGGGTCCAAATCATCGTTATCATCAAGAGGTTTTGTTCAATCAAATTTAAATCTTTTTCCATAAATTAAAAGCTGAACATAATACCA
Source organism: Aedes albopictus (assembly GCF_035046485.1). Lineage (NCBI taxonomy): Eukaryota > Metazoa > Arthropoda > Insecta > Diptera > Culicidae > Aedes > Aedes albopictus. The sequence goes on from NC_085137.1 coordinate 211,463,321, forward strand.
TTCGATCATCTGAATGCAGGTTTTGCGTCAAATTGATGAAATTCAATATATTGACGAATTTTAGGGACGATTTCCTTAAATTTTAGCAAAATTTCCAAAAATTTGTGCAGAAATGTATTTTTTAATAAGAAAAAATAAAAACAATTTAAAAATTCTTTCTAAACGTTTATTAGACATACCATATGTAGGCGAGTTACAGTAAAAAAATGAAGTGAGCGACTTTGCTTAAAAATATAACCAAAATCGATTTCAAATCATCAACCTTGTATGGAAAGTCGAAACAAATTCCGCTCTACTGTATTTTTTTTCCTTCGCGTTTTTGAGCTCAGGGCATGATTCTGCACCAAAAACGATTATCAGTTTACCGAGTTCAAAAATGCTGTATATAGTTCAGATGTTCTGGAACACTCCTGGAAACCCTGAGACCCTCCCAACCCCCTGGATCGCCCATGAAACCCCTTGAAAACCTCTGGATTGCTCCTGAATCTCCTAGAACACCCTGAAATATTACTGGGATCTCCCAAACTCTCTGAATACCTTTGGAACACCTCTGGAGCGCCCTGCAAACCCCTCGAAAATTCCTGAAGAGTTTCGGAAGCCCTCTTGAATATCCCTGGAACATCCCAGGAACGCCTTTTAACCTTGAGCTTGAGCTTGACTGACCGCCCGTAGATGCTACTCCAGCATAGCCAGACCAGCTTCACTCACACAAGGAACCAACCCAGATAACCAGTAATCGTATAAGATGTTGCATAAGATGATAAAGTGGAGGCCATATGCGTGCATGCCTCCATTTAGGCACATGTAAAATGTATGTATATCACCTCCACTTTAACATCTCATTCAACATCTTATACGATCACTGGTTGACTGGGAATGAGATATCTGCCGGGGACTAGCAGGCATCTTCAGTGTGAGAGCGTTGGTGACCTTCTATTTTAGGCGACAATGGCGCATGCCACGTCAGGTTGCAGGTCAATGTGGGAAAGGGGAAGGAAGTGATGATTGCAACCGTTTGCAACTACAGCAGACCGAATATACCTCTGCGTCTGCACAAATTCATGTGAATGTCAGAGTGTTGGTGGGATATGGTTGGCAGAGGGTTCACACATTGGTGCGTGGATGCCAGGCGTAAGATGATAGAATTGTGTGATTTATTATTCTGAAGCTGTGCGGCTGTGAGTTGTATACAGGGGATGGCCAAAATGTTTGGGATAGGCAACTTTTTTTTCTCTCACAAAAAAGTTCAACAAGCTATAACTTTTCATAGAGCGCATCAAAAAATCTCAAATTTTGACTGTTTGTCAACCTATTAAGTGTGCACCAATAGTACAAATTTGGGCTCGATTGATTAATATTTCGCAAAGTTAGAACCGTTCGAGTAAAACACTATTTTTCAAACAACTAATTTTTGAGGTGTCATATCTCGGAAACCAGTGGACCGAATTGAATGAAATTTTGAACGTACACTAACAATTTGTTAATGCTTCACAAACTATTAAAACATAGGTACTTTTTAAACGTTGGAAAAAGTTATGATGGATTGACACTTTTTGGATTTTTCTCGAAAAAATGTATTTTTTTTACATCAATGTCAATAAATTTTAGTGTTGATATCCAAAGATTTTCAACTTCTGTTCTCAAGTTATCTCTAATCAGATATATTAGAGCCTATTTAGATTGAAGGAAGAACACATTTAGTAATTTTTGTGTGGTATTGTAAATTTGACTTATTTTCCTCCATATGGGTAAAAATTTTAATCTGGTATAACTTAATTCGCCGTGAGAAAATATTACATTTTATAACGTCGTATTAAGTATCAATATATTGTTGATAAACGTTATAAAATTCATTCATTTCGGTTGACTGGTTTCCGAGATATGACAGTTCAAAAATTAGTTGTCTAAATAATAGTGTTTTACCCAAACGGTTCCAACTTCGCGAAAAATTAATCGATCGAGCCCAAATTTGTACCAATGATGCACTTATAATAGGTCGACAAACAGTCAAAATTTGAGATTTTTTGATGCACTCTATGAAAAGTTACAGCATGTTGAATTTTTTGGTGGGAGAAAAAAAGTTACCTATCCCAAACATTCTGGCCATCCCCTGTATGTAAAGAGGAGTGAGAAAGTATATAGAAATATACAAAGTAGGAGGAAAAATACGGGCCAGGGATTGAATCGAGGACTTTCTGCATACGAATTAGAAGCGATTGCCACTAGACCATCAAGCCCATCTGTAATTATTAATATATACTATTTAGAACAAAAAGATTATTTTTGAATGCTGTTACAAACTTTTAAATTTACATTTTTTTAAATGTTTGACTTGGTGAATATATGACGACGCCACATCTAGATTTTTCAAGAGCACAAATCTGAAGAATCAAAGGTCGGTTTGCGTTGAAAAGTTGATTGATTGGTTACCCGCAGGTGGTGGCCAATCGATCAACTTTTCAACGGAAACTGAAATTTGGATCAATATTTTTGTGGTCCTGAAAAATCGTGGTGTGGCTTGGTCTGAAGATATGATCAAGAATGTAGTCTAGTTTTGTAGAATTTAGTGTAGTGTTTAAAATATTATAAAAAAGTGGGATTTGCACGTCGTTTATACAGGGGATACTCAAAATAACTGGGACAGGTAAAATTTTCACTTTTCAAAAAATGTTCAATGTTCAGTTACAGCGACTTTTCGAAAAGGGCATCAAATATTTTCAAATTTTTACTGTAAGTTTATCAACTAGTTGTGTATCAGTGGCTCAAATTTGGAAAAGATCGGCCATTCTTCACAAAGTTATAAAGATTCAATGAACTGAATGCAAAGAAATTTCGATCATTTATGACTTATATAATGAACTTTCAAAAACAGTTGACTTAATTTAAAATTATTAATAAGAAAAAAAGTTATAGCAAATTCATTTATTCCATGGTTTTTTAGTAAATTTATCTATTTATCATGTGCATCCCATTTCTTTTTCAATTTAATGCCGGCTATTTGGTAGTTTTCCTTTGAAACATAAATATATTCAAGTCAATTAGAGGGAATTCAAATGAACTATAATTACTATGTATCTCGAATTTTGAAACGATGATGAAGTTTTGGATAAATTGGTGTTATATTTGAAAAAAAATCTAATTGTTCTTATTTTCTTTCGTGTAAAGAATTTTAAGTTAAGTCAAAAGTTTTTAATAGCTCATTATATAAGTCATAAATGATCAAAATTTCATTGCATTTGGTTCATTGAATCCGGAGACATAACAGCTTAAAGTTGGCTATCGTATAATTATACCTTTTTTCTAGAACCTTTATAACTTCGTATAGGATAGCTCGATCTTTTCCAAATTTTGACCACTGATACACAACTAGTTGATAAACTTACAGTAAAAATTTGAAAATATTTGAAGCCCTTTTCGAAAAGTTACAGCGAGTTGAACATTTTTTGAAAAGTGATAATTTTACCTGTCCCAGTTATTTTGAGTATCCCCTGTTTCAACATTGCCAATCGAATCTTGAGTAGTCAATTTGTTTTGGAATTATGATGAAGAAGAATTTCAACGTGTTATTTATTTACAATTATGATAACTAGAAAATCAAATTATTCACATTATTCAAATATGTATTTGCAAAAATCACATAGGGTGACCAAGGGTATTATCGGCAAGTTTGCTCTCTTCGTCATGGGGGGTTTTTGTGGGCCGATTAGCCTGAAATTTGGGCATATAACTCAGCTTGGTTGGGAAGGATTTAAGGTCAATTCTGAGTTCAGTACGTTTCAAAAAACCCCCCATGACGAAGAGGACAAAAGTGCCGAAAATACGTGAGTTCCCCTATAACTGCCAAAGAATATTTATGTTTCAATGTAAAATAGATTTTTCCGAAGGTGATAAACATATGATTATAGGATTATTCCGATTATGTCTGAAAATATTTTGAACTTATCAGCTACCTTTCCAGGTAACTCCGAGGGCCGCATTCATGAGTTTCGAGGGCGATGCCCGTGTGCCGCAGGTTGAACACCACTGCATTAAATCATTTTTCTTCTTTGTAACTTGTTCACGAGCACTATATATTGTTTACAAAATGTTTTTCATAGCTTTTTTTATTTTCATAATTCAATGAGTATTTCAAATCTTCGTCTTGATAAAATAGGGTGGAAAGTGAAAGCAGTGTGAAAAGCAACCATCCAATTGGAATCGCTCACGTAGTCCCTTAGTGGACAAAAGAGCTGTAAATTAGGTTAAGTGGTTAAAAAAGGCCCTCATTAAAACTTATTTAAAAGGATGAGCTAATCATAGAGAAATATAAAAATGGATCGATGAAGAATTTTTTAGGACTACTGGAAACCCTTTAAGAAATTTCTATAAAATTTATTAAACTGTTTCGTGGCGAATCTGAAATGATATTTCTGTGGAGTGAACCTGGCGTGACGGTTAAAAGCACGTGATTAACACGCCGAGGGCCTGTGATCGAATAACACTGCTGACGAACCTATCAAATGTGAGTTCATCCTTCGGAAGGAAAGTAAATCTTTGGTTTCGAATTTAACTAGCCTCGAGTAAAACATATCGTTAATAAAGATAACAAAAGTGGAGGTCATAAGTAAAGATATTTTTAATAAGATCGGTGGTACACATAAAAAACAAATTGATAGGTGGCTTGGAAAATTTTTGAAAATCTCACGCACAAAATACTATTTTTTATGTTTGTTTTCGTACGTTCGAAACTAGGCCATCATATTTATTGAGAGCAACTTATTCATGAAATTTCAATGAATGCTTTATTAATGGTTATTTATGCAACAACTTGCCAACTGATTTTTATCAGCATGTTTATGCATTCATACAATGAGGCTTGACGAGTGACGAATCGTGCTGAAAAATTTCAATTTTACAACGAGCTGCTTTATGCACAATTACAAAAAAAAAAATTCAGTATAATCTTTTCAAGCTGCACAATGTATCAGGAAGAACCACGTGCATAAGTTTTGTTAATTGTGATTAGCTCCCTCCTCGACAGGTCGCTTAAATGTCTGGGAAATGCGTTTAGCACTATTGGTATGGTTCATTTCCGGTGGAAAACCGCCAAGCCAAGCGGTGATAATTGTTGTAGGATTTTATTGCGAGTGAAGCAGCACAACATCGGCGGCGAGGACTTTGTTTGGAGCAATTAACAGTTTCCAACAGTTTACACTGAATGTCGCTGCCCTATGGAAACTGAGAAGGCTGAAGGTGTTATCTGAACTTTCCGAAAACTAATTAAACTTTCACTACTGCGTTCATTGTCACGTTCGAAGTTCAGTTTCAACATGCTAGAGTTTTTGAAGACAATCATGTGTGAGGCGTGAGGTTTTATGTTTTTGGAACAATGTTATCCCTAGTTTGTTCCAAGTTATTTATAAATGTTTATTCTGAAATAGTCCCGTCGTCTAAAGATTTTAACAAAAAAACGAATGGTTTTACCGGAGGCTGTAAGACCATTTTTCAGGTGGTACAAAAAAAACTCTTCAACACTGCAAGTTTCTTATTGATCACAAGTACAAAAAAAATCTTCAACAAGAACTCGTATGTACGAGAGCACCAAAACGGTTTTGCAAAGCCCCATCCGGCAACAGTCGGCACAGTTCGAGTCAGCAGCGGCAGCAGTACCCGAGGAGAGCCAGAATCGTTGACCGCACTCAAGGTCTCTTGGTCCAGTTCTCCGGTTCATAGCTCTTTCGCATATATATTGAATGCCACCACCGTCGTCGTCGTCGTCGTCGACCGTCATCGTCGTCGTCATCATCGTTCTTCCACACACAAGATGTTCGCACTCGGGGTTTTTGAATGCGCGTCGATTGTTTTGCGATTGTCGGTTAATGGTCCTCGGGGGGGTTTGTAATCAAATGCTGACATTTGCCAATTGGATAATGAGTTTCGGTGTCGGAACCGGTTCGCGAATTAGTTTGAGTAATAAACTAGAGGAGCCTCAAGTGATTCGAACTAAGGAGTGTTCTTGAAAAAATGAAAACAAAAAACTAAGATCTAAAGAATTTTGTTTTTCATTTGTGTAATTTACTCCAGCGACTTACCTTACCGATCAGGCTAAGGCCGAGGTGGCCTCTGCTGTACATAGTAGCCGTCTCCAATCCATTCGGTCCATGGCTGTTTGTCTCCAGTTCCGCACTCTGCGTAGGGTCCGCAGATCGTCCTGCACTTGGTCGATCCACCTAGCTCGCTGCGCTCCACGTCTTCTTGTACCGGTCGGATGACTCTCGAGAACCATTTTAGTCGGGTTGCTATCCGACATCCTGATGACGTGACCCACCCACCGTAGCCTCCCGATTTTCGCGGTATGGACGATGGTTGGTTCTCTCAGCAGCTGATGCAGCTCGTGGTTCATTCGCCTTCTCCAAGTCCCGTCTTCCATCTGCACTCCGCCGTAGATGGTACGCTACACCTTCCGTTCGAAAACTCCAAGGGCGCGTTGGTCCTCTGCACGTAGGGTCCATGTTTTGTGCCCATAGAGGACGACCGGTCTAATCAGCGTTTTGTAGATGGTTAACTGCGTGTTACGGCGAACTTTATTCGTAGAGTTCTGCGGAGTCCAAAGTAAGAACGATTTCCTGCCACCATGCGCCTCTGAATTTCTCTGCTGGTGTCGTTGTCGGCGGTCACCAGTGAGCCCAAGTACACGAATTCTTCAACCGCCTCGATTTCATCACCGTCGATATAAATTCGGGGTGGCGGGCGCGGTGATTCCTCCCTGGAGCCCTTTACCATCATGTACTTTGTCTTCGACATATTAATGACTAATCCGATTCACCTGGCTTCACTCTTTAGTCGGATGTACGTTTCCGCCATCATCTCAAATTTGCGAGCTATAATATCAATATCCTCAGCGAAACCAAGCAGCTGAACGGACTTCGTGAAAATCGTCCCACTCGTGTTTATCCCCTTATTACACCTGTTTATCTACTTATTACACCTTCTAACGCAATGTTGAACAGCAAGCATGAAAGACCATCACCTTGCCGTAGCCCTCTGCGAGATTCGAAGGGACTCGAGAGTGTCCCTGATACTCGAACTACGCACATCACTCGATCCATCGTCACCTTGATCAATCGTATCAGTTTATCTGGAATCCGTATTCGTGCATAATCTGCCATAGCTGTTCTCGATCGATTGTATCATACGCCGATTTGGAATCGATGAACAAGTGATGTGTGGGCACGTTGTATTCGTGGCATTTCTGCAACACCTGGCGGATGGCGAACATCTGGTCCGTTGTAGCGCGTTCACCCATAAATGCAGCCTGATATTGCCCCACGAACTCTCTTGCAATCGGTGATAAACGGCGGCATAAAATTTGAGAGAGTATTTTGTAGGCAGCGCTCAGTAGTGTGATCGCGCGGTAGTTCCCGCAATCCAACTTGTAGCCCAACTTGTCGACACACATACCTTCCATCCATTCCTCCGGTAATACTTCCTCCTCCCAAATCTTGGTAATGACCCAGTGTAGTGCTCTCACCAGTGCTTCTCCACCGTATTTTAGAAGCTCGCTTGGGAGTTGTTCTGCTCCAGCGACTTTGTTGTTTTTCAACCGGCCAACCTCCTCCTCAATCTCTTGGAGGTCAGGGGCCGGAAGTCTTTCGTCCTGTGCACATACTCCTAGATCTGTTACCACGCCACCTTCGGTACTTGTAACGTCGCCATTGAGATGCTCATCGTAATGCTGCCGCCACCTCTCGACCACCTCACGCTCGCTCGTGAGAATATTCCCGTGATTATCTCGGCACATGTCGGTTTCTGGCACAAAGCCTCTGCGCGAGCGGTTCAGCTTCTCGTAGAACTTTCGTGTGTCCTTAGCGCGGTACAGCTCCTCCATCGCTTCGCGATCTCGTTCTTCATGCTGGCGCTTCTTCATCCGGAAGACTGAGTTCTGCCTGTTTCGCGCCTGTCTGTAACGTGCCTCATTCGCTCTCGTACGGTGTTGCAGCATTCTCGCCCATGCTGTATTCTTCTCGCTTTTCAACTGTTCACATACGCCGTCTTACCAGTCGTTTTTGTGTTTTGGAGTCGTGAAGCCTAGTGCTTTAGCCGAGCTGCTCGATGTTGAGCCGCGGCGTTCGACTTTGATGCGTGGTGATAACTGTCGAAAGCTTTGAGCGCATGCATACAGCGACTAAGTAGTGATCCGAATCTATATTCGCACTGCGATATGTGCGGACATTGGTTATATCCGAGGAGAATTTACCGTCGATTAGAACGTGGTCGATTTGGTTTTCTGTTTGATGGTTGGGTGATCTCCAGGTGGGTTTGTGGATATCTTTGCGGGGGAAGAAGGTGCTTCGGACTACCATACCACGGGAGGCTGCAAAGTTTACGCATCGCTGGCCGTTATCATTCGATACGGCCTGCAGGCTGTTTCGCCCGATTACCGGTCTGTACGTTTCCACCCTTCCTACCTGCGCGTTCATATCGCCGACAACGATTTTCACGTCACGCGGCGAGCAACCATCGTATGTTTGCTCTAACTGCGCGTAGAACGCTTCTTTCTCGTCATCGGGTCTTACTTCGTGTGGGCAGTGGACGTTGATGATGCTGTAGTTGAAGAAACGGCCCTTAACTCTTAACATGCACATCCTTGCGTTGATCGACTGCCACCCGATCACACGTTGTCGCATCTTGCCCAACACTATAAATCCTGTTCCCAGTTCAATGGTGGTGCCACAGCTTTGGTAGAAAGTAGCCGCTAGATGCCCACTTTCCCACACTTTCTGTCCAGTCCAACAAAGTTCCTGCAATGCCACGATGTCGAAGTTGCGGGGATGTAGTTCGTCGTACATTATCCTGTCACATCCTGCGAAACCTAGTGACTTGCAATTCCATGTTCCAAGTTTCCAATCGTAGTCCTTATTTCGTCGCGTGGGTCTTTGCCGATTGTATCGAGTCGTATTTTCTCCTATGTTATTCGTAATGGGGATTTTTACGGGTGGCTTATTGGGCCTACGCCAACACTCCTGTCTCGCCGGAGGGTCATCGTGCCAGTTCTGTTTAACGTCCAAACCTACACTGGGACGACCACGCTGATGGGGCTGCCACCTTGGATCTAGCTGGGCGTGGTGCAGCGTTTCTTACTCAGCCACTGGATGCCAGAACAGACGCTGTTTAAGTCGGACCTCCTTGGTGAACAGGCGCTCGGGTCGTACCTTCTCAATCTAGCTGAAGTCAGAAGGACAACAGTGCCCAAGCACACAACTCTTAGCTGGCGGTCTTTGTCATCGCTTGACCCGTGGTAGCATGAGGTAGGAACTTGTGAAGACCAGAGCTATGTTAGATGCCCTCCTTATCGACTCACCGTTTTGCAGCCCAATTTACTCCAGGGAATCTTCCAAGAATTCTTCAAACGACTCCTCCAGACATTCTTTCACTAATTCCTACCGGGATTCTTTTACAGACACTTCCACAGATATCTTCAGGAATTTTCTCCAGGAATTCCTCCAGGGTATCCTTTACGAGCTTCTTTAGAGGTTTCTCTACGAATGTCCTCACGAATCTCTCCAGGGATTTCTACAATTTACAACGTTTCCTTAAGTTATTCCTTGAGGTTTTCCTCAAGGGATTCCTACAGGGCTTACCCAAGGATTTTTTTCTGAGGCTCCTTGGATTGTTTCTTCATGGATTCCCCCTCGAATTCCTTCAGAAATTCCTCCAGGAATTCTCCCAGAAACCTTTCTTGGAATTTCTTGAGAAATTTCAACAAGGATTGTTCTGAAAGTTCTCAAGAATTTCCTCCACGAACTCCTCCATGGATTCCTCATAAAATTCCTCCATAAATTCCACCATTTCTCGCTACAAAATTTCTTCAAGAATTTCTCCACGGATTCTGCCAGGAGTTCCTCCTTAGATTCCCCCAACTATTCTTTAAGAAATCCCTTTGGGGCTCGCTCCGGAATTCCCTCATAGGTTTCTTCACGATTTTTTGCAAGGATTTATCTTTTTTCAGAAATTACTTAAGGAATTTTACAATGAATTTGTTTAAAAGAGTTTTCATCAATTCCTTCAGGAACTCATCCAGGAAGTTCTTCAAGATGTCCTCAAGGAATCCGCCCAGAAATTTATTCATAGATTGCTTCCTAGATTCCTCCAGATATTATTTTAGGCACCCTTTGGAATTTTCCAGAGATTCCTTCTAGATTTTCTCTAGGGATTTCTCTTGAAAGTTCTCCAGCGATTACTACTAGAATTCCAATAGAGATCCCTCCTAGATTTTTTTCCAGCGAATCCTACAGGGATTCCTCCATGAATTCCTTCAGAGCTTCTTCCAGGAATTCTCTCGAGATATATTTTTATTTTTCTATCCCAGTAGACATGTATACAAAAATCTTTCGTGAATCTGAACCAACAACAGACCCACTTTTTTCGTGACCACCCTTAGCCAAAAGGCATATCACCCGATTTTTTCCAGCAAAACTAATCCGTAACACTTTGATCAAGGTTTAATTCATGCACGGGTGGCCAGCCGTCCACACACGGAGAAAGGTCAACTCTTCGCCGGTTCGGTGTCCCATCATCGAATTAACAACAGTGTGCAACGCGACAGATAGGTGCCCACCTCGCACGCGCGGTCGGAACATATAAAGGACACTGAACCGCCGAGCCGAAGCACAGACGATAGAGGATGCTGGGTGGTGGTTTACGCGGTGCGATGCGGTGGTAGGTTCGGTGTTTCTTCTCTGGGGCACACATTCTTTCGGCGTGACATCACACCGTGAGAAGAATGGAATACCGGCTTTTGCTCTGATGCTGGGAGAGACCGAAAGGATTTCGATTTCGGGGGGGGGGGGGGGGGTTTCAATAGTGCTTAACTTAATTGGGCGGTATGAAAAAGAGGCCGATGGGGCTTGCAGTGATGGGTGGTATTTGTTGGTATTTGAATCGTTTCCGACCGGATTGGATTAGTTATAAGTTCAAATTTTTGTTTGAGGGTAAATGTGACTAATTTCTTTTTTTTTTATTTTGTTTATTTTTAGGTATGATTCAATCAACTTTAGGATAACGACGATGCAAGAATAAAGGTATTTTAATACTGATTTTCTGTAGAATTTTTAGCATTCCTTGGGAAGTTTCTTCTGGAGTTTTCGCAAAAGATCATATTGGAATTTTTCCAGGATTTTGTTCGGAAATTTCACCAACTGTCCCTCTAGAGAAGTACCATCAGAACTCTTTCCGTGAGTTTCTCACGGCTTCCTTAAGAATTGCCTTCTGAAATTCCTCCAAGAATGTGTCTGGAATTCTTCTCGTTTATGTCCTGCGATTCATCACCCGATATCTCCAAACCTGATGCTGTCTTCAGCAAAGTTATTCAGAATTTTGGGCTTCTTGGGCAACAGACCACCCTCTTCGATATTCTGGTCGCCATTCTTAGACTCCGAATATCTTGCCACTACCAAATGTACCCATAATGCATGGTTTTAAAACCTAGAACCCTATTAAATAGCGGCCATCTTGAATTTAGAGCCGCCATCTTGGATTTTAGACCGTCATCTTGAATATTATGGTCGCCATTTTTGGAGTCCAAACATCTTCCCCATGCAATATGTATATACCCATAATGCATGGTTTTAGAGCCAACACACCATTAAACAGCCGCCATCTTGAATTTAGAGCTGCCATCTTGAATTTAAGACCACCATCTTGAATACTCTGGTCGCGATTTTTTGGAGTCCAGACATCTTCTTAAGGCAAAATATACCCAGATTGCATGGTTTAGGGCCTTAAACACCATTAAACAGCCGCAATCTTGAATTTAGAGTCGCAATCTTGGATTTTAATCCGCCATCTTTCGCTATTTTTGGAATCAAGACATCTTCCTAAGGCAAAATATACAAATATTGCATGTCTTTAGAGCCTAAAATATCAATAAACGGTCGTCATCTTGAATTTGGAGCCACCATATTGGATTTTAGACTACCATCTTGAATAATCTGGTCGCCATTTTTGGACTCCGATCATTTTCCCCATACCAAATATACCCAAGAAATATACTCCATATTGCATCTAGAACTCTATTAAACAGCCGCCATCTTGAATTTGGAGCCGCCATCTTGAGTATTAGGCTGCCATCTTGAATATTGGGCTGACATCAGGGATACGAGGTGAAATTTTCAAATGTCTTCACAAGGCACGCTAAAATGTCTTCACAAGTCTTCACACCCCATATTGTGGCTTGAATATAACATAATATTAGAAGTCAAAATTTATGCCATGCTCTTACTTAGCTTTATATGAAGGAATATACCCTAAGGTCATCCAGCAGTAATGTATGGTTTTCTTCAGAATTTCCATGACAATTTTAAGGGGTTATCCAGAAAATTCCTAAACAAGTTCCATGGATTTATTTTCACGAGTTCCACAAAAAAAAAAAAATCCGGGAATTTCTCTAGGAATTCTTTCGCGAATTCCTCGGAAATTCTCCCGGGAAATCCTCGCGAAAACCTTCAGAAATGTCCTGGGAATGCATTGCGGAGTTTCTCGGGAATTCCCCCAGATCATCCTCGGAAATTCCCCCAAGTGGTCCTCGAGAACTCCACCAGGAGTTCCTCGCGAATTCTTGCAGAAAACCCACAGCAAATCCTCCTGCAGATTCTCGGCAGTACCTTCAAAAGATCCTCAGGAATTCTTACATGAGATCTTCAGGAATTCCGCCAGAAGTTCCTCGAGAACTCCTCTAGGAGTTCCACCGGAATTCTTTCATAAGTTTCCCAAGAATTTCTTCAGCAGTTGAGTTTCCCGAGAATTCTCCCAGAAAAAAAGGAGCTCTTAGGAAATTCCTTCACGAGATCTTCGGGAACTTCTCTAGGAGTTCATCGGGGTTCCTCCAGGAGCTCTTTAGGAATTCCACCAGGAGATCCTCGGGAACTCCTCCAGAACATCCTCGAAAAATCCTTCAGGAGTTTCTCGATAATTTATCCAGGAGATCCTTAAAGATCCTCCTATAACTCCTCTGCAATTCTTACAGAATTTCCTTGGAAATTTTTGTCGGAGTTCCTCAGGGGTTTTCCGGAAGTTTATCGGGAATTCCTCCAGAATCTCATCGGGAATCCCTTCATGAATTCCTTGAAAAGTTTGTCGGGAAATCCTCTTGTAGATCTTCGGGAATTCCTCCAGGAATCCATCCTCGGGATTTCCTCTATAAGTTTGGCAAGAATTTCTTCAGAAGTTTCCCGAGAATTCTTTCAAGAACTCCTAAGCATTTTTTCCAGAAGTTCCCTGGAAATTCCTCCAGGAATTCCTTGGCAATTCTTCCAGAAGTTCCTCGGGAATTACTCCAGGAGTTCCTCGGAAATTCCTCCCGGGGCTCCTCGGTAATTCCTCCAGGAGTTCCAGGACAATTCCTCCGGGAGAACCTCGAGAACTCCTTCAGATGATCATCGAAAAATCCTCCAGCGGTTTCTCGGAAATTCCCTCCGGAGATCCAGAGAGGAAATCGACGAGAATTTCACCAAAAGATCCTCAACAATTCCTCCAGGAGTTCCTTTAGGATTCATCCAAGGATCCTCAGGAGTTGCTTCAACAGATCCTCCGGAATTTCTACAGGAGATCCTCGGTAAATTCCTTCCAGGAGTTGTTCGGGATTTCTTGCATGAGTTTCTCGGGAATTTCTCCAGAGTTCATCGAGAATTCCTTCAGGAATTCCTCAAAAAGTTTCTTGGGAAAACTTCCAGGAGTTCCTTGGGCATTCCCCTTGGGATTCGTCGAGAATACTCTGAGGAGTTACAGGTTTCTCGGGCATTCCTCCAAGAATTCCACGAGCAGTTCTTCATAGTTTCTCGAGGTTCTTTTCCGGCAGTTCCTCGGGAATTCCTCTTGATCCCCAGAAAACCTACTCCAGGAGTTTCCTGGGAATTCCCGACGATTTCCTGGAGGTATTCATAGGTATATCCAGATGAACTTCTGATAAACTCCTGAAACAATTCCCAGGAACCTTCTGGAAGAATTCCCGAGAAAATGTTAGAGGGATTCTCGATGAACTTCTGGAGGAATTCCCAAGTAGTTCCTAGAGAAATTCCCAAAAAACCCTTTCGAGAATTATCATGAAACTCCTGGAGGAATTTCCGAAACTCCAAGAGGCATCTCCTAGAGGCATACCCGAGAATCTATTGAAGAATTTCCAAGCAACTGGAGGAGAAATTCCCGAGGAATTCTGGAAATATTCACGAGTAACTCCAAGAGGAATCCCTATAAAACTCCTGGAAAAAATACCGATGAACTCCAGCAGGAATGCCCGAAGAACTCCTAGAAGAATTCCGAGGAATACATGGAGCAATTTTCCAAGGATTTTTCTAGCAATTCTTATGGGTATTATAGAGGATCTCATAGAGGAATTCTCAAGGAATTCCTGAGGAACTCCTGAAAAAGTTGTTGGCAAACTCCTGGAAAAATTCCCGAGGAACATCTGGAAAAAAAATCCGAGAAATTTATGTAGAACTTCCCGAGGAACTTCTGGAAGAACTTTCGAGGAACTCCTGTAGGAATCCCCAAGAAACTCTTTAAAAAATCTCAAGGAACACTTAAAGGAATGGTCAAAGAACTTTGGAAGTAATTTTCGAGGAACTCCTGGAGAAATTCCCTTGGAACTCCAGAATGAATTCCCGAGAAGCTCCTAGTATAATTCCTGAGGAAATTCTAGTGGAATTCCTCAGAAACTTCTGGGACAATTTCCGAGGAACTTTTAGAGGAAAGGAATTCTCGAGGAACCCCTAGAGCAGTTCCCAAGGAGCTCCAGGAGAATTCCCGAGGAACTCGTGGAGAAGTTCTCGATGAACTCTGGAAAAATTCCCGAGTAACTCCCGGAGGAATCTCAAAAACTCCAGGAGAAATTCCCGAGGAATACATGAAGGAATTTTCTGGGAGCTCCTGGAAGGATTTCCGAGGAACTGCTGGAGAAATTTCTGAGGAATTTATGTAGGATTTCTGGAGGAAATCCTGGAAGAATTTTTGGGGAACTCCTGAAGGAATTACCGAGGAATAACTACCGGAGGAATTCCTGAGGAATTTCAAAAATAATTCTCGAGGAACTTCTGAAGAAATTCCCGAGGAACTCCCGGAGAAATTCCCTGGGAACTCCAGAATGAATTTCCGAGGAACTCCTGAAGGATTTCCCGAGTAATTCCTAGATGAATTCCCGAGAAATTCCTGGTAGAATTTCTGAGAAACTTCTGGGAGAATTTCTGTCTTGGAGGATTAACTGAGGAACCCCAAAAGGAATTCTCGAGGAACGTGTAGGGGAAATGGGGGTAAAATGAACACCCTAAGCGTTTGGCTTCGTTTTCAATGGAAATATGTTAAAATCTTTCTTTTGCATCATGTAATAGCGTAGATGGTATTATGTTCTAAGCATTCTAGAAGATAAAATTGTTCAAAACTACAGTTTTCTTTATTTTTTTTTCGATGGCAAAAAAGGTAAGAAATCCGAGTAGCGAAAAACAGTGAGGGTAAAATGAACAATCGATGGGGGTAAAATGAACACATTTAAAATTTAATTCAAACGTATAATTTCGGTATAGGGTATCGGGATGCTTCGTTGGCATAGTTCCCACGTTTGGCCTATCTCAACGTAAACCAAAAACTCAAATAAACACGCATTACTGGATATCGGAAAAGCTATGCGCCAAACCACTGTAACATTTCGTTTCAATTTTAGCACTTTGGAGTGTTGAAATTGAATGAAAATGTCACTTTGTTTATGTTTTATAGACGCCATGATTCTTCGGCTTAGTGGGTAGTCTATACACATGATCATTATTGGCATGATTCTGGAACATTTTGAATCGACTTTTCAATAACTGAACATTTGATGCGACGGTCAAAGACGCTATTTTGAACTTGTATATTTGTTTTCAACGAATAGTCACTATTTTACTATTTTACAAATTGAATGTGGGCCGAATATTGAGGACATTTTTTTCACTATGTACCCAAATCTTGGCCCATCAGTAAAGTGACGTCAACAACACCGATAAAGTGACGTCAACAACATTGCTTGCGTAAGAACCAGAAAGAACGGAAAGGAAGAAAGATTTTGTGTGCGGTGACTGTAAAAATATAACACAATAATAGGGTTGCGTTGTTTTCCTTACTAAATTAAGAAAAAACTTTAGTTTAAGTAATATATTTATAGTTTTTTTGAAAATTTGGCTCCGAAAATGAAAATTAAAAGTAAGATTGGTGAACAAACAGAGATAATACTTCAGCAGAAATATTGAAAAAAATGAGATAATAAGTGGTTCTAGTGCATGGAAAGCAACAGGCCAACGTTGTATCCACTAATAGGCCAAGTTTTGTACCATAGACCAACATTGCATACCATCGCATCGAATATTTTCAATTTAATTAAGTAAATTCTTGAATATTTACGTTAGTTTACTTCCAATTGGTGAAACAAGCATTGCCTAGAGTGTGCAATATGGTCAACATATTATTTCTAGTGCTATTATGAGTTTTGGTCAAAATTTTCAAGGCGGCTTACAAATTAGGCCAAGGAATGGTACATATACCCTATTCAACTCCAAGGAACTGCTACAGTAATTGCCGAGGAACTTCTAAAATAATTCTCGAGGAACACCTAAAGGAATTCTCGAGGAACTTCTGAAGGAATTCCCGCGATCCTCCCGGAGAAATTGCCTTGGGGCTCCAGGATGAATTTCCCAGGAACTGTTGGAAGAATTCTCGAGGAACACCTTATTCCCGAAGGACTCTAGGATGAATTCCTGAGGAACCTCTGTAGGAATTTCCGAGGCTCTCCTGAAAAAAAAAACGGCAAACTCGTGGAGGAATTCCCAAGGAACTTGAAGAGGTACTGAGGTACTCCAAGTGGAATACCCGAGGAGCACCTGGAAAAATTCCTGAGAAACTTTTAAAGGTCTCTCTCTCTTCTCTCTTCTTGGCGTAACGTCCTCATTGGGACAAAGCCTGCTTCTCAGCCTAGTGTTCTATGAGCACTTCCACAGTTATTAACTGAGAGCTTCCTCTGCCAATGACCATTTTGCATGCGTATATCGTGTGGCGGGCACGAAGATACTCTATGCCCAAGGAAGTCAAGGAAATTTCCTTTACGAAAAGATCCTGGACCGACCGGGAATCGAACCCGTCACCCTCAGCATGGTCATGCTGAATACTCGTGCGTTCACCGCCTCGGCTATATGGGCCCTACTTTTAAAGGTATTCCTGATGAAATCCTGAAGGAATTCCCATGGAACTTCTAGAGAGATTCTCGAGGGACTACAGGAGAAATCTTTAAAGGCTTGGACAAATCTTCGGACAAGTCTGTGGACAATTTTGAATGAAGCTCTGTTTAAAATTCAATCGAAGTTCTGGGGAGAATTTCCGAAAATAAACCTTGGTAATATTCTAGAAACAACCTCTGTTTTTTGAGATTTTTGAAAAATTAGAGGCTACCCAGTAGAATTCCCAGAGGAATTTTGTTGATAATTTTATTTCCTATAAACAATTGCTGAAGAAAAAATAATTCAATAATTCGGCATACTTCCTAACATTTCCATGAAGCGTTGGTCATCTTATTTGATTCGTATTTTAACTAAAAACTTATTCAAAATTTCCGCCAATATGGAGACCAAAAAATTAGGAATTTGTAAGTTGAAGGCTCCTTGGGCATAGAGTAACTTCGTGCCTGCCACACGATATACGCATGCAAAATGGTCATTGGCAGAGGAAGCTCTCAGTTAATAACTGTGGAAGTGCTCAAAGAACACTAAGCTGAGAGGCAGGCTTTGTCCCAATGAGGACGTTACGCCAAGAAGAAGAAAAAGAAGTTAAAGATTTCAAAAGGTAAAAATTTTATCTACAAAAATTTAAACGCATTTCATCCGAAATTGTTCCAAGATTTGAATTAATGGTTTAGAATAACAACATAAATAAATATTATTTTTCAGCTTTCAAAAGTCTTCAAACTTCTTCACAAAATTTGAAATGTCTTCCTTATGTCTTCACAAAAATAAATGTTTTCACAGAACTTCAAATGTCTTCATTTTGAAGACATGTCTTCACATCTGGCATCCCTGGCCGACATCGTGGTATTTATGTTCTCCAGTGATGATTTCCGGACAAAATTAGTCAACCATGCTAAAGGTTACAAACATCGCCGCAGTTTGATGTGTCGCATGATGGTGGGGCTTGGTTCAGTTTTATGTACGGTCAGTTCTACCGGTGCTGGACCGGATCACTGAAATGGCCATAACTCCGGAACGCCTTGACCGATCCAGACCATTTGAAAAGCAAACTATTCCGGTTTGATTCAAGCTATAATCCGAAAAACCGGACAATGGGAAATGGCTTAAAAGTGAGTGAACTTATTTTGCGCACAGACATCCACACAAACACACATACATACACACAAACATACACACATACAGACATTATCTCAATTTGTCGAACTGAGTTTATTGGTATATGAGACTTGATCCTCCGAGTATTTTTTTCGAAAAATCGTTTTTTGAGTGAACATAAGCCTTTCCAGTACACTTAGTGTACAAGAGAGGCAAAAAGCGGAAAGGAAAGGGACGGGCCAAGGATTGAACCAGGACCTGAGCTTAAGTGTCAGAGGTGATTGTAAATAGACCACCAAGGACCTCCAGTCATTGGAAGAAAACAGCGACGATTGAGCTGTTGCTACACAAAGAAATCAATACTCAAACATGCTGTTTGACTCGATCGAATTTTTATTGGTGTCAAACTAATGTTAAATAAAAGAAAATCGGGTTAAGTACGGTTCCTTTGAATTACACTAAGAATTTGCATCCTTTGACAGATACGTATTTCGACCTCAACTGTAAGGTCGTCTTCAGTGTCTTGTACTTGACTCGTACTGTCGAGTCAAGTACAAGACACTGAAGACGACCTTACAGTTGAGGTCGAAATACGTATCTGTCAAAGGATGCAAATTCTTAGTGGAATTCAAAGGAACCGTACTTAACCCGATTTTCTTTTATTTACAGATATTCCCCTAACAAGCCCAGGTTAATCATCATCAAACTAATGTTGTTTCTGAAGTTCTTTCCTTGTCAAATATTTTGCCCTTCAGGACTTACTTATTGGCTTCGGAGCAAATTGAAAGCGATTTTTGGTTTTTAAGTTGCTTACCTTACCAATCAGTTACTTATGGCCGGGGTGGTCTCTGCTGTACATAGTAGCCTCCTCCATTCCACTCGGTCCATGGCAGTTTGTCTCCAGTTCCGCACTCTGCGTAGGGTCCGCAGATCGTCCTCCACTTGGTCGACCCACCTAGCTCGCTGCGCTCCACGTCTTCTTGTACCGGTCGGATGACTCTCGAGAACCATTTTAGTCGGGTTGCTATCCGACATCCTGATGACGTGACCCGCCCACCGTAGCCTCCCGATTTTCGCGGTATGGACGATGGTTGGTTCTCTTAGCAGCTTATGCAGCTCGTGGTTCATTCGCCTTCTCCAAATCTCGTCTTCCATCTGCACTCCGCCGTAGATGTTACGCAACACCTTCCGTTCGAAAACTCCAAGGGCGCGTTGGTCCTCTGCACGTAAGGTCCATGTTTCGTGCCCATAGAGGACGACCGGTCTAATCAGCGTTTTGTAGATAGTTAACTTCGTGTTACGGCGAACTTTATTCGATCGTAGAGTTTTGCGGAGTCCAAAGTAAGCACGATTTCCTGCCACAATGCGCCTCTGAATTTCTCTGCTGGTGTCGTTATCGGCGGTCACCAGTGAGCCCAAGTACACGAATTCATCAACCGCCTCGATTTCATCACCGTCGATATAAATTCGGGGTGGCGGGCGCGGTGATTCCTCCTTGGAGCCCTTTGCCATCATGTACTTTGTCTTCGACACATTAATGACTAATCCGATTCGCCTGGCTTCACTCTTTAGTCGGATGTACGTTTCCGCCATCGTCTCAAATTTACGAGCAATAATATCAATATCAGCGAAACCAAGCAGCTGAACGGACTTCGTGAAAATCGTACCACTCGTGTTAATCCCTGCTCTCCTTATTACACCTTCTAACGCAATTTTGAACAGCAAGCACGAAAGACCATCACCTTGCCGTAACCCTCTGCGAGATTCGAAGGGACTCGAGAGTGTCCCTGATACTCGAACTACGCACATCACTCGATCCATCGTCGCCTTGATCAACCGTATCAGTTTATCCTGGAATCTGTATTCGTGCATAATCTGCCATAGCTGTTCTCGATCGATTGTATCATACGCCGATTTGAAATCGATGAACAAGTGATGTGTGGGCACGTTGTATTCGCGGCATTTCTGCAACACCTGGCGGATGGCGAACATCTGATCCGTTGTAGCGCGTTCAGCCATAAATCCAGCCTGGTATTGCCCCACGAACTCTCTTGCAATCGGTGATAGACGGCGGCATAAAATTTGTGAGAGTATCTAGTAGGCAGCGCTCAGAAGTGTGATCGCGCGATAGTTCCTGCAATTCAACTTGTCGCCCTTTTTGTAGATGGGACACATGATACCTTCCATTCATTCCCCTGGTAATACTTCCTCCTCCCAAATCTTGTTAATGACCCAGTGTAGTGCTCCCACCGTATTTTAGAAGCTCGCTTGGTAGTTGATCTGCCCCAGCGGCTTTGTTGTTTTTCAACCGGCCAACCTCCTCCTCAATCTCTTGGAGGTCAGGGGCCGAAAGTCTTTCGTCCTGTGCACATACTCCTAAATCTGTTACCACGCCACCTTCGATACTTGCAACGTCGCCATTGAGGTGCTCATCGTAATGCTGCTGCCACCTGTCGACCACCGCACGCTCGCTCATGAGAATATTCCCGTGATTATATCGGCACATGTCGGCTTGTGGCAAAATACCTTTGCGCGAGCGGTTCAGCTTCTAGTAGAATTTTCGTGTGTCCTTAGCGCGGTACAGCTCTTCCATCGCTTCGCGATCTCGTTCTTCCTGCTGGCGCTTCTTCATCCGGAAGACTAAGTTCTGCCTGTTCCGCGCCTGTCTATAACGTGCCTCATTCGCTCTCGTACGGTGGTGCAGCATTCTCGCCCATGCTGCATTCTTCTCGTTTTTCAACTGTTCATATTCGCCGTCGTACCAGTCGTTTCTGTGATTCGGAGTCGCGAGTGCTGTAGCCGAGGTACTACCTATGGCAGATCGGATGTCCCTCCAGCCATCTTCAAGTGTAGCTGCGCCAAGCTGCTCTTCCGTTGGTAGGGCCACTGCTAACAGCTGCGCGTAGTCTTGAGCCACTTCTACGTTACGCAGCTGCTCGATGTTGAGTCGCGGCGTTCGACTTCGACGCGTGGTGATAACTGTCGAAAGTTTTGAGCGCATGCATACAGCTACTAAGTAATGATCCGAATCTATATTCGCACTGCGGTATGTGCGGAAATTGGTTATTTATATCCGAGAAGAATTTACCGTCGATTAGAACGTGGTCGATTTGGTTTTCTGTTTGATGGTCGGGTGATCTCCGGGTGGCTTTGTGGATATCTTTGCGGGGGAAGAAGGTGCTTCGGACGATTTGCATTTTGAAATTATTCTGAACATTTTCGTTGAGGAGGACGGATTCGACTCCCGGTCGGGGCAGGAACTTTACCGTAAAAATTATTTTGACTTGCACTGTAGGAAAAGAACATTATCGCATCTAAATTCTTAGGGGGTTTCATTAAGCATACATATTATCGTTTTTCCATCACCTGTAGCTCAAAATAATGGATATCAACAGCACAAGTGACGAACATGTTTCAACTGTGTAGAGACGCATTGAAGAACCAGTGAATTATCGCCAAACATAAATGACGTGAAATTAAGTTTACTCCCATTTCATTACCACTTGTCAAACCAACCCTGTTCCTTTAACTGAAACTCACCCAGCCAGAACCAATGCAAAGCACCAGCGGAGACAGAGGATAGTGAACTCCCCGAGGGCTGAATGTCCCCAACGCGCAATTCATTAATAGCTTTTGATTAAAGTGAATGTTTTCGTTCGTTCATATTCCCTCCCGTTGTCCACCGTTGACGTCGATCGTGATATTATGTCGCATATTGCGATACAACGCCATGACTTGACCAGGAACAACAAGTGCATTGGATCTGCAATGGCTATTTAGCTCTTGGGCAAGAAATGATTATTGTTATTGGCATCTGAAGGGACTTCTTGAGTCAGTTCTTGAATCGCTGTGCACCATCATCGAGTGGCGAATATCGGAATGGATTAATTAATTTAAAACGTACATATACACACATTTCACACCAGTTGAAACCCGTCTAGTCGTTTTATTGTCAGTACTAAAAGTTTTTTTTTTCTTGTGATACTGGTGTGTTGCCGTCTTTATGAACGTTTATGAATGTTCTAGAGATTTTTTGCGTGAAAAACAACACCAGTGGTTGGTAAAGGCTTGGCAGACGCACCACAAAATACACCTAAATAAGCTGCAGGAATTTGCTTTAACCCTTATGTGGCCGACAGGGTACCCGGGTACCCAGCGCCCATTTGAAAAGAACGGTGTAGAAAAAAGCAAAAAATTTGTCGGACACATAACGGTTAATCTTAGCATTGGGGTTGTGTCTATCGGTCAGGCCTAAATTATTAGTTTGTAGATTCTTATTCCTGCACATCCTTTTTAAACTTTGAATCCTGAATGTTGTCCTTGAGTAACGTATTCCATTAGAGTAAGAGTCGCCACTTTAAGTGTTATTTAATTTATGGGGGCTTAAACACATTCGAAACTGAAATAAGGGCAATCAAACACAATACAGAGGCTCAAGCTAGCTTCTCTCGCTTTGTTCAGACTGCCCAGTGAGCTAAGATGATCAATTTGATGAACTTTTCAGATTTTTCAATTGAACTCAACCTTGAAACGGAGCTGATTATGTATCCCTTACCACCATAATCACCACACAACTGCCCAGACCTGCCCGAATGCATTCACCGGGTTTCTTGTTGCACAATAGCTTCGATTATTAGTTGTCGAATCGCGCATCAACCGGGATAATAGTAGTTATTCTTCATTTCCATCGATTATTCCCAATTATAGTGATGCTTGTATGTGCACAACTCGCGTGGGGAGCCCTTGGGGCCAATCGTATCGCGATCGAGAATGGCTTGACCGTGAACTTCAAGTTCAACAACCGTGAATAATGGCAAAGAATAGACTTCTTCAGCAGCAGCAGCCCGGGCAGCATCCAGCATCTCGCGTTGAGAACTCCAACTTCAACAAGCCAGCAGCAGAGCCACAGTGCGGGGGATTTTCAATTTAAACATCCACCATGCATCCAATCGATTCCCAGCCGCACGATCTCTTATGGTTGCTGCTGCTGCTGCTGCTGATGCTAGGGAACTTGTTGTGTATGCATAGGAGGCATAAAAACACGATTCGGGGTTTCCTTTCCATTCCCGCAAGTTAATACCTACCTACTGGGGGCTGCTAGAGCTGTGAACGCTATTTTCCACCGGTTCAATGACTGAAAAGCAGGAACACCCATCGTCGACAGTGATGGAGGCTGATCGATCTTTTGTAGTTGCTACCCTTTGTTCTCTGTTGGAGGTTATTGTTGGATCTGACAGATTTTAGTTGTCTCCAGAGGAAATTGTTCCTCTCATTTTCCTTTTCTGGCATTGTTTCTTCTTATTCTTCTTGGCGTAACGTCCTAATTGAAGTAAAGCCTACTTATTAGTTGTGAAAACAAACTTAACAAAAAATAGTATAAATGTGCTATGAAATTATGCTAGAGGAAACTAAGTTATATCAAGTTATGTTATGTCTATAAACCATTGTCAAAATTTTGTATAATCTACTTATGTAGTTCTGGTCGAGAAAATTCCGCAACCAGCTCTCCGTTTTCGCTCATTTCTCCGAGATTATGTCTTTCAGTTGTAAGCTCCCATGGTGGTGCCGAGGACCAAATTGAAAGAACTCCATCGTAGGCAATTGCCACCCAACTAACAATTGCAAGTCACAAACAAGCAAGCTTGCTGAATTGTTGCTTAATAATGGTAATGATGGCTGAACTAAAATTATGCTGTACACATTACTGTTTGAATGATTTTTCAATTGAGAAAGTAGTCAATGTTCGACTTTCCTCATCGGTATCAACAATAGTAAATTAAAACACTTTTCAAAAATTTAACAAGAAATTTATTCGACAAGCATTTATTCCTTAACAAATGAGTTTAACAAAACATTTGTCTGCATCTTATTAAGCTGATGTATCGATAAGCATATACTCCTGAAAAATGTGCTTATCACTTGTCAAATAAACGCCTTCTGACCGTCATAGTTTGACTTGGAACTTTGTTCGGATAATGGGATGATGATTTAGGCTAAAACTATTTAGACAACCAAGTTTTAAAGAACCAATATTTCAAACGAATTACATAACATAAAACAGATTGGAATTATGTAGCTTAACATTGAATGCCAAGAGACGTTATCAACTTAAAAATGAGGCATTTATTTATTACTAGCAGTCCCGGCAAACGTCGTCCTGTCTGCCTACTCTGTTTTTTGACATCCGGTTCCATAAAGAAATGCCCCTCAAAATAGAATTTCAGATTTTCCCGTTTTTCTTGCCTTCTCGGTCACTTTTTCTAATTATTCGGAGCCCTGGCGGAATGCAACAGTGAAAGAATCATGTCGATCTGTTGACCCGTTCCCGAGCCTATTCGTGACATACAAACACCATTCCATTTTTATTTATATAGATTATTAGTCTGTAACAAGATGTCTTGTACGTTGATTATTATATTTTTATCTTCCGCAGCAGTTCGATTGTACGAGACGCTTGGATCGCTGCATTTGGCATTTCAGTGCTGTCGTGTTTACTAAACATTGTTCCCACAGTCACCTAGATAACCAAACAGCATTCAGAAATCGACACATTTCAAGTATCCCAAAACATCCTTATGCACTATTTATTGAACACAATATCTAGATTCCATGACAAAAGCATAAACAAAAAAATTCTTAACGGATCTTCGACTGAGCATGAGTAGATTACCTGAACAGATGTTGTGAATGCACCATGTCCAAGACCATTCCGCACCACATATTGTCACACATTTTTAAAGATCGATATTTAATAATAAAAATAAAAACATATTTATATCGCAATTAGTACGTCTGGAAACAATATCTTTAATAAGGACAAACATTTTTTGGCCGCATTCGATACAAGTTTCCTCACCATGCGATAAAAATACTGACAGCGAAATCAGAATGGAAAACACATGTTTTGGGCTGAACAGCTGTTGAAGTATAAGGCGTTGTTGAGTTGATTGTCACGTGCTGTGCTAATTCACCACTGCTGAACACAAGTTCAGGAGTGATCATTATTGAGTCATGGGAAGATTATGTTTTGCTTTGGGTGCTGCATCTCACCATCTCTAGGAAGGCATGCGGCTGGCAATCGACAGGTATCGAGTTCTAATCCGGATTTAGGTAATTTTATATGTAATTCTTATATCATAAAACACCTATTATTCAACATGAGAGCAAATAATTACTCACGTGAGAGTTCAACATTTTTGCATTTTATTTATTTTCAGTCATTTTTGCCAAAGCTTAATAACAACTTTCCTGTACATTTGTGAAACGCTTTGAACAACAAAAAATTAATTTGGTGCACAACATGATGCTTTATACCTTCTCAAAATTTGGGTGAACAAAACCCGAACATAGGTTGTACGAGAAAATAATTCAAATGTTATTCAACATTATGCTGAATTAATTCGTCATAATGGTGCCTGTAAAATGAGTGATTGTTAGTTGGGCAGCCATCGCCATCGGGTGAAATTTCTGTCGACTTCCTTTATTTTCTTGTTGAGGCTGCGCCATCATGAGTCTCTGGATCTGTTCCTGCTGCGATAACCTGCTTGGCTGCTGGGTTCCAATCTAACGCTTGCTTCCGATTATGGTGTGTCTGCTAATCTGATTGTTTTCCATACATTTCTTTTTAAACTCTCAAAGGAAGTCCTCTTGATCCGTGCACTTATGTCGATATTGGTGCCACTATCGGCCACCATGAGGCTACCAAGATATTGCGCACTTCCCACCCCACTGGACCCCTTTTGCAGTTAGTATAAGTGCGGGACCTGAATATAACTGAGATTTTGAATCAAATCGTTTCGGTGTCTTCTGCGCACTTATTCAGCGCCTTGCAATGTATAAGTGCGCAGAAGACACCGACACGATTCGATGCAAAATCGCGGTTTTATTCACAAGCCCGCACTTGTACTCTGCATATCAGAGCGCCAATTTTTCTAAGTCTTTGATGTTTCGTGGCCTTAATTTTTACGATTTAGACTTGGAAAAATTTCGCCAGCATTCGGATTTTGCTGACTAGGAATTTTGCTAGCTTTTCATGGGCGATTTGATTGAATTTAACAGGTGGGGTTCATGGTTGTGAGAAAGTGTGCTGATTAATGACTTGATAACGGCACGGCGGCACACCTCCAGGAGGTCCTTCTGGGATTCCGCAGGAATTCTTTCCACCCAAGAAATCCTTTGTAGTTTTTCTACAAATTAGTTCTAGGACTCCTCCAGGAGTTTCTTGTGGGATTTCCATGGAGCTTTTGATGAGATTCGTCCAGGGGTTTATTCAGGATTCCTTCAGAAGTTCCATCTGGGATTCTTTCAAGAGTTTCTCACAAAATTCCCAAAGATGTTCCTGTTGTATAGACTACAGCATGATGATCTTAGGTGGCGATTAGCTACGGGTACCATCATAGAAGGCATTGATTATGGATAAACGTCAGAAAAATGAAAACGAATTTCAGTTCTTCAACGAACGTTAAGCAATGAAGATATACGAAAGCGAAGAGCTGCCGCAACGTCCCGTCTTCCAATGAAGACTGAAGACTAGAAGAGGACCTTGGAGAACCTCCGGTCACAACATTGGCGTAGTTGTGGAATTCGATTGGATAGAAAAATATAGAAGTTATGAAGGCGAATATTTGAAGTAATTATTCACTATGGAATACGGTATGTTTGAATTGTAATAAATGTTGTTCTGTTGCCAAACACTCTGGGCTCTGATAGATAATGCAGAGACCCCTAAAATGGACTCCGATAGAGAAGGCGGAGATTCATAGATAAAATAGGGCTCTGATTGAGAAGGCAGAGACCCTATAGATGGACTCCGATAGAGAAGGCGGAGATTCATATAAATAGAGTTGGGCTCTGATGGAAAAGGCAGAGTTACCCTTTAGTAGGACTCCGATAGAGAAGGCGGAGTTCCTTTTGTACAAATGATAGTAGGCGGAAGAATAACCTAATTACCAGAATTTGGAAGTGCGAGGACTTCCTCCGATTGTAAGAGAATATTTTCCACAAGATTATCCAACTGATCACCGAATCAACAGGATACGGAAGTGTAAGGACTTTCGTCGGTTGAAAAGGAGAGTTCTGTTTCTGAATCAGCAGTATTGGAAATCATTGAATGTCTGATGTTCGTGGAAGGTAATTGCCAACAGTTAAAAATCTCAGGATCGGTTTTGTATTGGAATTGGATTGGAATTAACCTAAATTTGATTTTTCCCTAACCCGTTGTTGCGGAAATTGAGCCATTGCGTCCAATCAACTTTACGTGAGTGACAAGATTTTTTATTAAATATGGATAAAACTTTGATATGATTAAGATTGGTTTTGTATTGAATAATGATTAAAATTGGATTTTATTTGGATTGGATTTGGATTGGATTCGGATTGAATTAGGATTGGATTTGGATTGGATTTGAATTGGATTTGGATTGGATGTTGATTGGATTTGAATTGGATGTTGATTGGATTTGGATTGGATTTGCATTGGATGTGGATTGGATTTGGATTTGGATTGGATTTGGATTGGATTTGGATTGGATCTGTTTTGGATTTGGATTGGACCTGGATTGGATTTGGGTTTGATTTGGATTGGATTTGGACTGGATCTGTTTTGGATTTGGATTGGACCTGGATTGGATTTGGATTGGACCTGGATTGGATTTAGGTTTTATTTGAATTGGATTTGGATTAGTTTGTATTTGGATTGGATTGGATTTGGATTGGATTTGGATTGGATCTGTTTTGGATTTGGATTGGACCTGGATTGGATTTGGATTGGACCTGGATTGGATTTAGGTTTGATTTGGATTGGATTTGGATTGGATTGGATTTGGATTGGATTTGCATTGGATTTGGATTGGATTGGATTTGGATTGGATTTGTTTTGGATTTGGATTGGACCTGGATTAGATTTAGGTTTGATTTGGATTGGATTTGGATTGGATCTGTTTTGGATTTGGATTGGACCTGGATTGGATTTAGATTTGATTTGGATTGGATTGGATTGGATTGGATTTGGATTGGATTTGGATTGGATCTGTTTTGGATTTGGATTGGACCTGGATTGGATTTGGATTGGACCTGGATTGAATTAGGGTTTGATTTGAATTAGATTGGATTTGATTTGGACTGGATCTGGATTGGATTTGGATTGGATTTGGAATAGCTTTGTATTGGATTTGGATTAGATCTGGATTGGATTTGGATTTGAATTGAATTATGGATGAATTGGATTTGGATTGGATTTGATTTGAATTTGGATTATATCTGGATTGAATTTGGATCTGATTTGCATTAGATATGGAATGACTTTGGATTGGATCTGGATTGGATTTCATTGAAAAAAATTGGTGAACACGTATTGCAGGAAGATAATATTTGATTACGATGTGTTTGTCTTCACTCCGTGTCGTCAGGGAGCGTTCGAGACTCTTAAACTCTGAAGGAATGTAATATCAGATAACAAGTAGCATTTTTGAGTTAAATCATTTCGAGGAGTTAGGTTAACCAACATTAAACCGTTATTTAAATAAGGTGTTACTGTGTTTTTGTAAAATACCATCTACTAGCTGATGTTATGACTCGTTGTTCCCGGATTAATGTTAAATCTATAAGTTCATATTTAAGTCAATGATGAAATAAGAGTAGAGGCGGGAAGTAATGTTGTATAGACTACAGCATGATGATCTTAGGTGGCGATTAGCTACGGGTACCATCATAGAAGGCATTGATTATGGATAAACGTCAGAAAAATGAAAACGAATTTCAGTTCTTCAACGAACGTTAAGCAGTGATGATATACGAAAGCGAAGAGCTGCCGCAACGTCCCGTCTTCCAATGAAGACTGAAGACTAGAAGAGGACCTTGGAGAACCTCCGGTCACAACAGTTCCGTCTGGCATTTCTTCAAGAGTTTTTGCCAGGATTCCTCCAGGAACTACTCCCGAGATTCTACCAGAGAGTTTTTCTGGAATTTCTTTAGAAATACCTTCTAAAATTACTTCAGGAGGTCCTAAATTCCTTAAAAACTCTTTCCGAAATTTCTCTAGCAATCAATTCCGAGATTTCTCCAGGAATTCCTTCTAGGATTACCCCAGCCATTTTTCCTGAGATTCCTCCGGGATTTTTTTCCGTGGTCTCTCCACAAATTTATTCTAGGATTTCCTTCTGTGATACCTCAGAAGATCCATCTGAGATTGTTTTTGGGGATTCTTCAAAAGTTTCCTCTGGGATCCTTTCTGAGATTCGTAAAAGGTTCCTATTGATTTTTTTTCTGGAATCCTTAAGAGTTTTCTTCCGGGACTTCTAAAGGAGTTCCGGTTATTCTCCAATAATTCCATCCAAGATTATCCTAATAGTTTCCTAATATGTAGTATTCCTGAAAATAAAGTCTGAGAATTTCAGCAATAACCCCAGGAATTCCTTCAGGAGTTCTTTGTAAGATTGATTCAGGAATTCTTTCCAAGATCCCCACAGAAATCACTTCCAAAACTCCGTCTGGGATTTCTAACAGGAATTTCATGCGAGATTCCTCCCGGAGGGATTTCTGCAGGGTTTCTTTCAGAGACTTTTCAAGAAATCCTGCAAGACCTTGTCACCGCTCCGCAGAGGGCGCATGAGACTCGGAGACAAAAATAGGTAGTAAAGAAGAAGAGTTGCCTTGGGCATTGGTCCCCTGACCCAATGACTTGACCCATGGCAAAAATCTGGTTCGATAAAAGGCGGAACCACACGCTAAGTTATACGAGCCATCCCAGACAAAAAAGAAATTTCACTTTCCCAGATAAAAAATGTAGTGATCAAATGAGGTGTACTTACGTATATTGTTGAACTTATCCTAATTATCCTTAACCTATGGTTGGTAATGTTGAGTGTGGTGATAGTGTTCGCGTGTATCCCACGGCGACAGCACATCTTGCCCTGTCCGGACAGTCGAAGGGGGAAATACCACCGGCACCATGCCGGCAACCCCGCTGCTTGGCACGCCCTTGGCGCTATCACCACCACGACACCACCTAATCATGGCACAAAGCACCACCATGATGTTGGATCAAAGAAAAGGCCTGCATAGGCATCAAGGAACACACGTTAAATCTCTGGGGCACTTTTTTAGCTTAAGCCTTACCGATCTCACAGAATCTTCTCTACTCCTTAGGGAGCGTCCATAAATGACGTAGCTTTTTAAGCGATTTTTAATACCCCCCTCCCCCCTCGTAGCATTTCGTCACAAATTCAGATACCCCCTATATAAATGACGTAGCTTGTTGAACACCCCCCCTCCCTTCAAAAATTTTTCATGTAAAAAAACTGGAACTTAGCGCCGATTTCAATTTTAACTTGTATGTTAATAGAATATTATGAAAAAACAACAATAGGAAGAAAGCATTGCCGACTGCCGGGTTCAGATCGCCGACATCAAGCCCATAGGTGCAACCAGTAGTGAAGATTATCACCAAAGCTAATGACTCAATAAACCACCCATCGTTCTGCTTGATGCCGAAGAACTGATGCTCCCAATACCATATTAGCCTGGAAGTTCTTCCGAAGATATTAGTTTGCTCACTAATAAATCTATTAAGAATATGAAATTGGTTTCATTTGAATAAAATTCACCATTCGAAGGACCCTGTAGGAGTTTTTTCTAAAATTCTTACAGCAGTTCATTTTGGAATTCATCGAGAAGTTTCTTTTGGGATTCTCATTTTTGAGAATGTCTCCCTTTTTAGTTCCTCCAGCTCTTCCTTCTGGGATTTCTCCATGAATTTTGTTTGGGATTCCATTAGAGAATTCCTCCTTATTGTATGCCTTCAGGGGTTCCTTCAAAGATCCCTTTCATAATTCATTCCGGAGTTCCTTCTTAGATTCCTCCGAAAGCTCCTTCTGAGATTTCGCCAGTGTTTTTTTTTCTAAGACTTTTCTAAAAGTTTATCCATGGTTTCCTTCAGGAGTTCTTTCAAGGCTTCCTTCTCCTCTCTTCCACCAGCAGTTTTTTTTGGACATCTCTACAGGGATTTTAACCGGAATTTCTTTTGAGATTCCATCAGAACTTCTTTCTGTGTTTCCTGAAGAAGTTCTTTTCGGGATTCCTCCAGGAGTTCCTTCTTGGTTTCCTTCAGGAATTCACTCAGATATTTATTCCAAAATCTCGGCAGGTAAATCCTCCGGCATTCTTTCAAAACCCTCCCAGGAGTTGCTTCTGGGATTCCTCCAGGTGTTCTTTTTGGGATTCCTTCAGGAATTCCTTCCTGGATTCTTCTGGTATTCCTCGGGGACTTCCTTCTAGAATTTATCCAGGATTTTTTTTTACCGGAACTCCTTCAGTAACTTTTTTCCGGCATCCAGGATTCCTCCAGGATATCTTAGAATTCTGCGAGGAATCCCTTTACGGATTCCTTTCATTGTTGCTTCTGGAATTCCTCCAGGTGTTTCTTTCTTAGATTTCACCATGAGTTATATCCAGATAATCTTCCGTGCTTCCCAAATGTTATTTTCGGGATTCCTTCATAAATTCCTTACGGGATTCTTTCAATTATTTCTTCCGTGCTTCCTTCAGAAATTAAACCAACAGTTGCTTCTGACAATCTACAAATATCTTGAATTCATTTCAAGGTTGTTCCAGGAGTTCCTTTTCAAATTCTTTTGGAAGTTTCTTCAGAGATTCCTTCTGAGATTACTGCAGATCCTTTTGTAATGTTTTCAGATTTTTTTTTCTGGTATTCCCAGTAGGAATTCATGTGGAAATGTTATCCTTCTCCTGTTGGAGAAACCTATAAAGAGCACAATGAGAATTTCCTATCAAAGTTGCAAGAGGAGCTCCTTAAGAAATTGTTGGATGAATTTTTCGAGGAAGTCCTGTACTGCCGTTCTAAGCATATTTGTACCATGTTCAAAAATGTGCAACTGAGAAAACTGCGATTGAAATTAATAACGCATTTTTCTTATTGACCAACAACTACAGTACCACAACGGCACACGCAGCCGTATTTCTATTAAAATGGATTATATCTGAAGTGGAATCAGTTAAGTTGCCTTTTTTAACGCAAATAAAAATATTTTATTTTTGAATAAATACTTCCCAGTGGGACAGTTATGCTGTGAAACACAACGCAATTTTGAAATTTCTGCGCTTACTTTGCGCAGTTTTTGACTGTATTTCTTGTAGTGGGACAGATATGCTTGGAAATGCAACAATGGGACCATTTGGCTTGGTATTTATTTATGAAATTTCAGAACAAACTAAGGACTTTTACAAGTTTACATAAAAATACACATAAAATTATCCTGATAGGAAGAAAAAAGTGAAAAATGCTGAACATCAACATGGGACAGATATGCTTGGAACGGCAGTGTAGAAACTATATAAGGAACTCCTGGAATAATCCCACCAAAAACTTAGAAAAATTTTCCTTTGCCACCTTAGCGGCGTGTAGTGCCCATTAGCAAGCAGCAAACTATTGGTCTTAAGAAGCATTTGAGCGAAATTGATTTTCGTCAGCAAGCACAATACATTATTCTTTACGCAGGATTTCAAAAACAATTTCTCAGATACAGTTGTTGCGTCCGATAGTTGCATTTCTTATGAAATGAAGCCGTTTGTTTGTTATTTACATTAATGTGAATGGAAAAAAAAATCATGCAATATTTTTTTTGATCTACTGGATAATTATACTTAAGCAAGTAAAAATTTCATCGTCACACTTCGTCACAAAATCACAAACACCCCCCTCCCCCCCAAAAAGCTACGTCATATATGGACGACCCCTTAGAGTACATTGCAGATGTTGGAGTATTCATGCTTCAGCTTCTTAGCTACGCTCTGGGAAGTGAGGAAACAATGGCAGATTTGTATAAAACCAATCAATTTTCTTTTCACTGCACCAACTAACATCGGTCAGACCCGAGCCGAACTCTATCCACAATCTTTCAATATTAACTTTCCACTGGAGCAATACGCGCGGTCTGCTTGTTAGTTAACCGATAACTGATGGCTTTCGTTGACTCTCATAATGATTTTATTGGTATCAGAAATGAGTGTGATGAGGGATTCTTAAGTGAGTGGTGTTCAAGATCAATCCTTCTAACTGATAACGGGAGATCACTCTTGATCTCATCAGAGAGTGAGAGTATTCTATTAGGGTTCCTAATACCGGTGCGTGGGTTTTTATGGCGAACTACGTTAGGTGATGTCGGGTTGAATTTAAGTGGTGTTGAAGCAGCTTGCGCCCAGCGGAGCATACAAGGGGCATGCGGCGCGATCGACCGACAATTAGCAACGATCGATCCGATGATAATGTTATGTTGTTCGTGTTGTATCAGTGTGATGATTTGACATGACAATATATAACTGAAACTCCTATTTTGGTTGGCGAGGCTGGGAGCATCATAATCGGCTCGACACACGAGAGCAATGATTATATACCACAGCCATCAAACCAAAGGAGCAGGTTACAACCTTTCTGAGATTCTTCCAGGACCGCCTTCCAGGATTGCTTCAAGAATTCAGGGAATTTCTCCTGGGATTTTGTCAGGAATTGCTTCTGGAGTTTCTTCAGGAACCCCTTCGTGGATTCCTTTTGGAACTGCTTTCGGGATTCTCTGGCCGAGATTGTTCCAGGAAGTTATTCTGGAATTCTTTCATAAACGTCTTCCGGGATTTTATCAAGAACTTCAGAAACTATTTATGAACTCTTTTTTGGTTTCCTCCATAAGTTCCGTTGGGAATTTCTGCAGATTCTTCTGGGATTCCTCTAGAAGTTCATTCTGGAATACTTTCAGATGTTTCTGATGGACATCCTCCAAGATTTTATTAGGGAATATTTTGAAATTCCTCCTGCAGTTTTTACTTATAGCATACCTCATAAAGTTCCTACGAGATTCCTTCGAGAGAATACTCCAGTAAGTTCCTTCTGGATTTTCTTAAACAGGAACTCTTGAAGGAATCTAATCTGAATCCAATTAGGAATCTTATAAGAAATTAGGCATCGCAGAAGAAGATTCTGAAGGAATCCTAAATAAATTCCCGGGGGAATCTCATCAAGAACTTTACGAATTCCACAATAAACTACTAGAAGAGCCCTTGAACAAATTTGTGAAGAATCCAATCTTGAAGGAATCTGTTGCTTCTCCAGAAATTTATTCCAGGACTCCTACATGAATTCATCAGGATGTCGTCAAAATTTCCTTTGGGATCCTTCCAAGAGTTTTTTTTTACATCTGGAATTCTTCCAGTAGTGCTATCCGGGATTTCTCCAGCAACTTTTCGTGGGGTCTTTCTAGGAATTCCTTACGGGATTCTTCTAGGAGTTCCTGTATTCCTGCAGTCCAGGAGTTCATTCTAAGATTCATCCAGAAGTTACTACAGGGATTAATATTGGCGTATTTTCCAAGATTATTTTAGTTCCTTTTGGAATGTCTTCAGCAGCTGTTTTCTCTGGGATTCCCACAAGGAATTCCTGCATACATGTTATCCCTGCAAGAGTTATTGGACAATATCCAGGAGAATCTTCTGAAAGAATTTCTGAAGAAATTGTTAGAGGAACTCGTCGAAGAGCTTCGGTAAGAATTTCATAAGGAAATTATAGAAGAATATCATACGTATATCCTTGAGTAATTTCGTATGAACTCCAATAACAATATCTTCATGAAGGATTTCGTTATAACCTCCGTAGGACTCCCATTGGGAAGATCTGCGAGAATTTCAAAATAAACTCCTGCTGAAATTTTATTAGAAACTCCTAAAGCAAACCCGGAAGCAGTTCCTAAAGGGATCCCGGTAGAAGTTTCTAGAGGAAGCCCAGTGCAGTTCCAGGAAGAATCCCTTAAGGTAATGCTGGAAAAAATCTTGCACGGTGTTCTTAGAGGTGTCTCGGGTGGAATCCTGAAGGAATGTAGGTAGCATTTTTGTAGCAATCTAGGAAAAAAACTTCTGGAGAAATTGCAAAAGGAACTTCTGGATGAATACCGGATGAAATTACATAAGGGTTCTCAGGGATTCTTGGAGAAATCCAACTAGAAACAATTTCAGAAATCCCAGGAGAAATTCAGGAAGTAATTTCTGGAAGCATTCCAAAAAGAACTCCTGGGAAGCCATTGAAGAAATTCCTGAAAGATCCTGCAAAAAAATCTGTTTCCAGAAGGAACACCTAGAGGAATTCAAGAAGTAATTTCTGGAAGCATTCCAAAAAGAACTACTGGGAACCATTGAAGAAACCCCTGAAGGATCCTGCAAAAAAAATCTGGAGAATTTGCGTAATAAATTCTTTAAGGGATTTAATCAACATCAGATAGATATCATTTATTTAAACATTAACAAGTACTGTGCGAACAAGGGGTCCTGACCGTGCAAATTGTTAAAACAATAAAGCCTCGACCACCACTCCACTAAGGTTTGTTGGCAATGCTCTGCTTCTTCACGTGATCGGCCCCGGTTATCTTCAGCGGTTGACCAGTCTGATCGATCGGAATCGACTTGTGGCCTTCCGCATCCGCAACCGCTTTCTTCGGAGTCGTCAAGATGCCGTCTGACAAAAAAGAAGATTTGATGTGGTTGTAATCTTGTCCCGGTGGGATAATGTAGCGCTGAATGATGTGCCGGAAGATGTATTCATGATCGTCCTGCTTATTGTCGTGTTTTCCTACGATGATGATGCCAACTATTGAATCTATGATGATGCTGTTGTTGGAGGCCCTTGTCGAAATTTCCATTCAACCAAACTGCTGCCCATCTAAGTTGATTTGTCCTTGCTAACTTGTCCTTGTCGGTGTGAATCGTCGATCCTTTGTCGACCGTCGTGCAGTACTCTGTACCAAAATGCCCTGTATTGTGCTTCAACGAGGCCGATGATTTTCTCAGGGACACCCTTGCGCCTGAGGGCTTTCCACAAGTTAGATTTTATGCTACGGATGGCTGTTTCTAACTCCTGCAACGATAGAGCTTCTCTGTTGACACGGATAATGAGTCAAACTCTTGGCGGATCATGCTGAGATGTTCATGGCGTGTCTGACACTTGCAAAGGGTTTCCAAAGTGCTTGAACAAGC
Source organism: Aedes albopictus (assembly GCF_035046485.1). Lineage (NCBI taxonomy): Eukaryota > Metazoa > Arthropoda > Insecta > Diptera > Culicidae > Aedes > Aedes albopictus. Next base: position 211,499,677 of record NC_085137.1, read on the forward strand.
GTTTAAGCTGTCCAGACGTGTCTTTCACGGGCATCGAAACATTCATGTTAGTCTCACTGAAGCGATGTAAGACATCGTATAGGAAACGAATATCGCTGGGATTTGCGACTTTCTAGTCTTCGTCGACTCGGGAGTCCGCCCACGCTCTTTTGTCCCGTCTACATGAGCGTTTCACTTCATTCTCGAGAGCCGAATAGCGCTACTGGACTACGGCTTTGGCTCCTCGTGTTTTTGCTCGCTATATCGCGGCTTTGGCGCTTATTCGTTCCTGTATCTTTCTCCAATTATCATCTGTGATCCACTGCTTTCTCCGGATGCGTAGCTCATCCAAATTATTCTCACCGGTGGCTAATTGTGCTAGTTTTCCCTGCTTGGCTAGGGTTAATACATTCTAAGTTTCAATTTTTGTGCGTTGTTTCGTCCTAAAAGTCATTGCCGTTTAATCAGGTCATAATCTTTCATTTTCGGTTTCTGCAGTTTTGGATTTCGGGAACAGTAGGTTGTTGGCCTTAGGTCCCCTATCCACCGTGGTGGAGATGCTACCTTAGGTATGGCTTCCGGTGGAGGACCATTTTCATTCTCAGACGCTGTTTGAGCTGCACCTCCTTGGTGAACAGACCTTTGGGACGTATCTCCTTAATCTAGCTAAAGTCAGAAGAGGCTGCTCTACCAGCAAAACGCACAACTCTTAGCTGGTCTTTGTCATCACTTGAGCCGTGGAACCATGAGGTAGCGCATTGTGAGGACCAGAGCTATGTTGGATGCACCTTGCCGATACACCATTTTGCAGCCCTACACGCAAAACAAGAAAAGCTACCAAAAATTGAGATATGCCTTTTCTACCAATTTATGTATTAAAAACGTACAGAAAATGTGATAAATCATAATCCATTCGTTGTATTAAGGAGAAACTTCAAAGAATACAAACATGGCTGCCACAATGGCCGACTTGGTCCCCTACTCACGTTTTCAAGAGCACCAATCTTGAAAATTCGTAAACAAATGCTCTCGATTTGTAAAAGCGGCCTCTTTTTGCAAGTGAGCAAAGCCAGGAAAAACAAGTGTGGCTTGGCTCGATGCTTTGTTCGTCAGATTTGTGCCTCTAAAGTTTGTATGAAAAATTGCAATGGGATTCCTTGATGTTTCACCTTAAGATGCGCTACACGGTTCCATAGCTTCCATACCACTACACACAAACACCTCCATTCAAACCCGAGAAGTTGAACCGGGTTGCGTCTAAAAATAACTTTCGCTTCGCTGCTGAGCTTCGCGTCCTATTGTCTACATGGAATTTTCCACTTGCAAACAGCAACCTGCTGGATGCGGACTTTTCAGTGCACAATGGGTCTAGAGTCGTATTTACGAAGACAAAAATGTTTCTGCCAAGTTCTGTCATTTCTTTTTTTTTCATTATTGTGAAATGATTACGGTCAATCAAGCGTGGCTTATCCAAAAATCTGCTGATTAATTATTCTCTATACAATATCAGAATGTTTTACAATTTACAAAAATAAAACATTCGATTGATTTGATTTGATTGATTTGTCTTTATTCAAGAGACTTTCAGCCCTTGGATAAAACATTCGAATCATTAGAACTTTTCGAAAAGTTTTCAATAAATTGCAACTTTTTTGCCTTAAGTCATATTTTAGTCGAGTCCAACGATACATGCATGTATACCTACATGTACATGTATGTACATTCATGAAGACCAATACACACAAACTCCACAAACTTTCAAAATTTAAATTAATTCGGTTCGCATAGTCCTAAGGTACAGTAATTTGATAAACGGTAGTCAAAAACTAGATATAGATAGAAGGGCTCTAATTTCGTGTAAAGTTGAATAATCAATCAAGCCCAAATTTGCACCAATTAAATCAAACTCGTTGAGGAACAAGTAATCAAAATTTGAATAGTTTTGGTGGACTTTATAAAAGGATACAACTTGCTAAAAATGTTTTAGGGAATTTTTAAAACTTAAACAAATATTATATTCCATATATCTCAGGACTCAGATCACTTAGAAAGTTGATGTCTTCGGCGATGTTGTTAGGTTGGTTACGGCCGCTCAGTTGATTAGCTGATTGGTTCAAGGTTCTGTCAGTAGGCGGCGATAGTTACGAACTAATTGAAGCATGCAACTTTTATTTATTATTTCAAATATATTTAGCAAGCTGTAACTTTTTCAAAAATGCACCAAATATTCTCAAATTTTTCCTGCCAGTTGCACAACTAGTAAGATATAAACGGAACAAATTTGGGCTCGATTGGATAACTTTACATAAAATTGGAGCAACTCTAATAAAGTAGTTCATATTTGAGTGTTCTTCGTTTAATTGCTATATCTCTGGATCAAGTGAACCGAATGGAATGCGACATTGCACAATTATGACTAATACATAGCTCTTTGAAAAACCTTTGACACGTTCAAAGAAAACAAACTTACAGCTAGTTGATAACTACTTTTGCAAATGTGTAACTAGCGTCGCCTAGTGGACCATTAACTGTAAGTCCTTGACTCACTTAACAACGTTGTCGAAGACACCAACTTTCTAAGTGGTGAGAGTCCTGAGATATATGAAATTTAGAATTTGCTGTTTATTGGTGGAATTTCTAATTAAACGATCCATCACCATCCATCATGGCATTGCAAATAAAATTATTAGAAAGCAGATTTTTGAATCAGTTTAACCAGACGAACCACCCTAACATAACAATAATAGGGAATAGGGTCAACAATTGAAAATAAACTTTCTAAAACACAATATGTGTCTAAAAACTTAAAGCTGAAGCTTAAACAGTTTTGTCTTCGCAAATACGCTCTGGACCCATTGTGCAGTGTGGCGGCTGTATCACTTTCATCACCAAGCCACGTTTGTGTTGATGATGATGGCTTTCAGCCTCTTGTCCATTCATGTGCAGTTATAGCCGTGCTGGTTAGAGCGCAGGATACTGTGTATCATCATGATAGTGCCTCGGTTCGACTCCCGCCGCCGCCCGTTTTTCTTTTTAAACATGTATTGGTATTTGATGGCGCCGCTGCTGCCATGATCAGTCTAAAAATAGAACAAATAATGAGAAACCAGTGCGACAGAGCACACGCACGCATGCGAAATTTTCCTTTTCCAGATTCTAGGAAGCCAATACAATTTTTGGTATACTGCCACCTACCAATTTTTGTATTTGCAAGGCCCTAATACAATATTTGTATATGTTTCATACCCAATTGTATTAGAATCTGCCAATCTCAGGTTGCGTGTATGCATTGTATAGGTTTAATGTTTTTTTTAGGCCTGAGTAAGTTTATTAAAATGGTTGACTGCACATTTTCGTTTATTCTAACGTAAATCCTGAGTTTCATTTAAGGTGTGCTCAATCAATATTCTATACATAGAAGTTCTTTTCACATATGGTTAACTGATTCAAATGATCTCATAAAAATGCAGAAACACGGGGACAAACACGTAAGCTCCTATTCCCAGACTTGTAGGGTATCGGGATGCTTCGTTGGCATAGTCCCCTCGTTCGGCCTATCTTGACGTTAACCAAAAACTCAAACAAACACGCATAACTAGAGATCGGAAATGCAATGCGCCAAACAGCTGTAACATTTCGTTTCAATTTTGGCACTTTAGAGCATTAAAATTGAATGAAAATGTCACTTTGTTTAGCTTTTGTAGACGCCATGATTATTCGGCTTAGTGGGTAGGCTATACACATGATCATAAATGGCCTGATTCTGGAACATTTCGAATTGACTTTTCAATAACTGAACATTTTATGCGACGGTCAAAGACTCTATTTTGAACTTGTATATTTGTTTTCAACGAAAAATAACTATTTTGTAAATTAAATGTGGGCCGAATATTGAGGACATTTTTTTCACTATGTACCCAAATCTTGGCCCATCAGTAAAGTGAAGTCAACAACACCGAAAAAGTGACGTCAACAACATTGCTTGCGAATGAACCAGAAAGAACGAACGGGAAGAAAGATTTTGTGTGCGGTGATCGTAAAAATATAACACAATAATGGGGTTGCGTAATTTTCGTTACTAAATTAAGAAAGAACTTTAGTTTAAGTGATTTATTTATGGTTATGTGAAAATTTGGCTCCGAAAATGTAATTTGAAAGCAAGATTGGTGAACAAACAGTGATAACACGTCAGCAGAAATATTTAAAAAATATAGAATAAGTGGTTCTAGCGTTTGGAAAGCAATAGGCCAACGTTGTATCCACTAATAGGCCAATTTTTGTACCATAGACCAACGTTGCATACCATCGCATCGAATCTTTACAACCTAATTAAGTAATTTCTTGAATATTTACGCTTGTTTACTTCCAATTGCAGAAACATGCACTGCCTAGAGTGCGTGATAGAGTCAACACATCATTTAAAGTGCTATTAATTCACGAGTTATGGTCAAAATTGTCAAGGCGGCTGGCATATTAGGCCAAGGAACGGTACACATACCCTATTCCAAAACAAATCATCCGAAGACCCAAAAAATATTAACGCTTACTCTTTCCTATCAAGTGAAAGGGAAAAGCATTCCAAAAACCCCATAAAATAACATTTGTAAACAAACCCCGATCATCCCGGTGATGGTGTGCGCAGTTAAGCCGGTTTAATGAGAACCTCGACGACAACAACAACCCACAGAATTCCACCCCTCCCCGACGACAGTCCCCCGCGGCCAATGAGGTGCAACGTGCGTCCAATCCCGCCGCGGTCAATTCCAGTCACATACACGCACGTCGTCAACGACGACGTCGGATCGGCTGGATTCTTGGATACCTTCCTACCTATTCTGTCGGGCGGCTTGGCTTAATGTTTGCTGTGTGCGCGCGTGCGTCCCGGCAGGAGAGTTCATTGACAGAGTTCAGGGACAACCAGTTCTTTGCGCGCCAAGTTAGTGTAACACAAACCTCCCAGCCGAAAACGCACCTCGCCGCATGTGCTCCACCACCACGTTCGGAGATGACTTTTCCTCGTCGCTGCGCCGCACGTTGGAGTTGACGTCTCCAGCCGCGGCACCACCGATCGGATAGATCGATCGAAACCCCTTCTCTTTGGTGGTGGCATGAAGAGAGCACATGTTGCTTTTATTGGATGACTTTTTAAACGGGGGAGCTTTTGTTATTTAAATTCTAGTCAACCAAAACCGGCACGGCCGGCAGTCAGTGTGGTTGCAATGCAAAAGCCGTTCAATCATAATCGACCGGTATCTAGGGGGTGTCAATGACCGCTTAGTTACTGTATCGAGTGGATCAGTAAACAAAGGCTTAGGGTAGTGAGGACTATTTCAAGGACATTTCAGGAGTCAACAGTAAGTTCGCAGTTGCTACTCCGTGATTAATAACAAATTAACTGTCAAACCTGCAGAGACAGCACTCGTGTTTATCCCCGCTCTTTTTTTTACACCATCTTACGCAATGTTGAACAGCAAGCACGAAAGACCATCACCTTGCCGTAACCCTCTGCGAGATTCGAAGGGACTCGAGAGTGTCCCTGATACTCGAACTACGCACATCACTCGATCCATCGTCGCCTTCATCAATCGTATTAGTTTATCCGGGAATTCGTATTCGTGCATAATCTGCCATAGCTGTTCTCGATCGATTGTATCATACGCCGAAATCGATGAACAAGTGATGTGTGGGCACGTTGTATTCGCGGCATTTTTGCAACACCTGGCGGATGGCGAACATCTGGTCCATTCTAGCGCGTTCACCCATAAATCCAGCCTGATATTGTCCCACGAACTCTCTTGCAATCGGTGATAGACGGCGGCATAAAATTTGAGAGAGTTCCCGCAATCCAACTTGTCACCCTTTTTTGTAGATGGGACACACGATATCTTCCATCCACTCCTCCGGTAATACTTCCTCCTCCCAAATCTTGGTAATGACCCAGTGTAGTGCTCTCACCAGTGCTTCTGCACCGTGTTTTAGTAATTGATCTGCTCCAGTGGCTGTGTTGTTTTTCAACCGGCTAACCTCCTCTTCAATCTCTTAAAGGTTAGGGGCTGGAAATCTTTCGTCCTGCGCACGTACTCCTAGATCTGTGTCCGCGCTACCTTCGGTACTTGCAACGTCGCCATTGAGGTGCTCATCGTAATACTGTCGCCACCTTTCGACCTCCTCACGCTCGCTCGTAAGAAAATATTCCCGTGATTATCTCGTTACATGTCGGCTTGTGCCGCAAAGCTTTTCCGTGAGAGGGTCAGCTTCTCGTAGAACTTTCATGTGTCCTTAGTGCGCTACAGCTCTTCCATCGCTTCGCGATCGCGTTCTTCCTGGTGGCGCTTCTTCATCCGGAAGACTGAGTTCTGCCTGTTCTGCGTCTGTCTATAACGTGCCTCATTCGCTCTCGTACGGTGATGCAGCATTCTTGCCCATGCTGCATTCTTCTTGTTTTTGAACTGTTCACATTCGCCATCGTACCAGTCGTTTCTGTGATTCGGAGTTGCGAAGCCTAGTGCTGTAGCCGAGGTACTACCTATGGCGGATCGGATGTCCCTCCAGCCATCTTCAAGTGTAGCAGCGCCAAGCTGCTCTTCCGTTGGTAGGGCCACTGCTAACTGCTGCGCGTAGTCTTGAGCCACTTCTACGTTACGCAGCTGCTCGATGTTGAGCCGCGACGTTCGACTTTGACGTGTTGTGATAACTGTCGAAAGTTCTGAGCGCATGCATACAGCGTCTAAGTAATGATCCGAATCTATATTCGCACTGCGGTATGTGCGGACATTGATTATAACCGAGAAGAATTTACCGTCGATTAGAACGTGGTCGATTTGGTTTTCTGTTTGATGGTCGGGTGATCTCTAGGTGGCTTTGTGGATATCTTTGCGGGGCAAGAAGGTGCTTCGGACTACCATGACACGCACGGGAGGCTGCAAAGTTTACGCATCGCTGGCCGTTATCATTCGATACGGCGTGCAGGCTGTTTCGCCCGATTACCGGTCTGTTCATTTCCTCCCTTCCTACCTGCGCGTTCATGTCGCCAACAACGATTTTCACGTCACTCAGTGAGCAACCATCGTATGTTTGCTCTAACTGCGCGTAGAACGCTTCTTTCTCGTCATCGGGTCTCCCTTCGTGTGGGCAGTGAACGTTGATGATGCTGTAGTTGAAGAAACGGCCCCTAACTCTTAACATTCACAATGTACATCCTTGCGTTGATCGGCTGCCACCCCAACACTATAAATCCTGTTCCCAGTTCATTGGTAGTGCCACAGCTTTGGTAGAAGGTAGCCGCTCGATGCCTGCTTTTCCACACTTTCTGTCCAGTCTAACAAAGTTCCTGCAACGCCACGATGCCGAAGTTGCGGGGATGTAGTTCGTCGTAAATTATCCTGTCACATCCTGCGAAACCTAGTGACTTGCAATTCCAAGTTCCAAGTTTCCAATCGTAGTCCTTATTTCGTCGCGTGGGTCTTTGCCGATTGTATCAAGTCGTATTTTCTTTTTATGTTATACGCAATGGGTATAACGGGTGGCTTATTGGGCCTACGCCAACACTCTTGTCTCGCCGTAGGGCCATCGTGCCAGTTCTGTTTAACATCCCAATCAATATTGGGACGACCACGCTGGTGGGGTTACCACCTTGGATCTAGCTGGGCGTGGTGCAGCGTTTCTTACTCAGCCGTTGGATGCCCGAACAGACGCTTTTTGAGCCGCACCTTCTTGGTGAACAGACGCTTCTCAATCTAGCTGAAGTCAGAAGGACAACAGTGACCAGGCTGCACTACCAGCTAAGCACACAACTCTTAGCTGGCGGTCTTTTTCATCGCTTGACCCGTGGAAGCATGAGGTAGCAACTTGTGAGGACCAGTGCTATGTTGGACGCTCTCCTTATCGACACACCGTTTGCAGCCCTTTACAACCACAGCACAAAAAAGAACAGCAGTGATAAAACCAGATCGGTATCATAATCATACCCTTATTAAGCCTCGAGTTTGAGCGGATTATGTCGGAGAAACAAAAGATCATCTGCACAGTTGTTCCGCGTAGCGCCGTAAGTGCAAAACACTGTAGAGGACCCCCTAGCCATTCACTCCTAGGCACGGTAAGCATATAGCTGCATCACACCATGATGTAGGGGTCACCTGTTTAGTGGACTTTCATCACTGGAATAGACGGATCGTAGTGTTATTCTTAGCCCATTAAGACAACCGCCACCGACACTATACAACTATCTAGGCTGATCGAGAAAAGAAGTTGATCATCAAACTTCATAGGGGCTAGAATAGCCGAAACGAGATATGGATCATCCTCGAGGAGGACCTGCAAGCATTCGGAGTTTTAAAGTGACGTGTACTACGGATGATCTTCGGCGGTATGCAGTAGAACAGCCTGTGGCAGTGAAGGGTGAACTACAAGTACGCAGCACTCTATGGCGAACTCAGCATCCAGAAGGTGGGCAAAAAATGTTGCAAGAATGTCGATTACAATCCTGCAAAGATTGTATTCGCAAGAAATGCGGTTGGTACAAGACGCCAATCGTGGTTTGGCGAGTGTGGAACGTTTTCGAGGTTGAGAGAATCAACAGTGAACCAAAATATGTTGCGTACAATTGTTGACTAAGTATTATCTTTGCACAGACATGATTATAAATAAATGAATGAAAAGAGGATAGTGGCCAAAAAAGAGCCTTCTGCCCAAATAGCCCCTTTATCGTATATCCTTGCATCAGGTGACAAATGATACTCCCATAGAGGTGGTAGTCTATCACATGCACACGTACACGTAAATTGAATCAGTTATAAAGCAAGGGGTAACAGGAGCGTTACGAAAAAAAAGCGAAATGAGATGAAATTAATATCATTTGCACTCGGGCGTGTCCGCTTAATCAGATTCCATGTTGTCTCTTATTTCCCCTTCACCACAGAAATTGTGCGAGGGTTACGTATCCTGCGGGCTAGTGTAGTTCAACAAATAGCGAAATGTGATTAACAGCAGCACCCGATTACCACCGTCACGTGGGACTGCTGCAAAATGAGATTTTTCGGGCCGCAGAATAAAAATGTGGCTCCTCTTCTGTTACCAGTCATGAGATAATGTTTTCAATTAAAATGATCCCACAGTTGCTTCTAGTAGATACAAACAAAATCGACTACCTTTGTTAATCTCTCGTCGGCGACGTAGCAAAACCTTCCCCCCTCAACACAAAGAGTGCATCGAACCTGGCCAAAGCATCGAACTGAAACGATTACCGCTCCAAAGAGCACCCAAATTCACGGCCAGTGAAGCGCGTTTCCATTCCACAAAATCGCACTGGAGCATACCAACAACCTACAGCATAAGAAGCTCCGCCGACTTAACATCCTTGAACTGTAAAATTATTCTGCACCACGAAGCTCACGGTTCACGCTCGAGAATCTCGGTGCTCCTGTTTTTTATTCCCTCACTTATTTCGGCAGCTCTTGTCTGGTCGCAACAAAAGCTTCATTTTAGAACAACATTAATCCACCATCCAATTGCACGTGAGTTATCTGCTGACGCTAATAAGAAGCGAATTTATCCTACGGAACGTAAGCAAGCCCCTGCCCCGGAATCAAACCCACAAATATTACGCGCAGCCAGCCAGCCAGCAGACAGTAGCGAAGCGAGCGATACGATTCTTGCCAAAAACACACTTGGACTTGGACGGAGCGCAGTGACGAAAAACTCACAAAAGCATAACTGTTACAGTAAACTAACTTCCTACGGTGGCCGCTCACGGGACGGCGCGCACCGGCGCGGCGGATGGACACGCGTTTCTACGGCGCTGCCGCTGGCTGGAAGACTGCAGCTCGGCGCTAGAAACTGGAACGAAAGTAAATGTTCTTATTTCCACGCAGCGATGACTTTCTTCGGTTCGGATGGTTCGATTGGTGAGGGGCGCTGCTTCAGGGGATTTTACTTTTGAATGAAGCAATTCATAGAGAATGACCTTGGTGTGGGGATGTTCTTATTTTTGATGGTGAATATTTCTAACGAATTGAAACCCGTAACGTGGGTAGATCACCTTAGAACAGTGCGTTACGGTGTAAGATCTACCAAATCAAATTTTGATCATGATATTTATAGTAGTGGAAAGAGGGGCATAACGCCCCGGCTAAGCATATGTCGTCATAATCCTCAAATGATGCTTATTTTAAGGTCGTATTCTGCCTTGAAAAGCAGTTTACTCCCTTACCTAAGAGACTTCAACTTTTGGCCCGAGTGTCTACAAAATTTCCGATTCAAATAAACAATTCAAAAAAGTGTTACTTTTTAGGTAGGTGCCGGGAAACTGCAGGAGGCAAAACGCCTTTTTGGGTGAGTCAAAACGTCCGCTGGCATTTCCCGCTTTGACTTGATGTGAAATACAAAGGGGCTCCATCGAACTCTTCCCAGCAGCAAATGAAGGAGTAGGAGGCGCGTGGTAGTTTAATGGGTTGATTCCATATAATCAACGCGCAATGTCTTAATTTCTGTGCGCTGCAATTTAGGGAATCTTTCCAAATGTGAAAAATCGCCGTTTTTCACGCTTTTTTTTGACAATAGCAGCCGTTCTTGGGCTTAACCTGCTCAGTTTGAGTTCTAGTTTGCTTGCATCTAACGAAGACCCCCACAATATGATGAAATCACGTGAAAGCGTTTTGCCCCCGGGGGGCGTTATGCCCGCAGTTCCCCTATTTATAAATATTCCAAGTTCAAAGTTTTACAGGGGATAGACAAAATGATCGGGACAGGCAAAATTTTCACTGTTCAAAAAAATGTTCAACTAGCTGTAACTTTTCGAAAAGGGCATCGAATATTCTCAAATTTTTACTGTAAGTTATTATCAGTGGTCCAAATTTGGGAAAGATCGGGCCATTTTCCACGAAATTATTAAGATTCTTGAGAAAGGTAAAATTATCCGATAGCCAACTTTGAGCTAATATATCTCCGGATTTAATGAACCGATTGCAATGAAACTTTGATCATTCATTACTTACATAATGAACTCATTTGAAACATTTGACTTAACCTTAAATTTTTAACAAGAGACAAAGTTATAGCGTTTTTATTTTTCCACGTTTTTTTTAGTAAACTGGTCTATTTTTAATATGTATTCCATTACTTTTAAATTTATTGGCGGCTATGTTGTTACTTTCGTTCAAAACACATTTATATATAAGCCAATTAGAGGTAATTTAAATGAACTATAATTTGCATCTTAAATTTTGAAACAATGTTGATGTTTTGGATAATTTGGTGTTCTATTAGAAAAAATAATCTACTCGTTATAATTTTTTTCCGTGTTGAGAATTTTAAGTTAAGTCAACGGTTTTTCATAGCTGATTATATAAGTCATAAATTCATTGCATTCGGTTCATTGAATCCGGAGATATAACAGCTCAAAGTAGGCTATCGGATAATTTTACCTTTTTCATCTGTTACGCGAAAGTCCCTCGTGTGAACGACATGACAACATTTATGAAAGCCTTAGAGGAATTCCCAGAATTGTAGTGCCAAAAATGCCAAAGCTGGGATCACAGAACGAAATATTGGCACATACAGTGTATCAAACAATTGTCCGTACAGCAATTTTTTGGTCAAAATAATTTTTCATTCAAATGTTCATAACTTTTTTATACGTCAATCAAAAACGCTGAAATTTTGACCAATAATGAATCATATTTTAAAGCTCCATTGGTAAAATTTTGAGCAAGATCGAATGAGTTTTCTGAAAGTTATAGAACTTTTAGATTTTTGAACACATTTTTAAAACATTATATCTCAGCAAGCTTGCTATTTGATGAAAACATTCGCGAAATGATGCGATTTTCTTTCGACAACGAATACGTTTTCACCCATCCTCGCTTTATTCAATCAACCTCCCATACAAGTAGCACACGAACGGACTCAACAATGATCAGCATAGTTGACTCTTCCTTTTCGCCGTTGAGCCGTTGCGGTCTAGCCAAGCATCTCTTTTCATCGCTTTCGATGCTTTTCGACAGCTTATCGCGAAGCATCGTTGGCTGGAAGCTTTATTAGTATGGTATCGGTACATGCGAATGTTGCTTATGTGTGCGTGTCGAGCGTTTGTGCCGTAGCTTCGCAAACCAACCTATTCGGTATGGTTCAGCTCTTCGGGCGAGCGTGTGGCGGCACAGTCAGATGTGTGCAAAATCGTTTGTGATTTATATCATGTTCGTTTTGCCACCTCTTTGCTGCTGGTCATCGCTGATCAGTGCACAGCTCAATCGCACGCGATAAATATACAGTTGATGAGTTGTGATGAGCACTAGTGAGGTGATAATTTGCATCATTGTATCTCAGTATGTACTCGATGAAACCTTTTCATTTTTTTGTGATACAGCTAATACCTAAGGTTTTCATATGCAGCTACTTTAGAGGTTTTATATTCACCACAAAAATATGAAAAATGCGCTTTTGCAATTGATGATATTTAAAAATTTGCCATATTTTGCACATATAATCTGCCAAACGTTTTTCACCAATAAAAGTGCATTAACTGAATGAAAAATACATAGGACCTACCATTCATATGTAGTTTAGTAGGTCCTGTAAAAAATACTAATTACACTAATTACATTAGGAGAGTTTTAAAACGATGAAAACACTTGGCACTTTTATTGATCAAAATATGATAATTTCCAAATGACACTCTGGACATATACAGATTTTTCATATTTTTTTGTAGTGCATATAAAACACCAAACGAAGCTGCATATGAAAGCTCTTGGTATAACCTGCTTCACAAAAAAAAATTGAGAAAGTTTCATCGAGTACATATTTAGATATAATGTTTTAAAAATGTGTTAAAAATCTTAATTAAAATAACTTTTAGAACACTTATTTGATCTCGCTCAAAATTTTACCAATGGAGCTTTGACATATGGTTCAAGACTGATCGAAATTTCAGCGTATTTGATTGATGTATAAAAAAGTTATGATCATTTGAATGAAAAATTATTTTGACCAAAAAATTGCTGTACGGACAATTGTTTGAAACACTGTACATGTCAAATGCATAATTTGTGGGGGTATTTGTCACGCTATTGGCGAAGAACATGAATCTACGACAAAAGGTCGAAAGACAAAAGGTCGAAGGACAAAAGGTCGAATGTGACTGTTCGTCCAACGGGCTGGACCCTTTTGTTGTGATTTGACATGGGAATAAAACACGGCTAATTATTCGGCGTCCTGCCATGGCGGAGGCACGTAAACTACTAATTTATTGGTATCATTTATGGGTACATATACAGATCATGGTAAGTGTGTATTTGTATGTGTATTGTAATGTGTTGTACAAACAGTGACAAACTGTTGAATGGACAAAAGGTAGAATGGATAAAAGGTCGAATTGGAAAAAGTTTAAATAGACTAAAGACAAAGTGGAAGACATGAAAAAGTGATTAGAATTTGACACAAAAACGACAATTGAAATTCCGATAAAAATAGAATCATTGATACATTATTCAACAACTTCAAAAAACATTATTGAAAAATAGGTAATCTATTTTTCTAATAAAAAATAAGAAATCTATTCTATCTAAAAAATAGGAAATCTATTTTTCTAATAAAACTTGTTATAGCTTATATGCAGCAATTTACTACCGCATTGCGAATAATATACCCATAAATGATATAAAGGAAAGGTTATTCATTAAAGCTATATGTGGAAAACAATATTCCTTGAAAGAACAGCTGTTTCGGCCAGGATGTCTAGCCCCACGTTGTGTAATTTAAATTGCCCCGGGCGGCGGAGAAGAAATACTACTCGACTACGTTTGACTATTTATTCCCACCACTGAGAGGCAGTGCTCCTACTCAGTGGTGATATGACGATACACACTATTATGATACAGTTTGCTCAGTCACCTTTTATAGGTGACTGATAGTAATGACACAAAACAGATAGAAAATAATAGAATGAGCGCGCTGCGCTGCATGCTACAGGGAGCCCAACGTGCGGTTAGGCAGACGAAACTATCGTACAATAGGCAGCGCAGCTTGCTGTATCAATGGGCCGTTTCTCACACGCTTCGCAGCTTGGTTCGGTTTGAAGCAGCCTGTGATGACGCCGGCCGACGACGTTGGAGCGAGATCCAACATACTCCCGCCCAAAACGAATGTTTTTATATTCCCATTGCTCGGAGTCGGCTGCTGCTGTACGATCGGTACGCGCTCGTTGTTGCAGGTACGATCGGGCTGGCTTCAGTTGCGTTGATGTGCTTGCGTGCAGGTAGGTAGGAAATTGCGCATACGATCACTCGGTTGGATGGATGTGCAGAGGTTGATCGTCGTCGTCGTCGTGTGGATGGATGGCTCGATTTTACTGCGGTTGAGTTGGCTGGTGCTTGGATCCCCGAAACGATGATAATACTTGATTGATGAGTGGTTTGTCCTGTGCCCTAGTGACGCCGACTGGAGTTTCCTGTTGTCGTTACAACTTGATCTGACTACGCCCAGTGCAGGATCGGAAATCCGGGGTACTAGCTGGCACTTACGAAACTTGGGTGATGGACGGGAGATTCTTGCTAATCGCTAGCTCGGCCTGACTGCTCGGAGTGGCAGGCCAGAATTCCTTTTTCCAGCGTCTACTGTGCTTCAACGCTGGAGTCCGACGAAATGGCGCTACGGCCTGAAAAGTGGCGCTGCGGCCTGGGGATGGACGCAGGGGTCCGACGGGTGGACGGTGCGTTCGGCAAGTCGACGCTTCGGCCTTGCTTCACGGGTCCGACGATGGACGCAGGGGTCCGACGGGGATGCAGGGATCCAAACGGGATGACACACGGGTCTGACGGTGGACGCAACGGTCCTAACGGAGAGACGCACATGTCTCGGGTGGTGTGCTCACTGTTGGGTTGACGACGACGATTCACAGAGTCCAGTGGTTTGCTTCTTCCGACGTCCGGTGATCCTTTTCAGATGCCATCCTGGTCACGGCACCAATGTTTCGGCCAGGATGTCTAGCCCCACGTTGTGTAATTTAAATTGCCCCGGGCGGCGGAGAAGAAATACTACTCGACTACGTTTGACTATTTATTCCCACCACTGAGAGGCAGTGCTCCTACTCAGTGGTGATATGACGATACACACTATTATGATACAGTTTGCTCAGTCACCTTTTATAGGTGACTGATAGTACGGATAATGACACAAAACAGATAGAAAATAATAGAATGAGCGCGTTGCGCTGCATGCTACAGGGAGCCCAACGTGCGGTTAGGCAGACGAAACTATCGTACAATAGGCAGCGCAGCTTGCTGTATCAATGGGCCGTTTCTCACACGCTTCGCAGCTTGGTTCGGTTTGAAGCAGCCTGTGATGACGCCGGCCGACGACGTTGGAGCGAGATCCAACAACAGCCTATGGGTTGAAGAAGGATTAATCATAGATTGAAATATTGTCATTTGAAACTTCAATCATTACAACGATTTAATAAAGCCCAACAGTCTATGAGTTAATGTGAGCATACAAACCGATTTTTTTTTTCTTATACAGTATAATTCGTAGGAACTACCTATCAATCCAAGAGGTAGAAGGTATGAATACTAAACACTAGTAGTCAATGAATATTTTTGCATTATAGTTAGAAAGTACAGCTATTGAATAAAACAAGGCTAAATCTTTGAATAAAAAGAAGGAAAAAATCCTAATTGAAAAATCCAACTAAATTGCCATGACATACTACATTAACACAACTTGAAAGAAAAGCCTATAAACAAAAGAAGGAAAAAAATCTGACAGAAATGTTAGTGGCTGAAATGCATTTGATTTCTATAACAGCACTATAATGTTTCTTTTAATGAGGGACAACAAAGACTCATCAAATATGTTTGTTTATGAGTGAGACACATCAGCTGCTAACCTGGTCCACTATTTTTTTTGGTAATTCGACCTTTTGTCCTTCAACCTTCTGTCCTAAAGCCGAAAAACATATCACAAATTGATTTTTTAAATCACGATTCAATCATAAACCTAACTTTTAGGGTGATTGGCAGACGAATTGAAACACTGCTCTTAGGATTTGGATGAACAGTAAATTCGTGAGTGAACGGTTTAAAAACGAGCAATTAACAATCATACCTACCCGAGCAGGAAAAAAATATAAAATGTAGAATACCAAACTCAGGTATACAAAACTTAATACCTACATCCTGGATGAGGTATTAACGAACCCTGCATAAAAGGAAAAATAATAACTGGTATAATTATATGTATACTACGAGAATAACAACATCAGGTAACCGAATACCTACAACCTGAATGAGGTATCAAAAACCCCTGCATAAGAGGTAAAATGCCTAAAATAATAACTGATTTGTATTCTGTGCATAACACGTGAAAAATGACATCAGGTATGGTATCAATGCCTAAATAATAATCAGCGATTTGTTCATACAAATAGTGATTTTTTCATTATTGAATAATACCTCAAGCAGTTCTCCACATCAAACCAATAATTCGTTGAGGTGTTTTATCAATACCTACAAAATACCAAAATAAGTTATTTTCAATACCTGATTACCCGACTAATACCTTGTCTTAGTATTATACCTGAATTTGGTATGCTGTAGTTATGTATCAGTTATTCGTTCCTGCTCGGGTAAACAATTACCGGTGATGTTCCCATACCAACAGTGTATTTTTTTTTTTATAATACCTCAAGCAGTATTTAGTATCAAACCAGTAATTCGTTCGGGTATTTTTTGACGCAATACCTACAAAACACTAAAATAAGCTATTTTCAATAATAGACTAACCGATCAATACCTTGTCTGGGTATTATACTTGAGTGTGGTATGCTGCAGTTATGTGTCAGTTATTCATCAGTTTTTCATGTTCGATTACTAACGAGCTAATAATGTACTCCCCTAGTAACCATGACGCTGGATATAGAGCATTAATTTTGCTTTATAGTATATTATATGACATGCGATATAAAGTTGTTTTGTCATATAGGTACCATTAAAGTAGGTTTAAAGTCGAAAGTGGCGCTACTATTGTTGATTTAAAGCAAGCTTTACTGTGGCGATTGCTAAAGCATATAAAATGCTTGTGCCATATAGCTAATGCAATGAAATAGGATGGAATGCATACTTAAGGCATCATGTCAACAAAAGAAAAAAAGTATTTTTTTTATTTTTCTGTCTATTTTTATCTTCTCATACCTGTTCCGATACTCTCGCACTGATGTTTTTTATTCTGTTTCGGGAATTGAACCTAGACTGCTGAAACTGGACCGCGATGAAACTCGGACGCGCTAACGCTGTGCTACGACTACCATGTATTTTGCACCTGGAAAAATGTGCAACATAAAGTAGCGTATACTCAGCTCGTGCTTTATTGAGTTGTGTTTTCAGCAGCTCTAAAAAGTTGTGCTAGAGGGTCTGAATGCCATCAGTTATCTTACTCTCCCAAATCCATTCGAAAACAAGCGACTACAGAACCGATTGATTCCACAAACGAAGATAATATAAAGATATAAATTAGTCTGTGTTGATTCTGTTCTTATTGTTTTCATACGTGCTCACTTCTATCATTTCTTTTATGAAATCGGGGCGCTATGTTAAATAAGGAAACCAATATCTCAACCCCACATAATTTTTGTTCCCTCGGCATCTGATTGTCTTCAAGTTCCAAACAGAAACCAGAAAAACCATACGCAATATAAATTTTAAAACAGCAACATCTGAGCATAATAATCCAAGTTCTACGCAGCAATCCATGAAAATTTTGGTTTGTTTTTCTTTTATTTTGAATGGTTGTGTTTCTAAAAATGTTTTACAGATTTTTTTCGAACTGAGGTTTTTTTCTGTTTACAACGATGAAAGCATTAGTAAAGGCATGTATAAAGTAATAAATCCTTGCATTATTGATTGCTATAAAACTTTTAACCTGGTAATGCAATGAAGCATTAAACAACGTCGCTATAGAATTATACCGAACTGTCAAAATCCTCTAATGCTTCAATGCTTTCATAATGTAGAGTAAACGCTTTATTACTTGACAGGTGTAGAATGAAAGTTATCTCACATTAGCTAAACTATAATACGATTGAATTAATGTAATGATATAATGCTTGTGGTTACTTGGGTCTCCAGTCAAGTAGATAAAGATCTTTTTGGAAACAAATGGTGCTACCTATTCCATTATGTCGATTGGCAACATTTTAACTCTTCCTACAACAATACGAAAAAAAATAAACTGTTAACTCACTTGGTACAGGTAAATCCGGTTTTTGCATTTTTATCAGAACAGATTGAAGTAATGTTAAAACCTCAAAGTACAGTCTAGTTCTATGTTAAATAAAAAAACGCCCACAATTTTTCGGTTTTTGTCATTGCCTTAAGAAAATGTCAATATTTCACTCAAGAAGTTTGACAAAACTACCAATATTTCTCCAATAAAATTGTATTAGGGAAGTGGAACCATCTTGGCAGGGCATCTATTTTGGTCATTTTTCTGTTATAGCTCAGTTAAATTTGAGCCAATTGACATATTTTTCTGGAATGTGGTGAGATTCGTATAGGGTCTTGTACCATTTGGGCAGGTGTACCTATTTGCCAACATATGGTACCCTAATGCCAACATACATTTTTCGTTCATTTTCGTTTGTTTTCTCCCCGTGACAGACGTGGAGAAGCAGAGATGAAATCGGTCTCTAGCAACCGTTTGTTGGTTCCTTGTGCAATTTCGATATTTCTCATCAATCACGGATTAGCAACTGCGTATTGTAAGGTTATCTACGCTCATGCTCATGCTCAGTTTTAAGGAACAGGTCTTGAAGAATTCTTCAGAATAATTAATACATTTATTTTTGTTACTAGGGTATTCATACATTCCCGAAAACCGCTCAAAACGTTACCTATATGACATCTTGTAGAATTTCGACGGTTTGATCCGAAATTCCTCCGACAATATCCCTAGGATTTGCGGCTGTTCGGGCTCGAAAAAAGTTGATCATCAATATTAATTTCTATTCCCGATCAGCCTAGATAGCCGTGTAGTGACGGTAGCAGTTCCTTCAACTGGCTAAGAATATCACTACGGATTGTCTGATCCGGTGGTAAGAGTCCACCAAACAGGCGATCCCTAATTCATGGTGTCATGCGGCTTAATGCGTACCGTGCCTAAGAATGGATGGTTAGGGGGGTCTAATAAAAACCTAACCGCTAACGGTGCCTGTGGAGTACCAGGGCACCCTCCACAGTATTTTGCTCTTACTGTGTTAAACGGAGCAATGACGCAGTGGACCTTATTTTTCTCCTGTAAATAGTAAAAAAAAATGAGTACCTTGAAAATTATCCAAACAAATCTTCACCACGCGAAGGGTGCTTCAGCTGTGCTCAGCAGAAGATTTATTAGAGAACAGTTAGACGTGGGCTTAATTCAAGAGCCCTGGGTAAATAATGGAAGGGTAATGGGTTGCTCTTCGCAGAATTGTAGGATTTTGTACGACGAAAGTCAGTCTAATCCAAGAACAGCCATTTTAGTAAGTAGGAGAACAAAATTTGTCCCAATTACTGAGTTTATTACTAGAGACATTGTTGCGATTAAAATGGAGGTCCCAACAATCCAGGGAAAAACTGAGGTATGCATTGCTTCTGCATATTTTCCGGGAGACGTTGATGATGTGCCTCCATCTTTGGTCGTAAGTTTTGTTAATTATTGCAAAAAAATAAACGCCCAATTTGTAATAGGGTGCGATGCAAATGCCCACCATACCATATGGAGCAGTACAGATATTAATAAAAGAGGTGAGGATCTCCTGAATTACATTTCGTCTAATAACATAGACATTTGCAATAAAGGGAATTCTCCAACTTTTGTTTATGCTATTCGACAGGAAGTTTTAGATCTTACGCTTTGTAGATATTTGCTATCAGAAAAGATCGCGAACTGGCATGTTTCTGATGAGGAATCATTGTCAGATCACAAACATATCAGGTTCGATTATAAAGCCGGATCAAATTTAATTGAAAGCTATAGAAACCCAAAGAAAACTAATTGGGACCTCTACAGCTTTTATTTAATGAATGGGAATTCATATAAGGGTGAGCAGATCTTGTCTGTTTCACAGTTGGAAAATGCCTCTGATGAGATTATTGATAAAATGATTTCATCATATCATGCTAGTTGCCCAATCCGACAGAGGTCATCCAACAGGGATGTCCCTTGGTGGAATGATAAGCTGGCAGATCTAAGGAAGAAATCAAGACGTCAAATCAATAGAGCAAAAGTTACATCTGATTGGGTTCAGTATAAACAAGCCCTTACAGAATACAACAGAGAATTGAGACTAGCCAAACGCAAGGACTGGAGACGGGTATGTGAAGACATCAATAACGCTCCTACGGCTGCAAGGCTTCATAAAGTCCTTTCGAAAGACCATTCAAATGGTCTTGGAAGTCTTAAAAAGGAAGATGGCAGTTTTACTGTTGATTCTTCTGAAACATTGGAAGTAATGATGAGAACTCACTTCCCAGGATCGATTCCTTATTCGGATGAAGAACAGGACTCGGATAAGGCAAGACATGCGTGGTCGACCAATGCCTATCAAAAAGCTTGTGAAATCTTCACACCGTCGAGGGTCGAACGGGCATTGAGTTCTTTTCAACCTTTCAAATCTGCCGGGAAAGATGGAATTTTCCCAGCTTTACTTCAACATGGAAAAGAGGCGATTTGTCCGCTTTTAACCGAAATATTCAGAGCCAGTATTACTTTAGCTTACATACCTAAGGCATGGCGGAAGGTTCGTGTTGTTTTTATCCCAAAAGCTGGCAAGCGGGACAAAACAACTCCAAAAGCCTTCAGACCCATAAGCCTTTCTTGTGTTCTGTTAAAGACCATGGAGAAAATAGTGGATGACTTTGTCAAGTCTACCAGCTTAGTAGAAATGCCTCTAAGCAAGTTTCAATTTGCTTATCAAACAGGCAAATCTACTATAACAGCGTTACAGTCGCTAGTCGGCAAAATTGAGAAATCGTTTCAAGCCAAGGAAATAGCCGTGGTTGCTTTTCTCGACATTGAAGGAGCATTCGATAACGCATCCTACAGCTCAATGCGTTCTGCAATGGAAGCAAGGGGCTTGGATAAATGCATTATTGAATGGATAATATCGATGCTTAGAGATCGAGAGATCTCTTCCGTTCTTGGAGGTGCGCAACTATCAGTAAGATCTGTGAAGGGCTGTCCTCAAGGAGGAGTACTATCGCCCTTATTGTGGTCTTTGGTAGTGGACGAACTCCTTAAAAAACTCATCAATCAAGGCTTTGAGGTTATTGGATACGCAGGTGATGTAGCTATTCTGATACGTGGAAAATATGACGACCGATATCTAGCCGGCTACAATCTGCGTTGAATGTTACCATCAAATGGTGCCGAGAGGAGGGATTAAACGTAAACCCTTTAAAAACTGTAATTGTACCTTTTACTAGAAGGTTAAAAATAAATCTTACTGAACCTTCTTTAGATGGAGTTCAAATTCAGTTCTCAGAAGAAGTTAAACATCTTGGGGTAACTTTGGACAAAAGACTGAATTGGAATTCTCATTTAAACAATGTTTTAACCAAGGGTACCAATGCCCTTTGGGTCTGCAGCAAAGCCTTAGGAAAAACCTGGGGTCTTAGACCTAACATGATTCACTGGATCTATGCTGCAATAGTCCGGCCTAAGATTACTTATGCTTCACTTGTTTGGTGGCCCAAAACAAATGAGGTAACCTGTCAAAAGAAGCTAAGTAAGTTACAAAGACTTGCATGTATATCTATGACAGGAGCAATGAAAAGCACTCCCTCAGTTGCTTTGGATGCCCTTCTTAATTTACTGCCATTGCATCAATTTGTTAAACTACAAGCGGCAAAAAGTGCCCTGCAGTTTATACGTTACAATAAAGTCCTAGACGGGGATCTTGCTGGACATTTGAGGATCATCAAAGACTTCAAATTAAACATGGACATAAAAACAGTAGAAGATTGGATGATAACGAAGACCAACTATGATGTTCCCTTCAAAGTGGTGAAACCATGTCGCTATGTTTGGGATGCTGGTGGGCCAAGTTTACGTCCAGGTTCTATTGTATTTTATACTGATGGGTCCAAGATGGGAGAAAATACTGGAGCTGGTGTTTCTGGCCCCGGTATCAGTAAGGCTATACCAATGGGATGCAGTCCCACTGTATTTCAAGCGGAAGTTCAAGCCATGCTAGAGTGTGCCAACATTTGTCTGAAAAGAAATTATAGGTTTGCCAAGATCTGTATTTTTTCGGACAGTCAGGCGGCTCTAAATGCGCTAAAAGCTTTCACGTGTCAATCAAAGCTAGTGTGGGAATGCATTATTTCTCTGAAGCAATTGGCCAGTAGAAACGAGGTAACTTTATACTGGGTGCCCGGTCATTGTGGAATTCTGGGAAATGAAAACGCCGACAATTTAGCTAGACAGGGTGCGGCATCAAGCTTTGTAGGCCCTGAACCTTTCTGTGGAGTTCCTGAGTGTGCTCTTCGGATGAAACTAAAAACTTGGGAAATGTCCACGGTAGAATCTAATTGGAATGCCACGGATGCATCCAAGCAAGCAAAAAGGTTCATAAAACCCAGTGCAGAAAAAGCCAGGTCCATACTGAATCTAAACAAAAGAGATCTCAGGGTAATTACTGGTCTGATGACTGGCCACTGCCCGAGTAAATATCATCTAAGTAAGATTGGAAAAATCCAATCCTCCGAGTGTCGTTTCTGTCAAACGGAAAACGAAACTGCCGAGCATTTACTCTGCAACTGCGGAGTGCTGTACCATCACAGATTGGCGATATTTGGTAAAGGGTTTCTAGAGCCCTTGGAAATTTGGAGAAGTAATCCCAACAGGGTAATAAACTTTATAAAACGAGTTGTGCCTAGTTGGGATCAGGTGTTACATCAACCATTGTCCATCACAGCTCAATTGTGACAGGATACTTGACTAGCACCAAATTAAATATGGGTCATACCACAATATTCCTAAATAATGGACGCAGTGGTTAAAAGGCTCTACAGATGAGGGAGATATCCCTAGGATTCAGGACATGCCAAATTTAGCTATTGTAGTGGAAAAAAAAAGCTGACGTTATGATGTCACGTTCCGGAACCAACGTGAGATACGAACGAGTATGTGATATTCTCCAGGAGGTATCTGACGAGAATCTGTCGTTTATCAAAGGTAAAAAATGCATAAAAGGTTACCGTCGCACCTGGGTCTGGACCATATGTTCAACGGAGGTTTGCAGAGAAAAAGTATTTTTTTTTATTATGGACTTGTAGGATTCGCGGGTGCATTTTTGCTTATAGAATTATTGTCAAACTTTCAATCAAATTATTGGAAGCATCTGCAGTCTTCAGCCAGAGGATTGAATTCTTTTTAGAAAAAAAAAAAACAAGACTTCTACAGTATGCCCCATAAAAAATGCGAAAATCTTTTTTTTTCGTTCTTCGGTAATTTTTTATGTAATATTTCTAATGTATTCAGCTGTTTCAGATAAGGCTGCAATAAGGAGGTGATTGTCATACGGAATACCTCAAAAAGTGTGTCAAAATATTCATTGGTTAATTATATGGGATGCTTAATAGTTGCCAACAATTTTTAAAATAAAACACTTATTCCTCAAATTTTCGGGGCGTAACGTAATGGGGCGTATTTTTTAATACATGCAAACCATGCAGAAATATGTACCTTCAAATACGCCCACGTTTAGAAAATTTTTGAAAACAATATCGAAAGCTTCGGCACCAAAAACTAAAAAAGTGGCATATTTCAAAAGCCATATATAAAATAGATCCATAAATAACTTCACACTGTTTAAAAAAAATCAAAATAATTTCTTGCTAATGAAGGCTTATAAACCTACGTTTATAATAGACACAAATATGTAGTATTTAAAAACAGTTTGATGCTTCAAACATTTTTTTTCTGAAAATCTTCATTTATCGTGTACCTCAACTTTCAGAAAACGTCCCATAATTTATGGGACAATAAAGTTTCTTACTTGTCTAAATCGTCAACGGAAGCCTGAAGACATTGACTAGCTATGAAAGTGCTGTTCTTTAAATAACATTTAATTTTATGTGACTGGGAGCAATTTGTCGAAAATTTCAACCTTAAAAAATAGCCTTTTTCGCGTGGACGTTTTTGAGATCCATATGTTCAACGTTATTTTTTTTTCAAAGGGTTATGATTTAAATCAGTCAATGTTTATATGACTTTGTTAAATTAGTGTACCGGCTATGATATTCAATAGATAAATGTGAGGTTTAGCGGTTGGAAGCAGGTGAACAATGTCTTTGAAAACTTTCGCATTTTTTTATGGGCCATACTGTACGTATATTTTGCTTAACCCTCTAATACCCAATTCCGCCTTTAGACGGGGTATAGTTTGAGCATTTTTGTAATTTTTGTTTCGTGAAAAATCAAACTTTTTATATTTTTGGCTGATATTTAGGGCTGTTCTGTATATCTCAAAATGGTATTTGGTGTATTTTGAAGCATATTCACATTTTTTTAAAAATCATTGAAAAATTGATGTTTTAGTCGCCTTTTAGAAGTCATTGTTTATTTTGTATTAAATCGCTACAATTGACATATTTTAAATTTTTCCCAAATCATTCTATCCTTGTTTAATAGTTTGAAGGAATCGAATACACTCTAAAATTATTTTCCTTAAAATTACACGGAAAATAAAATTGTCTGTGAAAAAAAATTAAAATAATAATATTTCAACAATAATCATAAAATCTCAAAATGTTTTCATCTCATAAAATCCGTTCCCCAAATCGGCTTCCAGGACAAATATAAAAGTGTAGGGATGTTCAAAAATAAAAATTAGAAAAATCAAAAACTGAAATTGACGAAATCGAGAATTAAAAAGAATCATCTTCCAAAACATGTTTAAATCGATTTTAGATGAGCATGAGCATGAGCATGAGCATAGATGACCGTACTATTCGTAGTTGCTACTCCGTGATTGACCAGAACAATCGAAGTTGCACAAGGAACCAACAGACGGAGCTTGGGAGTAGCTTACCGTCCTCAATGTGCATCTTCGAGAATTCCAAACTTTATTAGGTCAATAACGGCGCCGGCCACGTCCTTACGGTCATCGAGGAAGGAAAGGAATGTTATAATGACGTGCGTTGCTTACTAAAGACCGAGATCACCTCTGCGTCTCCACGTCTGTCATGGGAAGGACTTTTTGTTAGTGGGGAGGGGAAAGGGCGCATGATATGAGTTCACTTTGGTAAGTGGAGTGATTCATGCAACCCTATTAATATCAAACCACTTATTTTCATTTGGACTAAAACAAAACACATGCCGACATCGAAGATGACGAACCATTCAGATAGTTTTCGAAGTGCGAAAATTAACGAAAGAGAAAATAAACGTGGCTTTGGAACTTGGGCCGACACTTGACGTGACGAACATTTCAATGTCTGTTGACTAAAATCGCAAAAAATGTTGTTTGTTGCATTTATCGTATCATAAATCGCTCCGTACGAAGATGAGCAGTCAAATAGACGACGACGACGACGACGTGCCGCGGACGATCCGAATGAAAACGCGGCCTGTACACTTTGCCACCAAAAACTCACTAAATCACCCCGTACGAAGATGAGCAGTCAAATAGACGACGACGACGACCGAATGAAAACGCGGCCTGTACACTTTGCCTCCAAAAACTCACTAAATCGCCCCGTACGAGGATGAGCAGTCAAATAGACGACGACGACGACCGAATGAAAACGCGGCCTGTACACTTTGCCACCAAAAACTCACTAAATCGCCCCGTACGAGGATGAGCAGTCAAATAGACGACGACGACGACCGAATGAAAACGCGGCCTGTACACTTTGCCACCAAAAACTCACTAAATCACCCCGTACGAAAATGAGCAGTCAAATAGACGACGACGACGACCGAATGAAAACGCGGCCTGTACACTTTGCCACCAAAAACTCACTAAATCACCCCGTACGAAGAAGAGCAGTAAAATAGACGACGACGACGACCGAATGAAAACGCGGCCTGTACACTTTGCCTCCAAAAACTCACTAAATCGCCCCGTACGAGGATGAGCAGTCAAATAGACGACGACGACGACCGAATGAAAACGCGGCCTGTACACTTTGCCTCCAAAAACTCACTAAATCGCCCCGTACGAGGATGAGCAGTCAAATAGACGACGACGACGACCGAATGAAAACGCGGCCTGTACACTTTGCCTCCAAAAATCACCCCGTACGAAAAGGAGCAGTCAAATAGACGACAACGACGACCGAATGAAAACGCGGCCTGTACACTTTGCCACCAAAAACTCACTAAATCGCCCCGTACGAGGATGAGCAGTAAAATAGACGACGACGACGACCGAATGAAAACGCGGCCTGTACACTTTGCCTCCAAAAACTCACTAAATCGCCCCGTACGAGGATGAGCAGTCAAATAGACGACGACGACGACCGAATGAAAACGCGGCCTGTACACTTTGCCTCCAAAAACTCACTAAATCGCCCCGTACGAGGATGAGCAGTCAAATAGACGACGACGACGACCGAATGAAAACGCGGCCTGTATACTTTGCCTCCAAAAACTCACTAAATCGCCCCGTACGAGGATGAGCAGTCAAATAGACGACGACGACGACCGAATGAAAACGCGGCCTGTACACTTTGCCTCCAAAAACTCACTAAATCGCCCCGTACGAGGATGAGCAGTCAAATAGACGACGACGACGACGACCGAATGAAAACGCGGCCTGTACACTTTGCCTCCAAAAACTCACTAAATCGCCCCGTACGAGGATGAGCAGTCAAATAGACGACGACGACGACCGAATGAAAACGCGGCCTGTACACTTTGCCTCCAAAAACTCACTAAATCGCCCCGTACGAGGATGAGCAGTCAAATAGACGACGACGACGACCGCATGAAAACGCGGCCTGTACACTTTGCCACCAAAAACTCACTAAATCACCCCGTACGAAGATGAGCAGTCAAATAGACGACGACGACGACCGAATGAAAACGCGGCCTGTACACTTTGCCTCCAAAAACTCACTAAATCGCCCCGTACGAGGATGAGCAGTCAAATAGACGACGACGACGACCGAATGAAAACGCGGCCTGTACACTTTGCCACCAAAAACTCACTAAATCGCCCCGTACGAGGATGAGCAGTCAAATAGACGACGACGACGACCGAATGAAAACGCGGCCTGTACACTTTGCCACCAAAAACTCACTAAATCACCCCGTACGAAAATGAGCAGTCAAATAGACGACGACGACGACCGAATGAAAACGCGGCCTGTACACTTTGCCACCAAAAACTCACTAAATCACCCCGTACGAAGAAGAGCAGTAAAATAGACGACGACGACGACCGAATGAAAACGCGGCCTGTACACTTTGCCTCCAAAAACTCACTAAATCGCCCCGTACGAGGATGAGCAGTCAAATAGACGACGACGACGACCGCATGAAAACGCGGCCTGTACACTTTGCCACCAAAAACTCACTAAATCACCCCGTACGAAGATGAGCAGTCAAATAGACGACGACGACGACCGAATGAAAACGCGGCCTGTACACTTTGCCTCCAAAAACTCACTAAATCGCCCCGTACGAGGATGAGCAGTCAAATAGACGACGACGACGACCGAATGAAAACGCGGCCTGTACACTTTGCCTCCAAAAACTCACTCCATGTTTAAATCGATTTTAGATGACGAAAAATGATATTTAGATCATAATCAAAAATTTGGGTATTAGAGGGTTAACGTTCAAAATCTTTGGAAGAAATCTTTTCTTCTTCAGGAATTTCTAACCTTCCCAGTGCATCCCGTCGACAGCAGTTTTGGTCAAAAATTTCACAAGAAGGGTTGACATGATTTTCAAGGCAATATTCAAACATTTTTTTCACAAAATTTGAAAATGTTTATACCAATTCCGCGGCAAAATATTTTGGGACATTCTCCTGCTTTTTCTCAACTTTTCCCCTTCAAATTGTTCCATTTTTTCTTAAATTGCTCCTATTTGCAAACTGTTTCTATTATTTAAACAGTACAAAACCACTTTAAAACATATTTAAATGATATCTACAGGGGGTCAAAATGTTTGGGATAGGCAACTTTTTTTCTCCCACAAAAAAATCAACATGCTGTAACTTTTCATAGAGTGCATCGAAAACTCTCAAATTTTGACTGTTTATCAACCTATTATATGTGCATTATTTGTACAAATTTGAGCTCGATTGGATAATCTTTCGCGAAATTAGAACCGTTCTCGTAAAACACTATTTTTGAAACATGTTATTTTTGAACTGTCATATCTCGGAGACCGAATTGAATGAAATTTTGAGCGATTCTTCTTTTTCTTTTCTTGGCGTAACGTCCTCACTGGGACAAAGCCTGCTTCTCAGCTTAGTGTTCTATGAGCACTTCCACAGTTATTAACTGAGAGCTTCCTCTGCCAATGACCATTTTGCATGTGTATATCGTGTGGCAGGCACGAAGATACTCTATGCCCAAGGAAGTCAAGGAAATTTCCTTTACGAAAAGATCCTGGACCGACCGGGAATCGAACCCGTCACCCTCAGCATGGTCTTGCTGAATACCCGTGCGTTTACCGCCTCGGCTATATGGGCCCCTGAATAATTTGTGGTGATTCTTTTCATGCTATGGATGGATAACATACCAAAAATTGAATGTTTAAATTGCGAGTCAATCATGAACCAAAATTTTGGGTTTAAGGCAGATAAATTGAGACACTACTCGTAGCCGTAGGTAGGATTTTGAATCAGTAACTTCATTAGTAAACGGTTAAATAATATTTAAAATCATCCTCAGATAATTAATAATCATACCTACCAGCGAGCTCATAATCTCTTCGGTAATGGATTAGGTAAATCTATATTTTTCAGACAAATAGTGCTATCTGTGTTATTATGTCGGTTGACAACATTTTAACCCAACCTACAAGCAAACGAAAAAAAAAACAAATCTAATAATTAATCTTGCTTACCTTACCGGTCAGACTAAGGCCTGAGTGTCATCTGCTGTACGTAGGGTCGTCTCCATTCTACTCGGTCCATGGTTGTGTGTCTCCAGTTCCGCACTCTGCGTAGGGTCCGCAGATCGTCCTCCACTTGATCGACCCTCCTAGCTCGCTGCGCACCACCTGACAACCTGATGACGCGACCCACCCACCGTAGCCTCCAGATTTTCACGGTGAGGACGATGGTTCGTTCTCTCAGCAGCTGATGCTGTTCATGGTTTATTCGCCTTCTCCAAGTCCCGCCGTAGATGGTACGCAACAAATTCCGTTCGAAAATTCCAAGGGCGCGTTAGTCCTCTGCACGTAGGGTCCATGCTTCGTGCCCATAGAGGACTAACGGTCTTATAAGCTTTTTTCAGATAGTTAACTAACTTCGTGTGGCGACGAACTTTGTTCGATCTTAGAGTTCTGCGGAGTCCAAAGTAAGATCGATTTTCTGCCACAATTCGTCTCTGAATTTCTCTACTGGTGTCGTTGTCGACGGTCACCAGTGAGCCCAAGAACACGAGTTCTTCAACCGCCTTGATTTCATCACCGTCGATAGAAATTCGGGGTACCGGGTCCGGTGATTCCTCCCAGAAGCCCTTTACCATGTACCTTGGCTTCGACACATAAATGACTAATCCAATTCGCCTGGCCTCACTCTTTAGTCGTATGTATGTTTCCGCCATCGTCTCGAATTTGCAAGTTATAATATCCATACATATCATCAGCGAAACAAAGCAGCTGAACGGACTACGTGAAAATTGCCCTACTCGTATTTATCGCCGCTCTCCTTATTACACCCTCTAACGCAATGTTGAACAGCAAGCACGAAAGACCATCACCTTGCCGTAACCCTCTGCGAGATTCGAAGGGACTCGAGAGTGTCCCTGATACTCGAACTACGCACATCACTCGATCCATCGTCGCCTTGATCAATCGTATCAGTTTATCCGGGAATCCGCTTTCGTGCATAATCTGTCATAGCTGTTCTTGATCGATTGTATCATACGCCAATTTGAAATCGATGAACAAGTGATGTGTGGGCACGTTGTGTTTGCGGCATTTCTGCAACATCTGGCGTATGGCGACCATCTGGTCCGTTGTAGCGCGTTCACTCACGACTCCAGTCTGGTATTGTCCCATGAACTCTCTTGCAATCGGTGATAGACGGTGGCATAACGTTTATGAGAGTATCTTGTAGGCAGTGCTCAGTAGTGTGGAGGCGCGATAGTTCCTGCAATCCGAATTGTCGCCCTTTTTGTAGATGGGACACACGATACCTTCCATGCATTCCTCCGGTAATACTTTCTTCTCCCAAATCTTGGTAATAACCCAGTGTAGTTGTTACGAAGCCACTGGGCATGAGAGACAAAGTGTTCAATACCGCCCTGGATGAGTCAACGTGAATGTCAGACGGTATGACAAGAATTAACGGATCAATGGCTATTGCGCATACAATTTGATGTAAATGAATAAAATGTAATTATTAGGTGGATTAGCATCCAAAACAACTGTGCAAGTTTGCATAGGCAAACACACTTTTTTGCATTTTTTTCACGAGGAGCTTGAATTTTTCTTCAATTGTATAGCCGATGACGTTAGGCTATTACTTCGCTTGTGCCGCAAAATTTTGTTGAAGACCTAAAGTGATCCGACACTTGTGAAAAACAATCCTACAGATTGTCCGGTGGTCCTTAACATTTAACATATTGTAAAGGAATAACATTAATAATAAAATCTCGATTTTTGGCCCATATTGCCAAGCGAATAACTATTTTCACAAGCCTTTGATCAATTTGCGGTCTTCGACAATGTTTTAAGCACATTCTAGGCTATTTTTTAAGTCGTAAATTAGGGGCCGTTCATAAACCACGTAGACTTTTTGGGGGGAGGGGGGGTCTAGCCAAAGTCTACGCTCCATACAAATTTCAATTTTTTTGTATGAACAAAAGTCTACGGGTTCTGAAAAGGCCAAATTTCGGTCTACGTGGTTTATGAACAGCCCCTTATCTGGTCTTAGACTTTTTTTTCCACTTATGAGAAAAATGCAAAGAAAGTACGTTTTCTTATATGTACAAAATCCAATACAAATTTCAATTGCAATACGGGGACGCAACCAATCGCTACCAATTTTTTCACAGTTATTATGGATGCTTGAAGAAATCGAAAAAGCTTTGTTCCAAAATATCAACCTTGTTGAAATAGTCTATGTCCATGTATTTCTTTGGAAGTTTCTCCAGTGAGCCCTCCAGAATTTTTTTCAAAAATTCCTCTAAGAATATTCCTTCGGGTTTCTTCAGAAGCTTCTCAAGAAATTTGTCAAATTATTTTTCTTGATACTAGTCCACATGTTTCTTCAGAAATTCCTCCTAGGACTCCATCAGGGTTTTTTTAGAAAACTCAAACAAAATAAATTCTGATAATAGCTCTGGATAAATTCCTTCAGCACTGTTAAACGAAATACATAAACAAACTTCTGTCAAATCAAAGTTTGAGCAAGTATTCCTTCATGTATTTCTTCAAATATTGCTGAAAGAGTTAATTCAGGAATATTTCAATGAAATTTCTCCAGAATTTATCTAGAAATTTCACAAGAAATGATTTCAGGAATTTCTCTAAGGGCTTCTTCAGGAAGTTCTCAAAAAAATTTCATTTTTTTACAGAAAATTTACAAACTGAGATTTGAAGATTCTCTCAAAACTTCCTCTACGGGTTTAATTTAGAAATCAGAACTTTTGCCCAGGATTTTTTTTGCTGTAATTTCTCCAGAACTTCTTTCAGGTATTGAGGGGTTCTTTAATATACTGAAGGGTTCTCTCAGGTATTCATAAAAAAAAGTCCTCAAGAGATTTTTGTTGAAGCTCATCCAGAGGTTTCTCCAGAAGATCCTCCAGGCATTCCTTCAGGGATTTTTTAAGATTTTTTCCCAAAGTTTCTCTTAGCAATTCCAGAAGAAAACACTCCAGAATCTATTGCTTGGCAGTTTTAAGGAATTTTCCAATAAATCTTTCTATGAATACCTACAGAGGGTTCACTAATCGTTCCAGGTATTTTTTTCTAAGATTTTTTGAAGAAGGAATTCTTCCATGATTTTTTTTGTTTCTGCAGGATTCTGCTGGGATTTTTGTGTACAGAAACATAAGTATAGGAAATTCTTCTGAGAGTTCCTACAGAGGTCAGAATCTCCAGCTGTTCTTTGAAGGAATCCTTCAGAAATTTATTGACGGATTTCTCCAAAAGTTCCATTAGTATATTTGACTGCAATTTCTGCAGGTATAGTTTTTGAAAATTTCTTCTGAACTTCTTCTTCGAATTTATCCAGGAATCCCTCCTGAAATTTAACAAGCAGTTTTTTCTTCAGCAGATTTCCTTCAACTTCAGAATTCCTCTTGAAATTTCTCATGATTTTTTTTCTGCAAATTATGAAGGTATTTTATTGAGTTTTTTTAACTATTCGACCTAGCATTTATTCAGGAATTCTTCCAGAATTCCTATCAAGAATATATTTTTGGAATCTCTTTCAGACAATTCCTAGTTTAATAATTTTCCCAGTAAGTTATGTATAAAATTATCCATGATTTTCTGATTAAAATATGAGAAAGAAGATCTTAAACTATTTATGCAAGAATATCTGAAGGAATTCTATGAGATATATCTGGCAGATTTGCGGGAGAAATTTCTAAAAAAATCCTTGTAGGAATTTCTA
Source organism: Aedes albopictus (assembly GCF_035046485.1). Classification (NCBI taxonomy): domain Eukaryota; kingdom Metazoa; phylum Arthropoda; class Insecta; order Diptera; family Culicidae; genus Aedes; species Aedes albopictus. Next base: position 211,532,438 of record NC_085137.1, read on the forward strand.
CAAGAATCCCAGAAGAAATTTCTCATGCATTGCTTTGAACCCTTGCAACAATTTCTGGAGGAATCCCTGTATGTTTTTTTTTTATAACATTTTCAGAGGAATTAAAAAAAAACTTCATGGAAGAACTTTTTTGTTTTATTCCTGGCTGAAATTTCTGAAGAAATTATGAAGAAGTCTCTGGAGATATTTCTGATGGAATCCCTGAAGGTATTCCAGAAAAAAAAAACCCAATCAGTAATATCTCATAATATCCATGAATAAATCAGCAGAAATCTCCTCTAAATTCCCTGTAAAATCTCAGGAAGCACTATTGAAAGATACGTTACAAGAATGTCTGAAGAAATCTCTGGGAAATTCTTGAAGGAATCTCTGGAGGAATGTCGTATGAACCTCCTGGAAATCTCGGAAAATTTTTGGTTTAATTCATGGAAAAGTTTATTATTAAATTGAACCCTGCAGCAATCTCTGGGGCTGTTCATAAACCACGTAGACCAAATGTTGCCCACCTCAGACCCCCCCCCCCCCCTCCCCTTCTCCCTCGAAGACATTTGTCCATTCAAAATTTTTAAAACTTGTATGGAGCGTAGACTTTGGCCAGATTCCCCCTTCCCCTAAATAAATCTATCATAAACCACGTAGATTGGTCTCTTTGTATAAACTCTGGATTTTCAGGATAAATCCCAGAAGAAATTCCTGGACACCTGCATGCGGGAATTTTCAATACAATGCGTGGAGCAAATCTTCAACATATCCCTGGTGGACTTCTTATAGAAAGAACTGAAAAAAAAATTAAAAAATCTTCGCAAGGAGCTTCTGAAAGTATGCTTGGTAGATTTAGGACCGAATTCATGGAGTTGTTTCTGAAGGTATCCATGAAACAAATTTGGAATGGATCCGTAGAATATGTCTCAACACAATTCTGGGACAAATTTAAGGAGGAATCCCAAAAAGGATTTCAGAAGGATTTTCCAGGGCAATTTCTAATGGAATCCCAGAAAGAATCACTTAAGGAAACTTTAGAACAATCTTTGAAGAAGTCATAGGAAACTTTTCTAAAGTAACCCTTTCAGAGGATGCAGCAGGAATTGGTAGATATTCTAAAGGAATACATGAAGAAATTCCGGAAGGGAGTGTTTATAACGGTGTTCTGCAACCAATTTCTGGGGTAATCTCTTTAAAATTTTGAAGAAAATACTGAATATTCTACAGTAATACCTTGAAGAAACCCTGAAGGGTTTTTCAGAGAAATCTCCGAAGTTATTCCTGGCAGAATTTCCATTAAAAATCATTGGAAGATTTTTTGTGGGAATAACTGGAGAGTGGACAGCGTTACGTAATAATTGGACGCTGCCTAGGGCGAAAACAATTCCTGATTTCACCGAGAAGCTATTTTCTGCATAATCGAAGACATAAACTTGTTTTATTTTATCTCAAGAGATAATTACTCAGTGAGTTACTTGGAGTAACCTCGACACCACTGACTAAATATATGTAACACACAACCAATAATAATTTAGGACGTAAACTTAATAAATACCGTCATGCAGGCATACTTTGGATAGGACAGAAATCGGAAGGAACGAATTTGTAAGTAACAAACAAATATTTAAACATGAAAATACATTTAAACACGTTGAAAAAATCTCGCTATTTGTACTCCGCTTTAGCGTACTGCTGCAGAGAGTAGCCAACCGTGCGATTGCCGGAAGGTTAAGGAGCCGGGATATTTCGCCGCTGCTGCAGCAACCTCGCCGGCCTTGAACTCGTTTGTTATGATCGGTACCATGGCCGGAGTCATATATGAGTTGAAGAGTTGAACTAGACAACGGACAACTCACAGAACAGCCAGTAAGCCAGTAGAGAGACTTCCGGGGAAGTTCCTGAAGGTATTCAAACAAACAAAAAAAAAAACTTTTTGGAACATTTACAAAACTAACGAAACATATCATCCAATTTCTGCCACTCTTGTCCGAGCTCACAAAACATGAAAAATATGCAGCTAGCACAAACATAATTTTGTATGCTAGAATATACTATATACATTTTATTCTGCCTATTTAAGATATTCTTCCTTTTGTATCTTTACAGCATCGAACCATGATAGTGATAGGAAACAAAGACTTATAGTGAGGTAAGTATATTGTGCAGATAGTTTGATCGGAACAAGAAAAAAAAATAAACATTTTTTTCATTTATTATTTATTTCAAAACTGAAGAATTATTTATTTCAAAACTGAAGAATTTGATGATTAGGAATGGTAGAAATAAAATTGGAATAAAACAATAGACATGTCATCGTAGTATTCAAGATAAAAATCCCTTGTGTTTTAGTTAAATAACTTTATTCAATAAATAAACGTAAAGTACAGCATTTCTTGCTCCAAACAAGTATCATAACGGTGTATCACATATCAAATGACTTCATCCCGCTGCGTCAGGACACGTTCATATTAAACTTTCAAATCTACAGTCTCCCGAAATCACTTGTTAGCGTTATTGATGGTACTGGTCGTCAGTCTGGTGAAACTATTGGAGAGGTTTTCCTCCTCTTGCTGCACCCGATACGGCTCACCAAACTGTCCCATCATGGTTTTGATCTCCGACGAGTTTATCGGGAATCCTTTTGCTAGTTCCATATCCAGCAGGCAGTCGAGATTGTCGGTCATCTGCTGCTGCTGCTGTGGATGTGGCTGGTGCAGATTGAATCCTTGCTGACCTGTCGCAGGTACATTAGCGAGTGCTCCGCCCAGGTTGTTCATGGCGCCGTAGTGTACTCCCATTTGCTGGTATTGGTGCTGTTGGTAAAGTGGCAATCCGTTTGAGGGCCCAGCAGCGGAAAAGTTATTATAATTGCTTTGATATCGTTGATTAACTGCATAGTATTCATTGCCGGTTTGATAACCGACGGCACCTTCAAATGGCGAGGCGGGTGTCATCGGCGTCATGACATTTTCGGGGGAGTCCGCTGGATTACGATAGGTGCTTTGTGTGACGAAGCTCTGTTGTAAATGGGAATCTTTCGGCTCAATTTTCACCGATGGTCCTGGTGGTTTAATTTGAGCAGCAGCGTATTCTCGACGTGCATCGGTAATCTCAGAACTGTTAAACTGGGACCGTTTACGTTTCTTGCAGTAATTGTCTCCGTCCACTGGGATCAACTCAAATGGTACCGGTTCACTGGTTGCTCCATCCGATGGTCTTTTCAGCTGTATATGCACCATCACTGAATGTTCAACATCCAACGATCGATATCTCGGTGTACGAAAACTTATAGCCACTTGTTTATGTACGTTTGAATGTGGAAATTCACCATGATCTTCCCACACAATTTTTCCTTGCTGTTCCTCATAGAAACGTACCGCTATGTCCTCTTTCACCACCTTTTCACACAATAAAATCACTTCTTTACCCCCGGCCATCGTCGCTGCGACGTGGCTTAGTTTGCAAATCACCAACTCGGACATAGCTTTCTTGTCGTAGATTATATCGGAAACTACAGGCACTAGTGGATTCGTGAAATGACCTCGCTGTTGTCCTTCTAGGAACGCCTGGAAGCAGAGCCTAACGGCGTTAAGGTCGATCGACGCCGGTTGTTTGCCATGGCCGTAGCCCGTTTTGAACGGATCTACTCGAATCTCCTCACGTAATTGAAGCGCATCCTTAATGTCCTTTTTCTTCACGCACTGAATCCCCAGATTGCTGAACGTATAACTCATGCTGCTGTTGTTGATTTCCACCGTGCAGACACCCTTCTTGCAGCCTTCCTTGCCGACCAGATTGTGCGGGTGCGGTCGATAGGGTGGATCCTTAGTGACGCACGAAACAACCACCACCACCCGGCCAGTATAGCCGCGAATTTCGATTGTGGGAAATGTCTTCTGCTCTGCCGTACTGCTAACGCCCGGTATCGAACCAGCCGATCGTCCTTCGCATTCGTAGCGAAACCGCAGTGCTTTCGACTGTGGTTGTTCGGTGATTACGATGTACGGCTTTTGGGCCATTTTGCACTGTTTTACTCCGCCTATGACAGGTTTTCCGAATGAATCGATTAATTGTGTGGTTTTCCCCGCACAGTCATTGATAAAATACTGGGGAAATACGTCGGTCGGGTTCTATTTATGAGAAAAGTTTTGAGGATGACCGTTGAAGGTACCTGAGAAATTCTACCCTGTGAAGCCGCATGTATGGAAAAGATTTAGGTAAACAATTTATATCCTAGTGTCCAGCCTCCTAATCTCAGAAAGGTAGCGCCAGTTAAGAGATATTGTTCCCAAAACGTAATTAATGCTCAGTTCATCGTAGTGAAAGGCAATAAAAGTGTGTTTTTCCTACTTCTTAGCATTTAGGGCACAATGTTTGTTTTTGTTTCAAATGGTCGTATACGTTGGCAAGGATATTACTTACCTGGAAGAAACTTACCTAAACAGATACTCTCAAAATCAGTCCTCTCATTCAAACGCATTAACTTTCTTGTGAGTTAATTTTGCTGATGGCTGTTAGTAGGCATTTTTTTACGTTTGTATGGTAATAATTTTTCCTGACATAACATTCCTGCTGGTACTGAGTTTGCTTCTCAAAGTTTTATGAGCATTTTCACAGTTAGTAGATTTGGCCATTTTAACATTCATGCACTGTCGTCATACGCATAATCGTCCCATGTTATATGGGACAATTTTGCGTAGAACGGCAGTGCATTTCAGGCTTTAATGGGGGAGTCGTTCGCAGTTGCGTTAAGATGCTTTAGATACAGAACATTGTTCTGCGACTAGTGAGTACTGACACTAATGAATGGGTGAAGATGGACCATTTGTCATCTTGTTGCTAAAACCAGAATATTTCGAAAACCCTGATATCATGCCGATATTCGTACTCATGGCTGTGTTGGATGTGATTTACCGATGTTCCACGATTTATGAATCATGATGTTTTCATAGATTTTCATAGTTTCTCTTTACCTTACCTTTGGATAATATCGACTAGGTACAGCATCCAAACTTCGAAATGTTTGATCTGCAGGCTATTCTGTTGCTTTCAAACCATTCTGATAAGAAGGTTTATATATTTTTCTAAAGTTTTATGCTTTTGAGTTAGGTGTGTCCTTTCAAGGGTGTTGTTTGATTCATTTATTGCACTTCCAAAGTGATCTATTTTAGAACTTTCTTTACTTTCTTACCTGTTCTCATCCAAATCTCTAATTGTCTTACTACTTCCTCAGGTAAAAGATAGAAGAGGGGTTTTTTATGACCATGGCATAAATCTCGGAAAAATAAAGAAGCACGTGCCTTTGGCGCCGCGCTGGTCTTTTTTATACACGATAATAATGTATGGATTCATATTTGATATGTGAATTTCATTATTTCTGTCTTATCCTAAAAAAAACTCCTCTCAATGTTTTGGAACTGCGAAAAATGCATGAATTTCCTGAATATGAGTAGTGGGGTTATGACGGACTCGGGACGATCCGCATGTCCATGTTTAACCTTCGAATTCAAATAAAAAAAAAAATGAATGATCTAAAACTAGTTGATATTTTGCTTTATGGTAGCATCATTAATAAAATATTAATTTAACTAAAAGGTATTTAAAATTAAAACTGAAAAATAATTTGGTAGTGATGTGGAAACAGCAAAAAGATGAATGGATAGTGTGTTTGTCGGTATTCAATATTTGAACTATGACCGTAAACCATTCGTAAAAATATTTTTTTATTATATTTTTTATGAGAAAAACTACCAAATCATGTGTAAATTAAAGTTCAGCAAGATTTTTTTGCATTTTTTTACTCAAAGTTACATACTAAGATTATATTTAGGGTTATAAACCATAATGGAGGATTTTTCGTTTTTTTCTTGCATTTCGAACGTGAGCATATTTTTTTAATTCAGATCCCTCAAAAAAATCCCATTTTATTGTGTAGAATAGTCTTTTTTTTTTGAGACCTTAACTATGCTGAAACAAAGTCAAAATTCTCATTTTTTCGTGATTTTGAACGGGGTTTGAAATGTACCGATTTGAAACAATTTTCAAAAGATACGGTTTATTCACAGAATGGAGTCGACGAAACGATTGGTTCGACGAGGAGTGCAGAGCGGTTCTGGAGGAGAAGGATGCAGCGCGGGCGGTAATGCTGCAGCATGGAACCCGACAGAATGTGGAGCGATACAGACAGAAGCGGAAGCAGCAGACCCGTCTCTTCCGGGAGAAAAAGCGCCGCCTGGAAGAAGCGGAGTGCGAGGAAATGGAACTGCTGTGCCGGGCACAGGAAACACGCAAGTTCTACCAGAAGCTCAACGCATCCCGCAAAGGCTACGTGCCGCAAGCCGAAATATGCAGGGATAAGGAAGGGAGCCTCCTGACGGACAAACGTGAGGTGATCGAAAGGTGGAAGCAGCACTTCGACGAGCACCTGAATGGCGAAGAGAATGTAGGCACGGAGGACCAAGGCAGCGGAGGAAATGACTATGTTGGTGCAGCAGAGGACGGGAACGAACCAACTCCCACGCTGAGGGAAGTTAAGGATGCCATCCACCAGCTCAAAAACAACAAAGCGGCTGGTAAGGACGGTATCGCAGCAGAACTCATCAAGATGGGCCCGGAAAAATTGGCCACCTGTCTGCACCAGTTAGTAGTCAAGATCTGGGAAACTGAACAGCTACCGGAGGAGTGGAAGGAAGGGATAATCTGTCCCATCCACAAGAAAGGCGACAAGTTAATGTGTGAGAACTTTCGAGCGATCACCGTTTTGAATGCCGCCTACAAAGTGCTATCCCAGATCATCTTCCGTCGTCTTTCACCTAAAGTAAATGAGTTCGTGGGAAGTTACCAAGCCGGTTTCATCGACGGCCGGTCGACAACGGACCAGATCTTCACCGTACGGCAAATCCTCCAGAAATGCCGTGAATACCAGGTCCCAACGCATCACCTGTTCATCGACTTCAAAGCGGCATACGACAGTATCGACCGCACAGAGCTATGGAAAATTATGGACGAGAACAGCTTTCCCGGGAAGCTGACTAGACTGATAAGAGCAACGATGGACGGTGTGCAGAACAGCGTAAAGAATTTGGGTGAGCTATCCAGTTCATTTGAATCTCGACGGGGACTACGACAAGGTGATGAACTTTCCTGCCTACTATTCAACATCGCCCTGGAAGGTGTTATGCGACGAGCCGGGCTCAACAGCCGGGGTACGATCTTCACGAAATCCAGCCAATTTGTCTGTTTTGCGGATGACATGAATATTATTGCCAGAACATTTGGAACGGTGGCAGAACAGTACACCCGCCTGAAACGTGAAGCAGCAAAGGTCGGACTGGTGGTGAATGCGGCTAAGACAAAGTACATGCTGGTAGGTGGGACTGAGCGAGACAGGACAAGCCTTGGCAGCAATGTTACGATAGACGGGGATACTTTCGGGGTGGTAGAAGAATTCGTCTACCTCGGTTCCTTGCTAACGGCTGACAATAACGTGAGCCGTGAAATACGAAGGCGCATCATCAGTGGAAGTCGTGCCTACTATGGGCTCCAGAAGAAACTGCGGTCAAAAAAGATTCACCCCCGCACCAAATGTACCATGTACAAGACGTTAATAAGACCGGTGGTTCTCTACGGACACGAGACATGGACGATGCTCGAGGAGGACCTGCAAGCACTCGGAGTTTTCGAGCGACGGGTGCTAAGGACGATCTTCGGCGGTGTGCAGGAGAACGGTGTGTGGCGGAGAAGGATGAACCACGAGCTTGCTGCACTTTACGGCGAACACAGTATCCAGAAAGTGGCCAAAGCTGGAAGGATACGGTGGGCAGGGCATGTTGCAAGAATGCCGGACGACAACCCTGCAAAGTTGGTGTTTGCTAACCATCCGGTTGGTACAAGAAGGCGTGGAGCGCAGAGAGCACGATGGGCGGACCAGGTGGAGCGTGATCTGGCGAGTGTTGAGCGTGACCGAGGATGGAGAGCTGCAGCTGCAAATCGAGTATTATGGCGGCAAATTGTTGATTCAGTATTATCATGAATTTGATGTGAACTAAATAAATGAAAAAAAAAATGATTTATTCACATTGTTTTAAAGCTATACTGCTCTAAAGTTAAAATTTTGAGAAAAAATAATAAAAATAAAACATTTTTTGATTATTACCGACTTTTCATGAACCTCGGATTTTTCTTCTTAAATTATATGTATTTTGATTAATTTGGGCTAAATTTTCGGAGAAAATTTTTCCAATGTATTTAATAAATATGAGCATGAAAAATGCGACAAACTTATATTACTCCAAATTTCTCTGGTGAACTATTTTAAAACTTTCCAATTATACATTCTCTGAAGAACGATTTGGGTACATGAAAATCCGACTCGAATACGGTACATTATTTTATGTCTCCTAATGACATCTTGCCTGTTCAGAGGTTGCAGTAGTAACTAAACGCGATAATAAATATCATTGTATTGACAAATAGTTCTATCGATAAAGCAAAACAAAATAGAGGATTGTCGATGTATAGTGTGAGTATGAGTGCACCCTGGCCATGGTAGAATGATCAGCACGATGTTTCTGTGTGGCTCTTGTTCCATTTACAGTCCAATTGGGGGTCCTTTATGAGTTGCCGTTAGCCGATATCCAAGTTTTCGGGTCCGTTAGAGCATATGCTCAGAAGAGGGTCAGATGTTAGCCGCTCTCGGGGGAAAGAGGAACTGACAACAAATTGCAAGTGCCAGGGCTAGGATCGAACCCATGACCATCCACTTATGAAGTGAACGTGTATTTTGGTGATTGTTATTGGAAAGAGTTCTGAATTGATGACAAAATCACACAATGCACAATTTTTAAAAAAATAAAAAAAATCTGCAGGTTTGTTCAAAAATAAATTTTAAAGAGATTCATGCAAAAATATTGAATATTGAGAAAGTTATGACACTAAAAGGGAAAGCTTCTATTTATCACTCGAAAATTAAGCCTGGAGGTGTTTAAGCTACCTCCATATTTCAATATTGTTTGGCTGAAACTCGGAGGTTTCTCTTTTCATGTGAATTAAATGCAGAGGAGCATACGAATTCTAGGTTTCAGTAACTTAAAAAAACGCAAACTTTTACCTATTTTCTGCTAATTATAAACCATAACTACCTACAAGTATATAATGTTCCCTGTGGAGTTGGAGGAGCGGCTAAAATTTTATTTAAACGAATTGTGCTACCTATATCCACCCATATGGTTGCGGGTCTGCAAAATCCAATCTACACCTATCACCAAACAGAAAATTCTAGCAATGCACTAGATTCAGGTACAGTATCGATTTGGATAGTCTTCTAAGGAAAATCATTTTTCATAAAATAAATTCAATATACTCTCCACTCCACACTTCGATATTTTACATCACGATATCTCTTCCTATATCTATGACTTGACCAATCTGCACACATTTCACCTTTTTACATGTCGGTAACTCCCAATCTAGATATCTCTCTATCTCGATACGGTCTCATTCGTTTTGCTTTAGATTTTCTCTCGGCTTTTTTCGATATATTAGACCTTGTTCCTAGACCTAGGAATATGTAACACATTATGGGAAGGCGAAGTGCCCAGTCAACCAGTGATCGTATAAGATGTTGCATAAGATGCTAAAGTGGAGGCGATAGTACATTTTACATGCGCCTAAATGGAGGCATGCTCGCATATGACCGCCACTGTATCATCCTATGCAACGTCTTATACGATTACTGGTTGTCTGGGTGACATCTGTTGGTTGACGGATTTAAACCCACGGCTCCCAAGACTGGGTGTTTAACAAATTTCGCCACAGAACAAATACCTAACAATTCTGTGCGGAATAGAAAGCTAACCTGAATCCAATGACTACATCGGTTGTATACCATTTCACCGAAAACCATTTCGCGGATTTTTTTTTCGCGGTGTATCATTTCGCGGAATGAACCATTTCGCCGAATACCATTTCGCGGAATACCATTTCGCGGAATTTAATATTTTGCATATAATTATAGAAGAACACATTATTTTCTCTGCTAAACTTTACTAGCCCCATCGCCGATTCATGCGCAATCATAATCGCCATAGCTCTGCGATTGTATTAAATGTCGCTAAATCTGATACCTTTCTGAAGAAATTTTTACCTTCTTTAATTCGTAGGCTAATTTTAATGATTCTGAACGTCATGCCCAAAGACATTAGGACGAATGTCATAAGGTTAACTAGAAATAAGATCGAATGGACATTGAGCGTACCTAATGATCAACAAGCCATCGTTGTCACATAGATTGTACCTTCAAGCACTAGCAACATCAGAGATATTTCCTTCTTTAAAATAGAACTGTTATTTCCAGTAACATTGTTGTTTGGCGATCGGATTGCTATTTTTCATCATTTACCTCCTTTTTATCAAAGGCTGTTCATGTGCTGTACAGTTTGAGGCGATGAAATTGATAACATTTTAGTATATTTGACCTTCTTTTGATTATAGGCTGTTCTTTCAAGTTACACTGTTGAAAATTTTGGCTGGCGATCAATCTGCCAACTTCTTCTGAGAGAGTTTCTTCGTAGCTTTCTTCTGTGAGTGAGTTTTTTGGTAGCTAGGCTGCTGAGCTGACCCTACTGTTAGAAATTTATCCTTCTTTAAATCAAGGGCTGTTCTTTCGAGTTGCACTGTTATGTTGTACATTGGCGGCCTTATTGCTCACTCCGTAGGAGATTTTTTTTTCGTCTTTAAATAGGCTGTCCATTCTAATAAAACTTGTTGGTGATCAAACTGATACCTACAACTGAGATTTTTCCTTCTTTTAAGAATAGGTTGTTTATTTTTAAGTTATAGTGCCCAATGTTTGGTGACCCAGCTACTAACTGGCTCTTCTAAGATTTTTACACCTTCTAATAATAGGCAGATCTTTCGAGGCCTATTATCCAATTGGTCTAACATCTAACATCCCAATGATTATTCGACCTAATGTCAATTTAGCCTAATGTCCTTAGGTCATTACCAGCATCATAATTCTGGATTTGATCCACACATTCACCCTTCTTGATAGAAAGCATTATATATCAAAATGTTGCTATATGTATACCGGGTGACCGCATAACTCTTAAGCCAAATAACACTCCTTAGCGATAACTTTACTAGCTTCCTCTGTTTTGGTATATCTAACTAACCTATACTTATATAATAAATATAAGAACAACGCTTATTTTTGTGTCACAGGTTTATCCATCTTTCAAACATTCGCTGTTTTTTACAAATATGCTGTTATTTTTAATCAAAAACTTTTCATTCTTCTGATCAAATACTGCTCTTTCATAAATGGTATGCATCATACTTTTTTGGTATAACAACTACTAAATAATTAATATCAGAGACCATGCTAATAAAACAAAACAAAAAGCCGTTCTTTGGATCACTAATCGGTGATAAATCAATAACTTTTTCCACACGCATTTAATCGCTCTGCGGTTTTCGAAGGAAAGTTTCATAAATGATTTTTCTACAAAAACGTTGATAGATTTGAATTAAGGAGACAAAGGGCGACCTCTGGGATTTTTTTTATCTGAAAGTGTAACTTTTCCCATAGTAAATCCTATGAAAACTTTAAATCGCTTGCGCTAAATTATATTTTCGCCGATTGCGCTTAAATTTTACACAGTTCATATGGGACCTAAATGGATTCAAAAAAGTCGACTAGAGCGAGAATTTGATGTTTGTCCCATACTACTGTTCATGTGGTGTGTAGTTTTTTTTTTGTTGATTTTTCGGCCCAAGGTCCATTCAGTGTAATCTTTTTCGGCTTAATGACCCAGAATCATAATTCAGGAACTGAATCTGCTTACCAGCTTCCACATTTTCACCTTTATTGATTGAAAGCATTGCAATTATGTAAAAATGAAGCTATTTGTATACAGTTTGACCGCGTTACCCTAAAGGCAAGTAACAACCCTTAGTGATAACTTTACCAGATTTCTCTTTTATTTTTTGTAACTCAAGCTGTTGTAATAGATATTAGAAAAAATCTCAAATTTGTATAACAGATTTTTCCACCTTTCAAACAAACGCTGTTTTAACAGATATGCTGTTATGTTCAATACGAAAATTTTCCTTCTGGTCAAAACTGTTCTCTCATTAACTGTATGCATTATACTTATTTTGGCATAACTGCTAAATTAATATTGTTAGAGAATTTCCCTTCTTTCATACATAGGCTGTTCTTTCAAAGTATACTGCTACAAAAATGAATTTTTAATTTGAAATATTCCATTTTTCATGTGCTGATTTGAATTTTGAATCACATCATGATGTTGTCTCTCGATAAGTTAAATTGTTTGCTCTTATTAACGATTTTCCGCGAAACGATACATTCCGCCAAATGGTTTTCGGCGAAACGGTGCATTCCGCGAAATGGTTCATTCTTCAAAATGTAATTCCGCGAAATGTTACACCGCGAAAAGGAATTCCGCGAAATGGTTTTCGGCGAAATGTTATACAATCACTACATCAATCCACGTTCTTTATTGCATCTCTCCATCTACGTTGTTTTTTTTTTCTGTTTTTTTTCCGTTTTATTTTGTCCATTTCAAACACATTTGAGCTTCAAATATTTTATTGCTGTAGATATGAACCCTCGAGTCTTTGGGTCGTTGGTAGGTACATATATGTTCTAGTAATGATCCAATACGATATTTCAAATAATCCAAACGATATATTTCAGCTGATCATATAGAAATGGCTATGTTCATTGAAATATCAGTGGAAGCCAATTTTAATACAAAATGGCAAACTTTGACAAGCTGTATCTTTGTTCTCCTTTGACCGATTGAGCTGAAAATTTGACAGTTAGCTTAAAATATGGTCGATTTTATTATAACAAAAAAGTTTATTTGAGCACCTGCAAAAAAGTTAAACATCATGTAAAATTTTTCATAATATTAGCTGTATTAACAAATTGAGCTTCTGCTCTACCTTAGAGAAAAAAAAACAAAAATTGCAGGTAGAATGTGTACCTAATCAAGCCAGGTTGCGGTGAAGCGGGCCTGGCTGGATGGTAAGAAAACATGACTATCATGCCGAGGACCTGGGATCGAATCCCACTCCCGACAAACTCGCAAAAATGTGAGTTTTTCCTTCGGAAGGGAAGTAATGCGTGGGTCCCGAGATGAACTAGCCTAGGGTTAAGAATCTCGTTAATACAGATAAAAAAAACTCAGGTTACAAAATAATATGTAAGGAAAAAATAATGAAAGTAATGGCTCGTGTAGTGGCCGGCCTAGAATAGCACTACGGACCACCTGTTCCGGTGGTAAAAGTCCACCAACAGGTAATTCCAATCCAAGGCGTCAGGCGACCCGTGCTGATGGATGAATGCTTCAGGGTTAAAATATGCTCGATCTTTAACGGAGCATGGGTAGATCACCTTTTTGGGTTGCGTTGCGGCGAATGATCTACCAAACCGAACTCTAGTCCTAACTGCTTCCACCCATGGAACAGCATATTTTAGTAATCAAAGGAAAATACTTTGGTACTTACACTCAAACCTCCATTTAGCTCGAATCCATTTAGGTAAAATCTATTTGGGTCCCTCAATTTAGGTAACGTTTTTTTATCTGTATTAACGAGATTTTTAGCCCTAGGCTAGCTCATCTCGGGACCCACGCTTTACTTCCCTTCCGAAGGAAGAACTCACATTTTGCGAGTTTGTCGAGAGTGGGATTCGATCCCAGGTCCTCGGCGTGATAGTCAAGTGTTCTAACCATCACACCAGATCCTCTCCACCACATTTAGATAACGTTACGTAAATGGAATATGATTGTATTCAGAGCAGTTGGAGTGTTTTAGATTAGGGATAATGTTGGTTTCAGGGAATTAAGTTGCAAGTGGAGCTAAGGAGAGTTTAGGGCGTGCTCAAGGGGAAGCAAGGAGGGGTGATGGGGTTGGTTTGGGACTGCTTAAGGTTTCCTTAAAACTTTCTTGAGCATAAGTCATCGAATCTACATTAAGGTGGCCCACACTTAAAAAATTCGAAAAATGCCAAGTCTTACCTCCTAACCTAGTTATTTTGTATACTCAATACAGGGATGATACACAAATTATGTCACGCACAAATCGGCCATTTTCAACCCCCCCTCACTAGAGGGTCTTGTTTCCCGGACTGAAAAAAATCCCGGGATTCGGGATTTTTATTTTCCAAATCCCGGGATTTCCCGGGATCCCGGGAAAAATCTAAGTTTTCTAAAAAACGATGAAAAAGTTAATGGAACGATTTCTTAAGCACTTTTAATTAAATTCGATCAACTAATAACCATTATATTTGAAAGAAAATACATATTTCATAGACATTTGATTGTGTGAGGGCAGTTGGAGACATTCAAAGGTATTTGAAAATTTTCGAATAAAGTTTATCTTCTTCCGCAATAGGTTAACTTGGGCTATAGGTTAACTTCTGCCTTACTTATCCGAAGGAATTTTTTGACAGAACTTGATGATGTTTCTAAAGTAATCCCTTATAATTCACCCTGAGGCGTGCATGAATTCTGTTTGAGAATTTTATGAGGGAATAAAAATGGCAGTGTTAGAATGGTGATTTGAAAATTTCAAACGGCAATTTCTCAAGATATTATTTGTCCGCATTTTGTTTTTTTTTTCTTTAAGAAAATGTGTGACTATTTCAATTATATGTGGATATACATTCATGTTAACATTTCAGAATTTCGATTAGTTTTTTTGATGAAATACATTGAAGAAACTGTGAAAAAAATCCTGAATAATTCAAGACAGACCCTCTCAACAAACTTCTTGTTAAACTGATATGAATATCTTCAAAAAATCCTTATAAAATTCTTTCGAAAATTCATTTATGATTTCCATTTCAACATTTCTATCCCGAAAGTCCATTGATCTTTTTTTTTCGATTTATTTGGCAGGATGACAAGGTATTAAATTATATTCTTCTATTTTATTGTACGATTCGCTTTTTTTTGCAATTCGATATCGCTCTGTTTTTTGCCATAAATCATAACAGAAATTTCTACTGAAGATCTAAGAACGGTGTGCTGTTCCTTCTTGTAAATAAATTACTGATTTCTCTTAGAAATTTTGTCAAAATTATCTTTTGTATTATCTCTAGTGATTGTTGAAATGAGCTCCGCAGAAAATTTCGTCTGGACTTAAGAACAAAATGTCTCAACGAATATCTTTACGAAATCGTCAACAAATATTTTAAAGATTGTCAAAGTCCTGCAGAAATTAGGGATTGTTTATCCGTTTTCTTTTGAAAATTCTGCGAATTTTCCTCATAATTTAAACGTAAATGTGCAAGAAATTGATCAGGGCTGTTGAATATTATATAACAACACAGTATTCTTAAGGGATAACTCCAGAAACATCTAAAAATATTTGCAACAGTTCACATATTTCACATATTGTAAAAATGTTGAACATTGCCACAAATTCCAAGAATACTACCAGAACAATCTAGCTTAAAATAAATCATTTTATTTCACATTCCGATATTCTGTCTGTTGATTCAGTTTGATTATAATTGTAATGTAACGCCAATGAAAAATGGAAAGGCAGTAATAAATTGTAAAATGTAAAATCAAAAGATTTCGGCTCAGTTATGCCCATGTGGCGCCCGAGCCTTCCAAATAAACGAATAAGTAAAAAAAAAAATGAAAAATGAATGACATAAATTCAGCCACAATATCTTTGGTTTGATTAGTTGGACTTTCATCTAAACTTGATTTAAGTAGAAATAAACTATACCTGACAGATAGCGTAGGATTGGATGGAAAAAAGGAAACATTGACAAAAAGAAGATTTCAAAGGAAAAAGATTTGTTTTAGTATTGCCATTTTTTATTTTCGGGAAATCCCGGGAATTTCTGAAAAATATCCCGGGATTCGGGGTTTTTCAGATCCCGGGATATCCCGGGATTTTTGTCCCGGGAAATCCCGGGCAAGACCCTCTACCCCTCACCCCTATGTCACACGTTATATAGGGTATTGGTTCCCTTATTAAGCATGTGGCTCCCATTTTCATCCTACGAAAAACAATGGATTGGAGCGCTGTTTGTTTTGTTTCTTATTTTTGTATTTTTTGTTAGAAGTGAGCACCCATGAAAACAAAAAGAACGGAATCAATCGGTACCGTAATCGCTTGTTTTCAAATAGGATGAATATGGGAGCATGAGATTACTGATGGAACACGTACCCTATTAGACCTTATTTTTTTTGTATGGGTCGTCACGTTATGCAAAACCCCCCTCTCCCCTAAAAGCGTGATGTAATTTGTGCATGGCCCCTACAAAGAGTGTAACCTCCCCTCCCCGCTAAACGATGATCGTCATATTTGAATTACCCCTCACATGGACAGCGTAGAAAACAACAACCATGCGCCTCCATGTGTGTCTCAATCTCTTTGGAAACACTTGGCTGGTAATAAAATCACCAGAAAACCAAGCACGAAAAACCGGAAGTTGCCAAGTTTCATTGGGAAATCAAAAGATTTGATGGCTTAGCTTCTAGAAGAATGGTTTATGCTAACATATCTTGACACCGTTCACCTATAGTAATGGTCAAATCACATTCCGAAATGATTTTTTGAGTTGGTCCATTTTACCCCATCTTGGCATTTTAGACAATTTTCCCCTACTTACCACTTCGTTCAGGACAGACTTGTTAGAATCCCAAAAACGGCCGCCACAATGGCCGACTTTGGCTCCTACTCACGATTTTGAGCTCATAAATTTCTCCGTAAACAAAACCAGCGCACCTGAGCTTTTTATTTTAAGTTTATTACAAGTGAGCAAGAACAGAATAATAAAATGCACTGTTGTTTGAAGCTTGCTTGAGATTTGTGCGTCCAAAGTTCTGATGCACAGTTGAAGCGGGATTTCAAGACGTTTGTTCTTCAAGCCGTGGGCCCATGCAGATTTTCGGAAATCGATCCGGCTCGCAGAAATGAGGTGCATCGGATGAGGTCGGATGAAAGAATATGAATCCGTTTTTGACTACAACAGACTAGAAGCCATTATGGATGGCCCCTAAAAATTCTTGCAATGCAATGGCAGGCAAAGAAAGTCCTTAAATAATTGACTGTGAAAGTGCTCAAAGAACACTAAGTTAAAGCGAGGCAGGTCAAGTCCCAGTGGGGACGTCGAGCCATAAAGAGGAAGAAGAAGAACTTCGCAAAATGCGAGTTCTTCCTTTGCTGGCGAATTTATTCGTGGGATCCAAGATCTCTACCCCAAAAATCTCGTAACTGTCGTCAGAGACAATGACGCCATTTGAAAGCCTTTGCAAGTTGTTTATTCTAATCAAAAACAACTTTCTACGTCAAACGAGGTGCTTTTTATCAACAGATTAGCCTAACATTGGGTTCTGGAAATTGGTTAGTATAACACTAGTTTACAAAATAAAACGAAAGTCGTGAACTTCTGTCAACGTACAAAATTTTTGAAGCATAATTTAGCGCTGATTTCGAAACCGTGCTTCAAAAAATTTAAAGTAGAACAGTTTTTGAGTGTTAGCTCAATATCAAGTTTTACAACTTTTTAAAATATGGAATTTAATAAAATTCAAATATCTTGCGTTTTGTTCAACCAATTTTGAATCTTTCTTCATAAATTAAAAGCTGAATATAATACCATTCGATCATCTGAATACAGGTTTTGCGTCAGATTGATGAAATTCAAGACATTGGCGAGTCTTGGGGACGATCTCCTTAAATTTTAGCAAAATTTCCAAAATTATATGAAGAAATGTAATTTTTCCAATAAGAAAAACAATATTTAAAAATTCTTTCTCAACGTTTATTTCACATATCATATGTAGGCGAGTTGCAGTAAAAAATTCAGCTCAATCGGAGCACTGATTACGGAGAATGGGATGTGTGAAGTGAGCGACTTTGCTTAAAAATAGAACAAAAATCGATTTCAAATCATCAACCTTGTATGGAAAGTCGAAAAAATTTCCGCTCTACTGTAATTTTTTTCCTTCGCGTTTTCGAACTCAGGGCATGATTCTACACAAAAAACAATCATCAGCTTACCGAGTTCAAAAATGCTGTAAACTAGTGTAATTAGCAGTAATTCAAGGCGTCATAGTTATAACCAAAATAGCTAAGTGACGTATCCTTGTGTTTGTTTGACGTAGAGTTGTGTGAATTATAATTACAAACGAGTTGCCACTAGGTCTCAGTGGCTCATTGGACCACGAGCTAAACTGGTGGATTTGCATGGCCTCGTAATAAATATTAGAATCGTGTTCCACGTTCCACGTAAACCCTTGAAACGCAACCCTTGGCTCGTTTCCCATTCAAGGTGAGAACCATTTGTGTTTGGACGAAAATCGAAAACCCTTGATTTATTCAATCAGCATGAGCGAAGTGTTGAAAACTGGATTTAGAAGAAGGTGATCCATAATATCCTTGTCGAATAAATGATAATTAATATAAAAAGCAAATTGTCATAAAGTAAAAAAAAAAAAAAACTAGTGCTTTTTATTTCTACAGAATAAAATGGCATATTTTCAAAATAAGAAAAAAAAAAAATGGGCAAATGAGATGTTTCTATAAATAAAAAGAAATATACATATGCAGACATCAACATTTCCCTTCTTGTCTTAACCAAACAAATCAAATAAGCTCGCTATTCACCTCAACGTAACATGAATCCATCATTACTCGTCACGAGTTTCGCAAATAGGGGAACTGGGGGTAAGACGCCCACGTTAAGGAAGAGTCCAATTTTAACCACGAAACACTTCATAATACACACTTTTTTGGCACTAACATGAAGCACCAACATGTTTCCTTTCAAATAGAAGAAACCATAAATCAGTTTTATGTTTTGCTACTAAAAAATTCAAATTTGAAAAAAAAATTGATTTTCAGATTTTTAGTTTCAATGCGGGGTAAAACGCGCCACTAGCCACAGCTAACGCCAGGATGCCAAATTGTGTACATATACTTGCGCGCCTGGTTTATTGTCAACTGTTAGGCTGATACAAATTTCGATTTTCTCTTATGTCACCGCCCCCTCGGAAAATTTTGGTCGAAATTCAACATTTTGAGGGGGGACACCAATAAATTATTCGAAAATTTTTAAAATTTTAAGGTGAAATTAGAGTTACACAGAAAATTTCTTAACAAATCCGATGAGTTTATAGATTTTGCCGAATTGTTTGGGTATTTCTTCGTCAAATACATTTATTATTTATTGTCCTCCCCCTTAGCGAGCCAACGAGTATTGTGACAAAAGAAGAAAATGTGATTTGTTCCGGCCTTATTGTTCGTGAATGGTATACAGTCATTGCATAATTATGGATCACCTGCAATTATGGGTCAATTCCATTTAAACGTCATAGTGAGCTGTTTTATCAATAAACTAGCTGTCCCGGCAGACGTTGTACTGCCCAGTACTGCCATTTTGGTGTAATAGTTTGACAACTGATGTGGGGTCATTGCAGCACCGCACTCTGAGATTAGTTTTAGTGCGTTCGTTTCGAATGTCTCCCCCGCTCATAACAATTTCAGTAATTTTACAATTGTTCTTGTTTTAAGTTGATTTTCGTAGCTTTTTCTACATATAAACACGGCCACTATGAATACGAATCGAACCGTGCAAGGGTCATGCTGATTGGTTCACTCGTTCATGAGTTTTGTTGCCTCAAAGGAACTTCAAACTCATTTTTATATATATAGATACTACAAAATGACACCTGGATGTGTGATGAGTGAACTTATTCATAGTAAAAATGTGCTGTTGCTTGGTTCCATAATTTGTGCCAGAATTTGGATGTAAATGGCTATTTTAATGTAAATAACTAGGGGTGGGCATTTTACCCCACATATGCCTCAGAAGTTTGGGCCCTTGTAAAAAAGTTATAAGGGCCAAATTTGATACTTTTTCCGATTGGTACACAAACAATGGGAGTGTGCAAAATAGTTTATGGGGATAGCGAGAAAAAAATTCTTTGAAATGATGTAAAAAAGTGCAACAATTTGACAGGCTAAAATTACATCAAAAGTAACCAAAATCTTTTTTTGAAGATTTTGTACATTTTTTTAGTAAAAATATGTAAACTCAAATGTAAAGAAGCATTTTTATTCTTATTTTAACGATTGCAGTTGAAAAAAGTGCTGAAAATAACGTGGTTTGCCTAAAACAAGGGTGGCGCAACTTGCCCCCTATGGGCGTTATGGCCGCAGTTCCCCTACATCACTTACCATTCCAAACAGCAATGAACCATAATATTCCGTTTCTCCTGATGGAAATCTATTTTCGACCCACGCCAACATATTTGGCTCTGCTCTGGCCTCCGATTTCCAGACCAGCCACCACCGCCGGCAAGGCCATTTAGATGTTTTGCTTATATTGATGTAGCACACAAATGCCCCGGCACGGATCCCAGGATGGCCTCGACCTGCTCCAAATCAGCTGAAATATGAGGAAAATCCACAGGGCACAGAATCGATTTGTTTTGTGAAGCAATAAAATCGAATTGAGAGCAACAAGCACGGTGAGACGTAGCTGGAAAGTCTTGAGGGTGGAGCTGGCGATGCATGGTGGAAAATATTTCGAATATTAAGTTCATGCGTAAATAGCCAAACAAACGTGTTTAGACGATAAATTGTTCACTGCCAAAAATCTCATTTTCCTTATTGCTACCCGCCAGTCAATGTCGGGCGTTACATTTCAGAGAGGTGGATTTGGGCCATGCCTCTATGGTTTCGCGGTATGGCGTCTGACGTCTGCAACAAACTAAGAAAGAATCTGCTTACTGTCATACAATTTCAAGAAAGGAGTAACTTGTTATTAACAAAATTATTGGTGAAGTTACTAATAATATTTTCCTTACAGTCATTTGCCTTCTTTTGAAGATAAACTTTTCTGTAATGTAATGTAGCTATTTTATGACTTAATTTGGTTTAGGGCCGATTTCTTCACCTATCCGGCTTAACGACGTAAGCCGGGTTTATCTTAAACCACACTTAAAGTTAAGCCAAATTCTTAAGCCAGGTTTAAATATTTGCATTTCTTCACACTGGCTTAGCAAATGAAGGCGATGGCTTACGCTAAGCCAAGCTTTACGAAATTTCCCATATCGTTCCAATGACTTTCCAATGGAAACGTCATTTTAAGCCACCGATATTTTGAAATGCCCGTTATATACACTATGAAGTAACAACAACAAAACATCCGCTGAAATTTTAGCAGAAAAAGCGGAATCGCTCGGTAAATTTTTCGGATGCAGGAGGAAATTAACAATGATGAACTACCTAAGTTTACCCAACGCTAGTATCGAAGATCTTCGATTTAGTACCTACTCCATATGATCGTTCCACAACATTTGGTGTTCGAATTTGCCTCTCATTGTACAAAGTTGGAGTACCAAATTGCAGAAAAGGCGTTGCAATGTTGATTTTATGTTTTGATATCCAGAATCGCTTTCGAATAAAATTTATTTAATTATTTAATAATCTCCATTATCGCCCAAAAACTCACTATCGAAATGCAACTCTAACGCATTTCGATAGTGAGTTTTTGAAAATGTGTTGGTCGTGAGATCAGAGTCAAGTTTATTTTTCGAATATGTTTAAAATTTTGAACTGTGTACATTCAATGAAAGCCACAGCAAAGTTACGGCCCATACAAAAGATTTAGGATTTTAATATAAAAATGCGTTAATACGATGCACGCTGCCTTGTACTAAAATATAAAAGAGAATGTTTATTGTAGTGCTGAAAATGTAATTTCAACATATCTAGACGCATTGTCATCGAATATCTTAGAAAAAGGCAATTAATATTTATCATGAAAAATGAGATTACACGTGCGCTGTAGAAATTGAGTTTTGCTACGAGTTGCAAAACATTTTTGCAAAGAAAAACAAGCATATGATAATTTCCATCAGTACCATCGTGGTTCACGGTGGTTCGGTGGGAATGGTCATGTATGCTAGACACTAAATTTTGCAAATTTTGATCAAGCGAGCTGTACTATAACCGTGACAACTTTGGTTGTGGATCAAACAATTGCATTATGATTCATAATACAACCGAAATCAGTTGCATTATGAATCATATAGCAATTGTTTGGTATAGTCAAGGGGAATGACATATACTTTTTGAACCAGAAAATCCTCATTTATCCGTTCCTAACCGTCGCTAACCGCTGTTAACTGAGCAGCAGTTAGACGCGGTTTACGACGGTTAGAAACGTATAAATGCGGATTTTTTCCGGTTAGCAGAGGAAGTGTCATTCGCCCTGGGTATAGTACGAAAACTAGTCCGTTGTGATACGGCAAGTATAAATCAAATTTTATAGTGCTGAACTGCAAAAAGGTATTTAAAATCTACTCATTTTTAAACAGAGGAACTCACGTATTTTTGACAGTTTTGTTCTCTTCGTCATGGGAGTTGGCCTCAAATCCTTCCAAAGTAAGCTGAATGATATGGCCGTGTTTCAGGCATTTTGGCCGACAAAAAACTCCCGCGACGAAGAGAACAAACCTGCCGATAATATCCAACGTCACCCTGTATTCAAAATAAGTCATGTTAAGAAGTAAACCACGAATAATACTTTTTATATTTAGAATTATGAGTCAAAATGTTGAATATTCGATAGCCTAAACGTGCTTTGAACTAAGTTTTTGTAAGAAATAAGAATATAAAAAGTTATTACCGTCTTACCCCTCTGGTTCGACACGTTTTAATACGACACTTTTTAATTCGTACCCCGCTTATACGACACATGTCGAATTAAAAAATGTCCAAATGTCACAGCGATGTACACTGTAAATGCAAAACAGTTTGATATTGCGCTTATACTCGCACCCGCAGCAACTCCTCTTGCAGTCGCAAATTCCGGAAGTTCTGAGTTGGTGCTATTCAACACCCAAACCGCCTGGAGACCAACCGGAATGAACTGAGGATGGCAACAATCGTAGAAAGAACGAGCTTTTCATTCGCGCCACCGCAATATTTCATGAAATTATGTTTCATAACAAATCCGGGAATCAAAACAAAAACAAAAATAGAGTTGCCAAATTTCAATGAGCATGGTGGTGTAGGGCGACCAGTTTGTCGAATTAAAAGTTTACCCCGGTTATACGACAACAGTCGGTGTCGTATTAGCGGGGTAATACGGTAGAAGATTTTTTTTGAGTGACGTCCTAAGTTTGTTTGTGAAAAAAATAATATCTCTTGAACCATAAGAGACAAAAATATGTCTATAGTGACCTGAAATTATGGAAGGACCGGATTCAAATAAATAGAAGCTTCAATGCAAATGTACTTTCGACTTCCAAATCAGGATGACAAATTTCCAAAACTATCAGAACGGTTCCTTTTTGAAGACTTTCAATTAAATGTAAAAACTTGATTGTCTTAAAAACCGATGTTGAATATATTTTATATTGACGACGCACCGGCTGTAGATTATCATATTCTTTATCATCGCCTACATCCGTATCCTTATGTTTTACAATTGTCATCGTTCATAAGTGTACATTAGGGTGGCCCAAACTTATATGAAAAACAAAAAAATCGAAAAATGCCAAGTCTTACCTCCTCAATCAGTTGTTTTGGACTCCCAGAAGCTACGTTCAAAATTTGAGCAAAATCAGTTGAGCCTAAGGGGGCGCTCAAAACGCTTGAAGTTTGTATGGGAAAACTTGGCCAAATGTATGCAGAAATTTTAAGTTTTCGAATTTTGCCGCTAGGTGGCGCTGTAAGCGTTCAATAATCAAACCCTTTGGTATTATTGTAGGTGACTATATGCCAAACAAGTTTGTTGAAGACCGCGAAGTGATCCGACGGCTGTGAAAAAAGTTATACCCTAGGCAAAGTGAGGCAAAGTATTGAGATTTCATTATTGATATTATTCCTTTACATGTACAGTAGACGTTCGATAACTGCAACATGTTTACGTTTCAGTTAGCGAACAAAATTCGATAACTGCAACGTCAGATGGGCATCAACAACCCATCAATTGACGTTAAATGAACGAAAAATTCATTCGATTGTTCATTTGGGCTAACTTGGCGCACCGTTTTGACGGATAGTGGTGCGATAACTGCAAATTTGTTGCACTTACCGGACTTGCAGTTAAAAAGCATTGCAGTTAAACCGTTTGCACCGACCGAACGTCTACTGTATTGGAAAAATAACAATAAAGTTTATCCTCACTTTTCCTAGGGTATAACTTTTTTCACAGACATTGGATCACTTTGCGGTCTTCGACAAACTTGTTTGGCATATAGTCACCTACAATAATACCAAAGGGTTTGATTATTGAACGCTTACAGCGCCACCTAGCGGCACAATTCGAAAACTTAAAATTTCTGCATACATTTGACCAAGTTTTCCCATACAAACTTCAAGCGTTTTGAGCGCCCCCTTAGGCTCAACCGATTTTGCTCAAATTTTGAACCTAGCTTCTGGGAGTCCAAAACAACTGATTGAGGAGGTAAGACTTGGCATTTTTCGAAATTTTTGTTTTTTATATAAGTGTGGGCCACCTTAGTGTACATGTTTTATTAAAATATTTACTGATGTTTGAAAATTTTATCCATCGAGCCGGTGAAGAAACCCAAACTCTGCAATTTGCGGCATAAGCCTGGCTTAGCGCTGCTAAGCCACCTCAGAGCACCGCTTAAAATAAGCCACACTTAACGTAAACCGTAGCTTTATTAAACCGGGTTTAGTGGTTAAGCCGAGGTGAAGAAATCTAAAAAAAGTTAAGCCCGGCTTAAAATTTTGCTAAGCCTGGTTTAAAATTTAAGCCCGGGTGAAGAAATCGGCCCTTAGTGCTCCAAATAAGATTATTATAAGATTCATAGAAGTTCAGGGAATGGCTCATAGTCGTCATCCGACTTGACATAGGATACAATGTGCACAAAAGGATCGTTAATTAAAGCTCTACAACTAATTATTGACTTTATATGGGGTTTTATGACTGGCAACTCGAGAGTCCGAAGTGAGCATTTCGACGGCGGTGAGTGTGCGGTGAACGCGTCGTGGTCGTGGATCGATTCGGTTCCGAATTTTTCGCCTCCCGTCGCGCTAGTTCCCAATACACTTTTAGTTGATAATAAATATTTTCTTTCATTTTTTGCATTTACACAAAAGAGTGAAAAGTGTTAGTTCGGGCTCGCCGGTCGAAAAAAATCGAGCGCCGACAAGTGAATCGCGTTGAGTGTATTTCTGTGTGGAATAGACTAAAGGTTTCTGCTCCCTAGTGGAGTGGAGACGCGCGATAGAATTTTCTTTTTGGCTAGTTTTTACGTCGAAAAGTGGTCGGTTGTTAACGGCGGGTTGTGTATATTGATCCATTGTCAAATCATATCACCAACCATAGGTGACTCCCGGACTGACAATGTACCTTACCCTACTAACAAAAAAAATCCTTCCTGAGACAAACGTGGAGATGCAGCGATTCGCGGTCTTTATAACAACGTTTGTCTTACTAACATTCCCTTCCATCCTCGATGACCGTAAGGACGTGGCCGGCGCCGTTATTGACCCTATTAAAGTTGAGAGCTCTCGACCTGTGTACATTGAGAATAGTAAGCTAGTCCCAAGCCCTATTCATTGGTTCCTTGTGCAATTTCGATTGTTCTGGTTAATCACGGAGTAGCAACTACGAATTGTGCGGTCATCTATGCTCATGCTCATGCTCATTTATGACTGGCAACTCGATGGAAAACGCAAATGGCTTTCTCAGTCTATGAATCAAGAATGATTTTTGTCTACATTCCCGAAGTTTCGGCCGGTCGTTACCAGTGCACCAGTGAATTATATAAAATTGAAAAATGGTAAATAACAACAAGAATACATAAAAAGCCATCCAGAAGAGCATTCCACGTGTAAAAATTCTAGAATCGTTAGATTGTAGGCAATACGACCTTTTAAAAAGTCCAAATCCCCAGACCGGATCGTCGCACAGTGGCCGGAAGCCGGACAAAACCTCAAAATCGACTTCAATTTTTATTTTTCTAATATTTTTCTTCCAATATAAATACTTCAACTAAGAAACCCCCAAATTTATAAGTCATTGGTTCAAAAACTGAGTCTTGTAGATTTTTTCAAAGTTGAGGTTTTGTGTGGTATATTACTAGTGTTTATTGTCTCTATTTGATGAGCTTTCTTCAACAGCTCGTTGTAAAACATAGGAAGATTTGGATAATGTGACAATATTTTTGCTGTTTTTGGGTATGAATAACCATTACATTTCAGGGTTTGTTTGGAATTCAATCACAAAATTATTATGTTTTTACAACATGCAAAAATATTGACTTTTGTGAAATTTTGGAGAAAAAACTTCGTATTATAGAGATCCAGTACATGTTTAGGAAACATCAGAAAACGACGCCGTATTCCGGATCTGACGTGCAATTTTGTCTAGTTTTTGGCTATATAGGTCACTGTTTGCGCATTTTTACGCTAAGCGCGAATTTTTTTCTATCAGGACACAATGGAGCCCCATGGTTGTGGAGGAAGTGAAGAAAGTTTGAAGTTTATATTTTATCTTAACATAATTTAAATTGACTTCAGAATACTAACAATTTTAGTAAGAGGCCTTCACTAAGTCACGTGGTCATAGTGAGTGGGAAGCAAAATGTGAGGGGGGAGGGGTGGGGATAATGAAATGGCTACAGCTCTAACATTTTTTTTTAAATAAATTTTATTTATTTTTTTATTATTATTCTATTTTTTGACAGAAAAACACTAGAAAACACAATAAGGTGGGTGCTCCAGTTAAAAACAGTGAGCTGGAGAGGAGGGGAGTGA
Organism: Aedes albopictus; assembly: GCF_035046485.1. Classification (NCBI taxonomy): domain Eukaryota; kingdom Metazoa; phylum Arthropoda; class Insecta; order Diptera; family Culicidae; genus Aedes; species Aedes albopictus. Next base: position 211,559,222 of record NC_085137.1, read on the forward strand.
TGACTAAGAATGATTTTATTTTCTTAGACACTACCTACATCCCGCATTGTTAAAGATGATGTTGCTTCACCAAATACAACTTAACTCTTTTAAACTTAAAGGTCCCATTATACATTACAAATATTTCGCCATACAAGCCCGACAAATGACTAACACAACGTGAATCATGGCAACCTTGGATGAATGTCAAACTACAATGGCAAACATTTGTCATTATGACAATGGCACCTTTAAATATAAAGTAAAGGCAAAAAACAACCATGAAAAACATGTAACAATAACTACAAACCATTGCTCATTTATATTCTTAAAGTGGTAGTTTTTTTTTCGATTCATCCTTATCGTTAGAACTGCTCACGAACTTCTATCGTAGTTTCAATATATAGTGAAACAAATTCGTCGACATCTACGCGTTTCTTTTCTACACACACATCGCTACAGTTCAAAGCAGCAGTCATCTATAAAAATATATAAGACATTCACTAAACGACGTAAAACGCTACGTTGAATATTTTTCTGCGTCGCGATCACCAAGGTAATCTTACATACATACATTTATTTGTTCAACATCATTAAGACAAGACATAATCAACAATAGTACGCCACAATACTCGGTTTGTGGCTGCCGCTCTCCATTAGTATGGGACAAACATCCAATTCTCGCTCCAGTCAACTTTTTTGATTCCATTTAGGTCCCATATGAACTGTACAAAATTTCAGCGCAATCGGTGAAACTATAATTTAGCGCAAGCGGTTTAAAGTTTTCATAGGGTTTACTATGGGAAAAGTTACACTTTCAGATAAAAAATCCCAGAGGTTGCCCCTTGTCCCCTTAATTCAAATTGACCAATGCTTCTTGTAGAAAAATCATTTATGACACTTTCCTTCGAAGACCGCAAAACGATTGGATGCTTGTGGAAAAAGTTATAGATTTATTACCGATTAGTGATCGAACGAACGGCTTTTTTTTTGTTTTGTTAGCAGCACTGTAGCTGCTGCCTTGGCTGCTGCTGTTTCTGGGGGTGGTGATGGCTCCCGCCACCCCATGCAACAACGGCAGCAGCAGTGCTGCTTATAAAACAAAACAAAAAGCCGTTCGTTGGATTACTAATCGGTAATAAATCAATAACTTTTTCCACAAGCACCCAATCGTTTTGCGGTCTTCGAAGGAAAGTTTCGTAAATGTTATTTCTACAAGAAAAAGTTATCAATTTGAATTAAGGAGAGAAAGGGTGACCTCTGGGATTTTTTGTTTTAATGTGTAACTTTTTCCATAGTAAATCCTATGCAAACTTTGAACCGCTTGCGCTAAATTATAGTTTCACCGATTGCGCTGAAATTTTGTACAGTTCATATAGGGCCTAAATGGGATCTAAAAAGTTGACTGGAGCGAGGATTTATTTTTTTCATACAAGCGTGTCCCACACTACTCTCCATCCTCGGTCGCGCCCAATGCTCGCCAAGTCACGCTCCACCTGGTCCGCCCATCGTGCTCTCTGCGCTCCACGCCTTCTTGTGCCAACCGGATCCGTTGCAAACACCAGCTTTGCAGGGTTGTTGTCCGGCATTCTTGCAACATACCCTGCCCACCGTATCCTTCCGGCTTTGGTCACCTTCTGGATGCTGGGTTCGCCGTAAAGTGCAGCGAGCTCGTGGTTCATCCTTCTCCGCCACACACCGTTCTCCTGCACACCGCCGAAGATCGTTCTTAGCACGCGTCGCTCGAAAACTCCGAGTGGTTGTAGGTCCTCCTCGAGCATGGTCCATGTCTCGTGCCCGTAGAGGATCACCGGTCTTATTAGCGTTTTGTACATGGTGCATTTGGTACGTGGGTGAATCTTTTTCGACCGCAGTTTCTTCTAGAGCCCCTAGTAGGCCCGACTTCCGCTGATGATGCGCCTCCGAATTTCACGGCTCACGTTGTTGTCAGCCGTCAGTAAGGATCCGAGGTAGATGAATTCTTCCACCACCTCGAAAGTATCCCCGTCTATCGTAACATTACTACCCAGACGGATCCGGTCGTGTTCGGTTCCGCCTACCAGCATGTACTTTGTTTTTGAGGCATTCACCACCAGTCCGACCTTTGCTGCTTCGCGTTTCAGGCGGGTGTACAGTTCTGCCACAGTTCCAAATGTTCTAGCGATAATGTCCATGTCGTCCGCAAAGCACACAAATTGACCGGATTTTGTGAAAATCGTTCCCCGGCTGTTGAGCCCGGCTCGTCGCTTCACACCTTCCAGCGCGATGTTGAAGACTAGACATGAGAGTCCGTCACCTTGTCGCAGTCCCCGGCGAGATACGAATGAACTGGATAGTTCACCCGAAACCCTTACGCAGTTTTGCACACCGTCCATCGTTGCTTTGATCAGTCTAGTCATCTTCCCAGGAAAGCCGTTTTCGTCCATGATTCTCCATAGCTCTGCGCGGTCGATACTATCGTATGCCGCTTTGAAGTCGATGAACAGGTGGTGCGTTGGGACCTGGTATTCACGGCATTTCTGGAGGATTTGCCGTACGGTAAAGATCTGGTCCGTTGTCGACCGGCCGTCGATGAAGCCGGCTTGATAACTTCCCACGAACTCATTTGTTTTAGGTGACAGACGACGGAAGATGATCTGGGATAGCACTTTGTAGGCAGCATTCAAAATAGTGATCGCCCTGAAGTTCTCACATTCTAAATGGTCGCCCTTCTTGTGAATGGGGCAGATTACCCCTTCCTTCCACTCCTCCGTTAGCTGTTCGGTTTCCCAGATCCTGACTACCAGCCGATGCAGACAGGTGGCCAACTTCTCTGGGCCCATCTTGATGAGTTCAGCTGCGATACCATCCTTATCAACTGCTTTGTTGGTTTTGAGCTGGTGAATGGCATCCTTAACTTCCCTCAGCCGTGGGCTCCCGTGCCTACGTTCTCCACGCCGTTCAGGTGCTGATCGAAGTGCTGCTTCCACCTTTCGATCACCTCACGTCCGTCCGTCAAGAGGCCTCCGTCTTTATCCCTGCATATTTCGGCTCGCGGCACGAAGCCGTTGCGGGATGCGTTGAGCTTCTGATAGAACTTCCGTGTTTCTTGGGAACGGCACAGCAGTTCCATTTCTTCACACTCCGCTTCTTCCAGGCGGCGCTTTTTCTCCCGAAAGAGGCGTTTCCGCTTCTGTTTGTAACGTTCCACATTCTGTCGAGTCCTTTGGTGCAGCATTACCGCCCTCGCTGCGTTCTTCCCCTCCAAAACCTCCCTTCGTCGAACCATTCGTTCCGTCGATTCCTTTCCACGTACCCGATGGTGCTTTCGGCTGCGTCGTTGATGGCTGCTTTCACTGTACTCCAGCAGCCCTCTAGAGGGGCCTCATCGAGCTCGCCCTCGTCTGGCAACGCGGCTTCGAGATTCTGCGCGTATGCTGAGGCGACATCCGGTTGCTTCAGTCGCTCTAGGTTGTACCGTGGCGGTCGCCGGTACCGTACATTGTTGATGACGGAGAGTTTTAGGCGCAGTTTGACCATCACCAGATAGTGGTCGGAGTCGATGTTGGCGCCACGATAGGTCCTGACGTCGATAATGTCGGAGAAGTGCCGTCCGTCAATCAGAACGTGGTCGATTTGAGATTCCGTCTGCTGTGGTGATCTCCAGGTGTAACAATAAGGGAGGCTGTGTTGGAAAAAGGTGCTACGTATGGCCATATTTTTGGAGGCGGCGAAATCAATGAGTCGTAGGCCGTTTTCGTTCGTCTGCTGGTGGGCGGTGAACTTACCAATCGTCGGTCTGAATTCCTCCTCCTGGCCTACCTGAGCGTTCAAATCTCCTATGATTATCTTGACGTCGTGGCTTGGGCAGCGGTCGTACTCGCGTTCGAGCTGCGCGTAAAATGCGTCCTTGTCATCATCAGTACTTCCGGAGTGTGGGCTGTGCACGTTTATTATGCTGAAGTTGAAGAATCGGCCCTTGATCCTCAACCTGCACATTCTTTCGTCGATCGGCCACCAACCGATCACGCGCCTCTGCATATCACCCATCACGATGAAAGCTGTTCCCAGCTCGCGTGTGTTGCCGCAGCTCTGGTAGATGGTATGATTACCTCTAAACGTTCGCACCATGGATCCTGTCCAACACACCTCCTGCAGCGCTACGATGCTGAACCCGCGGTCCTTCAGTAGATCGGCGAGTATGCGGGTGCTCCCAATGAAGTTGAGAGATCGGCAGTTCCACGTATCGAGTTTCCAATCGCAAGTCCTTTTTGTTCGCTGGGGTCGTTGCCGTTGGTCTCGGTTCGTAAGGTAATCTTATTTTAAACAAATACTTGAAGTTTATTTGTACGTTATTCATGCATTTTAGGGATAAAGATTTTGACATTTTTGCTGGAGCTCTACTGTTCATCAATATGATTACCGATCTCTGATGATCGTTTATCAACAAGGCTCTTCAATATTGTGAATGTGTATTGCCAATTCTGTATAGATAAGATTGTTTTGGTTGATTCGACAAATGATAACAGGGATCAATGTACATACAACCCAAACTCGGACTCGGAGATTGATAAAGAGCAGTTTACTATATGAGACTATCTGACCCCATTTCAAATCGTTAACTAACCTCCGTACCCACCGTAAAACGTCACGTGGTCTATGGACGGTTCCTGAGAATAGATCACGTCTTGTCCGCCAACATCATTGGTGTGTAGAAATATTAATTGATCCGTTGAAAAAAAAAACGTAGGAAATCGAAATTTTCTAATGATTTATGTAGTTTTCATGATTTTGGACCACCCTAACAGCAAAAAATACACAATTACAGTTAATTGCAATAGGCAAATCTAACGATCCCTCCGCATCTGGTGGCAGGAATGAGAACTCTAGAGAAAAACGTGACTCCGCCAAAAAGTGCCATGGCGCAGCATAGGCAAAGTGCACTTATTTCACTTTTTCTTATCGAATTCCACATCGCAGAGAAACAAAAGAGCACTTTTTGAAAAGAAAATTTACTCCTCTTTCAGATGCGCTTAGATCCGGTAGGTACTTACGAACACTTTATGTGATTAATTTGAAGAGCTCTTGCTATGCCTCCGGCGGGCGATCTTCCAGATTCTTAGTTATCTGGCCAATCCAGTGGCTATTGGCGTGGGCATCAAGAATGATGATAATTAGGGACAATGGAAGCCGCGAAATCCGCGAAATTGGGTCTTGACCACGAAATTTGAAATATCCCGCGAAATGCCGCGAAATATGGCAAATTTGGGAAAACACCCTTACCCTTAAAGATTATCAAATGATTCTCTCAAAGCAATTTCCCACCAAATTCTGTAAAGCAAAAGGACACCCAGCGGACTGCTCTAACGAAAGGATAATTCGATAACGCCCCTGGACAAGATCACTGTCTACTGGACTGACAACCAAAATGGACAACAATATGAACAGAAATACCGGGGGCTCATCGTTCTACCGTCGTCAAAATTAGAAAAGAAAGCAGTATCGTAGCTATTAGTGTAAGAAACATTATCATCCAATAGCTCACGTTCTGGTCCTAGTGGACAAATGACTGACTACAAATGTATGAGGAAGTATTTTTCAAAAATATACTTTATACTTCCGTTTGTAAAGGAAATTACCTTAACTTTCTTAGGCATAGAGTATCTACGTGCTTGTCGCACGATATACACTTTAATATCTGTGGAATGGATCATAGAACACTAAGCTGCACTAAGCTGAGAAGCAGGCTTTGTCCTAGTCGGGACGTTATGCCAAAGAAGAAAGATCTACTCGGTTTTGTACTCCCTGCACACAATGAACAGTTGGACATAATATAAAATGATATATGGACCCATACATCACGTATCTAGGATATGTGTGACAAACATAAATGGGCTGGTTCCTTTGTTCGAATACCGGAATAGCATAAAATCGTTATTATTTCTTATTGATGTAATACAAGTTGTCTAATAGAAGAATTATTCATAGATATTTGCTATATTTTTATTAGATTTAAAAATGTTGCCAAAAACGGAATCCTGTGCTGCCAAAAAACGGAACGGGAGTGCCAAAAAACGGAACATGCCAAAAACGGAATCCCACTGTAGAAGGTATCAGGAATCAGAAGGCCGGCTCCAGAGGCACGTTATCCTCCATTTGGGGCATTATTTAAGCCTATTTCATCATCTACAAGGGATGGGAATTAGAAAAGGGAAAGTTCATGAAATAGGTAGGGTGGGGCTAATTTCAAAAAAATTCTCCGATATATGATTTCCCAAGTGGAAAGTGATTTACTAGTCGAAATAAGTGAGCTGTACAAAAGTGAGCGATTTCGGTTGATATTTAGGAGTGGCGCAATGGGTTCAAGTGAAATTTTTGCTTGAACAAACTTACAAAAAACATTTCAAATTTAATTTTCAAACTTAGTTTTTCTAAACTAAATCGGAGATTCTAGAACCTAATTGGGCCAAATTTGTGCTCAAAATTGAAAAATCTCTACTGGTTTCTGAGATGTATTGGAGAGATTTTTTGAAATAAGCCCCACCCTAAGGTATAGGTCATGGCCCTAGAAGAGGAAATGAACGTTTAAGCTCAACAAGGGCACTAAAAAGGACACTGTAAAATGCATAGGCGTAAAGAGAACCTATAGCTTATTGGAGGTAGCTTTTGACGTCATGTGACTTTTAACATGACATTGAAAGGCACGTCTTCAAAAGCATCCTCAATATTCAAGAAAGCACCCAAACTAAATACGTTTGAGCGAGTGCTTTCTTAAAAACGCATACAACTTTCTGTAAAAGACTCAACGCAATCCAGTACACAAAACTTACAGCAATAAAAGAGTCACTGTGTACACATGAAAAGGCATGTTAGCCAGACGAACATCACAGTTGCAATAATCGACAATGCGTTTCAAGCATTTAAGAAAGAACAAGGTAACCTGATAAAACTGGAACAACGCACACACCTTTTCGGTATAAAACTATAGAGTAATTTGACGCCATGAAAATAATCCAATAGAAAACTACAAGAGCTTAAAATCCCATTTTCTCTGGAGATTTGAAGTAAGCAGAGCTTTTTGGTGCCCACTTGATTGATTCAATAGCTACAATTCTCAGAGCGGAAGCTAATGATTCGTAACTACACAAAAGAATGGTTTATCCGAAGATATTTTAAACTTAAACTGATCAGAGTTCTATTTAGGAATACCTCTTACGGCCCGCACAGATCGCAGAGGACAAGCTTCTTTTAGAGCAATAGTTATGGTATACCACAATAGAAGGCGTTGTGGTAACACACCCACAATGAAACTCTCTTGGAGTGCCAATGGAAGCGAGTTATCCATATAATATGTTCGTAACAAATTAGTACAGGTTGCCTAGTTTGTTGAGCAGGGACGCCTAAACACGCAAAGTATTCAAAGAAATACTCAAATGTGCAAAGAATGTTAAATGGAGACTCCTCATCTCGCACATGCCAATAAGTCAACTTATGATAAATTCTGCACAAGGAGAGTTGGGTTAGGTGCAATTCTATGTTAAGTTATCCATGAACTGTACTACCTAAGTATTTCATCAAACTGAAGCCTATCAAATTAATATTCGAGCTAATTCAGATGATGTAATTATCAAAGCAACACTGCCAAAAAACAGCGAAAAAATGCTGTAAACAATAGCTTGCTTGAAGGCATCCATAAGGAGAGGTTGAACATATTGTTAACGTTATTCTAAAGTATAGCGTGCTCGAGGCACGACACTTCATTCATAATGAAAGAAGAAAAACTGGGTTCACGAGGTAACCTATTCAGAAGATACCCTACGAAAATTAACTTTTTGAAGTAGAGCCACTTGAGCTACACACGCTTTTTACGCTGAAAATTGATCTGAGGTTTCCTAGCCGTATCCACTACCCAAACTAAACTGATAATTTGTGCATGTAGTGTCCGAATCAAATGCAAATAACAATCATTACTAAAAATCGTCTGTTTCAAAAAATAAACAGTAAATTGATATAAATGCAACAAAGTTTACGTTTAGATACACATCAGATTATACCAGCAAAATATGAGTCACATAGTCGCGTGGTTCATTCGCCTCTATCACTCAGGATTCGCATGGTTGGATACTACCCCTAAAGAACGAACTATCGACCCATGAAGCTATGGAACACGCGCGCGGTTGGGAAGTGAAAGTTTTGTTTCTGCCGAAGCCAAACATTTCAAACATTACATCCTCGGGCGTCCTGCTCTGGTTACTTGCATTACTTAATGCCCCCTTCCTTCAACCGAATGTAGCTGAGCTCATTGTTTTCGCCACGGAGAGCTCCAAGGTAGCAGCCGGCCTCAGGCTTTGTTTGGAGAACGCCCGTATCCAGGATGGCATCGAATCGACGACGGGTGTGGTGACGTAATTATCCACAAAACCTTCAATTTCGAAACGATTCCGTTCCATTTGCCATGGTCGTGGTTTATGTGTGCTGCTGGCTGGCCGCGTGGTAAACTGCCTGCCTACACTCGAACTCCACTCTCAGGTGATGAACTGATTTATGTTTGGTTTTTACTTGAAACAAAAAGTCGCGTCGTCGGTTGGGTCCCTTTGCGAGGGGCTCCAAGGAAAAGGGTCTCCGCCATTAATAATATCCGATACGGTCCCAGCCAGCCAGGCGAGGACAGCGCTCCAATGTTGAAACGAATGCTCGCACAAGATCGAGCACCGCACCGCACCGTCGCGAAAAGACGGGACCATTGCGCGGAGGACCAACCGAACCAAACCAGCAACGATCGGCAGCGTGCCCTTGACACACTTCGAGATCGACGACGAGCCGCGACGCGACTACGGACAGACGCTCAGTGAGAGAAACCATTCAAGATGCCGCGGCCGTAAAATAAAGAAACGGAGTATGGCCACGGAAAAGTCACTTGCGGAACCGTGAACCAACCGACAAGGAAGTGGACAAGAACCGCGAGAGGGTTGGACTGCTTGGTGGTAAAGCCGAGAAACACGGGAAAATTGTATGCGCGAGAGAAATGGAAATCGACGTCGGCGACGAAGACGATAAAAATGGTCCTTATGTAATGAAATTCGTCTACCTACGACGATAGACGGGATCGGTTTATGAATATGGAAAAGAAACACCGACTGGCCTCAGGCTAAAGGCTGAATGCTGAAAGGGTGGTTCACATTTCGGATTCAATGTATCAGAATAAATGCTTGGCCTTGGCAAGTGTGCTGGATTGATTAGCGACATACAATGTTTTACACATGAATGACTTTGATTCAAATGACAATTGGTGAAGTAGAGGCCCGAATTCACGAGACCACAATGTTCTTGTGCATAACATTTTTTTTTAATTTGTGTGTAAAGTTTTAAAGGTAGAATCTATCTAGGTACCTCCAATAAGGTAACGCTATCTAGACGGAAACTAAGACTGTTGGAGTTCTTAAGGACAAGGTATTTAGTACATAGCTAAAATTTTCTAAAGCACCGTTCTGAAGAACCGTTTAACAGATTTCAATGAAAATCCATCCCAATGTTGACAATGACTGAACAATCGTCATCATGTATTGTAACGCCTCCGAAATCTACTGAATCCTCCTGAAATGCCTTCGGAAACCCCCTTAACCCCTTCGTACATGATATATGGTATATACCCCCAAACCCCCAAAACTGCCCATGTAACGCTTCCGAAATCCTCTGCAACCCCCTTGGACCACCTGTAGCTCATATTAAATTCTTCGAAACCCTCGAACACACTCTCTGTATTGCCTGTGAAACCCGCCGAGAGGAACTTCCTGAAAAGCGTTCGGAAACCCCAGCCCTCCTTTGGCATTAGGGTCATTTTTTACCCAAAACATGCACTACGCCAGCGAGCCGTTCCCAATGTGATGCAATAGGAAGGTAAAAACTCTCTCGGCCCCCTTGCTGTAACGGACCTGAAACCCGCCGAAGACGAATTTGTAACGCCTCTGAAACCTATTGAAAGTCCTCTGGAACTCCCTGCAACGCCTTCATAAACCACAGTAAACACTGCGTATCACATCTCACATTGGAAACCTGCTCAGAAGAGCAATGCCACCGTTTTCTCATACTTTCGGTTCTCAAGTTATCCTCATGTTCTTTCAGCAGTTTTCGGAACCTCTCGAACATCAGGTCTACATGGCAATAGTGCAATTCATGCATCAAATGTAGCGTTTGACGATAAACGATAAAATAAAATAAAATAAAAACGATAAACGCTTTACGATGGTAGTGAAAAATGTACTGTATGACTTACCGTTTAAGAGCCTGTAAAGTGTCCTAAAACCCTCTGAAACTTACTTAAACGTCCTGAAACGCAATGAATCACCTCTGCAACCCCCTGAAACAAAACTGAGAGCATGTGAAATCCTATAAAACTTATCTGAAACCTCCTGAAACGCCCAAAAACGCCTTGGAACACCTCCGGAACCCTCCATAAAACCTCCGTAAAACTCATTTTATAGCCTGTGAAACCCCCTAAACTCATCATGAAACGTCCTAGAATGCCCTGAACCGCATTGGAACGTCTTGAACCACCTCTGAAACCCTCGGGAAACACACCTGACCACCTAAACCTCTAAAATGCCTTGAAATGCATTTGAATCCCCTTATGTTCCTTAAACTCTCTTGAACGTCTTATAAAGTTCTGCGTGACTCACATATTAAATATTCTTGCACTCACATATTAAATTTCTTTGTAACCTTGAAATCCATTTAGGAGTCAGGTATCAGGTATCAGAAGGTCGGCTCCAGAGGCACGTTATCCTCCATTCGAAACATTTGTGCCTGAAAAGAACACTGTAAAACGAATAAGCGTAGAGAGCCTATAGCTCATTGGAGGTAGCTTGTGACGTCATACGACTTTCACAGACACGTTTTAATGCTTCCAGTGAGCTATTTGCCCTTTGAAGGAAGCACGACACTAGACAATGGACTAGCATGCAACGCCCAGTGGCACAGCCGAAAACTTTTCCTGACAGCTGCGGCGAGAATCGAACCCGCGCTCCTTAGCACGATGCGACTAAAGGCTTGGTGACCTAAGCCGCACGACCACGAAGCCACACAATTGAAAGGCACGTCATCGAAAGCATCCTCAATATTCAAGAAATCACCCAAGCAAAAACTACGTTTGAGCGAGTGCTTTCTTGAAAACGTATACATCTTTGTGTAAAAGAGTCACTGTGGACATCCCAAATTGGGAGGCATGTGAGTTCACATAAACAGGCATGTTAGCCAGACGAACATCACAGATGTGATAACCGACAATGCGATTCAAGAATTTCATAAAGAACATGGTAACCAGATAAATCTGAAACTTATTATTTCTTTATACAACGCACGCACCCTTTCGGGATAAACCTATCAAGTAATTTCACGCCATGAAAATACCCAATAGAAAACCACAAGAGTTCAAAACATGTTTGAAAAACTCAAATCCCTCTGGAGAAAAAAAAGGACAAAGCCCCATTTGCTCCTGGAGATTTGAAGTAAGCAGAGCTTTTTAATGCCCACTAAATCGATTCTATAGCTACAATCCTCGGGTAGAAGCTAAAGGTTCGTAGCTATACAAAAGACTGGTTTATCCGAAGATATTTTGAATTTGAACAGGTCAGAGTTCTATTCAGGGATACCTCTTGCGGTGCGTACAGACCGCAGAGGACAAGCTTCTTTCAAAGCTATAGCTATGGTATACCATAATGAAGGGCGTTGTCTAGGGCGTTGTAGTAACAAAACCACAATGAAACTCTCTTGGAGTAGCAAAGGAAGCGAGTTATCAATAAAATGTTGTCGCAACGAATTATTACAGGTTCCCTAATTTGTTGAGCAGACACCATTGAATACGTGAAGTTTGCGAAGGAACACTCAAAAGTCCAAAGAAGGTCAAATGGAGACTCCTCTGACACATGCCAATCAGTCAACTCATGGCAAAATCTGCTCATGCAGATTTGGGTTAGGTGCAATTCTATGTTAAGTTATCCATGAACTGATGCACTACCTAAGTATTCCATCAAACTGAAGCATCTCTCAAATTAATGTTTGAGCTACTTCAGATGATATAACCATCGTAGCAATACTGCCAAATATCAGCGAAAAGATGCTGAAAACAAGAGCTTGCTTGAAGGCATCCATAAGGAAAGGTTGAAACATCTTCTTCTCTATGGCTCTACGTCACCACTGGGACTTGGCCTGCCTCGCTTCAACTTAGTGTTCTTTGAGCATTTCCACAGATATGTATTAATTGAAGGGCTTTCTGTGCCTGCCATTGCATGAATTTGTATATTGTGAGGCAATCACAATGATACTCTGCCCAGGGAGTCGAGAAAATTTTCCCGACTGGAACGGGAATCGAACCCGTCGTCTCTGGATTGGCGATCCATAGCCTTATCCACTAGGCTATTTGGAGACCTCAGGTTGAAACATACTGTTAAGGTTATTTTAAAATATAGCATGCTCGAGGCACGACACTTCATCTATAATGAAAAAGCAAAACTGGTTTCACAAGGTAACCTATACAGAAGTTACCCTACGAAAATGAACTTTTTGAAGTAGAGCCACTTGGGCTACACACGCTATTTACGCTGAAAATTGATTGGAGGTTTCCTAGCCGTAGCCATTACCCAAACGAGACAGGATTACACTCTTCACAATCACAGCACAAAAAGGAAACATCAACGACGAACATAATCGGGATCAATTGAAAAACGCCAATGGCGAAAACGCATTAAGCCAACCCATATAGGTACTAATGTAAGCTAATCAACAACATTTGAATAACCGCGCCCTTATTGAGCCTCAAATTCAAGACTGAAGAAGGGCAACTGATTATCTCGGAGAAACGCAAGGTCCGCTCACCCCAGTAAAGGCGTAATACTGTGGAGGACGCCCTAATTCTCCAGCATATAGCCGCATCACACCATGAATTAGGGGTCACCTGTTTAATGGACTCTTACCACTGGATCAGGCGATCCGTAGTGTTATTCTTAGTCAATTGAGACAACCGCTACCGACACTACACAGCTATCTAGGCTGATCGGGAAAAGAAGTTAACATTGATGGTCAACTTCCAAACGAAACCGAACAGTCGACAAAAACATTGCTCGACACTGCGCTGATTCGCGATTTAGAATGAAACCCAAAATCATTAAAAAATCAAATTCGTTGAGAATTTTCTCCACATTTTATTTATAGGACGGCCAATTGCTTCATTTAATTCTTTGCAATTTGCTACACAACTATTTCAGAAATTTCACAGGCAATTCTTTTGACAAATCCAAAGGTACTTCTTCAGCAATGACTTGAGAGTTCCTTAGGGATTTTTTTGTGTTCCTTCAACATTTTATGGAATTTCTTCTGTAATTCCCTTGGAAATGTATGAATAAATTCCTTAGACTTTTTTAATCTTCGGACAATTTGTTAAAAATAAGGCGTGGACACCGTCTTCAGCCAGAGGCTGCACAGACTGAATGATACTTAACACTAGACAAGGGACACTCAGAGCATGTGCCAGTGGAAACGGAGGAGAAACTATTCTCACTAAAAGTTTCATCGCCCGGAGCGGGAATCGAACCCTCACCCCATAGCATGGTGCGATTGGAAGCTTGGTGACCCAAATCGCACGGCTACGAGGCTTCAAAAAAGTCCTTTAGCTTTTTTTTTAAATTTCATTTATAATTCATATGAAAACTCTTTAGATAATTTATTCATGAATTAAGCAATTTAGCATTTTGTTAGTTCCTTCAGCTAAGGACTGTTCAATTTATAAAACGGACAACTTGCTTGTGTGCTCTCTTTTTATTTTTCGATAAAATCATTATCAGTTTTTTGCGTAACTTTCTGTAGCTATTCTCAAATGTGGGAAAAATATAACATTACGCAAAATGTTCTTTATTGTGTAACTGGAGCGGTTTTTGTAAAACATCAATAAAACCCATTTCTCAAAATTCGACATAACTTTCCACATACTTAACATGCACATTTTCATGAAGTTTTTAATGTATTGGAATCTTATACTATTCTACTAAAGGTAAAGCTCAATAGTTGGTCAGTTTTAATGCACCAAGCATTCTTCGGCTTGATATAATGAGTTGCCTTGTTTTCATAGAAATTATTATGTTCATTTAAGTCCTGTGTTGCAATAGCATCACGGATTCGGCTAAAAATTTGTCCAGAGTAGTAGAATATTGCTCTCTGAATGATACAAAAGAAAAATTTACTTTTAATCGCATTTTTCATCAAAAATTTAATCCATAAAGATGGTCATATTAAAAAAAATCATACTTTTTGCTCCATTGATGCAGATTTTCGACTCTAGCGAATCTTGTTATTATTTATTTTCAACAAAGTTGGTCCTATGTTTTCGTACACATTATTTAATAAAAATCGGATGCAAAGTTTTTATTTCCAACATCATTGTTATGCAAAATTTGTATTAGGTTTCATGGTTATTTGGAAGAACCTTCAGAGAACGAAACTGTTTTGATTACTGTGTCTGTAATGGCGCACAGTAACCCAACCAGCAATGCTATTAAGAAGCAGTTTTCTGCATTTTAAACCACATTATTCCCACTTTCGGCTGGATGCATAAAAAATGGATTATTTAATATTGTCATGCCCTTTTTGCTTTACAATTGAATTTTATTCAAAAAATCGAATCTCACTTGAGACTTTAATAACTCAACACTTTATTTTTCAATTGATTTACAATTTTACCAAAATGTTTTTTACTCATGCTGCTGCAGCATGGCACATACTTTTCTGGTATTAAAAATGATATAACATATGTGAACAGTAATTTTATATATATTTTCAGTTTTCAGCAATCGAAAAATTCACCTCATTTAATACCTGGCCGGTTTTCTATAAAATAAAACTATTTTTATTCGATTCAAAAATGATTACTATATTAAAAGATGACGTACTGAACAACGAAGCAAGAGTAATGAAATTTGAACTACGCGTCTTCTTTTTATGGCCTTGTAAAGTTGTCCGTTTTATAAATTGAACAGTCCTTACATTTTGAGACTGTCTTTTAAATTTTCTCTGGAAATCGTCTAATTCTCCAGATTCATGAAACATATCTGTCATTGTGTTTTTTATTTTCTTTTGCAGTTTCTATGGAAACAGCTCCCGCATATTTTTTTTTTTGAAAATTCCATTGAAAATTCCTGTGGCAAATCTTATTGCACTTTTCTTCAGGATTTGTTTAGAACTTTCTTTCTCACTGCTCAGAAATTTTTACAATTGCTTCAGCAATTTCTTTGAAAATTTGTTAAGCAATTATTTTGAGAACTACTACCGCTATTGTTCCGATACTTCGGACATGTATTCCTCGATAATTCCTTTGGATTTTTTTTATGAATGCCCGCGGTTATTTATCTGGACATTTCATTGTGACTCAACTGGATAACTGTTTGGTTTTTAACGGGCTTTCAGTCAGTCAAAAATATTAGTTTTGTTTTGCCCGATGTTTGGGCATCTTATATTTGGTCTGTATTTGACAGAGTGCTGAAACGTCAGTGGAACAAAACTAACCCTAGACTATGAAAGTCAGTTTGAAATTATTGACAGCAACTCCTTTGGAATCTCTTTTGGCCCAAGGGATTAATTTGCCATATTTATCAAAAATATATAAAACATTACGATTAGTCTTCCAGAATTTTTTGTTTGTTTCTTTGATAGTTCTTTTAGGATTTTTTCCCACTGATTACTTTGAAAACATTTTTGGAAATAACTATGTCCAATTCCTCTTGAAATGTTTTCATAATGTATTTAGAAATTATTTTGCCATTCTATACAAAAGTTTCTTCGACAGCTCCTTTGGAAATTTCTCATGCAGTTTTTTTAATTCCTTCGTAAATTTGTTTGCGTTTTCATTCGGCAATTATTTTGATGATTGGTTCGGCAATTCTTTTTGCCATTTATTCGGTTATCTTTCAAAAACCAGCTATTTCTTCTATTATTGCATTGCAAATTTCAACTGGAAATCAGGAATTTCAAAGAAATTGTCTGAGACTTTTCCAAAATGATGACCGAAAGAATTTCAAAAGCGACTGCCCAAGGAACTCTTGAAAATATTTTCTTATTTTCTATGATTTTTTTTTTCTTTTTTTTTATCTGTATTAACGAGATTTTTAGCCCTAGGCTAGTTCATATCGGGACCCACGCTTTACTTCCCTTCCGAAGGAAGAACTGACATTTTGTGAGTTTGTCGGGAGTGGGATTCGACCCCAGGTCCTCGGCGTGACAGTCACGTGCTTTAACCGTCACACCAGATCCGCTCCACTTCTATGAAAATTGAATTCTTTTTATGCGTTTCTCGAGGATATGCTTAACATTATTCGCGAATTAATAAACATTTGGTAAACTTTCGAATTTTCGAGCTGTTTTAAAATTTTGAGTGGTCTTGGATGCAGTTGGAAAAAAAATATTTTCAGCACCCTTCATGCCACTTCACCGACTTATCAATTTCACTTTGAATGAGTATTTATCAACTTAAAATGTTTTATTCTCCTCACCTAATAAAATCCGTTATCACTGTCGCGAAGTATAGCGCATTTAGTTCACCACTGGACTATCGTACTAGTTTTCATGAGTGCGAAAACGCGAATAAAAGTGAGCGATGGCATCAAATCAACTCGGTGTCTTCAGAGCACTTATTCAGCATAGATTGAATAAATAGTGCGCTGAAGACATCAACTTGATTTGATCTAATTGCGCACTCTTATTTACGTTTTCGCACTTATGAAGACATGGTGCGCAGATGCGCAGTCCAGTGGTGAACTAAATGCGGTATAATAAGCGAGTCTATTTTGTAAATCAACAACATTATTGGCTGCAACTTTATGAGGTTCACAAACACCTTCTCTTACTTATTCTCGGCATATCTAATAGGAAGATTTTTATGGCAACTCACAAAATGACATTCTTAGAGGAATATATTCCACTAAATTTTCCTCCGAAATTCCCCCAGGAATAGAGGGGACCTCCAGAAGTTTCACCAAGAATTCTTCTAGAAAACCTTTCATGCTTAAGAAATTCCTTCATTGATTATTTCAAAAGTTTCCCCTCTGGGTAAAGTCTCTCAAAACAAAAAAAAAAAAAAAAAATTATTTCAAAAATGTCTCTGGATTCCAAACATTCTAACAGCGTTTTTTTTTAAGAAAATCAAAAGTTCAGAATTCTTTCAGAAATTTCTCCAGAGATTTCTACTGTGGTGCTTCCCCAGTAGACGTCTCGACTAATGATGACCATTCCAAGAGCTCGGCCTACTTATCGATCTGCTAAACTACCACATCTCCTTTTCATTCAAAGCTGACCATTTTCCATTAGGGGCCGTCCATATACCACGTGGACAACTTAGAGGGGGGAGGGGGTCTGAGAAAAGTCCACGCTTGTCCACGGAGAGGGGGGTGGGGGTTTGTCATATGTCCACGTGGACAATATTGATTTTGAAATATAATGACAACATTCTTGAAAAATTATCAGGATTTCAAACTGTCTAGTGTCTAAAATTTTCGGTAAAATTCTGCAAGGATTACTATAGAGGTTTATATCATTTTTAATTCTATCTGTAATTCTGTATATACTTTAAATCGAGAAACTTTGCAGGTTATTTCCTCTGAGATATAAAATATTTTATAGAACATTAAGTTCAAAATCATATCACTATGAGTGAGCTTTTAAACTCTACTATGTACTTTCAAAATGTTGCTGTAATAAATATTTTTCAGCAATGATCTAAAAAAATACAATCTTTAACCCTCTAATACCCACTTTTTTATTTTGATCTAAATATCATTTTTCGTCATCTAAAATCGATTTAAACATGTTTTGGAAGATGATTCTTTTTAATTCTCGAATTTGTGAATTTTGGTTTTTGATTTTTTTAATTTTTAATTTTGAACATTCCTACACTTTTATATTTTCCTGTAAGCCTATTTGACATAGGGGAGACTGACGAGACTTGATCCCTGGGGAGACTTGTTCCCCCCATATTTGCTCGGAATCAAAAACATTTTTCTTCTAGCATAATTTTTCCAAAACTACTCCTGGACAAACGACTATGTTTTTGCTACAAGTTATTTCGATTGTACATTGCATTATTTTTCAACGGCTGATGGTTTGTTTCCAGTCCTTCAGAAATCTTTTAGAGGATTTTTCGGCTTTCAGTCTGTTAAGCGATTGAAACGAAAATATCTTTCTTACGCCCGACGTTTCAATGGGCTATGCCATCTTTTTCAAGGGTTAAGAATATTTTACGACGAAGAAAGATAGTGTAGTCCAGTGTCCAGTTTTCTTCCCGTTTCGTGTAGTAAATCCAATAGAAATTGATGAACCAGATTATGTTGACAAGTTTTCACGCAAAGATTGAACCTCCAGACGAAAAACGAAAAATATTCTTAACCCGCGAAAAAGATGGCATAGCCCATTGAAAAGTCGGGCGTAAGAAAAATATTTTCGTTTCAATCGCTTAACAGACTGAAAGCAGAAAAATCCCCTGTGAATTCGAAGCAGTCGATAGCATCTACGAAATCTTTTAGGCGATTCCGAAAAATCTCAATAACTTTGTGAAAATTGAACCAAATCGTGTCAAAATTTCAGAGCACATAGTTTAAATAAAATACTTTCAAACTTATTTATCCAAATAAGGCTGTTGGTAACATATTTTAATTATTTCAGCTTAGTATGCACAACAGTGACATAGGGAGACTTGATCCCTCGAGGATTACACACATATTATACATGTGAAAAATAAAAATCTATTCGGAAGCTTCTATTTACTTGGAATTTAAGTCTATTCAACGATAAAATGTGTCAGATAATTATAACTTTAGTGCAAACCAAGAAAAGGGGGATCTAGTCTCTTCATTTTGAAAATACGGCATATCCTTTAAAATTTAAGGAAATCTTACAACTTCAAACGCTCCATATTTATCGAAAATACAAGAAAACTCGAAAAGAAAATGAATAGGAAGACTCTGGAATTATTTTCCCTTTAAATAAACCATGTACTCAAAGGGAGATCAAGTGTCACCCATTTTTGAAAAATACATCATAAGACATGCCTTCATGAAAACACAGTTTTGAAAACTTTAACAATGATTTAAAGGCCTTCTGTTGTGTATTAACTTGCAATAGATGTTTACCTGTCATTTTGTATGGAAATCGGATCTAGTCTTGTGTTTTTTCTTAAAGTTTCAGGTAAATTAGGAAAGAGGGATCAAGCCTCCCCAGTCTCCCCTATCGTTTTTTAAGACGAAAACATTTTGAGATTTTATGATAATTGATATTTTAATTTTGATTTTTTTTCATTGAAAATTTTATTTAATTTTAGTTTGTATTGAAGTCCCTTAAACTATTCAACTTGAATTGAATGATTGAGGAAAAATTTAAGATACATTAATTGTGGCGATTGAATACAAAAGTAACAATGGCATCCGAAAGGTGAACATCAAGTTTTCGATGATTTTTTAAAATAGGTAATACGCTTTAAAAGACACCAAAAACCACTGTGAGATATACAGAACAGTCCTAAATATCAGCAAAAAATATAAAAGTTTTGATTTGCCAGACAAGAAAAATTACAAAAATGCTTAAACTATACCCCGTCTAAATGCGGGGCTGGTTATTAGAGGGTTAATAGATAGTATGTATACTATATATTATATATAAAAGCATAAACGTCACCTAAAAATATGAGACAATCGAGGGTTGAACATTCAGAGAGCCATGGTAGCCTATGTAGATAATTTGTAATACGAGAATATTCGTAATGTATAAAATTAAGAAAAATATTTTATTCATTGCATCATTTTCAGAAAAATAACTTTAAAAGTTTAAAAATCATTGTCTTTTTTCAAATAAAAAAATCGAAATATTTTTTTTTCTGAAGTCCACGTGGACATTAGGGGTGGGGGGTAGGGGTCAGTGAAAAGTCCACGCTTGTCCACGGGGAGGGGGGAGGGGGTCAAAAATCACGATTTTCTGTCCACGTGGTATATGGACGGCCCCTAACCGCAATCACTTCCTCCCGGTCACATCAATGAAATCTTTTCGCCTAACTCAACGGACAGAAGCCGTCCCTGAGGCAGTCCGCCGTTAGGTGAACTTCACAATTTTATCGCCCAACTCAACGGATTGAATCCGCTCCTGAGGCAGTTCATCTTTGAGACTGAGCTTGGTAATATTGTCGCCTAACACAACGGAATTGAATCCGTTCCTGGGGCAGTTCACCTTGGGGTGAACTTCATTATATTTCGCTTAACTCAACGGATTGAATCCGCTCCTGAGGCAGTTCATCTTTGGGAATGAACTTGGTAATATTGTCGCCTAACACAACGGAATTGAATCCGCTCCTGAGGCAGTTCACCATTAAGGTGAACTTGATAACCGTTTCGCCCAATTCAACGGATAGAATCCGATCCTGGGGCAGTTCCGTGCAAAGGAACTTGTTTTTTTTTTCGAAGTTCGTTGCCAAGGTAACCACTGTTTGGCTTGATTTTTTCACGTGTCTCATATTATTGCCATAGACTTAATACTAAGACATAAATGTCAGGAACAAATTCAGTTCGATTTCTGACGCCAGTTTTTCCCCCATGTTTCCCCCAGTAAAATCGCCCAATACTGGTTTTCTTAAAGCGACGCTTTCAATGTCAGTGGACTCCGCCCGTTTTCATCAAAGCAAGACTGAGTTCGCCAATTTAGTGGCCATGACAACGAGAAAGATAGGGCAGTGCATGAAATTATCTCCTTCTCTTTCACTCTTACAGAAATTTTGTAAACAACAAGGCCACGAAACGTCAAAATCCCATACAAAATCAAAACAGTGCAGTGCCCTATTGCCCAATGACGCAGTGTCAACTGACAGATTGATTTTTATACATATTTAGCAACACCATATCTTCAAGCGTTGATAACCGTGTGGGTTAAACAAGAGCTCAGTGATCTCGACGTTTATGGTTCGATTCCAGTCTGCATAGTTGTACAATCTTTTTGCACGGATCATTTTGATAAGTTGTCTTCCCCTTATGGAATTCATAGACATAGGTAGACGATTTATGATAGTGCTGGCCATGAATTCGAAAGCTCT
Organism: Aedes albopictus; assembly: GCF_035046485.1. NCBI lineage: Eukaryota > Metazoa > Arthropoda > Insecta > Diptera > Culicidae > Aedes > Aedes albopictus. The sequence goes on from NC_085137.1 coordinate 211,580,286, forward strand.
GATGTTACTGAGCTTGCCCCGGGAGTAATTGGGAGCCGCTGTGGCTAAGAAGCAGCCTTGTAAATTTCGGGATCGACAGTGGTCTAATCATTTTGGGGCAACGGGATTTTCCTTTCGAGAACTTCCGGGGGTAGCGGTAGATCGGGATTGACCTTTAGGAACCCACTTGAACGTAATGCCCACAGGAAAAAAAAACCGCAGCAGCAAGTTTCTTATAAAAAAAAAACCCAGATTAATCCACCTAGTGGTGATAGTGCCTTTCTCGTCGAATATGTACTCAAGAGCCATAAACCAAAGTGTTCCTGAATTCTGAGAATACTCTAGAACGGAACAAATCTCATTTTTTTCTTTTGTCACAGTGCTCGTTGACTTATCAATGGGGGAGTAGAGTTGATAAATAATTAATGTATTTGATGAAAAAATACACAAACAATGAGCAAATCCGCTTAACTCATCGGATTTGGTAATAAATTTTCTAGAGAACTCTAACTTCACTTTAAAATTTAAAAAGTTATTGGTTAAGGGGGATTAGGGGCATAATGGACACCCTAAGCAAATGAGTACGTTAGGCCTGTATAACAGAGAAAACCTTAACATATTATCAGTTGGCTTACAACTTTAGTTGGTTTCCTGCGTATTTCAATCATTTATAGCAGGTAGAATGTATTTATTGTGAAGAAATAATAAATGGTTAATCGTGTGATTTTAGAGCTGGCAGAGAAGGTACGGGACGAAATGGACACCCATCGGAGCATAATGGACACTCCTGCCATTTTTTTATTACATCGATCAGTTAAGTAATTTGCCCACGGAGATCGATACCACAGATTAAATACTCCTTCTTAGACGAGTTTACATAACATTACAGTAAATTTAATAAACTTTAGGCTAAAATAATCCAATTGATTTTTTTCCAAACACTCTTAAGCGCCTAACAGTATGCAATGCGCGTACATCCATTCGTAATTGCCAGTGTTTATTTCGCCCCAAATCGACTACAACATTGAAATTTCAATTTTGAGTAAATTCTAATCACAAATAAAATACTTTATCCATTGCTAAATCTACGTATACATGCAGATACACGCAGAAAAATGGCGCTTGTTTAAAACAATAAAACGCATGGTTGATTTTCAAACTGAGAATTTACTTATTCCAAAATTATATTTAATTGTTTTCATTTAGAGTTTATCGATAAAAACAACCAATTACCATCATTTCATATAATGTTAAAACATTTCATTTGTTTCAACAAAATAAAAACCATAAACATGGTCCGAAAGCACTCACACATCTATAAAATGCTTACCCCAACATTGCCACAACGAAGAAGGTGTAGCAAATCCATCACGCCAAGTGCAGCTTTGGCCGTGATGGATAACGCGCAGGTACTCACGACAGCATCCACAAAATGTTGATCGGTTTCGCCTTTTTTGTCTTTTTTTAGTCGTTCTCCTCCCCATCCGCTTACCGACGCTCTAAAAATAAATTTCCGAACTGCCGCAGCTGCTGCCGCCACCAACACAATCACATTCCGGATTTGTTAGTGGCAAAAGTGCAGTCGTTTTAATCAATCCATTATTTCATGTTGAAAATACCATATCTCTGTTTGTTTTAACAAACTGTCAAAAATTTCGACAAATGATAATATTTGTATTATCAAACAATAGAACAGTTCAGTTTAAACTAGAAAACAGTTTGTCGCTATAGTAAACTGAAAAATCGGTTGATTTGAACTAGAATTTAATTGTGTTTACAATTTATTTTTCTGCGTGTAAGGTAGCAATTCACTTGTTTTTATGGTGGACGCACTCAAACACTCGTAATACCTTATTTGCTGCTGCGTTGAAATTATAAGAATTTTACCATATGAAAAACATATTTCAATTTCAGTGATATTTCAGGCCAAACATGTCTAAAGGTCCTATCTGCAGAAGAGAGGCTCTCTTTGGTTTCCCTCTCTTTCGTTAATATCTCAGCTGTTTATTTGTATTATGATTGTCTCCTTGCATTGAACGATGGTCAAAACAATCGTCTTTTGATTTGTACTGCAAAAATAGTTGAAAGGTGTACCATTACATTGCAATAATTGAAAGAGAAAGTGAACAAAGAGAGCCTCTCAAATGCAGATAGGACCTATTGAAATGTTTGGCCTGATTTAGGTTATTTTGGAGGCATATGAATGGTACTTTTGGAAAAATAGAACGATGACTTGTTCCTTTATACTTATGCATTAAAAGTTTAGCATAAAAGTCAACGGTTTCGACAAAAATATGGGTGTCCATTTTGCCCCGGGTGTCCATTATGCACTGATCTCCCCTATTTATTTGTGCCCTTCCTCAAAATGATGAATTCCGAATAAAATTTCCAAGGGGGACCCCTCATGACTTAAGAGAAAATCGAAATTTGTGTCAGCCTTATTCAAAAAAGTAACATTATTATATCTAAGCCATAATCGAATTTGGAAACTTATTGATGGCTCATATTCCGAAGTTATGTATTATATTAAACGTATAAGCAGAGATGAAAAATATCAAACCTCTCAGTTGACTGCTTGACCAACTTCACTAGCAGTGGATGCCGATCATTATCAAGATATTTCGGCAATTTTTTTTCGTCACACTTTAGCCTTTATTTTATTATCATTGGTTATATGATTTGGGTAAAAATTGACAAAACAAAGTGCAAGCTAGTTAAATTTCTCATAATAAAACCCATTTAAATTTCTACCGTGTTACAGAGCGCGAGGGCTTAACCAGTTGCATCAAAATTGTGCGTAGTAATTTCAGCCACAAAAGGGGATTGATGCTATAAAATTTAAATTTTCCCATACAACGTTGATTCATCCTACTGTATAATTACGTCTCAGGAATCTAAAATTGCGTGATTTGACAAGATCGCTTTAATTTTCATTAAGATGTTGTTCTCTTACGCATATTTATCGCTTGCATTGATTTTGTTCACCTTCGTAATTTCAGCGATGCATCCAATCCTGATTCTACAACACTGCTGGTAATCTTAGGTGTGGCCAGAGATTATTTTCTTGCTGCCCGTTTATCTGGTTAGCCAATATTTTTGATGATTTGATGTTTCGTGTGCATGGGTTTGCATGGCACTTTTTTAACTGGCCACTTCCGGCGGGACACCTGGAACCGGTTCCGAAACACAACCGGTTCAGATATGTTATTTGTGGATTGATTGGTTATTATCGGTGACAAATATCGGAAACAGCTTGTTAAGCGTTACGCGTTTCGACCTACTATTCTTCGGCCATCGTCAGACGCATTCAGTTGAATTCACCTCTTCAACTTCGTCAGTTTATGATACATAAGCGGTTCAGATATGGTCTGAAACTATTTTCCTGCTTACCGTTCATCTGGTTATCGATCAAGCAGCTATTTGGTGCGTCACGTGCATAGGTTTGGTTCAGTTTTTCAATTGGTCACTTCCTACGGGATACCTAGAACCGGTTCCGGAACATTACCGGTTCAAATACGGTATGAAACTATTTTCCTGCTACCCATTCATCTGGTTATAGAAAAAGCCACTCTTTGATGTGTCGCATGCATGGGTTTGGTTTACTGTTTTAATTGGCCACTTCTGGCGGGACACCTGGAACCGGTTTCGGAACACAACCGGTTCAGATACAGTGAGAAACAATTTACCTGCTTACCGTTCATCTGGTTATCGAAAAAGCAGCTCTTTGATGCGTCGCATGCATGGGTTTGGTTCAGTTTTTTTATTGGCCACTTCCGGCAGGACACCCGGAACCGGTTCCGGAACACTACCGATTCAAATATGGTCTGAAACTACTATCCTGCTCACCATTCAACTGGTTATCGAAAAAGCCGCTCTTTGATGTGTCGCATGCATGAGTTATGTTCACTTTTACATTTGGCCACCTCCGGCAGGACACCCGGAACCGGTTCCGGAACATTACCGGTTCAAATATGGTCTGAAACTACTTTCCTGCTCACCATTCAACTGGTTATCGAAAAAACCGCCCTTTGATGTGTCGCATGCATGGGTTATGTTCACTTTTACATTTGGCCACTTTCGGCAGGACACCCGGAACCGATTCCGGAACACTACCGGTTCAGATATAGTCTGAGATTATTTTCCTACTTCCCGTTCATCAGATAATCGAAAATGCAGTGGTTTGATGGGTCGCATGCATGGGCTTGTTGCATTTTCATATCTGGCCCCTTCCTGGGGTATTGACCCGGAACACCTAAATGGCCATAACTCCGGAACGGCTGGACCGATCCGAACCATTTTCAATAGGAAACAATGGGACCAGATTCCGCGTCGAATGAACCGTCGGCCGTTAAAATCGGTTGATGTTTACTATCTAAAAATGAGGTGACCTTTTTTGTACACATACACACACACACATACATACACACACACACACACACACATACATACACACAGACATCATCTCAACTCGTCGAGCTGAGTCGATTGGTATATAACACTTGACCCCTCCGGGGGCTCTATCAAATTTTCGTTTTTGGAGTGAACATATAGCCTTTCGGTACACCTTGGTGTACGAGAAAGGCAAAACAAAAGAAGATGAATGTTGTTTTTTTTCCTTCCTGGAATATGTCAATAAATAATCGTTTTTTCTTGTTGTCATGGTCACTAGATTTGTGGACTCAGTCTTGCTTCGATAAAGATGGGCGGAGCAAACTGACATTGAAAGCGTGGCGTCAGAAACACCAGTATTGGGCGAACTTACTGGGGGAACGACTGGCGTCACAACAAATTCTCCAGTTTCATATTGATTGTTGTTATTGCTGCTTGACCTCGGCAGAGTAGGAGAGGGTTTCTTCTTGATCTTATGATGATTCTTGGTCAGCTCCACTTGCAGCACTTGTACGTCCTTGCACGATCTTGATTTTTTAATTGTCTTGATCTCCAAAATTGCTGAATCGTTTTTCCGATAATCGTGCCGAAAGCCAAAGGCCGATCCAAAGCAAACGAGGGTTCTTTCGTCGCCAATGTGGTGCTTCCCCAGTTGACGTCTCGACTAATAATGACCATTCCAAGAGCTCGGCCTACTTATCGATCTGCTAAACTACCACATCTACCAAAAAAATCCGAATGTGACTTCAGAAATATTTATTTTGGATGCCTTAAATTCCTCCATAAATTTTCAAAAGAATTTCTATAGAGAACCTATTAAAATGGTTCCATTGATTCCTTAGAAATTATATAAATTAGGCCACTCAAAAGCTGTCCATTTTCAAGATTACTCAGGAATTCCATCAGAAATGTCTCCAAATTAACACTCCTTCAGTCGTTCAAGGAATCCTTCATGAAAAACCTTGTTTGGGAAAATTTTGAGGAACTCTTTGAGATGACTTCAGAGGAATATCCAGAAGAATTATATGATAAACTTTTGGAGAAATTTATGGAGAAAAATCCTGGAGAAGTTTCTGAGACAATCTATAAAGATTTGTTTTAAAGACAACCTTGAAAATTTTTGAATTAAATGATGAAGAAGTTTCTGAAAAAACATCTTCGAGAATCCGTGAAAAAATGCAAACAAAGGTACTGTAAGAATTCTTGAAAAAAAAAACATAATCTCAATAAATTTCTGAAAGGATTCTTTGAGGATGATTTGGAACAAACTCTAAAAGAGCTCCTGAAGATACTTCTGGAGGAATTCTTGAAAAAAAATTCGTGCGAAATGCCTGAAAGGTATTAGTGGATAAAAAGCCATAATGAAGTTTCCCTAGAGGAATTTTAGGAGCAAATTTTAATCAAACGGCAGAATTCTTGAAGCAATCACCAAAAGAAGTTTCGTAAAATATATTTTTTAGGAATCTCTGACCTTTACAACTCGACAATGATGTGAATTCTTGGAATATTCCTAGAGAAACGCCAAAAAATGAAGTGATTTCTGAAGGAGCTCCTGAAAGAATCACTGAATGTTTCTCGGAAAAATTCTGGAAGAATTTCTGAAGAAAGGTTATAAATTCCAAGAGAAGTTTACGATCTAATCTCTTGAAAATTTTCTGGAGAAATTCTTGAAGAACCACCTAAAACAATCCCTGAAGGAATTCATGAAGAGAGGCCGATGGGAACATATTGAGAAAATTATTTAGAACCTCTCGAGGAACTCCAAAAAACAATCAGAAATCTGAATTTCTCAAGGAATTGAAGAAATTCTAATTTAAAGAATTATCGTCCTGATGAGGAAAAATCATCCAAATAATGTAAATAAGGTACAGTTATAAAGTAATTTCCTAAGGGGCATACCAGCATATGGGGCACTGGAATATGAAAACCTTGAGTGAGTGAAATCTGCTTCGGCGCACACGTCTACTGGGAACCTACAGTCAAATTTTCAGACGTTTTTATAAACTAGTAGTAAAGTTATAGCCAAAACCATTTTTTACAGTGGTCCACAAAACTAAAAAAATGTCATTTTTTGCGTCTGAGATATCTTTGCCAATACTTCACCGATTTTTATGAAATTTTCATGGCATCATCTACACATACTATACGGGGACTGTTTGAAAAATCAACTGTTTGTATGCGTTCAATCAAAAGTTATTCACTATTTTCTGTGGTGCATTTTTTTCGAGTACAGGCCTTAACTGACCCCACAGCCCTTCAGATAGAACAACCCTATTGAACCAACAAAATTACCGATGTTGCCCCTTACATCGGCAAGTCGTGAGGAAGATTCACCACGCTTCTCAACTCACTTATACATGTAGCACAATAGTTCGCGGGAGAAATTTCACCGTTCAAGGATTACCACTCCAGAGCTCGGAGCTCGGATGTTCGCCTGAATCTGCCAGTGGGTACCTTGTTGTCGGGGTGCGATTGCATGATGATGAGCCCAGCAAGCCCTACTAATATCAGGTCGTGCTCGTTGCGGGCCACGGCCAAAACATGCCGAATTGTCTGCCGATGAAATGGAGCCATAATTTATGGGTTTCTGATTTATGGGCTCTTGATGAGCATAAATCAGCAATGGGGAGCTGTTATGTTTTGTTGGCAAGATGCGACCCGACCCAGCAGCAGCGATGGATTGCGCACGTTCAGCAATGTGTGGTTTTGTATCGTGTTGGATAATTGAATTGAATCGATAAAGCTTTTCGCAGCTGAGAAATATGAATGGCGTGGTATTTTGCTGCTGATGATGTTTTTTTTCACGTGAATGGACATTTTTCTTCAGAATTCTCTTCCTTTCTCGAATTGGTTGTGGTTGAGTTCTGCTGGAATTTGGATTGTCTTTTAAGGCATAGCTTAAAATGAAGCTTTTGAAATACTGCTTGGTGGAATTGCTTGATTTTTTCTCAACATTCATCGGGAAATTTCGATTCCACTTTCTCTACATGCACCAAACTACTTTGAAACTTGTTATTACATATTATAGACAAATGAGCAAGTTTGAAACAAAGTGGTACCGTTCAATTAAAAGCTCCACCCAAGCATAAATAAAAGCATGTTAGTTCGTCGAAATTACAATTGCATCACCTGCATCAGAATTAGATCGAGACCAACATGGATCATCAGGAATAATGGGTTTTCTATTAGCTGTAAGCAAATAAATTTCGATACTTGTGTATGACCGTCATCAGCAATGTTCCTATCGAATGGACGCATATGCAATGCACTCACTTATTGTTTAGGGACGGGCGGGTTTTGTCATTGGTGTACCATTAGAAGTTCAATCCACAAATCCATTTAGTCCAATCGAGGCAAACACGCACATTATCTCGTCCAGGCGAACTACAGGCCGGTATTGATTGTCCCGGAATCCAGTACCTCCACCTAGTGTGTGGGTGAATTTGTGGAACCTAGATCGGCAGGTACATACATAATGGGTTACAGAAATGTGCCAGCATTATAAACTAGAACTAGCCATATCAGCATCATGTAGGACGAGCATCGTATGGTTATCGGAAAATCGATTTGGCACTGAATAACTGTGCATAACATCCCTAGTAACATTTTGATGGCCAATTAGTCTTGTAGAGGTTTTTAGAACCGTCATAAAACCTTATACTTTTTATTTTGGTTTTATGATGGTTCTAAGAACCTCTTCTAGTATATTTGACTTTAAAATGTTACTTGGGATGGGCGTAGTCAGAGGGGCAGGGGGCCGTGCTCCCACCCCCCTCCTGACCGAGATTTTTTTTCGTTAAATTCAAGCCAACTCAAGATTATCAAAAATTCAGAGTACCAGAAAAATTATCTCAAGAAATAAACTATTCTACAGTGACCCCACAATTTATGAATCGGCAAAAATGACCACAGTTTATGGATCACTCATTCGATCAACATGGTGATTCATAAATAGTGTACAAAATTAAGGTGATTCATCGATGTGGGGTCACTGTAATAATTAAGGTTTTTATCCATAATTATCAAACCTTTTTTTACTCAAAACCCAAAATCTAAGAAATTTCGCCAAGTACTTCTCCAAGAGATCGACTTTAATCTTGTCATAGAATTCAACAAATAACAAGCTTGATTGAATAGCTAAATTTGGTGATGTTTATTTATGGAATACAAAAACAACATGCCAAATTCTCCAGATATGCCGGAACCGGTTCCGATAGGGAAAAAAAGGATTTGATAGAATCATAGAATATAATAGCCATATAGTTCACGAATTTTCACAAGTATTCAAATAGAACAAACGGCATGCTAAGAGCAAACTACCTGGGATTTCTTTATGAATGCTTCCAAGGACACTTAGAAAATCTTTCAGATGATGATTAACCTGGGCTTGTTAGGGGAATATCTGTAAATAAAATGTAAATAAAAGAAAATCGGGTTAAGTACGGTTCCTTTGAATTCCACTAAGAATTTGCATCCTTTGACAGATACGTATTTCGACCTCAACTGTAAGGTCGTCTTCAGTGTCTTGTACTTGACTCGACTCAAGTCGAGTCAAGTACAAGACACTGAAGACGACCTTACAGTTGAGGTCGAAATACGTATCTGTCAAAGGATGCAAATTCTTAGTGGAATTCAAAGGAACCGTACTTAACCCGATTTTCTTTTATTTACAATCTTTCAGATATTTATTCAGAAATTTCTCCAGGGATTCTTTCAGGAATTCAACAAGAGACTTCTCCAGGAATTCTTCCATGAGCGTCTTGCAGGGTTCCGATAGTGATTGTTTCAAGGTTTGTTCCAAGAAATGCTTCAGGATTACCTCCCACGATTTTTTTTTAGAAATTCTTACAGATACTTCTTTAAGAATGCATCGACGAATTACTAAAGGATTTTTCCATAGCTTCTTTCTGTGATTCCATCACGTTTTTTTCCAAAATTTTTTTCAAAAATTCTTCTAGGTATTTTACTAGACTGTCCTCCGGGAATTTCTCCTGAGATATCTTTAGAGGTTCCTCCAGTGATTTTTTCGAGGATTCCTCTAGGATTTTTTCCAGAGAATCCTAAAGGAATGTCAACAGAGATCCTTTTAGGTATTTCTGCAAGTGTTCCTTCAGAAATATATTCAGGAATTCCTACACGTATTCCTTCAAGAGTTCCATTAGATTGCTCTAATAATTCAATCTGGAATAATTAAATGTATTTATGCAGGAATATCTCAGTAATCATTTCGGAAAATTTTACCAGAGATTTAAAAATTATCCAGAAATTCTATAGAAAAATTGTTCAAAAAAAATCTTTTGGGAGTTCATCTATAGATTCCTACAATAAATTTATCCAGAAATTATTGCAAACATGGACTCTTTCTGATTTTTTTATGAGTATTCCTACAGAAATTCTTCCAAAAAAATTGTTAAGAAAGCTTTCCTGAAAATTCCTTATGGGATTGCTTCCGGGATTTCTCCAGGTTTTCCTTCAAGAATTCCTCCAGTGATTAACACGGGAATTTCTTCTGTGATTCTTTCAAAAACAACTCCAAGGTTTATTTAAAAAAAAAAATCAATGATTCCCCCAGGCAGGGCGCAAAATTTTCGAACAGATGAGCTGAAGATCACCGTGCGGCAATTTTCATTCACTTGCCTGCATATTCATATTCAGCTGCTCGATACTCGTTTGTCAACTGAATGAAAGTCAATGAACATTTGTAAACGGGATTCCGCCAGGAATTTCACCAGGAATTGACCCAGCAATTCCTCCAGGATTGCCTCAATGAATTGTGTCAGTAACTTATCCAAGATTTTTTTCCAGGATATCCTTCAGTAATTCCTTCGAAAATTCTTCCAGGATTTTCTCTAGGAATACCTTCTGGATTTTCCCAGGGATTCCTCCAGGTATTCCTCCAAGAATGCTTTCAATTTTTCTTTCAGGAATTGCTGCAGGGATTCCTCCAGAACTCCATCAGAAATTCCCCTAAGAATTCCTTGAGGTACTGCTTCGGAGATTCTTCCAGGGCGTTCTCCACGGATTTTTCCAAGGATTCCCCCAGGAATTCCTTCGAAGATTTCTCCAGAAATTCCAAAGGCGTTTTTAAAAATTTCTCCAGGCTTTTCTCCCACAATTACTCTAGAGATTCCTCCAGGCATTCCTCCAGGATTTAATCCAGGACTTCCTCCAGGAATTACCCCAGAAATTTCTTCAGGGTTACCCCCAGGAATTTCACCAGGTATTGATTCAGCAATTTCTCCAGGATTTCCTTCATAAATTCTGTCAGAAACTCACATAGAATTTTTCCAGGAATTCCTTCAGCGATTCTTTCAAAAATTCTTCCAGGACTTTCTTTAGGTTTAGGAATAGCTTCTGATTTTTTCAGGGATTCCTTCAGGAATTGTTCCAGGAATTGCTCCTGGACATCCTTCAGAATTTATGTCAGCAATTGCTTTACAAATTCATCCAGGAAATTCTCAAGGGATATCTTCAGAAATTCTTCCAGGAATTCTTCCTGTAATATCTTCGGGATTTTTTGCAAGGATTTCTCCAGGAGTTCTACTACAAATTTCTCTAGATTTTTCCCAGGGATTCCTCCAGGAAATCCTTCGAAGATTTCTTCAGGAAATCCTCCAAACATTCATCCAAGGATTCTTCCAGGCAATCCTCAAGGAATTTCTCAAGGATTTTTTTCTTAAACTTTTCTCCAGAGGTTCCTGCCAAAATTCCTTTGGAGATTTCTCGAGGAATTCCTCCAGGGATTACGCCAGAAATTCCTGGAGGAGCATTCCTCCTGAATTCTCTCTAGAGATTTTTCCAGGAACTGTTTCAGGAATTCCTCCATGAATTCTTCCAGGAATTTCTGCAGGAATTTATCCAGAAATGCCTCCAAGGATTCTAGAAATTTCTCTAGGAACTCCACAAGAGATTTCTTCAGAAATTTCTCTAGAGATTCCTCCCACAATTCCTCCAGGAATTCCTCCAGAAAATCCTCAAAGGAAGTCTCCAGAAATTTATCTAGTATTTCCTCTAGGAATTCCTTAAAAGATTTCTTCAGAAATTTTTCTAGGAATTCCTCCCAGAATTCCTCCAGGAAATCACCCATGTATTCTCTCAGAGATTCATCTGGGAATCAGGGTTTTCTCCAGACATTCCTATAGGTATCCCTCCAGGGGTTAATCCAGGAATTTCATTGGGGATTTATCCAGAAATTGTTCCAGGGATGGCTCCAGAAAATCCTCAAATGATTTCTTCAGATGTTCCTCTAAGATTCGCTTCAAAGATTCATCCAGGAGTCCTCCAGAAATTATTCAATCATCTTTTCCAGGGATGTACCCAAAAATTTCTCCAGGGTTACCTGAAGATTTTTTTAATTACTTCATGAATTTCTAGAAGAATTCTTCCAGCGAATCATATTGGAAGATAAAAGGATGCATACTGGAACCAGAAAATTATCCTGGGATTTTTCTCAGGAATTCCTCCAGTAGTTTCTTCACAATTTCACTCAGGGATTCCATCAGTAATTCTTACAATATGCGAGACAATAAATCCTTCAGGGATTCTTCCAAGCAACACACATATCACACAAGAGTCACGGTAGTGTAAGTTTTGATTGCGTTGAAGTCGGCTGTGATCACTGTGACTTACTTTAAGCAGCATACAGGTATTTATTTGCTAAAAGTGCTTTCAGTAATTTCTTCAGGAATTCACCCATGGAAGGCTCTTTCGGATTCCTCCCAGGGATTCCTCGAAGAATTTCTCTAGGAATTCTTTTTTAAATTCCCAATATTTTTCCAAACATTCCATTATTTGATAGTCCTCCGGAAATACCTGCAAGACATTTATCAAGAATTTCTCCAGGTATTCCCTTAAGGAATTCTCACGGGGATACCTCGAGGGTTTATACCTTCAACAATTCTTCCAAGGATCGTACCGGGAGTACGCTAATTGACATTATATTGGATAGAGAATCCAGGACATCCCAAGATTGCTAATATGCATAGACAAACTGAATGTTTAATTACCGAACGAACTCCAGTTAATCATGAAAGACATAATGCAGATATTTTCATAAAATCTTCGGATGGGTTTTCATTATACTCAACTGGAAAAAATGTTCAAGGACGTCGTGATGAAAATTATGGGTTAGTCCTCAAAAGAATTCATAATTTGCAGAAGAGTTCATCCATAATTTCTTACGAATCTCTCTCTCTCTCTCTCTTCTTGGCGTAACGTCCTCATTAGGACAAAGCCTGCTTCTCAGCTTAGTGTTCTATGAGCACTTCCACAATTATTAACTGAGAGCTTCCTCTGCCAATGACCATTTTGCATGCGTATATCGTGTGGCAGGCACGAAGATACTCTATGCCCAAGGAAGTCAAGGAAAATTTCTTACGAATGTTTTGTAGATATTATCGAAAAACATTCTGAGCTCCAGAAGAAATAATGCACGAGTGAAGAAGAATCCTGAATCTTCCAAAAATTGGCAGCTACCAGTACCACGTTAATTTGTGTAGAACAGGAGAGCTTTTTTAAACGTTTATTAAATAAAATACAACAGCGTGACTCAGTTGTCAGCCACCGTTTGATCTGTCCGGTCGCGTTTTGCCACAGAGCGGGCTCTCGTATTCGGTTAGCTTTGAGGCAGCATTGTTCATTGTGAACAATGAATGCCATACGAAAAAACACATTAGTCGTCGACTTCAGCGTTCTCCCCGTTCGACCGAGTGCGGGTAAAATAAAACAATTTCTCGATGAGAAACTCACGCTGGACTTTGCTTCCGTAAAGAATCTCCAGATACACACCATCCGCAAATGCGCGCTAATTGAGATGTGTGGCTTAGAAGTAGCCGAAAGAGTTGCATCCGCCCATCATCTCAAGCATTCTATAATAGCCGAGAACAAGAGTTTTAACATCCCCGTATACATCGAGGACAATGCAACTAATGTTCGCCTTCATGACCTTCCACCCGCCGTACCGAATGCAGTTGTTGCCGAGTATATGCAGCAGTATGGAAAAGTCAAGTCAGTGGCGCGCGAACTGTGGAAAAAGTTTTTTCCCGGAATCCCAAACGGCGTTCGCGTGGTGAGGATCGAACTCGCTAAGCATGTGCCGTCATTTATCCAAATATCGGATCACGTCACTACAGTCACCTATCGTTCGCAAATTGTTACATGCCGCCAGTGCCAGCGTAAAGCACACCCCAACAAAAAATGCTCTGAAGTATCGTCCGAAGACAAAAGAAATCAAACCACACAACAGCAGTCGCCGATTGCACACAGTGAGGCTGACAACCAGATGGACGTGTCTACCGAAATTAATACAAAACTACAGCCCCGTGAGCAACAGAAAAAGCGTTCCGTGAGCAGTACCGTTGCATCGTCAATGAATCCGCCGCCAAGTAAGAAGAAAGTCATACGAGGGATAGAGCAGGACCAGAATACGACAGCAGCTAAGCCGATAGATGACCTTCGAAAGACCGACAACAATGCTAGTGACGATAGCGATTCGGACTCCGGCCCGGATCCATCATATGATGACGTCGACGCTTGGGTTGTAAAATTGAATAAACGATCGAGAAAGCAAGAAAAACGCATAGCTGAAGTGCTGAAAAGTTTTAATTGAATTATTTGTGTATTAGATCTAAGAAGACATGAATGCACCTATTTGGTGTAAAATGTCATTAATCAATAAAAAAAAAAAAAAAAACAGCGTGACTGCTGAAAGATTATATGTATAATGCTTTTAGAATATAATGTTATTATACTTGTTGGGGGTGGGGTAATGTCACACCCAGTGAAGAGAATTGTCAGACAAAAGAGGCACAAAACAAGCATCAAAGAAGGTGCGACGATTACTCTTTATTCCTACTGGTAACAGATAATGACATGATCTCGAAATTTTTTGTTGCAGACAAAACGGAAGCTGAATTTGTTGCGTACTTTTCAACTCGTGAATAATCAATTATTGCTAACCCAAAGTCGAAGCTGTTTTATGATAGAGCTTCACCAGAGTTGCAGTGTTTACCGACTCGAAGTTACCGTTCGAAAATCGCAATGCAAGGCTTAAAAATCTCAAAACTCGTGGTGTACGATGTAAATCCCATTATTTTCAAGTTGGGACAAACTTATATCGCATGGGTTTGTTTGTCGCAACAAATACAGGTTGCGACATTGTCATTATTGTTGCGCGATGGTTGAATTTTGACTCACTGGTCACACCTGAACTTGATAGCAAACTCTTTGGGTATCGTGTAAGCATCAAGCTATAAATATCATTTAATTAATTCCCAAACTTTTGGATCGATTGCTACATTTACTTACAATTTTAGTGAACGTTTTGGGAAACTTGGAAGAATCGTATCGATTGCCGGTGATTGTGTGTTGGCTACAAATTAGGAATTGCATTTAGTTTAAATTCAATCGTACCTTACTTCTACTTACAATTAAATTCAATAATTTTATAATCCACAAACTTTAGCTTCACTTGGTAATTTAGTAATTGTTGTTTAGAAATAGAGGAATAGTTTTAGCAAATAAATCGAAGTGATACCGTACACTGCAGTAGATCGCAACAAACAGCGCGATGATGACTTGCATTTCATTTCCCATCCTACGGCCGTCTTACCCCACTTACCAAAAAGCTGGCTACGCCCTTGGTGCATAAAGTAGATTTGGTTGGTTATATTAATTGGAAAATCAATAAAAAATATATTGCAGAACCATTTTTTACATAATAACATTTATAATGAATATACACTGCCCCCACTCGTATAACAGTCCCATCTTTGCTGGGTTTCCTGTTCATATGGGACTGTTATGCGAGTGAGGGTAGTACAGTTCTTGTAAAAAAAAAACATTACACCTAAAGCATAAAGAAATGAATGAATCAAAAAGCCACTGTTCCCTTGAATATCTGGAACCCCTATCGCAATCCACTGACTGTGCGCTACCCTTGGGCCGGCGTTAATTACATGGCCAGCATGTTGTAGATTGAGTTTAAAAATAATAAAACAGTGCGAATGCATGTTTGATTGGTGCGACGGAAAGGAAGTGAACCGACGCACAGTGATGCGGCTCCATACAAAAGGTGGCAAAAAGTCTTAACATGCATGATATTCGTTCAAAGCTTATAAAAACTTTATTATTTATTAGAATAAGTTAACTAGAAGTCATGTTGACTTCCTATGGGCCACATTTGCCACTTTCAGGACCGTTCCGGAATCCTGGTTCCCCTGAGGAAGTGGAAAATTTGGAGATTTTTTTTAAAACCCATCTTGCGACACATCGTTTGCCATAATTTTGCAAAATATGTCCACTAGAAGTCAATTCAGAACATTTGGGCCAGGTTGGCCACTTTCAGGACCGTTCCGGAATCTTGGTTCCCCCGGGGGAGTGGACAATTTGGGAATGTTTTTTACCCTCCAACGTCCAATAGGGAACCAATGGAGATAACAGATTTTTTTGAGTGAGAAGCGAATAGTACAACAGAAATGTTCATTTCGCCGAACCGGTTCATTTTACCGATTCATTTTTGAACCGGTAAAAAATATTTTATAATTCCGATTAAAAATCGTTAATTTTTTTTATAATTTATTTTCATGGGAAATTAAACATGAATAAAATGTATTATTTTGCGAAACGGTTTGCTCAACCGGTTCAGTTTTGAACCGGTATAATCAAGCATTTCGTCCAACTGGACTTATGCTGATGTTCTATACATTATGATGATAAACAAGTGGAGAATACATTATTTGTTGGACCGTTTTGTCTAACCAATCTATTTTTGAACCGGTTAAATAATTACAGTATATCTCTTGAGGATAGTTGTTTTATAATCACTTCTTATGGCTAACCTTCCACAAAAAATAAAATAAGTGAATTAGAAAACCGGTTCATTTTCGAACCGGTAAAATCAAGAAAATCATCCCACTAGTAAATGGATGCCCATTCGACAAAAAAAATAATTTTGAGAGCCGGTTAATCAAAAACAATGATTTATGAACCGGTTAATTAATTTTGCTGTCCAGCTTGATAATTGTTAATTTATTTTTATGAACGATTAAACATAGGACCAAATTAAGTGATAAGGAAAGCCGGTTCACTAATCCGATAAACTTTTGAAAAGAATAAAAAAGTTCCGCCTGTGCAGTGTCAGTGTAAAAAAAACATTATTATTTTTGAAGATTGACAGATCAACGAAACTAAATGATTTTGCAAACTGGCTAAAATCAACTTAGTTATGAACCGGTTAAAATAAATAATTGTTCAGTTTGAGAAACGTTGAAGTTCTCCTATATGAAGTTCTCCTAAATGATCAGAAGATTCGTTTGACCGTTACACTTTTGAACCAACTAAAACAATTTCGTACCAGTACTTATTTATGTATTTATTTATATTTTCCATAAATTTCTAATATTCATGAACACAAAAAAATGTTGAATCAATACTAAAAAAAATATTGTAAATAAATATTTTTCGAACAGCTACCGGTAAAATAAGCCAGAGCATAGAGTTATTGGTTAATGCTTGTGGAAGTGGCGAAAATTAGGATCTAACTGAATTAGGCAAAATATCCGATAGAAAAACAAAAGCATGTAATTACTCATTTAGGACAAAAAAAAGTTTACCAGATGTGTGTAATGCAAACAATTACAAAACCTGATATATTAAACATGGATTAATAAGTTCAAGTATTTTGTTTTTTGTTTTTTTTTTTCATTTTAGATACGTGGGTTTACAATTTCGATAAAAACAACTTCCTTCTATTTATTGGCGTAACGTCTCTCTCTCTCTTCTTGGCGTAACGTCCTCACTGGGACAAAGCCTGCTTCTCAGCTTAGTGTTCAATGAGCACTTCCACAGTTTTTAACTGAGAGCTTCCTCTGCCAATGACCATTTTGCATGTGTATATCGTGTGGCAGGCACGAAGATACTCTATGCCCAAGGAAGTCAAGGAAATTTCCTTTTACGAAAAGATCCTGGACCGACCGGGAATCGAACCCGTCACCCTCAGCATGGTCATGCTGAATACCCGAGCGTTTACCGCCTCGGCTATATGGGCCCTGTATGGCGTAACGTCCCAGCTTTAACAAAATCTGCTCATCAGCTTCAATTAAAGTTCTTTAAAGACTTCCGTAGTTATTTACTGAAAATTGTCTATGCCAATTTACCTTTTTATGGCGTTTGACACATTCCACGCGTTACGTTTTGCGCGAATATCAAACTTTTGCTTGTTGATAAATTCATGCCCACCAACTTATCAAAAGATCAGATTTGAATATTAGGGCCCAAAGGGACACCATTGCAATTGAAATTTTAAATACGAAAATATTCTGGAACGGTCATAAATCGAAAACAGACAGCATCAATGTACTCTTGCTGAATACCTGCGCGCATAATAGCTATTTATGTCTTGTCTTAACCTTCCAGGACGCGCGCCATCAAGCAACCGAAACTGCACCGCGCTCGCGCTGTATACGAAAAGCGAGGTTTTTTGGTGGTGTTGTACTTTTTACAACAGCGCGCGCGCTGAAGGGTTAAAATACTTTTCACATATAAAAATGTTAACATTCTACAACAAGCATCGGCTCTGTTATGCGCTATGGTAGCTGAGCCGAAACAAATTAATAGAAATTTCTTCAATGTAGAATTTGAGGAAATGTTGGAAATAATTTAGATATAAAGATGTTTTCCCATTGACCTCTCGTCTATGTATGAGTTGCTTGCATGGCTCCGTAAAGTTTCATGACGTCTGAGCCTTGAAAATAAAAAGTTGAATGATAAAAGATAAGAAATGGAAGCAATACAATCGTAACAATTTGAAGATATAAATGTATCTCCTTTTATTCGCAAAATAAGTAAAGCAATACGCTAACTATAAGCAGGAGGTCAAATGTCATTCAACATAAGGGCTTTCTAGTTGTTTCTTTGCCGAAAAACATATGTTGCGCAAGTTTGCGCAAAATAACCCCTAGGTTTTCTGAAAGCTGACAAAAAAATCTTCAAAATGAATATAGCGTCAAATGTGTACAAATGTGTGCTCATATTTGAAAACTTAGAGGAAGTTTGTTTTTGTTTTTCCATACATTTTATATGGGAGCTTAAATTTCAAGTATGATTTACACCCACTTTAAAGCTCTGGAAAAAAATCAATTTTCGTTCAATCAGCACCAAATTTTGAAAATAGATCATTCAAATGTCGAGGAAAAATGCAAAAATACATTTGAATCAAAATACGTAAGTTGATTTTTCGACTTTTTTCCGCCCTCGCATCACTGTGCGACGACGCAGACTGTGAATGAAACCCTGATGCAGGTGTGTGCAGTGCCAGTGTGCAGTGCATCCATATGCAATGAGATCCTTGCCAGCGCTTGTTGTGACAACCGGTTTTATCAATAATTACCAAATCCCTGCAGAGCCACCCAGATACCGTTCCGTTCCGGCTGTCGACGATCATGCGACGCATTGTCATTGCTCGCACCCATGGTAGCAGCGGGCCCTTATGATGGGGGGAGCGCATATGCATATAAACACAGCGCACTGACTGAATGAGGATTTTGGTTGCTTTTCCTGTGTGACCGGATGCCACAGTCAGTTGTGCACTACTGCATCGGATTTGGGTGATGGCGATTGTGTGATATTGGATGGTCATCGAAATGCGTTGTCCTGTTCAATATCATGTTCATATATGGTGTGATGGAGCAGGGGTTCTGGGTTCGACAGAGGCAGGAGAACTGGATGCAATCAATTGCTGTGCATTTCAAATGTGAAGTTGCCTTCGTAGAGTTTTAATAAACAGAATTGATTTTTTATTATTAATGCATTGCTTTCCATCAGTGAAAATTATGTGGCACAATTATTACACAAAATAAAAAAAACTCTTTTCAATTGGATTCTAATACGAACCCAAACCAATAGCAACGACCTCAGTGGCGAGAAAGGGAATTGCAATTGGAAGTTCGATACTTGGGACTGCCCATCTCTTACTTAAACTAATCGTGACCGGGAGCACCCGGACACTGACCGATCTTTTGAAGGAGCCTGAGTTTGGAATTGGGGTCTCCAGTTAGCCTAGTGGTAAGGCATCGGATCGCCAATCCGGAGACGGCGAGTTCGATTCCCGTTCCGGTCGGGAACTTTTCTCGACTGCCCTGGGCATAGTGTATCATTGTAACAGAAGCAATCCGTGAAGGAATCCATGAAATAATTCCTGGAGGAATTCCAGGATGAATTGCTGGAGGAATTCCTAAAGGATTTTTTTGGAAAAATTCCTGCATGAATTTCTGGATGAATTATTCGAGGAATTCATTGACGAATCCTTGCAGAAATTACTGGAGAAATCTTTGGAGGAATCAGTGGAGGCATTCCTGAAGGCATCTTTGGAAGCATCCTTGGAAAAATTCCTGGACGAAGTTCTGGAGGCATTCTTGAAAGAATTATTGGAAGAATTTCTGGAGGATTTACAGGAGGAATACTTGGAGGAATCCCTGGAGACATTCTTAGAGGAATCCTTGGAAATCCTAGAGAAAGCTTTGGAAAATTCCTGGAGAAATCCCTGCTGTAATCCTAGGAGGAATTCCTGGAGGTATCCGTGAAGGAATCCCAGGATGAATCGCTGAAGAATTCCTAGAGAAATTTCTGGTAGAATCCCTAGAGGTTTTCCTGGAGAAATTCCGGAAAAAAATTGGAGGAATCCATGAAGAATTTTAAGAGGATCTTCTGGAGAAAAAATCAGAGAAATTTTTATAGTTGTTCCAGGAGAAATTTTTGAAGAGATTCCTGGTAAATTCCAGAAAAAAAATCATGAACAAAAATCTGTAGAAATCGCTGGAGGAATTTCTCGAGGAATTCCTGGAGGAGTTCCGGGAGAAATTTCTTCAGGATTTACTGGAGAAATCAGAGCACGAATTCCTTAAAGAATCCTTGCAGATATTTCTGGAAGAATCCCTGTAGATATTCAAGATGGAATTACTGATGGAATTTTTGAAGGAATTAATAGAGGAATTCCCGAAAGAATTCTTTGAGGTATTTTTTGCGAATCATTCCTGGAGGATTTCCTGGAGAAATTTCCTAATGATTTTCTTGAGGAATCTCTGGAGAAATTCCTGGAGGAATCCATGTTTGCATTCCGGGAGGAGTTTCAGTATAAATTGCTGCAGAGTTTTTTGGAAGAATTCACGGAGGAATTCATTTATGATATCTTAGTGGAATAATTAGAGAAATTCCTAGATGAATTCTTTGAGGAATTTCTGGACAAATACAGGGGGTGGCCAAAATGTTTAGGATAGGCAACTTTTTTCCTCCCACAAAAAATTCAACATGCTGTAACTTTTCATAGAGTGCATCAAAAAATCTCAAATTTTGACTGTTTATCAACCTGTTATATGTGCATCATTGGTACAAATTTGGGCTCGATTGAATAGTTTTTCACGAAGTTAGAACCGTTCGGGTTAAACACTAATTTTCAGACAACTCATTTTTGAGCTGTCTTATCTTGGAAACCCGTGAACCGAATTGAATGAATTTTTTAACGTTTATCAATAATATATTGATACTTAATACAACGTTATAAAATGTAATATTTTTTCACGGCGAATTAAGTTATACCGGGTTGAAATTTTTACCCATATAGAGGAAAATTAGTCAAATTTACAATACCACACAAAATATACTAAATGTGTTCTCTAATATATCTGATTGAAGATAACTTGAGAACAGAAGTGGAAAATGTTTGGACATCAACACTAAAAATTATTGACATTGACGTAAAAAAATTACATTTTTTCGAGAAAAATCCAAAAAGTGTCTATCCATGATAACTTTTTTCAACGTTCAAAAAGTATCTATGTTTTAATAGTTTGTGAAGCATTTGTATATTGCTAGTGTACGTTCAAAATTTCATTCAATTTGGTTCACTGTTGTTTGTTTGTTTATTTTCGACACTTGACACCAGGGTGCATTCGTGTCGCAATTTGGTTCACTGGTTTCCGAGATATGATAGCTCAAAAATGAGTTGTCTTAAAAATAGTGTTTTATCCGAACGGTTGTTACTTTGCAAAAGATAAATTAATCGAGCCCAAATTTGTACCAATGATGCACTTATAATAGGTTGACAAACAGTCAAAATTTGAGATTTTTTGATGCACTCTATGAAAAGTTATAGCATGTTGAACTTTTTTGTGAGAGAAAAAAAGTTGCCTATCCCAAACATTTTGGCCATCCCCTGTATTTAAGGCTTCCTGAAGGAATGTCTGGAGGAACTCCTCAAGGAATCAGTGAAGGTTTTTTTTAGCAATTTCTGAAGAAACTCATGGATGAATTCCCGAAGAAACTCCTGGAGGAAATCATGGAGAAATCTATGGAGGAATTCCTAGCGAAATTCCCGGAAAAAATCCGGGAAAAATTCCTTTAGGATTTTCTGGAGGAATCCGTCAAGGAATTTCTGGAAGAATCCCTGGAGACAATATTGGAGGAATTGTGGCAGAAATTCTCAGAGAATATTATGTAGGAATTCCGGCAGCAATCTCTGGAGGTATTTCATGACGATTCCATGGAAGTTTCCCTGGAGGAATGCCTAGAAGAGCTCTGGGAGAAATTGATTTAGGATTATGTGGAGGATTTCCTGGAGGAATCCCTGGATGAATTTCTTGCGAAATTTCTGGTGAAATCCAAAGAGGGAGGAATTTCTGAAGGCATTCCTGGAAATATTCATAGAGAAATTCCTGGAGGAAACAATGAAGAAATTCTTGGAAGGGTTCCGGAGACATTCTTTTAAGATTCTCTGGAGTAATACTGACAGAAATTCCTAGAGGATTTTCTAAAAGAATTCCTGGAGGTACTTCTGGATGAATTTTTGAAGAAGATCACGAAAAAATTGTTGAAGAAATGAATCTCTGAAGAAGTTCTTGAGAATTTCCTGTAGAATTCCCTGGAGGAATCCATGGAAGAATTGCTCGAGAAATTCCAAGAGGAATTCCTGGAAGAGTTCCGGGAGAAATTCCTTAAGGATTTTGTGGAGGAATCCGTGGAGCAATTTCTTGAAGAATCCCTGGAGAAAATATTGAAGAATCTCTGGTGAAATTCCTGGGGGTAATTCTGGAGGAATTCCCGGAGGTAATTCTGAAGAAATTCCTGGAGTATTTACTGGAGGAATTCCTGAAAGAATTATTTGGGGGAAATTGTGGAGCAATATATGAGGCTTAATGGAGAAATTTGTGAAGGAACTCCTCGAGGAATTTCTGATGGAATTTCTGGAGGAATTCCTGTAGGAATTTTTTTAAAAATTTCTGAAGAATTTTTTTAACGAATCCCTGCAGGAATTCCTTGAGAAAGTCCTAGAAAAAGTTCTGGAGAAATTCTTGGAGGAATGCAAGGAGGCAGGGTTCCTGATTTCCACTTTTCATCTTCTTCCCCATTCGAAGACAGTCAGCAGCGAACGGTTGTCGCTAGAGTTCGTGTGTGTGCTTGTCAGCGACGACAGCAAACTCCGGCGAACGGTGGGAAGCCACACTTGGAAATTATTCATTCGTCCACATTCGCATCGCAAGCGAATGCGATTCGTGAGTGATGCGATTGATATTGTGCATACGAATTATTGATGTTTTCGAATTATTTTCTTTGCAAATCTAGCTTTTCAGCGACAATACAGTAAAAATGTATGCATTACATGCAGAAATTCTCTTCTACTTATGATAATAGCCGCTTCGATCGCTCACCAGTATTCTTCACCATTCGCCATTCATTCATTCGCTTGCGATCCAAACTGCGACGAATGGCAACGAATATTCATGTCAAGCAGATGGCTCATCGCTTCCCACTGGTGATGGGGTTGCGTGTTTGATCGCGACGATCCGTTTGCTGCATCTTTCTCGATTCGCTTCAGCAAAGAGGAGTGAATATGAATGGAGTGAGGCGAATATACCGATCCTTGCAAGGAGGATTCCCTGTAGGAATTCCTCGTGGAATTCCTGGAGAAATTCTAGGATGAGTTCCGGGAGACATTCCTTCAGGATTCTCTGGATGAATTCTGGTAAAAACTCCCAAAGGATTTTTTGAGGAATCCTTGGAGGGGTTCTTGGAAGAATTTCTGGCGCGCTTCCTTAAGAAATTTCTAAAAGAATTCCTGGAGGAATTTTTGAGGAATTTCTGAAGAAATTCATGGATGAATCGTAGGAGGAATCCCTGAAGAAATGCCTTGAGAATTTGCTGAAGGAATCCACGAGGGAATTTCTCGAGGAATTCTAGGAGAAATTCCTGGAAGAGTTCTGTAAAACATTCCTTTAGGATTATTTGGAGGAATCCGTGGATCAATTTTTGGAGGAATCCCTAGAGGAAATATTGTAGGAATTCTGAGAGTGATTCTTAAAAGATTTTTTCTTAGATGAAATTTCAGGAGGAATCACTGGAGGAATTATTGGTGTATTTACCAGAGGAATTATTTGAGGAATTTCTGGAGAAATATGTTAGGCTTCCTGGAAAAATAATGGAATCCCTGGAGGAATTCCAGAAGAAATTTCAGGAAAAAATCCTGTAGAAATTCCTAGGGGATTCCGTGGAGGATTCCCTGGTGGAATATCTCACGGAATTCTTCGAGAAACTCCTGGAGGAATTCCTGGAAGAGTTTCGCGTGAAATTACTTGAGGATTTTCTGATGGAGTCCATGGATGAATTTCGGAGAGAAATCCTTGGAAGCATCTCGGAGGAATTTCTGGAGGGATGTCTGAAGGAACAACTCGAGCAATTTCTGAAGGAATACCTGAAGAATTTTTTTGGGGAATTTTTGAAAAAAAAATATTAATGGATCCCTGAAGATTTTTTTGGAGAAATTGCTGGAAAAAACCTGAAGAAATTCTTGGACGAATGCGTGGAGGATTTCCTGAACAAAATCCTTGCGGAACTTCTCGAGGAATTCTTGGAAGGGTTTCGGGAGACATTCTTGGGGAATTCTGGCAGAAATTCATAGAGGGTTTTGTGGAGGAATGCCTGGAGGAATTTCAGGAGTTCTTCCTCGACAAATTTCTGAAAGAATTCCTGGTGGAATTTCTGGAGGATTTTTTGAAGAATTTTTGAACAAATTCATGGAAGGATTCCTGGAGGAATTTCTGAAGAAATTCCTTGAGAATTTCCTGGAATCCATGAAAGAATCCTTGAAGAAATTTCTGAAGAAATTCCTGGAAGAATTCCGTGAGAAATTCCTTTAGGATGTTATGGAGGTTTCCGTGGAGGAAATATTGGTGGAATTCTGGCAGACACTCATAGAAGATTTTTCCTAGTCAAGAGGGATTTCTTGAGGAATTTTTGGAGTTTTACTGGAGGAACTCCTGGAGGATTTATTTGAGGAATTTCTGGAGAAATAGCCTCATCTTCCTGGAGAAATGTCTGAAGGAATTCTTCGAGAAATTTCTGAAGGAATTCCTGAAGTAATTTCTGGAAGAAGTTTTTGGTGAATTTTTGAAGAAATTCAGTAATGAATCCTTGGAGAAATTCCTGAAGGAATTTCTGGAAAAAATCCTAAAGAAATTCCTGGAGGATTCCGTGGAAAAATTCCTTTAGGATTTTCTGGAGGAATCCGTGGAGGAATTCCTGGAAGAAATCGCTGGTGGTATATTGGAGGAATTTCTAAAAAAAATGTAACATACTTTTAGGATTATCTAGAAAAATTCTGGTTGAAATTCTTAGAGTATTTTCTGTAGAAATCCCTGGAGGAATTTCTGAAGGAATACCTGGAGGATTTTTTGGAGGTATTCCTGTAGGAATTTCTGGCGTTCTTTCTCGACAAATTTCTAGAGGAATTTGTGGAGGAATTTTAGAAGGATTTTTTTAAATAATTCATTTTTTGAAATAATTCCTTGAGAATTCCCTGGATATTTTCTAGAGGAACTCCTGGAGGAATTTCTCGAGGAATTACAGGAGGGATTCCTGGAAGATATTCTTGAGAAATCCCTTTAGGATTGTTTGGAGGAATCCGTGAAGGAAATATTGGGGGGATTCTGGTAGACATTATTAGAGGATTATTTCTAGAAGAAATTTCAGGAGAAATCTCTGGAGGAATTCCTGGAGGTAATTTTGGAGGAACTCCTGGAGTATTTACTGGAGGAATTCCTGGAGGAATTATTTGAGGAATTTATGGAGAAATATATGAGACTTCCTGGAGGAATTATTGGAGGATTTTTTTAAGGGAATCCCTGGAGAAATACAGGCACGAATCTGTGGAGTAATCCTGGAGGAATCTCTGTAGATTGCAACAAGGATTCCGATCAAAATGTTCTATCTAGGAATTCTGACTTAATCTATGGAGTCTTCTCCAATTCTAGCATCACTAATTGTCCAGGATCGAAATACTTTCACAACCACATTATTTTTTTTTATAATTGATAATTTTCTCGATATTCTCTATTGTTTTTTTCACAACCACATTATTTTTTTTTATAATTGATAATTTTCTCGATATTCTCTATTGTTTTTGATACATTAATAAAATTTTATAAGAGTCGAGCTAATGACTTCATATTAAAGTTGCCTTGAAATCATCACCATCCGAAGCCTTCTCCAGAATCCCAATATGAAGTACTTGGCGATGTTAGCACCACAGCATGTTGAAACCCCTTCTTGGGAATTCATATTGCGTGTAACACCATGATTTTTTTGCACCATGATCTTAGGGTGGCCGTATATATGAAAAACAAAAAATTCGAAAAATGCCAAGTCGTACCTCCTAAATCAGTTGTTTTGGACTTTCAGAAGCTACGTTCAAAATTTGAGCAAAATCGGTTGAGCGTAAGGGGGCGCTCCAAACGCTTGAAGTTTGTATGGGAAAACTGGACCAAATGTATGCAGAAATTTTAAGTTTTCGAATTTTGCCGCTAGGTGACGCTGTATGCGTTCAATAAAAAACCCTTTGGTATTATTGTAGGTGACTATATGCCAAAGAACTTTGTCGAAGACCGCGAAGTGATCCGACGGCTGTGAAAAAAGTTATACCCTAGGCAAAGTGAGGGGTTTATTGAGATTTCATTATTGATATTATTCCTTTACAATGTTTACATGTATTGGAAAAACAACAAAAAAGTTTATCCTCACTGTACCTAGGGTATAACTTTTTTCACAGACGTTGGATCACTTTGCGGTCTTCGACAAAGTTATTTGGCATATAGTCACCTACAATAATACCAAACGGTTTGATTATTGAACGCTTACAGCGACACCTAGCGGCAAAATTCGAAAACTTAAAATTTCTGCATACATTTCAGTTTTCCTATACAAATTTCAAGCGTTTTGAGTGCCCCCTTAGGCTCAACTGATTTTGCTCAAATTTTGAACGTAGCTTCTGGGAATCCAAAACAGCTGATTTCGGAGGTAAGAATTGGCATTTTTCGAAATTTTTGTTTTTCATATAAGTGTGGGCCACCTTGAGCATACATGAGCAAAACTTCATATGAATATGAATATGAAAACCCGATTTAATCCACCTATGGTGAGCAGAACCCTTCTTACACTTATTAAAATTATTATTGTATTATTTTTTTTTAATCTTAAGCACTTAACCAATTTTACAGCTCTTTTGTCCAATACGGCACTACGTGAGCGATTCCAATTGGCGGCTGCACTTACACTTTGTACAGCGCCTAAATGTATTCTATTATATTCTTATTCTACTATATCGAACTGGTTTGCCTTTGTGCTGCTTTCACTTTTCTACCCTGTCCTTGGTAGAATGATGAGCACGACGATGAAATGATGTGTGGCTGTTGTTCCTTTTTCCAGTCCGGTTGGGGGTCGTCCATTATGGGTTGCCGTTCGCCGATATCCAATTATCCGGGTCCGTTTGAGCTATGAGAGCTCAGAAGAGGGTCAAGTGCCAGCCGCTCTCGGGGGGAAGAGAAACTGACGAAGTGCCGGGGCTGGGATCGAACCCATGACCATCCGCTTATGAAGCGAACGTGTAGCCACTGCGCCACGGGCCCCGCGAATTATTGTATTATTTGTATTTAACATATTTATTTTGTGTGATGGACCAAAAGTTCTAGAAAATATTGTGGATTTGGCATCTAGTGGATTGGTTTCCAAAATAGCATCATGAACCATGGACTAAACTACCAGAAATTCCAGACACCTTCTAGAATCTTGTGTGAAATATTTAAAAAATAGCTTACATATTATGGAATATTGTATCTTTTCTTAACTGCCAAAAGATCTTGAATCGATTAACAAATGGATAAGAAAATCAGCGAGATACACTTTGTCTAATATCTCTTAATCAGTCGAATAAATTAGCTCCGAAGTACTTGGTATTCATGGTTATGGTGTTAAAAGAACAAAAATAATATATCTACTATGCTAATCAGTTTTGGGATTAGCTAGTTATTTTGGCTGTCCAGTTCTTGCATTTTTCCCACAATATATAAATTCAAAGCATTCATTTAACATATTGTTAGTATGTATTCATAGAATTCCTGTTTATTTGTAATTTATAATTTATAATTTTATTGAAAACAATAACCTGCTAGTATACACTTTATATGAGGTTAGCATTATTGATTGAACAATAATTTCCCATAGATTGGTCAAAAGCTCATGCAAGATAACAAACGAATATAATAATAAAAAAGGAATTTATTGAAATACTCTTGGAAAGATATCTCAGTAACCAAATGTCCAATCGAAATAAAATTTCAGAGCGTTCAACTAGGATGTTGTAGCTCTCATTTGCTGCCAAGAGAACTCAAATCGGTTGACAGACGGCTGAGATATTCTTCAATATGCTAAATGTCAAAAATTTCTCAAAAAGCTAACCTATATATTACTTCAAAGTACTCTTCGAAAGATATCTCGGTAACCAAATGTCCGATCGTAATAAAATTCAATAAGCTTCTACTAGGATGTTGTAGCTTTCATTTGCAACTAAGAGAATCCAAATAGGATATCAGACGGCTGAGGAACGTGCGTGACATTTTTTGTAACATACGCACACACACACATACACACACACACACACACACACACACACACACACACACACACACACACACACACACACACACACACACACACACACACACACACACACACACACACACACACACACACACACACACACACACACACACACACACACACACACACACACACACACACACACACACACACACACACACACACACACACACACACACACACACACACACACACACACACACACACACACACACACACACACACACACACACACACACACACACACACACACACACACACACACACACACACACACACACACACACACACACACACACACACACACACACACACACACACACACACACACACACACACACACACACACACACACACACACACACACACACACACACACACACACACACACACACACACACACACACACACACACACACACACACACACACACACACACACACACACACACACACACACACACACACACACACACACACACACACACACACACACACACACACACACACACACACACACACACACACACACACACACACACACACACACACACACACACACACACACACACACACACACACACACACACACACACACACACACACACACACACACACACACACACACACACACACACACACACACACACACACACACACACACACACACACACACACACACACACACACACACACACACACACACACACACACACACACACACACACACACACACACACACACACACACACACACACACACACACACACACACACACACACACACACACACACACACACACACACACACACACACACACACACACACACACACACACACACACACACACACACACACACACACACACACACACACACACAGACATTTGTTCAGTTCGTCGAGCCCTGTGGGCCTCGGATCGAAAGTCGTTTTTTCGAGCGGTATTTATACCCTTCTTATGGGTGTAAGAAGGGTAAAAAGGGCACGTCCACGCAATTTGTGTGATGAGCTAGAAAAGCTAAATAGTGATCACCGTGATCACTTACTATAGTATGGACTCAACACTGAAAACTAAATATTCAGAAATGGTGAACAATTTTATACAAGAAAGTGTATCAATTTCAAATAATAACTTTTATAGCAGAATGCATTCTAAAGAATTAAGACCATGGCTTGAAATAAATACAATCATTAAAACATTCGATCAATTTTCCATCGGCTTAATGTTCCAACTGATTTTATATGCTCCAGTGTGGCAGCTCACCTTTTGTCTCGCAGTCATACTGCATTGTCATAATCAATGCAATTATTGATCAAATTCGGTTTGCTCGCAATTACACGCAAGTAATTATGACATTAAAAATAATTCCGCGTATCCAGTCGCGGAAGCCCTGACAGCATCAACAACTCTGCTGAGCGCATTTGCAACCATAACCCCCGGGAGCCGGAAAGTGTCAGCCCACCCATCGACTTACCACCGGTAACCAGGGAGTATAAAATATGCAACCGCGCGCCACCACTGCACTGACTCCTTCACGCTTCAATGGTCTCCGGTCGGGCGGCGTCGTCATCGTCGGATGGGGTGGCATAATTGATCCTTTTTTTCGTGCCAGCCCTCGAACCAGGTTCGAACAATGCCCTCCCCCTTTCCGGATGCTCCACTCGTCTGGCACATTCCTCGGAACCGGAACAGCAGGGACGAAATTTGATTATAATTCCGGCCATCCGAGTCACTCTCGCCGCGGTCCCTGGGTGGAATTACTGGTGTAGAACATTATGGCGTGATTCGATTCCGTCCGGTGAGTGCAATGCAAATGCGTTGCTCATCATCATTGTCATTAATATCGGATGCTGGTCGGTTGTGGAGGGGGCATCACGGGCGTAGCAAGGGATGTTGATTGGGTTACACTTTACAATCCGGATATTAGGATTTGTCTGAAGAGATTGTTCTATCATTTTTTCAAAACGTCGAAATATTCTATTTTGACATCAAAGAACAAAATAATGAGCGTTCGTTTTCGATCATGAAAATATGTTTATGTTTGGGTTCCCAGTTACGCCTCTGAGCCGGGTTCGAACCTGGAAGAGGGGGTTGACATAAAACACAATGAACCTGGGTTATTTTAGCGCTGATGTTGGATGACAAAGTCGGAGAGGGCGAGGCCAAGGGGCGGGCGGTAACAAAGCGGATCGATACAAATTTTAATGCAATTATTTATCTTTTGTCTCGGGTTGATAGGTGATATTTAACATTATTCATTTAAGCGTGTTTTTTGTTTGGCGAACGGTAATGCGATGTTTGCTCGCAGTAGCGGAACATTAATTGGTTTTATTTTAATTTTCCCGAATGGAAACAATATTATCGATCCAATTGCGCGCAGACCTATGTGGGGATGGCAAACGAAAAAAAAAAAAACAGTTGATTGATATTCAGCCATACATGAAATGGTAACTATGTTCACTTTTTACTTACTTTGTTGCATTTCCATTTGATTTTACAGATAACGATACATTGGATTCATCATACAGGAGAGACGAACGATGGACTTTTTTAATGCACGCTGTGTACTTAATTACTGCTAGTCAATACGATTAAATAAGGTAGTGTATAAGTAGTGAATAAATTAACTACTTCCAAATTATTAACAACTTGATTGGCTTTGGGTATGGGGATTATGATGGTGACGAACATTAGTTTAATTTGAGCGAATTAGTCAACTTTAATGTATTCTATTTCCGAATGAATGGCATGCTGAATTATTCCGCTACGGCTCTTTATTAAAAAAAAAAAAGAAAACGCAATGGAAATATAAACGTTTTGATACCTCCAAACCCCACCATGGTTCTTCGAATATATTTGTTAACTTTGATCCCTATCACGATGTCAGAATGTTCTAAGAAGGAAACTCATCCTGGAAGTTTCTCAAGGATTCAACCCGGTATTTTTGTAGTTTTCTCCTCAGTTCTTTCAAGAATTGCTAAGATTCCCTCAGTTTCTTTAGAAATAACTGTCGGAATTCTTCCAGGAATTTCTTTCAAAATTCTTTCAAGGATTTCTTGTGGAGTTCGTGGAAAGATTCAACAAAAAAAAAAACTCTGAAGTGCTTTTCTCAATTCTTCCAGACATTCATTTCGGAACTACTTCAACGGTTAAATTGGGAATTATTTCAGAGACTTTAATAAGGAATTCTTCCGAAGCTCTTCCAGAGATTTCTACCCGAACTCTTTCTAGGTTGAAGGACATTGTACGACTTTTTGCATGACAATGTTTCAAGATATCTTACTTGAAAATGTTCATGGATTCTTTTCGGAATTTTTCATTCCCAAGTTAGTACTGGAATTTTTCCTGTACCTAGTCTTCTAAGTGTTATCTTTGAAATTGTTTCAAGGGTTTTTCCCGGGATTCCTCCAGAAATTTTTCTCCGGTCTGTTTCTGGATTTTTCCAGGAAGTCTTGTAAATATTCCTCTTAAACTTCTTTCAGGCCTCCGTTCTCGGTATTCTCTTAAAGATTCCTCACGGATTTTTTCGGAATCTTGTCCTATAACACTAGTTTACAAAATAAAACGAAAGTCGTGAACTTCTGTCAACGACCAAAATTTTTGAAGCACAATTTAGCACTGATTTCTAAACCGTGAAGAAGAAAAGTTTTTGAGTTTTAGCTCAATATTGAGTTTAACAACTTTTTAAAATATGGAATTAACTAAAGTTCAAATATCTTGCGTTTTGTTCAACCAATTTTAAATCTTTTTCCATAAATTTAAAGCTGAATGTAATATCATCCAATCATCCGAATGCAGGTTTTGCGTCAGATTGATGAAATTCAAGATATTGGCGAGGTTTAGGTCTCTTGAAACTTTAGCAAAATTTCCAAAAAATATATGAAGAAATGTATTTATTTTTTCAATAAAAAAAACAATTTAAAAAATCTTTCTCATTGTTTATTTGACATAGGGTGACAAAGGGTATTATCGGCAGGTTTGTTCTCTTCGTCGTGGGGGGTTCTTGTGGGCCCAATTTGTATTTTTTCTTTCGCGTTCCCGAACTCAGGGCATGCTTCTTCACCAGAAATGATCATCAGCTTATCGAGTTCAAAAATGGTGTAACCTAGTATAATTATATCAGTTTTGCTTCGGGAATTCCTTGAAATATTCTTTATTAAAACTTTCTAAAGATTTCCTTCCAAAATTCTGCTATAGAATCTCACCAGACGTCCTAAAAATCCATCAGGAATTCTCCGACGGTAATCGTTCAGAATTCAAGGAACTCTTCCCTATTTTTTTCAAAGGATTGACCTCAGAATAGTTTAGGGGCATTCACCGTAAATCTTCTATATTTCCGTTGATTTTTTCCAAGATTTTCCTCTAGATATTCTCCAGAGCTCTTGATGTGTGTTTTATGTCCTTTTTTTCTTTCAATAGGGTCTCCATTTAGCCTAGTGGTTAAGGTTACTTACTAATCTTATAATTTGCATAATTATTCCGAATTAAGCATCCGACAAGGGTCATAGAACTATTCTTGGTTTGACTACACGTACCTAGTGGGGTCTGTAGTAACCGCGTCTTGCAAGCGCGAGTGTGTATATAAGACTGATTGTTCTGCTGTTGTGCTGCGCAGAGTGGGAAGGCTACAAAGGCTTCACGCAGGTGCGCGTATGCGCGCGAATGCCTTGTATGAAAGTGAATGAGTCGCTCGTCACCACATCCCCCTTTCAATAATCTGAATTTGTACATAGGCTTAGAGATTTCTAGAGTTTTACTAATACTTTAATCCGTTCAATATCAAAACTGTCTAAACGTCATATGGGATAATCATGAATTCAATGTAGTGATTCGATGCCACACTCAATGAATAAACTACACCTACTGGTACTTCTTAACTTCTACTTGATCGGCACGTACCATCCTTCAGACAATCGTGAACACTTCCGAAGCAAAGCTGCTCCGTCTCTCCCCCCTTACAGTAACGTGTGTCTCCTTACCAAAAAACAATCGACCGGCCCTATATGACTTATCAAGAGCGTGACACTCTCCTCTCTAAGCACCAATCACCATCTGACAAATGGTAACGGCAGACAACCACGACCAAACACAGTTAAAATACTCTGACAGTATTTTTTTTTCTTTAGCAGTTGTTCCACTTACTCCTTTTTATAGGTTCAGTAGTCATTAACACACGCATATTATATTCAAGTTCCGAAAATACGACTTTCTCAATATCTTTCAACAAATTATCACTTATTAGTTATCGTGGAATTGTGGTCCTGTTCTTCATTTGGTCTAGTGAAACGCTTTCAGTCACTCTGAATATTTACTTATGCAAAAACCATCAACACGTTTAATTTTCTCTGTATGGCTGTCATTTTATCTTAGAAGGGAGCACGACACCAGACAACAGACCAGATAACGCACAGTCAAATACACCACATGACAACTGCGTCGTGAATCGAACCAGCATTCCACATCATAACACGGCCAAATGGATCATGATATTAACCATACGACCCCGATGCCACGAATATCCTTTGCAGCAGCAAAAATCCTTCATGTGAGCGGCGTGGCATGAAGGCAACAGTATATTATGCTTTCCCATTGAATACCTCTTCCAAAAGACGCTTTTCTGGTGTCCGTTCTATGTGACCGCTGCAGTGTCTTCCAAAATGTACTGGTGAATCCTTTTCTAAGACCATCCGCACTTCAGCACTATTCTGCAGTACCAGCGCAGCGATGCTCTCTGTAACACGACTTTCCAGAACGCACTTTGTCGCAGCAGAACCTATCCAATTACTGACCTCTCGCTTTACTGGATTCGTTCCTCGGAATATTCTCAAGTTGGACTGATATTTGAATTTAATTACCCCATTTATTATCCTCCACAATGGATGCCTGTTACCTATTAAATCCATTGCTACTTGTACACCCTCAGTGAATTTAATCACAGCAATACGTTTCTAGTGAATTTAATCACAAGTTCTCAAAATGTTGCACCGACCTAACCTTAAAGAGCAGATATTTCTCCTCCTCCCAGTGCAATGCACCAACAAGACAATGCCTGCTTCTTAATCCATTGCTCAAGTTAAGGATAGACTTGGTAAGAATCCCAAAATGGCCGCAACAATGGCCGACTTCTGCATCTACTATCGATTTTCAGTCGCAAAAATCTAATTAAAAACAAAACCAGGACTCTTAATCTCCTCATTTTAAGCTTTTCACAAGCAAGCAAGAACAAAATAAAAGTGACACTGTTATTCGAAGCTTGCTTCTTGAGATTTGTGCATTCGAAGTTCTAATGCGCTGTTGAACCAGGATTGCAAAGTGTTTGTCCTTTACTGAGACCACCCTCTGCCAATGACAATCTTGCAACTGAATTCAAAGACTCTTCACGCTCAAGGAATCCAAGGAAATCACCATTATGTCTTGCCGAACGCTCGCTCATCCACCGCTTCGACCATCAGGACAGATAAAACTAATCACATTCATAACAGGGTCCTGTCTATACACTGTTTCCAAACAACGCGGATTAAAACATAAAAATCTGCTCCGCTCAATCAAATCACTCTTTGCATTCAAACTTGCAACACTTGTACACACCTTGCAATACTACGTAACAAACCAAAAAGATCCATTACATGAATAAGGCTGCAAACGCACACCGCCCAGGATCAGAACTCACTTTGTGTGAACACATACCTGATCAGACCGCTGTCGATTCATTTTAGAACCACAGATTCGTTTCTAATGCCAAAAACATTTACACAACAAGCCCCAAGTTTTAACCAATAAATGTTACCGTTTTAGTCTGATAGAAGAACTGACTGAAGATCTGATCCAAAGAAAAAGTAGAGTATTCATGATGACCCAGACTCGCATCTCACTCAGTGTTGTAGCCTTAGATTCCAGTCAACCCACTGCACTCCACCAAATCGCACTCTGGCTATGCATTTGTCAAGCAACAACAAAGACGTGAACCTAGATCATTATAATAACAACATTCATTTGGTTTACACAAAAAAAAATGCGGACTTGAAATACAAAATTTCATCTGTGTTTGCTATATTTGAAGCAATCCTTTCCTCGCTCAACCGCTCCAACGATGCAGCTACCTAAACAATGCATGGCAGAAATAATTGATACACGAAACTAGCATGATCATTGAAGAAAACCACTCTTTCCAGTTTGAAGGTTGTTCATTATCTCCTAGCGCAAAAACACAACCACAAATCCAATCCAAAACATGATATGAAAACAATGCTGTCTTTCCTGATGTCATCCACTTCAATCACAATCTTCCATGTTTCTTCATTCCTCTGACACTAGACCACCCTTTGGCACAAAGCCAGATCGATTTGCCAAGTGTTTCATGAGCTCTTCCGGCATATATCGAAGGTTGGCCATCTGTGCCGGATGATCCGCTTTTTCTTTCTTTGACTTGCTTGGTATTTTATGGATTATTGTTTTTTGGTTTTGGAAGGTATGCGATTCACTATTGAGCCTTAAAATTATTTAGCATCTGAATAGCATTGATATTGTCAAGTCTGTACCAACACCCTAATCCCACACCAAAATAGGTACCCTTTTCCTATCCCATGGCGTTTATGTGGTCAGCAAAGACTATTCAGCCATTACCCTTCCTTATCATCGGCTTTGGACTGACTTGCGCTCTCATTGCCCCACCAAATGCTGCAAAATGAAAAATGAAAATTGTGGTAACCGCGTCTTGCAAGCGCGAGTGTGTATATAAGACTGATTGTTCTGCTGTTGTGCTGCGCAGAGTGGGAAGGCTACAAAGGCTTCACGCAGGTGCGCGTATGCGCGCGAATGCCTTGTATGAAAGTGAATGAGTAAGACGCTCGTCACCACAGGGTCTCTAGTTACCCTAGTGGTTGAGGCTATGGATCGCCAATCCGGAGACGGCGCGTTCGATTTCCGTTCTGGTCGGGGAAATTTTCTCGACTCCCTGGGCATAATGTATCATTGTACTTGCCTCACAATATACAAATTCATGCAATGGCAGGCAAAGAAAGCCCTTCAATTAATAACTGTGGGAATGCTCAAAGAACAACAAGTTGAAACGAGGCAGGCCTAGTCCCAGTGGGGAAGTAGAGCCACAAAGAAGAAGATGTGTTTTTAAGTGCTATTTCAGTCAATTTTTCAGGCATTCGGAATTCTCAAAGCCATTTCTAGTGAAATTCTTCTAGGTTTTTATTCCGGAGCTATCCCAAGGACTTGTTCCGGGATCTTCCAGAAATCTTCCTTGAATCCTTAAAAGGGCTTTCTTAGCATTATTTTTTTTGCATTTTTCTTAAGTTTTTCTCCGGAAATCTTTCAGGTATCCTGTCAGGAATTCTCCCTGAAACTATTCCAGATACTAGACTAAACTAGACTTATCCCGGCATTTGTTTAGGCATTTGTCTCCGATTTTTTCAGAGATTGTACATGGAAATCTTAGCAGGATTCTTCTCGGTACTTTTCAGAAGTTTATTTTCCCTTAAATTTGAGAATTCTTCAAAAATTCTTTCTAGGAATTTGTCAGGAATGCCTTCCGGAATTCTTCTAGAGATTCCTCAAGGACTTTATTCTTGAGATTTAAACCTGATGTTCCACCCGGGTTTATCCAAGAATGTTTTATAAAAATTATTTCTGGGTTTCTTCAAGAATTTCTCATGGATTTTTTTTTTCCTAGGAACTCCTACCGAAATTATTCAAGGATTTATATTCGGGAATTTTCCAAGAATTCCACTTTCTCACCTTCTCCTAGGGATTTCATCCGGGAAAACTATTATTTATTTCTTTCTAAAGGATTTTTTCTGGTATTTGTGTAGCGATTTCTCCAAAAATTGTTTTTAGAAACTTTAGAATTCTTACAATATTTCTTAAAGAATTTAGATTCCATGGATTTCTTCTGGAATTCTTTCAAGAATTTCTCTCGAAATGCTTTAAGGCATTTTATTCGCAGAAATCTTTTCGGAGTTCCTGCAAGTGTTCTTTCAGAGATTTTTCCCGGAATTCTTGGAAGGTTTGTTCAGAGAAATCTTTCAAGCATTCCTTTTGAATTTCTTACATAGAATCGTTCCGGAATTCTCCAAGGATTTTTTTTCGTAGTTTCCAGAATTGCATACTGGAATCTTACGGAATTTTAACAGAAATTTTAATTTGTGAAATTCTTCCAGGGATGTTTCTTAAGGTGCCATTAGACTGTTTGCCATTATGACAAATATTTGCCATTGAAGCCCGACATTCGTCCAAGGTTGCTATGATTCACGTTGTGTTGGTCATTTGTTGGGCTTGTTTGGCCAAATATTTGTCATGTCTAATGGGGCCTTTATCATTGATTTCTAAGGTCTTTCATGGCTTGCGAAATTGTTCCAGGACTTTCTTCAGAATATTTTTCTGAGATTTCTTTTGGATTTCATTTGGATATTGGTCCCGGAAATAGGGAAACAGGGATTCCGCCCAGAATTCTTTCATTAGCTTTTTCCTGAACGTTGTAAAGAAACTCTCTTCGTAATTCTGCCAGAAATCTTTCAAGAAATTTTTCTTGTGATTTCTCTCGCAATTTTCATAGTAACTATTTCTGGAATCCTTCCAAGGTTTCCTTTCGATGTCTTTCCATGGATCAATACTGGAATTCTCGCAAGGATTCTTTAAGATATTTTTTCCCAAAACTTCAAAACGATTTCATGGTCCTATACCTAAACGGAATTATTACAAGAACTTCTTTCGAGTTTTTCTAGGAATTATTCCTGGAATCCTAAAAAGAAGTTACCTTAGTTTTTTTCCGATTTTTTTTTTCTAAAATGTCTTCCCGGAAATCTTCAAAGTGTCCCTCTGGAAATTCTTCCAGGAATTCGATTTCTCTTGAAATTTGTCCAAGAATTGGCCGAAATTGGCTCCCATAATCTTTGAGATTCTTCCAGAGACTTCTCCAGGAATTCTTCAAGGGTTTCCCTGCAGAATTATTCTAAAAAATACTTCCGGAATTCTTTTAAGGATTCCTGATGCATTTTGTCTAAGAGAATCAATCTCCGGAGTTCCTTCAAGTGTTCCTTCAGGGCTTCTTCAAGGGGTTTTCCTGGATTATTTTCATTGGAGTCAAGTGACAGTTAGCATACATATGTATAAGGAGTGAATGGGGCTCAGAGTTCAGAGTTCGCGGGAGTTCAGAAAGAGCATGATAAGGATGACAGGTTCGATTCCCGTTTGGTTAAGGACTATTCCGTATCGGGCATTTAACAAACAAAATAGCATTGCCAGGAATTATTATTTCAAGGATTTCACCAGTGATTCCAGCAGTCCGCCAAACATTCTGCGAGAATATTATTCGAAAGATCCTCTAGGGAAGCTCAAGATTCCTTCCGGAATTCTTTCAAGGACTCTTTCAGTGATTCTTCCAAAAATTCCTCCTCCAGAAATAGGTGCATAATTTCTCTAGTGGTGGTTGTGAAAGATTTTTTTCCTCAATTCAAGGTTTGTTTTAGGATTTTTTTTTTCCAGATATTCTTTCTGGCATTTTGTCCTGAAGATCCACCACATATTCCTCCAGGAATTTATCTGGGAATTTCTCATTTGATCCAATCAGACAACCCTCAAAAAACATCCCAAAGTTGAACTCTGCTAGAGGATTCCAGAACTTCACGACTATTCTGCCAGAAATTTTGCTTAGGATTCCCCCTTTCTAAGCAAAGGAAAGTCGAGTTAAGTACTGTTCGTAACAATTACACAGGGCTCGAGTCTAGTAGGGGCACTGCAGACGACCTTACAGATGAGGTCAAAATACGTATCTGTCATAGAGTGCAAATACTTAATTGAAACTGAAAGCAACAGTACTTAACACGTCTTTCTTTAACTTACAGGTAGTCAACTAACAAGCCCAGGCTCATTATCAAAGTATTTTCTACTAATTATTCCAAAGATTTGCTCAGGAACTCCTCCAGAGATTCCTCGCAGAATTCTTACAGTTTTAATCATAAACTGTGTTAGGAATTTCTCCAGATGTTCTTCAGGAAATTCCTGAAAAGAATTCTGATATAAATAATTAAAAAAATCCTCTGAAATTCTTCAAAACATTCAAAATTCTTACAGTACAGTCATAGCACAATCATGGGTCACCCACAATTATGGGTCAATTCCATTTGAATGAACTGACTGACTACTAATTGTGACAGAGTGACCCATAATTGTGCAATGACTGTAATTCCTCCAGCAATTTCCCTTGAAAATACACTACAAAGTCTTTCGACGATTCCACAAGGAGTTCCTCCAGAACTACTGTCAGGATTCCTACAGAAAACCTTCTAGGAACTCACAGATACATCCATGAGTTTAATAATAATTCCTCTACTAATTCATCTAAAGCTTCATTTGGGAATATATTAATCAGTTCTTCCAGGAATTACTCCAAATATTCTTCCGAAAATGCTTTCAGATCCCTGTCTATAATTTTTTTCTGAAGTTCCTCCAAGAATTATTCAAAAAAATCCATTAGATATACAATCTCGACGTTTTTCGTGAGTTTTTCCAGGGATTCTTTCTGTTGTTCCTTCAAAGATGCTTTCAAAAAGTCTTCCTATAATTCTTTTAGGAAGTCGTTCAAAGATTTCTCCAAAAACTCCACCATATTTGCTCTTCGTTTTCTAAGAATACCTGTGAGTTCCTCTTGAGATTCCTCCAGAAAGTTTTCTATAAATTTGATAGATAGGATAAGCCAAATGCATTTTTTAATGTTTATCATTTTTAGCCCAGGGCTAGTTTATCTCGGGGCTGTATTCCATTTGGCATAATGCCATTTGGCATAATGCCGTTTTGGCATAATGTCATTTGGCATAAAACCAATAATGGCATTAGTTGTGGAATCTTTAAAATAGTTTCTGGAAGAACCTAAGGAGAAATTCTTTAGGAAATTGTTCGAAGATTTGTCTGAAAGAATCCCTACAAGATATTTTTAGGTAATTCTTGTAAGATTTGTTGTTGAAAGGTTGAAGGAGGAATTTCAGATGAATTTTTGGGAATATTCTTAAAGGACACCCTGAAACAACTACAACAGGCACCCTAAGATGAATTTCCAGAAGAAGCTTTCAAAAGCTTCCGGAGAAATCACTAGAGAAATCGTCGGTGGAATATCTTGAGTAAATCCTGAAAGATCCTATGGGCGAGCTTTTGGATGAACCTCATGAAGAATTCTGGGATAACTTTCTGAAAAATCCCATGGAGGAATATCTTGAGTAATTCCTGGAAGAACTTCTTGAGGAACCTATAGAGGCATGAATTACGAAGTCTGAGAGATTATCTGGATGAATCTCTAAGAAAACTCCAGCAGGAATATTTTAACAGAAA
This sequence comes from Aedes albopictus, assembly GCF_035046485.1. Taxonomy (NCBI): domain Eukaryota; kingdom Metazoa; phylum Arthropoda; class Insecta; order Diptera; family Culicidae; genus Aedes; species Aedes albopictus. The sequence continues at coordinate 211,620,960 of NC_085137.1, forward strand.
TCTCTGACGATGAGTTGTGGATGTTCTGGAGGAATCTCGGGTGGGAATTCTTAAAGGATCTTGAGGGATCTTTGAAAGATCATTCGAAAAAATTAATATTTCCTATACAATTCTCAGATAAACCTCTGGGTTAATTATTGATGTGAAAGTGGTGGATCATTTGAATGAAATCCTCGCAAAATGTTTGGGGGTTAGCTGGAAATCACTAGTTCCTAGCAACGCCATCTTGTTTCAGCAACTACGCGGCCGCGTAAATGAAAACTCCATACATTTTCTTCATCGTCTTATTTTGCATGATTCGTCGAGAAATGGAAATACTTTTTTTACGCGGTTTTTCGAATTTTTTTTACGCTATATGTACACTCCCGTTCAAAAGTTTGGGGTCACCCCCTCAAAAACATGTCATTTTTTTAGGCCCATATCTCCGCCAATTTGCGTCCGATTTCAAAACCCTAGGTTTCATTCAAAAGATAATAAGTCAAAGAAACTTTGAACATGATTTAAAAGAAACTTTTTCAAAAAATTTTGTATGTAAACTTAATCCAAAGTTGTCAAATTTTCTAAAAAATGATTATAAACTTACGAAAGTGTCGCTGGAAGTTGGGTCGACCAAATTTTAAGATGAGAGCGGTAATATGACCCATTTTCTATTAGCTTTTAACTGCTTTTTACAGAACTTAGCTAAAAAATCTAGAAAAAAAGTTATCAAGTAAATTAATTCTTGATGTCATCGACCAAAAGTTTGGGGTCCCCCCTCAATATGATGTATCGGCCAAAAGTTTGGGGTCACTTTCGTAAAACATGGAAAAGTGATTTGGTGATATCTTCGTCATCTATAGTTCAATTTTAATTATTTTTGGCTCATTTCAAAGATAATTAACTAAATTTACGTTTGATGTCTTCAACTTAACGTATTTAACGATTTTTGTATATAAAAATGTTATGTAAAGTTAGCACATTTTACCTCGCTTCAAAAAATGAGGCAACTTTACGTTAAGTTTTAGTATGTTAATTTCAACAAATATGTGTGGTTCAATGTCTATGCAGTAAGTATCATTCATTTTGTTTCAAATAAGCCAAGAAGAATTAAAATTGAATGAAAGATGACAAAGATATCAACAAATCACTTTTCCATGTTTTACGATAGTGACCCCAAACTTTTGGTCGATGACATCAAGGATTAATTTACTTGATAACTTTTTTTTTCTAGATTTTTTAGCTAAGTTCTGTAAAAAGCAGTTGAAAGCTAATAGAAAATGGGTCATATTACCGCTCTCATCTTAAAATTTGGTCGACCCAACTTCCAGCGACACTGCCGTAAGTTTATATTTATTTTTTAGAAAATTTGGCAACTTTGGGTTAAGTTTACATACAATTTTTTTTGAAAAAGTTTCTTTTAAATCATGTTCAAAGTTTCTTTGACTTATTATCTTTTGAATGAAACCTAGGGTTTTGAAATCGGACGCAAATTGGCGGAGATATGGGCCTAAAAAAATGACATGTTTTTGAGGGGGTGACCCCAAACTTTTGAACGGGAGTGTATCCTCCGCGTGAAAAACCTGACTGTATGTTACGAAAGCTGGATATATATGGAATCTTGTAGTATACCACAACCACATGACTTTCGTTTTATTTTTGATGCGACATATACTTATTGGTGCTGTCAAAAAAAATCTCAATTCCAACTGTTTTCTCCAAGAAATACTCCCGATCGTTTCCTCCAGCTAATCGGAAAAGCCAAACAAAGCGTTTGCTCCAGAAACGCGTGCTCCACGCTTCTTCCCGGAACACAAAGAACCCGTCGAAGCGAGAGAGCAGGAGAGTTCACTCGTGTGAATGACACTGCACTGACTGGTTGGTTGGCTGCCGTCCGTCGTCAGCATTTTCATCCACCGTCCACCATCATCAGCAGCAGCCGCAGCACTATCGAGCGGTTGTCTGCCACCGCGTCTTTGCGAAGCGAAGCATCTTTGTTTCCCTTCCCGAGGAAAAACACGGACAAAATTTCCACGCTTTGTTGTCGTCGTTTTCGTCCTCTCAGAGTCGTAGACGTCCGTTCGTCCGTCTGTCTGTTGGCAGACTTGGTTTTCGTCTGGATTTCTTCCTCTTTGTGCTGCCAGACTTGCACTTCCGGTGCAAAGCTTTCCAGACTCGTTCCTGGGTTGTCGCATTTCAGTGTGTTTGTGTGGGGTGCCCGGCATGACGAGGGGTCCGCCAAATGGCAATATACAAAACGAGTTTACATTTTCAGTGAAAAGGATGCCATAGACCATTGAAACGTCGGGCATAGACAATATATGTCGTTTTGATTTACACTGAAGACGGCAAGGCCAAAAAAAGCCGAAAAAATAGTTCAAGAATTAACAGTCGATAGCATCCACAAGCGTTTCACAGATTAATTTATTTTTGACGCATTCATTCGCGTTTCATATGGGTGTACAAACTGTTCCAAATATTCTGCCGATACTGCCCAAGTCATTCGCAAAGCACACAAATTGACCGGATCTTGTAAAAAACCATTGGCTATTGAGCTATGTAGACTCGTGACACCACACCTTCCAGAGCGATGTTGAAGAGTAGGCATGAGCAGTGTGCACCGCCACTTTGTCGCAATTCTCAGCGAGATTCGAATGAACATGATGGACAATTCACCCGAAACCCTTACGCAGTTGTGCACACCGCCCAACGCCCAATCTAGGAAACCTTGTGACAGTGAAGAGAATTGTCAGACAAAAGAGGCACAAAACAAGCAACAAAGAAGGCGCAGCGATTACTCTTCATCCCAACTGGTAACAGATAATGACATGATCCCGAAAATTTTTGTTGCAGACAAAACGGAAGCTGAATTTGTTGCGTACTTTTCAACTCGTGAATAATCAATTATTACCAACCCAAAATTGAAACTTTTTGATGATACATCTTCAGCAGCGTTGCAGTGTTTACTGATTCGAAGTTACCGCTCGAAAATCACAATGCAAGGCTTAAAAATCTCTAAACTCGTGCTGCATGATCTTTATCCCATTTTTTTCAAGTTGGGACAAACCTATGTCGCATTAGGTAGTATGTCGCAACAAATTCAGGTTGCGACATTGTCGTTATTGTTGCGCGATGGTTAAATTTTGATTCCCTGGAACCCGGTGTTTGCTACTTTCAGTAAAAATGAAATGGCAAACTCGCGTGTCATGCTGCGAGCCTGTGTGCTTGTCATCAACGCAATCGTTGCTACACTCATCTAAGAAATAACCACCAAAGATGTATGTGTCATCACAATTGATGTTTCTGTTGGAAATCTCAACAGGCAATACGTCTATTACATACAATACATACATTTATTTGTTCAACATCACATTTAAGACAAGACATAATCAACAATAGTACGCCACAATACTCGGTTTGTGGCTGCCGCTGTCCATTCTCGATCGCGCCCAATGCTCGCCAGGTCACGCTCCACCTGGTCCGCCCATCGTGCTCTCTGCGCTCCACGCCTTCTTGTGCCAACCGGATCAGTTGCAAACGCCAGCTTTGCAGGGTGGTTATCCAGCATTCTTGCAACATGCCCTGCCCATCGTATCCTTCCGGCTTTGGCCACCTTCTGGATGCTGGGTTCGCCGTAAAGTTCAGCGAGCTCGTGGTTCATTCTTCTCCGCCATACACCGTTCTCCTGCACACCGATTGCTTGCAGGTCCTTCTCGAGCATGGTCAATGTCTCGTGTCCGTAGAGGACCACAGGTCTTATTAGCGTTTTGTAAATGGTGCATTTGGTGCGTGGGTGAATCTTTTTCGACCGCAGTTTCTTCTGGAGCCCGTAGTAGACCCGACTTGCGCCTCCGAATTTCACGGCTCACGTTATTTTCGGCCGTCAGTAAGGATCCGAGGTAGACGAATTCCTCCACCACCTCGAAAGTATCCCCGTCTATCGTAACATTACTACCCAGACGGATCTGGTCGTGTTCGGTTCCGCCTACAAACATGTACAGGGGATGGCTAAAATGTTTGGGATAGGCAACTTTTTTTCTCCCACAAAAAATCAATATGCTGTAACTTTTCATAGAGTGCATCAAAAAATCTCAAATTTTGACTGTTTGTCAACCTATTATATGTGCATCATTGGTACAAATTTGGGCTCGATTGATTAATTTTTAGCGAAGTTAGAACCGTTCGAGTAAAACACTATTTTTTAGGCAACTATTTTTTGAACTGTCACATCTCGGAAACCAGTGAACCGAATTGAATGAATTTTTTAACGTTTATCAACAATATATTGATACTTAATACGACATTATAAAATGTAATATTTTTCCACGGCGAATTAAGTTATACCGGGTTGAAATTTTTACCAATATAGAGGAAAATAATTCAAATTTACAATACCACACAAACAATATTGAATGTGTTCTTCCTTCAATCTAAATAGGCTCTAATATATCTGATTAGAGATAATTTGATGACAGAAGTGGAAAATCTTTGGATATCAACACTAAAATTTATTGACATTAATGTAAAAAAATACATTTTTCGAGAAAAATCAAAAAATTGTCAATTCATGATAACTTTTTTCGACGTTTAAAAAGTATCTATGCTTTAATAGTTTGTGAAGCATTTACATATTGTTAGTGTGTGTACGTTCAAAATTCCATTCAATTCGGTTCGCATGAGTTGTCTAAAAATAGTGTTTTACCCGAACGGTTCTAACTTTGCGAAATATTAATCAATCGAGCCCAAATTTGTACCAATGATGCACATATAATAGGTTGACAAACAGTCAACAGTTGTGATTTTTTGATGCGCTCTATGAAAAGTTATAGCATGTTGAACTTTTTTGTGGGAGAAAAAAAGTTGCCTATCCCAAACATTTTGGACATACCCTGTACTTTGTTATTTTAGGCATTCACCACCAGTCCAACCTTTGCTGCTTCGCGTTTCAGGAGGGTGTACAGCTCTGCCACCTTTGCAAATGTTCTGGCAATAATGTTCATGTCGTCCGCAAAGCACGCAAATTGACCAGATTTTGTGAAAATCGCTCCCCGGCTGTTGAGCCCGGCTCGTCGCATCACACCTTCCAGAGCGATGTTGAAGAGCAGGCATGAGAGTACATCACCTTGTCTCAGTCCCCGGCGAGATTCGAATGAACTGGATAGTTCACCCGAAACCCCTACGCAGCTTTGCACACCGTCCATCGTTGCTTTAACCAGTCTAGTCAGCTTCCCAGGAAAGCCGTTTTCGTCCATGATTTTCCATAGCTCTCTGGGTTGTCGATACTGTCGTATGCCGCTTTGAAGTCGATGAACAGGTGATGCGTTGGGACCTGATATTCACGGCATTTCTGGAAGATTTGCCGTACAGTAAAGATCTGGTCCGTTGTCGACCGGCCGTCGATGAAGCCGGCTTGATAACTTCCCACGAACTCATTCGTTTTAGGTGACAGGCGACGGAAGTTGATCTGGGATAGCACTTTGTTGGCAGCATTCAAAATGGTGATCGCCCTGAAGTTCTCACATTCCAAATGGTCGCCTTTGTTGTGAATGGAGCAGATTACCCCTTCCTTCCACTCCTTCGGTAGCTGTTCGGTTTCCCAGATCCTGGCTATCAGCCGATGCAGACAGGTGGCCAACTTTTCTGGGCCCATCTTGATGAGTTCAGCTGCGATACCATCCTTACCAGCTGCTTTGTTGGTTTTGAGCTGGTGAATGGCATCCTTAACTTGCCTCACCGTGGGAGTTGGTTCATTTCCGTCCTCCGCTGCACTGGCGCCGTCGTTTCCTCCGCTGCCGTGGGCTCCCGTACCTACGTTCTTAACGCCGTTCAGGTGCTGATCGCCGACCTACTGATACCTGATACCTTCTACTCGTCACCTTGTCGCAGTCTCCAGCGACATTCGAATGAACTAGATAGTTCACCCGAATCCCTTACGCAGTTGTGCACACCGCCTAACGTTGCTTTGATCAGTCGATCTGCTTAACAGAAACACCGTGTTTGTCCATTATTTCGGTGGATATTGTCGTATTACGCCTTGAAGTCGATGAACAAGTGATTCGTCGAGACCTTGTATTGATGGAATTCCTTGAAGATTTTTCGTACGGTAAAGATCTGCTCCATTGTCAACCGGCAGTTGATGAAATCGACTTGATTGCTTTCTTCGAACTTTTTCATTTGTGGAGGTAATGAGGAGGTTATGTGGTTCGTTTAGGACGCACTGTTGGTAGGGGTGGTTGTGGCATAATGGACACCCGGGGCGAAATGGACACCCTTGTTTTTGGTGAAACCGTGTACTTTTATGTTAAACTTTTAATGCAAGTGTAAAGGAACAAGTCATTGTTCTATTTTTCAGAGGTGCCATTTCTATTCATCCAAAGTAACCAAAATATCATTGAATTTGAAATATGTTTTATGCTAATTCTCATAACTATTTTTTATTAGGCAGTTGAATTTCAACTCAGAATGTTCTAAATTCTTCAGGACTTTTGGAAACTAAATTTGGAATTTTCCACCTCTCAAGAGTAAACAAAGTAATCACTAGCGCAGTCGGCAGGCCAACACTGGAAGCTCGCCCCCATTCACTAGTTCAAATCTAGATTACTAATGATTCAATTCAAGATACAATTCTCCAAGTAAATAATTACGTAAATTTGCTATTTTTATGACAAATCAGGCCAAACATTTCAATAGGTCCTATCTGCATTTGAGAGGCTCTCTTTGTTCACTTTCTCTTTCAATTATTGCAATGTAACGGTACACTTTTCAACTATTTTTGCAGTACAAATCAAACGACGATTGTTTTGACCATCGTTCAATGCAAGGAGACAATCATAATACAAATAAACAGCTGATATATTAACGAAAGAGAGGGAAACCAAAGAGAGCCTCTCTTCTGCAGATAGGACCTTTAGACATGTTTGACCTGAAATAATGTGGAATATTATTCGGTTGGTCGATTCTACGATTGACGTATTCACTTATTGTGTGTGATACAATGCGTGAGTTGTTCGAGTGTACCGAAAAAGTGCTTCCTCTGTGGGGGTGGGGGTAATGGGTGAAATCACAGTGATTTTTCAATTACGCTCATTCAATGCTTTTAAAGTCAATGCTACCAGATGATATTACGGAATGCCATTTACCAACTTTTTGGAACAATATTTGCCCAAAAAGTGTGTCATTTTAATGAATTTCGAAATGGTTCAAATTAAGAATACAATTTGACTACAGTGTATCAAACAATTGTCCGTACAGCAAATTTTATGTCAAAATAATTTTTCATTCAAATGTTAATAACTTTTTTATGCGTCAATCAAAAACGCTGAAATTTTGACCAATCATGAATCATATATTAAAGCTCCATTAGTGAAATTTTGAGCAAGATCGAATAAGTTTTCTGAAAGTTATAGAACTTTTAGTAAAACTTATAAGATGTTTGAACACATTTTTAAAACATTATATCTCAATAAGTACTCGATGAATTTTTTTCATTTTTTTTTGTGTTACATCTTATACCTAAGGCTTTCATATGCAGCCATGTTTGGGGTTTTATATTCACTTCAAAAAATATGAAAAATGTGCGTATGTAGTTGACGATGTTTTAAAATTTACCATATTTTGCACATATAATCTGCCAAACGTTTTCCACCAATAAAAGTGCATTAACTGAACGAAAAATCCATAGGACCTACTCTTCATATGTATTTTAGTAGGTCCTGTATATAAATATATCATGAGGAGAATTTAAAAAAGTTGAAAACACTTGGCACTTTTATTGATCAAAATATGTTGAATTTCCAAATTGTAACGAATGTAATTGTTACATAGTTTTTTATATTTAATATTAATAAAGAAATTACACACAAGTTTTTAATATGTTCGTTCAAGTTTGTAGCTGCATACCAGCCTTCACTATGTTGCTTGTATGCTAGGTTGTATGTTGATTTTATCGTTTTAGCCGGTGGTGAGCTCTGTGTGTCATTATTAGAACCAGTCTGAGTCGAATTAATCGGGTTGCATATTCAAGGGCGCATAATCGATAATCCAGCAGCGATGCTCGACTAGCTGCTCGATTGATTTGAAAATTCCTGACCGGATACCATTTTCACCGGATACCTTTTCCAACCAATCAGAATTCAGAGAAATCAATAAAAGAAAAACCGGAAACCAACTTTCAGCCAATCAAAATTCAAAAGACGAAAACAATAGCAGTGGGTCGACTTTGGGGCTTTGACTTATACTCAAAACGAAATTGGAGTTACACGCTATGTCTGAACCAGCAGATTATAAAAATTGAATGTACATCGGGTTTCTCTTCACCAAACATCTCAATTCGAGCTATATTTTTATTTGCAGAAGGTTTTAAAATATTCTATCGGTGAAAATTTTTTCATACATTTTGTATGGGAGAGAAATTGGCCGAAATGAGAATTTCATGCAAATTTGAAAAACAGCTAAAAAGATGAAAAAATCAAAATTTCCCCGATGAAATATTTTAAAACTTTCTGCATATGATAATATAGCATGAAATCTGACATTCTGTGGAAAGAAACCCGATGTACATTCAATTTTAATAATCTGCTAGTTCAGACATGGCGTGAGTTACTCTTGTGGAAACCGTTGGCGAGTGAAGATCAGTTTAGATCAATTTTAAAGGTGTTTAAGCCAAAGTTACTCGCGGGTGATAGCATTTTTGAACGGTGAAGTATGTATAACTACATAGTGTTTGCAAAATAAGTTGTGACTAATTGTAATACTTTCCCTGACTACGTATAGCTATTTCGTTTTCGGTTTGTGGTTCATTTAAGTAAAAAAGAGTGTCGAGCAAAAATCGGTTGGATATACGGTAAGCTATTTTTTTTATTTGAAAATGTGCGAGTGCTTGGGCATTACAATAGTTACGTTGAACAGGTGCCAAATCCCATTCAACGTGGGTGTTTGGGCAGGAATCCGAGTCCGTACCGTCAGGACACTCGGTCGTCGCTAGGTGGCAAGCAGCCTATCCACACCCATTCCGATTCCGGGGCCTATATAGTCCCGTCGAATCCGCTGTGCGGCCACGCTAGACACGACGATTGGAACCAGGACCGAACAACGAGTGCGTCGACGCCCTGTGTGACCTTCCTACGGTGGAACCATATGCCAGCTGGCCCTCAAGTAAGCCCGTTAGATTTTGCACTCATGAGCTCGAAGAAAATCCCTGTAAATATTGTAAATAGCACAAAGTAAAAGTTAGTTCGTAGTCCTTTAAAGTTTTTGTTTTACACTCTTTCGCCTATTAAATCCTTGAATTAGAATTGAATTTGCATTTTTTTTACTCTGTAGTTTGGGAATAGTTTTAGAATTAGTTTTGGGGTTCGTTTCTTGATTTCTTTCGTTATACTTTCACTAGTGACCGTGCGTCTCCATAAAGTGCTCGAATTTCGTTAGAAAAGGTAAGAGTAAATTTAAGTGGTTTTTGCTATTGGTATAAGTGAATTTATTTGAGTTTTAAGGTAAGAAGTTGGGTCTCCGGTATTGTAATTGTTCTTTGAGTTAGAGATTGATTGGTGAAGTGAACTGGGGAGTTTGGGAAATCCTACCTGCCCTGACATAGGAGTCTTTTGGCCGGACTTGAACCGTACCAGTGGCCCTTCGCAAGAAGGTGGCGCTTAAGTCACTGAGTACCAGTAACCGAACCCGTAGTTTTCCTTGCTTTTTGGACCTCGAACTAAGGAGAAGGTTACATTTTGGCGCCCAACGTGGGGCCTGGAAAATTAATAGGAATATATTCAATTTTTTTTGGTTTTTTGATATAGGATATTTTTACAATTAACTTCGTTGGAAGATTTTTTTTTTTGAAGAGAGAGCAGTGAAGACCAACTAAGTGGTACGATGGCTAAATTTACGGCCAACCTGTATCGAATGAATGCGTCTCATTTAGAGCAAAGTGAGCTAGAATACGAGTTGATTTTGCGCGGATTATTGGTTTCGGAAATCAGACAGGACAATGAGCGTCGACTACGATCGGCATTGCGAGATGATGAAAAGGAAAATCGTGACTATCTGTCTTGGCGAGGAATTTTAGAGGAGTGTGCATTAATCGAAAATCGTTTGAAAGATATCGAAGAGCAGATTATACATCAGGCTAACATAACTTCTAAATCCCGTCTGTACCATTATTTTCTCAGACTTCGGAGGTGTCAGGTTCAAAGCCCTAATGAAGAGGAAACCCGTTACGTTTTAGTAAGTGTCATCAAGGAAATGTTGCTAAGATATTTTAACGAGTTGATCGACAATAAGGATGAACTATACATGCAGACGACTATGAATTCGAACCATTCGGGCTTAACTAGACCGGAAGTAGGGCAGGCCAGACCGTTACGCGCGTCAGATCCCGGAGAAAATCAAAGGCCTACTGGAACGATTCCGAGGACAACTAACCAAACGCGTCGCGTGGCGTTTCTATCTTCAACTAGGGAAAATGAGGACAGTGTCGGTTCGAGTGGTGATAGTATTATCGAAGATTTGCTGGTTTTAAATTCACCAATCGCTGAAGTTGAAAACCCCCTGTTAAACCTAACTGGGGCGTTGCCAACTGCGGCTAATCGACAATCAGAGTTTGTGACTCAAACGGATCAAGTCACACAAGGGGATCGTGGAAATCGATTTTCTCGTTCACCACGACCTCCTGTTTTCGTCAGTGGTTTTCAACCGAATGGCGAAGAGCGCACAAACTTACCGCAGTCTTCAAGAACTGAAGAATATGTTCATATTTCTCAGATTGAGTCCTATGTCCAAAGATGCGTCACTGCCATCTTGGGAAACCAAAGGTCGGATCAGACTCCTACCAATAGGGTGAACTGGGGAGTTTGGGAAATCCTACCTGCCCTGACATAGGAGTCTTTTGGCCGGACTTGAACCGTACCAGTGGCCCTTCGCAAGAAGGTGGCGCTTAAGTCACTGAGTACCAGTAACCGAACCCGTAGTTTTCCTTGCTTTTTGGACCTCGAACTAAGGAGAAGGTTACAAAATGACACTCTGAACACATACAAATTTTTCATATTTTTTGTAGTGAATATAAAACCTTAAACGAAGCTGCATATGAAAGCCTTAGGTATAAGCTGTACACGAAAAATATTGAAAACGTTTCATCAAGTACATATTGAGATATAATGTTTTAAAAATGTATTAAAAAATTTTAAAAGTTTTACTAAAAGTTCTATAACTTTCAGAAAACTTTTTCGATCTCGCTCAAAATTTTACTCATGGAGCATTAATATATGAGTTATAATTGGCCGGGGTTCTGCTAAACCGAACTAAGCGCCAAAAAGTTTATTCCGAGATAATTAAGTTTAAAGTTTAACAACTCACAAATAAACAGCAGCTAAGATAATTTGAAACTTTTCCGCACACATGTAACTCACAAGCCTTTATTAACCATCAGAGATGAAGAATACATGTAAATTATTTGAAATCATTGATATAATTACGTTTAATTTCTCAGTACTTTGCACTCAGTTCACTCTGGCAGAACAAAAACATTGGAATATGGTATATAGTTCAGTGTGGCTGACTGTGTTTCTTTGTTTCAGAGAAAACCAGTCGGATTGTGAAAAAAAATCTCGATTTTTCATCGTCTGAAGTTGAATCCTTAACATGAATCAGAGAGGACGCGTATAATAGTAGCACGGAGGTCTCAAAATAGTTTGAAATATGAACGGCGAAAGCCCTCCAGTTGCCTCCCATTGCTCAGCAGTTGCCACCCATGTTTTTTTTATAGACCATGCATTGTGCAGGCACAGAGAAAGAGTGATTATGTCAAATGATTTCCTTGCATGTCCTGAAGTCCTGAGATGTGAAAGTGGAGCAATTTGTGTACCTCAAATTTATGCTGGTCAAAGAAAACCATGAAAATGTTCTGCCAAAGTGAACCAAGACAAAACAAATTTCAAAAATACGAAAAAGATTTGAACTTGGATCATTTGAGTGATAACCAAGCGCGTTACCTCTAGGTCATTTTACCTACCTGAAGGTCAGTCGTTAAGTCAGAATCAAGTTCTAAACATTCTTCTCAAGGATGGTTTTCGTGAAAACGCCATTTTTCGATCAGCCAAAGCGAACCAAGTGTTTGATTTTTTTTTAACCTTTATTATTCTTATTATCCTTGTTGTTCAATGACGGCTCCTGTGTTAAAGTATCAGTATAAGGTGTATCGACATAACGCAGGTATTCAAACCCAGTTGATTTTTGAATTGTTGAGAATAAATTGATTTTAAAATGCAGTGGATTTGGTTCACTCTGGCTGAATGTGATTTGGAAAAACGGCGATCAAGTTCATCGACATATAATTGAATCCTCCAACACCCGTATTTCTAATTACGTGTTCAATTTTCTCACAGATTGTTACTATGAGTCAGTTAGAAGTTAGAAATCTGACGGCGATGAGGAAAACTTGAAATGTCCATCATCTAGATCAATACTAAAATATTTCGCTGATTCTATGAAATGGTTTACAGTTCACTCTGGCTCGGTGCTATTTCTTTTTTTGTATGTTCTGCCAAACTGAAATTTTGAATTTACTCCACGAAGAACTGCAAGAATTACTGGATTTTTACACTGAAGGTAGATCATCATATTCTTCATCCAATGGTTACGAAAACTCATTTTTTCAAAAAGTGGTCTTTAGTTCGGTTTAGCAGAACCCCGACCAATTGGTCAAAATTTCAGCGTTTTTGATTGACGTATAAAAAAGTTATAATCATTTTAATGAAAAATTATGTTGACCAAAAAATTGCTGTACGGACAATTGTTTGATACACTGTAGTTCAAAGCTAGATTTCTTACCCTATGTTAATGTTGTAAACGATTTAGGCGAAATGAACACTGGCAATTACCAGAGAAAATAGGTAGATAAGCGAATAGTGTGAAGCCAAAAATACCTTATCGAACCGCCAAACTGGTATCCTAATGAACAAAATCAACAAACCTTGACGATTGCCGCATAAGTAAAGATAAGTATTACATTCGCTTCAAACATATTTTCACCAAAGTTTCCAAATATCTTGGATGACAGTGTAAACAACATTGATTCCTCGAATTATTGAAAATTGTTCCATTTTGGAACATCAGTTTGATAATGTCTACTTAATAAAACAACAGTATAAATAGTTTTCAAATGCGGTATGCGAGATAGGCATCACCTTCGATGGATAGATTAATCTGTTTCGCTGCAGTTGCCAGCATCCGAGCGATGAAATCAAAACAGAAAAGTCTTGCCGTTCAGGCGGCTGTTCACTCTTCGCTTCTCTACCTATTTTCCCTGGCAATTAATTGCCACAACACGGTAAGCCAACTGATAATACTTATGTTAATTTTTTCTCTGTTATACAGGCCTAACGAACTCCTTTGCTTAGGGCCCATTATGCCCCAAATCCCCCTACAACTCTTGTAAAACACGCATCAGCAAAAAGGAAAGGGATGAATAAAAGTGGAGTAAAGCAAGCATTTAGAGCATTAACAAGTCAGTACATCATTTGGCTTATTATTCAAGTATGAAATTGAATGACAACAGTCTTTCATGTTTTGATTTTTTTAAATGGTTTTTAACCGTTGTTGATGGACAAAAAAATATGTTCAATCCAGACTGATTGATTATTGAGAGCTAAGAATCCCTCAGTAAACATTCTAAATATTGTGCTACCTAGCAACAAGTTGATTCAAATCGAGCCCTGATGATGGCGAAGATTCCAACTACAGTATCATACCAGGCCCGGATAAAGGGGGCCCAGGGCCCAAGCGGATGTGGGACAATCTCGGAGAGATGAGCAAAAACTTTTTTTCCTTTATTTTTGAACTGAACTTTAGCAATATGAAAAAAAATTAAGGACAAACGTCTTAAAATCCCGCTTAAACAGTACATCAAAACTTCAGACGCACAAATCTCAAGAAACAAGCTTCAAACCAGGGTTCCTGATTTCGACTTTTTATCTTCTTCCACATGCGAAGACAGTCAGCAGCGAACGGTTGTCGCTTTAGTTTGCTTGCTTGCTTGTCAGCGACGATAGCAAACTCCGGCGAACGGTGGGAAGCCACACTTGGAAATTACTCATTCGTCCACATTCGCATCGCAAGCGATCGAGCGGTGATGCGATTCGTGAGTGATATTGTGCATACGAATTTTTGATGTTTCCAAAAATGTTTATTATTTTCTTTGCTAATCTAGCAGTTCAACAACAATACACTAAAAATGTATGCATTACATGCAAAAATTTTCTTCTAGTTATGATAATAGCCGCTTCGATCGCTCACCAGCATTCTTCACCATTCGCCATTCATTCATTCGCGTGCGATTCAAACTGCGACGAATGGCAACGAATATCCATGCCGACCAATTTGCGCATCGCTTCCCACTGGTGATGGAGTTGCATGTTTGATCATGACTATTCGTTTGCTGCATCTTTCTCGATTCGCTTCAGCAAAGAGGAGTGAATATGAATGGAGTGAGGCGAATATACCGATCCTTGCTTCAAACAACAGTGCATTTTATTATTCTGTTCTTGCTCACTTGTAATAAGCTTAAAATGAGACGCTCAGGTGCGCTGGTTTTGTTTACGAAGAGATTTGTGCTTTCAAAATCATGAGTAGGTACCAAAGTCGGCCATTGTGGTGGCCATTTTGGGATTCTAGTAAGTCTGTCCTTAATGTTAGCAACCAAAAAAGGTTTTTGTGAGGGTCCTTAAAATGTGGGGCTCGGGGCCCCGGCCTCCCCTTAGATCTGGCCCTGACAGTATCGAAACGTAGGCAATGATCTAAAATTATCAACGTTTTTCTGTAACTGAAAGCCGAAATATACCAAGTTTCAAGATTGCAGCAATTTGAAGTTTCTATTTATGAAATTTCGTTGAAAAAATGTAACTTGTTAGGGTAAATTGCTAATTGTTGCACATGCCATGCGTTTGTTATGGAGTGTACAACAATTGGTGAGTTTTTAGTCGTGCAACAATTAGCGATTTACCCTAATTTGTGCTTGTGCAATCATTTTATTTTATTCTTTGCATTTGTTATAATATATATTGACATTCCATTCGAGTACCCCTCAACGACCCCAAGGAAGACAAAAAGAGCAGTACATATCCTCGCGTTGGGACATGGTGATGAGAGTGCATTTTTATGGCGCTAGTTGGGTGTCCCACCATTTCAATAGGGGGAACTTGAATAAAACAGGGATACGGACGGGGAAAAGTTGTCATCACCGTCCTGTGTGCACTGCCAATACCCACCAATACACTCAAACTCAACCGGCGCGCGGCTTGGGATGGTCGTCGTTGTCGTCTGGCTTTGGTCTGGTGAAATGCTGGGATCCACCCTACCCACATCGTCGTCACCACCTGTCCGATTCTGAACCAGCGAAATGCAAAAAGCGTAGAGAACGGAAAATGTGCACACAAACAAGGACGTTTGCGCCACACCACCCAAGCGGAGTAAAAATATGCACCAGCATGGAATGGAAATGTGTATTCCCACCACAAGCTCAAGGAAACTGTTTCCATTCCTTTGTTGCTGGTTTTGTTGACGTCCGTGCGTTTTCTCCTTGCATGGGGAGCCAGTTAGGATTCGAAATTATCCTTGCGAAGAGTTTGGCATCGACTACTGACTGGCGGGGCTGTCGTGAGAATAAGTGCGCGTTTTTGGCTGTTTTCCTGATAGTGTCCTGATCTCTAAAACCGATAATGAGCCGTTATCCGAGTGGTCCTGTGATTACGTATCCGTGGTTCCGGTGCGGTCAACAACAGTTGCCGCCGCGGTGTAGCGAATCGTATCGGTTGAACAATTTTATCAGCGATGTTGTGTTCAGTGAATTGAATCGTGTTCGCAGTCAGCTGCAACAACATCGCCAACCACCATCGACGGTGACAGTGCCAGTGGTTGGTCCACCGCATTTCACCCAACAGCAACAACAACACCAAACCCGTCGGGAAATGAGCTGGAACGGTTCCGCCATGCGCCTACCGGGTAGGCAACAGGAAGAGCAACAATTTTTACTCAGCAACTTGCAGGCGCAACTGGCCTACGAATACTACCACCAGATGGAGTCACTGGGGAAATGCCCCGGCAGATGTAATCCAACTGTGAGACAGCAGCAGCAGCGGTGGAACGAACGTCGTTTAGGCGATTTGTTGACACCGTTTTTATTTGTTTACGTGCCGCTGCTCAACAACGTTGCTGTCCCGCCAGTGTCAGTGTCACCACCGTTAGCCTCCCACCACCACCAGCAGCAGTTCCAGCAACGGCAACCACGAGCTGCCACCAACATCATGTTTCCGACCAGGTTAGCAAATGAGTATTTGAATAGTATGAAAAAATAATCTGTTCATTTGCATATTTTTTATCATTATTGATTAATGGTTAGAAATGCTAAACAGTGATAGACAACTCACACTCCCAATCATGCTAGCTGACAAAATTGAAACTTTTTAACGCACTTTGATTATTTCATATACATAAGTGACCCGATTTTGTCAGCCCCTTTCCGGAACACATTTTTTGCTCTCTTCAAAAATTTAAACAGTTTTTCAAACTTTTTATCCCTCTATGTTCAGCTGTAGTTTGGTGATAAATATTAATAAATTGCTTAAAATGTGACCGTAAGATAATGAGAGCAAAATGTTTGTCGCAAAATGGGGCTGACAAAATCGGGTCCTTACTGTATTCAAATTAAATCTATGAATTATTAGCCCAAATTCTATACTCACTCGTATTTTTTTTGTGCGTGATTTCTCTATTCGAATATTTTATTTTATTCTTCCGTTCGTCTAGTGAATTGGGAGTCGTGGGTTCGATTCCCACCGTTGATTTTTTTTTAATAATTCAAATCTCAACATTGTACTTTGTCCTGCTAAAACAAAGTTTTGGTGGATATTCTGGTAGAGTTTCGAGAATGGATCACTAAAGTAACTAAAACGGCCGCTATGCAATGAACAGATAGCGCCACCGTAGCCTTGTGTGTTTGACGTAACTCGACTGCTGTCACTGTGTGACCGTCCATACACGGTGGCGCTATCGCCAGATCAACCACACTTACACAGGGAGCCACCCAAGTAACACACTTGTCACAGAAGAGTCACGGTGGCGCAGGTTTCTGTTGTGCAGAAGTCACTCCGACTACCCTGAAAAGTTTTCAGCAGTAATCCTGAAAATTTTTGAAATTTTGTGCTAATGACATCGAGAGAGATATTTGTGTAATATCTTGGAGATATAACTGAATAATTAGTGGTGAAATTACAAAATTTATTTCTGCGTGAATTTCAGTTACACTGGAAGCTCCATTTAGGTAGAATCAATTAGTTAAAATCCATTTCGGTACTTATATACCTAATGTAAACAATATTTAAATTTAATCGTTTTCAGAATAATTGGAGTACTTAATATAAGGGATACAGTTGGTTTACAGGAACGAAGCAGCCAAACAATGTAAGGGAAGTTTCGGGGTGCGTTAAGGGATGAGAGATTAGTGGGTGGGGGCCTTTTCAAGGTTCTCTTTAAACTTTATTGAGCTTAGGCCATCGGATTTAAATGCATAACTTGTGCGTTTGAATGAAATTTCTGCTTGCACAACTTCATACAACTACGTCCTGTTAAGTGGTCTGATCGATATCTGTTTGAAAATCTGACTTACTGCCTACGACTGTTATTGACGAGTGTATCGCTAATTTTAGATCCTTCAGTGTTTATTAAGCAGCTTAAATGGCCCTTGCATCTACCGTCCTACGAATATCGAAACGTTGGATAGCAGATGCAAAAGGCGTTTTAGCTGCTTAATAAAGACTGCAAATTGCAGCGAATCTCTAAAAGCTCCTTTTCGTATAAGTCATCGGATCTACAAGCGAAATCAGTGTAGAATGTCTTGAAGTCCCTCTAAAACCACATGAACGCCCATGAAACGCCTCTGAAATCACCGTGGAGCTCACCTGATGTCCTTCAAGTCCTCTAAAACCATTTCTCTGAAACCTCCTGAATTGTCCTGAAATGCCCTAAAATACCTAAACATTTCTGAAACACCACTGAAACCCACGTAGAACTTACTTAAGAACCCGTAAAACCCCCTAAACCTCTTTGACATTTTCTGGATCGCATTGAAACGCCTTGCAGCGGCACTGAAACCCCCTTTAAACGCCTTGGAAACTCACCTGAGAGCCTGTCAAGCCCCTAAAAGGCCCTCTGAAACCTCTTAGAAAGCCCATAAACGCATCTAAAACCTTCCTGGGCCCCCATAAAGCTTACCTGAAAGCCTATGAAGCCCCCTAAAGCAACTCTGAGACCTCCTGGAGCGCTCTGGAATGCCCTAGAATGATTTGAAACGCATCAGAAAAGCACCCCATACCCTGTAAAATTCTTTTAATATAACTCTGAACCCCCTCATGACCCCCCCCCCCCCCCCTCGTCAAAACATCCTAGCCACTCACCCTCATTACTCTTCTTTGCAATGTTAAAATCCATTGGAGTTATAAAGTGTGGTCCATAAAGTACGTGGACTCATTTGAGATGACCAATCAGACCAACTTCCCTCCTGCCGTACACATTCGTCCGTGGAAAAAAAAATAAAAATTCGTTGTGATCATAGATTTTGGACAGATCCCCCGTTCAAATCTACGTAGTTTATGCACAGGCTCTAAACTAAACTCAATCAAGTAATGAATCGATTAAGGTAAACATTCAGTTAACACTGTCCAGACTCATTACCTAACTGGAGGTTCCAGTGTAAAAATGTCTGGCTATGGTCCTCCCAAGCCACACACTTTTGTTACAAATTGGGTCTTACAAGCATCCAACTAATTGGATCTTACTAGCTAGAAGTACGTCATAGTGACTTCTGCGTAACTAAAACCTACGCTGCCATGACTCTTCTGTAACATGTGTGTTACTTGGGTTCGATAGACTCATATTTTTTTTGTATTATTTTAAGAGGATGTTCCAGGGTTTTCAGGGGTGTTTGTGTAGCGTCAGGGAAATTTAAGACGGCCTAAGATGATTTTAAGGAGTATGCAATTTAAAGGGAACTTCAGGGGGCTTCATGGAGGAGAACTTTGGAATTTGTTCTAGGGGCATTGAAGCCCTTCAGAGGCATTGTAAGAGATTTAAGGGGTATTGTAAAGGGATTCAGGAAGCTCCAGGGCCTTACCTGAACAGGGAGAAACCCCCTGACGCACTCCAGAGACCCCATGAAATGCCCCTGATATTACCTGGAACCTTTTGAAAAGTTCCTGACTTTCAGGTACACTCTAATTTTTTTCAGATATGCTTCGAAGAATTTCAAAAATAATGCTCCCAGATTTTTTTTTTCCTGCGAGGTTTTCTAGTAAAATTTTAAGAAAAAAATTTTCAATCAAATTTCTTGACACAATTTGAGAGACAAGAATTTCTTGAATTTATATATACCACTTCCAATTTTTTGTTTAGATCATTACAATTTGTTGAAGCTCCCCTCCCACCTCGAAGCGTAGTGTAATTGTTTGACATTGCCTGATGAAAACCAAACAATTTTTTTTTGAGAAAATTTAGTATCAGAACTATGTTTTAAATAAAATTAAATTAAATTGTAAGCATTAGAAAAATGCTAAAATGTAATAGATCCTTATCTTTGAAAATTCAAGCCTCAATTTGAAAGAACTGACTCAATACGTAAAAAAATGGAATAAGGTTTTCACACACAATGAAAAAGACAGAGGTCGTATAAAAGTATACACCATCAGTGTGCAAACCACAAAACATTTTCCATATTTGTTGGCAGGAGTTTCGAACGGTGTTGATATTTGCATTCTGAGGTTGATTGATCCGGGAATAGATTTACTGTTATTACCGTGAGTTTTTAAGAGAAGTATTAGGAACGTAACAGTAGAATAGTAAGAATTTCAGAAGAAATGTTATCTTAATTTCTTAGAAATGCCTGCTTAGATTTTCAAAGAAATTTATATAGAAATATTTTTCGAAATATAATATGAATTCTCCACAGTACTTCCTGGAAAACCTTTGAACAAGTTTCGAAACTATTTCTGGAAAATCTTGAAGATGTTTAAAACGCAGTTCTTCAGGATAAAAAAAAATAAAGATAACTTGGAAAAAATCTGATCAACAAGCGGGGTGTATCCAGATGTTTTGATACAGAATGTATACACTGTGAACAAGTTAAAAGAGCATTGTGAATGCCTTCAGAAATATCTAAGTAAAAGTTAAAAGTATTTTTTGTAGTAATACTGCATGGAATTTTTCAACCAATTATTTGAATTTATTCTAGTGTAGTCATTTGAGAAACTTTTGATATAATCTGAGGGCAAATTTCCACAATAATCTTCGGAAAAAATCTTGAAAATCGTATCTTTAAAGGCTATCAAAAATCGTTTAGTTCACGCTCATTCCTGACTAATTCACTGGTCGACAGTGGATCACGCACTTTGACCACTTGTTTCAATGTCGTTGGATTTTGATGCAGTGTCATACCGGAAGGGAATGATCTACCTGATGGTTTGTTGTAGCAGGGTAAGCTAAATTCACTGAAAACCTTCGGAAGACAACACGATGGTTGTTATCTCGTGACAAATTCTGGCCACCCCACGAACATTTGTCCTGAAACCAGTTCATTTAGCTTCCTTAGGCTACCCCTCCCAAAATCCCAAGTAACATGTAATTTAAATATAATTAATTGTGTAATTGACAAATTACCTGATTTTCCTGAAATAAGAAATATTATTATCATATATAGAATTTTAATTGACCTACATTACAATTACAACTTTATTTACCTGAACAGCGCTGAAACAAACAGTTATTGTATTAAGGACAAGGTATTTGGAGTACATAGCTCAAAATTTCTAGAGTACCGTTTATTAGAACCGTTGAACGGATTTGGATGAGAATGCATCACGCTAATTGTTCAGTGATTGTCAACAGCGTGATGCATTTTAATCCAAATCCGTTCAACGGTTCTTAAAAACGGAAAAATTCCATGAGCAGACTTTTAAAAAAAATGTAAACAAATCGCTGTAGTGAACCTAAAACATCATCATGACATTTCCTTGTTATCGCTAACTTCAGCCTTATAGCTATTGCTTGGATTAAATGATTGATTGATTGGAGTTTTTGACAAATATCTGAACTAGCCTTTGGGATTTTTAAGTCTTTTGAAGTGTTTTCTGGAAGATTGCTCAACTTCATGAGGAAAACTGTGGAAAATTTTTTAAATCAGTTCTATAATATTGCAATGAAGAAACTGTCAATAAAATAATTGAAAAAACGTTTCATATAACTTCAACAGGCATTCTTGCGATACTTATGACATCTACAGTCAATTTACTTAATGACTTTTTGCCTAGATTTTTTAGCTTAGTTTGGTGAAGAAGCTGTTGAAAGCTGATAGAAATAAGGTTATATTACCACTGTCATCTTAAAATTTGGTTGACCCAATTTCAAGCGACACTGGTGCAATTTTATTTAAATTTATATTTATTTTTCAGAAAATGTTGAAACTTATATATATAGTTTATACAGTTTTTATAGTTTTTTTTACCCTTCTTACCAGTGCTGAAAATTCATTTCTTCATATCTAAATTCAATCACCTACAGCTCATTTTGGAGGCTGAACCTGAGAATATGGTATATGAAAAACCTCTGCGGCTAGACCAGTTCTGCTAGAAAGTCACGGAAAAACCGCTATTTTTCGAATACTTAACGTAAATGTCACGGGCTTCCTTTGAAAAATGCCAAATGATATTCACGGTGAATATCATTTAGCATTTTTCAAAGGTGGTCCGTGACATTTACCTTAAATATTCGAAAAATATCGGTTTTTCCTTGACTTTCTAGCAGAACTGGTCTAGCCGCACAAGTTTTTCATATACCATATTCTCAGGTTCAGCTTCTAAAATTAGCTGTAGGCGATTGAATTTGGATATGACGAAATGAAATTTTCAACACTGCTTCTTACACCCATAAGAAGGGTATAAATACCGCTCGAAAAACCGACTTTCGATCCGAGGCCCGCAGGTCCGAGTCTCATATACCAATCAACTCAGCTCGACCAACTGAGCAAAGGCTGTGTGTGTGTATGTGTGTGTGTGTGTGTGTGTGTGTGTGTGTGTGTGTGTGTGTGTGTGTGTGTGTGTGTGTGTGTGTGTGTTTTTTTTTTTTTTTTTCCTCCCAACCTCCCCAGCAGAGAAAACCGATTGGAAAAACTCTGCTACACCTTGATGCCTCGATCCCCCTGGTACCACTGATATGCGACTGCTTCAGGGGGGGCAATGCGCTCATGCGCTCTTCTGCTACTGTGCTCATGCACTTTTTGTCGCTCCTAATCTATACTCAGACACGTCTCGTATTTTGCTTACTCCGGTTGGTGTTGGCTCGCCATTAAGCGGACAACATGCTTAGTTTCAAATTTGTTATTCTACACGTTCTAATGTTAGTACCTAACATCGCCATTCAGCGACACATAGGTACAACATACACACAATTTGTTATTCTAATACCACGCAAGGCATTCGGATCCTACTAACTTGCTCCGAACGGTGTCCTCCCCGTGCCGCCGTTGCGCCATTAAGCACTCCAGCTTTCCGCGCACGACTCGTGTAGTCCCCGACGGTGGATCTACCCTACGCCGACAAAGAGTTCCCCGGCAGTGGAACATCTTCCGAAACCGTTTCTTCCCAGACAGGTGCCGAGGTCTCTCCTGCGATTCCGGTTGGAGACTGGCTTCCGGTTCACAGGCGCCCCGACGACCAAATTCCGGTGCTTCTTCGCGATAGACTCGGTCTAGTCCCCGGCGGTGGCCCTAGCCTACTCCGACGGAGAAAAACCCCGGCGGTGGAAGTTCTCCCGATACCGATGTTTCTATCCCGACCAGTAAGGTGCCGAAGTCGGTCCGGCGATTCCGGTTGGTGGTGGACTTCCGGTTCACCGGCGCTCCGACGACCAAAAACCGGTGCCACGTTACGGACGACTCAGTCATATCCCCGGCGGTGGATCATGCCTACCCGGATCGCGTTCCGCCGCTCTCTGGTCTTCGCGCCACTTCCTCTGCAGCGCGGACAGCATCCTCGTTACTGCTCTGTCGACAGCGTTCCACGTGTTTTCATCGCGACACATCTCTTCGACAATGTTGTCGACTGTCACTCCGCCCAGCAAGACGCGAATTTCTTCGAACCTGGGGCATTCGAAAACGACATGTTCCGGTGACTCCTCCACGTTAACACACTCCGGGCAAAAGGGCGAAAGAGCATGCCCAAACCGGTGCAGGTACTTCCTGAAGCAGCCATGGCCGGACAGGAACTGCGTCAGATGGAAGTTCACCTCCCCATGCTTCCTATTCACCCACGCTGACACGCTAGGGATAAGCCGGTGAGTCCACCTGCCGTTCGCCGAATTGTCCCACTCTTGCTGCCATTTAGCCAACGAGTTCGCTCTGACGATATCTCTTACGCTCCTGGTACTTCTGCGTTGGTAGCATTCCACGTCTTCGGCGATGGTGATGCAAATGGGCATCATTCCCGCGATAACACATACTGCCTCCGTCGAAATGGTTCTGTACGCGCTGGCGACCCGAGTGGCCATGAGTCGGAATGCGCTGTCTAGCGCTCTTCGATTCCACTTCGTACTCAGTGCTTCAGCCCATGCTGGGGCACCATACCTGAGTATTGAGCCTGCTACGCTCGCCAGAAGACGCCTCTTACTACTTCGTGGTCCCCCGACGTTCGGCATGATCGTCGCTATAGCATTGACAGCCTTCGCTGCCTTTCCGCAGGCGTAGTCAACGTGCTCCTTGAAGTTAAGTCGATCATCGACCATCACTCCTAGATGCTTCACAGCTCGTTTCGATGTGATAACATGCTCTCCGACTACGATCTCCATCGTTTGGACTGCTTTACAGTTGCTGACCAGAAGCACCTCCGTTTTGTGATGGGCAATCTGTAGCTTGACCCCAGTCATCCATCTTTCAACAGTGGATATTGATTCCGTCGCCAGCATTTCAACTTCTTCAAGAGTCTCTCCCATTACCGTCAACACGACGTCGTCTGCGAAGCCCACAATGACGACTCCTTTGGGAAGTTTTAACGACAGTACGCCGTTGTACATGGCATTCCAGAGTGTTGGGCCTAGTATGGACCCTTGTGGAACACCTGCCGTTACTTCTATAGACCTCTGCCCTTCGTTGGTCTCGTACACCAGTACCCTGTTCTGGAAGTAGCTCCGTAAAATCTGGCACAGATAATCGGGAACCCGCATACTGTGTAGCGCTACGGCGATAGCCTCCCAGCTGGCACTATTAAACGCATTTTTGACGTCTATCGTTACCACAGCGCAGAATCGATCACCTCTCCGTTTTTTCTTGGACGCCTTCTGGGCATTCTCGATGACTACCCGAATCGCATCCACCGTCGATTTTCCCTTACGGAATCCGAATTGCATCGCTGACAGTCCCCTCTCACTTTCGACGTATTCTGTCAACCTGTTAAGGATGACCTTCTCTAACAGTTTTCCTAGGGTATCCAGCAGGCAGATCGGTCTATACGATCCTGGGTCCCCCGGCGGCTTTCCTGGTTTCGGTAGAAGCACCAACTTTTGAACCTTCCAACTGTTTGGGAAGTAGCCTTCATCCAGGCATTTTTGGAGCACCATCCTGATCATGTCCGGAAACGCCAATATCGCCGTTCTAACTGCTACGTTCGGGATCCCATCCGGACCGGGAGCTTTCCCGATCTTGAGCCCCTTCGCAATTACCAGCAACTCTGCATTGGATATCCGAGCACCTTCGTTGGGTTCTTCTGCATTCTCTGCGTATGGTGTGGGAGGCCAAAACGTTGGGCCATGGTGCGGAAAAAGACCTTCCACGATCCTCCTTAGTTTGTCCGGGCACATTTCCACGGGTACTGCTGGACCTTTGAGCTTCGATACCACGATTCGGTACGCGTTGCCCCAGGGGTTGGCGTCGGCTTCTCGACACAACTCTTTGTAGCAGTTCGACTTACTCAGCCTTATCTCGCGTTTAAGAGCGGCTCGAGCTCCCCGAAAAACGGTTCGCCTTGCTTCTCTCTCAGCTTCATTTCTGGCCCTCTGGAAGCGTCTCCTAGCACGGAGGCAAGCAGCACGGAGGGTACTGATCGTCGCGTTCCACCAATACGCTGGCCGTCTTCTGTTTCTGGGCTCTATCTTCCTCGGCATTGCTATGTCGCATGCCGTAACAATCGCTTCCGTTAGTTCACCTGCATCAAGGGTTGCACCGCCGTATGGCCGCAGCGCCTCGACAAAGACTTCCTTGTCGAACTCTTTTGTCTTCCACCTTCGTTCGCATGTTCGCGTTCTCCTCGTCGAAGTAGAGGCTCGCCGGCCAATACTGTAGAGGATCGCCTGGTGATCACTGTTGGAATATTCCTCGCTGACTCTCCAGTTCATGTCTTCCGTGAGCGACGGACTACAGAACGTAACATCGATGATGGATTCACGGCCGTCTCTGCGGAATGTGCTGGCCATACCATCGTTGCAAAGCCTCACATCCAGCTTCGCCAGGGCTTCCAGTAGGCTGTACCCCCTAGCATTGGTGAGCCTACTACCCCATTCCACGGCCCAGGCGTTGAAATCTCCTCCGATGACTACCGGCTTCCGCCCGACCAGCGTGTCCGTGAGTGCATCCAACATCCTGTTGTACTCTTCATCTGACCACCTTGGAGGTGCATAGCAACTGCAAACGAAGACTCCATTAATTTTGGCAACCACAAAGCCTTCGTACGAACACTCGATCACTTCTTCAATGGGGAATCTACCCATCACCTGTATGGCCGCTATCTGGGATCTGTCCGTCACCCAATTGCCGTTCTCAGGGGGCACCCGATACGGCTCTGCGATGATTGCAACATCGCACTTAGTCTCTGTTGTCGACTGCCACAACAGTTGGTGTGCGACGTCGCAGTGATTGAGGTTGATTTGGGTTATCTCAATCATTGTTGACCTGCCATCGCCTTTTTATAGGCCGGGCACTTAAAGCCTCCCGTCTTATGGTCGTTTCCGTCCTCCGGCTTACACAGCATGCACTTGGGTTGGCTCGTGCAGTCCCGAGCAACGTGGCCGTTTCCACCGCAACTCCAGCATCGTCCGGACCTGTCGGGGCCCTTGCAATTTCTCGCCTGATGACCAAATTCCATGCATTTAAAGCATCGCTCCATTTGTTTGGTGGCTCGGGGAGCCAGTCGCAACGAGCACTCCGCCCATCGAATTTTTACCTTGCCAGTTGCTACCAGCTTATTGGCAATATCCACAGGCAATCGGATTGCCGCCGTCTGAGTGCCTCCATACGACTTCCTTATCCGAATCACCATCGGTCCTTCGACGTTGCACTGCTCCTTCAATGCGCGTTTCAGATCATCTTCTGTCGTGATCTCGTCCAGATCCTTGACTTCAACCACCGCTTCCTGTGATAAGGCTCTCACATTGGCCTCGTTCTCCAGCGATTTGGCAACGAGCTCCCTGAACGCCGAGCTCTTAACCGTCGGATCCTTCTTGAGCTCGAACAGCATCTCTCCTTTTTGGGTGCGTCTGGTCTTCACTACGTTTTCGCCCAACACCTTCAACTCCGGGTCCTCCTGCAGTTTCCTAAGCAGAGCAGCGTACGTCGTCTTGTCCTTCGCCTCAACGATCAATGCATCGCCCTTCTTCCTCTCCCTAGGAGGCCGCTGGGTTTCTTTCTTCTTCTGTTCCTTCTTCTTTTCTTCCTTCTTCTTATCTTCTTTCTCCTTTCGCTTTTTCTTCTTCTTCGCCTGCTGGTTCTCCACAGTGCGCCATCCATCATCACTCCGATTGCTGGCACGCTCCCGTTCGCTTCTCTGTTTCTTCGGGACTTCCTCTTCTCCTGGCGTGTCCCTGCCTCGTTTCTCTGAGCGAGTACTCCGGTGGCTCCTCGGCGTCTCCATGTTTTCAGCCGTAGGTCTATCCGTGGCTTCCGCCAGAGACTTCTCGGCTGTTTCCACTCTCAGCTTGAGCGCCTTCTGATCGCGTTCCGCAACTGTAACGGCAGACTTGATGCTCGTCACTAGTTGCTTGATCTTCAGGTGAACGTTGTGCTTGTCTTTGACAAACTCGTACAACTCGTTCACCCTTCTCCTCACTTCGAACAAGCTCGACTCTTGAACTGTGCCGCTGTTCGAGTTCGGTGTAAGCACTCGCTGATTCAGGAATGCTAGCTCCCGTTGGCTTCCTTGAGGCTCGCTCCGTATCGCGCTACTACTCGTTCTCGCAGCAGTTTCCAGCGGCGTCACTGGTGATCGCTGCATCATTCCACTTCTTCTGAACGCGTCCGCGTTCTCTCCAACTACTTCGGTATAATTTGATGTCTCCATTCTATTGGGTCCCCCCTCCGAGCCGCTATCTCCACCTGCTGTACGTAGTCGCTTTCGTGATCTCTTGGTTGTCTATGAATCAGGGAGGCCAAGCGAGGGTTGAACACGTACCTTCATGGGGTCCGTGTCCAGAGCCAGATCAGCGCAAGTCGGGAGTGTTACATCCGAGCCTAGTACCCATCAAAAATGATGGACAGATGAAGAACGTATCCGGAGGCCTGCCAAGGTTTTACCGGGACGGAGGCAGACGCACCATTAGCCCGCTCGCCGTTTCAAGTAGGTGTCACCCTTCCTTACTCAGGGAGCAGAATGGCACGAATGTCAGCCCATCGTCGTCATCCTATCCGTAATCCGTAGTCCGTTGTCGTTTGCGTTGACCAGTATGCCATAATCAGGATGTTACTGGCATCGATCCTGATGTGCCGGTTGGCACTCCGAGTATTTGGGCTAAGGCACTTTGGAAGCGGTACCAGGTCGCTTGTACAGAGTTGCTTGCGGATGTGTGGCTTTTTATGGAGATCCAACAGAGCCCACTGTTGAAACCCCGCCACATCCTAGGCATCCTCTGCTTGAGCTATCTGGAAACCAGAAGCTCGGTCACTCCCCGAAGGAAGAGCCAAAGGTGGTAATCCACACGGATGTGTGAACGATTTTCGCTTAGGATGAATTCCCAAGCTGCCACCCGACTCGCAGAAGGGGGGGTTCGTCAAGCCCCTGGACTCCTGTCCCTGCTGCCCCTTGTGTGTGTGTGTGTGTGTGTGTGTGTGTGTGTGTGTGTGTGTGTGTGTGTGTGTGTGTGTGTGTGTGTTGTGTGTGTGTGTGTGTGTGTGTGTGTGTGTGTGTGTGTGTGTGTGTGTGTGTGTGTGTGTGTGTGTGTGTGTGTGTGTGTGTGTGTGTATGTGTGTGTGTATGTTACAAAAAAAGTCACGCACGTTTCTCAGCCGTCTGATATCCGATTTGGATTCTCTTAGTTGCAAATGAAAGCTATAACATCCTAGTAGAACCCTATTGAATTTTATTACGATCGGACATTTGGTTACCGAGATATCTTTCGATGAGTACTTTGAAGTCATATAGGTTAGCTTTTTGAGAGATTTTTGACATTTAGCATATTGATGAATATCTCAGCCATCTGTCAACCGATTTGAGTTCTCTTGGCAGCAAATGAAAGCTACAACATCCTAGTAAAACGATTGGATATTTCGATTGGACATTTGATTACTGAGATATCTTTCGAAGAGTACTTAGGATTTATACAACTAATCTTTTTAAGATTTATGACCAAGTGTATCATAACAGATATCTCAACCGTTCTTCTTCTTCTTCTTCTTTATGGCTCTACGTTCCCACTGGAACTTGGCCGGCTTCGCTTCAACTTAGTGTTCTTTGAGCACTTCCACAGTTATTCATTGAAGGGCTTTCTTTGCCTGCCATTGCATGAATTTGTACATTGTGTGGCAAGTACAATGATACACTATGCCCAGGGAGTCGAGAAAATTTTCACGACCGGAACGGGAATCGAACCCGCCGTCTCCGGATTGGCGATCCATAGCTTTAACCACTAGGCTAACTGGAGACCCATATCTCAACCGTCTGTCAACCGATTTCGGTTCTCCTGGCACCAAATGAAAGCTATAACATCCTAGTAGAACCCTATACAATTTTATTAGGATTGGACATTTGGTTATCGAGATATCTTTCAAAGAGTACTTGGGAGTAATACAGGTTAAAGTTTTGAGAGATTTTTGACCAAGTGTATCATAATAAATATCTCAGCCGTCTGTCAACCGATTTGGGTTCTCTTAGCACCAAACGAAAGCTCCAGTATCCTTGTAGAAGGCCCTGAAATTTTATTTCGATTGGACATTTGGTTACTGAGAAATCTTTCGAGGAGTATTTCAATAAATTCCTTTTTATTATTATATTCGTTTGTTATCTTGCATAAGCTTTTGACCAGGCTATGGGAAATTATTGTTCAATCAGTTAACAAAAGATACATAATTCCAGAATAAGTAAGATATTTTTTTTTGTCTGGCATTTCTGGTAGTTTAGTCCATGGTCCATGATGATATTTTGGAAACCAATCCACTAGATGCCAAATCCACAATATTTTCTAGAACTTTTGGTCCATCACTCAAAATGAATATGTTAAATACAAATAATAAACAATAATTTTAATAAGTGTAACAAGGGTTCTGTTCACCATAGGTGGATTAAATCGGGTTTTTTGTAAACATTCCACCTAAATTATGTTCAAAGTTTGTTTGATTTATTATCGTTTGAAGGAGACCTAAGGTTTTGAAATCGGACGCAAATTGGCGGAGATATGTATGGGCCTAAAACAATGACATGTGTTTGAGGGAGTGACCCCAAACATTTGATCGGGAGTGTACAGTAAGGACCCGATTTTGCCAGCCCCATTTCACGACAAACTTTTTGCTCTGGTTATCTTACGGTGAAACTAAATTAAAACTACAGCTTAAATGCAGTACATAGATGGATAAAAAGTTTGAAAAAGTGCTCAGGTTTTAAGGAGAGAAAAAAGTGTGTTCTGAAAGGGGCTGATAAAATCGGGTCACTAATGTATATGCAAAGATGCTCTCAGTTAATAATTGGCTTCTTTAACGGTGTTGAGATAATTCGATATTCTGAATCTGCATGTCAAACTGAGCCGAAATCCAAATTTTCATGAACTTCGGAGCCCGGGAACCTATTTAAAAATCAATTTGAAGTTTGTATGGGAGCGATTTGTCGAATCACCCCTTGTCGCAGTTTGTACTGGGCGGAGCTGTCAAACAGTTGCCCAGCTGTCAAAAGGTGATATCAAAAAATTTCTTTGAAATTGATTTTAGGTACCAATAAAAGGTTCTAAAAATCTGAAAAAAATCATAGTGGCTCAGAAAAAGGTGCTCTTTCGTATAAAATCAAAAAATCAATATATTTTTCTTAATTTAAAAACCCAATTGTGTAAGTGCTCATAAAACACAAAGCAGAGACTTCTTCTTCATTTTCTTCTTTGCGTAACGTCCTTATTGAGCTCTATCTCAATAAGGACGTTACGGCAAGAAAAAAATGAAGAAGAATATTCCTGGTTACTGTTTAGCCTTCATTTCAAACAAACATTAACATCACAACAATCATTATTGCTGTACAACAGATGAATAGACCGCTCCTCAGCTTGATTTTAACAATTTTGGCTGAATAAGCTGTTATTCAGCTATTACACAGCGTAACAAAAAATAACTTTTGGACTGTCTCAAGAGCAAACTTATGTGTCTCTGACAGATTTTGGGCCACTGAATCCGAATCCAGGCACAGATTTGCTCCAGCACGTTACAATTTTGAGCTATACCCCAATTTATAGGGAAACATATGCGATTTTGGGTTTTTTTTGACTGCTAGCCATTAAGCATGGAAATATTTTTTGAGCAATCGAAAGGTAAATTGATCAATTAACTTCTAAATTAACGACTCTTGCAAAATATTTTGTTTTATCAAATCAAATTTGATAGATTTAAGCATTTTATGTTAATAAGCAAACTTGCATGCAACATGAATTGTTTATCTTTCCTTTTTGCAAGTTCGACGGATCGAAGTAGTCTGTGCGCGCGTGTTGACGTATCGAAAATTTCGGCTGCCAGTTTTTTCGCGTTTGTGATTTTCCACCTGTTTCGTAGATACTAGATCCAGCTAAATTAAAAGTTTTATTTTGAACATAAATATTCCACCTAAGCCCATTGAAAGACGTTTGCAAAATTCGTCACACGAAACGGCATATACCTAGCTATGGATTGTTTAACAAAGAAAAACGATTCGATGTCGGTAAATTCAAGCGGTAAGAAGAGGACCCCACCGGTAAACCAGTTGCATATGAAGAAGATGGACTTCCTTTTACCCGGTCTGCTGCGAATTGGCGTCAACGTCAAGCTGCAAGATTTCCAACGCTGAAGTTCAAAAATCTCGATTCCTGGGAGGACATTTTCTGGTAGAGACCGGCACTTCCCCCTGCTGAGACGACATGGCCTGTTGAGGAAGATCTCTCCAAATAATAAGAAAAGAAATTTTCGGAAGCAATCAGCAGAAAAAAGAAATCCAGTTTGGTGAGATCTATCTATTATTTATGTATAACTGAATTATTGTTGCTTTCAGATCAATTCAGGTAAATGTGAATTTCAATATCCTACTATATTTGTAAATATGCCAAAATTCTGCTTTTTCGCCAAGGAAAGCGTCCCATAAATTCCTATCCAAAATCCAACTCCAGATATCTATGAAGTGGGCCAAGTTCTTGGACATATTCTGAGTAGATATCTAATCAACATTTCCTCCCCATCCCCGCTGATCGTAAGGACCTGGCCAGGTGTCGATCGTTCAATGAAAGGTTTGTCAAGTCCCAGGCAACTTTTCTGGCGCATTGAACGTCTCTATCGACAGCCACCCCAGGATGTGTACGGTCGGCTATGCTATGCTATGCTATGCTACAAGCAAACTTGCATGCAACTTTTGAAGGGTGACTTGTATGGGAAATATCGTACCTTACATTAATCGCTTAAAACTATCAAATTTGATCTGGTAAAACGAAATATTTTACATGAGTCGTTAATTTAGATGTTAATTTACCAATTTACCTTTTGGTTGTTTAAAAAAATATTTCCATGCTTAATGGCTGGCAGTCAAAAATGGCCCAAAATCGAATATTTTGCCCTATAAATTGAGGTATAGCTCAAAATTCTGACGTGCTGGAGCAAATCTGAGATTCAGATTCAGCGGCTCAAAATCTGTCAGAGACACATAAGTTTGCTCTTGAGACAAAAAAATGTTGCGCTGTGTTAATGTTAGTTGTTCACTTTCTCTTTCCATTATTGAAATGTAATGGTACACTTTTCAACTATTTTTGCAGTACAAATCAAAAGACGATTGTTTTGACCATCGTTCAATGCAAGGAGATAATCATAATACAAATAAACAGCTGTGATATTAACACTTAAACTACCGAGGGGGTAAAAACTCCCGCGAACTACCAAGGGTCCAAAAAAAGTCGGAAGTCCAACTTTGACAAGGCATTTCTCGGCCGTTTTTCAACCGATTTCAAAACTTTTTTTTGCGATGGAACCGGACAGGTTTCAAGATTATCTTCCATTTAAAAAAATATAAAATAGATGCGTCTACCCAAAGTTATTAAGCAAAAGGCACTTCCTAGTTTTTTTGGGAGCGCATTTTTTGCGCACATTGATGAATAAAACAAAATTTAAAGCGATGACATATGTTTTTATCGACTCTAAATCATGCGTACAGCTGGAGTGAACATGTTTATGCAAAATTAGTCATTTTTTCAGTACACTGATAATTTACTTTACTCAAAAAACTGCTAAAATACCCTATTTTTCACATAAAATAAGCAATAAATCAAAATTCAAAGCGATGACATATAGTTTTTTTGGTCTAAAATTGTTCGTAGGATTGTACTCGACATTTTTGATGAACAATGAAAATGTTCTAATTACACTCTTATTTTGTTTTACCCGGAAAACTACGAAAATTCCATACTTTTTACACAAAGTAGTCAACAAAACTAAATTTAAAACGATAACATGTAGTTTTTTAGCCTTGAAATGTTCGTAGCAGTTTGGGGGACATACTTGAAGAATAATAGTGATGTTTTCATTACACTCAAATTTTGATTCACTCAAAAATCAACGAAAGTACCACATTTTTCACGCAAAGTGCTTAACAAAAATAATGGCTTACAATGTAAAGTAGTTTTTTACCTTTAAATTTTTCGTGAAAGCGTACTGGTCGTTCTTGATGAGTAATAGTGATGTTTTCATGACACACTTAATTTATTTTACTCGAAAAGCTACAAAAATACCATAATTTTCATACAAAACAGTCAATAAAACAAAATTTAAAGCCACAACATGTAGTTGTATGGCCTTAGATTTTCCGTTACAATGTTCTGGACCTGTTTTTGATAAAATGTTGATATTTACATTACACTAATATTTTGTTTTATAAAAAATATATGAAAATACCACATAAAAGCGAATAATAAAATTTAAAGTAATGATATGTAGTTATTCAACTTTGAATTTATCGTAGTAGTTTAGTGGATTTATTTGAACAATCCTAGTGAATTTTTTATTACGCTCATATTTTATTTCACTCGGAATACTAGGAAAATACCACATTTTTCACACAAAGTAGTCAACAAATAGAAATATCAGGCAATGCATTCTGGTTTTTTGGCTTGTTTTTTTTTTTTCTTGAAATGAAGAACGTTGAGCTATAATACCGCCTTCATGACACTCTTAATTCATTTTACCAAACAAGTTTTTAAAATACCATAATTTTCTTACAAAATAGTCAATAAAACAAAATTTGAAGCAATGACATGTAGTTGTTAGTCTTGAAATTTTCCGTTGGAATGTATTTGATAAAATTTTGATGTTCACATCCACGTTTTGTTTTACTCAAAAATCACGAATGTGCCAAATTTTTCACACAAAATAGTCAATAACATAAAATTTAAAACAAACACATGCAGATTTCTATTACTGACTTTGATGTACCAGTTTCAGGTTATCTACTTCCTGAAAAAAATACAAGGCAAACCGAAAATTCACCAGGGATTTTTTTTATTTGTTTTTATTTGAGTCCAGAATCCTATGGATTTTCTTCCAGAGGTTTTCCCATCTTTGCGGGCCCATATAGCCGAGGCGGTAAACGCACGGGTATTCAGCATGACCATGCTGAGGGTGACGGGTTCGATTCCCGGTCGGTCCAGGATCTTTTCGTAAAGGAAATTTCCTTGACTTCCTTGGGCATAGAGTATCTTCGTGCCTGCCACACGATATACGCATGCAAAATGGTCATTGGCAGAGGAAGCTCTCAGTTAATAACTGTGGAAGTGCTCATAGAACACTAAGCTGAGAAGCAGGCTTTGTCCCAATGAGGACGTTACGCCAAGAAGAAGAAGAAGAAGTTTTCCCATCTTTGCTCTCAGAGCCTCTCGTTGGATTTTTCCTCCTGCGTTTTGCCCAAACAAATTTTCGTGGAATTTATTCTCTTTTCTCCGGGAATATACATCAGATGTTGTGGTAGAATTTCTCTTAGAGTTTCTCTCGGAATTTCTCTTGAAGATTTTCCGCGATTTCTTCCGGTATTCCTCTTGGTACTTCTCCATGAGATTTTTCCGGGATTTCTAAGGTTTTTACAGAAACTATTGCTGTGATTTCAACTGAGGCTCCTCCCGGATTTTAAAGGTGTTTTTCACGAGTTTGCTTCTGGGATTTCTCCCAGAAGAAAGAAATTTCAATGATTTTTTTTTCTGGAGTTTCTCCCCGGATTACTACAGAAGTTACATCCGGAATATTTTATAAAGGTTCTTGCGAGTTTTTTTTTAAGTTTCACCTGAGATTACTCTACAATGAGGAACGCGAGAGAAACTTCGGAAGAAATCCTGAGAAGAACTGGGAAATCTCGGAAAAAAAAAACTCTGGTAGGAAATATTTACAAAATTCATGAAAGAACTCTGAAAATTTCTAAGAGAAATCCCGGGAGAAACTCCGGATGAAAACCAGCTACGAAATTCAGGAGAAATATCGGAAAACTCTTTGGCAGAAATTCCGGAAGTAATTATCGGAAATCTCTAAAAATATCGAAAAAAACACGGAAGAAACTAATACTGGGAGCAAATAAAAGAGAAACACTTTGCATGGGAACTAGGATGGAAACTTGAGAAAACTGGAGAAAGCCAGTTTTTTTTTAACTTCGAAAATGCTCCAAGAAAAAAAATAAGAGATTCCTGAAAAAATATGATAATAATCTAAATGAGTCCTTGGAGAAATTTATCAAGCAATCGCTAGAGGAATTTCTGATGAAACCCCAAAGTAATAATACACAGAAACATTTCAAAAGTTTTCTAAAAGAATTCCTCGAGAAATAGAACCCCTGAATAAATTCCGCATGAATTCTTGATGT
The DNA here is from genome assembly GCF_035046485.1 of Aedes albopictus. Lineage (NCBI taxonomy): Eukaryota > Metazoa > Arthropoda > Insecta > Diptera > Culicidae > Aedes > Aedes albopictus. The sequence continues at coordinate 211,656,269 of NC_085137.1, forward strand.
TTTTGAAAATATCCATGAAGGAATCTCTGGAATATTTTTGAAAGATTTTCGAAAAGAACTCACGACAAAACATTTTGGAAGAATCTTTGAAAGATATCATAAAATATAAATGCACCTTTTGGGAAATTCCTGAAAAACAAATGTATATAGAAGAGTTTCTGATTCAATACCGTAAAACGGGGTAGCATTGATAGTTTTTCAGGAAGTTTCCCTAATATTATTCCATGTATTTTTTCCTGATTTAATAGTTTTAAAACAAGTACTGGTGTCTCAGTTATAATCGCAAAGTAAGGATTGGACAGTTTTAATTGTTTTGGGTGATCAAAATTATTTTTTCATATGAGCGAGAACCACATTTTCATTTTGGGGAAACTTTGATAGTGCTCTGACAAACATATTAAATCCCAAAAAATATTTTAGATTGCAACGCAAAGAGTATCAGCATGATGGGAAAAGCCGTATGAAACATGTTAGGTTAATTTATTGCATCAAAAGATGAAGAATTTTATTAAATTATAAATAACAAATTGAGTCAGTACTCCACCTGAGTAAAAATTTCAGTGCTTTTAGCTATCAAAAATAATTATCTGTGTAAAAATATATTTTTTACGGTACATCAACATGTGACTATATGCTGCGCATAGTAAGTTCTCTTTATTTGAGTTTTTTTTGATTTTTTATTAACAAATTTAGAAAACAACGAATGTAATTGAAAGATCACTATTGTTTATCAAATATGTCTAGTACTTTTTTACAAATAATTTCATGGCAAAAAAACTATAATGCATTGACTCCAATTTTTATTTGATGACTACTTTTGTGTGAAAAATGTGGTATTTTCCTAGTATTTCGAGTGAATTAAAATATGAGGTCCAGAACATTGTAACGGAAAATCTAAGGCCATACAACTACATGTTGTGGCTTTAAATTTTGTTTTATTGACTGTTTTGTATGAAAATTATGGTATTTTTGTAGCTTTTCGAGTAAAATAAATTAAGTGTGTCATGAAAACATCACTATTACTCATCAAGAACGTCCAGTATGCTTTCACGAAAAATTTAAAGGTAAAAAACTACTTTGCATTGTAAGCCATTATTTTTGTTAAGCACTTTGCGTGAAAAATGTGGTACTTTCGTTGATTTTTGAATGAATCAAAATTTGAGTGTAATGAAAACATCACTATTATTCTTCAAGTATGTCCCCCAAACTGCTACGAACATGTCAAGGCTAAAAAACTACATGTTATCGTTTTAAATTTAGTTTTGTTGACTACTTTGTGTAAAAAGTATGAAATTTTCGTAGTTTTCTGGGTAAAACAAAATAAGAATGTAATTAGAACATTTTCATTGTTCATCAAAAATGTCGAGTACAATCCTACGAACAATTTAAGACCAAAAAAACTATATGTCATCGCTTTGAATTTTGATTTATTGCTTATTTTATGTGAAAAATAGGGTATTTTAGCAGTTTTTTGAGTAAGGTAAATTATCAGTGTACTGAAAAATCACTAATTTTGCATAAACATGTTCACTCCAGCTGTACGCATGATTTAGAGTCGAAAAAAACATATGTCATCGCTTTAAATTTTGTTTTATTCATCAATGTGCGCAAAAAATGCGCTCCCAAAAAAAACTAGGAAGTGCTTTTTGCTTAATAACTTTGGGTAGACGCATCTATTTTATATTTTTTTAAAAGGACGAAAATCTTGAAACCTGTCCGGTTCCATCGCAAAAAAAAGTTTTAAAATCGCTTGAAAAACGGCCGAGAAATACCTTGTCAAAGTTGGACTTCCGACTTTTTTTGGACCCTTGGTAGTTTAGGAGTTAACGAAAGAGAGGGAAACCAAAGAGAGCATCTTTTCTGCAGATAGGACCTTTAGACATGCTTGGCCTGATATTTTTCCAAATGCATAAAAATATCTCAATTAAGCAAAAGTTACAGACATTTCTCGAATGCTGTTAGTTGAATAGATCCTCGTGATTACCGTTCACAGAATTGTCACCAACACATAATCACCAGTGCCCATTCCAGAATGAGAACCATTGCAGCGTGATATTCCTAGATCAGACCACCACCGCAAAATGTGACACCGACCAATAAACGCTGATGCGCATCGATCTGTGAACATTACGATTCCCAATATGAGCCACACTCGGATGATGCGGTTGAACATTTCGCAGGAAAAAATATCTGTGTACCAATTAGTTGTCTGTTTGGCCTTTAATTATCAAATAATTTTCCCATTTATGTAAGGATAGAACAGTATTTTAACCGCAATTTGCCTCTACATGACTATTGTACACACACAGGATGCCATGTGACCACTTTGTTAACCATATTTGCAAAACCAAAGCGAGGCGAACAATATTCCCTCTGGACAAACTAAATAATCGTTAAACTGTGCTAAACCTTCCGTTTTGGAAGTGACTTGTCCTGACGAACGACCGGCAGTTAGTTAGTAGCAAGTACAAATTACCGAAAAAACCGAAACCGTCTAGACGGTAAAATTGATTTGTGTGTGAGCGACTGATGCACCCTCTCCATCCACCAACCCCCGCCCCCAAGTAAGTCTGGTGCACCACGTGGACTACTCCGTGGAAGGATAGTCTTTACTAATATCCTTGTCTTCAACGCGGCTGCCCTGCTGCCGGTGTTTTTTGCTTTCAAAGAACTGTATCGAATATGAGGTATAAACATTGCAAATAATTTCCTGAAATTCGTTTCAAATTGGTTCAAAATACATATAGCCAAAGTTTTCATGCGTTGAATGTTTACAGCCCACTTTCGATATAGTCGCCCTCCAGTCGTTTCAGAGAATTTCCCTCCACTTTTGATTTCCTTTCAACTCAACTGGATAATGGGCAGGGACAAATCGGCGAAGACGACCGCAAATGGCTTCGTGTTGTTGTAGTGGGTGAGAGCGATTCACGATGGAATGGCACAGACTGTGCTCCTCCGTTAGTGCTCACTCAGAGAGCAAAAAATTCACACAATAGATTTTGCGAACGATTTGCTTGACCAACACACGCGCTCTGATCGTTGGTGACAGAGGGTTGATGTCCTACAAAAGCGGATGTAAATAAGAGCATGGTAAATCGCTCGTTTATCTTTCTGGTGGGAATGACCTCGGAAGAAAATGGTTAAATTGTGGTTCTTTAAGAAAATGCTATCAAGGATGCGAGCTCGATGACAAGGATGCGAGTGGCAATGACTTTGGCCGATACTGACAAGACAAAGGAATAAAAATATATTCAAACCGTGGTCCGAAATGTAGTTGACTGACGATAATGGATGTTTAAGAAATCCATAGCGGAATCCTAGAAGTACCTCCGGAGAAATTTCTGAAGTAGTTACAGGACAACCCATACAAGAATTTCGATAGGATTCTAGAAACCTCTAGAGGAGTTTCTAGATAAATCGCTAGAGTGCATAATTCCAGGAGGAGTCCCAATTAAAAGATTAAAGATATCCCTGGATGTATCCCTAGATAAATCCCTAAAGGAAGTCATGGATAAACTTTTGAAGTAATTCCTGGAAGAATCACTGGAAGAATTCCTATTGAAAGCTCAGGAGAAATTACTGTTGGATTTACAGATGTAATCCTTGGAGATATCCCCTAAAGAGTACCAATGTTTGAGAAATTTCAGCATGAATTCCAGAAGAAATCTCAGCAAAAATTTCTGGAACAACCCCTGCAGGAATCCCGAAAGAAATCCCAAGAGAAATTAGTGAAGCAGTACCAAGAGACATTCCTGTATGAATTTCATTAATTTCATTTATTTAGTATTACATCAAATTCAAGATAAAACTGAATCAACAATATTTCTCCATAATACACGGTTCGTGGCTGCCGCTCTCCATCCTCGGTCGCGCCCGATGATCGCCAAGTCACGCTCCACCTGGTCCGCCCATCGTGCTCTCTGCGCTCCACGCCTTCTTGTGCCAACCGGATCAGTTGCAAACACCAGCTTTGCAGGGTTGTTGTCCGGCATTCTTGCAACATGCCCTGCCCACCGTATCCTTCCGGCTTTGACCACCTTCTGGATGCTGGGTTCGCCGTAAAGTGCAGCGAGCTCGTGGTTCATCCTTCTCCGCCACACGCCGTTCTCCTGCACACCGCCGAAGATCGTTCTTGGCACGCGTCGCTCGAAAACTCCGAATGCTTTGCTTGTAGGTCCTCCTCGAGCATGGTCCATGTCTCGTGCCCGTAGAGGATCACCGGTCTTATTAGCGTTTTGTACATGGTGCATTTGGTGCGTGGCTGAATCTTTTTCGACCGCAGTTTCTTCTGGAGCCCGTAGTAGGCCCGACTTCCGCTGATGATGCGCCTCCAAATTTCACGGCTCACGTTGTTGTCAGCCGTCAGTAAGGATCCGAGGTAGACGAATTCCTCCACCACCTCGAAAGTATCCCCGTCTATCGTAACATTACTACCCAGACGGATCCGGTCGTTTTCGGTTCCGCCTACCAGCATGTACTTTGTTTTTGAGGCATTCACCACCAGTCCGACCTTTGCTGCTTCGCGTTTCAGGCGGGTGTACAGTTCTGCCACCGTTCCAAATGTTCTAGCGATAATGTCCATGTCGTCCGCAAAGCACACAAATTGACCGGATTTTGTGAAAATCGTTCCCCGGCTGTTGAGCCCGGCTCGTCGCATCACACCTTCCAGAGCGATGTTGAAGAGTAGACATGAGAGTCCGTCACCTTGTCGCAGTCCCCGGCGAGATACGAATGAACTGGATAGTTCACCCGAAACCCTTACGCAGTTTTGCACACCGTCCATCGTTGCTTTAATCAGTCTAGTCAGCTTCCCAGGAAAGCCGTTTTCGTCCATGATTCTCCATAGCTCAGCGCGGTCGATACTGTCGTATGCCGCTTTGAAGTCGATGAACAGGTGATGCATTGGGACCTGGTATTCACGGCATTTCTGGAGGATTTGCCGTACGGTAAAGATCTGGTTCGTTGTCGACCGGCCGTCGATGAAGCCGGCTTGATAACTTCCCACGAACTCATTTGTTTTAGGTGACAGACGACGGAAGATGATCTGGGATAGCACTTTGTAGGCAGCATTCAAAATAGTGATCTCACATTCCAAATGGTCGCCTTTCTTGTGAATGGGGCAGATTACCCTTTCCTTCCACTCCTCCGGTAGCTGTTCGGTTTCCCAGATTCTGACTATGAGCCGATGCAGACAGATGGCCAACTTTTCTGGGCCCATCTTGATGAGTTCTGCTGCGATACCATCCTTACCAGCTGCTTTGTTGGTTTTGAGCTGGTGAATGGCATCTTTAACTTCCCTCAGCGTGGGAGTTGGTTCATTTCCGTCCTCCGCTGCACTGGCGTCGTCGTTTCTTCCGTTGCCGTGGGTTCCCGTGCTTACGTTCTCCACGCCGTTCAGATGCTGATCGAAGTGCTGCTTCCACCTTTCGATCACCTCACGTCCGTCCGTCAAGAGGCCTCCGTCTTTATCCCTGCATATTTCGGCTCGCGGCACGAAGCCGTTGCGGGATGCGTTGAGCTTCTGATAGAACTTCCGTGTTTCTTGGGAACGGCACAGCAGTTCCATTTCTTCACACTCCGCTTCTTCCAGGCGGCGCTTTTTCTCCCGAAAGAAGCGGGTCTGCTGTTTCCGCTTCTGTTTGTATCGTTCCACGTTCTGCCGAGTCCCTTGCTGCAGCATTACCGCCCTCGCTGCGTTCTTCTCCTCCAAAACCGTTCTGCACTCTTCGTCGAACCATTCGTTCCGTCGATTCCGTTCCACGTACCCGATGGTGCCCTCGGCTGCGTCGTTGATGGCTGCTTTCACTGTACTCCAGCAGTCCTCTAGAGGGGCCTCATCGAGCTCGCCCTCATCTGGCAACGCGGCCTCGAGACTCTGCGCGTATGCTGAGGCGACATCCGGTTGCTTCAGTCGCTCTAGGTTGTACCGTGGCGGTCGCCGGTACCGTACATTGTTGATGACGGAGAGTTTTGGGCGCAGTTTGACCAGATAGTGGTCGGAGTCGATGTTGGCGCCACGATAGGTCCTGACATCGATAATGTCGGAGAAGTGCCGTCCGTCCATCAGAACGTGGTCGATTTGAGATTCCGTCTGCTGTGGTGATCTCCAGGTGTAACGATAAGGGAGGCTGTGTTGCATAAAGGTGCTACGTATGGCCATATTTATGGAGGCGGCGAAATCAATGAGTCGTAGGCCGTTTTCATTCGTATGCTGGTGGGCGCTGAACTTACCAATCGTCGGTTTGAATTTCTCCTCCTGGCCTACCTGAGCGTTCAAATCTCCTATGATGATCTTGACGTCGTGGCTTGAGCAGCGATCGTACTCGCGTTCGAGCTGCGCGTAAAATGCGTCCTTGTCATCATCAGTACTTCCGGAGTGTGGGTTGTGCACGTTTATTATGCTGAAGTTGAAGAATCGGCCCTTGATCCTCAACCTGCACATTCTTTCGTCGATCGGCCACCAACCGATCACGCGCCTCTGCATATCACCCATCACGATGAAAGCTGTTCCCAGCTCGCGTTTGTTGCCGCAGCTCTTGTAGATGGTATGATTACCTCTAAACGTTCGCACCATGGATCCTGTCCAACACACCTCCTGCAGTGCTACGATGCCGAACCCGCGGTCCTTCAGTAGATCGGCGAGTATGCGGGTGCTCCCAATGAATTTAAGAAATCGCCAGTTCCACGTACTGAGTTTCCAATCGCAAGTCCTTTTTGTTCGCTGGGGTCGTTGCCGTTGGTCTTGGTTCGTATTATTCTGTTGCTGATTTTCCGTTACAATGGTTTTTTACGGTTGGCTCGTAGGGCCTGACACCAACCCCTACTTTCCGGAGGACCATAGTGCACAGTTGAGCTTAGAGTCCTTCCCTGGCACTCGGACGTAGATCAGCCGCCCCTAACATGGGGATCAGACGCTGTTGTGAGCCGCTCCTCCTGGAGAACAGACGCTCAGGTTTGCCGTATGAATACCATGAGATAGTCCTGGAGTAATCTCAATAGGAACTCCCCGGGAATCCATAGCCCCACAGAGAAAAACAGGGGGTGGCCAAAATGTTTGGGATAGGCAACTTTTTTTTCTCTTACAAAAAAGTTTAATAAATATGCTATAACTTTTCATTTAGACTGTTTGTCAACCTATTATATGTGCGTCATTGGTACAAATTTGGGCTCGATTGATTGATCTTTCGCAAAGTTAGAACCGTTCGGGTAAAACACTATTATTTAGACAACTAATTTTTGAGCTATCATATTTCGTAAACCAGTGAACCGAATTGAATGAAATTTTGAGCGTACCTTCACAATTTATTAATGCTTCATAAATAATTTAAACATAAGTATTTTTTGAACGTTGAAAAAAGTTGTCATAGATAGACACTTTTTGGATTTTTTCTCAAAAAAATGTAAATTTTTTTCAACAATGTCAATTATGTCAATAAATTTAATAATTGACTTTAAATAATAACCACACATAAACCCCAATACAATCCGGAATATCTGCGGAATGGTTCCGGATACTACATGGCCACTTGAGTGTTATAAACTAACACTAATTTAAAATCAAATAAGGGCGACTTCAAAAAAAAAATCGCAAAATCGCAATCGCAAAAAAAATTTACGCAATGTCAGCATTTTGAAAATGAGTTTTCTGGGGTTGGGTTCGTGAAGGTTAATACCGATATGAAAGGTGTTGAACATTGGTTGCTTTTTCAATTGAAAAAGCATTTGTACAGTATGTATTCTTGTTCAGCTATTATTACTATTATAAAGTCATAATTTAGCATTAATGCTTGTTTGTAGCTTACGATTGTTAGTTGGGCCTTCAGATATCTCTCCTGAAATGACTTATATCTGTAATCGTATTTTCTCTGACAGCTTGCCAGGTCTATAAAAACTTCTTCAAAAATCGTTAAAAAATCCGAGGGAAAATTTTAGGAAGCTATCCCGAAAAACTATGACTTATGAGTACTATGAGAAATTCCTGAAGAAACTTTAGATACATTTTTGAAGAGTTCGGGGGAACTCCAATGAAAAAAAAAAAAGCGAAAAGTTTTGCATATCGGGAAAACCTCTAGAAAAAATCCCGGGAGGTACTACTGCAAAACTTTGGTAGAATATCCAGAAACAGCTCTCCGAAACCCCGAAATAACTTCGAAAAAAAAAATCGGAAGAAACTTTTCATGGGATCATAGGCAGACAAAACCTTGGAACTTGGGAGAACTGGCGAAATTCCAAAAACACTCCAGCAAATCTCCAAGAATGCAAATACAAGTAAGAACTCACGAAAAGAATTGTGTGAGAAACTGTGAAAGAATTTAAAGAAGAAATTTCGGTAAAAATACGAAGAGAAATTTTGGAAGGAATGCAAGAAAAAATCATGGACAGAATTTCGAGAAACATTCTCAAACTAATGTCGGAACCAGTTCAGGATAGGTTTTTAATCAAATTTCTAAAGGAATTTCGAAACTTATTCCTAAGTTTCGGTGGGAATGTCAATGTAATTTCATGCAAAAAAAATATTTTTTTAAAGAATTTCAAGAATTTACCTTTTTTTATTTATTTTTTTGATTTACATAGTTTTGCACATTTTACTTAATTTTTTATGATATTTCTGTATAATTTTTAAAAACGGCAGCTATATTATCGCTCAATTAAAAATTAGAAATTAGCAATAAACTTGATCAAAAACGTCTAACACTTTGTATGGGTGAAGCAATAAAAATTCAGGTTTTTGTTGAATAACTGGAAATTCTATGGATATTTTTCAATAGTTTTTTGTGCAGATGATAAACAGAAGGAACATCTCTCTGTTGGTAAAGACTTTGAATGTTTTTAAATACTTTTTCTGTGAGATATTGGCTATTGCTAGTTTTTGGCGTTTCAGTGCGCGTTAATATTTTAGTCTTTAAAAACATAGTAAAATTTATAAAAATTCTGCCAATTTTTGTATTATAAATTTTCTAAACCCCTCCCTCCGGGAAAAACCTGAAAACTCAGCGAATTGTATATTCTACTATGAGTGGACACCCTGTATATTGCTTTTTTCAACAAAAATGTAAAGGAATTGTCACGATGAATGTTGATCCCAGAATTCAAACTTCTTTATTACATGAAATATTCTGATTATTTTTTAGTTTTGAGTACCCAAACTTGTCACAATCATTTAATTTTTTTTTTCATGTACACGTAATTGTTTGCCGGCAAAAAAAAAATATCGTGATGAATGTTGATTTTAACCTGAAAATAGAAATTACCTGTATTTTTCGTTATTTTGTGAAAATTTCGAAGTTTCTAAAACTTTTTGTTCCCACTATTGCTCTGATAAAGTATTTCAATGTACAAGTGTTTTTTTTTCAAGCAATTGTCAGTAATCATCACCCTCTGCAGGGGTTATTGTAATGAATGGTGTACCTTGAGTCTGGGAGTAGAAGTTTACTACAAACAGCTTGACGGGAATGTTCACAAAGACATCGCTGATTCGATAAATCACGTACTTGTGTAGATTTTTTTTTGTATCAACTAATGGATATGGGCCAGTCTTCAGGATTTCCAGCGAATATTGGTAGTTCTGCATGAATAACCTGCCGAGAAAACGTTTTCTGCAGCCCACACTCCGAAACAGTGCTGTTGACATTCCCAAGTTATATTTTGACGACAAATGAGTCTTGAAGAAGTCTTCAGAACCGTCTTAAAACCTTATACCTTTTATTCTTGTTTTATGATGGTTCTACGGACCTCTTGTTACGTACAAAAGGCTGAAACACGAAAGGCTGAAATAACAAAAGGCTGAATTACGAAAGGCTGAATCACAAAAGGCTGAAAATGTCAAAAGGCTGAAATAACATAAGGCTGAAATAATGATTCGACTAGTTTTCAAACGGCGAGCCAAAAGGCAGTCATACGAGCCTAAAGGTAACACTAACATCACAGACAAACAGACATAACACTCTAATTATTCATATCGTACACTGATATAATGATCTTTATAAAATTTTGCTAGTTGGCCGACCCCTCAGCCCTGACACTTGCATTGGTTTTGCTTGAGTTTCATATTTGACGCACACTACCTCTCATTGGTTGATGGTTCATTGGACGAACATGCTTCCGTTACTATGTTCGAAATCGGAAAGCGTTAGGACTGTTTTTCCGCGCTAAAGTATGCATTATTGATCGCCTACATCAGTGGTGCTCAGGCTAGAGGATACCGCGGGCCAAATTTGCAATTTGAGATCGACCTGCGGGCCGCATAAAACATCGATGCACAAAAACTACAACAAGAATAATTCTAAAGCATATTTATTAAAAATCTGTACTGTTCAATTTAGATTCATGAGTTTGGTTGAGAAAAACGTTTGAGCTTCAAATTGAAATTCAAACAAATAATTGAGAAGTTGCCCCTAGAATTGCCTTGAAGCCAGTTCAAGAACTTGTCAAGCAGCTTTTATAAGAATTTCTTTTGAATAGCTGCAAAAAGGTTTGCTGGATTTTCTCCTGAAATTTCTTGTGGAGCTGCTCCAAAAGGTTTTCGAGAAACTTCTTGAAGTTTCTTTTAGTTTTTGTAGAATTCTCTTGGAACACCTCCAAGAACTCCTCTTAGATTTGCCTTTGGAACTGTCCAGAAGTTACTTCAGAAATTCCTCATTAATCGTTTCGAAGAATTTCTCCTAGAATAGCTTCCGGATTTTTCCGAAAATTCTCCAGGAGTTTCTTGAAGATTTTAGTAAATTGATTTTCCTCAGGCGTTCTAGGCATCTTTTGTGTCTTGATGCAGTTGGTCCTGGAATCTTTCTGTTGGTCGAGGAATTTATTCAAAAATTGTTTAAGAAATTTCTGTTAGAGTGGCATCAGTAAATTTTTCTAGGAGATGCTCCTATAATTTCCATTCGCCAAAACTTTCTCATTGAGTTTCTTCAGGTTTATTTTCTCCAGGATGATTTGAGTTTCTCCATATGTTTCGCTTAGAGTTGCTTAAAAATTTTCTCCAATAATGTTTCCTGGAGTTTCTCCAAAAGGGCACAGGAGACGCTTTATGAATCTCGCCTGAGATTTTTTTTCTTTAAGTTCGTTCAGGTGTTTCGCTTAGACAATTCAAATTGGATTCGTAAGTTTTGTTTTGAAAAATGTGTGAGTCTTATAATAGAAATTTAAACAAACAGTGAAAATTAAACAATATTGGCAAGTTGAGATTTGTTGAGAATTTTGTCAAAAACTTCGTGTTTTGTGTTTTTATGTTCTTCGGAAAGGCGAAATGTGAAATATTTGCTCAGCGTTGCATTGACTGCGCTTAAAAACTGAATCTAATTTTTAAATGATTCAAGATTACATTTTTAACAAACTTTCATTTGATTCGTACCACTTATAAATCACTGGCTTCGTGACTTAGCTGAAATACCGAAATATTCCGGAGTTGCGATTTCGAATCTTACCAGAACGGATTGTTCTTTTTGTTTATTCATCATTTAATTTGTGTTCAACACTGTAAAAATTGATCAGTATTTTTTGTTTGTTTGATTTCTTAATAAATTTAACGAGTTATTTCAAATAATCGCTCAAAAATTTCGATTCGTCTTAAAGTACTCCGCGGGCCGCATCTTAAAGCTTGGAGGGCCGCATGCGGCCCGCGGGCCGCAGGATGAGCACCACTGGCCTACATAACTATGACAGTATTTCTCCAAAGAATAGCATATATTTAAAAGAAGGAAAAATCTCTGATCACATTGTTGGCAGCTGTAATGGTAACCAATCTCCATAACAGCATGACTCGAAAGAATAGCTCATGCTCAAAGAAGGAAAAATCTCCAATTGAAATACCATCAGTCATTTTTTGTGTTAGTTGGTATGCACTCTTCACTAAGCACATTCTATGACGAGGACTCATATATGTAGCCGATCTGGTTAGCGAACGAGTAGTCATGCTGAGGGTAATGGGTTCGATTCTCCCTCGGGCCAGAAACTTTTTGTAATGGAAAATTCCTTGACAACCGCGGGCATAAAGTATCTTCCTGTCTGTCACACGATATATGTACCAATGCAAAGTGGTCATTGGCAGAGAAGGCTCTCAATTAATAACTGTTGAAATGCGTGTATAAGCTGAAAGCAGGCTTTGTCTCAGTTGGGACGTTACGCCAGAAAAAAAAGAAGAAGAAGTACTATAACTCATTTCCTGCATTTTTGCAATTTCAGCCTTTTGTACATTCAGCCTTTTGAAATTCAGCCTTATGTTACTTTCAGCCTTTCGTGTTCAGCCTTTTGTGCATTCAGCCTTTTGAAATTCAGCCTTTTGTTAGCATCCCTGGTACACACTTAGAAAAAAACACCGACTTCGGTAATATTTCACCGAAATCTCAACCGTTAAGTTTTTTTACGGGAAAAATTCGGTGACGTTTACAGAACTTCGGTAAAATTTGACAGATAAACGATAACATTTTACCGAAGTTTGGTAAGTTTTACAGGATATCGGTTTACAAAACGCTCAGCAGTTGAGATTTCGGTAACAATTACCGAAATCTAAACCGCAGAGCGTTCGGTAATGGATTTTTAACGAAATTCTGTAAAAAAAACAACAAATTTCGGTAAAATGTTATCGTTTATCTGTCAAACTTTAACGAACTTCGGTAGAACTTGCTACCTTTACCGAGTTTTTCCTGTAAAACAAACTTAAAAGTTAAGATTTCGGTAGAACATTACCGAAGTCGGTGACTTTTTCTAACTGTGTATGTCTTCAATTTGTGCTTTCAATACGTAGAGATGCAATTGGAGAATATATAAACGCCTATTGATTTGTTCTTTTCTGAATTCATTTTTGTTGTAGTCAATGTATCATTTGATATGAAAATGGCTTTTATGGTCTTGGCAAAACTCGAATACCTTTATCAGGGACTCAATTACTGCCGATTCTTCGAAAATGGTGATCGGTCAAGTGCAAGGTGCCAAAATTCAGAGCGATTCCGGGAGGAGGTTTGTCCACAGTTACCTACACAGTTAGAAAAAATCACCGACTTCGGTAATGTTTTACCGAAATCTCAACCGTTAAGTTTGGTTTACAGGAAAAAATCGGTAAAGGTAGCAACCTTTACCGAAAGTCGTTAGAGTTTGACAGATAAACGATAACATTTTACCGAAATTTGTTAATTTTTTACAGAATTTCGTTGAAAATCCATTACCGAACGCTCAGCGGTTGAGATTTCGGTAAAAACTACCGAACGCGATTAGCTGTGTAATTTCAACCATCAAATGCTGTGAGGGAAAACTCAATAAGTTCGGCATTCATTGTTCAACAGAACAACACTGTGTAACCGAGGTGGTTAAGGGACTGGTACAAATATAAAAGATTATCATGTTACCATGATACGCGGTACTGACCCCCTCTTTATTAAACTTATCACTTAAATACTAGTTTACATTATTCATCTCTCTTTCTCTTTCTTCTCTCACGCTTAACAGTTTTGTTTTTGAAGAGACAAAAACAATTGTAAGTGGAATTTTGCGCGTGACCGTGAAATTAACTTTTGCTTATTTTGGTCAGCACAAACAAACCGTTGCTCACCTTCTCTGAATTTCTTCAAGGATTATTCCAGAAATTCCATCAGAAATTTCTCTAGAAGTTGCTTCGAGATTTTTTTCATAGATTGAATCCCTCAACCTTTCAGGACACGCGCCATCAAGCAACCGAAACTGCACCGCGGTCACGCTGTATACGACGTGCGAGGTTTTTTGTTAGTGTTGTACTTTTTACAACAGCGCGCGTGCTAAAGGGTTAAAAAACCTTGAATGTCTAGGGTAATTCGCCAATTGTTGAACACTACCCAAATGTAGAACAGTTTCTGAATATATTATTATAAATCTTACTTAAGTAATTTTCATCCAACGTAAACGTAAGATGTAGATGCATATACATGAGGGTCACGATATTGCTCTAATTAAGTTATAAAATTATACATATTTTACGTCAAAAAAATTGATTGAAAATTTTGTACCGCTGATGACACGAAAACTGCACAAATTCTTAAGATTAATTTTAAGAAATTGCTGTTACAAAATAAGCTTTGCGGGCAAATCGGCCACAAATATCAAAGGCACACCATAGTTATAAGAACTTGAAGGATGTCATTAACAGTTTAACATTGTTTAAAATCACATTTTCATTGTAATTTATTTTGAAAAAATATTTTTCTCATCACACTATCATTATGTATCCATGATCCAATTGTTGAACACTGGCATAACCTACTATGTTAGCATGACTTTTTTTCACTTTTCCTAACTGTGCATTTCATGGGGTTTCAAGGGCGTTCCAGGGATGTTTTAGGAGTGCACCAGTGGGCTTCAGAAAGTTTCCAGTGGTTTTCAATGGGTTTCAAGGGCGTTCCAGAGGTGTTCAAGAGGAATTCAGAGTGGTAAGGGGCTCCCAGGAGTATTTTAAGGCGTTCCAGGAGGCTCAGAAGCAACCCATGGATTTTCAAGGGATTTCAGGGTCGTCCCATGAGTGTTCTGGGGTTGAGTGGGTCCCATGGGTTTCAGGGGCTTTTCAAGGCGTACTTTTCTTCTATCGTTTTCGCTTCTAATCAAATCTTCTCTGCCATTTTTGCATCTAGTCATGTTTAAAATGGTTTCAGTCCACTAGACTACCCATGATCGCATAACTGTCCCATATGAATAGGAAACCCAGCAAATATGGGACTGATATGCGATCATAGGCAGTAGAGCTCTCTTCAAATGTGCGATTACTTGTCATTTAAATGAATTGTCACTAGCTCGGACTAGATGGGCACAAAACACGAAAAACCTGAAAAAAATCCGCCAGAGTGAAAAAATATCGGATGTCGGGTCAAAGTCGGGCCAAATTTTATCAAATGTTGGACCACTGTTGGACTCACATCGGACTGTTGGGTCTATGTTGGGTTTGGTGGCCAAAATAAAAACAGATGAATGATAGGTTGATGTCGGGTTATACGTCATCAATTACGAACAAAGCTTCAACCGTTCAACAATTGGCTTCTTTGGCGGTGTTGAGATAATTCCATATTCAGAATCTGCATGCAAAACTGAGCCGAAATCCAAATTCTCATGAACTTTGGAGCCCGGGAACCTATTTAAAAATCAGTTTGAAGTTTGTATGGGAGCGATTTGTCGAATCACCCCTCGTCGCATTTTGTACTGGGCGGAGCTGTCAAGCAGTTGGCCAGCTGTCAAAAGGTGATTTCGAAAAATCTCTTCGAAAGCGATTTTATGTACCAAAATGAAGTTCTAAAAATCTGAAAAAAATCATGGTGGTTCAGAAAAAGGTGCTCTTTCGTATAAAATCAAAAAATCAACACATTTTTCTTAATTTAAAAACCCAATTGGCGAGAACCGTCCAACATTAGGATGAGCTAGCTTAAGGAAGCGTTCAACATTTGGGTTACAGACTTCCCATACAAATGTTCTATTTTCTCTTAGAAAATGGAATTTAAGGGAATACAAATTCAATGGGCAGTATAAGGGATAAGTAGATCTAGACGTTCACTGGATATTTTTCAACTAAAGTGGAATTATGCACGGAAAAACAAATGAAAACCAAAATGCCGGTACTAACCGTTCAACAATTGGCGAATTACCCTATGTATTTTTCTAAAAATTTGCTTTCATAAAATACGAAATTTAGAATTCCAACAAAATAAAATTCCAAGAAGTTCTTTAGAAGATCTTCCAAGGCTTGTTTACAGAAAAGGTTCCATGGATTCATTAAAATCAAAATTAATATTTCTAAATTTACCTTCAACAATTTTTCAGTGATTTTTTTTAGAAAGTCTCACAGATTCTTTCCTTTAAAAATTTCTTCAGAAATTGCTTTTATTTGATTCAATAATTTCTTTAGATACTTCTTTGTATTTCTTCCCAAAATTTCCCTCCCCATCCAGTGCCGGATTTAGGCTTCGGGGGGCCCGGGGCTAACTTTATAATGTGGGCCCCTAAAAACAAAATTGTGAATATGTCAACAAAAAAAATAAAAATAAAAATATTTGATTTTTAACTTGTAATAATGTAAGTTGGAAAAGTGAGTATCAATAAACTGCGCGCCAATTGTCATTAAAATAATGCCGGGGCCCGTGGCGTAGTTGGTCACACGTTCGCTTTATATGCGGATGGTCATGGGTTTGATTCCCAGCCCCGGCACTTGCAATTTTCGTCAGTTGCTTTTCCCCCGAGAGCAACTGACACTGACCCTCTTCTGAGCCCCATGGCTCAAACGGACCCGGATACCTGGACATCGGCGAACTGCTACTCATAATGGACCCCCAATCGGACTGGAAAGGAACAACGGCCATCCATCATCATCCTTGTGCTCATCATTCTACTAGGTATAAAGCAGAAAAAGTGAAAGCAGCAGAAAGACAACCAATTCGATAAAGTAGAATAGAATCTAGGCGCTGTACAAAATGTAAGTGCAGCTGTTGAAATTGCTCACGTAGTGCCCCAGTGGACAATAGAGCTGTAAATTAGGTTAAGTGATTAGGAACAAAAAAAAATTTCATTAAACAAAATGTCTAATATACTACATTTTTTAAATATAATGAGATGAAAACCCAACCCATACTAAACCAGAGCCATGTAGTTTCATTGAAATTAGCACATACATTTGATGATATTATGGTTTGAAAACGTTGATTGCCTTCAGTTTCAAGCGCTGTCTTGTAAAGGTAGTGACAAAAACGAAAAAAAAAAATCAAAAAAATTTCAGAAAATTAGGCTGTTAGAGATCATTGAATATTGAAACAGAGATTGATTAGCGTCAAATAGACGAAAATAAGGTTTGAAGTTGAAAAACACCTTCGCATTTTTTTCCTGCCACATAGGGTACTGGTAAACTTCCAAAGCATGTGGCTCCCATTTTCATCCTACGAAAAACAAAGGATTCAATCCTGTTTGTTTTGTTTCTTATTTTTGTATTTTTTGTTGAAAGTGAGCACGCATGAAAACAAAAAGAACGGCATCAATCGGTGCCGTAATCGCTTGTTTTTGAATAGGACGCATATGGGAGCGTGAGATTAATGATGGCACTCATACCCTACTATAATCGAAAGAGCAAAACATGTTTGCACCAAACATTATGAAACATAGGATTTTGATATAAAATAATCCAAAATTATGAAATTTTTCAAGTGAAAATTTAGGTTTTGAAATAATCTGAATGCCTTCTTAAAAGAACCCATTTATAACAGCTCTAGGACATCTATAAAATTTAATCGTCTGTTGAAGTGCATTTTATATAATTTTGTTGAATAAAATATATAGTGCTTCAGGATTCTTGAAGGGCCCCCCTAATCGGGGGGCCCGGGGCATTTGCCCCCTTTGCCCCCCCTTAAATCCGGGCCTGTCCCCATCCCCATCCAAAAGGAATACTTACTTCCCAACTAACATTTTTGCTGTATAAGAGCTTATGCGAGCTTTCTTCGAAGAGCGTTTGCTCCATAAGCTGTTATGCAGCTACTTTTGTTAGTTGGGTTACTTTCAGTCCTGAGCACCCACGGTGGTGCAGATGGCCGATTTGAAATATCTCAATCCTAGGCGATTGCCAGCCATCGCCTTGACCTGTGACCAGGTCAAATTTCTGTCAGCTTCCTTTATTTCCTTATTGAGACTGCGCCGCCATGAGCCTCTGGGTTTGCCTCTGCTGTGATGTCCTGCTAGATTCTAATCTTGTTTGCGGATTTCGTTTCCGCCCCTGCGTATGATGTGGTCCACCCATCTCCACTTTTGCTCCCAAATTTCTGTCGCTATCGGTTTTTGATGACATAGACGATGGAGCTCCACGTTGGAGATTCAATCGTGAGGCCACCATGCACGAACTATATTATCCGCAGCATCTATTGATGAAGACCTACGGCCGTTGAGTGTTTTTCACTGATACACACCATGTTTCACTGGCCTACAGCAGCACAGCTTACACAGTTCGAAAAAAAAATCTGTAAAATTATGACGGATCGAATGTAACAAAAGGACCCCGTCATATATGATGGAAATTTTTGTGCGATCTTAAAATTACATTGCAAATATCTATTAGAAAATATAAAGAAAAATTGAGCACCGATCGAGAATTGAACTCAGATCCTTGGAGTGTAAGTAGCACGCCCGAGCTCTCTCGGCTATCTCAGCTTGTTGAATAGCAGACAGTCAAAGTTAAACCAGTGTTGCGAATACTCACTTGCTTCTATCTCAGTCCAGAAGCATGCTATCAAAAAATTATATTTGAAGGACTTTTAGATTGTAGTTTAATCTAAAAGTTTGCCGAATAAAGTAAAGGTCGCAGACGCATACCAAAACCGTGAGAGAGCTGTGAGCACAAGGTGAGTATAAATTACACGAATTTTACTCACCTCGTACTCACAGCTCTCTCACAACTTTGGTATGCGTTTGCAACCTTTACTTTATTCGGCAAACTTTTAGATTAAACTACAATTTAAAAGCCTTTCAAACATCATTTTTTGATAGCGTGCTTCTGAACTGAGATAGAAGCAAGTGAGTATCGCTCTTGCAAGTGAGTATTCTCAACACTGAGTTAAACTGCTTCTACCATAATGCACGCATTCCCGACATGCTCCGGCTGCTGCAGAGAGTACTGAGAGAGCCAACGGGGAACCGCCACAGCTGCGAGCAGCCGGTCGTTTAGCTGATGACGGAGAGTGGCCGGCATGATATGTAGCAGATGCATGTAAATTTAAAGCGAATATGCTATAAAATCTGTAAACAAGCCGTCTGACCAGCAGCGGGCTGCTCGGCTGACGTTATTTACATTTTTCTGTCGTAAATTTCAGTTGATCTTCAATTTACGTGCTGTTTAACTTTCATATTTTTTTGCTGTGTACCACATTAAAATTTCCATCTGGTAGTTTGTCTCCAAGGGTGCGTCGAACATATTGCAGACTGCTGGAGCTGATCCAAAGCTAACCATCGCAATCAAATGATAGTGATGCTTTCGGAGGATCTCTCCTTGATTCATGCCTGGTGACCAGGGATAGGGTGCGACTCAAAACTCTTTGCGTGCCGCACACGCTGTTACGAGACAGCACAACAAACCAGAAGGAGACGAATACGTGCAATCGGTTGTGTGTTGCTCGCTTACTTTGCCGCACGCTTGAGCTCTCCTGTCTCTCACGCTTTGTCGTAATCACTCTCTCGGTGCTTGTCTCCGTGCTTTGCACTTGGTTTCATACTACGCATGATTGGGAAAATTACGAATCAAACGACCTATCACTTGTCAACCCTTGACAAGCTTAACAATTTTGCCGAAAACGCAAACTCTTAAATTAATTTATTAAGTGATTTTTTTTCTGTTTGGTAACAAGCACAGTCCCAAGCACCGTGCATTAGGGTAACGGTTGAATTTTGGACCCCTAGAGGACATTAGTTTGAATTTAAGTGAAAATCAAACAGATTCAGACGGTATTTACACCGCGTAATGATGATGTTGGTATGTTTGTAAAAGCCTCCATTGACCGTTAAAAATACCCACAAGGTCATTTCTAACTGAAAATTTGATGAAAATAACTGATTTTTGAAGCATCAGTTTTCACTGTTTTGGACACCCCAATATATTTTGGACCCTGTTCAGTATATATTTTGGACACCCAGTGTTTAAACTCGTTTGAAACTATTTTGGAAGAATTTGCCGCTTGAATATGCTGGATTACATCCCATTTACTTGATTGACAAAGGCTGATTAGACGAACTTTGCGAATTTAGTGCGCTAGAATGATAAACGTTTTTGTTTACATCTGCAAGTTTCCTCAGCACCGCAATCTCTTTTTGTAAACATGAGGCGACACTCGCGCGGATGACGAGATTGTTAAAAATTAATTTCAAGACAAATAAGGATATTTCCAGTAAGGAAATGATTGCTGCCCGTGCAGAGCAATCTTATTTAGCGAATGATTCTAAAAATGTTCGTCATCTCATCATTAAATCGGTGTAAGTTGTGATAATACGACCCAGGGGGTCCAAAATATATGGGGGTCCAAATTATATTGGTTACCCTACTCCCTGCGCTGTAGAGCTAGTGCTGTGGTTTGTCTCTCGTACAATTACGAAAGCTCTCACTCATACGTCTCTTGTCTCTCGGCAAAACGGGAGACAAGCACTTGCGATTGTGTGAAGCACACGTTTTTTTCGCACCGCTCGGTGTATGCCGCCAATCCCTGCTGGTGATCATAACTCCCGCCTCCAGTTAACAATATATTTAATACCCTCTCAATTACCCTCTTCCATGAATATTTAGACACATGGGAAAACAATAAATTGACAAAGATTCATTAGGGTTCAACTGACAGTATCGATTTATCTTTATCGATCCTCTCTTTGCGTCATTACAGAATGTGTATTGAGTTTTCGAAAAAAAAAATTGGTAAAAATACACAGTTTCCTTTTTGTCATAGGAACATGATGAATGAAGATTTATTTTATTTTGATCTAGTTTTTTAGCAAAAGAAATAATCGACCAGGTCAGATCGATCAGATCAGTTAGACCCCAACGAAAAATCATTGTCGAAATAGTAGATAAAAAAGGAGCAATCTCACCAATTTCAAAACAGCATCGTCGTCTACGGTGTAAAACGGGGCAATAGTGGCATGCACCATCTTTCTTTGTATACCTGCAAATGTCTGGACAAGAATTGTCTCCCGAAAGCAATCAACATCCAGATCCAGTATGATTTCCTCGGTCTTAACCTTCCTGTTGCATCACTTTGGGAACAGCTCGTCTTTTCGTTCTCCGTTAAAATACTGCTTCGTTATTTATATAAAAAAAAATAAAACCAGAATGTGATGAAATGCATACAATTTCACCTTAACACATCAAGTATTTATCAGTAAAAACAATTTATTTCATGTTATCTTCTCTTCTTCTATCTTTTTACAGGTATGCCCGGTGAATGGGATTAATATAAATAGTAAGTGAATAAGAATATCATCATATAGTTTGTTGCAAATATATTTAGCTGAATCAATTCAAATCAAGGCTAAGACTGGTCAAAGTCTTGAAAGACTGCCAAAGATTTTAAAATTTACCCCTTTAGCATCATAGACTGATTAGAAAGTACATCCCAAGGTACACCCCGAAAGTGGTTGGCTTTAAATCTATGTATACGCACATGTAGAATACCATTATTAACCTTCCGTAACTCGCGTGGTAGGCCACCACCACCTGCATCACGCTAATGCTGAACACAAGAAGTGAGATTTTTTCAACGTGTTGTACAAGATACAACAGCGCGATCGCACAAGGGTTAAACACGTTGCAAAGTTTCTTTTTTTTTCATATAAAGCATTCATTATTTCACAACCCTCCGTTCAGCCCTTCTGGAGCGGCCCATAGACCTCCCTCCAGCGTATTTTCGAAAGCACCAGATGCTGCATCTATGGCGTTGAAAATAACCAAAGCTTGATCACCTTCAATACCCAATGTCGCCAAATATGGTAAAACCTCTCCAACAGCCATGGATGCTAGTTGAGTGACCGCGGAATAAGCAATCGCTGCAGCCAATAGCGAAGCTACTCCTGATGCCAGCAATGCACCCACAATCAGCCCCAACAGCGGTCCGGTTTCCATTGTGAAACAATCGTTGACAATTCGAGCTACAAACATACAGCTATCGTAGCCCTTGTGTCGGATTTTGTCCACACAAGCACTGGCGCCTCGCTTGAAAGTCTTCTCGTCCAACTTGTATCCCCCACACTGAACATACAGACGATCGAAGTTTGGCTCACTAGCTCCACTAAACAATCCCTGGCGGATCAAAATGCAACGTAACAAACACCTGGCACGGTCCGAGACATCGAACTTGTTGCGTGCGAAGAAATCCAACTCCGCTGCGTCCACCTGTAGCAACTGCGCACACTGGAGAATAGTGCTAGTGACCACCAGCTTCGCCATTGGAACGAGCTGCGGAGTTCCTACGAGGTTGCCCCATTGCTCCAAGTAGCACTCCTTGTAGATCGACGCCGTGCAGCAAACTGCTCCGCATGGAGCCGCTTCCAGCCTATCGTCGAGACATTGCAGAGTCCGATTCAGGTAGTTAACATCGTTGCAATCCGGTCGGAAGTGTCGGCTGTACGGGATGTATTGTAGACCGGAGCTGTCGTTCCAGGATCGTAGTACCAGTGCTTCGCAGCGGGCTTGACACTGTGTGCTTGCACCAAGATATTGGTTGCACTCGAAGGTAGCTCGTTGGTAGCTTTTTTCGACGAGGTTTCCTTTGGTTGATGCGGCGAAGTTACCGGTCGTACTGAGAATCCATAGTAGACCAACGGTCAGGCACTGGTAGTTCATCCTTGATCTGCGTTAGGGACACTAAGACTTTTTTTCTGCATGGTGGTGCTATATACTTGGCTTATTGTGTAAACATCATATCGCTTGATAAGCACGTGGTTCGTAGACATTGCTTTGCGATCTATGCTCGTTAAATAAAAAAGCACGTTGCCACGATAAGGCAGTACCCCGTTGTGTAATTATGTCTACTGCAACCTTCATTATTGCGAAATGCTTCCATTATATTTATGTACACATACGCTCAATCGGTTGTATGAATGAAAAATAGTAAACAGTGCTTGGAGTACAGTCTACAGATGTTTTCACGTTTCCTACCTAGACGGGCGACAGCACGCGACGGTATACTTACTTACTGACTTTCAGTCCTGGGCACCCACGGTGGTGCAGAGGGCCGAATTGAAAGATCTATCCTGGGCGATCGCCTTGACCTGTGGCCAGGTCAAATTTCTTTCGACTTGCTTGATTTCGTTGTTGAGGCTGCGCCGACACGAGCCTCTGGGTCTGCCTCTGCTGCGATGTTCTATTGGGTTCCAGTCTAACGCTTGTTTGCAGATTTCGTTTCCGCCTCTGCGTAGAGTGTGTTCGACCCACCTCCACTTTCACTACCGAATTTCTGTCGCTATCGGCTTTTGATGACATCGACGATGGAGCTCCACGTTGGAGATTCAATTGTGAGGCCACCATGCACGATTTATATACCGCAAGCATCTATTGATGAAGACCTGCAGCCGTTAAGTGTTCTCCACTGATACACACCAGGTTTCACTGGCATATAGCAGCACAGATTTCACATTCGAGTTGAAAATTCGGATTTTGGTGCGTCGACTAATCTGGTTGTTTTTCCATACATTTCTTAAACTCGCAAAAGCTGCCCTCGCTTTCTTGATCCTTATACCTATGTCAACCTTGGTGCCGCCATCGGCCGCCATTTGGCAACCATGATATTGGAAGCTTCCAACATTCTCCACTGATTTCCCAGCTATCATAGAGCTGGAAGGGTTGACCGTGTTTACATCCAACGATTTAGTCTTGTGGACGTTGATGATAAAACTTGCCGCTGAGGAGCGATTGGCAGGATCATCGAGCTTGCGTTGCATATCAGAGCGCCGTTGTGTTACGAGAGCAACGTCATCAGCCAGTTTGAAGTCATTTAGGTGCTCCATGGTAATGGGCTGCCACAGCAATCCACGATATGGAACACGATCAATCACACCTACCAGGATCTCGTCGATTACGATGTGGAACAGTAGCGGTCACTCCAGCAACGACCCGGATCGGATCGGACAAACACCCTACTCTGCACGGAAATGCCCCGAACTGGGCTTCAATGAGGCCGATGATTTTCTCAGAAAGATATTCCCCTAACAAGCCCAGGTTAATCATCATCAGAAAGACCCTTGCACATGAAGGCTTCCCACATGTTTCCGTGATTGCAAGCTTTTTCGGAATCAATGAACACCAGGTAGAGAGACTCTTGGAATTCATTGATTTGCTCCAGGATGATTCTGAGCGTGACAATATGGTCCACACAGGATCGTTCGGCACGGAATCCTGTTTGCTGCCGTCGGAGAGGTGCGTCAACCTTCTCCTGCATCCGGACAAGGATAAATTTGCAAAGGACTTTGAGAACGATACATAGAAACATGATGCGCCGCCAATTATGGCGTATAGTCAGGTCACCCTATTTGGGTACTTTTACTAAGACGCCTTGCATCCAGTCGACCGGAAATGTCGTGGTTTCCCATATGTTACAGTTGCAGGAGTTGTGCGGATACTACCGGAACAGCATTGAAAAATTCAGCTGATTACGATGGACCTCGGGGGCTTTGTCGATTTCATGCTACGGATGGCTGTTTCCATCTCCTGCGCTGATGCAGCGTCGGTGTTGACAGGGGTAATGTGTCGAACCCTTGATGGATCGTGCTGAGGTGTTGATGGCGTGCCCGGTACTTGAAAAAGTTTTCCAAAGTGTTCGAACCGGCGTATCAACTGGTCAGCCGGATCGGTCAATAACTGTCCAGACGTGTCTCTCACGGTCAACATAGCATTCATATTAGTCCCACTGAGGCGACGTGAAACATCGTAGAGAAGACGGATGTCGCCGGTGTTTGCGGCTTTCTCGCCTTCGTCGGCTAGGGAGTCCGCTCACGCTCTTTTGTCTCGCCTTCATGAGCGTTTCACTTCCTTCTCGAGAACCGAATAGCGCTGACGGCTACGGCGTTGGCTCCTCGTGTTTTTGCTCGCTCTATCGCGACTTTGGCGTTCCTTCGCTCCTCTATCTTCCTCCAGATATCATCTGTGATCCACTGCTTTCTTCGGGTGCGTCTCTCTCTCTCTTCTTGGCGTAACGTCCTCACTGGGACAAAGCCTGCTTCTCAGCTCCAGTTATTAACTGAGAGCTTCCTCTGCCAAAGACCATTTTGCATGTGTATATCGTGTGGCAGGCACGAAGATACTCTATGCCCAAGGAAGTCAAGGAAATTTCCTTTACGAAAAGATCCTGGACCGACCGGGAATCGAACCCGTCACCCTCAGCATGGTCATGCTGAATACCCGTGCGTTTACCGCCTCGGCTATATGGGCCTCTTCGGGTGCGTAGCTCACCCAAATTATTCTCGCCGATGGCGATGAAAGCGTTCTTGATGGTGCTCCATTGATCTTCTACGCTTCCACCATCCGGAATATCCGCAGCACGCTTCACCAGGTCCTCGACGATGGACCTTTTCACCGCAACGTCTTCCAGTCGGCGTGTTGAACCGGCGTTAATCCAGTCAAGTGTGTTCAACCGACGCCCGATTTTCTCCTGTCGATGGATCCTAGCAATGCGCAGCCGGATCTTGCCGATTAGGGGAGGGTGGTCGGACGCAATGTCGGCGCTACGTTTGTTCCGCACATCAAAAAGGCTCCGTATCCATTTTCGGCTGATGCAGATGTTGATTTGTATTTCCGTGACGCCATCACGGGAAACCCATGTCACTTGGTGCACTAGTCGATAAGGAACCGCAACACAACCCAAAAGGGTGATCTACCAACGCTACGGGCTGCGTTAAGGATCGAGCATCTTTTAAACCCCCTTAACCATTCATCCCTCAGTACAAGTCGCCTGACATTTTGAATTGGATTTACCTGTTTGGTGGACTTTCACCTCCGTAACAGGTGGTCAGTGCTTTTTTAAGCCGACCGACAGCTACTCGGACACCGGTGAGTAGATAGATTTTAGAAAAACCGATTTGCAAAGATTGACTCGTGATAGGACCATTTTTTTTACTATCGGTGATCGAAGCACCGTTCGGGGATCGTTTTGGATCTTAGGTATTCTCTGATAGATTTTTGCTCAACACTGTACTGTTAAACTTACACCGGCGTCGTAGTCTGTTAAATAGAACATGACCGTTTTCATGTGGGCTCAACTATGCTGGTTGACCTAACCACTAGTGTAAGTAAATTCATATATTCCCGAGCAGAAACGAATAACTGACACATAACTGCAGCATACCAAAGTCAGGTATCATACCAAGACGAGGTATTGGTCGCTTACCCGAGCAGGAATGAATAAATGACACATAACTGCAGCATACCAAAGTCAGGTATCATACCAAGACGAGGTATTGATCGGTTATCCAAGTATGGAAAATAATTTATTTTGGTATTTTGTAGGTATTGATACAATACCTCAACGAGTTATTGGTGTGGTGTTGCCCGAGCAGGAGAAAATAGCTGAAGAATAACTAACTCAGGTATGGAAAACCGAAAACCTACAATCTGAATGAGGTATTAAGTAGCCCTGCATAAGAGGTAAAATACCTAAAATAATAACTCGTGTGTATTATGTGCATAACACGTGAATAATGACATCAGGTATGGCAATACCTCAATAATAATCGGCGATTTTTCCATACAAATAGCAATTTTTCCATAATTGAATAATACCTCCGCAGTTATTATTTTAGGTATTTTACCTCTTATGCATGGCTCCTTAATACCTCATTCAGGTTGTAGGTATTCGGATTTCCATACCTGAGTTTGGTATTCTTCAGCTATTTACTCCTGCTCGGGTTGCGTACCTGCTTATCACCGTTCATGTAATACATACACGTGTCGGCTGAAAACGTAAGATAATTAGGCAAGTCAATATGTTACCGACGCCTAGAATTTCGCTTCCAGACTTCGCTAAAATGTATTCAGCGCCGAAAACGGCCAACACTACTCGATCGAACTACCATCACCGTCGCCTTCGTCGTCCGTCGCCACCACCCTGATCGAAGGAGGAAATGTGTCCGCTTGGATGACGACCTTCGCGGAAGAGGGGCACGTCATCCATCGTAGTCTGCTCGGCTGCTTTTTTTTCTCGGTTGGGTAGGTCAGTTGTTGTTGGTTGACGCTGCTATCTTTTTTTCGTACTTACCTACGCCTTGTACACCATTGACTGTTTTGCCTACCAACCAACATGTGTATGGAGAGGTTTCACGTGGTTGCACATGGGCATCAGCGGGTCAGATAAAAAAATGCTGGCAGTAACAGAAAAAAACGTGGTTTTGCATTGCATGTGGAGTTTGGTGATGTGGGTACACCATGACAATTGGCGGGTTAAATTTGCATTATGCGATCATCGGCGAATGATCTCAAATGGGATCGGTCAGTTCTTTTTTTGCTGTTGGTAGACAGGTCGATTAGTGCAAATTTGTTGGAATGATGGCGGAGCAAATTCGATCATCTGTGACGAATGGCTGATTGGGTTTCAAATTGGGTAACGTTCGAATAATAACCTTTGGTGTTTTTTTTTACCTGAAAAACTAATATGGATTCGTAACAGCTACACTAGTGATATCTCAATTAGGACAGGATCCGCTCCTCAGCTGCCAGAGTTCCTAACTAAGAGTTGTCCATGATAATTGATCATTGTTTTGCATAAATAAAAAAAAATGACTTAGCAAAGCTTTTGAAGGTGGACTAATCGGCCATAGAAATTAAGCGCTTTTATACTAGGGGGCCGTTCATAAACCACGTGGACTTCTTGGGGGAGGGGGGGTCTAGCCAAAGTCTACACTCCATACAAATTTCAAAATTTTTGTATGAACAAAAGTCTACGAGGGGGAGGGGGGGCCTGAGATGACCAAAGTTTGGTCTACGTGGTTTATGAACAGCCCGTAGGGTAATTTTCCAATTGTTGCACGGCTAAAAACTCGCCTATTGTTGCACACTCCATGTTATTCCTATGAGGTGTGCAACAATTGGCGAATTTTTAGCAGTGCAACAATTGGAAAATTACCCTACCTCAAGTTAGCAAAGCTTTGAAATAGAAAGCTTTGTGAAATTTAACCCTCTAATACCCATTTTTTTCATATTGACCAAAATATTATTTTTTGTTATCTAAAATCGATTTAACCATGTTTTGGAAGATGATTCTTTTAAATTCTCGATTTTGTGAACTTTGACTTTTGATTTTTTATAACTTTAATTTTTGAACATCCCTACACTTTTATATTTTTCTTGGAAACCTATTTGGCATACCGATTTTTAAAACGAAAGCATTTTGAGATTTTATGATTATTGTTAAAATGTATTTATTTTATTTTTTTACACGGAAAATTTCATTTTCCGTGTAACTTTCAGGAAAATCAGTTTGGTGTGTATTAAACTTCCTTAAACTTTTCTACTATAATAAAATGATTGAGTAAATATTTTAAATACGTTTCCTGTCGCGATTAAATACATAAAAAAAACGATGATATCGGAAAAGTTAAAACATAAAAACATATATTTCCAATTAATTAAAAAAAATATTTGAATACGATTTGAAAGACACCAAAAACCATTTTGAGACATACATAAAGCCCTAAATATCAGTTGAAAATATAAAAAATTTGATTGCCCAGGCAAAAATGCGCAAACTATAGCCCGTATAAAGGCGGGGTTGGGTATTAGAGGGTTAATGCAGTTTTCCTACAGGGGATGGCCAAAATGTTTGGGATAGGTAAGGTCAAAGGATGCAAATTCTTAGTGGAATTCAAAGGAACCGTACTTAACCCGATTTTCTTTTATTTATGCTATAACTTTTCATGCAGTGCATCAAAAAATCTCAAATTTTGACTGTTTGTCAACCTATTATATGTGCATCATTGGTACAAATTTGCGCTCGATTGATTAATCTTTCGCAAAGTTAGAACCATTCGGATAAAACACTATTTTTTAGACAACTCATTTTTGAGCTGTCATATCTCGGAAACCAGTGAACCGAATTGAATAAAATTTTGAACGTACACTAACAATATACAAATGCTTCACAAACTATTGAAATATAGATACTTTTTCAACGTTGAAAAAAGTTATCATGGATAGACACTTTTTGGATTTTTCTCGAAAAAATGTAATTTTTTACGTCAATGTCAATAAATTTTAGAGTTGATGTCTAAAGATTTTCCATTTCTGTTCTGAAATTATCTTTAATCAGATATATTAGAGCCAATTTAGCTTAAAGGAAGTATACATTTAGTAATTTTTGTGTGGTATTGTAAATTTGACTTATTTTCCTCTATATGGGTAAAAATTTCAACCCGGTATAACTTAAATCGCCGTGAAAAAAATATTACATTTTATAACGTTGAATTAAGTATCAATATATTGTTGATAAACGTTAAAAAATTCATTCATTTCGGTTCACTGGTTTCCGAGATATGACAGCTCAAAAATGAGTTGTCTAAAAATAGTGTTTTACCCGAACAGTTCTAAATTCGGGAAAAACTATTCAATCAAGCCCCAAATTTGTACCAATGATGCACATATAACAGGTTGAAAAACAGTCAAAATTTTAGATTTTTTGATGCACTCTATGAAAAGTAACAGCTTGTTGATTTTTTTTTGTGGGAGAAAAAAAGTTGCCTATCCCAAACATTTTGGCCACCCCCTGTATGTTTAAATATTGATGTAGTTGCGATATTCTTCTCAAAATATGGCCGAAAGAATGGTCATCACCTAACCGATGCAACTTTACGTATGACTAGGTTTATTTATATGATATAAAGGCCAAAAGTTTGGATGCGCCAAAAATCCTGTTTACCTTCTTTCCTAGGACTGCGACGCATCTGCACGTAACGCCACGGAATGCTACAAATGTTTCATAAAGACCTGGGACATTATGGCTAGGGACGATAATGATGCTGCGCCAAAGCAACTAGAAAGAAACCCCACAACAAACTACACAATCATTCCAGAAATAATGATGAAAAAATGGAAAATTGTCTAATGGAAAATTTAGCAGTTCGACATCCTAACAGAAATGCTATAAGAAAAAGCAACCTTTTTTGAACAAGGAAACATCTTAGATGGAGTTTACCATGTAACCAGCTTGTATATACAACCTGTTTGACAAAAGCGGCTTGATGACCATTCAGCTTTTATGTCCACTCAGCTTAATAACGTTTTGCCTAATAGCTTACACTCTCATTTTCAATGGGCTGTAGTTTTGCAAAGAAGAACGAAGTAGCAATATTTGACAAGGTGGGCCATGAATTTCAGGTTAGTAAAGCTCTCAAGAATAATTTTCTAAGTTTTTTGAAAAAAAAAATCATTTTCATTTTGTTTTAGTCGGCATAATTAGAGAAATTCCTTGATGAATACGATATTTTCATTAAAATAAATTATAAAAAATGTTTTGTTATCCTCTTTTTAACAACATTCTGAAAACACATTCCTTTATTGAGTAATTCCAGAAGTCTGTTCCAAGAATTTGACATCGTTAAGCATTCTCTCAGAATAAAAAAAAACTTTTATGTACAAAGATATAGCTTAAAAATCTACATTTTCATTTTCAGGATGCATTTCATGAGTATTGCCAGCAACTTTTCCAAATTTTGTTTAATTTCTATAAGGAGAATATTTCTTAAAATGTCCGAAAAAATGCCTGTTAATTTCATCGAAATATCCTGGAACCTTGCCTGAAGCTCTTTCCAATCTAAATTTTCATGGTTGCCTCCAAAATTCCTTCAGTTTACATACAGCACTCAGTCGGTCAATGAAAAATGTTCTGTTCGGCAAAAAGTTCTCTCCGCCTGAAGTGGGAGTCGAACCCTCACTCCGTGACTTACCATACGCTTAAATGGTATGCGCCGCTAAACACACGGCCACGAATTACTGACACATAACTGCAGCATACCAAAGTCCACACAAATTGTTCCATTGCACCTTCGTTCTCGTTAACCCAGTAGAATAACGACAAAACATTAAGCAAAAATACGTGTGCCATTAAAAATTGAGAAAGACGCATGGATAAGCCGTGTACTGGTAAAATATTATAAGAATTAGACGTCCTAAAATAAAATTTTGGAAATCATACAATAACGTACATAGTTCGTATTCATCAAGTAAGGAGGGGAAAAGCAATTCGTGAAAAAAATAACATGGTGAACATCTCAGCCAAACGTATTTCAGTTTGATTTTCTTTGTTTTGTTGGGTGACAAAACCTAACTTTTTAACTATTTACAACTTTACCTTTAAAACATCAGTATCTGTATATAATTATTGTTCAGAAACCCCTCAACTCAGAACTCCAGTGTTTCCTGTAAGTTAAACCCAAAATCCCCTAGAAAAGATTTATAGGTTGTTCTGGTAATGCATTATCAATATGTATTGAGGCTTTCCACGGACCAGCACGAATCCATTTTAATCGATGTTTTTAATTTACTTGATATTTTTGTATACTATTCCTTTTCATGTGAGAAACCATTTTTTCATATCAAAAGTTCATATTTTGTCTCGACTAACTTTCAAATAGGGCCTATGAAAAAATGGAACACAAGCAAATAAAAAATTATAACACGGAAACGGCTTGTTCGATCGGAAAGATGTCTTCAGCAAAGTTGTAGAATAATATATGGCGGCTCTCAGAAAAATACACATTGAAATATTTATTCAGTTTTTCTTCTGAAAAAACTGAATTTTGTTACTAAAAATTAAATATCTCAAAAAGTTATTTTTTTACCTTCGTGTTTTTTTGTGAGAATAAAGTTCATTCTGTTAGCTATCATCTGTAAAATTTTTATAGTGGTAAAAAAATGTACAAAAAAGTTACGCCACTTTGAACATTTTTGGTTGCGTGTTTTTTTAGAGTGCATGACGAATTTCCCGCAAACTAGATTTTGGGGCTGGCAGCACCCTCTCAGATTTCAATGGAATTGTGTAGGTATGAAGACTATGTACTTTAAAGCAACGTTGCATACTTTGTTGTTTTTTTTTTAAATTTATCTACACTAATATTTGAAAAGGGCTTAAATTTTTGACTATTTTATTTATACCAATATAACTTAAAAATAACATGATCGCAAAAAAGTGTGGTATGTGTGACTTTAAGGAATTTGTGTAAACTTTCAAGTAAAAATTAAAATATTGAAAAAACGATCACGCTAAAAAAAGTTAAAAAATAAATTGAAGTCAATTTGGAATACATGCCCATTTGCGAAATTAAATTAATCCTATTTCGGAGAACCAAACCCCACACCAACCAATAAGAATAGAATTCAAAATGGATCAAAGTAATTTAATTGCTATTATCTAAATCTAACCCAACACAAAATGTTTTTTTTTTTTTGAGTCAAACCAATTTTTGGGTATTTTTATACGTGGATTTTCACATATTGATATTGAACATAGCTTTACATGT
The DNA here is from genome assembly GCF_035046485.1 of Aedes albopictus. Classification (NCBI taxonomy): domain Eukaryota; kingdom Metazoa; phylum Arthropoda; class Insecta; order Diptera; family Culicidae; genus Aedes; species Aedes albopictus. Next base: position 211,688,225 of record NC_085137.1, read on the forward strand.
TTCAATTATAAATCTATCCAATACAAAGAATATAATTTAGGATTCTCTTTTGAACCAGCACACCAGATTTGTTACACAGAAATTCAGAACATTAACCAGAAGTCGAATTTCAACTTAAAAGTTTTCTTATTCATAAGAGAATAAAATAAATACTTTGCATTAGATAGACTTGTGTTTTAAACATATGGAGCTATGTTTAATTTAATATAATAGATGCGCGGGTGTTTAGTGATCAGTACATATTGTGTTGTTCTTTGCTGAGTACTGTGCTGTTCTCTGCAGAGAAGAACATTAACCTTCCAGGACGCGCGCCATCAAGCAACCGAAACTGCACCGCGCTTGCGCTGTATACGAAAAGCGAGGTTTTTTGGTGGTGTTGTACTTTTTACAACAGCGCGCGCGCTGAAGGGTTAATCAAGACAATTAGATAATCGGCATTGAACCACAAAAACCACACAACAATTGGTGAGATCTTTCCAATATTATTTATTTATAAATAATTCTACTTCAGTATATATTTGCTATATAACTGCATATAAGTTGAAAATTCGCTATTTTCAACATCCTTTCATCTATTGGAAGCTGCTTCAGTTCTGGGCTCTTTCTAAGTTGATGAAAGGATTTATAAATACTTGCAAGGACTTGGCCAGGTGTGTGGAGCTGAGTGAATCTATGACATTGTAGATAGTAGCGATATCAGCAATGTCAATGGATATATTTAACTTTGCAACTCCATCCAAGATTTGTGCAAGTATTCATGCTATGCTATGCTATGGAGCTATGTTTAATTTAATATCTGTAAAAAACGCCCTGGATAAAATCTTTTGTTTTCTACCGAAGAGAAACACGCAAAATGATGACATGAAGTATTTGTTGTTGGAAACCGTCCATCAAAAACGTAGCATTTTAGAGGAAGTTTATGATATTGCTAGGAGTCTTCTATTAGGTATAGGAGAATATACTTTAAGAGGGGAGGAGCTGTCAAAAATGTTCTACTAATGCTACCGTGATTTCGAATGCAGCGATATGGTCAAACTCAAACATTACAGAATCCTTGAAAAAGGTCCAATAAGGACCGAAACGTCGGGTTTAGAAAACATATAGTTCTTTTTGATTGACCAAATTAGACTGAATTGCCAATTAAAGATATCATCCAACGTACAGTCGATCACCCAAAGAAAGTCAAACTCAAAGCAATAAACAAGTACGACCACGATTCTCATCAGTCAACGAGATTGAAACTTTTACTACAAATCATTTTATTGCAATAGGTAAATATCATTTAAAATAAAAAATCAATAATTTTGCTTTCGGGATGAAATTGATCAGTAAATGAAATACCTTTGCATGTACCAAAAATATGTTTTCCACCTGAATTAACAACCCCAGAATGCGAAATGCTGCGCAAAAGTTTAACGAGTTTTCTCAATTTTTAATTATTCAAGTTTTAATTTTAATAAATTTCATGAAAACGCCTTAAAGTATGCACTTTTCATACTGAAAAAGTGATTACTTCCGAAAAATGCAATTTTATGTATAAATTTGAATATTTATAAAATGTTTGATTATGAAATCGTGTTTAGCAAATACTTGGCAGCTAAAAGCATTCATTCGAATATTCATTACATGTGCGATACAGCCACGGTAACAAAAGTTTGAAAGGGTATTTGAGGTTCGCCAAACACGCAATTACGGAAAATATTGAATTTGATACAGAAATATGTGACTAATTGACTGTAAAACATGTAACTCATCATTCAATAATCCTTTAGCCGGATGATGGTCATTTTCTACAAATTGCTTTAAGTTTAAAGCAATATTTTTAACAAATGAACATGGCCCTCACGTCGATCAATTTCACCCCACTGATCAGTTTCACCTGAAATCACGGTACCGCAGAAATGCTTCTCTTCAAAAGTGCGCATCTTGCGATATATGGCAAAATTTTCAATAATTACAAAAATGTCATGTTTTGCAAATTGAAATAATTTTTCTTATTTGCATTTTTTTTACTTTTAAAGCGTATTGACATTTTTCAATGTTATGAAAGTTCACATGATTATCTAAAAGTCACCCATACATAACTTTTTTGTAGGTAATGTCATTTTTAATTTATATTGAGTAAAAAACGGTCAAATACTTTAGACCTTTTCAAATATTAGTCAAGGTAAATAAAAAAAAACAACGTACCGTCGTTGGGGGTGAGAATGGGTCAAAAAAGGATACTCAAAGAATGTTTGTTAAATAACAAATGCAATTGAAGTCGGAATAACTTTTTATTTGGTATGTATACTCTCCTACGTGGTAATGATAGTTTAGCAAGAAAGTATCACGTTATATGAATTGCTTAGTAAACTACAAATGATTGAAAATTGACCCAATCTCACCCCTTAGAGGGGGTGAGAATGGGTCAAAGTATTCGAATTCACCTATCTAAGAATATAAATTAATTTTATTGATCATAAATAGTAAACACAATGTTATCATGACGAATAAAAGCTTAGGTAATTTTGAAAGATGATTAATCCACTTAAAAGGGCTAAAACAACCGAAAAAATGGTTGAAATTTGATAAAATAACGTTTGTATACTGTATCATTATTAGTCATCATAATCATCCTCATTAAGAGTTTCAACCTCCATGAGAGGAGGGGAGATTACAATGAGGGAGGGGCGAAGAAGGAATGAAAGATTGATTGTAAAAACATGCTAGTTTCTGTATACTGCATAAGAAATGTTTAACCAAACCCTCCGTTATAAACTCTTATGTACATGATCATTGGCCTCTATATTGCTAAAGCAAATCACTCCATCTCAAGATAGAGGGTCGTTCAAATATTATGTAAGTCTATTTTGTGAGCTTACGATATTGCAGTACACTAAAGATTAGCTGATGATTAGAGGAGCTGTCCACACTCATGGGTGTATTGTTATAAATGATTTTAGGCACTAAACGTATTAACATACTCGTTTGACGCTTCTCGACAAATTTTTAAAAGAGAGCGTGCTTTAGTGAAAATACGGTACACATGGCACCACTTTAACGTCAAATGGGGACTGGATAACAAGTTGAATTTTTAGTTAAGGTTATGTGCACTCGATAACTTGCTTGACCCAAACTCACCCCCATTCTTAATATTTAGACATAGGTTCGAAAATATTAAGTTTTAAAATAAAAAGAGCAATGACAGCCCACTTTTTTTATTACATCGACCAGGTAATACCTACAGCTAATAACTCATAACAAAATTTATGGTTAGGCACTTGTGTTAAACATAACGAAGGAGAAATTTTTTCAGAGTGATTTACTAGTAGTTTCATCATATAAGTTTAGCCACAAATTTAACAAACAACGATTATTGCAAAACATCTTATTCTGCATCATGACGTGTAAAAACACCTCCCCTTTGAAATAATATAAAGTTTTCAATATAAATTAGCGATAGTAATTAAGCTATTTCAAATTTTATGTTTCTCCATTTTGACCCAATCTCACCCCCCAGACCCATTGTCACCCCCATCGACGGTATGCAATCTTGCTTTAAAATACGTCTTTAAAGCTAAGAAATTTTATCGGATTCTGAGACAGTTTTGCCAAACCCCTACGGCGAGTTTGCGTGAATTCGTCATACACTCTAAAAAACACACAACCGAAAATGTTCAAAGTGTCATAATTTTTTTGTACATTTTTTTACCATTATGAAATTTCTACAGATGGTAGCTAACAGAATGAACTTTATTCTCACAAAATATCACGAAGGTAAAAAAATAACTTTTTGAGATATTTAATTTTTAGTAACAAAATTCAGTTTTTTCAGAAGAAAAACTAAATAAATTTTTCAATGTGTATTTTTCTGAGAGCCACCATTTATTAATCTACAACTTTGCCGAAGACAGTTTTCCGATCAAACAAGCAGTTTCAGAGATATGATTTTTCATTTGCATGTGTTCCATTTTTTCATAGGCCCTATTTGAAAGTTAGTCGAGACTCAATAAAAAGTTTTAATATAAAAAAATAGTTATTTATATTGATTAGAACAGCTGTGCAAAATTTAATGCAAATCAAAAATGCAAAATTAAAAAAAATGGATTTTTTTTCGTGCTGCTTCGTGGAAAGCCTCTATTGCCATGTGTTTCTTACATAGCTAAATCCGTTGTTAATTAACAATCGATTGCCAAGAAGAACCTGTAAACTTTGTGTGTTTAACTATTAAGGACCCTTGATTATATTCAAGAGATATGTCAACCTTATGTTAAAATTTGATGAACACAATTCTCTAATGTAGTTTTATGAGCTGGTCCTACAACGTTTAGGAAATTCCCTCAAGAATTCCTATTGAGATTCGTCTCGTAGTTCCTCATCATAACTCTTTAGGAGTTTTTCAGAATTTCTTCCTAAATTCCCTCAAATATTGCTCCCAGAATTGTAAGGAATTCCTCAAAGATTATTTCACGAAAATTATCTCGACGAGGTTCCTCCTAGGATATCCTACTTATTTCTCTCGAGATTCCTTCTGGTCTGTCCGGAATTCCATCAGTTATTCTGATCTGGAATCCTTCAGATATGCCTTGCGGGATTCCCAAATGGATTCCTCACGGAATTCCTTAGGGGGATCTGCCCGGCATTCATCCAGGCACTCCTCTCTTGAGTTTTCCTGAAATTTCTAATGGCCTTTAAGGGACTTTGAATAGAGACTCTTGACGGTGTAACTAGACCAGATTAATCTATGAAAATAACTTTGCTTGTGCAATTTAACTCCATAAGTTCATAAAATTTCACGACTGTTTGAAGAATTAACTTTAAAACTTATTTGGCTGATTACCATGGGTTAAAATGTTAAAAAAAAACCTTTCACCAGAAAATTTTGCCAAGAAAATAAACAGCGATAGATTTGAATAGTCAATTCAGAGAATATTCGACTTTTCAAAGCAACGGTACAAAGCATTGCATATAAATCGCTTATCAAAAAAAGTAAGAAAAGAACAGTTTAGAAGGCCATTCTTCTGCTGACATCGGATGACCCATCCCTGAACCCACCCATCTCAGCGGCCTGTCCAGGGCCGTTCGAGAAAAGCATCGAACCGCATCCAATTTTCTTCGCTCGAGAGAGCTTTATAACAATATCTTGCTTCGCGTGTTTGAACACGACGGCGGCGCAGTGGCGCGGCAGCGGCGATCCCGCTCAAGAACCAACCAGCAATGCAGGTAAAAGCACGTGAAAGAAGCCTACGGTGCGGTGGTGGTTCCCACCGTCAAAGATTTACTCCCACGGCGTGCAGCGACCGGTACAATCTAATTTTTATGAGTTCCTATCTAGCTTCCGCGCCGCGTCTCGTCGAGCCGCCGCGCCGTTTCCCTCTGGTAGACAAATCGCGGCCGCTGGCTGCTTCTGCCCGGCCGGGTATATTTGCGCAAGAAACAGTTAGGAAGATTTCATCAGATTTATGTAAGCCAGTCAGTGCCAGGGTAAACCGGGAACCGGGTGTATCCACCCGATCCAAGCGCTACTGTCAACGTTTTTGCTACTATAAGGGTATGCGGTATGAAGATTTGTCAATTGCGTTAGCCAGTTAATGGAATCCTTGATAACACTTTCCTCCCCGAATTCCATCAGAAATTTTTCCTGATGGTGGGAGCTCATGAAGTCCTTCAGGGATTTTTAGGAATTCCTCCGAGGGATTCTTCATGAAATCCACCACGGATTCCTTCAGAATGCAGGGATTCTTTCAGAATTTCTTCTTCAGGAATTCCTCGAAAATACCATCAGGAATTTCTTCAAGTATGCCTTCTGGAATCCCTCCCGATTTCTTTCAGAGTTTCGTTCAGGGATTCCTTTAGGAAGTCCTCCAAAGATTCCTTAAGGAATTCCTCCAAAGATTCCTTCAGGATTTGCTCCAGGAATTCCTTCAGGATTTCCTTCAGGGACTTCTTCAGAAATTTCTTCAGGGATTCCTTCAGAATTGTCTCCAAGGTTCCTTTAGGATTTTCTCTAGGGATTCCTTCAGAATTTCCCCAGAGATTTTATCAAGAATCCCTCCAGTGTTTTCTTCAGGAATTCCTCCAGAGATTCCTTCAGGAACTCCTCCAGGGATTACTTCAGGAATTCCTCCAGGGGTTCCTTCAGGAATTCCTCCAGGTATTACTTCAGGAATTCCTTCAGGGATTCCTTCAGGAATTTCTCCAGGAATTTCTCCAGGGATTCCTTCAGGAATTCCTCCAATGATTCCTTCAGGAATTCCTCCAATACTTCCTTCAGGAATTCCTCCAAAGATTGCTTCAGGAATTTCTCCAGGGATTCCTGCAGGAATTCCTTCAGGGATTCCTTCAGGAATTCCTCCAGGGATTCCTTCAGGAATTCCTCCAGGGATTCCTTCAGGAATTCCTCCAGGGATTCCTTCAGGAATTCCTCCAGGGATTCCTTCAGTAATTCCTCCAGGGATTCCTTCAGGAATTTCTCCAGGGATTCCTTCAGCAATTCCTCCAGGGATTCCTTCAGGAATTCCTCCAGAGATTCCTCCTTCTGGAAATCCTCCAATGATTCCTTCAGCAATTCTTCCGGGGATTCCTTCAGGAATTCCTCCTGGGATTCCTTTAGGAATTCCTCCAGGGATCCCTTCAGTAATTCCTCCAGGGATTCCTTCAGGAATTCATCCAGAGATTCCTTCAGGGATTCCTCCTTCTGGAAGTCCTCCAATGATTCCTTCGGCAATTCTTCCGGGGATTCCTTCAGGAATTCCTCCGGGATTCTTCAGAAATTCCTCCAGGATTTTTTTCAGGAATTCCTCCAATGATTCCTTAAGGAATTCATCCAGCAATTCCTTCAGGAATTCCCCCAGGGATTCTTTCAGGAATTCCTGCAGGGATTCCTTCAGGAATTCCTCCAGGGATTCCTTCAGGAATTCCACCAGGGATCCCATCAGAAATTCCTCCTGGGATTCATTCAGGAATTCCTGCAGGGATTCCGTCGGGAATTCCTCCACGATTTTTTTTAGGAATTCCTCCATAGATCCCTTCAGAAATTCTGCCTGGGATTCCATCGTGAATTCCTCCAGGGATTCCTTCGGGAATTCCTCCAGGGATTCCTTCAGGAATTCCTCCAGGGATTCATCCAGGGATTCCTTCAGGATTTTTTCCAGGGGTTCCTTCAGGAATTCCTCCAGGGATTCCTTCAGGAATTCCTCCAGGGATTCCTTCAGGAATTCCTCCAGAGATTCCTTCAGGAAATCCTCCAGGGATTCCTTCAGAAATTCCTCCAGGGATTCCTTCAGGAATTCCTCCAGGGATTCCTTCAGGAATTCCTCCAGGGATTATTTCAGGAATTTCTCCAGGGATTCCTTCAGGAATTCCTCCAGGGATTCCTTCAGGAATTCCTCCAGGGATTCCTTCAGGAATTCCTCCAGGGATTCCTTCAGGAATTCCTCCAGGGATTCCTTCAGGAATTCCTCCAGGGATTCCTTCAGGAATTCCTCCAGGGATTCCTTCAGGAATTCCTCCAGGGATTCCTTCAGGAATTCCTCTAGGGATTCCTTCAGGAATTCCTCCAGGGATTCCTTCAGGAATTCCTCCAGGGATTCCTTCAGGAATTCCTCCAGGGATTCCTTCAGGAATTCCTCCAGGGATTCCTTCAGGAATTCCTCCAGGGATTCCTTCAGGAATTCCTCTAGGGATTCCTTCAGGAATTCCTCCAGGGATTCCTTCAGGAATTCCTCCAGGGATTCCTTCAGGAATTCCTCCAGGGATTCCTTCAGGAATTCCTCCAGGGATTCCTTCAGGAATTCCTCCAGAGATTCCTTCAGGAATTCCTCCAGGGATTCCTTCAGGAATTCCTCCAGGGATTCCTTCAGGAATTCCTCCAGGGATTCCTTCAGGAATTCCTCTAGGGATTCCTTCAGGAATTCCTCCAGGGATTCCTTCAGGAATTCCTCCAGGGATTCCTTCAGGAATTCCTCCAGGGATTCCTTCAGGAATTCCTCCAGGGATTCCTTCAGGAATTCCTCCAGGGATTCCATCGTGAATTCCTCCAGGGATTCCTTCAGGAATTCCTCCAGGGATTCCTTCAGGAATTCCTCCAGGGATTCCTTCAGGAATTCCTCCAGGGATTCCTTCAGGAATTCCTCCAGGGATTCCTTCAGGAATTCCTCCAGGGATTCCTTCAGGAATTCCTCCAGGGATTCCTTCAGGAATTCCTCCAGGGATTCCTTCAGGAATTTTTCCAGGGATTCCTTCAGGAACTCCTCCAGGGATTTTATCAGGAATTCCTCCAGGGATTCCTTCAGGAATTCCTCCAGGGATTCCTTCAGGAATTCCTCCAGGGATTCATCCAGGGATTCCTTCAGGATTTTTTCCAGGGGTTCCTTCAGGAATTCCTCCAGGGATTCCTTCAGAAATTCAGGAATTCTTCCAGGGATTCCTTCAGGAATTCAGGAATTCTTCCAGGGATTCCTTCAGGAATGCTTCCAGGGATTTCTTCAGGAATTCCTCCAGGGATTCATTCAAGAATTCCTCCAGGGATTTCTTCAGAAATTCCTCCAGGAGTTTTTCAGGAATTCCTACAATGATTCCTTCAGGAATTCCTCCAGGGATTCCTTCAGGAAATCCTCCAGGGATTCCTTCAGGAATTCCTCCAGGGATTCCTTCAGAAATTCCTCCAGGGATTCCTTCAGAAATTCCTCCAGGGATTCCTTCAGAAATTCCTCCAGGGATTCCTTCAGGAATTCCTCCAGGGAATCCTTCAGGAATTCCTCCAGAGATTCCTTCAGGAGTTCCTCCAGGGATTCCTTCAGGAATTCCTCCAGGGATTCCTTCAGGAATTCCTCCAGGGATTGCATCAGGAATTCCTCCAGGGATTCTATCAGGAATTCTTTCAAGTATTCCGTCAGGGATTTTTTCAGGAATTTCTCCAACATGATTTTCTTCAGGGATTCCTTCAGGAAGTTCTCTAGGGATTCCTTCAGGAATTCCTCCAGGGATTTCTTCAGGAATTTCTCTAGGGATTCCTTCAGGAATTTCTCCAAGGATTTCTTCAGGAGTTCCTTAAGGGATTCCTTCAAAAATTCCTCCATTGTTTCCTTCAGGAATTTCTCAAAGGATTTCTTACGATTAAAATAAAAAATAGTTATGCTCATCATTTTTTGCAAGTTGTTTTTGTTAGCATATTATTTTTATTAATCCAATGGTTACTTCCATGATATTGAAGAATTCCGAGCAACTTTATGCCGTAGATGCACTGATCCACCCAGAATCACCCATACCCCTAAGCTTCACCGGGGGTTGCTCTTGTTCTGGATCACGTCCCGGTAGTGATGGCGCTACAATTGAAGCAGTGATGGCTAATTTATTACTTTTTATATTTAAATTTCCCATACAAAGCCATCACAAGTGGCAGAGAATTACGTAAAGCTAGATCCCCAGCGCAGTAGCGGAACTCGTCGCCGCCACATCGCGTGGACCAGGAAAAGCATTAGCATTAGGAAAAATCTCAAATACTGGAGGAAACAGTAAGGCGGAACGACGACGACGATGACGACGGCTGGCTCCGACCACACCGCTAGAACAAATGATTAGTCCCAAATGATAATAGGTGGAAAGTCATTTCCCATGACGTGGTTCCGGAACCTTCAACAACAGCGCGCCCATCATCATCATCATTGTATGTTACCATTGCTGGAAGACACACTCGTACTTTACGTGGCAATCTAGGAAAATAGTCTTAGACAGTGGAGCCCAGCTACGGAGATCGTCTCAATTAAGAACTGCTTGGCGGCCGGAGAGGCCTTCGAGTTGGCAGTGGACTAGTAGAGTAGAGAAGATGCCAACGATTCGTCGTCTTTGGGGCCTTTTTGCGGGCAAGTACTTTTTTCCGATTCGTTGAGTACTCAGTCATTCATAGAGCCGCCGGCATCGTCCGCCTTGGACGTTCCTTGCTTCAAACCGCAAGCTGAGCTGCTAATGCTGGTCGTCGAGTTCTACGCGTCGCGGCGGCCGCGTCTCGGAAAGCAGGAAGGGGCAAATCTTGTGACGCGGCCGGGTGTAGGTGATGTGTGTCGTGAAGCTTCAGATGTGACCAATGAGTGGACACTTTCAAGCGTGAAAATCTTTACGCTAGGCTGGTTCATCTCGCGGAATCGATTCCAAACCCGACTGCCGCGACCGAGGGAGGGGACCCTTTGTTCTGTTGCGAACTGAGGTTTTTAGATGATGGGCAGTCATGGGTGAACCGGATGATGGTTGGATGCGTTCTCGTTTGGCGCATCGAAGGCTGATGATGCTGTTGCTGCTCAGAGGCTGTGATTCGGAACGGAATAATTCCGATCTAATTGTAATCTGCCATTGTAGCTGGGCGATTGATTTGGGATGCGATTAACTATTGAATTAGAAAATTAGAACCTGAGATCGATCGAAGTGCTTGTTAATGGAACATAATCTATATTTTGAATGATCAATTCTCAATATTTATTTGTTTTGTTGATGTTTCTCGGTGAGCCAATGAAAACTATTGGTTTAACGTTGTGACGTTTCGGCTTACTGTTTTACTTCAGCCATCCTCAGACAATTTCGATCACTGCAGCAACTTTCACCTTCTTTACTGCTGGGCGATCACGTACCTTCTGGAAGGTACGTGATCGCCCAGCAGTAAAGAAGGTGAAAGTTGCTGCGGTGATCGAAATTGTCTGAGGATGGCTGAAGTAAAACAGTAAGCCGAAACGTCACAACGTTAAACCAATAGTTTTCATTGGCTCACCGAGAAACATCAATAAAACAAATAAATATCAGTTAACGGTGATTAACACATCCAATTCAATGCTCAATAGTTGAAATAAATGACAGAAACCGTTTTTACTGACTGTAACCGATAAACGCCCATATAGCCGAGGCGGTAAACGCACGGGTATTCAGCATGACCATGCTGAGGGTGACGGGTTCGATTCCCGGTCGGTCCAGGATCTTTTCGTAAAGGAAATTTCCTTGACTTCCTTGGGTATAGAGTATCTTCGTGCCTGCCACACGATATACGCATGCAAAATGGTCATTGGCAGAGGAAGCTCTCAGTTAATAACTGAGGAAGTGCTCATAGAACACTAAGCTGAGAAGCAGGCTTTGTCCCAGTGAGGACGTTACGCCAAGAAGAGAGAGAGAGAGAACAGATAAACGTAAGTCGAATCAAAAATGTAAAACAAAAACAAGGCCATTTTTTTAGCTATTCACATAATTTATTTAGTTCTACATCTTTACATAGAAAGGCTGATTCCACAATACATAACCACTAGTATGGGACAAACATCAAATTCTCGCTCCAGTTGACTTTTTCGATCCCATTTTGGTCCCAAATGAACTGTACAAAATTTCAGCGCAATCGGTGAAACTATAATTTAGCGCAAGCGGTTCAAAGTTTACATAGGATTTACTATGGGAAAAGATACACTTTCAAACAAAAAATCCCAGAGGTCGCCCCTTGTCTCCTTAATTCAAATCAATCAACGTTTCTTGTAGAAAAATCATTTATGAAACTTTCCTTCAAAGACCGCAAAACAATTGGATGCTTGTGGAAAAAGTTATTGATTTATTACCGATTAGTGATCCAACGAACGGCTTTTTGTTTTGTTTTATCAGCAGCACTGTAGCTGCTGCCTTGGCTGCTGCTGTTTCTGGGGGTGGTGATGCCACCCGCCGCCCCATGCAGCAACGGCAGCAGCAGTGCTGCTGATAAAACAAAACAAAAAGCCGTTCGTTGGATCACTAATCGGTAATAAATCAATAAATTTTTCCACAAGCATCCAATTGTTTTGCGGTCTTCGAAGGAAAGTTTCATAAATGATTTTTCTACAAGAAACGTTGATTGATTTGAATTAAGGAGACAAGGGGCGACCTCTGGGATTTTTTGTTTGAAAGTGTAACTTTTCCCATAGTAAATCCTATGTAAACTTTGAACCGCTTGCGCTAAATTATAGTTTCACCGATTGCACTGAAATTTTGTACAGTTCATTTGGGACCAAAATGGGATCGAAAAAGTCGACTGGAGCGAGGATCTATTTTTTCCATACAAGCGTGTCCCATACTAATAACCACGCCACACATTTCGGTTCACTGCTACTGCTTCTCTCAAACCTCGGGATCTTCCCACACTTTCCAATTGCTCTGGGCGTGGTCCGTCAGCCGTGTCCACGTCGTATTGTGCCAAACGGATCCTTCTATTTAGCATCCCAACTAACACGGGCTGAAAGTCTCTTTAATAAAGACAAATCAATCAATCAATCAACTAACACGAAGTCATATTATGATATAGAATAGGATGCTGAAGTGGAGGCCATATGCGTACATGCTTCCATTTAACCGCGTGTAAAGTGTACGCATATGGCCTCCAATTTAGCATGTTATTCAACATCATATGCTATCGTGTGATGGCTGGGATTCTTGCAACATTCCCTTCCACTATATCCTTCCGGCTTCTGTTCTGCCGTCGCTCTGTTTTTTTTTTTTTCTGCTGATCAGATACCCAAAAGGTGATTCCTCGGGTTATGTGGGTTTCGACCCCTGAAAACTGATTCTTTCTCTTCCTTACCTTCGCGATACGCCTATACGGGATACGGGATGACTTAGAGAAGGAGGGGAGGGGCGTGCATAGCCAGGCCACTCTCTATTGGCTAGCGTTACACCAGATATCGTCTTAAGTTGTCTCTCCCCTGGAAGCTCGGGTCCTGGCTAGAGCCCAAGATGGACCCATGAGGTACCTCCACGGTGATGTTGTTGCTCCTCTCACCTTCCTCTGGGTCGTTGATTAGCACCCTATTCTGGAAGTAGCTCTCCAGTATCCGGTATAGGTTAACCGGGACTCCGAGGTGGTGTATGGCGCACTCAACTGACCCAGCTGACACTGTTGATCGCATTCTTTAAGTCCAGCGTGACGACCACGCAATAGCGGATTCCTGTTGGCGTCTTTTGGGGCGCTATCTTGGCAGTTTTGGTTACACCCCTAATAGAGTCCGTCGCCGATCGACCCCATCTAGAAGCCGAATAGGTTATCCGAGAGGCCAAAGTCATCGGGTTTCTCGGTATAACAATAAGCTTTGACAGAATGATGTGTTCCAACAGTTTCCGGGAAGGCAGATACGTCTGTATGCCGATGGGTTGCCAGGTGGCTTCCCGGGTTTGGGCAGTAGAACCAATCTTTGCCTTTACCACCTCTCCGGAAATTCGCCTCTGTCTAAGTACATCAGTATAGCCATTCTGAGCATCTTCTTCTTCTTCTTTCTGGCTCTACGTCCGTACTGGGACTTGGCACCCTCGCTTTAACTTAGTGTTCTTTGCGCACTTCCACAGTTATTGATTGAAGGGCTTTCTTTGCCTGCCATTGCATGAATTTGTATATTGTGGGGCAAGCACAATAATACTCTATGCCCACAGAGTTGAGAAAATTTTCCCGACCGTAACGGGAATCGAACCCGCCGTCTCCGGATTGGCGATCCATACCCTTAACCACTAGGCTAACTGGAGACCCCCCATTCTGAGCATGTCAGTGCCAGTTCTGTCACCCTGTAGGCATCACTTCGCTCCATTCTACCCTCATCGGTGCGAGCTCTTTGCATCCTCCATCTAGCTCCTAGGCAGGATGCGTAGAGTTCTGCGACTTCCGGACACCACCAGTATATCGGTTTGCGTCCATTTCTGGGTAGGGATCGCTTTGACGCCGTCGTATGCACGGCTTAGGGTTCCGACTAGATCATCGCTGGATAGATCGTCAGCGTTATCCTCCATAAGCAATCGCTCTACAAATGCTGACTTTTTAGTAGCGCGAGGTCATCCATCCCTGATGACGGTCGGTTGTTGGCGTCTTCCTCCCCGTGTTCCACCCTGTATCCAATCGCCAGATGGTCACTGCCTATTCCGAGCTAGGGTTCAGAACCGGGTTCCAGAAGGTCACATCAATGATGGACTCTGCACCGATCATAGTGTAGGGCTAGGTGTAGGGTTTTCTGTCGCCTACATTCGCGAAATCCAAGTTCAGTATAGCCATAGCTTTGAGTAGAGCCCAGCCTCTCGCATTAGTCGAGTGGCTACCTCACTCAAACGTCCAGGTGTTGAAGTCTCCACCGATGACCACGGGACGCAATCCCTCTAGTGATAGCGAATCTAGGATAGACGAGATCTGGTCTTTCGGCTACCTGGCCTTGGCCTCATCCGCTACACAGTTCTCGTTATCGGGAGGGATGCGTTTCGATAATAGGGCAATGTCTGTACTTGATACCTAGACTGCCTGCACAGCAACCGTTGTGCGTGCGGCTTCACAGTGGTTCAGGTTTAGCTGTGTAACCTGCATTAGCATCGGTTTGTTCGACCTCCTCGCGTGCCTGGACAATAGGGTGGGGCTAATTTTAAAAAATCTCTCCGGGATATGATTTCCCAAGTGGAAAGTGATCTACTAGTCGAAAGAAGTGAGCTGTACAAAAATGAGCGATTTCGGTTGGTATTTAGGGGTGGCGCAGAGGGTTCATGTGAAATTTTTACTAGAACAAACTTTCAAAAAACATTTAAAATTAATTTTCAAACTTATTTTTTCTAGACTAAATCGGTGGTTCTAGAACCCATTTGGGCCAAATTTGTGCTCAAAATTGCGATATCTCCACTAGTTTCTCAGATATTTGGAAAAATATGCCGTATTTCGGTATTTTTTAAATTGGGTACCAAAATATGATATTTTTTTCAAATATCTCGGAAACCAGTAGAGATATCACAATTTTGAGCACAAATTCGGTCCAATTGGGTTCTAGAATCACCGATTTAGTCTAGAAATGTTATGTTCGAAAATTAATTTTGAGATGTTTTTTGAAGATTTGTTCTAGCAAAAATTTTACCTAAACCCTTTGCGCCACCCCTAAATATCAACCGAAATCGCTCATTTTTGTACAGCTCACTTCTCTCTACTAGTAGATCACTTTCCATTTGGGAAATCATATCCCGGAGAGATTTTTTAAAATTAGCCCCACCCTACTGGACATTTAGGCCCGCCCTCGTGTAAACCTTTTTCGCCGTGCTAATCAGACATTTTAGTGCTGAGATGCATTCCCTAGCGATATGATCCTCTACTCCATACCTCATGTAGAGCTTGCTCCTGTCGGGGCCTTCACACGCCCACGACTCAAACCCTTGCTCAAAGCGCTTGAAGCACGCCAGCGGCTCGTATATACTGCGCGGGCACACTGACAAGCTTACTCTAATCTTGCCGGCTTGCAGTCGCCTTGTTCACTTCCGCGAGCTCTTCTACTTCGGTGATCCCCTCCAGGATTTTACACTGAAGAGTGGCCTGCACTGTTAGAGTTCTTATCTGTTTTTTTTTTCGTCTAATACCTTTCAAGATAGTGCTTTGTAGGAGGTGCTTTTCTTCTTTTCTTTATCTGTATTAACGAGATTTTTAGCCCTAGGCTACCCAGCCAGCAATTTGGTTGCTATATCGGAATTGCAACTGAAAAAGTCGCACATATATAGCACCGAAGAAATCGTATTCAATGCACGAAATAGGCATATACATACTAAAGTGGAGGCCATATCGAAACATATATACGATTACTGCGATTCCATCCAACATAATTTACGATTTCTCGAAATATTTCTACGATTTCGCCGATTTTATCCGTCTAAATATACGATTATGCATGATCTTATTACGATTGAGAGTACCAATATACGACTCAGGATTTTCAAATTAAAAAAAAACAATTGGTGTTCAGTGGGAATCGAACTTAGGTCCTTTGATTGAGAACTGCGCGTTATCTCTATTGGGTATACCGCCAAGTTGAAAATAGAGAGTTCAAAGTAAATGGCATGAAACGAATAAAAAATAGCAAGGCACGGTGCGATACTTGTGGGGGGAGCGTTGTTGTTGTGCATTGAGTGGCACCAAAAGAGGTACCGCGCAAGAGGCCCGGAATTCACATCGTTGTTCGAATCTATACATCACTTATTATAAGTCATCTGCTAGTATGAAAACCTATATATTTGGTTGAAACAACAAAAATACAAATTTGTGATGAATACCATTTTTTTTTTCTTTTTCTCCATCATACAAATATGTAAACAAAACCATTTACGATTTCCGAGATTAAGATTCGACTATTAAAAGTGCAGTACACACTTAATCCCACACTCGATGTTCGGTACTTTTTTTAGCGGATACATTCGTCAAAAGAGAGAAATTACTGAACACTCGGTATTTTTCTCAAGTCTTTACTGAACACTGTAATAAACACTACTGAAGACAGCATTTTTTCAAAACCATATGCTGTGTACGGCAAATATTTTCGCTGATATGTTCAGCACACCTGGCATTTCCCCTGCAGTAAAAAAGTTCAGTAAAAATTGTTACTGATTAATCAGCAATTTTGAACTTTTTTACTGAATAGTCGTCATTTGATTACCGTACGACTGTTCAAAAGTGCTGAATGAACTGTTAGTTTCGCGAGCAGAGCTGTCAAATCGTACGCCATCTTTTTTATTTCCATGCTCAGTAATCAAAGAAATTAAATATTTTGGAAAGTGTTCGGAAGTTTCGCGGCTGTGCAAGCAAAAATGGTCAGAATTTGCAAGTGAATCAAACAGAGTGATGTAAGCGCAAATGATATACTGTGTCAGTACTTCGATTTTCATTTTTTTATTTTCTTTATAGAAAATCCCACCAGAATTTTAACCACCGAATAGAATGATTTTTTTGCTAACGACGTGGCTTAGGACATCACCATCCGGACTCAGTGCAAGATTCTGCAACAAGATGACGGCCGCTGGGGATTTACAAGAATCATGAATAATATATTTCTGTAGCGTGAATGTGTTGAATTATAAATAAAACGCCGAATTAAGTATTAAAGGCATTAAAATATGCTATGATTGCTGATGGAAGCTCGTTGTTTACAGAGCAAAAACAGTCTCATTGTAACCGAACTTCGTCAAAAAAGTACTGGGCTGGTCAGCTATCTACCTGAAAAAATGCCTATGGTTTTACCGACCGGCTTTCAAAAAAATGCTGAGCTGTCGTCATACTCATAGCAATCGCTTCAGTTATGTTTGACAGTTCGGTGAAGTGCCGCGACTACTGAGCGCTCAGTAGTTGTTTTGATTACCGAACTGATCACCGAGCGCTCAGCTGTTATAAACTCGTCAAAAATATAGCTGAGTTCGGTAAAAAAAGTTAGTGTGTAACAATCATATGCGACTGTAAAAATAAATATACGATTTCTACGATTTTATTCAGCTGGTATACGACGCAAGTGTGACGCAAACGATCAATATACAACATTATTATAGTTGTATACGATTTCACCGATTTTCATCATACCTTTAGGTAGCAAGCTCGATTTAGCAGATTCATATACGATGTGAAGCGACGATTTCCACGATTCAAAGAAATCATATATACGATGCTAGCGATCTTGCAGCTTGACACTAGGAATGTATGTTTTTTTTGCACGATTCTGTCCGATTCTGTGCGATCCTACCGATAGTATCTCGCACTTTTTATGATCGGAGACGACTATATGAAACAAAATCGCAATTGAAATTTAATTTGGTATGAAATGCGATTTTACGCAATCATTGTCAACAAATATACATATTATTATACAATTCTGATTCAATATATGAAAATATACGATTTTTCCACACAATGATTTACGATATGTGGTTGGCTGGGTAGTTCATCTCGGGACCCACGCTTTACTTCCCTTCCGAATGAAAACCTCACATTTTGCGAGTTTGTCGGGAGTGGGATTCGATCCCAGGTCCTCGGCGTGATAGTCTAGTGTTCTAACCATCACACCAGGTCCGCTCCACGGTGCTTTTCTTGGATGCCTCCTTTTTCAGCACTAGTATCATCTCTCCAGTCCTGGTGCACTTGATGCTTTTCCGTTCGCGCCCTGTAGTGAGAGACGATTTTCACCTCGCGTGGTCCTCAGCATCTGGGCGTGCGTGCCTGCCTCGGTTTTGAGAACCAGTGCGTTGTTTCGTTCACGTTTACAGACTGACTACACTTTTCTCACTTCCTTCTTCTTTCCAACCGTAACCTAAGGATTCTCCTTCCCTTGGTCCGGTTGGCCACTGTTCCTCTCAGGGTTAGCCTCTTAGGGCTTGGTTTCCCTGTCCCTTGAGCGTTTCGCAACCGACTTGGCAGCCTGGGTACTTGCACTGGTCGTCCCTTTCTTCCTTTTGGCTTATCGCCCGCCTCTTCCGGACGGTTTTTAGGCCGCGTCTCCTCGGCAGGTTTCGACCATGCAGCTCGAGCCGTAGGGCTGTTTGACCTCTCCGCTACGGCTCCGGCGAGCTGCATGGTTTCGTGCTGCATCGTCGCGTTGCCAGCAAAGAGGAAACTGTCCGTTTGGGTGGACCGCTAATTCCTGCTCGCATCAACGAGCACTCCGCTCTTCGACCAAGAAATCATACTTCTTCCTGTCCAGAGCCAGCGATTTACGGAGCTTCAGCAGGCCCTGTTTCAAGTTCTTGCTGATGTCATTCCGCCCGCTCATGTAGCCGATCAGCTCGTCCAGCTGACCGGCAACTACCAACACCTTCGATAGACCACTCATGTTGTGGTTCAGCGCCCGCGTGAGGTTTGCGCCAGTCTTCTGCGCTTCCTCGGCCGGTGCTGCGCCGCCTCGTAAGCTGCTAGTACACAGGGTCAAATATTTGTCCAAAAAGAAACCAATGCTCAAACATCTTGTTTGACTCGATCGAATTTTCATTAGTGTCAAACTGATGTTGTTTGTTGAGTTCTTTCCTTGTCAAATATTTGACCCTGTGTACTACTGGCCGTACTCCTCCTGTTGAAACTCCTATCGCCTGCTCGCGGGTGAGTACACCAGCCTTTCGTAGTGGCACCAGTCCTCCTCACACGAACGGGTTCAACGCCTTCCCTTCTGCCTCTGCACTCTCGATCACATTTCTGTTGGTTCCCCCTTAGAGATGCTATCCCTCAGTGACAATAAAGTAGTCGACAATGATCTTGGTGGTTAGCGTTGCAAGCAGAAAGGTCACCCGAGGGTTGGCACAGCCGATTTAGCGCTAATCAGAAGTATTCATCTATATTGAGCTTCTCGGGAATTTTTAGCATTTCGACAAGTTTCTCTTTGACCTCTTCGTTGCGCGCCATGGTATAATGTGTGTTCGGCACTTTGCGACAATTAACTCAAATCCGCACACCAGCGCACAATTTGCGCGCCGATTGCCTATGCGCCAAGTTTTTCACTAGCCAAATCACTATTAATCAGTGGTTTAATGAAGTAAAAGCGTTGTTACCGTCAATAATATCTTTGTTGTACATTATTTCCAGACATAAAGACGTTCAATATTTTAGACAAAAAATGGAACCGAGCCCTAAGAGAGATAGAGCTCTTGGCGCGAACCATTTTGACACTTGTTTATTTACATTTTGTATGGCGCACTGCCCGGCGCATGGGCTGTCGGCGCACCAGTTGTTGGCCGGTATGCGGATTTCAGAAAAGATTCGCAATACCTACTTCCAACCACTTTAGTTGCCCAAGCTGATAACAGACCAGGAACGCATCTTAAGGCCACGCCACGGTCGGTTTTATGGGACGGAAAACAGTGGCGCAGCCCATGCGCCGTTTTAAGGCTGTGTCACCCGACCTTACCAAGAAGATAGAATGCCTGCACTACCAGCTCACTTGTGCGTAGTTACCTAAGCGCGTACCGTTTCAGTTACCAATTACAAAGCAAGACCTGTGTCCTTTCTGATGTGCCCGAGGCACTCCTAGCTGGGCTGTGACACTTCGGAAGCGGTGTCGCTTGTACAGGGTTGTCTCCGGATGTGTGGAATTTCTGAATAGGCGCAGCAGAGTCCACTTTTGGGCCTTCGTCACGCCTAGGATTACTCCGCTAGAGCCAACCGTAAGTCCTGGTGCTCGGTCACCTCCCTGTGCTAAAGGTGGTAAGTCCACAAAGTGTGTGAATAAAGCTTTAAGATCCCTTTGATACTGAACAATCATACTAAGCTCTAGTACTTCATTAAATTTTCCAGAATGTACTGCAAAAAACATATATGACCAACTACGTTGGGACAGTCAGTAATTATCCAATATTATATCTTGTCAACAACATTCAGCTGCTACCAAGGAACTGTTGTTTCCTTGATATGAAGTGGATTACGTTAATATCATTGTACCCTAAAAATACACATACGAGAAAGGAACACCTTTCGAGCTTCGGGATAAGGCAGTTTAAGTCCCTTCTTTTTATAAACTTTTCGCAAAAAAAAAATCCTTCACTTCTTTTTGCTTCCGCTCGCCACAAGGACAGCTGTAAATGATCGCCACAACACGTGTTAAACCAATCGAGCAACGAGCAACCGTACGACTCTGCTGGATCGGATCGCCACATGCCCCTCCGAAATAATTTAACCTACTTTGAATCCTATTTGACTTCGATCTTCCGCACATTGTTTGGATTTCCGCCTACAGCTGAGCTTTGCCCCGAAACTCAATTTCGCTGTTTTCATGGAAAGGAAAAAAACACTATTTTGCGCATCATGCAGGATCAACGCAAGCCACCTGTAGGTAGACGTGCAAACAGTTGCTGACACCTGCCTCCGTCCACTCACTCCGCTGCTGTGCAGCGCCACGCGAATTATAAATGGGCTAATTTGGCAGAGATGACAAGCGCCTCATAGGGCCCATATAGTCGAGGCGGTAAGCGCACGGGTATTCAGCATGACCATGCTGAGGGTGACGGGTTCGATTCCCGGTCGGTCCAGGATCTTTTCGTAAAGGAAATTTCCTTGACTTCCTTGGGCATAGAGTATCTTCGTGCCTGCCACACGATATACACATGCAAAATGGTCATTGGCAGAGGAAGCTCTCAGTTAATAACTGTGGAAGTGCTCATAGAACACTAAGCTGAGAAGCAGGCTTTGTCCCAGTGAGGATGTTACGCCAAGAAGAAAGAGACAAGCGCCTCGTCAGCTGTTAAGAGCCGCCGAGCGGTTTGCCCTCTGTTTTGCCACTACAGTTACCCTCCTAGAGATCAATCATAAAGCGCCACATGACAACGGGCAGACGGGTGGTAAAAATTCAAATGTTGGACAAACTATAACATCACCGACCACCACGCACCGGTCGTCCGTCGTCGGAGGTGTGGGAGAGCACCGAAGCGGAACGATGATTGTGCGCTGATAAAACAGCTGTGCGGGTATGAGTGGTGTTTTGGTTTGCCCATGGCGGGAGGTGGCAGAAGACTCAAATCAGTCGCGACCATGCTGCTGGCTGAGGGCAATGACGGTGAAATGTGGGTCATCTGTTGTCGCGGGGCTGGTCTGGCGGTTTGAGCTTATTGCTGTATTCGGAGGTGTGAAGGATTGTTATGTCACGGATTCCTTATTTTGGGGTTCAGAATCACAAACAATTTAGACAGCGGAAGATAAAACTACGCTAGTGGCTGGTGGAAACCAACCACCTTCCTTGCTGGATGATGTTAAGCATGCCGTTCCAAAATGGAATTTCCAACAGCTCAAAAGCAATATAGCAACTGGTGAGGATGGTATTCCAATGAAGTAATTGGGCTGCAAGATGGTGAGCTGACCTCCAATCTCTACCTCCGCGTGGCACTGGCTGGACTGCGAGTCACCTAAGTGAAGATCGGGTAACAAACCTCGGTGGGAACTTTGGTCGTAGGCTAACAGGGAAGGGGGTTTGCTTCTGCAAACCTGAGCGTTTCAGCAGGAGCGGCTCACAACAGCGTCTGATCCTCATGTTAGGGGCGGCTGATCACCGTCCGAGTGCCAGAGAGGACTCTAGCTCAACTGTGCACTATGGTCCTCCGGAAAGTAGGGGGTTAGTGTCAGGCCCTGCGAGGCAGCCGTAAAAAATCATTGTAACGGAAAATCAGCAACAGAATAATACGAACCGAGACCAACGGCAACGACCCCAGCGAACAAAAAGGACTTGCGATTGGAAACTCGGTACGTGGAACTGCCGATCTCTCAACTTCATTGGGAGCACCCGCATACTCGCCGATCTACTGAAGGACCGCGCGCGGGTTCGGCATCGCAACACTGTAGGAGGTGTGTTGGGCAGGATCCATGGTGCGAACATTTAAAGGTAATCATACCATCTACCAGAGCTGCGGCAACACACGCGAGTTGGGAACAGCTTTCATCGTAATAGGTGATATGCAGAGGCGCGTGATCGGTCAGGTTGAGGGTCAAGGACTAATTCTTCAACTTCAGCATAATAAACGTGTACAGCCCTCGCTCCGGAAGCACTAATGATGACGAAGACGCATTTCAAGATCATCATAGGAGATTTAAATGCTCAGGTAGGCCAGGAGGAAAAATTCAGACCGACGATTGGAAAGTTCACTTCTCCGACATTATTGACGTCAGGACCTATCGTGGCGCTAACATCGACTCCGACCACTATTTGGTGATGGTCAAACTGCGCCCAAAACTTTCCGTCATCAACAATGTACGGTACTGGCGACCACCACGGTACAACCTAGAGCGACTAAAATAACCGGATACCGCCTCAGTACATGCGCAGTATCTCGAGGCCGCGTTGCAAGACGAGGGCGAGCTCGATGAGGCCTCTCTAGAGGACTACTGGAAAGCAGAAAAAGCAGCCATCAACGACGCAGCCGTACGTCGGGTACGTGGAACGGAGACTTTGGAGGAGAAGAACGCAGCGAGGGCGG
The DNA here is from genome assembly GCF_035046485.1 of Aedes albopictus. NCBI lineage: Eukaryota > Metazoa > Arthropoda > Insecta > Diptera > Culicidae > Aedes > Aedes albopictus. Next base: position 211,710,908 of record NC_085137.1, read on the forward strand.
TAATGCAGCAACAAGGGACCCGACAGAACGTGAATCGTTACAAACAGAAGTGGAAACAGCAGACCCGTCTCTTTCTGGAGAAAGCGCCGCCTGGAAAAACGGAAGGCGTGGAAATGGAACAGCTGTGCCGTTCTTATGAAGCAGTGCAGTTCTACGATAAGCTCAACGCAACGGCTTTGTGCCGCAAGCCGAAATATGCAGGGATAAGGACGGAGGCCTCTTGATGGACGGACGTGAGGTGATCGAAAGGTGGAAGCAGCACTTCGACGAGCACCTAAATGGCGTGGAGGACGTAGGCACGGGAGACCACGACAACGGAAGAAACGACTACGTTAATGCAGCAAAGGACGAAAATAAGCCAACTCCCACGCTGAGGGGAGTCAAGGATGCCATTCATCAGCTCAAAACTAACAAAGCAGCTGGTAAGGATGGTATCGCATAATTTTGAATGCTGCCTACAAAGTGCTATTCCAGAACATCTTCCGTTATCTGTCACCCAAAACGACTGAGTTCGTGGGAAGTTTTCAAGCCGGCTTCATCAACGGCCAATCGAAAACGGACCAGATCTTCACCGTACGGCAAATTTTCCAGATATGCCTTGAATACCAGGTATCAACGCATCACCTGTTCATCGACTTTATAGCGGCATACAACAGTATCGACTGCACAGAGCTATGGAAAACCATGGATGAAAACGGCTTTTCTGGGAAGCTGACTAGACTGATTGCAGCAACGATGGACGGTGTCGTGGACGGTGTGCACAACTGCGTAAGGGTTTCGGGTAAGTTAATTCGAATCTCGCCGGGGACTGCGACAAGGTTACCGACTTTCATGTCTTCTCTCCAACATCGCTCTAGAAGGTGTAGTGCGTCGGCTCAACAACCGGGGAACGATTTTCACAAAATCCGGTCGACGCAAAACACACAACTTGCGGACGACATGGACATTATCGCCAGAATATTTAGAACGATGGCAGAGCAGCAAAGGTCGGACTGTTGATGAATACGTCCTAAACAAAGTACAAACTGGCAGGTGGAACCGAGCACGACCGGATCCGTCTGGTAGTAATGTTATGATAGACGGTTATAGCTTCGAGGTGGTGGAGGAATTCCTCTACCCCGGTGACAATAACGTGAGTTGTGAATTTCGAAGGCGCATCATCAGCGGAAGTCGGGCCTACTACGGGCTTTAGAAGAGGCTGCGGTCTAAAAAGATTCATCCACACGCCAAATGTACCATGTACAAAGCGCTAATAAGACCGGTGGTCCTCTACGGACACGAGACTTGAATCATGCTCGTGAAGGACCTGCAAGCACTCGGAGTTTTCGAGCGACACGTGTTAAGGTGAAACAACCAGAAATACCATTGCAATTTTGCATACAAACTTTAGATGCACAAATCTGACGAACGAAGTATCGAACCAAGCCGCACTTGTTTATCCTGGCTTTGCTCACTTGCAAAAAGAGGCAGCTTTTCCAAATTGAGCTCTTGAAAATGTGAGTAGGGGTCCAAGTCGGCCATTGCGGCAGCTATTTGTACGCTCTGATGTTTCTCCTTAAGGACGATCTTCGGCGGCGTGCAGTAGAACGGTGTGTGGTGGAGAAGGGTGAACCACGAGCTCGCTGCACTTTACGGCGAACCCAGCATCCAGAAGGTGGCTAAAGCCGGAAGGATATGGTGGATAGGGCAGTTTGTAAGAATGCCGGATAACAACCCTGCAAAGTTGGTGTTCGCTACTGATACGATTGGCACTATTGTTGGTTATGTCTTGTCTTAAATGTTGAGCAAATAAATGTATGTTCCACTAGTTGGGACTATGTTCCAAATGTTGAACAATCAAAACTAAATTATAATACAATGAGTAAATCAAACAACATTTACAACATAATGTGACATATTTGAAGTACACTGGAACCTCTATTTATGAACATGGATAGGAATAGGAATACATAAGTTCAAATGTACTTGAATAAAAAAGGGCATAACAAGAGGGAAATTTATGCATAGATCAAGTTTGGCCTTCAATGAGGGAATCTAGTTCGCGAGAACAGATCTTGCTCCTGGGAATTTGAGGTGGGGCTAAGGGGGTTTCCAAAAAGTTCCCAGAGAACCCAAAAAAGGGGATTCCAAGGCGCTCCAGAGGTGTTTCAAGGGGCTGTTTCAGGGAATTTGAGCAGCCTTTTAAGGGCTAGCTGTCAAGATTTCTTGGCGTTTTTATGGGATTACGGGGAATTCAGGGTCATTTTAATAGTATTAGGGGGTTTCAAGGCTTTATGGGCTATTCAAGGGATCTCAGGAGCCTTTGAAGGGCGTAGCAAAGGGTTTGAGGGGCGTTTCAAGGTATTTCAGATTTCTTTCAGAGTAATTTAAGAGTTTCAGGGTGTTTCGGGGAAATTTTGTGGGCGTTCCTAGAGGCTTTAGGGGCGTTTGATAGCATTTCAGGGGCGTTTCAAGGGATTTTCAAGTGCGTTTCAGGGGGTTTATGGAGCCTATTAATGGCGTCCAAATGGTTTCAGAGGCATTTCAAATTAATTATGATGATTTCAAGCACATTTCAATGAGATTACGGAGGTTTCCGGGGCGTTTAAAGGCATTTTTAGTCAGGGTTGTATCAGAAGGTTCACGCCTTTGAATCATTTCAGGGACGTATTTCAGGAGCGTTTCAAAAAATATGTGATGGGATTTCTAAAAATCTTCTGAAATTTCCTGAAATGCCTCCAAGATCCCCCTGAAGCTCCCTCGGGTCCCATGTAACGTACCTGAGAGGCTCCGAAACCTCCGAAAACTCCTCCGTAACGCTTCCGTAATGCCTCTGAATCGCGCTAAAAAATACTCCTGAACTTCTTGAAATGCCTCTAAAATCCCCCTTAAACCCCTTCGGACCCCATGTAACGCACCTAAAAATGCTCTGAAACTTCCTGAAATGCCTCCAAAATCCCCATTAAACCCCTTCGGACTCCATGTAACGCACCTGAGAGGTTCCGAAACCCCCGAAAACCGCCTTGAGATCTCATGGTACCCCGCTAAAAGCCCTTGGGACCTCCTGATACACCTCTGCAACCTCCCTTTGCTCTCTCCCCTATAAACACCCCCTGGCCACCGTTGCACTGGCGTAGCCACAGGGGGGGGGGGGCGGGGTGTTTTGGGTTAAAAGACCCTCCCCCGAAGCCAAAATTTGTGGAACAAATTTTTAGTATACAGGGCTTTTCGAGGAAAAAAAATTTTCGGCTGCGCCGCTATTTTCAGACTACAATTACTCATTACTGTTTACAAAATGCAAGTGTCAAATAAAAAAAAAGTATCATAGACCGTTGAAACCCCCTCCACAATTTCTGGCTACGCCACTGCACCGTTGCAATAGTTTCCGTCATTATTAAATATCCTTATGCACAATATTGGTTCTGACTACCTTTCCCTCTTCTTAGCAGGGTATAAAAAAGGTGCATAAATTAAAGGTACAAAAAAATAACATGCATAAAAAGAGGTTCAGTGTATAGCATCACAATAACACCAAGGATGATAAACATGATATAATATGAATTATGAATACCATCATCTTCTTCTTCTCCCCCACTCCCTCTTCGTCCCCACTGGGACTTGGCCTGCCTTGCTTCAACTTAGTGTTCTTAGTGTTGAAGGTATTTCTTTGCCTGCCATTGCATGAATTTGTATATTGTGAGGCAAGTACAATTATACACTATGTCCAGAGAGTCGAGCAAATGTTCCCGACCGGAACAGGAATCGAACCTGCCGTCTCCGGATTGGCGATCCGGATAGCCTTAACCACTAGGCTAACTGGAGACCCTCAACGCATATGAATATCATAGTTTGCATAATTATGTTATATTTTTGTTAGAATATTCTAGTCGGGTGTTTACCAAGATTATATGCACTGTTGATTTAAAAAAGGAGCGTACATTTTTCTGCTCCTAGTATTTCAGATGAAACCAACGCAATTAGAAGGAACTTTTGAAGACTGATCAGGCATGCTCACTCCTAACAAAAAATGAAACACACAAAACAAGTAGCGCTTACTTGCTTCGTTTTAGGTAGGATGAAAACGAGGGCATTTTGCATAATATGGGTACCATTTCTCTGGAAAGTAAGACTCACATTCATCATACCAAAATTATAAAAAAATGAAATTAACAACCAAATTTCACAATGCTTTTGGTTTTGTTCGACTTTTGTATGGATAGCTGGCAATGTGCAACGCAGCAAATGTAGATCCAGTGCTGCGTAGATAGTATTAGCCCGCAGACCATAGCTTCGAACTTGGTATGCATGGACTATCGGTGCGTTAGCTCATGCTCAGGATATGGTTCCTTAGCCGTACTTAAGACTAAGAATAACATGATGTGATTCTTAGAGCCAATTTCTTCACCTCGGCTTAACCGGTAAGCCAGGCTTACCCATACAGTTAAACCTGGCTTAACGCTTAAGCCAGGGTGAAGAAATCGCCCCTTAGTTAAACATTGTTTGGATGATTACAGTACCAACGGTCAACCTGCTAGATCGTTCTTGATCAACAATTGCCAATTAAAACCCCTCAATCAGAGCGCTTTTCAGACATTAGATATTCATCCACTTCAAAACTATATGAACAAAATCGGTCTGGTCGTTCACTGTTGCTTAAACCTATATTCTTGGGACCTCGCCCAACTGAATATACGTGAGAAGACCTCCCGAGCCCAACCCGGTCGCCTGCGGGAGAAAGTCATCGAACCGTGCCGTCTTTTAGGCGAAGGGAAAATTCTTTTCTTCAACCACCACCACCACCACGAACAACCCTAATTCTGCCACCCGGAATCTCTCGGCTTGGATCGCTCACTCAACTAGACCCCCATTGTTGGGTGGGAAGTGATCTCTGCTTACCTTAGGTGGTACAAGCACGCGGAAAACGGCAAACGGTACGAAAAACTCACACAATTTTCATTTCAATAGACGAAAAACCGTTCGTTTTCCGCCATGGGAAGGTGAGCATTGGTGGCGCGCAGTCATTATCATTTGGCATCGAGTCGCGGGCGGGTCGCCTTTAGGCACTTGCTCCATCTGGCTTGCGGATTTGTACCTTCTAGTTATAGATTGATCATGGGGCACAGAAGACTAAGATGCAACTACATTTCAAAGCTGCAGTCAAATCATCACCGGTGGAAGGAAATAAGACAAACAATGATTTTAGTATGTTTTTTTTCTATGAGTTAAAATTTCTACAATCAAAAAGACTTCAGTGGAATCAGTGCAACAAATTCCATTTTAGTAGCAAAATGGTTGATTATCCACATGATAACAAATTTTCTACACATTTCCATTTCTATGATATTGAGGAAATCTGAAAGTGGTAGTTGAATTATGCATATCTGTAAAATGATGATCAATAGAAGGTACATAGAATACATGTTGATTCCAATATCAATAGCTCATTAACTCAGTGAAAGAGGGTATTCTACTAAGACTGTTTGAAAAGTTGGTATTTGTTTTTTTTAAGCCAATTTAGTTTAACCTGTGTGTTACGTTGTATGCAACAAAAAATTAAAAAAAAAACGCATTTTAATAATACACAAAAGTAATTGATCTTCAATTTTCTCTTACCATTAACATCACTTCCCTTCTTATTTTCAGGTAATGACTTCACACCTCGCTAAGCTTTACGTAGGTGCCAACAATTCCTCGGAAAGCTAATAATCAATTTACCTCGCAAACATTTGGAATTCAAATGGGAGCGCCAATCGCCGCTATGGAACTCCTACGTCGAGGTCATTTGCATCACATCAATCTTGCCGCATGAATCGTTCGATTCGGCAGCTCGGCTGCCCTAATCATCGGGTTGTAGACCCACAAATAATTCCATCATGTATGTTATACGGGCACCTTCGGGGTCTCTACTTGCGGGTGCAAAAAAAAAACGCACCTTTTAGGAAATTAGTACTGACAGGCACAAATTGTGCGTTAATTTTTAAAACCTTTTAAAACAACATTGGAACGTTGCTGGCTCGGATCTGCAGATCACGATTCAATCAATGCTGGTCTTAGTGCATGTCATTCTATTTGTTTAGCAATATATGATTAAACAGTTAGATGTGGGTTCCATATACCTTACCATATGAGACTTCCCAAAGTCGTTGGGTGGTTGTGAATACCAATATTATTACCTCATATTACCTACTCAACAAGTATTTACTTCCTATTAAAGGGCGAACATGAAATTATCGCCACACCTTTAATTGTCTTTAAAATTTCTTGTTTTTATCGGATAAAAACCAGAATTGCAGGGCAGTTTTATACATATATTTACCTCAGTTTACATATACTGGAATAGTAATTGGAAGTGAAATTTTGTATGATAAAATGTTTGACACTTTCGTTTAACGCCATAAAAGCTTGACAATTTTGGCATCCCGCACCTTTTCAATATTTTTCCATTTTTTTTTCTTTTCCGCGCTTGTGTCAACGTGAAGTGTCAAAGTCAAGAAATCTTTAGACTTTTTTCCATTTTTCAGACGGTTGAATTGCAATCTTCTAGTATATTTTGTTTCAAACCAAAATGGTACAGCTCTGGATCTTGCTTGGAGTGTAAAACAATTTTACACTTATTTTCTCTTTAATCACTTCCATCCTTACCTCAACAAACGACACGGCTAAGCAATTTACAGGATATAAACAATATACTTCTAAGAGTAACTGTACAAAATTTGATCAATTTCTGTCCAACGGGGAAAATGTTACAGCAATTTGTAAGTGTTGCAATAATTTCGTGTTCGCCCTTTAGGTATCATAAACGGGGTAAACTTAACTGTTAATTAAATCAAGTTTAACCTTCAGTAGCTCGCGCGGTTGACTACCACGCTAATGCTGAGTACAAAAAGCGAGATTTTTTCAACGTGTTGTACAGAATACAACAGCGCGATCGCTCGTGGGTTAAAAGAATAATATACACTTCTTTCACAAACAACAACGCTGTCTTTTGGCGTTACGTCACAATTGGAGCAGAGTCTTCTTCTTAGTTTTTGTGTTCTGTAAGCACTTCTACAGTTATCAACATAAAGTTTTCTTTGCCAATTGTATCTTGCAATCGCATATCGTGTGGCAGGTACCTTATACTCAAGGAAGTCAAGAATATTTCCATTATGAAAATATCCTGGACCATCCTTGCTTAATACCGTGCGGTTGACCCTAGGACTTTCCTTCAAGTTCCATTAATGATTCACTTTCATATGATACTTGTAGGTGATGAAGCTGCTTTCATTCTGTGCAAACATTTTTTGTCATTCCGCTGTTCTTACAAGTTGCACTCTTTGCATACCTAGATTTTTGGTAGCCGAAATACTAACACTTTCACTGAGCGTTTTTCGTAAGATGTTTTTTTTTTCTAAATCTGAATCAAATTTACAAAAATCTGTATTTATATGTATTTTTAAAATGAAAATTGCATTTTTATAGTAAATTTCCACTAAATAGTTTGACAAGCGTAAGATTTATGATTAAAAAACCTGCAATATTTGAATAATGCAATAAAATGTATATTTTTCAAAAAAAAAACAATACAATAACCATCAGTAAAAATTCTTAAACCTTAAAAGTTGTGGACAAAATGAGCGCAATGTCCAATTACGTAGACTCGGATTGTTGGGATAAAAACAATCATATTTTTCCAATTTTCAATTAAGTTTAAAACTTTTGACATGATGATTTTCCAAGTTAAAATTCTGACATGTTTAAAAAACATCTTTTTTTTTCTAAAATTTTGATGAATGTTTTCCATTTTTGCAGAAACCTTTTTTTTTGGAAAATTTTCTGCAAAAACGTAAACCATTTTCCACCACGAAAAAAAATCAGGAGGTACCTTGATCCATAATCTACATCTAGGAATCCATTATGGAAAGTCTTCCACGGATTTCTTCTAGAAGTTAAAGTACACCTTAAATGGATCACTTCAGAATTTTCTCTAGAATTCCCTTCGGAATTTTCGTTAGATGATCCTCCAGAAGTTTCTTCAAAAAATCTTCTAAAAAAGCTTCCATGGGATTCCTTGAAAATAGCTCCACAGATTTTTTTTTTCAGGAATCTGTATAAGAATTCATTCAGGAAATCATCTTTAGAAAAATCAAAGGTTCTTGCAGAAAACTCACGAACGATTATTTTTGGAAACTTGCACGCTCCTTCACAAATTCCAACAAATATTAGTTGAGCAAATTTTCCATGAATTCTTTTAGAAATTTTACTGTAGATTCCTTTAAAAATTCCTTATGAGATTTCTCCAAAAAAAATTCCAAATATTCCAAGTCTAAATAAATTTTCTATGGGCTTCTTACCTAATTCATCCCTGGATTCCTTCAGAAATTAGCTATTTCCTGATGAATTTCTTCAGAAATTTCACAAACAATTATTTTAGGTAGAATTTTCTGCAGGATTTTTTTTATAAAATCTTTCAAAGATTCTTTAGAAAAATATTCTAGTAGGTTTTTCAGAATACTATCCCGAATTCCTTCAGAAAATGGTTTGTCCAGGAATTGCTCTGGGTATTTCATTGAAAATGCCCACATGAGCATATCCAGTATCCAGATTCCCCCAGGAAATTCTGCAGCGATTCTTCCAGAAATTCTTGCATTACTGTTTACATTGATTTTGGTAAGAATTCCTCCAGAGATTCTTGTAGAACTTCATACAGAGTTTCCATCAGGTTTTCCTCCAAATATGCCCCTATGTATGACCCCAGATTTTTTTCCAGCAATTTAAATAAAAAATGAAAGCCATGAATGCCTTCACAGATTTCTCTGAGAAATCTTCAGGAATACTCCCAATGATTCATTGAGAATTTTCTACTAAGTTTTTTTTAGAAATTACTCAAGAAGTTTATCTAAGGGGCTGTCCATAAACCACGTGGTCATGAGGGGGTGGGGGGTTCGGCAAATGACCATTTTGTATGGACGTAAAAAAAAATTTGTATGGACTAATGACCACGCGGGGGGGTTGAGAAGTCCCAAACAAATGACCACGTGGTTTATGGACAGCCCCTAAGAACTATTTTATAAAACCTATTTTGGATTTTTTCCCATAATTCTTTGGGCAAGCTTCCACGGATTTCTTTTGAAAGCACAAAAATTTCCTTCGGAACGTTTGATTAATGATCCTCCAGAATTTTTTCAAAGAATACTCTAAAAAGCATCTTTGGGTTTCCCTAAAAATACCTTCATAGATTTACGGAAGTTTACGAACGAGGATTCTTTCAGGAAATCATCTATGAGATTACTCCATAAATGTGTTCAGGGATTCCAAGCCTTAAGAAATTTTGCATGAATTTCTTCCAAATATAAGCCACGAAGTCCTCCAGATATTACTCAAGGAATGCGGTCTTAAAATCGGTCATGGTTTGCTTCAAAAAATGTAGGGTATGTGTTCCATCATTAATCTCACGCTCCCATATTCATCCTATTCGAAAACAAGCGATTACGGCACCAATTGATTCCGTTCTTTTTGTTTTCATGGGTGCTCACTCCTAACAAAAAATACAAAAATAAGAAACAAAACAAACAGCGCTTCAATCCTTTGTTTTTCGTAGGATGAAAATGGGAGCCACATGCTTAAGAAGGGAACCAATACCCTACGTCGTTTTTTCAGAAATTTTTGCCAGAGCTTCCTTCTAATATTCTTTGATGATTTTTTCCAAGAATTTTTTAGGTAGGTTTTTATGGGATCCTTCTGAAACTCCACCAGGGATTTCTTTAGAAATTCTTACAGAGATTCTTTAATAAACGACTCTACTGGAGTTTTTAGGAAACTTTTCAGATGTTTCTTCAGAAATTATTTTAGCTATTTATTCAGTCCACAAAAGATTTACCCAAGAATTGCTCTAGAGATTCCATTGAAAATTTTTAGAGATTCTTGCATTATTACTTCTACTGATTGAGGAAGAAATTCCTCCAGAGAATCTTGCAGGAGCTCATACAGGGATTCTTTCAAGATATCCTCCAGATATTCTTCGATGTTACACCCGAAATTTATCCGGAGGAAATTAAAGATAGTTCCGAAAATTTCTTAACGGTTTCTTTCAGAATTTTTTTCACACATATTTCCTAGGAGTTTCAACGGAAATTCCTTTTGAAATATCAAAAGAGTTTTTCAAGGGATCTTTGTAGATGCTTATCTATGCGATTTTTTTCTTTCAAAAAATCTTAATAGTAGGCCGCGAAATTTGAGATATTTTGCTGCGATTTTTTTCCCTACAAAAATCCTAACGCCAGAATGTGGAAGTTCGCAGAAGTATCCTCATACGTTCATTGAATGAGAGGTTCAAGCATATTCTTCACGGAAAGTTCTGCCTTCCTAATCACGAAACTCTACTGGATTTCCTCCAGAAATTTTCGGTATTTTTTTATTTCCTGAGATTTTTTTCGAGCAATTTATCCGGAATTCTTTCAACAATTCCTGTACAAATCCTAAATTATCCCAGGGTTTTCTCCAAAAAAAATTGGTGATTTCTGCGGAAATTACCACAAGGATTTTTTTAAATAAATTCCTCTTGTGGTTTCATCAGAAATATCACCTAGAATGTTTGTAGAAGTACCTATAGAATTTGTTCAGATATTCTTACAGGGATTTTTCTGAAGTTTTCAAGAAATTGCACAAAAGTTCCTGAAGAATTCTACAAGGAATATCTCAAAGAAACCCTAAGAAATCCCAGAAGGATTATCCCAAGTAGTCTCTGGCAACCTCCTGTATGAATGGCAAGAATAATACCTGGTGAACACATTAAGATACCCCCTTTGCCCTCTGAAAAACAAAAAAAAACATTAGAAGCTTATGGAAAAACTCTGTAAATAATTTCAAGGAAAAAATACCTGAACCTCTACAAGGATTCCCAAAACTTCCGTAGAGAAGAGATTCTTGCTGAAGATAATTCAAAAATGGTTTTTTGAAGGAATCTTTGAAATAAAACCAGAAAGAAATTAGGAACTCTCTGTAGGTTATAATAGAAAAATTTCTTGAAAAATTTCATAAAAATTCTACGGAACAGATTCTGGAGTAATTTTAGCAACAATTGCTGGAAGAATCTTTGAAAATAAAATCTGAAGGAAGGTCTGAATAAATCCAAAGCAATGACTGTAGTAATTATTAGAGGAACCATTGGAGGAAAAGCCAGAAGAATCTTTTGAGAATTTTCTAGAGAAATTTTGTAAATAAATGTCCAAGAAAATCCCAAAATAAATGGAGTAATATCTGAAGGACTCTGAAGAAATTCACGCAATAATTTGTGAAAAACTTTGTGGAATAAAATCTTAACTTCAAAAAGAAAACCTTAGAGGAATTTCTAAAACAATAGTCGAATCTCTGAAGAAACTGAGCGAATTTTTGGAGAAACTCTTAAAAAAATTCCTAGTAGAATTTCTTGAGAAATTTATCGAAGAATTTTCGTTGAAATCCAAAAGAAAAACTCCTGAAAAAAATCGGACAATATCTCTGGATGTTTTTTTTTAAATGTCATACATAAGTAGCAATCCTTGAATGAATTTTCTTTAAAATCATGTTTAGGAATTCCAGGAGGAATTTCGGAAAAATTTTCTAAGGAAATCCGTGAGCTATCATTTGAGAAATTCCTTGAACTCCTGAGGAAGTTCTAAAGAAAATCTCGGTGGAAATTCCTGAAAATATATATGGAGAAACCTATTAATAAAATCAAAGAAATCCATTGACAGATGCATTTTGTAGGGATACTAAAAGTAGTCTTCAGAGGAATTCTTCCTAAAACCATTGTAGGAAATTCCACGGCAATTCCCCAAAGAATCTTCAGAGGAATATCTGGCAGTGTCCCTGGAGGTAATTGTGGACAATTTTCTTGAAATTTTAATGATAGATATTTATTACAAAACTCATAAAGGGAATTTTGTTATCCCTTCCACGATTAACTACAGCAAAAATCGTGAAATAACAATGCATGGAAGAGATTTCCAGGAATGACTCTTAACTAGGCGCGATATTGAAATCATTTCCTTGAAGGCGTACCCGTAAATGGAGCCGCTGTATTTTGGAAACCTTGAGTAACTAGCTCTGACTTTATCACGACAGTACTGATTAAAGCATGAATAATTCTGCCAAAAAGAGTTATACACTTTCAAGTTAGAAATAGAGTGTCCATTTCCCGGCCAATTTTCTTGTCCCGGGATTCGGGACAAAATACTCAGCTAATCCCGGGAAATCCCGGGATCCCGGGATTTTTTTAAATAGAAAAACCCTAGAAATTTGTTTTGTTTTGCTCTTGTGCAGTTCAAATATTATTATTTATTTAACACATTTATATTTTGTTTTCATTATAAGCCATTTTATCCAATTATTGTACAATGTAATGAACCATTATTTTATGTAAAAAATCATCTATAAAGAGAAATAAAGGATCAATGTTAAGTTCACCAAGAAATGTCTAGGGGTACTCACTAAACAGATTAAATTGCTGCGTAAGCCATGATTTTCTGCTTATTTGAAATGTTTCATGAATTTGCGAATGAAATAATCATAGATTGCCTTGGTGATCGCGACGTTTAATCAGTTTAATCTGTTTACGCTGTTAAGTGAATCCCCCTTCTGTTTTCTACTCTTTAGTAGTTAATTTATTGCAAGTTGATTTTCTATAAATATCTTATATTTTGAGTGGAAAAAGCATCATAATCCGTCCAATATCGCTACGGATGATGTTTGTATTTTTGGTGCATTGTAAAAAAAAAACGCATCTGTTCAACCTCATTGCAATTTTAGGGAATCTTTTTAACCGATAGTTTTATGAATATTTCAATACAGAAGTTTGGCTTTTTTTGCAATTGCGGTTTTTGAATAATTTTAAAGACGTTGTACTCGTTTTTGAGATTCATGAATTCTCTTCTAAGAAAATCGGATAATTCACATAATATAGTACAAGTTTGGACTCAGGTTTCCAAACATTACAATGTAATATAATATTTGGGTCACGTCCAGTTAGTTCTTACCACCACTGAATAAACCAGTATAATTGAAAATTTAATTTTAAGGCATTGTATAAAACCAAGGGCCCATATAGCCACAGCTGTAAAGGCGTGAATATCCAGCATGACCATGCTGAGGGTGACGGTTTCGATTCCCAGCCGGTCCAGGATCTTTTCGTAAAGGAAATTTACTTGACTTCCTTGGACATAGAGTATCTTCGTGCCTGCCACACGATATACACATGCAAAATGGTCATTGGCAGAGGAAGCTCTCAGTTAATAACTGTGGAAGTGCTCATAGCTGAGAAGCAGGCTTTGTCCCAGTGGGGACGTTACGCCAAGAAGAGAGAGAGATAAAACCAAATTTGTCGTGAATGTTTTCTTAAGTATAACCTAGTGTCCAAAGCCCAATGGGTAGTATGTGAGAAAACCGATAAAATTCCAAAAGTGAAAACAAGGTTTTGCTTGGATATTTGGCAGTTTTAGCTACGAATGATCTTCATTCCGGGATTCCCGGGATTGTCGGGATTTCTAAAATTATATCCCGGGATTCGGGAAATCCCGAAATCATTCAAATCCCGGGAATTCTTGTCCCGGGACGTCCCGGGAAGGACACTCTAGTTAGAAATAAATATTAAACCATGTAGCATACAACTAAGCCTCCCAAGAATTGCAACTCTCGGCACTGAACGTGTACCTTCTGTTTGATTGCTTTAACTTTCTGCTTAACGACCAAAACTAGCACAAGATCTTTGGCGCATTCGCTCATCTAGATAGGAATCTACATATCGAAGAACCACGAAAACAATGACGATGAAAACTATTTATGCCATTTACGACTGATGACTGTGGTGTCAGATACCTATAGCACAGACAAACAGACGTAACACTTGCGAAATTTCCATCGACCACGCATTTAACGATCATTTTAAATTTTCATAGTTGAGGCAATCACAACCAGAGGCGCACGCATCGTTTTTCTATGCGTTTGACGTTTCACACTAGCGCGCTAGTTGTGTAACGTACTTCATGAATGCTCCAGAATGCACCACAATCCATTCTATATATTCACACACACGTACAATAACAATAAAAATGCAAGTTGCCATGAACTGTCAAATAAATATGTTGAAGATATGAATAAATCCCATATAAAAGTAACATAGATGGTTGAAAGTTTCTGTGCAAAAACCATCTTACAGTCTCTTACAGTTTGGTGGTTTTGGCTTTCTAAGAAAGGCAATTACTTATATACTCACATGCGTAAAAGGAAATTTGCATATAATTGCCTATAGCTAGGTTATATATGCTTGAAATATGGCCCAAAAAACTATAAAATCCGTTATAACTATTTTATTTTTGAAATTAGCGGGATGTTGTGTTCGGCAAAGTTATGTATTTTACCATTATCTATAACTTTGTAGAACATCAGAAAAATGTAGAATCAACTCTTCGAAAGTTATTACGCAAAAACCCTTTTCAAGGGGCTGATGATAAAAGACGTAACGTATCTTGAAAAGTAACGGAGTTACAAACTTGGCGCCTTTGGCAAAGTTGCTCCAAATAACATTTTCTACAACTTTTGTGAAGACACCAACCGTGGATCTTGAAAAATGCAAAAAATAAATTTTCTATCTCACTTTTAGGGGGATTGATCATTTTTAGCAATAGTTCAAAAGAAGCTTCTTATTATAGCGAAAAACTTTCTCGAAGACACCATGACGCTAAACGTCAGAGTTAAAATAGTTATTTATGCAACGAGTTGCAAAATGATGATTTTTACAGCACGAGTCGTACATTTATCCAACGAGGCTTGCCGAGTTGGATAAATACGAAGAGTGCTGTAAAAATCGAGTTTTGCAACGAGTTGCATACAACATTTTTTGCAATGATCAAAATTATTCACTAGAATATGATCATTTCCATCAATATCATTGTGCTTCTCGGTGGTTGAATGGGAACGACCACGTGCTCCCACACGAAATCTGAATCAAGCAAGCCGTGCTATAACCATCACAGTTTTTCAAGGTTTTACTGTGGTAACACAGGTTGTCAATCAAACAAATGCATTATGATTCATAATGTTACCCAAATGAGATGCATTATGAACCATAATGCATTTGTTTGGATAGTACGGAAAAGTAGGCCGTTAGGATATTGAAACGGCAAGTATAAAATGAGTTTTATAGTGCCAAATTGCAAAAAGTTATTAATTAAGCGCGCTAAAATGACGAAATCAGCCACTGTGTAGCGCCTTCCATTGACGATATTGCACAACACAGTGATTCGTGCAACTTTTCCACCAGGTGATGGTAGTGTGAACTGGACGATGGATTTCCATGAAAATCCGCGAAGGTGTTACGTCTGTTTGTCTGTGCCTATAGGTTCGCACAGTGAAACTGACGTAGTTCGGTTCGGTAGCTGAGTTGACTGACTTTTCGCGTTCTCTCTCATCTGCTTTGGAGATCATCACTGACTGCGCTCGTCAAGTGCGATGCGGGTAAGGAACGGATACGAACAAGTACCATACCAACCATATAGGCAATAAATGTTGCTGCTTCTACTGCCGCTGTTCTTGATGATGGCGCCGCCGTGCGGTAGTAAAGTGGCGAAGGTTATGCCGGTTTATTGACATTTCGTGTAAATGAGCGCATGTTTTCGTAACATTGACCTTGATCGCTGCCGTCGCCTTCGTCGTCGCCGTCGTTGTCGTCATCGTCATCGACAGTACATTGGCTCTTTATGTAGGCTTCTCCTTTATGTTTTCCTCCGATTTTCCGTCCTGATTGGTTGGGTTCCAGTCATTCGCATATTTCCTCTTTAGCGATGTTGCGAAACAAGTTTCTAGTGGGAACTACCAATGGATTCTTCTTGAGGAAACCACATTTATTTATAATATTAAACCGGTTGATAAAGTTAATTATTTTTACCCTTACGCCTGGGGGTCCTTCATAACCCGCGGACGACTTAAAGTTTACGAAATTTATGAGCATCAACTTACTAGTCTTCATGTTTGAAATATTTTCGAAAACAATTGAATATTCTTAGAAACACATTGTAGTCTTTTCTTGGTCCAGGTTTCAATTATTCCACCAAGCGTAAAACTTGTAACCAGTACAGTAAATAACAGTAAGTAATACAGTAAAAAACTTGTGACCAGTACAGCTAGAAATAAAACAGAAGTTGATACTACGAATTTTCCTATGTAAATGCATAAAAAAGTGTTATTAGTATTTTAGTTTATAAACCTACTGATAGCACTATCTTGTCGGACATTTGTGTGGCATATGTGTCTCGTTTCATACTATACTAATTATTAATGAAAACTCAATACATGTTTATAAACATATTATGAAGCTTAAATTTTTTTTTCATACTTTAAAGTGAGGTTGATCTATGAAACGTTTCGCGAGTTTACTATCGTGTTTTTGGGGTCCGATTTGTTGTAATAAGAGTTCGTTGTGCGGCTCCGTGGTCGTGCGGCTAGTAGCACCAAGTTCTTAGTCGCATCGTGCTGACGAGTGAAGGTTCGATTCCCGCTGCAGCTGTCAGGAAAAGTTTTCGGCTATGCCACTGGGTGTTACATGCTAGTCAGTTGTCTTCTTGCTTCCTTCAAAGAGCGAAAAAGCTCACTGGAAGCAGTGAACGTGCCCGTGTCTTTTAGTGTATTGTACCCATAAGAAAGATATCACTTCTTTAATTTTCCGTATTGATTGGTCGATTTAATGCCCAAATTGGCCTGTTAAAACTTTATCGGCTTATCTCCGACACATCATCAACATCGTAAACCCCAATCGACCGAGGCGATGATGCGCTACTGCAGTAATAGTTACTCGTCTGCAATCCACTAACCGAACCATGCTGTGGTGCACTGTGCAGCATCACTCTCACGCATACCGGTTTTAAAATTAGCATCACTCACCTCAATAAGTGTTGCAATTATTTTATTGGCCTCTATATCTTCGTGCGCTGCACGTCGGCCACTTGGTCAGACACGCTCATTGGCACACGAGGAGCCAGCTCGCTGTATAGATGGCGCTGAGCTGACTTAAGTTGGCTCTCGTTATGCGCGGCGTTAAGAACTTGTTGTTCATCGAGGATGCGCGCTGTGCCGCCGGCGGCACGGCGGGCTACCTGACTACCTGCAGTGCGAAAATGCGAATGGTCATTTCCGAGAAGCGACATTATTGCGGCAGAAAAACGCTGAAAAAAACGCGACCAATTAACTGACACCACACAGGCAAATCGAGTGGACCTTTACCATCGCTTGGCATGGCGGTAATGGTGAGCAGGTGAATTGATGCCATACGTATAGTTGAGTGACGGACGGCTTGCAATGACCCCAAACTCTCGGATCACTTACGGCAAGAAGAACATTGATCCATGGTCCACGGAAGAGGTTTTATTGCCTGCTAGCCTTTGGACAGTTCTTTTTTTTGCTATTATGGTTAATAAATGGTCAATAATTTTCCAAGGAACTGCAGATGCCAAAATGCTTGCAAATTAAGTAAAATATGACTTAAAGAAGCTCGTTTATTTGTCTTCAGTATAAATTTGATTGATTGCGGTATTGACACAGTAAACAGTTCATATAAAACACACCAAAGCTGGTTGCCACTAGTAAATAGTTTCATATATTAGAATTTAAGAACTTTGTTCAAATAATATTGTAGCATAATATCTATGCATTTAAAAACATTGCAGAAGCATATCGAACGACAAGCACTAAACCACAGACACACAGATGTAACACTTGCGAAATTACCACCGATCATGCTTTTAACGATCATTTTAAATCTTCATTGTTGTGGCTTTCACAACCAGAGGCGCACGCATCGTTTTTCTTTGCGTTCGACGTTTCACACTAGCGCCTTCAGTTGACGATATTGAACAACGCAGTAGTGTTTCGTGGAACATTTCCACCAGGTGATGGTAGTGTGAAGTTGGCGATGAATCTCCACGAAAATTGTTCTAGGTGTTACGTCTGTTTGTCTGTGACTAAACCGTCTACAACCAGAGCTTGCAGAAACTGAACAATCACCAACATTAGGCAACTGACAACACGAAGCATCCAGTGGACCAGTGAAAGAATTCTCATTCGACGAAAAGTTTCTCCCGAATGTAGTTAGAATGGAACACAACACCTTACTTCGTAGCACTGCAAAAGTGAAACCCTGTCAAAAAAGAACACTTCTAATTGGTCGATTTGACAAAAGCAGCGTTGCGTCCCTTTCCGTTCGTTTACAAGAGGGACTTTGTTGTTAACCCTAAAAGGGATACCTTCATGGCCTCAGTTTCGTCATCTCGCTGAGTGTGTTCCATCAGAGACGAACTCTGAAAGGCGCCTGGGGTCCAATGGACCCCAGGTATCCCTTTTAGGGTTAAGAAAGCCGTGTTGAGTCCCTGGTTCTTTTTTTTACCTCATGTTGTTGACCATCAAAAAGCATCATTTGTCTCGTTGGTGGATCAATAATAGTACTGTGCAAATTTAATGATAAAAGTTCTCACAAAATCACCACAAAAAAGCCCAGATCATGACCAACCGACAACCACAAAACCAGACAATTTAGGACAAAAACGATAAACCAATTTTTCCCTTGAAAAAGGCCACATCCCATGGCCGAAACGTCGGGCAGAATTAAATAAATCGTTTGATTTTCAAGACTGAGAGTGCCAAATTCATCCGATTTTTCAATGCTTTACGGCCGGCTTTGGCATGTTTTTAGACCATAAATTACAATATTTTCACGAATTTCGATGTTTTTGAGTCATATTCTCAGTTTTTCCTATCTCACTTCGTACAGTATCGGACAATAAAAATGCACCAAAGTCGTTTTCCCATACAACATAGTCAACTTTAGATTGCCATATATCAGTTATCTTTCAACGGTTTGTTTTCATTTTTCTGTGACGAACTACAAAACATTTCAATTCTCAAAAACTATTGAAACATTTCGGTGATAACTATTGATACAAAAGTTACAGATAGGTTGAATTTTAACAATAAAAATGCACCAAGACAAAAAGTTGTATACCAAAAAATAATTAAGTCAATTAATCTAAAGATTCACCGGCAATGTACAATTGGTCCAGAGCCGTATTTACGAAGAAAAAAATGTTTGTGCCTAAACCATAAGTTTTAGATACATGGTGTTTTTGGGAAAGTTTCTTCTTATTTTTCGATCTTTTTCCTCATTATTGTGAAATTAGGGTGGTCCCTCTAGTTTAGCTGATCCAAACATCTACTTTTTAATAGTTTTATGTACGTTTACAAAATGTTCTACAAAGTTGTAGAGCAACTTATTTTGAGCAAGTTTGCCGAAAAAACTATTATTCTATCTCTTATGGTTCCTAACTTATAATTTTTTAAAAGATTTATATTGGGGTGATCCATGAAGTTCAGTTTTCTTGGAATAACTTTTAATTTGTTCATTTCTCGTAGATACTTTGTTCCGAGCACTTTTAGAACCATCAACGGCGCATATTTTTTCCAAAAAACTCAATGTTTTAACTCTCAAGGTTAAAAAGATATTGGTATTTTTCTTTTAAAAATCCCTTTTTTTTTAAGTCATATTTCAAAAAGGAGCAAATGGATTTTCAATCTCTCGGTTGCATTGAAAAGATCGTACTCTGTTCTATTTATGGTGAAAAAACTGCAGGTACCGTAAAACGGGGTATCTTTGATAATGCGGGTAACTTTGATAGTGCGGCAGGCATTGTGTAATTTATCTTATAACTATCCCAAGTAACACACTTGTCACCGAAGAGTCACGGCGGCGCAGGTTTTTGTTACGCAGAAGTTGCTATGACTTACTTCTAACAAATAAACACTAACTTGCTAAAAGTAAGTCGCTGTGACTTCTGTGCAACAAAAACCTGCGCCGCCGTGACTCTTCGGTGACAAGTGTGTTACTTGGGATGATTCCTTCAACCAGTTAAGAAAAAGGTAAACGTAAATCAACTTTATACATATGAAAGTTCATCTTAGACGTATTTTCATTAAAATCTAGTTTATATACAACATTTTGTACAAAAAATAAAAATTGCTGATATTTTTGCCATTTATCAACCCCTTCAAACAATCTGCTATACGACTTCGTTAAAACTATTTTTTCAATGAATGGACTCTTATTCTCGGTAGATTCATCATAGTGGATTGCAAATCTCGCCTTGAATCTCTTAACGTAGTGTGTTTTTACGAAATGGAAGCAATTTTGTAAATTGGGATATTAATCTCCATACATTGATAAACGCCTAAAAGTATGCAATGCCCTTGTAATTTCATGTAGAGAAATATGTGTTGTTCAGAATTTGTTAATAAAACAATAAAAAACTACCAAAAAGAAAGAAAACTAACCATTAACAGCATGTAATGATATGTTGATGTATCGTTATTATTTATTATTACAAAGATAATGATTTTTGATAGCTAAATTTATTATGTTTTGCACTCAATACTCCACAAACACATTTTTATATGTTGAATTTAGTAAAAAATCAATGTTTTGATATAAAAATTCTATGTAATATATTCCAGAAGCCTTCTCTCATCACGTTCATATTCCAAAGATTTCAATCTGTGATTATTTTTTGAGATTTGATGTGTTTTTAGGGTATTATCAAAGTCACCCCAAAATGAAAATCTGATTTTCGGTTATATGAAAAACAAAGTTATCCAAAATATTTCAGATTATCGAATTTTTTAATTGCAATTGATAACTGATACCCCAGTACTTGTTTTAAAATTATAAAACTCGAGGAAATACTGTTATATGTAAAAATATTGAGAAAATTCGCTGAAAAACTATCAAAGTTACCCCATTTTACGGTACCTTTTTTGTGTGAAGCTTTTTATTGAATTTTGAAAACACGATTTTTTTCATGGAAAAGCAGTTGTAACTTTGAAATTCGATGATATACAAACTTGGCGTCTTCGACAAAATTGTGAGTTTTAGGCTGCTCTAAATGTGGTGGTGTTGTACTTTTTACAACGGCGCACGCGCTGAAGGGTTAAATTGTTCCGCTTTCCATATGGAAATCTGTTTTTATTCAAGATAATTTAATGTGTTGATTTTTTCGCAATACTCTGTTTTGAGCACTTTTAGAGCAGCCTAAAACTCACAATTTTGTCGAAGACGCCAAGTTTGTATCTCATCGAATTTCAAAGTTACAACTGCTTTTTTATGAAAAAAATCGTTTTTTCAAAATTGAATAAAAAACTTCAAACAAAAAATGTACCTGCAGTTTTTTTTACCATAAATAAAACGGAGTATGAACTTTCCAATGCAACTGAGGGATTGAAAATCCATTTGCTCCTTTTTAAAATATGACTTTTTGAAAAATATCTTTTTAACCTTGAGAGTTAGAACATTGAGTTTTTTGGAAAAAAAATATGCGTCGTTGATAGTTCTAAAAGTGCTCGGAACAAAGTATTTACGAGAAACGAACGAATTAAAAGTTATTTCAAGAAAACTGAATTTCATGGATCACCATACATAAATCTTTTAAAAAATTATAAGTTAGGAACCATAAGAGATAGAATAATGGTTTCTTTGGCAAACTTGCTAAAAATAAGTTGTTTTACAACTTTGTAGAACATTTTATAAACGTACATAAAACTATTAAAAAGCAGATGTTTGGATCAGCTAAACTAGCGGGACCACCCTAATTTCACAATAATGAGGAAAAAGGTCGAAAAATAAGAAGAAACTTTCCCAAAGACACCATGTATCTAAAACTTATGGTTTAGGTACAAACATTTTTGTCTTCGTAAATACGGCTGTGGACCCATTGTGCAATGGATGGATGACAAGTTTTGATTGATTTGTATAAATTTTTCATTGGCAACACTAAAGCAACCCCTTCTTCTTCTTCTGTATGACCCCGTATCAACTCTAACAAAAATAACAGGAGGGCTTGTATCAGTGAGCTGTCACGTCCCATTCCTGCTCACAATACGCCTAAACGACTGATACCGCTAGCAGCACGGCCACAAATAGCAATGTTTCCAGCGAAAATCATAAAAAACCTAGAACGTCTTGAAGACGCCATTGAAAAAATCTGAGGAAAATATGGCCAGTTTTTTTTATATATGGGAAATATGGCCAGTGTACCATCTCTGAAGACAATGTAGTGGCCTTAAAAAACATGCTGCAGAAATTTAAAAAAATTAAATATAGAAAAAAACTAAGGTTCGCAAAAAAAGAATAACTGAAAGAGTTTTCAATAGTCAAATTAATTATCAAACCTATTTTCAGACTCATTTCCAAAGAAATTCTCAATGTGGAGTACCAATCGAAATTCCTTTTGTAATTTGTAATTGATAAAAAAATTCCCGAAAGTTTTCATTTACACTCTCAGTCTTAAAACATTAAACGATTTTATTCTATTCAATCAGACGTTTTAGCCATGGGATGTGGCCTTTTTCAGGGGAAAAATGGTCTATATTAGGTGCGCAACTAAGTTCTCGCCGTTTTTTTGTGCAAAAGAAACTTTATTATGATAACAAAGGTCACAAACGAATTATTCAATGTATTGCCCATCACTAGCTACGACTTTTTCCCTTGTTTCTGGTAGAACGTGACTACCATTTTGAAAGAACTGTTCGTCTTTTCATGCTATCCAGGAATCAAGCCATTTTGAGATGTCATCATATGAGTGGAATTGCTGACCAGTGAGACCATGTGCCTTCGACCGGAACAAGTAATAATCAGACGGTGCAATATCAGGAGAATATGGCGGGTGGAGTAGAACTTCCCATTTGAGCGTTTCCAAGTAGGTTTTCAAGGGTTTCGCAACGTGAGGTCTAGCGTTGTCATTCTGAAGAATCACTTTTTCGTGTCTGTGCTCGTATTGAGGCCGTTTTTCGTGCAGTGTTCGGATCAATCGCATCAGTTGAGTTCGATACCGTTCCCCGGTAATGGTTTCGTTTGGTTTCAACAGCTCATAATAAATAACACCAACTTGGTCCCACCAAATACACAGCATAACTTTCGAAGCGTGAATAGTCGGTCTTGGCGACGATGTAGAGGCATGCCCGGGCAATCCCCATGAATATTTCCGTTTTGGGTTACTGTAATGAATCCATTTTTCGTCACCTGTCACAATGCGATGTAGAAAACTCTTCCTTTTTTGCCGCTGGAGCAGTAGTTCACAGGCGAAAAAACGACGCTCAACATCTTTTGGCTTCAGATCGTAAGGCACCCCAATTCCTTGCTTTTGAATCATTCCCAACGCATGCAATCGCTTAGAAACGGCTTGACGGGAAACTCCTAATCCTGAACTAAGCTCATCTTGCGTTTGACACGGATCCTCATCGAGCAATGCCTCCAATTCAAAGTCTTCGAAGTTTTTCGGCCTTTCTTCACGCGAACGATCATCAACATTAAAATCAGCGTTTTTCAAGCGACGAAATCAATCACGACACATTGTTTCACTTAGAGCAGCATCATTGTAAACTTTCTGGAGCTCTTGATGTGCGTCAGCCGTCGTTTTCTTCGAATGGAAGAAGAAAATCAACACTTCCCGCTAATGACGATAATTTGGCATGAAACCAGACCAAACAACCAAAATATATAACACTAAACCAAAATCACTGATTTGACAAAGCGCTTTGTTTACCATATGTCTGAGCTTGGTTTGTAACGCTTGAGAAATATAACATTCAATCAGCATTTACTACTGGCGCCATCTATTGCTAAACAGCGGGAACTTAGTTGCGCACCTAATAGTTTTCATCCTAAATTGTCTGTTTTTGTAGTTGTCATGATCTGGGCTTTTTGTGGTGATTTTGTGGTTACTTTTTCATCAACTTTTCACAGTATTACTTGATCTACCAACGACTATTTCAAAAAAAAGGAAAAAAATCTCTGGCCATCCCATGGCCGAAACGTCGGGCAGCATAGAATCAAAAAGTTTAATTTTGAAAGCTGAGAATACCAACTCCCTCCGATCAACATATTTTGTTATAAAACATGAAGTTTTCCTTTACAATTGCAATTATTGAGAAAGTTCTCGTAGGAATAGCCGAAGATATTAAAAATGTGACATCAATTCTCGGAAATACATCCCAGGATTGAACACTGCATGAATTCATCATTATTTTTTTTTACTTTTTTTTCGGTGAATCTGAACTACGAATGGGAGTAATAACAATTAGGTTTAAGTGTTTTTTTCAACATTTTCTCCAAAAGTTCTTCAAGTTTTTCTAACAATTTCTTCAGGTGCTCCTTAAAGAAGTTCTGCAAAGATTAATCCTAACGTTGAAATGAGTTTTCATCACAGGGATTTGAAAGGAAAACTTCCAGGAGCCCATACCAAGGAATGCCTTTTATGAAAATCAAAGAAGTTACCTCGTGTAGTTTCTCTACATTTTTACAGAAAGTTCTAAAAAATTCATACTTAAGTTCAAGTAATGATTTAACCCTTTGGAGACTGAATTTTCGCCTTTCTGGATGCAACCTCGCTGGTCTAGAACACGTTTGTGATGGCCGCTTTTCTTGGCTGGGAACATATGGCCCATCCGTCCCCAAAGGGTTAAATGGGAAAACATCGGACATTTCCAGTGAATGCACTATGAATTCTCCATTATTACAGAAATTAATACAGTAAAAAGAAATCTTATGATATCACATCATTTTGGCACCACAACAGTCGCTTGAAATTTGATCTACCTTAATCCTTCTAGTGCAGTAGGGTAATTTTTGATTCAAACCGTGCACGACGTTAGCGAACTGTTCCCAACGTGATGCATGAGGAGGGTTGAATTGCTAGAACTGAACGGACAAACTAAAACGTAGTAAAAGAGAATCGTTGGATTCGTACACAGATCTCCTGACTGTGGAGCATATCTCTTACCTCTCGACTTTTTCACCGAGTTAGAGGTAGAAGATAAATTAGTTCAGTACAGAAGATTCTCCAAGAATTTCTCAAGAAATCTTCAAAGTTTCTTCAGGAGCTGCGCTTCAAGCAATTCCTCCAGGAATTTCCCCAGGAGTTTACGAAATAGTTTATAGGGTTTCGAACTACTTGGACACCCGCGTCAATTCCTGGCACCTCATAAAGCAAAACAAATCAAAATATCACATGCCGCATATTTTCCTAACACACTTCGATAAGTAATCATCTCCCGCAAAATTTCTGCAACGGGATCCACAGTCAATTAGCAACACTTTTACACTGAAGCCGCACAAGTGCTCAAAACAACTATTATACGCAGACGAGTGCACTTCATTAGCACAAATATGGGTGCCGAAGTGATTTCCCATTTGATTTTGCTGAAAGTTCGGCGCTGGTGCCGAGAATTGGCGCTGGACTAGGTGCAGTAAACTCGTTCAAAATCAACTTTCTGGCAGAAAATCTTAACAACGATCACTGTTAACAACAAGTTCACGCAATAAGGTATTTGATTAAGATGGAATAAGTGGACAAAATCGGTCGGTTCGTTGTGAATTTTGGTACTACAATTCTGTTAACCTGTAGTGCCGGGAATGGGGTCAAAAACCCTACGCAAATGTCGGATTTCCAATAGGGTTTCTTAAGAATTTCTCAAGATGTTTGTCCAAAATTTTCTCTGGGAATTTATCATCTTTCTCTAAAACTATCCAGACAGTTGCTTCCGAGACGCCTTATTGTGAATTTTCTCAGAGGGTCTTTCCTCATCTGCTTCATCAGTTCCTTAAGGCATTTCTTCAAGGGTTTCTCCAGACTTTTTTTCTTGCAGGATTTTCCCTATGAGTTTTTCTGAAAATTGAAAGTTTCTCCAGGAAAAAAAAATCAACTGATGAAATTCGAATAATAAATCCGGGATATCCTGAAGAATTACAAACTACCCTAGAAGAATTTTCAAAGTAACTCCAAAAGAAATTTCTTAAGATATGCAAGAGGATTTTGAGGAAATGGGGAAGATTCATTTATTATATCGTTTTTCGGGATTTCGAGATCCTCCCCAGCTCCTTCTGTCACTCAATTTTCCTATACATATTTAATACACGTACTGTCAGATCCCCCCAGCCCCTTGTGTCACTCAATTTTCCTATACATAATACACGTACTGTCCCGCTTTTCTGGACTGACCCCCCGCTCACCACAATGTTGGGCATAATTTGTGCACATACTCGTGTAGTAAATTTGCTGAAGCACCTACTAGATTTATCAAAAGAACACTTAGAGTCCCTACTGTACTTCTCAATTCGTGAAATACATAATAAATAAAAGTGACAGTTTTGGAATCCGAAAAAAAAACAAATGGTGGAAGAAGATTATTTCTTGTCAGAAGGAAGTTTAACTTAAATGATCTAGAACTTTAAACTTATTTCATTTCTTGGACTGTACCAGCCTTAGAGGAATTCCTAGATCAATTTCTTAAAGAAAATCATGGAGAAGTTTCTGAACAAAGTTCTTGAGAGATTATTACAAAAATTCTGGAGAAATTTTTAAACAAACTTCTAGATAAACTTCTCAATGGACTTCTAGAAAAATTCTAGAAAGAACTTCTTTCATCGTGGAAGGAAGCTTTTGAAAGAACTCTTGCAGAAATTTTGGGTATATCCTAGTTGTTTTAATTGCAATTACTGTAAGGGTTGTCGTTATTGTGGCAGAATAATTAGACACCTATTACTTAGCTTTTTTCGTTTCACGGCATTTTGCGAATTGTATCGTACATGGAAGCTGAAATCCAGAAACAAAATCAATCAGGCTACAAATTATCCACACAAGTCACGTAGATCAGACCAGTGGACTGGACTGCGTTGAACTGAACAATCAACCAACGAGCTTGAGGGAACTGGCTCAGACAAAGTTGACTTACCCCTGTTTTATCCGATCCTTGGAAATCTTGCCGCCTGCCTAGTGAATATAGACCCACAAGCATGCGCGCTCGAACTTAGTAATGCCCCAAGTGCGAGATATCAGCTCGTGGTGATCTTGCTTGTTTTGCCGCGCATTGTATGTATGAACTCACATATGCGATTGTTGTTGACGGTGCGGCCCCGGCAGAGAAAGACAGACAGAACTTTTGTATTGTATCCACGCCGACATCTCAACGCCGCGCCGCCATAGCCGTAAGATCAGATTAGTAGAATGCGGAGAACCGGCGGCGGCAGTTCGTGTCTGTTTCCTCTGTAGCTCTGGCTGGACATTGACATGGGTCGGGTGCGCCCCGGCTGGGATTGGCCTTGAAATACTTTAGTTATTACGCGAGGTCATTCATTCCTCGGTGACATAAAAAGCGGTTTCTCGAAAGTGACGTCAATGTATTACTGTGCCGTGATCTCATTATATTATGTGTACTTACTGCTTGGAATGCTGAGTTGGTTTTGTATGTTCTCTGCACTTAACCTGCTGAAGTTTTGTTAGATACGTTTAAAGTATGTGCAATTAGGCAAGTAAACAATTTAAATTCGTTGCTATCAAACTGAAGCAGATATTTATTAGGTTAATCACAGCAAGGATGCAAAAAAAATACCGTCTTCTCAAAATTATTGCTATAGTCCATTATTTTATTAGAAAAATATTTGTAATTGAGCGTTTAAAAATGGTAGTCAAGTCAAGATGGCATCGCTTCCCTTTACCATTCTTCACATTACTCACACAAAACTTAATGCTCTTCGACCATTCCTCCAGAAGTATTGCGGGAATTGCTTCCTTAGTTTCCAGGTAAATTTCTCCAGGAGTCTCCGAGAATTTCTCCAAGAGTTTTCCGGGAATCCCTCTCTGGCTTCCTCACGAATACCATGGAAATTTTTTAAGAAGCTTACAAAGAATTCCTGCAGCATTGGTGGTAGAATTCCTATAGGAATACCCAGGGAATTTTTCCATGATTTAACTAAAAATAACGACATAAATCATCCAAAAATTCCCTCCAGAACTTCCATGATGTTTACTTTATGAGTTCCCCAAGAAGTCCTCTAGCAATTATGCATGATTTTCTCAGGATTTCTCTCGAATATTTCCCGGTTTTTATCGAAATTCCTGAAGAAGTTCCTCGGATTTATTTTCAAGAGCTCCACAAAAATTCTTTCAGAGATGCTCGGGAGTTTCTTAGAAATTCCTTCAAAAGTTCCTCGAGAATTCCTCCAGAAGTTCCTCGGGAATTCCTCCAGTAGTTCTTGGGGAATATCTCCAGGAGATCCTCAGGAATTCTTCCAAGAGTTGTTCGGGAATTCTTCAAGGAGTTTTAAAGGAGCTTCTCCAAGTGCATCTCGGGAATTCTACCAATAGGTCATTGGAAATTCCTGCTGGACTTCTTCGAGAATTCCTCCATGAGATCCTTGGGAATTCCTCTGAGAGATCCACGGGACTTCTTACAGGAGATCCTCAGAAATCCACGGGAATTCTAGCAGTTCATAGGGAATTCCTGCAGGATTTCCTCGGGAATTCGTCCTGGAGCTCCATGGGAATTCCTTCAGGAGTTCTTCGGAAATTACTCCAGGAGATCCTTGGGAATTCCTCCTGAACTTCCTCGAGAATTTCTCCAGGATATCCTTGGAAACTCCTATGAGAGATCCGCGGGACTTCCTACAGAAGATCCTCGGCAATTTCTCCATCAGTTCTTCAAAAAAGCCTACAGGAATTTCCACGCAATTTCTAAAGAAGTCCCCGAGAGTGTATCTTGGAGCTTCCAGGAAATTCCTTTTGGTAGGAGTTTCATGGAAATTTCTTCACGAGTCCTCGAGAATTTCTCCAGGATTTTCCAGGAATCCCTCCATGGATTCCCCACGGATTTCCCAGGGAATTTCCCAATGCTTTTATTTTAAATGAGCTACATAAATTATCCGGAATTTCCATCCAGATTAATCACGTCTACAAGAACTCCTCCAGCAATAATTTAGATCCCCGGATAAATTTCCAAAAGTTCCACAAAAAAAATCTGTAAATTCCTTCAGAAGATCCTCGGGAATTCATCCTTGAGTAACTACAGTGATAGACATTCGTTTTGCCTAAGCTAAAAAGTTTTCAAAAAAGTGTCAGGTAACTCATACAAAAGATTTTATGATAAAACTTTTCTATCGTAGTGATAGTATATCTAGTACTGTTTTATAAAAATGTGATACATCACACTTTCATATACACTGAAACAAAAACGAGGGTAAAAACCCTTCAAATGCCATTTTTTGCCTAGACATTCGTTTAGCCGAATTGTACAATTTTTAGAATTCCATAATAAAAAACTATCAAATTTCGAAAAAATATCCAACAAAGTCATTTTGTATGGTGATCTGCATTATAGATCGACTTGTAAATCATGAATTAGATCGTTTTTGGATGTGTTGCCATATTAATTTTGCATGCATCTCATGTAAATGTGTCATAATATTGTAAATGTTTCCAAATTGAGATTTGATGTAGTTATTTTTATCGGAAGTGTTTCGAAAGAATCTAACGAGAGTTTCATGACCAAAGCAGGTTGAAAATTTACGAAAAACAATGTTTTTAACAGAAAAAAAAACGCAAACCATCAAAAAATCACGTATTTAAGTATTGTTTTGATCTTGGTTTTGATTAAATATGATGGTTTTACTTGCATCAATTACAGCGTTTACTACTATTACGTCTTCTAATAGCTCCCAATATCTTCTAGACTGTATTCTGGCTGAAATAACATACATTGGACGGCTCATATTTCGAAAAATGGCACCGTAAGTATTCAAATTTCTAGCATGAACTACTTGTTTCATAATTTAGACATTCTTTTCAAATAAATCATGTTAAAAATGAATGTGGTTCACAACTAAGACTCATTTACAATATATTTCTTCGGATTGAATGAAATAAGCCAATTGTTTGATCATATCTTGCATTTTTGTATGAGCATCTGCTTTTGAATAAACAGGGTACAAAAAATCTGACACTTCTTGCAGTTCTTTCACTTTTCAGTCTTCTAACTCATGTAGTAATGCTAGTATCAAACACGTATATTCCACAGGCATTAGGGTACGTCTTTATTTCAATGCAAAACTATTTATTTTAGATTTTATCAATCCCATTTTAAAGTTTAACCAACCAAAAACCAATATACTTAATTTTTTCATGACATTTTATGCAATAATTTGAACATTTCTAACAATAATTCTGAGCCATATTTCCAAAACTACTAATCTAGCTTACGTTTGAGTGTTTACAGAAAACATTTTTCTTAAAAAAAATTGTTTATCGTCGCTTCTCCTTATCGGGAAATTTTTTTATGATGATGATTAACCTGGGCTTGTTAGGGGAATATCTGTAAATAAAAGAAAATGGGGTAAGTACGATTCCTTTGAATTCCACTAAGAATTTGCATCCTTTGACAGATACGTATTTCGACCTCAACTGTAAGGTCGTCTTCAGTGTCTTGTACTTGACTCGAGTCGAGTCAAGTACAAGACACTGAAGACGATCTTACAGTTGAGGTCGAAATACGTATCTGTCAAAGGATGCACATTCTTAGTGGAATTCAAAGGAATCGTACTTACCCCATTTTCTTTTATTTAATTTTTTTTATAATATTTCTCTGAATTTCACAAATAAATAAACTTTTAAGGTCAATTATCTTGCTAACACGTCATAAACTAAATGCCTTGGAGTATATCCTCGAAATAAACTCACAAAATTGCAAAAAAATCTATTGAAAACCAATTTTTCATTTACCTCGGCTAAACGAATGTCTAGGCAAAAAATGACATTTGAAGGGTTTTTACCCTCGGATTTGTTTCAGTGTTTATGTAAGTTTAATGTATCACATTTTTATAAAACAGTACTAGATATACTATCACTACGATAAAAAAGTTTTATCATAAAATCTTTTGTATGAGTTTCCTGACACTTTTTTTGGGCTCGGCTAAACGAATGTCTATCACTGTAGGCAATTTCTCAAAGAGTTCGTCGGAAATTCCTCCAGATGATAATTGGGAACTCCTACAGTAAAGCTATGTTCATTTAGAATCCGGAATAACAAAATCACGTATATCTTAGGGATGTAATAACAAACATAAAAGGTGAAGCCCTCAAAACAAAGGTTATTTATTGTACTTTCATGGAAAAATATCATTGAAATTATTTATTTTTATTTTTCACACATTTTCTCACTTTTTCAGTGTTGACCTCTCTAAAAATCTGCACAACGGTGGTAAATTTTAGCAACAACCCCTTCCGCACGTTTGTTCAACAATCAGGTCATCTGTGCAGTGTCCTGAGTGCCTTGACTAGTCTGACTAGGATTCCGAAGAAAAATTGCCAAACTTTTTTTTTTATTGCGAAATGAGGGGCAATCCAGTGAATTGAGAAAACGCGAAATTTTAGTTTTTTTGTTGATAAACACTACCCATCTGTGACGATACCACTGAACGTCTCCGGCTGTCATGGCAGCTCATCAAAATAGGTAAAACCTCTATCCCTTGTGTGCGTTTTTGAAAAGCAGCACGCGATTCTTGAGGCTGTCATCCTTGTATGAATTGGTTCTCATCATCTTGTTGCGAAGAAACCATGCCCAGAGTTCGAACTTCTTGCCAAATCTTCAAATTCAAAGCAGATTTATCAAGGAACCCAAGCTTTTTTCTTCCGAGGACACTTCCTTATGCCATGGTTAACAACATCTGTGCACATAACACATAATGGTTTTGACGATATTAACATTTTTCGCGACTGTCGTACCTGACCACGCTAAATTTTCAACGTGTTTGTGCAAGATTTTTTTCCTCCTCTTGTCTTCAATCTGAAATAACTTTTCACTCGTTGCAAGAAAATCGATGAAATTTTCACCATTTAAAGAGGATTAGTGTATGATCAGAGTGCTGCAAAAGAATGATGATTATGTTCATTGAGAGCGCCACTAGAAAATGTGACATGATTCCGGATTCTAAGTGAACATAGCTTTAGGTTCTCGGAAATTCCTCTATGAGTATCTCAGGAATTCTCCAGGAAATTCTCGAGAATTCTTCCACAAGTTCTTTGGGTCTTCTACCAGTGTCTTCTTCCAAAAGTGTCTTGGGAATTCCTCCAGGAGATCTTCGGGAATCCCTCTAGCAGTTCCTCGGAAATTCCTCGGGAATTCTTCCAAAATTTCCTCAGGAATTTCTCCAGAAGTTCCTTGGAAATTCCTCCTGGAGTTCTTCGGGAATTCCTCCAGAAAACCACGGGAATTCCACCAGGAGATCTATGGGAATTCCTCTAAGATATCCTAAGAAATTGCGTCATCAATTCATCAGGAAATCTTGTAGGAGTTTTCAGGAAATTTCTATAGAAGTTCCCAAGAGTTCAATTTGGAGCTACTGGGAAATCCCTTTGCTATGGCAGATTACGCACGAATACGGATTCCCGGATAAACTGATACGGTTGATCAAGGCGACGATGGATCGAATGATGTGCGTAGTTCGAGTATCAGGGACACTCTAGAGTCCCTTGGAATCTCGCTGAGGGTTACGGCAAGGTGATGGTCTTTCGTGCTTGCTGTTCAACATTGCTTTGGAGGGTGTAATAAGAAGAGCGGGGATAAACACGAGTGGGACGATTTTCACGAAGTCCGTTCAGCTGCTTGGTTTCGCCGATGATATTGATATTATTGCTCGTAAATTTGAGACGATGGCGGAAACGTACATCCGACTAAAGAGTGAAGCCAGGCGAATCGGATTAGTCATTAATGTGTCGAAGACAAAGTACATGATGGCAAAGGGCTCCAGGGAGGAATCACCGCGCCCGCTACCCCGAATTCATATCGACGGTGATGAAATCGAGGCGGTTGAAGAATTCGTGTACTTGGGCTCACTGGTGACCGCCGACAATGACACCAGCAGAGAAATTCAGAGGCGCATTGTGGCAGGAAATCGTTCTTACTTTGGACTCCGCAGAACTCTACGATCGAATAAAGTTCGCCGTAACACGAAGTTAATCATCTACAAAACGTTGATTAGACCGGTCGTCCTCTATGGGCACGAAACATGGACCCTACGTGCAGAGGACCAACGCGCCCTTGGAGTTTTCGAACGGAAGGTGTTGCGTACCATCTACGGCAGAGTGCAGATGGAAGACAGGACTTGGAGAAGGCGAATGAACCACGAGCTGCATCAGCTGCTGGGAGAACCAACCATCGTCCATACCGCGAAAATCGGGAGGCTACGGTGGGCGGGTCACGTCATCAGGATGTCGGGTAGCAACCCGACTAAAATGGTACTCGAGAGTAATCCGACCGGAACAAGAAGACGTGGAGCGCAGCGAGCTAGGTGGGTCGACCAAGTGGAGGACGATCTGCGGACCCTACGTAGAGTGCGGAACTGGAGACCAACAGCCATGGACCGAGTTGAATGGAGGCGGCTACTATGTACAGCAGAGGCCACCCCGGCCTTAGCCTGACCGGTAAGGTAAGGTAAGTAAGGGAAATCCCTTTCGGAGTTTCATTTCAATTTCTTCACGGGTCCCCGAGTATTTCTCCAGGATTTTCATGGGAAATTTCATGCAGAATTTCCATGAAATTTACTTCAAAAGCTCACCAAGAACTCCTCCAGCAATAATGCATGGTTCTCTCCAGGTAGTATTCTTTATGGCTTTTCCGGGAATTCCTAAAGAAGTTCCTCGTATTTATTTCCACAAGCTCTTCCAAGAAATCCGAAAATTCCTCCGAGTAACTCCTGAAGATTTTTTTGGGAAACTTATGCAGAAGTTCCCGAGGAACTCCTAAAATAATTCCCGAGGAAGTCCTGGAAGAATTCCCAGGAACCCCTATAGGAATTCCCGATGAACTCCTGGAGGAATTATCGAGGAGCTTCAGGGGGAATTCCGAGAAATACATGGAGGAATTTCCGAAGAACTCCTGACGAAATTCTCGATAAAATTTTGGAGGAATTTGCGAGGAGCTCCTAGAGGTCTACGCAAGAATCTCTTGAAGAGATTTCTGATGAATTTCTGGAAGAATCACCGGGGAACTCGTGGAGAAATTCCCGAGGAACTCTTGGAAGAATACCTGTAAAACTCCTGGAGGAATTCATGAAGAGCTTCTGGAGGAATTTCTTAGGAACTTCTAGAGGAATTCCAGAGGATATCCTAGAGGAGATCCCTAGGCACTTCTGAAGAAATTCTCGGCAAACTCCTGGAGGAGTTCCCGAGAAACTGCTGGAGGAATTCCCAAGGAACCTCTAAAGAAATCCCCAGCAACTCTTAAAAGACTTTTTGAGGATCTTCTGGAGAAATATATATTCGATATGTAGAAGTTCGGAGTCAAAAAATGGCGATTAGAATATCCAAAATGGCGGCCCAAAATTCAAGGCTTTAGCTTAATATTTTACTGCAGTACTAATCGTAACTATGTAATAGAACATCGATTTGTTCACCAATCTCAAGGCATTTAACCTCTATAGAACCATCATGTGCCCTTATTAGTGTTAGGCCTTGTCGGCTCTGCACCTTTCCCTTCTCCCTAAGGATGGTACTCTTGACAGGGCTAACCACAACCTACTCATATCCTATTTGATTTTTAACATAGGCATAGTTCTAAAAATTTGTGAAAGAAATAATCGGATGTGGAACAATTTCAGCAGAGGGACTAGTTTTGGGAAATTTTCGCTTATAACTCAGTAAATTTCACATGAATTGGCTAACATTTTTGTACACGGTGAGATACAGACAGTATCTACACATTCAAAAGAATATTAGTTATGTGGCTTCGTGGCCGTGTGGCACCAAGCACTTAGTTGCATCGTGCTGAGAGGCGTGGATTCGATTCCCACCGCAGCTGTCAGGAAAAGTTTTCAGCTTTGTCACTGGGTGTTGCATGCTAGTCCGTTGTCTAGTTTCGTGCTTCCTTCAAAGAGCAAGTAGCTCACTGGAAGCATTAAACGAGTTCGTGTTTTTTAGTCAATTTCTATAAAATTGACAAAATAGGATCTTCCTGTCAAAGTAGTTTCACACTCTTTACATTAGAATTACCGTCACATGTTATTTCAGTGCAAATCAATATTAAACCCATAATAAACTTGTGACAAGTGTGTTAAAGCTAAAATTGCACCTCTTGCAAACCTTGGGTAAAGTTTACTTACTTAGCTGGCGGCATCGTGTTTATCTACACTGAACAGCTGTAAGGTGCGAGAACGCACCCACTTCCAAACAGATCAATCAAACACGTTTCCATATCTATAAATGCAGTCAAATGTTCCTACCTGGCAGAAAAAAAGTAGTCACCCATGCTCTGGGGTTGGCAAAAGTCAAATCGGTTACCGGAATATGTTGAGCAATCGAGTAATTAGTGGCCAATAAAAATAAACTTTCCGATCGAGTACCATTGAATCGAACCATTTTTGGAGCATAAAATGGCTCCTGGTTTCGGGACAAGGTCTAGGGTAGCTCTAATGATAATGTAGCAGTTTGTTTACGGCTGCATACCTGGTCGTGGGCGAGATTTTAAATCATTGGAAATGTCAATCGCCATTGAAACAAGTCAATACCGGTTGTTACTGTCATTGACAGACACCTCGCCTCGATCACGATCTCTATCTTGGTGAAATATTTACATTTAGTTGGGTACAGGTTCAGATTATAAGTGCTGACTGCTGATAGGACATTTCAATGCAGAATATGTGCAAACTAATCACGGCTGTCGCCATTTCGGAACTTTCCGCTGCGCTATGACGAATTTCAAATTACTAAATAGTTTCATTTAGATATCATATTAGTAGTTTTATCTCAGCTATATTTTCGTTCAGCGTGGAATATTTTTTCTTGTTATCCAAAGAACACAAATGGATCAGTCTTGAGGCTATCTTGATCACTTACCCATTACCAGCAGCATTTTTCAATAATTTCTAATATTTTTCTACCCATGTTTACGTTATCCTTTTTCTTGTGTTATGCAGTTGCAGTTGGAGTTCTGTGGCAATCAATGTTTAACTAACATTCCTTCCCTCATTTCCTATTGGCAGATAAGACCTAATCGATGCCATAGCCATATTCAGTTAAAATATCGTTCTAACTTCAAAGAAGATTATTCAGTTGATAAGCTGTGCTTATTTGTTGCTCTTGGACCAATCTTGGTTCGTAACTACAATCCGCACAGTCAATCATGCTCAAGCCACTGTTAGATCAAATCGACGCCAATAAAATTTAACCAAAAAATCTCCTTTCGCAAACCAATACCCTATTACCGAACTTCCTTTCCGCCACCAACCTCTACCGCAAAACAGTCGGATCACGAACATAAAAACTTCAATTATCCCGCATTAAAAGTTAAGTCTTTAGTCGTACATCGTCATCCGAAACCAGCGTGCAAAACACCATCGGCGGAGCAGAGCTTGAGAATGATCATTCTCGTTTAACCCTCTAATACCCAATCCCGCCTTTAGACGGGGTATAGTTTGAGCATTTTTGTAATTTTTGTTTCGTGGAAAATCAATTTTTTTATATTTTTGGCTGATATTTAGAACTGTTCTGTATATCTCAAAATGGTTTTTGGTGTATTTTAAAGCGTATTTACATTTTTAAAAAATCATTGAAAATTGATGTTTTAGTCACCTTTTAGAAGTCATTGTTTATTTTGTATTGAATCGCTACAATTAACATATTTTAAATTTTTCCCAAATCATTCTATCCTTGTTTAATAGTTTAAGGGAATCGAATACACTCTAAAATTATTTTCCTTAAAATTACACGGAAAATAAAATTTTCTGTGAAAAAAATTTAAAATAATAATATTTCAACAATAATCATAAAATCTCAAAATGTTTCCATCTCAAAAAATCCGTTCCCCAAATTGGCTTCCAGGAAAAATATAAAAGTGTGGGGATGTTCAAAAATAAAAATTAGAAAAATCAAAAACTGAAATTCACGAAATCGAGAATTAAAAAGAATCATCTTCCAAAACATGTTTAAATCGATTTTAGATGACGAAAAATGATATTTAGATCAAAATCAAAAATTTGGGTATTAGAGGGTTAATTCGCTTGAAGCTCACGCGCGGGCGCACACACAGTCAGTGGTACCTAGAGGTCCATTCTCCCACTGACTAACTGTAGACTGCCGTGAGCCAAGTAGAGTGTAGACACAAGGCGAGGGTTTTTGTTTTCTGTTGGTACCTACCTGGTGCGCGCCGCTAAGAAGCTTTTTATCCACAAAGTTCAAGGCTAGGTTTGCGCCGCCGCTGTTGTGGGATATTTTTTGTTTGTTTGCTGTTTTGCCTTTGTGCCACCACAATGCTTTTGTTTTATTTCTTAGATCAGTGCGCGGTTTTTTGTCTGCTGACCATGACTATTGCCGTATATCTGTTTCGATTGATGTGTGGTGTTACTCTAGTTCAGGGGTTTCCAAATTTGACATTGTGTAATGCTTTTTATATTTTGCAGCTGTAGCTATAAGCGTTTAATTGTACTTGAATTACTGTATGACCTAGATTTTCAAACAGTTGTTATGAATATTCTCCACCAGTCTGACCATTGGTGCTTCACATTTCAGGCGACTGCACAGCACTACCTCTATTCCAAATGTACTGACGAAAATGTCCATATGGGGCCATCCCACGTGATCACTAAGGGTAAAAGGGGGGGGTTGAATTGGTTCTACAGTCAGGTTTTTTTTTACGCGGGGGATACGTACCGCGTAAAAAAAAAACTCAGTTCAAAATTCGAAAAACCGCGTAAAAAAAGTCTCACCATTTCTCGACGAATCATGCAAAAATAAGACGATGAAAAAAAAAATTGTATGGAGTTTTCATTTACGCGGCCGCGTAAATGAAAACCGCGTAAAAAAAGACCTGACTGTACCTAAAAATTACGAAAAGCCATGCAGAGGGGTGGGAGGTAGCGACCAAACTACGTGTTTTTTATTTAGTATTTTTTTTTCCTGCCGTTCCAAAAGTTTTAAATAAATTTTGATTTAACTTAGTTGATTATTTCTGTCTACAAAGCAAAGCCAAGCCAAGATAACCGTACACATCGTAGTTGCTACTCCGTCATTGACCAGAACCATCGAAGATGCTCAGAGAACCAATGAATGGTGATTTGGACTAGCTACACAATTTTAATGTACAAAGTTCAATATTTAAAAGTCAATCACGGAGCAGGCCACATCTCCACGGTCACCGGGAAAGGGAAGGAATGTTAGTTCGACAACTGTTATTACTAGCAACCGTGGAATCCACAGCATTCCTACAGTTGTCTCGGGAAGGAGTATTTGTTAGTAGGGTAGGGTAAGGTGTGGACCTTGGAGCCATCTGTGGTAGGTGATATCATCCAACAGTTATATAATAATATACACGTTGCCGTCTACATCACGATTATGATTCATTTGGTCGCGATGACCACCCCACACAATGGAAAGGGTAATGAACATACAGGGGAAAGACAAAATGATCGGGACGGGCAAAATTTTCACTTTTTAATGTAATGTCATCCAAAATGGTGATCGCCCTGAAGTTCTCACATCCCCAATGCATTATTCCCATTTTAAGTTAATTATCTTGCTTACTTCTTAAAAACTGAAAGCTCTAAAGGAAAATTTAGAAAAATGCTCACACAATTGCAATAATTTTTTAAATAAAAACAAATATTCATTCACCTCGGTTAAACGAATGTACAGTGTCAATCTCCTATCCGTTTCTTTTATTCGTCATCTTTTTCTTGTAAAGTTTAAAAAAGGACCACCTCAAGGTGATTGAATTTGATTTTGCCACTATTAATATAATCGTAAAATGTAGTTCTTCTTTGAATTTCTTTGGGAAATCTCCCAGGAGAATCAATTTTTTCAAAAGGTTCGAGCAGGTTTCCGCAAATTTCCGTATAAAAATTTCTACTGAGTTTTCTCGAAAAGTCAACCAGAAGTACATTGAGAATGTCTCCAAAATTGTCCTTCATAAGTTTTGGGGTCTCCAGTTAGCCTAGTGGTTAAGGCTATGGATCGCCAATCCGGAGACGGCGGGTTCGATTCCCGTTCCAGCCGGGAAAATTTTCTCGACTCTCTGGGCATAGTTTATCATTGTACTAGCCTCACAATATACAAATTCATGAAATGACAGGCAAAGAAAGCCCTTCAATTAATAACTGTGGAAATGCTCAAAGAACACTAGGTTGAAGTGAGGCAGGCCAAGTCCCAGTTTGGACGTACACAGCTAGTTTAGATTACCGACTCCGGTAAAATTTTACTGGGTTTTTGAACTGCTGAATACTCGGTAAATTTTCCGAATAGTCAGTAAGCATACAAATTGATGATCTGTCAAAAACAACTGAGTTAGTCGGTAATTTTTGTAGAGTATTTTTTACCGGCTTTCAGTAACCTATTTGTTTACTACTATTTACCGAATTTCCCAGTTTTCGTAGATGTTTCCCGAATCCCATATCCCGGTTTTATTTTACTTCCATTTACCATTTATATATGCAGACAGGAGGAGCTACCTTTTTTGATGATTTGCCAACTTCTGCGTGGAAAGCGATGGATCTTCGATGAATTTGTTAAGAGATCGGATATCTACAGGGAGCAATATCGAAACTAGTGCCGACCGAACCTTCTGCATTAATATAGCAACACAATTTGGAGGTTAGTTTGCAATGTTTCGCACGCATATGAATTACAAGTCTCGTCAGTCTTGTCGTCGGCACCATTGCAAATTTTTTTCCCGTAGAAGTTTCTTCCTCGTTTTTGTTCACTGAAGCTTCTATCGCTGATTTTCTTACCTGGAAGTTGGTGAAACCACAGAAAAGTCGAATCCTCTTTCCCGTTTCTTAAAATATTGTCAGCATTGTGATGAGCAATTTGCTGCGACCGCGGCGGCTGCTGCTGAAAACGTTTGTGATAGCCTTTTGCGCGGGCAGCTGTGTTTATATTTGATAACAACGAAAACTCAGTAATGATTACCGTAAGCCGGTACATGCATCTACTGACTTTTTCAACTTTTCGGTGAATTGGCCATATTACCGAAAAAGAAGTTAAAAAATTTACCGAACCCAGTAAAATGTAAAATATTTTACTGAAGTTCGTTTTCTCGCTAATAAGATTACTGATAGGTCGCCAAATTTGCGGTTTACAATCCGTGCCCAGATGAAAAAATACCGAACTCCTAAATCTAAAATAAGTGTGTAGAGCCATAAAGAAGAAGAAGAAGAAGTTTTTCATTAGAACTGAATCAAACATTTTCCGAAATTTCACCTAGAAATTTCTCCAAGAGTTCCTTCAGTCATTCCTCTGTGACTTTTAACTAGACATTCCTCCAGAATTTTCGCTGGGAATTTCTAGCACAGCGCTCTTAATAACTTCACCTATAATTTGTTTAGAACTCCTTCAGTGAATTCAGTATGAATAGTTCCTTCAGGGACGTCAAAAGGGAAAGAGAAAAGAAATTTCTCTTGCATTAGTTCTTTTATATTTTTTTCCAAGAGGAATTTCTTTCAAAAAAGTTCCTTTGTGATTTTTTTCAGATTGGCTTTCTTCAGAGAATTATCTAGGAGAAGTTCCCTTGCAGATTCTTTTCAAAGCTGTAT
This sequence comes from Aedes albopictus, assembly GCF_035046485.1. Classification (NCBI taxonomy): domain Eukaryota; kingdom Metazoa; phylum Arthropoda; class Insecta; order Diptera; family Culicidae; genus Aedes; species Aedes albopictus. The sequence continues at coordinate 211,751,280 of NC_085137.1, forward strand.
TATCGGAAATTTATTCAGAAAGCATTTTTACAGGGTTTCCTTTAGGAGGAGTTTTTTTTCGGAGATTTCCTACCATCTGGATTCTACCTGGAGTTTCTTCAGGGATTTCTCTAAGAGCTAAAACATTGAATCCTTTAGAAATTTCTCGAGAAATTCGTTAGAGAAATCTTTCTTTAGTTTTTTTTAGCAATTCCATCTGTAAAACAGAGTAGCTTTTTACTGACCCTAACTCACTCGGCTGAAATTCGTGGACCGGTTTTCGATGGTCAAGGTGGACTGGACCAACGGCAGCATTTACTGAGAGAGGGGGTGTTCGTTCTCTAGGGTTTTCAAACTCTTTCACTAGGTATTCGCTTGGACTCAGGTAAGGTGTAGATTGGTATTATCGTAGCATATACATGAAAGTAATTGAAGATTAATAAAATACTGTACTAGGGTGACGATGGGTATTATCGGCAGGTTTGTTCTCTTCGTCATGAGGGGTTTTTGTCGGCCATATTTCCTGAAACTTGGACGTACAATTCAGCTTGGTTGGGAAGGATTTGAGGCCCAATCTGAGTTCAACAGCTTTCGAAAAAGCCCCCATGACGAAGAGAAAAAACTGTCGAAAATACACAATTTTCCCTATTTAATAGGAATTCAAGGTCGAAGAAACTATCTATTGGCAGGTTCGTAAGGCGATTAATCGTTAGATTCAAATTGTATTCTTAACTTAGAATGATTCAAACATTCGGGAACTCCTCCATTAGATTCTTCAAGAAACTGTTAGAAATTCCACCATGAATTTCTCCATTAATTAGATTCAAAAACTTCCAGAAAAACTCCCGGATGAACTGCTGGAGGTACTTCTAAAGATATTTCTTGAGAAACTCTTGAGATCTAGGGCACCAATCAACCTAAAAGTTTAATATACGATTTTGGTGACCATTTTTCAAGACTTCCAATGATGGTCGCAATTCAATCACAGTCAAATGGTCCGATTATTTTACTAATTTGAGGCTTGAGCGATGCCGTGCAACCTGCAGAATTTCTGGCAAATATCTGGGATAGTATCTTCCTAAGGGGAAAATAACAAAAGTTCCTGAAAAGTTTCCTCCAACGATTTTTTGTAACTCTCAATTTCACTCTTTTGTTGACCCGGAAAAATCCAAATTCATCCGCCATTATTTATCGCTAAGCGCTGCTAGATGAGGGGGGTAATGATGGATAAATGCGATTTTTTCCGATTTACAGAAAAACAACCTTCTTCAAGGAAATTTTGAATTCATTCGGAAATTTTCTCTAAGGATTCTCTCTATACATTCTTCAATGGAGAATCGTTCAAATATTTTCCATTCATTTCATCAGTAATTTCTCGAGGAGTTTTGAATATAAATCAGCAGTCTCTTCATTTTAAAGAAAATCTTCTACATATTTACAGTCAGATTTTTTTTACGCGGGGGATACGTACCGCGTTGAAAAAACTCAGTTCTAAATTCAAAAAACCGCGTAAAGAAGTCCCACCTTTTTTCGTCGAATCATGCAAAAATAAGACAATGTTTTTTTTTTGTTTGGAGTTTTAATTTACGCGGTCGCGTAAATGAAAACCGCGTAAAAAAGACATGACTGTTACTTTCATAAAATCTTCTAGGAATTATTTTGAAATTTTTTTACAGTGATTTTTTCCAAAAATTTTTTACGATTTTCATCAGAAACTTTTCCAGAGAATTCTTCACAAAATCTTCCGTAGTTTCATAGGGGGTAAAATATTTCTTTACGAAATGATTCAATTGTATTTTTACGTATAATTTTCAGGGATTGTTCAAATATTCCTTCAAGAGATTCTTTAAAAAAAAAATAGATGGATTGCTTTCCAAATTTCTCTTGAATTTTTTTTTCGGAAATTTCTCTAGTAATTTCTTTGGAACTTTCTCCAACAAATGCTTTAGAAAACATTCAGTTTTTTTTTCAGAAATTTCTCTTTTCAAATCATAAGAAAAATCTCGGATCTCTCTCGTAAAATCTTCAACGTGTTACTTTAGAAAATCCTTCAGGGGTTCTTTTAAAAAATCTTCAATGGAATTTCAACGAAAATTTATCCAAAATTTACAAAGTTTGCATTCAAAACTCCTCCAGAGATTATTCTAGTAAGTATGCCAAGGATTCTCGAGGAAAAACCCCCTTTCTGCAAAATTTCTTCTACAAATTAAAAAAAAAATGGGATGCTTTCGGAAAATATTCCTCGCATTTTCCCTGAAAATCAGGAGTTCTCCCAGAAACCTTGTAGGGGTTTCTTTGAGAAATCTACCAGGGATTGCTTCAGAACATAATTGAAAAACTAAATCAAGAATTTCTTCAGGAAATATTCCTTCGATTGCTTCCGAAACTGCTGCTTGGCTTTTTTTCAGATTCTTTTAGAAATTACTTCAGGTATATTTTCATAATATCTTACAGGATTTTTGTTTTCAGAAATTTCTTCGGCTATTCCTTCAAAAACTCTGTCAGATATTCTAAGAAAAATAAAACATTTTTAATGAATTTCTGCAGGGACTCCCTTGAAAACTCCGACAGGAGTATCTCTCGAACTGTTTGTATGACTTTCTTTGGGGTTTTTCTCTAGAAACTTCAACAGAAATTCTCCAGAAACTCATACAGAGATTATTACAGGAGTTCTTCCGTGTATTTTCTTACAAATTTCTTCAAGCATACCTCTTAAAGTTTCTCCATGGACCCTTCCAGAAATTCGCACAGAAATTTCTTCAAAAATAGTTCTTCAGGAATTCTTTTAAAAATTATCCGAGAGATCCGATAATCTCTCGGATAATTTTGAAAGGAATTCCTGAAGAACTATTTTTGAAGATATTTCTGTGCGAATTCCTGGAAGGGTCCTCATGGATTCATGGAACTTTTAAAGAAGTTTATCCAGAAGTTTATCTGGATATTCTAATTATCCCGTTAGAAGTATTTACCTACACAAATTACCATAAGAAAACGCTCCAGGAAAACAACTTAGGGATTTCTCCAAGAATGCGTATAAACATTTTTCAAAAATCTCTTGAAAATGCCACCAAAATCTTTCCAAAGAGATTTTTCAGGCACCACGGTTTGGAAACCACTTCTCTAGTTCAGCTAGCTCAGGGTACGAACAGCTGCTGGTTCATCGCGGCGATCGGTGCGGTGGCAGGCATGCTGATCCGTAACTGTGTGGAACCAAATCGCGTTATTGAAACTGTTGCTTAGCGGAAGACATGACCACGCAACTGATCTCCAAGAGTCTCCATTGATGCTGTGAGTGTGCGTTTTTTTTTGTTTCGTTAGTCGACGCGATCGCGGGATGCCGGGTGTCCGACATCCGTCCGTTCGACCATACGAAGGTGCTAGGAGATAATTAGATGCTAAGTGTGCCGTAGATGGATATGATGATTTCCGAGCGGTCGGTGTGGTGCCTAGTGGGGGATTGTATAACTGTTGTCCGTATTTGAGGGTCAACAGCTCTCGGTATGTGACACCAAAAAAAAGTCTCTCAATACTCCGTTCAGTGATGGCAGCTTAAACAGAGAGCGATGCATTAGCTAACACCGTCTGACAAGTATACGTCGATTGCTACAAAATTGCATTCAAATGTTGGCCTCAGCTCGATGACAACCAGTCAGTGACATAATACGCTGTTTGTTTAGCACTGATCATCAGCTAGCAACGGTTACTGTTACAATACCTTCGCACTCGGATTGCATTCTCTGAAGAACCGTTTGAAATGCCGGCCAGCTTAGCGGTGAGATTAACGACACTAATTATGCGCTCTCCATAGTCGCGCTTGCGTTGACCTTATCGTTAATTATACTCTCTATGCTTATAGTATTTATAGTGGTAGAGGTATGACAAACAATCGACCCGGAGAGGCTAATTGTGCACAAATAACAACCAGCAACACTGTGGGTGTCCGCCGTCTGTCAGTCCGTGATCGAGCCGAGCCTCTGTCAAGTTTACCTAAATAGGCGACCTCCAAACACTCGAGTTCCGAAAGGTCTTCCACTTTGCCGCTCGACAATTGAACTTGATGGTTGGACAATGTCTTATTTCTGTGGGTTATTTTTGAGTAATTTGATAAATAAAGGACACAATCGAATCGCTAATGCGGAGTGCTGCAGGTTTTGATCAACTACAATTAGTTTTGACATGAAGAATTTGACTAGCTTTAAATCTGATACGTCAGCGTTTGATGCATTTATACATTGATTTCGGTGCGTCGAATAATCTGGTTGTTTTTCTACACATTTCTTAAACTCGCAAAAGCAGCCCTCGCCTTCTTGATCCGTGCATCTATGACGATCGTGGTGCCATTTGGCTACCAAGATATTGGAAGCTTTCAACATTCTCCATTGCTTGCCCAGCTACCGTAAAGCTGGAAGGGTTGGCCGTGTTTACATCCAACGAATTGGCCTTGTTGACGTTGATGGTAAGACCTGCCGCCGAGGAGCGATTGGCAAGATAATCGAGCTTGCTCTGCATATCAGAGCGCCGTTGAGCTGGGAGAGCAACGTCATCAACCAATTCGAAGTCATTTAGGTGTTCCATGGTAATGGGCTGCCACAGCAACCCACAATTTGGTTCACGATCAATCGCACCTACCAGGATCTCGTCGATTACGATGAGGAACAGCAGCGGTGATAGTATACATCCTTGTCTCCAGCATCAACCCGGATGGGATCGGACAAAACACCGTTGTGTAATATTCTGCACGAAAATGCCCTGCACTCAGTGTCGCGAAGCATCAGCGTACAAGTCACAAAAAAGCTGATAAGCACCAAGCTTGTGTCACCCTGTCTCTGCGGTTTCTGATTCGCTCTCTCTACAGTCGCTAACACCAGAAAAGACAGAATCCCATCATAGTCACCCGGTCACCCTTGTTTTGCTACAATCATCCTGACTTGGATACGGCTCATGTGAGTGTCATGACTCTCTCCGTCGCCGCAAGCAGATGCACGCGCAACAGCATGTAAAACTATGCTTGTGTATTATCACAAGCACGGTACTACGTCATAAATCCTATTCGTTTTGCATAGCTCAGTTTAAACGCACACATTGAGCGCACCACGCAGTTCGCCCTGGCTACGGCAAACGCTCTCACTTCGCCCGTTATGCATCGTTGCTCAGAGAGATTGATTTTCTCGCAACCCGCCTGAAGCATACTCAGCAACTGCTATCGCTGCAAAGCTGCGAAGGGTGGAACCCACAACATGTTTGTCATTCCAGGCGTGACACGCTAGCTGGTTCGTATCACCTTGGGAACGGTGACTCCAGAAAGCGGTTCAAGTGATTGTCTCGTGATGGTCGCGATTATTCGCAAGACTGCCTGCACTGTGCTTCAATGAGGCCGATGATTTTCTCAGGGACACCCTTGCGCCTGAGGGTTTTCCACATGTTTTCGTGATGTAGACGGTAGAAAGCTTTTTCGTAATCAATGAACACAAGGTAGAAAGACTCTTGAAACGCATTGACTTGCTCCAGGATGATACGGAGCGTGACAATGAGGACCACACAGGATCGTCCGGCACGGAATCCTGCTTGTTCAGCGCATATGCGATCGACCCCCGGGGCTCTGTTCATTTTCATGCTTCGGATGACTGTTTATATCTCCTGCACTGATGGAGCTTCAGTGTTGCTACGCGTTGAACCCAAAGTGCGTTGAATCCAAAGTGCTCGAACCAGCGTTTCAACTGTTCAACCGAGTCGGTCAACAGCTGTTCAGATGTATCTTTCACGGGTATCGTAGCATTCATCTTAGTCTTACTAAGGCAACGTAAGACATCGTAGAGAAGACGGATGTCGCCGGTGTTTGCGGCTTTCTCGCCATCGTCGGCTAGGGAGTTCGCTCACGCTACATGAGCGTTTCATTTCCTACTCGAGAGCCGGAAAGCGCTGACGGGCTACGGCTTTGGCTCCTCGTGTTTTTGCTCGCTCTATCACGGCTTTGGCGTTTCTTCGCTCCTTTATCATCCTCCAGGTGTCATCTGTGATCCATTGCTTTCTCTGGGTGCTCACTGAAATTATTCTTTGCCGGTGGCGATGAAGGCGTTTTTGATGGCGTTCCATCGATCTTCTATGCTTCGACTTTCTGGAATATCCGCAGCACGGTTCTCTAGCTCCTCGACGAAGGACCGTGTCCAATCGTCGTGTGTTGAACCGGTACTCGATTTTCTCCTCCTGTCGATGGATCCCAGCAATGCGTAGTCGGATCTAGACGTGTGCGCCGAAGCAGTTTTCACCGGCGGCGGCGTTTATAGTAATTTGAGGCAGCGGTGGCGGCGGCGGCGTAATCGGCGTGACCTTATTTTTTTTTAAGGTGAGGTACGCCAAAACAGAATTATTTGTTTCCTGTACCTAAAGCACAATTTTCATCTAATAAAGGCTTAAATGCATGTAAGTCAGAGGTTACAATAAAAACTATCCTCATAAAAACTAAGCTATACATTTTAGAGAGAATACTATAGATGACGTATACTAGGAAATTCATAAAGGATTCCTTAAGATAGAAACTGGGGTGGAAGCTCAGGTAAAATATTATCTCCTGGGCGCCCATTAAAAACACCACCCCCGGCGAAGACTGGCGCTCGAGCCTAGCTATTTAGCACTGTAGTTGGAGGAAATGCCAATGCAGAACCCGTAGCTTCCGGGAAGGTAAGCCCAGCTCCCTGGGTTAGTGGGTTGGTGTCAGGCCCTGCGAGCCAGCCGTAAAAAAGACTAGCACCGGAAAATCAACAAGAGAAGAATGCGAACCGATACCAATGGCGACGACCACAGCGACGAAAAGGGACTTGCGATTGGAAGCTCGGTACGTGGAACTGCAGATCTCTCAACTTCATCGGGAGCACCCGCATACTCGCCGATATACTGAAGGACCGCGGGTTCGGAATCGTAGCGCTGCAGGAGGTGTGTTGGACAGGATCTATGGTGCGAACGTTTAGAGGTAATCATACCATCTACCAGAGTTGCGGCAACACACGTGAGCTGGGAACAGCTTTTATAGTGATGGGCGACATGCAGAGGCGCGTGATCGGTTAGTGGCCCATCGACGAAAGAATGTGCAGGTTGAGAATCAAAGGCCGATTCTTCAACATTAGCATAATAAACGTGCACAGCCCTCACTCCGTAAGCACTGATGATGACAAAGACGCATTTTACGCGCAGCTCGAACGCGAGTACGACCGCTGCCCAAGCCACGACGTCAAGATCATCATAGGGGATCTAAACGCTCAGGTAGGCCAGGAGGAGGAATTCAGACCGACGATTGGAAAGTTCAGCGCCCACCAGCTGACGAACGAAAATGGCCTACGCCTCATCGATTTCGCCGCCTCCAAGAACATGGCCATTCGTAGCACCTTCTTCCAGCACAGCCTCCCGTATCGTTACACCTGGAGATCACCACAACAAACGGAATCGCAAATCGACCACGTTCTGATTGATGGTCGGCACTTCTCCGACATTATCGACGTCAGGACCTATCGTGGCGCTAATATCGACTCTGATCACTACCTGGTGATGGTTAAACTGCGCCCAAAACTCTCCGTTATTAACAATGTACAGTACCGGCGGCCGCCCCGGTACGATCTAGAGCGACTGAAGCAACCGGATGTCGCCACCGCATACGCGCAGAATCTCGAGGCAGCGTTGCCGAACGAGGGTGTGCTCGATGTGGCCCCTCTAGAGGACTGCTGGAGTACAGTCAAAGCAGCCATCAATAACGCAGCCGAGAGCACTATCGGGTACGTAGAACGGAGTCGACGAAACGATTGGTTCGACGAGGAGTGCAGAGCGGTTCTGGAGGTGAAGGATGCAGCGCGGGCGGTAATGCTGCAGCATGGAACCCGACAGAATGTGGAGCGATACAGACAGAAGCGGAAGCAGCAGACCCGTCTCTTCCGGGAGAAAAAGCGCCGCCTGGAAGAAGCGGAGTGCGAGGAAATGGAATTGCTGTGCCGTTCACAGGAAACACGAAAGTTCTACCAGAAGCTCAACGCATCCCGCAAAGGCTACGTGCCGCAAGCCGAAATCTGCAGGGATAAGGACGGGAGCCTACTGACGGACAAACGTAAGGTGATCGAAAGGTGGAAGCAGCACTTCGACGAGCACCTGAATGGGGAAGAGAATGTAGGCACGGAGGACCAAGGCAGCGGAGGAAATGACTATGTTGGTGCAGCAGAGGACGGGAACGAACCAACTCCCACGCTGAGGGAAGTTAAGGATGCCATCCACCAGCTCAAAAACAACAAAGCGGCTGGTAAGGACGGTATCCCAGCAGAACTCATCAAGATGGGCCCGGAAAAGTTGGCCACCTGTCTGCATCAGTTAGTAGTCAAGAACTGGGAAACCGAACAGCTACCGGAGGAGTGGAAGGAAGGGATAATCTGTCCCATCCACAAGAAAGGCGACAAGTTAATGTGTGAGAACTTTCGAGCGATCACCATTTTGAATGCCGCCTACAAAGTGCTATCCCAGATCATCTTCCGTCGTCTTTCACCTAAAGTAAATGAGTTCGTGGGAAGTTACCAAGCCGGTTTCATCGACGGCCGGTCGACAACGGACCAGATCTTCACCGTACGGCAAATCCTCCAGAAATGCCGTGAATACCAGGTCCCAACGCATCACTTGTTCATCGACTTCAAAGCGGCATACGACAGTATCGACCGCACAGAGCTATGGAAAATTAGGGACGAGAACAGCTTTCCCGGGAAGCTGACTAGACTGATAAGAGCAACGATGGACGGTGTGCAGAACAGCGTAAGGATTTCGGGTGAATTATCCAGTTCATTTGAATCTCGACGGGGACTACGACAAGGTGATGGACTTTCCTGCCTACTATTCAACATCGCCCTGGAAGGTGTTATGCGGCGAGCCGGGCTCAACAGCCGGGGTACGATCTTCACGAAATCCAGCCAATTTGTCTGTTTTGCGGATGACATGGATATTATTGCCAGAACATTTGGAACGGTGGCAGAACAGTACACCCGCCTGAAACGTGAAGCAGCAAAGGTCGGACTGGTGGTGAATGCAGCTAAGACAAAGTACATGCTGGTAGGTGGGACTGAGCGAGACAGGACAAGCCTTGGCAGCAATGTTACGATAGACGGCGATACTTTCGAGGTGGTAGAAGAATTCGTCTACCTCGGTTCCTTGCTAACGGCTGACAATAACGTGAGCCGTGAAATACGAAGGCGCATCATCAGTGGAAGTCGTGCCTACTATGGGCTCCAGAAGAAGCTGCGGTCAAAAAAGATTCACCCCCGCACCAAATGTACCATGTACAAGACGTTAATAAGACCGGTGGTTCTCTACGGACACGAGACATGGACGATGCTCGAGGAGGACCTGCAAGCACTCGGAGTTTTCGAGCGACGGGTGCTAAGGACGATCTTCGGCGGCGTACAGGAGAACGGTGTGTGGCGGAGAAGGATGAACCACGAGCTCGCTGCACTTTACGGCGAACCCAGCATCCAGAAAGTGGCCAAAGCCGGAAGGATACGATGGGCAGGGCATGTTGCGAGAATGCCGGACAACAACCCTGCAAAGCTGGTGTTTGCTAACCACCCGGTTGGTACAAGAAGGCGTGGAGCGCAGAGAGCACGATGGGCGGACCAGGTGGAGCGTGATCTGGCGAGTGTTGGGCGTGACCGACGTTGGAGAGCTGTAGCTGCAAATCGAGTATTATGGCGGCAAATTGTTGATTCAGTATTATCATGAATTTGATGTTAACTAAATAAATGAAATGAAAGATAGAAACTCACAATATCGCACGTGACTTCAAAGGATAATATTTTCTAAAACTTATTTTATACCAGTGCTGATCTGATTTTTTGTTGGAATTCTGTTTTCAGGAGTTCCTCCGGAAAAAAAACCCAATAGTTTCTTCGGGAAGTTCCGCCAAGGGGCTTCCTAGAATATCTTCAGATATTCCTCTACGGGTGTGATCGTAAACTTCTGTAGAGAATCATAGAATCCTTCCTTCAGGGATTCTTTCAGATTTTTTTTTTCGGTGACTCTTGAAAAATCCATTCAAAGATTCTTTCAGGAGATCTTTAAGAAATCACTTGAGGATTTATTTCTCAACGTTTCTCCAGGAACATCTCAAGAAATTCTTCTTGGAATTACTGCACAGCATTCTTCGGTTGTTCAGGAATTGCTTTGAAAATTCCTTGAATAAAAATTAAAATTTTCTTTTGGCGATTTCTTTAAGAACACTTTACAAGTTCATCTAGGGAAATTGTATTAGGGATTTTTTTCCACCAAAACCATTCAAGAGATGCAAGAAATTCTTTCAAGAATCCAGAAGTATCTCCAGGAGTTCTTCTAGGATTTGTTCCAAATCATCCTTCAAAAATTCATTTGGAAATTTATTCAAGAATTCCTGTAGTACCGTAAAATGGGGTAACTTTGATAGTTTTTCAGGGAATTTTCTCAATATTTTTACATGTTACAGTATTTCCCCGAGTTTTATGTTTTTAAAACAAGTACTGGGGTACCAGTTATCAATTGCAATTGAAAGATTCAAGAATCTCAAATATTTTGGATAACTTTTAGTTTTTCATATAACCGGAAATCTGATTTTCATTTTGGGGTAACTTTGATAATTCCTTAAAAACACATCAAATCTCAAAAAATAATCACAGATCTTAGGAGTATGAACATGATGAGAGAAGGCTTGTGGAATATATTAGATAGAATTTTCATATCAAAACATATATTTTTTACTAAATTCTACACATAAAAATGAGTTTGTGGAGTATTGAGTGCAAAACAGAACAAATTTAGCTATCAAAAATCATTATATTTTTTTTTAAATAAATGCTTAACGGAACATCAATATATGATTACATGCTATTCATGGTTAATTTTCTTTTTTTGGATAGTTTTTGAATGTTTTATTAACAAATTTAGAACAACAAATATTTATCTACATGAAATTACAAGGGCATTGCATACTTTTAGGCGTTTATCAATGTATGGAGATTAATATCCCAATTTACAAAATTGCTTCCATTTTGTTAAAACACACTTCGTTAAGAGATTCAAGGCCAGATTTGGAATCTACTATGATGAATCTATCGAGAATAAAAGTCCATTCATTGAAAAATAGTTTTAACGAAGTCGTATAGCAGATTGTTTGAAGGGGTTGACAAATGACAAAAATATCAACAATTTTTAATTTTTGTCCAAAAAGTTGAATATAAACTAGATTTTAATGAAAATACGTCTAAGATGAACTTTCATATGTATAGAATTGATTTACGTTTTCCTTTTTCTTAACTGGTTGAAGGAATCATAGTTATAAGATAAATTACACAATGCCTGTCGCACTATCAAAGTTACCCGCATTATCAAAGATACCCCGTTTTACGGTACCTTTGTCTGCAATTTCTGCACGGATTCCTGGAGAATTTCTTTCAAGGATTCCTTCTGAAACTTCTTCATAATTTAATTCACAAATTCCTCAAGGATGTCCTTCAGAAATGCCATCAGGGATTTCCTCAGAAACTTCTCCATTTTATTTTTTTCCTTTAAATTTTCCAAAAAAAATCTCATAAAATTCCTCTACAAGTTCCTTCAAAGCCATATCAGGAGTTTTTTTTCCTACCCCTCTGTTATTGAAATTTAGCCACTATGCCCAATTGACTGAACTTTTGTGGCGAATCTCAGGAGTTCCTCCAGGTATTCCCAGGAATTACTGCAGGAGTTCCTCCACCGATTGTTTCTGATATTTGTTTCAATGAAATCAAATCTCAATCAAGAATTTTAAATCATTTCTATAGAAATTCTTTCAGGTAACCCTCGAAGAATAACTTCAACATATTTTATGTAATTTCATAAAATACTTCTGTAAATATCTGTGGATGTATATCTCAAAGAATTCCCGGAGGAATCTAGATTTAGAGCTCTAAAGGAATCCTAGGAAATATTTCTGAAAGAACCACAGGACAAATTCCAAAAAGAGACCTGGGCATTTCATCGGTAACTCCTGACGAAATTTTCTAAGGGATTTCAGGAGGACCCTTGAAAAAATTTCCGAAGCAATGGATGGTAATCTAAATGATTCACCAGAGAAATTTCTGAAATAATCTATGTAGGAGCTTCTTAAGCATGGGAATTTATCTAGAAGAATTCTTGGTAAAGTATTTGGAGGTTCCTCTATAAAAACATCTGAAGATTTCATGGAATTTATGCATCCAAGAATGTCATTCGTAAATTGCCATGGAAATTTCCCAAGAGATAAACAAAGAATATGTAGGAGAATGTGATTATGGACTTAATGAGAATACCTAGTTGTCGGAACCAACCTTCGCGTTGAAGTCGCCCATGAATATCTTGATATCACATTTCGGAATCTTGTCCACGGCAGCATTCAATTGGCTGTAAAAGTTCTCTTTGTCTCGTAATTCGGCAGCATCGGTTGGCGCGAAATATCATGGTAAGGTGTTCTGAATCTGGCCACAATTATTCTTTCATTAGCAAGTTCTCACTTCATGAGCGTGGGCGAGAGCGCTGAGCAAGAAACCGGTTCCTGGTCATTTGGCCGAATGCCATTTGGCCGAATGCCGTTTGGCCGAACGCTATTTGGCCGAAAGGGTCATTTGGCCGAACGCCGTTTGGCCGAATGCCGTTTGGCCGATAAAGGCACGATGAACTTAAGTGATCATGCCCCTGTTTCCTATATCAATATAACTCGAAAGAATAGCCTATGAATCAAAGAAGGAAAAATCTGACAAAAATATTCTCAGTTCCATCGCCAACTAATCCCATGATGGTAAAACTAGAAAGAATAGTCTATGACTGAAAGAAGGAAATATTTCTGATGATCATATTGGCATCTAGAATGTTATTCAGAGTTTGCCCACGCCTCCAAATCCTTGGATAAAAATTCGGCCAAACGGCCTACCCTGCGGGGCTAGGGTTAAAACATTCCAAGTTCCAATTCTTGTTCGCTGTTTTGCGCTAAAATTCGTTGAATCAGCTCGTTATCTTTTATTTTCGGTTTTTGTAATGGTTTTTGATTGTTAGCCTAAGGTCCCCTATCCACCGTGCTGGGGCTGTCACCTTTGGTATAGCTTACGGTTGAGGAGCATTTCATACTCAGCCGCTGGAACAGACGCTGTTTGAGCAGCACTTTCTTGGTGAACAGACGCTCGGTACGTACAACCCCAATCTAGCTGAAGTCAAAACGACACACAGATCCACAAACGATTGAATGAAACCAATACAGATGGTAGATTGTTTTCAGAGTCTTAGAATTTATGATTAATTTTTGCCTCTCACTTGCATGTTGGTTTGAGTCGCAAATGAAATCGACTTGTCATGTTCACCTTCTTGCGACATGAATAATGTTGTTGAATTGGTGCTCGGAACTGTTTTCCAGTATCCCTTATCTGGGTTAAGCGATCATCGCCGGAGTGGGTGATTGAGCTGCATTGAGCCACATTTTACCACCGGGACAATCGGAAACGCCCTCAAATCACTTCCCGCGCATAACAAGACTTCAAAGAGACTGCTTGTGATTGCTTCATTCCGAACCGTCATCATCTTCGCCGCCGTCGAGTATCACTGCGGCAGCTCCTGAAAGGTCACCCATTAGCCCTAAAGTAGCGGCACTCGACGACGAGTCACAGCCAGCCGACGCGGCAGTTAGTGTCGATTACCACAACCCACAAAGCAAGCGATTGTAATCGGAACGCGAAATCCGCGCCGAAAGTGAGAGGTTGCGGTTTTATTTGCGAATGCATCGCCTCGCCGCTGTTCTAAAGTGCATCTCAGATGCGGCAAAACCCGTTAAACAGCTGCCATTCATCGATTTAATCCAGCAGCAGTTCGGCTAATCAGCAGCTCCTCCGTCAGCGTCGTCGTCGTAGCCGTTGACTGACGGAATGAGCCGAATCAAAACAAAACATGAAAAAATGCTCGTTTGCCACCCCCAACACTCACACACCCCCTTCTAGGCAGGCGGGAGGAGAATTTTTGGGGCCAAGACATGCCGAGAGGAAAGAATCTGTGCCAAACGTTTGTTGTTGGCGGTCGATCGGTCGGAGTCTATTACGAAAGCATCGCCGCCGCCGCCGCCGCCGCCTGATCGGAACTGCAGCAGCAGACACACAGCAGATTTGAATGCGACTAGGACGGCGACGGCGACGACGATGATGATGGTGATGGTTTGCGCAAGGTGACCTTAAACTTTAATGAATTTATTAGAATTAATGAGAATAAATAAAAAGTAAATTTGCAGACGCGCGGTTCTGAAGACGGGTCACAGTGGGATTGATGGACAAACTTTTTGGATTTAAAGGAAAAACGCGACTTGATAACCGGAAGGACGTGACCGGGCCAGTTACTCACCCAAGAATTTTGAATAGCTCTAAAATGTACTACATTAAATCTTATGCAATTGAGGTCTGCAAACTGTTTCTTAGTCTCTATTTTTGATTTCCTTTTTCTTCTTCCATGAACAAAGTGAAGGTGTGTGATCTGCTCAATAGACACCTGAGAGGAAGCTCAGGTAGTGAGAGCCTGGACCAACTGTAACCTTCTGCAAATTCACTCTACTAAAACCTCCTGAAATTCACTAAATCGCCTCTGAAACCTCGTAGACTTCCTGAAGTGCTTTTAACCTATAAGCTATAGAAACCTTTCTTAACGCCTTGGATCCCCTTAGAATACCTTATGAGGCCAGTTAAGTTTCTCTCCGTAAACTTATTCAAATCCACTGAAACGCCTTGAAGCTTTTCTGAACCTTCTCTGCGGCTCTCCTCCTGAAACTCCGGTGAAATTCTCCTGGAAACCTCAAGTCGAGTCAAGTACAAGACACTGAAGACGACCTTACAGTTGAGGTCGAAATACGTATCTGTCAAAGGATGCAAATTATTAGTGGCACTCAAAGGAGCAGTACTTCACGCGATTTTCTTTTTACTAACAGATATTCCCCTAACAAGCCCAGGTTAATCATCATCTTCCTAAGTAACATTTTTTTAGACAAAAATACTGGAAGGGGTTCTTACAACCATCATAAAACTAAAATAAAAGGTAAAAGGTTTTATGGCGTTTTTTAAAACCTCTACAAGACTAATTGATAATAAAAATGTAACGTAGGTATTGATATCCTCAGAAGCGCATCAAAATACCCCTGCATTTCGTCTGAAATCCCCAGGAAGGCCCCCTCAGGTCCCACGGTATTTATCGGTACGTAGTATTGCTGCGTGCAGTGCATTCAAAACGTAACTATCAAATGCGGTAAGATTTTCTAACAAGTCACCCGATGTCAAAGGGGCTTTTGAATTCAGCGATTGTGATATATATTGACAAGAATTGCTAAGTTGCTATTGGTAGCATTGTGTTACCGCGTTTGAAGCGCATTTGGGCACCGTTTGCATCTTGAGCGCACACAGTAAGACCATGCCATAAGATGGGCCTACATACCTGAATGCGAACAAGGTGTTTCTATACAGAAGCTTGCGCCTACTGCATACACGATCGTCGATTATCTTCCCCAAGTATTGGGCGGAGCGTTTCGAGGTGAAAGACCAATGGCCTACACTGATCACCGCGTGCTGCCCAGACTTTCGGTTGTTCAAAACCACCTTCTCAGTTTTATGGTCAGCCAATTCCTGGAGTCCGAGTAGGCTGCAGTCAATTCCACTTCTTCAATCAATTCACCGTAGACCTCCAGCGTAATGCCGTCAAAGCGAAGCTGACCATTTCCACCGGAAACATCCTCAACACCTCGTCGTACATGACATAACATAACACCGGCCCTAGAATGAAACCTTGCGAGACTCCTGAGGTTATATGAAAACACTTCCGACCAACCTCTGTGTGGTAAACTAGTACTCGATTCTGGAAGTACCTTATACAGGTATACAGGATACAGGTACTAGGGTATCTCCAGGAGCGCTTCAGCAATAAACGCCTAACTGGCGCTATTAACCGCGTTCCTTAAATCCAGAGTCACTACTGCACAGTAGCGATTCTCCCTTTTCTTACGCTGGAACGCTTTCTCAGCAGTTCGTGCTCACTGCATCCCCCTTCTGACCGTAGGCAGGTACGGCGCAGATTTGCAATCGCTTGAGTCCACCAGTAGGATTCGCTCACGGCGGAGCGCCTCCCTAAATACCCCTTGGTCGCAGTATGATGTCTTCCACCTGCGAGAGCTTGACCTTGGCTTAACTGCCACTTCCTCTACCCGCTGCCTGCTGTTGTTGTAGTCAATACTGTAGCGAACTGCCAGGTGATCGCTGTGATCGTAGCTGTTGTCTACTCTCTAGTTCGAATTACTTATTAATGGGTAGTACGCAGATCGCAAGAAATTTCTTGGCCTATCTCGATGCGTGGAAAATTCAGGCAAGGAATCGCTCCAGAAATGAGAAAGCGTCGCTTTATTCCGGATCCTAGTACGGAGCTGAAACGAAACGTCAAATCAAATGAGGCTTGCTGTGTTTAATTTCTTGACCATTCTGGTCACGGAAAAATAATGCACTGAACGAAAATTACTTGAGCGATTCCGTTTGAAGTGCATACCTCGCATAAGCCAGGACTACAAAAAGTAACGTCAATTATCGACTCCGCACCGTTCCGACTAAAGGTTCTCTTGGTACCGACGTTAGCCAGGCCGACATGTAGTATGGCCAGTGTCTCTAGCAGGATCTGACCCCGTTGGTTCGTGACACGGCTGCCCCAGGCATTAAAGTCACCCGCTATTACCAACGGCCTTCGCTCTATCAAAACGGTCATCATACAATCCTAACATCTGCGTAAACTGCTCGATCAACCACCGCGGAGGCGCATAACAACTGCAGAAGAAGACCCCATTTACTTCAGCGACCACGAAGCCCTCATAGGTAGTGGACACCAACTTCTGGACGGGATATTTACCCATCGTCCATATCGCCGCCATTTTTCTGGACCCATCCGAGACCCAATTGCCATTACCGGTGGGTACTTGGTATGGGACCGCTATGATGGCGATATCCGTCCTTCACTCAGAAACCACCTAACAATGCAGTTGCTGAGCCGCGTTCCTTGCTTCAGGTCCAGCTACGATTCCTCATTCACTTCATTTATTTAGTTAACATTAAATTCATGATAATACTGAATCAACAATTTGCCGCCATAATACTCGATTTGCAGCTGCAGCTCTCCAACGTCAGTCACGCCCAACACTCGCCAGATCACGCTCCACCTGGTCCGCCCATCGTGCTCTCTGCGCTTCACGCCTTCTTGTACCAACCGGATGGTTAGCAAACACCAACTTTGTAGGGTTGTTGTCCGGCATTCTTGAAACATGCTCTACCCACCGTATCCTTCCGGCTTTGGCCACTTTCTGGATGCTGGGTTCACCGTAAAGTGCAGCGAGCTCGTGGTTCATCTTTCTCCGCCATACACCGTTTTCCTGCACGCCGCCGAAGATCGTCCTTAGCACGCGTCGCTCGAAAACTCCGAGTGCTTGCAGGTCCTCCTCGAGCGTCGTCCATGTCTCGTGTCCGTAAAGAACCGCCATTCTTGTTAACGTCTTGTACATAGTACATTTGGAGCGGGGGTGAATCTATTTTGACCGCAGTTTCTTCTGGAGCCCATAGTAGGCACGACTTCCTTCGTATTTCACGGTTCACGTTATTGTCAGCCGTTAGCAAGGATCCGAGGTAGACGAATTCTTCTACCACCTCAATAGTATCCCCGTCTATCGTAACATTGCTGCCAAGGCTTGTCCTGTCTTGCTCAGTCCCACCTATCAGCATGTACTTTGTCTTAGCCGCATTCACCACCAGTCCGATCTTTGCTGCTTCGCGTTTCAGGCGGGTGTACTGTTCTGCCACCGTTCCAAATGTTCTAGCAATAATATCCATGTTATCCGCAAAACAGACAAATTGGCCGAATTTCGTGAAGATCGTACCCCGGCTGTTGAGCCCAGCTCGTCGCATTACACCTTCCAGGGCGATGTTGAATAGTAGGTAGGAAAGTCCATCACCTTGTCATAGTCCCCGTCGAGATTCGAATGAACCGGATAGTTCACCCGAAATCCTTACGCTGTTCTGCACACCGTCCATCGTTACTCTTATCAGTCTGGTAAGCTTCCCGGGAAAGCTGTTCTCGTCCATGATTTTCCATAGCTCTGTGTGGTCGATACTGTCGTATGCCGCTTTGAAGTCGATGAACAGGTGGTGCGTTGGGACCTGGTATTCACGCCATTTCCGAGGATTTGCCGTACGGTGAAGATCTCGTCCGTTGTCGACCGGCCGTCGATGAAACCGGCTTGGTAACTTCCCACGAAAGTTCTCACACATTAACTTGTCGCCTTTCTTGTGGATGGGACAGATTATCCCTTCCTTCCACTTCTCCGGTAGCTGTTCGGTTTCCCAGATCTTGACTACTAACTGGTGCAGACAGGTGGCCAGCTTTTCCGGGCCCATCTAGATGAGTTCTGCTGCGATACCGTCCTTACCAGCCGCTTTGTTGTTTTTGAGCTGGTGGATGGCATCCTTAACTTCCCTCAGCGTGGGAGTTGGTTCGTTCTCGTCCTCTGTTGCACCAACATAGTCATTTCCTCCGTTGCCGTGGTCCTCCGTGCCTACATTCTCTTCACCATTCAGGTGCTCGTCGAAGTGCTGCTTCCACCTTTCGATCACCTCACGTTTGTCCGTCAGGAGGCTCCCGTCCTTATTCCTGCAGATTTCGGCTTGCGTGCCGTAGCATTTGCGGGATGCGTTGAGCTTCTGGTAGAACTTACGTGTTTCTTGTGAACGGCACAGCAGTTCCATTTCCTCATATTCTACTTCTTCTAGGCGGCGCTTTTTCTCCCGGAAGAGACGGGTCTGCTGCTTCCGCTTCTGTCTGTATCGCTCCACATTCTGTCGGGTTCCATGCTGCAGCATTACCGCCCGCGCTGCATCCTTCTCCAGAACCGCTCTGCACTCCTCGTCGAACCAATCGTTTCGTTGACTCCGTTCTACGTACCCGTTAGTGCTCTCGGCTGCGTTGTTGATGGCTGCTTTGACTGTACTCTAGCAGTCCTCTAGAGGAGCCACCCTCGTCCGGCAACGCTGCCTCGAGATTCTGTGCGTATACGGTAGCGACATTCGGTTGCTTCTGTCGCTCTAGATCGTATCGGGGCGGCCGCCTTTACTGTACATTGTTAATAACGGAGAGTTTTGGGCGCAGTTTAACCATCAATAGGTAGTGATCAGAGTCGATATTAGCGCCACGATAGGTCCTGACGTCGATAATGTCGGAGAAGTGCCGTCCGTCAATCAGAACGTGGTCGATTTGCGATTCCGTTTGTTGTGGTGATCTCCAGGTGTAACGATACGGGAGGCTGTGCTGGAAGAAGGTGCTACGAATGGCCATGTTCTTGGAGGCGGCGAAATCGATGAGGCGTAGACCATTTTCGTTCGTCAGCTGGTGGGCGCTGAACTTTCCAATCGTCGATCTGAATTCCTCCTCCTGGCCTACCTGAGCGATTAAATCTCCTATGATGATCTTGAGGTCGTGGTATGGGCAGCGGTCGTACTCGCGTTCGAGCTGCGCGTAAAATGCGTCCTTGTCATCATCAGTGCTTCCGGAGTGAGGGCTGTGCACGTTTATTATGCTAATGTTGAAGAATCGGCCCTTGATCCTCAACCTGCACATTCTTTCGTCGATCGGCCACCAACCGATCACGCGCCTCTGCATGTCGTTCATCACTATAAAAGCTGGTCCCAGCTCACGTGTGTTGCCGCAACTCTGGTAGATGGTATGATTACCTCTAAACGTTCGCACCATAGATCCTGTCCAACACACCTCCTGCAGCGCTACGATTCCGAACCCGCGGTGCTTCAGTATATCGGCGAGTATGCGGGTGCTCCCGATGAAGTTGAGAGACCTGCAGTTCCACGTACCGAACTTCCAATCGCAAGTCCCTTTTCGTCGCTGGGGTCGTCGCCATTGGTATCGGTTCGCATTATTCTGTTATTGATTTTCCGTTACGAGTCTCACGTGTTCCTGTTTGGCATCGTCCATCGACTTACGAAGTCGCTACAGGGCCGTTTTCAGGTCATTACTTACGTAGGACTTCGTGGACGCAAAGTCAATGGTCAGCCACTTAACCGCGAACAGCCCTTCTCGCATTTGGTTGATCGACCTCATCAACCGTGCTACGTCCACTATCTCCTCCGGCAGGCTAGCCGGGGAATGAATCGGAGCTCCATTGCTGGACCGGTGGGTGCAGCTTTCCGCTCCTGACTTCTCACTTCTCCTTAAAGGAGATCTCACCAACCCACTTCTTCCGAAGGGGCTAGCCTTACCACTACCACTAGTACTTGTTGTTTGTTTTTGATTTTGATTAGACTTCATGCTTTAAGCCCACGAATTGCACGGGAAAGGAGGTCCACCGCGCCAGAGTCCTGCATTAACGTAGTAAGAGATATTTTACTGTGGGGGTGTCCAGGTACCCCACAGGCTCCGTTAATGGTCGAGCATCTTTATCACCCCTCAACACTGGTCGGTTGACACCTTGTATTGAGGTAACCCTGTTTGATGAACTCTAACCACCGGAACAGGTCACCCGTAGTGGTATTCTAAGGCGGCAAATACACGGAATTTGAGCTTGGTTTCTACTATTCGTACTCTTGTCCCACCTTACTCTATCGGTGAGTATGTGTGAATAAATTAGGTATAGAAACTACATTCATTCAGCCCAAAAAACTAGACGCTGAACCCCTACTTGCACCGATCTGGCCGATTCAGGTTCAAAGATGCACACTGATGGTGGCTGGTTGATAGGATATACCTCTGATGGCTGGCTCCGCTCATTGTGAATGGGTACAAGAGCAGCTGTTGTAGTTCGAGGCCCCTCCGGATCTGACCGACGTACAAACTGACAAACGGATGGATTCGAATGTCTCCTTGGTGTCTTAGCTTTGGCATTGCCCCGTCGTCGTCGTCGTCGTCGTCGCCGTTGGGTAATCGATGGATTTTCAAAGCTCTTCGCGGCCAGGCGGCACAGTTTAGTTGGGTAATTTGTTTTGGCGCACCAATGATGACGACGACGGTCGGTCGACCGGGCTGGCGCTAGATTTTTTTTTATTTCTTTTAAGGTTAGAACCACTCCGAGATGGAGCGATCGGTAGTAAATCATAGCTGGTTTATGGGTTTGTTCATTGAAGGAAGCTGCACTACACTACTGCTTATTGAATGGAGCGGCACAAGAAGCATTACCGCTGCCGCCAGCCAATTACATCTGTTAATAAGACACCCCCCTAAAGTTGGTTGGGACTGTGCGATTGCGTCGCTGTCTATTGCGATGTTGGTACAGATGGGTGCAGTGGAGGACATTGATGCTAGAAAATGATGCTAATTTGCTTAAATTAAATGTCAAAACGATGGCCTAATAGGCTTTATGATCCAATGAAGGGGGTTTCTGATGGTTGACCGATTTTTAGATTTATTTCACAGCTTAAGAAGGCTGCATTTTGAATACGCTTCCAATTATAGAAGACTCAACTTTTACGACATAAATAATAATCGGTCAAATGTTAAGGACAAACAATTATTTCAGAACAATGGACTTTGTCATGTGATACTGAACTTGAATTAAAAATACTTTGACATACAACTATTAACCATCTTGACCCCCATTCTACTGCGATAAAAATGCACAACATAATTTATTTATGATTCTCCAGTTAGCATAGTGGTTAAGGTTATGGATCGCCAATCTGAAGACAGCGGGTTCGATTCACGTTTCGGTCGGGAAAATTTTCTCGACTCCCTGGGCACAGTGTATCATAGTACTTGCCTCACAATATACAAATTCATGCAATGGCAGGCAAAGAAAGCCCTTCAATTAATAACTGTGGAAGTGTTCAAAGAACACTAAGTTTAAACGAGGTGGGCCAAGTCCCAGTGGGAACGTCGAACCATAAAGAAGAAGAAGGAGGAAAAGAAGAAGAAAAACTTATATATGATAATTAAAAAATAATACGCTTCCTTCAAGTAAAGTGAATAATCTAGTTCTTTTCTCACTTTCCAGGTATGCAACAACTGATCCTATTCTATATAATTTTTATCAGGAGTAAATGAAAGGTAAGCCATTCAGTGTCCCAAAAGCAAAGCTCAGGTAGAATTCAAGGAAAAATACCGGAGAAATGACATTTGGGGCTCAAGGTTTCAGGTGGCCATAAAAGTTTGAACGACCTGAAATGTTTCAAAAGTACAGATCAATGCCGATTAGTCTTTGAAGAATATTAGTGAATACCCGAGCAGAGGCGAATTACTGACGATCAAAATGTGTTTTTGATTTGTTTGAGATAAGAGGTAAAACACGGTGTGTCTGGTGGACAACATTATTTTAAAAAAATCGGTATCGCTAAAATACCCACCAAACGAAAGCTAAGGGTCCCACCTTTCATTTGAGCCTTAAATGAGAAAGTTCTATCGGCGGGTCTAGAACAATTTTTTTTTTTATATACTTACCTTACTTACCGGTCAGGCTAAGGCCGGGGTGGCCTCTGCTGTACATAGTAGCCGCCTCCATTCCACTCGGTCCATGGCTGTTTGTCTCCAGTTCCGCACTCTGCGTAGGGTCCGCAGATCGTCCTCCACTTGGTCGACCCACCTAGCTCGCTGCGCTCCACGTCTTCTTGTACCGGTCGGATGACTCTCGAGAACCATTTTAGTCGGGTTGCTATCCGACATCCTTATGACGTGACCCGCCCACCGTAGCCTCCCGATTTTCGCGGTATGGACGATGGTTGGTTCTCCCAGCAGCTGATGCAGCTCGTGGTTCATTCGCCTTCTCCAGGTCCCGTCTTCCATCTGCACTCCGCCGTAGATGGTACGCAACACCTTCCGTTCGAAAACTCCAAGGGCGCGTTGGTCCTCTGCACGTAGGGTCCATGTTTCATGCCCATAGAGGACGACCGGTCTAATCAACGTTTTGTAGATGGTTAACTTCGTGTTACGGCGAACTTTATTCGATCGTAGAGTTCTGCGGAGTCCAAAGTAGGCACGATTTCCTGCCACAATGCGCCTCTGAATTTCTCTGCTGGTGTCGTTGTCGTCGGTCACCAGTGAGCCCAAGTACACGAATTCTTCAACCGCCTCGATTTCATCACCGTCGATATGAATTCGGGGTGGCGGGCGCGGTGATTCCTCCCTGGAGCCCTTTGCCATCATGTACTTTGTCTTCGACACATTAATGACTAATCCGATTCGCCTGGCTTCCCTCTTTAGTCGGATGTACGTTTCCGCCATCGTCTCAAATTTACGAGCAATAATATCAATATCATCGGCGAAACCAAGCAGCTGAACGGACCTCGTGAAAATCGTCCCACTCGTGTTTATCCTCGCTCTTCTTATTACACCCTCCAAAGCAATGTTGAACAGCAAGCACGAAAGACCATCACCTTGCCGTAACCCTCTGCGAGATTCGAAGGGACTCGAGAGTGTCCCTGATACTCGAACTACGCACATCACTCGATCCATCGTCGCCTTGATCAACCGTATCAGTTTATCCGGGAATCCGTATTCGTGCATAATCTGCCATAGCTGTTCTCGATCGATTGTATCATACGCCGATTTGAAATCGATGAACAAGTGGTGTGTGGGCACGTTGTATTCGCGGCATTTCTGCAACACCTGGCGGATGGCGAACATCTGGTCCGTTGTAGCGCGTTCGCCCATAAATCCAGCCTGATATTGCCCCACGAACTCTCTTGCAATCGGTGATAGACGGCGGCATAAAATTTGGGAGAGTATCTTGTAGGCAGCGCTCAGTAGTGTGATCGCGCGGTAGTTCCCGCAATCCAACTTGTCGCCCTTTTTGTAGATGGGACACACGATACCTTCCATCCATTCCTCCGGTAATACTTCCTCCTCCCAAATCTTGGTAATGACCCAGTGTAGTGCTCTTACCAGTGCTTCTCCACCGTATTTTAGAAGCTCGCTTGGTAGCTGATCTGCTCCAGCGGCTTTGTTGTTTTTCAACCGGCCAACCTCCTCCTCAATCTCTTGAAGGTCAGGGGCCGGAAGTCTTTCGTCCTGTGCACATACTCCTAGATCTGTTACCACGCCACCTTCGGTACTTGCAACGTCGCCATTGAGGTGCTCATCGTAATGCTGCCGCCACCTCTCGACTACCTCACGCTCGCTCGTGAGAATATTCCCGTGATTATCTCGGCACATGTCGGCTTGTGGCACAAAGCCTCTGCGCGAGCGGTTCAGCTTCTCGTAGAACTTTCGTGTGTCCTTAGCGTGGTACAGCTCTTCCATTGCTTCGCGATCTCGTTCTTCCTGCTGGCGCTTCTTCATCCGGAAGACTGAGTTCTGCCTGTTCCGCGCCTGTTTGTAACGTGCCTCATTCGCTCTCGTACGGTGTTGCAGCATTCTCGCCCATGCTGCATTCTTCTCGTTTTTCAACTGTTCACATTCGCCGTCGTACCAGTCGTTTCTGTGATTCGGAGTCACGAAGCCTAGTGCTGTAGCCGAGGTACTACCTATGGCGGATCGTATGTCCCTCCAGCCATCTTCAAGTGTAGCTGCGCCAAGCTGCTCTTCCGTTGGTAGGGCCACTGCTAACTGCTGCGCGTAGTCTTGAGCCACTTCTACGTTACGAAGTTGCTCGATGTTGAGCCGCGGCGTTCGACTTCGACGCGTGGTGATAACTGTCGAAAGTTTTGAGCGCATGCATACAGCGACTAAGTAGTGATCCGAATCTATATTCGCACTGCGGTATGTGCGGACGTTGGTTATATCCGAGAAGAATTTACCGTCGATTAGAACGTGGTCGATTTGGTTTTCTGTTTGGTGGTCGGGTGATCTCCAGGTGGCTTTGTGGATATTTTTGCGGGGAAAGAAGGTGCTTCGGACTACCATACCACGGGAGGCTGCAAAGTTTACGCATCGCTGGCCGTTATCATTCGATACGGCGTGCAGGCTGTTTCGCCCGATTACCGGTCTGTACATTTCCTCCCTTCCTACCTGCGCGTTCATGTCGCCGACAACGATTTTCACGTCACGCGGCGAGCAACCATCGTATGTTTGCTCTAACTGCGCGTAGAACGCTTCTTTCTCGTCATCGGGTCTCCCTTCGTGTGGGCAGTGGACGTTGATGATGCTGTAGTTGAAGAAACGGCCCTTAACTCTCAACAAGCACATCCTTGCGTTGATCGGCTGCCACCCGATCACGCGTTGTCGCATCTTGCCCAACACTATAAATCCTGTTCCCAGTTCATTGGTGGTGCCACAGCTTTGGTAGAAGGTAGCCGCTCGATGCCCGCTTTTCCACACTTTCTGTCCAGTCCAACAAAGTTCCTGCAACGCCACGATGTTTATATACTATGATATTTTTTCGTATTTTCTCAAAGTACTTAGAAATTACGAAAACAGTTTATCCATTGCCAATATGGCTTTCCGACGAAAGATTTTTTATATGATGTATATTACACTTCCCAAAAAAGCATAATAGTCCCAAGTAAATAAAAAAATCGAGTAAACAGTAGTAAGTTTCGTGGTTATGGGCAGTAATGCTTGAAAAATTGTAACAGTTTCAAGCAGGTGGAGATGATGAGTTCAAATTTAAATTAACATGTGTACCGCGTCATGCTCTAATACTGGTAATTATTATTATATCACCGTGTTCCTCCTTATAGCGTGCATTTGACAAAAATTTCAATTATTTGACGAATGTTATTATTTTCTCTATAGACCTAATCAGAAGACGTTTTAAATCAGCTGATTTTGGGGGCCTTTGACAGTTCTCTTATGAAAATGACAGTTCAGCATTTGCGCCTTTGTTCGGCAGTTGTAAACAGTGGCATACACGAACCTGTCAGCTGAAAAGGCCTATTGGGCAATGCATGATATAAGCACAGACAACAGACGTAACACTCTTTTACAGGGCTTGGCACATGCTTTTAACGATGAATTCAAATTTCGTTTGATTTCCGCGATCCTTTCACCAGAGCTGCTAATGTTCGAACACTTTGATGCTTGCGAATGTACACGTTGCTGAAACTTACAGGTGATATGTATAGTAGTGTGCGTGTTAGGCAAACGTCAAATCGCAATCCATCATGGCCGACAGTGTCTCACGCGGTTCTACCAATAGGTGGAAGCGTGTTTATAAAAAGACAGCAAAAAACATCCGAGTTAAATAATATTAATGAATTTTCTCTAAGAGTTACGTCTTCTTGTCTGTGATATAAGGGAATTGCTGTGTCTTCCAAATACCACGAATTGTCTAAAACTGCAAACTGAACATTTTATTGATACTTTTACTTTATAAACAAGTTCTACAAATCTTCAGGCAACGTAAACGTTAAAACATTAAAACACCAAGTCCTTTTTATCATGCACCAATAATGTGTGCGGGTCAATACACAAGGTCACGATGCTAGGGCATGCCAAGATACTACAATTAATTACAAGACGACATACACTTTCCAGGATCCTAAGATGACCGCAACTCAATATTTTCTGGAATCAAATCTTTAAAACGCGTGTATTTCTTATGGGGCAGGTGGGTCACGACCTATTATTCGAGATAGGTGGGCCTACAATAATGGAGCAAATCTAAAATAAAAATTGTGTTGTTTTATTTAGTTTATTGGTGAAATAGATACTTTTTCATAATATTCTAATTGTAATCCGAGATTTATTGTTCTTAAGGCCGCCATTAATGCAATCGTCATCATTGAAAAATCTAACGCGGTTTTCTCGTCCAAAACTGATATTTTCGTATTAAGAATGTATTCACTGTATTGCTGCAGGAGAATGGAGTACAGTGATTGCATTTTCAATGCAAATATTAAATCTCCTTTTAACATCTTTAGCAGAATTGCAACGAGCACTATCTTTTTGCATCATCGCTGGTAGTGCTAAGTCTGCCGTGTTTGCCCGTTAACTTAGGAGAAACTGTAGTTCTTGTAGTACTACATGTTTCACAATTACAGCAAATATCGATGCTCCGCGTAGAAGATTTAAATTATATTTATACTTAAAGAGAGTAATTCTAAAGGGTATGATCTCATCATTGAACAAATAAACTTTAAATGAATAATTGCGATATATTATCGAGAGACAATACCAACTTCTACATCTGGTATATTTCAGAAAATGTTGTTCAATAATATCAATAACCTGCAAATACAAATAAAAACAAGTTGGGACTTTCTAATTTATTCTGTCTATTATTTGAATGCTCAACCATATAAAACAAATATCTAAATCAGTGAACATCAACTACCTTCATTGATATGAATGGTTACAGAAAAAGCTTCTTCGACACACAGCACCAAGGTGTAGTACGGTTTTCATCGTAACTTTATGATTTCATGTCGTAGTTGTTTCTCTAAAAGTTTGCAGCAAAGCTATGTTGAAATTTAATTTCTTTTATTTTTTTATGATTCAATACCTAATTATATACAACACAGCAATCCTTCTAATTGGCGAAAAATGTTAAATGCTTTTACAAGTACCAGAAAGGAACACAAAATGAACGAATACCGGACTCGGCACGTGGTCATTTTATCCGAGCTACTTTGTTCATCGTTCTATTTTTATTGACATCCAAGTCGTGGCCTACTACGACTGTAAAATTTTTCGAACCTGTGGTACTGTCGATAAAAACGAGGAGAATTGCAGTCGAAATAACTTCTTCTACATGTCAATAAGGAGAAGATGGTTAAAACACATACTTAAATATTGGCAAAATTCTATTACAACTCTCTTAAATATTTTTTACACTTGTCTGGGCAACATTTTGTATAAACCATTTTGAATATGTTTTTACCCGTTTACTCTATTAGTATGATACGTTAATAATGAGCGACCTTATACGAGCCCATTAGGTTACACTCAAGGTGGAAAGGAAGAAAGTGCAAGTCTCATAGTAATAAATTTTTGAAAAAAAAAATTGTTCTAGGACCGCCGATAGAACTTTCTTGTTTTAGCCTCAAATGAAAGGGAGGACCTTCAGCTTTCATTTGGTGGGTGTCTTAACGATACCGATTTTTTTTAATAATTTTGTTCTACCAGACACACCGTGAAAAGTACTGAAAATAATAGCAAAAATATGTTTTTGAACCATATAACCAATAGCAAAATTTGATATTTGAAGATCAATCAAATAGCTCACTGGTACTGGTTAGATCTTACCCAGTTCTAAATGTGCTTTGATGATGATGTTCCAGGAGTAAAATTGAGCTATTATTTTCAGTACTTTTACCTCTTATCTCAAACAAACAAATATCACTTTTTGATCTCCGTATCAAAATATGCTATTATTGAGCTTTTTCCTCTGCTCGGGTATTAATCATTATGTAGCAGGCTAGCATTGCAAGTTTAGATATAAAGTTGTGCAGTCCATGAAAGAATGGATGACCTAAATTATCACAAAACTATTGAGAAGTGACCCTCGAGAGTTAAGAGGTTCATGGGTCGTATTTGGTTGTGTTACGTTACTATCTAACACGAAATCACCAGTTATTGTTTTTATCAACTAAGCTTTATAATAGTGAGGATGGCCCATTATACCAAAAACTATATAGCAACGCTTATTGTTCCTCGAACTGCTTTGGTAGATACAGTGGATTATATAACACTAGTTAACGTAGTGGAAAAAGCTATTAGGCGCCATCCACAATTTACGTAACGCTCTAGGGGGAGAAGGGGGAGTATGGCCAAGCGTTACGGCCCATACACAAATTTTCGGGTTTTCATACAAAAAAGCGTTACGGGGTCGAAAAATGACGATTTTAGCGTTACGTAATAAATGGATTTTTTTTTTTTTTTTTTTTTTCCTCCCCTGTTGGGGAAATTAAGCCACTGCGTCCAATAGGCTGAACTTTTGTGGCATATAATAAATGGATGCTGCCTTATCATAAGTGTAGACCTGAAGGTATGGTCTCCAAAGTAGTGTGGTTGATCTGGAATATCTCAAAATTATCTTGTAATGATTCATGAAATGCCAGGGGGATTACAGATTACAGTTGGATGTGTAATGTTACAGTTCATTGTGAGAATAACTACTGTTACTGTCAAGAGTTAAACTTAAGGGCAGTTTGGACGACCCTGAATGTCCCAAAGTTTCATAATAATATATAGTAGACATCAAATTGATCCAGTAACCGCAGGGGTCTCCAGTTAGCCTAGTGGTTAAGGCTATGAATCGCCAATCCGGAGACGGCGGGTTCGATTCCCGTTCCGGTCGGGAAAATTTCCTCGACTCCCTGGGCATAGTGTATCATTGTGCTTGCCTCACAAGGTACAAAATTCATGCAATGGCAGGCAAAGAAAGCCCTCCAACTAATAATCAAAATCTCCGTACGGCATGTCTTGTAGCCCAAAACTCCATCCACAGCCGTTTTTTTATCTTTTTTTTTTGAATTTTTGGCCGCCATTATGGATTTTGGTCCGCCATATTTAGTATACTGGTCATAATTTATGAACTCCAAACGCCTTCTTAATGCCAAATTTAGCGGTTTTTAGGTTTCATCACTAGTCGTTTTAATCACTACTATTTCGTTTTTTTTTATCGTGATAGAACTGTAAAAAGTTCAAAATTCAATGAACAACTGCCATCTTTAATTTTTGTTCCCCATCTTGGATTTCAGACCGCCATATTGGATTTCCTGGTTAGCATTTTGTAACTCAAAACATCTTCTTCATATCAAATGTACCCAATTTTAGAGCTCAAAGTTCCATAAAAAACAGTCACTATCTTGAATTTTTGGGCACTGTTTTTGGACCCCAATCATCTTTCCCATATTAAATGTTCAACATTTTTAGAGCTCAAAACGTATTGCATATTACATAGGGTAATTTTCGCTGAGACCATCCCACTATTTACACCTTGTTTTTAAAAATGCTTAAGGTGGCGATTTTCTGAAAGTCCTTTCCAAAAAAGTAAGGAAAATGCATTTGATTACTCAAATTGATGGAGGCACAACAATTTTTGCGGACTCCTTAATTTTGGTCAAATGTTAGCTCATTTGAACTGATATAACTCGCAAGTTTCTTCTGAAACTCCCTCAAAGCAAAATATTGTTGAAACGAGGAAATATAGAGCTACAATTTACAGTTATAGAAAGTTGGGTCTGCCATAATGATTTTGACCACCATCTTGGATTTTTATACCAAAACTTTTTTTTCGCCATGATGGCAAACATCGATTTTCAAAATTTTTGCATCAATTGAAAGCTGAGACATTTATTCATAACATATAAAAAAATTGGAGATGTCTTCTTCCTCTTTCAAAAGTTATCTGTCATTTTGTAAACCAAGATGGCGGCCAAAATCAATATGGCTGACCCAACTTTTAATAACTGTAAATAGTAGCTCTATCCAGGGATGGGAACACTCACTTGCTGTTTTCTCAGATCAGAAGCGTGCAATCAAGAAACGATGTATGGACGACTTTTGCTTTGTGGTTTTGTCTGAAAGTTTGCCGAATAGAGTAAGGGTCGCACACGCATACCAAAGTCGTGACAGCGCTGTGAAAGCGACTCTCCACGAGGTGAGTGTAATTTACATTCACCTCGTGGAGAGTTGCCTTCACAGCTCCCTCACGACTTCGGTGTGCGTGTGCGATCTCTACTCTGTTCGGCAAACTTTTAGACAAAACCACAAGGCAAAAGTCGTCCATACATCGTTTCTTAATTGCACGCTTCTGAACTGAGCAAACAGGAAGTGAGTGTAACACTTTGCAATAGAGTGTCCATTTCCCGGCCAATTTTCTTGTCCCGGGATTCGGGACAAAATACTAAGCTAATCCCGGGAAATCCCGGGATCCCGGGATTTTTTTTAATTTCAATTAAAACCTAGAAAATTGTTTTGTTTTGCTCTTGTGCAGTTCAAATATTATTATTTATTTAACACATTTATATTTTGTTTTCATTATAAGTCATTTTATCCAATTATTGTACAATGTAATGAACCATTATTCTACGTAAAAAATCATCTATAAAGAGAAATAAAGGATCAATGTTAAGTTCATCAAGAAATGTCTGTTTTCAACTATTTAGTAGCTAATTTATTGCAAGTTAATTTTCTACAAATATCTTATATTTTGAGTGGAAAAAGCATCATAATCCGTCCAATATCGCTACGGATGATGTTTGTATTTTTGGTGCATTGTAAAAAAACGCATCTGTTCAACCTTATTGCAATTTTAGGGAATCTTTTGAACTTATAGTTTTATGAATATATCAATACAGAAGTTTGGCTTTTTTTTAGCAATTGCAGTTCTTCAATAATTTTAAAGACGTTATACTCGTTTTTGAGATTCATGAATTCTCTTCTAAAAAAAATCGGATAATTCACATAATATAGTACAAGTTTGGACTCAGGTTTTCAAACATTACAATGTAATATTATATTTGGGTCACGTCCAGTTAGTTCTTACCGCCACTGAATAAACCAGTATAATTGAAAATTTAATTTTAAGGCATTATATAAAACCAAGGGCCCATATAGCCACAGCTGTAAAAGCGTGGGTATCCAGCATGACCATGCTGGGGGTGACGGGTTCGATTCCCAGCCGGTCCAGGATCTTTTCGTAAAGGAAATTTACTTGACTTCCTTGGACATAGAGTATCTTCGTGCCTGCCAAACGATATACACATGCAAAATGGTCATTGGCAGAAGAAGCTCTCAGTTAATAACTGTGGAAGTGCTCATAGCTGAGAAGCAGGCTTTGTCCCAGTGGGGACGTTACGCCAAGAAGAGAGAGAGATAAAACCAAATTTGTCGTGAGTGTTTTCTTAAGTATAACCTAGTGTCCAAAGCCCAATGGGTAGTATGTGAGAAAACCGATAAAATTCCAAAAGTGAAAACAAGGTTTTGCTTGGATATTTGGCAGTTTTAGCTACGAATGATCTACATTCCGGGATTCCCGGGATTGTCGGGATTTCTAAAATTATATCCCGGGATTCGGGAAATCCCGAAATCATTCAAATCCCGGGAATTCTTGTCCCGGGACGTCCCGGGAAGGACACTCTACGCAAGTGAGTGTTCCCATCCTTGGCCCTATCTTTCCTTTTGTCAACAATATTTTGCTTTGAGGGAGTTTCAGAAGAAACTTGCAAGTTATATCAGTTCAAATGAGCCAACATTTGACCATTTGGCTCCAACTAACGGGGAGTCCATCAATATGAGTAACAAAATGCTTTTTCCTTACTTTTTGGCAAGAACTTAAAGAAAATCGCCACCTTAAGCATTTTCAAAGACAAGTTGTAAATAGTGGGACGATCTCAGCGAGAGTTACTCATAGCTTCAGAGCTCAAACCTCCTTAAAGCAGCCGCCATCTAGGATTTCGTACCGGCACATTGGATTCTCTGCTCTCCCTTTTTGAACTTCGACTATCATCCTCATGTAAAAAATACCAATACTACATAGTTTTAGAGCCTAAACCTTCACAAAATAGCCACCAGCTTAAATTTTGCTACGCCATCTTGAATTTTGGACCGGCTTATAACATTTGCTGGTCACAATTTACTGATTCCTCATATCAAATATATCAATCTCGCTTAGTTTTAGAGATCAAAATTCCATAGACCCTCTTTCAAAATTTTGAAGTCAAATAAATAACAATAACAATAAAATTCCATAGAACAGCTACCATCATAATTTTCGGCCCGTTATGATTCCGATCATGTTTCCCATCATGGGCGTAGCCAGAGGGGGGCAGGGCGGGGGGCGTGCCCTGGCCGATATAACATTTCCATTAATTCGAGCCAACTCAAGATAATCAAAAATTCAGAGATCAAAAAAATCTTGACAAGAAATAAACGATTCTGATAATTTAGGATTTTTTTTTCTCTAAAACCACAAGAAATTGCATCAATTATTTCTCTAAGAGTACTACTTTAATATTATCATTGAATTTAACCAAATAAAAAGGTAGGTTGAATGGTTAAATTTTTGGATTTTTCTTTTTGGAATACAAAATCATCATGCCAAATTTTCCGTCGGTAGGGAAAAAGCCCTTTGCTGCTGTAAAGTGTATAAGCTCATAGTTCAGGAATTTTCATTAGTAATAAATTTAAACAAACGACATGCTAAGAACCAAAAACCTGAAATTTCTTTGTAGATTCTCCTTGCAGGAAACCTTCAGTAACCCCTCTAGGTATTCCTTGAGGAACTTTTCTAAGTATTTACCAGACATTTATCCGGGAATTTCTCCTTGAATATCTTTAGATGTTCCTCCAGTGATTTTTCCAATGCTTTTATTAAGGATTCCTTTAGACATTTCCCCATGGATTTCATAAGGTATTTCACCAGAGAACCTTTCTGCAGATATTCCTTCAAAGATTTCTTCAGGGATTTATTCATATATGTATTAGAGTGGGTCATCGTTTATATGGAAAAATGAAAAATTCAATGGTATCCTACCAGATCAAAGCTTTTTTGATCCCATTTTAGGACCCAAATAAGTGTGCAAAATGTGGGCACGTTCGGTTGTGTCTACGTTTTGCGCATCGCGTTTGAAGTTTGTATGGGGTTTTACATGGGAAAACACACTTTTTTGCATTTCTCTCATAACAACCTCGAATTTGTCTAAAACCATGCAACCGATAAAGTGAAAACATAGCCAAGGGTGTCCTGAAAAACTTTTTCGAAGACCGCGACAATGTGATGCTTATGAAAAAAGTTATAGCGTTGGCATTGCTTGGCGAAAGAGCATGATTTTGTTGCTATTGTTATTCCTTTACATGTTAAAACATAAACACATGCATGCGGTTCGTTGGTTATAACTATTTTTACAAGCATCGGATCGCTTTGCGGTCTTTAACAAAGTTTTTCAGAACATCCTAGGCTATCATTTTACGATATTGGTTAAAAAGTTTCAGACAAACTTTTTCAACTTATGACAAAAATGCAAAAAAGTATGTTTTCCCATACAAAATCCCATACAAATTTCAATTGCAATGCGCAAAGTGTAGACGCAACCATTCGTGCTTAAATTTTGCACAGATACTCAGGACCCGAAACGGAACCACAAAAGCTTTGATCTGAGAAAACGGTTCCGATGACCCACACTAATATGTATTCCTTCAAGAATTCTGCTAAAGATTACTCAAACTATTCCATCTGGATTTATTCAAAGTATTCCTCTAGTAATTTCTTCCAGGTAGTCTTTCAGAAAAGTTAGCCTCTATTTCTAGTGGGCTTCGTGGCCGAGCGGTTAGTGGCGTCAGTCGTTTAGGTGTCTCGTAAGCCTCGGAGTGTGGGTTCGATTCCCGCTCCAGTCGGGGAAAACTTTTCGTCAAACAAAAATTCTTCACTGGACCACTGGGTGTTATATGTGTTGTCCGTTGTCAAATGTTAGTATTGTTCAGTCTGTAGAGGCCGCAAGGTCGAAGACGGTGTAATTGTCTTTTTTTAAAGCCAAGGGCTCCTTCAAGAATTTCTAATTACATGGATTCCTTCAGATGTTTATCCAGGGAGTATACACAATCTTTTACTGATTTATTAAGAAAACTCTCATGGGATTTCCTAAGGAATTCCTGGAATTGCTTCCTGGAATCCTCATGGGGTTTCTTCAGGAATTCCTCGAAGAATTTCTCCAGGGGTAAACTCGGGAATTCCTTCTGTGATTATTTAAGAAACAAGTGCAGGGATTAATTTCCAAATTTATCCAAGGATTTCTCTTGAAACTGTTCCTGGAATTCCTTCGGAAATTCCTCCTGGCATTCATTCAGGGACCTTTCATGGAACTAATCCAGGGCTTCCACCAGGAACTTAGAGATTCCTTTAGGAATAACTATTGGGATTGCTTCCGGGATTCCTCCTAGAGTTTCTTCAGGAATTCCTTCAGGATCTGCGTACAGGGATTCATACATGAGCTACTACTCTAACTCTTCTTAGGTTTCCTTCAGGATTTCTCCATGATTTCTTTCTGAGATTTCTTCAGAACTTCCTCCTAAGATTTCTTCAGAAACTCCTCCTGTGATTCACTCAGGAATTCCTCCTGCGTCGTATATTATTCCTGGAATTCCACCAGGGGTTCTTCCTGGAATTCCACCAGGGGTTCCTCCAGGAATTTCTTAAGGGGTTCCTCTAGAACTTTTTCCAGGGATTTCTTACAGAAATTCCTCTAAATATTCTTCCGGGATTCCTCCAGGAACTGATCCAGGAATTCCTCTAGATCAAGCAGTCAATGCAATTTCACCCTAAATTTCTGCAGGTAATCATCATGTGGGCTTCGTGGCCGTGCGGTTAGCGGCGTCAGTCGTCTAGGCGTTTCGTAAGCCTCGGAGTGCGGGTTCGATTTCCGCTCCAGTCGGGGAAAACTTTTCGTCAAACGGAAAATTCTCTATTGGGCCACTGGATGTTAAGTGTGTTGTCCGTTGTCTCGTGTATGTAATGTTCAGTCTGTGCAGCCTCTGGCTGAAGACGGTGTACTGTCTTTTAATATTTCAGGAATTACTTCAGGAATTTCCCCAAGAGTTCCTTCTGCAATTAGTCCAGCGATTCTTCCAGTAATTTCTTCAAGGAATCCCCCAAAAATGCCTCCAGAGATTTCTCCAGGAATTCCTTCAGGGAGTCCTCCAGGAGTTTCTACAGTGAATCCTACAAGAACACCTACAGGAATTCCTCCACGCAATCCTCCAGGCATTCCTCCAAGAGTTCCTCCAGGAATTTCTCAATGAA
Source organism: Aedes albopictus (assembly GCF_035046485.1). Lineage (NCBI taxonomy): Eukaryota > Metazoa > Arthropoda > Insecta > Diptera > Culicidae > Aedes > Aedes albopictus. The sequence continues at coordinate 211,786,918 of NC_085137.1, forward strand.
TTTCTCAAAGAACACCTCCAGAGATTACTCCAGAAATTTCTCTAGGCATTTCTCAAGGAATTTCTTCAGGCTTTCTTTCCTCCAAGATGTCATGCAGAAATTCATCCAGGAATTGTTTTAAGAAATTTCTCCAGGATTTTTTTTTTTCAGAAATTGCTCCGCGATTTGATGCAGGAATTCGTTCAGGACCTCCTCCAGAAATTCATACAGAAATTCCTCCAAGAGTTCCTCCAGGTAATCCTTCCAGAATTTCTCCAGGGATTCCTTCAAAAATTCCCCAGGAATTTCCACAGGAATTCCTACATGAATACCTACGGGAATTGCTACAAGAATTTTTTACATGCATTCTTCCAGATATTCCTTCAGACATTCCTCCAAGAGTTCCTCTTGGGTTTTCTTCAGGAAATCCTCTAGAGATTTCTCCAGGAATTCTTGAATATATTTCTCTAGGGACACCTGCATGGATTACTTCAGGAATTCCTCTAAGCATTTATCCAGGAATGACTTTAGACATTCCTCCAGGATGTCTGAAGAATTCTCTGAAATTTTGTGAATACATTCCAGCTGGAATTTTTTCAGGAATTGTTTCAGGAATTTCTCTAAGAATTTATTCAGAAATTCCTACAGTAATTTATTAAGGAATTCTTACAACCATTTCTCCAGGGGTTCCTCCAAAAACTTATCTAAGAATTTCTTCTCCAGGGATTCCTGCAAGATTTCTCAGGAATATTCTATGCATTTCTTCCAGAATTCCTCCAGGTATTCCTCAAGAAACTCATTTAGGATGGATTTTCCTGGAATTCTTGAAGGGATTTCTGTAGGGGTTACTGCAGGGATTACTCCAGGAATTATTCTAAGCATTTCTCCAGAATTTCTGAAGAAATCTCTGGAGAATCGTGAAGAATCGTGAAGAAATTCCAGCAGGAATTTCTGTAGGAATTATTCCAGGAATTTCTTCACGAATTCCCCAGTAATTCTTCCAGCCATTCCTCCAAAGACTCCTCCAGGAATTGCTTAAGGAATTCCACAAGGAATTTCCCTAGAAATTCCTCCAGGAATTTCTCCAGCAATTTCCCCAGAGATTCCCACAAGAATTCCTCCACATTCCAGATTCCGAGATTTCTCCGAGAATTGCTTCAGGGATTTCTCCACGAATTTCTCTAGCGATTTCCCCAGGCATTGTGACAAGAATTCCTCCGAGATTTTTTTCCAGAAATCCCTCCATAAATTCCACCAAGGATTCTTCCAGGAATTTCTCAAGGAATTTCTTCAAATTTTTTTTCAAGGATTCTTTCTTGAATTCCTCTAGAAATTCCTCCATGAATTCATCAAGGAATTGTCCTAGGAAATACTCCAAGTTTTTCTTCATAGATTCCTCCAGGGATTCCTCCAAGAATTCCTCTAAGAGATTTTTTCAAGAAAAACTCCTGGGATTCACCAGGAATTTGATCCATGAATTCTCCAGGATTGTCTCCAGAGATTTTTCTAGGTATTGCTCCAAGCATTCCTCCAGGATATCGAGGTATAGTTTTTTAGTGAACATATAGCCTTTCAATACACTTTGGTGTACGAGATGGGCAAAATGAGAACACACAATAAGACAAACCCACAAGCATCAACTACCTGTTAAATTGTGTTGAATTGAGAAACTAACAAATAATTGGAAAATATTCTTCACCTGCACGTCAATGGGGCACGTTCGGTGTAGTACTAGAATTGTAGTAATGAGCTGAATTTTAGTATGGTGAGAAGGTCAATTCTCCGTTTCTGCAATGAAATGGAGGAAAAAGCGTGGGTATTATGATTCCTTGCCTAATTTGATGCTGTTTGAGCAAAACTTTGGATAACTATGTTGTTTATGTTGCAATAAATGGACAAAACAACAACACTGTTGCCCAAAGTTTTGCTCAAACAGCATCAAATTAGGCAAGAAATCATAATACCCACGCTTTTTGCACCATTTCATTGCAGAAACGGAGAATTGACCTTCTCACCATACAAAAATTCAGCTCATTACTACAAATCTAGTACTTCACCGATCTGTCCTATTGAAAGATCGATTTGCTACCCAAATTCAAGAGCCCTTGTGCATTCATCCGATTCATCTCGAAGCGGAGATCGCCACCAACCGTGCCGCAACGGGATGATGGTTTTTTACGACCCAGTGGAGCAGCAATTCTTCCGACCCCCATTCGATTCAGAGATGTGATTTCTTCCCACACCAGTCACTGTCGTCGTCCCGATCCGATGGCGACGGCCCTTCATATATAGCTATAGGTGACGGGCATTTACAAGAACCTACAGAGTAGACACAGTGGCTGCGATTTGGTCATTTGCTATTCGAAGCCACCGGCGCGCGTTGATGAAGAGGGCCTAGACCGGAACGTCTTCGAGAAAATGCGAAGTCAACAGGCGTGAATGTCTTCCCAGTTGTACCAGCTTGTGAATGAATCGCCAGTCGTCGCCGCACCACCAACCGCATCCACCTCTAAGCGATCGTCCACCGACCGAGGAAGGAAAACTTTAAGACACCTAGCGAACCGTGATGCGTGGTTCTTTGCGTCGCTCGTCTTACAAGCTGATCGTCGTCGTCGTCGTGTCGTGCATCCCACATCAACCTATCCCGTGCTCCGTGTGGCAAAGTGAATCAACATAGTCATAGTTCGAAATATGATTTGATGGTCACTGACCAAGTGGTGGCCAGTTCGTCTCCTAACGCCATCGAAGCGATGATGCTTGTGGCGGCGGCGGAAATGTGGAACTCCGACTCCGGCTGGAGGTCATTCCAGCAGCTCTTCCGAGAGAGCGATTCTCCCACGTTTCCACTCGGATACGCATCATTCACTCTTTTGTGTTTCCTAGCTGTTGAGCGCGCTCATCGAAGTGAGTTGCTTGGTGGACCTGCTGCTTCTGCTACATAGCTGGCCGTTCCGATCCCGTGGAGCTAGTCGAACGAACCTTATACCTACCTACCTACGTGGTGGTACTGGCCCTGCACCAGGTGAATTGGATCGAGGAAAAGCTGGACGCAGTTGACTATGCAATTTTTCCAACCATTTGTTTGTTAAATAGTCGAAATGTAGCGAGCTTGATGGATACGATGCAGGGGTGGTCTCAATTTTCTAGATACAGAAGTTTAGTCAAATACAAACAAATTTAATATTTTTTAGGATTGAATTTGGAAAACTATACGCAAAAGTAGTGGATTGCGGTCCGGGTTCCGACTACCAAATCAGTTTTTCGAAATTTGAAGGGTTTTCCGGTTCTAAAAAACGGACAAATTTCAAAAACAAGGAATGACAGGTCAAATGTTTCAAAAAACAACTACTAGACGAAGAAACAACAACTTATTCGATCCCCTGAAGAAGATCCAATAAGGATCGAAACGTTGGAAATAGAAAACATATAGTTGTTTTTGATCCCCGAAAAGACTGAAACGCCACAAAAATACCCAAAAAGATTGAATTTTCAAATCCAACGAAAGACACATTATATGGATCATAATCATCGGTAGTTAATGCATTCTTATTTCGTAAAGAAGCATTCAAAAACTGCAACGTTCTTCCATCATTCTCGTCGAGGTAGACGGCGACCCAGACCCATTATAAAAAAAAAATCCGATAATCCGAACAGCAGATGCATCGTCAAAAAGTTTCTCACGCTGCAAAATGATTCGAATCCTCTTGTTCAGTCAGACAGACACCTTCCACCTTGTTGCCTTTCCCTGTTTTTTTTTTATTTTCCTTACCTGTTCATTGCATCATGACAGGAGCAGCAGCAGCAGCAGCAGTTTCATTCTCATCCGTCGATTGCAATCTGCCGCCAACACCACCGGCTGCCGTTGGGATACGGAAAAAGGTGTTTCCAAGCTCAATGTATTTTTTTGTGAGATCCTCATGGGACCTATCAAAATCCAGGGTTTCGTTTCATCAGGATCAGCAGTCGCCACTGACGATTAGCTATGTGATTAGCTGAAAATTATTGTCATATGCTGCCTGTTTCCATAAAAAGCATTAGATATTGTTGCCCACAATAGGAGCTATTGTTAATCAAATTTCCGGTAATGCTTGCAAAGTTGTATGAAAGTGTCAAGGAGTCGAGACGGAGACGAGGTCAAGACAGCCATTAGATGACTGAAGAACAATAAGGCTGCTGGGAAGGACGAACTCCCGGCCGAGCTTCTCAAGTACGGTAGTGAGCAGCTGTATCAACTCTCTTATATGGAATATACGGGAAGAGGAAGCACTGCCTGGATGGTCTCATTTGCTTTATTTCCAAAAAAGTGTATCTAATGGAGTGCGAGAATTACAGAAGAATAACACTTCTCAATTCAGCGTACAAAATTTTGTCCGGAATTCTGTTTAACAGGCTGAGGCTGATTAAGGAGTCCTTCGTCGGCTAAAATCAGGCGGGTTTTTGTGAGGGCCGATCAACGATGGATCAGATGTTCACCCTGCGGCAAATTCTCGATAAATTTCGGTAGTACAACTTGCAAACTCATCATCTGTTTATTGATTTCAAGGCGGCGGCGTACGATTCGGTGAAAAGTAGCGAGTTATGGCAGATTATGATCGAACATGGTTTTCCGGCGAAGCTGATTAGCCTGATTCGTGTGACGCTTGACGGATCGAAATAAAGTGTATGTTCAGATGAAATTTCGTCATCGTTCGTAACCTTAGACGGGCTGAAGCAGGACGACGCTATTTCGAACTTACTGTTTAACATCGCGCTGGTAGGAGCTATAAGGAGAGCTAGTGTGCAAAGGAGCGGAACCATTGCAATGGATCTGTTAAATGCATTGTCACAAGGTCGCATATGCTCCTGGGCTTCGCGGAGGATATCGACATCATCGGGATCGACCGTCGGGCCGTGGAAGATGCGTTCATACCTTTTAAAAGGGAGACCGCGAGGATTGGACTAACGATTAACACTACAAAGACCAAGTACATGATTGCTGGTGGTCATCGTCGGTCCGGCCGTAGTAGTGGTGACGAAGTGGTGCTAGGTGGTGAAAAGTTTGATGTTGTGAACGAATTCGTTTATCTTGGTACCGTAAAATGGGGTAACTTTGATAGTTTTTCAGCGAATTTTCTCAATATTTTTACATGTAACAGTATTTCCCCGAGTTTTATATTTTTAAAACAAGTACTGGGGTATCAGTTATCAATTGCAATTAAAAGATTCGACAATCCAAATATTTTGGATAACTTTTAGTTTTTCAAAGAACCGAAAATCAGATTTTTATTTTGGGGTAACTTTGATAATGCCCTAAAAACACATCAAATCTCAAAAAGTAATCATAGATTCAAATTTTAGGAGTATGAACATGATGAGAGAAAGCTTGAGGAATATATTAGATAGAATTTTTATGTCGAAACATTGAATTTTACTAAATTCTACATATAAAAATGAGTTTGTGGAGTATTGAGTGCAAAACACAATAAATTTAGCTACCAAAAATCATTATCTTTGTAATAATAAATGCTTAACGGTACATCAACATATGATTACTTGCTATCCATGGTTAGTTTTCTCTTTTTGGGTAGTTTTTCAATGTTTTATTAACAAATTTTGAACAACACAGATTTATCTACATGAAATTACAAGGGCATTGCATACTTTTAGGCGTTTATCAATGTATGGAGATAATTATCCCAATTTACAAAAATGCTTCCAATTCGTAAAAACACACTTCGTTAAGAGATTCAAGGTCAGCTTTGGAATCTTCTATGATGCATCTATCGAGAATAAGAGTCCATTCATTGAAAAAATAGTTGTAACGAAGTCGTATAGCAGATTGTTTGAAAGGGTTGGTAAATGACAAAAATATCAACAATTTTTATTTTTTGCCCAAAAAGTTGTATATAAACTAGATCTCAATGAAAATACGTCTAAGATGAACTTTCATATGTATAGAATTGATTTACATTTACCTTTTTCTTAACTGGTTAAAGGAATCATAGTTATAAGATAAATTACACAATGCCAGCCGAACTATCAAAGTTACCCGCATTATCAAAGATACCCCGTTTTACGGTACTCTAGTAACGTGCGATAATGATGTTACCCGCGAGGTGAGAAGACGGATTGTTGCTGCTAATCGAGCCTTTTTAGTCTGCGATGCCAGCTGAAGTCCCGTAGGCTGCGAACGAAGACAAAACTCGCATGGTACAAGACTCTGATTCTTCCGTTCGCTTTATACGACCATTAATCGTGGACGTTGAGAAAAGCTGATCGGAGAGCCTTTCGGAGTCTTCGAACGTAAAGTGCTGCAAACAATACTCGACGGCAAACTGGAGGACGGCATCTGGTGGCGTCGCATGAACCACGAATTGTACTAAGTATATAAACAGATGGATATAGTGAAGCTAATAAAACACGGAAGGCTGTGGTGGGCTGGGCACGTAGCTCGTATGCCGGACGAACGACAACCTAAAACCATATTAAGCAGAGAACCACACAGGGGTCGTCGGCTGATTGGTAGGTCGCGCACACGTTGGCTTTTTGCAGTTGAGGAGGACCTAATGGCTCTAAACGTTCAGCATGGTGACTGAAAGCTACTGACCAGGACCGAGACAGTGGAGGCGAATGCTTCATCCGGCGCAGACTCACCGCTACGAGTTGTAGTCCATCAAGTAAGTACTAAATAAGAAATTTCCTATTATTAATTCCAAAAATACCAGATACGACATAGGAGTGGAATCAATATAAAAGTAAGAAAGTTCCGTAGCAAAATTTACATTTTATGGTTTTAAACGCCGACAAAAGGCTCTGATCATATTCTTGTGACTCCGGGTACATCTGGAAATTTAACAAAGTTTAATTCATATATCTGTCTATTTTCGCAGAATGCAAGAATGAATCATATTACTGTACCAGTACCTGGTACGCTTTCAAGAATGACGCACTTCCTGGAATGATATATCTTTCGGAACTCGATTTCGATATCATAACAATGAAGAATATGTTTTCTTGCTCTGATTTCCTCTACGAGTATCTTCTAGGATTCCTTCGCAGATTCCTTGAAATTATTGAATCCTGTTGAAGTTTATCCTAGGATACTTATAGGAAATCTCAAGGAATTTTTCTATACAATCACTTGGAACTTCTTTCAGGTTTCCACACGATGTTCCTTTTAGAACCCCTCTTGCTTTTTTGATACTATTCCACCTGGTTGTCGTTTGTAATAATATTATGATGAAAAATTTTCGAAAAAGGAGTAACCAGCTCCTGGGATTTTTTCAGAAGTTCCTACCCAGATGACCCGCCTTAAATTTCTTCTGGAGTTTTTTCGGGGATTGGAATTGGAATTGATTGGAAGATTCGTTTTTCGAATTTCCTAAAGGACTTACTCCGATTCTTCAGAATTTCATACGGAGTTTCTTCCAACAATATTTTATGAAATTATTCCAAAAATTGTTACTGACGTTCATCTAGGAGCTCCTTTTGGGTTCACCCCAATTTTTTTTTTCAAGGTTTCCTTCAAAAATTTTTCTAAGATTTCATCAGCAGTTCCTTCTGTAGTTCTTTAACCTTCCAGGACACGCACCTGTTTGCGCCTAAAACTTCGCTTGCGCTATATACGACGATCGAGGTTTTTTTTTGGTAGTGTTGTACTTTTTACAATGGCGCGCGTCCTGAAAAGTTAAAGAGTTTCTTTTGGTATTTTTACAGGTATTTTATGCTACGGAAACGGCTAAGCAGTCTCGAGGAAGTCAAAAGACATTATTTAATTTTGACCAACGTTTAGATCACGTTTTGGTCTTCTTCAGAAGGTTAATCGGTACTATTGTTAATTTCCTAAAGAAGACCGAAAAAGTGACCGAAACGTTAGGCAAAATAAAAAAATATTGGTTTATTCCCAGCAGCCATCAACAACGCAGCCGAGAGCACTATCGGGTACGTAGAACGGCGGAGTCGACGAAACGATTGGTTCGACGAGGAGTGCAGAGCGGTTCTGGAGGAGAAGGATGCAGCGCGGGCGGTAATGCTGCAGCATGGAACCCGACAGAATGTGGAGCGATACAGACAGAAGCGGAAGCAGCAGACCCGTCTCTTCTGGAAGAAAAAGCGCCGCCTGGAAAAAGCGGAGTGCGAGGAAATGGAACTGCTGTGCCGTTCACAGGAAACACGCAAGTTCTACCAGAAGCTCAACGCATCCCGCAAAGGCAACGTGTCGCAAGCCGAAATCTGCAGGGATAAGGACGGGAGCCTCCTGACGGACAAACGTGAGGTGATCGAAAGGTGGAAGCAGCACTTCGACGAGCACCTGAATGGCGAAGAGAATGTAGGCACGGAGGACCAAGGCAGCGGAGAAAATGACTATGCTGGTGCAGCAGAGGACGGGAACGTACCAGCTCCCACGCTGAGGGAAGTTAAGGATGCCATCCACCAGCTCAAAAACAACAAAGCGGCTGGTAAGGACGGTATTGCAGCAGAACTCATCAAGATGGGCCCGGAAAAGTTGGCCACCTGTCTGCACCAGTTAGTAGTCAAGATCTGGGAAACCGAAAAGCTACCGAAGGAATGGAAGGAAGGGATAATCTGTCCCATCCACAAGAAAGGCGACAAGTTAATGTGTGAGAACTTTCGAGCGATCATCATTGTGAATGCCGCTTACAAAGTGCTATCCCAGATCATCTTCCGTCGTCTTTCACCTGAAGTAAATGAATTCGTGGGAAGTTACCGAGCCGGTTTCATCGACGGCCGGTCGACAGCGGACCAGATCTTCACCGTACGGCAAATCCTCCAGAAATGCCGTGAATACCAGGTCCCAACGCACCACCTGTTCACCGACTTCAAAGCGGCATACGACAGTATCGACCGCACAGAGCTATGGAAAATCATGGACGAGAACAGCTTTCCCGGGAAGCTGACCAGACTGATAAGAGCAACAATGGACGGTGTGCAGAACAGCGTAAGGATTTCGGGTGAACTATCCGGTTCATTCGAATCTCGACGGGAACTACGACAAGGTGATGGACTTTCCTACCTACTATTCAACATCGCCCTGGAAGATGTTATGCGACGAGCCGGGGTACGATCTTCACGAAATCCGGCCAATTTGTCTGTTTTGCGGATGACATGGATATTATTGCTAGAACATTTGGAACGGTGGCAGAACTGTACACCCGCCTGAAACGTGAAGCAGCAGAGGTCGGACTGGTAGTGAATGTGGCTAAGACAAAGTACATGCTGGTAGGTGGGATTGAGCGAGACAGGACAAGCCTTGGCAGCAATGTTACGATAGACGGGAATACTTTCGAGGTGGTAGAAGAATTCGTCTACCTCGGTTCCTTGCTAACGGCTGACAATAACGTGAGCCGTGAAATACGAAGGCGCATCATCAGTGGAAGTCGTGCCTACTATGGGCTCCAGAAGAAACTGCGGTCAAAAAAGATTCACCCCCGCACCAAATGTACCATGTACAAAACGCTAATAAGACCGGTGGTTCTCTACGGACACGAGACATGGACGATGCTCGAGGAGGGCCTGCAAGCACTCGGAGTTTTCGAGCGACGGGTGCTAAGGACGATCTTCACCAGCGTACAGGAGAATGGTGTGTGGTGGAGAAGGATGAACCACGAGCTCGCTGCACTTTACGGCGAACCCAGCATCCAGAAAGTGACCAAAGCCGGAAGGATACGATGGGCAGGGCATGTTGCAAGAATGCCGGACAACAATCCTGCAAAGTTGGTGTTTGCTAACCAACCGGTTGGTACAAGAAGGCGTGGAGCGCAGAGAGCACGATGGGCGGACCAGGTGGAGCGTGATCTGGCGAGTGTTGAGCGTGACCGACGTTGGAGAGCTGCAAATCGAGTATTATGGCGGCAAATTATTGATCCAGTATTATCATGAATTTGATGTTAACTAAATAAATGAATGTTTTATTTCCACTAGACTGCTTAGCCGTTTCAAAAAAAAGGACACTACACCGTCTACAGCCAGAGGCAGCACAGACTGAACATTACCAACACGATTGTGGTCAATACCTTTCTCTCTGTTCCTTTTCCATTCCTTCTCCACTCCCGTCCTCACACTCTCCTTTTCCTCTTCTTCCTTTCACTTCTCCCTCCCCACACTTTACATGTGTCATTTATCATGTGTAACAACACCGAAGATATTATGTCCAATACAAATGAGTATAACAGTTTGGGGGGTATGCTTTTATAGCGTTTTTTTTTTTAATATTTAAATTTACGCCACGGAAAATATTCCTCTACTATTTTAACTACAAAAAACAACTCCTGTTTATGGAAAATATAATGTCTTAGATTCTTCTATTAAGGGTCATAATGTTGTTTCCGGCTTTGTCGGTAACAAGACTCTTCAAAGTAATAACTGGCATTTTCAAATGAATTTTCAAAGGAATTATCGAATGAATTTCCACAGCTATTTGCGGAGGAATCACAAAAAAATCTCATAAATATTTGCTTGATTTTTTTAAAAATGATTGTCGATGGTATTCCTAAAGTAACTTTCGAAAGAAGTTCCACAGGGATTGCCAAGAACATTCTCAAGGAAACATGCGCAGAAATTTCCAAAAGCATCACCGAAGGATTCACGAATATAATAACCGAAGAATTCATGAGAATTCAGAAGGAATTCTCAAGTGAATTTTTATATTCTTCTGCTAGTGATTTGTAAAAGGATTTCCGAAAGCTGCTTCAAAGAAATTGCCGAGAAAATTCCGAAAATGCACAAAATGGTAAAATTCCCAAAACATTTATAGAAAATATGGCCAAAACAAATGCTTAAGGAATTGCCAAAAAAAGCTTGTTGAAAAATTCTCAAAAGCATTGCCGAATTTAGAAATACTACCCTCAAATACCGTACCCTCTGTTTTGAGGCATGGCAGTTCATGTAAGCAATTTATGGCATGGCAGTGATTATGTTGAGGAAAAATCGTTTGCAGAAAAATGTGGTTTCTGCTTGACTAAGCTCATACTTTGTAATTATCAGCTGGATTACACTAGTTTACAGCATTTTTGAACTCGGTAAGCTGATGATCGTTTTTGGAGTAGAATCATGCACTGAGTTCGAAAACGCGAAGGAAAAAAAATTACAGTAGAGCGGAAATTTTTTCGACTATCCATACAAGGTTGATGATTTGAAATCGATTTTTGTTCTATTTTTAAGCAAACACATCTCATTCTCCGTAATCAATGCTCCGATTGAGCTGATTTTTGCCTTTCTCGTACACCAAGTGTACTGGAAGGCTATATGTTCACTCCAAAAATGACTTTTCGATAGGAGGCCCGGAGATTCGAGTCACATATACCAATCAACTCAGCTCGACGAATTGAGGTGATGTCTGTGTGTGTGTATGTGTGTGTGTATGTGTGTGTGTATGTGTACAAACGAACTCACGTCACTTTTCGGCAGTAAATCTCAACCGATTTTAATGACCGACGGTTCATTCGACGCGGAATCTGGTCCCATTGTTTGCTATTGAAAATGGTTCGAATCGGTCCAGCCGTTCCGGAATTATGGCCATTTAGGCGTTCCGGATCGGTACCCCAGGAAGGGGCTAGATATGAAAATACAACAAACCCACGCATGCGACACATCAAACCACGGCATTTTCGATAATATGATGAACGGTAAGCAAGAAAATAGTCTCAGACCATATCTGAACCGGTAATGTTCCGGAACCGGTTCCGAAGGTCCCACCAGAAGTGGCCAAATTTAAAAGTGAACCAAACCCATACATGCGACTCATCAAATCGCAGCTTTTTCAATAACCTGATGAACGGTTAACAGGAAAATAGTCTCAGATCATATCTGAACCGGTAGTGTTCCTGAACCGGATCCGGGCGTCCCGTCGGAAGTGGACAAATATAAAAATGAAACAAACCCATGTAAGCGACACGTCAAATCGCGCCCTTTGCGATAACCTGATAAACGGTTAGCAAGAAAATGGTCTCAGATCACATAAGAAACTACAGGTGTTCCAAAACCGGTTCCGGAGGTCCCGCCGGAAGTGGCCAAATATAACAGTGAAGCAAACCCAGGCATGCGACACATCAAGTCGCGGCTTTTTTAATAACTTGATGAATGATAAGCAAGAAAATAGTCTCAGACAACCTAAGATTTTACCGGTAGTGTTCCGGAACCGGTTTCGTATGTTCCACCAGATGTGGCCAAATATAAAAGTAAACCGAACCCATGCATGTGACACTTCAAATCGCGGCTCCTTAGGCGACCTGATGAATGGTTAGTAAACAATAGTTTAAGACCATATTTCAGACAACCGGTGGTGTTCCCTCCGGAAGTGGCCAAATATTATTTTTTTTGTCTTTATTAACAAGATTTTTAACTCGAAGCTAGTTCATCTCGGGACCCTTCCCTTCCGAAGGAAGAACCTACGTTTTGTGAATATGTCGGGAGTAGGATTCGATCCCAGGCCCTTGGCATGATAGTCTTGTGTTCTAACCATCAAACCAGGCCCGCTCCACCGCCAAATATTTAAGTGAACCAAACACATGCATGCGACACATCAAATCGCGGCTCCTTAGGTAACCTGATGAACGGTTAGCAAGAAAATAGTTTCAGACCATATTTGGGACAACCGATGGTGTTCCGAAACCGGTTCCGAGTGTTCCGCTGGAAGTGGCCAAATATGAAAGCGAACCAAACCCATGCGTGCGACACGTCAAATCGCGGATTTTCCGATGACCTGATGAACGGTAAGCAAGAAAATAGTCTCAGACCACATAAGAAACTACCGGTAGTATTCCAAAACTAGCGTTGGGTGCTTCGTCGGAATTCAAAAGTGAGAAAAATTAAAGCAAGCGATAGATATCTTGACAGAACTAAGACGATCTCATCCAATCACACCAATTCAGATTCCTGAGGTGTAATAATGCAGAAGGATGGGTCAACGTTGTATGGGAAAATTAAAATTTAATCGTAATAACTCCGAACAAACTTTTTCAATTCTCTTTCGCGTCTAAAATGACTGCGTAAAATTTTTGTGCGACTGGTTGCTCCCTCACGCACTGTAATGTGGTAGAAAGTTGAATGAAAAATTTCAGTTACTTGCATGTTTTTGTCAAATTTTACATGCATCTTGTAGCCAATGATAATGAAATATAGCGTGTGTAGAATTGTATAGAAAATTCTTTGTCGAAAATCGTTAAGGTATCTGTGTTTGTGAAAAAGTTGTATCGTCTTGGTGATGATCGGCCTCCAGTGATAGTGAAGGAGGTCAAGCTGTCAACTGAGAGGTCTGATATTTTTCAGCTCTGCCTATACGTTGAACATAACGTCGGAATATGTGCCATCAATAAGTTTAAAGTCAATTCAATGATGGCTCTGATAAAATTCTAAGTAAAGTATTCTCATGATTCAGGAACATTTCAGCTCACGTCAACGGAAACGTCATGAGTACATATTCGACGAGAAAGGCACTATCACCACTAGGTGGATCAATCCGGGTTTTTTTACTGTAACTCACCCACATATGATATGTCAAGTAAACGTTGAGAAAGAATTTTTAAATAGTTTTTTTTTTCTTATTGAAAAAAAATATTTCTTCATAAATTTTTGGAAATTTTGCTTAAGGAGATCAGCCCCAAAACTCGCCAATATCTTGATTTTTTATCAATCTGACGCAAAACCTGTATTCAGATGATCGAATGGTATTATATTCAGCTTTTATTTTATGGAAAAATATTTAAAATTGATTGAACAAAACGCAAGATATTTGAATTTTATTAAATTTCTTGTTTTAAAAAGTTGTAAAACTCGATATTGAGCTGAAACTCAAAAACTGTTCTACTTTAAATTTTTTGAAGCACGGTTTCGAAATCAGCGCTAAGTTATGCTTCAAAAATTTTGGTCGTTGACAGAAGTTCACGACTTTCGTTTTATTTTGTAAACTAGTGTTATCGATGTGTGTTAACCCTCCTAGGATGTTAGGATTGGTGCACCACGCTGGCGTACTGCACGCTCAGTGTGTCCGTCAGGGTCATATTGATCGCAACAGCTTACTAGGGTTAAAATCGTTTAAGAATTCTAAACTGGTTTGAGGATTTTTTATACTTTAGATTTCCAAAATGATATTTACAATGTTATGAAATTGATTGATTGTTTAAACTGGCTTCATCAGTGAACGAAAATTCAAAACGACTGACCGGCAGTCAAAATAAGTCGTATTCAGATCCTATCACCCAATAAGCCCTGCCAGATGTTCAATGTTCGAAATCCCTGCACGGCTCCCCAAGATTAATACCTTATTACAGCATCCAATTATACGGCTTACCCACTATCCTTGGATTCGAATTCAATTCCCTCCTTCCTGCTCGCATAAATGTTTCGAAATCAGCACTCGAATGCATAAATTTCATCGCCCGGCCAGTCATACATTAAACTCCCGCCTCCATCAAGGCCGCAAAAAGCTTCAAAGCCAACTTGCTTTAGTGAAATGATTTATTTCGAATTGTTTCTCTGGAAGTCGGTCCTATAGCTAGGTATGTAAGCTAGAGTTCGGCGCATAGCAAATTACACGTGTCCTCGGATTTGATCGTCGATTTAAAGCCTACAACCTGCGTAAAACCATTGTGGAATGTACAGTCTCGCTGTGTGTGTATGTTAGTGTGTGATGTGTGTAACACCAAGAGTTACCATGACCGTTCGCTTCATGGTCTGACATTTCAACCCACCCCGTTCGATTCGACCACGTTTTCCCAGCTGCTGGGTTCTCATATTGGTGGTTGGTGCTGACTGGTGGCTTTTGTTTCTCTTCCAGGACCAATTCGCATCGGCAGCAGCGCCAACCACGGCTGCAAAAACCATCGATCAGTGGATTTATCGATGTTGAAAATTGAAAAAATATATTGCCTTTTCGTAATGACAGTGCGCATAATTGAAAACGATCAACCCTGCGAAACATCCCTGCGCTTCGAAGGTTTGGTTGCAAGACGACGCATTCATTTTCTGGGAGGCGGTTCTGTCAATGTCACGATGTTCAAGACGAACCACGCGAGAATTCGAAAGGCCGAAATGTGACGTGACCGCCCCATAGCGACCAGCCAGCGCCAGCGTTGCGTTGGTTGAAAAGTTTGCAGTTGAGCCATAACACAGTCCGGCAAGTTCCAAGATTTTCTCCTGGATTGTGTGGGGTCAGTCATGCGATGTGGAAACCCCCGGCAACGAGTAGTGACTAACAAACGGAGCCTCCCCTCGAGTGAAGAAGTATGACTTCATTACGTGATTGAGGCCGCTTCAGCACCTATGGAGTATCAATCCATTCGAACTAAATTCATGTCTAACAAATAGCTTTAAGGATAATCAAAGTAGGACATTGGTTCCCTTATTAAGCATGTAGCTGATTGTACGACATTTCCCCGAAAACCAGTTCCCCGAATGAAGTTTCCCCGAAAGTTTTTTCCCCGAATGTACCATTTCCCCGAAAAATGTTTCCCCGAATGTACCGTTTTCCCGAATATACCGTTTCCCCGAATATACCGTTTCCCTGAAAAGATTATTGCATATGCCATTTAACATTGACCCTATGCACAACTAGGGGCATCCGGTCTTTAGGACGAAGTACGCTTAGCCAAAGAACGTCAGACCGAAGTACGTTAAGCCGAATGGGTTGCGAAGCTGAAGTTCATAGGGTAGAGTGGGTCAGTAGTCCGTCTTCTTAATTTTCTACATAACAGATGTTAAAATTTGTTTTCAAAGGCTTAGAAGATGTTTAAGTTCCTTGAGTGTTTTATATTCCTCGAATCTAGGGAATTCTATGGATACTGGGATATACTTCCATGATTTTACAATATTCTTTTATCCTTTTCTTTTTTCTCACATAGATGATTTCTTGATGTTGATGTTATACTGTTACTGAAGAACTGATGATCAACCCAAGTAACATGTTGATAGGCAATTAGGCTTGTAGAGGTTTTGAAAACCGCCATAAATCTTTCTATCTATTATTTTGGTTTTATTATGGTTCTAAGAACCTCTTCTAGTGTATTTGACTTAACAATATTCCTTAGGAAGTGATCACTCGGCCAACATTCCATCCGATAATTTCGCCTCTTTTTATAACACGCAGTTGTTTTTAGTTGTTATATTGCATGGCTTATTTTTTATTCTTAATCACTTAACCTAATTTACAGCTCTTTTTGTCCACTAGGGCACTACGTGAGCGATTCCAATTGGACGCTGCACTTACACATTGTACAGCGCCTAAATGTATACTATTATAATTCAACTATATCGAACTGGTGCCTTGTGCTGCTTTCACTTTTCTACCCTGTTCACAGTAGAATGATGAGCACAATGATGCTGGTGTGTGGCTGCTGTTCGTTTTCCAGTCCAATTGAGGGTCGTCCATTATGAGTTGCGGTTCGCCGATATCCAAGTTTCCGGGTCCGTTAGAGCATATGCTCCGAAGAGGGTCAAGGTGTCAGCTGCTCTCGGGGGGAAGAGCAACTGACGAAAAATTGCAAGTGCCGGGGCTGGGTTCGAACCCATGACCATCCGCTTATGAAGCGAACGTGTGGACCACTACGCCACGGGCCCCGACTTGCATGGCTTATTGACGGTAGTAATTTATCAAACCACTGACTGTCCCATGACAAGATTACCCTTCTTTGAGAAGTCGGCTATTCTTTTAAGTATTGGGTTATACATGATCAAACTTGTTTTTTTTTTCTTGGCTTTCAACTCAATCGTAATGATGCTCGTCCGGCGTAATGATACTTTCGGCCTAATGATTGCAGCCTAACGTACTTCGGCCTGACATACTTCTGCCTAAAGATCCAGCAGCATCTTTTTGGCCAGATTGATAACCTTTCATTTGATAAAATTTTCCTTCTTTCAAACATAGGCTGTTCTTTTAAGTTGAACAGCTCAATGAATCATCAGTAATTTGACTGCTGCTATATTTGTTTCTTTTTTGTGATCGACTGTTCGAGTAGGTATCTATAGGCATTATAGTAGAAATCTTCATCAAAGATTCTCCCTTCTTTCATCATATACTGTTCTTTCAAAATATTGCCGGGGGTCTAACTAGTAGTATGTTCTGTAGAAATGTCAATTCTAAATTCTACTTCGGTCATGATTGATCCATTGATTTACAAAAAAACTGAAGAGTGCTTAGCTTCAAATCTGTTTGTCAAACACATTGACTTTTATTTTAAAGCCAGTTAATACACATTAAAATTGTGCTCATAGACTTCTTTCGCTTGCAAGAATACTTTAAGACTAAAAGTTGAAGTCATCTGGATCATGTGTTTTACAATGACAATGAATTTTAGCAGATTACTACTATAATCACGATGACTCGTTTTAAAGGTATTATGTGTTTAAAGGGCGTTTCGATTGAAAATTTAAAAATAAATAGAAAGAACAGCCTATGAATGAAAGAAGGGAAAATTATGATGAGCGTGTTCCTAATTGAGTGTCATGTCATTTTCAATCAGTACAACAGAAAAGAACGACCCATATTTTAAAAAAACCTCATAGAAGCGTTATGAAGAATATTATATCTCGAAGAATTCATGGTAAGAGGGAATACACAATGAGATGTGAAAGTTTCCATGATCTTGATATCTTTCTAAAGACTACACATCAGCACACTTTGTACTCAGGCTAACTTTCCGCTACTTCGTTCCAATGACTAGTTCAGACAATGGAATTAATCAAGAAAATGATTAGAAACCAGTACTAAAAATAGTATTATAAATATTTCGGGGAAACGATACATTCGGGGAAACGGTACATTCGGGGAAACGGTACATTCGGGGAAACGGTTCGTTCGGGGAATCGTTTTTCGGGGAAATAACTTTCGGGGAAACTTCATTCGGGGAACTGGTTTTCGGGGAAATGTCGTACAATCATGTAGCTCCCATTTTCATTCAAAGGATTGAAGCGTTGTTTGTTTTGTTTCATATTTTTGTATTTTTTGTTAGAAGTGAGCACGTATGAAAACAAAAAGAACGGAATCAATCGATGCCGTAATCGCTTGTTTTCGAATAAAATGAATATGGGAGCGTGAGATTACTGATGGCACACATATCCTAGGTATACACTAAATTCTGTTTTTACGCGATGGATGCGTTCGCGCAAAAAAAGATCGTGTAAAAAAAGTTCGCGTAACTTCGAGAATTCGCGCAAAAAAAATCCAAAGGAAATTTTTTTTACGCGATTTGCCCTCCGCAAATGACCAAAATCGCGTAAAAAAAGTCGCGTAACTTCGAGAAAATCGCGTAAAAAAAGTCGTGCAAAATAAAATCGCGTAAAAAAAAAGTCGTGTAAAAAAAGAATTCAGTGTATCTAGGAAATGAAACCTGAAATTGTGAAAAATGAGTTGCCCACCAGCAGACGAACGAAAACGGCCTACGACTCATTGATATCGCCGCCTCCAGAAACATGACCATACGTAGCACCTTTTTCCAATACAGCATACACCTGGTGATCACCACAGCAGACGGATTCGCAAATCGACCACGTTATGATTGACGGGCGGCACTTCTCCGACATTATCGACGTCAGCACCTATCGTGGCACTAACATCAACTCCGACCACTATCTGGTCATGGTCAAACTGCGTCTAAAACTTTCCATCAACATTAATGTACGGTACCGGCGACCGTCACGGTACAACCTTGAGCAACTGAAGCAACCGGATGTTGTCTCAGCATTCGCGTAGAATCTTGAGGCAGCATTGTCAGACGAGGGCGAGCTCGATGTAACCCCTCTAGAGGACTGCTGGTGAACAGTAGAAGCAGCCATCAACAATGCAGCCGAGAGCACCATTGGGTTCGTGGGAAGGAGTCGACGGAGCGAATGGTTCGACTAGCAATGCAAAGCGATTTTGGAGAAGAAGAACGCAGTACGGGCGGTAATGCTGCAGCAAGGAACCTGGCAGAACGTGGAACGTTACAAACAGGAGCGTATACAACAGACTCGCCTCTTTCGGAAGTAAAAGCGCCGCCTGAAAGTAGCGGAGTGCGAGGAAATGGAACTGCTGTGCACGGAAGTTCTACGAAAAGCTCAACGCATCCCGCAATTTTAAATGCTGCCTACAAAGTGCTATGCTCAGTGCTATCACGACGGAAGATGACATCTGTCACCTAAAACGAATGAGTTCGGGGCAGTTATCAAGCCGGCTTCATCGACGGCCGGTTGACAACGGACCAGATCTTCTTACTTACCTTACGATCAGGCCAAGGCCGGGTGGCCTCTGCTGTACATAGTAGCCGTCTCCATTCCACTCGGTCCATGGCTGTTTGTCCGCAGGTCGTACTCCACTTGGTCGACCCACCTAGCTCGCTGCGCACCACGTCTTCTTGTACCGGTGGGTTGCTATCCGACATCCTGATGACGTGACCCGCCCACCGTAACCTGCCGATTTTCACGGTATGGACGATGGTTGGTTCTCTCAGCAGCTGATGCAGCTCGTAGTTCATTCGCCTTCTCCAAGTCCCGTCTTCCATCTGCACTGCGCCGTAGATAGTACGCAACACCTTTCGTTCGAAAACTCCAAGGGCGCGTTGGTCCTCTGCACGTAGGGTCCATGTTTCGTGCCCATCGATGACTACCGGTCTAAGCAGCGTTTTGTTGATAGTTAACTTCGTGTTACGGCGAACTTGATTCAATCTGCGGAGTCCAAAGTAAGTACGATTTCCTGTCACAATACGCCTCTGAATTTCTCTGCTGGTGTCGTTGTCGGCGGTCACCAATGAGCCCAAGTACACGAATTCTTCAACCGCCTCGATTTCATCACCATCGACATACATTCGGGGTGACAAGCGCGGTGATTCCTCCCTAGAGCCCTTTGCCATCATGCACTTTGTCTTCACCACATTGATAACTAATCTGATTCGCCTGACTTCACTCTTTAGTCGGATGTACGTTTCCGCTATCGTCTCACATTTACGAGCTATAATATCAATATCATCAGAGAAACCAAGCAACTGAACGAACTTCGTAAAAATCGTCCCATTCGTGTCTATCCCCGCTCCCCTAATTATGTACACCCTCTAAAGCAATGTTGAACAGCAAGCACGAAAGACCCTCACCTTGTCGTAACCCTCTGCGAGATTCGAAGGGACTCGAGAGTGTCCCTGATACTCGAACTACGCACATCACTCGATCCATCGTCGCATTGATCAACCGTATCAGTTTATCCGGGAATCCGTAGAGTAATGCGGGGCAAAAGTTCGCACGGGGCAAAAGTTCGCAGTGGGTCTTTTTTTGAGCACGAGTTAAGAACCCAAACAAATTTGTATGGGTTCGACACATAATCAGGTCAGCTACTCGTCAATAAAATTTTGAACGATTTCGTTATGGTTTGGCAGAGTTATGCGAAAAAATGTGTTTATAGGGGTTTCGATAGAATTTTTGGACCTTTTGGAATAAGAATTTGTAGTAACAGGAAGAAGAAGAATCTCATTACCTCTTTATGTCGGAGAATCGTTATTCCATAGTAGTTCGCGAGGTGCACTCGAATAAACAATAAACTACTAGTGCTTCTTGCAGAAAGGGACATTGTTAAAACCTCGACAGTGGGGCAAAAGTTCGCAGTAGCTGTGGGGCAAAAGTTCGCACTAGATTTCTGAGTCTAGTACATGAATATAATTACAGAATCTTTGAAGCAAAACTAATTTCGTATAGAAACTGCTATATATGCATAATATGAGTAGTATGCACCCTGAAATTGTTGCGACAGAGGGTCTGAACTTAGTTTTGCAAGAAGATTGATTGTAAAGCAAACATTATGTTCACGCATTTAAATCAATAAATGAAAAATAACAAAAAAAAAAAACATTTTAAAACATTTTCTTCGTCATCCTCGTCGTGTTTTTTCGTATGTTTCTGAAGGTCTTATGTTCATCTACTTTACCGGGGTCTTTCATTGCTTAGTTTGTAAATTCACAGTTATAATCCATCATCATACTGATGGGGATAAGATTCAATAACACTCCCGTTCAACTGTTTTGCTGCATATTTGATTTATATTATCATGCATTTTGTGCAACACGTTTCACTATGATTACCCCACAATGTATTTTGACAACTTCAGTAACGCTTAAAGGACAGCTCTTAGTTAATAGTTGTGGAAGTCTTCATAAAACACACTCTATACAAAAGCTGAACACCAGGTCGTATTCCAGTTGGGTCGTAATTCTAAGAACAGAAAGAAACAGATTTCATGGCTAGAGTGAAAAAATGAACATGAATTAACATGAAATAAATGAACATCACACCAATAAACTACCCTGTACAAGGTGCGAACTTTTGCCCCGCATAATGCGAACTTTTGCCCCCACTATGGGGCAAAAGTTCGCACTGGCGTACTTGTTTTAAAAATTGTATTACTACAACTACAAAAGGAACGCGAAAAAATCTAGTACTACGTTTTGAAGGCAACATGATAGGGACCCGTTTAACGAAGAAAAACGATATTATTTTCTTTTCGTTCAATAGTTATTTTGTGAAGTCTGTTAGGTGCGAACTTTTGCCCCGCATTACTCTATTTGTGCACAATCTGCCATAGCTGTTCTCGATCGATTGTATCATACGCCGATTTGAAATCAATGAACAAGCGATGTGTGGGCACGTTGTTTTCGCGGCATTTCTGTAACACCTGGCGAATGGCGAACATCTGGTCCATTGTAGCGCGTGTAGTGTCTACCTAATGGATGTGTGCATAGGATATCTACCTACATGGCTGCATGAAATACTAATCATGACAATACCTAAATGTCTAGGTATGATTCATTATGTCTACCTAAGGTAGTATTAATACGGCTGATCATTGGACCACACAGCAGATACTGCACAAGCCTTGGACTTGCCAACATCTTTAATATCCTTCTTTTAAAGGATATAAAAGTGGCGAAATTTTTAAAGGATATAAAAGTGGTAAAATTTTGGAAATGTTTCATCGAGGAAATTGAAAGTTTGAGCGATTTGAAATTTTAGGGCGATTTTCAATGAAATTCTCTTTAAATTATTAATATTCAATCGTAGTTGTATCACGATCGTGACCATCGATCTGTCTTATAAATTTGGAATTCAACATTCGAAACGTATGGTATTCGAGTATTCTTACTGAAAATTTGTGAACAGTTTATCTACGAAATCAAAAGTTATCTTGAATTGAATTAATAATCCAAATTCAAAGGTTTTTACACAAACGGTAACCATTTACTACAAAAACCAAAATCAGTTCAAATGCCCGCTTTTGAGATCAATAACAGCATTCCATAGTTGGATGGAACAGGTTTTCAATGTCTTGAAATATCTCCCCCATGTTTCGGCAAAATCGCTGGGAACCTTCTCAGTAGCTTGCTCTCTAAACACACCAAGAGATTTCACAGTGTATTCTCAGAACTGCTTAACGTGGAACCGCTTAATATGAAACTTTTAGGAAATTGATACATACTTTGCAATTAACGTGGTATATGAATGGTCAAATGACGTTTAGTGGATCTGTAACAATGCTTACCAGGAATTGAGAAGGGAAAGCAGCATTTTTTGTAATGTGTAGAAGCAAGTCAGCAATAAAAGCAAATTGTTGCGTGATTTTTATTAGACCCACGGCATGGTGAAGTAGCGTTGTCATCATTCTTGCAAGCGAAAACATCTAAGTTTGTAAGCGAAACTCTATGTTTGTTGTGTAAATGAGCCCCTAGTCAAGGGTATGGATCAGGAGCTGATATTGACTGCAATTTAACAACCTGCTTTGCACATAACTCTTGAAACGCATCCCGGGCAGAGTTCAAGTACAGACGATCAAAATGCGATATTGGTTTGCTTGAGATAAGAGGTAAAAGTACTGAAAATAATAGCAAACATTTGTTCTTGAACCATCTAACCAATAGCAAAATATGATATTTGAAGATCAATTAAATAGTTTACTGCTATTGGTTAGATCTTACCAAGAGCTTAATGTGCTATGATGATGATGGTCCAGGAGTAAATTTAAGATATTATTTTAAGTACTTTTACCTTTTATCTCAAACAAACAAATATCACTTTTTGTTCTCCATATCAAAATATGCAGTTTTTGAGCTTTTTTCCTCTGCTCGGGATTGTACAAAGCCGCCAAAAACGCAAGTCCTGAAAAGGTACAGATGTGGTCCATGATGGCTGTTGTGAGGCATTAGCAACGCACTATGGCTTCACCGGAAAAGCATGTCACAATTTAATGAACGCTTTAATGGTTCTCGATGGAGGTCTTAACACGACCTTTTAAATGTAAGCGTTTAATTAACTATTTATGATGGTTTAATAATAATTATATTTCATGCATTAAAACTCTAAAAACTACAAAGATATCTACAGAGCGTGAAAAATTGGATCCAGACTATTCCACGTTGAAGACTAGGTTTGGAACGATATGGGAGACCCTTAATTAGCCGAATTTCTCAAAGTTTCATATTTTGCCGTTCCAGTTGCTGGTCTGAGATGATACATACTGGAATATCTCTTGGTGTGCTCGGAGAACAAGCTACTGAGAGCTTTCTTAGAAGTTTTTCAGAAACATGGGAGACATATCGTACGCTCCAGACCAGACATCTAAATCCTATTTCAACTAGCTAATGAATGCTGTGATTGACTGCAACAGCGGGCATTTGAATTGGTTTTGGTTATTTGTAGTAAAAAGTATCTATTTAATTGCTATAAATACTGTAAAAACATATGGATTTGGATAATAAAATCGATTCAGGATAACTTTTGATTTCGTAGATAAAATGTTCTAAAATTTTCAGTAAGAATACTCGAATACAATACGTTTCGAATGTTGAATTCCAAATTTATGAGGGACAGATCGATGACCACGATCGTGACTCAACCACGATTGAATATTAATAGTTTAAAGAGAATTTCATTGAAAATTGCCCTAAAATTTCAAATCGCTCAAACTATCAATTCCCACGATGAAACATTTCCAAAATTTCAGAGATGATACCTGGATACTATATCTTTCGAATGGTGGGTAACGGTTTTAGACACACCGTGATATGTTATATGTTGACCCTAATGTTATGGTGAATGGATTTGTGTTATTTGTACATTTTTGGCTGCCGATTTTGGGATAGCGAAATCGTCTTTTTGATTTTGTAGATTTGTTAGCGAACAGATATGTTCTTTGGAAGTGACGGACTCGTCAGTTTATTTTGGAGAAATTTACGGAAGAATCCTGGCAGCAATTCCAGAAACAATGCCAACAAGAAATCTACAGCAGAAATAAGTATGAATTTCTCGTCAGTTTCTAAGTATGAATGACTCGTCAGTTTATTTGTGCTATCATTATTTTGGTGATGAATGTTATTTTTTGAAATTTTCTAAAGGGGAAAGGACTGTAGTGTCTACCTAATGGATGTGTGCATAGGATATCTACCTACATGAAATACTATTCATGGCAATACCTTAATGTCTAGGTATGATTCATTATGTCTACCTAAGGTAGTATTAATACGGCTGATCATTGGACCACACAGCAGATACTGCACAAGCCTTGGACTTGTCAACGTCTTTAATATTCTTCTTTTAAAGGATATAAAAGCGCGTTCACCCATGAATCCAGCCTAATATTGCCCCACGAACTCTATTGCAATCGGTGATAGACGGCGGCATAAAATTTGAGAGAGTATCTTGTAGGCAGCGCTTAGTAGTGTGATCGCGCGATAGTTCCCGTAATCCAACTTGTCGCTCTTTTTGTAGATGGGACACACGATACCTTCCATCCACTCTTCCGGTAATACTTCCTCCTCCCAAATCATGGTAACGCACCAAATACACCATGAACAAAACGTTAAACCGTCCTCTACGGACGCAAGACATCGACCATGCTCGACCTGCAAGTACTCGGAGCGACGCATGCTAAGGCCGATCTTCGGCGGTGTGCAGGAGAACGGGGTGTGGCGGAGAAGGATGAACCACGAACTCGCTGCACTCTACGGCGAACCCAGCATCCAGAAGGTGGCCAAAGCCGGAAGGATACGAAGGACAGGGTATGTTGCAAGAATGCCGGACAACAAAGATTAAAGAAGTGGTTACCCCAGTGCCACATGTTCGGTGTTGTCTTACTTATAACCACATCAACGTATGTTCTGTTCTTGGAGGAAACTAAGAAGTAAATGTTTCCAGCTGTTTAAAATTATTAAATTCTTTAAGTTGAAGTGAACCGTTGAGTACCTTGAGATTTGAAACACGAAGAATTAAAAAAAGTTTTCAAATCGGTCAACTAGTTTTGAGATATCGTGATCACCGTAACGGCACTTTTTACAAAAACCAATAGCACGAAAATCGCGTTGAAAGTTTCACGCTTTGCCTTGTCCTTATGGATGAAGCGCTTCCTTTTATGCCCTGCATAAAAAAGGGAAAGCTACTCAGAATCAATATTGTGCATAAGAATATTTAATAATGACGGGAACTATTGCAATGGCGGGCATTTATAGGGGAGAGCAAAGGAAGATTACAAAGGCGTTTCAGGGATTCCCAAGGAGTTTCAGTGGGGTACCATGAAATCTCAGAGAACTTTCGAAGCTCTGAGGGGGTTTTCGATAGCATTTCAGAGATTTCAGAGAATTTTGGAGGAATTTCAGAAGTCTCAGAGAATTTTAGGCTGGTTTCAGAGACGTTGCGGAGGCGTCTCGGGGGTTTCTGAGGTTCTCAGGTGCGTTACATAGGGTTCAAGGGGTTTAGGGGGATTCCGGAGTAGACGTGTGCGCCGAAGCAGATTTCACCGGCAGCGGCATTCATAGTAATTTGAGGCAGCGGCGGCGTAATCGGCGTGAGCCTTTTTTATAATTTTATTTTTGTGAATTGCTGTTGCTGGTTTTTAAAAATCGTCAATACAAGAATTTTGCTATAGATATTTGAGAGCATTCATTATAAAAAAAAATCCTCTAGAACTAAATTCACAAAGTCTTACGTATTTTCTAATGATATTCTTTTCTAAAACTCATTTTAGACCAGTGTTGTCATGGCAAAATCAAAGCTGGTTACTCACTCAAGGTTTTCGAATTCCAGTGCCCCATATACTGGTATGCTCGTAAGAAAATTATTCTAAACTTGAACCTTATTTATATTGTTTGGATGTTTTTTTCTAATCAGGACGATAATTGCTTAGAATAGAATTTCTTCGATTCCTTGAGAAATTCTGATTTCTGATTTTTTTTTGTTGAAGTTCCTAGAGATGTTCCAAATTGATTTTCTTTACATAGTCCCATTGGGTTCTTTTCAGGAATTCTCAAGAGATTCTTCTGGAAGGTCCTCCAGGGATTGGATCGTAAACTTCTCTTAAGATTTATAGAAAATCTCCTTCAGAGATTATTTTACCAATTTTACGGGGATCGTTCAGAGATTCTATCAGGAGCACCATCAGAAATCACTTTAGTATTTATTTTTTGACGCTTCTCAAGGAATATCCCAAGATATTCTTCTTATAATTACTGCACATCTTCAGTTTAAACGGCATTGCTTCAAAGATTCCTTAAATTGTTTTGATTGAAATTTCTTTTAATGATTGCTTTAAGAATTCTTCCATTTGATTAAAATTTGCTCCGAATTCCTCTAGGGAAATTGCTGGGGATTTTGGAAGCATTTTAGGAAATTTCAGAGAATTTTCTGCGAGATGCAGAGGTGTTACCGAGGAGTATTCGGAGGTTTCGGAGCCTCTCGGGTGCGTTACGTGGGGTCCGAGGGAGTTTCAGGGGGATCTTGGGGGCCTTTAATAGGATCTAAAAATCCTCTGAAATGTACCTGAAAACCCCTTGAAACGCTCCTGAAATAGTATGAGACGCCCCTAAAACCTCTAGGAACGCCCTTAAAATAACACCCTGAAACTTTCTTAAATGATTCTGAAATGATTCTGGAATACCTTGAAACGCCCCTTAAACCCCTTGAAACATCCTTTAATTGCCCTTAAAGCCCCTTAAATCGTCCCTTAGACCCCCGTAATTCCATTAAAACGCAAACAAATCTTGACAGCATGCCCTTAAAAGGACCCTCCAATCCCCAGAAGCAACCCCTTAAAACGCCCTTAAGGCTCTCTGTGAACTTTCTGGAAGCCCCCTTAGCCTCACTTCATATGCCCAGGAGCAAGATCTGTCCTCGCGAACTACATTCCCTCATTAAAGCCCAACATTATTTATACATAAATTTCCCTCTTTTTATGTCTCTTTTAATTTATGCATATTTTTTAATCTTTGCGGTCCCAGCCACGTGCATAGCAAGAGGTTCCAATTTACTCCATTTTTTATGAAATTTGGAATGTGCATTGTCCAAGATTTGTACAACCGAGCTTGGAAAATAAAACTGAGTGTAAATGACAGTCACGGTGATATCCTATGCCCTGGGAAGTCAAAATAATCCCAGTTGTGCTGAACTGCGTTAATCTAAACTTCTACCGGAATATGAATAGCTGAATAAGGGACTCGAAAACAAGTGTGTGGGAAAATATAACGGTCACTAATATACTTGACAGGGGCATTGTGAAGAAAATTAAAAAAAAATTGAAATTTGTTTTCGAAAACTATTAAGGAACAATTAGCATATTTTTCGGCTAGTTTTTGCAATTGCACATTGCACAGCGAATAAGGCACTTGATTCTTCAAACGATGCACAATGATCGACGTTATTAGGAAGGGGAGAGAAAGTAAACAAAATAAAAAATACTTCACGCGACTACAATCTCACAGGACCAAACATTCAAATATACTATATTAACAATATAGGTCACTCTTACGATTTTTTGGCGACTCCTTTTTAGTGAATGTGTCGCCACCAAGCGGCAGAAGAGGTACTACTACACACTCAATGCATGTGCCATCCAAATGACGTTTATTCTGTCAAGCTGTCATTGCATGGTGGGGATGCCTATTTATTCCTAAATAATCGATTAAACAATAATCGATTTTTTTTTCAACTACTCAAATTAGAAAAATAAAATATTTATTAGCTCAACATTTTCTGGTGTGCTAAACCAACTTTATCAGAATCTGAACCTTCTTTTACTATTCTGTTCGCATTTCCACATGTATTTTTGGAGCACTCTCTACCGAATTTATAATAAACTAGCTGTCCCGGCAAACTTTGTCTTGCACACTGTGTTTTTTTGTTCTTGAATTTGTGAAGAAATTAAGATCAGAATCAAATTGAAATGGACGGAAACGACAATTCTCGTCATTTTCTACCAATTACAAGCTAATTTGATAAGACAAATCAAGAATTTAGGCTTGTTGAACAGGTAGATTTAAGGTTAAGAATCGCCACTGAATAAACGGGTGCTGCCTTTATAGCTTAAAGTGCCCAACATAGGACCCTCTACCTAATTGGTCTCACACCCCAACTTTAACTTATTAAAGCCGAATACTTGAAGTACGACTTGACATGAACTGAAGCACATTGTAAAATGAAAAGAAAACACGAATGAACTAATCCCAGAATCACTTTCTTGAATTTTGCCGTTCTTTTTATCGTGTATAAAGTTTTATAAATCTAGCTTGACCTCTACATAGAATTTCTGTGTTCGATATCACGAAAAGTTTCGATAATAAAACCCACATGCCCATGAAGTCTACGGGTGACTTCCAAATTATATACGTTTCTTTACAAAGATACGTCCAGAAACAACGAGAAAATGCTTTGTCAACGAAAACATGTTCACTTTTTTAACACCAACCTAAAATGGATTATTGAATTAAAAGTAATTGTCCTGGCCAACACTGTAGACACGTTTTTATATGTAGTTCTATGAAAAAAAAAATAATCTGAAAAAAAGTTCAAAGTTGTCAGGGTTTTCTCGTATAATTCTCTGGCCGATTTTTTTATTCTTATTTTTATCAAACTTAAACACTTTGAGTGCAGGCATCGTCATGAAAGATATAATAACCACCCAAGTAATAGAACTAGCTGAATAACAGTTTCTTAACCCTCGAGCAGTCGCGTCTTTGATTACCTGCAGCGACTCCGCGCTCACGCTGTGTACCACATGCGTGCATTTTTCATGGTACGTGTACTCAGTACACGACGCCACCACTCCCGGGTTAAGCTAAAGTTTGCTTAGGAGAAGTTTGTTCCACTCTTGTACAACAAAAATGTTTGTTGGGCATTTAACGCGTTATCTAGCTCCACGAGTCTGAAAACCACATTTCCGATCCAAATTGCGACATGCAAATATAATTTCTCACGTTTATTACCTTCCATAGCCCGTAGGGTCTAGCTGCAACGATCGATTTTCCAAACTACCAAGAAATATGATCAATAGTTGAATGACTTGTTGAATGATCTCTTGGTAAAGTCCTGGTATGACTAGGAAAAGTACAGTATTTTGAACAACAACAATAGGGTATTTAAACACTGTCAAAAGTACGACTCCATCAAGGCGCAGCATTGGTAAAGTTATCTTTTTAACTGCTCCATAGAAATACAAACGAGCCATTTCTGTACAAAAAAGTAAATTCTCTTCCAGATGCGTCTACAACACATTATACGATCAAATAGAGGAGCTTTAATCCGATGAATGTCAGCATGGGCATCAAGAATGATGATATTAAAAGCCATTGTCAAAAGAAAATAACAACCACCAGGGAAAAATATAAGTTAACTTTGAGGATGGAAAATTAAAATTATGATGTTAAACCAATGTTAAACGATTCCGGTGTCGTTACAATGAGGGAGCATTCAAATTCTTCTATAGATGTATTCCTAGATGTCATCTAATGGAATTTTGTTTTGTTGGCGTATATTTTGAATCGATTATATATTAATCGATTATTTGGGAACAAAAAACTTCAACACCCCTAAGATCTTTTTCAAGAAATGTCGCATTGCACGGTAAACTAAAATTGATCAAAATACATTTATTGACTTTTTCTGACAACAGGTGGTGCTGAAATCATTCGCTAACGGTGTCTCCATGTCGTTGTATGTAAAAACATGAAGTGACCTATACTGTTAATATAGTATATTTGAAACATTCCTTTTACACCTGCCCACGAACATACATGCGTATAATGTACATAGCCGGCTCGAACTCACTCTTCTTACAGAACCTTGCATTCCGTACCGGTTGATAATTGCAGTGAAAAAGCGACCAAAACACGCAAAACTGGCCGGCATTTGCATAAGGAACAATTTCCCCAACTCACAACAGCTAACTAGGCGCTAGTAACTCTGCTAATTGTAGGTAGGCAGGCACCACATGAAGAGATGGAATCAGCTGGTACGCGGTAACGTGCGATGAGTGTGTAAATATTCTCGGCCAGTACAAAGACTTTCCCGACTTCGACTCGAGCCGCGAGATGCCAACCAGCCAGCCAGGTCTCGCGGTATTTGCCGAGCCACGAGGTCCCGAAAGTTCACTGACATTTCGTGACCGCCACCGTCGTCGTCTTCTATTTACCACCGCTCTGTGCTTAGGAAAAATAAAGCAACACTTCTTGAATCCCCTCTCCCTCATCAGCCCTCATTCCTCCTTCCACGTCAAGTTCTGATGGATTTCTATTCCATACCTACATACTTACAACAGTTATGATTCAACGCGCAGCTTCATTCCCATATTGGAGCCACCACGCGATGCGATGTTTATTCTCCCCCGGACGACGAGTACAAATCTGAGAAATTTTCGTCTAACCCGCATGGATGGCATTGTTTTCGGGAGAAATTTCGTCAGACTGGAACCAGTTATCCGGCTGAAATGTAACAGACTTTGTTTTTCCCGGCGTTCAACTTTGTCGTCGTCGTCGTTGTCATCGTCGTCATCCACGTTGTCTGCTCTGTGTCGTCGGTTTGGTCGGACGCAGCAAATGGGCCAAGGCGGCGAAGCGCCAGAGAGTTTGTTGATGCCAAGTTGGTTGGCGTAGCTAGGGGGTATCTAGTTAGAGGGGGTTCGGTTCATTTTCAGCAGAGATAAATTAGGAATTAGGATAATGCAGGCATATTACGTAAATACGTTGAATTGTGGCATGAAAGTATGTTGAGATGAAAATTTACATTATATCTCATAGACAAAAGCTGCTTCTTTTCCATTGTGTACCTTTCCAACTTGAACAAAGTCTGCTTTTCAGCTTAGTGTTCATACTGTGAGAGCACTTCCACAGTTGTTCACTGGAAGCTTCCTCTGTCAATGACAATTTTGAATGTGTATATTATTTGGCAGGCATAAAGATACATACTCTATACCCAAGGAAGGCAAGAAAATTTTCTTTACAAATTGTTCCTGCACTGGCCCGAACTCGAACTTGCCACTCTCAGCATGGTCGGACATACTTAATACCCGAAGCATTTAACCCGAACACCATCTCTCTCCCCCCCCCCCCCCTCATTCTGCGCACAGGACTGATCCTGGCGTTTCTTCAAGAAATTCTTTGAACTGCTACAGAGATGCCTCTAGAAGTTTCCCCAAGAACTCTTCTTAGGTTTCCCTCAGGACTTTTCCCAGAAATCCTTCAACGATTTCTTCAGTACTTTCTCCTGGGATATTTCATAAAAAAAAATCCTACTGGGATACTTCCAAGGATTCCTCCGGGACTTTCTGCAGGGATTTCTCTGAGAAATCCAAAAATTCCTCCAGAAATTCTTGCAGGGATTCTTCTAAACAATCCTCCAGGAATTCGTCTAAAGATTCATTCAGAAGTTCTTCTAGGCATTCCTCCAGGAACTCCTCCAGGAATTGCTCCAGGGATTCTTTCAGTGATTATCCCAGGAATTCCTTCATGGATTCCCCCAGGAGTTCCTCCAGGAATTGCTCCAAGAATTCCTCCAGGATGTTCTCAAGAGATTTCTTCAGGAATTCCTACAGGAATGTCTCCAGATTTTTTTCCAGGGGTTCTTCCAGGAATTGCTCCAGGGTCTCCTTCAGGAATTCTTCCAGGGATTCATCCAGACATTCTTCCAGGCTATGAATTATCTATGAATTACTCATGAGAACCCTCTAGCGATTTATATAGGAATTCTACCACGAATTCGTCCTTGCCTTCCTTGGGTATAGAGTATGTATCTTTGAAAACTTTCCATGAGTTCGGGCATAGTTTTTCCGACTTTTCTTTATGTATTTTCTCAACTGTGGAAAATTTTGTGGAAAACTTTTTCCTGTACATATTTTTTTTTGCATTTCTGAGAAAATTTGCTTTCATTTTCTTAAAAAAACTTTGTTTCTACGATGCTTCGTTATTGAGTTATGATTTTTCAAAGTAAGTAGTGTCAGGGGAAAACAAAAAAAATCCACCTGAATTTTCTGGGAAAATAGGCGACCCTGAATTTTTCTCAACTTTTTTTTTGTTCATATATCCATTAGCACTGTCTGTGGAAAAAGTGTCATGAAAATCTGAGACCCTTCGGCCCAATTTGTACGATAATAAAAAAAATCCCCTTATTACAAGTGAGCAAAAACAGAATAATAAAATGCAATGTTGTTTAAAGCTTGCTTCTTGGCATATGTGCGACTGATGTTCTGATGCACTGTTGAAGCGGGATTTCATGACGTTTGTCCATAAAGAATTCCAAAACTAATCGCAAGAGAAATTTCCCTAGAAATCAATGAATTAATTCAAAAAAGTCTTCAGGTATTCCTGGAAGCATCCTTGGAGAAATTCTTGGTTGGTGATGAAAAGATTTTTGAAATAATCGATTGAATCCCTGAATAAATTTTGGAAGGGATCCCAGGAAAAATATCTGCATCTGCATCTTCCTGGAGCAATCCTTGGACGAACTCCCGAAGCATTCCCTGAAGGGATTCCAGGAAAATTCCCAGGAGAAAGACATGTAGGAAGTCTTGAACGAATTCCTGGAGGAATGCCCGGAGGAATTTCTGAGGGAATTCCTGGTGGTATCTCTGGAGAAATATCCGGCACAAATCCCTGGAGCAATTTCTGGCGGAATCCCTGCAGGAATTCCTGGAGGAATCCGTAGAGGAATCCCTCGAGGAATTTGTTTTTTCGTGCATTACATCACCAGGGATATATTCTCAATTTAGTTGAAAATCGGAGTTTTCGACTAGCGATTTTTCTCCAAATCCGTGCATCGGACCTAACTTCGGAAGTTGTGCGCTGTATAGTAAACCTGGTCCGCTATACAGCGCATCAAAAATATGATTTTTTTTTTTTGTATGGAGTTTTCATTTACGCGGCCGCGTAAAAAAAGACCTGACTGTACGTTTACAAAAGTATAGGTGCCATTCAGAAGATATTAAATCAAATGGGTCTTAACAATTCAATGATGTAACAGATTTGTCTGTTAAATGTATGAAAACTCACCTGCACCTCAAGTTGCAAAATTTTAATGAAATATGAAACAAAACATCGAACTGCAGGTCGTTTTTTACTGCCAAGGCTATTTGTTAGTAGCTTTCAATCTCCTACTGAATTTGATAAAAAAACGTATTAATTAACTGAACTGTTGCTGTCATCGACCAAAAGTTTAGAATCACTCCTCAATATTATCTATCGGTCAAGTTAAGGGTGATCAAAGGGATGAGTCGCTGATTACTTTAGTGGTTACCAATATAAAGTGTTTTTAAACAAGACCAATGTGAATTTCTTTAAAAAATTATTGAAGACATTTTTTGCCAAACTCAGAGTCGATTTTGACAGATATTTATCGGACTTAAAGGCTAAAGCTTTGAGGAATATCCGAGCTCCTTAAAGTCCGTTTTTTTTATAATTTTGCTCACACTTTTTGAGAAATGTTCAGTAACAGATGGATTTTGGTAAATCTTTTCTAGAAAGATCTCAGGATTCTTGAAAGAAAAATCATGTTTTTAAAGGTTTTCTAGTGTACGAATCAATGGAGACATTTTTAACAGTTCCAGGAGAAATTCTGTCGGCATTCTTTGTGGAATTTATGAAGTGAAATCTGTCTGTTATCTTTAGAATAGCGTTTTTTAAACTATCGGTAACGACTGACCAGAAGATTGCCAATTAAATTTGCATTTGCGTGGCGATAACGGAATGCTGTACAGAGACAACATTTTGACTGATTACGGCATACATAAAGTTGGTTTGCCAAAAAGGTCAGCTTCATATAACATTTTGCTTGTCAGATACATATTTGGGACGTTTGAGAACGCAACTCTTGGCAATCTTATTCCGCCAGTAACAATTATAATAATTCTGGATGCAACGCGATCTAAGCATTCTTCAAAATCGGGTGCACAGAAGCATAGTACAACGATTTCCAGCAGTGCGGGTACGAGAAGTCTGGCAATTTTAGATATAAAACTCAACTGCCGATTCACTGTTGAAATAGTTTCAGATCGATTCATGTCGAAAGGCATATTGGGACTGTCATTTTTTGCGTTCAAATATCAGTTTTTTTTTTTAACAAATATTTCGGACGATAACATTTTTGAAAATCTGCCGAATGTACCGTGTCGCCGCGTGTCCGCGCTCCGTTGAAAGTGTCAACGCGCAAAGATTCGATCTTCTGACCGTGAAAACCACCGCGATAGAAGGCAGCCAATTAATCGTCCCATAATAAATTAAAAATTTTCCATAAATAATTCGAAAATTGCCAATAAATAAATAGGGGTGGAAGCAATAATAAGCTATAAAAGTTCCATAAACAATTCAAAAAGCGCATAAATAAATCAAAACTTCCCATAAATAATTGATTTTCGAGCAATAAAAAATGTCAGAATTTCCACAAATAAATCAACAATTGCAATAAAAAACTATATTTTTTCCAACAAAAAATTTCGAACATACTACATCTTAGAACTATGATGGAAAAACTGAAGCTATTGTGCAAATTAACAGACAATCGCTTGCTGTCCGAACTCGCTAACGCTCGTCGGACTTTAAAAAAGGATAACATCTCTGTTCGCATTATACCGGGCCAATTCTTGGATCTGTGGATTGCCTAGAACCGAATCGACGCAGTTACGGCGCATCGGCTTTCGGAAACTTCGGCGGCCTTCTGCCGCCTCAGTTCCTCAATCCTCTATGCGGCTTCGCCGCATGGCTCAACCAGTACTTTTACTTTGCTCATTATTTCGTATTTATTGCTTAAGTTTCAATTGCTTTTTTAATGTTTTTCAATTGGGAATTTTTAAATTATTTATGGAAAAATCAGATTTATTTATGGAAAATTTAAACTTTTTTGTTGGAAAAAATATAGTTTTTTATTGCAATTGTTGATTTATTTGTGGAAATTCTGACATTTTTTATTGCTTGAAAATCAATTATTTATGGGAAGTTTTGAATTATTTATGCACTTTTTGATTTGTTTATGGAAATTTTATAGTTTATTATTGCTCCCACCCCTACTTTTTTATTTGCAATTTCTGATTTTGTTATGGAAAATGATCACTTTTTTATGAGTCGTTTATATTTTAGCCGCGATAGAAGGAAGGGCGTGTTTGTTCCCATACTCCTGCTCTTGCTAGCCTTGGTTAATGTGGACCTCAAGAAGATTGATTGTCGTTTTTCGATAAAGGTGAACGAGGTACATGTAGAGTATTCGTCGGTTGTAATTCCGGATAATTTTTCGCGGTGTTTTGTATCTTGGTGCCCTAATTCCTTCTATGTGTGGTCAAGCAGTAACAGTAAGACCAAAAGGGAAAAAAGTGAAGATTAGAAGTTTCTGTGCATTCTAGAATCTGTTTTAACCCGTATGAATGCTGTCAATTCCGAAAGCAAATTTGGACTAAATTTCTGATCATCCAGTTCACTCACAAGGAGAATCGACATTTCGATAACCAGGATAGTGTAGAGGTATGGGCGATCTTACAGTGTCCCGATATTTAAGCGAATGCTTCGTTTTATCACAGTTCAAGTGGAAAAACCTTGAACTGTGAATCGTCTGGTTTTGTGTAAGGAACTGCATGATGATAATATTTGGGTAACTTCATTTGGTACTGTAATTTTAATGTTATAATTTTTAATAACTTTGCTAAAATCCATCAAATTTGATTAGGTAAAACGAAATATTCTGCATGAGTCGTTAATTTAGATGTTAATTGACCAATTAACCTTTTGATTGCTTAAAAAAAATATTTCCTTGCTTAATGGCTTGCTGTCAAATAAGCCCAAAATCGCATATTTTGCCCTATAAATTGAGGTATAGCTCAAAATTGTGACGTGTTAGAGCAAATCTGAGCCCGGATTCGGAATCAGCGGCCCAAAGTCCTTCGGAGACACATAAGTTTGCTCTTGAGACAAAAAAATGTTGCGCTGTGTTATTTTAGGACTTATCTAAGGATTCCTTCTAGTATTTTACCAGGGACTCCTTTCTGAAAATTCTGAATATTTCGCCAGAAGTTTTTCTTAGAATTTATTCAAGAAGTTGCCTACAAATTTTTCAGGGATTCTTTCGGTAATCCCTCCAGCAGCTTCTTTTGGAGTTTACTCAGGAATTCGATCAGAAATTCATACAACAATTCCTCCAGGGATGTTCAGACATTTCTCCAGAATTTCACCTAGAGAAGACTCTTTCGAAAATTCTCTCAGGGATTCCTCCTGGATTTTTTTAATGCATCAGGAATTTCTACTAAAATTTCTCTAGACATTTCTTTTTGAATATACTCCAGCAATTCGTCCCGGAATTCCTTCAGGTGAGTTCAAGCATTTTTCAAAGGATTCTATTATTTGAGAGGATATTTTTCAGAATTCTCTTCAGGAATTCTTACAAGGATACCTTGAAGATTTCTGCCAAAGATAACAACAGTTTACAAAATAAAACGAAAGTCGTGAACTTCTGCCAACGATCAAAATTTTTGAAGTACAATTTAGCACTGATTTCTAAACCGTGCTTAAAAAAATTAAGTAGAGCAGTTTTTGAGTTTTAGCTCAATATTGAGTTTTACAACTTTTAAAAATATAGAATTTACTAAAATTCAAATATCTTGCGTTGTGTTCAACCAATTTCATTTTTTTTCCATAAATTAAAAGCTGAATACAATACCATTCGATCATCTGAATGCAGGTTTTGCGTCAGATTGATTAAATTCAAGATATTGGCGAGTTTTAGGGCGGATCTCCTTAAATTTCAGCCAAATTTCCAAAAATATATGAAGAAATGTATTTTTTTCAATAAGAAAAACAATCGAAATAGTTATTTATGCAACAAGTTGCAAAATGAAGATTTTTTCAGCACGAGTCGTACATTTATCCAACGAGGCTTGCCGAGTTGGATAAATACGACGAGTGCTGAAAAAATCGAGTTTTGCAACGAGTTACATACAAATTTTTTTGCAATTATGAAAAATACCCTTGAGTACGATCATTTCTCACCTAGTTTCTGACTGTCCACACTCCACACATGTTTCATGAGAAACCACGTGTGAGCAGAGCATCCATACGCGTCTTTTATTTCAATCAGGTAGGCTGTGTCATTCATGGGTGTCACAAGAGGTTACAAGTACTCGGAATCGCGTCGTCAACGAGCGTTGTTTGCTGCTGCTGCTTTTCTCTGTACGTCTGTTTGGCTGATCAAATTAGAATTGAAATCGCTTCTATTCAGATTTGATCTGCCGAAATGACAGAGAAGCAGCCATTAAATCGACATAAGACTACGGATAGGCATTTGCGTTTCGGAAAACTCGTGAAAAGTGTACCCTTGCAAAGGTGCCGAAAAGCAGTACTTTTCGGCACTCTTAAGAGTGTTGAAAAGTAGTACTTTTCGGCACTCTTGAGTTCGTGAAGAAAAGTAGGCCATTTCGGCACACTTTCGACGATTGAAAAGTCCAATCTTATGCCACGTAATTGCAAAAAATTCTTTCTCAATGTTTATTTGACATATCATATGTAGGCGAGTTACAGTAAAAAAAAATCAGCGCAATCGGAGCATTGATTACGGAGAATGATATGTGTGAAGTGAGCGACATTGCTTAAAAATAGAACAAAAATCGATTTCAAATCATCAACCTTGTATGGAAAGTCGAAAAAATTTCCGCTGTACTGTAATTTTTTTCCTTCGCGTTTTCGAACTCAACACCAAAAATGAACATCAGCTTACCGAGTTCAAAAATGCTGTAAACTAGTGTAATTTTAAGGCTTTTACGAGATTACCTTCAAGAATTCTTCCAAGGATCGTTCCAGGAATATTTCAATTGACATTTCATTAAGATTTTTCTCTGAAGTGAATATATGCAGTATATGAGTATATACATTTATCTTTAGGGATTTTTATTCTTAGATGAATACATATCCAGGACATTCCATAGTTAGTGCAAGAACTTCAATTAATCATGGAAGACATTAGGAATACATTTGAAAATATATTCTGATGGGTTTCCATTATGTTGAAGAAAATTTTGATGGAAATCATGAAGAATCTATTCATTTGTAGATATTGACAAGCAAAAAATATGAGCTTCAGTAGTAATATAGCACGAGTAAAGATAAATCCTTACTCTCCTAGAAATTGGCCACTGGTTTTTTTTTTTTCAACGTATTGTAAAACGTGACTGCTGAAGAATTAAACATTGCCTTTATAATTTAATGTTGTTACATTACAGGATGATAAATGTATATGTGATTCATGTAGGTCACTATTAAACCAAGCTAGGTTGGCGTACAATAATTATAGCAAATTTGATGATTTTATGGATACAAGAGTTAAGTTTGTTTTTAATGTGTAACTGTTAACAATTGTTTTTTTGTTGTTAAAAAATTTTGCATTTATGAGTAGATCATACTCATTATTAAACCAAGCGGTATTGGAGTGTAAAAAGGGGGCCAGTTGACATATTCTAGAGACAAGAATCTAGCTACTCCACTGACAAACCTCCACTCCACACTGCAGTAGTGTGCTCGCGTGAGTTTATTCAACCGAGAGCCGGGTACCATCGATGGATCATCTCGGGATGGGGCAGCGAAAAAAAAAATAAAGAAATGAATTGTGCTCGACTCGATGACGACGACGACGTGGGGCTAAGCCAAGATTCTAAAAGAACTTTTCTTTTTGTGTGGTTTGCCTCTTGAGAAACCGGTTCCCGAGACTCGGAAAGCCAAGATCATAACAAAAGCGCGCACTCGGCGTGAGGATTGTTTACTGCGTCGAGATCTATCTAAACCCAGCTTGGCAGCAGCCAGCGCAGCGTTTGAAGAGTTTCATGCGGTTTAGAAATTTAAATTAGATGCACGTAGGTACCAAACCAACGTGGTATTGAACTTGTTAACGAGAAACGGATTGTTATTTGTTACTCTGGGATATATCTTGTTTAGAAATTGAACCTCGTTGAACATCTTCTTCTTGGCGCAACGTCACAAATGGTACAAAGCGTGCTTCTCAGCATAGTGTTCTTTGAAAACTTCCACGGTTTTTAACTGAGAGCATCCTCTGTCAATAAGATTTTGCATGTGTAATCATGTAGCAGGCACGAAGCTTCCCTTTGCCCAAGGTATTCAAAGAAAATTTATTTACGAAACACACTGGACCAACCGGGTATCGCACCTGTTACCCTCAGTATGGTATTGCTGAATATCAGCACGTTTACAGCTTTAGCTGTACAGGCCAAAAATGTTTCCTTCAGCTTTTTTTTAGAGAACCCTGGTGAGTATAACCTCAATTTTCAACAGCAAAACAGCCAAAACCGGGTCGAATCTACAATAACTTGCGACTTCTCACTAATAATAGCGTAATCAAAGGTATTACAAAAAAAACATTTCCAGCAGCCTCATGCAACCATATGATATCATGTGGTATGTATGTGATCTCCAAGAACTCTCTTGAATAAAGATAATCGAATCTACTGAAGAAATCAGTCTGAAACGTCTTAAACCCCTTTTTAGAAACTCCTGAAACATGACCGATACCTTGTGATGCCCCCCCAAAACCACCGAAAATCACCTGAAGCCCCTTGTAAAGCCCTGTAACGCATTGAAACGCATTGAAATGCATTGATACGCCTCATAAACTTTCTGAATTCCACCTAACGCTCTGAAACATCTTGAAACGCCATGGAATGCCTTTGAAATCCACTTGAAATCATCCTGTAGCTCACTTGACAACCTGTGAGGCCTCTTTATGTCCCCCTGATCGTCCTGAAACGCCTTGTAACATTGTGGAATGCCCATACTCATCTGAAAGCATGTGAATTCCCTGAAATTCCCGGGAATCCTACTGAAAAAAACACCTCCATAAAACACCTCCGAATCCTGAAATCCGCCTGAAAACCTGTGACACCCTCTGAAACACTTCAGGAGCGCCCTGAACCGCCCTAAATAGCCCTCTAACACCTTGAAACGCCTATGAAAGTGTCTGAAACTCATATGAAGCTCACCTGAAAGACTGGGAAAGTCCCTAAGATTCCGGGATACCCCTCTGAAACCCCCTGAAATGTACTGAAATTCAATAAAACGTCTTGAAACGCCTTTGAATCGCTCCTGAAATCCCCCTGAAGCTCACACGAAAGCCCAATAAACGAATCTGAATCCCCTTAATTCTCGAGGAACTCCTCTGAAGCCCACTGAAAAGCCTGAAAGTGGTTCTGGAAAGCCCTTGAAGCTCACCTGGAAGCCTGTTAATCCCTTTGAAACGCTCCAAATCGCTCTGAAATTCCTTTGAAACCCCCTGAAAATCACGCTAAGGTATCGTCTGAAATCCCCTTAAGTCTTTTAAAATCCCCTTGGAACTCTCTGATACTGCTTTAAAACCCAACTGGATCTTTCCTGGAAGCCTCTAAACCCCTTGAAACCTACCTACACCCTAATACCACAGACAAACAGACGTAGGGTAAGAAATCAAACTTTGAACTAGTCGAATTGTAATCTTATTTTGAACCATTTCAAAATTCATTAAAACAACGTGTGCGGCTTCGTGGTCGTGCGGCTAAGGTCACCAAGCCTTTAGTCGCATCGTGCTAAGGAGTGCGGGTTCGATTCTCGCCGCAGCTGTCAGGAAAAGTTTTCGGCTGTGCCACTGGGCGTTGCATGCTAATCCGTTGTCTAGTGTCGTGCTTCCTTCAAAGAGCAAATAGCTCACTGGAAGCATTAAACGTGTCTGTGTCTTTTTTAAAACGTACTTTTTAGGCAAATATTGTCCCGAAAAAGATGCTAAACA
Source organism: Aedes albopictus (assembly GCF_035046485.1). Lineage (NCBI taxonomy): Eukaryota > Metazoa > Arthropoda > Insecta > Diptera > Culicidae > Aedes > Aedes albopictus. Next base: position 211,827,889 of record NC_085137.1, read on the forward strand.
GATTTCCGTAATATAACCTGATAACATGGACTTTAAAAGCATTGAAAAAAGCGTTTTTGTCATGGAAAACAGGCAATTGAAAAATCACTGTAATTTCACCCATTTCCCCCCAGAGAAAGCACATTTTCGGTGCACTCGTACAGCTCATGCAATATGTGAACACGTCAAATGAAAGCTTATTCATCGTAGAATCGACCAACCGAATAATATTTCGCATTATTTGTCATAAAATTATCAAATTTATGTAATTCTTACTTGGAGAATGTTATCTCAAGTTGAACCATTTGTAATCTAAATTTGAACTAGTAAACGCGGGCGAGCTTCCAGTGTTGGCCAGCAGACTGCGCTAGTGGTTGCTTTGTTTACTCTTGGAGGATGAAAATTTCCAAATTTAGTTTCCAAGTTCCTGAAGAGTTTAGAACATTCTTAGTTGAAATTCCACTGCCTAATGAAAAATATGTATGGGAATTAGCAGATCCATGTGTTTTTCTATTGTTTAGCACGAAATTGGCTGTTGTGGGAGATGGTCGAGCTGCTGCCGCCAGTAGTTCAAATTAATATTAAAATTGGTTCAAATTATGCTTAGGATGGTTCAAATTAAGATTAAAATCATTGTTGACGAATAATCGAATTTTTCAGTAAAATACGGTGCAAATACAAACTTTCCACCACTTAGCAGAAAGCTTATACCCGTGGCTTTCATGTACATAAGATTTTGCCGTAGTAAATTATTTCCATGTCGGAGAAAAAATCACTCAAAATTTGCGCTACTTCGGAAAGCCGCAATTTGGTTCAACTTTTGATTACCTACCCTAACAATTGTACTAGATAATTTTCGTGAAAATCCATCGCCCAGCTCACACTAACATCACCTGGTGGAAATGTTTCACGCTACACTGATTTGTGCAATATCGTCAACAGAAGGCGCTTGTGTGAAATGTCAAACGCAAAGAAAAGCGATGCGCGCGCCTCTGGTTGTGAACCTATAACTATGAGGATTCAAAATTATCGTTAAAAGAGTGGTCAATGGAAATTTCGCAAGTGTTACGTCTGTTTGTCTGTGCTAATACGTACACTGTGGTGCATAATTGATCGGACAAACGTCGAGTTTCATACAAAATGGCCATGTTTGGGATACTGTAACTTTGGTTTCCGTTGATGGATAGAGATCATTTTTTGACACGGAACTAGTAATATGCTGAATTTTACGAATACAAAGTACAAAAAGTTTTCATTCACAGGCTTGGGCGTGGCAAGGCGTTCAAAATGTGCAAAAGTGATCGGACACCGGCACGCGTGTAAATCAAAGGGGTACCGCTGTCCGATTACTTTTACACATTTTGAACGCCTTGCCACGCCCAAACCTGTGAACGAAAACTTTCTGTACCTCGTATACGTAAAATTTAGCCTATTAGTAGTTTCGTGTCAAAAATTGAGTTCAATCCATGAACGCAAACCATAGTTACAGCATCACAAACTTGGCTATTTTGTATGAAAATCGGCGTTTGTCCAATCAATTTTGCACCACAGTGTATTTAAGCCCTTTTGAAACCTCGTGAACGCCTTTGAAATTTTTTGAAACGCGTATGAATCGTTCCATGACCTCACCTGAAACCCTGTAAAGCCCCTAAAAACTCCCGGGAACTCCAATGAAACCTTGAAGCCTCCTGAGATTCCCCTAAAGTCTTTTAAACGCATCAAAAGTTCCCTGCCTTAAACATCTCTGAAGCCCTCTGTAATCTCCTCGAACATCATGAAACTTCCTTAGATCCGCAAAGCCTTGGATCCTCCTTGGAACTGAAACTTTCCTCTACATACTTGATAATTGATAGGACACAACTCGTAGCGATGAGTCTACGCCGAAAGAAGCAATCGCCTCCAGTGTTCTTAGTTCTTGCCCGAGCAGAGGAAAACAGCTCAATAATAGCATATTTTGATATGGAGAACTAACAGCTTTGGCGACGACTGTTTGTTAGACTTTTTGGGTATTTTTGTGGCGTTTCAGTCTTTTCGGGGATCAAAAACAACTATATGTTTTCTATTTCCAACGTTTCGATCCTTATTGGATCTTCTTCAGGGAATCTGTAATTTTATTGGACGTTTACATTGGTTTTTAACACATTACGCAACACTTAACACATACCGAATAAGTTGTTGTTTCTTCGTCTAGTAGTTGTTTTTTGAAACATTTTAACTGTCATTCCTTGTTTTTGCATAGGGGCATAATTATTATTATTAGCTTTATTAAGGAGATTTTCAGCCCGCGGCTGGTTCATCTCCACCAGGGGGGGCATAATGGGCACCCTAAGCAAATGAGTTCGTTAGGTCTGTTTAACAGGGTAAAACTCAACATATCAGTTGGCTCACAACTTTAGCTTGTTTCCTACGTATTTCAATCATTTACCGTAGATAGAATGTCTTTATTGTGAAGAAATAATAACCGTGTGTTTTTTGACCTGACAGGAAAAAATACGGGGCGAAATGGATATCCCGCCATATTTTATGCTAATTCTTTGATTACATCGACCAGTTAAGTAATTTGCCTATGGTGATCACAGATATAATATTCCATCTTAGACGAGTTTACATAACATCAAAGTTAACCTTCACGTCTCGACCCCCGACAACTCATTTTCAAAATGCTGGCATTTCGTCAATTTTCATCCGATTTTTTTTAAGTCGCCCTCAATGGATCATAAATTGGTGCAAGTTTATTATACTCAAGTGGCCTTGCATTATCCGGAACCAGCATTTTAAAAATGAGTTGTTGGGGGTTGGGTACATGAAGGTTAATCAAATAAACTGTAGTCTTAAATAATCGTATTATTTTTTTTTCCAAACTCCCTAAAATGCCTAACAGTATGCAATGCGCGTACCGTACATCCACTCGTAATTTCCAGTGTTCAGTTTACCCCGAATCGGCTTCATCCATTGCTAAATTTGCGTATGCATGTAGATAAGGTAAAAATTTACTTCGGACACGAATATCAAATGACTGACTGGTAAAGTGTCTTCAATAAATATTAGTAATAACAATAAAATTCACTTGTTTTTATGGTTTTTATGGAATTTCACCATATGAAAAACATATTTCAAATTCAATTATATGCTGGTTATTTTGGAGGAATAAAAATGGTGTGGAGCGGACCTGGTGTGGTGGTTAGAACACAAGACTATCACGCCGAGGACCTGGGATAGAATCCCACTCCCGACATACTCACAAAATGTGGGTTCTTCCTTCGGAAGGGAAGTAAAGCGTGGGTCCCGATATGAACTAGCCTAGGGTTAAAAATAACGAGATTCAGACAAAAAATAAATAAATAAATAAAATAAATAAAATGGTACTTTTGAGAAATAGAACAGTGACTTGTTCCTTTACACTTATACATTGAAAGTTCAACATCAAAGTCAACGGTTTTGGTCAAACAGGTGTCCATTATGCCCCGATCTCCCCTAATATTTTCAAAATCGGTTTCACCTATTACAATAAAATAAAAAAAAAGATTTCTGAAAAACTGATAAACATTTTCCACCATGAAAAAAATCAGGAGGTGTCTCTACCGGTGTATGAAAACCGATTTTGGAAATATTACTTTATTAATGAAAAAAAAAATCAAAACCCAAAAAATGAGGAAATGCATCCAGTGTTGCCCTGGATAGACCCTCCAGTGCGAGCAAATAGCATCTATTAGAAGTTTTTACAAAATTTCTGCCTAAATTATTTGTTTCTTATTTTCACTTATAACAGATTTCATCACTATCACCAAAACCTACTTGAATTACTTCCTTAACTCCAAATGAAAAGGGTAGCGAACAACTTGGGCAGCGGCAGGGTTTTTGGGCACTCTTTGCTATAACTTAGTCAATTCCAAACCAATTGACTTCAAATTTTGTAAACGGCTAGATACTATACGTATCTCATCGCGTTCCAAAAATTGTGTCAAATTGGTTCAGAATTGGCTGATTTATAGCAGAGAAGTGCCCAAAATAGGATTCCTGCCGAGATGGTTCCATTTCCATATCAATAGAATTAAGAGTTTAAGGATATTGACGAATGAAATAAAATTTCAAAAACCTATGCAATAATATTTAATGCCAACCATAACCCTTCTCACGACGACACAACTCCAAATCCGGCTTCTGCGCCAACGAAGCGCAATCGAGCCTGTAAACATTCATATTTTCTCACACCATTGCACACACAACTGAACGCAACAGCAGCAACGCCTGAAAGAGTAATGAACTCTATGATAAATATAAACATGTTTATTATTAAACCTTACCTTCTAAGATTTTGTCTTCGTTTTGTTGATTCCGTCTTCTGACATCGAGCCTGCCAGCCAGAGCCAGCACACGACGAAAGTGTTCTCGCTGTTCACCTTTCACGCAAAAACCCTACCTTAAGTAGGCTTGCGTTGAATTGTGCGTCCGAGAAGGGACTTCACTTGTTGGCGAATAAAAAAAATTAAGACTGAAATAAATTGTTTGAAATCAGTGGTCAAACTCCTATAACTTCGACAAGCTTAGAAGGAAGCATTTTTGATAAACTGATTTATTATCTGCAACATATCTTAATACAAAACTGTGTCATGCTAACATCGAATTCGCACTTCCCTCGAGAAAACTGTACAAATTTCTAGCTCAACTCTGCTCAAGCCGTTTGGTCTTGGTCTTACCGGTTTTCCAGCTCCAGTCTCCCAGCACTACTGCGCCCCCACCCAACCCATTCAGCTACCATGATCCCAACACCTACAAGAGCTTTCATGCTCGGGCCTGCCCTTCGCTGGCATGGCAGCTGAGACCTGAGACAGGCGAAAGAAATCAAGTTTATGTTTGTTTACATGCCTAGTATTCGGTCAATGCTGTACAAGAGGCGCATTAGAACTTATCCACACTCGGGGCGAGATTCTCGGAGGAGGTAAGCACATTCCCGAGCGCGCGCGCGCCTACGTTCAGGATCCCAGAAGAGAAAGGTCGGGTTTGTGTGCATGGTATTTGCCGGATGATGGAAAGAATGGATAGACTGTTTCTTGAGGGACCCACCTTTGGGAAAGCGACGGTGTACGTGTGGAATCCGGAACGGGGCGTAGGTATGGAAGAATATACGGCCACAGCACCACACCGCACCGAACCGTAAGAAAGTGCCATTCTACGAAAGGCAACTCGGGCGGGAGATCGTGCTGAGAATGGTGAATGTGTCCGTCCAGCAATGCTTGATTGACTCGATGGGTGAAAGGTGTTCAGCACCTGGTGAGCTTTGTTTGTTTGTCTCTTGCTGTGTATCTTGACTAGTTTTGCGACGTACATATCTGACAGTTGGAATTCTGTGTGAAAGGATTTCCACCCACGGAGTTGGGCATTGATCGTACTTTAGTCAAATACATTCTTGAATTCAATCCATCAAGTAATATCAAATCAGTTGTAATGGAAATAGCAAAGTTTGAACGAAAAATATCATGAAATCTGTGGTAAATATTTGCAATATTTTATGGTATCCCGAGCAGAAGGAAAAAAAAACTCAATAAAAGCATATTTTGATATGGAGATCAAAAAGTGATATTGGTTTGTTTTATATAAGAGGTATAAGTACTGGAAATAATAGCTAAAATTTACTCCTCGACCAACATCATCATAACAAATTTAGCTCTTTTGAGAGCTAACGAATAGCGAGCTATTCGGTTGGTCTTCAAAATTCAAATAGCAAATTTTGTTATTCGTCAGACGTCCTAGGAACATTTTTTTGCTATTATTATCAGTACTTTTACCAAAATAAATTTTGAAAGATTGAAACTAGATAACAAAAAACAGAATTTTTGACATGTTTTAAAAAGTATACTTTCAAAACTCTTGAACCAGGAAATCTCTTGGGAATCATTTGAGGATGATCCAAAATTTCTGTAATGTTTACAAAAAGAAGATTGTCGCAGGGTTTCTTAGATTATTTTTTGCAAGAATTCCTCTAATGATCCCTCTTAGTATCCCTTCAAAATGCATTCCTGTCCAAGTATTTCCTTGAAGAATTCTCCAGAGATTCTTACAATTTTTTTTTCGGAATTTTCTCAAGCATTTTTTGGGAATTATTTGAGAATTTCTTGTAACTTCTTCAGAAGTTTCTCTAAAAAATTCTCAAAAGATTTATTTTGAAATTGGTTCACGGCTTTCTTCCGAAAATTCTCATGGAATTGCTTAAGGGAAACTACATAAGAACATACTTGTATTAAGTTACGTGAACCTCGTGCAATAATAAGGGTCCGTGAATTCCTCCAGTAATATTGCCAATTTTTTTCCAAGAATTTTTCTTTGGTAGTTCTTCTAGGAATTTCTTCAGGGGGTTCCCAAGAATTCCTCCAAATTTCTCTTAAAAATACAGGTCGGACTCGATTATCCGGAAACTCGATTATCCGGAGACTCGATTATCCGGAGACTCGATTATCCGGGATTCGATTATCCGGAATTTTAGACTCGATTATCTGGAGTTTTTTATTAAGATTTCTTTTAATATTTTATTGCAGAACTTCGAAATCGTATATTATAATACTGTGCTGACCCGATTTAGGGAGGCCTCGATTGCGTTTTTTTTTTCAGATATTGTCGGTTTTCTGATCCGATTGTGTTAGCTTTTTTTTTAACAAGAAAAAGTGTTTCACATTTGGATACCATTTTACAATCAATTTTTATTTCAGTTGAGATATTTTGGAATCATATACAAATTACTTAACAAACAAATCTCCCGTTATATTTGAAAAGGGCCAAACAATTTAAAATTCCGTTTCAGCGAAAAAAATGCTAAATTTGCGACTGTTTTCAAAATATAATTTATGGTATCCTTTGAAAACAGACGTCAATCCAGGAATTTCCCAAACAATGCCTGTAGACATTCTTTCGGATGTTACTGCTGGGATTCCTCTTGAATTTCCAAGGAAAAATCTTCCAGAGATTTTTTTAATGATGAATTCCCGGTGCAGACTTCCAGCAGCTGGAAGCATTCAAATAAGATGAATTCCTCTTGGTATCAATTGGTATTCCTCCAAGAATTTCGCATGGAATCCTTCAGTCCACTGAGATTTCTTCAGGAATTTTTGCTGCAGATTCTTCCTTACCTTCCTTTACCTACAAAACCAACAGGGTTTCCTCTATAAATTTCCTAAGAATTATTCTTGCGATTTTTGAAAAGATTTCCCCAAGGATTTTTTAAATGTTTCCTCCAGAATTTTCTGTTGGTGGAGCATAAGAATTCTCTTAAAGGGGAAGTTCCAAAAGTACTGCTGGAATTTCTCCAAGGATTATTGCAGGAGCTCCTTTTCCTTGAATTTCTGCAGAAACTCGTGCTTGGATTTCCTCAGAGTTCCTTCCAGAGATTCCCCAGGATATTTTAGGGATTTCTACAGGAACTCCCAGGTACCCGAGCAGGAGAGAATAAGTAGGTGTAGAATATTAAACTGAGGTATGCAAAACCTAAAAAATAAATGGTGCGTGTTCAATAATTCAATAATACCTCAAGCAGTCCTCAATACCAAACCAATAACTTGTTTAGATATTTTAATTGATGACTCAATACCTTGTCTTGGTAATGATAAGTGATTTTTCCGGGAGCAAATCAAGGAATTCCTTCATCGCTCTCAGTACTACGTGTGTATCATAGACTTAGCGCAGAAGCTCTTTCTATGTTAGAATACTTTGTAATATAACCCGGAAAGTCAACGAAAACGGATCCAATTTATACAATATTCTAAAGGAACGCCTATAACTTACGTCACGCTTTACGAGGAGAGAGGGAATCCAACATAGTGTGATGACCAATACAAAAACTTCAGGGGTCTCATTAAACCAGCATGACTAGGAGCGAAAAAAATAAAAAAAGTTACGTAATTGATGGACGTCTCCTAATTTAAGTTTCTGGCTACGTCATGCACATAAAATAACAAAAACATATACTTTTCCATACGTTTTCATAATTTTTTTTTTTTTCATGATTCGATTATCCCGGAGAATTTGAATACCCGGAGTGAAATAAAATCAACATTCTCGTGCTCATCATTCTGCCATAGTAGGGTAGAAAGTGAATGCAGCGCGAAGTAACCAGTTCGATGTAGTAGAATAATAGAATACATTTAGGCGCTGAACAAACAGTGGAAGTGCAGCTGTCAATTGGAATCGCTCACTCACGTAGTGCCCTAGTGGACAAAAGAGCTGTAAATTAGGTTAAGAAGTGGTTAAGATGAAATTGTATGAGAAATTCCTTCAGATGTATTTCCAGGAGTTCTTCCAATGAATACTTCAGAAAATCCTTAACGAATCGCTCAGAAATGTATTGATGGATTTTTTAAAGATTTCCACCAGTACCTTTCCCCCATAAGTAATTTTTAATGTTTTCTTTTCAGGAAAAGAGGTATCTTAAAGTGTTTATCCATGTATTCTCATAAGCATCGTGCTAGGCATTCATCTAGTAATTTCTGATAAGATAGCTTCAAAAATTATTTAAAGAATTTTTGTTCGGGAATCTATATATATAAAAATGAGTTCGAAGTTTCTTTGAGGCAACAAAACTCACGAACGGGTGAACCGATCAGCATGACTCTTGCACGGTTCTATTCGTATTCATGGTGGCTGTGTTTATAAGTATTAAAAATTACGAAAACTAGCTAAGAAATTACAAAAAAAAATATAAATACAGATTTTTTATGAATTGGGAAGAAAATCAACATGATCGAAATGAAACAAATCTAGAGTGCTGTGCCGCAATGACCTCAACAGTTGTCAAACTACCAAAGCTTGGCAAGACAAAGTTTGCCGGGACAGCTAGTACTTAATAAAACAAGAATAGCTTCTAAAAATTTCCAAAAGTATTTAAAACGATTTAAGAGAAAAATTACTGAATATCCCTGCAGGGATCTAGACATCTCAAGAGATATGAGTGAGAAACCTCGCAATGCAATTTCAAAAATAATCCTTGTAAGAATTTCTAGACAAATCACTGAAGGAATTTCTTATTCTTGGAAACAATACTTGGAAAAATTTCCGGAGCAATCCCTGTAGGATTCATAGAGAAAATTTTAGAAAAAAAAAAAAAATAAAAAAACTCTTCAATAACTTTTGAAAAAAAAAACCATAGAAGTCTCTGGAGATCTCCTCGGAAGAATTTCAGAAGGAATTCCAGGAGGTATTTCTGAAAGAAATCCTGAAGATTTACGTGAGCAGGAAGGTGGACTTGCTCCTGCAATTCCAGCTAAAACTGTGAACCTGCAACGAGTTGTGATAGTGATAAAGTGTTCTGTAAAATATCTGTAGAAATCAAAGACAGTACTTTGAGTGAACCTCTGGAGGAACATCCAAAGAACTCTTTGGAAAATTATTTAACCCTTTGGAGACGGATGCAATTTCGCTGATCTTGAACACGTTTGTAAGGGTCGATTTGCTCGGCTGGGCTAATGTGACCCATCCGTCTCGAAAGGGTTTAGGGATTTCAGGAGAAATTTCTTAAGAACTTCCCGAAGAAACTACTCTGTAAATCTTTGGAGGAATTCGTAGAAAAATTCCTAAATTATTGAGGAATAGGGTAATTGATCCGATCATGGAGGAGTTAAGCGCTGGGTTCATGTTTAAACCACAATTGTATCGCCCCAAGCAAACTTTTTTACATGGATTGAATTGAAAATAATAAAATCCATCCTTAATCTACGGGAAAATAACGAAATATTGCCACTTTAATGTTGTTATGAGCATTTTATTCGTTTTTATCTGAAAGAACATTGTGTTCCTAATGTTGCGGTATTTTGTTCCTATTGTTGCGGTATCCCATTGAAATCATATGGGATACCGCAACATTAGGAACACTACCGCAACAATAGGAACACAGCAGCAAACACATTTAGGAAAATATTTTTTTAAAATAAGTTTTTGGGCAAATGTTAAGCACAACAAATGGTGCAATCTCATAATTTAAGCACCATACATCTATTAAAAATACCTTTTGGTAACATTTCAGTCGAAAAAGTGCTCAATTGCCATTACCGCAACATTAGGTACTACCACAACGATGGGAACAATTACCCTACATAGGTAAACTCCTGGAGAAATCCTTAAATTCTTGGGTGATTTTCTCAAAGTATGCTTGGTGAAATCTGTGAACAAATTTCTGAAAAAAACCATGAATACCTGGAGTAAGGTACATCGGGGCAAGTTGAAACGGGTGGGACAAGATGAAACACGAAGTTTTGAAATAGATTTCAATACAATTTGGAAATTTTTCCTTCGCTAAAAGATTGTTTGAATCGAAAACTATGTGTTATGGCGATCGAACTGTTTATCATCATTAGAAAATATCATGTTAACCCACTGTTTCATCTTGCCCCACCCGTTTCAACTTGCCCCGGTGTACCTTAACACATTTATAAAAGTCTGCGAAGATCCTTAAAAAACTATTGAAACATATTAAAGGAATTTCCGTAGAAATTTCCAGAAAATATTTTAAAATAAACTTCTTAAGAAATCCGTGCAGAACTTACTGGAATTATCCTTAGGGGATACACCAGATAAATTTCTGGGGACATCGAGAAATATTGGGAGACATGAATCTCTGAAGAAATTCCTGCCCGAAGCACTGAAAGTAATAATGCAAGATTCTGTGGAGACATTGCTGCAGAATTTTTAGGATTAGTCCTTGAAGAAATCCATTTGAATTCTCATTGGACTAGTTTCTAAAGAAATCGATCATTCACACTTAAGGCGAAACTGGAAGCATTTCCTCACTTTTTGGTTTTTGATTTTTTATTAAATAACGAAGTAATATTTTCAAAATCGGTTTTCGTACACATGTAGAGTATGTATCAAGGTATCTTCTGATTTTTTTCTGTAGTGGAAAATGTATTTCGTTTTTGCAGAAACCATTTTTGAACAAAATTTCACGAAAAAATGGTTTCTGCAAAAATGGAAAACATTTACCACATCAAAAAAATTCAGAAGATACCTTGATTCATACTCTACATGTGCACGGAAAACGATTTTGAAAATATTGCTTCGTTATTTAATAAAAAATCAAAAACCGAAAAATTGAGAAAATGCGCCTTAATTAAGAATGCCGAATCTCAGTTTACGGATATCGAGATTTGCACAGTCGAATAGTCAGCTGATGAAATCGCTGCTCAAAATGCCGAGAATCAGCATAAAACCCCCTGTTGCTAAGCAGCCTATCGTCTTGTTAGCTGAGTCTCGGTTAAAATTCAGAAACCCAGATTTGCACAGCCGAGATCGTGAAATAAAACTGAGTGTGTTGTTACACAATTGCATAAGAAGATGTCTGTGGCATTGCACCAACATATATTTTGAGGATTTCTCCAGAGATCATCTATGGATTGCTCCTTTAACGATTTCAAAAGATTTGCCCGAAAATTTCTATACTTTTTTTCAGTTGTTCTATCAAGGATTGCTTCAGAAATTCTTGCAATGGTACCCCGAGTAACAATGAATGCTGTGAGAGTATTAGCTGAACAATAGCTGGTTAAAAGTGTCAATGGCTGAACACAATGGCAGCTGAATATTGGTCTGAAGTATGGCTTGTTCAACCTCTTTAATTAGCAATACATAGATGGCTGAATATCAAGTTGAATAGAATATTATTCATCTGCGTAACCAGCTTTAAGGCATACAGATTAAGTCATCTGTTGTTCAACCTTTAATCAAATTATTTTTGACAGCTGACCCAAGCATGTTTTCGTGAAATCCACATCGCTTCATCAGCCTCAATACTTAGTTCAACTTATGTTCTTGACTATTCAGACACAACAAGTAATGCTCTTGTTTTCGATGATATGTATACAATTGTTTGTGATGTAGGTGCTAAGGTGAGTGACTATAAATCAGGAGGTCCGAGTGCAATTCCCAGTTTTCTCACAGATTAATTTATACATCCCTTAACATATCTTCTGAAAATAGACGCAGCTAATGATAAAAATAGGCTCACGAAAGTGTTTTATTTTATTTTTACACAATTAAAAAATTTAATTGATAACTGCGCATATTAAGCCTAAAATCAGCCTTCCAATGAACCTCAAATCAGCTAAAGGTTGAATAAAATTACCAAAATTAGATGTTAGGAGCTGAATGAACAATTGTACCTCTTGTGCTCAGCTTTTGTTCAAATGAAAGCTGATTTAAAATTGTTTGAGAAACGTTTGTACAGCATCAAATTGTTACCTGGGACCAGAGATGCCAGATTATTTTATCTCAAATTCTGTATCAATACAGATTTTTCTGTATCGCCATATCAGAGGTTATATTCGTCACCGAGAGTCCTAGATTTCAATATAAACTAACAAAAAAGTACTACTTTTTGACGGTGTTTAATTTTTACTGGTATTGATTTTTCTAAAACATGTGTGAAAATGTACAAATTCGCATAAATTCTTTAAAGTTACAGCAGCAATTTACAAAGTTTTCATTGAATGTATTAAAAATAACTTAAAATTTTGTGTTTTCTGGATAAATCTGTATCACATTTTAAACATCTGTATTTTTCTGTACCCTGTATCTTGTCTGTATAGGAGGTCAAAAATCTGTATAATACAGAAATATCTGTATATCTGGCATCTCTGCCTGGGACTTTAAAGAATTTCTTCGGAAATTCCATTGCTTGTTCTTCCAAAGTATTTTCCTGAATATTTTTCTTAGGATTCCTTATATTTTTTGTCTGAATTCTCCTCTTACAAAATTTTCCATGTATTTTTTATCAAAATCATCCAGAAATGTCTTCGTCCTTAAGATTTTTTAGGGCGTTCTTATAACAATTCCTTCTGAAGTTCATCCGCATATTCCTCAAGGAATTCTTTCTAGGATTCCTTGAAAAGTTTCTTAAACAATTCCTCCAAGTATGTCTTTAAAATTTACTCCAAGGATTCTTCTAGGAGGATACATCAATTCTTCCAAGACATCTCCTAAACATTTGTCTACAAGCTCCACCGATGATTACTCGAATTTGTTTGTGATAATTTGTCTAGATATCTTCAGAAAAAAATCTCAATAGATGTCACCGAGGAATAGTCATTCGACGTTTATCCAGACATGCTTATGAGAATTCGTCGAAATATTGCTCTTCCAGTAGTTCATCTGAGAATACCATCCTAAATTCCTTCAGAGAACCCTTTGAAAATTTGAGAGAATTCATCCAGAAATTTCGAGGATTTCTTCCAAAGAATTCACCAGAAATTCCTACAGTTCCTACAAAAATTTCTCCAGAAGATCCCTCTTGAATTCTTCATAAGAAATCCAATTAAAATTTTTGCAACGACTCATCTAGAAATTGTTTTAAGGGTTCCCTCTTAAATTCCTGCAATGATGGTTATAATTCTAAGATTTCTTATGGAATTCCTAAGAGAACATCTTCAAAAATGTCTTCACGCTTTGCTCTAATATTTTTGGGAGTTTTCAGATATGCCTGTTAATTTCTCTGAAAATTCGTCTAGAAGTTTCTCAAATATTTCTCCCGAAGGTTCCTTTGAAGACTCCATCCCAAATTATTCCGTGAGTTTGTTCAGAAATTTCCCTAAAAAATGCTCTAGTGATTCAGCAACGCAACCAAGATTTTTTCCAAGAATGCTTTCAAAGACGCATTAACAAACTCCGCCGAAGAATTTTCCTGGAATCTAGTCATGGAATCGTTCTAGGAATAACAATAACATCGTAAATGTTTACTTTCAGAACGTCTAAAAATTATTCTAAATTAAGGTTTTCATAAAAGAATTAAAAAGTGCACGGTAAATGCATATAAGAAGTTCTGGAGCCATTCTTTTAAAAATAGAATAGCAGGAGTGTTACAAAAAAAGTGGACAATCGATTTCGAAAAAAAAACCCTGTATTTTATTATTATTATTATTTTATTTTGTTGGTTTTCACATAAGTATTTCTACAGAAGGCCTGTCCGAAAATTTCTCTGAAAGTTCCATAACCCTCCAGGACGCGCGCCATTGTAAAAAGTGCAATACCACCAAATCACCTCGCTCGTCGTATACGGGGCGAGCGCGGTGCAGTTTAAGGCTCGAAAGAGCGCGCGTCCCGAAAGGATAAGATTTTTTATCCATTTTTTTAGTGTTAGTTTCCTCCACAAATGATTCCGTGGGCCAACAGTAAGTCATCTGATATTTTTTTAAGACACTTACAAAGATGGCATTATAAACTCCGCCGAAGATTTTTGTACAAATCCTTCCGATGTTATTTCCTGGTATCTTCTCATAAAATCACCTTAGTAATAATTACATCTTCAATGTTTATTTTAAAAGTAGCGTCATAAAATCATTTTAAATAAAGGCTTGCATGAAAGAATCTGAAAATCCATGGGTAAATGCGTAAAGGAAAATCTGGAATCAATCCTTGGGAAATTCAAGAGACATGTTACAACAAAACTGGTTCTCTGAAAAAAAAAAAAAAGGTCGAACCCAGGAGGACACCAAAATAACTCGGACACGTTTGAAATTCCAAGAATAAAAAATATAGGATTTCCGTAAAATAGAAATTCTTGAGATTGTGTGTTACAATTTAACTCCACATCGGCCCACCGGATTTAAGTTCATTTTTTGACTGGTCTGTTGATGCAAAGCTCCACAGTGTTCGTTTCAAAAAAAAAAGAAAAGAAAAATGATGGCAACAAACAGCAAGAAAAATGTGAAATTTTAAAATATCATTTTGCAGGTATTTCCCTTTGGAACTGCAAATTAAAAGAAACGCAGTGGGCAGGCGTGCGAAGTTTGTCGGGGCAGCTAGTTTGAATTGAAAAAATCTGGGGAAATCTTTGAGGAATTTTCCCAGGTACAATTATGAAATAGTTTATGGAGAAATATTAATTGAAACTCTTGGTGAATTTTTCAGAAGAAGATTTGGGTAAATAATTCAATTTTTTTGAAACAATACCTAAACATATGATTTCTTAAAAAAAACTGAAAAATAAAAAATAAAAAATTAAATAAAATGATGAATAAAAGACAAATAATTTAATAAAAAGTGTCAAAAAAAAACTGCCTGAAAAAATCAGAATGTATTTTTAATATATTATTCCGACATGCAGAAATGTTGTTTGTAAGAGGATTTTCTTTTTGGAACCAGTTTGAATTGATTCTGTAAATGTTTTCCACTTCCAGAAACTTCACTTTATTGAGAGTTTTGAGAAGTTGAACACAGATCTGACAGCCGCGTATGTCCAATAGATCAACTTTTCAGGGTGGTGCGATATTTGATGCTGCCGATGTGTGCTTTCGAAAATTAAATATGGGACTTAGTTTTATAACCATCTTGAATGCAGTTGTATGAGTTAGGAACTTACACTTCTACTTGAAGCGACAGACTTAACGAGTTGTGCTTAGTATACAGTCATTCCATAGAAAATCGATATACATAGTGCAACTCAGTGATAATTTCTGTTTTGTTCTGTTTTTCTACAGGAGTTTGATGAAAATAACTGCTAACTGATTTGAGTTCATGAATTTCTGGGGCCATTTCTGACAGTAGTTTTGCAATACTTTATAGGAAAGTAATTGGAAAAATAAACATTTACGTCTCTGAAAATGCTGCATTTTTTTTGTATTTTCACAGCAAATTTTTCAAGGACTTTCCCTAGGAAATAATTGCAAAAGACCTCCAAAAATTACTCCACATAGGCTTTTTCCTGGGATAAACCTAACATCCAGTCCATATCTTTTCGAATCATTGTCATTTATTTTGCACAAGGCACAAGATATTTCAGATGTATACATTTAAAACCAACACTAAAATAAAACGGAAGTCGTGAACTTTCATCAACGATCAATTTTTTTCTTAGAGATGAGTTACTTTACCATCTTTGTTAAATTTATCAACATTTACTACGGGTACAAATATTTGTTGCACTTATAAAACAGAATAGTTATTTAATGTGTTATAAGTTTATTATTCGTGTGTTCTTTGTGATGTATGTTTCATTATTTTAGCTTGATTATATTCCCATAATTTTAATGCACATTTATAGGGTTCTGGAAAAATAGAGGCACATGAAATGCAATCCTGCATTGATTGGCAACTTTCAGGGCATTACGGGAAGCGGTCAAGTACTAGTGATGTAAACCTGTTCCTGCCAAGGATTTCAAGTTGTTGAGCTCAAGTATCGAACCCCGAAACGGAATGCCAATTAGAATTAGTTTTCCTAGACTAAACCAGGCTATGAACACAGCAACAAATACTGTGAACTAAAAGGCAAATTGCCAAATGAAATACAATTCCTGGATGACTGATGGACCAAATCAATTAATGAAACCTCGCCATTCTGTGATAGGAAAGTGTTATCCATTTGAATAACAGGGCACATTTATGTTTTGTGTCGTGTTGTGTTAATTTGCAATTTTGCTTATTTATACGTTTGAAAGGCTCCATGTTTTAATATGTATATGTTAATACTTCTATAATAATTTATTTTCTTTTATTTTTTGTAACATATCCAAATATCAATTTTCATTTTTTTTTCCTTCACGTTTTTGAAGGTATTTCAAAACAATACCAAAAACAAGGTTATAAGTAATTACTGTGAGAAGTCTGCATAAGTAAACTTTTAATTCATCAAAACCATTTATGGTTATTTCTATTATCAATGTCATGATATTTTTCATCATCTCAATCGATGTACAAAACATATTAAATTAATAAAAGTCTTGAACTCTGCTGCAAATGCTTTCAGGTGCAGCTAGATTTTAAATTGAAATTTTTGGGAGGAAGTTTTGGTAGCAGTATTGTCAAGGTTCTCCCTGGAATATCCTCCACGTATACTAAAGTGCTCCGATCTGTCAAAAACAACCATATTGATCTCACATTTGTTTTCAGATTGCTTTCAAAAGAACCTTTTTTCATCAACGAGAATCAATTTCAATAATTTATTTCATATTGGTGCTAAGTAATCCACCAAAAAAAAAAACGCATACCGGACCATATGGCCATCTGAATTGTCCAATCAGACCTATCTCCCTTATTTAATTAAACGGCAGCAGTGCTCTTTTGTACTCACTCTCTCCATCAGCACCATTAGCCCGAGAAGCCAGTCCATGTCCCATGTCCAACGACCCCATTCTGGAAGGGATGATGATACACATCACACGTGCCAAAATATGAATTGTCTGTATGGTGGCATACGGCAGTGAGTGCGGTGGCGTTGGTATAACCACATCGTTTCAATGGTTTATTTTTCACTCGGTTCGGACGATTATCTATATACCCGGGACAAAACAAAAAACAACTGTGCGTACGGAATCCTGTTCGCTGGATGGATAAGGGAAAAAAGTACTTGCATATTGTGATAGGGACATTGGTAAAAAAGTGGAATCCCCTTGTTCAGAGATGGAAACACTGACAACGCCCTTGTTATGTTGAAACAGGCATCGATTCGGAACGAGGGATGAACGATATATTTACATTCATGTAGACTTAAACGGAATATATTTTATCGAAACCGGAATTATTCAAAATAATACAAAGTTGTTTTTTTTTCATTTCAGGTACGTCGAACTTCTATGTAAAACATAACGCTTGATTCAAAATGGATCCTACTTATGGTGTCATTTGATGGGTATGTATGATTTACATCTCATTGCAATTTGTTCACTACTAGACTATCAACAACATGAAATCAATCTGGTGCCTTCTAAGCATTTCCATGGTTTGAGTTGAATGATACTACTATAGTCACCACCAGAGTAACATTTTTAGTAAAATAGACTAGAAAAGTACCTTAAAATTATCTTAAAACTAAAATAAAAGGTATTGGGTTTTGTGACGGTTGTCAAATCCTCTACAAGACTAATTAGCTATCAAATGTTACTTAAGTGTGTAAGTTTTGATGATTTTCTATTGTTAGGCGAGAATAGCGTCTGCTACTTCAAGTTCAGTAGATCGACTCCAGAGGCACGTCTAGTTGCAGATTAATAGGGAGGTAAACGATGATTGCAATTGCTTGCCCACGGCAGACCGCTGCATCTGCGTAAGTTCATGCGGGTGTCGCAGTATTGTGGGGTAATGATTGTTTAACAGAGGTTCAACGTTTGGAGAGTAGTTACCGAGAGATTGTATGTTAATTACTCTGAAGATGATGAGGCACAGTTCGCTGGTTGCATAACTTGTTCATAACTTAGTGTTATGAAAAGATTGACATTATTGTACTGTTCGAAAGTTAAAAGGAAGGAAAACAACTTTTTTCAAATAAGTTTCTGGATCTAGCGATTGCTATTGGGTATCTGAACATACATGGGTTGTAAATGAAGAGAAGAGGGAGAAAGTAATTACAATGATACAAAGTAGCCCAAGTAACATTTTGAAAACCAACTACACTTTAAGGGTTTTGAGAACCGTCATAAAACCTAATACCTTTTATTTTGGTTTAATGGTAGTTCTAAGAACCTCTTCTAGTCCAATAGACTAAAAAAATGTTACTTGGGAGTAGGAAAGAGACGAGCCAAGGATTGATCCTACAACCATCTATGGATTTATCAGGAACGGTAGCAATTAAGCCAGCAAGCCCGTATTTGTCTGTAAATCATCAAGAAAGTAGACTCAAAATACAAAAATTTTGTATATCATAAAGCCCAGAGAAAACAGCATTCTCGGTTGAAATAGCAGTACACATATTATTATTTTACGCCTCCGCAGCTCAATGAACAGCGAATTCTCTCGATTGAACCACGAATTGCATCGTTTTAACCTACCAACCAGGCCGGACAATCGAACTGCTGCCTACCTACAGGCATCCCATCGCAGTGCAACCCGACGACCGACGATGACGACCGGGTCGAATCCATTAGCTTCGCACATGATGACGAAGACCCGTGGTGTTGCTGCTGCGTGCGGCTGCAGTCGGTTACGGGATGCAGAAGTCCTTTTCCAAGCTCAACCCAGACGCAACGTTGCCATGTTGCATCGGTGCATACTCCGCCGTCGACGGAGTGTGTGCCAGTGCTTCCTGCAATATGATTTATTTTTTATTTACATTTCACTCTTCTTTGAACTGCGCACACATGCTCACATACATAATTCTACCTAGATTCCAGTTCAGTGTTCTAATGCTTCGTTAGGACAGGCTTGCCTCGGCCAATTCCAGTTTTTTTTGTTGTGTTGTTACTGCCTTTATCACCGCATACTCTTTCACTCGGCTACTAGTTATCAGACTGCGTTGTTGGTTTTATGCGCTTTCAGCTGGGATGGTTTCAAGTTCTTTCGGTTCCTCTTCTAGAACCTAACCAGCCAGCATGGGACAAGAGAGCAGGGAAAATGAGTTCACAAAACAGCTGTGCGGTGTCGTAGGTAGAAACTCTAACCTACCGCTTGCTGGGACAGGTTCTTTTGGGATTTCTTTTATCTTCCTGTTTTTGTGCTACTTTCCTTAGAAAAAAAGCAGGCCTAGTTTCACTTGAATGCAACATCAGTGTTCGTTGTAAGCTGGTTCTTCTTCATTTCGGATTTGACTCTCTGTGATGCATCAAGGCTTATGGTGTCAGGATATTTCACAGAGAATTAGGAATTAACTTTCAGTATCCATGTAACACGATGCAAGCTCTTCTTCGTTTCTTCCGATTTGCTTGCCGTCTTAACTGATGAAAATATCGCTTCTCTGTTCAGCCACTTTGCCAAAACTGTCACTTTTGTATGCATCATGTGTAGGATAACATTGTCTTGTGTAATTTTAAGCTTTATAATTTATCATTTTCTAAAGAAAACGATTACGATACCGATTTATTCCTCGGACCTTGGTTTCTAGTCAAATAAAAATAGAAGCATGCTGCTGCGTAGAATGTCTAGTCTTCATACGAAGTTATTTTATACTCGGAATGTCCGTGTATCTCGTTTTCGTAACGAGAACATCTCTCTGTGTAACCTTAGAACCCAATTACGTTCAACTAAGTGAAATGGTAAACTTGCGTGTCATGCCTCGAGCATGTGTACCAGGGATGGGAACACTCACTTGCCTAGAGTTACACTCACTTGCTGTTTTCTCAGCTCAGAAGCGTGCAATCAAGAAACGATGTTTGGACGATTTTTGTCTTGTGGTTTTGTCTAAAACTTTGCCGAATAGAGTAGGGGACGCACACGAATCCCAAAGTCGTGACAGAGCTGTGAAAACGACTCTCCACGAGGTGAGTGTAATTAACATTCACCTCGTGGAGAGTTGCCTTCGCAGCTCCCCCACGACTTCGGTATGCGACCCCTACTCTATTCGGCAAACTTTTAGACAAAACCACCATGAGCATGAGCAGCGAAATAGCACAAGGAACCAATGAATAGGGCTTGGGACCAGTGCCTAAAAAAATCAGCCCAATGATGTTCAATCAGTGCGAAAACGAACACAAATAAACGAATGCAGTCTCGCACCAACATGACCCCGAGAATGAACATGACAAAGAGAAAGCAAGACAATGAGAGCGACGCCTCGTAGTGTAATCAACTGTAGCTGAAGTTCTGTTTTGATCTTCAGCCCGAGCTCGGTGAATGTGAAAATGATTTTTTTAATTTGGAAATGACTTTTTGTGATTTTAGGCTATTTAAGGCACGCAAATGTCGATATTTTGCCCTAATTATATTTATTATACTTGCTTTAGGTGAATGGTATCCACCAGCAGCACTTTTTACTTTTAAATCGTGCTTAAACCAAAAAATATCAATTGAAGATGAATATGCTGACTTTGAATATCAGTGGGTGGTTTAAATTCAGCAGACAGCGAGGTAATGAATTTTTCATCGCTTGAACTTCAGAGAGTGGCACACAGGTTGTCGAGACGATAATCAAAACAAAAACAAATCTACAACGCAGGAGCCCCTGAGCGTCGGTAAGGATGACTGTAATTTGACAAATTAAGACACTGCTTGGGACTAGCTTACTATTCTCAATGTGCACAGTTCGAGAACTCACTAGTAATGCCAATAACGGCGCCGGCCACGTCCTTACGGTCATCGCGGAGGGAAGGGAATGTTAGTAAGACAACCGTTGTTATAGAGACCGGGAATCCCAGTGTCTCCACGATTGTCTTGGGAAGGAATTTTTGTTAGGGAGGTAGGGTACATTGTCAGGTCTAGGAGTCACCTATGGTTGGTGATGTAATCTGACAATGGACCAATAAACACTAACTTTCGCGCACAACCGACCACTTTTCTATATGAAAGCATGTCTAATAAAAGAAATCCTGTCGCGCGTCTCCACCCCATTAGGGAGCAGAAGCTTTAAGCCCATTTCACACAGGAATGAACTGAACGCGACAAAGGACAAACCAATGATCCAAACCATATGCATTCACAACAACAAACAATACAAAACTAAGCACCGCGCATCTATTGTTTTCGTTTTCGCGCAAGATCATTGCGAACGCGATTGATTATGCTGCAATATTTACTCACACCATCTGGAGCGATGCATGCACAGCAAGGATCAAAATAATACTCGCAAACTTTTAGACAAAATCACCAGGCAAAAGTCGTTCATACATCGTTTTCAGTTGCATTCTTCTGAGCTGAGAAAACTGCAAGTGAGTGTAACTCTTTGCAAGTGAGTGTTCCCATCCTTGATGTGTACTAGGCAATCGTTGTAGGAGCTATCTATTGTTCATTTTATTTATCACATGGCGAATTATCTTTCACGGATGCTTTAAAACAAGTCACCACATACTTAACGTGACACACTAAATAAAAAATTCTGCTCCACTGGACTCGCAAATAGCTTTCAGTCTCCTCAAACGTTTAGAGACCTTAGATCCTCTTCAAATTCAAGAAAAACCAACGTGTGTGCGGCTTACCACAAAGCCGACCATCGATTCCTGGTGTTCCACTGAAAATTCCACCGTGTTCAATCCACCGCAGCCTTCTGTGTGTTTTTTCGAGCAAAACTGCCGAAAATACGTAATTTCCCCTATTTCTTATCACTTAGACAGCTGGGGGATAATCAGTGAAACTATTTGGAAGAATAATGGCTTACAGTTGATCGGCTGAAAAACGTGAAGAATGCAGTATGGGCGAGAATGCTGCAACACCGTACGAGAGCGAATGAGGCACGTTACAGACAGGCGCGGAACAGGCAGAACTCAGTCTTCCGGATGAAGAAGCGCCAGGAAGAACGAGATCGCGAAGCGAAGGAAGAGCTGTATCGCGCTAAGGACACACGAAAGTTCTACGAGAAGCTGAACCGCTCGCGCAGAGGCTTTGTGCCACAAGCCGACATGTGCCGAGATAATCACGGGAATATTCTCACGAGCGAGCGTGAGGCGGTCGAGAGATGGTGGCAGCATTACGATGAGCACCTCAATGGCGACCCCGAGCAGAAGGGCATACCTTACAAATAACATGCGAAGATCAACATGTGCTCTAATACCTAAAATTGTTATTGCTGCGTTATTCTACGAAATGAGAACATCACAATAACTGTTGGAGGTAATTGAGCAGTGTCCGGTATTGATGTGGTATTTGTTGGTTTAGCAGTGAAAATAGCCGAAGAGCAAGATTTGCTATTACATTATGAAGTCATCGCATAAATGAAGTATTAAATAACTAGAAATGTTATTAGTCTGTTATTCAATAACTTTAGGATAACAAATACAGCACTTGAAATTTTAGGTATGCATTCATTATTGAAATAATAAGACTTGTTATTTTCTAGGTGTTATTTATACTAAATTTTGGTATTCATTTTTGTTATTTTGCCTCTTATTGCCACCTAAGGAAGGGCATATCAAGGTATGGTAGTATTTAAGATAAATACCTTGAAATGTCATTCACTTGTTATTTTCTTCTACTCGGGACGTTATAAGCACCGAAGGTGGCATGGTAACAGATCTAGGAGTACGTGCGAAGGACGAAAGATTTCCTGCCCCTAACCTCTAAGAGATTGAAGAGGAGGTTAGCCGGTTGAAAAACAACAAAGCCGCTGGAGCAGATCAACTACCAAGCGAGTTACTAAAACACGGTGGAGATGCACTGGTGAGAGCACTACCCTGGGTCATTACCAAGATTTGGGAGGAGGAAGTATTACCGGAGGAGTAGATTGAAGGTATCGTGTGTCCCATCTACAAAAAGGGCGACAAGTTGGATTGCGGGAACTACCGCGCGATCACACTACTGAGCGCTGCCTACAAGTTACTCTCTCAAATTTTATGCCGCCGTCTATCACCGATTGCAAGGGAGTTCGTGGGGCAATATCAGGCTGGATTCATGGGTGAACGCGCAACATCGGACCAGATGTTTGCCATCCGCCAGGTGTTGCAAAAATGCCGCGAATACAACGTGCCCACACATCACTTGTTCATCGATTTCAAATTGGCGTGTGATACAATTGATCGAGAACAGCTATGGCAGATTATGCACGAATACGGATTCCCGGATAAACTGATACGATTAATCAAGCCGACGATGGATCAAGTGATGTGCGTAGTTCGAGTATCAGGGCTTTCAAGGGAGCCCTTAAAACTTTAAGCGTGCTGGAGAAGCATTTTAGACTGCCTCAGGGGTTTCGGAGATTTCTAGAGTTTTCGGTCACATTGCCGGAGGCTTGATTTCAGGTGGAAAGATTGAGTCCATGAGATCTCAGGGACGTATTAGGGCTAGTATTAGGGTGTCTCAAAATTTAAAGGATGCCACTGAATTTTATAAGGCGTTTAAGGGGCATTTCTAGGGGGTATCAGAAGCGTTTCAAGATAAAAGATCACATCTTAACTTCAAAGAGGTTTCGGGAAGTTCAAAGGAGACCTAGGGTCAGGGGCACCGCAACTGCCCAGAAACTCTCATGAAACAAATAAAAATGAAAATTAGTCGTGCATTAGGGTCATTATGACCCACTGGCACGCTGAGAGAGTATCAGCTAATGCACGAAAAAGTGTAAAACCCTTGAAACGACTAAAGAATGATAAGCAAGGGCGTTTCAGTGAAATAACAGTAAGGGTTCTATACTATTTCCCGGAAAGATATTTCCCGAAAATTATTTCCCAGATACCCCATTTCCCGGAAAACCATTTTCCAGAATACTCCATTTCCCAGAACGCCTAATGTCCCGGAATGCCTAATTTCCCAGAAAGGCAATTCTAGGAAAACCTGAAAAGATATTTTAGAATCTTTAAGCATAATCTGTTTTTTTTTTTGTTTTTTATTAAAAATAATTTTACCAGTTGATGATAAATTTCCAGAAAATCGAGCCTTAAAACTTTTTAATATTTTTTTTTTTCAAGGTTGTAAAGCTTAATAAATAAATGGAACTCAGATTCTCGTTTCAGTTCACTTAACAAAGTAGAGCCAGCATCGTTGAGCCGAATGGATATATTTGACTGGCTTTTCAATAAGAAATTCTTCTTCCTTTTCGTCAAAGGCTGTTCTAGGTGCATTTATAAAGTTGAACTGCTAACTGCAGAGGAAATTTGCCCTTCTTCAATTTACAGTCTGTTCTTTCCAACGATGTAACGTTGCAGAATTGATTCGCGCCCAATTTATTAATTCTATCTGGTGTTTTTCCTTCTTTAAAAATGTGTTGTTCAGACGACCTGAAACACATGGTTACCAACATGTGTTTTATTGGCACTTGTTGCATTCTATATAGGAGATTTGTCCTTCTTTATTTAATGGGCTGTTCTTCCTAGTTACAACGTTGCGTATTTGATTGGCGGCCAAACTATTAACTCTATCTGAAACTTTTCCTTCTCTTACAAATGTGTTGTTCTTTCAAGTTAGACTGTTACAGAGTTGTTTAATTGCCAAACTGTCAATTGCACCTTTAGAGATTTTCCCTTCTTCCAGCAATGGGCTATTTTTTCGTTTCAATCTACCCTGATGACAATTTGGCTTAGTAATAATGTGGCCAAATGTATTTTTGGCCTAATAAGCCACACCCAGTCGTTAGGCAAAAACTTGAAGTTGGCCTCTTGTTATTTACAGTGTTAAGGTTTAGTACCAAAAAGGCAAAGAACACATGAGAGAATAAATAAGATAATAAGGTGAGTGCTACAGATAAATTATTTTTTTTTATTTTTTTTTAGTTTTTATTTATGTGTATTTTAACTTAAATGCTAATTCTACACTCAAAATTTAAAACAGTATACAATTCTTTGATATATGTAGTCATTCTCTGCCTTCCCCATTTTTTAAATTTGCCATTTCGTCTCTCATTTATTTTTTCATTTCAACGTTTTAGTTTTGTTCTTTTTTTGTTCGCGTCTGATGTGTAGGTTTCAGAAGCGTTGTCGAAAGATGAGCCGACTTTTTGATTTCATGAGCTAATATTGACTAATCTGCAACCCACCTATGGAGCTCGTAAATAATAAGAAACTTTAGACCAAGGGTATACTGGTTACAAACTATGCGCAAAATCCAACCGCCACCATTTTATAAGATATTATTCCTCTCATTTGTTTTCTTTCGAATGTTATCTTTTGGAATTACAGTTGCCAAAATTGTCATTGAAAATTTTTCTTCATTAAACAATGGCTGTTCATTCAAGATGTACATAGTGAAAAAACTGTTGGCATCATAACCAGTGCCGGATTTGGGCATCGGGGGGCCCGGGGCAAACCCTATAAAATGGGCCCCCAAAAGTAAGATTTTGAAGATTTTTCAACTTTTTGTTTTCAATGTTGTGTATTCGTATTTTTATATTTTTAATGTTTTTTGCAATTTAGGAAAAACTAAGACAACTATTTTGTTCATTCAAATTATTATTTTATAATTTATTTTGCAGTATTATCAATGATATAGTATTATTGTAGGAAATATTCAGGCCAAATATTGCTTACTACCGATGTCCTACAAAAAGGGTACTTTAAACACTGCAGTTCTCAAAAATGACGACATATTATTTAAATGAAGAAAAAATTACGAACATTTATTTTAATATTTTTGCTAAAACACCAAGATACTGCATCCAATTTTACAGCGTTAATGTCATCTTATTCAGATAGGTATAACATATATTTTAAAAATTCATTCGAATTCATACAATTTATGAAAATTCTAGAACTTAGCGTTCATTTTAACACCTATCAATGTGGAAAAAATTTCATTAGGATTGCAATATTCTACGAGTATTTTAAGATTCAGATTGAACAAAGTTAGTACGCCAGGAAGCAACTTTGACAATGAATTCTAAAAACAAAATGACAGTGAAACAGATGTGTAAAATCACTTTTCTGAGATGTTTCTGGAAACTAGATTTTCAAAACTAACCCAAATTTTCCAGGGAAATTTCCAGAAATCAATATCTTCTTTTTCCCATGATAACATCTGTCCTCAATAAACTTTTGCAGATGAATATTAAGGACAAACATCTTGAAGTCCCGCTTCAACAGTGCATCAGAACTTCAGATGCACAAATGTCAAGAAGCAAGATTCAAACAACAGTACATTTAATTATTATGTTCTTACTCACTTGTAATAAGCTTAAAATAAGAAGCTCAGGTGCGCTGGTTTTGTTTATGAAGAGATTTGTGCTTTCAAAATCGTGAGTAGGTGCCAAAGCCGGCCATTGTGGCGGCCATTTTGGGATTCTAACAAGTCTATCCTTAAGTAGTTTGTTTTCAGAATATGATCGTATAATCAACAGACTAATGTACAAGTATTGTTTAACCCTTTGGAGCCGGATTTTTTTGCCAGTGCTGCCGCTACCGTGCTGGTGTGGAACACGTTTGTTATGCTTGGTTTCATCGCCGGGGTCATATTGACCCCTTCGGCTCCAAAGGGTTAAGTTACTCCGAAAAACTCAATCTTTTAACGCACTTTTGTGCAGTAATTTTTACATAAATAAGTTTTTTTCTGATCTCAATAAATTGTTGAATACTGCAAAAATCTCTCTAGAGCTGAATTTGCTGCAACCAAGCAGCCTTAAAACAGTAACTCTGGGAAATACAAACATGTTCTAAACAATTGAATTGCCAAGCAATTAAAATATTGTTTTTCAGTTTAATCGAAAGATCAAAATTTCATTGCTTCAAAACATAAATTGACAAAACAGTTTTATGGCTTTAGAATTGCAGCACATATAGACTGTTTCAGAAATTATAAATACACTTTGTTTATTAAATTAAATGAACTGTTCTAATGATTTTTACCAACTTCTTTCAGAGTATAGCATATTGTACTCCATATTTTTATATTTCCTTTCAATTGTCTTGATATTTTAAAGAACAGTCGAGTTCTCTAACAAATAACTTAATTTTTCAAATTTGCATATGCACAAAGGTGATTTTTAATGATTTCAACATTATTTATCACTAAATACCAAAAATATCTAAATTTTTATCTCATTCGCTTTCTCAACAACTTGTCTAAGGAATGCCTTGTTCAATATTTGGGAAAAACCGATAAATGCATTTCCACAACATTTTTTCGGAGATCAAGTTTCTTATTTTTTAAGGTTTTCTACGGAAGATAAGAACTACCACACAGTTTCTTAGCTTTCCTGAACGCATTTAATCTAAACAAACTTATTTTTTAAGCTAAATCAATTCTTTAGATGACAAAGTTTGTCAAGCCATAAGGACGAAAGCAGTAAGCAGTAATTAAGACATTCGTTTGCTTAACGTTTGGTGCTACTGGTGTTGTTGAGAAATTTGAAACAAAACATTTTGTATTGAGAAGGCCCGTAATTGTGGTTCTTGATCAAATATGCCAGTAAAAATTACTCTTACCAATGGAGAAATATCTTTTATTATCGATACAGCCATTTTTATTGTGTTTGGAAATTAAATATTTTATCTTTGAGATTTTTTTCTTTTCTACTATGCTACATTTTTTGACCACTTTGTACAACTTCAAATATTAATCATCTTGTTTAAAGAGCCCTATTTTTTAACTTTTACCAGAAACATCAACAAAATTGGTATTATTTGCTTCGTTAGCATGTTTACTATAAGAGCTAGAAGAAACTTTTTTGGATATTGTGCTCAAATTGAAATGGCAGTTAATCGTTAGTGTATTTATAATTTCTGAAACAGTCTATACAAAAAAAAATCCCACAAAAACTTTAAATCCAATCTGCAAATAGTTCCAATGCTTCAAAATTATGAAATTATGGATTTCGATTTCAGATTATAAACAATCTAGAAGGGTATCCAATTATCTAGGACTTACAATAAATATGATCGTCTTTGATGTGCATTTTTATAGATTCGTTGAACAAAATATATAGTGCTTATGGATTCTTGCCCCCCCCCCCCTAATCGGGGGGCCCTGGGCACTTGCCCCCTTTGCCCCTCCCCCCTTAAATCCGGGCCTGATCATAACTGCTAATATGTTTTAATGTTTTGTCAAAGATTTGGAAATAAAGCTGAAACCCCTGCTTAAATTCATCAACGAATACCAACCAAAATAAGTCAATTATTGTGCATTTCATAAAAAGGTTGCAATTTAATGAGTCTGGGAATAGCGATAACAGTTTTCCGGGAAATGTTCCATTCCGGAAAATGGGTTTCCGGGAAATGGGACATTCCGGAAAAAGGTTTCCGGGAAATGGGTCATTCCGGGAAATGTTTTCCGGAAAATGTCTTTCCGAAAAATGAATTTCTGGGAAATGTAAGTAAAAGATATTTGAGCTAAATACTGTTCTTTTTCGTTCCAACTGTGGGGATTCCAGCGGATTTCATGGGTGTTCGAGGAGGTCTCATAGGCGTCCCAGGGGCGTTAGAGAGTTGATCAATGGATTTCAGAGGCGTTTCATGAGGTTTCAAGAGGCATATCAGGAGTTTTCAATGAGGCTTCAGGTTGTTTCAGGAGTGTTCCAGGAGTGTTCCAGGGTGTTCCAAGGGTTCCAGAGAGTTTCAGGGGTGTTCCAGGGGGTTCACTGAGCTTTATGGTCGTTCCGTGGGGTTTCAGGATAATCCAGGGTACTCCAGAGGGTTAAAGAAGATTTCAGGAGCGTTCAAACGGTTATCAAGGGATTTAAGGGGCGTTCCAGGTAGTGTCAGGGGTATTCGAAGGAGTTTCAGGGGATCCCTGGGGTGTTCTATGTGATTGTATGGACGTTCGAGTGTGTTCCGGTGAGTTTCAGGGGTTTTAGGAGAGTTCCAAGGGTTTTCAGGATATTTCAGGGGCGTTCCACAGAGTTCCAGGACTGCATCAGGGAATTTCCAAAATTTCCGGGGCGTTCCAGGGCTGTTTCAGGAGCGTTCCATGGGGTTATAGGGACGTTCCAATGAGTTTCAGTGGATTCCAGAGGGTTTCAGCAGTGTTCTTTGGTTTTTCAAGGCGTTTCAGGGACGTTACAGGGAGTTTCATGAATGTTCCAGGGAGTTTCAGAGCTGTTTCATGAAGTTATGTTTTTTTTTTCAAGAGTTCCAGCGGGTTTCAGGATTTTTCCTGGGATTTTTATGGAGTTTTGGAGCGTTTAAGAGGTTTTAGCGGATTTCAGTAGCGTTTCTTGAAGTTTCATGGAGCTTTAAGTAAGTTCCAGGGACGTTCCAGGGAGTTTCATTGGGTTTCAGGGAGTTTCAGGAGCATTACAAGGGTTTTCAAGAGGTTTAAGGGACGTTCCATATATGTATTTTCAATATATCCTGAAGCTCTGAAACGCCTCTAAAACACATGAATATTCCTTGGAAGCCGTCTGAATTACCCCGAAACACTCCTGCACACTAAGATTCAGATGTTCCAGCTCAGTATTTTTTTCACTGAGTTCAGTATTTTTTCCATCTTTTTACTGAGTTTTCAACAGCAGATTTATTTCGGTACACTCGGTAATCGTATTTACCGTTCCCAGTTAACGATATTTACCGTGCATCAGTAACTTTTGACAGTTTATAAGCTGAGCTCGATAACTCATTTACAGAATATCCGCAAAATAAACAACCGAGCGTACCGAGTTAAATCTGCTGTTGAGAACTCAGTAAAAAGATGCGGAAAATACCGAGCTGATCTTACTGTGTGTATTCCAATGAAAATTCTCAAACTCCTCGGAAAGATTCCTCAAATTTCCTTAGAAGCCCTAAGGACTATCGAGAACCCCTCCGAAACCCTTTTGAAATTCCTATGAAACTTCGAAATGAAAATCTGATAAATTTGTAGCAGAAAATCTTGAAAATGTCTACTATCGAAGTGAACCATTCAACAGCGAGAATAAGTCAACATTAGGAAGTTTCAGGATGCGTTCAGCAGTTGGATTCCAGACATCCGATTTAAATGTTCTATTTGCTCTTAGAAAATGGAATTCAATGGAAGGTATAAGTAGTCGACTCCAGACGCACGTTATTCTCCATTTGGGATATTCGTGTCATTAAGACTGTGCTCCATAGGATCCGCTACCGGGGGGTTCTAACTAAAGAGCTGGGGGTAATGGTGGGCCTTAAAAACAATTAAATCAAATATAAAGTGTTACTTAGGTTATGAGCACCAGAACTATGTTGGATGCTCCTTCCAGGTTAACATAACATTTTGCATCTTATAATAATCCCTTACCTCCATCTGTAATCCGTATGGATTCAAAGCGAACCGTTTAACTTTGCTTGATAATGCCTTAACACTCACTCCGAAACATTTATTTTATGACTCCGAAGATATTCCCTTCCGACAGCCATATTGTAGTGACATTCGCGAAAATATTACCCTCATAATGCTTTTCAGCACGTTTTCCTGAAAATATGACACAAAAAAATCGTGAGTTTCGTTCCAATTCCTCCTCCCACCAATTCAACGCTGCCTCCTTCGGAACCAATCGACTGGGAGCATATTTATTCCCATCGTTCGAAACATGCTCTCCGGGCAAAGAGCACAAAACTCCCGACAACAGTCAAGGATGCATTTTATTGAATTATGCTCAAGGTTCTTTTTTGCCCCTTTCCTGGCCGTCCGTCCGTGTATCCAAATCCGACGACGACGACGACGACGACTGTCTGCATCTCGTGCATCAGCATCAGAGTCCGTCCTTCCGTGCCTTCCTCCCGGCGCGCGATGCACCACCAATGATGCTGGGTGGTGTGCGTTCTGCTGGCTGGATGCATTTATGCTGCTGAATGCACTACTGCACACTGTTGCCAATTTTTCAGGCCGTTCGTCCTATATCGGGCCGGGTCGATCGTCCTCTCTGGGGCCTATCGTCGTCGTCGTTGTTGTCGGATGGGATGTCTGTGCTGATGGTTGATTGCCTGCTGGTGCTGCTTTTTATGACGTCGGGATTTGGATATCGGTTCGAGAGATTTGCACCATGCAATCCATCTGCTGCTGGACTGGATACTACTACACTGCAACAGACAGAGACCACGAAGGAGATTAACGCGTTGAAATGAATTAAGCAATAAAATAATTAAAGGCTGCAATTGGGCAGGGCATCAAGATGCGATAAGATTAATAATGGCAGTGTGGTAACTTCGGTCGACGGAGACGAAAAAAAGTTGAGTTTTGAAGTTTTTGAAGCTACTTTGCTTCACATAAATGGCATGTAAGCACTCCTGAGTAGGGTGTCCGCACTTATAAAAAAAATCGAAAAATGTCCAGTCCCACTACCCCTGGATTTAGCTGTATCAGATTCCCATAAGCTACGTTCAAAATTTGAGCGAAATCAGTCAAGCCTAACGGGGCTTAATAAAAAATCTAAAATTTAAGATTTCTGCATACATTTTGTAAAGTTTTCCCATACAAACTTCAAGCTTGTTGAGCGCCCCCTTAGGCTTGACCAATTTTGCTCAAATATTGAAGTAGCTTTTGGGTGTCCAGAATAACTGATACAGGGGGTAAGACATGATTTATTTCGAAATTTTTGTTTTTTTATATAAGTGTGAGCCACCCTATCAGGTATCAGAAGGCCGGCTCCAGAGGCACGTTCTCCTCCATTTGGGACATTTGTGCCATCGCCAAAATAACAGCCTATTTCATCATCTACCTGAGGGAAAAGGAAGGAAAAAGGATTTGGATGGGGATAGGCACAGGTAGGGAAATAGGAAAAATACCCTGGAAGAGGGTACTAACGCATAAGCGTACCACAATGGGTTCAAACAGCGCCCTGAAAAGGGCACTGTAATATCGCATAAAGCGAAAGAGAGCCTATAGCTCTTTACCACAGCGGGTTAAGAACAACAGAATATCCTGAAGATTCAGGTTTCTGAAGTCAGTTTCACTTAATAAGTGTTTACCGAATACTCGGAAACGCAGTTGCGCGAAAACTGGACAGTTGCATATCAAATGATACGAAGTTCCATAATCGGATTCACAGCTATCACAGGCAAATGAATCAGCTTGCTGAATATTCGCTATGTGATAGCTGAGTCGGCAGTGGCCAGTCAATGCTTTGATCAGAATGCTGCAATTCTGCTTTGACAGATTAGTTAGATACTTCGCCACCCGTAGAGTTGGCTCAGCACTATACAATTTGGTTTGACGACATGACTTCAAACTATTCCAATATTGTCTGTGTTGAGTGACAGCCCAGGTGTGAATCTGAAGCTTTACCCAACACTTCGATATCGGAAAAGCTGGCTCAGGGCCAATGAAGTCATGTGATGCTCCAGTGCGAGCTAACTCATCAGCCAATTCATTTCCAGCGATGGAAGAATGACCAGGTACCCATAGAAGGTGAACAGCGTTTGCTGAATTCAGCTCCTCGATTTGAGTTCGACAAGCGATAACTATATTCGACCTAGAGTTGGCCGAAGCAAGTGCTTTAATAGCAGCCTGGCTATCTGAACAGAAATATATTACTTTGCCCATTACGTGCTGCTGAAGTGCTGATTGCACTCCGCACATAAGAGCAAAGTTTCGGCCTGAAAAACGGTACAGTGTCTACCAAGTGAATAAGACTGATACAGCCTTAGCTCACGAGAATAAACACCAGCACCTGCTCGACCTTCGAGAAGGGAGCCATCAGTGTAACATACGATGCCGTCTGAAATACTTCTTTCCAGATAACTAGATGTCCACTCTTCCCGGGAAGGGAATTTCGTGGAAAATGTCCTATATGGAAAATTACAAGCAATTGTAAGATCACTTGGAGCAAGGACAACTTTGTCCCAATTCACCAAAAGTGGAAACAACGAGGTGTGTGTTGAACTGCGGTTCACAGGAGCTTCCTCTAGTAGACCGAGTACCCGTAACCGGTAAGTGCAAGAAAGTGCTTCTTGTTTGAGATGAATGTGTAGTGGGGCAACGTCAAAGAGAACTTCTAGCGCTGCCGTAGGAGTTGAAGAGAACGCTCCAGACATCGCCATTAAGCACATCCTTTGGAGATGGCCTAATTTTGATTGGACCGTTCTCACTTCACCCTTTTGCCACCACACAAGACATCCATAAGCCAAGGCCATACAAGCTTTCTTGATTCTGAACTCAATGTGAGGTGTCCAGGAAAGCTTGGAATCAAGAATGACTCCAACGTACTTTACCTGTTCAGTCACATCGATTTCAGAATCGAAGAGACGCAAAGGTCGAACGCCATTACGGTTTCGCCTATCCGTGAAAAGAACAATAGATGTTTTACTCGGATTAACCGAAAGGCCAAATTGGCGACACCAACCCTCAACTACCTGAAGGGCGCTTTGCATCAGGTCGAAAAGGGTGCTGATGCACATACCAACTAACAATGTTAGGTAGTCGTCGGCAAAACCATAAGTAGGAAAACCGCTATTATTGAGTTGCCTCAATAGCGTATCTGCTACGAGATTCCACAAAAGCGGTAATAAGACTCCCCCTTGGGGGCATCCACAAACACTCAATTTCCTAATCCCTGCTAGACGCAATGTCGAGAAGAGATATCGGTTTTTGAGCATTTGGTGAATCCAATTGGAAATCATTGGAGATATACCATGACTCCGTGCGGCTTCCAATATGGCATCGAAAGGCACGTTGTCAAAGGCACCCTCGATATCTAAGAAAACACCCAAACAAGATTGCTTTTGAGCGAATGCTTTCTCGATATCGTAAACAACCTTGTGTAAAAGAGTCACAGTGGACTTACCAGATTGGTAGGCATGTTGGTTCACATGAAGAGGCACGTTGGCCAAATGAACATCACGGATGTGATGATCCACAATGCGTTCTAAGCATTTCAGAAGAAAAGAGGTCAAACTAATAGGTCTGAAACTCTTTGCTTCTTCATACGACGCACGACCCACTTTCGGAATAAACTTTACAGTAATATCCCTCCAGGATTTGGGAATATACCCTGTAGCAAAACTGCAAACAAGTAGTTTTTTCAAAACATGTTCGAAATAATCAAATCCCTTCTGAAGCAAAATAGGATAAATCCCATCTGCCCCAGGAGATTTGAAAGGAGCAAAGCTATTAAGAGCCCCCTCAATCGATTCTATAGTTACAATACTCCGAGCCGAAGCTAAAGAATCATAACTACAAGATAAGACATTAGGATCATCCGAAGATGTAATATCCACACATCCAGGGAAGTGTGTGCTGAATAAGCATTCCAGAACTTCCTCATCAGAGGAAGTCAGATCGCCATTTGGCAAACGAAGCTCGTTCACCCGGAAATCCTTAGATTTCGCAAGGATTTTGTTTAACCGACTGACTTCACTCAAGCTGGAAACATTTGTACAAAGGTTTTTCCAGCCGGATCGTTCAGCAGACCGGAGAGCTTTCCTGTAGGCCTTGCGAGCCGACCTGAAAGCCTCCGAACCAGCCGAACGTCGTCTGTTCCAACTCTTTCTACATTGTTTCCTGAGTTTCGCCAGATCAGAGTTCCACCAAGGGGTTCCTCTTGTGATCTTCACAGACCGTAGAGGGCATGCTTCTTCAAAAGCTTCCATGATGAAGGTCGTTGTAGTATCAACGGCATCATCTAAATCACTTGGGAGTGTCAATGGATGGTGAATATCCATGAAATTTGGCTGCAACCAAATCAGTATAAAGATCCCAGTTTGTTGACCGAGGATCCTGAAACGCAATGTTTGCGAAGTAACATTTAAATGTTCAAAAAAGACATAGCGATGGTCAGATAAAGATTCTTCATCTGACACATGCCAATTGGTCAGCTCGTGACTAATTCTGCTAGAGCAAAGCGTTATATCTAACACTTCCTCTCTAGCAGATACCATGAAGGTTGGGCGGTTGCCTATGTTAAGTAATGCAAGATCTGTACTACTTAAGTACTCCATCAAACTGGAGCCTCTCAAGTTAATGTCTGAGCTGCCCCAGATGATATGGTGAGCATTAGCATCACTGCCAACAATTAGCGGAAGGCCTTTTGAAGTGCAGTATGCGATGACTTGTTTGAAAGCATCCGTAGGGGATGGTTCATCATGTGGTAAATACACAGAACAATAGACGTATTTCCTGTTGAGGTTTCCAACAGATACATCAATTGTGATAGCACATACATCTCTGGTGGTTAGTTCAGAGATGAGTGTAGCAACTATTGCGTTGTTGACAAGCACACAGGCTCGAGGCATGACACGCGAGTTTGCCATTTCATGTTTACTGAAAGTGGCAAACACCGGGTTCACAAGGTTTCCTAGATTGAAATTTCCCTTACGAAAGTAAGGTTCTTGTACCAAGGCCACTTGGGCTGTACCATTTTGCATAAATCTGCAAAGATTGATCGTTGCTGTTCTTTTATGCTGAAGATTGATCTGAGCTATCCTAACCGTAGCCACTACCCAAACTAGGTAAGATTAAACTCTTCGCAACAACAGCACAACAAAGAACAGCAACAATAAAACCAAATCGGTATCGATTGGAAAACGCCAAAGGCGAGGATACACAGAATACACTGTGTATATCGCATAATGCGAACCCATGTAGGTGAAAATTTAAACTAATTAACAACATCTTCATAATCCCGCCCTTATTTAGCCTCAAGTGAGACTAAAGAAGGGCAGCTGATTGTCTCGGAGAAACACAAGGTCCACTGCACCATTGCTCCGGTTAGCGCAGTAAGGGCTACATACTGTGGAGGGCGCCCTGGTACTCCACAGGCTCCGTTAGCGGTTAGGTTTTTATTAGACCCCCCTAGCCATTTATTCCTAGGCACGGTAAGCATAAAGCCGCATCACACCATGAATTAGGGGTCACCTGTTGGTGGATTCTTACCACCGGAACAGGCGGTCCGTAGTGTTATTCTTACCCAATTGAGACAATCGCTACCGACACTACACAGCTATCTAGGCTGATCGAGAAAAGAAGTTAATATTGATGATTAACTTCATACGGACTCGAACAGCCGACAAAAGATTTCTGCATACATTTTGTAAAGTTTTCCCATACAAACTTCAAGCTTGTTGATCGCCCCCTTAGGCTTGACCAATTTTGCTCAAATTTTGAAGTAGCTTTTGGGTGTCCAGAAAAACTGATACATTAGGTAAGACATGATTTATTTCGAAATTTTTGTTTTTTATATAAGTGTGAGCCACCCTACTCCGGAGTCGAGATATTGGCAGAGTTTTATGATGCCGTATGCCTAAGCTGTTGTGTCCTGTATGTACCAATTCACATGAAAATTGGTACACAGGTAGACACGGTTACTACTTTCAGTGGATAAAAAATCAAGTGGATAGGAAATAAAAAAAAGAATCGGGCGTACTTGCTACAAAGTATTATTTGAACTTTATGATAGATTTCACAAAGTATCGCATACTGCAATTATTTTTATAATATTTTAAGCCAATAGCAAAATATCTAAATTATTTTGTGATTTTCCAAAACCATTCTTCGAGGTAGATTCTCATCATCTGATAATTTTCTCAAGCTATATGTCAGCACAACTTCTCTAAACAAAGCATCTACTCAAAAATGTTAAAAAAGTACTGTTAGATTACGTTAAGGGTTACCCCAAACCTCTTCTCTTATTTGTGGTAATTTTTTCTGTTTTATTGAGAAGGACCATGCTGAGAGTGTCTAGCTTTCCCGTTTAGGCCAAGATCTTTGCGTAAAGTAAGACGAATCCATACTACTTTTTAATCAATTCTTGATATTCTTCTGCATCCCAACATTTGAAACATGGCTTGCTACACTATCGAAGAATTCCTCCCTCTACATGGAGGGGAAATCATCTAGAGGAATCCAGTCTAGGAGGAATATCGGAAGTAATTAGGGGACGAATCTCTGTAATAATACTGGGAGCAATCCATGAAAAAATTCTGTGATAATTCCTAAATGGATCTCAAGGAAAAGCCGGAGCAGATTCCTGAAATAACTCCGCAAGTAGTCTTGGAAGGAATCAAGAAAAAAATCCTTAAAAAACCGCTCAAGGAATCTCAAAAGGACTCCTAGAGAAATCATTGAAGAAATCTCAGAAAAGTATGAATGAAGGAATCTGGGGTGGAATCCCTGTAGTTTTGATGGAATTCCAGGTAAAGTCGCTGACGATATTCCGGAAGAAAACCCAGGAAGAATTCTGAAGGAGTCCTTTAATGAATCTTGAACTTATCCCTGGAAGAATCTCAAAAGCAATCCATTTGAATATTCTGGAGATGCTCTAGAAAGAATCCCTAATGGACTGAAAGAATCTGGCAGGAATCCCTGATGGAATCACAGGGGAAATTCTGAGAGGAATTTCGGGAAGTATTCCTGAAGGAATCATTAAATTAATCTCTTGAGGAATCTTGGGAAACCTCGAAGGAATACCGGGATAAATGTTTAAAGAAAATCTAGGAAAACCCAATGAAGAAATTACGGTTGAACGATTGCAATTTCTGAAAGGATATTTAAGAGGAGAGACAGGAGTGTTGGCGTAGACCCAATAAGCCACCCGTAAAATCCCCATTGCGAATAACATAGGAGAAAATACGACTCGATACAATCGGCAAAGAACCACGCGACGAAATAAGGACTACGATTGGAAACATGGAACATGGAATTGCAAGTCACTAGGTTTCGCAGGATGTGACAGGATAATCTACGATGAACTACATTCCCTCAACTTCGACATCGTGGCGTTGCAGGAACTTGGTTGGACTGGACAGAAAGTGTGGAAAAGCGGGCATCGAGCGGCTACCTTCTACCAAAGCTGTGGCACCACCAATGAACTGGGAACAGGATTTATAGTCATTGGCGTAACTAGGATTTTTTCCTGGAGGGGGCCCAGGGGGGGCCTGACTTGAGATGAATTTTAAGCGGGATGGGCGCCCGATATGTGAATATGCAAATCAGTATTGTAGTTTTGAGTAATCAAAATGACTGTTTCAGATTTGTTCATAGTTTTGTAAACTATATGAGTACGAACAATTCCTCCAAGATTTTTCTCCATAGCTTAATTCAGTGATTCCATCTTGGCTTCTTCCAGAAATTCAATCAAGAATACATCTAGGGATTCCACTAAACATTTTTTCGGGGATTTGTCCTGGGATATCTTTAGAGGTTCCTCCAGTAATTATTCCAGTGCTTTTTTCGAAGTTTCCTTCAGGAATTTCTCCAGAGATCTTTTAAAGTATTTCTGCAGGTATTCAGAGATTTCTACAAGGATATCTCCATATATGCCTTCCAAAATTCCACTAGAGATTGCTCCAATAATTACATCTGGAATGATTCGAAGTATTTCTGCAGGAATGTATTCCAGAAATTCTTTTAGAAAAATTTACTTAGAGATTCTTAAAAAACACTCCAAGAATTGCTTGAAAAATTTGTACAAAAAAACCTTTAGGGATCCTAGTTTTTTTTTTATGTGTATTAACGGTATTTTTAGCACTAGGCTAGTTCATCTCGGGACCCACGCTTTACTTCCCTTCCGAAGGAAGAACTCACATTTTGCGAGTTTGTCGGGAGTGGGATTCGATCCCAGGTCCTCGGCGTGATAATCAAGTGTTTTAACCATCCCACCAGGTCCGCTCCACTAGGGATCCTAGTATTCCTTCAACAATTACTGCAGACATTGATTTCATTTTTTTTATCCAGGACTATTCCTCCAAAAAATTTTCCAGGTATTCGCTAAGAAAGCTCTCCTGAGATTCCATAAAGAGTTCCTAATGGGCCTTGCTTCCGGGATTCCTCATCGGGTTTCTTCAGAAATTACTTCAAGAGTTCCTCCAGGGATTCACCGGAAATTTCTTCTGTTATTCTTCTCTCTCTCTCTTCTTGGCGTAACGTCCTCATTGGGACAAAGCCTGCATCTCAG
The DNA here is from genome assembly GCF_035046485.1 of Aedes albopictus. NCBI lineage: Eukaryota > Metazoa > Arthropoda > Insecta > Diptera > Culicidae > Aedes > Aedes albopictus. Next base: position 211,866,881 of record NC_085137.1, read on the forward strand.
CTTAGTGTTCTATGAGCACTTCCACAGTTATTAGCTGAGAGCTTCCTCTGCCAATGACCATTTTGCATGTGTATATCGTGTGGCAGGCACGAAGATACTTTATGCCCAAGGAATTCAAGGAAATTTCCTTTACGAAAAGATCCTGGACCGACCGGGAATCGAACCCGTCACCCTCAGCTGTCAGTCTGTTATTCTTACAAAAACGAATTCCGAGATTAATTTAAACATTTCTAGAAGAACTCTTATTGGGATTCCTTCATAAACTCCCGCAGGAATTAATCCAGGATTTCAGGATATCCTCAGGAATTTCAGCGGTTTCTTCAATATTTCCCCTGAGAATTCTTCAGAAAATCCTCCTGGTATTCCCTCAGAAAACGAACTTTGTATTTCATCAGGAATGAATCTTGAGATTCCTCCAGGAACTCCTTCGGAAATTTCTCCCGGATTTTTTTTCAATAAATTATTCCAGGTATTCCTCCTGGCATGCCTCTAGGATTTCATTCAGACATTTCTCTAGAGACTTCTGCAAGAGTTCTACCAAGAATTTCTCCAGGTATTAACCCAGGTATTTCCTCAGGAATTACTCCAGGAATTTATTCAAGTTTGGATCCAGGAATTCTTCCATGAATTCCTCCGAAAATTCTTCCAAGAATTTCTTCTCTAGGGTTGCACATTCCTCCATGATTTATTTCATGGATCCCTCCAGTAATTCCACCGATGATTCCTGCAGTAATTCCTCCAGAAAATCTTCCAGGAACTCCACCAGAAATTCGTTTCTGAATTCCTCTAAAAATTTCTCCAGGAATTCCTTCAGAAATTTCTCCATGGATTCCTTCCAGAATTCCTCTAGAGATTCTTCCAGGATTTCATTCAGGGATTCTCAAGATATTCATTTAGGGATTCCTCCTGCAGTTCTTCCATGAATAGTTCCACAGATTTTCCCCAAGATTTCCTATAGAGATTTGTCCAGGAATTCCTCCAGAGGTTCTCCCAGAAATTGTTTCAGGGATTCCTCCAGGTTTTTTTTGCAAGAATTCCCCCAGGGATTCTTCCAAGTAATTCTCTAGAAATTCCTCTAAGGATGATTCCAGGAATTCCTCAAGAGGTTACTTAAGTATTACCCCAAGAATCCCTTCAGAAAGTTCTCCAGGAATTGATCCAGGAACTCCCATAGGAATTCTTTTAGAAATTACTACCGCAATTCCTTCAGGAATTCCTCCTGGAATTCCTCCAAAAATTCCTCTGGGAATTCCTCTAGAAATTTCTCTTGGATTTTCTTCAGAAATTTCACTGGAGTTTCTTCAGAAATTTCTCTTGGAATTTCTTCAGAAATTTCTTTTGGAATTTCTTTAGAAATTCCTCCATTAAATGCTTCCAGAATTTCTCTCGAGATTCCTCCAGGAATTCATTCAAGAATTCTTCCAGAGATAGTTCCAAGGAATTCCCACAAAAATTCCTTTACAGATTAATCCAGGAATTCTTCCTGGGATTCCGCAAGGAATTTATCCATAACTTCCTGCAGGAATTTGTCCAGAACTTTCCAGGCATTCCTCCTGAGGTTTCTCCAGAAATTGCTTTAGGGATTCCTCCAGGGATTTTTCAAAGCATTTTCCCTGGGATTCTTCCAAGAATTTCTCTAGAAATTTCTCTAAGGATTCCTCCAGGAATTCATTCATGAATTCTTCCAGAGATAGTTCCAAGGAATTTCCACAAAAATTCCTTTACAGATTAATCCAGGAATTCTTCCTGGGATTCCGCAAGGAATTTATCCATAACTTCCTGCAGGAATTTGTCCAGAACTTTCCAGGCATTCCTCCTGAGGTTTCTCCAGAAATTGCTTTAGGGATTCCTCCAGGGATTTTTCAAAGCATTTTCCCAGGGATTCTTCCAAGAATTTCTCTAGAAATTTCTCTGAGGATTCCTCTAGGAATTTTTCAAGAGGTTTCTTTAGAAAATTTTCTGGGATTTCTCCAGCAATTCATCTATAGATTGCTTCGGGAGTTCTTCTAAAAACTCCAAACTCCACTAGATTGCTCCCAGAATTCTTCTGAAAACTCCACCAGGAACTCATCTAGAAATGTATCCAGAGATTACTCCAGGCATTAGTCCAGGAATTTCTCCAGGGTTTTTTAAGGAAATTCCCCAGGGTATCCTCCAGGGATTTCGTAAGGAATTTCTCGAGATTCCTCCAGGAATTGATACAGGCATGTCTCCAGGAATTTATCCAGGGGTTACTCCAGGCATTCCTCCAGAAGTTCCTCCAGAGATTTCTATAGGGATTCCTCCAGGCATTAATCCAGGATTCCTTCAGCAATCAGTACCGCAATTTCTCCAAGAATTTATCTAGAAAATCCTTCAGGGATTCATTTAGAAATTACCCCAAGAATTCCTCCCGGAGTTTATTCAAGAAATATTCCAATAATTCTTCCTGGGATTCCTGAATGATTTCCTCCTGAGATATATCTAGGAATTCCTTCAAATATTTTTTCAGGAATCCTCCAGGAAATCCTCAAGGGATTCTTTTAAAAATTTCCCCACAAATTCTTTCTGGAATTTATTCAAGAATTATTCCAGGTATTCCTCCTGGCATTCTTCCAGGATTTCATCCAGGCATTTCTCCAGGGACTCCTCCAGGAGTTCTACCACGAACTTCACCAAAAATTACCCCAGGTATTTCTTCAGGAATACTTTCGGGATTCAGGAATGGATCCAGGAATTCCTCCAAGAATTTCTTCGGAAATTCGTACAGCAATTCCTTCAGGAATTGTTCCAAGAATTCCTCCAGAAATCCTTCCAGGGTTTCCCCCAAGAATTATTCCAGGAATTTCTTCTCCGAGGTTTCCTCTACAGATTCCTCCAGGAATTATTTCATGGATTCCTCCAGAAATTCCTCCGATGATTTCTCCAGTAATTCTTCCAGAAATTCCTACTGAAATTGCTCCTGTAAGTCCTCCAGAAATTCCTCTGGAAATTTCTGCTGGAACTCTATTAGAAATTCCTCTCAGAATTCCTCTGGGAATTCCTCTAGGAATTTCTTTAGGAATTTCTCTACGAATATATTCAGAAATTTCTCCATGGATTCTTTCCAGAATTCCTCTGGAGATTCTTCCAGGAATTCATTGAAGGATTCCTCAAAGAATTGATTAAGGGATTCCTCCTGGAATTCATCCATGAATAGTTCCATGGAATTTCTCCAAGATTTCCTATAAATATTTGTGCAGAAATTCCTCCTGAAATTCCACCTGGAACTTGTCCGGAAGTTCCTCCAGAAATCCCTCCTAAGGTTCCTCCAGAAATTTATTTCAGGGATTTCTCCAGGGTTCTTTCCAAGAATATCTCCAGGGGTTCTTTCAAGATTTTTTGTAGAAATTTCTCTAAGAAATTTTGCGGGAATTCCTTATGAGGTTTCTTCAGAAATACTCCAGGATTGATTGATTGATTGATTTATCTTTATTTGAGAGACTTTCAGCCCTTGGCTGGTTCGTCTCTAATACTCCAGGAATTCCTTCAGAACGTCCTTCAGGAATTCATATAGGAATTCCTTCAGGAATTCCTCTGGGAATTCCTCAGAAATTACTACCGCAGTGTCTCCAGGGGCTCCTCAAGAAATTCCACCAAGATTTACCGTAGGTATTTCTTTAGAAATTCCTACAGGAATTTCTTCAGAAATTGATCCATGAATCCCTCCAAGAATTTCTTCGGAAATTCCTACAGCATTCCTCCAGAAATTTCTGCAGGAAATCCTTTAGAGATTGCTTCCGATATTCTTTCAGGAGATTCTTCAGGAAATTCTATAGGAATTTTTCCAAGGGATTCCTCCGGAAATTCTTTCAGGTTTCCTCTAGGAATAAATCCATGAATTTCAACTCCAGGGATTCCTCTAGAAATCCGTCCAGGAGTTATTTCACGGGTTCTTCTAGAAATTCCACCAGGAATTCCTCCAAGAATATACCAGAGATTCCTGCAGGGATTCCTCTAAGCATTCTTCCGTGAGATTCCTCCAAGAATTCCTCCTGGAATTCCTCCAGAAATTCCTCTGGGAGTTCTTCTAGAAATTTATCTTAGAATTTCATCAGAAATTTCTCTAATGCTCCAGGCATTACTCCAGGAACTTCTCCAGGGATGCCTCCTTCAGAAATTTATCCATTAACTTTGGAGTCAAGGGCTGAAAGTCTCTTTAAAAAAGACAAATCAATCAATCAATCCATTAACTTTTCCAGGGAATCCGCCAGTAATTTGTCCAAAAAAATTTCTAGGATTTCCTCCAGAAATCCATCTTGGCATTGCTGAGAAAATTTGCTTATGATTTCACAAAAAAAATGTGCCTGTGATGCTTCGTTCTATGATTTTTCAAAGTAGGTGGTGTCTGTGGAAAATGTTTGATTTTCAATGGAGTTTTCCGGAAAATTAGGCGACCCTGATTTTTTTTCAATTTAGTTTTTCAAATATATATGATCCCTACCTAATTTCATTAACCTTCAGAAGCTTCATACCAATTTGTACGACAATAAAAAAAATCCCCTAATGCTCCAGGCATTAGTCCAGGAACTTTCCAGAGATTCCGCATTGAATTTTTCCAGAAGGTTCTCCCGGATATCCTCCAGAAATACACCTAGGAACTCCTCCTGTGATTTCTTGAAGAATTCCTCTAAGGATTCCTCCAGGAATGCATCCAGAAATTCCTCCAACGATTCATCTAAAAAATTTTCTAGTAATTTCTACAAGGGTTTCTGATGCGGATTCTTCAGATTTTTTTCCTGAAATTCCTAGCATTCCTCTCTGATTCATGTAAAGAATTGTGAGTGATATCGATTTCAATATCATAGACGATGAAAAAACGAGTTTTTTCACAATCCGAATGGTTTTCTATGAAACTAAGAAACACAGCCAGCTACACTGAACTATAAACCATATTCCAATGTTTTTGTTCAGCCAGAGTGAACTGAGTGCGAAGTACTGAAAAATTAAATGTAATTATATCAATGATTTCAAATAATTTACATGTATTCCTCGTCTCTGATGATTCATGAAGGCTTTTAAGTTACATGTGTGTGGAAAAGTTTCAAATAATCTTTGCTGTTGTTTATTTGTGAGTGGTTGAACTTTAAGCTTAATTATCTCGGAATAAAGTTTTTGGCGCTTAGTTCGGTTTAGCAGAACCCCGGCCAATTGCTTTTCGGATTCCTCCAGGAATTCATCCAGGGATTCCTCCAGGTATACTTTCACAAATTACTCCAGGGATTCCTGTAGGTATTGCTCCGAGAATTCTTGTAATGATTTATTCCGAAATTTCTCTCGGATTTTTTTTTAATTTATTCAGCGGTTAGTTAAAAAATTACAGTATTCCGTTCATAATGTTTTTCAGGGTTTCACCCCAGGGTTTTTTTAGGATTACTTGTAGATTTTTTGAATGATTTGAAGGATTTCTAGAGGAATTCCTCCAGCGATTTGTATTGAAATTCTTTTAGATAATTTTAGAGGGACATAGAAGCCAAGAAATTCTCCAAGAAGTCATCCAGGAGTTCTTTCACAATTATCTCATGAATACCAAGTCTTTTACAAGTCCAATCATGAATACCTTCAAACTTACGATTACATCTTGCAGCACCAGCTTTTAAATATATTAAAACTCCCTCAATGACCATTTAAATTTGTGCGTTGTTTGATAGACGCAAAAATACTCCTGGCCCACGAAATAAAAGAAATTAATAGTGACCGACTAGAAATCACCTCCAGCATGGTTTTAATGAATACACATGCGTTTACGCTTCAGCTACGTACATCTATTCTCACTAGGAATTCACAAACTTTTGCTGGAATTCCATTGCAAATTCAACCAGAGTTTTTATCCACATGATACTTGATTTCCATAAAGAATCACTAAACCATATTTTGCAGTAATGCTGCTAGAAAATTCAAAGATTCTTAAAGGTACCCATCCAGGAATTCCTGGAAATTATCATTTAGATTTAATTTCTCAGCGATTTAAAAAAGAAAATGTACAAAGTATTGCTTTTTATATAATTCTGATTATATAATATTTCCAAACAAAACTAACTAATTACATAGACCATTTTGGACAATGATCTTGTAAAGAGTGACAAGTTGAGAATTGTCTCCAATAACTGTCAATTTAAACACATATTATGCCAATTAAATTTCTATTACTGTACGTGCAGTTGAAACCCGGAATTTTCGACTAGCGAAGTTGGATTTTTCTCCAAATCCGTGCGTCGGACCTAACTTCGGAAGTGGTGCGCTGTATAGCTGTTTGCTATACAGCGCACCACTTCCGAAGTTAGGTCCGACGCACGGCTTTGGAGAAAAATCCAACTTCGCTAGTCGAAACTCCGATTTTCAACTAAATTGAGAATATAGATCTATATTTGTCACCACGACAGTGGTTTTCAGATTTTTTTTTTCTAATTTTCATATATAAAGTCATGAACAATTTCTGGGGGGGGCCTGGCGGATTCTGGGGGGGGGCCTGGCCCCCCTGGCCCACCCTCTAGTTACGCCAATGTTTATAGTGTTGGGCAAGATGCGACAACGTGTGATCGGGTGGCAGCCGATCAACGCAAGGATGTGCATGTTGAGAGTTAAGGGCCGTTGCTCGCCGCGTGACGTGAAAATCGTTGTCGGCGACATGAACGCGCAGGTAGGAAGGGACGATATGTACAGACCGGTAATCGGGCGAAACAGCCTGCACGCCGTATCGAATGATAACGGCCAGCGATGCGTAAACTTTGCAGCCTCCCTGGAGATCACCCGACCACCAAACAGAAAACCAAATCGACCACGTTCTAATCGACGGCAAATTCTTTTCGGATATTACCAATGTCCGCACATATTTCATTTATTTAGTTCACATCAAATTCATGATAATACTGAATCAACAATTTGCCGCCATAATACTCGATTTGCAGCTGCAGCTCTCCATCCTCGGTCACGCCCAACACTCGCCAGATCACGCTCCACCTGGTCCGCCCATCGTGCTCTCTGCGCTCCACGCCTTCTTGTACCAACCGGATGGTTAGCAAACACCAACTTTGCAGGGTTGTTGTCCGGCATTCTTGCAACATGCCCTGCCCACCGTATCCTTCCAGCTTTGGCCACTTTCTGGATACTGTGTTCGCCGTAAAGTGCAGCGAGCTCGTGGTTCATCCTTCTCCGCCACACACCGTTCTCCTGCACACCGCCGAAGATCGTTCTTAGCACCCGTCGCTCGAAAACTCCGAGTGCTTGCAGGTCCTCCTCGAGCATCGTCCATGTCTCGTGTCCGTAGAGAACCACCGGTCTTATTAACGTCTTGTACATGGTACATTTGGTGCGGGGGTGAATCTTTTTTGACCGCAGTTTCTTCTGGAGCCCATAGTAGGCACGACTTCCACTGATGATGCGCCTTCGTATTTCACGGCTCACGTTATTGTCAGCCGTTAGCAAGGAACCGAGGTAGACGAATTCTTCTACCACCTCGAAAGTATCCCCGTCTATCGTAACATTGCTGCCAAGGCTTTCCAAGCAACCAAAAGTTCGGATTCCACTTGAAGAACGAACTCAGAAGTTCAAGTTCGGTTCAATTCCAGGTTTCGTTGAACTTAATTCTCCAAAAAGTTACTCTTGTATTGTTTATGAACTTGGAAGTACATGTACAAGCTTTTGACTTCTCTTCAAAACGACATTAAAGTCGAAAAAAGGTTCAAAAAGAACTTATGTTGAACTTTAAAACAGAGTTCAATCAAATATTAACCGAACTCATGTTGAACTTTTGCGTGCCTTTAAAATTCAAATATAGTTCATTTGAACATATCCCAACAACTTGAAATCATCCGTTCCGAACTTGTTTCGAACTTGTTTTGAACTTGTTTTGAACTTACTACTGAAAGTTCGGAAAAATATTAACCGTACCAAAAGTGAACTTTACTTGAACTTCGGCGACAGCGGGGCCGGGGAGAAGTTCTCATTCAATTAAATCACTCGGAAATCGAGCTCAGCAGCCACAGCTTGTGTTAATTCCACAAGTACACTTTGTTCCACTATAATATTTGAACGTACTTACTTGTAATCAACGCAAAGGATCCGTATTGTGTGGATCAAAGGCTGCCCCCGCAGCAGAAAACTGTTCCCCCCAGGATGCCGCCGGGGGTTTTTCGGCTGCGCACAAAAATTTTCCAGCTTTGCTGGATGTTTTCACACCCGTCTCACTTGGTACTGCAGCGCACCGGTAATCGACGCAATCGTATTCACTGAAACCTAAACCGAAAACTTATAATCTTTTCTTGAAATCGATTAACTGGCCTTAATTTATTGCTCTGCACTGCGAATCACAACAAACTGAAAATGTCAAACTGCGTAAGTTCACAAGAAGTTCCACGTGAACTTCTTTCGAACTTTCGACTTCAAAAACTATTCCAAGTTCAGAGAAAGTTCACACGCGAACCTGATTGAGCTCTACTATATGATATCAGCACATTGAGTAAAATCCAACAGTGCATAACAACACATACATGGAGTAGTGGTTAGGCACCGACTTTCAACGAGGAGATCCCGAGTTCAAATCTCAGTAATTAAAAAACATCTAACATTATTTCAAGGAATTAGTCAATTTGGATTCCACATGAACTAATGGTTCTTAATAATAAATTACTTTTGAGGACTAAACATTTTGTTTTTTCATTTTTTCGAAGTTTATTTTTAAGCTGAATAGCGTTGCTTTCAGCGACACAAGTGTACTTTTTGTGAACTGAAGTTCGGTTAATTACTTAAAAAGTGAGCTGAATAGAATGCTATTCATATACCTTCGAATAGCTGATTAAGCCCAAACATGCTATTTTATCCGAACTTTTGGTTGCTTGGGTTGTCCTGTCTCGCTCAGTCCCACCTACCAGCATGTACTTTGTCTTAGCCGCATTCACCACCAGTCCAACCTTTGCTGCTTCACGTTTCAGGCGGGTGTACTGTTCTGCCACCGTTCCAAATGTTCTGGCTATAATATCCATGTCATCCGCAAAACAGACAAATTGGCTGGATTTCGTGAAGATCGTACCTCGGCTGTTGAGCCCGGCTCGTCGCATAACACCTTCCAGGGCGATGTTGAATAGTAGGCAGGAAAGTCCATCACCTTGTCGTAGTCCCCGTCGAGATTCAAATGAACTGGATAGCTCACCCGAAATCCTTACGCTGTTCTGCACACCGTCCATCGTTGCTCTTATCAGTCTAGTCAGCTTCCCGGGAAAGCTGTTCTCGTCCATAATTTTCCATAGCTCTGTGCGGTCGATACTGTCGTATGCCGCTTTGAAGTCGATGAACAGGTGATGCGTTGGGACCTGGTATTCACGGCATTTCTGGAGGATTTGCCGTACGGTGAAGATCTGGTCCGTTGTCGACCGGCCGTCGATGAAACCGGCTTGGTAACTTCCCACGAACTCATTTACTTTAGGTGAAAGACGACGGAAGATGATCTGGGATAGCACTTTGTAGGCGGCATTCAAAATGGTGATCGCTCGAAAGTTCTCACACATTAACTTGTCGCCTTTCTTGTGGATGGGGCAGATTATCCCTTCCTTCCACTCCTCCGGTAGCTGTTCGGTTTCCCAGATCTTGACAACTAACTGGTGCAGACAGGTGGCCAACTTTTCCGGGCCCATCTTGATGAGTTCCGTTGCGATACCGTCCTTACCAGCCGCTTTGTTGTTTTTGAGCTGGTGGATGGCATCCTTAACTTCCCTCAGCGTGGGAGTTGGTTCGTTCCCGTCCTCTGCTGCACCAACATAGTCATTTCCTCCGCTGCCTTGGTCCTCCGTGCCTACATTCTCTTCGCCATTCAGGTGCTCGTCGAAGTGCTGCTTCCACCTTTCGATTACCTCACGTTTGTCCGTCAGGAGGCTCCCTTCCTTATCCCTGCATATTTCGGCTTGCGGCACGTAGCTTTCCGGGATGCGTTGAGCTTCTGGTAGAACTTGCGTGTTTCCTGTGAACGGCACAGCAGTTCCATTTCCTCGCACTCCGCTTCTTCCAGGCGGCGCTTTTTCTCCCGGAAGAGACGGGTCTACTGCTTCCGCTTCTGTCTGTATCGCTCCACATTCTGTCGGGTTCCATGCTGCAGCATTACCGCCCGCGCTGCATCCTTCTCCTCCAGGACCGCTCTGCACTCCTCGTCGTACCAATCGTTTCGTCGACTCCGTTCTACGTACCCGATAGTGCTCTCGGCTGCGTTGTTGATGGCTGCTTTCACTGTACTCCAGCAGTTCTCTAGAGGGGCCACATCGAGCACACCCTCGTCCGGCAACGCTGCCTCGAGATTCTGCGCGTATGCGGTGGCGACATCCGGTTGCTTCAGTCGCTCTAGATCGTACCGGGGCGGCCGCCGGTAATGTACGTTGTTTATAACGGAGAGTTTTGGGCGCAGTTTAACCATCACCAGGTAGTGATCGGAGTCGATATTAGCGCCACGATAGGTCCTGACGTCGATAATGTCGGAGAAGTGCCGTCCATCAATCAGAACGTGGTCGATTTGCGATTCCGTTTGTTGTGGTGATCTCCAGGTGTAACGATACGGGAGGCTGTGCTGGAAGAAGGTGCTACGAATGGTCATGTTCTTGGAGGCGGCGAAATCGATGAGGCGTAGGCCATTTTCGTTCGTCAGCTGGTGGGCGCTGAACTTTCCAATCGTCGGTCTGAATTCCTCCTCCTGGCCTACCTGAGCGTTTAGATCCTTTATGATGATCTTGACGTCGTGGTTTGGGCAGCGGTCGTACTCGCGTTCGAGCTGCGCGTAAAATGCGTCTTTGTCATCATCAGTGCTTCCGGAGTGAGGGCTGTGCACGTTTATTATGCTAATGTTGAAGAATCGGCCCTTGATCCTCAACCTGCACATTCTTTCGTCGATCGGCCACCAACCGATCACGCGCCTCTGCATGTCGCCCATCACTATAAAAGCTGTTCCCAGCTCACGTGTGTTGCCGCAACTCTGGTAGATGGTATGATTACCTCTAAACGTTCGCACCATAGATCCTGTCCAACACACCTCCTGCAGCGCTACGATTCCGAACCCGCGGTCCTTCAGTATATCGGCGAGTATGCGGGTGCTCCCGATGAAGTTGAGAGATCTGCAGTTCCACGTACCGAGCTTCCAATCGCAAGTCCCTTTTCGTCGCTGTGGTCGTCGCCATTGGTATCGGTTCGCATTCTTCTCTTGTTGATTTTCCGGTGCTAGTCTTTTTTACGGCTGGCTCGCAGGGCCTGACGCCAACCCACTAACCCAGGGAGCTGGGCTTACCTTCCCGGAAGCTACGGGTTCTGCATTGGCATTTCCTCCAACTACAGTGCTAAATAGCTAGGCTCGAGCGCCAGTCTTGTCCGCACATACTGCAGTGCGAATATAGATTCGGATCACTACTAAGTCGCTGTATGCATGCGCTCAAAACTTTCGACAGTTATCACCACGCGTCGAAGTCGAACGCCGCGGCTCAACATCGAGCAGCTGCGTAACGTAGAAGTGGCTCAAGACTACGCGCTGCAGTTAGCAGTGGCCCTACCAACGGAAGAGCAGCTTGGCGCAGCTACACTTGAAGATGGCTGGAGGGTCATCCGATCCGCCATAGGTAGTACCTCGGCTACAGCACTAGGCTTCGCGACTCCGAATCACAAAAACGACTGGTACAACGGCGAATGTGAACAGTTGAAAAAACGTGAAGAATGCAGCATGGGCGAGAATGCTGCAACACCATACGAGAGCGAATGAGGCACGTTACAGACAGGCGCGGAACAGGCAGAACTCAGTCTTCCGGATGAAGAAGCGCCAGGAAGAACGAGATCGCGAAGCGAAGGAAGAGCTGTATCGCGCTAAGGACACATGAAAGTTCTACAAGAAGCTGAACCGCTCGCGCAGAGGCTTTGTGCCACAAGCCGACATTCCAGACAACCAATTTGCACGTATAATGAAGTTTATGTTCAGGTTATGCGTACTTTTAAGCGTTAAAGTTACATCGCATAAGATGCAGTAAAAGTGCCTTATGCGTACAAAAGTGGAGGCACTATACGTGCATTGACGGAAAAATAATGACGCTATATGACTTGAAGCGATATCTTATGCGATGCACGGTATGCGCTATTGCGACGTAATATAGCATCTTATGCGACTTAAAAATATTCGAAATAAAAGAATCTTGTCTCCTAAGTATCGAACTCGAGCCGTACTTCACACTCAACATTAACCCTCTAATACCCAAATTTTTAATTTTGATCTAAATATCATTTTTCGTCATCTAAAATCGATTTAAACATGTTTTGGAAGATGATTCTTTTTAATTCTTGATTTCGCGAATTTCAGTTTTTGATTTTTCTATTTTTTATTTTTGAACATCCCCACACTTTTATATTTTTCCTGGAAGCCAATTTGGGGAGCGGATTTTTTGAGATGAAAACATTTTGAGATTTTATGATTATTGTTGAAATATTATTATTTTAAATTTTTTTCACAGAAAATTTTATTTTCCGTGTAATTTTAAGGAAAATGTTTTAAAGTGTATTCGATTCCCTAAAACTATTAAACAAGGATAGAATAATTTGGGAAAAAATTAAAATATGTAAATTGTAGCGATTCAATACAAAATAAACAATGACTTATAAAAGGTGACTAAAACATCAACTTTTCAATGATTTTAAAAAAAATGTAAATACGCTTTAAAATACACCAAAAATCATTTTGAGATATACAAAACAGTCCTAAATATAAGCCAAAAATATAAAAAAATTGATTTTCCACGAAACAAAAATTACAAAAATGCTCAAACTATACCCCGTCTAAAGGCGGGATTGGGTATTAGAGGGTTAAACACTACTTATGAATCACACTGATTAATTGTCATGACAACTCACCTCAGTGCTTGTTGGAATGTACTTGGTTCCCGTGCGCTGTACGTGTTCGGCAGGCTATCTGGAGATCAAACTGATGTAGCATGATTTCTCGCACAGTTACCACTACTCTTCTCTTGTTAGCACCACCTATTGTTAATCATCAGGTCAACAAAACAAAAATGATGACTTTGTTACTTGTTTTGTAACCATAATGATGACAAGGGAAGTTTTTCGGCTTCTTCAGGGAAGGTGTAATAAACACCGAAACGTCGGATGAAGAACGATATTTAGTCGTTTGATTGCGTTTGATGACTGCGAAGCCGAAAAACTTCCCTGGTTATACAGAGTTTTCAGTCGATAGCGCTCCACCATAATGATGACTTTTCACTTTCTTGTAGATTTTTGGCACTCCGACAGCACCTCTTTCATTGTTATCACATATCACATCGCAATATGCCAACTTTAACGATTCTAGCTTATGCGAGTTTGTATGTATATTTGAACGTGTTTATTTTCACTTTTATGCGATTAAATTTGTACACCAATGCGGGTTAAACTGACATAATTAGAAATGTACCAAGCGAAGTCGTATAATCATCGCAGTACGCAATTATGCGAATTCAATTGACACTTTGCGAGTTCACTCGAACTCTTTTTGCGAATAAGCAAAGTTCGTCGCAAGAAAGCATCGGAATATCGTCTACTACGATGTAGTCATACATTATAAAAGTTAATTTGCCCTCTTATATGATTTTACCAGATACATCGCAGTAAGTTCAAAAAATAACATCATATGCGATAAGAACTGTCTCTCAGCCGTACATATATGCGATAGTGACTTAAAATAGTACTTTATACGATGTACAGCGTGCATCCTTATGCGATTCCTGGTTGTCTGGGATGTGCCGGGATAATCACAGGAATATTCTCACGAGCGAGCGTGAGGTGGTCGACAGGTGGCGGCAGCATTACGATGAGCACCTCAATCTTGGAGTATGTGCACAGGACGAAAGACTTCCGGCCCCTGACCTCCAAGAGATTGAGGGGGAGGTTGGCCGGTTGAAAAACAACAAAGCCGCTGGAGCAGATCAACTACTAAGCGAGCTTCTAAAATACGGTGGAGAAGCACTGGTGAGAGCACTACACTGGGTCATTACCAAGATTTGGGAGGAGGAAGTATTACCGGAGAAATGGATGGAAGGTATCGTGTGTCCCATCTACAAAAAGGGCGACAAGTTGGATTGCGGAAACTACCGCGCGATCACACTACTGAGCGCTGCTTACAAGATACTCTCTCTCAAATTTTAAGCCGCCGTCTATCACCGATTGCAAGAGAGTTCGTGGGTCAATATCAGGCTGGATTCATGGGTGAACGCGGTACAACGGACCAGATGTTCGCCATCCGTCAGGTGTTGCAGAAATGCCGCGAATACAACGTGCCCACACATCACTTGTTCATCGATTTCAAATCGGCGTATGATACAATCGATCGAGAACAGCTATGGCAGATTATGCACGAATACGGATTCCCGGATAATCTGATACGATTGATCAAGGTGACGATGGATCGAGTGATGTGCGTAGTTCGAGTATCGGGGACACTCTCGAGTCCCTTCGAATCTCGCAGAGGGGGTTTTCATGTTTATGAAAACGAAGGATGTTTTCGATCATCTGGCAATCATTTGACTCATTTGTCTATACCTCAGTTCAGAAGCCTTATAATAAAATGTGATGTTCGACAAACTTGTAGATTATTGTTTTTCCTCCAATTATCACCAAGGACGCCATATTCTAACTCTTATATTAACGGCGTAAAAGTGTTAGTACCACCTACTCATACTAAACGATCGGATTTTTCGATCGTTTAGTATGAGTAGGTGTTACTAGCGCTCTCACGCCGTATATATGAAAGTTAGGATATGGTGTCCTTGGTGGTAATTGTAGGAAAAACACTTATCTACAAGTTCGCCGAACACCTTGTTTCAATGTTATGCTTCTGAACTGAGCTATGGATAAATAAGTCAAATGTTTGCCAGGTGATCGAAAACATCCTTGAATTGAAAACAACTATTTTTAAAATCATTATGAATGCGCTCGCCCACCCGCCCCTGTCCCAAAAGTCGACCATGATCTTGATTCACGCAGATGCACCGTTTTTCATAAGACAATTTGTCATCAGAAAAGCAAGCGCCGAAATGTTATTTCATTTCAAATGCCAGTTGATTCACTTTCCAGCCTTCGAGAAACCCCAAAATGCGTCACCACTTTGAACGATAACTCGATTGACCTATAACAAGACCTAAAACATCTGTTTGACGAAACGAAAGACAGAGAAAAATCATTTCCCTTGAAACGCGGCAATATGTTAGTTCACAGGTCTGAAAATGACGACATCCGACACATGATGACGATGAGTACACCACAAAAAAGGTCGCCCTGTCGCCGTTAATTAACATCGGACACCTACTTCTCTTCGAAGTTCAATTCGTTACGTAAATGAAAACAGCTTTTTTTCGCTGTTTTTTGTTACTAGTTTTGAAACTGTAGATACCATCACAATCGTTTGATCTGCTGTTTCCAGATTTGAAATTTTTGATTTCCAATATCTTTCATGGGCAATCTTCAACTTTGACCGTCGTTACATTAGCCAGCTATCATGGCTTAATGCATCCTTCCTCCGACTCTCCGGTAATCAAATGAAGGATTCAGCGGGCCCGGAGGCATTTTAGCACCGACTGTGCCCCTCGTCGCTGGATGTTGCCTTACGTGTACGGCACGAATATGTAATGCACAAAGCTCAGTTTTCCAAGTTTTTGCGTGGTTCGTGAAATGTTCTTCATCGACGGCAGCAGCAGTAACACAGGCAGGAAACACACCGAAGGCGCATTCTCCTTATTGCAGTCGTTGTTGCCTGTGAGTCGGTCGTCTGATGGTGGCGAGTTGTGGAGGTGCAAGTGCACGAACATAAATTTATGCTGCGGCCGCGCTGCGCTGCTGCGGTCTCGTCGGGTGTTCTTTCTTGCCAAGGTCTGTGTCTGATTTTGCTTTTTCCTCGAACAACCAACAACGATAATAGCTCCGAGGGCAGGCAAACCTTGAACTCGGATGGCCTCGGTTGGAATCCTGACCACACCACGACGACGGCCAGTCAGTCGTCAGCACTGCACCACTGGCCGCTTGATGGTAGCGACGCGATGATGGAACGACGCATTGTTCTACGAATTGCACACTACGTGTAGAGACACAACTGATGGAACGACCTATGCTTGCCAAGGGATGATGGTCGGTGGTTTCCTTTTCTAGAAGCTATGCTCCTTGAAGCAGGAACAGAAGTTATGTTGTCGGACCGGGCGGCAGAATGGCTCGTGGTGGTACATTGGCCTTATTGTAATTGGGAACATGGCAATGATGGCATAAGCGAAGACGATGGAAGCAAAGATCACGGGCAATTACTAGTAAATCTATATTGACAGTTGTGATTTTTCTTTGTGTTTCACTTTTGTGAAGGCGTTTTCCAGGCAATTTAGGTGATGGATGTTCAACACTCTCGGTGAGCTGTAATTATGGCGGAAAGTCAATTTCGGTTAATTGTATATATGTACAGATTTAATCTTTACAATATAAGGGAACGAGGATACGAAGCACATAAAATTTTCTTGTTTATAAGGAGTGTTAAACTGAATTGTTAAAGAGCCAAGGGCTGAAAGCAGGGCCGGATCTAGGGCCGGATTTACAAATGTGGGGGCCCGGGGCCGCAGCATTGTGGGGGCCCTTTGTAAAGAAGATACATTTTGCCCAAATAACCTGGAAAAAAATTATCTCTCTTACAAATATGATTAATGTAGTTGTGAAAGAATCATGAATCTAGAACAATAAGCAGAACTATGCAAAATGTCAATATTCACTGAATTATTTATAACAGACTTAAAATTCAAACGTGAAAGCAATGATAAAGGAAAATTATATAAAGCAAATAATTGTTTTCAAAACTACATTCGCCGCATTGGATCCCAGCTTTAGTCAAAATTCAAGCCAGAGTTCATAGAGAAACTCCTAGAAGAATTTATAACTGAAATGCTCAAGTGAAATTTGTAGCGCAATCGATGGTGTCGTTTCTGCGAAATCCAAAGAGAATTTATATTGGCTCTGATGCAATCTCTGGAAAAAATTGCTGGTAAAGAATGAACAAAAACTTGTTCTACCGCTACTGTTAGGGAAGTTTTCGGCGACCTTCCCAAAGAATTACTCTGGTATCAAAGAGAATATTCTAACAAACATTCTAAAGAAATTTTAGAGGAAATGTGTGATAAATTCCGAATGGAATTTTTGACTCAATTTCCAAAAGAATTTTCTATTGATTTTCTTAAAAATATTTAACGGAAAAGTTTACAGCCAATTTCTTCACAAATTTCTACTGAATTTTTGATAATCCATTTCGCCAACACCATGAACACCATGAATTTCACCATGGATTCATCCTCATTTCAGTGAGCAAATCTCTCTACTCAAAAAAATCGAACTTAAACTCTTCACAACAATCTGTCTTAAATTTATGCTAGATTTCCTCTTAAAATGATTCATCAGATTTGTGGTTCTCCGATTATAAGAAGTGGTAAGCTATCTAAGTAAAATCAAACTCAGGATTTCCAAAAATACTTCTAAATTTCGAAAAAAAAATACTTTGATTCTTTCAAGAATTTTGTAGAAAATTCTTCAAAATGTTTTCAAAATCTGTAGACAGAAAGAAAAACAAACATATTAAGCAGGAACTTTATTACTCTGTAATTTATAGAGGTTTGGAAGTTTGGAGTTCCTCTAGAATTTAGCCTAATATTGTTTTCAGGATATCCGGTAATATTTCTTAACCTTCCGTTAATCGCGTGGTCGGCCACTATACCGTCAGCACCACGCTGATGCTAACTACAACGAGTGAGCTTCTTTCAACTTGTTCAAAATAAAACTGCACGATTACTGAAGAGTTAAGCAAATGCACAACAAAAATAAATTTAAATAATTTTTGGAGACAAAATTTAAAATTTCATAAATAGATGGGCAAATATTCTTACTCAAAAGAATCACGACATATCACATACATCTTGTCAATAGACAGTAATTCGAAGTTCTTATTTTTTTTCGTGAAGTGGAATTTTGTGGGGGGCCCTAAAATGTGGGGGCCCGGGGCCTTGGCCCCCCTGGCCCCCCTCTAAATCCGGCACTGGCTGAGTCTCTTAAATAAAGACAAATCAATCAATCAATCAATTGTTAAAAACGACATCATAAAATTTAGAAAAATCAATCATGTAGCTTACACCCTATCTGTTTCTCGAATCAAACGTTTTGGATTTCATTCTCTTTCGGTTTTGGCGTAAAATTCCAGTATAACATCATGATCTCTGAGCGCTTCCGCATCTATTAACTAATGCCTAATGAATGGATACACTACTTTTGCGAGGTATAACGATCCCTTAAGTGTAGCAAAAGCAAAAGAAAGCTCCAAAAATAAAAGACTGGTAATCGATCCCAGACATCCTCACTATAATCTTGCAATTATATGCACATGGACCATTACGATGTAATGTAACCAATTCACATAGTATGACTTCAAATTTGCCACAAGCCTTTGAACCTGAAAATTTTCCACTCAATGAACGTTGATGAATTATAGACAAATTCATACATCTCGCACATCAAGCGGCAATTAATCAGTTGTCGCTTGTTGAATTGGTCCTTTAATGGTAATTAACTTGACCGACGACCGGCAACGACGACGTGGAGATCGGAAGCCGCCATCAACCATCACGCAGAACAAAACATACATACATCACGAGGTCAGGGCCGAAAAAGCGTTAACTTCGAGTCTCCGAACAAGAGAACGGTTCCGCGGAGCCACTCAACTCAATCAGCAATGATCGTCTGTTCACAATGGTCCAGCATAAAAGTTAACGCGAAATAAAATTTAGAAGGGTACACATTAAACATAGATTGTTCTTTCAAAAGTTATGGATATATAAGGAACATTTTGACATTGTGTAATTAAAGACTATTCTTTCAAGTTCAACCCATGAAGGGTTTGGTCGAATGCCGTTTTTCCGAAAAAGAAATGATACATTCGAGTGGTCTTGTAACAGTTTCCTATAACTCGAAAGAACAACCTACAGTGTATCAAACAATTGTCCATACAGCAAATTTTTGATCAAAATAATTTTTCATTCAAATGTTTATATTTTTTATACGTCAATCAAAAACGCTAAAATTTTGACCAATGAATCATATATAAATGCCCCATTGGTGAAATTTTGAGCGAGATTGAATAAATTTTCTGAAAGTTATAGATCTTTTAGTAAAATTTATGAGATTTTTTAACACATTTTGAAAACATTATATCTCAATATACACTCATTGAAACTTTTAATTTTTATTTTTCGTATCACAGCTTAAATCTAAGGCTTGCATATGCAGCTACGTTTGAGGTTTAATATTCACTACAAAAATATGAAAAATGTGCTTATGTAGTTGACGATATTTAAAAAAATACCATATTTTGCACATATAAACTGCCAAACGTTTTCCACCAATAAAAGTGCATTAACTGAAGGAAAAATCCATAGCACCTACTCTTCATATGTAGTTTAGTAGGTCCTGTATAAAATTATTACATTAAGAGAGTTTAAAAAGTTGAAAACACTTGGCACTTTTTTTGGTCAAAATCAGTCTTCCCACGAACGCAACTCATGTACAACTTCGGTACGTTTTCTTGCACTTGTGTTGAACATCAAACGCCAATCATCGGAGTACCCGTGTATGCTAGCGTACTCCGTACCGAAGAGTACTCAAGTACAAAACTTGTGTACGTACCGTAGTACGAAACGAAAATCGAACCGAACGCAAACCGAGAATGAAACCCGAAGCGGCTTTCCGATTGGTAAACGAGGGGTGCCGAACTGTCAATCGTCGTTCGAGAAAGTTCTTTTTTGCATGATCGTTTCCCACTTCGTTTCGCACGGTACACGTGTACTGTACATATGTTCGTACTTGTGTTTAAAACGAACTTTGAACAGAAGTACACGTTTGGGTACAGATTTGTGTGTTGCGGTTTAAACACCGAGTCGGAGTACAAGCGGAGTTTGAATACAGCAGTACTTGGCGAGTTCGGTGTTCGTTTGGGAAGACTGATTTTTTTTTCATATTTTATGTAGTGAATATAAAACCTCAAACGAAGCTGCATATGAAAGCCTTAGGCTTAAGCTGTAACACAAAAAAAAATGAAAAAGAGGCATCGAGTACATATTGAGAAATAATGCTTTCAAAATGTGTTCAAAAATCTTAAAAGTTTTACTAAAAGTCCTATAATTTTCAAAAAAAAAACTTATTCGCTCTCGCTCAAAATTTTACCAATGGAGCTTCAATATATTGTTTATGATTGGTCAAAATTTCAGCGTTTTTGATTAACATAGAAAAAAGTTATAAACACTTGAATGAAAAAATATTTTGACCAAAAAAATTGCTGTATGGACAATTGTTTGATACACTGTATGATTTAAAGAAGGAATAACCTCCGAAAGAAATATTGGCAGTTTCAACGCCAACTAATCCCTTAATGGTCAAACTAGGAAGAATAGTCTATGATTGAAAAATAAAATACTTTTGGTGATCATATTTGCAGCTGGAATGTTATCCAGAGTTTGCCCACGCCTCTAAATGCATTAGATCGTAATTCGGACAAACGACATTGGGCCAAATGACCATTTCGGCCAGATGGTATTCGGCCAAATGGCGTTCGGCCAAGCGACATTCGGCCAAACGGCATTCGGACGAATGGCCGGACATCGGCATTAAAACTGCTAATATTTATATCAGAGATTTTTACGTTTTTTCTCTCACAGGTTGTTCTTTCGAACTTTACTGATATAGGGAACATTAGCATTATATACAGTTAATCAATACTTTTTCGGCCAAACAGCATTTGGCCAGATGGCGTTTGGTCAAATGGCATTAGGTCAAATGATGAGACACCCGCCTTGAGTGAAAAATTTAAAACCAATAATAATCAATTCTTCACTCGCAAAATATGTATTTCTGGGATTGCTCCAGAACTCCTCCTAAGAAAAAAAAAACTTTTTCTGAAATTTCACAGAAATCTTTCAAAAATTCCGTAAGAAATTCCTCCAGGATGGATTTTTTTTTTCAGACATTTAAAAATGATATCTTTTTGCAAATCAATATGTTTTGCTTTCGGAATTTTTCCATATTTTTTTTTGATAAAATTCTTCCCAAGGATTTTTTTTACAAGTTCCTCTTGATATTTATGCAAAACTTTAGCATGTATTCCTTCAGAAAAACTTTCAGGGATTCTGTTAAAAAATCCTCTTGAGGTGTTACAGCAAGTCTTCCAAAAATTCATTTAAAAAGTTCCCCCAAGAATTCTCTTACGGATTCTCTCGAACAAACTTTCCAGAATTCATTCAAAAACATTATTCAGAGATTGCGTTCGATCCTCACAGAGATTCCTTCAGACATTTCACACATGATTCATCAGTAATTTTCACAAAGGAATCTTTTAGGGATGGATTCTCCTTGAAATTCGTTAAAAATTCAACCAAGGATTCGTCCAGAAATTTTACTACAATTTTTTATATGTTTTCCAGGGATTCTTTGAAATTCCCTTAGGGATTTCTTAAAAAATGTCTAGATTTATTTTTCAGAAAATCTCCACTAATTTTCTCCTGAATTTCCTCCAATAATACCCAGAATCTTTCAGAAAACCTCCATGGATTATTCTGGTATTATCTTCAGAGAATGATTTGGAAATTCCTCCATGAGTTACTCTTCTAAAAAACTCTTTCCTAAATCCTTGCATGGATTGCTTCAGAAAAACCTCCATGAATTTTTTTTCTGATAATTTTACAGAGCTTACTCCAGAAATTTTCCAAAAGATTCAGTTGAAAAAACATACCATGGACTTTTTCAGAAATTCCTCCATTGATTCCTTTAGAAAATCCTCAATCATTTTGCCAGAAATAAGCCCAAATATTCCCCCATAAATTTTTCAAGTATTCCATTAGAAAATTGTCAATGGATACCTTAAGAAATTTTCATAGGGATACATTTATAAAATCAAAAAAATCAGAGAATTCGTTTTAAAAGCCCTCTAGGAACCCTTTCGAATGAATGGAAATTTTCTCCAGAGTTTTCTATGAAAAAATCCTTTATGGACTTTTCCGAAAATTTAGAGGTTCCTACAGTTATATTTCTAAGGGATCCAATCTTCTTCAGGTTGTTTCGGATATTCCTCCAATTTTTTTAAAAATAAAAAAAGGACCTGAATGGAAGGAATTCCCTAGCAAAATATTGAAGCCAGGTGGACTTCGTGGCCGTGCGGTAAGCAGTGCCAGCCGTTTCGGTATATTGTAAGCCGCGGAGTGTGTGTTCAACGCCCATTTCAGTCGGAAAATTCTATATCTTCCAATATCTTTTAGGTTTTTTTTGTAATTTATCTGGCTCTCCTTAAAATAAAAAAAAAAACACCCAAGGATTGTTTCACAAGCCCATCCTTTAGAATGTCCTCTAGAGGTTTCTCTAAGAATTCCTTTGATAAATCTTCCACAAAATTTCTCAAAAATTTCAAAATACCCTCCGGGGATTTTTTTTAGATTCACGGGTTTTTTTTTTTCAAAACTTATCCCAGCAGTTCCAGGAATTTGGAATTCCTTCAGAAAATTCTCCAAAGTTTTCCTTAGAAACTCTTTCAAAGATTTATTGAAAGAAATCCTTTGGAGTTTATTAAAAAAAATACTCCAATGATTCCTTCATAATTTTCTTGAAAACCTTCTTAGGAATCCCTTTTTATTTTTTTTCCAAAAAATCGTTCAGAAATTTGTTTCGGTTCCATCACAAATTCTTCCTGGGATTCGGTTAGGAATTTCTTCAAGGATTTTTCAGATTTTTTTTCCTATGATTCCTTTAAAAAACCATCAATGGATTCCTTAAAAAAAATACAGGAATTCTTTCAGAAATTTTACCAATAATTCATTTGGGGATTTTCAAAGATTCTATCATTTTTCCAGAATTCCTCAGGATTTCGTACAGGTTTTACTTCATGAACTTCTTCATGTATACTTTGTAAATTTTCTAGGAATTTTATTCAAAAATCCCGGACAGAAGTCTCCAGAAAGTTTTGCAGAGATTCCTACGGTGATTTTCTTTTAGTGCTCCAATTGCTTATTTATAAATTTCTCCAGGGTTTTGCCTCAAAAATCCTTTAAAGATTCCTTCCATTTTTTCTGAAATTTTCTAGATAATATCCCATTACTTAGTTCAGAAATTCCTCCAAAGATTGTTTCACAAATTTTTAAAAAACCTCCATGGATTAGTTATGAAAACTTCTTTTGTGATTGATGTGAAAATTCTTCCATGAGTTCTCTTAGATTTTTTTGCGGAAACTATCATAGATCTTTCCCCAGAAATCTTTCGAAGATTTCAGTTGAGAAAACCTCCGATAGATTTCTTCAGAAATTCCTTTAGAAAACCAGGTACCTCATAAGAAAATTTTCCATGGATTTCTTAAGAATTTTTTCAGGGATTCATTCAGAAAATCTTTCAAGAATTCTTTTTTAAATTGCTCCAGAAAAACTTTCGGAATTTTGTTCAGAGATTTATTCAAATAATGCTCCATGGCCTCTTCATGTTTGGATTTTTTGTATATTCCTCCGAGATTTTTATAATTTCCTTAAGAATTTCCTCCCAAAGTTATCTGCTATGGATATTTCCAGAAATGTTTTTACGAAAGTATTCTCTATTCTTCTTTCTCAAATCCCCCCTCAAATTTTTTTTTCCTGCGTGTCGTTTAAAAAAACTGTTAAGAATTTGTTTATAAATTCTTTCAGGAACTTCAGAAATTCTTTAAGGTTTTCTTTCATTAAATTTCTCATGGATTCCTTAAGGAAAATATTTAAGTTTCATTTAAAACTATATTTTCTTTTCGCAAATCCTTCATGAACTTTTTAAGCTATTGCTTTAGCTGTTCCTTTAGAATTTCAGAATTACTTCAGAAGTATCTCCAGAGTATCCGTCGAAAGTACTCCAGCAATTTCTTGAAGAAAATTCTTCAGGATTTATTAAAATAAAATACTCTAAAATTCCTTCAAAAGTTCTCTTAGAAGGTCCTCTTGAGGTTTCTTAAGAAATTCCATGTGTTTTACAAATTCTTCCAGAGACTCTTTCTGGAAATCTCCCTGGATTCTTTTAGGAATTATTCCAGGAATCCCTTCATAAAATCTCTCATTAATTTGTTCAGAAATTAATCCTGCTTCATTCAGAAATTCTTCCAGTGATCCAGAAATTTTACCAAGAGGTCTTTCAGGACTTTCTTTTGTGGGTTTATTCAGAAATGCTTCCCGGAAAAACATCACCAACGGCTGCATGGATTCCTTTGCGAATTTCTCCATGGAGTTGGCATTTCCTGAACGAATTGTAATTTCCTTCAAAAATTACCGGAAGGATTTTAAAACAGATTCTTAAAAGAAAACTCCAAGGATTAAGTTGAAAATTTTGTTTGGGAATTGATTTTGAAATTTATACAGAAGTTCCTTCATGAATTTCTTCAGTATTATTAAAAAGCTTTCTCCAGAAAATCCTCCAAGGATTCATACTTAAAATCCTCTAGTAGCATCTACAGAAATTTCTCGATAGGTTCTTTAAACATTCTTTTGTGAATTATTTCCGACACTCCTCCAAGATTATTTTTTTCTGAAATTTCTCATGATATTCCTCTAAACATTTTTCCAGGGACCAAAACGTGCCGTACTTATTCCTTGTAATTATTTTGAGTAATTTATCGTTATTCCTCTACCTTTAATCTCCCTTTAGAAACTTTTCCCAGGAGTTGTAGAAAAAATCTATCACAAATTTCTTGAGAAATTCTTCCAGGGACTTTAGAAATCCATAGAAGAAGTCCTTCAAAAATTCTTCAAGACTTCTTACATAAAGTCTCTTTTGAATTCCTTTAGAAATATATCTAAGTTTTGAAAGTACTCTAGACACTTCTCCAAAAAATATTCAAAAATTTCTTCAAAAAAACTTTAACAAACTTTCTTAGAATTTCTTCCGTTTATTTTAGAATTTCCTAGGGGTGATTCTTTTGGGTAAATTTCCACGAATTTCTTCAGAAATTCCTTCAACGGTTCTTGTATTAATACCGAATCCCTTCAAAACTAAATAAAGAAATCCCTCTAATAATTTCGTAAGTAATTCCACTACAGATTCTTCCAGAAAATTATCCAGGAGTTCCTTCAGAAATCCTTCCAAGACAGGAATTCCTACATTGCTTTATATTTTTTTATCAAGAATTCTTTCTGGATTGGAATTTACATGGATTCTCTTAGAAATTGTTCTATCAAAGATTCGTTCAGAAACTACCAGGCGTAAATAGACCTGTGCGCCGCCTCGCCACGCCGCCGCCGCCGACACTTTTTGTCCCACGCCGACGCCAACCGAGGTATCGGCGGCGCGCCATACGCCGCTGTTTATCACGCCGCCGATTTTCATTTTTCGCGCCGGTGATCAGTGCACGAACAAAATTAAGTTAATATAAAGTTGAGTCGGTCACTATCATAAGAATTTGACTGCAATAATTGATTTCTCATCATCGATTTTCTTAATACTATTAAGAGAATATCAATAAAAAATCAATTACTAAAGTTATGGCTTTATGATAGTGAATTAAAAATAACACGTTCTAACAATTTGAAATCCGGTCATTGAAACTTTGGTCTGTCTATTTTTTGTCTTTCTATTGTTTCAGACAAACTCTGCAGAAGAGAAGAGTTTTAAGAACTTCTGAAGAAATTTTAATGCAGTTTCTGGGTGTCCATTCAAATACGAAACTCTTAGAACTTTTTTTACATTAGATTTTATTCATTATCCATCATTCACATCTCTCCAGAAGTTTCTCCAAAGATTCTTCCAAAATGATTTATCGATACCTCCAGGAGATTTATCAGGGATGCCTCCAGAAAATCCTTCAGGGATGCCTCCAGGTTTTTTTTTATTGATCCAGGATTGTTTTTAGGCGATCTCTTAGGAAGATGTCGACAGGAGAACCTTCAGGGAAAACTCCAGGAGTTCCTTCAGATTTTTTTAATAGGATTCAGGGATGCCTCCTGGGAATACATCGGAGATTCATCCATAGGATCTTTCAGGTATTCTCATAGGAGGTTCTTCAGAGATTAGTCTGAGAGTTCCTTCAGGCATTCCTTCTGAAGCTCCTTCAGGAATTCTTGCAGGAGTTGCTTCAGAAATTAGTCAAAGAATTTGCTCAATGATCCTCCAAAAAGTTCCTTCAGGGATCACTCCGGGAGTTTCATCAAGGGTTCTTACAGGAATTCTTTCTAGCATCCCTCCTAAATTGCTTCGGGGATTCCTCTTGGAATCACCTCGGAATGCATCATGTAATTTTTCAGAGATTTTTACAGGAGTTCTTTCAAGGATTGCTCCAGAAGTTCCTTGGAGGATCTTTCCAAGAGTTCGTTTAGGGAACTCCCCAATTGCTCCAGGAGGGATGCCACCAGGTGTTCATTAGGAATTCCTTCAGAAACTCCCTGAAATATTTCAACAAGAGTTCGCTCAGGTGTCATTCCAAAAGTCCCTTCAGAGGCTTTCAGAAGGATTCTTAAATGTCTCCTGGAGATCCATCAAGAATTTCGTAAGAAACTTTTCAGTCTTCAGAAATTAGTCTAGGATCTGGAATTCCTTCGGGATTCCACCTGGACTTCCTTCACGGATTTCTTATGAATTTCTTTCGGGAATTCCTCATGACATTCTGTCGTGGGTTTCTCCTGAAATTTTTTCGGGGTTTCCTCCTGGAATTTCATTGATGATTTCTCTTAGAATTTATTAGGAGATTCCTTCTGGATTTTCTTTAAGGGATTCCTCATGGATTTCCTCCTGGAATTCTTTCGGTGCCTGTTCCTACAATTTCTTAGGGGATCCCTCCTGGAATTCCTTCGGGACCCCTCTTGATATTCCGTCGGGGATTTCTTCTTAACCCTTATGTGGCCGGCAGGGTACCCGGGTACCCAGTACCCATTTAAAATACACGGTGTAGAAAAAAGTAAAAAGTTTGCCGGCCACATAACGGTTAAAATCCCTCTTGAAATTTCTTAGGAGATTTTTCTTTGAATTTCTTCGGAGATTCCTCCTGGAGTTCCTTCGAGGATTCCTCCAAGAAATGTTTGGGGGTTTCCTCTTATGGTGATTCTGCCTTGATTTCCTTCAAACATTTCTTTCAGGGATTACTCCCTGTGTTCTTTCGGGGATTCCTTCTAGAAAATTTTCGGGGGTTTCTCCTGGGAGGTTCTTTTTTCGAGGATTCCTCTTGATATTCCTTCGGGAATTTCTAATGATATTCCGTCGGGGATACCTTCTGGAATTCCTTCGGGACACCCTTTAGGAATTCCTTTGGTGATTACTGTACGAATTTCTTCGGAGATTCCTGCTGGAATTCCATAGAGGATCCATACCGGAATTCCTCTCGGATTTCTTCTTAGTATTCCTTCGCGCATTCTTCCCAGAATTCCTTCGAAGATTCCTCGTGAAATTCTTTCGGCAATTCCTCCCAGAATTCTCTCAGGGATTTCTCTTGGAATCCCTTCAGAGATTCGTCGTGGATATTTTTCGTTCATACCTCCTAAAAATCCTTTGAGGATTCCTTCACGGATTCCTTTAGAAATTCCCGCTAGAATTCCTTCGGGGATTTCTCCTGGAATCCCTGCTTGAATTCGTTTGGGGAATCATTCAGGAATTCTTTCGATGATTCTTACTGGATTTCCTTCTGAAATTCCTCGAAAATCAGGAATTTCTTCATAAGTTTCTGCAGGGATCTCTCCAAGAGAGATTTTTAAACCACCAGAGATTCCTGCAGAAGTTCCTTCAGGGTTAAATACAGCAGTTCCAGCAGAGATTAGTCCAGAATTTTCTTCATGGTTTTCTCCAGGAGTTACTTTAAGACTCCTTTTGGAATTCTGTCTGAGAATCCTCCCTGAAATTATTCGGGGATTCCTTAGTGTAAATAATGCGACCTTATTATTATGAAATGTGATAGCTTCTGAAGGTTCGAAGAAAACAAAACAACTGTAGCAAAACCGATATTTTATTGCCCTTTTTTTGAAATGAAATAATGCAACATGCACTACACTAAGGATACGAGTAATGTGGTGGCAGTGACGGACCCGAACAGAAATAAGAAAGGTATTCACTTAAACGTAATGGTTTATGTCATCAATGGTCATGAAAAAGATCAGACTACAAATTCATAAGCGTAATGACTTTGCTTTGCCAATGTTGACATTATGGTCAAATTTTGGTCACGCCGATTCACGCCGCCGCCGCCGCCGCCGATAGCTGCCACCGGCGTGACGCCGACGCCGCCGCCGAGCAAAATATAGTCGGCGCACAGGTCTAGGCGTAAATTCCTTTAGAGATTTTCTCAAAAACTTTTCAAAAAAAGTTTTCTATGAATTTCTTCACAATTTTATATGATAGAGATAGAGAGAGGTTATTTCACGTTATTCCGTTATTCCTTCTCCTGCGGTTTCTTACTGGAAATACGTCACGAGTTCCTCCATGGATTCCTTTAGGAATTTCTCCAGGGACAATTGCAGAACGAAAGTTCCCAGAAACTTTTTCAGGAATTCTTGAAGAGATTCTCACATGATTTCTTCAAGTGCTTGCTACAGGAATTCCTTCAGGCGTTTGTTTCTAAATTTATACAAATAGCCCTTCACAAATCCCTCCCGAATTGCACTGATTGCTTTTTTGTTAATTTTTCCGCAAATTCTCCGCTGATTCAGATAATCCCCAGTAATTTCCTTTAAAAATTCCTCCACGGATTCCTGCAAGGATTTATTTTGAAATTTTCTCAAGGCATTGATTTAGTAATCTCTCCAAGAATGCAACCAGAAATTTATCGAAAAATGTTTTCATAAAATATTGAAATTTCATGATTTTTTTTCAGAAATTCTTTAGGAGCTTTCTACAGAAATCTTTCGAATGATTCTGTTTAGAAAACATTCCATAGATTCCATAGATATATTTGCGCCAGAATAAGAAAAAAATGAATATTTTCCCACAGTTTTCGCAACTTTAAATTTTTAGGATGTGACAATTCCATTTTTTCCAGAAATTATTTCGAAGAAGCAGCTATTATAGATTTCTTCTGAAACCCATTCTTACTAAAACCCCAAATTCTTACTGAAAATCCTCTACGGAAATTTTTCGAAGGATTCCTTTAACAGTCTTCTGTGGATTGTTTCAGATATTCCTTTAGTAGAAATTCGCCAAGAAATTCCTTAAAAGCATAAAGTTTCCTATGAAATAAAAATTATCCAGAATTTCACAAGTTAATCCAGATCATCCAGAGATTCATTTAGAAAGTCCCCTAGAGAGTTTTCCAAAAGTTTCTCGAAGAGTTTTCTTTCTCTTCAGAGAGTATTTTTTTCTATGAATATTACGGAGTTTTATATTTTTTCTCCAGGTCTTCAAAATTTCTTCCAAGATTTTTTGAGAATTTGTCAATATTTAATGGAGGAATCTTCACCAGCGGTTTCTCAAGGAATTGCTTTAAGTAACTCTCCAGGGACTCCTTCTGAAAATCCACCCTTGATTTGTTTCTCTTGGATTCCTTTAGAGATTCCTCCAGAAATTCTTTCGAGAATTCCTTTAGGGGTTTTAACATGAACTTATCTTCAGATTCCTATAGAAGTTCCTCCAGGAGTCGATTCATAAAAAAAAATCAGGAAACTATTCAAAGTTCCCTTACGAAATTTTGTCTAGATTTTCTCAAGTGGTTTGTTAGGAACTATGTGCAGAGATTCCTTTAGGAATTTCTCCAGGAATCCTTCATTGTTTTTTTTGTTTTAGAAATTTCTTAAGGGTTTCCTATAACATTTCTTCAAGAACACCTTAAAAAATTCCTTAAGGCACTGTTCCAGCAGTTCCTTTATAAATATCTGCGGCGGTGTCTTCAGAGATTTCTCGAGTAATTTTTGAATAAATTGCCTAAGGTGTTTATTTTAATAATTTTTCATATTTTGTGAGAACAAATAAAATTCACACTAATAATAAGGATTCACTATACACCTTAAATTTCTGCGTAAGCTAAAATTTTCTGCTATTTGAAATATTTGTAGTGAATCCCCTAATATGAATTTAGATGAGCGTAGTTATAATTATGGATTTCTTCCGGAGTAACATTCGGGGTTGATAATGCAGTTATTTCCGAGATTTCTCAAAGATGTTTTCTCAGCTTTTCTCAAGTTTCCATCACAGAATTTTTACCGAAATTTCATAGAAATTCCATGAGATTTCTCGAGATGTTTTCTTAGTTTTCTTGCATTCTTGGATATCTTTTGGGAAAATATCGCGAAGAATTATCTCATTTCTCGCAAGACTTTCTAAAAACTATCTCAGAAAATATACCGAGAGAGACTAGAAAAAGTCCGTAAGGAATATCTGATAAAATTCTGGAATAATCTTCATGAGAAATAGCTCGTGAGGAACTTTAGGAAAAGTTTGGAGGGAAATTGCAAAATCTCAGTAATAAGTTTTATAAAAGTTCAGGAAGAGCTTCGTTGGAATTTCTGGAAGAAGTTCTGGAAAGAATAATGGGAGTCCTTAAAGGGAAATCTCGGAATGGTAAAAACACTAGTTCTGTTGTTTCTCCTAGTTGTTTCTCCTAGAAGCTTTAATATGAATCCGAGAAGCAATTCATGCAAAAGTTTCTGAAAAATATCCGAGAGATTTCTTCAAGTGGAATAGTTTGCCACTAGTTTCCTCTATGTTTACGATCGTTATACTGCGCTTTGGTCCGATCTATTCTTGAATCGAATGTGGTAGTGTGGTGTCCCAATCAGTCAAGTTGGATCGCTAGGATTGAAGCGATACAACGAAAGTTCGTGAGATACGCCCTCCGTAATCTACCATGGCAGGATCCTATCAATCTTCCAAGGTATGAGAACCGTTGTAGATTGCTCGGCATCGAAACTCTTGAACAGAGAAGGAAGGACGCTCAAGCTGTTTTCGTGGCCAAAATTCTGCTGGGAGAGTTGGATTCTCCTGAGATCCTTAGCCGAATCAACATTTATGCTCCAATGCGAGTACTTCGCCAACGTGGATTTTTAATGCTTGAATCGAGAAATTCAGGCTATGGAATGCATGAACCAATCCGGTTCATGTCTGACATTTTCAACAGTGTACACTACCTGTTCGACTTCAACACTTCCGCCGAGTCGTTCAAACGAAGGCTTCAGGATAGCCATCGATAGCTCAGAAGCTGAACATACTCTGTGGAAGAAACTATGTGTTTTTATTTTATATATATATTTTTTTTTTGTGTTATGTGTAATGCTTTTATAGAATGACTTTATTATTTGTAACAATCTAGTTTTTAAGGCATTTTTGTACTATTATTATTATTATTTTTTGCCTATGTTTTAATGTGTATATGTATTCAAAAGATGCAGGGTTTTTATGCCTATTTGAGTGAGCCGTATGATGTGGGCAACTCAAAAAGGCTTTTCCCAGCCAGGCTTCATTAAGGCTCTATGCCCGATGAAGGTCAAATAAATAAATAAAATGACAAAATGACAAAATGAAAATTTGCTTTCTGTTCCAATGTACCACAGAAGTACTAAGTCGGACCTGTTGTACTACTATGCGTGAGCACTGACGACGACAACGACGATTGCTGGTACGTTCCACTACCGCCATCCATTATAGAACACTCAAGACCACGAGCAGTTGGAGCAAACGCGCGTTCGGTCACTTCCAGCATCGAAGCTAATTAAAATCATAATGAACCTCGTGGTGGTAGCCGGTGCGACTCGACGACGACGACGACATCTGCGCGGACGGTCGCCGGACACTGCTCTCATACATACCTACCAACGGTCGAACGGACGAATTCGCTCATTGAAACCTTTTTTTATTTGCTCTGCGGCATTCATGGCCCTACGCGGAACAAAGCATCGCACCGAGGTCGAGCCGCACGCCGGCAGAGGCAGGCAGGCTGGCAGGCAAGTTGTCAGCAGGCTGTGAGTGAGGGCACGTTTTAATACAACTATAACGTCCGCTAGGAAACAGCGAAAAATTGAGCGGAACACCGGTTGCCAAAAAACGTGCAACAATCTCTCGACTCTCGAACTCGGCGGCGGCGGCGGCGGCGGCCTCGAAGGCATTGTACGCGGTAAGACGGCGGCGGTCGCTGATGGGACTCATTAGGTGCGTATGGTTTTGAATGAGTGCCGAAGGATTTCCGAGAATGAGGGTAGCGGGGATTTCAATTCGGCTACGATGGTTGACGCGTGTTCAGTTTTGGACTGAATTGCTAATTCGGAAATGATTCACCTATTTCTTAATTATTTGAATAACCATCGTTCAAAACTAATCGAGAATGCATACAATAAACTGATACAAATTTTGGTTATTGCAAATCTATTTCTCTATTAAGTAAAATGTGAGCAATTGGTTGCTATCCAAGGTAGACGCGTTCCTCCACTATCTCGAAGGTATCCCCCACTATAGTAAGTTACTTGGTAGACGATTCTTGTCGTGTTCGATTTGTGCCTACCACCAAGAATTTTAGCTCTAGTCTAATTCATCTCGGGATCCACGCTTTACATTCCTTCCGAAGGAAGAATTCACATTTTGTGAGTTAGTCGGGAGTGGGATTCGATCGCAAGTCCTCAGCGTGATTGTCACGTGTTCTAACCATCACACCAAGTCCGCTCCACTACGTACCTCGACTGTTGATCCCGGCTCTTCGCATTACATATTCCAGGCAGTGTTTTTTCTCCCGAAAGAGACGCGTTTGCTTTTTCCACTTATGTTTCTTTCCACGTTCTGCCAGGTTTCATGCTGCAGCATTACCGTCCGCTCTTCGTTCTTCTCCAAAATTGCTTTTCTCTCATCGACGAACCATTCGTTTCATCGACCCCGTTCTACATATTCGATGGTGTTCTCGGCTCTTCTTACTGTACTCCTGAAGTCCTCTAGAAGGGGCACATTGAGCTCCCACTCGTCTGACAACGCTGCCTCGAGATTCTGCACGTATGCTGAGCCGATTAGGACCTTATATCTCTAGGGTCGGCACGCTTATCCTTGTTGATCTCACGGATTCAGGAAAACAATTGGATTGCCTGTTCACATTCCTGTTTATTCTTCCCAATTTTGTGCACTTTTGCTTTATCTTCTAGCTATCTGACCTTCTTCCTAGTCTAATCTGACCTTCTTCCTTCGGGGCCACTTTGTCCTGCTGCCATCATCCGCGATCCTCTCCTTCCTCGTGCTTCTCCTTTTTCCATGTCCGTTGCGACCTTTGCCGCCCAATTGAACCGGGATGTTTGCGACCACTAACTGGAGAACGGGCCTCAGGTTGGTCCTCGGCCTGGAGTAGCGAATGACCGGATCTTCATCTGCCCAAGTCTTCACCGGATGTCTTAACGGCGTAGGGTGTTTTGGGATTTTGTTTTTCTCTGTTCGGAGCGTGATCACTGCGACCAATATTTGATCTATTGTGGTACATCCTGTGGTGCTTCTCTCTTGACAGTTATACTGATAATGACAATTCCAAGAGCACGGCCTACTCATCGAGCTGCTCGAGGCTGCATCGAGGCTAAACTACCACACATCCCATGTCCTTTGTAAAGTGCATGTCGCCGCAACGCAACCCAAAAAGGTGATCTACCTACGCTACGGGCTCCGTTAAAGATCGAGCATCCATCAGCACGGGTCGTGGACTTTTACCCCCGGAACAGATGGTCCATAGTGCTATTCTAAGCCGGCAGCTACAAGGCCACTTCGAACCGTTATAAAGAGCGTCTTCTAGATTTCCTCCAGAATTTCATGGATTCAGAAACTTCTCTTAAGGTTATACGGGACGCCGTGTTATTTTTCCATTCTTCCCTCTCTGTCTAACAATTTGCCTCGCCATTTTGAAGACGGTAATCTCGATTTCTATCGCACAGAACATGATAAAAATCAATCAGCATATGCACTGCAAGTGAGCATACACAATGAAAGGTTTTTATTGCCAACTGTGAAGTAGAATCTGAAATTATCATCTAAGTATTTAGCAACAGAGCAATGGCGGATATTTACTCGACCAGCCCGTTCGCCCTTAAGAATCCTATAGAAGCTACTTATAGTAGTATTCTAGAAGTTCCTCCCAGGAATCTTCCAGATGTCCCTTCTAAGAACTTTCCAGAAGTGCCTTCTAGAAATCCAGAAGTTTCTTCTGAGAATCTTGCATAAGCTCCCACTCCAGGGCATCTTTCTTAAAATCCTATCGGACTTCCTTTTGGAAATTCTCCAGGAGATCCTTCCGAGAGTCTTCCAGAAATGCTTTCGAAGAATCCTCTGGTGTTTTCTCAGAATCATCTAAAGCAGGGCTGCCCAACCTTTTTCGCTTGTTTCATACATTTGTGGTCCGTAGGATCGTAAAAATGGTCAGATATTAGATCGTTTAGTATCAAATGGAAGCCTGGTGTGAGGGCTAAGGGATACATGTGTTGAAATTAAAATTTAGCTTATTCACTTAGCTACCGTGGCAATTCAGTCCATCCATCCATCCGGCCCGCGGGCCGGACTGTTTTTTGGGTTCAACTGCACCGGAAGCTAAAAATTGTCAACGAATTCTAACTTTTTCACTTGAATGACTTAGATGTAACACTAAGCTTTCATTTGATGCTAAAATACGCCATGTTTGACTTATTTTGCGAACGTACCGATTGAAAATGTCTGGAACATGCGAAAAAGGTTGGGCAGCCCTGCTCTAAAGGTTGTTTGCAGAAATTCTCCAGCACTTCTGTCTTAAAATCCTCCAGGGTTTTCTCTTGGAAATCCTTCAAGAGTTCTTTCTAAGAGTCCTCTAGAAATTCCGTCTGTGTGCCTTTCTGAAACTTCTTCTGGAAATCCTCTAGTTGTTACCCCCTGGGAATTTTTGTAGGAATGTATGAGAAGTTCCATTTAGAAATCTTCCAGAAGTTTTTTTTTTCGAGAAATCATCCAGTAGTTTTTTTTTGGGATCCCTCTCGGACTTCGTCATGAACATCTTCCAATATTTTTTTCTAGGAATCCTCTAGGAGCTTATTTTGGGAATTATTCAGGAGTTCTTTCAGGTAACCATTCTTGAGTTTTTTTCTGTAAATTTTTCTGGAGTTCCTTCATAAATCCTCATGGACTTTCTAAATAAAATTGCTGACTAAAGGAATTCTGAAGGATATAAGTCCGTAGACGAAATCTATAAAAGAATGTGGAGAATATAAAATACTTGAGTTCCTGAAGAATTGCTCATTCAATTATTGTCATTCCTGCAGTAATTCTAAAAAAACCTGAATATATTTCCAGATAACAGAAAAAGTTTCAGTGGAGTCATCACCAGAATTATTAGTACTTATATCGGGTGGAATCCCCAACAGGAGCAATTAGCATTAAGTTAAAATTCACAAATAAAAAAAAAAAAAGGAGCTGTTGAAGTGATCCTCAGACAGCATTTCTGAAGTAAGTCACATGTGGGAATTTCTGAAGGAATGCACATGAACGAATTTTTGGAGTAATTCGCAAAGCGTATTCCCAGCAGGAGTTCCCGAAAGAATTCTACGCCATTTCTGGTGTATTTCAAAGATAGTATTTCTGGAGGAATCCTATTCACAAATGAAAGAATCTCTAGTAAAATAAGTTGGAGCAATCCAGAGAAATATTTTTCAATGAATTTCCAAAAGGAGTTTCCCATCATAAATTGCTGAAGAAAACTCCTAATGGCATTTCTGGAGTAATCTCCAGATCAAACTGCTGGAGGATCCCCCAAAGAAAAAATAATAGGACTTTTCTGAAGGAGGTTCTTATGAGATTCCCCAAGAATTTCAACCAGGATTATTCAGCAATTCTTCGACGGTACATATTCTATGTTGCCCTTTACAGGTTTGTACCAATTTACTGGTACGACTTAACGTACTGGGAGAAATTTAAAAATTAGAAAGACACAGAATGTTAATTAATTGGCAAATTGACAGATGAAATTGTGAAAAAAAAAATCGCGTTCTAGTGGGATTCGATCCCACGACACCGTATTCGCTAGACCGGCGCTTCAACCAACTAAGCCACAGAACAGGTAACGGTATGCGTCGAGAGCTCGGTTCGATCGCACACTCAAACGACCAACTGCGCCAATGAAACACACATAGGGTTCACACGTCTTTATTCTCTCGTGGATTGCTTCAGGAATTCTTTTTGAGATTCTTTCAGGAACTCCTTTTATAATTTCTTCAGAGATTCGTTCCAGGAATGTCATGCGAGATTCCTCCCGTAGGTCCTTTCACAAGGATTCCTTGTAATGTCCTTCCATGAATCCTTCAAGAACTTATTTCAGTATTCCTTCAAAAGCTTCAAACATTTCCGGGATTCCTCCAAGTAGTCCAAGTAGTTCTTCCGGGCGTTTTCTAGGTACTCGTACCAAAATTCCTGTTCAAACTTCTCCGGGGTACTGGGATTCCTCTAAGAATCTCTTCCAGAATTCCTCCAGGAGCTTCTTCCGGGATTTATTTGGGACCTCTTTCCGGGATTCCTCTGGGAATTTTTCCAGGATTGCTTCCGGGTTTTCTTCAGGAACTCCTTCCAGGATTCTTCTAGGAACTTTTTTTTCGGGATTCCTTCAAGAGCTCCGTCCGGAATACCGGCAGATCTTTCTGGAATTCTTCCGGCAGTTAATTCTGAGATTCTTTAAGATTTTTCTAATGGAAATTGTCCGGGAAT
Organism: Aedes albopictus; assembly: GCF_035046485.1. Lineage (NCBI taxonomy): Eukaryota > Metazoa > Arthropoda > Insecta > Diptera > Culicidae > Aedes > Aedes albopictus. The sequence continues at coordinate 211,903,541 of NC_085137.1, forward strand.
TTATTAGAGAAGTCTTCAAGGTGTAATCCTCGAGTGTTGTTTTTTTTAATTCCCACGAAGTACCTACAGGAGTTTCTTGGAGAATTCCTCCATAAATGTGATTACGAAAATTATAATGAAGCACTTCAAGTACATGATAAAATAAAATACCTTGTAGTGAAGCACTACAAATGCGTAATAAATTAGGTCATAACATGTGGACAAATACACAACACATATTTTGCCCAGTTACTAGGATAACAATTTCCGAACTCAGGATGACGACTGACGAGGTTTCATATTTGTTCTTGGTCTATCAGTCAACCCTGTTATCGTAAATAAAAAGGAAATCGAGTTAAGTACTGCTCCTTTGAATTCAAAGGAACAGTACTTAACACGATTTTCTTTTTATTTACAGATATTCTCCTAACAAGCCCAGGTACATCATCACCTGTAATAGAGTTTTTGCTCTGGCAGATTGCTTTTTTGTTCGCAGCGTTACTTACTTTCACACTTGAGTTTTTGTCTAGGAAAAAATTGGAAGAAATTTTGAAGGAATTCAGGAACTCCTGATTTTTTTCAGATTATATTCCTGAAGAAATCCTAAGTATAATTTCTGGAGGAATCTCGGGAGAAACCCTGGCAAGATATCATGGAAAAATCCCAGATGGAATCTCTTTAGGACTCTTAAAAGAAAGTTCTGAAAGAATTTCAGAGGGAACTTCAGGATGAATCGCAAATAAACCCTGGAGGAATCTCATCAAGAACTCTCTGGAAATCCCAGAAAAAAACCTTTAAGGAGTCCTACGAAAATTCCATCTGTGCTTCAACCAGAAATTGAGCCTTAAATCAATTAAGGAATTTCAGGGAGCTCCTTCGGTGATTCTTCTAGTCGTCGTTAATTGAGGATGCCTTCAGTGTCCAGAGGTCATTCTGTGGTTCTTCTAGGAGTTTTTCCTGAGATCCGTATAAAAGATTCAACTACGAGTCTTCCAAACGTTCTTTTCGGAAATCATCCCGGAACTCCTTCTGATGGGATTCCTCCAGGAATTCTTTTCGATATTCTTTGGGAATTCGATCCGAGATACCTTCAGGTATTTCTTCCGAGACTCTCCCGGGAGTTCTTCCTGGAATCCCTACAGGAATAGCTACCGTGGTTCCTCCAGAAATATGTTTCAAGATTTCTCAGAGATATCTTTCAGAGATTTTTTTCAGGATTACCTCATAAGTTCTCTCCCGGCTTCTTCCAGAAGTTTCTTCTATTTTTCCTGAGGGAGTTCTATTTAGGATTTCACCAGCAGAGTTTAAAATTTTCATTTTCAATGAGTGAAACTCAACGTGAAATTTGAAAAATCTCAACTGAGGGATCAAAATAAAATTCATTTTGGTGAATGAATTTTTTCACCTATTCATTCATTTTTCTGTCACTGACAATTTTCACTGAGAAATATAACTGGACCGCAACTCCCGATTATACTTCTAATCTCCTCAAAACTTGTGTATAGTAGTTAATTAGAATATTAATTATCATCTCTATTCGTCCATTAAGTCGGATTGTGCGTCTGTAACAGAAATTGGACATTTTACGACGTGCGAAAAAAAATATTCGTGACAGAGAATTGAATGAAAAAAAAGGCATTCAGCTGAATGAATGTGGTCAAACGTGAATGAAAAAATGAGAATGTCAATCTTCACTTTCAATCTTCGAATTTTCTACTCTTTGTTCACCAGTAGTTCTTTTCGAGATTCCTCTAGGAACTCCGTCCAGAATTCCATCCGGGAATTCTCCAGGAATTCTTTTTAACCCTTGAGCAGTCGCGTCTTCGGCCTTCCTCAGCGACACCACACTCACACTGGATAGTCCTAGTGTTCTTTTTTCGTGGTGCGTGTACTTATTACATGGCGCGACCGTTTCCGGGTTAAGATTCATCCAAAAAAATCTTCCGGGACCCCCTGAGGAATTCCTTCCTGGATTCCTCTAGGTGTTCCTTCTGGAATTCATCAATCACAAAAGCCTTCTTAAGTTGCTCCTTCTGCATTCTATTTTCTTTCTACATCCAGCAAGTTCTGCATTCAGGCAATAATTTCGGGATTCCTCCAAGATCTTATGGAATGCCTCCATTAACTACTACTAGGCGATTTAGGAACTCTTTGTAGGATTCCTCCAGGAATTCCTTTACGGGTTCCTCTCAAAGTTCCTTTAGTTATTCCTTCAGATTTTCCTTCTGAGGTTACAGCATGAGTTTTTTTTTTTTGGGATCCCTCCATGAATTTATTCCTTAATTCCTCCAATAAGTCTTTCCAAAATTCTTTCGGGATGATTTTTTTTTCGAGGAAATGCATCATAAATTCCTTCCGGCATTCCTTCCAGGATTTCTCCAAAAGTTCCCTCAGGGGGTTTACTGAAGTAAATTCAAAGATTTCTCTGACAGTTCCTTCAGAGATTGCTGCAGGAATTTGTTCAAAGATTCCTCCAGTAATTCCCTCAACTACGGTGTCTACCCACCACATGAAAGCTAAGGGTACATTCTTTCATTTGGTGCTGAGAGCGAAATGATCTATCGGTGGTTATTTTCTCATACAAATTTTGGGTAAAAAGTACCCAAAAATGGGTTTTATTCGGGAATTTGTTCTAAAAATCATGACAAAACTAAAAAAAAACGTTCAAGAACATTTCGCTCTTAGCCTCAAATGAAAGAGGGCACCTTAAGCGATACTGATTTTTTTTTCGAAAATATTTTTTTTCACAGACACCGGGCAGAAATAAGATTTGTCTTAGTAGTTCTTCAGGGATTCCTTTAAAGATTCCGTCAAGGGTTTCTCATCCAGGAATTCCTCCGGAAAGTTCTGCAATGATTCGCCTAGGAATTTTATCAGGAGTTCATTCGAGTATTTCTGTATTTCTCCTCAAGCGTTCCTCTAGATTGTAGAAGCTCTCAGGGATATCTTCTTGAATTCCTCCAGGAATTCCGCAAGGGATTCATCCAGGAATTCTTACATGGTTTCCGGAATTACTTTTGGTATTCTGTCAATTTTTTTTCGGGGATACCACCAGAAATTTCTTCAGTGATTCCTCCAGGATTTTTTCAGCGATTTCTCTAGGAATTTCATTAAGGATTTCTTCAGAAGAACCTTCCCTTTATCCAGGATTTCTTCAGAAGAACCTTCCATTTATCCAGGAATTTCTCAAGGAATTCCATCAGAGATTTTTTCCTGTAATGTCTTGAAGATTTTTTTTTGAAGTTTTTTGAGGGATTTATCCTTCAGGAATTTGTTCCCAAATTCCATAGGGGATTTCTCCTTGAGCTCCTTCAGGGATTTCACCAAGAACTTCTTCATGGATTTTTGCATGAACTTCTCCTAAAGCTCTTTAAGAGTTGTCTTCAGGAACTCCTTTTTGGATTCCTCCAGGATCTTCTCGATCGATCCCTCCAGAAATCACAAGTCTATGTTGCCCTTTACAGGCTTGTACCAAATCGAAACGTACTGGAAAAACTTGTAAATTAGAAATATACAGAATGTTGATTAATTGGCAAATTGAGAGATGAAAATATCTGAACCACCAATGTTTTCAAGATAATTCGCAATATCCTCCAGAAATCACTCCAGGAGTTCCTTCAGACATTCTTCTAGGAATCATTTGAGGGATTCCACCTGGAGTTCTAAGTGAGATTCTTCCATGAACTCCTTCAGGGTTTTCTCCAGGATTTTCTTTAAAGAATGATCTAGGAACTCCTTCTCGAAATCCTTTAGCGATTTTTCGTTTAATTATTAAGTTTAATTTACGTGATTTCTTCTGATATTGCTGAAGATATCACTCCTGTAATAGCTGGAAAGTTTTTTTTTCAGAAACTTCTACAAAGATTTCTCGAGGATTCCATTATGGATTTCTCCTGGAATTACTTTAGGGATTTCTCCAAAGAATCCTTCGGATTTTTACGGGAAAACCTGCAGAGGCGTTTTATAGAATTTTAGAAATATTTCTGTTGGAATTGCTGTAGAGATTTCTTCTGTAATTGTTCTAGAGATTTTTCCGGGAATTTCTTCAGGAACTTCTTTGGGATCTCCCTAAGAGATTCTTCATGAAACTCGTTTTATGATTCCTTCAGGAACTCTTTCAAGGATTCCTCCAGGAATTCTTCCAGGAGTTCTCTCTAGAGTTCCTCATGACATACATCTAGCGATATCTGGGGTTTTATAGTTTTGTCTCCCGAAAAAGTAACCAACTTCGGTAAGTAATGAGAATAGTTTCATGAATTTTCTGAATACTTTCAAGGTACACTAGCGCTATTACTTCCTATAACCTTCCCAGAAAATTTATGCACAGCACTTACTTTAATCAAATTGTTTAATATAAACATGCGTCCTTGCCGCAAATCGTCATCAATCCAATCAGCGGGAGTAACAAGCACCAGGGCCCATATAGCCGAGGCGGTAAACGCACGGGTATTCAGCATGACCATGCTGAGGGTGACGGGTTCGATTCCCGGTCGGTCCAGGATCTTTTCGTAAAGGAAATTTCCTTGACTTCCTTGGGCATAGAGTATCTTCGTGCCTGCCACACGATATACGCATGCAAAATGGTCATTGGCAGAGGAAGCTCTCAGTTAATAACTGTGGAAGTGCTCATAGAACACTAAGCTGAGAAGCAGGCTTTGTCCCAATGAGGACGTTACGCCAAGAAGAGAGAGAGAGAGAGAGAGAACAAGCACCTGCCGAATAATCCTCCGACACTAATTAACCTCCCTCGGTAACATATTCCCAAATACCACCCAGCTCAGGCACCTGAACAATTGGCATTGGAAAGGTTAATGGAATACCTCCACGAACAACTTCACCAGCGCAGTGTATGGTATCGCTCACTAGAGGTGTGATATCAATGCCAGCCTGGCCCTTGATGGCTCACCTTTCTTGTGCTACCGATATGTATGGCCTGTACAGGCCTCCCAGCCAGAAACGTGTTCCCCATCGATGGACGACGACTATGAACAAATCGCGGCACGAGACCCGTTGACACTTGACCGCAAGGTGAAGCGCATATATTGGAACATAATTAGTCGCATAAATAAATTCTCATTAACGCCAGGCCAGCCAACACCACGCCACATCGCGATCGTATACCACCACCGACTGTAGTCATGGCCAGCAGCGCGCTAAACTGCTGCTGTCATGTCATAGTTACACCAATGTTGGTGATGGTGATGATCATGATGCGATGTTGGTAACAATAGGTACATTTTGAACAACGACTGCATTCAAGTTTGTTCCACACAGTAGTGGCAAAGGTTGTCACAAAGATGAAGGTTAGTTAGCAGACAGCACAGCCAGCGTTCACCACCGTTCAGGTTTGAGACGCTCTTGAAGATAATGTCTGACATCGTGTTATTAATTACAAACGGCAGTGAGTTTATTCGGCAATTTGCCATTCGGAGTTCACACCGAGAGCTAAGAGAATTGAGCGATACAAGAGCGGTGAAGTTCAAGTATGTTCAAGAGACGGAACATTGGTCTTGCGGTGATTGATATTGAACCTTGATTGTGGACGGTTAAGAGGATTGATAATTTTGATGAAGGAGGATAAATGAGGAAGCCAAACAGGTGATTTGACTTTTTATAACAATAATTTTAATGAATGTCTGGTTCTTTTTTAAGTGGTCTCCTGCAACCTTTGGAAACTCCTATTAAAATTGTAGGTAGAGCTTCTTCGCCTTCATCTTGCGGTTGACGTTTCTTTCGCGTTTCCAAAAATTAGAATTTGCTTCATTCTGACCTGACACGTCTAGAAGAAGAAAAACTTTTACCCACTCAATAAATCAAGTGGATGCGGCCTTCATCGCAAAAGCATCACAATAACTATCGGCTGGCACAATGCCAGAGAAAAACAATCTTCTTCAGAAAGCACTCTTCGGAAAACCGAGAAAACAAAATTCAAAATCGATTTCCACCCTATATAACGCCTGCCAAACGAGGAAACGTGTGCGGTTGGATAAATTTTCCGTAATTTTCCATCTCCGTTTCTTTTATACGGGTGATGCTGCTGGCGAGAAACAAGGATTTGTTTTTCTATGCCTACATTTTCCTAGCAGTGAGTCAGTGAGATAAAATTCTTTGAAGCTGAGTTGGCGAAAGCTACCGCCAGAAAAAAACCATTCATCTGAGGATGATGTTCTGCTTCGGTGGGCTCCAAGTGGGAATGAATTATGCATGAACGTGTCGAACGAGAGATGGACGCCAACTGAATTTTGGCTAAAAAAACAAGGAAATTCTAGGATTTGAATACCGCTCAATATTGTGCGTTTGCAAGGATATTTTTTTCAATTTCTGTTGCGGCCATTTGAATTTTTCCAATAAAATAATTATCAAAACTTAACACTTTATGTACTTATATTGAAAGTTTTTTCCCTCTCTCATTTCAGGTGCGTATCCATTGATTGAAAAAGTTCAACAGTTTATACTAAAGTGAATTGGTAAGCACATTATGTTTTGACATAAAATGGTGACAGGTGTAGAGTTATTACATAATAATTAACATGTCTCGTTTTGTCATATTTGAAAACTTGTCATTAGAAGGCACAGAATTTTGTGAATTGAAAATTTGAGAAAATTGCATTCTGATGGGATTCGAACCCACGACTTTTTATATTTGCCAGATCGGCGCTTGAAACAAGTAAGCCAAAAAATGGTAATGATTCTGCAGAGTAAAAAGCGAAACAGAATCCGCGCCCTTGCCAGAAACACTCCCTTTTTCACAACTCCAATTTTTTCGGCTAAGGTACCAAACACATTCGCGTTTGTGTCCACTGAAGCAGAGACTTACTCTCGTACTCCTCATAAATAAGTCACCCCCCCCCCCCCCCCCCCCACCAGACAGATTTTATTATGTTTATTAGAAATGCATGGAATCTACTCCCTTTGCACCCGCACCCAATTTGCTGGGAGCCGAAAATACGTGGCTTTTATCTGTATTTTTCAAATTCTACATGTTTTTGCTCAAATTTCATCGTTTTGCTAATCATAAATATTTTTTACTGATCCTTGAGATGCAATGAATTACTACTCGTCATAATCTGATGAAGTTTTGATCCCTAAGGCCTCCAAAGTATTCCGAAGTTTGTGACACAAATCCAACATTTTCAACCAAATTTTATACATGTATGATCACAGAACATAGTCTACGGTACTCGAAAAGCCTCAAAGCATCCCTAGAAAATTCATGATACTTGAATTGGGTGATCTAGGTCGTCCAAACTACTCTGGAATTCAATTTCTTAAGATATACAACATCTACCATCGTTTGTGTTCACTCTGTTCAAGAAATTTTGTCAATTTGATGTCCATTAGATCTCGCAATGCTATGAGCAACTTGATATTGTGATAGTTGGACATTCCGTGAAATACAAATGGCCTCCAATACACTTTGAAGTTTGGAACACGATATCTACATACTGTATCATGCTTTAAATATAAAAAAATCGTGGAATTTAGTCTATGCTGCTGATAGAATCTCAGTGCACACACAGAAAGAAATCATTAAAATTAAACAACACGTAAGTTAAGCATCGTCTGAAAATTATAGCAGAAGCTACAAAATTACAGCTATTTACCGTGAGATGATACTGTCCGCTCAGTAATCAGCCAAACATGCGTTCTGTTTTTAGATTTTGAGACATATTCGCTTGAAATTTACATGCAGTAACGTAAACGCGAACAGCTACTCCCAGTCGTCTGCCTCGCTGCGCACCCTAAAACGAAAGTACACAGCGAATGAGTAACTTGCGAAAAGACAAAGGATTTTTCACTCATATTTGCGTATGACTGGATCAGCACAAAAAATGTGCTGATCCGGTATTACACAAATTTGCGTGAAATTTCACACAAGTTTGCATGAAATCTTTTGTCTTTTCAATCGCTGCGTGAAAGTTACTCCTTGCTCTGTGTACATCGATCTTTCCGTGCGGAGTCTGCTCTCTCTCGCTCTCTGTGGCCGAAGTGGTACAGCAGTTTGTTCCTTTATGGTGGAACATGTTTAACTTTGATTGCCTTCTCTTCAGCTTGGTGAGACAGCCTAGAAGGGTAAGGCTTGAACTCTCACTCGGAAGATCTGAGTTCGATTCTCGTATAAAGATTTTTTTTAATTTTCTCTGAAAAGTCGGTGCTATAATTAACACTTTTCTCTCAACAATCAGAAGTGTAATTTTAAAATCACACATAAATTTCTATCGAACACGATGCAGGTCAATTTGTTACATTCAGTTCATCATAAATTGACAGATTTTGTTCGTACTGTGAAGCTATAACGCTTTTCGTACATTCATGGGATATCTCACGCTTTCCAAACTATTCTGAAATTAGGACCTTCAATGTCTATAGGCTCTACTCTTTTTTTCCTTCACTCTATCGGCATAATTCTTTCACGATTGTGTCTGGTGCACCTCATTGTATTACGAGTATCTCTATTTGTTGCTATTTGGGTGTCCACTGCCATACAAATGGACCAAATGTGTTTTGAAATCGCAATATATGTAAATCTTAGGATATTTTTATTGAAGCGAATGCTCGCAAAATATAATCTACACTACTTTTAAAGCCTCAGAGTGCAATTCTGATAACTAAGCAACTTTCATTTGGTGATCTAGGTCATCCAAACTATTCTGGAATTAGGACCTTCAAGCTCTACAAGCTCTACTTTTTACTTTATCGATGTAATTCACGATTACCTGTTGTATCTCATAATATTTTGAGTATTTTTTTTTTGTGTTACTTGTGCATTTCTCCAGATATTCGTCCAAGAATCCGTCCAGGAATTTCTCCAACAAGAGTACAAGAGTAGGTCCTTATCCTAATTCCAGAATAGTTTGGAAAGCCCGGAATATCCCATGAATGTACCAAAAGCGTTATAGCTGTGCACTGAGATTCCATCAGCAGTATAGACTAAATTCCACGATTTTTTTTACAACTAAAGCATGATACAGTATGTGAATATCGTAATCCAAATTTCAAAATGTATTGGAGGCCAATTGTATTCCACGTAATGTCCAACTACCACAATATCAAGTTGCTCATAGCATTGCGAGATCTAATGGACAATAAAGTGACAAAATTTCTTGAACAGAGTGAACACAAACGATGGTAGATGTTGTATATCTTAAGAAATGCTTTGAGGCTTTTTGAGTACCGTAGACTATGTTCTGTGATCATAAATACATCGTGTATGAAATTCGGTTGAGAATGTTGGATTTGTGTCACAAACTTCGGAATACTTTGGAGGCCTTAGAATAGCTCTGGGATCAAAACTTCATCAGATTATGACGGGTAGTAATACATTGCATCTCAAGGATCAGCGAAAACTATTGATGATTATCAAAACGATGAAATTTAAGCAAAAACATGTAGAATTGATAAAAAATACAACAAAAGCCACGTATTTTCGGCTCCCAGCAAAAGGGGGGAGGATGCAAAAGTGAGAGGTACCATGCATTTCTTAACACAACTATTCCCCTTGACATAAACAAAATCCGGGGTAAAATGTTTTAAAATAAAGAAGACATTGCATTTCTACCATAAGTAGATCGTCCCGGGTGTTTACGGGTTAAAGGATCGCATTACTTATCGCACTTTAGAGTCCATTAGACGGATAAATGTATTTGTCATTGTAGTCCGACACTTATCCAAGGTTGCCATGATCCACGTTGTATTGGTCATTTATTGGGCTTGTTTGGCCAAATATTTGTCATCATAGCAAACAGTCTAATGGCACCTTTATCTTACTAAAAATGAGAATGCTACGGATATTATCAAGATGCTTCGGCTTTCAACAACGAAAATATATTTAAGGCACAAATATCACAATAACACATAATCAACACAGGTAGGCCATAATATGATGATTTGGCTGGCATTCTTCGTTCCTGGGCACGCCAGATCAAGCCTGGTCCACCCAGTATCAGTATCAGTATCAGTAGGTCGGCTCTAGAGGCACGTTCTCCTCCATTTGGGAAATTTGTGCCATCGCCATGAACACGAGCCTATTCATCATTTACCTGACGGAGAAGGGAAGGAAAAAGGATAGGAGATGGGAAAGGACAGGTAAGGGAATAGGATCGTCATACTCGCAAAAGCGTACCACAATGGGTTCACATAGCGTCCTGAAAAGGACACTGTAATAACGCATAAGCGTGCCACAATGGGTTCGAACAGCGCCCTGAGAAGGGCACTGTGATAATGCATAAAGCGTAAAGAGAGCCTATAGCTCTTTACCACAGCGGGTCAAGAACAACAGAACGTCCTGAAGATTCAGGCTTCTGAAGTCAGTTTCACTTAATAAGTGTTTCCCGAGTACTCGGAAACGCAATTGCGCAAAAGCTGGACAGTTACATATTAAATGATACGAAGTTCCATAATCGGATTCACAGCTATCACATGCAAATGAATCAGCTTGCTGAATATTCGCCATGTGATAACTGAGTCGGCAATGGCCAGTCAATGCTTTGACCAGCATGCTGCAATTCTGCTTTGACAGATTTGTTAGATACTTTGCCACCCCTAGAGATGGCTCAGTACAATACAATTTTGTTTGACGACATGACTCCAAACTATTCCAGTATTGTTTGTGCTGAGTGGCAGCCCAGGTGTCAATCTGAAGCTTCACCCAACACTTGGATACCGGAATAGCTGGCTCAGGGCCAATGAAGTCATGTGATGCTCCAGTGCGAGCTAACTCATCAGCCAATTCATTTCCAGCGATGGAAGAATGGCCAGGTACCCATACAAGGTGAACAGCGTTTGCTGAATTCAGCTCCTCAATTTGAGTTCGACAAGCGATAACTATCTTCGACCTGGAGTTGGCCGAAGCAAGTGCTTTAATAGCAGCCTGGCTATCTGAACAGAAGTATATTACTTTGCCCATTACGTGCTGCTGAAGTGCTGATTGCACTCCGCACATAAGAGCAAAGATTTCGGCCTGAAAAACGGTGCAGTGTCTGCCAAGTGAATAAGACTGATACAGCCTTAGCTCACGAGAATAAACACCAGCACCTGCTCGACCTTCTAGAAGGGAGCCATCAGTGTAACATACGATGCCGTCTGAAATACTTCTCTCCAGATAACCAGATGTCCACTCTTCCCGGGAAGGGAATTCGTGGAAAATGTCCTATATGGAAAATTACAAGCAATTGTAAGATCACTTGGAGCAAGGACAACTTTGTCCCAATTCACCAAAAGTGGAAACAACGAGGTGTGTGTTGAACTGCGGTTCACAGGAGTTTCCTCTAGTAAACCGAGTACCCATAGACGGTAAGTGCAAGAAAGTGCTTCTTGTTTGAGATGAATGTGTAGTGGGACAACGTCAAAGAGAACTTCGAGCGCTGCCGTGGGAGTTGAAGAGAACGCTCCAGACATCGCCATTAAGCACATCCTTTGGAGATGGCCTAACTTTGATTGGATCGTTCTCACTTCGCCCTTTTGCCACCACACAAGACATCCATAGGCCAATATTGGCCGAACAACAGTTGTGTAGATCCATTTGATATACTTGGGTTTTAGACCCCAAGTTGTACCAAAGGTTCGCCGGCATTGCCCGAAGGCCATACAAGCTTTCTTGATTCTGAACTCAACATGAGGTGTCCAGGAAAGCTTGGAATCAAGAATGACTCCAACGTACTTTACCTGTTCAGTCACATTGATTTCAGAATCAAAGAGACGTAAAGTTCGAACACCATTACGGTTTCGCTTTTCCGTGAAAAGAACAATAGATGTTTTACTCGGATTTACCGAAAGGCCATATTGGCGACACCAACCCTCAACTACCTGAAGAGCGTTTTGCATCAGGTCGAAAAGGGTGCTGATGCACATACCGACTAACAATGTTAGGTAGTCGTCGGCAAAACCATAAGTAGGAAAACCGCTATTATTGAGTTGCCTCAATAGCGTATCTGCTACGAGATTCCATAAAAGTGGTGATAAGACTCCCCCTTGGGGGCATCCACAAACACTCAATTTCCTAATCGTCGCTTGACGCAATGTCGAGAAGAAATGTCGGTTTTTGAGCATTTGGTGAATCCAATTGGAAATCATTGGAGATATACCATGACCCCGTGCGGCTTCCAATATGGCATCGAAAGGCACGTTGTCAAAGGCACCCTCGATATCTAAGAAAACACCCAAGCAGGATTGCTTTTGAGCGAATGCCTTCTCGATATCGTAAACAACTTTGTGTAAAAGAGTCACAGTGGACTTTCCAGATTGGTAAGCATGTTGGTTCACATGAAGAGGCACATTGGCCAGATAAACATCACGGATGTGATGATCCACAATGCGTTCTAAGCATTTCAGAAGAAAAGAGGTCAAACTGATAGGTCTGAAGCTCTTTGCTTCTTCATACGACGCGCGACCCACTTTCGGAATAAACTTCACAGTAATATCCCGCCAGGATTTGGGAATATACCGTGTAGCAAAACTGCAAACAAGTAGTTGTTTCAAAACATGTTTGAAATGATCAAATCCCTTCTGAAGCAAAATAGGATAAATCCCATCTGCCCCAGGAGATTTGAAAGGAGCAAAGCTATTAAGTGCCCATTCAATCGATTCTAAAGTTATGATACTCCGAGCCGAAGCTAAAGAATCATAACTACAAGAAAAGACATCAGGTTCATCCGAAGATGTAATATCCACACATCCGGGGAAGTGTGTACTGAATAAACATTCTAAAACTTCCTCATCAGAGGAAGTGAAATCACCATTTGGCAAACGAAGTTCGTTCACTTGAAAATCCTTAGATTTTGCAAGGATTTTGTTCAATCGACTGGCTTCACTCAGACTGGAAACATTTGTACAAAGGTTTTTCCAGCCGGATCGTTCAGCAGACCGAAGAGCTTTCTGGTAGGCCTTGCGAGCCGACCTGAAAGCCTCCGATCCAGCCGAACGTCGTCTGTTCCAACTCTTTCTACATTGTTTCCTAAGCTTCGCCAGATCGGAGTTCCACCAAGGGGTTCCTCTTGTGGTCTTCACAGACCGCAGAGGGCAGGCTTCTTCAAAAGCTTCCATGATGAAGGCCGTTGTGGTATCAACGGCATCATCTAAATCACTTGGAGTGTCAATTGATGGTGAGTATCCATGAAATTTGGCTGCAACCAAATCGGTAAAGAGATCCCAGTTGGTTGACCGGGGATTCCTGAAACGCAAAGTTTGCGAAGTAAAATTCACATGTTCAAACAAGATGTAACGATGATCAGATAAAGATTCTTCATCTGACACATGCCAATTGGTCAGCTCATGACTAATTCTGCTAGAGCAAAGAGTTATGTCTAACACTTCCTCTCTACCAGATACCATGAAGGTTGGGCGGTTGCCTATGTTAAGTAATCCAAGATCTGTACTACTCAAGTATTCCATCAAACTGGAGCCTCTCAAATTGATGTCTGAGCTGCCCCAGATTATATGGTGAGCATTAGCATCACTACCAACAATTAGCGGAAGGCCTTTTGAAGTGCAGTATGCAATGACTTGCTTGAAAGCATCCGTAGGGGATGGTTCATCATGCGGTAAATAAACCGAACAATAAACGTATTTCCTGTTGAGGTTTCCAACAGATACATCTATTATGATAGCACATACATCTCTGGTAGTTAGTTCAGAGATGAGTGTAGCAACGATTGCGTTGTTGACAAGCACACATGCTCGAGGCATGACACGTGAGTTTGCCATTTCATTTTTACTGAAAGTAGCAAACACCGGATTCACAAGGTTTCCTAAATAGAAATTCCCCTTACGAAAGTAAGGTTCTTGGACTAACGCCACTTGGGCTGTACCATTTTGCATAAGTCTACAAAGATTGATCGTTGCTGTTCTTTTGTGCTGAAGATTGATCTGAGCTATCCTAACCGTAGCCACTACCCAAACTAGGCAAGATTAAACTCTTAACAATCACAGCACAAAAAAGAACAGCAACAATAAAGCCAGATCGGTATCGAATTGAGTGCGCCAAAGGCGAGGATGCACAGAATACACTGTGTAAAACGCATAATGCGAATCCATATAGGTGAAAATCTAAACTAATTAATAACATCTTCATAATCCCGCCCTTATTCAGCCTCAAGTATGAGATTGAAGAAGGGCAGCTGATTGTCTCGGAGAAACACAAGGTCCACCGCGCTATTGCTCCGGTTAGCACAGTAAGGGCAAATACTGTGGAGGGTGCCCTGGTACTCCACAGGCTCCGTTTGCGGTTAGGTTTTTATTAGACCCCCCTAGCCATTCATTCCTAGGCACGGTAAGCATAAAGCCGCATAACACCATGAATTAGGGGTCACCTGATTAGTGGATTCCTACCACTGGAACAGGCGGTCCGTAGTGCTATTCTTAGCCAGTTGAACTAACCGCTACCGACACTACACAGCTATCTAGGCTGATCGGGAAAAGAAGTTGATATTGGTGATCAACTTCATACGGGCCCGAAAAGCCAGACAAACTATTCTGGAATTAGGACCTTCAAGCTCTACAAGCTCTACTTTTTACTTTATCGATGTAATTCACGATTACCTGTTGTATCTCATAATATTTTGAGTATTTTTTTTTTGTGTTACTTGTGCATTTCTCCAGATATTCGTCCAAGAATCCGTCCAGGAATTTCTCCAACAAGAGTACAAGAGTAGGTCCTTATCCTAATTCCAGAATAGTTTGGAAAGCCCGGAATATCCCATGAATGTACCAAAAGCGTTATAGCTGTGCACTGAGATTCCATCAGCAGTATAGACTAAATTCCACGATTTTTTTTTACAACTAAAGCATGATACAGTATGTGAATATCGTAATCCAAATTTCAAAATGTATTGGAGGCCAATTGTATTCCACGTAATGTCCAACTACCACAATATCAAGTTGCTCATAGCATTGCGAGATCTAATGGACAATAAAGTGACAAAATTTCTTGAACAGAGTGAACACAAACGATGGTAGATGTTGTATATCTTAAGAAATGCTTTGAGGCTTTTTGAGTACCGTAGACTATGTTCTGTGATCATAAATACATCGTGTATGAAATTTGGTTGAGAATGTTGGATTTGTGTCACAAACTTCGGAATACTTTGGAGGCCTTAGAATAGCTCTGGGATCAAAACTTCATCAGATTATGACGGGTAGTAATACATTGCATCTCAAGGATCAGCGAAAACTATTGATGATTATCAAAACGATGAAATTTAAGCAAAAACATGTAGAATTGATAAAAAATACAACAAAAGCCACGTATTTTCGGCTCCCAGCAAAAGGGGGGAGGATGCAAAAGTGAGAGGTACCATGCATTTCTTAACACAACTATTCCCCTTGACATAAACAAAATCCGGGGTAAAATGTTTTAAAATAAAGAAGACATTGCATTTCTACCATAAGTAGATCGTCCCGGGTGTTTACGGGTTAAAGGATCGCATTACTTATCGCACTTTAGAGTCCATTAGACGGATAAATGTATTTGTCATTGTAGTCCGACACTTATCCAAGGTTGCCATGATCCACGTTGTATTGGTCATTTATTGGGCTTGTTTGGCCAAATATTTGTCATCATAGCAAACAGTCTAATGGCACCTTTATCTTACTAAAAATGAGAATGCTACGGATATTATCAAGATGCTTCGGCTTTCAACAACGAAAATATATTTAAGGCACAAATATCACAATAACACATAATCAACACAGGTAGGCCATAATATGATGATTTGGCTGGCATTCTTCGTTCCTGGGCACGCCAGATCAAGCCTGGTCCACCCATCGTGGTCTCGTTCCATGTCTTCTTTTGCCATCCGGATCAGTAGCGAACATCAACTTCACAGTGTTGTTGTCCACGTTAATTGCAACATGCCCTGTCCTGCGTATCCTTCGACCTTTGGTCACTTTGTGGATGCCGGGATCGCCGTATAGTGCAGCGAGCCTGTGGTTCATCCTCTTTCTCCGCCTCACACCGACGAATCTCATCGTGTTTGATTCCGCCTACTTACTAGCTTGTACTTTGTTTTTGACGCATTCACCGTCAGTCCGAACTTTCACGCGGGTGTACGTACACTCTGCCATCGTTTCAAACGTTCTGGCTATAATATCCATGTTGTCCGCAAAACACAAATCGACCGGTTTTCGTGAGAATTGTTATTTAGTCCATCTTCTAGAACAATGTTGAAGTGTAGGCATGAGTGTTCATCACCTTGTCGCAGTTTCCTACGTTCACCCAAAAGCCTAACGCAGTTTTGCATGCCATCCATAGTTGCTTTGATAAGTCTAGTCAGCTTCCCAGAATAGCCGTTTTCGTCCATGATTTTCCATAACTCGATACTGTCGATGCTGTCGTATACCACCTTGAAGCCAATGGGATCGTATATTTGCGGCATTGCTGGAGGAGTTGTCGTACGGCGAAAATCTGGTCCGTTAACGATCGGGCGTCGATGATGCCGGCTTGATATCTTCCCACGAACTCACTGGGGACTCACAAATGATCTGGGGTAGCACTTTGTAGGCAGCATTCAAAATGATGATCGCTCGGCAGTTCTCTCATTCCAAATGGACATCTTTCTTGTGAATAGGGTAGATTGCCCCTTCCTCGCACTTCTCCAGTAGCTGTTCCGTTTCCTAGCTTTTGACTATCAGCCGGTACAGACAGATGGTCAACTTGTCTGGGCGCATCTTAATGAGTTTAGCTGCGATACCATCCTTACCAGCTACAGTGTTGGTTCAATGGCTTTCTTAACTTCCCTCAACGTGGAAGTTGGATCATTTTTGTCTTCTGTAGCATTGGCATTGCCGTTTCCTTCGTTGTCTACCCCAGCCATCACGAAGTCTTATATGATGTAGAATAGAATGCTAAAGTGGAGGCTGTATGCGTACATGCTTCCATTTAACCGCGTGCAAAATGTAAGCATATCGCCTCCACTTTAGCATCCTATTCTACAGCATATCCGATCGTGAATTGGCTGGGATGATCTCTTCGCCATTCAGGTGCTCATCGAAGTGCTGCTTCCACCTTTCGATCACCTCACGTTTAAACGTCAAGAATAACTAAATATATACAAGTTCCGTCAGGACACCCCGGACGTTCCGGAAGTGTGCCAAAATTGTCAATGGCCTTCTTTACAGCTAAAAGAATCCTATTGACGAGAAATCATGAATAATGAGCTGTCGCACGGTATGTTTTGGAGTAAAAATGCAAAGATAGAGACGAACCAGCCAAGGGCTGAAAGTCTCTTTCATAAAGACAAATCAATCAATCAATCAATCAAAATGCAAATGTCCCCTGGAATCAGTTCCCCCGTGGGCATTCCAGGGGATCCAGAAACATCCAGAAGGACTCCAGGTATTCAGAAAAGGTACTAATAGAATCAGCTTGGATAAAGTTTCGATTATTGCCAATGTTTTAAAGTTGTTCCATAGAGAAAAAAATTGTTCTTTCTATCACCCCAAGTGCCATAACGTTGGTACCCCACGGGAATCCGAAATAACTCCGGAATCATCCTGTTTTTTGACTTCGTGTCCCATTTTATCAAAACTAGAATAAAAACTGGATATTATCTCAAAATGTCATTAGGATTGAATAAAAATAAACAGAGTTATGATTTTTTCAAGTTGAAAATTTGTTGCGAAAATAACCTTGGCTTTTTGGGTGTAAATAGTCAAAAATTTTCAGAAAAAATGCTGCAATGATTATTTCAGACACTTTTCAAGAAATTACTCCTGGAAATCCACCTTAAAATTCTCCAAGGATTTCACCAAGACTTTTCTCAGAAGAAGCACACGAAAAAAAAAATACGCTGTACAGACTTCTTCGAAGATTTTTCTAGGGATACCTCTAAGAGATACTTTAACAATAAATATGTTTCTGATATTGTGAGAATAATTACTCCAATAATTACACCACAAATTTTACGGTAAGCTTCTTACCCCTCTGGTATCAGGCAACACTTCGGGAAAACCAGAGTGATCCAGAGCTATCCAGAGGAGTTCTGAGCAACACTTCGATAACAGAGTTACTCTCGCAACGTTCTGGGGTTGTCGTTGAGAACATTTTTTAATCTAAGACGTGTCTGATTCCATACATTTGTCCTACCCACGAAATTTGAGTCTGTTCAATATTGTGCTTTTCGGGGTTTTCGGGTGTCTGAGAGGGTTCAGAGGCTTAATGGAAGCGTTACGAAGAAGTTTTCAGAAGTTTCGGAGCGTCACAGGTGTGTTACATGGGGACCAAGGATCGTTTAAAGGGGATTTTGGAGCCATTTCGAGATGTTTCAGAGCGTTCCTGGTGGGATTCAGAGGCGTTATGGAGGAGTTTTAGGGAGTTTCTGAGCATCTCAGGTGCGTTACATGGGGTCCGAGAGGGTTTTAGGGGGATCTTTGAGGCGTTTCAGGAAGTTGCAGAGGATTTTCACGGATCCTATCTCAAAACCCTGTGAAACGCTCCTGAATTGCTATTTGATGGAAAGATGTTCTTGAAACCCCCTGATACGACCCTGACCTGAAATACCTCGAAACGCCCTGTAAAATGCTATCATACGCACCTAAAATCTCTAGTAACGCCCTTAAAATGCTCCTGAAACCCCCAGAAATTCTCTGAAATTACCCTGAAATGCTGTGAAACGCCCCTCAAACCCCTTGTAACGCCTTTTAAAGGCTCCTGAGATCCCCTGAATTGCCCTTAAAGCACCTTGAAACGTCCCTGCAACCCTCTAAATTCTATTGAAGTGCCCTTGAATTTCCCGTAATCCCATGAAAACGCCATCAAAACCTGACCGAACATCCTTAAAAGGCACCCCAAATCCCCTGAAACAACCCCCTGAAACGCCCCTGAAGCCCCTTGGAACCTCCTTTTCTGGGCTCTCTGGGAACTTAATGGTAACCCCCTTAGCCCTACCTCAAATGCCCAGGAGCTAGACCTATTTCCACGAACTAGATTCCTAGGTTTGTGTGTAACGACTGCTTGTAGTAATTTACAATTTCGGATTTCGGCTTAGGCAGTCTTTGGTTTTAGCTTTGTTTGTTTCTTATCTTCGCCGACGTTTCGGTCCTCGGATCGGACCTTCTTCAGGGCTCGATAAAAAATCAACTGGTCGCCCTGAAGAAGGTCCGATCCGAGGACCGAAACGTCGGCGAAGATAAGAAACAACCAACGCTAAAACCAAAGACTGCATAAGCCGAAATCTGAAATTGTGAACTAGATTCCCTCATTAAACCCAGATAACCAATTTGCACGTATAATGAAGTTTATGTTCATGTTATACGTACTTTTATGCGGTAAAGTTACATCGCATAAGATGCAGTAAAAGTGCCTTATGCGTACAAAAGTGGAGGCACTATACGTGCATCAACGGGAAATTAATGACGCTATATGACTTGAAGCGATATCTTATGCGATGTATGGTATGCACTATTGCGACGTAATATAGCACCTTATGCGACTTAAAAATATTCGAAATAAAAAAATCTTGTCACCTAAGTATCGAACTAATAACCTTTGGATTATCGAGCCGCACTTCACACTTAGCACCAAACACTACTTATGAAACACACTTATTAAATGTCATGACATTCTTACTCACCTCAGTGCTTGTTGAAATGCACTTGGTTTTCGTGCGCTGTACGTGTTCGGCGGGCTCTTTGGAAATCAAAATGATGTGCATGATTTCCCGCACAGTTACCATTACTCCTCTCTTGCTAGCACCACCCATAATATTTATATAAGGTCAACAAAACAAACATGATGGCTTTGTAACTTGTTTTGTAGCCATAATGATAACTTTCCACTTTCTTTTAACTTTTTGGCACTCCATCAGCACCTCTTTCATTGTTATCACATATCACATCGCAATATGCCAACGTTAACGATTCTAGCTTATGCGAGTTTGTATGTACATTTGAACGGGTTTATTTTTACTTTTAAGCGATTTAGTTTGTACACCAATGCGAGTTAAACTGACATAATTAGAAAATCACCAAGCGAAGTCGTATAATCATCGCAGTACGCAATTATGCGAATTCAATTGACACATTGCGAGTTCACTCGAACGCTTTTGCGAATAAGCAAAGTTCGTCGCGACAAAACATCGGAATATCGTCTACTACGATGCAGTCATGCATTATAAAAGTTAATTTGCACTCTTATATGATTTTACCAGATACATCGCAGTAAGTTCAAAAAATAACATCATATGTCAAATTGTCCTTCCGCCGTACATATATGCGGTAGTGACTTAAAATAGTACCTTAAATGATGTACAGCGTGCATCCTTATGCGATTCCTGGTTGTCTGGGAAGCCCAAATTTGATGTATAAATTTCCCTCATTTTATGCCTTATTTAGTTTTTGCACATTTTTAATTTATGCTCCCCCAGCCATGTGCACAAATTGAGGTATAAAATGATCAAAACATCAGTTTTTCAATTATTTAAAAAAAAATAAATACCTACGCTTTTAAATACACCGAAAATTATTCTAACTTATACAGAACAGTCGAAAATATCAGCCAAAAGTATAGAAGTTTTGATTGCCCAGGAAAGAAAAAAAAATACATAACTGCCCATCTAAAGGTGGGGTTGGGTATTAGATGGTTAAATATTCATGATATTGCTGCCATTTTTGGAAATTCTTCTAAAATAAAACTACTACATAGGCCTGCAAAAATGGAAGATTCTTTTACATAAAAAAAGTTAAAAAAATCAAAGATAAGTTTTCCGGAAAAATTTAAACAATTGAATAAAAATCCGATTGATTATTAATCTCAAAATTTTCGAAAAATGTCATAAATCCAGGTGACCAGAGGAAATTTATAAGAAAATAATCCAACGAGTTTATCGAAACTGAGACATCGAAGCAGTTGCCATTTGAATCGTAAATGCATATATACGGTCATTATTGAGCTTGCTTTTCAAAACGAATCCTCATAATTTTTAAACAATATAATACAAAACCAAAAAAAAAAACTCAACGGCGACGCAGCCAATCTTTGTAACATCTGAAAATACAATATCCTTTCGATTCATTTCCGAGCCCCAGTCGTCGTCGTCGTCGTCGTCGGTATCAAACACAGCACGAATCGTGCGGTGCGTGATTGTGCCAAAAAAGGAAATCAGGATTTAAATTTCAGACCACATCCAATTGTTATTTGTTCCCCCTTAGGATTCACTTCGCAACCAAAGCCGCAGTGGTGCTGTTTCGATTCAACCGGCAGTTTATTCTTCCAAAATCGATTGTTTTTTTTTTCGGGATGCTGTAGCGAGACCACTCGAATCAAGATGACGTTTTTTTCGCAGTCTTTCTCTTATGGTGCAGCTTTTCCGAGCGCACATTCACCAAACTTGTTAGATGGTAACAAACGACGATGCTGTGGAAACAGTAACATATTCCTGAAGGGTGAACGCAATTGAAAACGGACAAACCGTTGTACCGTTGTTTGGTCGGTCGTCTTCCAGAACGACTTTCTAAAAATTCTGGTTCAAGGGAAAAACGTTTAGGAAGAATCAACCACAATCAGAGAGCCCAGAACCGGACATAACCCGAATTAGACGAGTAACCACCGATGGACGAATGACCGAACCGGTGCTGGTGGTGGTAGTGGCGCAAACGCAAGCTTCAAGTTCAAAACCAGAACTACGAGTTCATTCCTCGCAGCATCCACACCATACTGACCGGGGGAAACTGCTCGTTGCTCTAGCCGGCTCTAGCGAGAGAGTGAATAGCAGAAAAAAAAACTCAATAATGATGATGACTAGTTGAATGCCTGGCCATAATTAGAATACGAGGAGAAAAAAAACGTTCTTTGCCTTCAGCTGGCCGTCGACCGCAACACTCCAAAGGCCAGCACTGGGCACTCTGGTCGAGAACCCGACAGCTTCTTCCAGCGGGTTCTTGCTCTTCTTGCTGTTGAGATGGGGAGCCTATGCGCGCAGCAGACAAAACACAAAGAGAAAACGACGAACCCCAAGATCTGCTGGTTCGATCTGGCTGGCGGGATGCTGCTGCTGCTGCTGCTGCCTCTGATGATGGAAAAAGAAGTCTCAAAAGATGTAGAATTTCTACTTTTCTTCTTGGTCGTTGTGGTCTGGTTCTGGTTCTTGCTCTGATGGTGCCTTGAACCACACGAGCCTCACGTTTGCCGGTCGTTGGTCGGAGAGGCAGGCAGCAATAATTCGGATTCTGATTCTTTGTGTGGTTCTCCTGGATGGTTCTTCGTAGGCTTCCACGTCTTGTTCTTATTGTGGTTCAATGAATGTTGCATTCTGCAGGGCGTGTGGTCCAGAAGTGTAGTCAGGGAACCAAGCAAAGTGCTTTTTTTTTACCGAAGAATAGCTTGTTGTGATGTTCCCGGCTCGGTAGAGCGACTAACCAAAGAGCAAAAGGGCACAGACACTGGAGGGCTATCGCACCAACTAATCAAAAGGCATAATCACATTTTTCCACACATATATTTTGCAGAAATCATCCTGCTCTCCTGCTGCACTAACTCCTAACGACCTGACGCTACCTTTATCCTCTCATTTTTACTTAAATCTAGCGGGTACTCACGGTACCAAAGTCACATTCCACACTTTGGTTCTTTCTGCCCGCCGTCGCCAACCGAGCACGTTCGGCAAACGTGCTTCTCCTCACTGCGCCACGTCACCCGTGTTTATTCCTCTCGACGCTTCGCTCGAATCCGGCACTCTTCGGAACGTGCCTCTTTCCGACGCCTTTCGCACTCGCAGTTCTGAACCGACGGCCTTCTTCCCGTGATGTTACATCCGGAGCATAACCTCACTTCAACAGCGATGCCCTGTGTTCGTAGGCCTCTTCCGAAGCCGCCTGTCGGCGATCCTTTCTCGGGTGATGGCAGCCGAGAGTGCTCTTTCTCCGAACTGTAGCTCCTGCTTCCGCTGATCCGTCCGAGGGAACTGATTCCGGTCTGCTGGTCCGATCGAAGCTGCCTGGCCTTGCGTGCACCTTGGCCGGTGATTACCGCCTCCGAAAAGCGATGGTGTGACGCAATCCAGTGCGACATAAAAACCCTGGAGAATTACGCATTATTAGCCAGATAAATTATGCTGGTCATTCGCCGGCGACTTACCCAGAGGGGTTTTTGATTTTTCTCGTGCTGTCCGCACCGTTTGGCCTGCTGCTTCGGATCGATCGAGAGCTTCGTTTCTTTCCAGACACGTGGCGATCCAGAGTGTGCTGGTTGGAGAAAATTTATAGGTTAGTTGGCTCTTCCTATCAATTGGCGTGGGGAATTACCTTTTGTCGATTGTTCGATGCCAGGCGTGTCGTCCGTGCTTCACCGTGCCGTATGGGACACGGCAACCGTTCCCGTGTGGTTCTGCTCGACCTCTCAACTTAACCGTCTTTGATTTTCGCCTTCTCTACTTGTTCGTGGATGCTAAACGATCCACACACGATGAGCACACCCGACACTATCGAACAACTTTTGTGGAGTGATGCTTTGCGGTGACGTGGTGGCAGATCAGAAGTTTTGTGTTTTCTGAACCCGATGCAGCAGTATGTGTGTTGGCGGCGTTCGTCGCGCCGCTTTGCTTGATTGACAGCAGCGTCGGGCTTGTCGGCATAAGCGTTTGTCGGTCTAACGGGTGCAATTTAAATTGGCGGTTGGCATGTCAGTTCGAGTGGGCATTATTTGAGGGTTTGCTTTTCCTCCGAGTGTGGCTAGTTTAACTGATTATGAATGTAATTATGCCAATTTACAACAGAATATACTAAAACGTAACAAGCTTTTTATTTGATCTAAGGGATGGATTACATTTTTTTTGAACAAGCACCTGCATGCACCTGATCACCAAGATCACCATAAGGTATTGCAGTTCACACCTTCAAAGTAGGCCTAGTCTTGCTGCTATGGACTTCGTGATCCACAGAAGACGGGACAGGATCGGCATTCCGCTCTTCATCAGTACGTGCTCACTGCATCCGTTGCCTTGTCCTTGGACACTTGGACATGTACGTCGCAGGTTCACAATAGCTTGAGTTCACCAGCACACCAGCGTTTTCTCTTCATTAGACACTGTGCCATCGCATGCCAGCGATGTCGCTACCAACTGGTCAGCACCACTTAGACCAAATATGTCTCGCTCACAGAGATGCAGCACCTTAAATACCTCGTTGTTGAAATATGTTCTCTTTCACCTACGAGAGCTTCGCCTTGGACTGCGACTCAAAATATGACTAATGCTTATAGCATAATATGATCCCGTTGGTTCGTGAAACGGCTTCCTCAATCCACGGCCCAGGCGACTCTGCCGTTATACAATTCAGCATCTGCGTGAAATGCTCTATCGACCACCAAGGAGCGCATAACAGCTATGGAAGAAGACTCCGTTTTTCTTGGCGACTACGAACTCCTGAACTAGGTATTTATCCTTCGTCCATTTTGGACCCCTTCACAACCACACGTCGTACGGATCCGCTATGATAGCAATATCCATTCCCCACTCATTTCACTGTGGTCACTGTGGTTCAGATTCAGATTCACTAGCAACTGAGGCTCTCTTGATAACCGGCACTTCGAGTTTCGGTGTTCTCCGATTTCCCGGAATAGATTGAACACTTGTGAGGGTTTTGTGCAGTCTTGTATCTTATATACACCGACTTCACATCGCTTACAAAGTTTGATCTTAGCAGTCTCATGATTCGTGTCCCGGTCATGGGCATGAGCATATCGACCAGCCGACACTAACCTTTCCTACTTAAAGGATGCATCGGCATTCGCCACAGGTAGCCTAATCGAGGATATCTGTATCCCCAACGAGTCTTTCCGCATTCGGAGGAACACGATAGGCACCTGCACCTTGCACTGCTGCTACAGTGACGTGATGAGCTCATCTGCATCCGCCCAAGCAACACACATGTTATATATTAGTTACGACATTGCAGGTTTTGGTTGTATAAAAGGTTATTTGACGTTATTTCAATACAATGTAAGAATTACGTAAAATTAACTTCTATACAACCAAAACTTGCACTGTCGTAACTCTTATATAACATGTGTGTTGCTTGGGCGTGATCTTATCCAAAATTTTTGGTGCAAAGACTATAGGAATAGGATGGTCCATCCTGCCTTTTTCTAGAATTTTGCTTTGGAGAGGCACTTCAGCAGTAAGATCTCTCACTTCTACTCTTTTGCCGAGGACTTATTCTGCCAAAACTTTGCCTAAGCTCAAGGATCAATTCATCGGTACGAGGACGTCTGATGCTGTACGTTGACTCCTAGATCCGATTGAGATCAGATGAGATTAGCATCGCTCTTCCTCACCTTCAAGACCTCTGAATACTTGGGTTCGTCGATTTTGATGATGAGAGTCTTATCGCGTTTACTGTCTACAGTTGGGACAGGACAAATTTTTTGAACCTACCGTTCCCAATCCTCTGGGGTGCCTGACTGGTGCTTGATTTTCGAGCTTGCTTCGGTGTTATAATTCTCCTGACCTTTCTAGTGCCAACGGATGCTCCGCACGCTTACTTTGAAAAAGAAATCGCGTCTGACGTCACAGTCAGGCTTTCCACGCACTCGAGGGCCTCTGTCTATTTTGACTTCAGTACCTTCAGCTTCCCAGGCTCTGCCGCTGTCAATGTTGGTTATGGCACAAATATCACAAATGGAGGATAACGTGCCTCTGGAGCCGGCCTTCTGATACCCGTCTATTCATTATGCCAGTTACCAGGGACTACGCAATACCTTGGGATACAGAATACCGTCTACCCTCGTTGGTTTGACCGTAGCTAATCTAAACACTTTTTTATTTGACCCCCGTTAATCTGAATATCGTTTGAGCTGAAAATGGTTTAAACATCATTCTACCCATGGGCAAAGTGAAAAGAAACGCAGAATCAAAGCAAACAGTAAGTACAGTCACCAGCAGTGTGTTTGTGGTGCCCACAAGGCTACAAGAAGTTCAAATTAAAAACGAAACCTGTTACTTTACATAAGATGCCGGTCAAACCAACGAGGGAGAACATAGCCTTACCATAGAATAATTTCAAGACGTCGATGTACCAAAGAAAACCATTTAATTTTCTGTGCCTTGCCAGGTACCCAATAAATATTCATTACCGTGTATTTTTTCCCGTGTAAATTGCCTTTTGTGTTGATTATATTTAGCGTGTTACACCGATCTGACAGCTCTGACAGCAAGGGACTAAACATAAATTACGTAAGTGGGTACCAGGGATTATTCACAATCTGCGAACTTGACTGCGGGAAAAATCGCGACCATGACGCCGCTGGCCTTACGACAGGCGGAGCGCGCTTAACTGTACCCTGAATCTCTGGGTGACGAGGTTTCTTGGATTGTAGTGTTGAGATAGGTAGCTAAATCTGTAATAGTCACGACTAGCCAGTTGATGACCGTGGTTGTGGCAGCAACGAGAATGCTCGCGATCTGGGCACCTATTGATCGCCAGTTTTTTGGGTCAGCGATTCCCATGGTGGTGTCATCGAGGTTACTCGAAGTTACTCACTGAGTAACCAGCTCTTGAGATTAAAAAAGGCAAATCCCAGTTTGAGCACCCTCACAAATTAAAAACAGGCAATTGAAATATGCATTTTATTTTTCATGTTTTATGCTTCCATACACGTAGGAAAAAAGTAACTTAGTAAATTTTCCCTCTTTCTAAATTTTGAGTTAAAAATAAACAATAATAATAATAATAACAATAATAATAATAAGTGTGGAGCGGACCTGGTGTGGTGGTTAGAACACTTGACTATCACGCCGAGGACCTGGGATCGAATCCCACTCCCGACATACTCACAAAATGTGGGTTCTTCCTTCGGAAGGGAAGTAAAACGTGGGTCCCGAGATGAACTAGCCTAGGGTTAAAAATCTCGTTAATACAGACAAAAAAAAAATAATAATAATAATAATAAGTAACTCAGTAGAATTAGGAATTGTTTCCGCCCTACTAGGTATCAAAAAAAAATGACTAGATCTTTGCTTTTTTGTGGAACCTCGTTGCCGTGCGGTTAGCTTCACCAAAAGTATAACCGTACCATGTCATGGAACGAGGGTTCGGTTCCCGCTCAGAGTTATCAAACTTTTCGCAAGAAATGTTTCTTCCCTTTATCCACTGGTGCTCGTAATGTGTATCGTGTCCGTTGTCTAGTGTAAAGACACGGACACGTTTAATGCTTCCACAGTGAGCAATTTGCTTTTTGAAGAAAGCACGACACTAGACAACGGACTAGCATGCAACGCCCAGTGGCACAGCCGAAAACTTTTCCCGATAGCTGCGGCGGGAATCGAACCCGCGCTCCTTAGCACGATGCGACTAAAGGCTTGGTGACCTTAGCCGCACGACCACGAAGCCACACTCCGTGCAGTCTGTACAGCCTCTCGCTGAAGACGATTTCCGTGTCTATTTTTTATATTTTGACGCCCTTTCAAGCCCGTGCACAAAAAATGCGGTAAGGGAGGAGTTTTTCGTATTTTAAGTAAAAATCAGAGAGGTACCAAGTATATAAATATTTTATTATTGGAGCCCAAGTAACATGACCAAGAAGTATGGTAGACAACACAGAAAGAAATCATGAAAATTAAACAACATGTAAGTTAAGCATCGACTGAAAATTATATCAGAAGCTACAAAATTACAGCCATTTACCGTGAGATGATACGATGATACTGTCCGCTCAGTAATCAGCCAATCATGCGTACTGTTTACAGATTTTGAGGCATATTCGCTTGAAATTTACAAGCAGTAACATAAACGAGGACACCTACGCTCAGTCGTCTGCCTCGCTGCGGAGACTGCTCTCTTTCGCTCTCTGTGGCCAAAGCGGTACAACAGTTTGTTCCTTTATGGTGGATCATGTTGGCTTCTCTTCAGCTTGGTGAGACAGCCTAGAGAGGTAAGGCGTGAACTCTCACTCGGAAGATCTAAGTTCGATTCTCGTATGAAGATTTTTTGAGTTTTTCTAAAAAGTCAGTGCTATAATTAACACTTTTCTCTCAGCAATCAGCAGTGTAATTTTAAGATCACATATAAATTTCTATCGAGCACGATGGAGGTCTATTTGTTACATTTAGTTCGTCATAAATTTACAGATTTTGTTCGTACTGTGAATGATATAAATTGCCCTTTACTGACATTGATCAGATTTGCTGGTATGTCTGAAATATATTGGCAAAACTTGTAATTAGAAGGCACAACATGTTGCTAATTGACAAATTGAGAGACAAAATTTGTGAAAAAAAAAATTGCTTTCTGTTGGGATTTGAACCCACGGCTACGAGTTCGCTAGACCGGCGCTTTAATCATCTAAACCACAGAACATGTAACGATTCTGCGGAAAGTAAGGCAAACTAACCCCGAAGCCAAACCATAAACACTCCTTTTGTGTGCCATTTCGCCTCATATATGTAAGAACCACTGTGATCTGATCTGTGGTATTACCCAAGTAACAATGATGATTGAATAACGGCTTATTCAACTAAAATTTTTAAAATCAAGCCTAAAAGCGGTTTAATCGTCCATTGTTCAGCATTAATGTTTGTTGGGTACTTTGCTCTGGAAACAACACAAATTATTTTTCTAGGGATCGTTAGAAATGCTTATCTAAGCGTTTCTCCATGCAATTTTTCAGAAATTCGCCTTCAAATTTCATCAAGAAATGTCTAAGAAAACCCTCCAAGAAATGATTAAAAGATTTTTCCAGGATTGTTTCTTTAAATTCCCTAATAAACATTTCTAGGACTTCCACCAAGGCACACTGGGCCATGTGCGGGATCTAGCGAGCAAACATATTTAGCGTTTTGAAAGTTCATTTTTTTTCAGCAAGGTTGCAACCATTCATTTGCAAAGATTTACATTAATTTGCTATTATCTCAGTTCAGAAGCGTGCTATCGAAAAACAATGTATGGATGAATTTAACCTTGTGGTTTTATCTGAAAGTTTGCCGAATAACATTGGGGTCGCAAACGTATACCAAAGTCGTGAGCGAGCTGTGAAGGCAACTTTCCACAGCGTGAATATAATTTACATTCACCGCGTCGAGTCAAGTACAAGACACTGAAGACGACCTTACAGTTGAGGTCGAAATACGTATCTGTCAAAGGATGCAAATTCTTAGTGGAATTCAAAGGAACCGTACTTAGCCCGATTTTCATTTTATTTACAGATATTCCACTAACAAGCCCAGGTTAATCATCAAAAGCTAGTTGGCAATTTTGCCGCAAAGGTAGTGTTGCGATACTATATTTTTTGTTTCACGTCCAAGATGTTTCCTGCCTTCTGCAAAGTGAAGCGTGCATAAAAAAAGGTTAAGTCGCCGAAGACATCAATGTTTTGTGATTTCAAATGAAATAAATTATACTAAAAATAGTAAAATTAAACTTAAAATAACGTTTTTATCACTATTCTGAATGCAAATTTTGCAAATTTATCACTTATTACACCTCACGCGTGTCAATCATCCCGTCATGTCAATCAAGGGTTTCCCGAGAAGTTTCTTTACGAGGTTCTACAGAATTTTTTTGTGGGGCTCAAAAAATCCCTTCGAGATTTTTTTAGGATCTCTACAAACATTCTTTCAGAGATTCATATAAAAGTACCCCCTAATTTTTTTATGGGGATGCTACTGAAAAAATTTCATGCTGGAATTTTAGAGATTCTTGTAGAACTGAATCAGATATTCGTCCAGGGATTTTTCAGATTTTCTATTAAAAATTGCACAAACATTGAAAAAACCTCTGATAGAGTTTCTAAATAAATCCTTGGAGAATTATCTCATGAAAACCCTTTAATAACGGCTGAGGATGTCTTTTGAAATTCCTAGAAAAAAAAATCAAAATTTTCAGGAGGAATTCTGAGACAAAAAAGTCTGATGCAATATTTGAAGTTATCACTGGAGCAATTCATGGATGAATTCCAACGATAATACCTAGGACTCATCTGAAGAAACTCCTTAGACTGCCTCATTGATTCCTAGATAAAAGAAAATCATAAGAGCAACACTGCAAATAATTCAAAAGAAAATCTGGGGAGATTCCTGTAGAAATTCGTGAAGGAATCTCTTGAAAATATGTCTGCAGAAATCCTTCCAGAAATCGCAGACTGAGGTACTGGTGTAATTCTGGATGAAATCCCTTATTAAATTTCTTAGGGAACCTGGTTTTCTCAAACAATCCTTGCGAGAACTCCATGAGATACCTCAGAAAAATTTCATATACAAAGGATTTGTAAACAAACATCCCTGAAGGAATTTCTAAAGGAAATATTGCAGAAATTTAAAAAAAATCTGGAGGAATCTTTAGAGAACAATTGAAAAATTCAAAAAAAAAATGAATTCTTGACGGTATCTTGGAAAGAATACCTGAAAGAACTGAAGAGCCATCTGCAGGTATTCATAGAAAAAAATTGTTGAAAAAT
The DNA here is from genome assembly GCF_035046485.1 of Aedes albopictus. Taxonomy (NCBI): domain Eukaryota; kingdom Metazoa; phylum Arthropoda; class Insecta; order Diptera; family Culicidae; genus Aedes; species Aedes albopictus. Next base: position 211,933,896 of record NC_085137.1, read on the forward strand.
TCTAAGGAATACATTCTGTTGCAATTTTTGCAGGAATTGTTGAATAAATCTTTGCAAAAAAAACAAATTCTGGAAATATTCCTGAAGGAAAATCGGAAAAATATCAAAACAATCCTGGAAGACCATTAGAGACGAGGAACTTCTAGAAGAATCTCTTGGCCATTTTTAAAAGGAGTTTCTAATAAAATGCCTTTGGAAACTGCTGAATAAATGAAGCAATATCTGATTTTTTTTTTCAATTGTTTTCCATTAGATATTCAGAAATTTTCCAAAAACTACACTTTAGAAATTCAAATAACAAATTCTAAAAAAATCGAAAAAAAAATCTGATTTTTTTAAGGAAACCTTAGAAAAAAGTTTGAAAGAATTTCCAAAATAATCTTCAAATATTTCTGCAAAAACACACTTCAGGATTACATTTTTGAAAAGAAAAAGTTTGAAAGAATTTCTACAGAAACACCGTGGAAAAGTTTCTTAAAGAATTTCCGAAGAAATTTCGAGAAGAACTTTTGGAGGAACTCCGAGGAAAGGAGAAATTACTATTTCTGCAGGAGTTTCTTCAGAAATGTTTGAAGAAATACATGAAGGAATACAAGCTTAAACTTATGGAGCAACCCTTGAAGAAATTCCCTTAAGAGTCCCTTAAGGAAAAAATCTCAAAAGAAAAATCCCTGGGAAAATTCCTGAAAGAATCTCTGCATTAATTTCAAAGAAATGCATTGAAAGGAATGCATTCTAAAGGAATTTTCAGGAATTTGGAGTTCTTGCTGAAACCATTCTTGGAAATCTTGCGAGGTTCTTCTTTATGTAAAAAAAATCCAGAAAAAAATGATATATCCTAAAAGAATCCCCAAAGTAATTTCCAGTGGTGCCCTCAAAAGTAATCGTGGAGGAAATTTCCTGAAATTTAAGGAAGAATTTTCTCCAACTCATAAAAGAAATTCTAGAAAAAAGTTCGTTCCATTCCGATGATTGCAGAGACATTAAATAAAATTATAATGCGGAATAATTATCGATTAGGCACAATAGTAAAACCATTTCCATGGAGGTTTAGGGGCGCTGAAATTTTAAAACTTTGAGTAACAAGCTTTGACTTTGCCATAACTTCTTCTTCTTTTTTTTTTGTCTTGGCTCTACGTTCCCACTGCATGCCTCTTTTCAACTTAGTGTTCTTTGAGCATTTCCACAGTTATTATTAATTGAAGAGCTTTCTTTGCCTACTATTGAATGAATTTGTATATTGTGAGGCAACCACAATGATACGCTATGCCCAGCGAGTCGAGAAAATTTTCCCGACCGGAACGGGAATTGAACTCATCGTCTCCGGATTGGCGATCCATAGCCTTAACCACTAGGCTAACTGGAGACCCCATGACAGAACCACTGAATATTCCCTTTTTCTGCCCCAACACTTCAAAAGATTTTTTAGCGGTTTAAACGGTTTTAACTTTAAACGTGAATATTTTTAAAGAGTTCCGTTGCGGTGATCACGATATCTCAAAAACTAGTTGACCGATTTGCATTTTTTTTACTTTTCATATATACTTAAATGCATAGTTGACGAAACTGGATCCATTTCCGCACTTTTTGGTTTTTGATTTTTTATAAAATAACGAAGCAATATTTTCAAAATCGGTTTTCATGCACATGTAGAGTATGGATCAAGGTATCTTTCAAGGTACCATTTCTGAATATAATTTCACAAAAAAAATGATTTCTGCAAAAATGGAAAACCTTTTCCACCACAAAAAAATTCAGAAGATACCTTGATCCATGCTCTACATGTGCACGAAAATCGACTTTGTAAATATTGCTTCGATATTTAATAAAAATCAAAAACCAAAAAAATGAGGAAATGCTTTCAGTTTCGCATTAAAAAACACTTTGTTTTAACTTTAACTCCAAAAACAACGACTTTTGCGTTCAACATAGATTTTTATCGCGAAATTTTTTTTTTCTTCGGTGAAGTGAACCGTTAAGTACCTCGAGGTCCCCTTTTTTTTTAGGTATCGTGATCACTGTAACGGTACTTTTCAAAAACACCATTTCGAGATAAAGTGTAATGTTTCCCACTTTGCCAAGCCTTGTCGTTCTAGTGCTCCAATCTATACGAAATTTGAAATGTATATCGTCTTTCAGATTCTGCAAAAAAAAAGTTGTGGGCCATCAGGGGCTGAACTGGTTTGGTCCTTACTATTTAACTTCCCAATTGTCCCTCATCTCACACGCCTCTGACAATAAACCATCCTCTCTCCGTAACCACCGCGCGTACCAACAACAACCTAACGAGCAAACGTCGTTGAAGTTCTAAATTCAGGTTTTCAAGTTTATGGACCTTAATCAAGCCACGAGGTTTCGGGAACTTTCCTGCCTGCTACAACAGCGGACGATCGACCAACAACGCAACGCCACACGAACGCGAACGGGTTGGATCGAATGGGATGAAATGAGAATCCGGAAGCGGGGCAGCAGATCGTCTTTGGCTACGAAGATTTTTACTTTCCATTTTCTGAGATCATGCCCCCAGCCAGATGAGGGGCGAATTAAGCAACAACAAACAGAAAAAAGTCCAAAAGAAGAAGACACAATTTGAAAGTTACGAAACAACATGAGCGGTGATTTTTGTTTTGTTCTGGGTGAAAGGAAGTTTTGCAAGAAGGGAGAGAACTTTCCAAAAAAAGCGTGCTCAGAATAATGGGAGCAATTTGAAAGTGGTGCCGTGGAGCCGGATGGGATGATTGTATCACGATCAGTTATCAATGAGGTGTGATTATTTGTTAGGTATCTACTCTAGGGCAGAACGAAATGGGGATTTAGAAAGGTAAATTTGAAAGGCATACCAAAAAATCAGCTACATACAAAGCTATGGAATGGACCATAGCTCAATACGTAAACGAAGCTGGACATGTTTGGGATATTCTCCTTTCTCCCGCTTCTTGGTGTAACGTCCTGACTGGGACAAAGCCTGTTTGTCAACTTAATGTTATTTGATCATTTCCACAGTTATTAGCTAAGAGCTTTCTCTGCCAATTATCAATCTGTATTAAATATATCGTGGGGCAGGCAATAAGCTACCCTATGTTCAAGAACTTCTGCTACCAGAAAATGTTTCTGGACCGAGCGGAAATGGATGCTGAAGATATCTGGGTTCTACCTCTGTTCCAAGATCTCTGGATTATGGGGTCAGAGATTTCAAGAACCTGAGTTCCTTGACAATGTTGTTGACTCTGAATATCTCGTGTTGGCATCCTTGGGCTTAAAGGTGAACTAAATTTGCAAGGATTGCATACTTAAAATTCAAGTTTATGTAGATCTTCCAAATTTTAGTTTTGTGACAATTTGAATAACCTAGGGGGTGACCAATTCCAAGTAACATTGTTATGACCATCTAGTCTTGAAGAGGTTTTGAGAACCATTATAAAACCGAATACTTTGGCTTTATGATGGTTCTAAGAGAAACTCTACTAGTATATTTAACTTAACATTGTAACTTGGGCATGTCCATTCAAACCAAATGACTATACACTGGGAACTCAACATATGCTTGCAAAGAGTCAGCGTATTTTTTTTTTCACTCAAAATCGCAATATGGCCAGTTTTTTTTTCAAAATGTATAAGAAAAAAGGAAGTGTTTCAAAGATTCTTCTTTTCGATCCGACATGAGGCTCATTCTACCATCAGAACTGTTCCGATCGACAAGAAAATCAACAACCTCCAGCATTTCATGTTCTACTCCATCATTACTTTTCATCTTGAACTTGGAGCGCAACATTCACGATCGCACCACCACCGCCGCCAGAGAGCTTCAAGAACGTGATCGGTCGAGTCAGTCATCAGGCCCGGTTGATTCGTTACCGTCGTCGTCGTCGTCGTCGTCATCCACAAAACTGGCGGAATGAAACAGCACAAGAGATGATAGGCAAGTAACCGAAGCCCATTCCAGCATCTTGGAAATAATAGTAAAAATAACTATTCATCTCAGCGCGCTCGCAGAACATCAACCCGCAGAACTAATGAACCGGGTGCGATGGGATTCAACATCTAGTGCTCTGAGTGATGCTGGAACCGCTGATGGGGTCTAGCCTGTTGTTGAGGTGGTTCACATCTTGTTCCTCTCCAGCAACCAAGAACGTAACGTGCGGGATAAAGTGTGGTTGAAGAGAAAAAAAAACGACAAACTCACGAGCCGGGTACCACAGTCAACGATCGCGGTTGGGGGCAAAGACTTTTGCTCGCTGGATGGAACCAGTCATTCGTTCTACCGGTTGGTAGTGCATGATCTCGAGAAACCGATTGATTCCGAGCATGGAGCATGGTTGTGGCAAATATGTTCACGGTCATGTTCGCTCAGCAATATTTTCTTTGATTATAAAAAAAATTTGACCAAAATGTACACATTAAGTCTACACTTAAAAGCTAGATAACAACAGCATTGTCCCAGTTGGCCTATCCTGGGTGGAGCATGAATATTTTATGAAAATAAAAATCCTATGAAACTTCCTGGAACCCACTGAAGTTCATCTGAATATCCATTAAACCCCTTACATCTCCATGAACCACTTAGAATCCCTTGAAATTTCTTGAAAACACATAGGAGTCGTCATAGAGCCCATTATAAACCTCGTTGACATCCTCTGAAACTCTTTATTTCTCTGAAGCCTCCCGTTAACCCATATAACTCCCCGAAACCCCTAAAGTGCTCATGAAACCCACTGTAAATTTGGTGGACTTCGTGGCCGAGCGGTTAGCGGCATTAGCCGTTTAGGTGTCTCGTAAGCCTCGGAGTGTGGGTTTGATTCCTGCTCCAGTTGGGGAAAACTTTTCGTCGAACAAAAAAAATCTCCACTGGACCACTGAGTGTTAAATGTGTTTTTCGTTGCTAAATGTTTGTAATGTTCAGTCTGTAGGGGCCGCAAGGTCGAAGACGGTGTAATCGTCTTAAAAAAGAAAACCACTGAAACCTCCCAAAACCTCCCTGGAACCCCTCTGGTACACCTCTGGTACCCCCTGGAATCACCTGAATTCCCTGAAACCCTCCTGAAAACTTCTGAAGCCCTCACGTAACCCTCTTGGTTCCCCCCTCTAATCTCCCTGAACCCCCTCAAGCCCCAACCATCAGCAAGTTGTGAAATGGTTATTGCGGATCGTTTTACTTATTACAATCATTACTCACCATATTTCCCATCCTACGGGATCCAGTAAACTGCAGTACTGTTATGGATAAATCAGCGCTGGTTACTCAACGTTAACAAATTTCAGGGGTCTTTATACTGATACGACCCATGTAAACGGTTTCAATATAGCGCCTAGAAAAAAAATATTCTAGGGAAATCAGTTTTTCACGAAATTGTTCTGCACTTATCGCGGAAGGAACATTCTTGCAGGAATTCCTTTCATGTTTTCAACGAGATCGGTTTTGAAGATTCCTCAGAGAACTATTTTTATAGAAACAAGATTCTTAAAGGATTCCCTAGAATGATTTCGGCAAGAAATCTTCCTTATTTTCTTTCAGGTATTCCTTTAGACTGGAAAAAAAAACTTGAAAATTGAAAGACACGAAATGTTGGTAAATTGGCCAATTGAGAGATGAAACTATAAAAATAAACGCGTTCTGGTGGGATTCGAACCCAAGACAGGTAACGATTATGTGGAATAGAAAGCCAATTTGACTCCGAGCCCACACCATGAACACTCCTACTTTCACCATTCCATATCTCTTTTGGCTTGCCAACTTTTCAAACACATCAGAGCCGAAAGAGATTTTTTCACGATTTGTTACATAATTTCATTTGCCAATTTGCCAATCTGTGTTTCCTCTGTGTTTCCAATTTGTAAAGTTTTTCTCAGTATGTTTAGACTTAACAGCAAATTTGGACAGGCTTTTAAAGAGCAACATAGGCATGAGGATCCCTTTAGAAGCCATTCCTGTCCATGTATTCCTTTGAAAATTTCTCCAGAGATTTATCTTGAAGTAGGGTTCTTCAGAAATTCCTCCTGGAATTCTTCAGGAAATTTCTTCCAGGATTACTATAGAAGTTCGTGCATGTATTTTATCATACTTTTTCACGAATATCATCAGAATATTCTTCAGGAGTTTTTTTTTTGAACTACCCAAAAGATGCAATTCCAGTAGATTTTCTTACAGAGAATCGAGGAATCTTTCAGAAATTTCTTTAAAGGTTTTCTTTAGGTCAGAAATTAGGACTTCTCATGAGATTCCTTCAGATATTTCTACATCGTTTCGAGGATTCTCTCATGCATTTGTTTAGAAATTCCAATAGAAAACTCTCAAGAGATTCTTTTGGAAGTTCCACTGGTTGATCTGTCCTGCAGATATTCCTTTCGGGATTACTTAGAATTTATTCAGACCTTTCTTTGGGGATTCTATCAGGATTTTTTTTAGATGCTTCAGGAATTCTTCCAATGATTCTCTCAACAATTCCTAAAGAAATTACTTCAGAATATATTTATGCCATATGTTGCCGCTGGCTGCACTGCCTTCAACTGGTTACCAGCACAAATAAAAATCGTTAACGAATGACAGGAGATGAGATAGCTGATAGGAGTCGCACAAAAGGTGCGAGAGATAACAAAACCACCTGTTTATATCTTGATGTGACGTTATAAATTAGCAAACTCTAATCTAATCAATTTATTATTCTACTTAAATCTAAATATTAAAAGTAAGAAACTATATTGAACTAGGTCGAGTGAAATGTGAAATACTAATCAAACTGATTTGTTTACAGTACCTAAAATGGGTTTGAAGCCACAAAAGTAATGAGTAACATGTACAACTAGGATGAGCAACACTAATGACTAATGTGTCAGTTACACTAAAATACTTAAAAACTAGTGATTAACTATTTGATTTATTATAGATAGATCGGTTTTAGTTGCGTTGGGAAGAACGGTTTGAAGTTAGTTGAAGAAAACACCGAAAAGTGTAAGTGATTAGAATTTGTTAAAACGGTTCTGGAATTAATAAAACCAATTTACTTGCAGTTTAAAGCTGCCATGAATCACACATCAGTCGTGTATTCTTTCGGCTGCTAACAGCCCGGTGCCCGCCACATTCCTCGTTCTGTTCCCCGCCAACACCATATTTCAAGAAATTTTCCAAGAACTTCTTCTGTGAATACTTGCTGAGGATTCCATAGTTTTACCAGGTATTCTTTTCAAAGAAGCATAACAAAACTTTATTATTTAAAAAATAATAATTCCGGTGGTTCTTCAAAGAATTACTTCATGATTTCGTTTTATTTCTGGAAGATCTCCTGCGCAGTCTGCCCATATTCGCATAGTTGACGTAAGCGCCACTATCGTTTTCAACTCATTTTTTATAATTTGTTGATAAATTAATACGAAGTTGATGATTTTTTCCACGCTGATATCTACCTCAAGGTTAGATGTTGAGTTCTATTGAATAAAATTGGCCACAAATATATCCATACGTTTAATACTAGCCAGCGTTTGCCGACTTTGTCAATGGTATTTACGTCGACTATACGAACATGGGCAGCAGTACATCAGCGGTTTTTTTTGTACAAATCTCTTCAGAACTTGTGAAAAAAAATTTTCTAAGAATTCTTCCAGAAGTATGTCCAGGGTTAATTCCAGGGATTCCTTCAGAAAATCCTCCAGGATTCCCTTAGAAATTTATTGAGGGATTCATTCAAGAATTCCACCAGTACCTTTGTCTGCAATTTATCCAGGAATTTCTGCAGAGATTATTGATAAATTTCTTCAGAAATTCCGTAAACGATTTTCTCCAGGAATCCCTACTGAAAACTCTCAAAAAAAAAATCCAAAAAATGACCCTAATGCAAAAGGAGACTTTAAGGCACTCCTCCAGGGATATCTTAAGAAGTTCCCTCAGGGATTCCTTCAATAAAAATGCCACTTATTTTTTTTTTTTGCAATTTCTGAAAGAATTATTGAGAATTCCCTGGAAAAATATCTGAATCTTGAGGAAGTTTCCCAAAGAATTCTCGGAGGCACTCTTGAAAAAAAAAAACGAAATCTAGAAGTTTTGAAAAATGTTTTAGAGAAATTTCCGTAAAATTCCGTTAAAGATCTTGTAAAGTATACCCTTGCTGAAATTTACGAAGAAATCCCTTAAATTCTGAAGAAGTTTATTGATATATTTTAGAAGGTATCCCATAAGGAATTTCAGAAGAATTTCTGGAGCAATCTTTCAAAAAAAGTCGTGAAGGATTTACTAAAAGAAATCCAGGAGCATTATGTAGACGGATATATAAAGATCTTGAAATATTTCTAAAGGAATTCTTGTTGAAATTCCTAGGAACAATTTTTGAATAAATTTCTTGAAGAATCCGTGGAAATAATCTAAGGGGAGAAATATCTACAGGAAATATTGAAAAATTCTGTGTTTGAACTTCTGCAAGAATATCTGGATAAATTCCTGCCTGAACCTGGAAGGAATTCCTGCACGAATTAATGTCCTGTGAAAATTTCGGAATCCCTAGAACATTTCCAAAACATATTACTGGTGGAATTTTTGAAAAAAAATACCTGTGCGAGTTTCTGAAGATATCTCTGGAAAACATGCTGAGGAAACCAAAAAGGGATTTTTTGAGAGAACCTATAAAGGAATTTCTAATAGAATCCCTATTGAAAATTCGGAAAGAATACCACCAAAAACTTCTAAAGGATTTTCTAAACAAATCTCTTAAATAATTTTTAAACTTATCTCTCTGGCAAAGTTTCAAAAGGACCATGGAAATTTTAGAACAGAATTCTTCGAGGAATTTCTGGAGAAATTTTTGGGAGCAATACCTGAAGAAATTGCTGGGGCAATTTCATAAGACTTTTTCTGACTGGGATACTCTGACTGATATTTGGGAAGAATTTCTCAAGGGGTCTGGAGAAATCTTTTTAGAAATTTCTGGTGGAATTCTGAACTTTTGATTTTCTGAAGAAATTGCTGAAAACATTTCTGTAGAAACCGTAAGATGATATATGAAGTAATGTCTGGAAAAAACCATAGAAGTTCGAAAAGTCGGTACAAGACCATAGAAGTATTTCTAGAGGGGTTCGTGAAGAAATTCTAAAGAAAGTTTTCGAGGAATTTCTAACGCAATCCATGGAAGATGTTCTGAAAAAATCTTCAAAACAGAATTCATAAAAGACTTTTTGAAACGGATTCCTGAAAGGTTTTTTTAAGGAGTTCATAGGATATATTAAAAAGGAATTCAAGAAGGTTTTATAAATTAATTCCTAATATAATTTCTGGAGTAACCTCTAGGAAAATGTGGAGAAAATTCTGATGGGAATTATAAATTAATAAAGTAATGCTTGGAAAGTTTTCTGGAAGAATTCTCAGAAAAATCTCAGAAGGCATTCCTGGCCAAATTTATTTAAAATTCCATGGAAAATAAGCTGTTTTTCTTGTACATTTCGTGAACTAAAACTTTTGGCAATATGCAATTTCTTGCAGGATGGCAGATGCCGCAGAAATGATTCTTTAGGAATTTCCTTGGGTAATTCATTTTGAAATTCCATCACTAATTCTTCGGTTTTGAAGAGCTTATGGGGGCCTATGGGGTTCGTTTATTTTTGGAAATTTGTTCAGTTTTTTTTACATTTTTTTAGAATTTTTTTTTTGTATTTTTCTGAAAATGAGCTGGTTTTTGGGATTTACTTGTCCATTTATTGGAGATCAATGCGTGATCTTTTAGCCTTAAGAACAAGGTATTTTGAGTACATAACTCAAATTTTCTAGAGCACGATTAAAAACCCGTTAAACGGATTTGGATTAAATTGCATAATGATGCATTTTCAGCCATATCCGTTGAACGATTCTTTAAAACGGTGCTCCATAAAATTTAAGCTTTTTGTCTTGGAGGTAACTCCAAATAGCTTGTCCTTAAAGATCAAACATTCTCTTCGTAAGCGGATGGTCATGTTTTTAGTGTTCAGCTACGTTACTAGAAACTTTTGATCAAGCAACACATATCGTCGATTTGCACTGACTTTCCTCTAACAATACGAGTAGTCGGATATTTGCTTAGGAAAATTCTATGGCAATTACATTGGGAATTTTTCAAGCAATTTACTATGGAATTGAAACTTCCTTTAACAATACCTTCGAGATTTCTGGAGAAATTCCATTGTGAATACTTTCATTTATTTCTTTAGAAATTTGGGAATTTTCAAAGGATTTTCCGATGAAATTTCCAAAAATAATCATGGTAGGTCTGTACATTGCGATACCTAGCTACCGGCCTATCTCAAATTCAGGCGAGGGATCGCTCAAGAAATGAGAATGCGTTGCATTTTCCTTGACCACAATGTGGAGCTGAGCAATTACTTTCGAAGTTCAAATATTACAAACAAAATTTAGAAAGGAATTGCTTAATAAGTTTCCAGAGAACTATCTTAGACATTAAATTGCCTGGACAATTTTTGAAGGAACATGGGAATTACTTATGGAAGTGACAGTGGAATTCCCGACAAAACTTTCAAAGAAATTGCCGAAGGAAACTCCAAAACAAATCCTAAGACATTCAGAAATTTCTTAAGAATTGGCCGAGAGAATTAACGAAAGAAAGATTGTAAATTACATTACGCTATGGAGAGCTGCCTTCACAGCTCGCTCACGACTATGGTATACGTTTGCGACCAACATTGGGGTTCGTTTGCGGACCAACATTCGGCAAACTTTCAGATAAAACTACAAGGTTAAATTCATCCATACATTGTTTTTCGATAGCATGCATCTGAACTGAGATAATAGCAAGTTAATGTAAATCTTTGCAAATGAATGGTCGCACCCTTGTTATAGACACTATAGAGATATTCCTGGTCATCCAAACAACCTTGGAGTTCAGAACTTAAGGGCTATACTCGTATCAGTAGCCATATCTGCTATACTGAGTAACGTTGCATAATCAACCGCAGTTACTGGAGCAATCTGAAGTTTACTAGCTTGCTATCAACCTTTGGGACATTCAGGAACGTACAAACTGTTCTAGAATGAAGTCCTTCAAATCTACAGGAATAACTCTGTGTTTTCGCTATAAATAATAGTATTGCATAATCTGCTGTAATCCGCGAAGCTCATGAAATCTCAAATGTCTTTTAAAGACACTACAGAGATATTCCAGGTTAACCAAACTACCTTGGAGTTCAGGACTTCAGGTCAACACTCGTAACAACAGTCATGTCTGCTATTCTGTGTAAATATGCAATATCCGTGGTTACTGGACCAATCTGAAGTCTTCTTTTTTATTATAAACCTTTGGGTAATTCTGGTTCGTCCAAACTGCTCTATTATGAAGTCCTTCAAATCTACAAGAAAAACTTTAAGTGTTTTCACAATAAATAAAAGCATAGCATAATCTGCCGAGATCCGTGAAGCTCTTGATACCTCAAATGTCATTCAGACACCAAACTATCTTGAAGTTCAGAACTTCAGGTCTACTCTCGTAACATCAGTTATATCTTACATACTGAGTAACGTTTCATAATCAATCGCGGTGACTGGACCAACCTGAAGTCTACTATATATTATTATGGTTTTTTGGGACATTGAGAGTCTGAAGTTTAGCTATTGATAGTAACAGTAATTATTCTCACAATGAACTTTAAACTGTTATCTGTAAACCCCCTGGCATATCATGAGTCATTTCAAGATAGTTTTAAGATATTCCAGATCAATAAAACTACTCCGTAGACCATAGCTTCAGGTCTACACTTGTGATGATAGTTTTTCCCACTACATTAGGTAGTGTTACATAATCCATAATTTGGATGACCTAGGATATCCCGACTGATCTGATATTGTCTATTGACCTTTCAGAAGACTTACTTGATATGATAGATTACAAATCGTAGCTTTGTATAATGATAGAAGTTACTGTTACACCCGTAGAATTTAGGATCTAAACTCCAGAACAGTTTGAATGACGTAGGATATCCCGACTGATATGATATGATGTATTTACCTTTCAGAAGCCTTACTGGACATGATAGATTAGAAATTGTAGCTTTGTACAATGAAAGAAGTTACTGTTACGCCCATAGACTTTAGGATCTAAACTCAAGAATGGATGACCTAGGACATCTCGACTGATCTGATATGGTCTATTGACCTTTCAGAAGCCTTACTGGGGGATGTTAACATAAGGCTGAATTTCAAAAGGCTGAATGCACAAAAGGCTGAATACGAAAGGCTGAAAGTAACATAAGGCTGAATTTCAAAAGGCTGAATGCACAAAAGGCTGAAATTGCAAAAATGCAGGAATTGAGTTATAGTACTTCTTCTTCTTTTTTTCTGGCGTAACGTCCCAACTGAGACAGAGCCTACTTTCAGCTTCTATACCCATTTCTGCAAATGACCACTTTGCATTTGTATATCGTGTGACAGGCAGAAAGATACTTTATACCCGCGGTTGTCAAGGAATTTTTGATTACAAAAAGTTTCTGGCCCGAGGGAGAATCGAACCCGTCACCCTCAGCATGACTACCCGTTCGCTAACCAGATCGGCTACATATATGAGTCCTAGTCATAGAATGTGCTTAGTGAAGAAGCTAATGATGCATACCAACTAACACACAAAATGACGGATGGTATTTCAATCGGAGATTTTTCCTTCTTTGAGCATGAGCTATTCTTTCAAGTCATGCTGTTATGGAGATTGGTTGCCATTACAGCTGTCAACAATGTGATCAGAGATTTTTCCTTCTTTTAAATATATGCTATTCTTTGGAGAAATACTGTCATAGTTATGTAGGCGATCAACACACTCAGTTGAGCTCGGCTAATTTCCATTCTTTTTCCAAGATCCGCACAGCCGATTGCTCGGCAACCTAAATTTAACTGAAATATCAGCAAAAACTCAATTTTATTCATAGCAGCACCTATGGGTGCCGCTGGCATCAAACTTCAAACGTCAAGTATTTAGCCGAGATTCAGCAAATGAACTTTAACCGAGATTTGCACAGCCGATCTCGGCATTCTGTTTTAAGTGAATATTGAATACTGCATACAATGAACCATCAACCAATGAGCGGTAGTGTGCGTCAAACTCAAGCAAAGCCAATGCAAGTGTCAGGGCTGAGTGGTCGGCCAACTAGCAAATTTTCATAAAGATCATTATATCAGTGTACGATATGAATAATTAGAGTGTTATGTCTGTTTGTCTGTGATGTTAATGTTGCCTTTAGGCTCGCCGTTTGAAAACTAGTCGAATCATTATTACAGCCTTATGTTATTTCAGCCTTTTGACATTTTCAGCCTTTTGTGATTCAGCCTTTCGTAATTCAGCCTTTTGTTATTTCAGCCTTTCGTGTTTCAGCCTTTTGTACGTAACCCCTTACTGGACATGATAGATTAGAAATCGTAGCTTTGTATAATGAAAGAAGTTATCGTTACACCCGTTGACTTAAGGATCTAAACTCAAGAACAGTTTGGATGACCTAGGATATCCAGAAAAAATATTCTGCATAATATTCTACCGTTTTTATGCTATGAACCACCAAAACTACAGAAAAACGTAGAAAAAACTCCATAATAAATTTCGTACCTTTTAATTCCGCCCTATGTTGCTTATCCATTGACAGATACGCGTATTTCGACTACCACTTGTAATCTTCCTCAGTGTCAGTTATCCACTCTGCAGAAAAAAAATGTTATGACATTTATTTTTCGAACAGTTTGAGTTTGGCTGGGCCTATGATGTTCGTGTGGGAAAATGTCAAATGTACAGCCGGTAACCGTTTTTCCAGCACATTTCTCATCCCTGGTCACGACTCACAGAGGTCCAATTTTGAGAAAAGCTGGCAGAAACTCAATTTTTGAACATGTCTTATATGGGATACAGTATATTGAGCATTCATCCATAATACCTGGAGCACTAAATGGCATTTTAAAAAATTGGAAATATTGATTTTGTATAATAGCTGCTGATGGAAAAAGTGCTAAATTTTTAATAAAGAACACAAACAAGTTCAACCGTTTCAAAAGTCTAATGATATAAGTAATACATTTTGAAGTAAAATATAAACCAGCAACCACCAGAGCCCAGACTTCTTCTTCGGGCAGCAGCGAGCAGTCCAGACACACACATCATGTGTAACAGCGATCACCGGCCTGAAAAGTTCAAGAACAAAGGCCAAGATCATGCCCCGAGAGAGGATGCAAAAACGATGAAACCAAAACGAAGAAAGCTACATGTTGAATCAGTTTAATACTGCTCTGGTCTGGCTCAAGACCCAAGAAAACCTGTTTTTCCCGGAGTTGGTTGACTGATGCAGCAACAGGCAACATCAGCAGCAGAACTCGGTCCGATTCGTACCTTCTGAGTCAGACCCTGATGATAGAATGTGTTCACTTTTTTTTATCTTATTTTCGGTTTCACAACATGTTGTGAGGAAACTAAAAATCCTAGGGTACGAAATGTGCCGCTGGGGTGGAATGATCCTCGATTTGGACATTACTCATCATCTACACTTATATGGTATATATGACTTTCACATGCAAGTTGCTATGATGGATGTAGATAGTGAATTTAAATATTCTTATTGAGCCCTTTCTTTGGAAGCGCCCTTTACCCTGGCTTCACCAAACGTATGATGCATGCAAACAACGACGTGAGTTAACGACAGCCAGGAAGAGTAGAAAGGAAACCAACTTGTATAGAAAAGTGCGGCAAAAAAAATAGCTATAACCGAAAAACCAGGTGAGAGGACACACCACACCACCGTCTTGAAACAAGTATTCCCACTCGCGCGGTGACGACGAACAGGAAAAATGAAGAAGATCCCGAAAAAATCAGGTATTTTTCATTGCAGCTCAGATCAAAGACCTACCCTAACGCTGGCTGGCTGGCTAGCTGCTAGGCAGCGATGAGCATGATGAGTCGGTGCCGCGGCGGTTCAAACCTGCCGATTGCGTCGTCCGTCGTCATTCCCTTTAGTCATAGAAAAGCAAAAAGGTTGTAGAGAGCATTGGGTAAGTCATAGGTACGTAGGCAGGTTTGGATCGAGGAAAACACAAAGGAGGAATCTTTCCCTTTCTCCTATGTTTTGAATCCTTCTGCATCTTGGGCCACCTGGTTTGGGTTCTAGCAGTGGTCGGTGGTGATGGTGGTGCTGACGACGGAATGTGTTCCTTGTTTTTGTTTCCTCAAATGTGGGCCATTAGAGCGCACAGATCGAGACCTGGATCTACCTGTCGTCGTAACTAGGTCTCAGAGTTGGATGTTTGGTTTTCTTTTTTAGAACAGGAACCGTCAAGGCTGTCACTGATGCGTGTGTTTTTGAGCCAAAACGGAATTAGAAGACCTTATTAGCTTATAACTTGATCTTGATGAACCGCCCATAAACGGTACTAAAGTATCGCGCAATCAACGACACACTTACACAAGGTACTAATGTGATAACTGTTTAGGACCAACAGGCATCTTCAGTATGTGAGTGTTGGTAATCTTTCTAGTTTTAGGCGAGCTTGGCGCCTGCCACCTCAGAAAGCAAGTCAATGTGAGCAAAGCGACGATAGTGATGATGTAAGAAGAAAATAACACCCAGTTCAAGGTTACAAGTTGAGGTACAAAGTTGGAGGAAAGGAGCGGACCAGTAATTGAAACCAGGACATTCTATATATGAATCGAAGGTTCTGGGCTCTAGATCACCAAACCCGCCCTAGAACTCCGATGGAACTCTGGAGGAATTTCTGGCGAACTCCTAAAAAAATTACGTGTCGAACTCCACGAGGGATTTCCGGCGAAACTGCTACAGTAATAACCGGTGGAGCTTGAAGAAGAATTTCCTGCGGAGCTCCTTTGGGAATTCTGAGAAATTCTCGCTAGAACTACTAGAGTAGTTGGTGGGGGACTCCTGTAGGAGCTCATGGAGGAACTCTTATAGGAATCCAGGTGGAACTCCTGGTGGAAGAATGCCGGGCGAACCTCCTAGAGCAATTTCCGGTGTAACTCCTACAGAGTGTAACTTCTATAGGAAATGTTGGTGAAACTCCTAGACGAATACCCGGTGGAATTCCTGAAGGACATCTAAGTGGGACTCCTGTGGGAAACCGGGTGGAACTCCTGGTAGGTTCTCTGGTGGAACTCTTGGTAAAATTCCCGGTGTAAGTCCTTGAAGAATTCCTGGTGGACTCCTAATAGAATTTCTGGTGGAACTTCCGTGAATTTGCAGTGAATATTCTAGAAGAATTTCCGGGTAAACTGGAAACTGGAAATCCCCGATGAAATTGGAATACTCAGTAGAACTTCTACCCGGTGAAACTCCTGGAGTAATTCTCGTCGGAATTGCTGTGGAAATTATCGGTGAAACTCCTAAAAGAATTCCTCGTTGAACTGGTATACCAATTATTGGTGGAACTTCTATATCAACTCCCGGCAGATCTGCTAGATGAAATCCTGGTAGAACTACTAGTGGCACTGATGCTGGAATACCCGATAGAATTGATATGGGAAATCCCTGAGAAATCCCTGGTGGAACTCCTAAAGAAATTCACGCAGGAATTTAAATATTCTTGGTTAACTACCAAAACAAAAAACCCATCCGGAACCCCCGACATCTTCTTGAAGCCGGTTTACATCAGTTAAGAGATTCCTCCAGAAGTTCCTTTGAATCTATTTCAGGTGTTCCTCATAGAATGCTTTCAGGGGTCCAAAGGGAATAGTTTGTGCAACTATTGTGATTCTTTTAGTATAATTTCTCAGGGATCTCTTCCAGAAGTACTTTTGGGAATTCCTTCAGGAGTTTCTCCAAGCACTTCTTCAGTAGCATCATAGAGAATTCCCTCAAAAGTTTCTTCTGAGATTTTTCCAGAAATTTCTCCAGTAACAAGTTCCTCCTTTAATAACTTATTCTGAAGTTACAGCAAAAACGTTTCCCAGGGTTCCACCGGTCATTCTGCAAGAACTTCCGTAAGGGTTTCTCCCAGCTTTCTTTCAAGAATTCGAAGTTCGAAGTTCATCCAATAGTTTATCTAGATACTTTCATCTCCTGTAATTTTAGAAAGAGTATGTTTAGAGTTCTCCCAGCAGTTCTTGCATCGATACCTTGAATAAATCTTTCTGGAGTCCCTGCATGGATTTCTCCAACCCTTTGGAGCCGAGATGGTTGTATATGCCATCGGTGCTAAAACCGAGCATAACAAACGTATACGAGATAAGCGAGGTTGCAAAAGCAGCGGCAAAACAATCTGGTACCAAAAGGATAACAGTCTTTCCGGAAATGTACTATGAGAATTCCTTCAGGAGTTCCTCCGAGACCTCTGTTAGGTTCTTCCCTAAAGAATTCTTTGAAAAGCTCCTCTAAGAATTCCTTCTTATGTAACTCAAAGAATCCTACATGAAAATTCTCGTATTTGCGAAGAAACTCCAAATTTAATTTCAGGATTGTCTCTTGTGGAGATAAGATTTTTTACGAAATTGCCGTAGACTGTCATGGACAAATTTTCAATGAAACTCATGAAACTACTGGTAAACAATACCTTGGAAGAATTTCCAGCGAACCCTCTGAAGTTCCTTAGAGAGGTCCTGAAAAAGCTCTCGTCAAAATCCGTAGAGAACGCTAGAGGAAATTCTCTAAGCAATTGCTAGGAACGATACTTGAAGAAACTTTTGGAAGACGTCCCGTGCAATCTCTGGGATATCTTTTGGAAGATCTTGAGAGAACATCTCTAAGAGATCACGGAAAAAGTACTGGAAGAACTTACGGGAGAAATTTTGGAACAACTCCCAGAGGAACTTCTGCAATACACTCATTGCACAATTATGGGTCACACACAATTATTAGTCACTTTCCACTTAAATAGATAAATACTAATTAATTGCAAGCTTTTGTTAGCTATTATTATTTTTCGCACATAAGTTGATTTGTTTTGTGCCACTATACGTACCGCACACGGGCTTATACATCAAAACATACATATTTTCAATATTTTTTTGTTCGGCGCAAAACTAGCTGTCAAAGTAACGCTTCGATTGTGAATATCGGACAGTGCGTGCGCTGCTTTCGTAAGCTCTATAAAAGCGAGCTTCAGTGATTTTCATGTGCGAAATGGTATCGTCACCAGAACAAAGGTATAATTAACGTTCTAAATGTAGAAATTCATGTGACTGCAGCCAATTAAAGCTCATTTCTGGCAAAATTTAAGTGACTCATTATTGTGCCAAGGAACACCGAAAATCACACAATTATGGGTCACTTTTTGTGCAGCATAATATTGACAGTTATGCGTACATGGGCATTGCATACTTTTAGGCGTTTATCGGTGGTTGTGTTGGAGATTTTGACCCAATTTTGAAAAATTGATTCCAAATCGTGAAAGCACGCTTCGTTAAGAGGTTTGAGACCAGTTTTAGATTCTACTATAGTTGATCTATCGAGAATAAGTGATCATTCATTGAAAAAATAGACAAAACATTATTTTTGAGCCGATTTCTCTTAAGTGACCCATAATAGGCAACAAATTGACCCATAATTGTTACACAGCCAATTTTGACCCATTATTGTGGTTTTCATTATTCACCAACATTTTAGTAATTTTCACCGCCTAAAGTGAATTTTACAAGCAGATTTTTATTTAAAACAATAAAGAGAGGTTTCAATGATTAGAATATAAAATAAAAATAATGAAAGTGTTATTTTTGTATGAAAAACGATTCATATTATGAAATGGTTGTTCCTTGAGTGACCCATAATTGTGCAATGAGTGTACTTCTCGAAAGAATCTCTAAAAAATACCAAAGAAATTACTTGGAGAATTCCCAGTGTAACTTCATTAAGAAATTTTAAAGGAACTGCTCGAAGACTGTTCGAAGGGGTTTTCGAATTTATTTCTTGAGGAATCTTCCGAAAGAATTTCAGATGGAATTTCTAAAAGCATTCCTGGAGGCACAGAAAGCATCTTCGGAGAATCTTCCAGAAATCTCGGACGAACAAATAACTAGAAAACTTTAAGATTAGTTTCGTTGGAAACTTTTTGAAGAATTCCCAGAAGTGCTTCCAGAGTAATTATTGAAGGAATTCCGAGAAGAGATTACAGAGGAATTATTGGAAAAACACCCGTTCAAACTCTTGGAATAACTTCTGGTGGAACTTTTGCATTACATCTCAGAAGAACTTCTGGAAGAGTTCCCAAAGAAATAACTGGGAGAATTTCTAGTGGAACTTCTAAGATAGTTTCCTAAGAAACTGTCAGAAACATGCTCGGAATCTCAGGGGATTTTCAAAAGAATTCTGGATGTCATTTTTGAAAACATTCCTGGAGGAACTGCAGATAGAATTCCTGGAGAAGAAATAACGAAAAAACGTATGCATTATTTATACCGGAAACTAATGGAGGATTCCCAGGGCAACTCCTTACAGAATTCCTAAAGGAACTTATAAAATAATTTCCGATTTTGAAAAGAAAAATTTGGATGAACTTATGGTAGAATTCTTTGAGGAATGGACTCTTCTTCCTCTCTCTCCTCTTGGCGTAACGTTCCAACTGGGACAAAGACTGCTTCTCAGCTAGTGTACTATGAGCACTTCTAGATTTATTCACATAGAGCTTCCTCTGCTAATGACCATTTTCCATGTGTAACAGGCACGAAGATACTCTAAATCCAAGCAAGTCTAGAAAATTTCCATAAGTTAAAGTACCTGGAACGACCGGGAATCGAACCTGTCACTTTCAGAATGGTCTTACTGAACATCCGTGTGCTTACCGGATTTGACTTTTGGAGTGAACATCTTCAAAAATTCCCAGAGCAACTTTCGATGGACTTTCGAAAAAAAAAACTGCTGAAAGAATTTCCAGAGATACATCAAGAAATTTTTGGAAGAAATCTTGCATGAACTCAAGAAAGATATTAACATTATACACTAAAATGGTATAAGATATTATATTACTTATTACACTTAAATCGTATGCTGTAAAAAGTTTCAACCTCGTTGGCTGATGAAATCCATGGTCGTACTTCTTTTAAAGAATGGAGTTTGGTAATATCAGAAATACTTCAAAAATTGAATTATTTTAACCTAGGATGACAGATGAGTACCGCATCTTGTACCAGATGGCGTTTGTTTTTTGTAGGTGGGAATTCACCTACAAATACCAAGTTTCAAAACGTGCATAGCCTCCAGTATTCGTCATATGAATCAGAACGGAAAATCGTAACCTAACTAATGCTCACCCAACATAATGAATTTCCAGCAAAAACCAGAAATCAACCTACGATACACAAGGTAATCCAATCCAACGCAACACAACGTCCGAGACCCATCCGGTGGCCCTGCCGAGCCAAGTCAACGCCAGCCCAGTCATCAGACACACCATCCGGTTCAGTCAGTGGCGCTTCAACTTGACCTTTTCGATTTTCGTCAAGTTCATCAAGACACCAGCCAGCACCACACCGGCCACGATTCGATCTGCGCTACTGCTGGTTGCTGGTGCTGGTGCTTGGCCCCCTTGATCCGATAACCGGTTTTTTTTTTCTGTCAAATTGCATCACAGTTGTGTCACACGCGATGCGACCCGTGCACGTACCTACGTACGCATGTTTAACCTAGATTGACACATTATAAGCGCGTCCATCATCGTCGTCGTCACTGAGTGGTGCAGAAGTCATCATGAAAATGAACGCCTGCGGTCCGGTCTTGGTATTTTGACGTTTTTGCATAGGTAGTTTTCATTTTTGCACACTAAATAATAGCATAAAATGGTGTTTGTTAAATTCGGGTGGCAGGTGACTCAAGATGAGATTGGGTTGTTCCAAGTCACACATAATTGCTGGGCTTAGACTAGTATTTCGCAGTTCATATAAAACTTAAAAGAATGGCTCAGGCAGCAAGTCTGTCAAATTGCGCAACCTGTTGCTCTTTTCGGGCTTATTTCACGTGCCTACCGAAGTTCAGCTTATCTTTAATCATGACACCAGATACTTCAGTGATCGCTTGGAAGACTCCTAGGTGCTAATATATAGTGATTTCGATGACGACCCAACTGTCATTGTCGAACATTTTTCTCATGTCTAGCATGACAACCACGTAGTAGCGCTTCATTTAAAACGCTATCTTGGTCATTTTAGTCATTTTCCTGATAGCGTCCACATAGTACTCGTCCCTTCCGGATGCTAAACTAGTTATCTGAAAGCCCAGAATCATCTGACTTCTCAGTATAGAATATCAACCTTAAAAAAATAATCCGACCCAACGGCTTCTCGGCGATATCCAGCAAACAGATTGGTCTGTACGCCGATTTGTCACCCACTGGCTTCCAGTCTTTCTTTTCTTTTTACTTAAAACTACGGGTACCTATCATTGGTTAATGGATCATAAAGCAGCGTGTGCAGTTATAGGGAATTTGAGACGCGTTCAGAGGAAACAGATTATGGGAGGAGTAAGGTAAGGGGAGTGTTAATACTATCCAAGATTCCCTGAACACTTTCTTGAGTATAAATCATGGGATATACATGCATAACTTATGTGTTTGAATGGAATTTATTCTTTGAGGTCATTGGATCTACAAGCGTAATCAGTGAAACCACCTAGAACACCAATATAACACTTTGAAACGCCCCTTGAACCCCTCTAAAACCTCAATGAATGCCCTGCCATACACTGAAATACAATGAAGAATTTCAGAACCCTCACCTGAAACCCCTTCGAAACCTCCTGCAAAGACTCGAAACGCATTGTGACACTTTGAAACGCCCCTTAACCCTTTGGAGACAGCATTTTCACCTCTCTGAATGCAACCTCGCTAGTCTAGAACACGATTGTGATGGTCGATTTTCTCGGCTGGGCAAATACGACCCATCCGTTCTCAAAGGGTTGAACCTCTCTGCTCAATGGAATCCACGTGAAGCTCACGTGAGAGCTTGTGAAACACCCTAAGACCAATCCGAAATCTCCTCAAACGCCCTGGAATGTTTTGTAGCGATTCTGGAACCCTCCCGAAATCCCCTTAAACCTCACCAGAGAGCCTGTGTAGTCCCCTAAAATTATTCCGAAGCCTTATGACACGCATTTGAACGCCATAAAACGGCTTGAAATGCCTCTGAAACCCCCTGGAATCCTCGTGAAGCTCACCTAAGGGCTAACGAAGTCCCCTAAAATCCCTCGCAAACCTTAAACAAACATAACTTTGACATGGAAGAGTCTTATGACCATGCTCGTGGCCCCAAAAGAATGTTTCCCGGGAGCGCTGCAGTATCTCGGTTGACTGCTCCGGGGTGGCGACGAGGTTTTCGTCTTGGTCGTAACTATATACCCTGCAAGCATCTCCACAGGAATTCCTGGCAAAAATCGCTGAAGCAAGTCCTCTTACGTGCCTCAATTTCTTTTGGAGTGCCAGTTTAGTCGCCATGTAGGTTCTCCATTCCATCATCATCGGTAAGAGCTCTATGCATCCTTCTGCTTATCCTCCTCTTGCGATTTCCGTGTACCACTACTACACTGATCGGAGCCCAATCATTAATAGGGATCGTCTTGGCTTTGCTTTGTCACACTCATGTGACTGAGAATTCCGAACGTGTCGTCACTAGACAGGTCGTCGGTGTTTCCCTTCATGAACAATCGCTCCAGAAACGCCAGCTTGTCAAAGCACGAGGTCAGCTCTCCGCGGTGGCTGTTGAAGCCCTTTGACTGTGGCTTCCTTTCTCTATATTCGACCTGTACCAAATCACCAGATGGTCACTATTCGTGCGCCCTTTAGTAACCCTCCAGTCTAAGTTTGGTTTAAGACCCGAACTCAAAAAGGGTCACATCGATAATGGACTCTGCATTGTTTCATACTGTGGGTATTTTTATCGCATACGTCATAGATTGGTCATAGATGGTCATAGATTTGACCAGAGCCCAGTCTCTTGTGTGAGTCAAACAGCTTCTCCATTTAATCGCCCAGGCTTGAAAGTCCCCGCCAAAAAACCCGGGACTCATACCTACCCAGCAGTGCGCTAGATAACGAGTCTAGCATGGACAAGAACTAGCCTATCAGCTACCTGGGAAGGCATAGCAACTACCGTAGTGCAACCCGTTGATCTTTACTATTAAGAAGCCCACGTTCGACATGGAAACTAACTACTGAAGCCAGGACGTACTCTTTCCTCGACCCACTCAACTTATTTCCATAATCGTCAATCCATTCGTCTCTCCGAAACCACCAAGAAGTCAGAGGGACTAGTGCACATCGTATCCTCAAGGTTAGCTGCGTATCCTGCAGCAACGAACATCGATGACTTGATTTGGAGAGTTCACTGAAATAGCAAGCTGGCGCTTAGCCAGTTTCCCGAGTGCCCCTCCCTTACCACTACCTTTGTCCTCGGAAGGCGGGCAAGGTAAACCCCACGCACGCGCCCAACTGTTTTGAAGGCATCAATAACCCAAGCAACACACATGGTTACAAAACAGTCACGGCAGCGCATGTAAGGGTTGCACAGAAGTCACTGTGACTTACTGCGCAACCATTACCTGCGCTGCCGTGACTGTTTTGTGACCATGTGTGTTGCTTGGGATCTTATGTCTACGTGCAACCAAATCTGACTTGCTGAAGGCAAGGGTCACTAACTACCCTGCACCAGAAGGTTGCTGACAGTAGGGCAACCACCTGCTCCAGCCCTTACCGGGGACCCCTTTTAAACCGCAGGTTTGGATTCAACCCAGTTGACCGACGTCACGACAGCAACACTTAGTCGCTGTAAGGGTCGATTTCGACCGCAGGGCACCGGTATGACCTATGTAGCCGACTCCGAACCCCTGGACCACCTCTTGTACCGCATCTGAACTACCCTAGTCCACGTGCCACCTCCTCTGTAGCTCCAAGACGATGCGGGTGACAGTCGTTGAAACCGCATTCCAGCCAAACCTTTGGTGGAACTGTCCCAGGTGCTCTGCCATTTAACCATGGAGGCCATCCTGGCAGTCCTGCGTATGCCTCTCGTGCCGCGCATTTCGAAGTACTCTATATCCTCCCTGATACGGATGCCGATAGACACCGTACCAGTGATGACGCAGAGCGCATCGTGTTACACGGTACGATATGCGCCAGCAACCCTCAGGAACGTCGGCCTAAAAGTACTTTCCAGCTTACCACGGTAGCTTTCAGTACTAATCGCCGTACCTTACGCCGGGCCACCATACCCTAGTATGGACGTAACGACATTAGCCAGAAGCTTGAACTTACTGGCATACACCATATACATAGCTGTTGGACATCATTCGGTACAGTGCCACTATAGCTGTGGAGACTCTTTTTCAGGCATAATTAACGTGGCTACTGAAGGTAAGCTTATCGTCGATCATTACACCCAAGTGTTTGACGGACCTCTTCAAAGTAACGATGCAATCGCCTACACTGATCACCGCCTGCTGATCCGATTTTTAGTTGTTGACCACCACCATCTTAGTTTTGTGGTGAGCCAATTACAGTTTCCTGGATGTCATCTACGCCTTCACAACCTTGATCGAGTGGGCAGAAGTCAACTCCACTTCTTCGATCGTTTCACCGTAGACTTCCAGCCTTCCAGCGTAATGTTGTCAGCAGTCGACAATCTCCTCCGGGAACTCGTCGTGCATGACATCCATAACACCGGACCCAGGATGGAACCTTACGGGACTTCTGAGGTTATGTGAAAGCACTTTCGACCCACCACTGTGTCGTAAACTAGTACTCGATTCTGGAAGTAACTTCTGAGAATCTTGTACAGGTATCCGGATATCCTCAAACGCAGGAGCGCATTGGCAGTGGCCACCCAACTAGCGCTATTGAACGCGTTCCTTACATCCAGAGTTTTTGCCGCACAATAGCGAATCCCCCTCTCTTACGCTGAAGCGTTATTTCGGCAGTTTTTGTAACCAACAGGATAGCGTCTACGATCAACCTCCCAATCCGGAAGCTGAACTGTATGCTCAAGACACCATTTACACCCTCGGTGTGCTTCAACATTCTATTGAGTTGAGGATGATCTTTTCGAGCACCTTCCCCGCCGTTTCGAACAAGCGTACAGTCGAGTCTCTTACTAAACGAATTCCTATTAAACGGACTCCTATTAAACGAACTCCTACTAGACAGGGGTGAGCGTTATAGGAGACTAAGAGCTTATGGGATTTCGGCATTTTGGGGGTGTGGCCTATTATCTCGGGTGTGTTAAGAGTTAACGCAATACTTTCTTCGGCAAAGTTTCAGGGCTTGATAAGATCTACCATTTAGAACTTTGGTTCATATGATTAGTTAGCAATTTGGCCGCTAGAGGGACCATCAACAATTTGATGCTAAATTGCACTACAGGAACCATATCAGGTTGTCAAGCAAACGTTACGATATGCGACAGCTCAAGACCCTGATCATTTGGAAGGATAGTGTCTTCGGGAAAGTTGTTGGGTACGCCAATAACTTACTGACGAAGAGTTGCGAAGTTCGAAATTCCTCCACTGGGCGGCGCTAGTGAGCAAGTAAATTTTCAAAACCTCATATCTCAGAATTCCGATAACTTAGGAAGTTGGTGTCTTCGGCAAAGTTGATCAGTATGACATAAACTTACATAAAAATAAACACTTGTTTCGCAATTCTGCCACTAGGCGGCGTTTACTGGGTTTTTTCTTCTTTTTTCGACTTTTTTGGTGGTTTTTCGGCTTGGCAAAACTACTGTCGCTCCCCTCGATAACTTAGAAAGTTGTTGTCTTTGGAAAAGTTGATCAGAGTGACATAAACTTATAAAAAAATAAACACTTGTTTCGCAATTCTGCCACTAGGCGGCGCTAGTGAACATACAAATTTTAGAAATCTCATAGCTCAGAATCCTGATAACTTAGAAAGTTGGTGTCTTCGGCAAAGTTGATCAGTATGACATAAACTTACATAAAAATAAACACTTGTTTCAAAATTCTGCCACTAGGAGGCGCTAGTGAACTTGCAAATTTTAGAAATCTCATAGCTCAGAATTATGATAATTTTGGAAGTTGGTGTCTTCGACAAAGTTGATCAGTATGACATAAACTTACATAAAAATAAACACTTGTTTCGCAATTCTGCCACTAGGCGGCGCTAGTGAACTTGCAAATTTTAGAAATCTTATAGCTCAGAATTATGATAATTTAGGAAGTTGGTGTCTTCGACAAAGTTGATCAGTATGACATAAACTTACATAAAAATAAACACTTGTTTCGCAATTCTGCCACTAGGAGGCGCTAGTGAACTTCCAAATTTTAGAAATCTCATAACTCAGAATCCTGATAACTTAGGAAGTTGGTGTTTTCGGCAAAGTTGATCAGTATGACATAAACTTACATAAAAATAAACACTTGTTTCAAAATTCTGCCACTAGGCGGCGTTTACTGTTTTTTTTTTCGTATTTTTTCGACTTTTTTGGGGAGTTTTCAGCTCAGCAAAACTAGTGTCGCTCCCCCCGATAACTTAAAAAGATGGTGGCTTTGGCAAAGTTGATCAGAATGACATAAACTTACATAAAAAATAAACAGTTGTTTCGCAATTCTTTATTTTTTTAATTCTTTTAATTCGTCTAGTAGTTTTAGCTGGCATACTCTTAAAAATTCCACGGAGGATTCCTTTTGAGTCCGACTGACATCAAGGTATACAACTCATAAAATATGCATCCTGCCCAGGGGCAGAATTTCAAACCAAGTATATCATCAAAGAATACAGTCTCTCCAAGATTGCAGAGTTCTGTGCTATGAGATTTTCAAAATTTGCGTGATTACTGGTGCCACCTAGAGGCAGAATTCTGACACAAGTGTCCCATTTTGTGCAAGTCTATATCATACTGATTAACTTTGCCGAAGACACCAACTTTCTAAGTTATCAGGATTCTGAGCTATGAGATTTCTAAAATTTGTATGTTCACTAGCGCCGCCTAGTGGCAGAATTGCGAAACAACTGTTTATTTTTATGTAAGTTTATGTCACTCTGATCAACTTTTCCAAAGACACCAACTTTCTAAGTTATCGAGGGGAGCGACAGTAGTTTTGCCAAGCCGAAAAACCACCAAAAAAGTCGAAAAAAGACGAAAAACCCCGGTAAACGCCGCCTAGTGGCAGAATTGCGAAACAAATGTTTATTTTTATGTAAGTTTATGTCATACTGATCAACTTTGCCGAAAACACCAACTTTCTAAGTTATCAGGATTCTGAGCTATGAGATTTCTAAAATTTGCAAGTTCACTAGCGCCTCCTAGTGGCAGAATTTTGAAACAAGTGTTTATTTTTATGTAAGTTTATGTAATACTGATCAACTTTGCCGAAAACACCAACTTTCTAAGTTATAAGAATTCTGAGCTATGAGATTTCTAAAATTTGCAAGTTCACTAGCGCCTCCTAGTAGCAGAATTTTGAAACAAGTGTTTATTTTTATGTAAGTTTATGTCATACTGATCAACTTTACCGAAAACACCAACTTTCTAAGTTATCAGGATTCTGAGCTATGGGATTTCTAAAATTTGCATGTTCACTAGCGCCACCTAGTGGCAGAATTGCGAAACAAGTGTTTATTTTTATGTAAGTTTATGTCATACTGATCAACTTTGCCGAAGACACCAACTTCCTAAGTTATCGGGATTCTGAGATATGAGGTTTTGAAAATTCACTTGCTCACTAGCGCCGCCCAGTGGAGGAATTTCGAACTTCGCAACTTCATCGTCAGTAAGTTATTGGCGTACCCAACAACTTTCCCGAAGACACTATCCTTCCAAATGATCAGGGTCTTGAGCTGTCGCATATCGTAACGTTTGCTTGACAACCTGATATGGTTCCTGTAGTGCAATTTAGCATCAAATTGTTGATGGTCCCTCTAGCGGCCAAATTGCTAACTAATCATGTGAACCAAAGTTCTAAATGGTAGATCTTATCAAGCCCTGAAACTTTGCCGAAGAAAGTATTGCGTTAACTCTTAACACACCCGAGATAATAGGCCACACCCCCAAAATGCCGAAATCCCATATGCTCTTAGTCTCCTATTAAGCGGATTCCTATAGCGCCCCCCGACCAGTGATCTTATAAGAGTCTCGACTGTATTGGTCAATATGCTGACGGGTCTCCGGGTGGTATCCCCACCTTTGACAATAGAACAAGGATTTGGTTCTTCTATACATCTGGGAAAACGTCCTCGTCCAGGCATTTCTGCATAATAGTCCTAAACATCTCGGTAGCCTCTGCAAAAGCTACTTTTAAGGCTAGGTTCGGAACTCCATCCGGACCTGGGGCCTTACCTACGCTAAGTAATTTTACTGTCCCCCAAGTTGCACATCGGTGACACGCTTCTCATTGCCAGCCCCAGTCCTCGGCTGTCCTACGAATGGAGGTCAAGGACTAGGGTCATGACGCGGAAAAAGCCCCTGGATGACCCTCCTCCAACATCTCTGGAGATTGCTCTATAGGAACCATTACACCTCTCGTCTTGGCCATCACGATCCTGTAGGCATCATCCCACAGATTCACATTGGTACTTTGACAGAGACCCTCAAAGCAGGCCTTTTTTCTTGCCCTTATCTCGGTCTTCAGCGCGGCTTTTGCAGCGGCGAACACCACCCACCGTACGTTTCGCTCTTCCTCAAATCGTGCTCGATGCATTCGCCAGCCCGTTGGCAAGCGCGGCGCAGGTACACAATCGCTTGAGTCCACCTGTCGATGGTCTCCCATTTCAAGGGTGGATTCGCCTAGGCCCCCGTTGATTCTTGAAATGGCTTCTCCATTCCACGGCACAGGCCTTAAAGTCACCCGCTATTACCACCGGTCTTCGCCCTTTTAGCACGGTTGTCATACAGTCCAGCATCTGGGTGACTGCTCGAATGGCCACCGCGGAGGCGCATAACAGCTACAGAAGAAGACCCCGTATACTTTGGCAACCACGAAACCCTCATAGGTAGTAGACACCAACTCTTGGACGGGGTATTTACCCGTTGTCCATATCGCCGCCATTTTTTTTTTTTGACCCATCCGCAACCCAAATGCCATTGCCAGCGGGTACTCGGTATGGGGCCGCTATGATGGCGAGATCCGTCCCCCACAAAGCAGTTGCTAAGCTGCGTCGTAGTAGTTCAGGTTCAGCTTATCTGCACTGTGATTTGTTCACTACGACTTTTTTGAAGGCCGTGCACCTTGAACCACCCTCGTCATAATCGCTTTGTTTTCAAATAGGATGAATCTGGGAGCGTAAGATTAATAATGGCTCTATTACCCTATATGCAAAACGGTCCCGTAGATCTTTTGAGGACATTTTCCAGAGTTTAAGATTTTTACAAATAAATCAAACGATGCTGTACTTACATTAACTCTCAAGCAGTCGCGTCTTTGACTACCTGCAGCGACGCCGCGCTCACGCTGTGTACCACAAGCGTGCATTTTTCATGGTGCGTGTACTCAGTACACGACGGACCGCTCCCGGGTTAATAATTGTAAGCCATATTTAAATATTTGAGAACTTCTTGAGGTCGCACATATTCCACCAATTTGTCTTTATCATCCAATCACTCTTGGCCACCAACTAAATTTGTATACAAACAGATGGAGACCTTCGGTGCCCACCAGGTCAAGCGCAATTTTCGCATCCAAGATCAGGCAAATTGATACTCGTCAACAATCGCGCGCGCGCGCACGGGTCGCATTCATTCGACATTGAAAGCATTAGAACAATCACCGGCACTTATTTTGCTGAACCACTCAACTTGTAGTGTCTTGATTTGGGTACCTAGTCGGTACTAACTAAACACCACGAGAACTAACTGCTTTGAAGAGACCTGAACCGGAAAATATGGTAGAATTATAATTGTTATTGTCAATCGTCAATGTCCATGAAACTCAGAATCAGAATTTGAATAAAAAATATTTTATCATTTTGTTGCAAAAATTGTAGCAAATCCTTAATGAATAACTTGAATTTATAACTGTTCTTTACGATGATTCCCGTAAAGTTGTTTTAATGAATATTAGTGCATAATATCAAGGACACTAGACCATCTGACAAAAGCTTTATTAATTTTTAATTTCTGGATAGATTTCTTATTTTGAACCTGACTATTCTCTTTCCCAATCGGGGGAGCCCAAGTTCAGCTATTCCGGCACTCGAACGTGACACATGCTGCCCCCGGAGGCACAAGTGCCAAACGGCTAACAATGAGTCATTGAAAAATATTTCCAACCTCGTCACCATTCTGGGCTTCTGGGCGCGCAGAGCTGGGGCTCGCTCGCTCGCTAACTCGTAGTCGTTGTCCAACAAAGCCCCGTTAATCGCGCACAGAATGCAGTCAGTACAGTAGAGGGAGGCTGCAGCTAGCGTAGAGCTATGAGCGAGCACTCTAGTCAAGCCATTCACCCAAACTGCAGTTATATGTAGATAGATGTGTGCTGTTTAGTAGGGGCACTAAGCGCCGTCTAAGTGGTCATGACCTACAAGCCTACCTACAATGATGACGGTGGCTGACGTCGACATCGTCGACGTCGACATCGTCGACGACGACATCGATGTTTGGCTGATTGACGCTGATTGTACCCGGAGGCTGATGGTGGGGTTGGTGATTATGATTCCGATTAGCGATTGACAACCTCCACAGATATCGATCGAGAGTGGTAAATAATAAAGATTTTTGTTGGGTTGTAGATTGTTCAAAAATTGATTTATGGTTCTTTTATTTTTACGACAATTCTCTCAAACTCATACTGCACAATCTACAACAATCTGGAAACATTGTTATTGTTGCCGATTGCCAACCATCACCAGGATTCATCTCTACTAGTTAGTGCTGTCATGGTGAAATTAGATCTGGTCACTCAAGACTCCAAAATTCCTATATTGACACGCCTCCGTGGAGATGACTTCAGTTTTGCTACAAAATTCCATTATTTAAATGGAATATCCTCATTTGAAAGATAGCTCTTTAGTAAGATTACGCCTATCAAAAAATTTCACTGCAAGCATTTCTAAAAAAAATCCCTAGAACATGGAACATTTTTTGAAGTATTTTTTAGTCGAAAATTCTCGAAAGAATTACTGAAAGAAACCAAGGAAAATTCGTGAGGAAATCAGAAGAGAAATTATTGAGGAAATTATTTTATTAACACCCTAAGAAACTCCACAAGAAACCCCTTGTGGTAGAACATCGTGAGATAGTTTAAAAGATTCCCTAAGAAAATATCATTACAAAATTTTCGCGCGATTTATTGAAGAAATTCATGGAGGAATCCGTGGAGATATTAATAGAGGATACTTGGACGACTTCATGGAGAAGTTTCTTTAAAAAAAACATAGAAAACCCGACGAAACTCCCGGAAAAACCTTTCTACATATGCCTGCTTTTCTATCCTTCGAATGATTTTTGAAGGAGAACTTTTTTTAAATGAATATCTGGAGGAATCTCTGGAGGTATTTCTTTAAAAAGCTCTCTAATAATGGCTGAAGGAGGATTTTTTGAACTTTTGAAAATAAAATATAGCGGTAATACTTGAGTAATGTGTATAGAAATTCGAGGAAGATTTCCTGAAAAAAATCATGGAGGAATTTGTAAAGAAATTCATGAATTTATTTAACAAGAATTCATTAAAGTGCTCTAAGTAAATTATTGAAGAAATTTCTAAGAAAAAATCTAAAGTAATTAGTAAAGTTCCTCATATCTCCTAAGTAAATCTCGAATTTTTGGAAAGACATTTTAGATTTTTCTTGATTTTCTGAAGAAATCCATGCAAGATTTTCAAAAGTATCCTTGAAAGAATCCATGGAGTATATGAAAATTATTTAGAAGAATCCTGGGAAAAAAATCTGGTTAATCTGTGAAGGAAACTCTGAAGTGCCTGAGAAATTTTGATGAAATTCATTGAGAAATATCTGGAGTAAACTTTGCAACATCTACTGGGCGAATTTTTGGAGATATTTTTGAAGTAATCGTTGCAATAATTTCAGAAGCAATCAATGGAAAACTTTCTAAAGGAGTTCTTGGAGACATTTTTGGAGAAAATGCTCGAGTCTTCAGTTATGCCTGGAGGAATTTTAAAAGGAATTTCGAGACGTTTTTGTGAAAGAATCTTCAAAGGTTTTTTTTTTAAGAAATCTCATGGGTTTTTGAAGCAAATCAAAGTGGAAGCCGTTCCTTAGAATTTTTTTAAAGATCCCGTGGAAGATTTTTCAAGGAGAAATTTCAAAAGAAAACCATAAAGTAGTTTTCGGAGGGTGTCCGGCCATTTGGCCAAATCACGATCAAAAGATTTCGAAACCACAGACAAATTCTGGGTAATCATCAGAAATATTTCCTTCTTTTAATCAAAGTCTATTCTTTCTATTTAAACCATTAAGAGGCTAGCAGGCGTTGAAACTGTGAATATTTTTGTGAGGGATTTTTCCTTCTTTTTATCATAAGATGTTCTTTCGGATTATATTGATGTAGAAAACAGTGACATGATCACTTAAGTTTATCACTTCACTTTTTTGGAGCGGTCTTGACGTAGTAGATGCCAAACATCTATGTCTGACGTTATTTTGTAATTAGTGGCTTCCGGTTTTATAAATCCTTGAAAACTTATGCAATATCTAGTGCAATATGGCTATATTTGTAACGGACACTCGATAAATAACAACGATAACCGTTGTAACTCACTCTGCCTTTTTTTTATTAATGTGTTTTATTACAATTGCCAACTCTACACTGCTCACTTCCAACTCATTTCATTTATTTAGTTAACATCAAATTCATGATAATACTGAATCAACAATTTGCCGTTATAATACTCGATTTGCAGCTGCAGCTCTCCAACGTCGGTCACGCCCAACACTCGCCAGATCACGCTCCACCTGGTCCGCCCATCGTGCTCTCTGCGCTCCACGCCTTCTTGTACCAACCGGATGGTTAGCAAACACCAACTTTGCAGGGTTGTTGTCCGGCATTCTTGCAACATGCCCTGCCCACCGTATCCTTCCGGCTTTGGCTACCTTCTGGATGCTGGGTTCGCCATAAAGTGCAGCGAGCTCGTGGTTCATCCTTCTCCGCCACACACCGTTCTCCTGCACGCCGCCGAAGATCGTCCTTAGCACCCGTCGCTCGAAAACTCCGAGTGCTTGCATGTCCTCCTCGAGCATCGTCCACGTCTCGTGCCCGTAGAGAACCACCGGTCTTATTAACATCTTGTACATGGTACATTTGTTGCGGGGGTGAATCTTTTTTGACCGCAGTTTCTTCTGGAGCCCATAATAGGCACGACTTCCACTGATGATGCGCCTTCGTATTTCACGGCTCACGTTATTGTCAGCCGTTAGCAAGGAACCGAGGTAGACGAATTCTTCTACCACCTCGAAAGTATCCCCGTCTATCGTAACATTGCTGCCAAGGCTTGTCCTGTCTCGCTCAGTCCCACCTACCAGCATGTACTTTGTCTTAGCCGCATTCACCACCAGTCCGACCTTTGCTGCTTCACGTTTCAGGCGGGTGTACTGTTCTGCCACCGTTCCAAATGTCCTAGCAATAATATCCATGTCATCCGCAAAACATACAAATTGGCTGGATTTCGTGAAGATCGTACCCCGGCTGTTGAGCCCGGCTCGTCGCATAACACCTTCCAGGGCGATGTTGAATAGTAGGCAGGAAAGTCCATCACCTTGTCGTAGTCCCCGTCGAGATTCAAATGAACTGGATAGTTCACCCGAAATCCTTACGCTGTTCTGCACACCGTCCATCGTTGCTCTTATCAGTCTAGTCAGCTTCCCGGGAAAGCTGTTCTCGTCCATAATTTTCCATAGCTCTGTGCGGTCGATATTGTCGTATGCCGCTTTGAAGTCGATGAACAGGTGATGCGTTGGGACCTGGTATTCACGGCATTTCTGGAGGATTTGCCGTACGGTGAAGATCTGGTCCGTTGTCGACCGGCCGTCGATGAAACCGGCTTGGTAACTTCCCACGAACTCATTTACTTTAGGTGAAAGACGACGGAAGATGATCTGGGATAGCACTTTGTAGGCGGCATTCAAAATGGTGATCGCTCGAAAGTTCTCACACATTAACTTGTCGCCTTTCTTGTGAATGGGACAGATTATCCCTTCCTTCCACTCCTCCGGTAGCTGTTCGGTTTCCCAGATCTTGACTACTAACTGGTGCAGACAGGTGGCCAACTTTTCCGGGCCCATCTTGATGAGTTCCGCTGCGATACCGTCCTTACCAGCCGCTTTGTTGTTTTTGAGCTGGTGGATGGCATCCTTAACTTCCCTCAGCGTGGGAGTTGGTTCGTTCCCGTCCTCTGCTGCACCAACATAGTCATTTCCTCCGCTGCCTTGGTCCTCCGTGCCTACATTCTCTTCGCCATTCAGGTGCTCGTCGAAGTGCTGCTTCCATCTTTCGATCACCTCACGTTTGTCCGTCAGGAGGCTCCCGCCCTTATCCCTGCAGATTTCGGCTTGCGGCACGTAGCCTTTGCGGGATGCGTTGAGCTTCTGGTAGAACTTGCGTGTTTCTTGTGAACGGCACAGCAGTTCCATTTCCTCACTTCCAACTCTTCATTCCAATACTCACACCTGCTTACTTCTCACTCGCTTCCCATCCCTCACGCTTAATTCCTCACTGCTCTACATTCCCACTGATCATTGCTCACTGCTTAGTCTCACTACTCACTTCTCACTGATCACGCCTCACTAGACACTCGTAACTACTCATTTTAGTCGACTCAGTTCCAGACTTCTCCGGACACAATCTGCGGACAATTCATTTACAATCACAATTCACATTCATCATTATCATCATCATCACGCTAAACGTGTACTACGCCATCATGGTTCGAAAATCCTAACATTTTAAGAGGGTTAACATAGGAGATTGCACTAATATGATCGTATTGGTGGTGTAAATCAAAACAGCAGAGTTTATGCGCTAAATGCGGTCAAGCCTGCTTTGCTTCTCACTTCTCACTGCTTTACACTCCTTGGTCTTAATTTTTAATTTCCTACTGCTTACTTCTCACTTATAACACTCCTCACTGCTTACTTCTCAGTCTCTCCTCGCCAATCACTTCACTGATCACTCTTAACTACTTACTCTTCATTCCCCACTACTCTCTCCTCATTTCTTTCCTCTTACTCCTCAATGTTTCACTCTTCGCTGCTCACTCCTCGTTATTCACTATTCAACGCTTAGTACTCTTTAGTGCCCACTTCTTACTGATCATTACTTCTACTCACTCCTCACTCTTCACTGATGAATACTGAGGAATTACTCCTCACTGCTTCACACTCTAAATTTTTCATTCTTCAAAGCTCACTTCTCAAATCCATGTCAAACTCCTCACTTCTCACTCCTTACTGCTTCACACTTTTCACCACTCAATGGTTACTCCTCACTGCTTTTTCAAACTTTTTATTTTTCACTGCTCGTTGCTCCCTTTTACCCTTTATTGCGCACTCCTCACTCCTTATTTCTTATTTCTCACTTCGCATCATCTGTGGTAAATGTGGGACAGCTTTTGAAAAATAAATAAATAAATGAGACATCGGCTGAGTAATTCTTCAAGAGATATCTCCTAAAAATCTTGCATTAATTTTTTGAGGAAACCTTGTCAGAGTTGATGTACACGTGCTGCAGTCCCATGTACGGGAGCCACATTGCAAGCGAGCTCCCAGGAGCACTGTACATTTTGAGACTGAAAGTTGTGCGCCTCATTTTTCTCAAGATGTGTCTCATGAGCTTCGTCTCATGCGCTGATTAAAATAGAAAATTTCACGACAAAAACTTCCTAAACGAACGAGAATTGAAACCTTAACCTTTGCATTGAGAGTCCCTAGTCTTATCGCATAGGCCAACCAGACACTTGAGTTGGGTACGGAAAAAATTTGTTGGTGTTCTTCGTTACCAAGAAGATGGTTTTCACCTTAGATACCAACAGCTCACGCAGCGCATGAGACGAGCTCCCCGGGAGCTATGCGCCAAGCTCGCACCCACCAGATTTTCGTGAGCCTCCTAGCAGCGCAGCACACTGCGATTTTGAAGAGCTGGGAGACAATTTGGTGTGAGGCTCGCTGTCACATTTCATTGGGAATTTCTCTTAGCATTTCTTAAGAAATTCCTCAAGAGATTCCGCCAGAAGTTTCTTCAATGACTCCTTTTAAAAAAAATCACCCATGGATTGCTTTTAAAACTTCTGCGTGGATACGAATAAACCTAAGTCTGCCAGGATTTACTATCAGAAAATATTTCATAGATTTCTTTAAAAAAAACTCCAAAAAATCTTTAAGAAAATCTTGCTTTAGAAGTTATTCTGTGAATTGATTCCGATTTTTTCTGAAATTTTCTTTTTTTTCAGAAATTTCTCGAAGTATTCCTATAGAAAATATTCCATTGATCAGTTTCCTCATGGGTTCTTTCTGATATCCCTCAGAAGAATTCTCTCCTAAATCTAACACGGATTTTTTTTAGAAATTCCTCCATCAATTACTTCAGAAAATCATAAATTCGGAATATTTTCAGAAACTTTCAAGATAAAAATCTAGAAATTGTTCCAGGAATTCATAAAATCATCCAAGGATTCTTACAGAAATTGATCGAGTAGTTAATTTATTGATTCTTCGTGTTTTTTTAAAGAAATTCTACTAGGAATTCCTTCTTAACAAACTAATAGGAAGATTTTTGGCCGTTAGTTGATTCCTCCAGAGAATCTTCTAGAGATTCCATTCACATCCTTCAGAAATTTCTCTTTTTGTTGAGGCATTTTTCAGAGATTCTTGTTTCCACTAAGGATTATTGTGAAAATTTCTCTAGTGGTTTCTTCAGACATTCGTACGAACATTTAATCACGAACTCTTTCAGAGATCCAAGGATTCCATTATCAATTCCAGAAGGCGGAGTATTCCTTCAGGGAATACTACAGAAATTCTTGCTGATTTTTTTCAGTGGCTCAATCAGGGGCTTTTTCTGTGAAAATGTTTTTCGCCAGTAATTCATCCAGGATTTTCTCCAAGGATACCTTAAGGAATTTCTTCTCGGATTCATTCAGGAATTTATTTCAAATTTTCTCCTGAAGTATGAAGATGCATACTCATTTGAGTCTCCAGATATTTCTTCAGGGATTTCTCCAGGAATACTTCCAACAAAATGTCAAGAGATTTTTTTAGGAATTACGATATTCCTTCAGGAATTTTTTTTCAAAATTTTTTTCTGTTTATATCTACTTTCCGTTTTTTTTTTAAATATTTTTATGATCCTTTGAATATGATTATAATCCTTAAACATCATCCAGATACGGTTTTTAAGGCACAATACTGATGGCATTTCCATGAGAGCGTACCTGTACAGGGACCCCGAAATGTGGAAACCTTGAGTAACTAGCTCTGGTTCTAGCATGACGTCACTGATGATACCCTGCCTTTTAGTATCCAACGGCTACTGAAGTCGCATAAACATACACGCAGTATATCGTATAAAGTAGTATTTTAAGATACTATCGCACATATGTACGGCAGAGGGACAGTTTTCATCGCATAGGGTATCGGGATGCTTCGTTGGCATAGTCCCCTCGTTGGGCCTATCTCAACGTAAACCAAAAACTCAAACAAACACGCATAACTGGATATCGGAAAAGCTATACGGCAAACAACTGTAGCATTTCGTTTCAATTATAGCACTTTGGAGCATTAAAATTGAACAAAAATGTCACGTTGTTTAGCTTTTGTAGATGCCATGAATTTTCGGCTTAGTGGGTAGTCTATACACATGATCACAAATGGCATGGTTCTGGGACATTTCGAATTGACTTTTCAATAAATGAACATTTGATGCGACGGTCAAAGACGCTATTTTGAACTTGTATATTTGTTTTCAACGAAAAATAGCTTTTTTTACAAATTGAATGTGGGCCGAATATTGAGGACATTTTTTTTCACTATGTACCCAAATCTTGGCCCATCAGTAAAGTGACGTCAAAAACAACGATAAAGTAACGTCAACAACATTGCTTGCGTAAAGCCCAGAAAGAAAGATTTTGTGTGCGGTGACTGTAAAAATATAACACAATAATAGGGTTGCGTTGTTTTCGTTATTAAATTAAGATTGAACTTTAGTCTAAGTGATTTATTTATAGTTTTTTGAAAATTTGGCTCCGTAAATGTAATTTAAAAGTAAGATTAGTGAACAAACACAGATAATACTTCAGCAGAAATATTGTAAAAATAAGATAATTTGTGATTTTAGTGCATGGAGAGCAATAGGCCAACGTTGTATCCACTAATAGGCCAATTTTTGTACCATAGACCAACGTTGCACCCCATCGCATCGAATCTTTTTAACTTAATTAACTGAATTCTTGAATATTTACGTTAGTTTACTTCCAATTGGTGAAACTTGCATTGCCTAGAGTGTGTAATAGGGTCAACATATTATTTCTAGTGCTATCAATTCATGAGTTATGGTCAAAATGGTCAAGGTGGCTTGCAAATTAGGCCAAGGAATGGTACATATACCCTATGATGTTATTTTTTAACTTGAACTTTCTTAAGTTATGACTGCATCGCAGTAAACGACATTCTGATGTTTTACTACTTGCAAAAGAGTATGAGCGAATTCGCAAAGTGTTATTTGAATTCGTATAATTGCGTACTGCGATGATTATACGACCTCACTTGGTAATTTTCTTATTATATCAGTTTAACTCGCATTGGTGTTCGAATGAAATCGCATAAATGTAAAAATAAACTCGCTAAAGTGTGCATACAAACAAGCCTGCATACGAATCGTTTTTGTGAACACAATGCGTTTTGATATGTGATAATAATAAAGAGGTGCTGTTACACTCATATTTTTTGTTTTGTGGGTTCGATAATCAACAATGGGTAGCACTAGCTAGAGTGTGGAATGAAAGCTGTGCAGATAATCATCCCCCAGATAGTCTGCCAAGCACGCACAGTGCAGGTAACATACTATGCCCGAACTCGTGGAAAAATGTTCGAAAAAATATTTTTGAGAAGGTTATTTTATAAGCTTTAATCGCTGAAATTTTTGGAATGCACTTTTTTTCGTTTTTGAGTTATGGCCAATTTTGTTGAAAAAAGTCCAAATGTGCCATAAAAGCCTTTTATTTGAAAAATCATAACTCAAGAACGAAGCATCGTAGAAACAAAGATTTTTAATGAAAATGAAAGCAAATTTTCTCAGAAATCCAAAGAATATGAAATGGAAAAAGTTTTCCACAAAATTTTTCAACGTTGAGAAAATTCATAAAGAAAAGCCGAAAAACCTGTGTCCGAAGTCGTGGAAAATTAAAAAAAATATTTTTGAGAAGGTAATTTCATAAGCTGATATTTTTGGAATGCACTTAATTTTCGTTCCTGAGTTATGGCAAATTTTGTGAGAAATGACCATATAATATAGGCTTACATGATCATTTTCACATAATTGACCATAACTCAGTAACGAGAAAAAAGTATATTCCAAAAATTTCAGCGATCAATGCTTATAAAATTACATTCCCAAAAACATTTTTTTGAAAATTTTCCACGAGTTCGGACATAGTTTTCCGGCTTTTCTCTACGAATTTTCTCAACTGAGGAAAATTTTGTGGGAAACTTTTTCCAGTTCATATTTTTTTGGATTTCTGAGAAAATTTGCTTTCATTTTCTAAAAAAAACTTTCTACGATGCTTCGTTCTTAAGTTATGATATTTCAAAGTAAGTAGTGTCAGGGGAAAACAAAAAAAAAATCACCTGAGTTTTCCGGCAAAATAGGCGACCCTGAATTTTCCTCAATTTTTTTTGTTCATATATCCATGAGCCCTGCCTGTGGTAAAAGTTTCATGAAAATCTAAGACCCTTCGGGTCGGCCCAATTTGTACGATAATAAAAAAAATGCCCAGCAGTAAAGAAACTATTACACAACAGAAAAGAAATGTTCAGCACGTAGAGAGTATGATTGCTGAAGCACAGGGAAAAATGGATCCGAACGATATGCGGAGGCTTTATACAACTATCAATGGTGTGCGAAGAACATTTGCGCCAGTGCACGGCATGACATTTTTCAATTCTGAAAACATAATGGTTGCGGTAAACCTTTCTCCCTAGAGAAAATGTAATTGACAAATTGACAGTTACCTTTATCTAGGACTAGGTTTATTGCGGAGATTCCACCTGTTTAGACTCCTGCGCGAAAATTAGTTGCGTGGATTTTTCTTGCGTGGGCCCACAGATATAAAACCAGACCGCGTCCTGGTGAATATTTTACGCTGTGTTGTTAGGTACACATTTGGTGATAGTTTTGCATTGTAAACAAACATTTATAACGCACCTACGCTGAAAATGAGCCTAATCATTTATTTGCGTCGGAATCTATAAATCTTCACAACAGGCAATAATTCAAGTTTAAATTTGTATGCTCTTCCTTCGTTATCTATTCGTTTTTGATTTCTTGAAGGTTTCTCAGTTGTGTTTGCCTAAGATCCCCTATCCACCGTATTGAGACTGCCACTTCAGGTATGGGTTCCGGTGGAGGGGCATTTCATATTCACTCACAGGACATTCGCTTTTTAAAGCACACCTCGGGATGCCCCTTCTCAATTTAGCTGAAGTCAGAAGGACAACAGCACCCATGGTATTTACACTACCAGCTAAGCGCACAGCTTTAAGCTGGTAGAATTGTCATCGACTTTCCATTTTGCAGTTTATATTTTTTTTTCTTGGCGTAACGTCCCAACTAAGACAAAGCCTGATCCACAGCTTTTGTTCTATGAGCGCTTCTCCAATCATGGGAAGTTAGCTAAAGTCTTTTGTAGTTTGTATACAATTACCAGAATTTCCACATAATTCTAAAAAAAACATCATGCCTTCCATGTGACGGAACAGTATTCATCCTTGCCGCGAATCGAAAGTTCATCGCCCGCATGCTCCATCTTGGAGGAATCGTTGATCCTGTGTGTGCGCGCCCGCCGCCGCGGTGCAATCCAATCGGAAATTGCTCACGTTTCCCGAGGTTCATTATAAAATGCTTCTTAAATTAATCACCCCTGCCTTCCTGCACCGATTCCGCTGCCGCGTCGCATAGCCCTCAACCCTGAACCAGTTCGTGAAAGGATTACTCATAATAATATGACAACTCGCTGATCCCGAGTGCACTGTTTTAAAATGCTGGAATCATGTTCTTGTTGTTATCGTCGTCGCCGCCGTCGTCGTCGACGACTTCGGTCCGTACAATCTACCGCGCGTGGAAAAGGTATAGAGTGGAAAATGCTGTTTCGTTTCGATTTTTTCCAGTTCTTGTAACACCTCTCACTCTCGTCCGTTGTTGTTGGAGACGAATGCGATATGCACGGATGGTTGTTGTGCCTGAAGGAATCCTGCCCGATGGTGGTGCCGAGAGAGAGAGAGACAGAGAGACCGAGGCGGTTTCGATCCGAAAGGGACCGAACCAGGTAATACCCCCAAGAACACGGAGCACAATGCGCCGGCTGAAGAAGTAAATCAAATTGGTTCTGAAAGTAAATTTATCCTGCCATTATCAGTTCTCGTTCTACGGCTCTGCGTCCCCATCGCAGCATCGCATCGGTCGGAAGACCATATCTTGGTGATGGTATATGTTGGTTCTCTCTTGACACGGAAAGAATTGGTTTATGCGATGGGGAAGTTTGTTCCGAGTTGAAGTGTAATAAAAACGAACGTGAGCAGAATTGGAACGGGCTTAAGAGGAAAACAACACCACCGTCAGGCTCATGCGAAGTAAAAGTACTTCAACGACAGTGGCATTGGATTACGGAAAAATTGTCCACTATTCCTCCAGAACCCTAGAATTATCCACTAAAAATGTCTTACTAGAAAAACCAGCCACAAGCTAAACAAAAAGTATTGCGCATTTTTCATTGAATATTAAGACGATAGAAATACAACGATGAATCGTGTGAAAACCCAAAGGTGTACAATACATTTGCAGATATAACTCCAAAACTTTCTATCATAGCATAATCTCCATTGCAGCTA
Organism: Aedes albopictus; assembly: GCF_035046485.1. Classification (NCBI taxonomy): domain Eukaryota; kingdom Metazoa; phylum Arthropoda; class Insecta; order Diptera; family Culicidae; genus Aedes; species Aedes albopictus. The sequence goes on from NC_085137.1 coordinate 211,975,804, forward strand.
ACCATAAACCACATGGTCTTTTTCCTAGATATTTCAAAACCTAGCACATAGTATATTTTTAATACCGTAAAATGGGGTAACTTTGATAGTTTTTCAGCGAATTTTCTCAATATTTTTACATGTAACAGTATTTCCCCTAGTTTTATATTTTTAAAACAAGTACTGGGGTATCAGTTATCAATTGCAATTAAAAGATTCGATAATCTGAAATATTTTAGATAACTTTTAGTTTTTCATATAACCGAAAATCAGATTTTCATTTTGGGGTAACTTTGATAATGCCCCAAAAACACATCAAATCTCAAAAAATAATTACAGATTGAAATCTTAAGCGTATGAACATGATGAAAGAAGGCTTGTGGAATATATTAGATAGAATTTTTATATCAAAACATTGATATTTTACTAAATTCTACATATAAAATTGAGTTTGTGGAGTATTGAGTGCAAAACACAATAAATTTAGCTATCAAAAATCATTATCTTTGGAATAATAAATGCTTAACGGTACATCAACATATAATTACATGCTATGCATGGTTAGTTTTCTTTTTTTGAGTAGTTTTTTAATGTTTTATTAACCAATTTTGTACAACACATATTTATCTACATGAAATTACAAGGGCATTGCATACTTTTAGGCGTTTATCAATGTATGGAGATTTATGTCACATTTTACAAAATTGCTTCCATTTCATAAAAACACACTTCGTTAAGAGATTCAAGGATTCAAGTCCATTCATTGAAAAAATAGTTTTAACGAGGTCGTATAGCAGTTTGTTTGAAGGGGTTGATAAATGACAGAAATTTCAACAATTTTTATTTTTTGTCCAAAAAGTTGTATATAAACTAGATTTTAATGAAAATTCGAACTTTCATATGTATAGAATTGATTTATGTTTACCTTTTTCTTAACTGGTTGAAGGAATCATAGTTATAAGATAAATTACACAATGCCTGCCGTACTATCAAAGTTACCCGCATTATCAAAGATACCCCGTTTTACGGTACATAAATGTAATGTATATGAGCAAGGCCTGGTCTTTGCCGGATGGAATGTTACTTCCCCATGGCGCCTATTAATCCAACTGTCTACCCTCGGAGTCTACCTATGGGTTCACCTTCCTTTGGTAGAACTGTCCCACGCCCGCTGCCATTTGGCCATGAAGGTCGTCCTGGTAGTCTTGGGTATGTCTGTTGTGCCGCGCATTTCAATGCACTCCATGTCCTCCCTGATAAAAAAAAAATGCCGTTAGGCACCATACCAGTGATGACGCAGAGCGCGTCGTGTGACACTGACTACCACTTGATGCTCCGACTTCCGGTTGTTCACAACCACCACCTCAGTTTTGTGGTGAGCCAATCCCAGTTTCCTGGATCTCATCCACGTCTACACAACCTTGATCGAGTGGGCAGTAGTCAACTCCACTTCTTCGTTCGATTCACCGTAGACTTCTAATGTAATGACATTAACGAAGCCGACGAACACCACTCCCATCGGGAACTTTAACCCTAACACGTCGTCGTACATGACATTCCATAACACCAGACCCAGGATGGATCCGCGAGGGACTCCTGAGGTTATGTGAAAAACACTTCCGGCACACCTCTGTGTCGTAATCTAGTACCCGATTCTGGAAGTAACTTCCGAGAATCTTATACAGGTACCCGGGTATCCCCAGACGAAGGAGCGCAATAGTCGGTCAACTGTCGCTATTGATCGCGTTCCTTACATCCAGAGTCACTACCGCACAGTAGCGAATTCCCCTTCTCGTACGCCAGAACGCTACTCGGTGGTTTTTGTAATCGACATGATAGTATCTACGGTCGACCTCCCCTTCCGGAAGCCGTACTGGCTACTCGAGAGCATTTATACCCTCGGTGTGCATCAACATTCTATTGAAAATGATCTTTTTGAGTACATTCCCCACCGTGTCGATCAAGCACATTGGTCTATATGCCGATGGGTCTTCGAGTGGTTTCCCTGCCTTTGACAATAGAACCAGGTTCTGCCTCTTCCATACTTCTTGGGAAACTCCTTCATCCAAGCATTTCTGCATAGCGGACCTGAACATCTCGGGAGCCTATGCAATAGCTACTTTTAAATAAAGGCCAGGTTTGGAACTCCGTCCGCACCTGGGGTCTTACCTACGGCTATCCCCGCAAGTTCCACATCGGTGTCCCTCTCCTCATCACCAGCTCCAGACCCAGGCTGTCCTACGAAAGGAGTCCAGAGACTAGGATCATGACGCGGAAAAGCTCCCTGATGATCTCCTCCAAAATATCTGGAGGTTGCTCTGTAGAAGCCATTACTTCACCTGTCGTATTGGCCATCACGATCCTGTAGGCAGCACTCCACGGTTGCACATTGGCACTGTGACAGCCGGCCTCTTTGCTTGGCTTTATCTCGGTCGACAGCGCGACTATAGCAGCGGCGAACACCACCCGCTGTCCGTTTCGCACATCCTCAGTTCGTACTCGCTGCATCCACCACCTAGCTCGTAGGCAGGAGCGGCGCAGGTTCGCTATCGCTTGAGTCCTCCAGTAACCGGTGGTTTCCCATTTCTAGGGTAAACTTGCCTAGGCATGGTTGGATCGCACGCATGCGAGAGCACCGCTACCAGCTCGTCACCGTCTAAACCAAGTAAGTTTCGCTCACGGCGAAGCGCCTCCCTAAATACCCCGTCGTTGTCATATGATGTCTTCCACCTGCGAGGGCTTGGCCTGTTGTTGTAGTCGATACTGTAGTGAACCGCTAGGTGACCGCTGTGAGTGTAGCTATCGTCTACTTTCCAGTTCGAACTACTTATTAGGCCAGGACTGCAAAAGGTAACGTCAATAATCGACTCTGCTCCGCTCCGACAAAAGGTACTTCTGGTACCGACATTTGCCAGGTCGGCATATAATATGGCCACTGGTTTCAGCAGGATTTGACCCCACTAGTTCGGCTTCCCCAATCCAAGCCCCAGGCATTGAACTCACCCGCTATTACCAACCGGCCTTTGCCATGTTAGCACAGTCCTCCACCGCGGAGATGCATAACAGCTACAGAAGGAGACCCCGTTTATTTTGGCGACCACGAAGCCTTTATAGGTAGTAGACAGCAACTTCTGGACGGGGAATTTACCCGTCGTCCATATCGCCGCCAGTTTTCAAGACCCATCCGCGACCCAAATGCCGTTGCCGGTGGGTACTCGGTACAGGTCCGCTATAATGGCGATATCCGTCCCCCACTCAGAAACCACCTGACAAAGCAGTTGCCGAGCTTCGTCACAGTGGGTTAGGTTCTGCTGCGTTACCGGCGGCTTTCTTGAAGGCCGGGCACCTTGGACCACCAGTTGGGTGCCTGTTGCTCATGGATTTCCTGATGCAAATCAGACAAATGGATGGACTCGTGCAACCTTGTGCCTTATGGCCTTCGGAGCCGCATCTCATACACTGCCGTTCTACGCCCGATTGTCCCATGTTATATGGGAATCCCATATAACATGGGACAATTATGCGTAGAACGGCAGTACACTGTTTGATCCTGTCAGGGCCTTTGCAGTCCCATGACTAGTGTTCTAATTCCAGACACCTAAAACAAACCTCCGATGACTCGTGGAAGATCAATTGACATACGCACTGCCCACCTTGATTCTTTTTACTTCAACGGACTTTTTTACGTCCGCCACAGGTAACTGAACCAATGCTACTTGTGTCCCTGCCGGCCCCTTCCGTAGTCGGACGGCTGTGGTGGCCACCTGCACGTCGCACTGTTGCCGCAGTGCCGTGACAAGCTCTTCCGCTTCGGTGACCTCGTCTAAGTTTTTCACTTTCCGAGTCGCCTCTGCTGTATGAGCCCTCACCTCTACCCCTTCGCCAAGAACCTCTTCCGTCAAACTTTTGTAGGCGGTGCCCTTGCGATCCTTGTCGCGCTTCAGCTCTAGGATCATTTCACCCGTAATAGTACGTCTGATACTGCTCACGTCGGCTCCCAGATCCACGAGCGTGGCGTCGCTTCGCATAGCCTTCAAGACGTCCGAGTACTTAGACTTTTCGGTCTTGATGACAAGCGCGTCGCCTTTCTCGCGCTTGGCACCTACTATTTTACGCCTTTTTGGTTTGGCGTCCCTGTTCTCCTCGACCTGGTTTTTTCTTCTTCCTGTACCAATCGACATTCGTCCATGGGGGACCTCTCCTTGGTTCACACTACTCTGTGGTTGCTCAGGGCCTAACAACGATCGCAAGCCCCTGTTCCCTTCCATCCAGGATGGGCCAAACTTTTCAGACTCAGCCTTTCCAGCTTTCCTGGACGCCTGGCTGGGGTCTGACTTGCCGGCATTACTGCCAACCTTCGGGGTTAGTATTCTCTTATCACAAGCAGTCGCATCCGCCGCACCTTTTGGACCTCCTGCGAAAGCGAAGGCCTCCGTCTGGGTAGACTTCGTAACCTTTACTTTTGCCGGTTCCGCCGCTGCTGCAGTTTTCACGAGTCTCACGTGATCCTGCTTGGCATCGTCCAACGACTTACGGAGTCGTAACAGGGCCGTTTTCAGGTCCTAACTTATGTTGGACTTCGTCGATGCAAAGTCAATGATCTTGCCAAGCTGCTACTCAGCCATAGCAGCTCAGAATCCGTCCAAAATCTCCACCGGCAGGCAGGCCGAGGAATGGATCGGAGCTCTCACGCTGAAACTGCGTGTGCAGCATCCCGCTCCTGACTCCTCACTTCTCCTTAACAGATACTTCGCCTACCCACTTCTTGCAAAGGAATTCGAAATTCAGCTCATTACTACAAATCTACATATTACTTCACCGATCATGCCCTATTGGACACTGGACTTTATAGATTTCTCATCATGTTCAAAAGTTCAAGTTTGATGGAATAAAATTGACTGAGTTAATTGCGAAAAGTGAGCGAAAAGTGCTCAAAGTTAGATCCAACCGCTAAACTGGTCCACATTCCACATTCTGAGGCTGTAGTCCACCACAACCCCGAAAACAACAATACATGGCGCGTTGCTAACCCACTGCTCTCCTTGAGAAAATCCGACCAACTCGTTAAGGCCACCCCAAAAACAACCGTCTAAAGAAAATAACGCTAAACGTAATCAAACAAAGATCTCTCACAAAAAAGGATATAAATGTGATTATTTCACTCCATTTGCCCGAACGAATAACGACTCTGAGAGTATGACGACGGCCCCCATAGTAGCTCTATATTGAACCATTATCCCACCAGAGCGCGGCATCAGCATCGAAGTCGGTCGGTCCGAAGGCTGTTGGTGGCTGGATGAGGCATTGCGGCGGGACAGGGACCGGCAAATTTGATCATGCGGAAGGGCGTTACTGTGTGTGTGTTTACGTTATAAACATAAGGCTACGTTAATTCAAACTAATGCGTGCCTCTGACCACATCGGGTGTACGGTTGTGGTATACTTTAATGGATCCAATTTTCTGAAAGGCACCCTCAGCGAACCCGAAACGAAGCTATCTGTTTGTGTAGCGAGTTGCTGAAACATATGAGAATATTTCCTGTGGAAATCTGTCTAATAATAGTTTCATAGAGTGTTGTACTTAAGTGAGGCATGGGTAAATATTTTAGTGTTTGTTTCCGTTAGAATCAAACTTCGTACTGATGAAGGTATTGTCAGAACTTGTAGTTTTCTGAATATTCATACAGATTACTCAACTACGTTGGGTAGAACGGACAGAGCGGTACTTTCTGTCTATATTGTACTTGCACAACCTAGGATCTTTGGTAAATTTCTTAAATTCTTAAATTATCATTTTTGGATGCTGAATTATTTTACGTAAAGATCCTGGACCGACTGGGAATCGAACGAACAAATACTTCTTCGGTTATATAGCTCTAACATGAGTTGGATTAAATGAGCAAATCATCATGAAATCAAATGAACAATCAGGAAGAGTCCAATCACCTTCTAAATATGTCGACACCTTGTTTACAAACTTCCAACAAAGTGAATACAAGATTCGCCGAGTTTCAAGAGATTGAAATCTATACAGTTATTAATACCATTCTATCGATATGGTTGTTCAATTAACGAGAAATTCGTGCTTTTAGAAGCACATGCCAAAGTAACTATCTTATCTTAGGGGAATTTCTGTATCAATTTTCACCATCGAAACGCTTCACCAAATATATAAGTGCTCGTTGCAGTTGACCTCACTACTGTCCTGCACTTTCCCAAGTAGAAATGGCTTTCCTGCGGTTCGGCATCCTCCTAGCAGTTATTTCAGTAGCAGTTTCTCAAGAACTGTTCTGTTCTTCACCCTCAACGTTCTACATTCCAGATGTCAAGGTAATCCCATAAAACCCCGGTCCTCTATCCCATCACCTTAAAAACTCTTCCACCGCGTAGGCCAACTGGATCGCAGCTGTGCATCATTGCAACCGCCTCGGAATGCGTCTGGCCGTAGTCGAGGCCGAATGGAAGCAAACCGAGATTGTCCGATTAGCGCGCAGTTCCCACATGTTCCTGGCAGATGTCACCAGTTTCGATCTGTGGATCGGTGCAAACGATATGGCTCTGGAGGGAAAGTTCATATGGCATGCCACCGGATTGCCACTCGGGTATACCAACTGGAAGAAAAATGAACCGAACAATTTGCACACCAAGGAGCACTGTGTGCACATGTGGTACCTGCCGTCGTCAGACTTGTACTGGGACTGGAACGACCTTGACTGTGAAAATAGTTTTTATTTTGTGTGTGAGAATGTCGGAGTACAACCTTGAAAAGTGTAAACGGTGGTTTCATTTGTTGGTTTGGACTTCGAAATGCTCCAGGAAGACTTGCTTCTAAAGATTTGAATTTTGATATTCTCCTATTGCTTCAAACAGTTTGTCCACCGGGTAGAAATCTACTTCGTCATTTTCAAATTCAGATATTCCAACTTACCTTTGCCAAATGATTCATCAAACAGAAGCAAAACGATATAGACTATCAATAACCAGTCGCCATCGCACTCCAAATACGAGTTGATTTTTTTTTCTCGTTTTACATACGACGAAGGCATCCGCTCCGAAGCTGCAGCTTGCAGAATTGTCCTTCTTCGCCGTTCTATTTTCACTTCTCCAGATTCACTTGTTGAACTGACCTTCAATGCACACCCCACAAAATCTCAATTTGGATTTCACTGCTGCACAATGCAGCAGAAGCTGTTCAATAAATGAAATAAATCATTTATTTCCCGTCGGTACAATGTAAACGACAAGTTGTTTTCGTCTAGGGACGATGCAAGCACCGCACTGTGATGGCGTATAATGGTATTAGGGAAAAATAGGAATTGAAATATTTTAGTCGTTATCCAATGCCATCTTAATCTCAACTTGGAAGCTTTCTGCTCAAAAGTACTTTGAACACATGAATTGATATGGGTTGCGAAGAGTTTGATCGACTTTTTGGAGAGACGAACCAGCCAAGGGCTGAAAGTCTCTTAACCCTCTAATACCCAACCCCGCCTTTAGACGGGGTATAGTTTGAGCATTTTTGTAATTTTTGTTTCGTGGAAAATCAAAATTTTCATATTTTTGGCTGATATTATGGACTGTTTTGTATATTTCAAAATGGTTGTTGGTGTATTTTAAAGCGCATTTACATTTTTTTTTTTAAATCATTGAAAAATTGATGTTTAAGTCACCTTCCAGAAGTCATTGTTTATTTTGTATTAAATCGCTACAATAAGCGTATTTTAATTTTTCCTCAAATCATTCCGTCATAGTTCTATAGTTTAAGGGAATCGAATACACTCTTAAATAATTTTCCTTAAAATTACACGGAAAATAAAATTTTCTATGAAAAAAAATAAATATAAAAATATTTCAACAATAATCATAGAATCTCAAAATTTTTTCATCTCAAAAAATCCGTACCCCTAATAGACTTCCAGGAAAAATATAAAACTGTGAGGATGTTCAAAAATAAAAATTAGAAAAATCAAAAACTGAAATTCACGAAATCGAGAATTAAAAAGAATCAACTTCCAAAACATGTTTAAATCCATTTTAGATGACGAAAAATGATATTTAGAACAAAAACAAAAATTTGGGTATTCGCGGGTTAAATAAAGACAAATCAATCAATCAATGATCGACTTTTCGAATAAACTCCTATGATCAAATAATATTTTTTGATCATCCTATGTACCATAGTGTCACATAGAAGGTGTACCGGGAATTAAATTCAGGTTGTGCCCAAAATAGACGTGGACTAGACGGAAACAGAATTCGAGAGCCAATTGTTCAATCTCATTATTTTATGAAAATCATAGTTCTTCTACAATATTTTTTACATGGTATGAAAGCTTACGCTTCAATTCCAGTAATTGATACTAAATTAGCCATGAGGCATTAAGCGAGGTACAAGAATAAACTCGTTAATGATTGGTTAGTGCTAAGTTAGACGGCAATTAGATAAAAACCCTACTTAATGAATAGCGCATTACACTTTCGGAGAATCCTAAACGCTCCCAAAAGGAGTAATCCTCGCAGGGCTCCCGGGAAATATCTGAAAAAATCCAATCTCAGAAAAAAATATCCTAGAAGAAACATCGGAAGGAATCACGAAGAAAATTCTTAGAAGAACTCCGGTAGGAATTCCGCTCAAGGGAGGATGTTCGGAATTAATTCCTGGATGAACCTTTGCGGAAATCCACTGCCTTTCTCCGCATGTCAGTCCCATGTTGTTTTTCAAACTGCCTATCTTTTTACTCTAATTCCAAAATTTTTCGCAAGTCTATAATTAAATAATGCATACATGCAAGGAAAAATGTAGAAATCCTGGGATAAATCCCTGTCGGAATTTCGAAATGATCCCCTGAATGAATCCTAAAACAATCCGGGAGGAATCCCAAGGGGAAAGGAGGTATTCTCTTAGGAATTCCAGGAGAAATCACTGAAGGAATTCCAGAAAGAAGTCTCGAGAAATTCTTATCCACAAGATAAACTTCTGATAGAATTCCCAAAAAAAAATCTAGAAGAAATTCTCAAAGGAACCCCATAATGAGTAATAAAAAAGCAACCGAAAGAGTTCCGGAAAAAAATCCGAGAGAATCAATGATCACAGAGAAAAACATTGACATTTAAATAATCCTATATTGAGATTTTATGACGCATAATAGGGTAAAAAATATAATTTGGACATGCACTGCGATATATGTCTTGTTCCGGAGAGCTAATAAAAGTAGATACTTCTAAATATCGATTATTGGATCAAACAGACCCTATTCTGATGACTTACGTTGAAAATACACTTAACAATTAAGAATTAACTTCAAAATTATCGAAAATGTAAAAAGTTTCACTAAAACCCCTCAAATGCACAGGTATGCAAGACGACATACACTTCACAGTCACATACAATATTCACCTCAAAATCGTTGAATTGATAATTGTAAGAAATTTAAAAGCCTTATTGCAATGAAAACTGATCAATAAAGAAGTATTGGGCAGCCAATCTCTTAACATTCATCTAGAACGCCTAAAATAGGTGGTGTCCAAAATACATTACAAGTTTTCTACTGTAAATATATTTTGGTCATCTGACGATCTACATGAGGATGTTATGCGATTGCATACTTGGAGGCGTATTCTGTGGGTCTGGTGATATTTCCTCGATTTTAACAAAAACTGTAATAGTTATCAAGTTAAATGCCTGTTAAGCGAAGAAATTTGATTATTTGCAAGAAAATATGTGTTAATGTATGCTACTTCCATGATTTAGCAGTATCCATGGCTAAACATAGAGATAATTGCCCTGTCCAAATTATATATACCTGAGGGTGTCCAAAACATATATTCGGTGTCCAAAATGCAACTCTAACAAGCGATTGGAAATTATGATTTTCCCAGCTTAAAATGCGTTCGTTAAGCTTTTTATCACCAGGAACGCAAAGTACAATCATATTATAAGTGTAATAGTAACTTTGCAAAATAATCTATTCCTTTCTAAGAAAGCTAGGGGACGATTTTTCTAAGGTTGTCCTCAGCCTGTCCAAAATACATGAATTACCCTACAATAGGTCAAACAGTAATGGAAGCTAAAATTAACCAGAATTGAAGCATTCATGAGAGCACAAAAAAAGGTTCATTCAACCATATTATGCTTACATCAACAATATTTATGGTTGATGGTTTGACAGCTCAATTACTCTCATGGTGGATTCAAGCATGCTTATGCTTAACTTAACCCTCAACTTGAGGGTTTAACTAACTTTATCGGATAGTTGGTTTAAGCATACACTGATCATCGTGTGTACTGGAAAGGCTATATGTTCACTCCAAAAATAGAAGGCCCGGAGGGTCGAGTCACATATACCAATCGACTCAGCTCGACGAATTGAGGTGATGTCTGTGTGTGTGTGTGTGTGTGTGTGTATGTGTGTGTGTATGTGTGTGTATGTGTGTGTGTATGTGTGTGTATGTGTGTACAAAAAACTCACATCACTTTTTGGCAGTAAACCTCAACCGATTTTAATGATCGACGGTTCATTCGACGCGGCATATAGTCCCATTGTTTCCTATTGAAAATGGTTCGGATCGGTCCAGCCGTTCCGGAGTTATGGCCATTTAGGTGTTCCGGATCGGTACCTCTGGGGGGGACCAGATATGAAAATGCTACAAACCCATGCATGCGACATATCAAACCACGGCATTTTCGATTATCTGATAAATGGAAAGCAGGAAAGTAGTCTCAGAACATATCTGAACCGGTAGTGTTCCGGAACCGGTTCCGGATGTCCCGCCGGAAGTGGCCAAATATAAAAGAGAACCAAACCCATGCATGCGACACATCAAACCACGGCATTTTCGATAATCTGATGAACGGTAAGTAGGAAAATAGTCTCAGACCATATCAGAATCGGTAGTGTTCCAGAACCGGTTCCGGATGCCTCGCCGGAAGTTGCCAAATATAATAGAGAACTAATCCCATGCACGTGACACAACAAACAGCGGCATTTTAGGTAAACTGATGAACAGCTTGCAGGAAAATAGTATCAGATCATATCTGAACCGGTAGTGTTCCGGAACCGGTTCCGGATGTCCCACCGGAAGTGGCCAAATATAAAAGAGAACCAAACCCATGCATGCGACACATCAAACCGTGGCACTTTCGACAACCTGATGATCGGTAAGCAGGAAAATAGTCTCAGAACATATCTGAACCGGTAGTGTTCCGGAACCGGTTCCAGATGTCCCGCCGGAAGTGGCCATACACAAAAGAGAACCATACCCATGCATGCGACACATCAAACCACAGCATTTTTGATAATCTGATGAACGGTAAGCAGGAAAATAGTCTCAGACCATATCAGAACCGGTAGTGTTCCGGAACCGGTTCCGGATGTCCCGCCGAAAGTGGTCAAATATAAAAGAGAACCAAACCCATGCATGCGACAGCGGCATTTTTGATAACGTGATGAACGGTTAGCAGGAAAACAGCATCAGCTCATATATGAACTGGTAGTGTTCCGGAACCGGTTCTGGGTGTTCCGCCGGAAGTGACCACATATAAAATTGAACATAACTCATTCATGCGACACAACAAACAGCGGCATTTTTGATAACCTGATGAACGGTTAGCAGGAAAACACTATCAGTCCATATCTGAACCGGTAGTGTTCCGGAACCGGTTCCGGGGGTCCCGATGGGTGAATGTAAACTTTTTAAGGAGTGATGTGTACGCATATGGTCAAATCTCAACCGTTATATAGTAATTAACTTTAGATGTTTTTGACTTTGCTTGTCTTAAACTGGCTATAACTTGAAAAAGGTCAAACTTATCGCAGCTTTTTAACCCTCATTCGAAAGTTTATTTAATTTTCTATCAAAAACAGAACTTTTAATCTAATGGTTTAGTTAAATATCTTAGTTTTCTACAGAATTTATGCTCGAAAATATTGTTTTGCCTTTCTCGTGCACCGAAGTGTATTGAAAGGCTATATGTTCACTATATGGCTATATGGCGTCTCAAAATTCAAGATGGCGGCAAAAACTTCAAGACGGCAGCTGTTTAATGGAGGTTTACGCTCTAAAACCAATCAATATGGGTGTATCTGATATGGGGAAGAAGTCTGGAGTCCAAAAATAGCGACCAGAATTTCCAAGCTGCTGTACATAAATCCTAAATGGCGGCACGAGAAAGGCACCATCACCGCTAGGTGGATTAATTAGGGTTTTTTTTTTAATTTTTTAAATCATTAAAAGCCTTATATTTAGAATAAACACGAGGATAAAATTTTCGTTTATATAGTACACTAAAACCTCTTTTTATGCATGTTTTTTTTATGCACTTTTAATTTATGCACCTTTTTTTATGCCCTGCATAAAAAGAGGGAAAGCTGCTCAAAACCAATATTGTGCATAAGAATATTTATTAATGACAGGAACTATTGCAACGGCGACCGGGGGATGTTTACAGATGAGAGCAAAGGAAGGTTACAGGTTCGTTTTTGGGTGTTTCCGAAGGTCTCATGTGCGTTACATGGGATCCGAGTGGGTCTTAAGGGGATTTCGGAGTCATTTCAGGAGTCTCAGAGCATTTTAGGCTGATTTCAAAGCCATTACGGAGGCGTTTTTAGGGGTTCTGGTTTATGAGGATTTTTTTAGACATTTCAAGATGTTTCAGATCATTTTCGGCGTGATTCAGAGGCGTTACAGAAGCGTTACGGAAGAGTTTTCGGGGTGTTCGGAGCCTCTCAGGAGCGTTACATGGGGTCCGAGGGGGTTTAAGGGGGATTTTGGAGGCATTTCAAGACGTTTCAGAGCATTTTCGGCGGGATTAAGAGGCGTTACGGAAGCGTTACGGAGGAGTTTTCGGGGTATTCGGAGCCTCTCAGGTGCGTTACATGGGGTCCGAGGGGGTATAAGGGGGATTTTGGAGGCATTTCAAGACGTTTCAGAGCATTTTCTACGGAATTAAGAGGCGTTACGAAAGCGTTACGGAGGAGTTTTCGGGATGTTCGGAGCTTCTCAGGTGCGTTACATGGGGTCCGAGGGGGTTTAAGGGGGATTTTATAGGCATTTCAAAATGTTTCAGACCATTTTCGGCGTGATTCAGAGGCATTACGGAAGCGTTACGGATGAGTTTTCGTGGGGTTCGGAGCCTCTCAGGTGCGTTATATGGGGCCCGAGGGGATTTAAAAGGGATTCTAGAGGCATTTCAAGACGTTTCAGAGCATTTTCGGGGGATTCAGAGGCGTTACGGTAGCGTTACGGAGATGTTCTCAGGGGTTTCGAAGCCTCTCAGGTGCGTTACATGGGGTCCCCGGGGGGTTCAAGGGGGATTTTTGAGGCATTTCAGGAAGTTTCAGAGCAGACTCTGAAATACCGTAAATCGCCCCTCAAACCTCATGCAACGCCCTTTAAAGTCTCCTGAGATCCCTTGAATTGCCCCTAAAGCCCCTTAGAACGCCCCTGAAACCCACTTAATACTATTGAAATATCCCAGAATTCTCCGTAATCCCATGAAAACACCAAAAAATCTTGGCAGAACAACCTTGTAAGGCTCCTCAAACCCCCCGAAACAATCCCTTAAAACGCCCCTGGAGCCCCTTGGAACCCCCTTTCTGGGCTCTCTGGGAACATTCTGGAAACCCCCTTAGCCCCACCTCATCTGCCCAGGAACAAGATCTGTTCTCGCAAACTAAATTTTCTAATTAAAGCATAAACTTAATTTATGCATAAATTTCCCTCTTTTTATGCCTTTTTTAATTTATGCACATTTTTAATTTATGCAGTTCCAGTCATGTGCATAAAAAGAGGTTCCAGTGTACCTGTTATGGATAATAGAGATTTATTGGCCAGTGATACTCATCAAAGTCGGAGGCAATTCGTTATCCACTGCAATGCCTTTGTTTTCTAGACTTGGTGGATTTGTAGTCATGAAATATCGCGCTTTTAAGCCATGAAATATCATGCCCGTTGGCTGAAAACGAAATTCATTGAAATACGCTTATATGTAAAAGTATAGAAGTATAACTTTATTATTTTATACATACCCAAAGATTTCAAAAGAATTCTAGAGAATTGAAGTCGTCTCTTAACTTCCGCCGCCATGATGAACAAATTTGTGACCGAGAAGATAGCAGCTAAGAGTGTTCAAGTAATGATTTCTATTCTTAGTTTAAGCATTGGATGGTTGATCTTTAGAGAGATTGATTCAAACTAAATATATGCCTGGTGCAAACACCAAATCATTTTCGAATGAGTGTAATCAGTTTCATACCTTTGAATTCCGCCCTATGTTGCTTATCCTTTGACAGATACGCGTATGTCGACTACCACTTGTAATCTTCCTCAGTGTCAGTTATCCAGTTATGAGTGAACAAATACTTATCAACAGCAGTGTTTTTTGTGGTCAGCTTCATTTAGTTATTTAGTTTTTATTTCATTTCAATCATTTTACACGGGTAAAAAGCCGGAGCTCAAAACATGACGAAAAAGTTATGAAATCATAAAATATGTCGCTTCATGATAACATGACTACAGTGTATCAAACAATTGTCCGTACAGCAATTGTTTGGTCAAAATAATTTTTCATTCAAATGTTAATAACTTTTTTATGCGTCAATCAAAATCGCTAAAACTTAGACCAATCATGAATCATATATTAAAGCTTCATTAGTAAAATTTTGAGCAAGATCGAATAAGTTTTTTGAAAGTTATAGAACTTTTAGTAAAACTTATTAGATTTTTGAACACATTTTTAAAACATTATATCTCAATATGTACTCGATGAATTTTTTTTCATTTTTTTTGTGTTACATCTCATACCTAAGGCTTTCATATGCAGCCATGTTTGGGGTTTTATATTCACTACAAAAAAATATGAAAAATGTGCGTATGTAGTTAACGATGTTTTAAAATTTACCATATTTTGCACGTAGAATCTGCCAATCGTTTTCCACCAATAAAAGTGCATTAACTGAACGAAAAATCCATAGGACCTACTCTTCATATGTAGTTTAGTAGGTCCTGTATAAAAATATATCATTAAAAGAGTTTAAAAAAGTTGAAAACACTTGGCACTTTTATTGACCAAAATATGATAAATTTTCAAATGGCACTCTGAACATATACAAATTTTTCATATTTTTTGTAGTGAATATAAAACCTTAAACGAAGCTGCATATGAAAGCCTGAGGTATAAGCTATAACACGAAAAATATTGAAAAAGTTTCATCAAGTACATATTGAGATATAATGTTTTAAAAATGTATTCAAAAATTTTATAAGTTTTACTAAAAGTTCTATAACTTTCAGAAAACTTATTCGATCTCGCTTAAAATTCTACCAATGGAGCTTTAATATATGGGTTACAATTGGTCGAAATTTCAGCGTTTTTGAAAACAGCGGTATGAAGTAATGCAACAAAACAAACGGGTGCGAGCTTTGTGTTAAATGCCACCAATTGACGTCGTCGCCCAGCGCCCATCGTTGGATACGGGAATAGGTCCAAGCACACTGTCTGTGGACTATGGGTCGCCACGTTCACACCAAATTCGTCGGTGGTAAAGTGTTACCTCAGCCGCAAAGATGACCGATCTTGTTTGCATCGTGTACGTGAGTGAGCTCCACACATATTCCGATTTGCTCTGTTTCGTTGTAAGACATAGTATTCTTTAAACAAAAAAGTGTGTATCCGAGCATAAGAAAAAAAAATCAATAAAGGCATATTTTGATATGGAGAGCAAGAAGTGATATTGGTTTGCTTGATATAAGAGGTAAAAGTACTGGAAATAATAGCTAAAATTAACCTCTCGACCAACATCATCATAACAAATTTAGCTCTTTTGAGAGCTAATCAATAGCAGCGAGCTGTTCGGTTAATCTTCAAATAGCAAATTTTGCTATTAGTCAGCCGTCCTAGGAACATTTTTTTGCTATTTTTTCAGTACTTTTACCTCTTATATCAATCAAACCAATAGCACGTCTTGATCGTCAGTACTTGACCTCTGCCCGGGTAACTCTAACCTTATTGAACAGCGAAAAAGGGAAGCAGTAAAAAAGGAAGGGCTTTTGGTTTGCATGCAGAAACCCCCCATAAAAGATATTTTCCTTCATTACCTATGACGGCGCCTTATTCAAATAACTGATTTGAGGATCAAAATTCCTTTCGAAACATAAATTATGCTACCGGAGTTAAAAACTGCCAAAAAGTAATTGGAACTAGAAGTTAATTTAGTTTAACATTTGTAGCAACTTTCCATTTGATGGAAAGGAGTTTCAATATTTTTGCCAATGGAACCAAAATCATAAATTAAAAGTACGAGTTCCATTAATAAGGCTTAGGATTTCATAAATTTTCGTTATGTTTCTGGAGTACATGCGGCATGACATCATGCCGAAAATGTAAAGTTATCAGTACTAAACATAAGAAACGGCAAAACTCGTCATGATATCATGCCGATTTTTTATGGTATATATCCATAACATAAAAACACATATTTATCGCCCAATCATGACGCATTATGCCAGTTTCGAGTTCCGGATTTTTACCCATGTAATCTTAAATATAACTTACATTATTGTATTTACTGTTGCTCCGAGACCCAAACATCCCAACAGTTTTCCTTTCAGTTATCTACTGCCTTCTATCTATAAACCTGTTCTATACGATGAGCTATTCCAGTGCTGCCAGTTTCACCAAGCTAAAATTCTCCAAAACACCATATTTTACGAGAAATTGACATTATTTTTTTCTTTTTCATTTTCAGGTACTTTCCAATTCCAGTAATGTGAGTAACTCATATGTACAAAATAATCTTCATATTTGACAGAAGAGTCAGGTGACAGATTTCAGAAGAGAGCTCTAGAGACACTGACCTTGTTCTACATTCAGGACATTTTTGTCACCGCTAATGGGATATGTGATGGGGATGAGAGAAAGGAGTGATAATGAAATATGTAGGAAGGAGATTTAAAAATTCCATCAGTGTCCTAAAACGGGTCCTGTAAAACCCATTTAGTGAAAAGGGAGCTTGACGCTAGCTATTGGAAGTAGCCGTAGTTAGAATTTGTCAAATATTCGTGTGTCAAAAAGTGTATGTTTAAATGGTAACAAACATAGGAAAAAAAATCGCCGAACGGGCAATTGTTTGATACAACGTAAGTCCTGTATTCCGAGAGAATTTCAGAATTGCCTTCCTGAAGGAGCAGTTACTGATAAAAAATAAAAAATAAACTTTATTCAGTCTTGCCGAAATAATTTTAACTCAAAAAGTAGGCTATCTGAAGTATTTTCTTACAAAATTTAAAAAGTTTCTATTATAGTTTTTATTCAGAAAGCTTCAGCTTTTGTTGTTGCTGTATGTGATATGTAATGGGTGAAGAAATCCAAAAAAAAATGTTAATATTATATAAAATAAATATCTTTTTTATTCAATAAATGAATACAGTTATACCTAGATTTAGTGGACCCTCGATTTTATAGGCCATCTATTTTATGTACTTCGATGTTATATACATTTAACCACGATTTAATGTTATTTTTTTTAACACCTACCTACCTAAGAGTATTGAACCATGTTTCTAGAGATTTCAGATACAATGGTCACTTCTCCGGATGTTCCGACCCAGGTGCCTTCAGTGAAGTGGCCATTTTCTGACCGGTTCTAAAACCTTCAAAACAAGAGTATTGGAAGCAAAATGAGGCTCAGGCACATAGGTGTTAATGGTATAATTTAAATTTCCAATAAGTTTAAAAGTTGCAGTTTGTATTATGATGACTTATAATGCAGAGGTTTTCAGCCTTTTAACACGCGGAGCACTCATACCAATAAATTGTTACATACATACTTACATACTTAGTTTTATATATTTACTTCCTCAAATGTTATAAATATCTCTCGTTTTGTTGATGATTACGATAAGTAGAATAAATGGGGTGATTCTCTGACTATATTTTCACAGATCCCCTAGCAATGATATCAATTTTGACGGATGCATGCAAACCGCCCATTTGCCAGACTTTTCTTTAAAGCTTTAAAATTTTTTTTTTCAAAATTTCTTATGACTGCCTCACCGAGGAATGTAATATATGCTTGATATCTTTGATGATCTGATTCCTTATACTATCTTGACGTGTACTCCGCTTGTTTGAATTCCAAAATTTGTACCTAGCAAAAAACCATAAAAACCATAAAACCATAAAAAGGTCATTCTAATGCTTCGGCTGATTACTGACAAGATGTGTGATACATTATTTCCAGTAAAATCATAGCTAGTTAGTCAAGGTTCCCCGATTTCAGTGCCCCTTCACTGGTACAATCCCATGAATGAGCTCCTGTAGCAATCTCAGAAATAATCCACAAAAACAAAAATCCTAGGGTAATTTTCCAATTATTGCACGGCTAAAAATATGCCAATTGTTGCATACTCCATAAGAATAACATGAAGTGTGCAACAATAGGCGAGTTTTTAACCGTGCAACAATTGGAAAGTTACCCTAAACAATTTTTTTTTTCCGAGGAATTGCTGGAGGAATACATAGAGAAATTCCGAGAGGTACACTTGGAGGAAATCCTGGAAGAATTTATGAGAAAATACATAGAAGTATATCCGGTGGATATTCTAATGAAATCGCTATGTGAATTTCTGCAGGTATCTCTGCAAGAATGTCTTCCAGCCCTTACGTAAGAATACTTATAAAAATCTTTGAAAAACTCTGTAGAAAAATTCCTGAAGAAATCCTTGGCGGGTTTTCTAAGACTTTCTTAAGAAATCCTTGGAGCAATTTCTGGAAGGAAAATGTGAAGAAATCTTGGGATTTTTTTTAACAATCTCTTGCAGTTTCTGAAGCTGCTGAAAAAATTTTGAAGGAATTCTGAATTTCTAATTCATAATGTATCCGTTAACCATTTTCTAAGAAAAATCCATGGGTTGTTTCTGGGGAAGTTCATAGATGGTTTTGAAAAAAATGTTGAATCCTCCATGAAAAAAAACCTGAAGAATACGTAGATGATTTTCTCGAACAATCTATGCAAGATTTTTTGAAAGGAATTCTTGCAGTATTTTCTAAGGAAATCTGAAGGACATGTTTAAGTCTGAAGGAATCCCTAGAACCACGGTTCCTAAACTCGGCTCTCGCGACCCCCCAGTCTGTCGTCACTGCACTTTTCGTAAAACAATCGAAGCGTGCCTGCAAGCGGTTGGGGGGTCGCGAAACGAAGGGTGGGAAGCTATGCCCTAGAAGATTTTGTGAAGCAATTTCTGACTGATTTTTTTTGGGATTTCCTGGATGAGTCCGTGAAGAACTTCTTTAACCCTCCCTTGGCATTGGGGTCATTTTTTACCCTAACCGCACACTACGTCAGCAAGCTGCTGCCAACTTGATGCAAAAGGATGGTTAAGAATCCCTGGGAGATTTTTTCAATATTTCGTAAAATATTCTTTGAGAAAATCCTAGGATGAATTTCACCAGAGTCCATGAAAGAATTATCGAAAAACCTGTGAATGTTTTTTTTTTTCAAAGCAATCCTTATAGGAATTTGTAAAGAAATCTCTGGAGGAAAATTTGGTGATATTTCTGAAGAAATTATTAGTCGAATTTATGATAAAAGCCAAGGGAGATTTTCTGAAAGACACCCTCGAAAAAATATGTGTAGGAACCCTTAGGGCAGTTCGTATAAGAATCCCCACAGAAAATTCCCGAATGGACATCACACTTTTTTTTTAAATCCCTGAAGGAATGTCTAAAGAGATCCCAGGAAGATTTTTCATCAGAAATTGTGAAACTTCTGGAGAAATCCTTGTAACAAATTTTTGAGAAAACTTTTGAAACATTTTCTGAAAAGTGTGGTTTTGCTTCTAAAGGCTAGAAAGTTTTATTAGAAATTTTTGAATAAATGTCCAAAGAAATTTCTGAAGGAATCTCTGAACGAATTTTCGAAAAAATCCTTGGAGAAATTTCTGCTCAAAATCATGGGTAAAATTGGGAGAATTTAAGAAGTAAAGAATGCAAGATGCTTTGAAGAAATTTTTTAGAATAGAAGGAATTTCTAAACAAATCCCTGAAGAAAATTTCCGGATGAATCCATGGAAGATTTTTTTCTAATTCCATGAGAGAATTTTTGGTTTTTGGAATTATTTTTAAAAAGATTTATTCCAAGAATGTCCGAAGAAATTTTTGGTAGGTGTTCCAAAGGAATCTCCAATACATTTTCCAAACGAATGCCGAGAGAAATTTCTGAATAAATATCCAGAGGAATTTGATAAATTGTATACCATAATAAAATAAAAATAAAATATGAAAATTTGTTCCTTAAAACAATGTACAAGGTCCCATTCCCATACCTTCAAAAATCCTCAAACATCTTCGAAGATATCCAATTCAACAAACCGTTTTCGAGTTAGTATTATTTTTAGACGAAGAAAATGAGGATAATTAACGGAACTAACATTACCGGCAGTAATCCTAAATGGGACAGTAACTAAATACTGTAAAAAACTTCTACCTCTTCGAACAGCTGATTCCATGGGATCAGTCTTCATGTTTCCCCTTTTGTCCTATTCAAATTAGTTCCAAACATACGCACACCACCACAGGCCCTGATCGTAATCCCTCCATCTCCATTTCTAACGGTACGATAGTGCAACCCATGCTGGCTGGGTCCGAATGCAAAATTCGATATTGCTGCATTCTCTAAAGAAATATGCTGACCCGGCACGCATAACGAGTGTTGGTGAAGGAACGGATAAAACCCATAGAAAGGAGGCTTCCCGTACGTCTACGTGTATTCACCGGCCGGCCCCGTCCGATGCGATACGGTGGTGGTCTCCGTTTGTTGTGTTGTTTTTTGCCCTCTGCATTTCTATTCCTGGCCGGCCACCGTTACCGCCGCCGCAGCCGCCTGTGTGCACCTAGCTAAGCTCTGTGCTGCTGCCAATGCTGCCTCGCCCTTTCCGACCCCGCTGGCAATAATGCTGCTGCTGGTCGGCTGCGTGGTGGTGATTCTCTTCCGTAGTTGTGAATTTCTCCAGCCGCAATCAGTCGCAGCTCCAGCCCCTCGGCAGCTGAACGGTTCAAAAATATATCGTACAAACATTCTGGAGTGCCCTCCGCGTGGGTTCTAGGATCGCGTTTTTCTATTTTTTTTTAGTTCGCGGGCGGTGGTAATTACCCATCCACCTACCGGGAGAATGTACTTACGTTTCTAAACAACATAGTTGCCTTTCCGCTCGTGCCAGTGAAATACCCTTATTACGGTTTGTGAGTTATGTGTTACAATAACGGTGTCGTGTACTACCACCACTGACTGACGGGAAGTGTGCCGGAGGACTGGACTGCTGGAGCAGAAGGAAGAAATTGGTCCACCGGGAATGCAGCACAACTGCGGGAGTGAGTTGCGAGATCTGCTGCTACATACCTACAACCAGCCAGCAGCAACGGCGAGATTAGATCGATAAATTATTCATCCATATTCAATTGCATGGCGCTGCGGTGGTACGAATCCTGAAGGGTTTACCGATACAACTGTAGGAAGAAAAGCTGCCAGCAATAAGGACGAATAGCTACAGTCGGAAGACGCACATCGTTACGAAGTTCCACTGCCGGATAAGGTGAGCAAACGCATGATATGTAGTTGACTTTGCGAGATGGTTTTAGGAAAACTAGATATGAATGTGTGTACATATGACCCTCATTTGCTCAGATCGTGTTTTACTTAAGGCGGTACGGGAAGTGATTCACCATGGGAGCCATCACCTTGCAGTTTTGAAGATGTGAATCTTAGTTTTTGCATCTGAGATAGTAATGTAGTCATCATTATAGATTCACTTTTTGTGTACATTTCAAATGGCCAAATTGCAATTTCAAGTTCATGTCAGTCTTAGGGTATTGGTTCCCTTATTAAGTACGTGGCTCCCATTTTCATCCTACAAAGGATTAAAGCGCTGTTTATTTCGTTTCTTATTTTTGTATTTTTTGTAAGAAGTGAGCACCCATGAAAACAAAAAGAACGAAAACAATCGGTGGCAATTTAGCAAGATTGTTGTTCGGCATCCTGGAAATATGCCGCTCCCATCGTATCTTCCCGGTTTTGACCACGTTCATGATGCTGGGTTCACCATATAGTGCAGCGAGCTTGTGGTTCATCCTTGTTATCCATACACCGTTCTTCTTCTCAGACCACCAATTTGCACGTAATGAAGTTTATAACCACCGTATAACACGTACTTTTTCTAGGAGAAAACTACATTGCATATGTAAGATGCAGCGTGCCTTATGCGTACAAAAGTAGAGATGATATACGTACATTGGCGGGGTAATAACAATAAATTATGACTTAAAACGTCAACTTATGCGATTTACGGTGCACACTATTGCGATGCAATGTAGCATCGAATGCGACTTAGTGATATTCGAAATAAAAAACAACTCTCTTTATGTTACTGCCAACATAATAATCGTCAGATTAACGAGCCGCACTTTACACCTAATATCGAACACTACTTACAAAAGAAACTGATCAATTAACATGATATTCTAACTGACCTTAAGGTCCCATTAGACGTGACAAATATTTGGCCAAACAAGCCCAACAAATGCCCAACACATCATGATTCATAGCAACCTTGGATAAATGTCGGACTTCAATGGCAAATATTTGACATAATCACAAACAGTCTAATGGCACTTTTAGTGTTTATTCAAGTGCGCTAACTTTACCTGCGCTGCTGTGCGACTAAACGGAGACTATATGGAGTAAAAAAACGACGAAGCGTGATATACGATGTAATGCGTGCATCCTTAGGCGACTCCTGGTTGTCTGGGTATTGAAAACAAAACTAGTTATGAATGAGAACTTGATCATGCGAATTTCTATTGATCTTAACTAGGATTATCGAAACTGCAACTATCGTTTGTGAATTTCAATATATTAAACATAAAAGCATCTAGTCAAAAATCAATTAGCAAAAACAAGTTTTATACTTCCTTTTACCTGCTTGCCATCATTATTTTTCTCTGTAAGCTAATTTCTATCCCAGCCATCAAGCCTCCCTAATCGTTCTGATCCATGCATTCTTGCGTTTCAACAACTACCTTCTCTTCATGCTGCCGTTTGTTGCTACAATGAATTCGTTTATTTTCTGCTTTTGTCACACTAGCATCTACTTCTGATGGCGTTATTTTCGTTCGTCACTCGTTGGCATTCATTGTTGAACCGACCATTACCTACCATCTACCATTTCTTTGATATGAAAATGTACCGGTAAGCCCTCCTAAGATGTTAGGATTCTTGTATACCACGATGGCGTAGTGCATGGTCAGCGTACTTAGCTGGGTCATTCTTTTTTATGATTCTACGCTCTCACTTAAACTTATCTTATCTAAAACTTCGTGTTCTTTGAGCACTTCCAGAGTTATTCATTGAAGAGCTTTCTTTGCCTGCCATTGCATTAAGTTTGTATATTATGAGGCAAAAATAATGATACACAGGTAGTCGAGAAAATGGTTTCGACTGCAACGAGAATCGAACCCGCCGTCTCCAGATTGGTGATCCATAGTCTTAACCACTGGAGTCTCCAGTTAGCCTAGTGGTTAAGGCTATGGATCGCCAATCCGGAGACGGCGGGTTCGATTAACGTTCCAGTCGGGAAAATTTTCTCGACTCCCTGGGCATAGTGTATCATTGTACTTGCCTCACAATATACAAATTCATGCAATGGTAGGCAAAGAAAGCCCTTCAATTAATAACTGTAGAAGTGCTCAAAGAACACTAAGTTGAAGCGAGGCAGGCCAAGTCCCAGTGTGGACGTTGAGCCATAAAGAAGAAGAAGAAGAAGTCTTAATTACTAGGCTAACTGGAGACCCCCTTGTCTGAGTTATGTTGTCCCCAACATCCTACTAGGGTTCAGTTATTGTTTAACCCGAGACGCTGGATAATAACGTCCAAACTTTTCACGAATTCGCAGAAATATTGATGGTTCCTGAAGATAACTCTTGCTTTCGGAAAGAATATGAAGATTCCGGTGAATTTGTAGTTCTGCTCCCATTATTTCGGAAGATTTAAGGATAAGCTAATTATTTAAAAATAATTAAAAACAATCGGTAAAAAATTACAACAGGAGTTCTACTGGAAATTCCTCTAGTAGTTTCACCGGGAGTTCTTCCAGAAGTTCCTTTGAGAATCGCTCTAAGAAATTCTTCAAGATATGTCGCCGGTTATTCCTGATGGAGTTACACTCTTAGCATTTCGTCGGGAGATATCCCAGTAGTTCTACCGGGAATTTCGGAGCATTCTCGTAAGAGTTCCAACAGGAATGTTTCTAGAAGTCCCACAAGGACCTCCGAAAGTTCTTCTGTAAGTTTTCACGGGAATACATCAAAAATTCCTCCAGAAGTTCTACCAGAAATATTTCAGAAAATTCTTCCGGGAGAGTCACTAGTATTTCCTCCGGAAACTACTCCGGTAGTTCTTCTAAAATCCAAAGTTCCTATGTTCCAGGTGTTCTACAAAAAAAAAAGTTACTTAGAACTGTTTCAAAACTTTGCAGAAATTCCATTTCCCATTCATGAAAAAAAAAATCAAGAAATTCCTCAGAGAATTCTTCCTGGAGCTGATCTGAGTAGTTCCAAGTTGGTTTTACCGGAAACTTTTGCAGCAGTTTCACTCGGGAATTTCTGAGAAGTCTCTTAAGAGGTCCACCTGGAATTGTTCTATATGTTCAACAAGGAATTCTTTCATGAGTTTCTTCGAGAGTTCTTCCGTAAGTTCCCACGGATTTTTTTTAGTACCATCCAGAAAATCGGTTAGATAATTTTCAGGGAATTCTGCCGGGAGTTTCACTATGAACTCCTCCGGAAACTGCTACAGGAATACTTCAGAAAACTTCCACGAGAATTTTTCCTAAAATCTGTTCCAGGATCTCCACAGGAAATTATTACTTCCAGTTGTTTCTTTCAGACTTTTTTCAGAAATTCCAGCTTCCGTTCCTCCGAAGAATGTACGAGAAGCTGCTCCGAGAAGTTCCAAGTTGGTATTGCCGGGAATTTTCGCAGTAGTTGCGCCAGTAGTTATCTCAGCAGTTCCGCCAGAAATTTCCGAGTGCTTCCGGAAGTTTTTCCGGGAATTCCTCCGGAAGCTTCCTTAGGAATTCCTCCGAAAACTGCTTCGCGAATTCTTACAAAAATCCCAAATTTTTCTGAAATCTGTTGCAGTAGTTCCATAGGAATTTGTTACTTAGAGTTGTTTCGGAACTCCTCTCAGATATTCCAGCTCCCATTCCTCCGAAAATGTTCAAGGAATACCTCGGAGAATTCTTCATGGAACTGCTCCGAGAAGTTCCAAGTTTTCCTTTTTCATTTTGCCGCGAATTTTGCAGCAGTTTCGCCGGTAGTTATCTCAGCAACTCCACGAGGAACTTCGCATGTTTTTTTTTCGTAAAAATCTCAGAGTCTTCTGCTGCAGGAGTTCCGCAGAAAATTGTCACTAACTGTAGTCCCAGAACTTCTACAAAAATTCAAGCTTCCATTCCTCCGAAAAAAGCTCAAGGAATATTTCGGAGAGTTCTATCAGGAGCTGCTCCGTAGTGCTCCAAGTTTTATAAGTTGGTTTGGCCAGGAACTTTCGCAGCAACTTTGCCGTGAGTTACCCAAGCAGTTCCACCAGGGTTTACTGAGGATTATCGTAAGAACTTCCGGAAGATTTTTTTTCGAAAATTATTACAGAAGTTTCTTTAGGAATTTCTCCGAAGACTACTCCAGGAATACTTCTGAAAACTTATATGGGAAATTTTCCGAAAATCCCAAATTCTTCTGAAGTTCCTCCGGAATCTGCAGCAGCTTCACAAGAAATTATAACTTACGGGTATTTCGAAACTTCTTTATTTATTCATAAACATCAACAGACATCTTATGTCCTATTTATGTAACTATTCCAACTATTTCAGATTGAGATATTTCAGCTCTCATTTATTCGAGAAATTTTCGTTGATTTTTTCCAGGAGCTGGTCCGGGAAGTTCCAAGTTTTCCAAGTTGGTTCTGCCGGAAACTTTATCAGCAGTTTCCTTGGAAGTTATCCCAGAAGTTTTACTGAGAATTTCTGTGGATTCTCAAAAGAGATTCGCTGGAAGTTGTTCTAGGTGTTCCACAAGGAATACTTTCAAAAGTTTCTCCAAGAATTCATCCGTAAGAAAAAATTTCAAAATTCCATCCACAAGTTATTTCACAGTTTGTGGAGCCTCGTAGCCGTGCGGTTAGGGTCAGCAAGCTTATAATCGCACCATGCTTTGGGGTGAGGGTTCGACTCCCGCTTCGGGCGTTGAAACTTTTCGTGAGAATAGTTTCTTCCCCGTTTCCACTGGTGCATGCTCCGTTGTCCGTTGTCTCATGTTAAGTTTAAAACAGTCTGTACAGCCGAAAGCTGAAGACGTTGTCCGTGTCTTTAAATATTTCAAGGAATTTCGCCGATTGTTTCTTTAGGAGTTCTTCCGGCAACTGCTCTAGGAATTCGTCTGGAAACTTCTACGAGATTTTTTCCCAAAATCTCAGTTTTAGAAGGAGTTTTATTCCAGCAATTTTACTGGGTATTTCTGAGAAAGCTCCACCCAGGATTTCTTATACGTGTTCCACAAGGAATTCTTACAGAAGTTCCTTCGAAAATTATTCAGTAAGTTCCTCTGGGAATTTTACATATATATATATTTTTTTTTTTTTGATTCTTCGGATTTGATTTTTGGGAATTTTTCCGGATATTGCTCCGGGAATTCTTCTGAAAATTTCTACGTGAATTCTTCCAAAAATCCCAAAGTTTTCTGAAGTTCCTCAGGAATCTGTTCCAGGAGTTCGACAGAAAATTTTTCTGACAGTGGTATCGGAGCTTGTTTCGGAATCCCAGCTCCTATCCCTCCGAAAAATGGAGCTCCTCTGTAAAGTTCCAAGTTTGTAAGGAAACACCATGTGTTATTATTTATTCATTATTATTATTTTTTTTAAATCGTTTATCATCAATACGCTCCTTATTAGCCCTAATGATGATGTTGCTCAGTATACTTGCTTCGGGAAGTCTTCTAGGAGTCCATTAAAACTTCCATCCTACAATCGTCTCTATTTCAGTTCTTCCAGGAGTTCTTTTAGAAATATGCTCCTGAATCCCTTTGAGGGTTACTATTTTAGTTCTTCTTGGAAACTCCCAGAAGATCCATCAGAAATTCTTGAAGTTTCATCAGAAGCTTCTTCTAGAATTCATCCAGTATTCCTTCGGAAATAATTCCAGAAGTTCCAAAAGAAATTCTTTCCAAAGTTTCTCTGGTAATCCCTCCGATTTTTTCTTACAACTAATAAATCTACTGGAACTTCCTCCAAGAATTCTTCCATTTTTCCAAATTATTACAGATTTTTACAGAAATTCCTGCATGTTCTCGTCTTTTCGGGAATTCCTTTGGAATCTCTCCCATGAGCTCCTCTAGGAACTGATCCTTGCAGTTGCTTTTCTAATTCTCCCAGAAATTTCAGCTTCTCCAAAATCTTTCCCAGGAATTCCTCAGTGAATTCTTCCAAGAGTTCCTCCGAGATTTACCGGAAGTTTCTCCTGTTTTGTTTTTCAAAATTTCCTTCGGGAACTTTTCCGGGATATCTTCTGGGAATGACTCCAGATACTGCACCAGACTTCGCTTCGGAATTTTTCCTGGAATTGTACTAAGATTTCCCTAGATTCCTCCAGAGGTTCAACCTGAAATTTCACCAAAAACTTTGTGGGCTTCGTGGCCGTGCGGCTAGAGGCGTCAGTCATCTAGACGTTTCGTAAGCCTCGGAGTGTGGGTTCGATTCCCGCTCCAGTCGGGAAAAACTTTTCGTCAAACGGAAAATTCTCCACTGGGCCACTGGGTGTTATGTGTGTTGTCCGTTGTCATATATTAGTTCTTGTTCAGTCTGTACAACCTCTGGTTGAAGACGGTGTAGTGTCTTTTGAAATCTACCCATTTTTTTTTCTAGGGGTTGCAAATTCAAGAATTTTATCGGAGATTTCTTAAACAAGTTCCACCTGGGATTTCCTCTGGAGCACCACTTGAAATTCCGCGAGAGTTTTATCAGACATTCCTCCAGGGGTTGCCCCTGGTTTCAACTTTGATCTTTGAAAAGTTGAGAATATATAAAAAAGAGCGAAAAATCAGAAAATATTAGGAAGAACACTTTGAAGAAAAAAGTCTTGGAAAAGAGATAGAATAATACCTGAATATTTCCAAAAACTCAAGAACCGTACTGAGTAAATCTTCTGGAGTGTCTTTAAAGATCTTATTTTACAATTATTTAAAGATTTTTATGAGATTTCCAAATTCATTCTGAAACTTTTCAAGCACTTTTTCTAAAGATTCTTCAAAGAATAATTTAAACATTCTTACGGAGATGGCTTCAAGGATTTGTTTCAAATTTGCTCCAACCGTTTCCTCATTGGTGTCCTTGAAATTCTGATAAAATTTCAGAGGAAGTCCTGAAAATATATACGATGCATCCATTAAAAACGTTTTAGGAGCTCCTGTTAAACTCCAAATGTACTAAATCTAAAGAAAACTATGGAATCATTACAAACTGAATCCGTGGAGAATTGATTTCCTAGCACTAATCTGAAACTATTTGCGAGAATCACGAAACATTGGTTTCAGATTGCAGTATTTCCTGAGGGTTGCTTCTGGATAAACTTTAGGAATATTCCGAACAAGCTTGCAGGATGTCACGAAAGAACTCATGATCGAATAGTGAAGGAATTCTCGTAGAAGTTATTCAAAGAAAACACAAACACCACAAAAGCCTGAAGAAGTTTTCGGAGCGACTCCTGATGTAATTGTTGGATGATTTTCTGGAGGAGCTTTTGAAAACATTCCCAGAAAAAAATCCTCATGGAATAGGGTAAAAGCACTAGACTTCGCCACTGCTCTAGTCTTCGCCCCCTCCATACAAATTCCATTTTTTATGTATGAAGGGCGAAGATTAGAGCAGAATTTTAGGGGGGGGGCGAAGTCTGGTGTTTTTACCCTACTAGGAAAAAAATCACAAAGAATTGCCGGAGGAATTCCTAAAAAAATCTTGGAGAAACTACTTTAGGAATTATATCATAATTTAAAAAAAAATGTTTAGGAATTTCCTCACAAATGAAATTCGCTGAAGAGTTCAAGAAGGGTATACCGGAGCAATTCCTAAAATTAATCTGACTCTCAGGTGAACATATATGACGCCAATTCCCGGGGAACTCTCTGCAGTACCTTTGAAGAAATTCCTACAGAAACTACTAAATGAATTCCTAGTGAACCCCCTGATGTGATAACCTGAAGATTTCTCAGATAACTTTCTCAAACAGTTCCACAAAAACTCCTTAAAGAAACTCTCGGAGTTACTCTGGAAGGAATTTTCATAGGCACTTCCAAAGCCATTCCTGGAAACACTTCCGAAAACATTCTTGGAGAAGCTCCTTATTTTGGGTTTCGAAAGAACTTGCGTAGGAATTTCCAAAGGAAATCCTGAAAAAAAACAGGACTAAATCGTCAAAGAATATCAGGAAGAATTCCTGAAATGGCTTTTAAAAAAACATCTTTAAGATTTTTTTTTGAGGAATTCTTGGGAGAAATCCTGAAGAAATTCTCGAAGTAAATCCTGAGTAAAGGGGTTTTAGGGACCCCTGAAGGAATTCCTAGAGGAGATGATGAATATTCTCGTATGAACTCCCAATGTGATTTCCGTAGGAGGTAAACTCCTGAAGCTTTTCAAGCTGGCTCAAGTGGGTGAGCTCCTCAAATAATTCCCGAAGGAACTTCTGTGAAAGATGTCGTACCCAGCCAGCAATTTGGTTGCTATATCGAAATTGCAACTGTAATAGTCACACATATATAGCACCAAAGAAATCGTATTCAATGCACGAAAGAGGCATATACATACTAAAGTGGAGGCCATATCAAAACATATATACGATTACTGCGATTCCATCCAACATTATTTACGATTTCTCGAAAAATTTCTACGATTTCGCAGATTTTATCCGTCAGAATATACGATTATGCATGATCTTATTACGATTGAGTGTACCAATATACGACTCAAGATTTTCAAATTAAAAAAACCTATTGGTATTCAGTGGGAATCGAATTTAGGTCCTTTGATTGAGAACTGCGCGTTATCTCTATTGGCTTTATTGCCAAGTTGAAAATAGTGAGTTCAAAGTGAATGGCATGAAATGAATAAAAATTAGCATGATACGGTGCGAGACTTGTGGTGGGAGCGTTGTTGTTGTGCATTGAGTGGCACAAAAAGTGGTGCCGTGCAAGAGGCCTGGAATTCACATCGTTGTTAGAATCTATACATCACTTATTGTAAGTCATCTGCTAGTATGGAAACCTATATATTTGGTTGAAATCATTGTTACCATGGTTGGAATGTGTCAACAAAAACAACAATACAAATTTGTGATGAATACCATTTTTTCTTTTACTCCATGATTCAAATATGTAAACAAAACCATTTACGATTTCCGAGATTAAGCTTCGACTATTAAAAGTGCAGTAACAATCATATGCGACTGTAAAAATGCATATACGATTTCTACGATTTCATTCACTTCGTATACGACGCATGTGTGACGCAAACGATCAATATACAACATTGTTATTATTGTATACGATTTCACCGATTTTCATCATACTTTTGGTAGCAAGCTCGATTTAGCAGATTCATATACGATGTGAAGCAACGTTTTCAACGATTCGAAGAAATCATATATGCGATGCTAGCGAACTTGCAGCTTGACACTAAGAATGTGTGTTTTTTCTCGCACCTTTTATGATCGGAGACGGCTATATGAAACAAAATCGCAATTGAAATTTAATTTGGCATGAAATGCGATTTTACTCAACCATTGTCAACAAATATACATATTACAATACAATTCTGATTCATTCTCTCTCTTCTTGGCGTAACGTCCTCATTGGGACAAAGCCTGCTTCTCAGCTTATCAGGTATCAGAAGGCCGGCTCCAGAGGCACGTTATCCTCCATTTGGGACATTTGTGCCATCGCCATACATATGAGCCTATTTCATCATTTACCTGAGGGAGAATGGGACAAGGGATGGGAATTGGGAAAGGGAAAGGTGATGAAATAGGAATTGGTGCCCTAAAAGAGGGAATGAACGCATAAGCGCAACGAGAGCTCATAGCTCTTATCACAACGGGGTTAATCAGTGCCCTGAAAAGGACACTGTAAAACGCATAAGCGTAAAAAGAGCCTATAGCTCATTGGAGGTAGCTTGCGACGTCATGCGACTTTCAATATGACAGAGAAAGGCACGTCATGAAAGCATCCTCAATATTCAAGAAATCACCTAAGCAAAAACTACGTTTGAGCGAGTGCTGTCTTGAAAACGTATACAACTTTGTGTAAAAGAGTCACTGTGGACATCCCAAATTAGGAGACATGTGAGTTCACATGAACAGGCATGTTAGCCAGACGAACATCACAGATGTGATAATCGACAATACGTTTCGAGCATTTCAGAAAGAACGACGTAACCAGATAAATCTGGAACTTATTCCTTCTTTTTACAACGCATGCACCCTTTCGGGATAAAACTACAGAGTAATTTGACGCCATGAAAACACCCAATAGAAAACTACAAGAGTTCAAAACATGTTTGAAAAACTCAAATCCCTCTGGAGAAAAATAGGACAAAGCCCCATTTGCTCCAGGGGATTTGAAGTAAGCAGAGCTTTTTAGTGCTCACTAAATCGATTCTAAAGCTACAATCCTCGGGGTAGAAGCTAAAGATTCGTAGCTATACAAAAGACTGGTTTATCCGAAGATATTTAGAACCTGAACAGGTCCGAGTTCCATTCAGGAATACCTCTTTCGGTCCGCACAGACCGCAGAGGGCAAGCTTCTTTCAAAGCAGTAGCTATGGTATACCACAATGAAGGGCGTTGTAATAACAAAACCATAATGAAACTCTCTTGGAGTAGCAATGGAAGCGATCGCAACCAATTATTACAGGTTCCCTAGCTTGTTGAGCAGGGACGCCTGAATACGCAAAGTTTGCGAAGGAACACTCCAAAGTGCAAAAAGGTCAAATGGAGAGTCCTCATCTGACACATGCCAATCAGTCAACTCATGACAAATTCTGCTCTTGCAGAGTTGGGTTAGGTGCAATTCTATGTTAAGTTAACCATGAACTGTACTACCTAAGTATTCCGTCAAAGTGAAGTATCTCAAACCAATGTTTGAGCTACTTCAGATGCCAAATATCAGCGAAAAGATGCTGAAAACAAGAGCTTGCTTGAAGGCATCCATAAGGATAGGTTGAAACATACTGTTAACGTTATTCTAAAATATAGCATGCTCGAGGCACGACAGTTCATCTATAATGAAAAAAGCAAAGCTGGGTTCACAAGGTAACCTATACAGAAGTTACCCTACGAAATTGAACTTTTTTGAAGTAGATCCACTTGGGCTACATACGCTTTTTACGCTGAAAATTGATCTGAGGTTTCCTTGTCGTAGCCACTACCCAAACTAGACAGGATTACACTCTTCACAATCACAGCACAAAAAAAGAAACATCAATGACGAACCAAATCGGTATCAATTGAAAAACGCCAATGGCGAAAACGCATTAAGCGAACCCATATAGGCAGTAATGTAAGCTAATTAACAACATTTGAATAACCCCGCCCTTATTTAGCCTCAAATTTGAGACTTAAGAAGGGCAACTGATTATCTCGGAGAAAGCAAGGTCCACTGCACCATTGCTCCGGTTAGCGCAGTAAGGGCGTAATACTGTTGAGGACGCCTTAATTCTCCACAGGCTCCGTTTGTGGTTAGGTTTTTATTAGACCCCCCTAACCATTCATTCTTTGGCACGGTAAGCATAAAGCCGCATAACACCATGAATTAGGGGTCACCTGTTTAGTGGACTCTTACCACTGGATCAGGTGGTCCGTAGCGTTATTCTTAGCCAATTGAGACAACCGCTACCGACACTACACAGCTATCTAGGCTGATCGGGAAAAGAAGTTAACATTGATGGTCAACTTCCAAACGAACCCGAACAGCCGGCCAAACAAAATCGCAATTGAAATTTAATTTGGCATGGAATGCGATTTTACTCAACCATTGTCAACAAATATACATATTACAATACAATTCTGATTCATTCTCTCTCTTCTTGGCGTAACGTCCTCATTGGGACAAAGCCTGCTTCTCAGCTTAGTGTTCTATGAGCACTTCCACAGTTATTAACTGAGAGCTTCCTCTGCCAATGACCATTTTGCATGCGTAAATCGTGTGGCAGGCACGAAGATACTCTATGCCCAAGGAAGTCAAGGAAATTTCCTTTACGAAAAGATCCTGGACCGACCGGGAATCGAACCCGTCACCCTCAGCATGGTCATGCTGAATACCCGTGCGTTTACCGCCTCGGCTATATGGGCCCTCTATCTACAATTCTGATTCAATATCTGAAAATATACGATTTTTTCCACACCACATTTACGATATGTGGTTGGCTGGGTAGGTACTCCTGACGAGATTTTTGGAGGAACTACCAATAAACTTTCTTGGAAAAAAAAATTCTAGGACAATCTAAGATGTCTCGAACAAACCCTTGAAGGCAATTCTGGCAAAACTTCTAAAAGGATTCCCGGGAGAACTTCTGAGGGAGTTAAGCTTGATTGACCGTCCGGTAGTTGCTACGTACTCCAGTATTTCCAGCTCAACTATACTCACACATCTTCTGTGTGAATGCTGGTAATATTCTATGTTTAGGCAATAATGGTGCCTGCTACGTCAAGTTGCCAATCAATATGGCCGTTGTGTCCTCTGCGGCCTGCCCAAGATCATGCAGATGTCGGAGTGTTGTGGGAAATGGTTATTTTTTGCAAAGGGTCCATGCATTGGTGCGTGAATGCCAATGACAGATTACTGTGAAAATTATGCGGCACAGTTCGCTTGGTAGCATAACTTGTGGCGTGGGCGTTGTATGATAGATTGACACTATTCTATGAAAGTTGGAAGGAAGAAAACGGCAGAAATTTCCGGAGCTACTCCCGGATGAATCTCCGGGGTGACTTCGGCCGAAGTTCTTGGAAAAACTCTTGAAACAATTCTCAGAGTCATGCCAAACTGAACATCTGGATGTTTTTTTTTTTCCAGAGGAGCTCATGAAGAAATGAATAATGAAGAGGAAGTCTTAAAGGTATTTCCTGAAAAATAATCTGAGGAAAATTCAAAATATACTCCTTAATAAACTATTTTTTTATAAACTTCTTGAATAAATTTCGCGGCAACACTTTTAAAAGCATGCTCGGAGGATTTTTTTTAATTAAAAAAAACTCCCCGTGCACTCCTGAAGTAATTCACAGGGACCTGTGGCAGGAATTTTGTGGAAGCTTCTGAAGATATTCCCGGAAAGCTTTTGAAGGAATTCATGGAAATCTTATTCTTGGAAAAATTCTTGAAAAAAAAATCATTTTTCTGGAGAAATTTTTGGAATTTTTTTTTGAAAAATTCTGAAAAAATATTCCAGATACAATTTCCGAAGAAATTCACGGGTAACTGCAGTAGGAATGTTGTGTAAGCTCCTGAAGCAATTCCCAGAGTAGCCCATAAATAAATTCTTGGAAAAAGTCTTGAAAGTAATTCTGAAGAAATTGCCAGAGATACTTCAGCATGAACTTTTTGGGGAACTCATTGCAAACATTTGAGAATAAGTGTCAAATCATTTATCGCGAAAACTCCTGAAGGACATCTTGATTTTTCTCCAACTCCATGCTTACAAATTATAAAAATATGAATTTGACCTGGGATGCCACCATGGCTTTCTTCAGGAATAAAATCAGAACTTTTTCCGGTGAATCATCAAAGGAATGATGAGGATCTTCTTTCTGAATTTAAATAAAGTCCCAAAATAAGCAACCTTTTAAAATCTGTCTATGATTTGCTGATGGTTCTAAAATATCAATGCAGCTCGTTCCAAATCGTACAGGAGGTGGCCAAAATGTTTGGGATAGGCAACTTTTTTCTCCCACAAAAAAATTCAACATGCTGTAACTTTTCATAGAGTGCATCAAAAAATCTCAAATTTTGACTGTTTATCAAACTGTTATATGTGCATGATTGGTACAAAATTGGGCTCGATTGAATAATTTTTCGCGAAGTTAGAACCATTCGGGTAAAACACTATTTTTTAGACAACTCATTTTTGAGCTGTCATATCTCGGAAACCAGTGAACCGAATTGAATGATTGTTTTTTTTAACGTTTATCAACAATATATTGATACCTAATACAACGTTTTAAAATGTAATATTTTCTTACGACGAATTAAGTTATACCGGGTTGAAATTTTTACATATAGAGGAAAATAAGTCAAATTTACAATACCATACAAAAATTGCTAAATGTGTTCTTTCTTCAATCTAAATAGGCTCTAATATATCTGATTAGAGATAACTTGAGACCAGAAGTGGAAAATCTTTGGACATCAACACTAAAATTTATTGACATTGACGCAAAAAAAATACCTTTTTTCGAGAAAAATCCAAAAAGTGTCAATCCATGATAATTTTTTTTCAACGTTCAAAAACTATCTATGTTTTAATAGTTTGTGAAGCATCTGTATATTGTTAGTGTACGTTCAAAATTTCATTCAATTCGGTTCACTGGTTTCCGAGATATGACAGCTCAAAAATGAGTTGTCTAAAAAATAGTGTTTCACCCGAACGGTTATAACTTTGCAAAAGATTAATCAATCGAGCACAAATTTGTACCAGTGATGCACATATAACAGGTTGATAAACAGTCAAAATTTGAGATTTTTTGATGCATTCTACGAAAAGTTATAGCATGTTGAATTTTTTTGTGAGAGAAAAAAAGTTGCCTATTCCAAACATTTTGGACATCCTCTGTATGTAAAATGGAACAAGCCGTATAACAATTTTAATTTATTTATACTAGAAATGATCGAAAAGTAAATTTGGAAAGCCCCAGTAGAATTGCAAAATTTGGAGTCCGTCCGTCAGAATTTGGAATATAACGCTACTGCTGAAAGCGACCTTAGTACGTGTTCAACTACTATAGTTTAATTTATGGTGATTGAAACAGAATTATGATTAAAATATATTCATAAACTCCAATACTGGGCTGCACGGAATCGCCTGTGATGCAAAATGCGAATCAGTAATCGAAATGGTTGAACGCTATGCCTCAATGTCTGAAATATTTACCAGCAAAAATAAAATACAACTTTGCATTATGGAACTCCATTACTCCCTTAACCCGTCGTCGTGCAATATTCAATGCTCTCCCAAGCAATTCGATTCCGCCACAACAGAAAAAAGTACGCACCAGCAACGAATCAAACCTACACATGTCGCCGATAATAATCACGAAACCAAATCAGGTGTGTAATTTGCGAGCCGGTCAGGGTCCTCGATCCCAAGCGGGCCGTAAACACTCCGAGCAGTGTTCCACCTCATTCATGCAGCCGGGAGCTGTTGGTGGCGGTCGGTGGTGTCCTCACCGAGTACTTACCACCCTCCAGCCAACACCACCCAACCTTGCAGGACTACCTACCATCCCATGCCTGTCTGATGATCGATTTGACAACGCTGCAATGTTCGGATTCGGGACCCAAAGGAGTATAACAACAATAGCCCGAACCAAGCAGCACGCTCGAAAGCATCGACGGCTGGCGAACCTCACTCTCGAACACACCCATCATCATCCATGGAGAACGCATTATGTGTGGTGGTGGTTAATGCCGTATGCGCTGCAGCAGGAGATCCTGAGTGGGAGGGTATAACAGAAACGTTCCACGTATTCGGTTTGTTTGGACCATAGCAACATACTAGTCTGACATCCTCTTTTTCTTCTTTCTAACTCTCTTGTTTCTGGTTATCCAAAATTTGCATTGCATGCATGCCCATTTAATTCGTCATGAATGCCACCATGTTTTCTCATTACTTTTTCATAGATTCTTATAAGAAAATACGCTAAAAATACCCAACCGTTTAGATGTTCATTTAAGTGTTGCTGCCACCTTTCAGTCGCACAAGTTCTTTTCCTTTTAGCATTATGCTGCACATTTCGATTACTCAGATTATAAAACCTTCGCCCGATGAATTTTGCTTGTTTCGACATTTTTTTTTTGTTTCTTCAATAATGCAACCAATGTTTTTCATAAAACCTTGTTCTTTCATCATACTAATCGTCGATGGGACTCCATTTTAAGCCCTCTTTGACATTGTTTTAGTGATCTTCATAGCACACTACCTTAACCGGTAACTAATTCAGCGGGCGACAGTACTGTACATTGCTGAGAATCATCGGAAATTCTATGACAGTTTCGTCAATTATAAAGTAACATCTGTCAACCGAAACCTTTTTCGTCTTC
The DNA here is from genome assembly GCF_035046485.1 of Aedes albopictus. Taxonomy (NCBI): domain Eukaryota; kingdom Metazoa; phylum Arthropoda; class Insecta; order Diptera; family Culicidae; genus Aedes; species Aedes albopictus. The sequence continues at coordinate 212,013,182 of NC_085137.1, forward strand.
CTAGTCGGGATAGGAAACCGGTGGTGAGTCAAAGGAGCAAAATGCACTCACAAAAAACACATCACACATAAAATGCAACGTTGCCGATGTTGAATTCTGCGACTAGCGACGACGACGAGCAATCAACCATCAACGATGACGAAAAACTCGTCGCTCTTTCTCCTCGCTATGCTCGCATTTTATGCTCGTCGGTCGGTCGATGACGAAAACGACGACGACGACGACGACCGAGAGGATGCGGAGAGGATATGAGCGATTAAAGGGAATGGGAAAATTTGTGCCTCTCGCTGCTGGCTGCTGCTGAGGCCTCGATGGCAATGGTGACGGTCGCCTCGGCTGGTTGCGTACAATCGACCGACCGGTCGGTACGGCTGACGGACACTCTGCGAGAGGGTAGTGAACCGCCATAGTCCCGAGTCTCGAGTCTCCTCGGCTTCAACAACAGCCAAACGGGGGTAAAAGGATCGATCGGCACACATTGTCCGGTTTGGGGTATTACCACCACCACCACCATCACCATTACTACTGACATGTATCGAATGCTGTTCGAATTCAATGATGTTTGCCGCAAAAAAAATAAATCGACGGGCATAAAGCAGGCAAAGTGCGTAGAGGAGCAGTGGGTCAACTGACGTTTACGATGGAAATGGTGTAATAACAAATTTGCTCAAGATGATCTTTTGGTTAGGGTCTCCAGTCAGCCTAGTGGTTCAGGCTATGGATCGCCAATCCGGAGACGGTGGGTTCAATTCCCGTTCCAGCTGGAAAAATTTTCTCGACATTGCCACACAATGTACAAATGACAAAGAAAGCCCATCAATTAATAACTGAGGAAGTGCTCTAAGAACACTATGTTGAAGCGAGACAGGCCAATCCCCAGTAGGGACGTAGAGCCATAGAGAAGAAGACGAAGAAGAAGAGAAAATGTTTTGGTTTAGAGTATTGCTTTCCAGGATCAACTGTAGTCTTAACTGGGGAATTTTAGTGGCTTTAAACGGGTTTATTGTTTACCAAACGTTTCACCACTTAGGGATGGTGCCTTCATCAGCGGGAAAATAATGTTTTGTCTCTAGTGTTTCGGCTAACTTTAAGTGTCCTGACTGCATTTTTTGGTTCATGGCCCATGGCGTGGTGAACCTATGTGGAGTGTATACCAATAATTAAAGAATAAAGATACGTAGCCAATTTTCCATCGCCTTGCCGTAACCCTCAGCGAGGTTCGAAGGGTCTCGAGAGAGTCCCTGATACTCGAACTACGCACATCACTCGATCCATTGTCGCCTTGATCAATCGTATCAGTTTTTCCGGGAATCCGTATTCGTGCATAATCTGCCATAGGTGTTCTCGATCCATTGTATCATACGCCGATTTGAAATCGATGAACAAGTGATGTGTGGGCACGTTGTATTCGCGGCATTTCTGTAACACCTGGCGGATGGCGAACATCTGGTCCGTTGTAGCGCGTTCACCCATAAATCCAGCCTGATATTGCCCCACGAACTCTTTGCAATCGGTGATAGACGGCGGCATAAAATATGAGAGAGTATCTTGTAGGCAGCGCTCAGTAGTGTGATCGCGCGGTAGTTCCCGCAATCCAACTTGTTGCCCTTTTTGTAGATGGGACACACGATACCTTCCATCCATTCCTCCGGTAATACTTCCTCCTCCCAAATCTTGGTAATGACCTAGTGTAGTGCTCTCACCAGTGCTTCTCCACCGTATTTTAGAAGACCGCTTGGTAGTTGATCTGTCCCAGCGGCTTTGTTGTGTTTCAACAGGCCAACCTCCTCTTCAATCTCTTGGAGGTCAGGGGCCGGAAGTCTTTCGTCCTGTGCACATACTCCTAGATCTGTTACCACACCACCTTCGGTACTTGCAACGTCGCCATTGAGGTGCTCATCGTAATGCTGCCGCCACCTCTCGACCACCTCACGCTCGCTCGTGAGAATATTCCCGTGATTATCTCGGCACATGTCGGCTTGTGGCACAAAGCCTCTGCGCGAGCGTTTCAGCTTCTCGTAAAACTTTTGTGTGTCCTTAACGCGGTACAGTTCTTCCATCGCTTCGCGATCTCGTTCTTCCTGCTGGCGCTTCTTCATCCGGAAGACTGAGTTCTGCCTGTTCCGCGCCTGTTTGAAACGTGCCTCATTCGCTCTCATACGGTGTTACAGCATTCGCCCATGCTGTATTCTTCTCGCTTTTCAACTGTTCACATTCGCCGTCGTACCAGTCGTTTCTGTGATTGGGAGTCGCGAAGCCTAGTGCTGCAGCCGAGGTACTACCTATGGCGAATCAGATGTCCCTCCAGCCATCTTCAAGTGTAGCTGCGCCAAGCTGCTCTTTCGTTGGTAGGGCCACTGCTAACTGCTGCCCGTAGTCTTGAGCCCCTTCTACGTTACGAAGTTGCTCGATGTTGAGCCGAGGCGTTCGACTTCGACGCGTGGTGATATTTGTCGAAAGTTTTGAGCGCATACATACAGCGATAAAGTAGTGATCCGAATCTATATTCGCACTGCGGTATGTGCGGACATTATGTCCGAGAAGAATTTACCGTCGATTGGAACAGGGTCGATTTGGTTTTCTGTTTGATGGTCGTGTGATCTCCAGGTGGCTTTGTGGATATCTTTGCGGGGGAAGAAGGTCTTCTTCTTCTTTGTGACTCTACGTCCGCACTGGGACTTGGCCTGCCTTTCTTCAACTTTGTGTTCTTTGAACACTTCCACAGTTATTAATTGAAGGGCTTTCTTTGCCTGCCATTGCATGAATTTGTATATTGTGAGGCAAGTACAATGATACTCTATGCCCAGGGAGTCGAGAAAATTTTCCCGACTGGAACGGGAATCGAACCCGCCGTCTCCGGATCGGCGATCCATAGCCTTAACCACTAGGCTAACTGGGGAAGAAGGTGCTTCGGACTACCATACCACGGGAGGCTGCAAAATTTACGCATCGCTGGCCGTTATCATTCAAAACGGCGTGCAGGCTGTTTCGCCCGATTACCGGCTGTGCATTTCCTCCCTTCCAACCTGCACGTTCATGTCGCCGACAACGATTTTCACGTCACGCGGCGAGCAACCATCGTATGTTTGCTCTAACTGCGCGTAGAACGCTTCTTTCTCGTCATCACGTCTCCCTTCGTGTGGGCAGTGGACGTTGATGATGTTGTAGTTGAAGAAACGGCCCTTAACTCTTAACATGCACATCCTTGCGTTGATCGGCTGCCACCCGATCACACGTTGTCGCATCTTGCCCAACACTATGAATCCTGTTCCCAGTTCATTGGTGGTGACACAGCTTTGGTAGAAGGTAACCGGTTGATGCCCGCTTTTCCACACTTTCTGTCCAGTCCAACAAAGTTCCTGCAACGCCACGATGTCGAAGTTGCGGGGATGTAGTTCGTCGTAAATTATCCTGTTACATCCTGCGAAACCTAGTGACTTGCAATTCCATGTTCCATGTTTCCAATCGTAGTCCTTATTTCGTCGCGTAGATACCGATTGTATCGAGTCGTATTTTGTCCTATGTTATTCGCAATGGGGATTTTTACGGGTGGCTTATTGGGCCTACGCCAACACTCCTGTCTCGCCGGAGGGCCATCGTGCTAGTTCTGTTTGACGTACCAACTAACACTGGGACGACCACGCTGATGGGGCAACCACCTTGGATCTAGCCTTGGCGTGGTGCAGCGTTTCTTACTCAGCCACTGGATGCCAGAACAGACGCTGTTTGAGCCGCACCTCCTTGGTGAACAGACGCTCGTTTCACTTAATAAGTGTTTACCGAATACTCGGAAACGCTGCTGTTGCGTAAAAACTGGACAGTTACATATCAAATGATACGAAGTTCCATAATCGGATTCACAGCTGTCACATACAAATGAATCAGCTTGCTGAATGTTTGCCATGTGATAGCTGAGTCGGCTGTGGCCAGTCAATGCTTTGACCAGGATGCTGCAATTTTGCTTTTACAGATTAGTTAGATACTTCGCCATCCATAGAGATGGCTCAGCACTGTACAATTTGGTTTGACGACATGACTCTAAACTATTCCAGTATTGTCTGTGTTGAGTGGCAGCCCAAGTGTGAATTTGAAGCTTTACCCAACTCTTCGATACCGGATTAGCTGGCTCAGGGCCAATGAAGTCATGTGATGCTCCAGTGTGAGCTAACTCATCTACCAATTCATTTCCAGCGATGGAAGAATGGCCAGGTACCCATACAAGGTGAACAGCGGTTGTGGAATTCAGCTCCTCGATTTGAGCTCGACAAGCGATAACTATCTTCGACCTAGAGTTCACTGAAGCAAGTGCTTTAATAGCAGCCTGGCTATCTGAAAAGAAGTATATTACTTTACCTATTACGTGCTTCTGAAGAGTCGATTGCACTCCGCACATAAGATCAAAAATTTCGGCCTGAAAAACGGTGCAGTATCTACCAAGTGAGTAAGACTGATACAGCCTTAGCTCACGAGAATATACACCAGCACCTGCTCGACCTTCGAGAAGGGAGCCATCAATGTAACATACGATGCCGTCTGAAATACTTCTTTGCAGATATCCAGATGTCCACTCTTCCCGGGAAGGGAATTTCGCGGTAAATGTACAATATGGGAAATTACAAGCAATTGTAAGATCACTTGGAGCAAATACAATTTTGTCCCAATTCACCAAAAGTGGAAACAACGAGGTGTGTGTTGATCTGCGGTTCACAGGAGTTTTCTCTAGTAGACCGAGTACCCGTAGACGGTAAGTGCTAGAAAGTGCTTCTTGTTTGAGATGAATGTGTAGTTGGGCAACGTCAAAGAGAACTTCGAGCGCTGCCGTGGAAGTTGAAAAGAACGCTCCAGACATCGCCATTAAGCACATCCTTTGGCGATGGCCTAACTTTGATTGGATCGTTCTCATTTCGCCCTTTTGCCACAACACAAGTCAGCCATTGGACGAACAACAGTTGTGTAAATCCATTTGTTTTAGACCCCAAGAAGTACCAAAGGTTCGTCGGCATTGCCCAAAGACCATACAAGCATTCTTGATTCTGAACTCAATATGAGGTGTCCAGGATAGCTTGGAATCAAGAATGACTCCAACATACATTATCTGTTCTGTCACATCGATTTCAGAATCAAAGATACGCAAAGGTCTAACGCCATTACGGTTTAGCCTTTCCGTAAAAAGAACAATGGATGTTTTACGCGAATTAACAGAAAGGCCATATTGGCGATACCAACCCTCAACTACCTGAAGAGCGCTTTGCATCAGGTCGCAAAGAGTGGTGATACACATATCAACCAACAATGTTAGGTAGTCGTCGGCAAACCCATAAGTAGAAAACCGCTATTTTTTTCTTTGCTGATGTCTTTCGACTCGGCTAAGACCTATGTAGATCCATCTCGCCAAACCACTATTTTTGAATTGCCTCAATAGCGTATCTGCTACGAGATTCCACAAAAGCGGTGTCAAGACTCCCGCTTGGAGGCATCCACAAACACTCAATTTCCTAATCCCTGCTAGACGCAATATCGAGAAGAGATATCGGTTTTTTAGCATTTGATGAATCCAATTGGAAATCATTGGAGATATACCATGACGCCGTGCGGCTTCCAATATGGCATCGAAAGGCACGTTGTCAAAGGCACCCTCGATATCTAAGAAAACACCCAAACAAGATTGCTTTTGAGCGAATGCTTTCTCGATATCGTAAACAACCTTGTGTAAAAGAGTTACAGCAGACTTACCAGATTGGTAGGTATGTTGGTTCACATGAAGAGGCACGTTGGCCAGATGAACATCACGGATGTGATGATCCACAATGCGTTCTAATCATTTCAGAAGAAAAGAGGTCAAACTGATTGATCTGAAACTCTTTGCTTGTTCATACGACGCACGACCTACTTTTTAAATAAACTTCACAGTAATATCCCGCCAAGATTTGGGAATATACCCTGTAGCAAAACTGAAAACAAGTATATTTTTTTTTTTCAAAACATGTTTGAAATAATCAAATCCCTTCTGAAGCAAAATAGGATAAATCCCATCTGCCCCAGGAGATTCGAAAGGAGCAAAGCTATTAAGTGTCCTTTCAGTCGATTCTATAGTTACATTACTCCGAGCCGAGACCAGGGAATCGTAACTACAAGAAAAGACATCAGGTTCATCCGAAGATGTAGTATCCACACATCCAGGGAAGTGTGTGCTGAATGAGCATTCCAGAACTTCCTCACCGGAGGAAGTCAGATCGCCATTTGGCAAATGAAGTTCGTTCACTCGGAAATCCTTAGATTTCACCAGGATTTTCTTTAACCGACTGACTTCACTCAAACAGGAAACATTTGTACAAAGGTTTTTTCAGCCGGATCGTTCAGCAGACCGGAGAGTTTTCCTGTAGGCATTGCGAGCCGACCTGAAAGCCTCCGAACCAGCCGAACGTCGTCTGTTCCAACTCTTTCTACATTGTTTCCTGAGTTTCGCCAGATCAGCGTTCCACCAAGGGGTTCCTCTATCTTGTGATCTTCACAGATCGTAGAGGGCATGCTTCTTCAAAAGCTTCCATGATAAAGGTCGTTGTAGTATCAACGGCATCATCTAAATCACTTGGAGTGTCAATGGATGGTGAGTATCCATGAAATTTGGCTGCAACCAAATCAGTAATAAGATCCCAGTTTTTGACCGGTGATTCCTGAAACGCAATGCGATACGATGCATGGGATACGATGACCATGCGTCTCCATATAATAACCTAAAGCTAAACGATATCACTCATTACCCAATGTAAATCCTTAATCTGAGGATAGTTGAATTTTGTTCAAGCCAATTTCACAAAGTGAAATGCACTTCACCCCATCACCCCCACGTGCAATCGCAGTCAGACGACGACGTTCGGTGACGGGAAGGAGAGCATCGATTGTACAACAAGAAAAAATAAGCAAGTGAGAGGCGACCGACTGTGCGAGCTCAATGTTCTCATACCTACGACCAAGCCAGGAGTCAGCATGCGGCCGCGACGGACCAACAACGACAAAACTCCAAGCGAGCGACCGAACGAACGAAACCGAAATGCATAAGCACATTGAAGGTTTTTCCTTCCTCAGTCCTCGCTCGCGGAGCGTTGTGCGCTTATGTTTTGAATGTCTGCTCGCTTATGCATTGGTTGGTTGGTTGGTAACTGAGGAGGAAGCATGCTGCAAATGGGAGAAGGGGAGGCCAAAGTGAAGGGAACGCCGCAGCGCTACTACCGGCCAAGTGAGCGCATGGTGGAAAGCTTTTTTTCTGTCGTCATTAGTCTCGGTGTTGACTGTGTTGAGGAGAGCTTTCAAGTCGTTCAACGACCAACACAGAGAACAAAGCGAATGCTGCACATTGCTGCGTCGTCGTCGTCGAGTAGGCTCTTATGCTCTTTGGTTCGCTCAGTTCAGTTGTCGTTCAATGACGCACTCATTACAAAAACGAATTGAATGTTACGGTTTTGGTTGGGACGTGGGAAAGGAGTTAAATCCTTCAGTTTCTTTTCCAGTCTTTCAAAAATTCCCATAATATGAGAATTGCACAATATTTATTATGGAAATTAGTTAGGTAGCATTATGGATATTACGATATTACCTTAAACTAGCACAGTGCAAAATTATTGCGAAAAAAATGTATGCAACTCGATGCCGATTTTTTCAGCACACTTATGTAAATATATGACAATACATCAATAGGGTATCGTTATCAATAAGTAAATAAAACAATTACAATGCAGTTATATTATGATTAAATGATTGTTAGCTCTACGGCTGTGGCGCCAGAATTTGAAGCGTATTGTAACCCATAGTGTGTTGGTTTGATCCCCACTCCAGACGGAGAAAACTTTTCCTCGAAATTCTCCATTGGGCCACTGGGTGTCGCACATGTTGTCCGTTGTCTAGTGTAAGTTATGGTCAGTTTGTACAACCTTTGGCTGAAGACGGTGCTCGCTATGTCTGAAATAGCAGATATTTAAAATCGAATGTACATCAGGTTTCTTTCCATAGAATATCAGAATTCATGCTATATTGTCATATGCGGAAACATTTAAAATATTTCATCTGATACATTTTGATTGTTCATCTTTGTAGCTGTTTTTCATACAAATTCGCATGAAATTCACATTTTCGGCCAATTTATCTACCATACAAAATGTAAGTATTTTTTTTAATTATTAATCACTTAACCTAATTTACAGCTCTATCGTCCACTGGGGCACTACGTGAGCAAATTCAATTGTCAGCTGCACTTACATTTTGTACAGCGCCTAGATTCTATTCAACTTTATCGAACTGGTTGCCTTTCTGCTGCTTTCACTTTTTCTACTTTATACCTAGTAGAATGATGAGGAGTAGTGTGCGGTAGTTCGGCAGCAGCAAAGCTTCGCGCGCTTGCTTTGTTAGATTTTTGCGATATTTTCTTCTCTGCGGGGCTCCGACGACGACGACGGGACGCCAAGCAGTCAGTAGTGTGCGGTAGTTCGGCAGCAGCAAAGCTTCGCGCGCTTGCTTTGTTAGATTTTTGCGATTTTTTTTTTCTTCTCTGCGGGGCTCCGACGACGACGACGGGATGCCAAGCAGTCAGTAGTGTGCGGTAGTTCGGCAGCAGCAAAGCTTCGCGCGCTTGCTTTGTTAGATTTTTGCGATATTTTCTTCTCTGCGGGGCTCCGACGACGACGACGGGACGCCAAGCAGTCAGTAGTGTGCGGTAGTTCGGCAGCAGCAAAGCTTCGCGCGCTTGCTTTGTTAGATTTTTGCGATTTTTTTTTTCTTCTCTGCGGGGCTCCGACGACGACGACGGGATGCCAAGCAGTCAGTAGTGTGCGGTAGTTCGGCAGCAGCAAAGCTTCGCGCGCTTGCTTTGTTAGATTTTTGCGATTTTTTTTTCTTCTCTGCGGGGCTCCGACGACGACGACGGGATGCCAAGCAGTCAGTAGTGTGCGGTAGTTCGGCAGCAGCAAAGCTTCGCGCGCTTGCTTTGTTAGATTTTTGCGATATTTTCTTCTCTGCGGGGCTCCGACGACGACGACGGGACGCCAAGCAGTCAGTAGTGTGCGGTAGTTCGGCAGCAGCAAAGCTTCGCGCGCTGGCTTTGCTAGATTTTTGCGATTTTTTTTTCTTCTCTGCGGGGCTCCGACGACGGGACGAACTGTGCGGTGGACGCGTCGTGGCTCGAGTCGGTTCCGAATTTTTCGCTCTCCGTCGGCGCTACTTCCAAATACACTTTTAGTGGATAATAAATATTTTTTTTTTGCATTAACACAAAAGAGTGGAAAATGATAGTTAGGGCTCGCCGGTCGAGAAAAAAAATCCGGGCGCCGACAAGTGAGTCGCGTTCAGTGTATTTCTGTGTGGAATAGACTAAAGGTCTCTGCTCCCTAGTGGAGTGGAGACGCGCGATATAATTTTCCTTTTGGCTAGTTTTTGCGTCGAAAAGTGGTCGGTTGTTAACGGCGGTTTGTGTATATTGATCCATTGTCAAATCATATCACCAACCATATGTGACTCCCGGACTGACAATGTACCTTACCCTACTAACAAAAAATTCCTTCCTGAGACAAACGTGGAGATGCAGCGATTCGCGGTCTTTTTAACAACGTTTGTCTTACTAACATTCCCTCCCATCCTCGATGACCGTAAGGACGTGGCCGGCGCCGTTATTGACCTTATTAAAGTTGAGAGCTCTCGAACTGTGTACATTGAGAATAGTAAGCTAGTCCCAAGCCCTATTCATTGGTTCCTTGTGCAATTTCGATTGCTCTGGTCAATCACGGAGTAGCAACTACGAATTGTGCGGTCATCTATGCTCATGCTCATGCTCATTATACCTAGTAGAATGATGAGCACAAGGATGATGATGGATGGCCGTTGTTCCTTTCCAGTCCGATTGGGGGTCCATTATGAGTAGCAGTTCGCCGATATCTAGGTATCCGGGTCCGTTTGAGCCATGGGGCTCAGAAGAGGGTCAGTGTCAGCTGCTCTCGGGGTAAAGCAACTGACGAAAAATTGCAAGTGCCGGGGCTGGGAATCAAACCCATAACCACCCGCATATGAAGCGAACGTGTGACCAACTACGCCACGGGCCCCGGCCAAGTAAATTTTTCACCGATAGAATATTTTGAAACCTTCTGCAATATATTTTCATTTGCTTGAATACTGATGTTTGGTAAAAAAAAATGCATGGCGGAGTGTAGTGTCTTTTTATAACTCTGAAATGACTTTATACATTTCTAGTGTCTATGAGTCTAGAAAAACGCTTCTTGGCCCAAATATTCATGGCTAATCGTTGTTATGGTCTAGGTTACGGCTAATTGCGTGCGGACGTTGTTATTCGCATCATAATCTAATACCTCAGAATAGCAATTAACTCTGCTTTTGAAGAGTTTCAGAAGGATTGCTGAGACGTTTTTTTGATTTGATTTATTATGATTGTAGGCATTTGCCCATTATCTTAAACTATTACAACACATACATTTATTTCAGGTCAATTAATCTAAAAACTACATCTAATTACATGCTTAATTTTTTCTTTGGACATTTCAACATTAAACTGATTTCGATTAGCATTATAAAATGACATTATGCGATACATGGGTTCATTCCTAGCGTAATTTTGAACTCTATTTGGAATTTGAAACGGACGTACTTGTCTTAAACCTGATCGTCCTTCATACAATGAGACCTGCCCTGCTAGGTATGGAGAAACCTATCTATCATCTATGACATCCTTAAAAATAAAGCATCGGCCATTTTCCTACGAATTTCTGCATAATGATTTGTAATTGGGTAAGGCGTCTCTCCAACCTAGGTTACGAAGAGCAAACCGGACAAACTTTTTTTGAACACTTTCGATTCTCGTTTTATGAGTTTCATAATATGGTTGCCAAACTACACTAGCATATTCAATGGTTGAACGAACTCATCCAATGTTAAGTGAGATGATAGTGTAAGGATCGTCGAAATCTTTCCCAAGACGCTTAATCAGTCCAAACATGGCGTTAGCTTTTGCAATAACTTTTTCTGTATGTTCGGTAAAAGTTAGTTCCGAATCAAGCTGCACACACAAGTCATTCACGCAGAACGATCGATTAATTACATCGGCACCCATCTGATACTCAAAATGAAATTTTGTGCATTTCTAAACGTTTCAACGGGCTTCACATAAGTTTTACACTGCAGGCTCTTGTGTGAGCTTCAGCGGGATTTCAGTGGTTTTTCATAGGCGGTTTAGGTAAATTCAGAAGGGCTCAAGAAGTTCCAGACTGATTACGCTTATACATCCGATGAAATAGGGAAACTCAACGGAGTTTTTGGGGATTGAACTCACCACTTGACAGCACATAGTTGCATGAGGCTATGCAAGGATGAATTCCATTTAAACATATAAGTCATGGGTGAAGATGTGTGATTAAGGCGAAACTGGAAGCATTTCCTCATTTTTTGGGTTTTTGATTTTTTATTATATAACGAAGCAATATTTTAAAAATCGGTTTTCGTGCACATGTAGAGTATGGATCAAGGTATCTTCTGATTTTTTTTTTGAGGTGGAAAATGTATTCCATTTTTGCAGAAACCATTTTTTTGGGATATTTTGTTCAAAAATGGTTTCTGCAAAAACGAAAAAAAATTCCACCACAAAAATATCAGAAGATACCTTGATCTATACTCTACATGTGATGAAAACCGGTTTTGAAAATATTGCTTCGTTATTTAATAAAAAATTAAAAAGCGAGGAAATGCTTCCAGTTTCGCCTTAAAGCTCAAAAAAGATTTTAAGGAACCTTAAATAGTCCAAAATCCACCCCTTCTTTTCTTTCACCCCGGATCACGCCTTTACTATCATTAACTTCACTAGTCACTTCTTTGCAAAAATGCAGATAAGGCTATCAGATATTCATTTGACGAGAATTACGGTTTGCATGTGTCGCCATTCACATTTTTGGGGGTTCACGATGATGTAGCTGTCTTTGGAATCTAATTGGATTGGAAACTGTCTGAAGAGCTTATCTACATAGATACCAACTCATATAACCCATTAGAAATATCCCTTGATAATTATTTATCGATCGCAATGCCTACCAAATTGAATCCATCTCAGTTTGGTCTATTGTAAATACATAAATCATTTCAACAAAAAAAAAACAGATCAGTCTACCTAGCGGTGATAGTGCTTTTTTTAATGTATACTCTTGATTTTGCCATCGACGTAAGCCGAAGTGTTCCTGAAATCTGATTGAAATTCTCTTTTTCTCTTTTCTCTCTATATAGGGTAGCGAGCCACTTGGGCAGTGGCCGGTATTTTGGGCACTCTTCGCTATAACTCAGTCAATTCCAAACCAATTGACTTGAAATTTTGTACACGGCTAGATACTATACGTATCTTGCCGCGTTCCGAAAATTGTGTCAATTGGTTCCAAATTGGCTGAGTTATAGCAGAAAAGTGACCAAAATAGGAGCCCTTCCGAGATGGTTCCGCTTCCCTATAAAAATGAATTGCTGTCTGTCTGTCTGTTTGACCCTTATGAATTCGGAAACTACTGGACCTATTGGCTTGAAAATTTGCATGCTGGGTTTTTGTGGGACAGAGATGGTTCTTAACACGGTCTGAGACCTTTGGAAAAAGGGGCTCCCATACAGAAGAATTTGCAAATTTCTTTATAGAATTTTTGGATTGGCATGCAGTCATTCAAATCAAAAGGAAACAGATTTTGTCTATTTTCCGACGTTTCGGCGCAATGTATTTTGCCTTCTTCTTGGGCAAAATACATTGCACCGAAACGTCGGAAAATAGACAAAATCTGTTCCCTTCTGATTTGAATGACTGCATGCCAATCCAAAAATTATATGAATTCTAACAGTTCATAAATCAAGTTTCTTTATAGAGCTGTTTGTCAAAAAAAAAAAAACAGTAGATAAACAGTACGACGTTTGCCGGGACAGTAGGCTGTCCCTTATTTTGCAAAAATTGAAAATGTTAAGTATTCGTTTGCACAAAATTGGACATAACTCAAGAACGGAGAAAAACCACATCGTGAAAAATTTTACAGAATATAGCTTATAAAATTTCCTTTCAGAAATTTTTTTTCCCTTTTCCGAACGTCGAAAATAGTTTTCCGACTTTTCCAACCGATTTTCCACAACAGTGGAAAATTTCGTGGAAAACAATTTTTTTTTTTGATTGCTGGTAAAATTTGCTGATGATTTCACAAAAAAATGTATCTATGATGCTTCGTTCTTGAGTTATGATTTTTCAAATAAGGTGGTGTCTGTGAAAAATGTTTGTTTTCCACTAGAGTTTTCCGGAAAATTAGGCGACCCTGGTTGATTCACTTATGTTTTTGTTCATATGTATATGAACCCTATGGGAGAGAGACGAGCCAGCCAAGCGCTGAAAGTCTCTGAAATAAAGACAAACCAATCAATCAATGAACCCTACCTATGAAAAAAAAATAAAAAAATCTGAGAACCTTCGTACCAATTTCGTACGAAAAGAAAAAAATACGGGGGTGGACTTGAAAATCAGCGAACACTTTTGAAAAATTGGACAGGCCTAATACACACAGACATCAACTCTCTTCGTCGAGCTGAGTTGATTGGTGTATGTGACTCGATCTTCCGAGCCTTCTATCAGAAGGTCATTTTTGAAGTGAACATATAGCCTTTCCAGTACACTTAGTGTACCAGAAAAGCAGAGCGTATTGCACTGTCTACTGTCCTTGCCGTTAACCCTCTAATACCCAACCCCGCCTTTAGACGGGATATAGTTTGAGCATTTTTGTATTTTCAATCAAAACTTTTATATATTTAGCTGATATTCGGGACTGTTTTGTACATCTCATAATGGTTTTGGTGTCTTTTAAAGCGTATTAACATTTTCAAAAAATCATTGAAAAATCACCTTCTGGATGTCATTGTTTCTTTTGTATTTAATCGCAACAATTAACGAATTTTATTTTTTTTCCTGTAATTCTACATATCGCAGGGCAAGATATTCTCACCGTTTTGCATAAAAAAAGACGACAAAATTGCATACATTTTACCGTCTGTGTCTCGCTTTCTGCTCAACTCTTAAGGGATCAATAAACAGGAGATAGACAAAATGGTCGGGACAGGCCAAATTTTCACTTTTCAAAAAATGGTCAAATGGCTGTGTAACCTTTTGAAAAGTGTATCAAAAAATCTTAAATTTTTACTGTAAGTTGATCAACTTGTTGTGTATCAATGGTCTCAATTTAGGAAAGATCGGGTCATTCTACATGAAGTTAGAAAGATTCTAGAAAAAGTCATAATAATCCGATAGCCAACTTTGAGCTGTTATATCTCTGGATTCAATGAACCAAATGCAAGGAAATTTTGAGTGTTCATGACTTATATGATTAGCATTGAAAAACTTTTGACAAAACCTAAAAAGTTACCGATATAGTCCCATTTAATTTCCTAAATAAAAAAGTGCTGAAAATATGTTTCCAACTGATTTTATCAGCGTAGAAGGAGACATATATTTTAAAACTTCAAAACTCAAACAACACAGAAATATGTACTGAATAAGCCATAAAACTTGTTTACCTGGAAGACATGCGTGTTTCCCAAAATCACTGTAGTTCAATTGAAAATTGTTCAACCATTCCTTTGAAAATTATGCGGTAACTCTTCCTTAAAATCTTGTGGGGGTATGTTTGGAAATTCTTTCTTAATACCTTTGGAAGCTATCCCGTGTGAAAAATTAGCCTAAGTTAAAGTTCACGAATAAAAAATAAAAATTTTAAGCTTTGTCGGCAATGTTGCTGAAATTCCTTCTGCAATAGAATTGTATTTTCATCGAATATACGAGGTTCCGCATTTTTGTTCTCGAGAAGCTCTCCGATAGTTCATTTAAGAGTTGCTTAGGTACTCTCTTCGCAAAACCCTTCGGAATTTTTTTTAGTTTTTTTTTAATTTGTCATGAAACTTCTTTGGCAAATCCTCTGGAAATTCCTTGGGGCGTTCACCGTTCGTTCGGAAATTTCTCAGGAAATTGTTCTAGGAATTCTCCTCGCAATTCTTTCATATTATTTCTCGGAAGATTGTTCCGCTATCTTTTTCAAAAGTCCTTCGATCATTCTATTGAAAGTTTAGCGAATTATTTTTTTTTAAATCATAAATTACCAAACGGAACTATTGAAGGGTTTTGCAAAGGAATCACAGAAGCAATATTCGATTTACAAAAGATTGCCGAAGAAATTTCGAGAGAAATCGCTATTTCCGAAAAAAAAAAAAACTGCTTGAGAAATTACCAGAGGAGTTGCCAAAGGAACTTCCAAACACATTACCAAAAAATCCTAAGGAAATAGCAAAAAAAAAAATCAAATGCCAAAAGGATTTCCAAATTATTTTTTGGGAAAAAATAAAGGAATCATCGAAGGATTTGATACTATAACTAATTTCAAAGAGAACAACCGAAACCATTTCCAAGCGAAATGCTGAAAAAGATTCGATTATTTACCATTGGTAAAAGATAGAAAGATATATAGATTTGCTTGCTGTCTTACATGAGCTACAAATGATAATGCAAATGGCTCCAGATCCAATTGAAAATTATTCAACAATATATAAATACCACAGTCTTTTCTTGACATGACTATCCACTTAAGAAGTGAATGTGTGATCATTACGCCACGGGCTATGTTTATCCTTTTTATACCATAAGAGTTGTATAAATGACGCTTGG